>NC_140504.1:106775916-109175916 GCF_964339955.1 Pipistrellus hanaki | reverse complement strand
CTCTAATGATCTCCTTCCTTTTCACTGAAGCTTATTGGATGGAGATGCTGGATCAGAGATAGACAAACTACAACCTACTAGCTAAATCCAAGCCAACCACCTGTTTCTGTATAGCCTGTGAGATAAAACTGGTTCTCACATTTTTCTACACATTTTTAAATGGTTGAAAATACCTAGACAAGCCAAAGCCGGTTTGGCTCAGTGGTAGAGCGGTGGTCTGCGGACTGAAAGGTCCCAGATTCGATTCGGGTCAAGGGCATGTACATTGGTTGTGGGCACATCCCCGGTAGGGGGTGTGCAAGAGGCAGCTGTTTCTCTCTCGTCGATGTTTCTAGCTCTCTATCTCTCTCCCTTCCTCTCTGTAAAAAAATCAATAAAATATATATATTTTTTAAAAAAAGAAAATACCTAGACAAGAATTTAATGATATGTGAAACTTACAAACATATTTCAGTGACCATAAAGTTGTATTGGAGAAGCCAGGCCCATTCATTTCCATGTTGTTCAGTTCCCTTCTAGCTACAGCAGCAAAGGTGAGCAGCTGCAAAAGGACCAGAGAATCCACAGAGCCTAAATAGTTATTACATGGCCTTGGTCAGAAAAGGTATGAAAACTTCTTAACAAGACAATTCTAAGATCTGCTGATGGCGTTGGTGGTCAAAGGAGTTCCTGCCATCTATCTGTTCAATGCACTAAATATGTGGAGCACTTGAAGATGCTACAAGGACTTGTTTTTTCAAATGCTCTCAAAGGGAATCCAGATAAGCACGGTACACCTTGCCAGATACTATCTTCTTTCCAATGACATTTACATTGTCTTAATTTTTAAGAAGCAGGCTGATCTCCATAAATAATGATAACCCAAGAGACTTAAATAAAGGAATATGAGCTTTTTAACATGTTCCCATTCTCAATTCCTTCTGAAATATCTTTCTCAGCTTAGGACTTGCCACCTTAAAATGGATTTGAACTTATGGAGAAGATCCAAAGAGATTTATAAGGATTGCTCCATAGTTGATTTATAAAATTAGCAGTCCCTAAATAAGGGTTAAGAGAGATATTGCAAAAGCCTAGGCAGAATATGGTGCTTATCAAGGGCATAAAAAGTTCTTCTGCAAGTAAAGTATATGACTTTTCTCTGAAAACAGAAGGACCAAATAAAAAGAAAATTGATAAAATAGACAAGAATAAGGAAAGTTTGCAATAGGGACAGAATTTCCTGAGAGTGACTAAGTGTTGCAATATGTCCTGGAGTTTCTCTAATATATTATTTCAAAGTGAGGACACTTTCTTATCTGAAGGGCTTACCCAAAGGCAGAGAGATGGAATCTGTGTCCCTTTCCTGAATATCTCAGCTGTGATTCTATGATAAAGAATAAGGTGGGTTATTTCTTGCCAGTTGATCCTAGACAAGATTCTGACATCTTCCCCAAATGATTAAAGAGAAGAGATAGTAAGAAGCTCAGAAGCTTTTTTTTTTTGGGGGGGGGGGGGGATGAGGGTGTTCTTCTGTTTCCCTTATGATTACTCTGTAGGGTATGCTTCAACCTGGCTGGGAACATGATCCTCCTCTCTAGTCTATGATGACTCAGAAATATTTTTTCTGAAATCCAGAGGTATTGCCTCCTTTTGTATTCATTCCTGCACCCATTGGCCAGGTCACCTGGCTGGTTTGAGAGCCAAGTGCAAATGTGGGTAATGAGCGGTCATCACCAAGCTCACCAGAACAAATCATAAAACAAGTGCTGTCTATTTGCTATTCTTTTTGTTGTAAAACTAGATTCTTTCATCCAGGATAGGTTAGGAAAATAGGAGGGAGAGAAATGAAGCAAGGCTGACCATGCATTGATGTCTGCTAAAGCTAGAGACACGTTTGTCACGTTAATCATATTATTCTCTCTACTTCATACATGTTTGAGATGTTCCATAATAAATACTTAAATAGTGCAGCCCTCATGTTCAATCAAGTTAGTAGGATTCCTGATGGCAAAAATGGATCATTTTATCAGATCAGTTTTTTACCCCAATCCTATTCCTTTACATTTTGAGCAAAATTGGATACACAAACTTTAGTTTCACTTATTCTTAAAAATAGAAAAATGTAGGATTTCTTTTAGGAGTGATAACATGTGCCAGATGGTTTGACTCAGACTTACTAAATCCTTCTCATAAGCAGGAAATAACATCTGCCAACCCAATATTCATCTGAAATCCCACATCCAAAAGAAGTTTGAGGAGCCCATGATAATTGCAAGATCATGCATTACCCAGTTTCTCCTTTGCTAAAGTAAAATACAGGAAAGACAGAATTCAGGACACCTCCAACTGCATCCTATAGAAAAAGATTGCTCCAACATTTTCATGGGTTAGTCATTGATGGCTCAGTGATTGCTGGCCTATGTGTACTTCTGGTCCCATCTTCTCTGGGACTCTATGAACCAAAGGTCCACCTACAGCAGATTCCAAGTAAGCATATACATTATTTACATGCACAATTTTCGGGGGGGGGGGGGAAACAACCAATATTTCATTTCTGAGTGCATTTAGACCATATGTTGATTTTTTTTTTATTATAAAAATGTGCCTGTCATATACTTGACATTTTCAATAACCCAAGGTGTTGTCTCTCCTTGGCTCCCTGCTACTTTGTGAGCTGCCACCAGCTCTGGTCATAAAACAAAGAGAGTGGTGATTTCCTAAACACCCCCTCTCAGGTTGTGCAAAGCTGTTCAGGCCCCAGGTCAGTGCAAGGCTGAATTAGTCTTCTATGCTATATTAAAAAATGACACAAATTTAGTGACTTAAAACATGCATTCATTATTACACAGTTTCCACGCATTAGCACAGCTTAGCTAGTCTCTCTGCTCAGTCTTATAAAGCTGAAATTTAGGTCTCATCTGAAATTCTTCCAAGTACATGTGACTGTTGATCAAATGTGTTTTTATAACCATGACATGCCACCCCAAATGGGCAGATATTACAAACAATTTACAATGCTGGCAAAAAGTTGAAAACAGACCTGACTTGTTAGCCAGAGTTTTTAATATTAAGCTGAATGCTCTTTTAAATGATATATGTAAATTCCACTTATTTGGCAAAGTAATAGCTGATATTCATGTCATTGAATTTCAGAAACGTGGACTGCCTCACGCTCACATATTATTGATATTAGATAGTGAGTCCAAATTACATTCAGAAGATGACATTGAGCATATAGTTAAGGCAGAAATTCCAGATGAGGACCAGTGTTCTAGACTTTTTCAAATTATAAAATCAAATATGGTACATGGACCATGTGGAATACAAAATCCAAATAGTCCATGTATGGAAAATAAAAAATGTTCAAAGGGATATCCATAAGAATTTCAAAATGCAACCATTGGAAATATTGATGGATATCCCAAGTACAAACGAAGATCTGGTAGTACCATTTCTATTGGGAATAAATTTGTCAATAATATTTGGATTGTCCCTTATAAAGTTATTTGTGCCTCATATGTATCTGTCGTATAAATGTTGAAGTCTGTGCATCAATCAGAAGTGTCAAATATCTATTTAAATACATCTATAAAGGGCATGATTGTGCAAATATTCAAATTTCTGAAAAAAAAATCTTATAAATCATGACAAAGTGCAGGACTTTATTGACTTCAGGTATGTGAGAGCTCCTAAGGCTGTTTGGAGAATTTTGGGGATGCAAATTGCATGACCAATCTCATGCAATTACAAGATTAGCTACTCATTTGCCAAATGATCAGAATTTGTATTTTCATGCCAATGATTTTGCTGAAGTTTTAGATAGGGCTAAAGACATAACTCAACTTTAATGGCTTGTTTTTTATTGAATAGAGAAGACTCTGATACATGTAATTAATATTATTGGGAGATTCCACAGCATTATGTGTTTAATAATATTTGTGGACAAAACGCTAAAAAGGCAGGAATAAAGTATTAGGTAGACTGTTCAGTATTTTAGAGAACCAGAACAATATTACCTTAGACTTTTGTTTCTGCATGTAAAAGTTGCAATAAGTTTTGAAGATCTGCGAACTGTAGGAGGTGTAACTTATACATTTCATGAAGCTGCTAAACACCGAGGATTATTACTTGACAACACTATCTGGAAAGATACGATTGACGATGCAATCATCCTTAATATGCCCAAACAACTATGGCAACTTTTTGCATACATATGTGTGTTTTCATGTCCTTCTGCTACAGACAAATTATGGGATGAGAATAAATCTCATTTTATTGATTTCTTTTGGAAATTACACTGAAGAGAAGATGCTTGTATAAACTGTGAAATGCATGCCCGTAACAAAATTCAGGAGGTATTCACATTGCATATAATGAAATGTTTACATTTCAAACTTCCGGGCTATCCTTTATTAATGAATGCAAATACATGTGATGAATTGTACGAGCAACAACAGGCAGAGGTTTTGATAAATTCTCTGAATTATGAACAGTTGGCAGCCTTTCAGACTAAAACTTCAGCCATCAAAGATCAAACTGTACACCCTAAATGCTTTTTCTTGGATGGTCCAGGCGGTAGTGGAAAAATATATCTGTATAAAGTTTTAATACATTATATTAGAGGCTGTGGTGGTACTGTTTTACCCACAGCATCTACAGGAATTGCTGCAAATTTACTTCTTGGTGGAAGAACCTTTCATTCCCAATATAAATTACCAATTCTATTAAATGAAACTTCAATTTCTAGACTCAATATAAAGAGCAAAGTTCCTGAAATCATTAAAAAAGGCCCAACTTCTTACTTATTATTGATGAATGCACCATGGCATCCAGTCATGCTATAAATGCCATAGACAGATTACTAAGAGAAATTATGAATTTAAATGTTGCATTTGGTGGGAAAGCTCTCCTCCTCGAAGGGGATTTTCCACAATGTCTCAGTATTGTACCGCATGCTATGTGATCAGCCACAGTACAAACGAGTTTAAAGTACTGGGATGTTTGGGGATGTTTAAGAAAGTTGTCTCTTAAAATAAATATGAGATCAGAGGATTCTGCTTATAGTGAATGGTTAGTAAAACTTGGAGATGGCAAACTTCATAGCAGTTTTCATTTAGGAATGGATAGTATTGAAATCCCTTGTGAAATTATTTGTATCAGATCTATTATTGAAGCCACCTTTGGAAATAGTATATCTATAGATAATGTTAAAAATATATCTAAACATGCAATTCTTTGTCCAAATAATAAACATCTTCAAAAAATAAATGGAGAAATTTTGGATATACTTGGTGGAGATTTTCACACATATTTGAGTGATGATTCCATTGACTCAACAGATGATGCTGATATTTTTCCCATCCAATTTCTTAATAGTATTACTTCTTCAGAAATGCCATGTCATAAATTAAAATTGAAAGTGGGTGCAATCATCATGCTATTGAGAAATCTTAATAGTAAATAGGGTCTTTGTAATGGTACTAGATTTATTATCAAAAGATTACGACCTAACATTATCAAAGCTGAGGTATTAACAGCATCTGCAGAGGGAGAGGTTGTTTTGATTCTAAAAATTGATTTGTCCACATCTGACACTGGCTCCCATTTAAATTAATTTGACAACAGTTTCTTATGATGCCAGCATTTGCAATGACTATTAATAAATCACAAGGACAAACTCTAGACAGAATAGGAATATTCCTACCTGAACCCATTTTCACATATGGTCAGTTATATGTTGCTTTCTCTTGAGTTCAAAGAGTGTGTGATGTTAAAGTTGTAAATACTTTATCCCAAGAGAAATTAGTCAAGCACTCTTAGTGTTTTCACTCTTAATGTGCCATACAGGGAGATATTAGAATAAGTTCAATCACTTTATCAGTCATTATTTGCATCAATGTTGTTTTATATCATGAATTTGTTGTTGTTGTTGTTGTATCATTTTGTTATTGTTTATTTATTAATAAAAGTATGTATTATTTTCACATACACTGTACTCATTTCCTTTTATCTTTCACACTTTTATTATAGAAAAAGGGGAAATAGCAATATTAAAATATTTCCTCTAATTAATTTTCTTTCAATATGCATGAATTTTGTGCAATGGGTCACTAATTTGTTACAATAAAATAAGAGCCCTTACTCAGGACAGAACTAGTTGATCATTTTCAGAGTTTGAATTTATATATATGACTGGATTTGATTTAATTTGGTAACATAAAAAGCTAGCAGGACACACTATTATTGGCTGTTCTCCAACAAGACTGGTTGGGTAAAGGAGGAAGTCAAGTTTGTCCTGGCATGTCAGCCCTTCCACGTGTGCCCTTCCATTCACTTTGAAGTGCCTCTTTATCAATACCCACAATGATGCCTCTCTAATGCCTAGGACCTCGATGCCTCTTCTTGTGCCCTCTCTTCTCAAGAATTTATCACCTAAATCATGCCACCCATAGTCTTCACCATTTTTTCCATCTGCATTCTTTTTTTGAGTCATCACTAGATTTAAGTATCATTTATAAATACATGTGTTTAAGTAATACACCCACATTGCAGTGTCTAAATGCCCCCCCCCCATTGTCGAACTCTAGTTCTGCTTTTCAACTACTTGCAGAATGGTGTCCTACAGTCCACAGCATTTCAAACTCTATGTCTAAAGCTATGAGCCCCTTCACAGTGAAGATGCCAGCACCCTCCTAGAGAGCAAACCAAGTGCCTGGAGTCAACCTGGAGCCTGTTCCTCAGCCAGCACACCAACTGGTGGCCAAACTCCATGGATTTCTTCATCTAGGTATCTTCCCAGTCTCCTCCCATTATGGTCATTGCTGAACATTCGACAAATCTTCAACCTGCTCTGTCTCCAGTCTTACAGCCCTGTCTCCACTTGCCCCACACAGCTACCAATTACCTATAGAAAATATGTGTGATTATGCTACTTCCCTCTTTATGAGACTGCAATGACTCTCTAAAGGTTTCACAGTCAAGTTCAAATGTCCCTCCTTCTCCAATGTTCCATGGCCCAGTCCCTATGGTACAGTTAACCAGACTTTTCTATGTTCCACACCTCCTGGACCCAATGTTATGAGAACCTTGACCTCTATTCCATGCCTGAATTCCATGTCCTCTACTGGATGGGGAGCTACTGTACCTAGCACAATGCCTACATATAATAAGGCGCAACTAATATTTGATAAATTTATTGGCACTACAAAATCAAACTTCTCGGGGTATCTTTACTTCAAACCTTCTGAAGTATAAAAAATATTGACTATTCAGCTGCAAGCTGGACTAACTTCCTCCTCTTTTCTTCAAGTAGATATCTATATATATCTTTATACCACTATTATAATATTGTCTCAATCATTAATAAAATTTTCCAGTCAGTATTATTGTGACTATGTAACATATTGAAATCATGGAATTTCAGACCTTAGTGGAGATTCATGATCTCCTCTCAGTGTAGAAGTGGAATTTATACTGAAGTGCTCTAGATTATGTCAGGGCAAGCGAATCTCAGCTCTCTGGAACTGGAGAAGAGAAAGCCAAGGCCAAAAGGCTGCCTCACTCGGTGCTAAGTAAAGGAGGATATTTCTGTGACAAAATAGACCTGAGCAGCTTAGGTTGGTTGGAAGAGGAGCTGTTGGCAGAATACTTCTTAAAAGAAAAGGCACATGCCATCAATAAATCGGCTTCATCTTGGTTGCACTTTCAGTAAAATAAGCAAAAATCTTGTATTGAGCATTTGAAAAATAATCCGTGATCAGAATCTACCTTTGTTTTTGGAGGGCAGGAGAGATGAGAGAAGGGGCAAGCACAGTGATAGGAAAGCAGGGAAATATCAAGATAGGTTTGTAATAATTGACCCAACACAAAAGGCTGAAGCCTCTCTCTTCCTGGCAACACTGGGCACAATGAGACGTTGCTGGGGCAGTGACTGAGTCCTGCCATCTAGCTGCATCTCTTCATCACAAGTGCTTCCAGATAACATTTTCCCCAAAATAAGCTCCCTGTTATGACAACTCTTTGACAGCTGAGAGACATCTGGGCCAGCAATGATGGGTCACCAGCCAGCAGCATCCTGACCAAGGCCTGAATAGCTGAATGTCTCCACTTCCTACACTCTTTTGTCCTGGTTCTTTACCAACTGGCTGACCCCTTTTTATTTATTTATTTGGGGGGGTGGAGAGGTACATGTACAGGATCACTGTAGAACAAAAATCTTGCTTGACCTATTGTGGTAAAATTTATTGTGGAAGAAATATTTACTATGGATTTACTGTATAATCTGCAACTACTTGTCAAAGGAGCTTGCAAGGCACTAGAGAGGAGTTTGGCTTATTTCTTTGTCTTGTAGGATCCCCTCCTTTCTTCCTTACTAGTCTGCAACTGGCTAACAGTATCCAAGAGTCACTTTGGGTAGAAAGAAATCTGATAAAGGGTAAGTGAGGGAAAGCAAGGAGGAAAATTATCAGAAAAATCTAATGAGCCCTTCAACCACTGGTGCAGGGACCACAGATGTTATCTGGAAGCACTTGTGATGAAGAGATGCAGCTAGATGGCAGGACTCAGTCACTGTACAGAATCATTTTAGAGAGAAATTAGAACACTGAAACCTGGAGTTACTATTCCCTGTGGCATCTCTCTCTGAATCTGCTTTGCTAGAAAACCCAGTGAAGAGTGATTTGTTTCTGTTCTAACTGAATCATCTTCCCTTGGAGACTGGAGTTTCCTATAAATGTTAATGTGCCCATATCTTCTGAGACAAACAAGCCAGAAATGTATTGGTAGAAACCTAGTGTTGACACTTCAAGAAGTAACTTTTTTTTCTTTTAAAGGAAAATAAATTGCAAACAAGCTTTAGTCTTCTCTCTCAGCTATACAGTTTCTCAAATTGGTGATTTATTACCCTGTTTTCTCCTATTATAGTTCCCCAAGCCTTCCCCCAATGCCTGCTTGGAGCTTGAATAAATCCCATCTTCCAAGTGTTTCTCAACAGGGACTTTAAAGGACAAAGGGAGTTTCAGAAGTGTCAGAGCAATGGAAGCTGCCCCATTTGACATAAGTGTGGGCCCTGACCTTGGGTCTCCATAAATTATCCTACTACATTCTTACTGTTTTCTGGGCTTTTTCTTCTCTGGTCACATGCCCTGCATTGTCTTCATACTAAAGAAAGCTTAGGGTTTGGGAGGTCAGGAGAGGGTTATGATGGGAGAAGTAGCTTAAGACATGACTGTTTCTAGAAATCTTTGGCAGAATTCCTTGATTTAATAAAAAATAAAATTGTGTAAGCTCATTCAAGTTTTGTGGTATTTTTACAGCCCAGACTAGTATCTGGCTCATAGCAATGTGGAAAAAAAAAAGTGCCTACAGTATCAGCATAACTATCATGAATATTCACGCATTGCCTGCTGTGCAACATGCATTGAAGTCACTGTGGAAATTGCAACTGCACACAATTCTTCTTCATTTCTTTCATTTATTCAATAAATATTTATTGAGCACATTTTTAGTATCAACCACAGTTAGTCTCAGAGACTTCAATGATGAATGAAAACTGGTCCCCAACTTACTCACATTTTTGTGGAAGAGACAGATGTACATAAATAAGTATGAATCACATTTGAGTCCTGAATAGTATTATGCAGAAAATTTTACAGGAGTGGCTAGGTAGAGAATAATTAATGAGTAGCTGGTGATATTTTACAAATATGGTAATATTTTAATTGGGCTGTAGTCTCAATTGAATATGTCTATATACAGAGACAGACAGAGAGATTTTTAAATGGCTTACATTGAGAAGAGTTAACTTGACATGCAGGCTGACCAGGCAGGAGTCCAGTGGAAAATAAATGGAGGTGTAAGATAGGCAGGGGAAGACAAGGCAGTTTGAGCAAGCCTAATCACAGGAATCAACCATACATAAATAACAGCATGTGATGGGAATATGAAACTAAGGAGGAGCTGCAACAGGAAAAGTTCAGGTCTTTTTCTGGGCAAGAACAGTTGAGGGAACCAATAAGGTGGCAACATGGGTAGATACAGAGCAGACTTGTAGCAAATATATACTCCTAGACTACAAGGCTTCAATGGAAACCCATTATTGGGTTCCCCTCCCTGATGCAGGAAGTCTGAATCTGCTTACAATATATTTTACATGCTTTTGCTTAAATCTTCTGGTCCATGATTTCATTCTTCAGCTTTGTGAGACAGTACTGGGGAAAAGACCTTGACTCACTGTTCCGGGTATTAGCTTGATTGTGGCTAGCAAGTCCAAAATCTGAAGTACAGTTCACAAGTCTGGAGACCCAAGGTAATATGTAGTTTCCATCCTCATGCTGTCTGCTGGCTCAGAAGAAGGTCAGTCTTTCTTTTAAGGCCTTCGACAGATTGGATGAGGCCCACCCACATTACATAGGGTAATATGCTTTCCTCAAAGTCTACTGATTTAAATGTTTATTCCAACCACACAAATACCTTCATAGGAGCATCTATAATAGTATCTGGTACAGAGGTCTAGTCAGATTAACCATCACAGGTAGAGATAAGAGTTTAAAGGTAAAAATAAGAAAAGCCATATTGAGAATCTTTTCACAGCTCCTTCTGGACTTCACAATAACCTCTAAGTTCTTTCACAAGGCAATAAAGGCCAATTGCTCCTTGGTAATTTTTCCCAAGCCACAGGTTTCTACTCCTCTGAGTAGGATTCAAGCCCCACCCAGAGCCAATGGCTTACATTTCCTAAAAGATCTCTGTGCCTTTAAATAGCCCCTACCAATCTGAGTAACTCTCACCACCCTTTGACTCCACAATCCCCTCTCCCCCATGGAAAACCTCCTCTGCTCCCTGGCCAAACTGGGAGTGAATCTGTACATATCTAAATAAATCAATAATATCTAAGACATGCCAAAGATAGAATTAATAGAAAATATAATGTAACATATAGAAGTGTTACTTATAGACAAAAAGCATTACAAAAGCCAAGTCATGATCATGTTACCTATGTGTCCTAACAGCCTTTTCATCCCTAAACCAGCCACACATCAGTAGCCTCAGTATGTCCCCCATCTTGGATCCACGTATATTCTATCCAAGAACCACAAGTACAGTCCACAACTGAAGTTCATTCAGCACAGTAATGGGTGCACTATAACTTGAGTGGGCAAATGTGCCTGGCTCTCTCCAATATAGCAAGAATGTGTTCAGGTCCCTGGCATCTCTTCTTTGGGAAACACCGTTCAACAATCATAACTCTTGGCCTGACATCCACATCATCAGTGAGAAAGGCTAATGTGGTAGAAAGAGATGGGACTGGGAATATTGCACGGCCCAGGGAGCATGGCCCTTCCATTACTAATGCCTATCCTTTGTGTGCTGAGCTGCCCCAGCTCTCTCCCTTTACCACTGGGAGTTAATAAGCCCTAGGATGATGTCTTTAACTTAGTCTGTGAGGTGACATTTGTTCTGTGAACTCTGGGCAGGTTTCCTTGGTAGAATGCTTGGAGTGATTTTTGCATGAAGCTAATTTCCCACAGAACATATACTCATACTTAGTAAAATGTCTTGTACGATTGAGCATTGACTCAATAAGTATTTCTGCAATTAATGGGTGAATAAATGGATTACTGAATGAATAAATTACAATCAGGAAGAATACATTCTTGTATGAACTGGGAAATACAAGAAACATAGAGGAGCATTTCTTACTTACCTGGCTACCTGGAGCATAGGATTTGAGGAAGGCATCAATTAAATCTTGAAAGGTAGACAGGAGTTTAAGGACCTCAAGTTCCATATTGAGATATTTCAACTTTACCTCTTGGTAAAAGGGAGCCATTAAAGACTTTTTAATTAGTTTAGATTTTTAACACAGACTAGGTATGACTCTAACAGTCCCTATGACATAAGAACAAAGCTGGGTTAAAGAGAAAGAGACCATAGACAAAGACCAACTAAGAGTGCAAAGAACTCAAAACTTATCTGGAAGACAAAAATTATTAACCAGGTAGAAAAGATAGAAAGGTCAAAGTTAAGATAACAAATGTATACAATGTAAAACATCAGAAATCACATAAGGGAAAAGAAAATTATCATTTACTGAGACTCTACTATGTGCCAGAAACTAATACCACCTAAATTTAGCCTCATAACAACCCTTTTAGATTATTACCCATTTTTAAGCCTGTAGAAACTATGTCCAGAGAAGTATTACCTGAAGCCCCACACGAGAGCAGATCCAGATTTCATGGAGTCTGAAGCTGTTTAAAATTTTAGACTCCCTGTAATAAAAAAAAAAAATCACAAATACAAAAGTACATATGAAAGTGAATATTTATTGAAAATGAAAAATAAATAAATTTCAACTTTAAAAACAAATATCAGAAAGGCCATAAAATTCCATAGAGTTTTGATGAATTAACTTGTTAGAAACATACTTTTTACACTATATTTTTATTCATATACTAGAGGCCCAGTGCATGAATTCGTGTACAGGTGGGGTCCCTTGGCCTGGATGGCAATTAGGGCTGATAGGGGCAGTCTCGTCCAATCCTGATTAGGGCCGAATGGGGACAGCCTGCTGGGGGTGAAGGACAGTGGGAGTTTGGCTGTGGGAGCACACTGACCACCAGGAGGCGGCTCCTACATTGAGTGCCTAGCCCCTGGTGGATAGTGTGCATCATAGCGACCGGTTGACCAGTCTTTCAGTTGACATGTCATAACAGTCGCTTAGGCTTTTATATATATAGGTTTGTTGATCTTGCCATTGTATAACTATGATTTTGCATTTTCTATTGAAAGCATAGAAATATAATTCTACATATTGTTCTAAGCATAATTGAACAAATTTGTTTTTACCAACAATAGATGAGAAAAGTTTATTTTTTAGCTTTACAACTCAGTATTGATAACATCATCTAAATTTTTAGGATTGATGTCGAATTTAATATGAGCTGTAACTTTCAGGGCTTTTAGAACCTTCTTAGTAATTAATCCTAGATTGTTTTTGAATTGGAAATGGTTGGTGCTGCTGGCTCCACTTTCACATGCTTTGCATCCAGGCATCTAAGACAGGGTCTGCTTGCCATGGGGATCTAGTACACACCTCCTTCTCAGTATGTGTGGTGAGGTGAGTGGATCCAGGAAACAAGCTTCAAAGCCAGCCCTATCCTGGGACACTTGGCAATAATGGGGCACACAGAAATGGCTGCAAAAGCATATAAACAGATATCTCTAAACTAGATTAAACTTGTCATACATTCAGCTCTCCCTTATATGTATCCCAAAATTGACTGGTAGCCTCTCCAATGCATTCGACACAAGACAAAGCACAACAGTGGGAAAGACAATGTGGTAGGAGAATGACCTTAGCAACTGAGATGAAGTTTATTTTTGTAAATTTTAGAAGTATCTAACTTAGTGAACACATGATTAGGGCCCCTCTTAGAATCTTGAAAGTGGCCTGTGTAAGAAAAGAGGCCCTAATCAAAGTCAAAGTCAACCAAAGAATCAAAGTCAAACCTAATTCCACTGACTTAAAAATCCATTATTTTCTAGGACTCTGAATGAGTCTCAAAGCTACTTTTTAAAAAATTTACCACTTTATCCATTTTAAGTGTGCAATTCAGTGACATTAAGTATGTTCAAATTGTTGTACAACAGTCATTACCATTCATCTCCAGAATTTTTCACCTTCGCAAGCTGAAATTCTGTATTCATTAAACTTTAAATTCTGTATTCATTAAGCTTCCCTAGTCTTTCTACCCCCAAACCTAGTAATCTCTATTCTACTTTCTGTCTCTATTAATTTCACTACTCTAGGTATCACAAGTAAGTGGAATCTTATATTTGTCCATATGTGCCAACATTTTACTTAGCCTAATATTTTCAAGGTTCATCAATGCTGTAGCATGTATTAAAACTGCCTTCCTTTTTCAGACTGAATCATGTTCCACTATATGTATACTAGAGGCCCAGTGCATGGGAGGGGAGTGTCCCTCAGCCCAGCCTGCACCCTCTCCAATCTGGGACCTTTTGAGGGATGTCCAACTGCCCTTTTAAGCCCGATCCTAATCTGGCCTAAACAGGCAGTCGGAAATCCCTCTCACAATCCAGGACTACTGGCTCCCAACTGTTCTCCTGCCTCTGCCTGATTGCCTTTAACCTCTTCTGCCTGCCAGCCTGATAACCCCTAACCACTCCTTTGCCAGCCAACCAATGACTAACTGCTCCCTGGCTGGCCTGATTGCTCCTAACTGCCTTCCCCTGCCAGTCTGGTTGCCCCTAACTATCCTCCTTTATAGGCTCGGTCACCCCTAACTAGCCTGGTCACCCCTAACTGCCCTCCCCTGCAGGCCTGACACCCCAACTGCCCTCCCTTGCAGGTTTGGTCGCCCTCAACTGCCCTCCCCTGCTGGCCCGGTCACCCCTAACTGCCCTCCCCTGCAGGTCTGGCCCCCCCAACATCCCCTCCTGCTGACCTGGTCTCCCACAACTGCTCTCCTCTACAGGCCTGATCACCCCTAACTGCCCTCCCTGCTGGCTTGATAACCCAAAACTGCCCTCCCCTGCAGGCCTGTTCCCTCCCACACACCAATTGCCCTCCCCTGCAGGCCTGATCCCCCCCAACTGCCCTCCACTGCAGGCCTGGTCCTCCCTGCTAACCTGGTCTCCCCCAACTACCCTCCTCCGCTGGCCCAGTCACCCCTAACTGCCCACAACTGCCCTCCCTGCAGGCCATCTTGTGTGCACATGGGGGCAGCATCTTTGACCACATGGGGGTAGCCATATTGTATCTTGGAGTGATGACCGCAGTTTCTTTAACCATTCATGCATCAATGGACAATTAGGTTGCTTCCATGTTTTGGTTATTGTGAATAATGCTCAATGAACATTGGTATACAAGTATATGTTTGTGTCTCTGTTTTCAAATATTTTGGGTATATTCCCAGAAGTAGAATTGCTGAATCATATGATAATTCTATGTTTAATTTTTTAGAAACCATGATACTCTTTTCTACAGTGGCTACACCATTTTACAATGCCACCAGCAATGCACAAGGTCTCCAATTTCTCCACATCCTCTCAATACTTGTTGTTTGGGGGAGGAGGGTTTAAATAGCATCTTAAAGGGTATTTCATTATGGCTTAAATTTTCATTTCCTTCATGATTAGTAATATTGAGCATCTTTTCATGTACTTATTTATTTTAAAGCCACTTTTATTAGAATTATCCAGTTAATTATACTGAAGCTCTCATAAAAACTGACTTTTTCATGCATTAGATAGTTCACTCAATAAAATAAGCATAAACTTTTAATGTGTCAAACATTGGAAGATTTTCCTCAGAGTTTGGGAGTGGGTTGCAATCAGCAGAAACAGAGTCCTGCCATTTACAGAGGCTTCCAAGGACATCTGGGTTGCAGACAGCAAAATTTAGGGATAGGAAGAGTCACTGCACACATGGGTTTGCCATGACTAGGGGTATTTTAAGGGACGGGTGTACTTACCAATTCTAAGTTTTTACACTCATGGCTTAAAGGATACTTTAGACAGAATGCGTCCACCTCAGACTTTATATGTTAAAAAGTAACTTCACATGTGATGGTGTTTGGAGATGGGGTCCCTGGGAGGCGATTAGGTCATGAGGGTAGAGCCCTCATGAATGCAATTAATGCCCTTGTAAAAGAAACCAGAGAGCTCATGCATTCTTTCTGCTTTGTAAGGACACAGTGAGAAGATGTCCATCTAGAAATCAGGCACAGAATCTGCTGGTTACTTGATCTTGGACTTTACAGCCTCCAGAACTGTGAATAATACAATTCTGCTGTTTACAAAAAGTCACCCAGTCTATGGCACTTTTGTTATAGCAGCCCAAACAGATTAAGACAAACAATATCTGGGGATCCTTCCAGCTTAGTCTAGAATCTCTATGTTCCTGACAGTATCTAAACCTTTCCATAAGTATGTGTGTCTAGTCTTACAGAATATTACTGTGTCCATCACCGTGTGCCAATGTTTGACAATCCTTGCCTTCAGGAACTGTTTGACTGCAGGCATTTATCCTAGGCCTCTTCACAAACATGGAGTGGGGCCATGGGTAATGTCACTGTTCACATTAACATTTTTTTATAGAAAACACATACGTATGGTTATATTTTAGTAACAGTCATCTATAGATGCTCTCTGTGAAAGCTTCACAGAATAAATCAGACACTAGATTGGAAACTGAATTGATTCAATCTAACCTCTTGTTTACCCATCCATTACACAGACATGATCAGTGTCTAGACTAGTTTTTACTCTAATACTGTCACAAAGAAAGTGTATAATAGGCAGCCGTGGATTGTGTGACAATGAGTATAACCTCCTAAGATATTAACTGACCTATAAATCACAGTATATATTAAAAGCTGGAAACTATTTCTCAGTTAATAACTTCAAATGGTATAATGGAATAGTGCAAGTTAGCCTTGAATATTTAGAGCAAGTTAACTAACACATCTATGAAATGAGATACGAAGTACTTCAGGCTATAACATGGTCACCAATGTAAATTTCATAGGAAAAGGGAATGGTTAATTTCTTCCCAGGTCAGGGACCCAAAAGTTGCAAATTGAATGCTCAAATTCGGTACAGAACTATGAGGCTTACCAGAATGTTTGAAAGCCTCTACCAAGATTTACCTGTGAAACACTAGAACCCATTGTGCGTCACAGTATCTTGCTTATGACAAGGCTATTTAAAACTGAGTTACCATAGAGCTTATTCCAATAATCATTTTGCAAAGATTTATATCTCAATCATTTTATGACACTCAGAACCAATTTGTTCAAGGCCTCAGGTGAAAAAGAATTTCATTTACAAATTTTAAAATTGCTTTAGTCAAGTGCTAAAAGTGAAGTGCCTATAAAAAGTTATTTTTAAATGAGTTCAGTATAACCCTCAAAATGTTTTACTGAAAATAACTCTAAATGCTTTTATTCTATTGGTGGCTTTAAATATTTTTAATATCAGACATAGTTAACAATTTGCTAAAGTCAACAGTTGTGCAAGTATCAAATCATGTCAGTTTCAAAGAAAATGAACATCATTATGATTTGAGATTATTATAAACTCAAAAAGTGCTGCTGCTGTTTATGACAGTTTTTGAGATGTATATATGTATAGCAAGAAAGAAATCATTTTTAGCTGAATGATTCATTTTAAGTAAATTTCTAATCTTTCTTAAATATTCATAATGAATTTTTACCCTCTTTGAGAAATAAAAAATTACTTTGTCATCCTGGTTTTCAGTTATGGAAAACTAAGGTAAAAGTTAACCACTTCCTACTACCTTATGGTAAATTAAAAAATTGTTAATAGTGTTCATGTTGCTTGCAGTACAACTTCACTGAATACTCTGAAGACAAAATGTGCACGCAAACAAGAAAGCTTGTATAGTCTGTCACACATAATTTACGAAAGTTCAAGTAATTTGTATTATGATATCAACACCCTGCAAAACTATGGGCAAATCTGAATTCAAGTGGAAACTTTTGTCTTTGAACAATTTGTCATCTCCCCAATTAATAAATCAAAAACTTGCCATTCTAATAGAGTTCAACTGAAGAAAAATACTGTAATTCAACTAATCTTGACTATTAGAAAGGCAGTTCAGATCTCAGCTGGAAGAAGGGTTCTTATCAGAAGTGGCTTTGAGTCTATGGTTCAATCACCTCCTTATCCTAATGGTCTGCTCTAAATTAATATTACATTTGGTGGAAGTCTGAGTGGAAGCATACATGCTTCCTTATGCAAAACTTTCTCAGCAGGAGTCCCGCAGTTAAAATGGAGGTGATATGAAAGCAAAACAAAAGCATAAGACTGTTTTGAAATCCTTTAGAAATGTAGGCAAAACTTTCCTTTTGAGTGAGCAGACACTAAGGAGTTCCTGCAGAGAGAATGGGCAAGCCTTCATCTATCTGGTACAATGGAATATGTATGGGGCATCAGCAATGGACCAATAGCACTTCTGCTAAATCTGAATATATAAAAGCCTATGTGACTATTACAATCAGTCAACCAAATCACTGGACGACCAGCCAGTAGCTATGATGTGCCTGACCACTATGGGTCAGACAATCAATGCAGGAACTGCTCCCTAGTGGTGAGTGCGCTCCCACAGCCAACATTCCATAGCTGGCCAACCTCCCACAGTCCCTCTCCCCACCAGCTGGCCCCAATCGATCCCAATAGGGACTAGGTGAGATGGCCCCAATTGGTCCTAATCGTCGGCCAGGCTGAGGAACCCCACCCATGCATGATATGATTTGTGCACCAGGCCTCTAGTACTCTCTAATAAAGGAGTAATATGCAAATTAACCATCTCTTTGCTATACCCACAAGCCACACCCACCAGCCAATCAGGAGTAAATATGCAAATAAACCCAACCAAGATGGCTACGGCCACAGAGAGTAAGAGGGAGGCTTGTGTTTCCACAGCAATGGAGGAAGCCAAGCTTTCTGCCTGCCCTTGCCGGCCTAGGCCTCCACTCAAGATTACAAAGTTTAATGATAGAAGATACATAAATCCAAACAGAAATGACAGCAACCACAGAGCTGGGAAAAGCAGGAGGCTTGGGAAGCCAAGCTTTCTGAACACCTTGGCTGGCCCAGGCCTCCCCTTAAGGTTACAAAGTTTCAATTTTAAAAGACCCATAATTCCCAACAGAAATGGCTGCCACCATGGAGCAAGTAGAAGGCTTGGCTCCACTCCAGGCTATGAAGTTTCAATTATAGAAGATAAATAAACCCCAGATACCAGGGTCTCCACTTGGGTCACCAAAGAGCATGGCTGGCCTGAAAACCACCACAGGTCCCTCACCCAGGCCTCCCCACACCCCAAGGGAATTCCCACCCTGATATGAGACACCCTTCAGGGCAAACCAGCCAGCCGACACCCCTACACCAGGCCTCTATCCTATCTAACAAAAGAGTAATATGCAGATTGACCATCACTCCAACACACAAGATGGTTGCCCCCATGTGGTCAAAGATCCTGCCCCCTGTGGACACAAGATGGCCACCACAAGATGGCCAGCGGGGGAGGACAGTTGGGAGGGACCAGGCCTGCAGGGGACAGTAGTTAGGGGTGACCAGGCATGCATGGGATGGCAGTTAGAGGCACAAAGGCTGGCAGGGAAGCAGATAGGCATCAATCAGGCGGGCAGGCAGAAGTGGTTAGGGAAAATCAGAAAGGGAGGCAGGCAAGAAGTTGGGAGCCAGCAGTCCTGGGTTGTGAGAGGGGTCTCAGATTGGAGAGGGTGCAGGTTGGACTAAGGGACACCCCTCCATTGAATGAATTTCATGCACTGGACCTCTAAAATTTAATAAAAGAAGGTATGATACAATCATTTAATTGTCTACTATTATACATTACACCAAAAGTAAGAGTTTTTCAAATAATTTGTTTTGATGAAAAAAAAATTATGATATGATATTAACTGAAATAAGTTGTGAATACATAATGTATAACTAATTTCATTTAAAATATTCTCATGAAATAAATAATAAAAATGTCAGCAATTAGTAACTCTTAGTAATAGCATTAGAAATTATTTTCATTTTTTATACTGCCTAAGTTTTTATACAAAGTATATTTCTATATTAATTAAAGGCCCAGTGCATAAAAATTTATGCACTGGAGGGGGGGCAGGTCCCTCAGCCCAGCCTGCCCCCTCTCACAGTCCTGGAGCCCTCAGGGTTGGGAAGCTAACTGGTGATCAGGGGAAGGCAACACCCCCATCACACCTCTGCTGCTGCCACTGCTGGCAGCGCAAGCCTCAGCCGGCCCTGGTTACCTGCACCTCAGGCCAGCCCTGGACAGCTAGGCAGCTGCCAACTGAGGTTAACCTGTACCTTGGGCTGACCCTGGGTGGCTGAGGTGCTGAGGGGACTGGGGAACTCTGGAGGCAGGTGCACAGAGCAGCTGGGCCTGCCTGGGGGTGGGCCCAGCCTTGCTGCACTCCTGCTGCTCTGGCAGGGCTGAGGCATGGCTATCTTGTGGCTGTGGGTGCCACCATTTTGGAGGATGTGGCAGTCAATTAGCATATTTCGTTCTTGTTGGTTGTGGGTGCCACCATCTCTCAGGGCAGGGCAGTCAATTAGCATATTCCCTTCTTATTGGCTGTGGGTGCCACCATCTTTGCAATGGCATGAGCGTCAATTAGCATATTCCCTCTTTATTAGATAGGATTCCATACAGAAAAAAATATATATAGAATTTTTAATCTTTGTGTTCCTCTTTCTATTTGACTTCTTTTCTTTAATTTCCACTTGTGCTATAGACTGAACAGTGACTAAGTGCTCACAAAGTGCATTACCTTCTTTCATTCATTAGCTGTAAGTCTAATTTTCATTGCTATTGCATCTATTATACCTTTATTGATATCCTGGTACTCATAAATCTTACATAAGAACCTCAATTTGTTTAACTTATTACTAAGTAAGAATGCTTACATCTTGCTTCAGCTGCATAATGGTACTGGGATAAAAGCACTTTTGAGAATGGAAAATTGACTAACAATGGAATAATATTAAGGTTTATAAGGGCTAGAAATCTAAATAATCTGGATAAATTGCTCTCATTGATAAACTATATTTTATTATATGTATCTTGCAATTCCTACCTTGGAGTTTCTCCATGGCAGAAATATGCTGCCTCTCAAATAGAAATAGTAGTAGAAATAGAAATACAAATATAAATTCAAATGCAAATATAAATGTATTTACTAGTATGACATTACACATTTTACATGAACTTTTTTAATCCTTTCTTCTCACTACTGGAAGAATGATTAGTCTAAGAATTTTATCATATTGATTTTTCAGTTTGAAATTCTTTTAGTGGATGCTCTGGTGTGTTACCTAGATTTGCCTTCAGAACTGAACATTCATTTCCTTAATTGCCAGTAGTTTGGGGAGCTAATTGCTATGGTTTTAGTGATCCTGGGGTATTTGCCGTCAGCCAAAGGCAGCAGTTTTACCAGCTCCAGAAATGGCCTGCCACTAATGACAAGTCAATGCACAGATAGTCAGGAATAATCAAAAGGATCATCCCAAGTCTAGAGCTCTCTGTGGGATTTGCCTTATAGTTCATTTCTTCCCTCTGTTTACTCATACATTTTTCATTTCCCTACAGATGTTGAAGCTTAGAGCACTTTCTAATAAATGCCTTCATACAAAAAGAAAAACTCTGTCTTAGTGACTGTACTTCCAAACCTAATCCTAGATTTGATGCTAGGAGTGATTTGAGGAATCTGATGCTAAAATAGAACTTTGCATTTCAGGCCAGAAAAGACTGGGATAAAATATTCAAAGTGATGAAAAACAAAGACTTGCCCTGATCGGTTTTGATCAGTTAGTTGACCATCATCCCATGTACCAAAAGGTTGCATATTCAATTCTCAGTCAGGGCACATAATACTCAGGTTGCCAGTTTGATCCCTGGTCAGGGGGTATATGGTAGGCTACTGATCGATGTTTCTCTCTCACATTAATGTTTCTCTCTCTCCTTCTACCTTCTTCTCTCTCTAAAAAAAAAAATCAATAAGTCATATTTTAAAAAAGGAAAAAAAATGAAGAAAGGAGAGAGAGAGAGAGAGAGAGAGAGAGAGAGAAAGAGAGAGAGAGAGAGAGAGAGAGAGAGAGAGAGAGAGAGAGAGAGAGAACCTACCACCTAGGCTAATTTACCAGAAAAGCTATCATTTAAAATTGAAGGAGAAATAAAGATTTTCCCAGAGAAGAAAAAGCTAAAAGAGTTTGTTAACATCAAACTACTACCTTGTTTCCCCAAAAATAAGACAGTGTCTTATATTAATTTTTTCTCCCAAAATTGTGCTAGGTCTTATTTTCAGGGGATGTCTTCTCTTTCCATGCACTAGGTCTTATTTTCGGAGGATGTCTTATTTTCGGGGAAACACGGTACTATAAGAACCTCCATCCCTCAACCTGCATCTATTTTTGCCTCAACAATATTTGGCCAGTAAATACACTCAGGAATATGATGAATGAGCTATTCCAAATTTCATGTGTCAATTTTCATAATTAACAATGTCATCAGAAATATGTTAGAGATTTTTCTCCCAATAATATATATTTTAAGAAATAAAAAGGGAAAAAGTAAATATTAACTCATAATACAAATTGACTATGATATACTGTTGACAGTATCTATATAATCAATCACATTGCAAAAATTCATCACAATAAGTGGCGTGTAGTCTCTTAATAATCCAGATCTTCCTTATTGATTTTTCATTGTTAAAGAAGAAAAGGAATCTTTGCCTTAGACTTGGGATTTAACATTTGGTTCTGGCTTACCCATCTTTGGAGGAACTCTTCAGGTCAAAATAATAGTGTTCAGAGAATAATACACAGGAAATATTTTTTATCAGGCTCATCTTGCTATTCCCCAATCATGAAATCTTCTTCCTGACTTATTTCACCTGCATAATTCTTACTGTGATGATGTAAGTATTGCCCTAGTAAAGTTGAGCTGTCTTTCAGGAATGGCATACATTCTACTGCCTTCAGGAAGCATTCCAGGAATATGCAATCTATACACCACTCTTTTTCTTTAAAATTTTTATAGCACTCAAAAGTTCATAACACTCTTTTAAATATTAAATTGTGTAAAACTTGGTTTCAAGGATGGATACCTATCAGCCTACCCCATTTGCATATATCTTAAAGACTGAATTCTTAGCAATGAAATTTCCATATCAGACATAGTTAAACATTACAAATACATTTCTGATGATTCAAAAATAAACTAACAAAAATGAAGAGTAAGCTCCACAATGCTATCAATTTATTTTATGGATAATAATTTTGGAATTCTTATGAAAATGGATATGAATACCTATGGTACTGACCAAAATTGAATTGCCATCTTAACTAAAATCACTGTTTCAGAATTATTTAGTAAAACTATGCACATGATCCTGGTCAGTACAGGCCAGAGATATAAGACTAAGTTTCTGAGTTTGACAGATTATTCAGAAGTTACCCATTTAGGTACCATTCAAAAAAGCTTCCATTCTTAATTTAAAAGTTATTAAAACACAATCTGATAAACCAGTTTATGAAAAAAGAAAATAAATATGTTTTTATTTTAAAATGTGATCTCCAAAAAATGAATGAATTAAAAATTTATATATAAGAATATTTGTTATCATCTACACTAAAAAAAAAAGTATGCAAATTGATCATACCTCCATAATGCCCACCAGCCAATCAGGAGTGAGCATGCAAATCAACCCAACAAAGATGGCAGGTTAATTTGCATACATAGGCATGGATACAGGGCATACAGTGCAGGTGGTGGAGGGAGCTATAGGAGCGGTGCTCTGGCCAGAGCAGAGAAGACTGAAGACTCTGGCCAGAGCAAAGATGGAAGGTGGTGGCCAGAGAGAAGGCCTGTGTCCTGGGTGCTAGAGGAAAACTGGTGCTGGCAGTCAGGGGAAGGAAGGTCTATTGCATGAATCTTCGTGCAATATGCCTCTAGTATTAAGTATAAGAATAAGCCTTGCTGAAACTGGTTTGGCTCAGTGGACAGAGTGTCCTGGGTTCGATTCCAATCAAGGGCATGTATTTTGGCTGTGGGCACATTCCTGGTACGGGGTGTGCAGGAGGCAGCTGATTGATGTTTCTCTCTCATCGATGTTTCTAACTCTCTATCCCTCTCCCTTCCTCTGTAAAAAATCAATAAAATATATTTTTTTAAAAAAGATTAAGCCTTGAAAACATTATACATTTCCAAGAAATAGAATCCATATAATGCAATATTATACACTCATTAAAAGAGCATTTTAGAATAATTTGTAATAATATGATAAATGTTCAAAAGACTACCTTTTTATAAGTAGATGACAGCATTATGTTCAGTAAGTTTGCTTTTTTATTAAAATATAAATAATCCAAAAAAGATAAATTTTTAAAATGTTAACTGTAATTAGCATTTGGAAATGAGAACTAAGTTATAGTTTCTCATTTGTACCTTCTCCACTTTAAAAAATTTCCCCAATGTGCATGTATATTACTCTTATAATCAGAAAGAAAATAATAAACATTTTAAATTGATACTTTATATTAGAAATACAGTTTGTAAATAAAGTTCTAGTTCTAAAGTATAAACTTTATTAACAGCAAAAAATGATGAACTGATCAAATTTTCTGTGAGACTGAAAAATAAAAGTATAACTCATTCAGCAGTCTGATTTTGTTTTCCAAATATGATTCTCCAAAGAAGCCAGAGGTTTTCAGATTAAATTCTAGTACTAAGGCAGGAGAAAGATGAGATGAACTTTCCACATATTTTTAAATCTTTCTTTTAATTTTTACTGTGCACATAAATGGTTTTGTTCTTAATCCCATAAACTTTACATAGGGAAGTAACATCTTGCCCATAGCCCTCTACAATTTTGTTTTTACTGATCTTAATTCTAGTCCAAGGCTCAAATAACAAGCTGCCTTCTCTGCATTGCCCTCCCTTACAATCTAGAATTAACCTTAGGTGCCAGAGAGTAAGGCAGTGGTCAAAGAATGATGCTGCTATGCAAAGGGCTTAGGAGTCATTTTAAAAGAACTCCCAATAGCCAAATTTGGGACCAATTGAGCAAAAAACTAATTATATAACTGAAATGAATCCATGCTGAATAAAGATAGGTGATAGATAGGAGAGAAAGCTCCTTCTCACTGCAGAATTCCAATTTTAAAATGAGCTTTAACAATTATTCTGTGGTTATATAAAATATTAACATTTGATAACATTTGATGAGGGAATTCAGGAATTTTTTGTTCTATTTATCAACTTTATGTACATTTTAAATTATTTTAAGATAAAGATCTAGAGTAATCCTATATAATAAAGGCCTATGCAAATTGACCATCACTCCAACACACAAGATGGCTGTCCCCATATGGTCAAAGATGGTTGCCACAAGATGGCTGGCAGGGAAGGGAAGTTAGCAGGGACCAAGTCAGCAGGGGAGGACAGTTGGGGGTGACCAGACTGCCAGGGGTGGACAATTAGGGACAACCAGGCTGTAAAGGAGGAAGGGCAGTTAGAGGCAACCAGGCTGGCAAAGGAGGGAAGTTAGGGGTGACCAGGCCAGCAGGGAAGGGCAGTTGGAGGCAACCAGGCCTGCAAGGGAGGGCAGTTAGGGATAATCAGGTCACCAGGGTAGGATTGTTAGGGGCGACCAGACTGGCAAGGGAAGGCAGTTATGGGAGACCAGGCTGACAGGATAGGGCAGTTAGGAGTGACCAGGCTGAAAAGGTAAGGCAGTTAGAGGTGACTGGGCCAGCAGGGGAGGGCAGTTGGGTGTGTCCAGGCTGGCAGGGGAGGATAGTTAAAGGTAACCAGGCCAGCAGGGTAGGGTAGTTAGGAGAAATCAGGCTGGCAGGGGAGCAGTTAGGTGTTGATCAGGCTGGTAGGGGAATGGTTAGGGGGTGACCAGGCTGGCAGGCAGAAAAGATTAGAGGTAATCAGCCAGGCAGACAGGCAAGCACTTGGGAGCCAGCAGTCCTGGATTATGAGAGGGATGTCCCACTGCCTGTTTAGGCCAGATCCCAGTAGGATTGGGCCTAAACTGGCAGTTGGAGATTTCTCAAGAGGTCCCAGATTGGAGAGGGTGCAGGCTGGGCTGAGGAAACCCCCCCCCCCATGCATAAATTTTGTGCACTGGGCCTCTAGTTTAAGTAATAAGATATAATTATGTTATGTTATTCAATTAATATGTCATTCTTATAGAAAATATAAAATTAGGTAAGGAAAATATCACCACTCATAGATTCATAATACAAAAGATACATTTCTATTATTTTGCTTTATAATAAATATCATAATGAATCATAATGAATATAAATGAATTAATACATTTAAAGGCAGGAAATTATGTAGATATAAAGAGAAGTTTTCACTGTCCCCCTGGGTTAATTCAATTATGACCTTGAGCCCCTACATAGACACTAAGCCAGTTATCATTCCAGTGTTTCCACTCAGAATTAAATGCACATGTTGAAACGTGGGAGGACAGTGGACTAGGATCAGACAAGCCACAGAGGACCTCCTCCAAATCACCATCTCACATCTGGGGAGCATTAGTAGGCATTGCCATGGGTAGCATCAAACACCCCCTATACTCATAAATGCCTGGTGAAAGCATATGGTAACAAGATTTCCAACAGCAAAGGAAAAGTGAAAATCACTTTAAAATTATGTAAAATAGCTTTTTTAAACATAAATTCTTGATTTTTTTAAACATCTGAAGTAATTACATTACTTATCAGCAAATAAACCAGAGACAACAAAATAGATGTGTCCTTCATTCGTGGTCACCAGAAACATATTTCCTGGTATGATGTTACACACACACACACACACACACACACACACACACACACACAATGGTAGTTTATAACTGGGTGTGGGGGGAAGCAAGGAATTTCCTGTGAGCCAACCCAAGTTATCCCCTTTTCTCTAGCTGGAACTAGGCTATTGTTATAGAAACAACTAAATGATGGGCAGATTTATTTTTAATGTGCTAGGGTCTACTGTGATAACAGCTTCCAGGATATATACTATTTTTTCAATTTTTTAAAAAATTATCTTTGTTGTTGAAAGTATTACAGATGTCCCCTTTACCCCCATTGACCTCCTCATCCCCACTCCTACCCCCTCCACAGGCCTTAATACACTATTTTCTGTGTCCATGGATTATGCATATAAATTCTTCGGCTACATCTGCTAAAATATGCACACTATGATGTAATAACGCTAAACACTATTTCAAGATCAACTTCCAATGAGTGTTTTTTTTTTAATTGAAATGATAGACAAGCTGAATTATTTATAGTTTTAAATAGTCATTTATGCTAATATCAGTTTTATTTGCTAGCAAGCCATGTCAAAACTTCCATTCTCTGTGTAGCTCTGCTTATTTGTTTTATGGGATATTGGATTGAATGAATGATAATGTTAATGCCTGCCTGGATGGCAGTAATTTCCTTCTGAGGCAATGCTGATGCCAGGTGTTGAGTAGGCCTAATAAATCAGCATATTAAAAATACAGTCAAATCACCGAAACTGGTTTGGCTCAGTGGTAGAGTGTTGGTCTGCGGACTGAAATGTCCCAGGTTCGATTCTGGTCAAGGGCATGTACATTGGTTGCAGGCATATCCCCGGTAGGGGGTGTGCAAGAGGCAGCTGGTCGATGTTTATTTCTCATCGACGTTTCTAGCTCTCTATCCCTCTCTCCTCCTCTCTGTAAAAAATCAATAAAATATATATTTTTAAAAATACAGTCAAATGAGTCTGGCATTCACTTGCTATATATATTTGACTCGTTCCCTTAAGAAAATAATGTATTTACAAAGTGTTTTCATTTTATTGAAGTAGAAACAAATACTGCCCATACTGCAGCACTGTTTTTAGGCAATCAGTATTCAATTTTCCCAATCTTATGCAAAGTACCTTTGACTTCAGTACATTGTGTGTGTGTGTGTGTGTGTGTGTGTGTGTGTGCAGTGAGATGCTTAGAACTGCTGGAACTTGGCACAAGTGGCTTCCTCAGATCACCACCTAGCAAAGATCTGAAGGAGCAGCCTTAAAATCCAGGAAAACCTTTCAGTCCATTTTTCATTATGATTTATGTTTTCTTTAATTAAATGTAGATTGGCTTTACTAGGAATCTTAGGCCAGTGGTTGGCAAACTCATTAGTCAACAGAGCCAAATATCAACAGTACAACGATTGAAATTTCTTTAGATAACCAAATTTTTTTTAACTTAAACTTCTTCTAATGCCACCTCTTCAAAATAGACTCACCCAGGCTATGGTATTTTGTGGAAGAGACACACTCAAGGGGCCAAAGAGCAGCATGTGGCTCGCGAGCCACAGTTTGCTGACCACTATCTTAGGCTAACAGGCATCTGTATTGAAGCAAAGAACTGAGTCAAACTGATTGTCTTAAATGAACTTTTTATTGAAGCATGTTATATGCAGAAATAAGAGAGAAGCATCCATATTATAAGTGTAATCAGCTCAATTAATTTCCACCCAAATAACACACCTGTGTAATCAGCACCTATATCAAGAAACAGAATATTATAAGAACCATAAAGACATCTTCATGTTCCTCCTAGTCATGATCCCACAATCTAAATCATACCCCAACTCCATAGATTATAGTTCTGCCTCATTTGAGCTTTATATAAATGGAATCACACAGTATATTATGTGTCTTGCTCCTTTGGCTCTATGTTATGTTTATGAGATTCACCCACCCTGTTGCTTATAAGGATGATTTATTCCTTCTCATCCCTGTATAGAATTTTATCTACCATTTCATTCAAAAGATCTTGATCTATTCTAACATAGGCTATTCTAAGAAATATTTACAATTTTAAATGAACCTTTCAATGCTAAAAATCAAAAGGAATAACAGAGAGGTGGAAGATACAACTGGCTTTTTCCTTGACGTGAAAATGATCATACTCCTGTTAAATTTCTTTCATGAGAATTAAACATCAAACATAAATGCCTTTGAATACTCAAAAGCATTGAAAAATAGTATTTTTAAAAGGCACCCTAACTTTCATGTATAATCCAAACATTCAAATCTCAATTTTTTTTCACTTATGAAATCCATCTGAGATTTGATGGATTGTTTCAAGAATGTGCTAATTGAGTTCTCCTTTATTTCCTGTCCAAAATCTCTACTATGATTTTGTAAAGGAAAAAATATAACATTGAGAGCATGGATATTTTCAAATATATGATGAGTCAGAAGAGGCAAGTCTATGCTTTTGCACTAGAACTATATTTTCAAAAAGTACTCTCCCTCCCCTATTTTTTAAATGATTTTAGAGGGAGAAGGAGAAATAGAAACATTGATTGGCTGCCTCCTGCACAGCCCTGACTGGCAATCAAGCCTGCAACCTGGGCATGTTGCCAAAATTAATTTACAGAAGTTGTAGAGTAAATATATTATTTTGAGAATTTACAGCATCTTACCCAAAGCACAACTCTAAATTTATATTGCTTTCTTGGATATTACTTCTACAAAATTTACCATATCACCCAAATGAGGATTACTTACCATGGTCAATGATTCATTCAAATTCATAATATTCTCAAGTTCATTTCCATGAAGAAAAATGTGACCTCTTTTCAAAAGGCAAATATAGACTAAGGCTTAAAACTCAAAATTAATTCTATTTTTTACACTTTACTGCATTGACTAATGAATCAGACACAGGCTATCTTTTCTTTTGAAGGGGTTTTGGGAACTTTATTGTCCCAGCTGTAAGAAACAGGGGAAATATTTTATCTCACATTTACTCCAGAAGTTAAAGAAAAATAGTTTAAAATATTCAAAAAAATGAGAAACCAAGATGGCAGCATAGATAAACATCTAAACTTGCTGCCTCACAAAAAACTTCAATACTACAAATAAAAGACAAAACGAACATCATCCAGAACCACAGGAAGACTGGCAGAGTGGAAATTCTACAACTAGAAGAAAAGAGAAAAGCACACTGAGACTCAGAGGAGGTGCAGAAGGCAGAGGTACAGAGGAGCATGCAGAGAGGGAGGTGTGCATGCAGAGATGGCTGACAACTGAGTACATGGCTGGCTTTTTCAAGCTGGAGGGATACTCAAGCTCCCAACTGCTGTGAATTTCAGTTCTGGGCAAGAATCTGGGGACCCAGACTCATACGGGGAGAAACTTGACTGCATGGAAGCATGCAAAACTTGAGGGCCACCTTCTCTCAGAGGTGCTTGTGGCTATTACCGCAGGACACTGAGACCCAGGGCCCTCTTAAGGCAAGGCTGACGGGAAGCCATTGCTGTTTGCTCCGCCCTGAGACTCTGCTCCACCCAAGCTGTATGCAGATGATATTGCATGTGAATGACCTGGTCCCTTGAATTCTAAAATTACATATCAAACTGCAGCTGAGTCAGAGAGACCCAGAACATCCAAAAGATTGCATTGCTTCAGAGCTAGGCCTCATCTGGGCACCTCAAACCCCAAACAAAGAAGAGGAATCTGCAGATCACTCTGTAGCTCCTGCTGGGTGGCCTCAGGCAGAGGCTAAATTAGCACCTCCTTGGAGATCCAAGAACCAGTGTACCCAGTGGTTAGAGTCGGACCATCCAGATTACAACTCCTCAGATCCATAAGGGACACACTCATGGTGCAGACTCAGTGAGCACCAAAGCCCCACTGAAACAAGTCTTGCCCCATAAGGGTATCTCCAGTACAGAAGTTCTCCCATTGTAGACACAGCTGATCCTCACAGCCAATTGTCCTGGAGGTCAATTCCTCCGAGGGACACCAACAACAATCAAGGCTTAACTACAACAAGACAGTGCACACATCCCACAGAGGAGTGCACCTAGTTACCACCTCAGGTAACTAGGGAAGCTGAGCCACTGGGCCCTATAGGACACCTAGCATACAAAGCCACTCTATCAACACAGGAAAGCAGCCAAAATGTGGAGACAAAGAAACAGGTCACAAATGATAGAAAAGGAGGAAAGCAAATGACTGGATATAGAGTTCAATACCATGGTAATAAGGTTTTTCAAAAACTTTCTAGAAACTGTCAATAAATTTAGTGAGACCCTTGAGTATATGAAAAAGGACCAACTAGAAATTAAGCATACACTGACTGAAATAAAGAATAATATACAGAGATCCAACAGCAGACTAGAGGATTGCAAGAATCATCAAAAATTTGAAATACAAAGAAGCAAAAAACAGCCAACCAGAAAAGAAAAAAGAAAAAAATAATTCAAAAATATGGAGACAGTGTAAGGAGCCTCAGGGACAACTTCAAGCATACCAACATCTGAATTATAGGGGTGCCAGAAGAAGAGAGAGAGCAAGAGACTGAATACATATTTGAAGAAATAATGACAGAAAACTTCCCCTACCTGGTGAAAGAAATAGACTTACAAGTCCAGGAAGTGCAGAGAACCCCAAACAAAAGGAATCCAAATAGGACTACACCAAGACACATCATAATTAAAATGCCAAGAGCAAAAGACAAAGAGAGAATATTAAAAGCAGCAGGAGAAAAACAGTTAGTTACCTACAAGGGAGTACCCATACAATTATCAGCTGATTTCTCAACAGAAACTATGCAGGCCAGATGGGAGTGGCAAGAAATATTCAAAGTGATAAATAGCAAGAACCTACAACTAAGATTACTTTACCCAGCAAAGTTATCATTCAGAATTGAAGGTCAGATAAAGAGCTTCACAGATAAGCAAAGGCTAAAGGAGTTCATCACTGCCAAACTAGAATTATATGAAATGCTGAAAGGTATTCTTTAAGAAGAGGAAGGAGAAGAAGAAGAAGAGGAAGAAGAAGAAGAAGAAGAAGAAGAAGAAGAAGAAGAAGAAGAAGAAGAAGAAGAAGAAGGAGAAGAAGGAGAAAAAGAAGAAGAAGAAGAAGAAGAAGAAGAAGAAGAAGAAGAAGAAGAAGAAGAAGAAGAAGAAGAAGAAGAAGGAGAAGAAGGAGAAAAAGAAGAAGAAGAAGAAGAAGAAGAAGAAGAAGAAGAAGAAGAAGAAGAAGAAGAAGAAAAAGAAGAAAAAGAAGAAGAAGAAGAAGAAGAAGAAGAAGAAGAAGAAGAAGAAGAAGAAGAAGAAGAAGAAGAAGAAGGAGAAGAAGGAGAAAAAGAAGAAGAAGAAGAAGAAGAAGAAGAAGAAGAAGAAGAAGAAGAAGAAGAAGAAGAAGAAGAAGAAGAAGAAGAAGGAGAAGAAGGAGAAAAAGAAGAAGAAGAAGAAGAAGAAGAAGAAGAAGAAGAAGAAGAAGAAGAAGAAGAAAAAGAAGAAGAAGAAGAAAGAAGAAGAAGAAGAAGAAGAAGAAGAAGAAGAAGAAGAAGAAGAAGAAGAGGAGGAGGAGGAGGAGGAGGAGGAGGAGGAGGAGGAGGAGGAGGAAAAGATAAAAATTATGAACAATACATATCTATCAACAAGTGAATCTAAAAATCATTGAATAAAAAATCTGATGAACAGAATAAACCGTTGAATATTATAGACTCAGGGGCATAGAAAGGTAGAAATGTAGAACTGACAAGTCTCGGACGGGGGTGAGGGGAAAGAGTGTAGGGATTGTGGGGAAAGACTGGACAAAAATCATACACCTATGGATGAGGACGGGGAGGTGGGGGGGGTGAGGGGGGTGAAAATAAGGGAAGAGGTTGGGATAGGAACCGGGTGGAGGGGAGCTATGGGGGGAAAAAAGAGGAACAACTGTAATAATCTGAACAATAAAGATTTATTTGAAAACAAAGAAACATTAGCTATTGATTGTCAAGAAAACTCTCTGCTAATCTGAGGCACAAAGAGAGGACTGGGCAGGTGAGCCATGGAGCCCTTTAATCAAAATCAGCAGATCAATACATTAGGAAATGACGTTGAGGAAAATACTTATAAATAAAATAATGGAAAAATAAGAACTGTGCCCCTTGGCTGGTTTGGCACAGTAGAGAGAGCCTTGGCCTGCAGACCTAAGGATTCTGGGTTTTATTCCAATCATGGGAACATACCTTGGTTGCGAGCTCCTCCCTGGTATGGGCCCTGGTCAGGACACATGCAGAAGGCAACCAATCTATGTGTTTCTCTCACATCGATGCTTCTCTCTGTCTTTCCCTTTCTCTTCCACTCTCAGTAAAAGATCAATGGAAAAATATCCCTGGGTGAAAATTAAGCAAAAAATAATAAAAATTAAAAAATAAAAGTAAAAACTGTGAGAAGAATCTAAGCTTGCTTATCCTAATAAAGATACAATGTTTTCTTTATCTTATGACAAAAATAAAAGATCCATCATCAATTTATTAATGGGCTTTTTGGAAAAGAAAACAATGTGCACGTTTGGTTTTTGTTGTTTGACTTTAACTGAATAAAAATACCATAATATAGTATACTAATTCATTATTATTTCCTTCTATTACAAAAAGTTTCTTACTCTTAGAAACTAAAAATTATTTTATTCATTTATTTTTTTAATTAATTTATTTTAGAGAGACATAGGAAAATAGAGAGGGAGACAAGAGAGAGAGAGAGAGAGAGAGAGAGAGAGAGAGAGAGAGAGAGAGAGAGAGAGAGAGAGAAAACATTGATGTGAGAGAGAAACATTGACATGAAAGAGAAACATTGATAAGTTTCCTCCAGAAGGTACTCTGATCAGGACTGAACCTGCAACCTGGGCATGTGCCCTGACCAGTAATTGAATTGCCAGCCTTTTGGTGCACAGGCAACACTCAACCAACTGAGCCACACCAGCCAGGGCTTGTTTTAATTTTTCTATATTTTATTGAATGTGTTGGGGTGACATTAGTCAATAATATAGTTTTCAGGTGCACAATTCTAAAATATATCATCTGTATATTATACTGAGTGTTCACCACCCAACTCAAGTCTCTTTCCTTTTACACTCTCCTCCCTCTCCTATCTCCCTTTTCCTTTGGTAATCACCAGACTGTTATCTATGAGGTTTTTACTTTGTTTAATCCCTGCACCATTTTCACCCAGCCCACTCACCCTCTGACAGCTGTCAATCTGTTCTCTATATGTATGACTCTATTTCTATTTTGTTTGTTAGTTTGTTTTGTCCCATTAGGTTCCACATATAAGTGAAATTATAAGGTACTTATCTCTCCCTGACTGACTTATTTCACTCAATATAATGCTCTCTAGGTCCATCCATGCTGTTGCAAAAGGTAAGATTTTTTTCTTTTCTTTTTTCACAGCCACATAATATTCCATTGTGTATATGTACCACCACTTTTTTATCCACTCATCTACTTATGGGCACTTGAACTGCTTCCAGAGCTTAGCTATTGTAAATAACACTGCAATGAACATAAAGTGCATGTATTCTTTCAGATTTCTTCAGATATACTCCCAGAGATAGAAACTAAAGATTATTTTAAAATACCTTGATTTATAAATAGCCATGGATAAGGTTATGGTAATACACTGTCTTTCAAAATCAGTAATTGTTTGTGTTCTGGACATAGTTAACAGCTTTAAGGTCAACCACATATTTTGAGACATATCAGATAATATCAGGGTTTTGTCTGCATTTTCTATGATTAAATGTATGGGTAAATATTTGTCTGAGTTGAATTGTAGTTTTCTGAAAGTTAAACATTTACTCTTGAAAGTCAGACAGACATTTTAGCAGATAAATATTCCCTGTATGAACTAATTTCATAATCATTGAGAGATCCCACTATTTGAATTTAGGCAATTTCTACTAACTTTGATTATGTTGCTTAGAATGAGAGAGACATTTTTTTGTCATACAAAGTGTTTTTTTCCTAAAACTATAGTTAAAAAGTTATGTTTATAATAGATTTTAAGCAATGAATTACAGATCCAAAACTGAGTTAAATTTAAAATAATTATATTTCTATTGATTTAATAATATAAACATATATCAAACTATTACATTGCTCATCTTAAATTCATACAATGTCATATAATATCTTAATAAAACTGAAGAAAAAATATATAAATAAATAAACAAACAAATAAATATGTTCAGACATCTAGCATGATATAATACAGTATATTAGCAGGAAAGATGAAAACAAATCTTCTTCAGAAAAAAATTAAAATATTATCTTGCCTATCTATAAACCTATAAAAAAATCTATATTTGTAATAGGTGGTCAGTTCTTATCCCTGAATTTTAAGAAAAAATAAAAAAAGATTAGTCAAAATAATAACAATAAAAATTATAAAGAAGATGGGATGAGCTAAACAATTAAAACTACTCAGATGGGAAATGCAGGACTGAATATACACACAATGGCCTAATTTCTATGACAATATGACTCTGATCCAAAAATCTGTGACAACTGGTCAGGAAGCTAACCTTTCTGCAGAGACTTCAGCAGCAATTGGCCCAGGAAAGTCAGGACTTAGTCAATGACCAACAACTTTTCTATATTTTGCTCTTGCTTCCAACTCAGAACCAAGAGAAAGCCAAATATGCTCCCACCCTAGACACATAGGACACCCCACTTCTAGTTAGTTCGCCTTCAGCTTCTCCGTGCTAACAGTATCTAATAAGGATATGCTACAAGCCTTTCATTTTATTCCACTGTGACACTTTTCTACTCCTCAGCCTGCCTCTGAGTATGCCAGAATACAGGTAATGGTGCTGGACTCCAAGCTATGAATAAATAGTTTATCTATTTTCATTTATAAACTTATTTTCAAGAGAAAAAAATTAGGAGTTAAGATTATAAGTATCTATAAAATCAGGAAGGATATGCATAAGGAAAACAGAGATTTATCAATAAATACTGTCCTTTGAGGAGGATTTAAGAAGTTTCTATATTATCTGACCTTAAAGTCAAGGTCAGAAAATGTCACCTATGAAAATAATCATAACAAAGTTAACATATCAGATAACCATAAAGGAAAACATCTTAGGAAAATATTTATAAAGTTGATATTGCTATATGCAGTGTTATCTCTATTTCTTCAAAAATCAGCTTGTCAAAATATATGACCACAGTGAGATGAAGAAACCCAGATATTTGAAAGTCCAAGTTAAATCCTACCTTTTCAATGAAGTTGTTTTAGATCCTTTAAAAAACCAGTACAGCGGTCTGGTAGGATTAAGCACATCCAGTGCTCTATCATCACACTTTGCCCTCACAGAACATGACCAGCCTTGACCTTAAACTCCATGTTGTACATGATGCATAATTAAGAAACTACTGTCAGCTGGTCTTGCTAGTGCTTCATGAGTAAATATCAGGTCTTTCCAACACATGTTAATTTTCTGAGGGCATTGGCATAGAATGTGTATTTCCTGGACCATTCACTGTAGTACCAACACAGCTGGACTGATGAGCAAGGTTGACTTCAGGAAGAGCACTGTCATGGGTCCTCTTGAAGTGACTATGATTTCTCACATCATACCTCTTCCCATAGTGTATTGCCATTGTTTGTTTTCTAATTTATATCCACCACCCAACTAGAAAGACTTCAGGGCAATGACTGTGGTTTGTGGGGCTTTTTTTCATCTTTAACTCTGCTATACCTGGCATAGTAAGTGGCTCATAATTGTGCCTTGATATTGAATGTTTTGTTGAATGTCAACTTCTACCTGAGGAAGACTTATGTAAAATCAACAATGATCTGACTCAGTAGCAATTTCGCATACTAGGGTTCAACAAAGTTTTCCCTGCAGGGCAGATGATAAATTTTCAGCTTGCCTGATATAGGGTTTCTGTGGCAATTACTCAGCTCACTCTTGTCAGACAAGCAGCCCTGGACAACAGCAAATAAATGGGTATATCTGTATTTCCACACTTTTTCCACAAAATCATGCAGAGAGCTGGATCTAGCCTGAGAACTGTGATATGCCTATCTTGGACATGGAATGCCAATACTGCAAAGAAAGATGGGAATTAGAAGCACTCAACAAATCCAAACAAATACTTCATAATAGCCATTGGCTCAGCCTCTAGACCAATCTCAAAAGTAATGTGATTTGTTGCCCACATTCCTAATGGAAGGAAATGTTAAATTTCAATTAAAGGTTAGTGAAGACAAAAGTGGACTTTGGGTGAAGAACCCTGCTCTAGGAGAACTGGATCTACCTCAGTTGTCAGTCTCCACAATAACACCATTCATTGAGGAATCACATATCAAGGGCCAAAGGTTTAACATACATCATTTTGTTCATTCTTCAAAGAACACTACAAAATAAGCATCACTGTTTCTATTTTATACCCAAATAAACAGTTATGCAAGTAGGTAAAATATTTTGTTTGAGATTACAAAGCTCATATGAGGAGAAGACAACATCAAGTCCAGATCTACCCAGCTACAGAAGCTATGTGCTCATCATACTCTGTAAAAGGTCAGGGAGAAGCCAATGTCATAAGAGGTATGTGGCGTCATGTGTATTTTATAACTATGACCTGTGAGACCAAAAGAATGTATCCTCTGTTCCAAATATAATGTTTGACATTTTTTAACTCTTGAAATTTGTCACCCAAAGATTAGAAGAAATCTTATAGGATGGATTGAACAGTGTGGATTAATAACCGCATTGAAATTGTGTTTGTTATCTAAGCAAAAAGCAACAAATTACACATTTTTAAAGAAAGATGTCTTCATATTATAGCTATTTCAAGAGTTATAAATACATACTACTTTTACTTAACCACATTTTAAGTGTTTTTAAAGCTTCTGGTTTTCAAGTTCTCACAACATGAGATTGAACTTTTAAAATGTAACATTGATCTATAACATTTGCATAACTTGCTATGTATTCTAATTCTAGCAGATTTTCTTAGTTCTTATTTCCTATCCACAGTCTTCCTTTTTTCATTAAAAAAAAAAAAAGGCATGGGGATTTTTTTTTAAAGGTTTTGGGGATAGATAAAAAAAAAACAAAAAAAAAAACAAAAAAAAACAAAAAAAAAAAAAAAAAACAGGCCTGTAGGCCTGTAATATAGCTGCCTGAAAGCTTACACTAAAAAAATTATATCAATTTGTTCTTCACTGGATTTTGACCTAAAGTCATCAGCTGACTCTTTTCAAATGATGCAAACTTTATAGAGGCAATGAGGAAACAGTATCTAGACTCCCAGGTATACCCACAGAAACCTCTTTTTGAGATGCTAATAAAGATGTCATTAGTTTCTCTTTGTTTCCTGAATTTTAAACACATACACACACACACACACACACACACACACACACACACACCAATAGTTTGAACAAATCCTTGTTTGAGTCTAAAGGCTTACTCTCTGGATGAGAAAGTCTTTTCACTGACTAACTATCTGCCCTGCCTCCAAGAACCCATCTCAAAACCCTCCTGCTCTTCAGCAGTCTCCTTGCCCTGTGAGCCTGGCCTGGGGACTTTTAAGAAAATTTGACCAACTTGTTTTTCCTTTCCTTTTATAAAAGTTTTAAAAGTCAAAATCTTTTTTTAATAGCAATTTAACATTCAGGCTATTTTGAAGCCTACATAATCTGAAACTCCACAAATAAAGGTTCTTATAGCACTTTCACCCACATGGTCCATATGGTATATTTTGGATAGGCAAAATGTTAAATATAAGCTTTAAGTAATGCAGTGAGGCCAAATGAAGTCAAGAAGTGTGAGATTTGAATTTTTCTGTTTAACCATGAAAATTTTTGCCTCTCTGTCCCAAATGAAGACAGACAACCTTGAGGATAGGCAAGGGAGGGTGAATGAGGGAGGGGGACAATCAGTCTTCTTGTTTCTTTTACCACTTTGTAGATACATATTTTAAGTTTCAACTCTACCATTTCATTTGTAGTTTGTTTTTTTTCCTCATTTAGATTTTTAATCATCTTTTTCTCTTTGTTCATAGCCTCATAACATGGCTCAAATATGCAGCGATGAAGTAGGGAAATAATGTTCCTGGATAGTGACTATCAAGTATGTTTGGAGAATGCAGAGATCAGACTTTCCCTGGACTTATGATTCATGTGATGAGAGTTACCACCTGGATGACTGTGGTGGTTTGTTGTGATTCAGGAATACAAATATGATTGTGTAGTGAAAAGAAAAGCTAAGAAGAAATATGTCTTTGTTATTTGATTTCAAGCATATTCATAAAAAGCCTTCAACACTGACAAAAGAGCAATACTAAGGCATTCTTTTTGTCAAGTAACATCAAGCATCTGGATGAAAACCGACAAAAAAGAATCAAGCAAATTATCTACCATTGAATAGTCATGAAGTGCAGCACTCAGGTCTTTGGAAACATCAAACAACCTTTTGATGAATGTATCTCTCTTTGAAACTAAAATTCTATGAAGACTGCTTTGTGTTCTTACATTAAAATAATATGTAAGGACATAGAATTAGAGAGAAATTGAAGAATACTGGAGAGGCTGTATAAAGGATGGCATGTCCTCCGGCAGAGAAGACAGGAAATGGTGAGATTCTGTAAGAGATAATTCTTGAGAAATGGAATAACATGAACCATTATAGAGAGACTAATAGCTAACTTTACTGAAAGTTTGTTGGTATACAGTTTTTCATAGTATTCTCTTACAATCACTTGTATTTCTGTGGTGTCCAACAATCTGGACAACCTATATAAAATGGACAATTTCCTAGAAAAATATGAACCTGAATAAGGAAGTATCAGAAAACCTGAATAGGCCAATAACAATGGATGAAATTGAAGCAGTTATATATAAAAAAAAAATCCAATACACAAAAGCCCTGGTACTGATGGCTTCACATGGTATTTGTACTTAATATTAAAAAAAAAAAAAAAAAAGAGAGAGAGAGAAACAACAAAAACAAAAACTAACATCTATCTTCCTCAAACTATTCCAAAAAATCCAAGAGGAAGGAACACTTCCAACCTCTTTTTATGAGCCCAGCATTCTCCTAATTCCAAACACAGATAAAGACACTACAAAGAAACAGAATTACAGACAATTATCCCTGATAAACATAGATACCAATATCCTCAACAAAATATTACCAAATCAAATCCAGTAATACATTAAAAAGATAATAAACCATGACCAAGTGGGATTTATTCTGGGGATGCAAGGCTATTACAATATCACAAATCAATAAACATGATACATAGCATAAACAAATTGGAAGACAAAAATCACATGATCACAACAATAAATGCAGAACAAGCATGGACAAAATCCAACACCCATTTTTTATAAAAACTCTCAGCAAAGTGGGAAAGGAGGGATCATACTTCAACATAATAAAAGCCATATATGACAAACCTACAGCCAACATCATACTCACTGGGCAAAAACTAAAACATTTCCCCTAAGAATAAGAACGAGACAGGGATGTCCACTTTCACCACTCGTATTCAACACTAGAGGCCCAGTGCATAAAAATTCATGCACTGAGGGATGTCCCTCAGATCAGCCTTCCACTGCTCACAGTCTGGGAGCCCTCAGAGGCCGGAGGCGACCCAGCAATCAGGGGAAGGCAACACCGCATCACACCTCTGCTGCTGCCACTGCCAGCAGCACAAGCCTCAGCTGGCCCTGGTTACCTGAGCCTTGGGCAGCCCTAAGTGGCTGGACAGCTGCCATCTGAGGCTTTCTAAGCCTCAGTGGCCCTGGGTGGCTGGACAGCCACCATCTGAGGCTTACCTGTGCCTTGGGCTGGCCCTGGATCAGATGGCTGGGGGGTGAGGAACTCTAGAGGCAGACATGCAGAGTGACTGGATCCACCTGGGGGCAGGCCCAGCCTTGCCATGTGCCTGCCACCCTGGCAGGGCTGAGGGGACTGGGGACTGCCATCTTGTGGCTGTGGGCACCTCCATCTTTGAGGGTGGGGCATTCAATTAGCATATTCCCTCATTATTGGCTGTGGGCACTGCCATCTTTGCAACCGCATGAGAGTCAATTAGCATATTTCCTCTTTATTCAATAAGATAGTACTAGAAATGCTAGCCATAGTGATCAAACAAGAAGAAAACATAAAAAGCATCCAAATTAGAAAGGAGAAAGTAAACTCATTATTTGCAGGTGACATGATATTGTACATAGAAAAACATACTAAATTCAATAAAGGAATTTGTCAATGTAGCAGGATACAAAATTAACACCCAGAAATTGATGGCATTTTTGTACACCAATAATGAATTCTCAGAAAGAGAAACTAAGCAAACAATCCCATTTACCAGTGCAAAGTTTTGTTTTGTTTTGTTTTGTTTTGTTTTTAATATATTTTATTGATTTTTTTTACAGAGAGGAAAGGAGAGGGAGAGAGAGTTAGAAACATCGATGAAAGAGAGTCATCAATCAGCTGCCTCCTACACACCCCCCACTGGGGATGTGCTCGCAACCAATGTACATGCCCTTGGCCGGAATTGAACCCCGGACCTTTCAGTCCACAGGCCAACGCTCTATTCACTGAGCCAAACCGGTTTCAGCCAGTGCAGTTTTTTATTTCACCTTCATTTTTGAATGATAGTCTTGCTGGATAGATTAGTCTCAGATTCAGTCCCTTGGTTTTCATTACTTTGTGTACTTCATGCCACTCTCTTCTGGCCTGAAATATTTTTATCGGAAAATCAACTGACAGTCTAATGTGGGGGTGTCGAACTCAATCAGAGAAGGGGCCAAAATCTAAAATCCAGCCTAAATTGTGGGCCGAATGGTTTACTGACAATGTCATAAACTGACAGCGGAGTGCAGTGATGACAGCGCGGTGTGGGCCACATTGCAAGGCCTGGCGGGCTGGATTTGGCCCGCGGGCCTTGTGTTTGACACATGTGGTCTAATGGGAGTGCCCTTGTAGGTAACTTTCTGTCTCTCTCTCTTGCAGTCTTTAAGATTCTTTCTTTGGGAAAAAATTTTTTATTTAATTGTCTTTAATTTAGTTTGCCATTTTAAATATGATGTGGATGTGTGGCTCTTTGGGGGTTCAACTTTATTGGGAATTTCTGTTTCCTGAACTTTAGTGACTTTTTCCTTCACCAGGTTAGGGAAGTTTGTGTGCTTCCTTGATATGTCTCCTCCTCAGTGGGACCTGTTGGTAGTTCCAGGTGAATGTTTCCCAACTTAGTTTTATTTCCAGTCTAGCCCTGGGAGGAGTTGCAAGAAAGGTCTGCCTAATATACCACATCTCTCTCCTCCTTAAACCATTTTAGGAGAAATAACACCATATACTGGATGCTGATTTAGAACTTATACAGTCTCCTGGATAATCTTGTCCTGAAAGGTATTTCCACCTTGCTAACATTGTAGCCCTAAATCTTCAAAAGGCTACTCCACAACTCTATCAAGTCAGCTGCTTCAGGATGTAGGAAATACGGAAATATCAGTGAATTCCATGGTCGTGCCACACTTTATTTGCTGTGAAATGAGCTCCTTGCTCAGTAGCTATGCTGTGTAGAATACCGTGATGAATTATAAGGCACTTTGTACATACACAGATGATAGTTTCCACAGAAATAGTGCATGTAGAAAAGGAAAACCCTATCCTGAGTAAATGTCTCTTCCAGTGGGGAAAGAATGCTGCACCTTCTGTGATAAAGTGGTCCAATGTGATCAACCTGCCACCAGGTACTGGCTAGTCAACCTGGGAATGGTACCATATCTGAGACTCAGTGTTCATCTCTGCTGCTGGCATACAGAGACTCAGCAGTGACCATAGCCAGGTCAGACTTTGAGAGTAGAAGTCTGGGTTGCTGAGCCCATGCATGATTTCCACCTGCAACCGTGGCCACTTTACTCATGAGTCCATTGGGCAATGACAAAGGTACGCTGGGAAAAAGGGTGGCTGTTCTGTTCATTTGATTATTAAAATCCTCCTCTTCTGTGGTCACCATTTAGTGAGCACCCTCATAGTACACAGATATTTTCACATTTTTTTTACCCATTCAGAGAAGTCTATTCAATAAATCTTTCCCAGATTTCTTTATTGTCTATTTTCCAATCATGTTCTTTCCAGATCTTGAACATCCAGTAAAACCACAAGCCAGAGCCCATGAATTGATTTAAAATCACATGTCTGGCCATTTCTCCTTCCAGGCAATGTGAACAACCAGGTGCACTGCTCCAAGTTCTGCCCATTGGGATGATTTCTCTTCACCTTTGGATGGTGCGTATATGCCACCCAGAGCCATCCATAAACCAGGCCCAAGTCTTTCTTCTTCTCATAACTGATCATGGGGTCTTGCCATGAGGTTAAAGGTGCAGGCTAGAAAAGAGAAGGCAGTGTGTGAGAGAAGGCCACAGTGAGGACCATAAGCATCTAGGTCACTTTTTTTATAACTTACTTGTGCCTTACGGCCTACGTGGACCCAATCATATATATACCACTTCCATTTGGTGATGGAGTGCTATTCGGGCAACCCAACTTTAAGTTTGGTGAGTCAGGTAACATCAACTTCATGAGAGGCAGCTCAGGTCACATGGTAACCAATGGTTAAGTGTCCAGACTCTACTGAGGCCCAGTAGAAGGCCCAGAACTGATTCTCTAAAGAACAGTATTTATCTCCACGGAATAACAGAACATTGCCCCCAGATCCTAAAGGCTGGCTCTGTAATTCACCTGTAAGGCCTGCCAAAGGGTCCAAATAGTATCCTTATCTGCCACCAACACTTCAAACAACACTTCATCTGCTGAATATTATGGTCCAATGTGTAATATAGCCTGAGTCTGTTGCAGAGCCTTTACTTGTTGTGGATCCCAGCGGAAAGCAAACTGCATCTGATGGGTCATAATGACAAGGATGAAAAAAAATGGCATTTTCCAGATCAATAGCTGCATATCAGGTACCATTAAATGTGTTAATTAGCTCAAACAATGAAACCTCATTTAGTACAGCAACTGCAATTAAAGACAATACCTAGTTAAACTTACAGTAACCTACTGTCATTCTCGAAGATCCAACTACCATGTTTCCCTGAAAATAAAACATCCTCCAAAAATAAGACCTACTTACAGGTTTCCTTCTGAGTGAAATATAAGGCATCCCCCCACAAATAAGGCCCCCCTAGGCTCTGTCTCAGAATGAAAATTAATTTACCGTAAAATGGTTGCTAGGGCCGCCCTGACTGGCATCTAGCAACCAGTGACGTTATGTGGAGTCCTGACGTCACTGTTGTGTGGAGGCAGGGTGGGAGAGAGGAGGAGACTTTTGCAGATGTGTGTAGAAGATCAGGAAAATTAGAGTGGATGGGACTTGGTGAAGGTGGTGAGTGCTGGTCTGTCTCTGGTGACACTACCTGATGCTTGCGGCCGCCCTCATGATGACTAAAGGTTCTCAGTCAGTGGCAGACCCTGCTCCAGCCCAGATCCAGGCCCCAGCAAGCCCAGTGACAGTCCCCAGGCAGGCCCCAGGGGGTAAATGTCTGATAAAGGGGTAGGGGGGATGTCTGTTGAAGATGTTCAGTGGCAGAGGGATAGGGGGAGGGGATCACTTAAAATGACACAGGAGGATCAGAGGGGGCAATCAAAATGACACAGGAGGATCAAAAGGGGTCACTAAAATGATAATCCCCCCTCTGATTCTCCTGTGGCATTTTGATTCCCCCTCTAATCCCCCCTGTGTCATTTTAAGTGATCCCCTTCCCCCCACCTTGATACCCCAATTCCTTTTTTTTACCCCTAGAAATGAGCGCAAAAAAAAAAAAGCTACTCCATGGAGTACAAGAAAAAAATCCTGGAAGACTCTTGGGGCCAAAATCTTACTGCTTTCTGCAAAGAGAAGATGTTAAGTATTCGATTGGTCTGAAAATGGTAAGCAGAATATGGTATCCTCATTGAACACATGGACAAGGGAAATGCTAAAAAGCACAAGTGTGGATCAGGTCGGCAACTATTATTTTCCGAGCTAGAAGACCTGATCTGTGAATGGGTTGTTTACAGGAGAGCAAAGGCTTTGGTTGTAAATAGGGCTCAGATTCAAGAATTTGCCCTTGCAATGGCACCACAGTTTGACATAGCCCCCAAAGACTTCAAAGCATCACAACACTGGCTGGATAATTTCCTTCAGCGAAGTGAACTGTCTTTAAGAAGATCTACAACATTGTTTAGGTTGGAAGATACTCAAGTTATTAAGTGAGCACTTGCATTCAAGTCCTTTATTGATGATGCTGACTTCTCTAAATACAATCTTTCCAACATGATTGCTATCGATGAAACTGCAATGTTTATGGGCCAATCATATCAAACAACAATTGAACAGCAGGGTGCCTCCTTAGTGTACATTCCCTCCACTGCTTACGAAAGTGCACGTGTTTCCTGTATTTTGGCAATTCGTCTGGATAGCACTAAAATTCCACCTTTAATCATTTCTAAAGGCAAGAAGGAAAAGATTGAATGTGTTTTGGGCATTTTGTTCTTGAAACTGAAAAAGCCTGGGCCACACAAGCAGTTATAAGGAAGTGGGTCGATTTAATGCTGCCGCTTGTTATGCGAGGGAGCCAAAGAGGTCTGCTAGTCTGGGATGCAGCCAGCACTCACTGCACTAAAGACATGAAGACATTTCTTCACGAAAGAAAAATAGGTCAGATAATGATTCCCACAGGAATGACAGCCTATCTCCAGACTCTTGATATTGCAATAAACAAACCATTCAAAGACAATTTGCGCATGGAAATTAATGACTACATTGAAAATAGAATGGAGAGACATCAGTGTGGAAACTTTGTGAAACCTAAACTGCAAGAAGTTGTGACTTGGGTGAAGAATTCATGGGAGAAAATCACTGACAGTTGCATTGCAAATGCACTGCGAGCAAGCTACCTTGACAAGAAGTACTCATTTAAAGACAGTGCTATTGCTAAACATGAGAGATTTGGTCCACTGATTCTGAAAGAAATGGAGTCACAAGAAATTTACCAGGAAATTCAGGAATTGGATTGTTATGATGATGTTCCAGAAGATGATGACATGATTGTCATTGAATAAATGAGTAAATTCTTGATACTGTAGGATTCAGTTTGTCTGGTTTGTGTTGACAACTATCGTACTATTATACCATACTGTATACAGGTAATAAATTTCCTTTATTTTCATTTAACAATAAATGTGTACCGTATTCTTCTTCATGGAAAAATAATACATCCCCTGAAAATAATACCTAGCGCATCTTTGGGAGCAAAAATTAATATAAGACACTGTCTTATTTTCGGGGAAACAGGGTATCTTCTGCATAGAAAAAATCACTGATTTAAATAGGGATGTAGTTGGAATCCCACACCTGCATGTTTCAAGTCCTCGGTGGTGAAAATAATCTCTGCAATCCCTCCAGAAATATGGTATTGCTTTTTTGAATTAATATTTCTAGGTAGAGACAGTTATAGTGGTTTCAACTTTCACCTTTCCCACTGTAATGAACCCGACTCTAGAGGTTAGGAAACCAAATCAGGGATTATGCCACGCTGGTGAGTATGTCTATTCCAATTCTTCCTTTCACAACTGGGGAAATAATCACAGGATGTGTTCAGGGACACACTGAACCTACTTTGAGATGAACCTAAGCTAAAACTTCATTGTCACCTGACCTCCATAAGTCCCTATTCTTCTGGAGAACCACAGTGACATGTTGGGTCTCCAGGAACTGGGGTCAACTCAGAGATAGTACCCAATTGTCCCCAAAGGTTTTAATTATTTCTTTTTGCCCTTTTGCACTTATCCCAGTAAAAAGCTGTTTGTCCTTGTGAGGGAGGCTGTGAAAAAGATTTATAGTATAAACTAAAGGCCCAGTGAATGAAATTCATGCACTGGGGGGTGGGAGGGAAGGGATTGTCCCTCAGCCCAACCTGCACCCTCTCCAATCTGAGATCCCTCTCACAATCCAAGACTGCTGGCTCCTAACAGATTGCCTGACTGCCAACTTGATCACCCCCAAACCACTCCCCTTCCAGCCTGATTGATGCCTAACTGCTCCCTTGACAGCTCAATTGCCCCCAACTGCCCTCCCTTGTTGGCCCAATCACCACCAACTGTCCTCCCAGCAGGCCTGGTCCCCCCGACCCCAACTGGCTTCCCCTGCAGGCTTGGTTGCCCAGTACTTCCCTCCACTGCAGGTCTGGTCCCCCCCAACTGCCCTCCCCTGCAAACTGGTCCCCCCTAACTGCTCTTCCTTTTCTGCAAGCCTGGTCGCCCCCAACTGCACTTCCCTGATGGCCTGGTCCCCCCCCAATTGCCCTCCCCTGCTGGCCTGATCACCCACAACTACCCTCCTCTGCAGGCCTGGTCCCTGACAACTGCCCTCCTTCCCCTGCAGGCCAAGTCACTCACAATTGCCCTTCCCTACTGGCCATCTTGTGATGGCCATCTTGTGACCACATGGGGGTGGCCATCTTTTGCAAGCATGTGACAGTCAATTCGTATATTACCTCTTTATTATATAGGAGTTTTAGTATTTTATTAGGGTCTTTCCTCAAGGAAATTGCCTCTTTTTCTTTTTTCTCTTCATTCAAGAATATAGTTTTATTGAAATGAGAGAGGAAGGGAGAGAGATTGGGGGAAGCATTGACATGAGAAACATTAATCAGTTGCCTTCCATATGCCCTAAACCAAGGAGAAAACCTGCAACATAGTTATGTGCCCTAATTGAAAATCTAGCCCACAACCTTTTGGTGTATGAAACAATGCTCCAACCAACTGAACTACTGGGTCAGATGGATTGCCTCTTCTTGATTCAAGAAGTTCTAGATCTAATAATTGGTTTAACTTCATTGAGGAGCTTTAACTCTCAGTTTCTGTGATTCAGATTAGACATTTTTATTTGACCTAGAACTTTTCTGCTTGTATAGCTCAACTAATAATTTAGTAGGCTTTCTATCTATAGGGTCGGCAACTAAGTAATTGCGGGTTTCACACATGTATGGCTTCAGTTGAATTTTTAGGTTTGCAGACGTAGTACAAATGTAAAACACATTTTGTTATTTGATATTTGGCTATTCAGCTGTTAATCAGTAAAAAAAGTTTTTTGATCTGTTTTGTAGTTTTCGTTTGGCGTTCGTTAAAAAATGGAAAATCAAAAGGAACATTTTCGTCATATTTTGCTTTTTTATTTCCTCAAAGGGAAAAACGCATCGCAAGCTCATAAAAAGTTATGTGCTGTTTATGGTGACGAAGCCTTAAAAGAACGGCAGTGTCAAAATTGGTTTGCCAAATTTCGTTCTGGTGATTTTTCACTCAAAGATGAAAAACGCTCTGGTCGTCCAGTTGAAGTTGATGACGCCCTAATCAAAGCAATAATCAATTCGGACTGTCACAGTACAACACGTGAGATTGCAGAGAAGCTTCATGTATCACATACATGCATTGAAAATCACTTAAAACAACTTGGCTATGTTCAAAAACTCGATACATGGGTTCCTCACGAACTGAAAGAATCACAGTTAACGCATTAGCAGCTGCGATTTGCTAAAGAAACGTAATGAAAATGATCCATTTTTAAAACGACTGATAACTGGCGATGAAAAATGGGTTGTTTACAACAATATCAAGCGGAAAAGATCGTGGAGCAGACTCAAACAACATCAAAAGCTGATATTCATCAAAAGAAGGTTTTGTTATCAGTTTGGTGGGATTACAAAGGAATTGTCTACTTTGAACTCTTACCACCCAACCGAACGATCAATTCTGATGTCTACATTGAACAACTAACGAAATTAAACAATGCAGTTGAAGAAAAGCGGCCCGAATTGACAAATCGAAAAGGTGTTGTATTCCATCATGACAATGCAAGGCCACACACATCTTTGGTCACTCGGCAAAAATTAATGGAGCTTGGTTGGGATGTTTTGCCACATCCACCATATAGTCCTGACCTTGCACCATCTGATTACTTTTTGTTTCGATCTTTACAAAACTCCTTGAATGGTAAAAATTTCAATAATGATGATGATGTCAAATCGTACCTGATTCAGTTTTTTGCTAATAAAAACCAGAAGTTTTTTGAACGTGGGATTATGATGCTGCCTGAAAGATGGCAAAAGGTCATTGATCAAAATGGGCAATACATTACAGAATAAAGTTATTTAGTTCCATGAAAAAATTGTCTTTGATTTTCTTTAAAAAATCCGCAATTACTTAGCTGCCGACCCAATATTTCACATCTAGGACCACACTCACCAACTAGCCAATGTCATAGGTCTATGTGAGTCAGGCTAACTGACTCTGTGCCCACCTCACCTCTTGTGGCTAAATACTGCTTTAGGTTTTCCAATTATGTGGTAGCAGATTCTATGGGAAGGCCTGACCTGCAGAGAACCACTGTGGAGCTCCTCAAGGATGATACATTTTCCCTCGCAAATTTATTATTATAGTTGTGATGAAAGGTGTGTTTTATGGAGACTAACTATAAATGAATAGGTTCTAAATGACATATTCATCCCAACATTCCAAATTCCATAAGCTTTTGAATGCCATCCTCAACAAACCAAAGCAGGTCCAGCATTTCCAGTTTGCTCACTATAGGCCACCTTTTATTCATATTTAGTCAACCAATCACACAAACTGCTAGAGCCTCTTCTAACCCCTCAAGCTACAAATTGAAAGGAGAATCACTGTCTAGTGAGCTGATATTTATAATTCACTCCAATCTAAATGTATGTTTCTTCCACTATTATTTCACACCTTTATCTATTTCCATACATATTCCTTGGATTTTGTGTCTATATAAATCATAATACTCAACTTTTAGAATGTAGAACACCTTATCTTGAGCCACTCTTTGTATTAATCTTTAGGGACCTGCTGGGATTTAAGTCTAATTATAGGTCCAGAAGCAAAGGGGGAGTGAGAGGGTGGGTTCAGAGGAGAATCGCCAGGATCATGCATGGTAATTCGCTATAGTTTTCTTAGTCAATGCAGGCTTAATTCCCCCTGATGGAGATATGAAAGCTGCTTCTACTAGCAAAGAAGGTTCATCAGAATTTATAGACTCCATGTCCACAGCTTTATCGAGATCTTCCCACACATCCTGATTCCAACTTTTAGGATCCCATTCCTTAACCAGTGCCCTCATTTAAACAGTATATAACCTTCAAGGCTTTGTAGCTCAGCAACGTACAGGATGAGATTCTGGGTTTAGTTTTCAGCAAACTCTGTCTGGTGGTTATAGGAAACAGAAGACAATGAAGCCCTTAGGTCATTTATGTGCAACTTGAGATGGGAATTCAACTCCCTGAGCTTACTCTTTTTTCCCCACTTTGTCCAACACCATAAGGAGCAACCAGTCAATACAGTGGTGCCTCGCATAAAGAACGCCTCGCACAGCGAACGCTGCACACAACGAACTTCATTTCATGATTCATACAACGAACTTCGTTTCACACAACGAAGTCGCCCGAGCTTCCACGACCGCTTTGCCCAAGCTTCCACGACTGCTTCGCCCGAGCTTCCACGATCGCTGCCGATGTATTGCATCCTTCCGCGCAGGCACTGCAGGCAGTTGTTAGTCACTGCGCTTAACTTAAGCATGTATCGCGGCAATCGTTCTTCATTACGAATTAAATCATGCACGTATCACGGCAGTCGTCCTTTTAAGTTAAACTCAATATTTTTTTTATATCATGGCTTCTAAAAAAAGTAGGAAGGTGATTTCTGTTGAAATGAAACAGGAAATAATTAGAAGGAGTGAATGTGGGGTAAAACAGTGTGACCTCGTCAAAGAGTTTGGCCTCAGCAAGACCACCATTTTCACCATTTTGACAAATAAGGATGCAATCAAATCAGCCAAAGTAGCCAAAGGAGTATCAAAACTATTTCATGAAAAACATAGGTCTTCAATCCACGAGGAAATGGAGAGGCTATTAGCGATTTGGATTAAGGACAGGCAGGTGAAAGGTGACGTAACAACCCAAGATATTATCTGTCACAAAGCCAAGAGAATTTATGACGATCTAAAGAAAAACGTCCCTGGAAGTAGCAGCAATCAAGATAATGAAGAAGAATTCAAAGCCAGCAGGGGGTGGTTTTTTAGATTTAAGAAAAGGTGTGGAATCCACAGCGTTACTATGCATGGTGAGGCTGGCAGTGCTGACAAGAAAGAAGCAGAAAAGTTCTCTATTAACTTTCAAAAATGTATTAAGGATGAAGGATACTGCCCACAACAAGTGTTCAATGCCGATGAAACAGGTCTTTTCTGGAAAAGAATGCCGAGCAGAACCTTCATTACAAAAGAGGAGAAGAAATTGCCAGGACACAAAGCCATGAAGGACAGACTTACCCTTATGTTTTCGTCTAATGCCAGCGGAGACCTCAAGATCAAACCTCTATTGGTTTATCACTCTGAAAATCCAAGAATTTTCAAGAAAAATAATGTTATTAAGTCCAAACTGCCCGTCCATTGGAAGTCCAATCAAAAAGCCTGGGTGACCCAAGTTATCTTCAACGAATGGATTCTGGAAACCTTTGCTCCTGTCGTGAAGAAATTCTTGCTGGAAAAAGAACTGCCGCTCAAAGCCCTTCTGATACTTGACAATGCCCCTTCTCACCCAAAAGACCTAGAGGAAATATTGCAGGAAAATTATCCTTTTATCAAGGTGCAGTATTTGCCACCAAACACCACATCCATTCTTCAGCCAATGGATCAGCAAGTTATTGCGAACTTTAAAAAACTCTACACTAGAGCCCTCTTTAATAAGGTGTTTGAAGAATGCGAGTTTGGTGGAGACAATATGACTGTCCAAAAGTTTTGGAAGGAGAAATTTGATGTCCTTATGGCAATACGACTTATACAGAAGGCCTGGGAAGAAGTGTCACAAAGGACCCTCATTTCTGCTTGGAAGATGCTTGTGCCCTCGTGGACCCAGGAAGAAGCAGTAGTTGATGACACAGAAGTGGTGAAGGACATCATCACAGTGGCCCAAAGGTTGGAATTAGAGGTAGAGGAAGGGGATGTAGAGAAGCTTATTGAGGAACACGAAGAAGAGCTGACAACTGAAGAGCTCCAAGCACTTCTGGTCCAGCAACAGGACAATGCTCAAAGGGAAGCGTCATCTGATAACGAGGAGCAACAATCAAACAATTAACCAATCCCAACTGCTGACATCAAGAACATCCTGGTCAAATGGAAAGCAGTTCAGGAGTTTACCAATGCCCACTATCCGGATTCAGCTGAAGCAAACAGGATCAACGATCTTTACTCCGATACTCTTGTCCGTTATTTCCGGCAGATGTTGGAGAAAAGAGAAAAACAAACGACTTTGGACAGGTTTTTCATGAAACCATCGGCCAAAAAGCAGAAAATGGATGAAGATGTGCAAGATTCGGTAGACTCCACTTAGTCTGTCTTAAAACTAAAAAAATGTGTGTTTTTTTTTTTAAAAAATTATGTTTTTAGATGTATCTAAATAAAAATAATAATAAAAAATTTATCTTTTTTTTATGTCATCTTAGCATATTTTATGCTACAGAACGAATTATTTTTTTAACATGTATTGTTATGGGAAAACACGTTTCACATAACAAACTTTTCGCATAACAAACTTGCTCCTGGAACGAATTAAGTTCGTTGTGTGAGGCACCACTGTATTATTATACCTATTAGTTTGACACAAGCTTGTTTGAAAGTAAAAAGTGCATAATCCCCCAGAATTTTGCTTCATATACTGTTTGATTAGGACTATTCAGTGGTAATGTTTTGAGTATTTCTATTTTGAAATCATTCAATGGACTATATGTGATCCCTTTACTACTGGAAATTGAGTAGATAGAGTTTTTAAATATAATTAAATTAGATTTCCAGAAACCCCAGAATAAATTATGAAGACTTATCCTTAAGATTCTGTTCCTTTTATAACCACCCTTAACTGGTACCAAATCCATATTAGTTCAGTTTTTCCCAAGAAACAAAATCAATAGGATGTGTGTAATTGTGATATCCAAAGTATATAAGGAGATTCATTACACAAAACTGGTTCATGCAATTATGAAGGCTGGCAAATCCACATTTGCAATGTGGGCTGGCAGATGAAAGATCCAGGAGAGCCAAAGTGCAGTTCAGGCTAAAGGCCATCTTCTGCAAGCTTTCTTCTCTCTGGGGAGGCCAGTCTTTTTGTTTTATCCAGATCTTCAACTAATTGTGTGAGGGACCATCCATAATATAGGGGACAATCAACTTATACAAAGTTCGAAAATTTAAATGTTAATCTCATCCCAAAAAACCTTCTAAGTTGATACATAAAATTAAGTATCATATCTGGGGAGCTTTACAAAATACTGATGCTTAAGTCTCATCCTTGGTGGTTTCATTTCATTGGTTTAAATGAGTTCTCAGCATCCAGATATTTAAAAGTCTCTCCAGTGATGCTATTGTGCTGGTAAAGTTTAAGAACCTCATCTGATCAACTGAGATTTACAACCTTGAAGCTGGAGATGAGTCCTGGGAGCACAAAACCTTTTAATGCCTGAACAAAATTAGGATTAGTAAGAAATAAGCAGTTAGCAGTACCACAGTATCTAGATTGAGATTAAGAATTTACCATTTCTGCCACAAGTTTTGAAAATAAATTCTGTTTCTAAATGGTTTAATTACTCATTAATATCTTCTATCATCCTTGTTTTATATGGCTATTTAAATTTAAATTAATTAAAAATACATAAAATTAAATATTCAGTTTCTTAAATTTAAGTACTTTCTTAAAGTACTTAAGCTCCCTTTTAAGTACTCAGTATGACATGTAACTAGTAACTAATGTATCAGGCAGTGGACATATAAGATATTCCATCTTTGCTGAGTTTTGGGGCAGCTCTGATATAGCAGTGTTTAGCTAGTCTCTGTGTCAAAACTAAAATGAGAGATAAACACAATATTGCTCAAAGGATTTCAAGATGGCATCAGATTAAGTGGAAGCTACAATGACATTATCCCAAGATGAAACTGGAATTACTACTAAAATATAGAAAAATCATTCCAAATGACCAACTGAAGACTACCTGAAGAGAACCCTTATAACCAAGGATATAAAATGGATACCACATAGAGACTAGTAGGAAGTGCAGAGGTGCAAAAGGGCTGGTAGGGCTTCCATAGGCAGCAGCTGAAGTTCCAGAGGGATATATCATATGTAGTTGGTTCCCACTGAGAATACTGGGTTCTAAACCCTAAATGGGGTTCCCCAGCCCAAAGCACCAGAACTGAGGAAGGTGCCCACATAACATTTGGCTATAAAAAATAGCAGGGTGTCTGTCTGCCAGGGAGAGATGGCTAGAAATGCAGGTACCATCTTAAAAGGCCAACATACAAAATTTCATGTCCAGCCACTCATCTAGGGCTTGAGCAGAGGAATAGCAGAGTGGACTAGAGCTTTTTAAAGAGATTCCAGGATTGGTGGCTCTAGGGATAGAGCTCAGAGGGCAGCCACATGGTTTCCTGTGCTGAGTCTTTTCCCCGTGCTGCAGAAGACAACTTTCTCAAGCAGAACTGCACTAGTCAGACAGCTTTTACCTGGGGAGAAAGCAATTTTGCCACCCATTGGAAAACCTCTTGCTTCACCCTATAGAATTTACACCTTTCTATGGTCTCTACAGCCTGAGGCTCATTAAGAGACAGAATGGCAATCAGCCTACAGGCAGAAATGGATCTCTATATAATTTGAGTCTTTGCCTGATCTGCGTCTGGGCCTGGAGATAGAAAAAGCAGACTTTGGTATAAATTTTAGTCCTTTCCAAAGGCACCCAGCTCCAATAAAGAAAGTCACAAGTTGTGGATCGATGATAACTCCAAACAGGGCACTCAGGGCCAGTCACAAACAGTGTCTGACTATGTCCTGCTAAAAGACTGAGTCATAGTAGATCTACATAATACATAGAAACAAACCCAAATAGGCAGCCAAAATAGGAAAACAAAACAAAAAAAGCCCCAAATGAACAAAAATAATTCTCTAAAAGAGGTAACTGAAATGGAGATAAACAATTTATCAGATGTAGAGCTCAGAGTAATGAATATAAGGATGCTAAAAATCATAAGAAAAGAGCCAAAACCAGTTTGGCTCAGTGGTAGAGCATTGGTCTGCGGACTGAAAGGTCCCGGGTTCGATTCCGGTCAAGGGCATGTACATTGGTTGCGGGCACATCCCCAGTGGGGGATGTGCAGGAGGCAGCTGGTCGATGTTTCTCTCTCATCGACGTTTCTTAGCTCTCTATCCCTCTCTCCTCCTCTCTGTAAAATATCAATAAAATATATTTTTAATAAAAATCATAAGAAAAGATATAGAAACTATGAAAAATGAGCAATCAGAAATGAAGAATGACATAGCAGTAATAAAGAATGCATTGGAAGGAATAAACAACAGATTAGAGGAATCTGAAGATTAGATGAGTGAATTGGAAGACAAGGTAGAAAATATCACTGAATCAGAGACAACCCCCCCCCAAAACACACACACACACACACACACACACACACACACACACAATTAAAAAAACAAAAAAAATAGTTCAAGGGATCTATGGGACATGAAATATAACAATATACATACCATAGGAGTGCCAGAAGATGAATAAACTAAGCAAAGGATAAAGATCCTGTTTGAAGAAATAATGGCAGAAAACTTCCCAAACCTAAGAAGGAAAAAGTCATGAGTTCAGGAGGCACAGAGAGTCCCATGCAAGAAGAATTCAAACAGGACAGTGCCCGGGGACACCATAATTAAAGTGCCAAATATTAAAGATAAAGAGAGAATCATACAGGCAGCAAGAGAAAATCAATGTGCTACCTACAAGGGAGCTCCAAACAGGCTGTCAGCTTATTTCTCAAAAGAAACACCAAAGGCCACAAAGAATGGCATAAAATATTCAAGATAATGAAAAGCAAGGATCTGAAACCATTCAAGATAATGAAAAGCAAGGATCTGAAACCAAGATTACTCTATCCAGCAAGGCTATCATTCTAAATAGATGTAGAAATAAATAGTTTCTGAGACAAAAATAAATAAATAAAGGAGTGTATCAACACCAAATAAGCATTGCAAGAAATGTTAAAGGGATTTTTAGAGAGAGAGAGAGAGAGAGAGAGAGAGAGAGAGAGAGAGAGAGAGAGAATATAAGCATAAAGAATAAAAATGGCAAAAACTAAGTACCTATCAACAATAACATAAATTTAAATGTATTAAGTACTCTAACCAAAAGACATAGGGTAGCTGAATGCATAAGAAAACTTGACTCTACAAGAGACCCACCTTAGAACAAAAGACTCATGCAGGATGAGAGTAAAGGGATGGAAAAGAATTGTTCATGGAAATGGAAATGAAAAAAAGAAACTGGGTGGCAATACTCATATCAGATAAAATAAACTTCAAAATGAAAGACAATAAAAGAGACAATCAAGGTCACGACACAGAATTAGATGGACCAATCCAACAAGATGATAAAATACAGGTAAACACATGTATACCCATTATAGAAGCACATATATATATATATATATATATATAATATATATGGAGGATTTTGAGAGAGAGAGATCAACAGCAATACAGTCATAGTATGTCACTTTAACAAACCACTGACTTTACTAAATAGACTGTCTAGAAAAAAAAAAGTCAACAAAGAAACAGTCTAAATAACACAGTAGATCAGATGGATTTAACTAACAGAGAAGATTTCATCACAAAGCTTCAGATTATACATTCTTCTCAAGTGCACATTGTCAAAGATAGATGACATGTTAGAATGCAAAACAAATATCTACAAGTTCAATAAGACTGAAACATATTAAGCATCTTCTCAGATTACAATGGCATGAAATTAGAAGTCAACCAAAGTAAAAACACTCAAAAACATTCAAACACCTGGAGGCTAAATAGCAAGTTATTAAACAATGAATGGGTTGCCAATGAGATTAAGAAAAAAATAAAAAAAACTTCCTGGAAACAAGTGAAAATGAACACACAACAACCCCAAATCTATGGGACACAGTGATAGCAGTCCTGATAGGAACATTCATAGCACTGAAGGCCTACCTCTAAAAACAAAAATAAAATTTTAAAAACTACCTAATTCTACAACTTAAAGACAGAAAGAGAACAACAAGAAAAGCCAAGAGTAAGTAGAAATAATGAAATAATAAAGATCAAAGTGGAATTAAGTGACATAGAGACTAAAAACACAATATAAAATATCAATGGAACCAAGAGCTGGTTCTTTGAAAAGATAAATATACTAATAAAAGAGAAACATGCTAATTGACCATACTTTTGCGACACCCACCAGCCAATCAGAAGTGAGTATTAAAATTAACCCAACATAAATGGTGGGTTAATTTGCATAAGCAGGCGTTCTAAACCACCCCAGCCACTCGGGGGTTACTGGGTAGCATGGGAAGGGGGAAAGGCACCATTGGCCAGAATGAAGGTGCTGCCAGCAGCCAGGGGAAAAAAGGCCCATTCTTGCATGAATCTTCATGCATCGAGTTTCTAATTATATATATATATATATATATATATATATATATATATATATATATATATATATATAAATTTCATTTTAAATTTGTACTAGAGGCCCAGTGCACAAAATTTGTGCACAGAGTGGGGGTGTCCCTCAGCCCAACCTGCACCCTCTCCAATCTGGGACCCCTCGAGGGATATCCAACTGCCCGTTTAGGCCCAATCCTGGTGGGATCTAACTGCCCTCTCCTGCAGGCCTGGTCCCCTCCAATCTGAATATTACTCTTTTATTAAATAGGATTTCAATTCCTATGTTACTATTCTTCTTATATACCCATTCTCTTTTTACCTCCTCTATACTTAATTATGGCTATTGTCCCATTCTTTCAATTCTTTGTTGTTACCTCCTAGAAATAAGCTCTGCCTGCTCAGATTCATCCAGGTGTTTATTGTTTGGAGGTTTGGTTTTTGCATTTTTTGGATAAGCTGTTCTTTGTAGTTTGCATTCATTTCTGGCTGTTTGTTGTTTGAAAAACCAGTAACTGTGTTCATGGATTGGTAGAATCAACATCATTAAAATGTCCATATTACCCAAAGCAATCTATAGATTCAATGTAATCCCCATTAAAGTATGAACTGTATACTTCAAAGACCTAGAACAAACTCTCCAAAAATTCATCTGGAATTAAAAAAACAAAAAGACCCTGAATAGCTGCAGGAATTTGAGAAAGAAGAACAAGGTTGGAGGGATCACAATATCAGATATCAAGCTGTATTACAAAACCACTCTTCTCAAAACTGCCTGGTATTGACACAAGAACAGACATACAGACCAGTGGAACAGAACAGAGAACCCATACATTTACCCAAACCATTATGCTCAATTAATATTTGACAAAGGGGGCAAGAGCATACAATGGAGTTAAGACAGTTTCTTCAATAAATGGTGTTGGAAAAATTGGTCAGATACATGCAAAAAAAAAAAAATGAAACTAGACCACCAATTTACACCATACACAAAAATAAACTCAAAATGGGTAAAGTACTTAAATGTAAGTTGAGAGAACCAAAGGACTTGTATGCATTAACTTCCCACTGTTCCCCCTCTCCTAGGGGGGTGAGGGCATGTGCTGGGGTGTTGAGGTGGCCAGGGGGAAGTCAATGGGGCGGGGGGAGGAGAAGGAGACATATGTAATGCTATATGTAATATTTTAAACAATAAAATAAAATAAAAATTTTAATTAAAACTTTTTTCACCTAAAAACAAACAAATAAAGTGTGGTACATTTACACACTGGAATACCACCTAGAGCTAAAAAGAAGAAACTCTTACCATTTGCAACAGCATGGATGGACCTGGGGAGTATTATGCTAAGTTATGTTATGCTCAATTAATATTTGACAAAGGGGGCAAGAGCATACAATAGAGAGAAAGACAAGTATCACATCATGTCACGCATATGTGGAATCTAATAATCAAAATAAACTGATGAATAAAATAGATCTAGAGGCATAGAAGCATGGAATAGACTGACCTTTGAATATGGCCTTATTTGAGAGAAGGGTCTTTGCAGATGTAATTAAGGACCTCAAGATGAGCTCATCCTAGATTGTCAGGGTGGACTCAGAAACCAGTGACTAGTGTCACTGAGGGGAAGTGCACAGAGAAGGCTGTGTGAAGACAAAGCAGAGATTGGAGAGATGCAGCCTTAAACCAAGAGAACCTGGATCCACCAGGAACTGAAAGAGTTAAGGGAAGAGCCAAGCCTTTGGCCCTACTAACACCATGATTTCACACTTCTCACTTCTAGAACTTAGAAGTAACAAATTTCTTGCTGTAAGCCACTGTGGTGTGGTAATTTGTTACAGCAACACTAGGAATATAATACAAATGCTAGATAAAAAGAGTTTGCTGAAGCATTCAATACTTTGCTATAGAAGCTATATACCTAAAACCAATTTCTTGTTTGCATTTATTCTTTCTCTGACATTAAAGAATACTAAACAATATGCTTAGTGTTTTCTTCAAGCTCTTAAGTCAAAAGCAATCCCATTATTGATGGCCATTACAGGTGGCAGAGAAAGACAATTTTAAAAGGAATCTTTATCTTCAAATAAATTTCAAATTCTAATGCTAACCATGTGATTATTTTGACAAGCACACTTAAGGCATTTAAAAGACTTTTAATTTTTAGTTGCATATATTTACATTTCAGGCCAAGATAAAACAAGAAGAAAGGGTAAAATTGCTTATTATCCTTCAAGAAATAGAGGACACATTCTCCTCCATACATTTAAATTGGTTTCTTCATATTTTACATTGTTCTAAGGCTTACAGCAACTGAGGAGCAGAAACAGCACTTCCCTCCTATAAAGCATCACAGAGTTCCCAGCAAGGAAAGCATCTTATGTGACTATAGGAAAATTAAACAGTTATACTTTCAATTGATTCTTACAATGACCCAGTGTGGTAGTTCAATATTATCTCCAGTCTCTTGGCAGATGAAGAACCAAGGAGTTAAATGATTTTCCCCATAGAATTGTGGCTCAAGAAACAACAGACCTCTGCCTCCCAGCCACCTACATTAAGCACCAGGTCCTAGTGTTAATTTACCCACCCACATAGATCACTTGCCAAATCAAATCTTCAGAAGGTACCATATGTGCTTAAACTAAAGCCAAATGTGGGCTGGCTCCAGAACAGTGTAGGTGGCAACTCATTTGCAGTTGTGTGTTATCAAAGCTAGAAAAAGACAAACCTAGATTCCTCTCCTATCCCACATCAGGCAGCTACTCAGAGGCTTAGATGCCTAAAATTGCCTATTAGACACTCATTTATTCACCTCTTACAATGTAACTCAGCCTGGAATGGTAGCACAGCCAATTGTTGTCATCACATTATGGATTTCTTTGGTGTTCTCTTAGAAAGATGAGTCATGGTGTTGCCTGAGAGCAATGGAGACTGATCTTGAAGAAGGTTGAATAGAGAAAGATCAAAAAGGGCATAATAAAGATCATTATAAACTGATGAACCAAAAGATAGATACAGAGACAGTAAAGCAACAAGCAGATTGTCAAATTTCAGTGGGGAGGGGAGGAGGATCTGGGGGAGATAATAGATCAACTGAAGGACTTGTATACATGCATATAAGTACAACCAATGGACATGGAACTCTGGGGAGGGAGGGGATGTGTGGGAGGGAGGGAGGGGGGGAAATCAATAAAATATGTAAAATAAATAAATAAATAAATAAATAAATAAATAAATAAATAAATACAAAAAAGGGGGGGGCAGTGAAGATGCTGAAACAAAACACAGAGGAGAAGCAAATATCTTGAAGAAAGGGCTCCATCTAAAGGGGAAATTTATAAATGCATATAAGTACAACCAATGGACATAAAACTATGGGGAGGGAGGGGATGTGTGGGAAGGAGGGAGGGGGGCAATAAAAAAAAAATCAAGAAAATATGTAATAAATAAATAAATAAATAAATAAATAAAAATAAAAAATATAAAAAAATAAAAAAATAAAGGGGAAATTTTTCACTTAGGTATTTTAGATTGGGTACCAAAATATGTCAGTGGAACGTAATAGGTATCTGCTTGGTGGCTAAACTTTTTTGTTTGTTTTTAAAATATATTTTATTGATTTTTTTTACAGAGAGGAAGAGAGAGGGAGAGTTAGAAACATCAATTAGCTGCCTCCTGCACACCCCCTACTGGGGATGTTCCCACAGCCAAGGTACATGCCCTTGACCGAAATCAAACCTGGGACCCTTCAGTCCAAAGGCCAATGCTCTCTCCACTGAGCCAAACCAGTCAAGGCATGGTGGCTAGTTTTGCTAATGCTATTGGTGCTCTGCCATAGTAGTGCATCAGGCTGACTTCCAACTGCCATCATTTCATCTCTGTGCCTGGGAACATTCTCTAGTAGCTGGGAGTCCTCTTAGTCAGCATCAAAAAATTAATACCCCTTCCCACTGTTCTCATCCCCAAGGCAGCCCTTGAACAGAGACTTACAGGAACTAATGCATAAAACAATGACTCCATCATACCCCCTAGCTGTGTGTATTATGCTGGAGCCCATAGAATCCCAAAATAATTGAGTTCTGAGTGACCACACTGGTTATTTGCTTCACAATGCACTCTTTATTTTATTTAATTACTTATAGGTCTTCCCTCCTCACTTTCCCTCCCACAGGTATTTCCTGAGCTCACATCCAAACAAACTTGCACTTGTTTCAAAATCTGCTTATGGGGAAACCAAAGAAAAACAATTAGCAAAGTTACCTCTCCTCTGACTAATAGACAGCTGGCCTTCCCTGCACAAAGGCTTTCTCTGTCAGGAGTACTATCTTATTTTCTAAAGGAAATATCAGCCAAAGTAGTTATCCTGTCTAAATACATAGTTTTCTTTTTGGCTTGTGATTTGACTGTTGACAGATAATACTTTTAGATATATCATTTTTAATACACCAAATAAAGAAAAGTATGTAAGGGTATCAAGGTGGTATCAGCAGGTGCCTTGTGGGGTACCTAACCCCCATCCCTGCCCTGTAACATCAAGGAATCATGTCCTGTTCCAACAGAGGCCAAGAGAAGAACCTAGACTTTCATTACTACCTGTGAGTAACAAGGTGACACTCTTTATCCCTCACTCGAGTGGTATCATCTAGCCCTACTAAATTTAAATCAGTTCCTGAATCTTATAATATTCAGGTTTCAATTTAAAAAATCACTTGTCAGGTAAAACATCAAAAATTCCTCAATAGACATTGACACCAAGGTTACACATTAGAATGATCTGACAAGAATTTAAAGCAGCTATCATAAAAATATTTAATATCCAAATATGAAAAGAAATAAATTTTTAAAATAGAAAATCTCAGCCCTAGCAAGTCTGGTTCAGTGGATAGAGCGTCAGCCTACAGCCTGACAGGTACCAGGTTCAAATCCAGTCAAGGGCATATGCCCAGTTGCAGTTTCGATCCCCAGTAAGGGGATGTGCAGGAAGCAGCTGATCAATGATTCTCTCTCCTTCTCCTTTCCTCTCTGAAATCAATAAAAATATATCTCTGAAAATATAGAAAATCTCCAAAAAGATGTAGAAAATATAGACGAACCAAATTAAAAGTTTAAAACTAAAATAGCCAAGATAAAAAGCTCAATGATGGAGAAGAAAGAAGCCAAATGGAGAAGAAAGAAGAAAACATTGGTAAATTGAAGATACAACAATAAAAATTACCAAATCTGCACAACAGAGAAAGAAAATAGGCTAAAAGAAAGTGAATAGTGTCTCAGACACATCTACACTAATAAAAGAGAAAAATGCTAATTGACTATATCTTTGCTATGCCCACAGCCAATCTGGAGTGATATGCAAATTAAGCCAATAAAAATGGAGAGTAAATTTCATATACAGAAGGGGCGAGCTGTGTCTGACACCGCTGCAGAGTCCAGTCCACCATGGGGGACTGGGCAGGCCAGGTGGGCAGTACCTGATGCCACCAGCTGGGTCAAGGCCGCTATCGGTAACCGGGCAGGCAGGCCTGGGAGGCAGTGCCTGGTGCAGTTCACAAGGTCCAAGCAACCATCTGGATCAGGGAAGTCCAGGAGGGCTGAGCCTGATGCTGCCCACTGGGTGGAGGTCACCATTGGGGACTCTGGTTAGGCTGGGGTGGCCAGGGTCTCTGGATCACTGTCTGCCCCAAGCTGACTGTGGACACAGGTGGAGCAGGCCAGGATTGAACATTTTAATGAAAATGGGATGCCTGTGCCCCAGCCCACCACACCCAATCCCTGGCGAGGAGAGTGCAGTGGGCAGTTAGCAGGCACCAGGGCTTGGAAGGGACTGGGAGCAACCTGCAGGCATGCTACCAGGAAGAAGTGCTGAACCATGGTGATGCAGAGGGCTGGCTGATAGAGGAGCGAAAAGGTGCAGAAGAGGAGGCTCTTGGCGCTGAGCTTGAAAAGCGCATCAATAGCCTGATGGACTAAATCGCCATTCTGAAGAAGGTGCATGAAGAGGAGATCACTGAGCTGCAGGTGCAGATCCAGTATGCTCAGATCTCCATGGAGATGGACATGTTCTCCAAGTCTGACATCTCTGAAATGCTCAAGGACATGCAGAATGCAGAAGAATGGTACAAGAACTGCTCACCATGCTGACAATGAGCACTGCCAAGAACACCTACAGAGTGTGCGCCACCAAGGACGAGGTGTCTGAAAGCCACTGCCTGCTCAAGGCCAAGACCCTGGAGATCAAAGCATGTCGGGGCATGAACTAAGCTCTGGGAAAGCAGCTGCAAGAGCTGGAGGATAAGCAGAACTCTGATGTTAGTGCTATGCAGGACACAATCAACAAATTAGAAAGTGAGTTGAGAACTGCAGAGAGTGAAATGGCATAATACAATATTTAAAAGAATACCAGGGCCTCCTCAATGTGGCTTTGGACATTGACATTGCAGCTTACAGGAAAGTCTCTGAAGGTGAGAAGACCCAGCTCAGTTTCACCAGTATGGGAAGCATAGCCAGTGGCTACATCCATAGTTCACAGATCTTAGGTCGATCTGCCTTAAGGTGGTTTACAGACCAGCTCCTACTTGATGTCCACTTGCTCCTTCCCTTCTTAATACAACAGCCACATCCAGGAGGAGAAGATTGAGATGGAGACCATTAGGAGGCTAAGGATGAACCCTCCTCTGAAGGAGAAGCTGAAGAGAAGGAAAAAGAGAAGGAAGTGGCTGACAAAGAGGAAGGAGAGGAAGAGGAAGAAGGTGCCAAGGAAGAATTTTAGGATGCAAAGGAGGAAGAAGAAGGAGGTGAAGGTGAAGGTGAAGGAGAAGATTTCTGAGAATCTGAGGATGAGAAGAAAGATGAAGGTGCTGGGGAGGAGCAAGCAACCAAGAAAATATTGACCCCTCCTTTCTTTAATTATTTCAGGAACAATCCTCCTGAAACCAGGTCAACCCTGTCACCAACCAAGCAGTTGAATTCCCTATACTATGTGAATTAAGAAGTCAATATATATAACATTGTGAGGTCCTCAGGTTGGACATTAAATGTTGTGCTATGACTTTTCTTTTTATGCAGAGTATCTGTTTGCTTGCAGAGTGGCTTCCTGGTTTGCTGCCAGCCTGTGTATGGTCCATGCTTATGAGTTCAGGATCTATGACAATGTGAATAATTCAGACGTTTACAATAAAAACAGACGAATACATGAATTCACTGATGCTAATATTAAACTTCATGGAAAAAAATAGTTCTTTGAATCTTTGGTGGTTAGAAATTAAAGACCTCAAATCATGTGCCATAAATGGTAAATAAAGTTACACTGAATGACAAAAAAAAATACATTAGGGGCCAGGAAATGTTCAAGGAACTGGGGAACCACAGTATTTCTACTACTTACAACATATACAATGTAATGTATTAGATACCTTCCTACTGCATGAAGTATGTATTCTCATAGAGTAATACTGGTATACATGTTATAGTTATGGCAGTATGTAATATCCAATTAATATTAATAAAAGGGTAATATGCTAATTAGACCATGAGTCCTTCCAGAAGTCCTTCCAGACAAAGCCATGGTGACGGGGCTGAGGCAGAGGCGGTTAGGGGTGATCAGGCCAGGAGAGGAAGGCAGATGGGGATGATCAGGCTGGTAGGGGGGCAGTTGGGGGCAAGAAGGCCAGCAAGGAGTTGCATTTGGGGGCAATCAGGCCATCAGGCAGAGTGGTTAGGGGTGAACAAGCAGGCAGGCAGATGAGTGGTTAGGAGCCAACAGGCCCGGATTGTGAGGGGGTTGTCTGACTGCCAATTTAGGCCCAATCCCACAGGGGTCTCAGATTGGAGAAGATGCAGGCCAGTCTGAGAGACATCCCCCTCCCCCATGCACAAATTTTGTGCACTGGGCCACTAGTGGGATTATAACAAAAGATCTAACATTTATGTCATCAGAATTCCAAAAGGAGATCAGTCTGAGTTTGGAAATGAAAAAAATATTCAAAGAAATAGCAACTGAATATTTCCTAAATTTAGCAAAAAGTCTAAACCTACAGATCAAGAAGTGATAAATCTTCAAGTGGAATAAAATCAAGATATCCATGCTAAGACACATTATAGGAAAACGTTTGTACAGTGAACACAAAGAAAAATATCAGAAGCAGCCAGAGTAAAATGATACATTACCAACAAAGAAAAAAATAATCCAAAAACAAAATTTCTGACCAGAAATTATGGTGGTCAAAGGAAGTGAGACAACATTTTTCAAGTGCATAACGAAAAAAACTATCAATACATAATTCAATTTCTGGTGAAAATGTCCTTCAGGAATGAAGGGGAAATCCAGATATTTTCAGATAAAGTAACATTAAGAGAATTTAACACCAACAAATCTTTTTTTTTTTTTTTAAATGTCTAACAACCGTAGTGGTTTTGGCTCAGTAGATAGAGTGTCAGCCTGCGGACTGAAGGGTCCCAGGTTCAATTCCTGCCAAGGGCACATTCCTGGATCATGGGCTCTATCCCCAGTTGGGGACATGCAGGAGGCAGCCAATCAGTGATTTTTTCTCATCATTGATGTTTCTATCTCTCTCTCTCCCTCTCCCTTCCTCTCTAAAATCAATAAAGAAATATATTTAAAAAATAAAAATAAATTGCTAACAGAATTTCTCCAAGGAAAAAGAAAATAATTTCTAAAAAAAAAATCTTGGAGCATCAGGATGAACAAAAGAAAATATAAAAGCAAATATATGGGTAAATACAATAGAATTTATTTCCTTATATTTTTTAAATTATATTTTCTAGTGAAAGCAAAACTTGTAACAATGTCTAATATGGTGTTTCACTATGTAAAAAAAAATATTTAAGGCAATTGTAAATGCAAGAAATATATATATATGGATATGAAGGGAAAATAAGATTTCTACATTTCACTTACACTGATAAAATATCAATACTAGTAGAATTTGACAGATATGTACCAGCAATGTAATAGCTAAAATAATCACAAAATAAGTTATAAATGAAATATACTCAAAAACAATATATACAAGTGAAAATAAAATTCTAAAAACGTGTTAGTAATTAAAAAATTAAGAAAATAGAAAGAAATAAAAACCAGAGATAATAAACAGAAAACAAACAGAAAAATCACAGACTTAAGTCTTAACGTTTCAATAATTACATTAAATGTAAATAGACTATATATACCAATTAAAAGTCAGAGATTGTCTATAAGAAACTTACTTCAACTATAATACTATATAATAAAAGAGTACTATGCAAATTGACCCTAATCGGCAGAACAACCAGGAATGACCAGTCACTATGATGCACAGACTGACCACCAGGGGGAAGACACTCAATGCAGAAGCTGCACTCTGGTAGTGCGTTTCCACAGGGGGAGCACCACTCAGCCAGAAGCCAGGCTCAAGGTTGGCAAGTGTAGCAGAGGTGGTGGGAGACTCTTCTGCCTCTGCAGCAATGCTAAGGATGTCCCTCAAGGGCTCCCAGGGTGCCAGAGGGATATCTGATTGCCAGCTTCAGCCTGATCCTCCAGGGAGCTGCAGACTGCAAGAGGGTGCAGTCTGGGCTGAGGAACCCCCCAAGTGCACAAATTTTCATGCACCAGGCCTCTAGTGATATACATAGTTTGAAAGCAAAATGATGAAAGATTATATGCCTTGCAAACATTAATTAAAAGAAGGCATAGATGGCTACATTAATATCAAATAAAGCAGCTTTCAGAGCAAGTAATATTATCAGAGACAGAGACGAACATCATATAATAGTAAAAAAGTCAATCCATCAAGAAGACATAATAATCCTAAATGTGTGTGAACCAAATAAAAAAGCTGCAAAATTTGTGAGCTTAACTGAAAGGAGAAACAGTCAAATACACAATTATCATTGGAGACTCCAACACCTCTCTGGAATTAAGAAACCATTAAACAGAAAGTCAAAAAGGATTCAGAATCTAATTGGCACTTCACCTCACAATAGCAGAAAATATTATTTTCAAGTACTCAAGTACTAAGTATCAAGATGGATCATGTCTTAGACCATAAAGCCAACAGCAACAAATTTAAAATTATTAAAATCATGTTATCCGACCATAATGGAATAAAACTAGAAACCAATGACAGAAATATCACAAAGACTAGAGGTCCAGTGCACAAAATTCATGCATGGGGGAAGAGGGGCATCTCTCAGCTCAACCTGCACCCCCTCCAATCTGGGAACCCTCAGGGGACGTCCAACTGCCAATTTAGGCCTGATCCCTGAGGATATCCAGGACCTTTGGCTCCTAACTGCTCACCTGCCTGTCTGACCTAATCACTCTCTCTGCCTGCTTGATCCCCTAACTGGCCTGGTCACCCCTATTAACTTTTTTTTTTTTAATCTAATCCCCTTCACACACAATTTTATTTGACTTCTTTATTGGCTTCTCCCTCTCACACAATTTTTCTCTCTCCTTTATGTAACACTCTTTCCTACTGACTTGTCATTTATAAACTTTTCTTTCCTCCTTGTTTCCTACTTCTGTTCTATCATCCTTCTTCCCATCTTTCTCCTATCCTCCTTCCCTCCCCACATTCCTTCTTTCCTGTATCTTTACTTACCCCTTTCCTCCCTCCCCTTTTCCTTCCTTCCAACCTTAATTTTTTGTCTTCGCTGCCTCCCTCAGATCTGCTTTGCTCCCTCCCTCATTTTTTTCTTCTTCCCATTCTCCTTGTAAGCTCTACCAGCTCCCCTTTAAAACTTCTCTTCCCTCCCTCTTCCTCTCTCATCCTACCTTTCCCATGCATTCTTTTCTACTTACTCCCACTGTTTTAATATCTATCTACCTGCCTAATTATTCACTGTCATTTACCTTTTTCCTTTTCTAACTCTTGCTTTTAAAATCTGTCCCCAGTACACAATACTTGATTTTCATTGTAGCTCCTACAGTTCACTCATACATACTCTTTCCTTCTTTAACTCTGTTCTCTACTGACTTCTTTATAAAGTTCTTCCCTTCCTCCTCCCCTTCTTCACCATCCTTCCCCCTCCTCCCTCACTCTTTTACTCTTTTTACAGGCTAATTAAAAATTCTATGCTTTTCATCCTCTTAGTGCTGTCTTCTTTCCTCTCTGGGACCTGTAGCTTCCTCTGTTTGGGCACTTGGGCCCCTCTCGCACTGGCTTTGAGGGGCAGAGTGACAAAGCAGCTGTGTCTTGCCTACAATGGCCCGCACTTTCCCCCTCCGAGTCCGGGGAGGCTCCCTCTGGGCCAGGGCCCGCATCCATCGCAGAGACCACTGCATTATATGCGCATGCATGTGCATTCGTGCACACACAAGGCTTTTCTCCCATTGTGTGCTGAAGGGAGGACACGGAGGGCTTTCTGGTCGCCCAGTGTGCCTGCTCCGATATCTCAAGCAGCTCTCAGTCACTCCCATCCCAAATTCGCAGGTCATAGGCATGCTTGTGCAGGCAGGGTCAGGGCCTGGCTTATCCTTAGGTGTGTTTGGGGGGGGGGGGGGGGGGGTCCTCCCAGGATGCAAGCTTCTATCCAGGTCAGACCAGGGGTGGTGGAGCCTGGTCCACTTGGCAGGAGGAGGTTTGAGGTTGTGTGCTTAGCAGGATTGACCAGCATCGCAGGCAACGTAGGCCGCCCTGTCTGTCTGTGGCGGTGGGATCTCCACATTGTTTACCAGGTGACCAGTCCAGGTCTAGTGCCTTACATCGACATCCACTCTCTGTCATCATTCCAGGGCCCTTCCTTCATGTTGGACCCACACACCCTCGATTTGTGTGCACGATCCTTCCTGGGATCACAGCCGATGCTCACATCCCCCAGTTGGTGTCTGCTGGCCATGCCCCAAGAACTGGCCTTCTGCCATGCGGGTGTCACCCCTCGCGCCCCCCCCCCCCCCACCTTGAGGAGGTGGATTGGCTGCATCTCTGGACAGAGTGCTCTTGGACAGGGCACAGTGTTGCAGGAGTGTTTGTTGGGCACATGCACCTGGGAGAAAAAGAGGACTCTGGCATCAGGTGGGGAATGCAGCCTCACTTTCCCAGCCCAGCGCCAGGGGCAGGGAAGCGAACCTGATGCAAGTTCCCCTGCTGTGTGTGCAGCCTGTTGAATGGTCCTTACTGTGATGCGATAACAAACAAGTTGCATATTACCTCTTTATTATATAGACTAGATGCCCAGTGCATGAAATTCATGCACGGGGGAAGTTGTCCCTCAGCCCAGCCAGCACCCTCTCCAATCTCACATTTCAGGACTGCTGGCTCCCAACTGCTCGCCTGCCTGACTTCCTGATTGCCCCTAACTGCTTCTGCCTGCCAGCCTGACCACCTCCTAACCACTCCCATGCCAACCTGGTTGATGCCTAACTGCTCCCCTGCCAGCCTGTTAGCCCCTAACTGCCCTCCTCTCCAGACCTGGTAACCCCTAACTGTCCTCCCCTGCAGACCTGCCCCCCCCCCAACTGTTCTCCCATGCAGGCCTGCCCTCCCCTCCAACTGCTCTCCCATGCAGGCCTGGGTCAACCCCCTCCTCCCCAACTGCTCTTGCCTGTAGGCCCGGTCACCCCCAACTTCCCTCCTCTGCCGGGCCTGGTCACCCCTAACTGCCCTCCACTGTAGGCTTGATCATCCCCAACTGCCCTCCTTTGCAGCCCTTGTCCCTTCCAACTGCCCTCCCCTGCTGGCCATATCTTGTGGTGGCCATCTTGTGTCCACATGGGGGCAGGATCTTTGACCACATTGGGGCAGCCATCTTGTGTGTTGGAGTGATGGTCAATCAGCATATTACTCTTTTATTAGATAGGATAGAGGTCCAGTACGTGGGTGGGGGCCGGCTGGTTTGCCCTGAGGGTATCCTGGATCAGAGTGGGGGTTCCCTTAGGGCAGGGCCAAGTCTAGGCGAGGGGTCTGTGGTGGTTTGCAGTCTGGCTACACTCCCCTGCTACTCAAGCTGAGGCCCTGGTATCTGGAATTTTATTTATCTTCCACAATTAAAACTTTGTAGCCTGGAGCAAAGCCAAGCCTCCTGCTTGCTCTGTGATGGGCAGCCATTTCTATTGGAATTTATTTATATTCTATAATTGAAACTTTGTAGCCTTAACTGGAGGCCTGGGCCAGTCAGGGTGTGTGGAAAGCATGGTTTCATTGCCAGGGGCAACCTCTGCCATTTCTGTTGGGATTTATCTTCTATCATTGAAACTTTGTAGCCTGTAGTGGAGGCCTTGGCCTGCCAGGTTGTGCAGAAAGCTTGGCTTCCTCCATTGCTGGGGAAACCCAAGCCTCCCTCCTGCTCTCTGTGGCCGCAGCCATCTTGGTTAGAGTTAATTTGCGTAATCACCTTGAATGGCTGGTGGGCATGGCTTGTGAGTGTAGTGGAGTGATGGTTAATTTCTATATTACTCTTTTATTAGATAGGATATTATCAAAGCCTAGAAACTAACCAAAATACTTCCAAATAATCCTTTAGCTAAAGAGGAAGTCTACAAAATTAAATAAATGCATTGAACTGAATGAGAATAAATATACAACTTATCAAAATTCATGACATATAACTAAAGCAGTAGTAATGTATGTAGCACTGAATACATACATTAACATGGACAAGATCAACATCCAAAAATCTACTATATTTCTCCATACTCGCAATGCACACATGGAATTGAAAAAATGAAAACATGATATTTAAAAATAAAATTCTTAGAAATGAACTTAACACAAAACCTATCCAAAAATAAAAATAAATAAATAAATAATGCTGAGGGGGAAAAATCAAAAGAAAATGTAAAGAAATTTCCATATATTAAATTTACAGATTCGTGGAAATCTCAACATAGTAAAGAAAGCAATTTTCTTCAAATTGATGTACAAGTTTAACAAAATTCCTACCAAAATTTTAGGAAGAATTTTTGAGATAAAATTACTTTAACATTTTATATGGAAAGGTAAAAGAAATAGATTAAAATAATTCTGGAAAAAAAAACAAAACTAAAGTTGGAGCAATTACTTAACCCAATATTTGAGACTTATATAACTACAGTAATCAAAATTGTGTGCTATTTGGAATGATAAAGATAGATAGATCAACAGTTCAGATTAGTCCAGAAAACCCAGAAATAGTCCCATACATTTATGACCAACTAATATTTGACAAAAGTGTAAAACAATTCGATAGAGGAAGGATAGACTTTTCAATAAAGTGTTCTGTAGTAATTGGATAAAACAGGCAAAAACATGAAATTTGACCTTTATACAACAATTAAAATAGTTTTAAATATAAAGCATCAAATTATTAAACTTTTTAAAAATATATTTTTATTGATTTCAGAGAGGAAGGAGAGAGAGAGAAACACCAAGGATGAGAATCATTAATTGGCTGCCTCCTACACACACCCTACTGGGTATTAAGCCCAAAACCTAAGTGTGTGCCCTTGACTAGAATCACACCCAGGACCTTTCAGTACGCTGCCCGGTTCTCTGTCCACTGAGCCAAACCAGCTAGAGCAAATTATTAAACTTTTTAAAAAAAACATAGGGGAAAATCTTAAGGCCCTATGTCTCAGAAAAGAGTTCTAAGATGTGACATTAAAGAATGTGGTCCATAAAAGAAAAATATGGCAAAGTCAAGTAAATAAAAATTTGAAACTTTTGCTCTTTGAAATATCAATTCAAGATGATAAAAAGACAAGGTAATATTTGCAAATCACATGGTGTGACAAAGGATTAAAATCTAAACTACATAAAGAACTTTCAAATATCAACATTGAAAACAAACAGTCTGATTAAAAAATGGCTGAAGACATGGAGAGATATATAGATGGCAAATAAGCACACAAAAAGTTGCTCAAGCCCTAACTGGTTTGGCTCAGTGGATAGAATGTCAGCCTTCGGACTGAAGGTACCAGGTTCTATTCTGGTCAAGGGCATGTACCTTGGTTGCAGGCACATCCCAAGTAGAAGGTGTGTAGGAGGCAAGGCAGCTGATTGATGTTTCTCTCCCATCGATGCTTATAACTCTCTATCCCTTTCCCTTCCTCTCTGTAAAAATCAATAAAATATTTTTTTAATTGCTTATCATTAACCATTAGGAAGTGCAATTTAAGACCAGGATGTGATATCCCCACACATTTAAAGCAACTAAAATAAAATGCTAGTGAGCATGTGGAGAAATTGATCACTTATCCATTGCTGATGGGCATGTCAAATGGTATAGCAATCCTCACATAACAGGTGTTCTTTTGTGGCTGAACAATTTATGTTATTATTATGCTGATTATAATATTTAATTAATAAATTTCATATATATTAATATATAATTAGCACTATTATGCTAATATAATTACATTAGTATGGTTGAAAAACTTTGGAATGCTTTCATATTGGGTAACAAATAATACTGCTATAAAAATTATTTATTTATTATTGGTATTTTCAGTCTTTTATTAAATTTTAGTTATTCTGGTATAAAGAATAATTACAGATTAATTTGCATTTCTCTAATTGGAGAGGAGGTCAAACACCTTTTCAAATGTATTGGTCATTTGAAACACTATTTCACAAAGTATATGTTTGATTATCTTGTTTATTTTTTCATTTGTAAGTATCATCTCTCATTCTGTGCATTATAGTACTTTCATTCTCCTAATAATGCCTTTGGATGAACCTCTTTTCATATAGTACAGATGAATTTCCTATCCTAAGGTTAGAGAGAGCCCAATATTCTGTCCTGTTCCCATAGCAAAGGCACAGTTTGGGGAGAAGGAAGAAGTCCATAGGTAAATCAAGATGCTGCTGCGGTAAAGCAGCAATGAGCAGTGCCTCAGCTGGTGGTGCAGCCCCAGAACCCACAGAGGTCACCCAATGCTTGAGATTCGAATAGCACTGTACTCAGAAAGGACTGAAGCACAGAAAAAGTTTAATTTTTTTAACCCAAATTAGATCCTATCCCTTTTTCCATCCCTCTAAATCTAGGGATCCTGGAAATAAAATGTGAAAGACAGACAATTTAGAATGGTTAGCAATGGAGAACTATTGTAGAAAGAAAGAAAAGAAAAGAAAGCTGGCAAATTCTAGTTGTTACAATTGTTATAACTACAATATTGTGGTCTGAAGGGGGGGGGGGCAAGAAATAAAATATGTCCCTGAATTTCAGAGTTTCCCATCTCATGACAGAAGTTTGTATTGTGATAATGTGGCACCACAGTATCACCTGACACTTAGGATGCAGGAGACAAAATAGGAAGTGGCTAATGTGAACTGGAGAGAAGAAGGTTGGGAAAGAAGATTAAGTTACCAATAGCTTAAGGAGGAGAGAAGAGTTGAAGCCAGAGGTGCTCAAACTTCAGTGTACTGTGTCCCCCATGTCTCAGACATTTTCAAGGGACTCAAAGGTTAAAATAAATGTAATAGTTTGGTTCCTCCTATTAATTAATTGGGTTTAAGATAACTTTATTAGTATGTATATTCTAATAGCTTGATGCATTCCATTCTCATCCTTCCTGGATTCCAAATTTTTGGATTCAACATGCTACAATGTATTTGTAGCCCCCAGAAGCAATACTGATGGCACCAACATGGTCATTTTCAGATACACAGTGATGAAATGTTGACTCTGTGACACAGGTTTCTAGTTGAAGTCAAACAAGGGGATGTTCTTTCTTTCTGTCTCAACTCTCATACTGTTGAAAACAAACGTCTTTTTGTGGCCTTTTATTTATCATATTTCTCACATTTTTGTGCTCTTGGCGGGTGATTTCACTGAAGCTCCCTGAGCAGGTGATGAAATGCTGTCTGTTCCTGAGCACGGGAAAAAAGCACGTGTGTCAGGTCTGCCTCCTTTAAGCGTGTTACAGTGCTGCCGGCTGGGTGCTCAATACTAATGTGTCCACAGTAAGTAAGATGTCTGTAAGCAGAAACACTAATAGAACAAGATTGTGACTTGGTCAGTGGATGAAAGTGCTGTGATCAGGAGCTTACAGAATCCAATTTAGTATTTTCACTAGGAGCAATGATTCTATATTTGCTAATTCACTGTTGCAGGGAACATTCTAGAGCATGACTACTACAATTAACAAGAATCAAATGTAGCTATTTTAAAAGCAATACATACAAATTGAAGGAACAATACTTTTGCTTCATTCTTAAGTATCCAACGTTATTTAATAGTGTATGTGCCTGGAGAACACTCACAACTTCTCAAACTTGTAATCAGATTGAACATGGCTGCCCTTATTGCTGATTAGAGTATTTTCACATGACACTTTTTTTTTTCAGAGAGGAAGGGAGAGAAACAGAGAGATAGAAAGATCAATGAGGAGAGAGAGGGTCATTGATTGACTGCCTCCTGTGGGCCCCACACTGGGGATCCAGCCCACAACCCAGGCATGTGCCCTGACCGGAAATGAACTGTGACCTCCTGGTTCATAGGTCGATGCTCAACCACTAGCCACACCAGGCAGGCTTCACATGACACTTTTAATCTGATAACTGTCAGAAACACAGTTTGAAAGAGATATGACATCGTCAAAACAACATGGCACAAGCAAACATTGCAACTGTCATACCGCACTATCCCACGGTGTTGCCCTAAGCAATTTAAAATGTCCTGAAGCTTCTTAGTGAGCTCACTGTGGCACCTGGGCCCTCCACACACTGTATGAGAGCCATGGATCTAATTACAGAAAAAAGAAAGGCAAAGTGAAACAATATTCTTTAAAGAAATAATGAATTTGGTAATTTTTTCAATATAAAAAAAATTGCATATTTTTGCAGAAAATAAGGCTGGAAAATGAGGTTTGAACTAGCAGATGAACACTTTAAAGGCCAATTTAAAACAGGTTAGGTTTTATTATGAAGGGATTAAAGAGCAAAAGATGTTTTTAAAGAGAGGAAGGCAAACTGGCAAATCTACATATAGACATGTTTATATGATTTGTAGGTATATCTGTGCAAAAAGATAAACATATATTTGCATTTATTTACATATATGAATAATATATTACATATGCAAACAAGTGCATAAATAAATACATATTTAGAGAAATATGTATGTTTGTTCAAGTAAATTTTACAGTTGTTCTGATGGAAAATAATACAATTAATAAAAAATGATACAAGAATAAACTGTTTTTCATACAACTGTAAACCTGCTTCTGTCCCACCTTATATTTATGTATGCATATATGGATTTTAGAAACACAATATGGTATCCATGAAGGATAACTTGAATTGTGTAGAAATTAGAGGTAGAAAAAAAAAATAGACTACAACAGTTTTGGTGAGTGATAAGAATCTGACCCAAAGTGACAGAAGTGGAAATATATATATATTTTTTTGTTTGTTTGTTTGTTTGTTTATCCTCACCCAAGGATATTATTTTTTTTTCATTTTTTTAAAGACAATAGAAAAGAGAGAGAAGCAACTATATGAGAGAGACACATGGATTGGTTGACTCTCACATGCACCCAGACCAGGATAGGGGATTGAACTTGCAATCCAGCTATGTGCCCTTGACTAGGAATGAAATCTGAAACCCTACGGGGAACAGGCCAATGCTCTAACCACTGAGGAGCACCTGCCAGAGTGAAAAAAATACGTTTAAGAGATAGTGAAAATATAGGAGTTTAAGGAATTTAATTAGTTGTTAGGGATCGGATATGTATGTATCGTATCTTGTTTGACCTACAGCTTCCTAGCTTGGATAACCAGGTAGAAGGTGATACTTTAGCCAAACCCTATTATAACTTGAGTTTGAAATTCTTCCCTCTAGAGTCAGGTGAAAAGAATAAATTAAAGCTCAGTGTTAGTACATGCTCTAGTTAGCATGTAACACTACTGCAGGAAGACATCACTGTTTTATTTTTCTGCCAATGCTAAACCATGTTGAGTACTGAAGGCCTGAAATGTTGCTGCTTTTAGAGATTGAGAGGCCTATACTTGTCCAGACTATTTTCAGATTTTCTTTTTAAGTTGAGCTTTACTAAGTCAGATCTATGCCCCTTAGTAAATGCATTCAAGCAGGGGAAAGAAATGCCACAAAGGTTACATTTATTACCCATCTTCTCTCAGAACCATGATCACTGCCCATTAAAAACATAGATGGGGCTTTCTAGGGAAGAAGTAGACTAATAGGGGGAGGGGGGAGCTGTGATTGTTAGGAACTGAATATTTGTGTTTCCTCAAAATTCATATGTTGAAGTTCTAATCCCCAGTGTGATAGTGTTTAATGGTTGCCCATTTGGAGGTAATTATGTTGCAAGCTTGTTTGAGACAGGTCTTCGAAACAATAATCAAATAAATATCACAAAAGGTCTGTTTGTTCTTGTAGGTCTATTTTGAAGAGGAAATGCCTTCTCTAGTATTCAGTGCCTATTCAGGTACTCCCAAGGATGGGCCTGGAATCAAGTGTCCTCTGGGCAGCTTGGGACTAGAGCTGCAAGGGAGGGCAGTTGGGGGAAATCAAGTCCCATTCTGATAGGCCTTCCCTCTCTGTGCATGGAAATAAACACAGGGCATCCAAAGGAGAACTCAAAAGGCTATTTATTCAGAGTTGGCTAAAGCAAGGAAGTCAGTCACCATCACTTGCACTTGGTAGAGACCCAAAGCAGGCAGAGTACGGGAAAGTTCTGTGGTGTAACAAAGGGAAGGTTTGGGTGCATCCTCATTAGACTGATGGCCAGGGGAAGCTATTGGTGGTTGCATTTGTTTACTAGAGCTGCCGTAACAAAGTGCCACAGATTGGGAGGTAGAACTGTATTATCTCACAGCCCTGGATCCTGGAAATGTCAGATGAAGGTGCTGGCAGGGCAGGTGCCTCCTAAGGCCTCACTCCACTCCCTGGTTTGCGATGGCCACCTGCTGGCTGTGTCTTCATGCTCTTTGTGAGAATATTCCTGCTGTCTCTCTGGGTCCTAATCTCATCTTCACGAGAGACAAAGTCAGATTGAATTAGGGCCATTCTAATGACTTCATTTTAACCGAGCCACCCCTTGAAAAGCCCTAACTCCTCATATTCTGAGGTACATACAGTTAGGATTTCAAAATATGAATATTTAGGGACAGAATTCAGTCCATAGCCATGTGCTAACTAGAAATGAGCATCGTTGGTGATTGGCCAGGGACTGAATTGGCTTTCTACACATGGTCTTAAGTTGGAAGTGGGGCCCACAGTACAGAGACTGGGCTTCCTGGTCTGTTTGCTGTAGATCGCAGGTCAGTTTTATTGTCACATGTCGTCTGGTTGTGTTGTTCGTTTGTCTATTCAGTCTCACCTGGAAAAAATAAAAGGTGGTAAGACAAGAACCTGTTCTGCTATTAACTTCTATGCCTTTAGATGCTAAGACTGAGCCTCACAGAGAGCTGGCACTCAATAGATAGTTGGTGAAAGAATCAATTCAGGGTCAGAAGGCTCCTCAGAAGCAAGTAGTCTTATAGACCTCTCTTACCCTCAATAACTATACTTTCTTATCTATAAATGGACATCTCCCATCCTTTTAATAATGATTATTATTTCTTGAACAGTGACAGTAGTCATGCACCACTTTACAATGGAAAACTACCTGAGAAATGTGTCCTTAAGTGATCTTGTCGTGGAAACATCACAGACCTACATGGAGCAGTCTACCACACACCTAGGCCACACGGTACAGCCTACTACTCCTGGGCTACAAGCCGGCACAGCACTTTACTGTACAATAGATCACAAGATTAAATAAAGCACAAGATAAAAATGACACAATCAAGTCATGCAGTAAACAAAAGATGTATGAGGCTGCTGTCAGCATACTGCTGTAGAGCAGACTGTTTTTTTATAACTAGAGTCACTTTACATTATAATAAAATGTAGAGTATAGTAAACGCATACACCAGGAACAGTCGTTATCATCATTATCAAGTGCTATGTGCTGCACTTTCACATGACTGGCAGCGCAGTGTGTTTGTTTAACCAGCATCAGCACGGACATGAAGTAATGCCTTATGCTACATTAGAAAGCTACAGTTGCGCCGAGACCGGTTTGGCTCAATGGTTAGAGCATCGGCTTGGGGACTGAAGGGTCCCAGGTTCGATTCCGGTCAAGGGTATGTACCTTGGTTGGGGGCATATGCCCAGTAGGGGGTGTGCAAGAGGCAGCTGATCGATGACTCTCTCTCATTGATGTTTCTAACTCTCTATCTCTCTCCCTTCCTCTCTGTACAAAATCAATAAAATATAAAATAAAATAAAAGAAAGCTACAGCTGCATTATAATCTGTGGGGCCACTTTCCTACATGTGCCTGCACTGACTGCAATGTCATTATGTGGCCCAGGACTGTATGCTCTATTGGAGGCACCTCGAATTCACTCTCTCCTTTAATCCTCTCAGCAGCCCAAGGACATGGATGACTCTCATTTTACAGAGGAGGATTAAGATTCTGAGTTATTGTCTTGCCCTCATTACTCACAGGGGCTAGTCCTGGGATACAGCACAACTGCTTTCTTTCTCTGGGACTTGCCACTTCCTCTTCTTTAAAAACGGGTGACAAAAACACTTACATCAAAATCTTGCTATGAAATCAATAATGAGGGTGGGGGGAGAGAAAAGGCTCTTTCTTATGATACAGTGCCAGCCACACAGTGTGAAGTAATAAAGGAACTAGAAAGTCATCAGGATGGGTCAAGCACAGAGGCTAAAACTAGTGAGCAGGATTCTAAGGAGAAGCAGAATATTTACATGACTTCAAAGTATCTTCACACAGTTACTTTTTAATTATAAAGGAAGGAATATTCACCACATTATGGAGCAACTGGCAGATACCACCTTAACCGGGAAACAAAAGATAAGTCCCTCAGTATTGAAAAAAAATAGCATAATACATTCCTTTGAAATGACATAATGCAGTGGTATTACTGGCTAAAAGAAAATAGAAAGAAAGAAAAAAGAAAAAAAAAAAAGCATAACCTGAATCTAATCCAAATTTAATCATGAGAAACAAGCACAAATTGTGGGCATTTAACAAAGTAAATAGTCTGAACTCAGCATAAATGTGAAGGTTAAAGAAGCTCTGAGGAGTCGATCCAGATTAGAGACCAAAGAAGTATGGCAACTAAACACAACAGATGACCCAGGATTGCATCTGAGCCTTATTACTTATTACTAGAGGCCCAGTGCATGAATTCATGCATGGGTGGGATACAGCTGGCCTGCCCCAATAGGGGCCCATCAGGCCAGGCCAGCTGGGAGGAGGGGCTGTGGGTGGTTGGCCAACTCGCCCTGCCCCTGATTGGGGTGTTGGTAGCTGATTGAGGCGTCTGGCCTGCTGGGGGAGGAGGGGTGGCAATCAGGGCCTAGTTGGCTGCCACAGTACATGTCACAGCCACCAGTTGTTCTGCTGATCAGTTCTCTGGCTTCTATATATATATATAGACTAGAAGCCCAGTGCACGAAATTCATGCATGGGGGGTGTCTCTCAGCCCAGACTGCACCCTCTCCAATCTGGGACCCCTAGAAGGATGTCCAACTGCCCATTTAGATCCAATTCCAGTAGGACCAGGCCTAAACGGACAGTTGGACATCCCTCTCACAAGCCAGGACTATTGGCTCCCAATTGCTCACCTGCCTGCCTTCCTGATTGCCCATAACTGCTTCTGCCTGCCAGCCTGATCACCCCTTAACCACTCCCCTGCCAGCCTAATTGTCCCTAACTGCCCTTCCCTGCAGGCCTGGTCATCCCTAACTGCCCTCCCCTGAAGGCTTGATCACCCCCAGCTGCCCTCCTTGCAGGCCTGGTCCCTCCCAAGTGCCCTCCCTTGCTGGCCATCTTGTGGGGGCCATCTTGTGTCCACATGGGGCAGGATCTTTGACCACATGGGGAAAGCCATCTTGTATGTTGGAGTTATGGTCAATTTGCATATTACTCTTTTATTAGATAGGATAGAGACCTGGTGCATGGGTGGAGGCTGGCTAGTTTGACCCGAAGGATGTCCCAGATCAGGGTGGGGGTTCCCTTGGAGGGTGGGATGGCCTGGATGAGGGGCCTATAATGGTTTGCAGGCTGGCCATGCCCCCTGGTGACCCAAGCAGAGGCTGTGGTAACTAGGGTTTATTTATCTCCTACAATTGAAATTTTGTAGCCTGGAGTGGAGACAAGCCTTCTGCTCACTCCTTGGTGGCAGGGGATTTATTTATCTTCTATAATTGAAACTTTGTAGCCTTAAGCAGAGGCCTGAACTGGCCAAGGTGTGCGGAAAGCTTGGCTTGCTCCATCACCTGGGAAACCCAAGCCTCCCTCCAGCTTTCTTTATGGCTGCAGCCATCTTAGTTGAGTTATGATAATTTGCATACTCACTCCTGATTGACTGATGAGTGTGGCTTCTGGGCTGTGGGTATAGTGGAGTAATGGTTAATTTGCATATCATTCTTTTATTATATAAGATACTGCACAATTAAAAAGTGACCTGTCTATGGCGTTGATCCCCTCAAACCTTCAGTTGATGGTTCAGAGTTGAGGAAAATCCAATGAGATAATGACAGGAAAGTCTTTATATAAAGCTTGAAGTGCTGTGCTCTTGTGGTTGTTTGCTTGTGTAAGCTTGTGATGTGAGTTTTGGAAGCAACTATAAAATGAACTTACTTGGTATGTAAATTCACTAATTAACAAGGTCAGAACTAATCCCAGGTCTCTATCGCTTCAATCCTATCCTTAACATTAGATTATGGACTACAAGGAAGAGTTAAGGAGAGGAAATTTTCTCTCACACCTTGACTTGTTTTTATCCTGTGAGGTCTGAAAGGTGCTGGCCGCCAATCCAGAGGCCAGGCTGGATCCCTGCCCCTGTCCCGAGGCAGCTCTGTCTCCTGTCTCCTTGATGGGCCCTGGGACCAGGGGCAAGAGTGGATCTCGGTAAGTCTAAATATTAGGAGAAGGAATAGAATATTGGGGACCAGCCACAATTATAAGAAATATTAATCATGCTCTGTTAACCATGATCTTTCTGTTCTCATTAAAGAAAGCACATTGTAACCTCACTAAGAGTTGTACGCCATGGGGCATGGGAGCTAACATCAGACTGCAGTCCATCCTCCTGTCCTGAGAACTGCCTATCATTATGGAAAGATTTATTATATAACCTCGTGGCTGAAACAATCTCATCCCAGAGGCACCTGCTTTTTACAACCCCCCAATCCCTATTACCAGTAATCTGGTCCTGGGGTGCCAGCCCTCCGAGATTCCCCTCCAGTGTGAGACCTACAACTTTCAATCATTATCCCATGCCTACTTTCCCATACCTGCAATTCCTTCTTTCCCAGGTAATCTTTGTCCTTCTACCCATTATAAGCAGCTGGCTTATAGTGAGAGGCAGAGCATATTTTAGTGGATGACAGCTGCTCTCCCATACTGCTGGCATTATTGGAATAAACACTCATATATAACTCAACCTCACCTCTGCTTAATTGGCTCAAGCAATGACAAGCAGCCTGGATCCCTGGGTTGTCTGGTTACATACATAACAGACAGAGGCTGATTGCCTCTTAGTATTCTCTCTTCCATATCTGATGCTGAAATGGCATCTTTCTTAAATCTGATGCTAAGCAGACTTTTTTCTCTCCATCTGAAAATATTGAAGGAAAAAAAGGGAGGTTGGGAGGTCTCAATTAGGATTCTGGCCTCTACACATATCCAAATATCTAAGGTTGTTGCTTTTATTTCCTTATTAACATTTCTAAAAACAAAATATATGGGCTGACTAGGAAACACACATTTTTCCTGCTCTTAGCAATGGGTTCCAAATAAGGGTGCATCAAAATTTACTTTTTACACTGACTTCAAACAACTGTGTTTCACTGGTTAATTAGGAAGAACACATCTATAAGTGATTTTCCTCCATGAGGTGATAATTTCATTTACAAAATGACAATGTCTTCTGGTTCAGGTAAACAGAACCAGAAAATATTATGCGTAGATAAAATGGTACTAAGTATACCTGTTGGCCTCGGTTTTCCCACCTGTCAAATAAATTATGGATTTATTGTGAGAGTTAAAGGTATAATAAAGAGGAGATAAATATTTTCTATGAACAGTTGTTAAGTGAAAACAAATACCCCAGGCTCAACGTGGTGCAGTTAGAAAATGATTCTCCTCATTCCCTCCCTACCCCTATACTTCTCAGCTAGAAGACTCACTGAGCTTCTCAAATTGACTGCATACCAATGATAAATTCCTGAAATTGGAAAGAATGTTCCCTGTGAGACAGCCTATTGTTCAGTGGTGGACATGAGAAAGGACAGGGGAGGAACCCAGTTTTAAAAACAGAAAAGGAAATTCAGGTTAGTATGAACAAATGGATGACTGCAATCACATTTTGATGCTTTCTATTAGTGGGAATGCATTTATTCTGCTTGTTTTGTTTAAGGAAAGTGTTGTGAGGTTTTCAGAAATCCATAGACTAATAAAAAAATAATAATAATAACATGCTGCTATTTGGAGTGCCTCAAGCAGTTAAACTAAAGATATTTTATTTAGCATTGAACTTTGCCAGAAACAATCATCAGGTGATAGCTTTATTCATATCAACAAGTTCTCTGATTTCTTTAGGAAGCAAGAGACTAAGTTAATTAAGCCCCACTTTATTTGCTACCCCAATCATAAATAATAAACTAAATCCACTTAAAATTTTTCAGCAATGATTTGCATACTTGCCTTCAGGTGATAATTTCTTTACAAGCATAAAGTTAATTGTTATTTTGCCACTCATTTAATTTCTCATTAAAATTTCTTTAAGGTTGTCAAGACATTAACTTTTGCAACATCTATGCAAAAGGAACAGAAAGTGTACAAAATACAAATGTACTATAAGAAATATGTAAAAATTATTTTTCTGTTTCACAATTAAAATGTTTTAATAATAGCTACTGTTATTTATTAATTACTACAATGTATTAAGTATCACATTCCAGGCACTAGGGGAGAGGCTTTTAACAGGTGTCCTCTACTTCTTAAGACAAACCATAGCTGTTGGTACTATTATATGCTCCTAGAGCCCCTCAGCTAATGAGGGGATGAATTTTTCTGCTTGACTTTGTGGATGAAAAGGGGGCCTCATAATCCTGACAAGCTCAGGGGAGGCCTGCATGGCAAGCCTTACAAATTCAGAGTCTAAAGTAACCAGAGGATGATCTGAAATGAAAACTTCCTATCTAAAAGCCAGTCATGGTGGGTAGTCATGTCCTAGACCATACCTACTTTGACACAGGTCAATCTTTGCCAGTAGACTGAACCTGTCTATTGTCTTTTTACATTTATGATAACATACCTTTGGAATGTCGAAGAACTCCCCCTATTCCAGACCCCTCAGGTTGCCATCTCCCTCCAGAGCAGACCACAGAACCCCTCACTGCTATCTTGTTCCCCGCATACCATCTCTATGTGCTATAAAAGTTAACTATCCTGTACTCACTAATGTAAAAGTATGTGTCTATCATTTTACATTTTACCCAATCTCAGAGATTTTCTTCTTTTCTTTCTCCTGCCTCCCTAATCTACAACCAATGGATTTCTTGTAACCCCCTTACATCTCCTTTGATTCTAATGTATAGAATAAGGTGTCCAATTGCCATTCTCTGGAGTATTTTCTCTATCCCTTGAAATTTTGCTTTCAGGTAATTGTCAGTTGGCTCAAATAAACTCATAAAAAAATATCTCCAGGTTTTGACATTTCTTTCTTCCTGTATAACTTCATTCTCCCACCCCCACTAGGACTCTTATCATGTCACTTTGTTAAAAACTCACTTTTAGCTACTGAACATATTTTACATTTCTGGAATCCATCGGTTATTATTATTATTTTTTTAATCCGTATGACACATTGTCCCTTCCTGCAGTTCTGCAGAATTCTAGGTGTCAGAAGTGGTTAACAGAATTGGGGAAACATTGAGGAAGTGTTTCTGGTCCACAGTGAATTTGTGTAGTGAATTTTACTGGGTCAAATTTAGTTGAACCCTTCTGATGTTGGTCTAGCAATTAAATATACATGAGACAGATTAACAAGGGAAGGAATCCATTTAATTACATGCATAATTTGGGAACCTCACATATATGAGTCAGAGACCCCGGACAAAGGGAAAATGAGGTATATACAGCAACATTCTGAGCCAAGGATGCAGTAAAGCACTTTGGGGCTTCAGAGAGGAGGAAGGTTGTTTGCAGGGTGATAAGAGCAGATGCTCAGAAATCAGAAGTTTGCCCTTCCCTGAGGATAGACCATAAAAAAAGGTTTTCTGGTGATAACTCTTATTATGGGCAAGGCCCCTAATTTCAATTCTTCAAGGGAGAGGAAATTTTTTTCTCATGATCCCAAAGGGTTAGCCTTCCACTCAACGTAGGTCACATCCCAAAGTCGGACGTCTTGGAGAGGTCTGTTCTGAGTCCTTTCACATGAACCCAGCTTTCCCAGCACTTACTAGAAAACAATTAACTGTGCACCAAATTCATTAGGTATTTTACTAGGCACTCAAATACCTAATGAATTTGGTGCCCAATTAATTGTTTTCTTCTAAAAAGCCTTGATTAGTTAAATAAACTTAAATACGAATTTTTAAAATAGTAGATCTAGTGAAGGGTTTTTGTCTCCAAAATATTAGCCAGGGAGGGAGGAGGGAGGAAGGGTCAGAATGAGAGTAACTTCTTGTTCCTCTGAGATGGGCACTACTTAATTCAACCTTGTTCCACCTGGGCGCTCCCCCATACCTGAACAGCTCTTTGTGTCCCTAAGAGGACTACTGGGTAAGGAACAAGGTCCCACGGCCACCTTAGCACACGCGGGGAATCGCATTAAACTTTAAAGGAGCGTGTTTACCAGCAAACAAAGGGCGGCGGGTCTCTGGTCCCAGGACCAGCTGGGCCGCCTGGGAAGAGCAAGAGCTGAGAGCCACCGTAACAAATGGACATTCCACACTCCAGCAGATACACACCCTGCTGCGGCTACTGGGGCTGCATCCGCCAGATCCAGCTACCTGGCCCACAGCTGGTTCTCCACCACCCGAGAACTTTTCTGCCCCTCTGGAGCCAGAGGTGGGCAGGTGGAGTCTCTAAGACACCCCCCCCCCCCACACACACACACACACACACATACACTGAACTCAGTGGGAGGCCCTTTCCAAGTGGAAGGTGAAGCTCGTAAATCCTTAGAAGACACTCACAAGACAGAGGGCCAGCGGGCAGTGCAAAGCCTGCGGAGCAAGAACAAAGGGAAGCAGCGGCCCTGGAGGATGCTGTGCTCCGCGGTGCCCCACTCTGGCCGGCTCGCGGACGCTGTCTGGTGCGCAGGTACCGGCTTTGGGAGCTGCGGATGTGTGTTGAGAAGGTACACAAAGCCTCCCTTCCGCGGGGCCAGGCGCACGGACTCGCCTCCACGCCACCCATGGTCCGTCACATTCCTGCATCCCTGCGCCTTCTGGGACCTGAGGGCACGTTGGATGCCAGGTGCAGTGCCAGGCGGAGCCCGTACAGGTAACCCTTGGGGAAACCCAGGCTGCCGGAGGCAGTGGCTGGCTGGGGAGAGGCATGCCATTTTAGGCAGCCGCGCAGCCCGCGCAGCCCCCCGCAGCCAGGCTGCCATCGTTCTCTGCCTGGGGAGGGCTCGGCGAGCCGCCCAGGAGTGCCCGCCGAGCACTCCGCCAGCTCCAGCCAGCCGCAGGCCAGCCTGGGGGGGCGCGGGTAGCGGGGAGAGTGCAACTTCGCGGTGTGGCGCCCCCCGCTCGGTGAGCCCAGGCCCGTGGGGAGCGGAGGGGCCGCGGAGGCAGAGGCGGCGCTGACCTCGGGGCGGGCGCGGCGCTGCCTGTGCGCGGGGGGTCCGGAGCCTGTGCCCGGCCCGCCGCTGAGGCCGCCATCCTTCCCCCGCCCGCGCCGCCCGCAGCTGGAACAATGAGGCGACGGGCGCGGAGCCTCCCGCAGCCTCGCGCGGGCCCGAGGCCGTGCCACCCGCCGCGCTGCAGCTGTCGCCCGGCGCCGAGCCGCTCCGGCCCCGGGGAGGCGACCCTGCAGGCCCCCGAGACACGAGCGCGGGTCGCCCTGGGCTCCGGAGGCTGCCCGGCGCGGGAGGGGCGGCCGCCCGCGGGAGGACCTGAGCTGCGCGTTTGGGGTCTGCAGCCCCAAGTTCCGCGGCGCGTGGCGGGGGCTCCGGGCGGGGCCGCTCCAGGGGCGGCGGGTGAGTGTGGGAGCGCGTGGCGCGCGCAGCCCGAGCCGCTGCAGGAGGACAGAGTGTGACACGCACGTCCCCGGACGCAGCGCCCAGAGCCGGGGAGCGGAGCCCCGCGGCGCCGGAGCAGGCGGGTGAGGAGAGCTGGGGTCGCGCTAGGGGCCTGCGTCCTCCTCCGTGTCACCACCGCGCAGCTCAGTGCGGAGCTAGTCTGGGCGACGAGGAGCCCGACCTGTGTTTGGGGGGAAGGGTGGGGGCATTGAGGGTACTTTGGGGGGAGAAACAGGGAATTCTTGAAAGGGCGAGCGAAATGGAGGGCTTGCGCTTTGGGAAGGGGCAGTTGTGCCCCTGTGGCTCAGTCATAGTGACCTTTTATTTTATTTCGGTTCTGGAAAGGAATCTAGGTTTTTAATTGTCTTACTAGACCCTTCCCCCTTGAGAAACTGCACTTCTTAAAGCTTAAAGCGCATTCTACTGATTCTAGTTTTGTGTTAGCTGTAAGTGATTAGGGACAAAATGGACCTTGCAGATCCTAAATACCGGGTGCTTGTTTTTTGTATGCAGGAGAACTCCTGCTATTGGGTTGTCTTACTTTTGCTCCCTGAGAGAGGGTGGTTGATGCTTTCTTTCAGTACCAAATGGACCTCCACCGCGTTCCGATTTGACGGTGCTGGGAACCGAGACTCCAGCAAGCGCTGCCTCCCAGAGCCAGCAGCTCTGCAGGGAGAAGCTACTTTCCAGGAATCCGGGGACACTTGTGGTCGCCTCCCAGGTGTCTCCACGAACCCTGTGTGTTTGGTCAACTGAAGTTCCAAGGCTGTTTTGAAATCCGAGAAGCACTGTGGGAGAAAAGTCCGTGCCTGGCTGGATTTTTGTGAGTTTATTTTCCTGGTCATGCTGAAAATTGGGCGAGTGCAAACTATGTTTGGTCGAACTCTTTGTTTTCCGTGCCATTGATGTTCTAATCTGGAAAGGAGCACGCGGGGCCTCAGCTCGTGGACTCTGCTGGCTAGGGCAGCGTTGCTGGACTCACATGTTTGCTATTTAAGTATTATTTGCAGGTTTAAAAAGCCTGGTGCGAGTAACTTGATACTTTTTTTTTTTAATTTGGCCAACTTATTTTGCCATTTTGAAATAAAATTTGATGAATGAAGAATTTCAATAAATTAATATGCGATGTTTCATCCTGTTGTGAATTTAGTTAGGGTTAACGTATCTTTTAAAGGAAAAAGAATGTGTATCCTGGAACCTCTTTTTACCCATTCTCCTTTCTCTTTACCGATTTTCTACAACCCACAACAAAAATGTTTACACTTGAAGGTTTGCATTTCCTACTAATGCATTAGAAAAACTGTTGACTATAGCGTATGGATTTTGTGATCAAAATGGAGGAAAGCCTAAAATAATAGGTGCCTTAAATTTACAGTTAAGTAAAAGGAAAAAGGGGCACTTAAACATGTTGAGTTCTTGATTCAGCTTTTATTGTGATTGGTAAGAGTGTAGCATTTTACCTTTGCTTGGTGCAGGAGAAGCATCCACTCCTAGTGGAGCTCTGCGCCCAAGGAGGAGGTGGAGACAGCGTTCAGAGTCAGACCAGCATTGGTGAGTTTATTATGCGGGGAGACATGATACAGAAGTGAGTATATTTAGACTGGAGGATTCTAGGCCAACATAATTTAATATTTGAAAATATGTGAATAGACTTATTATGCAGAGAAGAGCAATCAACTCTGCTTGGTTTCTGATGAGGATAATTAAGAGTGAAAGGGATTCCTCTGAGGTGAAGACTTAAACTGGGTCTAGGGAAGGATTTGTGGCCAGCCAGAGAGATTAGTTAAGTCAGGAAGTGGTTGCTGAGAAATTCCTGTAGATACTTGCTTCTGGAGTTTTTGTGTTTTGTTCTCCACCCCCCCCCCCCATCCCAGTTTCTCCTCTTTATAAGATGATTTAAGTGTGTGTGTCTCTGATCAACTGTATATAGTAACTGAAATTTTATACTCTTGGTCTAGAATTTATCTAAGCATTTCTCAAGTGCTAAGTTTTCTCTAAAACAACAAACTCATTCCTAGGTTTCTACATCTTCTGCTTAGGTAAACAACTGGTGGGTTTCTTTCCAAAACTTGCAGACATGTGTCCTTTGAGATGTTTTCAATTAATTTGCAGATTTGATGACTCATTCTTGATATTTTTCAATAAAAATATCTTACACATGATGATAGTCTCTTTTGTTTAGAGTACTAATATGCATCTTCTCTTTAAATATGCTTTTTCCCCCTCCTGGATCTTCTGTTATATGATCTTAATTTTAATTGTACTTTATTTGATTTGCTTAACATATAAGCAAAAGCTAATGTCCTCATGGTCGATGTATGTTAAGTTTTGAGTGGCTAAGCCCTGAAAGCTGCTCCTTAAAAAAGAACTGTGGGATGAAATTCACAACTGACTGTAAGGGAAATAATTACACAGACTCAGGTACTAATTTTGGAACCCAGAAAGTGCAGCGGCACATTCATACAGAAATTTTTAATGTTATTCAGCTGATGCCAAGACCAAAGACAGTTTGTGGTATAGATGACCAGCTCCTGTTAGCAAGTAAACATCAGACTTTCAATTTAATATACCTGCCATTTTCTGAAAGCCCCCCTTCCTATTTTTTACAGATTTGTTTGTAAACATTATTAAGTATACCTCTTACTAAATCCCATCCTAATCTGAAATTCCAAATTCTCCCCCAAAAAGACATTGGTGGGGAGTAGCTGCAATTCAGAAATGCTTGGAACCCACCTAGACTTGCGTAAATGGCAGCCATACCTTTAAAGGGTGTGAGGTGGGAACTGGGCCATCTGAAGGCTTTTGCTCTTGGTAAAAGCTGGTTCCCAGCAGTTGCCACCTGCAGGTTCTGGGCTGTTGCACTACACCAAGTGCACCTGTTATGGGGAAGGAAGTGTTGTGTGGGTGGGAATGAATCAGAGGAATGCTGCTCATTCTTGGGGAGTTTTGTTTGCATGGAACTTTTCTCTGTGTCCCCCTCCCCCTGGTTTCTGCTGCCCTCTATGGTCTGCTCTAAAGGAGAATTTGGAATTCAAGGTAGACATGGGCTCTAACAAACTAGGAGGGTGTGAAGGTTGGGTTTGCAGTTTTGCACTGAACATTCTCAGAGCAAAGCATCCAGAAAAGCTCATGGGGCCTTCCGAACTGAGTCCCAGGGATTGTGGCCCTGCAGGGACCCACTCGGAAGTCTGGTCCTCACCCGAGCTCAGCTTTAGGGCTGTAAGATGAAGACTCAGATTAAATCCACTCCAAGGTGTCTTCTGGTGCTGAGATTCCATGAAATTGATAATTACACATTCTGGCATATGCAAAGCTAATTCTTATGCTCAAAAGAGAACATTTATTAAGCATGTTGGACAGCTCTTCAAACACCGTGTAGTACATGGGAGAATAGTAATTCAAAGAACGACACAGCCACTGATTGGAACTTCCTATATGCCACACCCTACCCTTTCCTCCTCATACTTATCAAAGCACACCTTAGCCACAGCCCTGGGACATATTATCATCCCCATTAGACAGGTGAGGAGACAGCCGCAGTAAGGTGAAGCACCTTCCTCCAAAATCTCCTGGTGAGAAAGTGGCAGAGCTGGGAATTGGACCTGGGGTCTTGTGTCTCCAAAGTCCATGCTGTTAGACTGAGAATGACTCTACAGGGAAGGGGAATGACTCCTCCTATCCTTTTGTCAGGGCCAGAGAATAGTTGGGACTGTGAGCTTTCACTTGTCCAAACAGTGGTTGGATTTTGAAGATTGCATAGGATGGAAGGGGCTAGCATGGGGCCATGCAGACAGAAAGCCCATGTATCTACCAGAAGCTGGAAGCTGAAAGAGGCTTCAGCAGCAGCTTACAAACTGCTCCTAAAGTTTGCACTATCCAGGCATTCAGTATTAGATAAAATTCAAGCTCATAGGAAGGGTTGTCAGAGCAAGTAAAATTTCCAAGGAAAAATTTAAGCTAAGACTCAAGAAAATTATCCTCGTGTTTGAGGTACTGGGTTGATGAAGAGAGCAAGTTCATAAAGTAGTCTCTTGGGACATTTAGAAATACAATGGCTAAATCATAAGGGACTATGCTGTGAAGAAAAACTCTGAATATCTTGATTACGAGTCTCTGTTTTCACAAGTTTATAATTCACATGTTACATTCTACTCTAGGCTGCTTCTAGTGTTTGAGCCTGAGAAGAAATGCTTTATTAAATTTAAAACAATTGGTTTCCATGCTCAAATTATACAGATTTTTCAAGTAAAAATGATTCCATGTTGGTGATTGTTGTGGTTTTCAAAATTATTTAGCTTCAAATTAAATTTGGGAAAGATTAAATGTGTTAGATATCCAGTAGCTTTCAGTATCCTATATAATAAAGATGTAATATGCAAATGATCATTACGCCTTGAAGCTTAAGGACTGACCATGCAAGGACTGGATCACAGATCAGCAAGAGGGTGGGGCAGCGAGTTACAAGCAGGTGGCCAAGAGCTACAGGAGGAGGCAGGGCAGCAAGCTATGAAGGGAAGGGGTGGGAGAGGGAGCAGAGGGAGCTACAGTAGGATGTGGCAGCAGGTGGAGAGCTACTTGAGGGTGGCAGCAAGCTACTGGTGCACAGATTTGTGCACAGGGCTACTAGTTCAGAAATAAATTTGAAAAGTAGTTTCCTTTAAAATATAGTGATGATTTTTCAGAAACATAAGTCTGTTATTATATGCTGAAAACTTATATTTGTAATTCTGACCACAAATGGGTAGAAAAAAGTACAGTTAATAATAGTATTTGTTTTCTAAAATGATACAGTTAACACAATTACAATATGAAACTTTAGGTGCATGATTAAATGAATTAATTTGGTTCTACGATTAGAAGAGGGATCTTGCTGAGTAAGTTATATTTTAAAATCAGATACACTATATCCCATGAGAAATCCTAATATGAAAAAGAGAGCTGTCTTTAAAAAGAGCATGTGCATTCTCTTTGTCTCTCCCTCTCTCTTTTACACACACACACACACACACACACACACACACACACAGGAGGAATATGCACTAATATGTTTTTACTTAGGAGTAAGAACTTGAATTAGGATACTTAATTGTTGGGATTCCCTTATAACAAAATCAGGACCTGACCTCTGGCCTCTGACTGAGAGAACATTGTGTTTCCTATATCATCTCTGAGATCATTGTGTGCCCCATTTTCTAGGTGGCTTTTGAGAAGATATCAAAGATGTTTCAGTTTTACACTTTACTCTTAACTTAATACAAATGGGATAGATATGGTAAAACACATTTATGTATGTTTGTGTGTTTGTTAATATTATTTTAAAATGTTTTTATTGATTTTAGAGAGAAAGGAAGGGAGAAGGATAGATAGAAACATCAATGAGAGAGAAATATTGATCGGCTACCTCTTGCACACCCGTAATGGGGATGGAGCCCGCCATCTGGGCATGTGCCCAGAACAGTGATCAAACCCCTGAACTCCTGGTTCATGGGTGGACACTAAGCCACTTCAGGTGGGCTATTAATATTCTTTATAACAGCAGCATCCTCAGGGTACCTTTGGTGGTTTGCAGAATGACTGAGTGCTATATATTTATTGGAATGGAAAGAACTTCTTAGGTGTTTCAGGTCAACCTAAAGTTGACCAAATAGTGTAGGTAACTCAGTATCTCTGCTGGAAAATGGGTTACTATTTGAGGTTTCCCTGAATTATAGTCCTCAGATCACTTCAGTCTTTAGATAAAAGAATTAAGACAATAAGCTCCAGAGTTTTATTTTTAAAAAGCACTATATCCCTTAATTCCCAAGGAATTTATTAATTTATGACTAAATGAGAATCTGACAAATGCAACATGGTTTACTTTATTGTGTATTTGTACATAACATGTGCATATGTATATAATTTCTATTTTATAAAGTGTGGTTTCCCTCTTTGAGTTACAGTAAAGTTAAAAAACTGTATTCCTCAGGCCTATGTTCAAAATTAGTAGCCAGAAGAATTGAACTAGTTAAGTGATTGGCCTGACTCAGTACTTGGTTCTTTATAATACTATTCAGAGATGCTATTAAATAGATTATATCATCACTTTAGGTAGGAGAGTTTCAGAAATTGTCTAGATAGGAGTAGAAAAATGTCTATAAAGTGCAGCTTAAAAATAATGTGATTGTTTCTGTTATTGCTTGCTTCACTCTACACCTTCCACCACTTAGTTAAAATATATCATACTGTATTATAGTCTTATCCCAATAATACACCCCACATCACTGTTTGACATATATGTAGAAATAGAAGCATGAATCTTTTTGGTTTGTGTGGTGGTGGTGGTGGTGGTTGTTTTTGGTTTTTTTGTTTTGTTTTGTTTTGTTTTGGTTTTGTTTGTTTTTTGTCAATATTTTCATGACTGATAAGCATAGTATTAGCTGTAAAAACAGAAGTGAGCAAAAGAGAAGCTTTAGATTGTATTAAATAATGTGCCTCATAAAAGGTAGTCAAAATAATCCTAGACCCAGGAGCCTTTGCTGTTCCTAAGTGGCCTTGTTATAACCCAATTATAAAACGGAATTCTGTGCATATGACCAAAGTATAATGTGCATGTTTTACTGGCAATACTAAACTCACCTTACCCTAGATCTCCTCCCGCAGACCCCTGCTTCCCAGGTGCCCAAATTTAACCTATTTTAAATTTATCACATCATACTGAAGATGAGAGGTGAGTTTTGAGTGTAGAAATGTATAAACTGATCCTGCATAGTGGCCAGAGAATTTGGTTCTGGAATTACCAGTCCTGGCTGTGCCCAGCAGTCCCCCTAAATGCCCTGTGCAGTCCTTGTAGCAGGCAGCAGAGGGTGCTATCTGCCAAGTGCCTACTCTACCCAGAACTATCAGCTTGGTAGGAGGGCCATTTTTTTTTTAACTGATTAAGGTATTACATATGTGTTCTTATCCCTCCATTGTCCCCCTCAACCCCCCATCCCATTTGTGGCCTCACTTTCCTTAGTGTCTGTATCCATTGGTAATACTTATATACATGCATACAAGTCCTTTGGTTGGTCTCTCTCCCTTCCCCCACCCTCCCTGCCTTCCCTCTGAGGTTTGATGGTCTGATAGATGCTTCTCTGTCTCTGGATCTGTTTTTTGTTCATCATTTTATGTTGTTCATTATATTCCACAAAGAGTGAGATCATGTGATATTTATCTTTTTCTGACTGACTTATTTTGCTTAGTATAACGCTCTCCACGTCCATCCATGCTGTTACAAATGCTAAGAATTCCTTCTTTTTATAGCAGCACAGTATTCCTTTGTGTAGATGTATCACAGTTTTCTAATCCACTCATCCACTGATGGGCACTTAATCTGTTTCCAAATCTTAGCTATTGTAAGGCAGCAAAATCTCAGACATACGCTGAAGCAATATTTTTACCGATAACAGCTTCTAGGGCAATGGAAATTAAAGAAAAAATAAACAAATGGGACTACATCAAAATAAAAAGCTTCTGCACAGCAAAAGAAACCATCAACAAAACAATAAGAAAGCCCACTGCATGGGAGAACATATTTTCCAATGTTATCTCCAACAAAGGTTTAATCTCCAACATTTACAGGTAACTCATACAACTTAACAAAAGTAAGATAAGCAATAAAATAAAATAAAAAGGGGGGGGGGAGGCGGGGGCAACAGACCTAAATAAATACTTTTTTGAAAGAGGACATACAGAAGGGCAAGAGACATATGAAAACATGCTCAAAGTCACTAATCATCTGAGAGATGCAAATCAAAATGACAATGAGGTATCATCTCACACCTGTCAGAATAGCTATCATCAACAAAGGACAAGTGCTGGCAAGGATGTGGAGAAAAAGGAACCATCATGCACTGCTGGTGGGAATGCAGACTGGTGCAGCCACTGTGGAGAACAGTATGGAGTTTCCGCAAAAAACTAAAATTGGAACTCCCATTTGACGCAGTGATCCCACTTACTTGAATATATCCCAAGAAACTAGAAACACCAATCAAACACCCCTATGTTCATAGCAACACAATTTAAAATAGGAGGGCCATTCTTTACAAGTCATTCCTGGCTGGACTGCAGTGCATACTTAGATTAATTTGCCTACCTGTTCTTTCCTTGGAAGTAAAAAATTCAAGTTGTGTATGTGGAGGGAGTTGGGCATAAAACAGGATTACAGGAGGGAGGTCATGTGTGCTTTTTTCCCTTTATTATTGTTCTTTATATTGTGAATTAAAAACAAGGACTGATGATGCAATTTTGTATTTAAACATTCTCCTGGTTTATCCTGTGTAGTTTGTAAGATCATCTTTTTTCAGAGATGACATAAAAAGTCCCTTGGAAGTTGATTCACGTATGTATATCAAGATGGCTTTTTCTTCACTGAGTGCCAATAGTTTGTAGGATGGAGAAAAGCAGCAACTGAGTCCTGGGCTCCATTGCTTATCTTGAAAGGATGTTAGGAGATAGATGTTCAAGTTTATGAAAGGAACTCCTGCCTTAGCATTTGTTGAACTTCAAGTGCTTGGATGAGGGACATCATTGAACTGAACATGTCTGGAGCCTATTTTTGTTTTGTTTTCTCTCTCTCTCTCTTTACAGCATTTATATGAAAAAATACACTTTAAAATGAAATTTTCCTTACTAATAGAATATATTTTCATCCAGGGGTCCTCAAACTTTTTAAAGTGGGGGCCAGATCACGGTCCCTCAGAGAGCTCGAGGGCCGGACTATATGAACTACTAATTCCTACTGTAACACCTCGGCTGCGCTCACTGCCCAAAAAACCTGGCGGGCAGGATCAGACTCCTCTGCGTGCCGCATGTGGCCCGCGGGCCGTAGTTTGAAGACCCCTGTGCTAGTCTCTGCACTGTGTACTAAGAATACTTTATATTGCAGGTGGATAGTGGATAATAGTTCTATGAGATATTTTGCATAACATAGTTGGACTCTCTTAGAGATGTTTTTAATGCATTAGCTGAGAGAAAAATTCAGCAGGACATGGAAGATTAAGATCATGTATATTCTTTAGAGTTTGTGTCCTCATAGAGAAATCCTACATTGCAATTTGGCAATAATCCTATATAGTAAAAGGGTAATATGCAAATTGACCCTAAAGGCAGAATGATCAGAACGACCTCTGGACCAGTCACTATGAGGCGCACTGACCACCTCTCTGTTCCTTTCCCTGGCAGGCACCGATCACCTGATGATGAATGGGGAGGGGAGGGGGCAGTACCAAGCCGAAGCCCCCGCCCCGCTGGTAGCCCCACACACATGGAGGGCAACCAACAGCAGGGGCGAGGCTGGTGAGCGGGCAGTAACAGCCAACCTCAGTCCCTTCCCCCAGCCATCAGGCACTGATCACCCTATGGCTAAAGGGGAACCAGGAGTGGGGATGCCAGGCTGTGGGCAGCAAAGGAGGATGGCCCTAATTGCAGGCCATCCCCACGCATGAAATTCATTCATCGGACCTCTAATGAATAAATAAAAATCTGAAACCTCAGTCTAGGTTGATAGTATCCTGGTACTTGGAGTGCACTGACCAACTTTGAGTGAGATTTTCATTATACCAGAAACTAAAGTTCAAAGATATATAAAGAAAAGTTAGGATGATACTTAAAATTTACTAGAAAGGAAGATAATACTAAATGAAAATGTAATTTAAAAAGTAAAAAGGATAACAAGACAGATTGCTTTATAAAGATGCAATGTACTGCCCTAACTGGGTGGCTCAGTCAGTTAGAGCATCAGCCAATGCACTCACTGAAGGGTCTCGGTTTCTATTCCTGGTCAAGGCACATACTGGGTTTGATGCCCACTCAAGACATTTACAAAAGACAACTGATTGATGTTTCTCTGTCACATCAATGTCTCCCTCTGCCTCTCCCTCTGCCTCTCCCTTTCTCTCTTGAATCAATTAAAAACATATCCTCAGGTGAGGCTTAAAAAAAAATCTGATGTACTCAAATTATTTGTATAAATTCAGGATTTTCCTAAAGTCGAAGAAATTGGCTGAAAACCAAAGCCAGATGGTGGTGGAACTGGTTGTGTGGATCTGCATGCTTGCAGCCACAGTTCAAGTTCACTCACAGCATTGGGAGTTTTGTTATTCAGTTTCTGTGTCCTGACAAGGAAGCTGTGTCTTACCTGCTCCTGAGACATGGCTGTTCGCACATGCCCTTGCCAGGTGCTGTGTAAATGGCTTGAAAATACTTGTATGCTTCCTGTGCCCATCTGGCGTCTCTTCTCAGATGAAAATGACGAGATTCACAGTTCCTGCAGGACAGTGAGTTTCCTGGGCTTCAGCTGCTAGTGTTGATCATATTCATTGCAGAAAAGATGGAGGGAAGCCCTGCATTGTTAGAAACTGGAGGGACATTTTACACTGAAAATTCATTTTATAGATCTCTCCACCTACTCTTATCTTTCTCCTGCACCTCTACCCATCCTCCATATTGGCAGATAGTCATCTCCCAAGCCCTAAGCTTGGTCATCTGGCATCTCATGTCCTTGGATGCTCCAGTCTCCCTCCAGCACACATGGGACACGTCTGGAAGTCATAGAGAAACATGGGCCTCTGCACTGGACACCAGCTTATTGTCTCCACTTTCCCTTCTCTTTTCTACCATATTAGGCTGAATCTAAGGAAGAACCTGGTTCTTTTCCCCTCTGTCAGTAAGCTCCCTTCCCCCTCAAGTACACACACACACACACACACACACACACACACATGTCTGTGCTAAAGCGTCCCCTCCATTGTTGGACTGTTTGCATCTTTCTTACCCCTGCTTCACTCTAAGGTTCCTGAGATGCTGAGCTTCAGCGCCTAGCACACCTCCAGGTCCTGTGCCCCCTAGACGCTTGATGAGAGTTGAATTAATGAAGCCAAGAGTACTATGAGACCAAACAGCTACTCCACTCCTAACACTCTTTCTACAAATAAAGGGAGAGAACAGGTTTTTTTCTGTCTTTTTTGTCAAGGTGAGTCTCCATGTACATACTCCCCAGTTCTAGCGATCATTTGTAAACAGAGCATTCTAAAGACCAGGTGAATCATTCTGTACCTACATCATCTTTAGAATTGTAGTGAATCACTTTGGAGGTCCTCATGGTTTTTTATAATGTTGATGGGATTCTGTAGGAACTTACTCTTATCTATATCAATTCACCTGTGATAAAATAGGTTGCACAGTTTAACTCTGACTCCCTAACGGCCAGGACAATGATACCTCACTTGATGTTGTCCAAACTTTAGGTGACTTTAAGTGCTTAAAGTCATAGAACCAATCAAGTCAAATTAAATGATTCAGCCTTATAATTCTTATGCCATTTGTGAATCTCACAGGAAAAACCTGAAATTCACATTTATTGTCATAATTATTACAAATGTGGTTGGGCATCTTTGTTTATGTCTGAAAACATTCATAACTGAGGGACATGTGTAATTGATAAGTAATTAGTAAATGAGTTAGTAAGTGCAGACCAGGGAGAGTTTATAAAAGTCATTAGGAAAAAGGAAATAATTTTGGGATTCATAAATGAATCAAATTCCAACAATTGGAGCTGTATCCGTGATCCACACTTGGTATGATAATAAGGACTCTCTGCTGGGGATGGCTTAGTAGTGCTTTGCTGTGTTCCACTGCTTTCTGCTTGCCCACGAATCATCTATATAATAAGTAGATATTAAAATTTGGAAAGGTGCTTCTAGACCTGGGAGAGTATAAAATATCAGCTCTCCTTGAAGAATGGTAAGTGCAGTGCCTCCACCCTGAGTTCAGTCCAGCAGGTGCAGGTGGGGCAGCTCACACGCACCTTAGTTGAAGGCCTAGGAGAGGCGCTGTGTCATGCCTTCAGTGTGGTGTCTGCTGTGCGGCGGTGACTTCCTCCAGTGTCCCCATCAGGAGACAGCTGCCAGGTCTGAGATGCACCTCCCAAGGACAAATGGTCAGCTTGTATTTGGGATCATCAGAGTTAGGTGGAACTTGAGTATTTTCAAAGTATCTTTCCGGATTTACATCTTCTTGAGGGCTAAGTGCTGTACTTCCCTCACTGTGATAAGAGTTTGCTTTTAAATTTTGTGGACTCAATTAAAGTTCGAGTTAGAGATGGGGGCATGCCTGAAATGAGTCTGTTAATTAAAGGATCTGTTTTCATTGCTCTGAACCAATAGTAGAATAAAATTTTTAAAATGTTGCCAGTGGTTGAAGTTATGGACCTTTAGTGATGCTCAGTGGTAAATAGAACATTGCAGGAATTGAACAAAAGCACACAGAGGTCAAATATATAGAGCATTTGAAGAAACAATTTTATTGCTATTTCCATAAGCATAAGATCCCAGGGACAGCCTGGTAGTAAAGAGACATCCTAAGTGTAGATTTCTCCTCCCCCATGGAAATAATTTTAAGTCACTTTCATATTCAGGTTGAGTGGATTTTAATGACTTAGTGTGTGCTGGCTGTTCCCAGTTGTGCTGCCAACAGTGGCACTCCAGCAGCTCTCCTATCTGTGGGTAATCTACATCAGCACCGACTCTCATCCGTCCCTGGGTTCACACACCAGGCAGAGCAAGCTCTCTAAGTCAGAAAACTCCGTCTGCCATGCCAAGTAGGATCCCAGGGCATCGGGATTGATGGTACTTAAGGTAATATATTACATTTTGAAAATTATTTCCTTTTTCCTAATGACTTAAGATCTCTGCATGCCTCAAGCCCTTCAAATGTCCTTATGAGTCCTGCTATGCCAGCTTAATCAGGAGTGCATTGCCAGTGGGTTTCTCTGTACTTTTTAATTATGTTGTTGTCCTGGACAGGGTTTTTGATAACTGGATGTGGTTAGAAAATTCGTTTACTGTGCTTTGGAATTCTGGTGCCAGCCAGGGAGGCATGACCTGCAATAAAACCAACCCACCCACTTATGCTGTGCTTTTCAGGAAAACTCATAATTATCAGATATTAGAACTGGTTTCAAATGGATGCCAAGCTTTTGGGAGGGGGCAAACTTGGCCTGGACCTGCAGGAATGGGGTTGGTGTTGTGCTTGCTTGTTTGCTCTTATTTTCTTTGACTGCTTTAGACTCTTTGAAGGTTTATTCTCAGGCAGTGAGCCTCTAAGTAAACAATTCAGTGACTTACTAGGATCTAACAAGAAATCTTGTGTTACCTTGTTTGCATATCATGAATGTCTGAAATAATTGGACATGTTTGGTGAATTACTATTAAACATTCAGTTTACACACCCAAACAATTGTCTTTATTTTTCTTTTGTAGAGAAAAACCTGTTCTGGATGTGCTGGGAAGGGAAGACTAGCAGCCTGCAGGGTGTATGCATAATGCCTCCAACTCTCCCCTCCAAAAGCAGGTGGGGAGGGTCCACTATGTGGTGATCAGAAGAGTTCCTCATCCTAAGAGTGGCCGACTACAGAGGCCCCGGGGGACAACCTGTACAGAGCTGGCTCTCCCTTTGAACTCCGAGGGAACTCATTTTTACACCACCATCCTCTCACTAGCTATTTTGTCACCCCAGGTCCCTGTATTGGTTGGCCAGGTAACAATGGGACATGGCTCAACACAGAGATCTGCCTGAGTAAAATCTTCACAAAGGAATAAATAAAGGAAAATATGTCTCCCAGGCTCCAAGCTTAGGTGCCTTTCGGCTGTGCCACTCGGATCCCCGCATTGCTGAGTGTGGTGTGCCCCTTAGTGTCAGTCAAGTTAATGAGAAGAGCATAAAACCAAGCAAAGTCACTTTTACACCACCACCCTGGGTTCTGGAAGGGCCTGATGCACAACGTAGAGGACCCACTTTTGCCCAGAGAGCCGAGGACCAGGGGTGAGATCTTCCCATCTTCGTTTGGAGGGAGAGTTGAAAGCATGATGCAGAGCCCTGGCAGAGGGAATCTGCCAGATGCTCTCTCCCTGACCTAGGAAAGAGGCTAGGGGCCTCTTCCCCTGATCTCTGCAGGCTTTCCAGGACAAGTACAGTTCCCCTGAGTTCAAAGGGCAGTTGTTGTTTGGAGGTTTCTGGGGGGAAGATAAATTTGCTGGAGGAAATTAATAGCGGAGTCCAAGTTTGGATTTCCCCGGACTATCGGGAGTGCAGGAGTAAAGCTCTTTCCAGAGGGAAGCTGCCAAGGCCCAGATGCCAGTGCCCCTGCTCACTGGCTGCACCCGGGGAAAGGTGCCCTCTCAGGTGGCTTAAACTAGGACCTCCTCAGTGCTGCGCATACCTCCTGGGTTTGTCTTATACTGTGAATATTCTGGTTACCATCACTAAGTCCTCTCCAATTTCTCTTCCCAAATTTTCAGCCATAATTAACATGGAAGCAGAAATTTATAGAAGAAAGGAACATTGTGATATGAGAAATTTTCTTCTTAAAAATGGAAGGAAGTTGGCTTATTATAATTGTTACTTAAGCTCCCAAACTCTACATTGATGCTAAACTGATGGCATTTTTTTCTAATATTGGATTCTCTCCTCGCTTTGCTTCAGCTTCCACTCTCCCATCTCTTCCTGTGACACAGGTGGGTGTGTTACCGTTAACAGCAAGCGCTGTTGAAGCCCTGCTCAAGGCTTTCGGCACAGTTATCTCTGCTGTGGGACTGTACACAGATAGTTTACTATGGCAGATTCTAAAAAGTTATGGCCTATGAAAAGTTTGTTCTCAGTGTAACTGAGGTCGGAATTGGGCATTTAATCTGAAATCCATGTGGCGTGGAGTTGCACAGTAGATGAGCACTCTGTTCACTGTAGAGACAGCCCCAGAAGAGACATGGGCTTGGAGCTTGCAGACAAGTCTTGGATTCCACACCCTCCACTGTGGGAATTTGTGTGAATTATTATCCCCCAACACACACACCTACTTTTTTTGTAATTAAGACTTTTAAAGCAGTGTTAAGTTCACAGCAAAATGTGCAGAGGTTTCCCATATACGCTCTGCCCTCACACATGCACAGCCTCCCCCACTAACAACATCCCTACCTGTTTACCTTAAGGTTCACATGGTTTTATGTAGTCTCTGGGTGTAGACAAATGTATAATGACTGTATCCACCATTGTAATGTCAAACAGAGTATTTTCATCTGTGCTCACCTATTCATCCTCCCTCCAAACGTCCCACAGCCATTGATCTTCACTGTCTCCATAGTTTTGCCTTTTCAGAATGTCATAAAGTTGGAATCAGTCAGTATGTAACATTTTTGGATTGGCTTCTTTTACTTAGTGATATGCATTTAAGGTTCCTCCATGTCTTTTCATTTCTGTTCAGCACTGAATAATATTCCATTATCTTGATTTAATCTCTTGATGTACCCAGTTTATTTCTGCACCCATTTACTGAAGGACGTTTTGACAGTAATGAATAAAGCTGCTATAAATATCTGTGTGCAGGCTTTTGTGTGGACATGAGTTGTTGTCTCTTTTGGATTAATATTAAGGAGTATAACTGCTGGATTATAATATGCTTAGTTTTGTAAGAAACCGACCGTTTTTCCGAAGTGGCTCAGGATTGCGTTCCCACCAGCAGTGGCCACCTTTAGTGCTGTCCTGTTCTGAATTTCCGGCCATTCTAATAGGTGTGTGGTGATGCCTCATTGATTGTTTTCATTTGCAGTTTCCTGATGTGGAGCTCCCTACTATGTGCTCATTTGCCACCTATATGTCACCTTTGATGAGGTGTCTGTTAAAGTCTTTGGCCATTTTTCAATAAGGTTGTTTTGTTCTTGTTGAGTTTTAAGAGTTTTTTGTACATTTTTTCTAACAGTCCTTTACCAGATGTTTCTTTTGCAGATATTTTCTTCCACTCTGTGGCTTGTCTTCTCATTCTCCTGACAGTGTCTTTCAGAAAGCAGAAGTTTTGTTTTAATGAAGTCCAGCTCATCAGTTATTTCTTTCTTGGCTCATGCCTTCAGTGTTCCATTGAGAAGGCTTCACATACCGAAATCCAGGTTTTCTCCTATGTTATCTTTGTGAAACATGAATTTTAACTTCCAAGGCTGAGAGTGGTTTTTAAAAGAAAGGGTTTATTAGGACATTGCTAGTAAGAACATGCTGCCATCCCCCGGCAGCATTTTAGATGGAAAGTCGAATGTGTTTCTATCCAGGAGTGCAAAGATGCATGATACATCTAGTAGGGGAGAAACCGCTGTAAGTTGTTTAGTAAGAAGTTATATTTTCTATAGGTGAAGGAGTAGGAGAAAGGGAGGCGGGGCTAGTCTGGAATGGGTGCAGTCTGCAAGGAAGAGTGTGTGCTCCTGTGTATTGGGGGTGGGCAACAGTCCGGACAGTCCTTGTGCAAGCAAGAAGCCGAGGCTCCTGCAGTGCTGTCTGGTCATACTCTAGATAATTATGGAAATAGCACCTGGAAGTTAATACAAAGTTCCAACAGAGCACAGGAATGTGAGGTCTCTGGTCAGTTGGCCCATAGCTATTAGCAGGCTAGCTGCTCCGTCTCTTCCTCTCACTCTCCAGCAGGTACATCTCAAAGGTTTTTCTCATCATCTCCTAGGAGTTTTATACTATTGAATTTTACATTTAGGACTGTGATTCTTTTCTACTTTTTGTTCTAACAAAATAGGAAAAAGTTAACCCTATTCTAAGGTTTCAGTTTCCTCCTCTATAAAATGAGAGTAAGCGATTTGGTTGTTTTCTGACAAACAATATTTTACATGCTAACCAGCACATCTGCACTGGGCTTGAAGGTGGCCTTTGTTGCTGTTATTGTTAGAACACAATACAACAGGAAATGGAGTTGATGCATGTCTAGCAATTTTTTTTTTTTTTTTTTTTTTTTTTTTTTTTTTTTGCCCTTCCTTGGAGCAGTCCTCGTAATGTTTGTCTGTTTGCTACCACCAATATTCTTCTGTAATATCTTATTATTTGAAGTGACTGATGGTTGATATAACTTACCCAGACAGTGGTTCGGGGGTCCTGAAGATGCAGATGGGTTATGGGATAAAATGCCCTGACTTTGAGTTCTCTTTCAGACTCAAGTACACACAATTTTGTTCTGCTGCTTCTAGCCCACGTCTTGTGGCCAACAGAGCAAGCCCTCTTTGAAAGGGAATGCCTGCTTATCTTCCAGGCCCCATGTTATCTATCTCTGCTCCTTCCTGCCAGCTCTTCCTTTCACAGGTCACACCTGCCTCTGGGTATAGAAAGAAGCCGAAAAACTTTCAATTCCTATAAAACTTGTCACTGGTTTATTTTTATTAAGGATCTTGGAAATCACTAAGCTATGGTTGTCTCTATAATTGTAGGCTTTGCTGAGATACTGTAGGGTAACCGAGTTATATGTTCCTGACACAGTGACTACGTGCCCAGAAATTGGAGAACATACAGCTTAAATGATTAAGAGAAAACAAAACAAAACAAAACGCCAAAGGGAATAAACAATCGTCAGGCACAGATTGATAACAACAGAATAATGACAAGGTTGTTCTGAAACTGCATGAACCCCACTGCATTTAATGGGAGCTGAGTCAGACCGCATGGCAGCAATGGCTCTGGGCTCCAGGCTGACTGCCATAACAAGCTGGGGAGCCCCCAGGCAGAGTTATAGTGCCGGCCCCTTGTTCTAAAAGCAAAAATAAAAATACCCTTAGTGGCACTAAACAAAACATGTTTCCTTCCCTTTCTTTCCTCTCTTGACTTGTGATGATGTTTTCAATGAAAAGAAAATATAAGATTTGAATAATCATAGCCATGGTTGTCTCTAAAAATACATTTCACCCTTCATCTTGTGCAATGCTGGTTTAAGTGCAGAATTAAGAGCATTAAACTCTTGTGAGGACCCTGAAATCACAGGATATGGACTTTGTAACTGGCCATGCCTTTGTGTTCTGTTTCTCCAGAACCGTGGAGCCAGGCCTCGAGCTAACCCCTCTGAGGCAATCTCACTCCATGCACCTGCGCATTCCACAAGCACTCAGTCTTCATCTTCTAAGGAAGGAGGCACTCTTCTTCAGTGTCATCAGTTCAGCATTTTGGATGGCTAAACAGGGAAATAAAAAAGGACACCTTAAGAATCCTTGATTAAGTGTGTTTCTGAGAACAGTATTGCCTTTTTTTTTTCTTCTTCAGAAATAACTTTGGTTCTAACATAAAGCACGGCCCATGGGGGCTGTCAGATCTCCCCCTGAGCTGCAGAGGAACCTGTTTCTACGGTTCTCACTTGGACACCTGCTGACCCCCAGGCCTGTGAGCTTGCTGGGACTTTGCTCACAGAATGTCACCAATACTGTGGCTCAGTGCAGATGGGGCATCAAGGAATGGTGGACATCTTACTGCACATGTTACACACATCTGCTCTGTTCACCCACACGCTTCATTGTTCCATCTTCCCATAGGACTTCACTTATAGCACAAAGTCAAGTGACAAGAGAACATCAAGCCATTGCCCTTCTGATCCGGGCCCTTGGACCACGTAAGTCACATGCCCATGAAGCTGGCCCTAATGATGTTTAATGGGTTCTTACCCTGAGAAGTCTCTGCTTCCTCATCATTACATTGAGGCAACACTGTCACCAGACTCACAGGTTGTTCTTGTGTTTAAATGAATACCTGTTTATAGTCCACATAGCACCACATAGTCCTTGCTAAACACCATTCCGATACTTCTGCTATTAAACAAGTCCTCAGACAGGATGCCTCCATTGTCTCAAAGACAGCCTAATGCAGGTGCAAGCCAGAGCCATTAGATATCAATGCTAGAATTGAGTGGGGTGAAAAACAAGTTGTGTCACAATATATCTTATTATCTCTTTGAAATGATTCTGTGCCTGAACAAATGAGTAAGCAAATAAAATAGGATGCCTTAAGGGCTTTGAAGAGCAAAGTGGTTTCATAAAGATGTAAGACATCCATTCACTTTCACAGCTCTCTCCTTATGGCCAGCTTACTGTCCTCTGGCTTCAGTTTCCTCCTATGAAAGCAGAAGTGTCAGATGTCAGACACGGGTACTAGAAATTGTCACATCATAGTACAGTGTCTTGTAGCTAGAATGTGCCTAAGTTAAAAACAAAGACATAAAAATATATGTAATAAGGACAGGATGGAGAGAAGAGCTACAATAATCAATTTCATCATTGCCATTCATGTTGGCTAGGAGTTGGCAGTGTACTAAGCTCTACAGATCTTTCTCTCCAGGGTACGCATTTAGACAGACATGAGCAGAGCAATGACGATGGGCCAGGAATAGAAGGTCATCAGGGTGAACAGCCCTGACTGCTCAGCAAAGGACAGTCACTTGTAGTATGGGACATTCCCTAGCATATCACTGGTCATGCAGTTTAGACCCCCTGATCTTTCCTCCCTAGAGATAACCTCTAGGTCTCAGATGCGTTTCACTCCAGGCCCCGAAAAGCAGCAAAACTGGACAGGTGACCCCACAGCTGACCTCATGATTAGCTGCATTGAATAATGACCCCTGCCCTGGCACCTGCCAATCAATCAGTGGAGACCCTGACTGAGAGAGCACACATGGAAAATTGCTGAATATTCTATTGAGATCTTCCTCTGGGACTTTACCTAAAATCTCCACCCTAAAACCCTTAGGATAGAGGACCCAGCATGATCTCCCTCCCAGGAGCACTTGCATACCTTTCTCCTGCCCCTCTCCCTCCCCTCAGGCACATCACCTTTACCTTCCTCACTTCTAAAATCCAAGGGCCCTTCTTTTGCCTCTATAACTTATTTCCTGAGCCCATTTCTTCTATAAATTATTTCTTTTACCTCTGTGATTTTGGGTCTTGGCTCTGAATTGGTTCTTAGCCAGAAGTCAAGTACCAAGGTTGCTGAACCCAGGTCCGGTCTCACCTTTAGTACCCCACTGACACCGCCATCTTCAAGGCCAAGGCTGCTATCCAGCAGGACCAATGCACGCATGCACTATACAGACATGTGCTGTTTTGTTTTCATATTTTACCTTGTAGAAAGTCTCAGCATCTACTTTCTCATCTGTCCCAAGGGTCCTGGAAGTAAACCCCTGCCCAAGCTGAGAAACCTCAGGCCCTGGGAGTATTCCCTCTTGTAGGCAACATTTTTGCAATGGGGTAAGGTACAGTGGACCTGGCTTGTAAGTTTCCAGCACTTTTATGAGACAATTATTAAATTATATTAAAAATAAAGGTAGTAAATTCTCAAGACCCATCACTTTGTAATTATTTCATCACACTTTCCTGTGCCTGCTGCCTCAGGTTGCCTCTACATACTGCCTGTGTGGTGGTGGGCTTCTGTGCACCTCTTTCCACCTGTGTTCTGTGGTAGTTAGAATGGGCCAGGGTGGAACTCTTTACACTGTGGAAATGGGCAGAGGCTAAAAACCAGGACTCCTTCCCCACACCTCTTCCCTGGAAGCCAACTGTAAAACATTTATCAGCACAGGACTGAGCAGGAATGAAATTTCATGCAGAAGATCCTTTTGGAAGATTTGTTGCAAGGTGTGGCTATTGTAGGCCATTAGAGAACCCATTAGAATGTATAAAAAAGGAAAACAAGACAAAGGGAATGAACATTTCTTAACATCTGTGGCTGGCAATACATTAATTGACTTTCATATAGCAGTCAATTCAAACCTTCTTAAAGGCTGGAAGAGCTGTGTGATAGTACCTCCATCTTGCATTTGAAACGGATCTGTGGTTTAATAACTTGCCCACTTTGCCACAGCTAATCAATGAAGAAATTTATGTTTCTTAAGTATTTGAAGATAATTGTTTGTGACTTGATTCCTTATTATTGTTTTCCCTGTGAATAAATTTTGCAAAGGAAATAGTGTTAAATGATATGGTAAGATTTTTTTAGGTATAAGTAATTCTATACTTTTTTTCATTCATTTTTTTGTACATCAAGCACTTAAAGTCAAATACGTGCCAACACTGGTCACTCAAAGTTTCTACCTGAGGAAGAAGTAGGTTTGAATGCAGTGCTGGGGCAGCCTGGGAGATGACCAGGAATGTCAGAGAAGGAGGTGGAAGCGGGCTTTTAAAAAGGAACAGCTCCTTTCAGTGCTGAGAAAGTAGCCCGGCAGAGGCTCATTGGTGTGTGCCTGGTGCTGTGTGCAGTCTCAGAGCTTTGCTGTGGTGGAGGTGACAAGACTTCAGAGATTATGGTCAAGGGTGTCTGTGGGTGGTCTGGTGCTGGGCTGACCAGCAGAGCCTGAGCTGCAGATGAATATATCACATGTTTCTATGAAGGCTAGGGAACTGTTTGGCTTTAGAAACCAAAGCAGCCTTGATTGCCTGCCTCGTTAGGCTTTTATTTAGATACAATCAGCAGGGTAAGTATCCTTGAGAAAGCACATGCTTCCTCAAGGTCAGGTTTGAAGACTAAACATAGAGATTCCAGTAAAACATCTGGGGGATCGAACTTGTTTGGAAAAGTCAAGGTAGGGGCGGCCGCCTTCAACAAGGTCCCCCTAAGAAGTCCCAGACCTTTCAGAGAATCCAGACCTTCCAATCAAGTCCCTTGCTTCCCCACAGTCTGGTAATTCCCTCCACACTCCCACCTGACACACATGGTCTCTCTGGCTTCCCTGGCTCAGCAGCAGCCTCCCAAGCCATGCAGTCACAGGGAAGCTTCTGCCATCAGGCTCCTGGGCCTACCCTCCGGTTCTGCTCAGTAAGCCTAGGATAGACCTGAATTTTCATTTCGTTATGACATCTCTAAAGGCTCGGAGGCAGCACTGGGGCCACACTGGAAATGTCCTTGTTCTCTAGTTTCTGTGCTGTCTTCACCAATGAAAAGAAAGGACACTGTATAATAATGGTAGTTATTCCTAGCTTTATTCCATTTTATACCCAGTCTCTATCCATCCCCTCCATCACCCTCACAGTAATCAACTTTATATATTTTACACTTGAGAGAACTGAAGATGGAGGTGTTAATTACTAGGACCCAGCACTAGTACATGATGGACCCAAACTTTTAGCATTTGCCTGTGTATTTTCTGTGGGTGCATGGTGCCCATAGGGAGAACTGCCCCCATGTCCGGGATGCCACCTCATGGTGATCTGTTCTGGGACCAACTCAGAAACATTGTGCCTTAAAAAGAGGACCATCAATGCCCCCAAAATTATTTTCAACTTTTTTGGAATGACTACACACTTTATAATATAGTAATTTAATTTTAAGGCTTCCCACTCTCAATTTCTGCAGAGTTCTGTTCAGCTACAGAACTTTAAAATACTTTAGAAGTAAAACCTACGATCTGATCTATTTAGTATCATTAGCTTACAAAAAGGGCATTGCCAGGAGACTGGATTTCTATAGGCTTTCGGTATTCAGTCTCTTTCTGTCACTTAATGAAGAGAACAAGACAGAATGAGAAAGGGGGTCCAGCCAGGAAACCTGTCTTCTCCTTCTGTGTCTGTCTCTGACTATTTCATAACCACAGGCAACACATGTTCTTTCCCCCAGACTGTGGGCTCCTCATTAGTCTATTCCAGCTTTTGTTAGGGTTCCTGAGTCTCCAGGATGGAGGGAGGAAACATCACCACTGCTTTCATGTTTTTTGGCTTTTCTGAGACAAATAGAATAGTACAATTCCATTGTGAGCATTGAAGGCATGGCTCTAGCACTGTATTCATTTATTTGGGGTTGGGAACAGAGAAATGTATTTTACCCATCAAGTTAGTTAGATAAAATAGTTTCTTTTGTTTTGTTTTGTTTTGTTTTCTCTAGAGTTGATAACTTTTTCCCAACTGCCAAGCATCTAGAAATGTGTTTTTCTTATATAACCTGCCTCTGGGTCAAAAAGTAACACATAATAAAATTACATTTGTCTCGGCACATGCTTCTTAGTTGTTTCTTTTATAACTGATATCTTACTTCATTGTAGAATTGGGACTAAAAGTTTTACTAAAACAAGAAGGGCAACTGGTATCAGAAATGCTCTTTAGCCCACAATGCAGTGTAAACACACAGCAGCCACCCATGGCTCAACTTGGACTCAACTTGGAAAGAGAGCAGGACATCTTTCAGAATGCATTCTTTTCTGTTGACTTCAAAGTAATAACTCTACACTGCTCAGAAATGAATTCCAGATATGGATTTTTTTAAATCAAACTCCTCTGATATTTTAAATAATTTTAAACTGATGAATTTAGTGTTTCTAAGATAAAGATCATAAATACTTTACTTTTTCCAAAGTGCAGTCTGGAGAGCGTGTGTCTGCAGTGTAGTTGATGTTGTGCTCAGTCAGTATAGTATAGCTGCTGCAAACATTTATGGAACAAAGGAAAGAAAGTCTTAATTTGAATTTTCCAGGAGCAGAAATAAAATGAGCAAATGCATATTGGATTGAAAGGCAAAATAAAAATAAAGATGAGTGCTGTTTCATTACTGTGGTGCAGTGCTATTAGCATCCTATATAATAAAAGGCTAATATGCAAATTGTCCCTACGGGGTGGGGAATGGAGAGTTCAACCGCCCAGGGGTTAAACATGCACTGACCACCAGGGGGGCAGCATGGGACATGGCAGGCATCAGCAATGCAGTGCTGGCAGTAGGTGGCAGTGGAGGCTCTGCTGGCCCTGATGGGCCCAATGAGAGAGGGCTGTGGTGAGATGGTGGAGCAGGTGAGCTGGCAGCACCAGGCCAAGGTGGCTGGAAAGGGAGTCCCTGGCCTGTGGCTTTGGCAGGCAGCCAGAAGAAGGGAGTCCCAGGCCAGCAGCCAGCAGCTGCTAGGGAGCCTACCCATGCATGAATTTCATGCACTGGGCCTCTAGTCTCGTTTAAACTGCATGTAATACATAGTGTAATCACTAATAATTTCATGTCAGAGTATGTACCTTATAAGAGATGTTTGTTGAGTGAATAAATGTTGGATCAGTGATTTTTTTTTTTCTGCTACAGAACTTTTGTTTACTCAGCAGGGAAATTAGATACAGATACTCTAATTGTAATACTGTTTACATGAGTAAGAAATACAGATAAATGAATATCAATTTCATTGAATAATCAAGTATTATTGGCTGACAGAAGTACCATGAAGACAACTTTAGCAGGTATCTCCACTAAATTTTAGAATCATGGAAGAAGACTGTTTTATTGTCCCTTCAATTCCAACCATCTATCACAGTGCTCTATTTTATTTGCATGCATGCTGTGTGTGTGTGTGTGTGTATTTCCATACATCTTTTTTATTTTTATTTTTTTTTATTGATTTCAGAGAGAAGGGGGGAGGAGAGAGAGAGAGAGAGAGAGAGAGAGAGAGAGAGAGAGAGAGAGGGAGGGAGGGAGAGAAAGGGACATCAATGATGAGAGACAATCATTGATAAGCTGCCTCCTGCACACCCCACACTGGGATAGAGCAGGCAACCCAGGCATGTGCCCCGACCCAAAATCAAACTGGAACCTCCTGGTTCATAGGTTGATGCCCAGCCATGAGTCATGTCAGCTGGGCTTGGGTGAGCATCTTATATGTCATGACTTGTTTACAAATTATACAGAAGAGCTTTTGCAGGCCAGACAGAAATGAGAGCATAAGGAAAAGGGCTGGGTCAGTTGCACTGGGGAGGTAACCAGAGTAGCTTTTTGGCAGATTTGAATCAGAACTCATCAGAATGATTTTATGATTCATGGCATCATCTCAGGAACACAATTTTCAGATTGCTCTTCCATTTCTTAGGATGTGCCATTTTCCTATGTCATCCTGGTTAGTTTCAAGCTCAGCTGCTGAGGATTTACACATGACTATGGTCTCACCTTTAATTTCTGTTCCTTACTCTTCAAAAGTTGGGCTGGCCCACTGAAGAGCCAGACCTGGTCTCCAGCATCAGCATCCTCAGTGTATTAGCTGGAAATGTTCGGTTCTGCAGAAGCCCTGAAAAAGTATGTGCAATCATATACCTACAGTTGAGTGAATGTATCCTCCTATCTAATAAAAGAGTAATATGCAAATTGACCATCATTCCAACATACAAGATGGCTGCCCCCCTGTGGACACAAGATGGCCACCATAAGATGACCAGCAGGGGAGGACAGTTGGGAGGGACCAAGCCAGCAGGGGAGGGCAGTTGAGGGCAATCAGGCTGGCAAGGGAGCAGTTAGGCATCAATCAGACTGGCAGGGGAATGGTTAGGGGGTGATGAGGCTGGCAGGCAGAAGTGGTTAGGGGCAATTAGGAAGGCAGACAGGTGAGGAGTTGGGAGTCAGCAGTCCTGGATTGTGTGAGGGATGTCCCTTGAGGGGTTCCAGATTGGAGAGGGTGCAGGCTGGGCTGAGGGACAACCCAACTCTCCCTGTCCCACCCGTGCATGAATTTCGTGCACCGGGCCTCTAGTATATATTATATTATTTTTACTTTCCTTTCTTCTTTCTAGTTCTAAAACTAAGCGTCTGAAAGTCATACTGTTACTGGACACTTCTGTGCCAGGGGCTGGCCCTGCCCACGACAATCCAACATGTTTCACATGTCACACTGGGCAACCTTCAGGTCCTTGATTTGCTCAAGAAAGATGTCAAGGGCCAGCCAGGATGAGAATAAAGCAAGTTTTATTCAGGTGGAGAAAAGGAAAGAGGCCAGGGTGCAGGCACCACTGTGAAAGAAGCCAAAAGTGTGCCTGAGCAGACTCCAGAGTGAGTCTGCATCAGAGGTCAGTTAGTCCTTGGGATTTGATGTGTTTCCAAGGAGAAGAGGGATGTTGTCTCCAAGCTTTAGGGAGTCAATTCTGACTCCACCTTCTGGTTGGGAGAAGCTTTATTCCTGACAGTGTGTCTAGAAGTGTCATGGTGTTTGTCCCCTCAACTCCCCTTCCACTGCGGTGTCAGTTTTCATTGAGATGATGGAAGAATGAGTTTGGGGTCAGTCTCAGTCAGTTTTTCCGCATCTTGGAATGATCTGGTTCTGACCTGTCCTTGTTGTTGTTGACTTCTGAGATCACTGCCCTAAACTGTTTTCTCTTTGATCCTGTCCTGAGGTGGAGGCTCTGGGGACTGTGGTTTGAGGGTGGCAGCTCCTGCTTCCTTGTTCCATTGTTGGGATTTTCCTTAACTTCTTCCTGTCCTACCTTAGTTCTAAGTTCCCATATCTCATATGGTTGCGTTTTAGCTGAAACAATTTGGTGGGGGTGGGAAGACGGGTCACTGACCCTGATGGAGAGATTAAAACCTTGATATGCTATTTATGTCACTAAATGAGGTGAGCACATCCAAGTTATTATGGTGCTTCTCACAAGTTCTCATGGGTGTATTTCATAGAGACCATCGTTTCCTACCACTGTGTGTTTGGAGAGTCAGCAGCAAGAGGTTTGATTCTTTATAAAGAACATCTGTTATGCACCCATTCACTTATGGAGTTCAGGCCACCTCAGCTTTCTCTCTGCCTGACCTGATATCTCTTGTTCCTCCTTTGAAAAGCTCCAGCCCCCATGTGCCTAACTCCTCACCATCCACTTGATCTCAGCTTCACTTTTACTGCCTGCACTCAACCTTCCCAGGGTCCCCAATCTAAATTATGCCCTGAAGTATTTTGCTTACAGCCCTCATTTCTTTCCTTCCAACCTCCTGTGAGAGGCTGAGCACTTACAGGTCCTGCACCAGCACTGAGGGAAGACAGGTCTCCCTCCTGAGTTCTGCCCTTTGGAGAAGAAAGGCAATAACAAATGAACTTATCTGGTGGTGATCAGTATCGGAGTGAGAACAGAGAGGGGTAGAGGAGAGAGTGAAAGCCTTTCTGAATAGAGTGGAGACTTCAACAAAGCATGAAGAAGCCAGGCCAGTTTCTAGAAGAGGGTTGCTCCAAACCCAGGCTGCTTAGGCAAACAGCCTGCCTCGCTGGGGTGGGAGCTGAGTGTGTTCCAGAAGCAGTGGGGGCAGGAAGGAGGAGGGAGAGGGAGGAGCATGGTGGGAAATGAGGCCAGAGACACTTCATGTACTGCTTTGGGGAGAGGAAGACCAAATGCTTATATGAGGGAACCGGCCACATTAAATCCCTATTAAAGTTACCCACTGTTTCCTGGAGCATTCCAGGCAGGGAGGAAGTAGGGGGAAGCCCTGCTAAGGTTACCACACTGGTGCAGATGAGAGAGACTAGGACTACTCCACTACTACGGGGCAGTGGATAAGGCAACCAGCTGTCCGAATTTAGATATATTTTAGTGTCAGGAACTGTCAAAGTCAAGGTCAGGCTGGTAGTTGGGATTGGATATGGGTTTAAGTGTAAAGAAGAATTAAGAACCACAACACAGTTTCTGAGCTGAGCATGATATTTACTGAATGGCCATGATATTTACTCAATAGGGAAGACTAAAGAGGAAGAAAGAATAATAAGTGTTTTATGTGGATATGTGAAGTTTAAGATTCCTAGAAAACTTGGAAGTGGAGAGATCTCACAGACGGGGAATATATGGATCTGCAATTCAGGGCAGCAGCCAAGGCGGTGGATATACAGTAAACGTGGGAGGCATCAAAGGATCGAAACAGCACAGTTACAGCCAGACATTTATGTAGACGTTTATGTTCAAGAAATGACACTTTATCTAAAACAACTTCAGCTATATTTTGAGACCCCATTCTGTTACCAGAGAATTGTATGGATGGGCTTTCTCTGTTGCTAGTTAGAGTGGGGTTCTTGGGGCACCACTGGAATAAGGATTTCTGGGAGTACCCACTGGTGATAAGAAAGCTTTATTTACATGAAATTGCAACCATGAGTTTCAAAAGCTCCATTTCCCTTAAATCAGTTCTGGAAAAGGCGTAGCTGGAGATTCAACAGAGTTAAAAGCAAAGCCAGTAACCGGAGTTTCTGTCTATGGTGAGTTGAGTCCAGCACAGTATCAGGATAGTAACAGCCCATTAGTTCGTTATGTGTGGGGTCCACATGGCTCTGAGCTGAGAGCCCTGTAAGCCAGGAGTCAGGTGCAGGTGCTAGCAACAAGAGAGAAGAGATGGAACTCCCTTTGTTTAGGAGCTTATATTAATAAATCTCAGATTCATGCCCTTGCAGTGGCCATGCCTATTCTGGCCAATGACCTGCTCCCAGGTGTGACTGACAAGTAATCACCTTTCCTTTGTCATTCAGCTTACTGGGTATGTATTCTTTCTTTGTCCAATCCCTTCCCCCAGGATCTGCAGAGATCAGATCTGAAGAGTGTTAAACTGCAGCTTTCTGGAACAAATGGCATGCCTATATTATTTGTCTGTCACTTTGCTCCTTTTTTTGTTAATTAATAACTCAGTTAATTACAATGGTATCAGTTCCACTAAGGGAAAATTTAACTGCCAAATCAGCCAACATTTATAAGTTGATTAAATTAAATGAGTTGACAAACTTTTGGGTTCTTTTTTTCCCCTCTAACTCCTGGGGCTTAAATATCTTCGCATCAGGGAATTGTCAGCACCCACTTATACATGTATTATACTGCTGCTGTCTGAGTGTTTGATTGCCTGCCTGGTCTCTTCCCTTGTAGTACATTACATATGTGCTGCCCCCAATGCCCATGCCTGCAAATTTTATTTTGGGGCTGAGGATTCTCACTGTTTTGGAGGCCACATTGGTTTTTTTTCTCTCATGCTATTCTGGGCACAAAAAGCTATTTTATGGTCATAGCTGTGCTACCATTTCCAGCTAGCTGAAGAATTCTTGCAGCACTTTCAGGTCCCAGGGTTTGAAGTACAGTAGGGCAAGATCCCTTCTAAATGTAGTCCCTTGACTTACCTAGGATTGTATTGTCCTCTTTCTCCCGGTGTTACCCAGTGGGTGTGGGGTTGGCAGGATGCTACAGTAAAAGGCCCTTTCCACTATCTAATTCTTCTGTTTTAGTTTCCACTCTCCTTTTCAAGAGCCAAAAGTTAGTGTTTATCTCCCCTTAGGCAAGATAAGACTGGTTTGGCAAGTATTATTCCCAATTTGTGTCCTCTCCTTCACCACTCTTTGAATATAGCCAAGAATTGACATCCTGTCTTCCGGTTCTTTGTGACAATTATTCTTAAGGCATGATAGGTCTTATGTTTATCCCTGTGAGTGGCAGGATGTCATGGAGTAAAGGAATGTGGTAAAAATAAATAAATAAAAAATCATCTAAGACAGCACAATATGCTGCAAGATTTGAGTACTAATTTCTTCTATCTTTCTCACATTACTGAAAGCTCAGTGTGGGGAGAAGTTATATTGGATTTGCTCAGCACTTTGAGCTGCTCAGAACTGAGGGCTTTTTAAAAAAATAACCAATTAACTTCCCAAGCTTTTCGGGCTTGCACTGGGTCCACCTTCTAACCAGTCCATTCCATTCTTCTTTTTTTAATGGATTTAATTTAGTTCCCAAGAAATGGTATTAAATAGAAAAAGTCTCAGTCTAAGGATGACAGCACCTACTGTTAACATTCTACCTTCACTGGATTATCACTACTGAATGGGAAATTGTCATGTTTGAAATTACTGATGAAGAAAAAAGGTTGGTTGGTAGAAGACCACACTTGAGACTCTTTAATTCTATATCCTTCTCAAAGCTTTTGGATGTGTTCATTTCAAAATAACAAATCAATTAGAAGCTGTGCTCATAAGATGTCTTTTATCTTTAGACCTGGGAGTGCTCTACAAACACGCATTAATCCTTCCAAAAGCTGCTGCCAGCCAGGTAGTAGTATCTTCCTTCCCACTGAGAAGGAAGTGACGATGTCAAGAAATGTTTCTTTTCCCCAAAGTCTTTGTGTGAGGTGCAGTCATCATTTCAAGTATACAGTTCCCAAACCAGAATAAAGGCGGTGGGCCTGTACATTTAAACAAAATGAATACAGATGAAGTCAGAATTCCTTAGCATAATTACAACTGAGTGAGAACCTTAAGGGTTTGTACTTTCAAATAGCACAAACCACTCTAGGTGAGAGGTGCCATCTTTTCTAAGGCGTATACAATTTTTCATTTAATAAACTTAGTTTATGGCCTGTTTTCTTCTAATGATACAGGCCCTGCCTCCATTGTATGCTCTTGCCTCCTTTATCAAATATTAATTGAGCATAATGGCTTGGATCGATTTCTGGGTTCTCTGTTCTGTTCCATAGATCTATATACCTGTTCTTGTGCCAGTACCAGTGGCTTGGTAGTATAACTTGATATCTGGTAGTGTGATCCCTCCAACTTTGTTTTTCTTTCTCAAGATCGCTACAGCTACGTGGGGTCTTTTTTGGTTTTATATAAATTTTGGAGTCTTTGTTCTAAATCTGCGAAATATGCTATTGATATTTTAATAGGGATTGCATTGCACCTCTAGGTTGCTTTGGGTGTATATGCATTTTAATGATGATAATTTTACCAATCTATCAACACAGTATATTTCTATACTTGTTTATATCATCCTCTGTCTTTTTTTCAACTTTCTATAGTTTTCTGAGTACAGGTCTTTTATTAGTTAAATTTATTCCAATGTTGCAATGATAAATAGGGTTGTTTTTTATTTATTTTTTTTCTGAGAGTTTATTATTGGTGTATAAAAATGCAATTGATTTCTGGGTGCTAATTTTGTATCCTGTTCATTACCAAATTCATTTATTAAATCTAGTAGTGTTTTGGTGGAGTCTTTAGGGTTTTCTATGTACAATATCATGTCATCTGCAAATAATGTCAGTTTTACTTCCTCCTTTCCAATTTGGAAGCTTTTATTTTTTTTCTTCTTGTCTGATCTCCGTGGCTAGGACTTCCAATACTATCCTATATAATAAAAGCCTAATATGCTAAGTGTCTGGCTGTCTGGTCGTCCATTCAACCAATCAAAGTGTAATATGCTAATGATATGCTAAAGCCACTCTATCGCTAGCTATGATGTTCTGACAGGTAGGTTAGCTTGCTGCTGGGGTCCAGCCAATTAAGACTGAGTGAGATGTCCTGAAACCCTCATGAGAGCCCTCCCTGGCTGCCAACATCCCTTGTCTCTCTCCAGCCCCGATTGTGCACCAGTGGGGTCCCTTGGCCTGGCCTACACTCTCTTGAAATCCAGAACACCTTGGGGGGATGTCAGAGAGCCAGTTTCTGCCTGATCCCACAGGCCAGGCCAAGGGACCCCACTGATGCATGAATTTGTGCACCAGGCCTCTAGTGTTTAATAAGAATGTGAAAGTGGCATGGGCAGGCCCCACACACACACCCCCACCCCTCCAACTGCAGGTTCAACGCCTTCAGCAGGGGCCCCTCCTGCCCCTCTGATCGTAGGCTCAGCCCCTTCCCATTTTTGTTGGGTTAATTTGCATACTCACTCTGTCTAATTGGCTGTGGGTATAGGGGAGGTATGGTCAATTTACATGTTTCTCTATTATTAGGTAAGATAATGAGAATCATTCCAACATGAAAAAAGATGTTGCCGAGACCGGTTTGGCTCAATGGATAGAGCGTCGGCTTGGGGACTGAAAGGTCCCGGGTTCGATTCCGGTCAAGGGCATGTACCTTGGTTGCGGGCATATCCCCAGTAGGGGGTGTGCAAGAGGCAGCTGGTCGATGACTCTCTCTCTCTTCGATGTTTCTAGCTCTCTATCTCTCTCCCTTCCTCTCTGTACAAAATAATAAAATATATTTAAAAAAAAAAAAAAAGAAAGAAAGAAAAAAGAAAAAAGATGTTGAAACAATGAATAAGAATCAAGTGGAAATGAAGAATGACATAGCTGAAATAAAGGAGCCAGGCCTCTAGTATTAACTGTTCTTAGAAGGAATGCTTTTAGTTTTTGCCCATTGAGTATGATGTTGGCTGTATTTTGTCATATATGGCCTTTATTATTTTGAGGTATGATCCCTCTACTCCCACTTTGCTGAGAGTTTTTATCAAAAATGGGTGTTGGAGTTTGTCAAATGGTTTTTCTGCATCAATTGGTATGATCATGTGATTTTTGCCTTCCAGTGTGTTTATGTGATGTATCACATTTATTGATTTGTAAATATTGTACTAGCATTGCATTCCTGGAATAAATCTCACTTAGTCATGGTATATGATCTTTTTAATATATTGCTGGGTCAAATTTGCTAATATTTTATTGAGGACTTTAACATCAATATTCATCCAGGATATTGGCTTGTAATTCTCTTTCTTTGTAGTGTTTTTATCTTGTTTTGGAATTTGAATAATGCTGGACTTGCGGAAATATCTTGAAAGTATTCCTCTTGGATTGTTTGGAATAGTTTGAGGAGGATAGATGTTAGTTCTCTGAATATTTGGTAAAATTCCCCTGTGAAACCATCCAGGCCAGGGCTTTAATTTGCTGGGAGTGGGAGTGTTGTGTTGTGTGTGTTTGTTTTGTGGGGGTTTTTGTGTGTGTGTGTGTGTGTGTGTGTGTGTTTAATTACTACTTCAATTTCATCAGTTGTTATTGGCCTATTCAGGTTTTCTGATTCTTCCTGGTTTGGTTTTGGAAGGTTGTATTTTTCTAGGAATTTTCCATCTCATTCCAACTATATGTATTTTTCTAGGAATTTTCCATCTCATTCCAACTATATGTCAACAAGCTGGGTATCTTGTATTTGTTTACAATCCTTTGTATTTCTGTGATGTCTGTTGTTATTTTAGCTCTTTTATTTCTGATTTTATTTATTGGGGGTTCTCTCTGTTTCTTGATGAGTCTGAATAAGAGTGTGAAAGTGGACATTCCATGTTTATCTCTTCGAAGAACTAGCTCTTGGTTTCATTGATTTTTTTTTTTTTTTTTTTTTTTTGGTATTGTTTTTGAGTCTCTGTGTCATTTATATCTACTCTGACTTTTATTTTTTCCTTCCTTCTAGTTATTCTTGGATTTCCTTTTGTTTCTAATTCTTTAAGTTGTAGGGTTACATAATGTATTAACAATTTTTCTTGTTTCTTAATTTAGGCCTGTAGATCAATGCACTTCCCTCTCAGGACTGCTTTTATTGTGTCCCATAGATTTTGGACTATTGTGTGTTCATTTCCATTTGTTCCAAGGAAGTTTTTGATTTCTCATTTTGATCCCAGAGTAACCTATTCATTTTTTTTAATAACATGCTATTTAACCTCATATGTTTGAATATTTTGGGGTATTTTTGTTGTAGTTGATTTCTAGTTTAATACCATTGTGATCCGAGAAGACACTGATATGATTTCAATTTTCTTGAATTTGTAGAGACTTAGTTTGTGTCCTAATGTGTGGTCTCTCTTTGAGAATGTCCCATGTGCACTTGAGAAGAATGTATATCCTACAGCTTTGGTATGGAATGTTCTGTGTCAGTTAAATACATTGGTTTTATTTAAGTTCTCTGTTTCCTTACTTATTTTTGGTTTGGAAGAACTATCAGTAATGTCAGTGAAGTGTTAAAGTCCTCTACTAAGACTGTATTGCTATTAATCTCTCTTTTATGGTCCTCCAAGAGCTTCTTTATATATTTAGTTGCTCTTATATTGGGTGCATATATATCCTCTTGTATTGATCCTTTTAATATTATGTAGTAACCATCTTTGTCTCTTGTATGGCCTTTGCTTTGAAGTCTATTTTGTCAGATATAAGTATTGCTACCCCTGTATTTTTTTCATTTCCATTTGCATGGAAAATGTTTTTCATCCCTTCATTTTCAGTTTGTGTCAATATTTCGTTCTGATGTGGCTTCTTGTAGATAACATATATATGAATCAAGTTTTCTTATCCATTCCACTACCCTATGTCTTTTGATTGGAGCATTTAAGTCTTTTATGTTTTGGGTTATTATTGATAGGTACTTATTTTTTGCCATTTTTATTCTTTATCCCTGTGCTCCTCACTCTCTTTCTTCTTCTTACAATAGTCACTTCAGCATTTTTTTCAGTGCTGCTTGGGTGTTAATAAACGCTTTTTGTCTTTTTTTGTCTGTGACACTCCTAATTTCACCTTCAATTTTGAATGATAGCCTTTCTCAATAAAGTATTTTTGGATTTAGTCCCTTGATTTTCATTACTTTGTATACTTCATTCCATTCCCTCTGGCCTAACGTGTTATTAAAAAATCAGCTGACAGTCTAATGGGAACTCCCTTGTAGGTACCTGTCTCTCTTTTGCAGCCTTTAAGATTCTTTCTTTTTCTTTAATGTGTGCCATTTTAATTATGATTGCATTGATGAAGATGTTTTTGTGTTCATCTTGATTGGGACTCTGTGTTTCCTAGACTTGTGTGTCTTTTTTATTCACCAGGTCTGAGAACATTGCTATCATTTCTTCAAACAGGTTCTCTATTCCTTGCTCCATATATTCTACTTCTAGAACCCTTATTATGCAGATGTTGTTACATTTCATGTTGTCCCCAAACTCCCTTAAACTCTCTTCCTGCTTTTTAATTTTTTTTCCAAATCCTACGCCGAATGGGTATTTTCTTTCTAGAGTCTTCTAATTTGCTGATTCCGTCCCCAGCTTCTAGTCTACTATTGAATCCTTCCAGGGTATTTTTAAAAATATTTTTATTGATTTCAGTGAAGAACAGAGATGGAGAGAGAGCGATAGCAGTATCAATAGGGATCAAGCCAGCAACTCAGGCACTCAACCACTGAAACACTGGCTCCTTTATTTCAGCTATATCATTCTTCATTTCCACTTGATTCTTATTGGTTGCTTCAACATCTTTTTTCATGTGGGGGTGATTCTCATTATCTTACCTAATAATAGAGAAACATGTAAATTGACTATACTTCTGCTACACCCACAGCCAATCAAAGTATGCAAATTAACCCAACAAAAATTGGAAGGGGCTGAGCTTGCCATAGGAGGGTTTGTGGGGAGGAGGAGGAAGGCTTTAGGCTTGGGCAGGGGCCGAGCCTGGGATCAGAGGGAAGGGGGAAAATTCAATGGAAAAATATCCTCAGGTGAGGATAAAAAGAAAAATAAAGAAATAAATGTCATATCCTATGAAAGACACATCTTGAAATTGCCTAAAGGAAGTTGTTATTTTTTCATGGTGAAAGGATTGGAGTTCATGTTGATGAAAATACTTGGTGGCTGTGGTGACTGGCAGTGGCTACAACAGTGGGGTGATGGGGCTGGTGCCTTCCCCTGATCAGCCTGATTGCCTCCCACAAAGGGAGACCAGACTGCAGCTTAGGTCCTCTCCCAACGGGGAGCAGGCCTAAGCCATCAGTAGGACATGCCCTGGTGGCTTCCAGTATGTGAGAAGGGGCAGGCTGTGCTGAGGGATCCCTCCCTAGTGCATAAATTTTGTGCACTGGGCCCCTAGTGTTCATTATAATTCTCATTAAGTTGTTTATAGTTCTTACTAAGTTGTTTGAGCACCTTATAATCATTACTTTGAGTTCTTTATCTGACAAACTGCTTGCCTTCATTTCATTTAGTTCCTTTTTTGGTGATTTAGGCAGGCCCCACATACTGCTTTTCCTTTCATTTGGGGGTTGTTTCTTTGTCTCCCCGTTTTAGCACTCCAGTAGTCCAGAGTGCTGGGTGAGGCAGGTGTAGTTGCAGGTCAGGTGTGTTTTCCAGAGGTGACTGATCACATTGGGCCTAAGTGGTGAGTCCAATCTTCTGTTGAAATTAGGTTTGGCATTCCTGGTCTATGTGGCAGGTGGGTGTGTTGGGGAGCATTAGCTCACATCTGCTGCCACTTAGTTGAGAATAGGTTGGGAAAAAGCATCAATGCCAATGACACCTGCCTCAGATCTAAAACTTCCACTCTATTAATTCTTTTCTTTGGCAAACACAGAAATGAATGGCAGAGGGAAGGAAAAGCTGAGAAGAGAGTGAGGTATAAGAAACAAAGAGCAGTGACTCTTTATCTAGGTCTTTGCCACAGCCTTGCTCATTTCCCAGGTATTTGTCCAGGGGCAGTGAATCAGGCATAATGGATCAAGGTAACAGGTCATGCATCTGGGTGCATGGTAGGATCAAGTGCACCATGTCAATGTGTTTGAACTGGTCATCCAGGGACAATAGATCAGGCATGCTGGGTCGGCCTGCTACGTCAAGGTGGGCCATGTGTCAAGGTGGCAGGGCAGGCCAGGCACTCCACAGGTGGAGGGGCTAAGACAAGCCAAGCACTGCTCAGCTGATGCAGCGGACAGGCTGAGCTGGGTGCTGCTCTGCTATGGCACACAGTGGGGTGCGTCAGGTAACCTGCTTGCCAATATGGCAGGGCAGGCCCCACATACTGCTTGTCAAGGCAGCCAGCCAGTACTCTGATGCCCACAGTTCAGGCGCACCAAGCTGCTATGTCTGGTCTGTGTGTCCAGAAGCTTCTGGTCCCAATAGTGGGTCCATGAGTGTTCACCTGCCCATGGTCTGTCTGTCTGAAGCTTAGGGCATTGGAGCAGGGCTGCTCCACATAGCCTCCTACCAAGGAGGACCCTGTGGCTCATCAGAATGGCTAGCTCTCTACTCTCAAGTAGAGAGAAAGGCATGGCCCAGCAACACACTGTGACCTGCTGCTTTTTTACCAGGAGCACCCAACTGCCTTCTTTGAGCTCCTGCTCCCACAAACAGATACCTTCTCACACCGATGCACACTCTCCCTCACACACAGTACTCACACACACCCTCACCCTCACTCTGACCTGTTTGCACAATGCTCCATTCCATTTTTTCTCCAGGCTAAGCAGGCTTCTGCTCCCTGGATTATTGTGCCTGATAATGTCTGATATCCTTTGTTCCCTTCTTTTATTAATATCTAGCTACCTATAGAATTGATGACAAAATAAAGTAATGGGTGAGTGTGTAATGCAAGATCACTACTGTGTCACATGTAAAAATGCACACATATTCAAAACATATTATGCTGTTGTTCATATGGGCATTGTGACTGGGTGACTGGCCCTAACTAGGGTGTGTTGGCAATTAGGCACTATTATAAGGATGAGCTAATTCTCAGAGTTAGAAACTAGAAATTGTTTCATAATATGGCAAATTTTTACAGGCTTTGAGAAACGAACACTAGAGGAGCATATTTGAAAGGAAACCTCTGAACTATGTCTATTTTATTATAATATCCACAGTAGGCCTTTTTCTTGAATCTCACCCCAGTTGCTCAAACTTTTCCATAAGGGAAGTTCTGAGGATGGAGAACATTCAGTTTTTGCTTTGTTTTGTTTTGTTTTTATATTTTATTGATTTTTTTACAGAGAGGAAGGGAGAGAGATAGAAAGCTAGAAACATCGATGAGAGAGAAACATTGACCAGCTGCCTCCTGCACACCCACCACTGGAGATGTGCCTGCATCCAATGTACATGCCCATGACTGGAATCGAACCCAGGACCCCTCAGTCTGCAAAGCCAAACCAGTTTCAGTGTGAACATTCAGTTTTGAAAGCGCAAAGGGGAGGTAAGGACGAAAATGGGGGCCACTCACTAACCTGACAAGCTGGGGACAGGTCTATGTGATGTCCTTACAAACTCAGACAGGAAGGTAACCACATAGGATGATCTCAAATAAAACTTCCTTACTAAAAGTAGTTTGTGGCAGGTAGTTATGACTTAGGGCAGTTTTCCCTAACATAGTTCAGCCTTCACTTGTCTGTTGTCTTTTTGCATCTAAGATAACATATGAGATAACATACCTTTGGAATATCAAAGTAATTCTCTCCCCCACACTCCACCCCAAAAAACCCTCAAAGCACAACCTCAGAGCAGAGACCACAAATCCCCTCATTGTTAGTATTATCATGTTTGTTGTTGACTGTTAGCTATCATTTCCCCTCAAATGTAAAAGAAGCATGTGTCTATTAATTTACTTTTTTATCCATCCCTAGATTTTCCGTTTTGCTTTCTTTCACCTCCCTAATCTATAAGCAATAGGTTTCATGTAACCCTCTTTATGCCTCCTCTTTTGATTGTAATGTATAAAATAAACCACAAATTGCCATTCTCCAGAGCATTTTCTCAATTTGTTAAGATTTTGCTTACTGGCAGTTATCATCAGTTTGGCCCAAGTAAACTCATAAAAATTATCTACAGATTTGGAAATTTCTTATGTTGATAAAGGGCAAATTGAAAGCTCCACAGTGAGAAATGTATTTGAAGTTTCATGTTTCATATTAAATTTTTGAGTTTATTTTATATTTGACTTCATAATATGTGTTTACATGTGTTTTAATGTAAAAATTAATGTATTTCTCCCATCCCAAGCCTTCTGTTGCAAAACTACCCCAAGAAGACATGACTGGCTTACCCTCATCTATGGCAAATGTAAACAGCATATTGTTGGGTCATTTAACAAATTTGCATTTTCTCTTAGTAAGATTTTAATATTTCTCCAAAAACCAACCTTGGGAGTATTAAGGCTGCATTACTAATCCTGCGAAACAGCCTTGCAAAGCAAACTGCTACCATCTTCACTTTCCAAGAAACATGTTGACCTGGGCATGACTTTCCCTGGCACTCTCCATTTGGCAAGGTGATGTTTTAGTATACTGGAATCATCTTTTCACTTAGCCTTGATATTTCATGAAACAATCAGCTAAGATTAATTTGACATAATTCAATCTAACTAATGTTAATCCCTCATATCATGAAAACAATGAATTTTAAACAATCTAAATTTAAAATGTTCTCACTAACACATTTTTCCTTGTCTCTTTACAACAATCTGGGAGATAAGGAGAGCATACATTCTCATTGTCCTCATTTTGACTGTCTACAAATGTGCCAGGTACTATCCTGGCTCCAACGCATAATAAAATGGTGGGAACTTTTACATAACCTCATTGTGACTCATGTTTCTCACATGAAAGGGGCTTCCAAAAGTTCCCAGACTATAGGATCTGGAGTGCATTGCCCAGCACTTTGGTTAGCACGATAACATCAGACAGATGGAGGCTGACATAATATGTGTATTACTGATAAAGTCATGTGCAGCCTGGTTGTGAGAACAAACTAGATCATCAATGTTGAGAGGTAATCATTGACTGGCTTCCTCTTGCACACCCACTACTGGGGATCGAGCCCACAACCTGGGCATGTGCCCTTGACTGGAAACGAACCCAGGACCCATTAGTCCATGGGCTGAGGCTTTATCCACTGAGACAAACCAGCCAGGTCTCTTTTTATTTTTTTTAAGATGCTCCTCTTGACACCTAAAACACTTTCTTTTCTTTTTTTTTTTTTCCTTTTTTTTTAGTATATACTTTTTTTTTTTTAATTTTGCAATTACAGTTGCCAAAATACTTTCTTTCTGACAGAGAAACCAGCGCCCCACCAGACTGTCTCCGGAACAGGAAAGTGAGTCTCCCTGTATCCTCTCTGCTCTGTGCTCTCATCAGAAGCCTATTGTCAGGACTAAAGAAAGGTTTTGGGCCAAAACCGGTTTGGCTCAATGGTTAGAGCGTCGGCTTGGGGACTGAAGGGTCCCGGGTTCGATTCTGGTCAAGGGCATGTACCTTGGTTGCGGGCATATCCCCAGTAGGGGCCGTGCAAGAGGCAGCTGATCAATGACTCTCATAGATGTTTCTAACTCTCTATCTCTCTCCCTTCCTCTCTGTACAAAATCAATAAAATATATTTTAAAAAAAAAAAAAAAAAAAAAAGGTTTTGGAATTTTTTATCTGTACTGTACTTCTTATCCATTCTTTTGTTACTCAAAATTTAAATTTAAATTTCCCCAAGAACTTAATTCAGTTCCTGAAGACCATGATCTGCAAACTGCGGCTCGCGAGCCACATGCAGCTCTTTGGCCCCTTGAGTGTGGCTCTTCCACAAAAATACCACGGCCTGGATGAGTCTATTTTGAAGAAGTGGTGTGAGAAGAAGTTTAAGTTTAAAAAATTTGGCTCTCAAAAGAAATTTCAATCGTTGTACTGTGATATTTGGCTCTTTTGACTAATGAGTTTGCCGACCACTGCCTTAATGGCTAAGCGTCATATAATATATATATATTCAGCTTTACATTAGGCTTACTAATATTTGTTAAATTATAGTAGCATAATTATAATAAGCTGACTAACACAATGAAGCCATTAGAAGATACTTGGCAGGCACTGAATCCATGATGGAGACACCAGAGAGAGGTCTTCACTCAGGCAGGGTTTCCAGGGACATTTAGTCTCACTAGCTTGAGTAAGGGTTAGTTCTCATCTACACCAGGGCTCACTTAAAGAGAGGGGTGCCTACTGGGAAACTGTCCACTGTAAACACATTCAGTGAAATCCACGCTTGTTATACCACTTCTTAACTTTGACAGAATTTCAAAGGCTGGACTGAGAAGTCACATTGATTGAGCTCTCGTTTTGGGCCAGTCTCCATGCTGGTCAAATCACACAATGCCTGATTCATTCCTCTATAAAGCAGCAATGATCTAGGCAGGGTTATGACTCACACTGGATGAAGAAACTGGGGCTTAAATGATTTATCCAAAACCACACAGCTGACAAGGATCTGAACAGGCTGTCTGCTCCCAGGGCTTCCTGGTCAACCATCCATTGCCTCTACTCCTCTTAATGAGTAGCCATCTGTCTCAGTCCATACCCTCAAGTGTAGGCCAGAAATGGTGACTCAGACTTGCCATCCTGACTGGTGCCTGTCCATCCTCACCATCATATGCCCACCATGTGGGCCCACACTGATGCCGGTGCCCCCTTGGGCTGTGACAAAGGATGTGCTTTTCCTAAGAAAGGGTGGCTTCTCCTGATACCGAGTTCTCCCTGTTAGAGCCACCTACACTTTGACCAAAAAGCCCACTTACGTTTGAAGACTCAGAGTAAAACTTTCAAATCTCAATGGCAGGTATACAAGCTTCCATCTGTTTTATTATTAAGCATCAGTACCAAAACTAATTCACAGCTTCAATCATGAGCCTGGGCACATTATTGGTATAAAGTGTAAATATTTGAATGCTAATTATCATAAAACAAACAGGCCACTGTGTCCAAAGCAGACAGATACTGTTTCTGGAAGCCAGCAGACCCTAGCTAGAAGGCAGCTGTGTTGTCTCTATAGAGCCAATAATAGGTGTCTGGAATCATTCCTGCCTCCCTCTGCCCTAACAGCACCTGCCATCTCATTGCAGAAAGTTCTGAAAGCCAAAAGCCACACAGAGGGGCTCACATATGTGAGTCTGACTTTTAAATTATTTTCCATCTGCCCTGCCACTGAGGAGAAATCCTGTACAGCTGAAATTATTTGCCCAGAAATTAATCTTCATAAAAGTATCTCACCCTTATTCAGGTTGAGCCCATTCACTCCCAGTCACCAGTCTGTGACAGTCTCCCTTCATACTCTTGTGTCTTTCAATGTTCAGCTCTGCTTCCCTTCTCTTTGAAGCACTCAGGATTACTTAAATCCACTTCACTGCTCTGTACATTCACCTATCCTAAAACAGGGCAACAAAGCAGTCTTCCTGCCTACATAACTCCTTGCGGTCATGAGCCTTCACACCTGTAGCCTCTCTGGAAAGGTCAGCAAGTTAGCAGCTCCTTCTGCCTGGCAAAATCCCCTTGGTTGTTGTGCCAAGGCTAAGCTCCCTTGGGCACTGCTGAGCATGGCAGGTGTGGATTCTGGTTTCTGAGGTGTAATTGGGAAGATTATCTTCTCCAGCAATCAAAAATATGGATATTAGGGAAAATGGGATGTTAGGGAATCACTTGGTCTAATCAATTTAAAAAGCTGGCCTGAAATTCGGCATCGTAACTTTGTGGCAGAGAAAAAGAAAATCTCATAAAATTTTTAGTCATGGTACAACCCTCGTAGCTTTGTGATATAGTAGGAAAGATGGGGATATTGTAACAACAAGGAGACCATGTAGAGCTTCAGTTTCTTTATGAAGGGGTTTGTTTTAAAGATTAAACTGATTATGAATAATTAAAATGAGAGTAAATATGAGGTGCAAAGTAAGGGCCTGTTACATAGTAGGTATCTGGTACACAGCAGGGTCTGACAGGACTGCCTTCACCACAATGGATGCTGACCTAACCATGCAACTGCTGGCTCCATGTGCTTGAAGCCACCCAGACACTCATGGCTTGGGCAGCACGGCAAGCGTTGCACCCCTTCCTCCTGATCCAGCCAAGAGCCCGTCCAGGCAGTTCCATTTGCTTTACTTTAATTTCGGTCATTCATTTCATTTACTTCAGAAATATTAATTAGTAATCTTACATGAAACAGTCTACCTTGTGCTTTTTAGGAATACAAAATTGATTATATGTAATCCAGCCTTTGAGTAGCTCATACTCTTCCCCACTGAGATGACTCAAACATCCAAATTTTAAACTAACCATAAGTGCTGGCACACATTTTTCAAACTCTGCCTTAGCCAAGTAAGCTCATGAGATTGCTAAACCCATTCTGGAGTCCAAGGCTCCCAGTCACAGGGAGAGTTGGCTGGAGCCTGGAGGAGCTGCTGGCCTTCAGGGCCCATAGCAATGGCCATGCCACTGCACTTCCAACAATGAACTGGCCATTCTGACCCCTCCCCAGCTCTGTAGGAGAATGGAGTAGCCCTCTCTTCAAGCTCTACGGGACCTAGGCTGACCTTTTACTTTATGGCGTCTGGACATTAACTTGAGCATGGGCTAGGATCAGAGAGGGACTGAATTAGGGAGTGGACCTTAAGTGGCATGCATTTGGCAGACTGGAGGTATATATATATATATATATATATATATATATATATATATATATATATAATTTTTTTTTTCAAAGAAAAAAAAGAAAGGGGGTCATTTGCTAAAGGAGCCCATGAGCTGTGAAGAGAGAAATTCAGTGGGAGCTGTATCTCATGCAGACTGGGCAAAATTTTCTTGGATATGTGACAATAGCTAATTTTAGAAAATGATTCTTGAAAGAAAATGATTCCTGAGGCTGTTATGATACATGAGTGCCTCACTGTTCATACTAAATCTTTTTTATTTCAACTAGAGGCCTGGTGCACAAAATCTGTGCGTGGGGGGAGGGGTGTCCCTCAGCCCAGCCTGCACCGTCTCCAATTTGGGACCCCTCAAGGGATTTCTGACTGCCCATTTAAATGGGAAGTCAGACATCCCTCTTACAATCCAGGACTGCTGGCTCCCAACCACTGGCCTGCCTGCCTGATTGCCCCTAACTGCTTCTTCCTGCCAGCCTGATCACCCCTAACCACTCCCTTGCCAGCCTGGTGGTCACCCCTAACTGCCCTCCCTTGCCAAACTGATCACCCCTAACTGCCCTCCCATGCCGGCCTGGTTTCCCCCAACTGTCCTTCCTTGCAGGCCTGGTCCCCCCAACTGCCCTCCCCTGCTGGCCATCTTGTGGTGGCCATCTTGTGTCCACATGGGGCAGGCAACTTTGACCACATAAGGGAGGCCATCTTATGTGTTGGAGTGATGGTCAATTTGCATATTACCTCTTTATTATATAGAACTAGTAGGCCAGTGCACAAAATTTGTGCATAGCAGGGGGTTGGGGGCGGGGAGGAGCTCAGCCCAGCCTGCACCCTTTTCAATCTGGGACCCCTTGGGGATATCTAACTGCCAGTAAGTACAACACAGATGAGAAAAAGCCTATAATCTGATAAATAAAATTATTGGGAGGTACTATTTTGAGGTATTATTACATATTCCCACACATTCTCCTTTTTTTTTTTTTCTTTTTTTCTCTCTCCAAGATAAGTAATTGGTTCTGCCTTTGTTACTAATGGAGAAAGATTCAAGAGAACATTCTGGATGGTGGCTACTTGGGTGTAGACATAGGTAAACATTTATTGAGCTGTACAATTGAGATTTCTGTATTTTACCTGGACATTTGGCTCTTGTGTTTGCATAAAAATAAGCAGTGGCTTCTAAACCACAGGTTAGAATCATTCAGGGTCTTAAAATTTACTGTTGGCTCGATACTCTCCAAATCAGCAAAATCAGAATCTATGAAAATTGAACAAAATTGGAACACTAATTTCTGAAGGGGTAGACTTGTTGTTTGAAATATTTTACGCACACACACACACACACACATACACACACTCCTCAAGTAAAATTCCCTTGAGCAGCTATCATTGAAAATCAATCCCTGAGGGAATTTAGAGTCCTTGTAAGTGGGCAGAAAAATTCAGGCACAATAAATAGACAACTGTGTTGATAGAAACAGCAGGACATGTGGGCCTTCCCTCATGCCCAGCAGCCTAAAAAGCCTCATGCTGCCTGCCCTGGACTTGGGCCCCCAATGGACCTGGACCCAGGGTTCGGGCCTGGCACTACCCGCCCTGGCTCCCCGGCCCATGATGAAACAGGACTTTTCAGGCAGGACCTGGTGCTGCCTACCCTGACTCCCTGGGCCCCCAATGAAACAGGATTTTGCAGGCGCTGCCCGCCTTGCCTCCCTGGCCCTCAATGGACCTGGACCTCACAGTTTGGGCCTGGAGCTGCCCATCCCACCTCCCAGCCCCCAATGGATCTGGACCACATGATTGGGGCCTGTATCTGTCTCCTTGGGCCCCCACGGTTTGGGCCTGGTGCTGCCCGCCCCATCTTCCTGGGCCCCTAATGAAATAGGACTTTGTGGGAGGGGCCTGGGCCCTGCAGTTGGGGCCTAGTGCTGTCCATCCCAACTCCCCAGACCCCCTTTGGAACGGGACTTTGGGGGCGGGACCTGGGGCTGCCCCCAGCCCCTCCCCCCCATTGACCTGGACCCCCATGGTTGAGGCCTGGTTACTACCTGCCCCGCCTTAATATGCAAATTTGTCCACCATCTTGGTCGGGTTAATTTGCATATCATTCCTGGTGGCATTGGCTGGTGGCATAGTGGAGGTATGGTCAATTTACATATTTGTCTATTATTATGTAAGATGTTAAAGTAAATACTTAGATTTAAGACCGGTTGAGACAACTTTTACACAAAATAGAACACAAGTATTTGTCACACCACAGAAAGCCTGGACATCAGGCACTGCAGCAGACAAGTCAATCAAAAAGTGTGAAAAATACTCTCCATTCAGGCAAATCGGTGATCAAAACTTGTCACCCTCAGGGGTTATGAGGGACATCATTCAAGTGGCAAAGCATCATTCAAGTGGTCTTCACTTTACCCTGAACAAAATCAGAAGGAAGTTGTATTCACCATCACCTGCATTGTAATGTTCATCTGAGGCAATTCCTACACTTTATAATTTCATCTGACAACTTGCAATTGTGCCTTTTGGAAAATGTGATTTTTTTAAACATTCTTTTGTCCTGTTTCAAATATCCATGTGAAAATGTGACTTATTTCCTTGTTTGATAATTAGTATCTAAGATATGGGCACTAAAATTCCTGAGCAGGTAGAACAATTAGAATAACTTCTAGTAGTGGGTAATTTTTATTTATTTATTTATTTATTTATTTATTTATTTATTTATTTTGCCTATAGTCATTGCCTTAGTGTTGCCAGTTTCCCAGAGGCTGGCTACAGAGGCAGCAGAATGTGTGAGGAGGGTGGGGATGGAGAAGTGCAGTTCAAATAGCAGAGAACATCACTTGGAAGTTAAACCTGAGCACAGCCAGGGAGCACTGTTGGAAACACCATGGAAAAGAAGAGATGGCCACACCTTACAAAGTATACATACAGTCTTGCCAATTCCTTCCAAGGGAAAACTGGTAGGAACTCAGCAGCCAGTCATGGAGGGACCTTCCCCCACAAAGCTCAGGTGGGCCTACAATCAGGGGGCACCTTTTCATTGGCTCCTGGGGACAGATCATTTCCCTGATGTGCCACTTATATGTCCCCGGTGCTATTTATATCACACCAGCTAATGATGGGACAGAGCAATAAGTATTACAGAATCACTTTGTTTAAGCAATGTCCTTATAATATTTCCGATGTACTATACTAGAGAAAAATGTGTATTTTTTCCTACCTCTTACCAAACATTTCTTCCTCTTAGGTTTTGTGGTTACTTTATAGAAAGAGGGATCAAGGCTGTGACATTGGTTGTGTCCTCCAACCATCTCTAACCTGGATTTTACAACTATGTTGATGAAGGACCCAGAATGCATACAATGATTTTTGTAGCATTGTGCTAGCAGAGGATTTACTGATGCCATGGGAATTTATCATTTTGGAGAATGTCCCCTTCACTGGCAGCAGCAGGTCTGCAGTGACAGCAGTTGCAGGGCAGCTTTTGGATCTACTAAAAGTTGAACCCTAATCATGAGTTGAGGCAGGATCCCACCACTTTCTATTACTACTGTGGATGAGAAGCTATAAATCTGACCTAATGGAAATTCTCATTCTTTTCATTGTGATACTTACTCATATAAGGTGCTCAGAGAGCTGCACAGATCCCACCCTTCCTACTTTCCAGCCTGGAAGATGGAGAGGACAAAATCTTTCCCAGGGTCCTGGCCCCACTATGCATCTGGGCTTTCCTTTTACTTTCTTTGTGTCTACAGACTTCCTCTCATTTTTCTCTGCACCCCCTTCCCCTCATTTCATGTCTGTCATCCCCCCATAAAAAACAGATGTCACTTGTCTTGAGTTGGGAACTGGCCATTTCTCTATAACCAAGTCTATATGTCTGATACTCTGAATCTGGACATGAAATTTAGCAGGTTCACCTTCTAAGCCCATTTCCATAGCTTCCTAACTCGGCAGAACTGGGCAGCTCAGGGTTGCCTGGCATGCAAGACACATGTCCTCACTCCAATCCCCAAAGCCTTAAGTTTCCAGTTCCTCTCCAACCTATCAAGGTTTCCTGTTTGTTTTTTCATCTACTGAATTCTGTGCACATACCTCACCATTTTGACTTAGTGCTTTAAGTCTCTCAAGCAAATGTTGTTTAAGAAACCTCCATTTCCCTTTCTTTAGTAATCCATTAGAATAAGCCCCCAGAGCTGTTGTAGGACAACCAGGAAAGGAAGATTTCTGCCAGAAGCAGAAAGACTGCCTTTTAAATCAGCTACTAGAGCTTTATGGCATTTTAATCTTTTGTCTGGTCTTTGTCCTGGGTTCTTGGCATGGAGTTTCTAAAACCACTGAATTTTCCTCAGCAATAGGGGTGTCTTTGTTATGCTAATAAGGTCACTTAATGAGCTCCTAGATAGCTTCAGGATGGGAGCTGGTCATCAGAAAGATCTACCCTGTGATTAAAAGGCAGGGGACTTTGGGCCAGCCTGACCTCTGGGAAGAAGAGGGGACTGGAAATTTAATTCAGTCACATAGTCAGTGATTCAACCAGTCATGCCTACATAATAGAACCCCAATAAAATCTCTGGATGCCAAGACTCAATGGAAGTCTGTGGCGGGTGAACATATAGATGGCCCAAGAGGATAGATACTGTTGCCTGACACCATGGGAAATGGATATGGAATCACTCTCCATTTGGTCACACATGCACACCTTGAACTACATATATCCCTTACCCAAAAAAACCCTGTAATCATTAGTATAGTATAACTTTCAGTTCTGTTAGTCATTCTAATAAATGATTAAACCTGAGGGGTATTATGGGGATCTCCAGGGTGAGAAGTGCAGGGGCCTTGGGATATAAATTCAGGCTGATGTCTGAAGTCTTGTGGGACTGTGCTAACACTAGTAGTTAGTGTAAACTTGTGTTGCAGTGTATTCATTTGGGGTGGAAGCAGATTAACTCTTATAAGAATGTTTTTCTGGTTTCTAATAGAACTGTGGAAATATTGGCAATAGTTTTATATCTTCAGGTTGTAAATTACAGTTTGAAGCATAATCTGCTGAATGGTCAGGTTTAGAAAGATCATTTTGCAAATTCTACTACAAGTGTGAGTAGTTTGTGCACATCCACAAACTGTTCTCAGTTCCTGATTGAAATATGTACAGAGCTGATTGTAAGCATTTAGAAACCTTTACACCACTTTGATATTGCCAAGACATTCAGGAATCTTTACTAATATTGTAAAAGGGTAATATGCTAATTAGACCAGGAGACCTTCTGGGTAAAGCCATGGTGGTGGGGTCAAGGCAGAGGCTGTCAGGGGCAATCAGGCCAGGAGGGGAGGGCAGTTGAGGGTGATCAGGCTGGCAGAGGAGGGAGGGGGAGAAAGAAGCAGTTGGGGGCAAGCCGGCCAGCAAGGGGGGGGGGCGGTTTGGGGGTGAGTAGGCTGGCAGGTGGAATAGTTAGGAGCAATCAGACAGGTAGGCAGGTGAGCTGTAAGGAGCCAGCAATCCCAGATTGCGAAAGGGATGTCCTATTGCCAGTTTAGGCCCGATCCCACAGGTATCAGGTCTAAACCAGCAGTCGGACATCCCCCAAGGGATCCCAGATTGGAGAGGGTGCAAGCCAGGCTGAGGGACACACACACATGCCTGCACAAATTTTGTGCACCGGACCACTAGTGGAAATATAAAAGTATTAGACTGTGACCATTTGTGAAAAAGAGATCCAAAGGCTCATTTAGAAAATACTGCTTCAGTTGGTATGATCAGATGGAATCAGAAATTAGTGTTAAAAGTGTGAGAGTTGCTTATCCTGTCCCCCAATTTGAAAAGAGGTCTTAGAGTTTACGGTGCTTCTCATAAATTGTGGAGGGTCACAGCAAAGATAAGTTTTTTTTCTGTCCTTACACTTTCCTCTTATTCCTTCAGAGACTCATGGTGAGGTGAAATAGGTGGGCATTATTTGGGGCACTCTGAAATCCACAGACACTTTGGCATAACATCCCCCTGCAGCAATAGACACTACAGTCTTGCTTATTCTGGACCATAGGTGTATTTCTGGTATGTTCCAGGCAGCTTCCTAGGCCTGGGAAAGACACCGAAGAATCAGATATGGTTGCCACTCCCTAGAAATACACAGCAATGCTGCTGTACTGATGGGGAACATAAAAATACATTTTTGGGAGGGGCTAGCAATCTGACTCTACCTAGTTAATCAGTATCTTTAAATGCACATTCTTGCTCGCCAATAATTAACTCACTATTCCTTCCTTAATTATCTGGTCTTACAAGACCTATTTACCTAAATATTCCCATTTTACAAAGGCCATAAACCATGAACAATACACAACCCCCTGAGGGGTTATCAGCACTGGCAGCATAGGTGTGGTCTCACGACCCCCATCCTGACACATGGGGCTTTTCGCAAAGCCCGCGAAAGGTCTGGAAGCCTGATCCATATTTGGGGAACAAAGAAACTAAAGGGTTTATAAAAGGAAAGCTTCTTCCATATTCAGGGGCTCAGGATTAGGGAACAGGCTCCCCTGAGTCACTGTACTAGTACTTGTGAAACATCTGAAAATAAATGGGTTTATCTTGAACCTCCAAGTACTCCTCTATGTATTTTTCTGTCTCCTAGTAAATCCTGTAGTAGTACAATATGTGAACTTTGAGCTTTTGGCTGATAAGTAGGTGAGAGATGGAAAACTCTGCTCAACTCCTGCTTTGTTTTACTAAATTATAATTCTACTGGACCCTCTCCAATAGGGGACTCCTTGAGGGATGGCCGTCTGCTGGTTTAGGCCCAATCCCACAATCTGGAACGGCTGGCTCCTAACTACTCACCTGCCTGCCTGCCTGATTGCCCCCAACTCTGCCTGCCTGACTCCCTGATTACCCCTAACCTCCATGCCTGCCTCCCTGATAGCCCCTAACTGCCTCTGCCTGCCTGCCTGATCACCCACAACTGCCCTCCCCTGCCACGACACACCTCCTCCTCCAGGACCCACTTCCTCTGTGTGCACAGCCATCTTGTGACGACATTAGGGTGTGATGCATGAGGGCGTCGGCAAACTGCGGCTCTTTGGCCCCTTGAGTGTGACTCTTCCACAAAATACCACAGCCTAGGCGAGTCTATTTTGAAGAAGTGGCGTTATAAAAAGTTTAAGTTTAAAAAGTCTGGCTCTCAAAAGAAATTTTAATCGTTGTACTGTTGATATTTGGCTCTTTTGACTGAGTTTGCCGACCTCTGACCTAGGCTATTTATTATTACTATAGATAAATCCAGTTTCAGGGAAAGGTTGTTGGGATGGCTCCTATTAAGCAGCTGTCATGTGGGAAGACTGAGTGACCTGAGGAGGGTTTCCACTCCACCTCCTTTCTTCCAGGACAGCCAACTGAGATGGTGGGACTCCTTTGCAGAAGTCAGGGGTTGAGGGACATGTGACACCTGAATTTAGCCATAGCTCCTCTGGTTCCCTCTCCCTCCTCCACTCAACCCTCTCCTATAGGAACACTGCAAACATAGATGATCCTAGTGATGTCTGAGCAGATGTCCACATTAGTTAACTGTAGACCTGTTTTTCAGGATCATTCCACCACTTTGGGACACCAGCTGCTGAACCCAGAGACCCGCCATGAAACCACACTTGAAGCAATGGAGACAACGAATGCTTTGTGGGATATTTACTTGGGGGCTCCTCTTCCTGGTGATTTTCATTTACTTCACCAACAGCAGCCCTGCTGAGCCTGCGCCCAGCTCCCTTGCCTTCCTGGAGACTAGGAGGCTCTTGCCCATGCAGGGGAAGCAGAGGGTCATCATGGGTGCCATGCAGGAGCCCTCCTGGCCAGAAAGCGTGAACACAAACAAGGGGCTGCTGGACGGACACCCCACGGGGCCTCGCGACCTGCAGAAATGGGCCAAGCTGCAAGATGGGGTTGAAAATGAAGAAGAGTTCTTTTTATCTCAGATTGGGAGAAAATCCCCAAATACCTTCTACCCAGAAGACGACGACTACTTTTTTGCTGCAGGTCAACCATGGTCTCACAGCCAGGCTCCGGGGACACTGGAGCCCCTCGCCCCCAGGCACTCCAGCAGGTGGAAGGCGTGGCTGCCGGAGAGGAAAAGGCACCGGCCCCGAGGGGGCAGCCCCGCGCTGGAGGAGGGCGAGGCAGGAGACAGGCTGTACTCCTCCATGTCCAGGGCCTTCCTGCACCGGCTCTGGAAGGGCACCGTCTCCTCCAAGATGCTCACCCCGCGCCTGCAGAGGGCCATGAAGGACTACCTGGCGGCCAACAAGCACGGCGTGCGCTTCCGCGGGCGGCGCGCGGCCGGGCGGAGCCGGGCGGCCCTGCTGTGCGCGCTGCGGCGCCGGGTGCGCCTGCGCACGCTGGACGGCACGGAGCCGCCCTTCGCGGCGCTGGGCTGGCGCGCGCTGGTGCCCGCGGTGCCGCTCGGCCAGCTGCACCCCGGCGGCCTGCGCTCCTGCGCCGTGGTCATGTCCGCGGGCGCCATCCTCAACTCCTCCTTGGGAGAGGAGATAGGTGGGTGTCCTGGGGTGCGGGGTGGGAGGTGGGGGACTGGTCCCTGTCCTGGGCCCGATGCGGGTCAGGGGCTGGCGCTTTCCCCACTTTCCTCTGGTTCCCGCGGGCGGGGCGGCCTGGGCCGAGCACTGGATGTTTGGAGGTTAGCTGGAGACTGCTTTTCTGTAGCCCGGACTGAGTGAACCAGCAGAGGCATCCTTTGGGCCGTTTTAGAGCAGAGATGTGCTCCCCAGAGCTGGGTCCAGGGGTAGTGGAAGGCCGGAGTGTCCCTGCCTTTTGCAGGGAGACCCTCCAGCTTCCTTAGAAACTATGCTCCCTGTTGTGAGTCTCCCAGCCTGGCCCACGGAGGCTGAGGAACCCATAGTGCGGTAGAGCTATGAGCAACAAAGCGGTGAGAAAGAGCAGTCCCCGCGGGGTTAAGGGAGTCTGCTCCACAGAGATGTCCTTTAAGACAAACACGGTTAGTCTGGGACCAAACCGCTGTTGTGGGCTTTGCGGAGGGATTCCTGCCCCACAAGAGATCTGACCCTTTGGCACAAATCTGCCTTTCAGGTCACGGCCAGTTCACCTAAGCAGGGCGCTTCTCCAAGTTGGTAAATAATAGGTCCACACCCGCCTCCTCTCTTCCCTAATGAACTATCTTTAAATCCATGCCAGAAGCCTCGGGGAACACTGCTACATAGTTCCCAGTTAGGGATGGGATGTACATGTAAAGAGAAAGGGGCTTCTTTTAAGGACTTGCTCCTGTGATTGTGGGGACTGACAATTCTGAAGTTTGAAGGGCAGGCAGGTAGGAAATTGAGGTAAGAGGTGAAATTGAGCCTGAGATCTGGAGGACAGGTTGGTAGGTGGAAACTCAGGCTGGGCTTCTCTATAGCAGTCCAGATGCAGAATTCCCCCTTCAGGAATGTCAGTCTTTGCTGTAAGGACTTAGACTTCCCTCTCTGCCCTGGCCCATTCTATTGCTTCACCCGTGAGCAAGCAGCTTGGCCCTGTAGGCCCATTAACTCACTTAACAACCTGTGTGCTTAGCCCTACAGTGTGCCGGCTTCCGCATCAGGTGTCAGAGAACAAATGGGAATCACACAGCCTCTGCCTGAGATGTAAATATGAAGCAACCGAGCTTAATACATGCTCACAATTCACTAACCTGGACGTGACATTCAGGGGCAGCTGTTGTTTGGGACCCATTCGCTGTTCTGTCCTTTAGGAGTGCTTGATGTTCTGACCATCTTAAAATGGCGTGGTGCCATTGTAATCAAGCTCCACAAGCCAGACCTCATCTGAATGTGAAATTTTTTTAAGTTAAAATAAGCAAGACACAAGTCTACACTTGAGGTCTGGGGTCCCAGAGTCCCTGTGTTGACATTACTGCAGGCCCATAATAACACTGTCCATGTGTCAAATAAATGTGCAGCCTGCAATTGATTAAGAAAAGCAGTGGTTAGAGGTCCCTGGAGTGCAGTAACACCAGTTCCTTCTCGTTTCCAGGGCCATTATTAATAATGTATGAAGGAATTTAAGTCTTATGCTGTAAAGCAGGCCATAACTAGCTTCTGGTTTGGTTTTGCTGTGTTTTAAACACCTCTGCACCGCTGCTACACATTTGGAATGTTCTTGCATGTCAGGGAGAATTCCCCTGCCCCTTACTGTGGCATAAATGCCTCTAACCAGGGCCTCATAAACTCTATGCAAAATTTGGAATAGAGTGTGAAAAACACTGGGCATTACATGTTTTGGGGGAACGTGAAATGTTATATCTTGGTTCATTTCTAGTATCCAAGTGTAATTTATATTGTCTGCATTCATATGAAACTTCATGATTAGAATTGTCTGACTCAGTATCTTAACTGAAAAACACAAGTTTTTAAATTCTTTATTGTTTTGTCTAGGTTCTTTAGAATCCAGTTTTGTACCTACCATCTTAAGAATATGTTATCATAGCATAATACAAGTTATAAAAACAAAATGTCCTTCATTTTTACAAGCTGGTATCACTTACCATCAGCATTGGCACAGTGTGAGGTGATGCCTTCTCCTTTCTGCTCACCAGGAATGTGGGAATGTGCATGTGCTCATCAACATAGAGTTGTTAATGGCTCTCTTAATAAAAATGAAGTCACTAGCAGACCCCTCCATGCAACTTGGAATATTGGGGCATGCTATACTATTTAGCTAAATTCATCTTGAGCTCTAAAAATCCCTCACGAATTGGCTAAGTGAAGATCAAAAGACTTACCAACATAATTTTATGAAAAACTGAGAGCAGAGCTATAAAAGTACCTGGGGCTAGCTCCATGTCAGCACTGCCAGGAGGCCCCTTCAGGCAGAACTGTGCCTGAAGGCTTAGCAGTCACACCCCCAGGCCCGGAGAGCCTGCTGGCTTCCTCTAGCTCCCTCTGCTGGTCCTATTGACAGTGCAGTCCTTTTTCCAAGTTCTGTTAGCCCGAGTCATGCCCTGTAATTGTTTTTAAGGACATTGTAGCAGTTGTCAAAACCTTCTTGTTGAATATGTCATTGAAAAGAAAACTGAACTGTTTTGGAAATGTGGAACATTCTTTCCTAGAGACTCACTGAGATCTTTTTTCACCCACACATATAAATAATAATTTGGTAGCGAGATCATCTGCCAGCAGTCCTGTGGAAACTCACTACAGAGGAGATATATCTGCTCTGAACTAACATTGGTGGCCTCGATCTGGGCAATCAGGATCTGTGTACTTAAATAAAAATTCTGGGAAGCCTGTGGGAAATGGGGGAGGGCCTGTATAGGGAGTGGAGCCCCTGTTTTGTTACCTTAAAAAAGCAAAAAAGATAATAGAGTTATTTAGCAAGCATTGAGTATTTATTGATCTCCACCTCTCTGAGGCCTGATAACAATGCTAGCTACTAGTGACACAAAGATGAATAGGGAACAGACCTAAACTTCAAACCCTCTGCAGTCCGGTGGGGAAGACAGACTATGAACAGGCAGTGGTTAGGAGAAGAACTGAGAGAGGTGTAGACTGACAGGGAAGACAACGGAATCCTAGCCCACGGTGAGGGCTGGTGCCTGGACAGAGAGGAGTTCAGCAAAGACTGCCCAGAGAGGGGAATCCAGGCCAGAGGTGCAGCGAGCTGCAGGGCACCACCAGTGGGAGGGGAGAGGAGAGAAGGCTGGACAGGTGGCAGGAGGTCAGCTCCCAGATGTTTTTGAGCACCATTCCCAGAAATTAGACTCCACTAAGTAATTGTTATCATAGGTATCACTCAGTGCGGTGTTTACAGCAGGTTCGGTACCAAATGCTTTTATGTGTTAACTGCTGGAAGCCTTACAGTTCGAATAGATAGTTATTCCTATTTTATGGATGAGGCAATGTAGACACCTGGAAGGCCCAGTGGGCGGAGCCTGAGTTCCATCAGACTTCAGTCTGAGTCTCCAGGAACTCCAGCTCTGACCCTGGGCCCTTGGTCAGAGGCACTGCAATGTTTGAAGCAGAGGATTGATGGGTTGACTTTTTATTTTAGAGAGATTGCTCCAGAGCCTAGATTTGAAGGCATGAAGATATAAGTGCCATTACAGGAGTCTGGGGAGAGGTGAGGTAGAATCAGAGAGAAATGAAGTCCTTAAGGACTGCAGGCTTTTGCTTGCTTAATGATGCAGATTTCGAGTACTGGGTGTGTGGGGGAAAAAAGGAGGAGAACGAGGACCTAGTGCCCAGGGCAGGACAGTAGCGGAGGGCTCCTGCACCTCCTGGCTGGCTGTTCCTCAAAAGGCTTTAATGTTCCTTCAGTGAGTGCACTTAGCCTTTTCTCAAGGTCAACGTGAAATGGCTCTACCCCAGAAAAGCCTTCTCCAGAATGATGCTTTACTCCCCTTGTGCTTGCTGTGTGATTTCGTTCTTCTCTTCTAAATGTGAACAGACAGTGTAGTTTTTAAAGCACATTTATCAAGGTGATGCACACACAGCCAAGCAGAGGTTTACAAAACACGGCGTACTCTCAGCTCATCCTCCCCATTCTGGTCACTGACAGCTTTAAGGAGGGTCATCCCGGCAGCAGCAGCTCTCCCTCCAGTCCTCCACAAAACGGGCCTTTTAGCTCTTGACTCACACCACTGCTAAAGGAGGTCAGCTACATTGCATTGCTGTGCCCTGTGCCTATGAAGTCATTTGAAATCTTAAAACCCACCTCAGTGGAACTCTGGCATTTAAAAGCTGTGATGTTTTCAAGAGTGATGCAATGAATTTGGAATTGCCTGATTAATTTGAAATGCAGCCACTGCTTAGGTGCCTTGGCTGACTGACCTCAGTCTCAGCCAGAGCTGCCTGGGGGCAGTGTGGTCCAGTGTGAGACCTGTGCAGTAGGAGGGCTGGCGCTGCCTCGCCCTGGGGTCCTGATCACCTCCCAGTGCCCAGAGCCTGCCTCCCTGCTTGCAGCCTGCACTCCTGCTCCCCCCTGCCAGGCAGGTTGCCTTAGGTCCAAGTTTACACAGTGGGGGTCTGCTTACACTTGGGGAGACTCTCTCAGGGATCCATGAAGTGAGAACTATTTTTATAATAATACTCATAATAATGTTGACATTGGCATTGATGTTGCAAAAGCATTGGTGAATAAAATGCTTCTTAATACGAATCAAGGCATCAGACCCAACTCTGCTGGGCATGGCATTTTCGCTGCCAAGCTCAGCAGTAAAAGCGAAAAGGGCCAGCTTCACTTACAGATGTCCTTGATGAAACAGTAAAAATTGTTGACTTTATTAAATCTCAGTCTCTGAGTACCTGTGAATTTGGGGCCCAGGGGGAAATAACGTGAAAAGCACTGAACTGATAGTCCCAGGTGATCATTGCACAGTTACAGAATTATGCACAGGTGAATCATCCATTTTAAGAGCAAGATAAACTGATGGGTTTTAAGGTAACAGCATGAAAAGCTCATTGATACTGTGTCACAGTCCTCATTGTGGCCATCTTTTATAAACTAGCACTTACCAAGTTTTGATGAAATATCAGAGAAGACTATTCCCAGTAATCTGCAAAGACTTCAGATGTTTCGTCCATTTCTAGTGATACATCTGAGTCCTTATAAACTTCAACTAAAGCAATACATTGCAGCAGTCTGTGTGCATCAGCAGCGAGGAGAAGCCAGCTGTCTTCTGAAAAGTCACTCATTAATGAGATTTGCAAACATTTAAAACAGTGCCAGTCTTACTGTTTTTTTATTTTGAAAATGTATTTTTCATAAAAATGTATTTTAAATTAAATTAATAAACATTTAAAATTTTACTTTCTAATATTGATGTAGTTCAAACCTTTGGGTTGTCATAGATTTTCAAGAATGTAAAGGTGTCCTGAGACCAAAAAATATAAGCCTGTAGAGCAGTGGTTCTCAACCTTTCTAATGCCATGACCCTTTAATACGGTTCCTCATGGTGTGGTGACCCCCAACGATAAAATTATTTTCTTAATTTTTTTTCTTTTCTTTTTCTTTTTTTAAATATATTTTATTGATTTTTTACAGAGAAGCTAGAAACATCGATGAGAGAAACATCGATGATAGAAAGCTAGAAACATCGATGAGAGAAAAACATCAACCAGCTGCCTCCTGCACACCCCCCACTGGGGATGTGCCCGCAACTAATGTATATGCCCTTGACCGGAATCGAACCTGGGACCCTTCAGTCCGCAGACTGACGCTTTATCCACTGAGCCAAACCGGTTTGGGCTCTTTCTTTTTTTTTCATAAAATTATTTTCATTGCTACTTCATAACTCTAATTTTGCTACTGTTATGAATCGTAATGTAAATATCTGTGTTTTCCGATGGTCTTAGGCTCTACAGCAGTGGTTCTGACCTAGAGTTGTGACCCACAGGTTGAGAACTGCTAGCAGGGTTGCCTAAGACCATCAGAAAACACAGATATTTACATTACAATTCATAACAGTAGCAAAATTAGAGTTATGAAGTAGCAACGAAAATAATTTTATGGTTGGGGGTCACCACAACATGAAGAACCGTATTAAAGGGTCACGGCATTAGCAAGGTTAAGAACCACTGCTCTAGAGATTGGCAAACTTCTTATTATTAGGAGCCAGGTAGCAAGTGTTCGGTCTTGGTGAGACACAAGGTCTCCCAGCTCTGCTCTGCTGTTACTGACAATAGATACACACGTGAGTATGTGTCATAGCACAGCTTTGTTTATTAAAACTGGTGGCAGGTCATAGTTTGCTGACTATTGAAAAATTTTCCCTAAAAGAACATTGCAGGACTTTTTTATGACTTAGCTAGGTACCCTTTATGCATTGTTTGTATTCCAAAAGAGTGTTGATTTGGTGCTCATAACTGGAATCTGAAATCTTCTGAATCCAATGCTTGTCAAGAGAGGCACCTTTTGTAACATGGTTTTAATGGTGGCACACATGCCAAGTTTGTGCTACTTAGGGGGTAGGAGAATCTATCCCAAGGAGACTCCGCAGGAGGGGACAGACTCAAGTGGAGAATGGGAGCTGCTTTAGGGACCTGAGAGGAGTATGGTCACTGTAAAGGTGGCATGTATCCACAAGACTCTTTGGCAGATCAGACAGGCATAATTTCACCTGACTCCCTCACAAATAGGCAGTGTTATTGCTCCAAGTTGAACCTGAAACACGCATAGGAATTTTGAAGCTAAAGACAGCCTGTGGAGATTCCCTTATTGCTGCTGATTAAGTCTGATTTAAGCTGGTTTCCAAAAAGTTAATAACTTGGCACAGGAACTTTCAAGATGTGTATAGAGACTGCTCCATGGAAAGGGAACAAACATATCTCCCATTTCCATCCCTTACTCAGGTGAGCCCACTTTTCCTCTAGCTCTTGTCTCCCTTGTCAGACTCTGTGATATGGAAGCTGTCTTTTGGGACCTCAGAGAACTTGGGGAAGTCTGACTTTTGAGTCAAATGAAGGGAGACATGGCTTTGTTGTGGGTAAAGCTCCATGGACCACAGTGTGCCCGATGGACTATAAGTAGCATTGGTAGCTGGTGCCTCCCTTCCTCCTTGGTGAGGCCATTGCTGGAAAAGGGAGAATGTACTAAGATTGCTCTCATATGGCTCTTCTTGGCATTGTTAGCAGTAGGTAAAGATGCACAGAAACTATAGCTGGTTTTCTTTTTTAAGCACAAACCAGCACCCAAAAGTGGTCACGCTACAGTGAAGGCTGTGGCTCTGACTGTGAGAGACACACTTGATCTTGGTGCAGGCAGTGGCGTTGGAGGCACCAGGAGCAGCCTCCACTCCGCTTCAGTGAGAAGACAAAGTGAGCAGCCTGTTTGTAGCATCCTGTTCCAGTAGATTCCATCTTCAAAAAGTTTTGGAGTCTTTAGAACACATGTGTCAAACACAAGGCCCGCGGGCCAAATCCAGCCCGCCAGGCCTTGCAATGTGGCCCGCACCACGCTGACATCACTGCACTCCTCTGTCAGTTTATGACATTGTCAGTTTATGACTGTTCAGTAAACCATTTGGCCCGCGATTTAGGCTGGATTTTATAATAGATTTTGGCCCCTTCTCTGATTGAGTTCGACACCCCTACTTAGAAGAATGGCTGCAAAAAGCATGTCCCCTTATAAAGATGTGGACACGTAAGCATCTCTGAATAAGATGACACAGGACCTGCTGTAATTGCATGGATTGTGCCTCCATGCTGATCTGCCCCTGGGCAGCATCTCAAAGAAACAGTACGCTGAGAATGTGCCCATGGGTCTCTTCATTTTTGGTGTCTGTTTAGCTTCCGGTTTTAAAGATTCACTTTTAAGATATTATACTAGATTATGTTTATTCTACAGATAGAAAAAAAAGTGAGTGTCATTTATGTGCCCCTAGATTCTCATGATGCAGTCTTGAGATTTAATGCTGCTCCCACCCGTGGCTATGAGAGAGATGTTGGGAATAAAACCACTGTGCGCATCATTAATTCCCAGGTAAGATGGATGGAATGCTTGCATGGATGTATGCTCTATAGGTATATAGTTTAACTGGATGAGTGAAGTTATCCAGAAAAATCATGATAATGATTTTCCTTATTTCTATGGGTCTTATAATTATAAAGAAGTAATGAGGAAAAAATGTAGAGAAATGGGAATTTGTGTGTAGCATGAATAGGGAGGAAAATGAGTAAATAAGCTCAAAAAAAGTATACACACACACACACACACACACAGACTTATCATGTTGCATCTTGTGGATTTCAAAGGATGTTAAACTTACAAGAAGTATTGGCCAAGAGAAGGCAGGGGATGGAGGAGAGAAAAGCAAAGGTACAAAATTCAAGGTTAGTAGCATAGCTTGAAACTTACTTATTTGAATTTTTAAAAAATGAAAATGGATTGTTGAAATAAAAATATCTCTTTTCTTTGTATTCTTAATAAGAATATCTTCCAAATTTGTAGCAAAATTATTCTCAGAACAAACTACAACAATTTCTAGAGTTTCAAACTATATAGAAAAATATGAGATGGTGAATGATTTCTGATGAGTTGCTTGCAAAACAAAAGATTAGATTTCTGCCTAGTACCCTGAGCCAGGCAGCACACAGCAAGGTAAGAAACAATTACCACATTTCTTTCATTTATACCCTGTTTCCCCGAAAATAAGACAGTATCTTATATTAATTTTTTCTCCCAAAGTTGCACTAGGTCTTATTTTCAGGGGATGTCTTATCTTTCCATACGCTAGGTCTTATTTTCGGAGGATGTCTTATTTTCGGGGAAACACTGGTAGATGCCATTGATTATAAGGTTCACCATTCATTTAATAACAGCCTTTCAGAGTGGAGGAGCTAACCCTCACCAAATTAAAATACATGTCATTGTAGGATACCTTTTAACTACAGAAACATTAAAATGTGAAGAAAAAAAGTATATCTTAGAAACTGAAAAATTGCACCTTAAAAATGAAATCAGCACATTTTTTCTCAAAACTGTAATTTAAAAAAAAAAAATGATTGACAAGTGAGATTAAAGAACTCATCCAGAATAGACAGGGCCCCAGAGGAAACTGTCACGCAGGCTGACTCAGGATGACTGGCTCGCTGTGTCCCCCTTGTCCTAGGCTAGCACGCTGAGGCACCTGCAGAATTCAATTCATCAACATCTACAACTCTCTCCCAAGTTACCTGTGAAGACAATTGAAGAAGGTTGCGGAGCCTAGGTTACCACTTTCAGGAGCCGATTTGATTCCACTAGATACGAGTACAGTGCTGGGTGAAAATGTAAGATCTGGGGGATTTAAAAACAAACAAACAAAAAAACAAAACCTAGTTTCCCCAAACATTTTTTAGGTACTTTAGCATGCAATGCCAGCCTCTCTCCCTCCCCCAAAGGAAAACAAAGCCTGAGGGACTTTTGAAAAATGGATCAGAGCAAGGAAACACTTTTCTCCATCTCTTTTAAAACTATGATTTTGAAGAACCAAACGCTTTGAAATTATTTTTCTATGTATTTGCAGATTCTGACCAACCCCAACCATCACTTCATTGACAGTTCATTATATAAAGATGTCATTTTGGTGGCCTGGGACCCTGCTCCTTATTCTGCAAATCTTGACCTGGTAAGTCTTCATTTGTCGCCCCTACAATGAATCTAGTGATCAGAAGGTGCCTTTGATTACTCATGGGAGTAAGTCAAGTATTGAGCTTTGATAGACATAATGAAACTGATCATGAGTGCTGTTTAAATACATGTGTGCCCATGCCATCCTGTTACCCACTTCCCGTAATGTGCTTGGTGAGCATTGTCCATCTAAAAAGGGCTTTTGCTCTGGAGGATTTTTTTTTTCAATATCCAATGTCCAAATGTTCAGAAATTCCTACTTACACTGGAGGTTGGGCTGATTAAACTCAACATGTTCCCATTATGATAGGGTTACATTACCTTCCAAACAGTTACAGACCTTTTGAAATAAACTTGAAGTGCTTGTCAAGAAAAATCTAAACTTGTGTATCACCAGTTTGTTATTTAAATTAACCTGGTACTGCCTTTCCTTGAGTGGGTCACTCTGGCTTCAGCTTCTCAACCTTTTTAATCTTGTGATGCATAAACAAAACCATTGCTAGCATCAAAATGTAGGAAGTTATATACACAACTTTCTGGCAAGTCGATGGCTATCTAAGCAAGCTGCCAGTTACTCCTGGTAAAGCCTGGGATGAAGAGCCAGTGTCACTGGAAGATGGATGATAATTTCACTATGACAGATGCTATCCTCTGTGCCAATGGGTGTCTTTCTATTTGTTTCGCTGTGACTCGAGAATGCAGTCTTGTGAGGGGACTGATCTTGGCTCTTCCGTCCCCATCCCCACCCTGAGGTATCTTTCTAAGAGAGCTTCCCAGGGTTGATGGGTCCCTCTGAAAGGAGTGTTTCTGTCACTGTTCCTCATGAAGCTGGACCTTTACCTAGCGTGATTACTAAACACTTTAACCAGAATTGCAATTAGAACCACCTGGAGAGGATTTTTCAGCTATATCTGTCAGAGCCCATTTCCAGAAATGTAATGCACATCATTGATGAGTGTTTTCTGAGAAAGCCTTTTGGGCTCTCATTTGTGCCCTCCATTGAGAATCAACCATCACGTGAGTGTTCGAACTTTTCATCTTCCTTCCTAACCTGAGGTTCTCTGGCTTGGAGTTCAGATAGCTCTCCTGCTGTTTGAGGACAGACCAAGAGCTTCTAGTTGTTGAACCTTGCTTATTTCTATGTTGGAAGCATCCAAGTGCAAGGCACAGGGCTATGCAGCCCCATACATGTGAGCGTCATAATGCTGAAGTCTGAGTGACAGGCTGCTGTCCAAGGGCCTGTCCTTCCATTCGCTGTGTCAGGATCGAAGGAGGGGAAGAAGCAAGTCCCACATTTCTCTGCTTCCTTCCCAATGCCTCACTTAAGATGATCTGGCCCAGCCATCCTCAACATCTTCAAAGCAACAGAACACATTCAGCCATGGCTGTTCCCCAGGATCTTACTCTAGACCAGGTGTCTCTCTGAGGGAGCTTGGAGCCTGAGCCCAGCCTCCCCCTCACACACCTTCTCCAAATTCTATTTCATGGTGAAAACTGACACGCTTCTGCAAACATTTTTTTAAATCAACCTATAGTTTATTTTTTTCATAAAATATTTTATATACAATGAATGTAAGCATAATTTTGTTGAGTATTAACAAATATCTATAGTCATGTATCTATACCACAATTAAGAAATCGGATATTTTCATCACTCCAGAGTCCCATGTGCCACGCGCATGGGTCATCCTAGCTCTAGCCCTAGACATTAACTGATTTGCTTTCTGTTGCTTTAGCTTCTATTCAGAAAGCATTAGTTTTTAGCCCAGAGGTCAGCAAACCACAGCCATAGGACAAATATGGCCCTGGTTTTAAATAAAGTTTTGTTGGAACAAAGCCAAGACATTCATTTGACATCTTGTGTGGCTGCTTTCCCAGCACAGAGGCAGAGCTGAGTGATTGCCACAGAGACCATAAACCCACAAGCCCTTTGCAGAAGTCTGCTGAGTGCTGCATGCAGCATCTGTCTAGCGGGACCGCTGATATCTGTCCACATTCCCTCCTCCCCACTGAGTCCCTCCAGTGCTGTGCTGTGTCCTTTGCACAGTGTGGCTCTCAAGACTGGATTGTGTTGATTTTTCCTCTTAGTGGTACCAGAAGCCAGATTACAACCTGTTCACACCATATGTCCAGCATCGTCAGAGGAACCCAGATCAGCCCTTCTACATTCTTCACCCTAAATTTATATGGCAGCTTTGGGACATCATCCAGGAGAACACCAAGGAGAAGATTCAGCCCAATCCACCATCTTCTGGCTTCATTGGTAGGTGCATTGGTAAAACTGGAAAGAGTGGTGTGCAGGCAGGTTAGCAATAAATACACACTCATGTTATACAATAAGAGCAAGTAAATGTGGTTTTAGAGGGAAAATAGACCAGCTGAAGAAAAGAGAAATATTCCTCTCCAGTTTTTACTGCCTTGTAGCCCACTACCCAAAATTCCAAGAACTATTATACTTTATTTTCTTGCAGTTTTATGGGTCATTATGGGCTTGTCTGGGGCTGCTGGGTTGTGTTCAGTTGCTTCATGGGATGGCTTTGCTCCATGTCTCACCCCATGGAAGGAGTTCAGCCTCAGCTGGGACTGTTGGCCTGAGGCCACACATGGCCTCTTACCTGGTGGTCTCAGAGTAGCTGCACTTCCTAAATGGGCTCCAGGCAAGTGGTCCAAAACATAGGCAATAGAACTATCAGTGTGTTACAGCAGAGGCCTGGAGATGTGCACAGAATCACCGTGCTATGTTCTGGGGGTTAGAGCAGTTGAGGTCCTGTCATATTCAAGGAAGGACACACAGAGCCCACCTTGGCCATCTCTGATCCACCACCCACTGCCACACACAGTGCTGGCAGGAGGACTGGTTAGGAATGAATGTGTGACCACAGGACAGTGCCAGGTGGCCCAGGCTCTGGTGAGACTAATTTTAGGACTTTAGGCAGCTCTTACCACAAGAGTCCACTAGCTCTAACCCAAAACTAGATTTGATATAACAAGATTATCACATATTTTTAGCCAGGCTTTGATCCTCAAAGTTGTGGTTTTACCCCTTTTTTTTTTTTTACCTACATTTCAGTATATTGCTCCATTATTTCTTTGATTTCACTGAGTTGAGTAACATTAAAGAATTTCTTAGATCTCCTTGGCAATATAAAGGCAGTAATAGAACCAAAGCTATTAATTTCATGCACAGGGAACTGTAACCTTTTCCCCTGATTTCAGTGTCTTTAGAACTGCACCTTGGCGTGTGCTGTGCAGTGCGTCCCTGTGTGATAAAGGAGGGCTGAAGGAGCTACACTGGCTTCCTCGTAGATATGGGGGACATGCACAATATCTGTACTGAAACTTACAGGTGTTGGAGTGGGTTTTTAGTTTTGTAATAATGTGAATATTTTATGCAGAATTAAAGACAAAATTTACACTGTGACCGCATATTACTCTTAAATTTTTAAAGCCAAGACTTTGACAATCCTTATTTCCAAATCAGTCTTGAAATCCTAATCTCTTTATCTTTTGTGCAATTCCATTAGATCTGTTGATTTAGGGGAAACGGGTATAATTAATTTCTCTGCAAAGAATGATGGAATAATGCAAGACAGCATAATAGTGTGTGACAGGAGTTTAATATCTTTTTCTTTCTGTTGCTTTCTCATGAATACATTTGGCTAATATTTGATTAGAGTAAAAGTTTTAGTGCACATTGGTGGGCTGTCAGATACCCTTATTGTGATATAGTTTGAGATTTTCAAGTTAGCTAGTCACAGCTGGAGAGGAAATTTTCCTCAGGTGTTTTGTTGAAAGAAATCATGCCTCGTATATATGGCCAGCCTCCTGTCATAGCTGTTGACTGAGAATTTGGAGTTTCCCAGGCTGATAATTGCCTTTCAGGCTCTTTTACATGAAAAAAGGGATTGCAGTTTGAAGAGAGAGTGTCATTGGGTCCTACAGACTCTGACTTCTTCTCTGACATTTACTAACTTTCTAATTATGGGCAAGTTGCTTAATTCAGTGCCTCTCCATATGCATATGTGAGAAATGCAAATAATAATAATAAAACCTTTGAAAAGATGAGTTAGTGGGCCATTTGCAGATGTTATTTTCTAGTTGTGCTCTGTCCTGTATTGCAGCTGTTAGCCACAAATGGCTATATACATTTAAATCAATTGGGATTGATAAGAGGAAAACTTCACTTCCTCGGTGTTACCTGCCCCATTTCAGGTTTTTGTAGCCACGTGCTCCTGGTGGCCACTGGCTTGGGCAGTTCAGACAGAGAACTCTCCATGGTCACAGGCAGTTCTGAGAGCACACTGTTAAATTTGACCAGAATGAAAAAGAGCAAGTCGCTAAAGCACCATTGTTCCCACTGGGCAGGCTGGATCTGTGGGGACGTAAGTGTGTACTAGTATTGTAGAAGGTGTGGCTTGACATCATTGACTCTGCAACTTTTGTCCCTTGCCATAGCTAAGTGCGAGCACCTCGCTAAAGGTGGCAGGAGATACCACCTGGGCAAGCCATGCCCAGCAGAGCTGTCACTCTCTGCATCTCCCGCTGATGTTACAATCTTTGTACTCTTCCTGGATCTTGCTAGAAATATGCTCAGAGCAGAGACTGTTCTATAATTTATCTGACTTTTTAATATACCAGTAAGACAATGTCACCCACATCGGAATCTATCTGCCAGAAGAATTTTTAAAGGTCAATGAGTGTTTTCTTCACTTATCAAAAAGTGTTCTTCGAATGTGCCTTCATGTTCTAAGGTCATGTTGAAAAGCTATTGACTTATTGTCTCGTCACCTCATCATTTCCAAACATTCCAACCTGTAATGTCAGTTACTGAACAAAAGAACCCATGGTGGAGCCCGTCCACTAGGTGAGAATGTCTCCATGTGCTGCATTTCCAGGTTCTGCCCAGGTGCACGGTCAGCAGGACATGCTCCTTCAGAGAAGAGCAGCACACAGCCCCTGGACTGGCTGTTTTGCTGATGAGCATAGGGTTCCACCTGCAAGTGAAGCAGGATGAATCATTTTCTTTATTGATGAGCTGCTCATCCAGCTGGGAAAAAAATTGTCTCATACTGTGCATCAAAGGATCACTTGTTTGATTCCCAGTCAGGGCACATGCCCATGTTGTGGGCAAGACCCCCAGTAGGGAGAATCAGAAGGCAGCTGATCAATGTTTCTCTCTCTCTCTCTCTCTCTCTCTCTCTCTCTCTCTCTCTCTCTCTCTCTCTCTCTCTCATTTGTACATCAGGCATGGGGAACCTTTTCTTTGCTGAGGGCCATTTGGATATTTATAACAACATTCATGGGCCATACAGAATTATCAACTTAACTAGCATGCTACATTTGGTCAAACATTTAATTAACTCACCCCTACTGCCTTGGCAGGGCCAGACCAAATGATTCCTTGTACAGGCTGGATCTTCCCTATACCTGGTGTAGGAGGAAGGCAGTGCAGGTGGAAGGGAAAAGTCATCCACAAGTGGTATTAGTTGAGCACCTCCTGTGTGCCAACTGCAGGCAGACCACAAGGCTGTGTGATCAAGGAAGCCACACAGAGGTCCTACCCCTGGAACTTACTGGTACAGTGTAACAGGTGCACACAGATAAATGTACAAACTTATAAATGCAGTGAAGGAAAAGAGCAGGAGGTATGGGGGTCTGGAAAATTTGCCCATCTTTTGGTTCCTGCACTGGAACATGGTTGGCATCAGCAGCAGGTGGCAGAGCACAGAACATGGTGGGCAACAGCCATGGCAGGATGGTGGAGCAACTGAGCAGAGATGCCAGACCAAGGCAAGACACTGGTCATGTCATTGGGGCGAGCTTCTGGTGGTTACTGAAAACTTTTTGCTTCCATGTGCCACAGTCCCACCGGGTGCTTGAACCTGCTACTGGCACCAGCCCCACTTGCACCCACTGTCAGCACTGGAGCCACTGCTCATACCCGCTGCCGGGCCCAGCGCCGGCCCCAATTGCTTGGCACTGTCAATGGGTGTGAGTGGCAGCTGCTGGCCCTGATTGCCCCTCAGGGCTTCTCCACACCCCCCTGCTCCTGAGGGGCAATCAGGGCAGCAGCCACCGCTCGCACCCACTAATGGCGCCAATTGCTCCACACCATCAGTGCATGGGAGTGGCGGGAGAGGGAGGTGCTGCCAGCAGACAAGGGACCGCGTGCCCTGATGGGAGGGGCTGCAGTAGGGGTGTGGAGGATTGGCTGAGGTCCACCCCTGTGCCCACCATAGCCTCGCAGCCCACAGTTCCTTTCAAGATTCACAAATTTGTGCCCTGGGCACCTAGTTGTAAATAATTCTGCTTTGAACATAGGGGTGCATACATTCTTTCTGATTGGTGTTTTCGAGTTTTTAGGATATATTCCTAAAGTGGGACCACTGGTTTCAAATGGCAGTTCCATTTTTATTTTTTTTAGGAAAATCCATACTATTTTCCACAGTCTGCATTCATACCAACAGTGTACCAGGGTTCCCTTTTCTCCACAATTATCACCAACACTTGTTTGTTGATCTGTTGATGAAAGCCATTTTGATAGGTATGAGGTGATACCTCAATTGTCATTTTAACATGCATCTCTCAGATGATTATGACTGGGAATTTTTTCATGTTTCTTGGCCTTCTGTATGTCCACTTTGGAGAAGTGTCTATTTAGGTACTCTGCCCATTTTTTAGTTGGATTGTTTGTCTTCCTTTTGTTAAGTTGGATCAATTCCTTATATATTTTGAAAAGTAATCCCTTATTGGATGATTGGCAAATATGTTCTCTCATGCATTGGGCTCTCTTTTCATTTGTTGATCATTTCATTTGCTGAGCAGATTTTTATTTTAGTAGTCCCATTTATTTACTTTCTCCTTAATTTTTTTGCCCTAAAAGATGTATCAGTAATTATATTGCCATTATGAGAAATGTCTGAAATTTTGCTGCCTATGTTTTCTTTTAGGATTTTTATGGTTACACTTAAATCTTGTATCTATTGTGAGTTTATTCTTTTGTATGGTGTACAATTCAGGGGTCTTCAAACTACGGCCCGCGGGCCACATGCAGCCCCCAGGGGAGTCTGATCCTGCCCGCCAGGTTTTTTGGGCAGTGAGCGCAGCCAAGGTGTTACAGTAGGAATTAGTAGTTCATATAGTCCGGCCCTCCAGCTCTCTGAGGGACCGTGATCTGGCCCCCACTTTAAAAAGTTTGAGGACCCCTGGTGTACATTGTAGACTAGTTTCATTTTTTTGCATGTACCTGTCCAATTTTCCCAACACCATTTATGTAAGAAATTGTCTTGACTCCATTGTATGATCTTGCCTCCTTTGTTAAATATTAATTGAGCATAATGACTTAGGTCAATTTCTGGGTTCTCTGTTCTGTTCCATTGATCTATATGCCTCTTCTTGTGTCAGAACCAGGTTGTTTTGAGTACAGTGGCTTGGTAGTAACTTGATATCTGGTATTGTGATTCCTCTAACTTGCTTCTTCTTTCTCAAGATTGTTGCTGCTATTTGAGGTCTTTTTTGGTTCCACATAAATTTTTATTGTATTTGTTCTAGGTCTGTGAAATATGCTGTTGGTATTTTAATAGGGATTGCATTGAATCTATTGATTGCTTTGAATAGTATGAAGATTTAAATGATGTTGATTCTATCTACCCATGATCACAGTATATTCTTCCATTTGTTTATACTTCCTCTATAATTTTTTCAATATCCTGTAGTTTTTCAGTACAGGTTTTTTACCTCCTTGGATAAGTTTATTCCTAAATATATTAATTTTTTGTTGCAGTGGTACATGGGATTATTTTTTGTTTAAGTTTTTCTCTCTCTGAGAGTTCATTACTGGTATATAAAAATGCCATCAGTTTCTGGGTGTTAATTTTGTATTCTGGTGCCTTGCCCACTTCATTTATTAAGTCTAACAGTGTTTTGGTAGAGTTTTAAAGATTTTCTATCTACAATATCAGGTCATCTGTGAATAATGACAATTTCACTTCCTCAACAATGTAGATACCTTTTATTTTTTTCTTCTTGTCTGATCACGATGGCGAGGATTTCCAGTATTCTAGGATTTGAGTAAGAGTGGTGAAAGCGGGCATCCTGTCTTGTTCCTATTAGGGAAGATGGTTTTAGGTTTTGCCCATTGAATATGATGCTGGCTGTATGTTTGTAATATATGGCCTTTGTTATGTTGAGGTATGATTCCTCTATTCCCACATTGCTGAGAGTTTTTATCTAATAGAGTGTTGGATTTTATTGAATGCTTGTTCTGCATAAGTTAATATGATCATGTGATTTTCATCTTTCAGTTTGTTTATGTGATTTATCACATTTATTGATTTGCAAATATTGTAGCAGCCTTGCATTTCTGTAATAAATCTCACTTGGTTATGGTATATATCTTTTTAATATGTTGCTGGATTCAATTTGTTAATATTTTGTTGAGGATTTTAGCATCTATGTTCATCAGGGATATTGGCCTATAATTCTCTTTCTTTGTAGTATCTTTATCATGTTTTGGAATTAGGATAATGCTGGCCTCGTGGAAAGATTTTGTAAGTGTTCCTTCCTCTTTGATTTTTTTGGAATAGTTTGAGGAGGATAGGTGTTAGTTCTTTGAATATTTGGTAAAACTCCCTGTGAAGCCATCCAGACCAGGGCTTTTGTTTACTGGGAGTTTTTTCTTGTTTGTTTGCTTTTTTTTTTTTTGTTCTTTTTATTTCTTTATTGATTATGGTGTCACATAATTGTCCTCATCCCTCCATTTCCATCCCAAACCCTTCCCTAAGTATACACCAACCAGATCTGAAATACTATGGCTGACATGTACACATAAGGAACTGTTTGACATTGAAATAGGGACTCAAAAGAACTGTTGGCCCAGAAAGGAACTCACTACAGACTGATTCATTTGCCTCTCAGCATAACCATTATGGCTTATCTCAGTTTTGGTCCTTATAAGGGAATATGGGAGGGTTTTTTTCTTAGTAGTAGTTCTGTTGCAATTAATCAGTAGTTATTGGCCTATGGAGGTTTTATGATAATTCATGATTGAGTTTTGGAAGATTGTATTTTTCTAGAAATATGTCCATTTCATCCAGTTTGTTGGACTATACTTTTTCATAGTTTGGTTTTTTTGTTTTTGTTTTTTGTTTTTGTGATCCTTTGTATTTCTGTGGTGTCAGTTCTTACTTCACTTCCTTCATTTCTGATTTTCTTTATTTGGGTCCTCTCTCTTTGTTTCTTTTTTTTTTAATAAACCTTTATTGTTCATATTATTACAAAAGTTCCTCATTTTTTATCCCCTCCACCAGGTTCCTACCCCACCCTCTGTCCTTTCCCCACCCACCATTGTCCTCATCCATAGGTACACAGTTTATGTTCAGTCTCTTCCTGCACCCCCTACTCCTCTTTTCTCTCAGAATCATCAGTCCACACCCCTTCCATACCTCTGATTCTATTATATTCAACAGTTAATATTGTTCATCAGGTTTTTTAATTCCCTTGGTGTTTTTTGTTTTAGTTTTTGTTTTTTAATTGGCTTCCAAAAAGGAGTTTAAGGTCAAAAGGAGTTTTGGGTGTGCCCAGATCCTATTCATCAAAATCTGGGTAAGCTCCTTAATTTTTGGTACAAGATTTAGATTATCGAGACCTAGGTGAGTCAAGGTCCTATTTGTTCCTCATTCCAAGCACATGGATTAAGAAATCAGTACTGTTAAGAGGATTTGCCAGTGCCCTCGGGCTCAGCTGATAAGAATTAAAAGAATGTCCATGTGCCTTCTCGGGCAGCTCTCTACATCTCACCCTTTCTTACTAATTAAAATAAAATTTAAACATCGATAATAGGGCTCTAAAATTAAAAACAATTGCAAACAATGCCAATGCAAAAACTAAACCACATACATGTTATTTTCAAAACTTGAATGCCAAGAGCAAAACTCTGGCTATTAAATAATAACAACAATGCCAATGCAAAACAACAAAATGAGAAATCAGAATTATGGACCTATTAATATTTTTAGCTACTAAATGAGTCTCTTTTGTTGCTGGTGTACATTTACTCAGAGTCCTTGGACTTGCTGCATAAGACTTTGTAGAAGACTGGAAGCTAACAGATGCTAGCATAAGCAGGAACATGATTAAAGAAGTAGCTTCCATTTCAGTCTTTAATTTCTTCGGATAACTCCATGTTGGCACCTCAGTCCCTTGCGTAGCCTTCAGTTTTCTTCTCCCACTTTGCTGTTGTCTGGGTAACTCTCAGTCCTTTTGGGTGAAGGGATACAGGAGCTTCTCTGAGTCCATTGTGATGACGGTCATAACACTCTGGTACCCGAATTGGCTGCATTGCTCCTTCTTTCCTTTCATTTTGAACCCAGGGTTTGACCCCACAACACTTCGGGCCTGGATGCTCCAGGCCTGGATGCTCCGGGCCTGGCTGCTCCGGGCCTGGCTGCTGCTGCTCTGGGCCTGGCTGCTCTGGGCCTGGCTGCTCTGGGCCTGGCTGCTGCTGCTCCAGGCCTGGCTGCTCTGGGCCTGGCTGCTGCTGCTCCAGGCCTGGATGCTTCAGCCCTAGCTGCTTCGGGCTTGGCTGCTGCTGCTCCGGGCCTGGCTTCTCCAGGCCTGCCATTCTTCCATTTCTCCAGCTGGTCACATTCTAAAAGCCCCATCGGTCCCCCATTGCTTCCACATTCATGTTAACCATTGACCACTAACTACCCAGTACCTCCTTCCTGCAGTCCTGGATGACAGATGTCCTTCATATTAGTTTCAATCCTCAAATTGTTGTGGGAGTGGCAGACCAAACACTCACTCATGCCGCCATCTTGGTTTCTCCTCCAATTGGTACTCTCGTTTGTGATCTATTTCTCTTTGTTTCTTGAAGAGTCTGTCTAAAAGTTAATCTTGTTTATCTTTTCAAAAGAGCCAGCTCTTGGTTTTATTGATCTTTTGTATGTTTTTTAAGTCTTGATGTTATTTATTTCCACTCTGATCTTCATTATTTCCTTCCTTCTACTTATTCTTGGCTTTTATTGCTGTTCTTTTTGTAATTCTTTTAGTTGTAGGGTTAGATGGTTTATTAAGAGTTTTTCTTGTTTTTTGAGGTAGGCCTGTAATGCTATGAACTTCCCTCTCAGGACTGCTTTCACTGTGTCCCACAGATATTAGGTTATTGTATGTTCATTTTCATTTGTTCCCAGGAAGTTTTTAATTTCTTCTTGATCTCTTTGGTGATCAATTCATTGTTTGTTTAATAACATGATATTGGACCTCCATGTGTTTGAATGTTGTTGAGTATGTTTATTGTAGTTGATTATAAATTTCATACCATTGTGACCCAAGAAGATGCTTGATAAGATTTCGATCTTCTTGAACTAATAGAGACTTAGTCTGTGTTCTAACATGTAATCTCTCTTTGAAAATGTCCTATGTGCAGTTGAGAAGAATGTATATTCTGTAGCTTTGGGGTGAAATGTTCTTTTAAAAAATGTCATTTAATTCCATTTAATCTACTGTGTCATTTAGAATAGCTGTTTCTCTATTGATTTATTTTTCTAGAAGATCTATCCAGTTATGTTAGTGGGGTGTTAAAGTCCTCTGCTGTGCGGGCAGAGATCTCTTGGAGGTGTGTGAAGCCAGAGGCCATTACTGCAGGACTTGGGAAGGAGCTGAAGGGAAAACAAAGTTTGTCTGCACCAACCCGAGACTCTGCCCCATCTGTGGCTGAGCACAGAAGCTCTCCCAGAGGCTGGCTTTCTCTAAGGAGGGACTGGCCAGAATCCAAAGCTTGTCTGCACCTTTACCAAAGAGGTGCGCACGCCTGCAACCAATCTTCTGAAACTCTCCAGGAACAGGACTTTTCTAAGGCGAGACTGACAGGGAACCAAAGATTGTCTGCGCCATCCTGAGACCCTGCCCTATCCAAGCAGAGTACAGAAGCCCTCCTAGCCGAGACACTGCTGACTCTCACAGTCAATTGGCTTGGAGATCAATGCTTCCCAGTGATACCAACAATAAACAACAAGACTGCACACACAGCCCACAAAGGGCTACACCAAGACTGTCCACCGCAGGTAACTGGGAAGGCTGTGCTACTGGGCTCTACCAGAACACCTAGCACACAAAGCTATTCCATCAAATCAGGGAAACAACTAAAATGCAGACAAGAAGAAGGACACAAAGGAAGGAGATGGAGGAAAAGAAAATATTGGACATTGAGTTCAAAACTACAGTTACAAGGTTATTCAACAATATCCTAAAAAGGCAGATAAAATAAATGAGACCTATGAGGATATGAAAAGGGAGCAAATAGAAATAATAAGGGATCAACTAGAAATGAAGAAAACATTGTCTGAAATAAAAAATATTATACAAAGTCCTAAAAACAGACTGGAAGATCGCAAGAATCAAGATAAAGATTTAGAACACAAAGAGCCAGAGGACACTCCTCTGCAGAAGGGAGAAGATAAGAGAATCCAGAAAGTTGAAGATAGTGTAAGAAACCTCTGGGACAATTTCAAGCAAACCAACATCAGAATTATGGGGATTCCAGAAGAAGAGAAAGAGCAAGATACCGAAAGAATACTAGAAGAAATAGTGGCAGAAAACTTCCCCCACCTGGGGAAAGAAATAGACTTACAAGTCCAGGAAGCACACAGAACCCCAAACAAAATGAATCCAAGGAGGACCACACCAAGACACATCATAATTAAAATTCCAAGAGCAAAAGACAAAGAGAGAACATTAAAAGCAGCAAGAGAAAAGCAGGTAGTGACCTATAAAGGAGCACCCATACGATTGTCAGCTGATTTCTCAACAGAAACCATGCAGGCCAGACGGGAATGGCAAGAAATATTCAAGGTGATGAATAGCAAGAACCTACAGCCAAAAATAATCTACCCAGCAAAGCTATCACTCAGAATCAAAGGACAGATAAAGAGCTTCACAAATAAAAAAAAGCTAAAAGAGTTCATCACCACCAAACCAGAATTATATGAATTGCTGAAGGGGGTTATTTAGGAAGAGGAAGAAGATAAAGATAAAAATTATGAACAACAAATACGTAGCTATCAACAAGTGAATCTAAAAACCAAGGGAATTAAAAAATCTGATGAACAATATTAACTGGTGAATATAATAGAATCAGAGGTATGGAAGGGGAGTGGACTGACGATTCTCGGGGAAAAGGGGAATGGGGGTGTGGGAAGAGACTGAACAAAAACTGTGCACCTATGGATGAGGACAATGGGGAAAGGACAGAGGGTGGGGTCTGGTGGGAACCTGGTGAAGGGGAGCAATTGAGGGGGGGGGGAGAGGATCACATTTGTAATAATCTGAACAATAAAGATTTATTTAAAAAATAAAAATTAAAAAAAAAATAAAGTCCTCTGCTGTGATTGTATTGCTGTCCATCTTTTCCTTATAATTCTTCAGAAGCTGTTTTATATATTTAGATGCTCCTATATTAGGTTCATATATGTTTATCAGAGTTGTATCCTCTTGTTGTATTGATTTATTTAGTATTATGAAGTGGCTTTCATCATCTCTTGTAATGGACTTCACTTTGAAGTCTGTATTGTTATATCTGAGTATTACCACCCCAGCTATTTTTTTCATTTCCATTTGCATGGGAATTTCATTTTCCTCTCTTCACTTTCCTGTGTGAATCTTTTGTTCTGAGGTGGGTCCCTTATAGATAGCATGTATATATAATGTTTTCTTATCCATTAGCTATCCTATGTCTGTTGATTGCAGCATTTAAGATCATCATTTATAGATACTTATCTATTGCCATTCTATTCTTTATGCCTATGTTCTCCTCTTTCTCTCTACTTCTTCTTACAAAACTCAGTTCAGCATTTCTGCAGTGCTGGTTTGGTAATAATAAATTCTCTTAGCTTTTTTTTTTATCAATTCTCTCAAAGCTCTTTATTTCACCTTTGATTTTGAATGATAGCTAGTCTTGGGTTCAGTCCCGTGGCCTGAAGTGTTTCTATTGATAAATCAGCTGACAGTCTAATAGGAGCATTCTTGTAGGTAACTTTCTATCCTTCTCTTACAGCCTTTAAGATCCTTCCTTTGTCTTTAATGTTTGCCATCTTATTTATTATGTGCCTAGATGTGGATATTTTTGGATTTATAGTGATTGGAACTCTCTGTTTTTCCTGAACTTGAATGACTTTTTCCTTCACCAAGTTAGGGAATTTTTGTGCCATTATTTCTTCAAACAGGTTCTTTATTACTTTTTCAGATTCTTTTCTTCTGGCACTCCTATGATGCAAATTTTATGTTTCATGTTTTCCTAAACATCCCTTAGACTCTCCTGCTTTTTAATTTTTTTTTTCCATTTGCTGCTCTGATTAGGTGTTTTTTCTGCCTTGTCTTCTAATTTGCTGCAATGCTCATCACCTTCTTTTGGTTTACTGTTGAAACTTCCAGGGTATTCTTTATTTCCACTGTGTCACTCCTTGTTCTTACCTATTTCTTATTGTTTCCACCTCTCTTTTCATGTTGGTGTAGCTCTCATTAAGTCCTTTATAAATCTCATTAAGTTGCTTGTACTTTCTTTGAGTTCTTTGAGCACCATTATTACCATTACTGTGAATTTTTTATTTGGCAAAGGCATTTCCTCCTTTTCTTTCATTTTGGGGTTCTTTGTTGCCACATTTTTGCTGTTCCTTTTGTTTTAATTTCTTTGTATTAAGATAAAACTGCTATGCCTCCCAGACTTTGTGGGGTGGTTTTATGTAGCAGATGTTCTGTGGGACCCAGTTGTACAGTCTCTTGTATCTCCTGAGCTGGGTGCTCTAGAATGGCCCTTTGCTTGAGTTATGTAGGTTCTCCTGTTGTACTTGGGTTTTGAATATTATTGCCATGTTGGTGGATGGAGTTTCCTCTCAGGCTCACTGAGTATGTGATTCATCTCTGACCATGTTGTGATTGCTGTTGTGGAAGTGCTAACTGAGCAGAACAAAATACAACACAACAAACATGAAACAAAATAAAATAAAATAAAATAAAATAAAATAAAATAAAATAAAATAAAAACATACACAAGACCCCTGTTGAACCAATAAAAGCAACCACAAGCAAAGAGAGAATTAGGAAAGAGATATGAGAGCAAGAATGATAGAAAAGAAGGAATGAAAAATATGAGGAGAAAAGAAAACAAACAAAAAAAATAGCACAAACAAACAAAAAAAAGGCAGGGGAAGAAATATGTAGTTGCAGAGATGAAATAAAGGAAATTAAAAAATTAGGGGAATATGGGAAAGAAGATGGTTTAAAATAAAGGAGGAAGAAAAGAAAGAAAAGGGAAAAAGTTTGAAAAGGAAAATATAGGAAAAAGCAGATAGACCTAAAATAAGAAAAGAAAGAAAGAAAAAAAAGATGAGAGAGCAGGAGAAAAAGAAAAAAGAAAGAAAAGGAAAAAAAATTAGTGGAAAAAAAAGTTGAGTAGGAAAAGGGAAGAGGGAAATATATGAACAAAACAAAAAAGACTAGAATAATAACAAATCAATAAAGCAGATAGGTGAAGAAGATAAGTTTAAAAAGGAAAGAGAATAATAAAAAGGAAAAGAGAAGAAGAAAAGGAGGCAGGGAATGAAGTGAAGTGGCATTTGTTTCATCAGAGTTTAGTGCCCCATTGGAGCTCCCTTTGGAACCTACTCTTCTGATGGCTGTGGCTGACTGTTCTGTCTGCCAATTCTGAGCTTCTTTTGAGGTACTTAGATGCTTACCACTGTCATTAACTGTCTTCCTTTGGCTTTCATCAAATTGCTTGAAGCTCCACAGTTTGTGTCTGTCTCCATAGAACTTGGCTGCAAGCAGGCGGGGCTAATCTTCCCTCTAAAATAGGTTTGTTAGCAGCATGGGGCTCAGGGCTGGGTCAGCAAACTTCTAGTTCCCCGGGCTCCACCTCTGTCTGCCTTTTCCTGCTAGCCAGCTGTCAATCTTAATCTCAAAAGTCTGTTTCTGAAAGGACGTTAGGTGGGGCAAGTGCTATTCAGTTTTCAGGGAATGTTTGTGGGTGTGTTTCCCTGCCCCAGATATACTCTGCAAATACTGTGGCTCAAAATACTGTTTTGCCCTTGGCTGGGCAGTGATCCTTGTACTCAGTCCAGTGGGATCAGCCGGAAACCTCGAGTTACCAGCACTCCCATGTGGGACAGCACCATTCAGGTTTCTGGGATAGTGGGGCTGATGGCCCCTCTTCCAGTCCAGTCACTGAAGCTCCCCAAAACTTTTCAAACCTATAGGCTTGGCCTCTGCTTTCGTTTTTTCTGAAAATGTCAAAATGCAAGGTGTGGGAGGCAAGGCTCCTGAGGCTGGGACAGGTTGTATTACCCAGTGGGGGGGGTTTTCCTTTTCCTTCCCTGTGGCTACTGGGAATGGCTAGCTCCTCTCAGGAAATGTGTTTGTTTCAGTTTGGGGGTGTACAACCAAAGGCTGGCTCCTGCCTGCTGCTTTTCCACATCTCCCCACAATGCTTCCCACCCCAGCTTCTCCTAGGCACCTCAAGTACTCACCTCCCTGCCTGCATGGAAGCTTAGGGTGAGTAGCTACAAATAGAAACTGCTCTGGGATAAAAAACAAAAACAAAAACAAACAAACAAAAATCTGCAGCTTTGTCTCCCACCGGCTCTGATCTACCAGCTCCATAGCGACACGCAGCCCTGCCAGCTGGATGTTATGTTGACTGCTGTTTTCGGCTCTGGTGCTCTGGGTTGTGAAGCCCCGCCTTGGTTCCGGGCCTCTATCTTCTGAGAGAACAGACCCTCTGTAGCTGGCAGCTCACTCCTCACTCTTGGCTTCCCTACCTGCCACTTCTGGAAGCTGGGCCAGCTCCTCTCATCACCTCAACCTTCTTACCAGTCTCCAGGTGTTTTGTCCTTCCTTGATATGTCTCCTCCTCAGCTGGACCTCAGTTGGTAATTCCAGGTATGTTCCCCACTTTAATTTTATAAGTCTGGCCTGGGAGGAGGTGCAAGAAAGGTCTGCCTATTCGGCCACCATTTTTCCCAGACCTTCAATTACTATTGAAGGGAAGATGAGTCTGGAAGAAATTTCTTTTCAGTGCACCATTCTGAGTGTTTCCTAGTGAGACTGGACTGCGATACTTCTGCATCAGCAGTATCCAAAAATCTCAATGCAGTCACAGGGCTGTATTTTTCCTGGATTCTGTGCAACTTACGCATTAGCGGTTCTTATGGAGAAGTTTTCTTTGGGCAAGATGTCCAGTTAAATCAAATTTAGGCACAAATACTTTTCAACTACATAAATTCTTCTTGTTTTATCTGCAAATCAAAAACTACTCACAGAGGAAGAGCAGCTCGTGTAGGTTTGAGGAACACTCCAACCTCTTCACTGAAACCATTTTACTAGTATTGTTGAAAAACACTTCAGAAGTGTGCAATTCACTTACTCAGAGAACTTACCAAAGCTAATAACTTATTATGGTTTTTTTAAAATATATTTTATTGATTTTTTTTACAGAGAGGAAGGGAAAGAGATAGAGAGTTAGAAACATCAATAAGAGAGAAACATCCATCAGCTGCCTCCTGCACATAATGGGGATGTGCCCATAACCAAGGTACATGCACCCTCTCCAATCTGGCATTCCTCTCACAATCCAGGACTACTGGCTCCCAACTGCTCGCCTGCCTGCCTTCCTGATTGCCCCTAACTGCTTCTGCCTGCCAGCCTAATAACCCCCTAACCACTCCCCTGCCAGCTTTATTAATGCCTAACTGCTCCCCTGCCAGCCTAATTGCCCCTAATTGCCTTCCCATGCCAGCCTGGTCACCCCCAGCTTCCCTCCTTTGCCAGCCTGGTCACCTCTAACTTCCCTCCCCTGCAGGCTTGATCACCCCAACTGCCCTCCCTTGCAGGCCTGGCTTTTCCCAACTGCCCTCCCCTGCTGGCTATCTTGTAGTGGCCATCTGTGTCCACATTGGGGCAGCCATCTTTGACCACATGGGGGCAGCCATCTTGTGTGTTTGCATATCATTATTTTATTAGATAGGATTAGATAGGATAGAGGCCTAGTGCATGGGTGGAGACAAGCTGGTTTATCCTGAAGGGTGTCCTGGATCAGAGTGGGGGTTCCCTTAGGGCATAGGGTGGCCTGGACAAGGAGCCTGTGGTGGTTTGCAGGCCGGCCACACCCCCTGGTGACCCAAGCGGAGGCCCTGGTATCTGAGATTTATTTATCTTCTATAATTAAAACTTTGTAGCCTGGAGTGGAGGCCTGGACCAGCAAGGGCAGGCAGAAAGCTTGGCTTTCTCCATTGCCAGGGAAACCCACACCTCCCTCCTGCTCTCTGTGGCTGCAGCCATCTTGGTTAGGTTAATTTCCTATTCACTCCTGATTGGTTGGTGGGCATGGCTTGTGGGTGTAGGAGAGGTATGGTCAATTTGCATATTACTCTTTTATTAGATAGGATTCTCCTTTACAGGGCTTATAAAAAGGGGATGTATACATTATAATCAAATATTTAAATATTCTTTAAAATGCCAAATAACCCCTCACTCTTAGTATGCCATCCTGATTTGATTTTATTCTATACTCTTCCAAATCTTGACCTTATCTAGATTTTACTTATTCTAAATGTTGTTGTAATAAAAGGGGTTCTTTGATTCATGGCACCACACAATAGACACAATGAATGTTAGCTTAATGAATGCAGGGAGGTACAAAAGAATGGGAAGTTGTACCTTATATCACCTTTTAGACTCTCACCTACGGTTCAACTAGTCTCACATGTAGAAGGATATCCACCTCCTTCTGTATGGTTGATATCTAGACTCTACAAAGACCAGAATCAAATCTTGGCTCCAACAGCCAATTAAATATGTGATCATGCGCAAGTTACTGGATTTATCTAAATCTCTTTTTCAACTAGAAAATAAAGATACTAATAGTACGTTTATCTTTGAAGTATCATGTTCCTAGCACAATAGCTAATATTTACTGTTTACTATTATTGTGATGTGCCTCACCTCAAACTTTATGCTGGTCAAATAAGACTATATTCCCAAATGTATAAAGATCTTTCTTTCATTAAGATAAATAGATGTAAAAATAGACTTTTGCTTTCTTTGATATTGTAGAGGCCATATCATTACATCAAAATAGGTGTATCATAATTTATGCCTGCCTTTAGTTGTTGAATAATTTTAAATACTTTTCAAATTATTTGATAGTATCAATCATATTGATGAACATTATTATATCTATGTACTAATATATGCTATAATCTATTCTATATGTGAATATATAGATTTTTCTCATTTAAACCATTCCCTTAAGATATATTTTCAGGAGTATTAGTGCTGAGCAAAGGGTATGACATTTTGATACTTGTTAGAAAGTGCTAATATACTGCTTTTTTCATTGAATTTCTGATCAGAGCCCATATTTGTCTTACAGTTCAGAGAAAGAGGCACCCAGTAGATACATTGGAAATATATTACTTGTAGGATCCTTTTCTCTAGAGAAGCAATGAAGGGGGCCTTGCACCTCTTGGACTGCACGTGTATTTACTAAATGAAAAGGAAGTAACATGGCTCACATTCCATCCATAAAGACTTGTTTCTTTGGAACAACTTTTTCATCTTATTGGGGAGCTGGTTGTGCGCATATGAGTTGCAGTTCTCTCTCTAATCCCTAGTTGGGTTTTAGAGATTGACCTTGTAACTTGGCACTGTGAAGTTCCTTTATACTTATAGCCTCACTGAGGGTAAATAGCAATTTACTTGGAATCTCACAGCTTCCATTTTGCTCTCATAAAGACATATTTTTATAGAAGGCTGGTGAACTCACCTGGGGTCACAAAACATGGCTGGATTGGTTTGCCACCTATATGAAGTTGGTGTCCACCCAACCTGGCTCAGAGGCTGAGTACCACCTGGCAGACAGGCTGGTAACACAGGGTGCACCACCAGCACAGAGGTGAGTTCACTTAAATCCACAACTGACAACGTTTTTATTGTAGAAACCACCAACAACCCCTTACCCTTTTAAAAGGCAGGCACTACTGATTATAAGTAATATTTCTGCAATTCTTCAATGCAAACACTATCATTTCAGGCTATTTAATATACACACAAGCATAATATGCTTAACAGTTCATAACTTCCTTTTTTCTGTTTTATACTGTTATTTGGGTTTTGATTTTCCAATATAGCATCCATACTCATGATTAACACAAAATAATGACATTTAACACAAAATCATAAGCCACAGAACACCCATATTTATGATTATGTAAAAATGCATTGCAATTATGTTCATTAGAAAATTTTGCATTTTCCTGTAAATAATGAATCCTGAATGTGTGTTAGTTACCACCAAATAAATGAGCTAAGTAGTGGCCTTCAAGTATTATTTTTACATTATGTGATTTTATTTACTACTAGAGGCCTGGTACATGAATTTGTGCATGGATGGGATCCCTTAGAGAAGCCTGCAGTGATCAGGCAGAAACTGGCAGTCCAACTCCTGCCTGCCACTCCTGCTCATACTGGCCCTGCTGCTCACTCCCAGTCAGTCCTGATCACCTCTAACTGCCCTCCCCTTCCAGTCTTGTCACCCCTAACTGTCCTCCCCCACAGGTCTGGTCACCCCTAACTGCCCTCCCCTGCTGTCCTGGTCCCCCAACTGCCCTCCCCTGCTGCCCTTCCCCTCCCCCCAACTGCTCTCCTCTGCAGGTCTGCCCTCCCCTTCAGTCCTGGTCACTCCAACTGCCCTCCTCTGTCAGCCCGGTCACCCCTAACTGTGCTCCCTGCTTACCTGCTCCCCCCCAACTACCCTGGTCTCCCCCAACTTCCCTTCTCTACAGGCCTGGTTACCCCTAACTGCCTTCCTCTGCCAGCATGGTCACCCCCAACTGCCCTCCTCTGCAGGCCTGGTCACTCCCAACTGCCCTCCTCTACTCTACTGGCCTGGTCACCCCTAACTGCCCACAACTGCCCTCCCCTGCAGGCCATCTTGTGGCAGCCATCTTGTGTCTTGGAGTGACAGTCAATTTGCATATTATTCTTTTATTAGATAAGATAGTAGATGCTTCTTCAATTTTTTTTTTTATTATAAGATGTTTAAATTTCCAAACCATCTTTTAATTACAAATATTTTCAGGAAATCTAACTTGAATAAAATAAAAATAAAAAACACTTTTGTTCCATAAATAATACTTCTCACACTTTTCTATTTTATAATGAACTAGAGGCCCGGTGCATGATATCATGCATGGGAGGGGTCCCTTCTCACACTTTTCTATTTTATAATGAACTAGAGGCCCAGTGCATGTTATCGTGCATGGGTGGGGTCCCTAGGGATGGCCTGCAGGGATTGGGCCCCAGCTCGCACCCCCAGCCTTGCAGCCCTACAGCCCCATCTGGCACCCCTCGTTAGCCTGGTGCCGCCTACTCACCTGCTCCATCATGCTGCCTTCAGGGCAATCAATAGGGGCTGGGCCCCTGCCCAGTTCTCTCAGCGCCTGAGAGCCAAGCTGCAGCCCTGCCCCCCACCACCTTCGCTGGTCTCTGTCTATGGAGAATAGGGCCCCTGCTCGCACTCATCTTGGCGTGGCACCGCCAGATCACCTGCTCCACAATCCTGCCATGGTGGGTGGCACTTTCATCAGGGTCCATTAGGGCCAGCAGCACCTCCACTGCTACCTGCTGCAGCACCGCATCACCAACATCCGCCAGGTTCTGCACCGCCCCCTGGTGGTCAGCACACATCATAGCGAGTGGTCAAACTCCCAGTTAAATGACCACCCAAGAGGACAATTTGCATATTAGGATTTTATTATATAGGATTTATGGAGAAACCACAAAACAGCTGTTAGATTTCCATTAGACTGCATATTTAATACACTCAGCCTTTCACCCTCATCACTCATTGAAAAACATGTGTTCTATTGGTCAGTCTCAGAAATCCTAATTTACCTAACATAAAAATTGCATTCAGTAGTTAGTGAAAGTGATATAAACCAGTATTTTTCTTGTCACTACCAATATGTTCTGTTTATACATAGCTTATTTTGCCACATGTTGAAAGAATATGTTCATTAAGGAAAAAAGTATATTATTTTTAATGATATTGGATGTTATTTTAAATATTGCCGGTTGAAAAGCAAGAACATTTTAGTGTAATTACAGTTCAGCTAATGGCTAAACAATTAAAAATAATTTCAAATAAAAATAGATTCTGAAAGCACATCAAATACTTCGATATCTGCATAGTAGAGTTTTAGAGAAGGAGCCTCATTCATTCTGAATTTGTGATAATCAGAGCATGAGTTGAAGTTTGCTTTTTATCCACACACTAAGCAAATGAATACACATTGCTTGTTATGCTGAGTTATGTAATGTGATATTTTATTAAGACCAGTATAAATGCTTTTTAATTGGCTTGATAATTATGTTGCATTATACAGTATTTTAAAAATTCAATTTGGCACATGAATGCCTCTTGAGTCATAATTGCCTGGAAAAATTATGCTTTTTTTTTTCTTTAAATGAATCCCTAGTATGGACTTATTTGTAAAATCTGGCCAAAGAAACTTAACATTAATTGAATCATGTTTAATTATTTTAAAAAGCTGGCCATGTGCCCATTTGATTGGCTTCTTAAAACACATGAAAAAGAGTTTAAAATATTGATCTACTTATCAAAAACTATAGTTCCATTTCAAAAGCAGTAAAATTTTATTAGTGATGAAACAGCTTCTATTTTGTAATCTATAAATAAAATTATTTAACATAAAAGTTCCTTAAGTGATTATTTAAAAAAATTCTTTACTGGAGAAACCAAGATGGCGGCATAGGTAAACACCTAACTGCAGCCTCACACAACAATTTCAAAATATACAACTAAAATACAAAGTGGATATCATCCAGAACTACAGGAAAGTTGACTGACTGGAAATTCTACAACTAGAAGGAGAAAGAAAACCAGAAGAAAAATCAGAGGAGCTGTAAAAGCCTAAGGTGCAGAGACACGGTACACACGTGGGGAGAGGACAGAGCTGGAAAGGAGGGGCGGCCGAGTGCCTGGTTGGCGTTCCCTAGCGGGAAGGAGATAAAAGCTCTGGACTGAGGTGAGCCCCAGTTCCAACTGCACTAAACCCCAGTTCTGGGCGAGACCCTGTGGACCCATGTTCATATAGAGGGATTCTAAGCTGTAAGGTGGAAACTCAGGGGAGCGGTGAAAAGCAGAGCCCCGGCCGAAACCGGTTTGGCTCAGTGGATAGAGCGTCGGTCTGCGGGCTGAAAGGTCCCAGGTTTGATTTCAGTCAAGGGCATGTACATTGGTTGCAGGCACATCCCCTATAGGGGGTGTGCAAGAGGCAGCTGGTCGATGTTTCTCTCTCATCAATGTTTCTAGCTCTCTATCTCTCTCCCTTCCTCTCTGTAAAAAATCAATAAAATATATTTAAAAAAAAAAAAAAAAAAAAAAAAGCAGAGCCCCGGAGTCACGCACATTGCGTGCAGAGGATGGACTATTAGACTGTGCTGCTGGATTGCCCTAGTGGGAAGGAGACAAAAGCTCCAAACTGTGCAGAGCCCCAGTTCCAACTGCACTGAACCCCAGTTCTAGACCAAACCCTGGGGACCCAAGCTCATACGGAGGGAGGCTGGGCTGTAAAGCAGAAACTCAGGGGAGTGGTGAAAGGAAGTCCCGGAGGAGCGCACATTGAGCTCAGAGGACTGACTGTTGACTGTGCCGCTGGATTGCCCTAGCAGGAAGTAGACAAAAGCTGTGACTGCACTTAAACCCCACTTCCAACTGCACTGAACCCCAGTTCCAGGCTCATTGGGGGTGAAACTAGACTGTCTGGTAGTGGGTGAAACTTGAGAGCACATTTCTCTCAGAGGTGCTTGCAGCGAGTACCAAAGCAGCAAGTACCAAAAGACACTGAGGAACACTAAGACTCAGGAACCTCATAGGGCGGGGCTGACAGAAAGCCAAGGCTGTAGGCTCCACCCTGAAACTCCGCCCCATCCAAGCTGAGCATAGAGGCTCTTGAATAAGACTGTCTCCCAGCATAGACACAGCTGATCCTCACAGCCAATTGGCCTGGAGGTCAATTCCTCCCAGTGATACCAACAACAATTAAGACTTAACTACAAAAGGCTGTATACACAGTCTACAAAGGGGTGCACCGAGATAACTGGGAGGCTGACCCACTGAACCATATAGAACACCTTAACACACAAAGCCACCCTACCAACTCAGGAAAGCAGCGAAAATGCCGAGACAAGGAAACAGATCACAAACGAAAGAAATGGAGGGAAAAAATCGACTGGATATAGAGTTTAAAACCATGCTTTTAAGGTTTTTCAAGAATCTCCTAGAAAAGGCCAATAAAATAAATGATACCTATGAGGATATGAAAAGGGATCAACTAGAAATAATAAAGGATCAACTAGAAATAAAGAATACATTCTCTGAAATAAAAAATATTATACAGAGTCCTAAAAACAGAATGGAAGATTGCAAGAATCAAGTCAAAGATTTGGAACACAAAGAGCCAGAGGAAACTCCTCCGCAGAAGCAAGAAGACAAGAGAATCCAGAAAGTTGAATATAATGTAAGAAACCTCTGAGACAACTTCAAGCGAACCAACATCAGAATTATTGGGGTCCCAGAAGATGAGAGAGAGCAAGATACTGAAAACATATTGAAAGAAATGGTGACAGAAAACTTCCCCCACCTGGGGAAAGAATTAGACTTACAAGTTCAGGAAGCACACAGAACCCCAAACAAAAGGAATCCAAAGAGGACCACACCAAGACACATCATAATTAAAATTCCAAGAGCAAAAGACAAAGAGAGAATATTAAAAGCAGCAAGAGCAAAGCAGGTAGTTACCTATAAAGGAGCACCCATACGATTGTCAGCTGATTTCTCAACAGAAACCATGCAGGCCAGACGTGAATGGCAAGAAATATTCAAGGTGATGAATAGCAAGAACCTACAGCCAAAAATAATCTACCCAGCAAAGCTATCACTCAGAATCAAAGGACAGATAAAGAGCTTCACAAATAAAAAAAAGCTAAAAGAGTTCATCACCACCAAACCAGAATTATATGAATTGCTGAAGGGGGTTATTTAGGAAGAGGAAGAAGATAAAGATAAAAATTATGAACAACAAATACTTAACTATCAACAAGTGAATCTAAAAACCAAGGGAATTAAAAAACCTGATGAACAATATTAACTGTTGAATATAATAGAATCAGAGGTATAGCAGGGGAGTGGACTGATGATTCTTGGGGAAAAGAGGAGTGGGGGGGTGCAGGAAGAGACTGAACATAAATTGTGTACCTATGGATGAGGACAATGGGGGGTGGGGAAAGGGCATAGGGTGGGGTGGGAACCTGGTGGAGGGGGGGGGAAAAGGAACTTTTGTAATAATATGAACAATAAATATTTATTTTAAAATAAATAAATAAATAAATAAATAAATAAATAAATATTGAATAGTATAGTATTAGGTTATTTGTATTCTTGCTTTTTGGATAATCCTGAACAATCATAAAAGAGGAAATGAAAGAAGTAGTAGTAACATTTATATCATCTACAGATTTTAATTCCCTGTGTGTATACTGCATGGGGAAATGATTACTAAGTCACACTTTGAATTTACGTGTATATAGTATATGTGCACAGGAGGCCTGCCTGCTGCTCCATAAAGGCCTGGTACAAGGTTGGCATCTGGGGACCTGGATTTGGGGAGGGTTCTCACTGTCATAACTGGTAAGATAAGAGTGGTTCACTCTGTCTAGACTGTTTGTGCAAGCAGTGTGGCTCATCTGCATTCCTCCTTCAAGTCCGGAGTTTTGGTTTGCGCCAGATAGAGCCTGCCTATGTGGCTAGCTCCCGGTGTTAACCTTCCTAGGTTCTCTAAGAAGCTTTCCTGGTTGGCAACATTTCACAGGTGTTGCTGGGATAATGAGTAATCCTGTGTGACCACTCAGACAATATTCTGGAAGCCTCCCCCTGAATCACCTGGATTTCTCTCCCCCTGTGGCTTTTCCTTGCTGATTTTGCCTTGTATCCTTGCTTATATAGTCCTCACAGCCAGTCATAAAGCCCTAGGGTTGGGAGGGGACTCCTGACCTGGAATCTCATTGGCAGTGGCTGTCGTGTCTGGATGATGGAGCTCAGCATCGCAGCACCTCAGCAGAGAGGCTGGTGTGGTGGCCAACACTTTCCTCAGCACAATGTTTAAAACACTTTCCTCAAGTCACCCTTAGAGCTTTAGGTTATGGGCTTAGCCCCCATTTTTAATTTAAAGGTTACTTCTTTAGTTTAACGTTTTCTAAATCCTCAATGGTTAGCACTGTAACCCATTTAATAAATGTTGAATTTATTTGAAGAGATCTCCCAGTAGTACCTGGACTCTGCTCTTTCTAGTCCTGTCCTTACCCTTCCCCCCTCTCCCACAGTATTTACTTCCCACACCCCCTGAACCTTTATACACATACTCTGAACTTGTCAGAAGAAATGCCATCTTTGGAGTTTTGTGTATTAACAACTCTTAGGAACACTGATGTGTAGATATATCCACATTTAATAATGATTTTCAGTACATATTATATGCCGAAATCTGAATCTAAACTCAAATTTACATGTAATAACAGCCTTAATAAATTAAAATGTATTCAAATGCTAAATGAATTGACCAGATAGCCTGAAAAATAATTTCAAATAAAAATATTCGCTACCTTTGGAACCATAAATTTTGTCCATCTTTTACATGTACCCAATGAGTATAGTAATTTAATTTTCCTACTGAAGGTGCTGCCATTCTAATTTCACTATTAATGGCTGCCATTTAAACACTTAGAGCAGATTCTGCTACTACATATATTTTAGGGTGCATGGCAAAAGCTCATAGTCACAGGAAACCACTCATACTTGTGGGTACAGCACAACATGGGAGCACTGTTGCTAAATCTGTGTCACACAGATGCTGAGCTGAGAAGCCAAATGCTCTGCACCTCCATTGATTGCCCTTTGTTTGGGACTGTCATGAACTAATTGGCAAGTTCTGAATTTCTGAAGCCCTAGAAGTTATTTTAAAATATAAAATATTGCCTACCTCAGTGGTCGGCAGACTCATTAGTCAACAGAGCCAAACATCAACAGTACAGCGATTGAAATTTCTTTTGAAAGCCGAAAATCACCTTCTGCGCATGGACCACGAAGTTTCAGTCACACTGTATGTGTGCGCCCGCACATGGTATTTCATGGAAGAGCCACCCTCAAGAAGTCAAAGAGCCACATGTGGCTTTTGAGCCACAGTTTGCCAAACACTGCCCTAACTGGTTTGGCTCACTGGATAGTGTCAGCCTGCTGACTGAAGGATCCCAGGTTCGATTCTGGTCAAGGGCACATGCCCAGGTTGTGAGCTCGATCCCCAGTATAGGGTGTGCAGGAGGCAGCTGATCAATGATTCTCTCTCATCACTGATGTTTCTATTTCTCTCTCCCTCTCCCTTCCTCTCTGAGATGAATAAAATAAATAAAATAAAAAATATTTATGAAAATGCTAAAATGTACCTATTTACTTATAGTGAAACCATAACATTTTGTCTAGTTTTATGACAAGTCTATCCTATATAATAAAAGTATAGTATGGCCTTAACCCGTTTGGTCAGTGGATAGTGTCGGCCTGTGGACTGAAAGATCCCCGGTTCGATTCTGGTCAAGGGCATGTACCTAGATTTTGGGCACATCCCCAGAAGAGGATGTGCAAGAGACAGCTAATCAATGTTTCTCTCTCATCGCTATTTCTAACTCTCAGTAAAAGATCAATAAAATAAAATATATATTTTTTAAAAGTGTAGTATGAAAATTATCCTCTCCACTGGGAGTTGTCCCAGAGTTCAACCAGGGGGCGGAGCTGGCCGGTTGAAGGGAGGTAGGCCCCTGCTGGCAGCCAACAGCTGATAGGGACCTTACCAATACACGAATTTTGTGCACTGGGCCTCTAGTATTGTATATGTAGCAAATATGTGATTTAAAATGTAGTTAACTCACAACAAGATTAAAAATCTTTTCTGAAAAACTTTTTTTTTAAACATCAGATTCAAGCACCTAGTAGCTCTTTGAAACCAAGACAATAGCAGTAAAGATGTATAGGGAACCTACCCCAAGATCTCCTGGTGTGTCCGCTGCCCAGCAGGTAGAATGACTGGCTACTGTGAGATAGCTTGGATAGCTTGGGGACTCCCTGACAGCAGAGTTTTTCAGAGAATGTATGTCTTAGACCAGCATGGGTGGTGGGCCAGCACTGGACCAGGAATGCTTGTGATTGGTCTACAACCAGATTGCTGTGGAAATGGAAAGTATTTAAATATTTTTATAGAAATTTGACACCAAATGTCATCCAAATACGTGTCTCTAATAACTCATTGTTACTGTGTTTTCAAAAGTATTGCTCTGTCATCTACTGGGACTTTCTAAATGGGCTTTCACCACAGATAGTTTAAGAGTGCTTGTTAAGAATTCAGTTTCCTGAGCTTCAACATAAGCCTCTGGAACCCAAATCTCTGAGAATGGGGGCAAGTCCAGGAGTCTGCATTTTAACAAGCTGTTCAGGCCATTCACTTCAGTCTGAAGTGTGGGAACTGCTTTAGGAAGAGGAACAACATACTGACTGACACTATAGAACCAGAATTGCAAAGAGCAGCTAGGATATAGTTGCTTGCAGTCCCCATGCATGAGTGCCATTGCCATTGCCTCTCAGAACCGCCTGGAGAAGACTCCCTCCAAGCCCCTTCATTGCCACCTGCAGGCAAGTTGTAATATTGCACTCATGGATAATGTGTAGTACTGACCACAGGCCAGAACCAGGGCAGGGATGTCAGCCAGTGCCAAGAGGCCATGTCCAAGAATTAGTTCCCTAGCTCTGATTAGGAAATGCCAAAGCTCTTCTCTCTCCACAGACACAGGCCCTTTCCCTCATCGAGAGAAAGCATACACATCACACAGGTTCTTGTTGGTTACAGGTTGAAAATAACTGTGAATAAAGGAGAATTTAATTCTCCCTGGGCACATGGCATTCTCATTTACCATGTCAGTTCTTAATAGATGATTTTGTGAGGAATAGAAAATGTTCATAGAGCTGTAACTGCTTCTCAGAGGCGGGACTTCATCGCCTGCGTGGCCCGAGCTCAGAATAGTGCCCACTCCCCTCCCAGACTTCAGGAAGAAGAGGCTGACCTTGCCTTGGTGGGTCTCTCTGGGCCCCACCTGAGTGCCTGTCACTTCCTGCTAACCCTGGGAAGGGGCCACAGAGGGGCAGCAGGAAGAGGAGGAGGAAACCACCAGAACTGAGAGGAACTGGGGGTTTTAACCTTGCCCTTGGGAACAACTACTTACTTCCTCAAATTTGAAGGGCCTCACCTTCTCTTCGTTAGGAATGTGCTTTACTCTCAGATGTGGCTCTCGGCTCACATCTTCAGAGACTACCAAGCAGGTACCTTTGGCCTTCCGGCAGCAGCACCCCTTCTTCTGTTTCCTTCCTGCCCTCTGTCTGCAGGCCGCCCTTTTAGGTTTGGGCCTCCCCTCCCTGGGCAAGCTTTCTGCAACTCCTGGGCAAACCCAGCCCTTCCTCTCTTCTCTCCTGGTGCCTCCTAGGCAGGACTTTCTCTGGTTGTGGGGATTTTCATGGTGCAAACAGGGCTGATTAATTAGAAGTATGGTTATCCTCTATAAACAAATATGGTCTCTTACTTTGTGACTTTGCTTTTCCATGGTAGGGATATCTTTGTAATGAAAGGAGTGTGCACATTTTTTTAGTGTTTAAAGAGTGTTAACGAGGTGGCTCTAGGAAAAGAAAGCCTGTTGGCCTAGACCACAAACTCCGTTTGCTGTGATGTTTTGGGTTACAGCTCTCTATTTGAACAGTAAAACAAAGAAATTAAAGCAACTCCAATACTGACAGTTTCAGTGAAAAAAATAATTTTTAGTATGAAACTCTGTTTAAAATTCCATTTCTTCTCATTCAAACAGCTATTTTATATTAATTTAAAATCAAGCAGTTATTTTATAATCAGTTTTATATAACATGTTTCTTTGGAAATCAGGTGGGACCTGAGGGTAGAATCTGATACCTGATAGTCTAACTTGGGGGATATAGATCTGTCACTCACTAGATTGCAGTCTCTAAATTTAGTAACTTTGTGTTTTATTTTCAATCCACAGTACTCAACTGAACAAATTTATATATATAAATATATATACAACTTTTATTTTAATCCTCACCCAAGGATATGTATTTTTTTAATTTTAGAGAGAGGAAAACATTGATGTGAGAGACAAGCATCAATCAATTGCCTCCATACGTGCCCTGACTGAGAATTGAACCCACAACTTTTATTTTACTTTATTGACTTTTTACAGAGAGGAAGAGAGAGGAATAGAGAGTTAGAAACATGGATTAGAGAGAATCATTGATCAGCTGTCTCTTGCATGCCCCCCAATGGGGATGTGCCCGCAACCAAGGTACATGCCCTTGACCAGAATTGAACCTGGGACCTTTCAGATTGCAGGCTGATGCTCTACCACTGAGCCAAACCGGTTTCGGCTGAACCCACAACTTTTTTATGTAGAGGATAACTCTCCAACCACTTGAGACTCCGGCCAGGGCTGCTAGTATAACATCTTTATATATAAAGGATTATATATATATATATTAATGATTTCAGAGAGGAAGGGAGAGGGAGAGAAAGATAAAAACATCAATGATAAGAGAGAATCATTGATCGGTTGCCTCCAGCATGCCCCACACTGAGAATAGAGTCCACAACCCGGGCATGTGCCCTGACCAGGAATCAAAGTGTGATCTCCGGGTTCATTGGTTGATGTTCAACCACTGAGCCACACAAGCCAGACTAGTATTATATCTTCATATGCCCCATACCCATGAACCAGTATACGCACTCACTGGAAGTGGAAAGCCTGGAGAGCAAGGTTTTCTGGTCACCGTCATTCCCCACCACCCTGCCAGTAGGAACTTCCCCGTGGAGGTCATCGGGTTCCATTTTCTTTCTGCCTCAGGAATCCTCCTCATGATGTCCCTGTGCAGTGAGGTGCACGTGTACGAATACCTCCCGTCCGTCAGGCAGACAGAGCTGTGCCACTACCACGAGCTGTACTACGACGCAGCCTGCACCCTCGGGGCCTACCACCCCCTGCTCTACGAGAAGCTGCTGGTGCAGCGCCTGAACACTGGTGCCCAAGGGGACCTGCACCGCAAGGGCAAGGTGGTTCTGCCAGGGCTGCGGGCCGTGCACTGCCCTGCCCCCAACTCTTGAAAAGGGTCTCTGGGGAACCAATGTGCAATAAGTACTACTGTTGTGCGCTAAGTCACAAAAGAATACTTGAACTTGGATTTTAGGTGTGGTCTTGAGTCTTTAAACTGCAATTTAGTGATGGCCTCGAGAATTCTTCTCTTTCTAAGCCCTTGAGTATTTATTGCTGCCTTGAATATATAATGGAATTCAAAGGGGAAAAAGATCAAGAAAGATGCGCAAAAAAGAATAGCTGGAAGAAAATAAAATGTACAACAACACTGCTAAGCTTTTTCCACGCTGTGGGCACAGCTTATCAGGGCTGGTGTTAGTGACAGAGCTGATGCCTGCAACACATCGAACACTAAAGAAAGGTTTAGACCCGTAAGCAGGGACATTGAGGTACGGGGTTTACAGCATCGAACGTCACTTGTGCAGGCATTCATCAAAAAGATTCTGGAGTTTATGACAAATATCTGACTTGCCACTCGGCTGTGTTTATTTTAACACCAGGAATCTAGGATTCCTGTGAGGTGCCTGTGTTTCCAAACCGTTGCATTCGACATCTGTGCTTCCCGTGGCCACAAGTGATTTGCTCTATGTCAAGACACATTTCTGAAACCATAGAGCATCAAGTCAAGCAGGCCAAGAACAGTCCAGCCTATAATTGCACACAGAGAAGACGTGGTTTTCCTGCACGATTTTCTTATCAACGGGGAGCATCCCCCAGAAGGAAGGAGCAGCACTGGTGAGTAGCACAGAGTAACGCGGCTGCAGGGTAGCCCTGTATGGGACTTTTCCCCGCCCCAGCACTCCGCCTTGGACCTTCTCACCAGCCAGTCCTCCCCATGGCCTTCCTAGTTGTACACAGGACAATGAGGACACTCCTAATGGGAAGGGCTCCTTCCAACCCAGAAGGAAGGGTTTGGGAGCAGTAACTCCCTGCTTCTGGGATGCACATCTTTGTCTTTTATAAGAATTTCTTGCAGGTTAGTATCAGCTGTTGGAAACCTGGTACTAATTCTTCCCACAAATGGAGAGATGAATGTTTAGGAATCCTGTCCTCATTTCCACAGGTGTGTTTTATGTCAGCAACATAACAAAGCCATATAGTTAAATAAGATGGTGTGAAAGCGTGGTTCTTTAGCAACAATGAAAACATGTATCTGCTTCAGGGGAAAGACAACTGGAGGGGAAATGGTCACCTAAGGCAATAGCTATATTCAGTTTTATTTTACTTAATCTAAACTTTGGTCACTCATATATTGGAAAAAAAAGATTTTGAGATGAACAGAGTGAAACAGAAACTTTTGAAATACTTAAATTAAACATTGCATTATTTCAATATGCAACCAAAACATGTTTCACTGATCTGTTTGACACTTCTTTGCAATGACTACAATAGCTTAGTTAAGTACCTTTCCCCTAGAGAGTGTGTGAATGGCAGGAAGGCTTATGGAAAGTTTTTTTGTTCAAGATTGCTTTTTGCTGAGCCCTCTCAGGACTGCTTTCTTGAGCAAAGTGATTTACAGAAACTGACGACTATTTGGCTCATCTCAGCAGAAATCCAAATGGACAGCAGAATCCTATAGACATCTTTACTGTAATAGTGAAGTAACTGAAATTTTAATGTGGCAGTGTCCATGAAAGTCCCTGTGAGAGCTTCGTTTCTGTGTGTATGAGAAGGGATGGGTAATTTTTTCCTGCACATTAGCTTATGTTAAGCGCTTGACTCCCTTATTTCCCTAAAGAGCTCAGTCTCATCCCATGTCTAGTGATACTGGATGCAGGTGAGAAAGCGCTGGTGCAGTGAGCAGTCCTCTTGCAGTCCTGGCCCCAGCCCTGGCTCTGCCCTCAAATGCAGGGAATGGAGGTTCCCCAGTGGTCCTCGTGAGCCCTTACCACATCCCGTCACCAGGACAACCACTGGATGACTGGAAAGATTGGTTAGAGGAAAATGTATTGGGTCAGTGTAAATACTCAAGGTCCAAAACCCCAGAAAACACTTCAAAGATTTTTAAATTGCATTATGTTGTAACACATATACTTTTTTAAAGTGCTTTCTATGTCACTGAAATGATAAGAAAGACTGGAGGATATAGAAGGAGTTTAATTAAAATCTTTGAATTTATTATGGTCTTGACTCTTGGGACTCAGGATTTGTTAAAATTCCAAAAATGTGGTACACATACTAATATAGCATGGGCTGGGCATTCTCCAATTTAGAAGTTTAAATTGTTTAGCCTCTCAAAATATTAGGCAGTTAGAGTTAGCATGATGACTGCTTCGAGTATTAACCAAATGGGTCTTAAGTGCAATATTTGGCCAGACGTTGATTAAGTCCTTATAGGCTCCGTATGAACTGCAGTAAAGCACACAGGCCTTCTGTGACATAGTTGATAATGAACAGCCCCACTGTGTTTTTTCCAGGCCCTGCCCCTTCTAAACCCTCCATCCTCTGTGAAGGGACACTGATCAAGACCTCATAGTGCAGCCTGAGGCCACTGGCCCCTTGCTTCACTCTCAGGATGAGCAAGGTCACACTGCTATATATTTCCTGATCTTTTTTTTTGTTTTTTGTTTTGTTTTGTTTTGTTTTGTTTTGTTTTGTTTTGTTGTAATCACAAAGAAATAACTATTGGCAAAGGATGACAGCTTATGTTCATCTAGATTCTCCCTAACTCCTTTCACCAGTCCGTCCAGGTGTGAGGGTAAGGTGTACCAGGTGGAGTGTTCTCACTGTCCCCATGAAAGGCAGTGCTGGCCCTGTGAGCATGACCCTCCTCTCAGTCAGTACGGGGCTGCTTTTCTCAAGAAATAACCCTTTTTGGTGGCAGCACTTCCGTCACTGAATTAACCAGGTCCCATTGGGCACCTTAGGTGGGGTCAGCTTCACATGCGTCATGGTATGTGATGTCTGCACAGATGACTAGATTCAGGTCTCCAGAGACACATGGCACAGAGCATGTTTGGGCTGATGGCCAAAGTCACCTGGCTCACTTCTGCTTAGCTATGAAAAGAAATGGGAGAAGGATGTGGGAGGATTATGGAGAAATACATGACTGAATATATAGGCCAATAGCCTCTGCATATACTCTACAACACTATCTATGTGACTTCTCACATTCTGATAGTCTAGAACTCTATCCAGTGGTTGCACAGCTGGTAAAGGCAGATACATTTAGAAATGAATTGCTTGCATAAAATGTGCCTGAGTTCAAAATTTTTTTGTACTCTGGATATTTCCATTGTGAAAAATATTCTGCATGTTTTCTGTCACTAGGACTTTACAAAATTGGGAAATGAAAGGTATTTCTGTCAATTCAAGGATAAAATGTAAGTGCTGGTTTTTGTTTTATTGAACGGGTGAAGCTTTTTAGTAAGAAAATATAATCCAGCATATTCCTTTACAAGTTTGGGCTGGTGGAATTTAAAGAATGAGTTCTCATTCTTGTTATAAAAGTGTGCATATGGATATAGTTATATAATTGTATATACACATATCTACACACATGGTTGGATTTAAATTGTCTTTTTTCATCAAACTTTATTTCTTAAATCTTTGTAATAATCCTATTTTAATTATGCAAACACTAGGGGGTTTTTTGTTGTTGGGTTTTTGTTTTTTTGCTAATCCTCACCCGAGGATATTTTGCCGTTGATTTTTTTTTTTTTTTTTTAAGAGAGTGGAAGGGATGGAGAAAGACAGAGAAACATCTATGTGAGAGAAACACATCAATTGGTTGCCTCCCACACATGCCCTGACTGAGGCCTGGGATTGAACCTGAAACCAAGGTATTTGCCCTTGACTGGAATCAAACCCTTGACCCTTCAGTTCGTGGGCCAATGCTCTTACCACTTAGCAACTGGCTAGAGCACAAACACCAAGTTTTTAAGAGAAGGAAACAAATGTTATTTGTCCTTCTGTTTAAAAAAATTAGTCTTCCATACACTCGGTATAGTGAACATATTTAAACATCACTGTGAAGATGAACCCATAACATGAAGACAGCCTAATGTCACTCTGAAGTTTGATGAGAAGTTGACAACTCATGACTTTCACAAGATTCAGGGAAGAAACATTGATTGGTTCTACAGAAAAGCATCTTCTCATTAGGTAGGTTTCAAGCAAATTAACTGTACTGGTAGCATTAAGACATAATATAATATCACACATTCTGTTTATCCTAGATTAAAAAAAAATACTTAGAAAACTTTTCTGGTAGAAACCAGTGAACTTTTTTAACAGCATTGGGACTTTTTTTTGTATGACAATTTTTAAATGAAATGTGTGCTCTTCAAACTAAGGCTTGAGGTTTCCAGGGGTTGCATTTTAAAGGTGTTTGTACACGTTTTAAGGTTTTGATATTTTCTATTTTGATTTTGTATATTTTTACGTATACACAGTGTACAGACTTTTTCTTGTAAATAAAACATTTTTTTCAATTGTCTAGGAATTTCTCTGTTTTCATTTGTAGAAGTTGCACATGCAGATGAGTGAGTGGCAAATAATGAGTCATCCTAAACAAAAGGCAGGAAACCGAAATCCGGTTAGAAGTTGTGGAAGAAGCAACAACATCTTGCCTCCAACTACGAGCATCACACTGGGCTTCATCCTGGGCCTAACCCCATAGCACAGGGAGCAGTTGCAGCAAAGCCACAAGCGGAAAAGACAGGGACAGACTATCATAGCCTGATGTAGACTTCTCCCAGCATTGTGATTAATTTGTTGCCTTGGAGGACTTTCCCAATTCCACAGGGCTTTACATCAAAATTTAAATAAGTTATTAAAGGGGAGCCCCGGGGCAGCAAATTCACCTCCATCCACTGCAAAATAGCGTTGCTATTTTCATACTTGCCATGTGAGTGGAAAATCAGTTAATTAGGCTCCTAAAAAGAAATTCCTGGCATTTGTGCTTTTTTGGTTAAAATATGAAGGAATCCTTGAAGGGGAGCGTGGGTGTTTGATGTGAAGACTGATGTGAGCAGCTGGCAATTCAGAGAATCACAGAGGACTGCCCCACCTTTTCATTATCGCCATCTTTCTTTTCCTGGAAGATGACTGCTTGCATTTACATAATTAAAACCCAGGGTTCCTTGGGCTGCTAAGGGAAGGACCTAAGGTGGAACTCTCAAAGGAAGCTGCTCCTCACTCGGAGACCAGCCAGTTACTGGGAGGACTCTGTGTTCAAAATATGTACCTGAGGCAGCACTCAAAGACATGAAGGAGGAGCAAGGGGAAGGAGATGGAGGGGAAAGGCGTTACGCCCAGACTTTGTGATCCCCAAGGGCCACCAGGGAGCCGAGTCCGATGCAATAAACAAAAGAGCCTCTTTCATGCTAGCATGGGCTCTGTCCCACTCACGCAGGCAGCATGGCGGAAGAGAGAGCAAATTTCGCCCAGCCCAGGGGTTTTACTGCAGTCGGTGGTAATGTCACTGCCTTGGCTAACCCTGATTGGTTGGGTGAGGGTTAGGGTTCAGTTACAAAATGGAGGATAACTCCGCCCTGCCCCACAGTGGAGTCAGGAGCCCATCCTCACCCCACCCTGCCCTCTCATCCCCCCCTTGTCTTATGTGCATGAGTCAAATCATTGACTCAGCCTTCTTCCTTTCAGCATAAACAGCAAATACAGTTACCAAGACCCTTAGTACCACAATTCCCATCAGTATTGTCCTCACTGAAGTCCAGTTCCCCTCCTGCAGGCATCAGTTCTCCTCCTGGCCTGTGTGGATCCCAGGCTGGGGATCTCACAGGTGAGGCCGCTAGTTGCCAGGATCCAGGCCATGCAGGAGCTGGGAGTCATGTAGTCAGGTCTGGGTGTCATCTACTTCAACAGCAGTGGGCGTGCTCAGGATAACAGTGTAGCGTCCCTTTGAGTCCTTGGGCAGTGAATTTCTTTACCCACATTGAGTTCCTGGGCTACAGGAACTGGCAGTGCATCTGGAACAAGCAAACTGCAGAGCCTGTAAGGACTTGAGCAAGGGAATGGTTACCATAGATGATGCCCCCCCTGCCCCCCCAAAAAAGGGGAAACTTGTCCCAGTAAGGGGTACACCTGGCCCTTAAGAGGGCAAAGGACGGGGGTTGGTCCAATTTTCACTGATTCTAGGACACATTTAGTTAAATCCCTTTACCAGAGTTTCATTTTACCTGTCCTAAGGCTAGAGCTGTACTTTGAGATACCTTAGCTACAAAGGTGGGGCTGTTATCTGATACTGGCAGCCCGAATCTAGGTATAATCTCCTGGAGTAATCTCTTGACCACTATAGAGGCAGTTTCCATCCTAGTGGGGTATACTTCAACCTAATCTGAAGTGTCTACAAAAACTAGACCTTATTGCTGGTGGCTTAATCTCTGAAATCCACCTACCAATACTCTCCTGGGGAAGTTCCCTGGGACCCGAATTCCCAGGGGGACCCCCTTACCTTGCTTAGCACTTACTGTGCACAGACAGTACCTCTAGCAACTCTGCCTCACAGAAGTTCAGAAGTCTTGGTGACACTTAAGTGGGTAACCTGGTGTCACTGGGCAACTCTGACCTAGAGCCTCTGGGACCAACAGTCTTGCATATGGAAGGTCCACCAATTATCTGGTCCTTTGGTGACTTGCTTCTGTTCAGCCAATTCCTTCCGGTTGCAGTTGGTAACCCTCTTTTCTCTGTGGATAGCACAGTGTCTCCATCAAAGGGCCTGGATTAAGGCCAAAAGTTCTGGAACTGTGCCCAAATGGTGTGGTCCAGGGTGACTACCACTGCCCCTGCATATCAGGTCCCATCCTGAATGTAACTGCTCCCATCCGTGAACTGTACCTCGTCATCTGTTACCTCTGTGCAGTCATGAATGGGTTCCTCCATCATCATCTGGAAGCAGGCTGGCAGGGTTGATTGCCAGAGTCTTAAGAATCCGGACACAGGGCTGGTCCAGGAGAAAAGCTTAGCTCCTGACCCAGAGTCTGCTTATCTGCCTCCTTCACCAGCAATGCTGTGGTGGCCACTGCCCAGAGGCATGCTGGCCACCCTGCTGCCACAGGGTCCAGTCTCTTAGACAGATAGGCAACAGGTCTCTTCCAGGGACCTAGAGTCTGAGTGAGAACCCCTTTGGCAATGCCTCTTACCCCACTCATGTAGAGGTGGAAGCTGGGCTTCATGACATCTGGCAAGGCTAGGGCAGGTGCTGAGACGAGAGCCTTCTTTAGCTCCTCAAAGACCCATTGTCCAGTTCAGCAGCTGTGTTCCTTCAGTACATGGTCCCAGAGGCTTCAGTACATGTTCCTTCTGAGGTCCACAGTCCTTTTTCAATGTCCAAGGAGGCTCCCTGCTTTCTACAATAAACATACTAATTCCTTCCTATTAGTTGCTGGCCTTTTATAATTTCAAATTAACTTCTAAACTTTCTTTCTATATCCTTCAAAAATATATAACCATGCCTCAAATTTTAAACAAAAGGCAAGGGAGGAGGGAGCAGGTCCAGTATCCTGTTCTCAGGCCTCCAGCCACTTGAAATTTAAAATGCCACATTTTTTCTACAGATATAGATTTATCTGCATTTCTAAGCCCCCCTCTACTCACCCCCGGAAGAACATCGGTGAAAATTGTCCAAGCAGTCGCGGGGGGTTAAATCATACAAATAATTGTTTTCACATTGTTTTAACACAATTCTAAATAAATTATAAACCTTTGTGATGAAATCTACTTAAATCTATAAAGTGAAACCAAAAATGACTCCCAAAGTTTACAAAATATAAGATGCAGGTACAATCCCAAATTCAAGCTTACAATGTGATTACAAATGACAACAATGGCATATAAAGCAAAACAAAACAGATCAAATATAAAAGTTTCATATGTTACATTAAAACATTACTTCAGAAAAACTGACTTCAAAAAAATACTGCATCACTGACTTAAAATAACTTTTTTAAGTGTAAGCATCACATACTTTCTCATCTGACAAATGAGAATATTTTTAACACATGTAATACAGTTCAGCCTGCCATATTCTAGGCATTTTTTAGATTAATAACATTGCATTTCTAAGAAAAATACAAGACATAACAATTAAGAGTCTCAATTCTGTTCTCTAGATTTTTGATGAGGCAAATCTAAACTTTACTTTCCTATGTCTTTTTTTTTTTTTTTTTTTCTTTTACATCCTGCTTTTTAGGGAGGAGTTTCAGCAACAGATCTGGTCATTCCCTGTAGATCACTGGGGGAGGGATTGGACAAAGGGAGCCATTCAAATGCAAATGAACATATTCTTTAGCTGAAGACTCCAAGCATTACCATCTAGTTCCTGCCTCAGGGCGGGAAATTTCAAAAGCTGCTTACAATGCCTAGGGAAACCAGCTTTAATTTATCTTCCAGTTAATCTCCACCATTTTTAAAACTCATTCTGTACACAGAAAAGAGTTTAAGCACAGCCCAAAACTATGCGCACTCGTTTTGAACTGGCCTTTTCCCTTTACATGAGCACAGAAATTCGAGATGCATAAAAACTTTCTTAAGGAGTGGCTTCGCCACGTGTCTCCCCTCCCCCACCTCCTGCCTGCTTTGGGGGTAGAGAGTAGCAAATTTACAAAGAGCACAGAAACAGACAGAGGGCTCCTGAGAACAGTCTTCCAACTCTGTGGAAGCCAAACTAAACGGCCTCATGCCAACCAGTGGCCCTCCAACATTGAAAGCTGGCCACCCACTAGAAGGAGTCTGCCATTGGCCATTCCGGACCTCCACAACCCAGAAAATCAGAACAACCAACAAGAGGGCGCCCAACATCAACATTTCATCTTAAAAACAGACTTGGGAGAGTTCCACTTCTCTCCCGTCTTTACAAGAGCACAGAAATTCACTCACTAGGCCTCTTCTCCCAGGCCTGATGCCGCCATGCCAGCCCAGGCCCCAGAGCGAGGCTGCTGCTGCCGCCGCCCCAGCGGGTGCTGCTCGGGCGGCCCCCGAGGAGGAAGCGCGGGTTGCCCCAGTGGCTTCCCAGCTCCGCCTCCCCTTCTCCAGGCAGCCAGCAAAATTAACCCAGGTGCCTGCTCCCCGAGCGAGGCCGCCACTGCCCAGCCATGCTCCAACATGCAGACTGAGCCTCGCGGGAGCCCCCTCTCCAACCAAACGCCGCCAGGGGGCCCCACACTGCCATGCCGGCCACACTTCGCCGGCTCCATCCTGGGGCGCCATGTCGCCCACAGATACCAAACTCAGACCTGGGAAAGGTTCCCGTCACTTTCCGCAGGTGAGGCAATGGCTCACGCAGCTCACCTCGTCCTGGGAGAGGCTTCCATCCCTCTCCCCATATGAGGGTCCCTCTAGGAGAGGATTCCACATCTCTCCTGACTGAGGGGCCCTCCTGGGAGGTCAGAACGTCTTCTGAATCCTCCTGCCTGTGGCCTTAATGGCACGTCTGCCAGACATATTCAGGCACCAATTCCACGAGGGGTTTTACTGGAGGTTCCCTCCAGAGCGCTCACACAAGGACACAGACAAACACACACCTACCGCGGCCAGTCAGGCTCTTCGGATCGGCTTCCCTCATGGTCCTGGGATCCCGGACGAGCCCCCATCTATTGTATTAAGCCCAGATTTCGTGATCCCCAAGGACCACCAGGAAGCCGAGTCCGATGCAATAAACAAAAGAGCCTCTTCCATGCTAGCATGGGCTCTGTCCCACTCACGCCGGCAGCATGGCGGAAGAGAGAGCAAATTTCACCCAGCCTAGGGGTTTTACTCCAGTCGGTGGTGATGTCACTGCCTTGGCTAACCCTGATTGGTTGGGTGAAGGCTAGGGTTCAGTTACAAAATGGAAGATAACTCCGCCCTGCCCCACAGTGGATAAGGAGTTTGTCCTCGCCCCGCCCTGCCCTCTCAAAAGGGATACAGAAAAGGAAGGCTGCAGTGAGAAAAAGTAAGAAATGAGTTCCATTTACATGTCAAATTCATTAATTCAGAAACCAAATTGCCTCATACTAAAGTATCATCTGTTACCCAGCTCTATACACTGAAGTATGTGCTCAATAAACCCTGGTATGCAGACCTGGCGGGGACCTAAGGTATAAGATGCACCCTTCTTTTTGTGTCATTACCGAGAAAACTGCTCTAAATGAACTGCAATGTGAGTCTTACATTGCACTAACCCTTCGCTGGCTCCTCTTTGCCTGTTGCAGGGGCAGCAAATCAGGGCCCATAGCCTGTTTTGGTACATACTCATTTGTTTCCATGTTGTCTATGACTACCACATAAAAGGCATGGTCCAGCTGTGGTGACATAGACCTTAGAGCCCGCCAAGCTTAAAATATTTATTTATCTGGCCCTTCACAGAAAAGGTGTGCCAATGCTGAGTGCCATTTAGGCAAGCTTTAAGGTAGTGTGCGTGTAGACCTCACAAACCTCTGTCCTGGTGAATAACTATCTTAGCTCCAGGGAAGTTGGTTCAGAGAAGTTAGTTAATCATCAGCCTGCAGTTGGTCACACATCTGGGAAATGACAGGGCCAACCTTGCAGTTCTCGGCTGCCTTCAGCGCTCACTCTTGAAACCAGTAAACTAGGCTTTTGAAAAACAGCCCCTCCCTGAGGTACTCCAATACTCAAAAATCCCATACTCCAGCTCAGTTTTGGAGGATAATCATATGTTTATATTTTTAAGTTCTGAAGTTTATGGAAATTAAAAGAGGACTAGGGGTTTTCAAGTTTTCTATATTCCAAGAACATAGAAATGTATCTGAACTACATGTGTCAGTTAAGTACAATTTTTATTTTGTTACTGGAAGCCAGTCACTGTTTGCCACAGCCCAATGTACAGTACTGCTGAGATGGCTTAGAGAAAGCAGGCATGGCTCCTTGGATATTGATCAGCTCTCTCCCAGCTGCTGTCCTCACTAACTGGTATTATGCTGGAGGAAAAATACAGTGCTGAAGTTGAAAAATGCAGCACAAGCTGAGAAACTGATCACAAAAGTTAAGGTAAGAGAAAAATCAGTACTTTTCGAAAAATGTATCTTCTCCTTGTCATTGCTTACTTCCAATATTCACAAGATTGATTTAGAACAGCAGCTTGCCCCAGGGCTATTTTGAAAACAATGCTGACACAAGATTGGGGAGCTTTCTCCCAACTTCTCTTATTCTCATTTAGAAGAGCTGTTTGAGAGAGCCCAGGGCCCTGGACACACTAGAGAAAGACCTGCAGAGGCCCTGGCGGCCCTGGAGCCCCAGCAGGGGAAGAACCAGCAGCAGTTGCTGCTGCTGCCCCCGATAGAGCTCAGAGTGAGTCTCAGAGCTGGTGTCGAGAGGACTATCAAATGCACTACAGAGCAAGGATGTGTAAGAAATGTGACTCCATTTTTTCCCATAATTAAACAATTTTTATCTCGAATTCTCTTTCCAACATGAGGTAAAATATATCCTAGTTCATCAAATCTAAGACATCAGCTGTAAGATGCACTCTTCTTTTTGCATCATTACAGAGAAAACTGCTGTAATTGAACTGTAATGTGAGTCTTACACCTCACTTAGGGGCACACTACCAAACACACTGCCACGAGCCACACGTGGGTATCAAACACTTGGAAAGTGGCTCCTCAGAATTGAGATGTGAAGTGGAAAAGTGCTCCCTGGATTTCTAGGAACTATTATGAAAAGATGAATGTAAAATATCTGCATCATTTTGTTACATTGATGAAAAGTAGAAATTATATTTTAGATATATTGGTTTAAATAAAAATATTAAAATTAATTCTAACTATTACTTTTTACATTTTTAACATGTTTACTAGAAGATTTAAAATGTTTTCTTTGCTTATATATTTCTAGTAAACAATAGTGACATAAAAATATAATTTTTTTAAAAAATAGCTTTTAGATTTATTTAGACACAAAATGTTATTACATGTCACCCTTGTATATAGGATATTTTTAAAACATTCATATTCAGTGAATCTTTTGAATCACTTTTTTTGTGAGTTTTTCTGTTTTTTCCCATCCAAAATTGCCCTTGCACCCTCAGAAGCAATAGAGATACAGCACTCTTTAAACTAGGGGTGTCGAACTCAATCAGAGAAGGGGCCAAAATCTAAAATCCAGCCTAAATCGCGGGCCGAATGGTTTACTGAACAGTCATAAACTGACAATGTCAGAAACTGACAGCGGAGTGCAGTGATGACAGCGCGGTGCGGGCCACATTGCAAGGCCGGCCGGATTTGGCCCGCGGGCCTTGTGTTTGACACATGTGCTTTAAACAGTGCTGTTACTGCTGTCTCCAGGATTTTTTCTTAAGCAGAGGGCACATTGTGCAATTTTTTATTTGACAGTAATAAATTCCTCAGACTGCTAACTGGCAGATAGTGAATGCAACATGCATTTCAACTTCAGAGGTCATAAAATGTGAAGAAAAAATAGATCTTGTTTTAATGAAAAATGATATTTCTAATCTAGCTTGGATGTCTAAGAAATGTGTAAGAAATTCTTCCTCTGGAGGTGCATTTAAATTCTGAACTGCAGAGAAACCCTGTTGACATAAGAGAGTAAGGGCTTCCAGAGGCCACCCCTCCATGAAAGCAATAAGAACACTGGCAGAAATTATTGAAATCATTTTTTCAGACATTAGCACATTAACTAAAGGCTTGCAACAATCCAGGGAGTGTTTGTTTTGGTAAATGGTTAACTTTTAGGAAGATCAGTGAGCACTGGGCATTTTAACATGCTCTTCTCATCTTTATCCCCAGTGAGGCTAGGACAACAGCCACACACATATGGCAGCTGGAAGCCCACAGTGCTTACTGGCAGCCACTGAGGGGTCCAAAAGGCGAGTGAGCTTCCTGAGACCCTCAGAAAACTATCACTATTGACCTTTCTGAGCTCACTGATAGCTCCATTGCTGGAGCCTGTAGTTATTTTACCTGTTGCAGAAGCACTTGGGGATAACCTTAGGGTGTTTGTTGAAAATAACCAACAATTGTTTAACCCTGGATCTGCTTGAGACAACCATATCAGTTGGGGCTAACAAGAGGCTGATTATAAGCAAAAACTGGGAATGAGATGTCTGTAGCAGGCTTTAAAAGCTCTGATAATTCCTGTGAATCCCGAAGGCCATACAGAGATGTGTGCATGCCCAGGAAATTCCTCAGAAGGCCAGGCTCTCTCACATCTGAGTTGGATATTGAAGACATGCTTCATTCGTCACACACCTGGACCCTACACAAAAGCCAGCTGACTGGTTGGTCAAGGCATTTTAAGGAAATCCCTCTTCAGTCATCAGCTGGACACCAAGCTGATGGAGTAGAAACTTTGAGAGTTACTTATAATGATTAACATAGAATTTACTAAACACACAAATAGCAAAAATAAGTCCCCATGGAAAAGGGGGAGAATCTGACTTCCAGAATCACCATATTGTTTAAAATGTCCTATTTTCAATAAAAAATTATGAGACATAAAGTGAAACTGTAGTGCAAATACAGGAGAAAATATCCATGAGGAAGACAGGTTTTGGACTTACTAGATAAAATCTTTGTCAGTTATTATAAATATGTTCAGAAAACTAAAGATAACCATGTCTAGCTAGGCCAGTGGTTGAGTGTCTACCTGTGAACCAGGAGGTCATGGTTCAATTCATGGTCAAGACACATGCGCGGGTTTTGCGCTTAATCCCCAGTGGGGGTCATATAGGAGGCAACCAGTCAATGATTTTCTCTCATCATTGATGTTTCTATCTCTCCCTTTCCCTTCCTCTCTGAAATAAATAAAAATATATTTTAAAATGATAAGATAACCATATCTAAATAATAAAAATGTAAGAGTAATTTTTCACAAATTAGAGAATAGCAATAAAAATATAGATATTATAAAAAGATATAAAATTTTTGGAGTATAATACTTGAAGCAAAAAAAATGCTAAAGGGGCTTAAAAGCAGATTTTTACAGGCAGAATAAATAATTAGTGAATTTGAAAATATATACACTTGATTTCATCAAATCAAAAACTTTTGTGCTTCAATGGACACTAAGAAAGTGAAAAGACAAACCACAAAAAGGATTTGAATAGCTATTTCTACAAAGATATATAAATGGAATTATGCCCATGAAAAATGCTGAACATCATTAGTCACTAGGGAAATACAGATCAAAACCACAGTGTGATACCACTTCACCTATCAGAATGGCTAGCATCAAAAAACAGACATGTGCTAGTGAGAACATAGCAGAATTGGAATCCTCACCCGTGCTAGTGGGAATGTAAAATGGTATATCTGCTTAAGAAAAGTTTAGCAATTCCTCCCATTAAAGCTACAGTGACCCAAAGACTTCAGTAATTTCATCCTATGTAGGTTGAAGAATTGTCTCTAAAGATATCTGTATCTTAATATTTGGAACTTGTGACTAGTGATTATGTTCTGTTAAATGGCAAAAAGTATCAGCATTGCAGATGAAATTAATATTACTAACCAGCTGACCTTAAAATAGGAAGATTATCCTGGAAGTTGAGGGTGGGCATAATGTAATCACAGGGGGATTAAAAGATTTAGAGGAAGGTATGAACAAGGGGAACCAGAGAGAAGCCATGTGCAAAGCTCTGTCCAAAGTTTCTGTCTCTGATGGTGAAAGAAGAGAGCCAAGAGCCAGAGAACCTGGGAAGCCTCTAAAGCTGGACAGGCCCAGGAGTGGGGTGTCCACTGAGGAATAAAGCTTTGAACACCTTGATTTTGGTCCAGTGAGATCCATTTCAGACTTCTAAACTACAGAACTGTAAGGCAATACATCTTTAAGTCACTAGTTATGGTAATTTGTTGTAGCAGCCATAGAAAACTAATGCAACACCCCAAATAACTATAAACATATATCTACACAAAAATTTGTACATGAATGACCATAGCAACCTTATTCACAACATCCAAAGAGTAGAAATAATTCAAATACTCATACTGATAAATTAATGAAGAAAATGTTGTAGATTCACACAATGGAAATTTTTTGCCACAAAAAAAGAATGAAATAATATATGTTACAACATGGATGAACCTTAAAAACAATGTGTTAAGTAAAAGAAATCAGTCACAGAATAATAAATATTGTATGTTTTCATGTATATGAAATATCCAGAATTAGGCAAATCCATAGACAGAAAGAAGATTAATGGTCCTAGAGGCTGGGGTGAGAAGAAATAGGGTCTAGCCACATAGGTATGGGATTCCTTCTTGGATGATGGAGATGTTCTGGAATTAGACAGTGGCAACGGTTGCACAGTGAATATTTGCCTGTGAATATTCAAAAACAAAGAATTGTACACTTAAAGGATGAATTGTGTGGTATGTGAATCACAGCTCAACAAAGTATAAATAAACATACTCAATTTTATTTCTAAAAATTATACTCAAATGTATTGATACTAACAAATGCAACCAAAGTGTTATTAAAATCTTTGGCTATGAGAGGAGTGGCTGCTTATGGTGTGTGAGGCCCCAGGATGAGGTCTCTGGTCCTCAGCCATCGCCCATTCAGGTTGAAATGTCCTCGTTGCCAATTAGGATCCAACTTAAGGCCAATCCAGCAGATCCACTGCTTCCTCGCTTCCTGAAGTCTTGAGGCTTTGGGTGTGGTTCTCCCACAAACTGCTTCCTCATCCCTGGCTGTGTTGCTGGGGCACTGGGACCCAGGCTCCTGGCTGGGTGCTTGGAGTCGTGGTTGCTGCCTGTGCCCCTGGTGGTGGGCACTGATGACACCCACTGCCCCCTGCAGCTCCCCAGGACAAGCAAGTTGTGCATTCTCCCTGAAGGTCTTCAAACCCACCTGAGAGTTCTCTCATTGCCCTGACCTTGGACTTAGCCCAAAGTGGTTCTGAGCTCGTGGTTCTGGGTCCACCAGCATCTAACTCTTGATTCCTCTCCAGCTTTCTCTCACCCCCATCTTGGAGATAACATAGCCACATAGTCTTCCAAATATTTGTCTTAAAACTGAACTATGGGCAATGAAAGTCCACCTTTGTATTTTGTAGTTATACTAGAGGCCCAGTGCACAAAATTTGTGCACGTCAGGGGTCCCTCAGCCCAACCTGCCCCCTCTCACAGTCCAGAGCCCTCAGAGGATGTCTGACTGACGACTGAGGCCCTGGAGAGTGGACCTAAGCCATCAGTTAGATATCCTTAGTGCTGCTGCAGAGGCAGGAGAGGCTCCCACCATTGCTGCTGCACTTGCCAGGCATGAGCCCAGCTTCTGGCAGAGCAGCGCTCTCTCTGTGGGAGCACGCTGACCACCGGGGTTGTCTCCTGTATTGAGCGTCTGCCCCCTGGTGGTCAGTGTGCATCATAGCAACCAGTCATTCTACTGTTCAATCAATTTGCATATTAGCCTTTTATTATATAGGATTCTTTGTCTAAGGAGTGTTGGTAATTTGTCTGAATTCCCTAAACTGAGGAAAGAGCCAAGAGCATTAGGGATTATGGGGAGGAGAACCTTAAATTACAATTTCTTCGCATCCATACCACATACCAAATTGGCCAAGTTGTGAGCAAGAAGCAAATCAGAAACTCTTGGTTTAGGCACTTGCTCTTTATCTACATTGTGCTTTAATTTAATGGTTCTTCCATACCTGAAGGTTTTTGTGAAACTTTAAAATAATGATATGGTAATATCATCTCATATTCTTAAAAATTTTTTTTCTTTCTGCCTTTCATATGCATTCAATGTAAAATTATAACTGTATGCATACTTCAAGAACAGTAAAACAAATTGCTGGGCTAAGAACAAGAATTTATTCCTTAGGTTTGCAATTTACCTTCCTATGCTACTTTTGTCATTTGCTGTATCATTAGCAGACAAGCAATACGCAGTGCTAAAGGTTTAAAAGAAAAATAGAGATGACACATTTTACATTTAGAGAAGTCTATCAATAAACACAGTTTCCCTTGCAAATTAGGGAATGATTGTGATATTAGTAAAACAGGTTGTTGCTGAAACCACTCACAAATATCAGATTAACTCCGCAAGGTTTAGCTGATGGCCTTCCACATTGTAAAAATGGTCAGGGCTCTGCCGACTTGAAGTCCTTCTGCTCTCTGTGGGTTTCAGAACCTCCCACCAGCTCTCTGGTGCCCACAGGGAGAGAGGACAGGGCTTGCAGGATTACATGGGGCATTTTAGGGGCCGTTTTTCAAGATGTTGTCTGTTACTTCTGCCCACAGTCCCAGCATCTGGGGCCTGGAAACTTGGCCTCACTGTGTGCCAGCCAGAGAAGAGAGGCATCACAATCTCTCTTCCTCCACAGCAATTCATTTAAATTGGGCAACCAGTTTTTTGAGGATCATAATTTTAGAAATGTAGTTTATGAAACACTGACTATACCCAAAGGGCCAAGCAGAGCAGACAGAAAAGAAACTATGAAGATGCGATGGGCTTAAGGAGCCAAGTGAAATAACCAGCAATGAAGAAGTTCTGGGTCAAACGGAGAGCTCAGGGAAATACGCTAGGGAGAGATCCTGTGCCCTGACATTGGGGGCTCAGCAAGTGTGCACTAACCACGTGGAGGTCAATGAGTGACTGCCAAACTGAGCAGCACCAGAGGCATGAGGTCCTATGGGCAATATGCCTGGAATCTTCCATATGGAGAAAGGCACAGAACACTTTCAAAGAAAAATGTTCTGGACCCCACTGCTAACTCAAAATCTCCTTAATAATATAAGGAGATTTATATCCCGCCACAGCCAACAACCACCATGTTCCACTGTGATGTGCTCCAATATACTACCAGCTAAAAGCTCTGCATGGTTACAGCTTTCATACAACTATTCAACAAAACCGTTTTTTTAATTCAACACAAATTAACAACACTTGAATTAAATTTCCATTAATAGTGTTCTTTTTTAAGCTGAATCACATGAAAGGGCACAGACTACCATGGAGCATATTCCCTTAAAATTCTATTATTGATTTTTATTTTTTTAAATAACTTTTAAATTTTCCAATTAAAGTTCACATACAATATTAGTTTCAGGTATGTGACTGGACATTTATTTAACTTACAAAGTGATCAACTCAATAGATCTAATATCCACCTGCCACCTTACATAGTAACTGCAATATTATTGACTATACTTCCTATGTTGTCCCCATGACTATTTTTGTAACTGCAAATTTGTACTTTTTTATTTGTTTGTTTGTTTGGTTGGTTGGTTGGTTGGTTAATCTTCACCTGAGCATATTTTCAATCATTGATTATTTTAGAGAGAGTGGAAGAGAGAGGGAGATACAAAGAGAGATAAACATCGAAGTGAGAGAGACAATCGATTGTTAGCCTCTGCACGCACTCCCCAACCAAAGCCAGGATTAAGCCTGCAGCCGAGGTACATGCCCTTGACCAGAATCGAAACCAGGACTGTTCAGCCCGTGGTCTGATGCTCTATCCACTGAGCCAAACAGCTGGGGCCCAATTTGTACTTTTTAAACCTTCACCTTTTCACCCATTTCCTCAACCCCCTCCCATCTGGAAATCATCACTTTGTTCTCTATATCTATGAGCCTGTTTCTGTTTTGTATGTTCATTCATTTTGCTTTTTGGATTCCACATGAAAGTATTTGTCTTTCTTGTCTGGCTTATCTTACATATCAAAATACCTTCTAGGTCCTTCATGTTGTTGCAAATCGCAAGATTTTATTCTTTTTATGAATGAGTACTGTTCCATTGTATCGATATATATATAAATATTGTCTTTATCCATTCATCTATCAAAATGGCTATCATCAATAAATCAATGAACAACTAGTATTGGAGAAAGGATGTGGAGAAAAGGGAACCCTCATGCACTGCTGATGGGAATGTAAATTGGTGAATCACTATGGAAAACAGTATGGAGGTTCCTCAAAAAATAAAACTACCTTATGACCCAGCAATTCCACACCTGGGTTTATATCCAAAGAAACCTGAAATACTAATTTGGAACAATGTGTATCCATATATTTAGGACAGCATTATTTACAACTAGAGGCCCAGTGCACAAATTCATGCACCTTGAAAGGAACTGAGGGCTGCAAGGCTGCAGTGGGCACAAGGGCAGATCTCAGCCCATCCTCCTCACTCTCGCCTGGCCCTTCCCACCACAGCCCCCAGTCTCCTTTCTGCCGGCAGCCCTGCTCCCACTGCCACTGCACCTGCTGACAGTGTGGAGCAATTGCACCACCATCAGTGGGTGCAAGCAGCTACTGCTGCCCTGATTGCCCCTCAGGAGCAGGGGGAGGTGGAGAAGCCCTCAGGAGTGATCAGGGCTGGCAGCTGCTCCTCATACCCGCTGACAGTGCCAAGTGATCAAAACCTGTGCCAGCTGCTGGCAGTGGGTGCAAGGAGCAGCTCCAGCACTGGCAGCAGGTGTGAGCGGGGCCAGGACCAGCAGCAGGTGCAAGCACCAGGTTGAACCACAGCATGCAGAAGCAAAGAATTTTTGGTAACCACCAGAGGTTTGTCCCGATGACAGAAACTGGTGCCCCACCTTGGTCTGGCATCCCCGCTCACCTGCCCCACTATCCTCCACAGCCAACAACCACCGTATTCCACATGTGCCCCCTGGTGGTCAGTGCTTATCATAGTGACTGGTTGTTCAGTTGTTCCACCGTTTGGTCTATTTGCATATTAGCCTTTTATTATATAGGATAGCCAAGACATGGAAGCAACCTAAATGTCTATCAATAGACATCTGGATAAAGAAGTTTTATACAATAAATTATTACTCAGCCATAAAAAAAATTCTGAAAACTTACTACTTGGGATAACATGGATTGACTTATACAGTGTTATGCTAAGTGAAAGAAGTCTGTAAAATAAAGACTATTACCATACTATTTAACTTATACATGGAATCTAATAAATATGTGAACAAACAAACAGAAACAGACTTACAGATGCAGAGTACAAACTGATGGTTGCCAGATGGGAGGGCAGCTGGGGACTGAGTAAAAATGGTGAAGGGATTAAGTACAAATTTATAGTTACAAGATATTGTAGTATGGGGAATGTTAAGTGCAACATAGAAATTGTAGTCAACAATCCTATATAATAAAAGGCTAATATGCAAATCAATCAAACAGCAGAACAACTGGTCGCTATGATGTGAACTGACCACCAGGGGGCAGATACTCGATGCAAAAGCTTCCCCCTGGTGGTCAGTGCACTCCCACAGGGGGAGCACCACTCAGCCAGAAGCTGGGCTCATGCTGGGAGCCACTGCTGCAGCAGCACTGAGGATGTCCAATTGACAGCATAGGGACAGCATAGGCCTAAGTCGACATCTCCTAAGGACTCCTGGACTGCAAGAAGGCACAGGCCAGGCTGAGGGACCCCCATCCCTTCCACCAAGTGCATGAATTTTGTGCACTGGACCTCTAGTTTTGTAATAACTACATATGGTGCTGAGTGAGAATCACTTCATAAATTATCTAAATGTCTAACCACTATGATAATTACCTGAAACTAATATAAAATAATATAAAATGTCAACTGCAAATAAATAAATAAATAAATAAATAAATAAATAAATAAAGGTGCATTCAGACTAAAAATAAATAAACAAGAGGGTGGAAAATGGGCTACACTTCTTGATTGGATGAATGGAAATGTGCCACTTGCAAAAAGATATGCATTTGGAATGGGAAAAACTTGTGGCTATTAAAAACTTACTAGACTTGATTATAAGCCCTCTATTATTCTACAACTCCTTGTCCAAATCACTGTTTTTATTGTCCCATAAATTTGTCCAAATTTGAATCCAAAGTTATCCTCTATGAGAAAAACTAGGAGGTATTCTTGCACAGGAGTGTCTACATGGGCTGACTATCACAAACTACAACATTGAAGAGAAGCCGTGCATTCCATTTCCCTAAATTCTTTCCCCATGTGTTTCTGAATAGACTGTGTCAATCAGAGAGCATAAGGAGTGATAGCAAAGGAGAAAGAGAATGAAGGGGCATTGGTTTCTGAAGGCAATTGGAGGCAATTGAAACATATCTGTGATTCATCACAGCTTCTCAGTAGGCTCTTGAGATCTACCTGCTTCAATGGGTCATTTTTACCCAGACCCCAATTGCCCTTCCATCTGGAAACCATCAGTTTGTTCTCTGCATCTATAAGTCTGTTTCTGTTTGTTTGTCCTATCAGTGGAGATAGGTGTCAGGAGCTTCCCAGAAGTGCCTGAGAATGAAGTGGCTTCTTGGAGAGCTCTTAAAACCACACTTTTTTCTTTTCACTCTGATAATTATTATTTCCTTCCTTATACTCCTTTGGGCTTTGTTTGTTGTTATTTTTCTAGTTCTTTTATGTGTAAGATTTGACTTTTTATTTGAGATTTTTCTTGTTTCTTGAGTTAGGCTATGAATTTCCCTCTTAGGACTGTTTTTGCTGTGTCCCATAAATTTTTGGTTGTTCTGTTTTCACTTTCATTTGTCTCAAGGTATATTTTCATTTCTTTGATCTCATTGTTAACTAATTTATAGTTTAGTACTACATTATTTAGCCTCTATTGTCTGTGGTTACTTTTTCTCATAATTGATTTTTAGTTTCATATCATTATGGTTGGAGAACATGCTTGATATGATTTCAACTTTCTTAAATTTATTGAGTATTGTTTTATGACCTAACTAGAGGCCCAGTGCATGAATTCGTGCATGGCCTGCAGGCATCGCCCCTGATTGGGGTGGGGTGGCCGATTGTGGGTGGGGCTAGCCATCAGGAGGGGCTGTGGGTCGTGACCAAGCTGGCCCTACCCTTAAATGAGGTAGGGGAGGCAATCAGGGGCCAGCAGCCTGGGGGAGGGGCCATGGGTGGTTGGACGGTTAACCCTTCCCCTGATAGAAGTAGGGGGATGATCAGAGGTGGAGCTGGCTGGGGGGAGGGTCCAAGGGCCAATTAAGGTGTTGGGGGTTCATTAGGAGTGGAGCACGTGGTTGACCGGTTGGCCCTGCCCCTGATAAGGTGGTAGGGGCCCATCTGGAGTGGGGCAGGCTGTGGGGGGAGCTTCAGGAGGTTGGTCAGCCAGCCCTGTCCTCTTTTGAGGTAGTGGGGGCGATCAGAGGTGAGGCCAGCCAGCAGGAGGGGCTATGGGCCGTTTGGGGTGGTATGGCCAATGGGGGTGCGGTCAGCCAGGGGAAGGGGCCATGGGAGATTGGCCAGCCAGCCCCACCCCCGATCAGGCTGGTTCGCTGGCTATAGTGGGTGTCATGGCATTCTGGTCTCTGGCTTTTTATATATAATATATTGATATGTGGTCTATTCTGGGAAATATTTAATGTGCACAAAAATAATGTATATTCTATGGAAAACCAAGATGGCAGCATAGGTGAGCAACTTATCTGCCACCTCGCACAACAATTTCAAAACTACAGCTAAAAGACAAAACATATATCACCCAAAACCACAGGAAAGCTGGCTGAAAGAGAAAGGAGCACAGGTGCTGGAAAGCTGAAAAGCCTAGGTACGGAGGCACGCGAATCGGGCTGGTGGCGGGGGACTGGGCATGCGGCTTTTTTTCAACCTGAAGGGAAACAAATTCCTGATCACTTTGAAATCCAGTTTCTGGGGTCCTGTGGGGGACCCAGATGCCTACAGGGAGAAGCTGGTCTGTCGGCCATTGGGTCCGAAAGTGAAGGTGACTTTTTTGCAGAGGTGTGAGCAGCGATCATTGTTTACTGACTGCACTGGGGCGCGGGAACTTGGAAACACTGAAAGGCAGAGACGGCTGATGGCAGCCATCGCTGTTTGCCATGCCCCAGTCTAGTGATGTCCTGAGACCTCGCCCTGCCCTGAGGCCCTGACCCACACATTCTACAAACCCGCCCAGGCTCCACACAGCTGCTTTTGCATAAGCAGTGAAAATGCCAAGAAAAGGAAGGAGATCTCAAACAAAAGAAATAGAGGAGAACAAAAGACTGGATATAGAGTCCAAAACCACGGTTAAAAGGTTTTTCAAGAATTTCCTAGAAAAGGCCAATAAATTTAACGAGACCCTCGAGGATATGAAAAAGAAATTAAACCAACTAGAAATTAAACATACACTGAAATAAAAAAATATTATACAGAGACCCAACAGCAGACTAGAAGAATGCAAGAATCAAGGCAGCTGGAGGGCTGAGGGGACTGGGGGACTCTGGAGGTAAGCATGGCCGCATAGGCCCTGAGCAGCAGGGGTCCCAGAATGCCCCCAGGCTTATAGGCACAGGCCACAAGCAGCTGGGGGTGGGGTGGGACATCTGGGTTCGTCACCAAGGCAACAAAGGCAGGCATTCGCCCCGCCCCAACTGCTCTGGGCCAGTGGGCAGCTGTGGAGGCATGGGGCTGCCTCGGCGGAGCAGGACGTCTGTCCACCTGCTGGAGCACACTGCCCTAGGCAAAGAAGTCAGGCGCCAGGCTCCAGGCGGGTGGGCAGCGTGCAGAGGCGCAGAGAGGCCGTTGGGTGGGAAGGGGCGAGAGGCCAGCATTCGTGGCTTCGGGCAGTGCGCTCCAGGCTTGGGCAGCACCCTTTGGGCCTGTGGGCAGCGCTCAGGGAGAGCCTCGGGGCTGGAGAGCGGGCTGGCAGAGGGCGAACTGTACTCCCTGCATGGTGGCGGTGGCAAGCAGCAATGAGCGCACCAAGTGGAGCCTGCCGGCAGGTCATCAGTGCCAAGGACTGGCAGCCCAAGTCCCTCCTCCTGGCCCAGAAGGTGCCATCGTGGAGGCCAGATTGATGTCCTCCTGCCCGTGCCACAGGGGTTTGTGGATCTGGGCAGCATTCTCCTCCACCCCACCCACCCCCCCCCCCCCCCCCCCCCCGCCGCCCCCCACTGGCCTGGTTGCCCCAAGCAGCATGTCAGCATTGGTCATCCCTCACTAAGCCCCCTGCTGGCCTAGTCATAGGCAGCCATCTTGTGAGGGCATGATAGTCAATTTGCATATTACCTCTTTAAATATTGGATAAGTATATCAAATTAACACACTATACATCTTAAACCTATACAATGTCAACTATATATATCAACTATGTCTCAAGAAAAAAAAGAGCACAAAATATAACAGGGATTCCATTTTGTTTCAATATCTTAAAGACCACTAAGTTTTAACCAATTCCTCATCCAACTCCCAAAAAACATACACAGCAAAACCTGTGTTTATATCATCAAATAGCCAATGTTTATAAAAACATGATTGGCCAAGTGTCAATAACATTTCTACAATTCTAGAAGAGTTTGAAGAAATTTGCTTCACAGCCTTCTCCAAATGTCAGCTGAGGATATAAAATTATGTTGTTGTTAGATTTAGTCATTTATTTTCTTTTTTACCAGAGTCTTGGGCTCTTGATTACAATCCTGTGCAGCACTGCTGTTTACTTCTGATTTGGAAGCATGAGATGTAAGATAAGTATTGATAGTTACAAGGCTTATTACCTAAGCTGATCAGCAGCTATTCAATCCACAGTCTCTTGCTTGCTGAATAATCAGGATAATATAAACCCAACATTCCAATCTCATAACAAAGCATTTGATTTTCCCCATTTTGTTCATCTGTATCCATACAGAAGCACATATACATACTAGTGGCCTGGTACACAAAATTCATACAGGGGGTGTCCCTCAGCCCGGCCTGCACCCTCTCCAATCTAGGATCCCTCAAAGGATGTCCTACTGCTGGTTTACAGGGATCGGGCCTAAACCTGCAGTCAGACATCCTTCTCACAATCCGGGACAGCTGGCTCCAGCCACTCACCTGCCTGCCTGTCTACCTGATTCCCCCTAACCACTCTTCCTGTCAGCCTGCTCAGCCCCCAACTGCCCCCTGGTGCCAGCCTGCTTGCCTCCAAATGTCCCCCCGCCCACCTGATCACCCCCAACTGACCCCCTGCTGGCCTGCTTGCCCCACCCTTCCTCCCCACAGGCCTTCTCACCCTGAACTGTTCCCCTGCTGGCCTGCTCACTCCAAACTCCCCTCCCCCCGTGTCCTGATCACCTCTAACTGACCCCCACTGATGGCCTGCTTACCCCCAACTGGTGCCCCTGCTGGTCTGCTTACCCTTAACGGCCCCACCTGGTCACACAGCCTGATCACCTACAACTGCTGTAACATCCTGGCCTGATCATCCCACAGTGACCTAAGCTCCCAGCCCCTCCTGTTTTTTCCTTTTTTTTTTTTCAGTGCCTCCTTGAGCAGAGGCCAGGGCCAGCTGGAAGCACATATCTGGGATTTATTTATCTTCTATAATTGAAATTTTATAACCTTGAACAGAGGCCAGGGCCAGCGAGGGTGGGCCGGAAGCTTGGCTTCTTCCATCACTGGGGAAACCCAAGCTTCCTGCTCTCTCCACCTCCATGGCTGCCGCCATCTTGGTTAGGTTAATTTGCATACTCACTCCTGATTGATTGGTGGGTGTGGCTTGTGGGCATAGCGGAGGTACAGTCAATTTGCATGTTTCTCTTTTATTAGTGTAGATGGCTTCTTACAAGGTTTTTGTGTGTTTTTTTAATATATATTTTATTGATTTTTTACAGAGAGGAAGAGAGAGGGATAGAGAGTTAGAAACATCGAGAGGGAATCATCGATCAGCTGCCTCCTGCACACCCCCTACTGGGGATATACCCGCAACTAAGGTACATGCCCTTGCCCGGAATCGAACCTGGGATCTTTCAGTCTGCAGGCCGACATTCTATCCACTGAGCCAAACTGATTTCAGCTTAAAAGGTTTTAACCATTCAAAAATCAACTCATTTCATTACTTTGTTGGTGGGTCAAATCAATCATATGGTAGGTCTTCTACAACCAAATATAAAAGAAGTGGAGTCTCCAAGCACCTTGGTGTTGGTAATTGTGGGCTCTGAAAGAAAGTGTCTCAAATGCATTTAGAGACAAAAAACACTATGGTTTGTTAAGACTTCACACACACTGAAACCAGTTTGGCTCAGTGGATAGAGCATCGGCCTGCAGACTGAAAGGTCCAGGGTTCGAGTCCCTTGGCTGCGGGCACATCTCCAGTGGGGGCTGTGCGAGAGGCAGCTGATTGATGATTCTCTCGCATCAATGTTTCTAACTCTCTGTCCCTCTCTCTTCCTCTCTGTAAAAAAATCAATAAAATATATTTTTTTTTAAAAAGACTTCACACAGTACATAAAAACTGACAATTGTTTCTCCCAATAGTCTTAGACTGATCTAATAAGATTTGATGACTCTACCAGTCATGGATTCAAACATAGAAATGAGCCCTGGCTGGTGTTCCCAGTGGTTAGAGCCTCGGTCCACACACAGAGGGTCTGGGTTATTTTCCCATCAAGGGATGCAGGATCACTCCCCACCCTGTCAGTCGGGGTGCTTGCAGGAGACAACCAATGTATGTGTCTCTCATATTGATGCTTTTCTCTCTTTCTGTCTCTCTCTCTCTTTTCATTCCCTCCCTTCCTTCCACTTTCTCTGAAAAACAAAGGATAAAATATTCCTGGGTAAGAATTAACAAAACAAAACAAAAAAATATATAAACAGTCATGTGGCTCCCATGTTCTGTTGGAAAGACTTCTGACTGAGTCCAAACACCTTATTTCCTCAGTAACTGCATCTTTTCACCTCCTGGCTAAACAAATAGGTGCTTCCGAAATCCCCTCAATGTCTTACTCTTTATTCTTCATGTTTTAGATCATTTTCCTGCATTTCAATTCCTCCATTGTTCCTTATTCTCATAACGGCTTTTTTTGCACTTGGTCACTCATCTAATGAGAAATTACCACATGTACCCAGAGATGGACTTCCTTCTTAGTCCCGCTGCCAGAGCTGCAGTGTTGAAAACATCCTATTACATTCTTCCAAAGCAAATAATCCACCCCACAAGGATTTCCAGGAGAAGAGAGAAACTGTGTCAACAGAGATCAACTTCTGGGCAATTTGATTTGTTAAAACTCTTAATTCTGGCCCGTGGTTTAATGAGTCTTTAGTCCCCAAAACATGACAGCTTAATTAGCTTCTCTGGAACCCAACAAGCTTTTATAACATTTCTGTTATGAAGGGAATATATTCCAATTTTGGTTTTATTTTATTACTTTTAAGCATTAGCTCAGTTTTATTATCTGCAGTAGGCAATATTTAGACACCAATCCAAACAAGAAGGCAGAGAACACCCAAGGTCCATAACAGGCAATTAGGCCCCAAATAAAGTGGCAACTTCTGCAATAATTATGGCCCTGGGAAAGGGTGCACTGCCAGAGACAGTCTTGTGGCCTCAGCCCCCTTTTTCCAAATGAGACTTAGCAAAGAGCAAGCACACGAAGTGCTGCATGTCCACCCGCCTGTGGCTCACTGGGAGCAAGGAGGTGTGGAACTCTGCAGGAGACCAGCTCTCAGCAGTGTGTCGGACACCCAGGTCACTGTCCCTCAAGGTGAGCTCCCAAAGCAAGGGCCCATGATGGTTGGGCACCTGGGGTAAGATATTATAAGGGTGAACTCCAGCACAAGACTTCTGTGGGCTCTGCCACAGGCCAGGGCCTCTCCAGATTTCAGATTATTTCACTTTCTTTTATATCCCCTGCATTGTTTGGACATTTAATCCTAAACAAATGAAATCTGAATAATCACACAGCATTTATGTTATCGGGTGAAACAATGAAGTCTTTTCGTTGTGAGAGGTCTTGTACTGGAATTGCCATTATTTTGAAGTGCTAAGGAAGTAGCTGCCAGTTGTGACATTGAGCTGGGTCTTTCTTCTTCACCAGCTCCCCGCACAGTCTCAGATCACAAGTCATCTCTATCCAACTCCCTCTCTAGACAATGAGCAATTATTATCATCAAAGCTCATCTGTAATCATAAAACTTCTTATATTCTGGAGCAAAAGTTCATGTCTGAGTAAACATAGTTGCTCACGATAATGTTTCTCACTCAGCAAAAGAATCAGAGTCATTTCAAAACGTTTCTATTCTCTTCCTTCCTCCTCTCCCCACCCTTCACCCTTCTCCTTTTAATTTCTTTGCTGGTATTGTTAACCCTGGTGACACTGTTCTGACCAACAGAGTATCTCAGATTCTGGTTTTATTTGTAACTATATGCCCCTTGCAGGAAGATTCCTGCAATAGGGCTTCCTGCAGCCATCTCTGCTGCCCTGCCTGCTTCCCTTCTCTGCCACCACACTTGCTTGCTTCTCTGCAGCTTCACTCCCTTCTGCAGTGCTTGGCTCCTTTCTACTGTCTTCAGTCTTCGCTCTGGCCTGGATATGCAAATTAACCACCATCTTGGTTGGCTTAATTTGCATACTAGCCCTGATTGGCTGGTGGACGTGGTTTGTGGGTGTAGCGAAGGTGTGGTAATTTGCATGTTTCTCTTTTATTAGAGAGGATGCAGTCTTTACCTTGATGGCATCTTGAACTTTTCTGGCACACCTCAATGTTCTAGAATCAGCTCTTTTGCTGGGTTACCTGGAGATCTGCTCCTCAGGCAATGTTACCAGCTAAGTCATGCCCCCTCAGAATTCATGTTGTAGTCCTAACCCCCGTACCTCAGAATGTGACTGCATCTGGAAACAAGATTGTCACAGAGGTGATTAAGTTAAATGGAGGTGGTAGGGGCCCTTGTGTCCTAATCCAATCTGACTCCTGTGCTTATAAGAAGAGGGAATTTAAACACACAGAGAGAGACATAAAGGATGCCTGTGCACAGAGGGAAGACCAAAGAGGACACAGCAAGAAGGTGGCCATCTTCAAACCCAGAAAAGAGAGAGGCCCCAGGAGACACCAAACCTGCTGACACCTTGACCTTGGACTTCCAGCCTTCAGAGAAATAAATCTCTGGTGTTCAAGCCTGCTAGTTCGTGGCCCTTGGCTAGGGCAGCCTGGCTGCCTACAACAGGTACAATGTGGTGCCTTATTCCTCATTCCCCCCACATAGGAGTGACCCTTAATTCTTTTTCCCTGATCCATCCCAGGTAGCGTTATAGCAAATCCCATGGCTCTGCCTTCCAAACCTACCCCACCACTGTCACTGTACCTGCACACCAAGGCCCTCACTTACACCACCGCTCCAGCCTTAAGGGTATATGTACAGCAATCATGAGAGGTTGTACATAATCAATCAAACTCCAGTGACCTCTCCTTTCACTTAGGATGAAGTCTAAACTCCACTGGCCTGCAGGCCCCACATGGTCTGATCCCTCGTGATCTTGTACCACAGTCCCTTCCTGTCTCAGCACACTGGCTGTGTCCTCTCCTCAGACCACTAAGTTACTGTGTTGTACGTCAGTGTTTTCTCTTGGCTGTCCTCTCTGCCTCAGGCCCTCCCCGCTCCTCTCCCCACTGCCAGCTCCTTCTTCTCCCTTGAGCTCAGGAAGGCTTCCCTGAACACCGATTCTAAAGGGCTCCCTGTACGCTAACCCATTGCCTTGTTTTCTTTCTTTCAGGCACCTTTTCCTCTTTAAAAGGTGTTCTTTTCCTACTGTGTGTTTGTTTATTTTCTGCCACCTGCCACCAGAATGCCAGCTCCATGAGAGCTCAGACCTTCCTGATTGGAGCACTGCTCTGCTCCAGCGCCTGTTGCACTTCAACAAGGTCATTGCACAAATGCAGCTGTGCAGGTGTGAAGCACCTGGGACCTGGCCACCTGGGACTTGGCTGGTGCCTAGGGACTGTTCAGAGTCAGAGGATAACTAAGCCTCTGAGGAACTGTTCTGTTACAAGCAGCTGAGAGTAATTCTAAGTGATGTAAGCAATGTCCACAAAAATGAAAAGTCTTCATTCATCCCACAAAGATTTACTCTGTATCTATTTGTGTTGGGCACTGTGCCAGGAGCCATGTACACTGCAGAGAACAGGTAGATCAGCTGCCACCCTCAGGAGCTCACGGTGGGGGGAGGAGAGCCAAAGAACACATTTAGATGACAGATAACCTCCTGGCACATTCATTTTTTTACTTTTGGTTCTTTCCTGTTCCTATTTGCTTCATTAGCTAGACCACTGCATTACAGAAGGAATGCAGAGAGTGAGATGCAGTTATTGTTCTGCTTTTAAATTTCCAAATATGAATCTTGATCATGGGACATAGGGTGTGATAATAAAAAATGATTAAAGGGTAAAGAGGAGGAATAGAGTCTAGGTACACAAAATCAGTCAATGGGTAGAGGGTGAAGCAGGAGCTCCCCTCCCAGGAAGAAGAGATGAGGTTGTGTAAGGGAGCAGGTGAGAGGGCACCACGTGGGCAGATGTTAGGGCCTGGAATAAGCACACAGCTCTTAGGGGAGCAGATAGAGATGGGAGCCAGCACTGATAGGCTACCTGACCTCACTCTCCAGGAAGCAGAAGTAAACCACGCCCAGGCAAGCCAGTCAGCTCTCCACCTACATTGAGGTTATCACTCAAATGCAGACCCTACTCTTCCTATCACTGCAGGAGGGATGCCTGTTAGCAACATATGCCTGCACACCCCTGTGGGCCATTCAGCAAGATCCCAGATGTGCTTCCGGTTGAACTTAGAGCCCTCAGAAGGCCTCAGGATTGAGCTGCTGTGTGTGGCTGTGTGGATTGTGCCTGAACCACCCAGGAGCATCATTCATGTAGACGTCATGGGCATGATGCTTCCTGTGCATCTTGCATGCTGCCCCTGCTTGTGAGGACACCCATACTGATATCCGAGGACTCTAAATGCCCTCCTTCAAAACAAACAAAACCAGAGTGTGAGGTCAGGATTACTGGACAGACAGAATGGCATAGAAGAAGAAACCCTGAAACAGAGGAACATGGGTGAAGCTGAATCACAGTTGTGGGAAAATTCCTTCTTGTTTCAGTAAATCCCTCTGGGGTAATGAGATCGTCAGCCCTCTGACATTTCTATTCCGCTGTCCCTTCCATAGGTACTCAGCTTGTCTTTCCAAGTGCCTACTTCTCCCAACACTGATACCCCATATTCCAGCAGGTATCCCAGCAACCTACCTTAGCAGGAAATCTAGAGAATTTTAAACAATAAATACTGGTATCCTGGTGACACCATGGCCAGGAACTGCAATGGTACATTGGGGATGATGCCAACTAGAATGGTATTTGGGAAATTCACATCCCACACTGAAAATCTGTAAGAACTAGTTAAGAGGATTTGTTGATCAAACCCAAGAAGACTCTGATTCCTTAGAGAGAAGGCATCTGCAGGAAGGGTGCTTGCACTGCGAGAAGGGTGTCCATGGAGAGTCCCAGAAAGTGTGCTAGGCCCTTCTTCCTGCCGTGTGCGTATTTCTCCATCACTGAATTCCCTGCTTTAGTGCTTTTTATGCTTTTTATCTAATTCCATGGATTTGGGAGTTTGGCCTACTTTTCCCAATTCAGACTTCACTGTATCCTCAGGACACCACTATTAGAATTTTCACATTGGTTTCATCAATCTGATTAAGAAGCCCGCCTCACACCCCAGGATGCTATAGACAGGCCTCTCCTTCATCTTAAAAACCTGTTTGTGGAGTCATGGGCTATCGTTTATATAATGGGAATAAGAACAACAAAATTACTCCCCTCCCCCAATCTACTTTCCATTCTGCAACCAGAGTGATTATGTAAAAAACAGAAAAACTGTACCTTATGCTTCTGATTAATTTAATGATTCTTAGTGCCCTTATGATAAAGATCTAAATTTATAACATGGCTGGTCCCACCTGTCTCCCCATCTGTACTTTTCAGTATCTCCTCCTATGGGCCCCCCAGCCAAGGGGGCCTTCTTGACCTCCTTGACCTGACTCATGCCCATCTCTACCTCTCTACCTTCTGCTCCTAGAAACCAGGCTGCACTCCTCACAGAGCTTAGCCCACTCAAGTTTTTCACGGATTCAAATTATGATTTGATTCAACTGCTTCTAGCTTTGTCCTCACCAGCATATCCCCAGTGCATTCCTAGCAGTACATCCACAATTGCACGCTGGTTTTAAAATATTTTTAATATATTTGTATTGATTTCATACAGGAAGGGAGAGGGAAAGATAAATAAATTCATCAATGATGAGAGAGAATCATTAGTGGGCTGCCTCCTGCATGCCCCCTACTAGGGATCAAGCCTACAATCTGGACATGTGCTCTTGACTGGAATCAAACCCAGGACCCTTCAGTCCGCAGGTCGATGCTCTATCTACTGACCCAAACCAACTAGAGCTGAACAATGGTTTTAGAAAACCATTCTCTCTTGTTTTATTTGTTAACAAAACACAATTATTTCTCACAGGCTCATTCAGAATGACAGCTCAGACCATGTTAGAGTAATTATGTAATGGTAATAGTACACAACATTTCGTCTGTATAATTTTCTTTAGAAGATAATTGAAGTCTTCCAAAATAGCCCTTTAAAAAGCCCTAAAAAGTACTGAGCTTTCATTTCTTATACACACAATGATAAAAAGAGCAAAAAAGTAAAAAAAAAAAAAAAAAAAAAGTGTATTTTTTAGATAAGCATTCTTAAGTGCTTACCTGAGGCCTAGGTATATTATTATCACTTCACAGTCTTAACCCATACAACAGGGTCTGGAATCCACAGTGGTGGTGCTCATTCTAAGCCAGTGTTTTTCTACCACAACACTATTGACATTTGAGGCTATATAATTCTTTGTTGTGGAAACTGCTCTGTGCATTGTAGGGTGTTTAGCATCATTCCTAACCTGTATGTATTAGATGTCAATAGTTCCTCTCCCCACAGAGTAACTCAACTAAAAAGGTTCCAGACATTGTCAAATGTCCCACAAGGTCAGGGGAGAGGAAAGACAAAATTGCTCCAGTTTAAAACCTATAGCCAACAACATACTCAATGAGAAAAGGCTAAAACCATTTCTTCTAAGAACAGGAACAAGACAGGAATATCCACTTTCACCACTCTTATTCAACAGTAGAGGCCCAGTGCATGAAATTCATGCACAGGTAGGGTCCCTAGCAGCTGCCGGCTGCCAGCTGGAGCCTCCCTTTATTCTGCACCACTCCTGGTGGTCAGCACATATCATAGCAAGTAATCAAACTCCCGAGGGGACACTTTGCATATTAGGCTTTTATATATATAGATAGCACTTTAAGTCTTGGCCACAGCAATCAGATAAGAAAAAAATATAAAAGGCATCCAAATTTGAAAGAAGAAAGTAAAACTGCCATTATTAGTAGATGACACAATATTCTACATAGAAAATCCTAAAGACTTTAACAAAAAACTACTATACTTAATAAATAAAATCAACAATGTAGCAGAATATAAAATTAACATTCATATATTCATGGCATTTTATCCACCAATAATAAACTCTCAGAAAGAGAAACTTAAAAAGCAATATAATTTACCATTGCAACAAAAAGTCAAGATAAATAATAATAAACTTAACAAAGGAAGTAAAAGACCTGTACTCAGAAAACTACAGGGAAAAAGAGATAGAAGAAGATATAAGTGGAAGAATATACCATGTTCATGAATTGGTAGAATTAAAATGTTCATACTACCCAAAGCGATCTATAGATTTAATGCAACCTCTATTAAAATATCAATAGCATACTGTACAGATTAGAATAAATACTCCAAAAATGTATATTAAACCAAAAAGTCCCTGAATAGCCTAGGCAATCTTGAGTAATAAGAACAAAATTGGAGGGATCACAATAACATAAGTCAAATTATATTATAAAGTCACTGTAATATAATTGCCAAATTATATTACAAAGTCACTGTAATCAAAACAGCCCGATACTGGCACAAAAATGGGCATATACAGCAATGGAACAGAGGCACCAGAAATTGATCCAAACCATTACACTCAATTAATATTTGACAAAGGAGGCAAGAGCATACAATGGAGAGTCAAGATAGTCCCTTTAATAAATGGTGTTGAGAAAATTGGACAAGTACATGCAAAAAAAATGAAACTAGACCATCAACTTACGACATATAAAAGATATCCAAAATATATAAGGATAATATCCATACAATTTAACAAAAGGAAGACAAATAATCCTCTTAAAAATGGGCAAAGGACCTAAATAGACACTTCTCCAAAGTAGACATACAGGTGGCCAATTGACATATGAAAAGATGCTCAAAGTCACTAATCATCAGAGAAATGCAAATTAAAATAATGAGGTTTTACCTCACACCTGTTAGAATGAATATCAACAAATCAACAGATGACAAGTGCTGGCAAGGACGTGGAGAAAAGGAAACACTAGTACACTGCTGGTGGGAATGCAGACTGGTGCAGTCATTCCTCAGAAAATTAACAATGGAACTTACATTTGATCCAGTGATCCCACTTTTAGGAATATATCCTAAGAAACCCAAAATACCAATCAGAAAGAATATATGCACTCCCTATGTTCATGGTAGCACAAATTACAATAGCTGAGATCTGGAAATACCCAAAGGGCCCATTAGAAAGATGAGTGGATAAAAAAGAAAGCTCTGGTACATTTATGCCATAAAAAGCTATGCAGCAATATAAAAGAAGGATCTTTTACCCTTTGAGATAGCATGGAGGGACATGGAGAGTATCATGCTAAGTGAAATAAGCTAGTCTGAAAGACAAGTATCACATGATCTCACTCATATGTGAAATCTAAAGAACAAGATAAACTGGTGAACAAAATATATCCAGAGACATAGAAGCATGGAACAGACTGATGAATCTCAGAGGTAAGGTGGGGGTGGGTGGGTGGGAAGAGATTTACCAAAGAATTTATATGCATAGATGCAAACTCATGGACACAGATAATAGTGTGATGAAGAGCCCAGGGTAGAAGGGTAGGCAAGAAGGAATTAATGGGGGGGGGGGGGAGTGTACATCTGTATTACTTTCAACAATAAAGGTAAATTTAAAAAAATAATAAAATTTAAAAATAAAAACATCAAAAAACTATTCCCTGTTGAGAACCACTGCTCTGACCCAGGAACATTGATGTAGACCTGATGTCCAGCACACGCTAGGTATTCGGTAAGCCTTTGATTTAGAAGGGCTTTCAGGAGAGTAGTTGGCATTCATCATCATCGTCATTTCTCCTCACCACAGTAGCATTGCTCCCAGACTCTTCCGTAACAAAGGGTCCCGTCTTCCCATCCCAGCTGCTTGAGCTGAGTACCTTCCCAGCATTTTTGTGACGCTTACAAGCAAACACCTTCTGAACTCAAGGGGAAAACACCCAAGGCATTGCTTTCTAGAGTAAACGTGAGCACCTTGATCAATGAACAAACAACTTTCCACTAAATTGAAAGGAGGAGAAGTAGATGAGACCAAAGACTTAGAGTGTGTGTTCTCTTGTGTGACGGTGAAGGGCCTTACCCCTTTCACAGAAACTGGTGCTAGGAACAAGGAGCTATCCATTTAGAGGAAAGTATATATGAAATCTATTGGGATTATTATCTTGAACAACAACAAAACCCAATGCTTCTGACATTAAGAATTAAGGATTCTTGTCACAATTTAATATGATATCTAAACAAAAGCTAACAAATCTAGCAAAAATACAAATTTGCATATATGAAACAATAAAGTTGTAAATACAATAGACACTATTTACAAAACATATTTCGTAAATAGTTTCTAGCACAGTAGACACTATGGTGTCACTTCAAACTTTACCTGTTCAATTAGACAAAGTAAATGAAAGTTATTTATGCTTACCTAGGATTTACATCTAAAAATTTAATATCTGGGAAGTCAAATCAAAACTAAATTCTATATTTATATTCTTATCTTATAAGAATATTTGAACATCTAAGCCTGAGCATTTAAGAGCATTTATTACAAAATTAAGTCATTTGTGGAATCTGTTGCTTCACATGTTGGGGTTTTAATTTATTTGTTCTGCTTTTTTTATTTGTGAAGAAGAGGCTCACATGGCTTTATAAAAGGATGGTGACTTATTCTGAGTGAGAAAAAATTGTGAATTTGCTATTAAAATAATTATAAACAGAAAAAGATATATGTGTTCATTAATTAAAATATAATTATGAGTATTTTAGAGATCTGAGTTGACTTTTGCATCTAAACTACTAACTGGTTAGTCATTCAGGTGGGGTGACAGGGTTGTTTCAAGTAAAAAAAAAAAAAAGAGATACATGTATTACTATATGTAATACTTTAAACAAGGAAAAAAATAAAAGAGGGAGAACCATGATAATAGTTACTGTTCCAATCACTGTACTTTACTTGTTTTAATCTTTACTAACTGGGTCCTCAAAACAATCTTGAAATACTGGAGACGCCATTTAACAGATGCACAAGTCAAAGCCCTGGAAATCGGGTGTCCTTGCAGAGCCTGGGACCCAACAGAGATGTTGAACTACCTCCCAGGCAGTCTGCAGCTCTGGCAGGGTGTGAATTTCTCAGCAGGTGATGACTTGTGACATAAATTACTGAACAAATAAGACTAGCACCATATCATCCATCCCCTTTTCTGCCTCCATTTGCCCGATGTCAATAGAACAGTATGTGGTGACAAAAAACAACCTAGATCAATGAACAAACAACTTTCCACTAAATTGACAATTTCTAGAACCAGTGTCTGTGGAAGAGCTGAGTCCACACTTCTCACTGTCATCCAGATAAAATTCTTGTCTAATGTACTTCTCTTTCTTTCTGACAGTTGCTCTCACTCTAGAAAGCAATGTCCTGGATGGTTTTCCTTATTTGTAAAGAGTTATCTCTCAAATATATTAGCTTCTCTATTCTCCCCAAATTATATGGTTGTAATGAGTTAAACTGGTCTTTGCTGTTTAGTATAATCTTTTCATTTTTTTCTCTCTAAAAACAGATATAATGAAAAAAGAGGGCTAATTAATAATGGGTTTGGCACTCTCCTCTGTAAAGAATAAAAAATCTGTCAATTCTCTAAATACTTTGAGGGTGAATTCTAAACTCCCTTTTAAGGAAAAATTCAAATTTCTTTTATACCCTAGGATACATTTTTCTTTATTTTATTTCATTTTATTTTACTGAGCTACTGAAATTATTATCTTGAACCACAGCAACAACAAAATCCCAATGCCTCTTGTCACATTTTGAGCACTGAAGAAATGAGACTCAAAAATGAGTTAAAATTGAAAACATTATTATTTTAAAGTATCTCAGCCATCATTGGTATCTTCTAAAAATACAACACTGCCACCTAGTGCTCTGCATATAAATTTAAAAATAGTTATAAATAGGGAGAGTGGAAGAAATGTCACCTTAAATCCTATCTTAGCTGGACAAAGTAAAAAAAAAAAATGTGTGTGAATAAATAAATGGGATGAAATTTACCACATATCAATGTCTCTTACAGCATAAAGTTGTGGGCAGGATTTAATAAACCAATAAGTCATTCCATAAGTGGCATTTTTGCACATATATTTGAAATTGTCATAAGTGGCATTATTGCACATATATTTGAAAACTTTTAAATGTACTTACTGTTTCCCAACTAGAATTCTTGCCTATTCCCTATGCTGTTTATGTCCACAGACTATAACTAGTAATGTTTTTAGTTAGAAGAGTCCTTCAAAACATCTCAACAAGCCTATGCTTTTTATAGATGAGGACCCTGCAGCCCCAAATGAAATGGCAAGCAGATCTACACATCGAAGTAAAAGTGGAATTCAGACATGAATCGTCTCTCCGGAATGAGCAGCTGATGAACTTCCATGTGCTCCCCCTATGTTCCACTTTTATCACGGCTTCCAATGTCAATTATTGAGTCAAGTCTAAATTCCCTCACCTGGCTTACCATGCGCACATTCTCACCCTTCACATCAGTGCTCACAAAGTCAAGATACTGCAGAACCCAAACGATAGGAGCCATAGGTACAAAGCCATAGGGAGTGGTGGGGACTACGTTTACTGGCATATCCTACCTAAAGCATTTGCCATTGTATTTTCATTTCCTTTGAAACACTTCTGGATAGATAGTATGGTTCTGAGTGTTAGTTCAAGCTAAAACAAATGCTCCAATATTAAAACTATAATCCTGGGGTGACCCACAGTGCTGAGGTTATTGTCCTAATAGCCACCCTTGTACTAGAGGTAGTTGCTCAAGGAGCTGCCTTTCCCCCTTCCCACGCTGCCCAGAGGCCCAAAACACCTGGGGCGGTGTGGAATGCCTACATCATTGCCATGGCACAGTGCAAGTGTCCTGCCCTGCCCCCGGCCACTCAGCACCTGCATATGCAAATTAACCCACCATCTTTGTTGGGTTGATTTGCATACTCACTCCTGATTGGTTGGTGGACATCACAAATGTACAGTCAATTTGCATCTTTCTCTTTTATAGGTGTAAATATTGTTATAACTGTTCTATTGTATTATTATAAAAACTAGAGGCCCAGTGCACGAAATTCATGCATGGGGGTGGGGTGTACCCTCAGCCCAACCTTCACCCTCTCGAATCCAGGACCCCTCAGGGGATGTCCAACTGCTGGTTTAGGCCCTAGGATCAGGCCTAAACCAGCAGTCGGACATCCCTCTCACAATCCGGGGCTACTGGCTCCTACTTCTTGCCTGCCAGCCTGCCTGATTGCCCAACCGCCCCTGCCCATTGGCCTGATCATCCCTAACTGCACCCCTGCCAGCCTGGTTGCCCCTAACTACCCCCATGCCAACCAGGTTGCCCCCAACTGCCCCCCTCTGCCAGCCTGATCACCTCCTCACTGCCCCATGTCTGCCAGTCTGGTAACTCCCAACTTCCCTTCATGGCCCTCCCACCAACCTGGTTGCCCCACACACCTGCTTGTTCAGTCATTTGGTTGTTCCTCACTAACCCCCCTGCCAGCCTTATAGCCTCACACAGCCTGTGGTTCAGTTGTCCAATTATGAAGTAATTCCTCTGTGGGAGATTTTAATTCCACCTGAAAATCAAGGGAAAAGAAAAGAATGGGCCCTAGTTGTTGGATAGAGCATTGGCCTGAGGTCTAAAGGGTCCCGAGATCAATTCCAGTCAAGGGCACATGCCCGGGTTGCAAGATCAGTTCCCATTGTGGGGTGTGCAAGAGGCAGCCAATCAATGATTCTCTCTCATCATTGATGTTTCTATTTATCTCTCCCTTCCTCTCTGAAATCAATAAAAATATATTGAGAGAAAGAAAGAAAGAAAGAAAGAAAGAAAGAAAGAAAGAAAGAAGAAAGAAAGACATGGGAAGAAGAGGAAAAGGAGGCAGAGGGAAAAGAAAAGAAGGGGGAGGGGAAGAAGAAGTAGAACTAGGAAGGCGTAGAAAGGTGACACATCCCTCCAGCTATAGGAGAGGCTGAAGTTCAGACCAGTGCTATTCGGGTCAGGTGACAAGTATGCATGTGTTCAGGTACAGAAACAAATTATGCTTCTTTAATATAGTGTACAATTAGCTCCATAGAAACTCTCAGGCAGTGGGAAGGAGAAGCACCTAGGTCAGGTGAAATCAAAGACTACTGTCATCAGTGTCACAGTGTGCTGTGGGGTAGACGAGATGGGGGCCTCTCCATGGAAAACTGGGCATTCACGGGCCTGCCCTTTCTGCTAAGACACACCTGCATAGTCTATCTTTAGTTTTATTGTTTTTACTCTCTCACCAAGAAAGTGATATTATAACTTTCAAGAGATATTTTACCACATCCTTCTGTATGCATGGAATAAATGCTCCATCACCTTCTTTCTATGCCCTAACAGAATATCTGACAGCTTGCTACATTCAGAGTCATACCTTGAGAATCAGAATGATGCACATCTTTTACCAGCTTTGGACAAATCATCAGAAAAGTTGGCGTCATCTCTGAGAAGACTTAATAGGCAGAGACAAGGAAAATCATATTTCCTCAAGGAGGGACAGCATAATGCTGGGAGAAGGAAGCCTTTGGCTACTTTCCCACTATCTCACATGAGGCTTTTCCCAGAACCCATCTCCAATTAAATAAATGGATTTATGTTTATCCAAAAGCAGGTCCAGGTCAACAGTCAAATCAATCCCAGATCTCACTTTCTCCTCGCCCCCTTTATGACCCTTTTCTTCATTTCATCATCCTCTCAGGGGGTCTTCCTGGCACCTATTTATCTTCTTATGTGGCTGTATTTTCGTGTGTGTATGATTTATATCCACAGCTGAACTGTGCAAGCATGCGGCAAGGCCTCATCTATTCAGTTAACCCCGTGTCAGCCTACTCTGCACACACAGGATCCACCTTCCTCACACTCCTCTTTTCAGAAACATCACCATTCATGCCTGAGGGCAAGTAGCAACATCTGCCTAAAGAATTAGTGTCACAGCTAATATCACAGCTGCTAGCAGGCAGGAGTGCTTCCCAGAGCCAGGCAGCCTACCAGGTGTTTCTCAAATGAGGAAGACTTGTCAGAGAATCAGTCTGGATTCTTCTACACCTCTTTTCTCTCACATACCTGAACTGGGTTATTTTTTTTTAATTTTTTCATATTTTTATTAAGGTATTATATGTGTACATATCTTACCATTGCCCCCCCCCTCCACTCCACTTCCATACATGCCCTTATCCACCAATGTTTTGCTTCCATTGGTTATGCTTATATGCATACATACAAGTCCTTCAGTTGATCTTTTATCTCCCCCACCTCTCCCTAACTTTCCCACTGTAATTTGACAATCTGTTTGATGCTTTACTACATCTCTGCATCTATCTTTTTGTTCATCAGTTTATAATGTTAATTATCCATAAATGAGTGAGAGCATGTGGAATTTTTCTTTCATTGACTGGCTTATTTCACTCAGCATAATGTTCTCCAATTTCATCCAGGTTGCTGCAAATGGTAAGAATTCCTGCCTTTTTATGGCAGCATAATATTCCATTGTGTAGATGTACCATAGTTTTCTAATCCAATCATCTGCTGATGGGCACCTAGGCTGTTTTCCAAATCCTAGCTATTGTAAATTGTGCTGCTATGAACATAGGAGTGCATATATCCTTTTTGATTGGTGTTTCTAGTTTCTTAGGATATATTCCTAGGAGTGGGATTACTGGGTTAAATGGGAGTTCCATTTTTTTTTTTTTTTTTTTTTTGAGAAAACTCCATACTGTTCTCCACAGTGGCTGCACCAGTGTGCATCCCCACCAGCAGTGTGTTTCTTTTTCTCCACATCCTTGCCAACACTTGTCATTTGTTGATTTGTTGATGATAGCCATTCTGACAGGTGTCATTTTGATTTGAGTCTCTCAGATAATTAGTGACTTTGAGTGTATTTTCATATGTCTCTTAGCCTTCCTTCTGTCTTCTTTTGAAAAGATTCTATTTAGGTCCATTGCCCATTTTTTAATTGGGTCATTTATCTTCCTTTTATTAAGTTGTATAAGCTGTCTGTAGATGTTGGAGATTAAACCTTTATCAATGATAACATTTGCAAATATGTTCTCCCATACAGTTGGCTTTCTTGTTGTTTTGTTGATGGTTTCTTTTGCTGGCAGAAGCTCTTTATTTTGATGTAATCCCATTTGTTTATTTTCTCTTTAGCTTCCATTGTTCTAGGGGTAGTATCAGTGAAGAAATTTCTTTGGCATATGTCTGAGATTTTGCTGACTGTGGATTCCTCTAGTATTTTTATGGTTTCCCGTCTTATGTTTAAGTCCTGTATCCATTTTGAGTTTTTTTTATTATGGTGTAAATTGGTGATCTAGTTTCATTTCTTTGCACATATCTGTCCAATTTTCCCAACACCATTTATTAAAGAGACTGTCTTGACTCCATTGTATGTTCATGACTCCTTTGTCAAATATTAATTGAGCATAATGGTTTAGGTTGATATCTAAATTCTCTATTCTATTCCATTGATCTTTATGTCCATTCTTGTGCCAGTACCAGGCTGTTTTGAGAACAGTGGCTTTGTAATACAGCTTTAAATCTGCTATTGAGATCCCACCTACTTTATTCTTCTTGCTCAGGTTCGGGGTTTTTTTTTGTTGTTGTTCCAGATGGATTTTTGGAGAGTTCTTTCTAGGTCTGTGAAATATTCCATTGGTATTTTAATGGGGATGCACTGGGTTATTTTGTTGTCACTGTTCACCTTGCCCCACAGGAGCTGAAGTTTAATACTCTGGTAGGAGAATAATTTGTTCTCTTGATGACCTTTGGTTGACCAGGTAAATACTCTGTAGAGAAAAAACTTTCAAGAGTCTTTAGGTGACTTGATCTTAGCTGTGAATGTCATTTAGGAAACTTTCAAATAAGTTTCTGGAATCAACCTCCTCAAAAACCCAGAGCATTTTCTGTAAATCACAGAGCTAACTATTTGAAGATATTGGCCTGTGAGTCATGCTGGGGCTGCTAGTTTTAACCTAAGATCAGTGAAAAGTCATGAAAATGTGTAAAACAGTGGGGTGGCCTGCTGAGCATCTCAAGGCTACAAAGTTTCAATTATAATTGACAAGATGATTGGCTGTACTGAAGTTCTGTAACACCTGCTGTTTGTAATAATACCTACATTCAAATTGTGCTTCCAGTTTATGGAATTGTAGTTTTTATTGATTTTATTGGGGTTTCATTGGTTAATAAAATTATATAGGTTTCAAGTGCATAATTCTATATCTTCTGTACATTGTATCATGTGTTCACCACCCAAAGTCTAGTCTCCTTTCCCCCTCTTCATAGTTTACCTACATAGATTGTCAAACAAAGCAGAGATTACAATCCCCACTTAGTGATTAGTTTGTTTCCAAGGATATGAGGGTCTTAGACAGCAATGTTGTCACCATCTGTAGCCATTCTTTCAGGCTCCTTCCTAGTGGATCCAAGTCAGACTGTCCTTCAGTCTTTTGTTGTTGTTGTTGTTGTTGTTGTTGTTGTTGTTAATCCTCATCTGAAAATATTCTTCCATTGATTTTTAAAGAGAGTGGAAAAGAGGGGAAGAGATAGATAGAGAAACATCAATGTGAAAGAGATTCATTGATTGGTTGTCTCGCACGTTTGCCCCATCCAGGGCTGGGGATTGAGGCTGTATCCGAGGTACATGCCTTTGACCAGACTCAAACCCATACCCTTCAGACCTAGGACCAATGCTCTCACTGATCCAAATGAGCCTGATTGATGTCTGACTGCTCCTCTGCCAGCCTTTTTGCCCCTAACTACCCTCCCCTGTAGGCCTTGTCACCCCCAACTGCTCTTCCCTGCAGGCCTGGGTTGTCCCCAACTTCCCTTCTCTGCCGACCTGGCCACCCCTAACTGCCCTCCCTGCAGGCTTGATCACCCATAACTGCCCTCGCTTGCAGGCCTGGTCCCTTCAAATTTCCCTCCCCTGCTGGCCATCCTGTGGCAGCCATCTTGTGTCCACATGGGGGCAGTCATCTTTGACCACATGGGGCAGCCATCTTGTGTGTTGGAGTGATGGTCAATTTGCATATTATTCTTTTATTGGATAGGATAGAGGCCTGGTGCACTGGTGGGGGCTGGCTGGTTTGCCCTAAAGGATGTCCCAGATCAAGGTGGGGGTTCCCTTAGGGCACATGTGTCAAACACAAGGCCCGCGGGCCAAATCCAGCCCACCAGGCCTTGCAATGTGGCCTGCACTGCGCTGTCATCACTGCACTCCGCTGTCAGTTTATGACATTGTCAGTTTATGACTGTTCAGTAAACCATTCGGCCCGCGATTTAGGCTGGATTTTAGATTTTGGCCCCTTCTCTGATTGAGTTCGACACCCCTACCTTAGGGCATGGGGCACCGTGGGCAAGGAGCCTGTGGTGGTTTTCAGGCCAGCTATACCCCCTACTTCCCAAACAGAGGCCCTGGTATCTGGGATTTATTTACCTTCTATAATTGAAACTTTGTAGCCTTGAGGGGAGCCAAGCCTCCTGCTCACTCCATGGCCACAGCCATTTTTGTTGGGTCTTCTATAATTGAAACTTTGTAGCCTTGAGCAGATGCCAAGGCAGTGCCAGAGCAGGCAGAAAGCAGGGTTCCTCCATTGCCAGGGAAACCAAAGCCTCCTGCTCTCTCCATGGCAGCAGCCATCTTGGTTGGGTAAATTTGCATACTCACTTCTGATTGGCTGGTGGGCATGGCTTATGGGTATAGCTTAGGTGTGATCAATTTGCATATTACTCTTTTATTAGATAGGATATGATGTACATGTATGTATATGAGCAGGTATTATCTATGCATATTTTTAATCAACAACTTTATTTCTATTTGTTCCAGGATATTTCATTCAATGACATAATTCATTTAATGGAAATTATTATTTTTAGCTACCATATTATTTGGGTTTATTTTCTTATTTGTCTACTAGAGGCCTGGTGCACAAATTTGTGCACCAGTGGGATCCCTCAGCCTGACCTGCAGGATCAGGCCAAAACTGGCTCTCAGATATACCCCAGAGGGTCCTGATTTAAAAAGGGTGCAGGCCAGTCTTATAGACCCCACTGGTGCATAATCAGGGCTGGAGAGAGATGAGGGAGGTTGACCATCCAGGGAGGAACTGCAGGAGTGCTCCAGGGTATGTCCGGCCCATCTCACTCAGTCCTGATTGGCTGAACCTCAGCAGCAAGCTAACCTACCAGTCAGAGTGTCTGCACCCTGGTGGTCAGTGCATGTCATAGTGAGCAGTTCAGTGGCCTTAGCATACCATTAACATATTACACTTTGATTGGTTGAATGGCTGACTGGTTGACTGGCACTTAACATATCAACCTTTATTATATAGGATTTGTTTAGGATAATTGCTTAGAATTTTAAGAAAGAAAGAAATAAGCCTCAAAAAGACGCCTCCATGACGGCTTCTGGTATTGCTTCATCCCAGACCAGGCCAGTGCAGGACCTCTGACTGGGCCAGATGCTCGCCCATGCACAGGCTCTTCCTTTGGCTCTGGGATGCTCTGGATCCCTGAATGTGGACCTGGAACAGGAGAGAGAGACAGCACACACTTGCACACACCTGCTTTCCCAGGCCTTTCCAAAGACAGGAGAGAAGCCACTGCCTTTAAGGGAACTCCAGCCTGAGAACCTCCCCTCCCCTGGTCATCTTCCCAGACTGCAGTCCCCTCACCTTCTGGTGAGGCTTTTGTGGGCTTTAGATGCTCCAGCTTGATCCAAACAAGGTGGGCGAGGGCCACATGGTGTGAGGTAGGGAAGTGGACCTGCACTGAGGCCTGCTTCAGCTGGAACCAGGGGAAGTGGAGAGCCCTGCCAAAACCCTGCACCTTGTCAGGCCAGGTTCCCATCATAGAAGAAATAGTCCTGGGGAAAGGCAGGTGGACAGCAGTGTCAGAGTCCTGGTCTTTGCTTGCACACTGCCCTTCCATGGCACCCTTGTTTGGCACAGGGCCTCTGTGCCTGCCCTGACCATCCAGGGGGCAGCTTCATGCCATTCCTGACCCTTGTGTAGCTGTTTAGAGAGTAGTGGGCCTGGTTATTGATCAGCTCACATGGAGTCTGTGTGAGTCTCTTCTTCCCCCTGACATTTGTCCTGAAGGTCCTGTCCCCTGTCCAGCCCAGCCCTCTATGCATCTGGCATCTGCACTGAGTATTGAGACAGATTTGTGAGCAGGTTGCTCACCACATGTCCTGGTGACTGATCAGGAGAGATTACTGTGAATAAGGGCAGGCAGAGCAGGATGGGATCGGGGTGGGTTTGGGACTCTGAGGGACTTCTCAACCCACCCTCTGCTTCAGTTCTATGAGGCTGGGGGCCCCATCCACAGTCCTCTATGACTCCTCTACTTCCAGAATAGAAGCCACCAGGGCTCAGGCCTCCATTGGGAATCAGATGATGTGTAAGGTCACAGTTCTGCCAGGCCCTCCCCATCCACAGCCTCCATCCTGTAGATACAGGAAGCCCTCCTTCTGGACCCAAAGACCACTCACTTTTTGACTTGGTCCTGTAGTGTGTCTCTCTGGTCATTATAAGGAGGTATGCCTCCAGTCATGGAAAAGACCTTGACAGCATCAGATCTGATGGATGGGGGATAGGACCTGCGAATGATGGACAGTGTGACTGATTCACTGAGTAGACTGGAGGCCCAGGAACTGTGTCTGCTTCATTGGCCGAGTTATGCTAAGTGTCTTCAAAAGTGATGACTTACAGTAAGTGCTTAATACACATTGTCGAATAAATGAATGCCAACCAAAACTGTCTCAAATGGCTGAGTGGGCCTAGGGGCTCTCCTATTCCGAGAAATAATGACCAGGGTCAGCTAAGTGGATTCTCAAACTCGTTGACTGGTTGTTTTCCATGTGCTTTTGCAATCTCAGAAATGCCACAGGCCAAGAAAAATGTAAAAACTAAAAAAATAAAGAAAGATGAAACCCCACAAATGACATAGGCCACTGATGGGTGAGCTTTCCTGGGGAAATAATTGAGAGAAATAATTGCCATAAATTACCACAGCACATTCAGTAGCCCTTTCTGCAGAGCCAGGCAGCAGGTAAGCAGCTGCCCTGGCTTGTCCCCACAGTCTCTACCACCCCACTTTTCAGAGGGCAAACTGAGGCTCAGAGAGAAAGCACACAGCTAGCAGTGGGCAGAGTCATCCCTGTGTAGAGGAAGGGGGCACGTGCTCACCTTGTAAACAGCTGGTCCAGGAACTGTTGGGCTCTAGAGAAGGCTGGGTGACTGGGCATAAAGGTGGTGATGTGGGAGATGTTTCCAGCCAGGAAAGCTGGTACCATCGATGCTGCCACTCTTCCCAGTGTGCCTTCCTGGAGGGCTCGCATCCTGCGGGCCTCATGTAGGTTAAGTGTTAACTCAGCTGCACACTGGGTGGGACAAGGAGAGATCCTATCAGTGGCTTCCCTGTGAACCACCTGAAGGACTGATCTGGAGCTCAGCCAGGGACTCCTAGCCCCTCAGGGGCATGTGCAAGAGGAGGGACTGGAGGACCCACGCTGAACAAGGTTCTAGGTTTTAAATGTACCACTTACGTTTGGTGGAGGAGGTGTAGGGTATTTATACACTTGTTACCTTCTAGGCATTTTTTTTAAACTAAGGAGCAATAGACCTCCCTGTATTAGTAGTCTGTATGGAGAGCATTGTCCCCAGGAGTCCTGAATAAACATCTCCTTTATAGAGAGGAGAACATAGAGGCTTAGGGATGTCAGGTGTTGCTTAAAGTCCTGCAGGTCAGAACTAAGAGTTGTCCCAAGCTAGGGCTGCATGACATTCCCTCTTAGCTGCCTGACACTCATTTGCTCCTGATGTGGTTGGGGAACCTTGTCCTTCCCCAGTTGGAAGCCATTGACTTCCAAAAGACACTTACGTTTCTTCCTACTACATTAAAGGGTAGTTTGAGACCTTCAAGATGGGGATCCTAGAGTAAGCAAAGGGACAAGTGCCTGGAGACTACAGACCAGAAAAGCCAATCACCAGGCATGAGTCTAAGCAGATGACTCCGAAAGAAGCCAGTCCATGTGGCTGATGAAAAGCTGTCACATGAGTAAAAATACCCATGAGGCAATTGCCAGTCAAGGAACACTGTGATTGCCTTGGACAACCTGGCACTGGATTGGTCAAAATTGAAATGAGTGAGAGATCCCTGGACCAGACTGGGCATGATGCAGCAGCCATCATCACAAAACTGATGTTGGCAGCATCACTGATATAGCCTTTTGATTTGGAATCTGACTGCAACTGTTATCATCTTACTAGTGAGTGTCCTGCCACCAGCAGTGGGCATCTGTATCCTGCTGGGAATCATATGTACATTATTGTCTAAATTGTATCATCCAAATTCTATGACTTTGGAACCCCTGGAACTTCAGAAGTGCCTGTCTCTGAGTTGGATTCTTTAAGCAAGCCATCAAGATTAAGGGGAGTCAGTAGTGTAGGTATATATATATATATATATATATATATATATATATATATATATATTATTGATTTTTTACAGAGAGGAAGGGAAAGGGATAGAGAGTTAGAAACATCAATGAGAAAGAATCATCGATCAGCTGCCTCTTGCACACCCCCTACCGAGGATGTGCCCACAACCAAGGTACATGCCTTTGACCGGAATTGAACCTGGGACCTTTCAGTCCGCAGACCAACGCTCTACCACTGAGCCAAACCGGCTTTGGCAGCAGTGTAGGTCTTAATCCAATATGACCAATATCCTTTGAAGAGGGGAGAACACAGAGAATCACAGCGAGGACTCCATGTGGCACAGAGAGAGAAGACATCCATCTACATGCCAAGGAAAGACCCCTCAGGAAGCACAGCCCTGCCGACAGCCACCTCTCTAATTAGTAGCCTCTGGAATTGTGAGAAAATGTCTGCTGTTTACAACAACCAGTGTGATTCGATGTTATAGCAACACAAGGAAACTCATACAGTCCATCTGGACACAGGTAAGTATTCCCAGCTGCACTGCTGACATGGTACATGAATGAAGTTATGCCATGCCCAGTGACAGACCCCCTCTGCATCACAGTGGCAGACCTCCTCTGTTATTGGAGGAAGTCTGCAAGGACAGCTGAGCTGACTGCTCCACAGGCTACTGGGGCAGTAGTTTAGAAAACATAACCAAGGAAATACAAATGTGCTCATGGCCTATTGTGAAATGAAAGAAGGTATTTTTTTTATCTCTAATATTCCTATAAATGTGTGAGGAGTGTTTTTATAGCCTCCTGTGTAGCTGGAGGGAGAAGAGGAGGACCAGAATCTTTCAGGCATGGGACTGTGGGTCACTTTAGGGTAAGCCCTGGAAGAGCCCCCAGGGAGTCCCCAGAGTTGAGTCTGAGTTCTGAGCACTGCCAGGTCATCTTGGGGGTTGTGGGTGTGGAGACCCCCCCTGGGCCAGCTCTCACCTTTGTCTGCCATTGGATGGTGTCTGTAGCCTGGCACACCTTCCCTTGATGTAGGAAAGTATAGGAGTTAAACCCACCAACCAGCTCTTCGATGACATCCTCATTGGAGCTCTACAGAGACAGAGCCCGGCCCGGGCCAGGAGGCATTAGGAACTCTCCACCCAATCTGCGGTTCTATCTTACAACAGCCCTGAAAACTCAGACAGTCTGTTAGGACACAAGGAGGATGTTCCCGGCAGCCCTGCTGAACTAGCAACAGAATTGTATCATGTCAAGGTCCCACAGCACTGAAAGGCTGAATTGCTGAGGAAAACTACCCCCTTTATGGGTATAATATGGATATGAGTAAGCCACAGCTCCTGCCATGGCCAGCCTACATTGGTTTGTCCTGCTCTGTGAGATGACAAGTTTCAGAGAAATGTATCCTGTATTTTATATCCTCCCCATTTTGTGTACACACCCCTACCAAGTGTGATGATGCATAAGGCTTGGCAAAAGTCTGCAAGAACAGTCAGGCTGACTGTTCCACAGGATACCTGGGACAGGGAGTTGAAACAACAATAAGAGAAAAATGCAAATGTGCTCATGGTCTACTGTGAAATGAAACATAATAATTTTATTCTCTAATATTCCTAAAATGTGTGAGGAATATAGCTGGAGGGAGAAGGGGAGGTCCATATTCTTTTGTGCATGGAACTGTGGACACTAGTGGGAACACCCTGGGAGAGCCATAGAGCAGTCCCCAGATTTGAATCTGGGTTCTTGCCCCTCCCTAGTCATCTTGGGGTCTTAGGTGTGGAGTTCCCCCTATGCCAGCTCTCACCTCAGCCTGGCACTGGCCAGTAATGTCCACCTGGTGCATCTGCACCCTGACCCTGCAGATGATGTAGTGGGGCCCATGAACCAGCTCCTTGACGACATCCTCATTGGAGCTCTGCAAAAACAAAGTTGGGTACTGAGACAATAGGCATTGGGAACCTTCTAGCCAATCTGTGGTCCTATGTTATAGCAGACCTAGCAGATAAGACAGTCTATTAGGACATAATGGAGATATTCCTAGCAGCCCTGCAGAACTAGCAGCAGAATTGAATCCTGTCAGGGTCCCACAGCATTGAAACACTGAAACACTGAGGAAATGTACCTCATTTATGGGATGATATGGCAATGAGTAAAGCCAAAGCTCCTGCCCTGGCTGGTCCACAGTGGTTTGCTATGCTCTGTGAGATGACAAGTTGCAGAGAATTGTGTCCATATCTTAATCCCTCTGCATATTTTTCTTCCTTCCTTACTCCCTTTCTTTTCCTTCCTCTCCTTTCTTTCTTTCTTTCTTTCTTTCTTCCTTTCTTTCTTTCTTTCTTTCTTTCTTTCTTTTTTTTCTTCTTCCCTACCTTTCTTCCTTTTTTTTTTTTTTTTTTTTTTTTTTGTAAAAACCACCTATCAAGTGTGATGATATGTAAGGCTTAGAGGTGTGCAAGGACAGCCAAGCTGAATGCTCCACAGGGTACCGGGGGCAGGAAATTAAACCATGGAAACCAGCCAAATGCAAAGACAACAAGAATGTGTTTACTTTATGAGTCCAACAAATACATGAAGACCGTATTCCTACCCTACCAGGAACCCAGACGGGAGTATTGGAGGTACAGATGTCTTTGGAAGTGGGCCCCAGATTTGAGTCTGGATTCTGGTCCCAACCCAGTCATCTCAGGTCATGGGGGTGGGACAGCTCTTACCTCAGACTTGCACTGGACACTGTTCCTGGCCTGGTGCTCTAGTCCCTTGTTCCAGTTGATAGTGTAAGTAAACCCATCAGCCAGCTCCTCAATGACATCCTCCTCGGAGCTCTACAAAGACAGAGCCCGGTGCCAGGCCAGGGGGCATCGTGGCCAGCCTGGGCATTGCCAGCTGGGAGAAATGCCCACCACAAATTCCACTCCCCAGATCAAGTACAAAGGAGCATCTTCAAAGATCTCCAGCCACAGAAGGCATGAGATGACACCTTGAAGGCTCAAGGTTAGCAAGTGTGTAGAGGAGCTTGGTTCCCAGAACTCATGTTTCCATCCCACCAGCCATGCCTTGGGGTATGAACATCACAGACTCACCAGGCTTCCAATCTCCAACAAACAACCAGTTCCTGCCCAGGATGAGTGCCCCTCACCCCCAATTTCCCTCTTCAGCCCCAACACACACACACACACACACACACACACACACACACACACACACACACACATAGAGGATGAGAGGTAAAGAGTGTGTTGGGCTGGCCAAATGGGGTCCCAGTTAGGGTCTGGCCTGGATGGGCCTGCTCTGGACTGCCTTCAGTTACCTGAGGTTGCCTCTTGCCATAGGGCGAGAGGCACCCATGGTGGCATTTGCGCCAAAGGAGACACCTACAGCAACAGAAACATCTCCCACTCTGGGCTTTCTTCTTCCCAGAGCCTCGGAAAGTCGGAAAGCAACAGAGAAACATCCTACTCTCCTGACTGTCTCCAATCAAGTGAGCTAGAATGTGGGTCCCTGGTTACCAGATTTCTCATTTCTGTTGGGCAGTCTGTCACCAAGGAAGTGAGGTCACCTCTCAAGGTTCCATGACTTGGATCCCTTCCTCCAATCAGAGCCCTCAAAGCCCTCTCTGGCTGTTAACCACTCACCCTCCTCACCCATGGCATTTCCATACCTGTACACCGATACCTAACAGCCCTCCACCAGCTCCCTGGGAATGTCTCAGGTCCCCAGCTTGGAGGAGAAAACTGAGTCCACACCTCCTTTTTCTTATCAGTTCTGTGCCCTGGGAAAGCCTTTGTGCCTCTCTGGGCCTCTCCAGTTTCCCAAACTTCACAATGAGAGTGATGCTAGACACCATTTCCTAAGGACCTCATCAGGTGTGGATGAGATAGCTGTGTGTCTCTGTGTCTGTCTGTCATATCATGGAAATGGGAGAGGAAGTGCCCATGTTTTGAGCTGCCCTATATAGAGGTCCCATTGGAGTGAACCAAGGGAGTGCCCAGGCCAACAGGCAGGAGCTCTCCTCCATCTAACCTGCATCCCGACACAAACCAGGGGAGAGACAGAAGGAAACTAGTGGAGCCTCAGTTGAAATACATCTGCTTCATAGAGACCTTGGGGCAGAGGTACCCACCAAACTGTGCCCAGATCTGAGGTGTTAATATTTGTACTTTATAGGTGCAAGGTCTGAGGGGGGTTGTTTGTGCCTCTGTTTCCCCATTTGACACATGGCAATAATAAAAAACATATCCTCTGAGATTATGGGGAGTATTAAAGAATTTATGTTTGAAAAATGGTGGGAATATCTGGCATGTCACAAGGGCTATGTCTATATGTTATAAATCAGTTTAAACACTCTTTCTTACAATGTCTGTAAGCTTCTGAGGTGGGACTAGCAGTTGGCTGAAGGATGTATGATTGCCACTTTTTAAGGCTTTACAAACATCCTGTCCTGCCTGAACCTCACATCGCCTATGTGAAAGGCTGAGTCAAACAAGAGCTCTGGGTGTCATTGTGTTGTGGCCAGAACTTCTCAGGATTCTGGGAACTTATGGAGAGAGATTGGACTCCATGGGTGGGGGTGGAGGTGGTTGTCAAGGTGTGCCAAGCCTTCTCAAGAGTGATGCGGTAAAAAGACAGAAGCACCGAGCTGAGCACAGAACCTGCTCCAGCTCAGGGCCTGGAAACCAAGAAGGGAAACAAACACTGCCCAGGAGGCTGAGATGGAAAAGGTGGGAGGAGACTCTTGGGGTCCATTTCACCAGCTGCTCCTGCTGCATGGAAGGCCTTGGGCTTTTATCTCCTATATGTCAACAAACTGGACAGCCTGGACAGATTCCTAGAAACTTCCAGTCTTCCAAAATAATCATGGAAAATCAGAAAACCTGAATAGACTGATAACAACTAATTAAATTAAAGCAGTAATAAAAATAAATAAAAACTCCCAACAAACAAAAGTCCTGGACAAATGGCTTCACAGGATAGTTGACCAAACATTCAGAGAACTAACACCTATCTTCCTCAAACTAGTTTTAAAAATATAAGAGGAAGGAAGATGTCCAAGTTCTTTTTATGAGGACAGCATTATACCAATTCTAAAACCAGAAAAAGACACTATAAAAGAACAGAATTACAGCCCAATATCCTTGATCAACATAGATGCTAAAATCTGCAATAAAATATTAGCAAACTAGATTCAGCAACACATTAAAGCAGGTGGGAAACCTTTTCTTTGCCGAGGGCCATTTGAATATTTATAACATTTATGGGCCATACAAATTCATCAACTTAAAAATTTGCCTGCTATATTTGGTCAAACATTTAATTAACTCATCCCTAATGCCTTGGAGGGCCAGACCAAATGATTGTGCACTCTTCACATGGCCTAAGGGCCAGACGTTCCCCATCCCTGTATTAAAGAGATCAAGGACCATGACCAAGAGGGATTTATTCTTGGGATGCATGGTTGGTACAACACAAAGCAATAAGTGTGATACATCACATAAACAAAATGCAGGATAAAAATTAGATGATCATATAAATAGACAAAGAAAAAGCATTTGACAAAATCTAGCACCCATTTATAATTAAAAATTCTCAACAAAGTGGAAATAGACAGATCATACTTCACAATAATAAAGGCCATATAGCCGAAACCGGTCTGGCTCAGTGGATAGAGCGTTGGCCTGCAGACTGAAGGGTCCCAGGTTCGATACAGATCAAGGGCACGTACCTAGGTTACGGGCACATCCCCAGTAGGAGGTGTGCAAGAGGCAGCTAATCGATGATTCTCTCTCATCGATGTTTCTAACTCTCTATCCCTCTGTCTTCCTCTCTGTAAAAAATTAATAAAATATATTTTAAAAATAAAGGCCATATATAACAAACCTACAGCTAATACTCAATTGGTAAAAACTGAAAGCATTTTTCTTCAGAACAGGAACTAGATAGAAATGTCTACTTTCACCACTGTTTTTGTTTGTTTTCTTTTCTTTTCTTTTTTTAAGTTGAGAACCACTGCTTTATTTTTTATTTATTTATTTATTTATTTATTTATTTATTTATTTATTAAATATATTTTATTGATTTTTTACAGAGAGGAAGGGAGAGAGATAGAGAGCCAGAAACGTCGATGAGAGAGAAACATCGACCAGTTGCCTATTGCACACCCCCTACCAGGGATGTGCCCGCAACCAAGGTACATGCCCTTGACCGGAATCGAACCCAGGACTTTTCAGTCCACAGACCGACGCTCTACCAATGAGCCAAACTGGTTTGGGCTCTTTTGTTTTTTAGTTAACCCTCCACCAAAAATATTTTTCCATCGATTTTTAGACGATGGAAAGAAAGGTAAAAAACAGAGAGAGAAACATGGATATGAGAGAGACATATTGTTTGGTTGCCTCCTGTACACGCACCCAAACAAAACTGGGGATTGAGCCTATAATTGAGGTATATGCCCTGAACTGGAATCAAACCCGGGACACTTCAGTCTGAGGGCTGACACTATTCACTGAGCCAAACTAGCTAAGGTGTGTTCACCACTCTTATTTTTTTTTTTAATAAATCTTTATTGTTCATATTATTACAAATGTTCCTCATTTTTTCCCCCTCCATTGCTCCCCTCCACCAGGTTTCCACCCCACCCACTGCCCTTTCCCCACCCCCCATTGTCCTCATCCATAGGTGCACAGTTTATTTTCAGTCTCTTCCCGAACCCCCCACTCCCCTTTTCCCCGAGAATCCTCAGTCCACTCCCCTTCCATCTTCTGATTCTATTATATTCAACAGTTAATATTGTTCATCAGGTTTTTTAATTCTCTTGGTTTTTAGATTCGCTTGTCGATAGTTATGGGTTTGTTGTTCATAATTTTTATCTTTATCTTCTTCCTCTTCCTAAAGAACCCCCTTCAGCAATTCATATAATTCTGGTTTGGCAGTGATGAACTCTTTTAGGTTTTTTTATTTGTGAAGCTCTTGATCTGAGTGATAGCTTTGATTCTGAGTGATAGCTTTCAGTATTTTTGGCTGTAGGTTCTTGCTATTCATCACCTTGAATATTTCTTGCCATTTCCGGCTGCCCTGCATAGTTTCTGTTGAGAAATCAGCTGACAATTGTATGGGTGCTCCCTTATAGGTAACTACCTGCTTTGCTCTTGCTGTTTTTAATATTCTCTCTTTGTCTTTTGCTTTTGGAATTTTAATTATGATGTGTCTTGGTGTGATCCTCTTTGGATTCCTTTTGTTTGGAGTTCTGTGCGCTTCCTGGACTTGTAAGTCTAATTCTTTCACCAGGTGGGGGAAGTTTTCTGTCACTATTTCTTTCAATATGTTTTCGGTATCTTGCTCTCTCTCATCTTCTGGTACCCCCATAATTCTGATGTTGGCTCGCTTGAAGTTGTGCCAGTGGTTTCTTACATTATCTCCAACTTTCTGGATTCTCTTGTATTCTTGCTTCTGCGGAGGAGTGTCCTCTGGCTCTTTGTGTTCCAAATCTTTGACTTGATTCTTGCAATCTTCCATTCTTTTTTTAGGACTCTGTATAATATTTTTTATTTCATGATTGCTGGGGGCTGGGGGGCAGGGCACTACAAGAAACAAGGACTGACTGCTAATAAGAGGGTTTCTGAGTTGAGGAAAATGTTCTAGAATTCATTGTGGTGATGGTTATACAACTGTGAATAGAATAAAAGCCACTGAATTATGTACTTTATTTTTCCCCCATTTTTTTAATTCAATTATTATCTGTGTACATATTTTAACATCGCCCCCCCTCCTCTACATACCCCCCTCCCCAGAGTTTTGTGTCCATTGGTTGTACTTATATGCATGTATACAAGTCCTTCAGTTGACCTATTATCTTCGCCAGATCTCTCTACCCTCCCTGCTGTAATTTGACAGTCTACTTGTTGCTTTACTGTCTCTATAACTACCTTTTGGTTCATCAGTTTATAATGTTATTTATTATCCATAAATGAGTGAGGTCATGTGGTGTTTCTCTTTCATTGACTGGCTTATTTCACCCAGCATGATGTTCTCCAATTCCATCCAAGTTGCTGCAAATGATGAGAATGCCTTCTTTTTTATGGCAGCATAGTATTCCATTGTGTAGATGTACCATAGTTTTTGGTCCAATCATCTGCTGACGGGCACCTAGGCTGTTTCCAAATTCTGGCTATTGTAGATTGTGCTGCTATGAACATAGGGGTGCATATATCCTTTCTGATTAGTGTTTCTAGTTTCTTGGGATATATTCCTAGAAGTGGGATTACTGGGTCAAATGGAAGTTCCATTTTTAGTTTTTTGAGGAAACTCCACACTGTTCTCCACAGTGGTTGCACCAGTCTGCATTCCCACCAGCAGTGCACAGGGGTTCCTTTTTCTCTGAAACCTCACCAACACTTGTCGTTTGCTGATTAGTTGATGTTGGCCATTCTGACAGGTGTGAGATGGTACCACATTGTTGTTTTGATTTGCATCTCTCGGATAATTAGTGACTTTGAGCATATATTCATGTGCCTTTTGGCCTTCCTTCTGTCTTCTTTTGAAAAGATTCTATTTAGGTCCATTGCCCATTTTTTAATTGGATCATTCATCTTCCTTTTATTTAGTTGTATAAGTTGTTTGTAGATGTTGGAGATTAAACCTTTATCAGTGGTAACATTTGCAAATATGTTCTCCCAAACAGTGGGCTTTCTTGTTGTTTTGTTGATGGTTTCTTTTGCTGTAAAAAAGCTTTTTATTTTGATGTAGTCCCATTTGTTTATGTTCTCTTTAGCTTCCATTGCCCTAGTGGCAGTATCAATGAAGAAGTTCTTTTGGCATATGTCTGAGATTTTGCTGCCTGTGGAGGCTTCCAGTATTTTTATGGTTTCCCATCTGATATTTAAGTCCTGTATCCATTTTGAGTTTATTTTTGTGTATGGTGTAAGTTAGTAATCTAGTTCCATTCTTTTGCATGTATCTGTCCAATTTTCCCAACACCATTTATTGAAGAGACTGTTTTGACTCCATTGTATATTCGTGCCTCCTTTGTCAAATATTAACTGAGCATAGTGATTTGGGTTGATATCTAGGTTCTTGATTCGATTCCATTGATCTATATGTCTGTTCTTGTGCCAGTACCAGGCTGTTTTGAGAAAAATGGCTTTGTAATACAGCTTGAAGCCTGGTATTGAGATTCCTCCTACTTTACTCTTCTTTCTCAGGATTGTTGTGGCTATTTGGGGTCTTTTATTGTTCCAAATGAACTTTTGGAGAGTTTTTTCTAGGTCAGTGAAATATGCCATTGGTATTTTAATGGGGAGTGCATTGAACCTATAGATTGCTTAAGGAAGTATGGACATTTTGATGATGTTGATTCTACCAATCCATGAATATGGTATATTCTTCCATCTCTTACATCTTCCTCTTTCTCTTTTTTCAGTGTCATGTAGTTTTCCGCAAATAGGTCCTTTACTTCCTTAGTTAAATTTATTCCTAGGTATCTTAATTTTTTTGGTGCGATGGTTAGTGGAATTGCTTTTTTAGTCTCTGTTTCTGTAATTTCACTGTTGGTGTATAGAAATGCCATGGATTTCTTGGCATTACTTTTGTATCCTGCTACATTGCCAAATTTATTTATTAAGTCAATTAGTTTTTTAATGGAGTCTTTTGGATTTTTTATGTACAATATCATGTCATCTGCAAATATGGATAACTTTACTTCTTCTTTTCCAATTTGGATGCCTTTTATTTCTTCTTCTTGTCTAATTGCAATGGCTAGTACTTCCAGTACTATGTCAAACAGGAGTGGCGAAAGTGGGCATTCCTGTCTTGTTCCTGTTCTTGGAATGGTTTTAGTTTTTGCCCATTGAGTATGATGTTGGCTGTGGGTTTATCATATATAGCTTTTATTATGTTGAGGTATGATCCTTGTACTCCCACCTTGTTGAGAGTTTTTATCAGGAAAGGGTGTTGGATTTTATCAAATGCTTTTTCTGAATCAATTGATATGACTATATGATTTTTATCTTTCAATTTGTTTATGTGATGTATCACGTTTATTGATTTGTGGATATTGTACCATACTTGCTTTCCTGGAATAAATTCTACTTGGTCATGGTGTATGATCTTTGTGATGTTCTTCTGGAGCCGATTTGCTAGAATTTTGTTGAAGATTTTGGCATCTTTGTTCATGAGGGATATTGGCCTGTAATTCTCTTTCATTGAGTTGTCTTTATCTGGTTTTGGTATTAGGGTGATGCTGGCTTCAGAGAAGGAATTTGGAAGTGTTCCTTCCTCTTGAATTTTTAGGAATAGTCTGAGGAGGATAGGTTTTAGTTCTTCCTTGAATGTTTGGTAAAACTCTCCTGTGAAGCCATCTGGCCCTGGACTTTTGTTTGCTGGAAGCTTTTTGATGACTGTTTCAATTTCTTCCCAAGTCACTGGTCTATTGAGATGTTTAGATTCTTCCTGATTGAGTTTTGGAAGTTTGTATTTTTCTAGGAATTGTCCATTTCCTCCAGGTTGTTCAGTTTGTTGGAATAGAGTTGTTTGTAGTATTTTGTAACAATCCTTTGTATTTTGGCGGGGTCTGTTGTTATTTCACCTCTTTCATTTCTGATTTTGTTTATGAGTCCTCTCTCTTTGTTTCTTGGTTAGCCTGGCTAGGGGTTCATCTATCTTGTTTATCCTTTCAAAGAACCAGCTCTTGGTTTTGTTGATCTTATGTATTGTTTCTTTGGTCTCTAGTCGTTTATCTCCGCTCTGATTTTTGTTATTTTACACTGGGCTTTTCTTGTTGCTCTTTTTCTAACTCTTTGAGTTGTAGAGTTAGATAATTCGTTACCATTTTTTCTTGTTTTTTGCAATAGGCTTGTAGGGATATGAACTTCCCTCTCAAAACTGCTTTCGCTGTGTCCCATAGATTTTGTATTGTTGTGTTTTCATTTTCATTTGTTTCCAGGATGTTTTTAATTTCTTTCTTGATTGCTCTGGTAACCCAATCCTTGTTTAATAACATGCTGTTTAGTCTCCATGTGTTTGGTTTCTTTGGATTATTTTTATTGCAGTTAATTTCCAGTTTTATGCCACTATGATCTGAGAAGATGCTTGATATGATCTCTATCTTCTTGAACTTGAAGAGACTTTGCCTATGTCCCAAAATGTGGTCTATCTTTGAGAATGTCCCATGTGCACTTGAGAAGAATGTATATTCTGTGACTTTGGGGGTGAAATGTTCTGAAGATGTCGATTAATTCCATCTGGTCTAATGAGTCATTTAGGATTGATATTTCTTTGCTGATTTTTTCTTTAGATGATTTGTCCAAGGGTGACAGTGGGGTATTAAAATCTCCTACTATGATTGTATTGCTATTAATCTTTCCCTTAATGTCCTCCAGGAGTTTTTGTTTGTTTGTTTGTTTGTTTGTTTGTTTGTTTTTTAATGTATTTGGGTGCTCCCATATTGGGTGCATATATATTTACCAGGGTTATTTCTTCTTGTTGGATTGCTCCCTTTAGTACTATGAAGTGGCCTTCACTTCATTATCTCATGTTATGTCCTTCACTCTGAGATCTAATTTGTCAGATATAAGTATTGCTACCCCAGCTTTTTTTTTATTTCCATTTGCCTGGAAAACCTTTTTCCATCCCTTCACCCTCAGTCTGTGTGCATCTTTTTTTCTGAAGTGGGTTTCTTGTAGACAACAGATATATGGGTCTTGTTTTTTTATCCAATCTGTTACCCTATGTCTTGGATTGGAGCTTTTAATCCATTTACATTGAAAGATATTATTGATAGATACTCATTTGATGCCATTTTTATTCTATACCCCTGTGTTCCTTCTTCGCTTCCTATTTCTTTATTTTTACAGTAGACTCTTTAGCATTTCTTGCATTGCTGGTTTGGTGGAGATAAATTCCTTTAGATTTTTTTGTCTGTGAAGCTCCTGATTACACCTTCAATTTTGATTGATAGCCTTGCTGGGTACAGTATTCTTGGATTCAGACCCTTCCTTTGCATGACTTTGTATATGTCATCCCATTCCCTTCTGGCTTGATGAGTTTCTGTTGAGAAATCAGTTGCTAGTCTGATGGGGGTTCCTTTATATGTAACTTTCTGTCTCTCTCTGGCTGCTTTTAAGATTTTTACCTTGTCATTGGTGTTTGCCAATTTAATTATAATGTGCCTTGGCGTTGGTCTTCTGGGATTCATTTTGCTTGGGACTCTGCGAGCATCTTGGATTTGTGTGGGTTTTTTCTTCTCTATCTCAGGTAAGTTTTCTTGTCATTATTTCTTGAAATACGTTTTCCATGTCTTCCCCAGTTTCCTTTCCTTCTGGAACTCCTATTATTCTAATATTGTTTTGTTTTGCATTTTCCCAAAGTTCCCTTAAGCTCTCCTCCTACTTTTTAAATTTTTTTCCCCAGAAGCTGCTCTAATTGGGTATTTTTTTCCATCTTGTCTTCTAGCTCACTGATGTGGTCCTCTGCTTCTTCTAGTCTACTCTTGATGCTTTCTATTGAGTTCTTCATAGTAGCGATGTCATTTTTCATTTCTTCTTGGTTCATCTTCATTTCCTCTTGGTTCTTCTTCAATTCCTCTTGGTTATTCTTCAATTCCTCTTGGTTCTTCTTCATTTCCTCTTGTTTCTTATTCATATAATCAAATTTCTCTTCCATTCTTTTTTGCCATCCTATGATCATTACTCTGAATTCTTGCTCTGGTAGCTTGCTTGCCTCTAACTCGTTTACTTCCTTTTCTGGTGATGCCTGCTTTTCTTTCATGTGCGGGCTATTTCTTTGTCTCCCCATGGTCTCTCTTTTCAGGATGTCTGGTTATGTGGTGTTCCTTCTCCTTTCCGAGGGCGATTAAAGAACTCCCTTGAATCCACGTGTTTGCGCCGATTGGGGAGTCACAGCTGCTCAATGGACTCCTCTGCTGTGGGTTTTCCAGGCCTCAGAGAAGATCCTCCTTTCCTGGTAAGATGGCGCAGCCTTCCCCCTGAGCCCGTAGCTCCGGGAGAGGTCGCCGCTGCCGTAGTGCTGGCTGCTTGGTCAGGAAATCCTGTCCAGTGGACCCTTCCTTACCTTCCTTTAGAGTTCCGCTGCCCCTTAGCTGCCAATCATTATTCCCTGAGTGACTCAGATGCTGCTTTTATCTGTTCTGGGGCCAGGGTCAGAACAAGTCCGTCTGTTCAGTCGCCATCTTGTCCCTATTCCCCCCTGAATTATGTACTTTAAATGTTTAAACAGTGATGTGTGAATTATCCTACCTAATAAAAGAGTAATATGCAAATTAACCATTACTCTGCTCAAGCCATGCCCACAAGCCAATCAGAGTGAGTATGCAAATTAACCCCAACCAAGATGGCTGCAGCCACAGAGAGCAGTTGAGAGGCTTGGGTTTCCCCGGCAATGGAAGCCAAGCTTTCCACACGTTCTAGCTGGCCTACACCTCCACTCAAGGCTACAAAGTTTTAATTATAGAAGATAAATCTCAAGAAAAATGGTGGCAGCCACAGAGCTGGAAAGAGCAGGCTAGGTTTGCCCCTGGCAACGGAGGAAGCAAAGCTTTCCACGTACCCTGGCTGGCCTAGACCTCCACTCAATGATACAAAGTTTCAATTATAGAAGATAAACAAATCCAAACAGAAATGGCAGCAGCTGGAGTAAGCAGAGGGTTTGGCTCCGCTCCAGGCTACAAAGTTTCAATTTTAGAAGGTAAATAAATTCCAGATACCAGGGCCTCTGCTTGGGTCACCAGGGGATGTGGCCAGCCTGCAAAGTACCACAGGCCCCTTGCCCAGGCCATCTCACACCCCAAGAGAACCCCACCCTGATCTGGGACACCATTCGGGGAAAACCAGCCGGCCCCCACCCATGCACCAGGCCTCTATCCTATCTAATCAAAGAGTAATATGCAGATTGACCATCACTCCAACACACAAGATGGCTGTCCCCATGTGGTCAAAGATCCTGCCCCAATGTGGACACAAGATGGCCAGCAGGGGAGGGCAGTTGGGAGGCACCAGGCCTGCAAAGGAGGGCAGTTGGGGGTGATCAACCTTGCAGGGGGTGGGCAGTTAGGGGTGACCAGGCCAGCAAAGGAGGGAAGTTGGGGGCAAACAGGCTGGCAGGGGAGCAGTTAGACATCGATAACTCTGGCATGGGAGTGGTTATCAGGTATCTGGCTGGCAGGCAGAAGTGGTTAGGGGCAATCAGGAAGGCAGGCAGGCAAGCAGTTGGGAGCCAGCAGTCCTGGATTGTGAGAGGGATGTCCGACTGCCCGTTTAGGCCTGATATCCAGTGGGATTAGGCCTAAACGGGCAGTCGGACATCCCTCAACATGTCCCAGATTGGAGAGGGTGCAGGCTGGGCTGAGGGACACCCCCCATCCCATGCACGAATTTCATGCACCAGGTCTCTAGTATCTCAATAAAGCTGATAAAAATGTTTTTGAAGCTGATGAAAAATTTTTAATTAAAAAATCTGTTTTAGAAATACAGCTAAATGAGTATATACTCCACAAGGCTTTTCTGAACTTTCCAAGCAGAGCACACACACTCATCTCTGGGAACCTGTATAGCACTTCACATGGGCACAGAAAATCATTATAACTTCTTTCAGCAAATTCCAGAATGAAAGCTGGCAAGCCATTTTAAGAAAAATCCTATTATGGAAAATGATATAAAAATAGAGAAAAGTGAGCCTCTACCTCCATGTACTTGTGACTCACTCGTGGTTTCCATTCAGCAGAGCCATTCTATACATCCCAATGCCCTTGCTCTTGAGGCTCAAGGAACCTAGAAAGTAAGAGTCGTCATTTACTAAGTGCTCAATGTGCCAATAGCTGTCCAAAGCACTTGGAATATACTAGCACTTGGAATATACCAGCATTAATCCTCAAAACAACCCTGTTAGGTGACATTATTATACCCATAATGAGGACATTAAGGCTTAGAGGTGAAATAACTTCTCCAAAACTAAGTGGAAAATGGAATTTCAAACTGAGATTACTATCTTAAGATAGTAATTAATATTAATCATAAAAAATAATATAACAACTAAAATAGTTAACTTAGAAGGTGAAAGAATGGTGCTCTCTTTCTGGACCTAAGGCCACTTAGAAGGTCAAGGTCATATGCTTGAAGTACAGATGGTCTCAGTTTGAAGTGGAACCCCTTGGGGTACCTCCATTTGACTTGACCCTCTGGGGCTCTACAGAACCAGGCTTGTTCCAGGAAACCAAGAGCCTTAAAAGCTAGAATGACAACGGCACCCCTTGAACTTCTAGAACTGTTCTCCAATGCCAGTGTACCTGCCGAGCACTTGAAGTGGCTAGTTCAAAATGAGACACACTGCAATAAAATCCTCATTGTATTTTGAAGACGTAGTACAAAAAAGAATGTAAAACATTACAATAAACGAGGAGTACTTTAGATATGCTGGGTTACATAAAATATTTTATTGAAATTAACCTCACCTATTTCTTTGTACCTCTTTGGTGTGGCTACTAGCACATTTAAGGTTATATTTGTGGCTCACAGGTGCACTGGGCAGAGCTGTTCCTGACTATGGCTGTGCTGCCCTGATGCCAGCTCCTGTGGGCTCGCCCTCATGAATTCTTCTCCCAGGTTTGCAAAGAAGCAGGCAGCACTGCTGGCACAAGATGCTGGCCAGGTGCAGCTTGACTCGGAGACCAGGGCTCCAGGACCCCAGAGCTCCGTGATGACTACCATCAGCCTCACCCTCCATGGAAAACAGCTTCACTCATAAAATAAGGATGAGCACCACACTATTTGAAACTTGGGCTGGGACAGCCTGCAACCTGATCACTCCTTCGGTGCAGTTCTGTCACCAGGAAGAGATGCAGCCAGGGCTTCCGTTTGGAGATAAAGCCGCTCTGCTGAGCAGGGTGTTCTCAATGGTCCACCACAGAAGACGGGCTTCAAAACTCATCAGTCTGAATGCACTGCCTGTAGAACACTGGGGTTCCTCTCCAGGGCAGACCTGCCCCTTCCACCCCCCCACCACCCACCCCGCTGCCCACTCACAGCACACTCCCTCCTCAAAGCACATTCCAGAGCTCACTTATGAGGACTTACCGAGGATGGCTTGGGCACGTGTATGGCTTGGACACAAGAACTGCTTGGGCACGTCTGAATGCTGGACTACGCTGCCATGTTCTGCTGACCTGCAGTACAGCCCTGTTACTAAAAAAGCACAAGCATTGAACCTATGTAGAAACATCACCTGATAATGAGGTTAGTGCAGAGTGAAGGCTAATGAAATCTGATCTGGCTGCATCAACTGCTGACTGACCTGAAGTGAGTGAAAAGCCAGGTAGAAGTGGTTGTCATGGCACCAGTCAAGTCTTTGAAGGCTGGCGCTACATCACAGGCACCTGATCCTTCCTCCCAGTGCCTAGTACACAGCAGATGCTCAATACCTATGAATCAATGCAAAGAAGGTGTGTTGATCAGAAGGTGCTTGGGCCCTCTAGACCCTGGGAAAGGGGAATGACAGCCAGGCACTGGCCCGGCTCCGGTCAGGATAACCTGATGCCCACAGGGAGGCTCTTGTGGTCTCCTGTGGAACAAACATTTCACAGGACAGCATCAGAAAAGGCCATTCTGAGACTGAGAAATGAAGGGGGAAAACCAACAACTGTAATCATGTCTCAACACAGACAAACCATGAACATCGTCTATACCACACAAAGGACCAGACATACCTCCCCTCGAGTGTCTGCTGCCACCTCACCCAACCCATCATTAGCCTCACTCCATTCCTCTCACCTTCTTAAAGTTAAGATAACCAATCACAGAACTCTCCTGCTCCCTGACATCCAACCCAGAGCGGAGCCCTGCTTCCTTGAAGCCTCCCTGGAAGCTCCCCTCCCCCACAGCAGTCCAAATCCTAACCTGCTCTGACTGAGACTCTCTGCGGCTCCTGTGGCACAGAGCTTCCCTCCTGATGGTCAGAAAACCCTCATGTGCTGAACTACACTTCCTGAAGGGTCTCTGGCTAAAGGGAACTAATAACCCTTGGCCATAAACATCCCTTCCTAGGATGCCATGGTGCCTATTTCTCCAGGCCTGAGAAAGGGAAAAAGGAAATGAGCACAGGAGAGATGAGAAAATTCAATGGTTGCAGACAAGGATGAATTTGACAAAGGGTATTTTCGATTGTCAAACCACTAAAGAAAACCCATCAGAAAACAGATTATTGGATTACCCAAGAGCATAGATACACACACAGGCACAATTAAACCATTTCACTAACTTCAATACTTTTACAAATTACTTGTGACTCAAGTTACATGTGATGGACACAAGCAGTTAAGGAACCAACTCATGCATTGGCAACCCCTGGAATTAGGAGCAAGCAAGAGAAGTCTGGCCTGCTTTCCAGTACACGGCTCGTTTCTCACTCCGCAAATTAAGAGAGCAAATGCCTAACGTTACTGTGAGAACTGGCTGAAGGCCCTGAGCAGCACCCAGCATTCAGGGAGTGAGGGCAGGCAGGACTCTAGCAGTCTCCGGCCCACCTCCTGTGCACTGTGCCCACAGTGGTTCCCCTGCACTCCCTTTGCACAGGGGCGTCCGGTGAACCTGCCTGTCCTGTCCAGCAGGCTGGAGCATCTGGAGGTCAAGTGCACGGGGAGCACTGGTATCTGCACATGATGAGAACTCAGGAAATGTCTGATGAAGGAAGAGTATAATAACTTTATGAGCTACAACTGAAACCAAAATTCAATGTTTTATGTCCAAGTGCTTTTTCCTCTTTGATCTTTCCCAGAAATGGGGCCATTTAGTTTGTTATAACCTTTCCCAAACACCGACTTACAGCTTGCCCTGAGCCTGTCAAATTGATCACCATCCTGCAAATTATTTTCACCCAACTCATCACCTACAAGATTACAATTTTATTGAAGGAACTTAAATAAAAATTTACCCAAGCCTGGTCAGCATGGCTCAGTGGTTGAACATAGACTACGAGGTCACGGTTAGATTCTCAGTCACAGCACATGCCCAGTTGTGGGCTCAATCCCTAGTGTGGGTGTGCAGGAGACAACCTATCAAGGATTCTCTCATCATTGATGTTTCTCTCTCTCCCTCTCCTTTCCACTCTGAAATCAATAAATATATATATATTTTAATTACCTCATAAACAAACTGCTGTGTATGTGTCTAAAGCCTAGCAAGTGTTTTATTTTCTTCACAAAAAACACTTCACATTAATCCTCAATGGAGCTGCAGTGTGGTCACAGGTACAAGTGTCTACAACACCAGCTAAGAATGTGCGTGGCAGAGCGCAGACACCCAGTGCAGCTTTGTTGTTTGTCTTTATTCCCGAATTTAATCCATGTCACAAGAGCTTTAAGGGATCTTTTCAAACATCAATTCTATCAAGTTTTCTCAGGTAAGATCTAGTGCCCATTCATTCAGACCGAAGTAGTCTCGAAGAAAAATAAAGTATTCCTAACAACGGGTTTCCCAGCAATGAGTGATGCAACTATTTTTTTTTTTTAAATCCTCACTCAAGGATATTTTTCCATTGATTTTTAGAGAGAGTGGAAGAGAGGAAGGAAGGAGAGAAACACCAATGTAAGAGAGACTCACTTCGTTACCTGCAACCAAGGTACATGCCCTTGACCGAGAATGGAACCCGTGATCCTTCTGTCCATGGGTCAACACTCTAACCACTTAGCCAAACCAGCCAAGGCAACTATTGTTAAAGAGCACCTTGAGTGTGAACAAAAAGAGAAGGAATTTGGCAAGGAAAAGAAAGCCTCTTCCACACTCAGTCCTGATTAACTTTTATTAACTTTTATTAACTTTTATTCTGCAATTTAATTTAGCAGAAATTTATATGTCAACCAGTTTGTACCTATAATCCAATCTTCAAAACAGAAAGTAAGCCAACTGTCCCAAGAATTGTGCAAAGTCAGCATGGGCAGATCAGGGTTCTCAGATGGGACCCCCTTTCCCATGAGACTTACCACTGATTGCTCACAGCCTCTTCTGTCTATGAGGCTGTCTGAACATATCACTGCTCACTGGGCACACAATAAGACTATAGTTGAGGAAATAAAGGTGAAATTCAGGTCACTCATGTCACTACTTGTCAGCTGCCATGACTAAAGTTCCACTAATGTAAACCTTGGAAATAATTTGTGATTTGTTTATCTGTGTTACACTCAACTAACAAAATAAAATGGACACCAAGCTCTCTCAGAAATAAAGGAAATATTTACCTACTCTTTGGCTCAAGACTTCTTGAGTAAATGCCACCCCTTATCAGAGATCCAGTGTAAACTGGGTGAGCAAAATGGATTTCTACTTGACCACAAAACTGCTGCAAATTCTACTTGACCACAAAACTGCTGAGAATGGCACCATATTTTTTATTCCAACCCTCAAACAATATAAAGACGTAAGAACTTCTGATGCTGGGGCATGCAAGTAAAATAAAGGAACAGGTAAAATAGTAATAAAAAGACAAGCATTTAAAAGCGTCTCATTTCAAGTGCTTCTGGCCACCTGCTTCCAACAGCAGGGCTCCGAGTGAAGCCCTGGCCTTCCCAGAACCACCCGTTTCTCCCTGGGAGTTTACAATCACTGCATGCCACACCCTATTCTGTAAACCCCATCTTGAAAAGTACATGGTACTGGGCATAATCACAACAAAACTGAAGCCCAGGAAGGAGCGAGGAAGAAAAACGAGCTCCCATGCTTCCGGTAAGGTGTCAGGGAAACACCACTGCTGGGCCCTTCCTTTATCAGTTTAAAGAAAAATTTTGTTTAACATAATTCACCAAACTCAATATTCAGAAGCTTAAACAGCAGGCTTACATTAAAAGTTTAAAAGACAGAAGGGGGATCCAAGATGGCTGCTCAGGTAAACACCTAACCGCAGCCGCACACAACAATCTCAATGGAATACAACTAAAATATAAAATGGACATTGCCCAGAGCTACAGGTAGTCGAGTGACTGAAAATTCTACAAGAAGGAAAGAGAAAACCAGAAGGAAAATCAGAGGAGCTGAAAAAGCCTAAGGTACAGAGACATGTTGTGCGCACGCAAGCGCGCGCGCGGGGAAGATGGAGACGGAGAGGAGGAGAAGGCTGGATGCCTGCCTGGCGTTCCCTAGCAGGAAGGAAATAAAAGCCCTGGACTGAACCCTAGAACCGGCAGCGCTGAGCCCCAGTTCTGGGCCAGACCCTGGGGACCCAGGCTCGGGCAGGGGGAGACGGGGCTGTGAGGCGGAGTCCCAGGGGAGCGGCAAAAAGCGGAGCCCCTGGAGTCGCGCACATTGCCCGCAGAGGACAGAATGTTGACTCTGATGCTGGATTGCCCTGGAGGGAAGGAAACAAAACATCCAGCTGTGCTGAGCCCCACTCCCGACTGCTCTGAACCCCAGTTCTAGGCCAATCCCTGGGGACCCAGGCTCAAGCAGAGGGAGACGGGGCTGTGAGGCAGAGTCCCAGGGGAATGGTGAGGGGCAGAGCCTCCGGAGTCATGCACATTGCACGCAGAGGACAGTCTGTTGACTCTGATGCTAGACTCCCCTAGCGGGAAGGAGAAAAAACAGCTCCAGACTGGGAGGAACTCGATGAGGAGCAGGAGCCGTTGCCGGACACCGGCCAGCCGGGCACTGGAAAGGAGCCGGGCTACGAGGCCCCTAGGCGGGGGGGTTGCCGCTGGGCCCTCGACCGCTGAGTGCGGGCCACGGAGCCAAGGCCGGGGACTGCTTCCTGGGTGGCGCCAACCCCGGCAACAGGCTGAAGCCGTGCAGGAGGCCACGAAGAACAAAGGGGTGCTGCAGGCCAGCCTGCTGAGATTCCAGGACAAGGAGGAAGAAACCGAAGAAGTTTTCAATATGAAGAAATCAAGTTATAGCAAAAGATAGTAAAATTACTTAATAAAGAATAAAAGAAGATCTTGAAAAATCGAAGACTAAGTCAGAACTCAACTCAGCAGCCAACATTGCAACCTAAATGCGTTTTAAAAAAAAAAAAAAAAAAAGGAAAGAATGTTGGAACGGCAGCGGCCAGGCCCAAAGTGGCCAGGCACAAGGCAGTGGCAGCCAGGCCAGGAGCAGCAACAATCAGGCCCCAGAGCAGCAGCAGCCAGAACCAGAGCAGCAGCAGCCAGGCCCGGAGCAGCCAGACCTGGGGCAGTGGCAACCAGGCCTGGGGGGGAGGCGGCCAAGCCAAGAGTGGCCAGGCCAGGAGCACCGAGGCCTGGAGTGGCCAGGCCCGGAGAAGCCGGGCCCAGAGAAGCCGGGTCGGGAGCAGCCAGCCCCAGAACAGCAGTAGCCAAGCCAGGAGCATCCAGGCTAGAAGCGACCGGGCCCGAAGCAGCCGGGCCCAGAGCAGCCAGGTCGGGAGCAGCCAGGCCCGGAGCAGCAGCTACCAAGCCCGGAGAAGCCAGGTCGGGAGCGACCAGGCCCGGAGTGGCCGGGCCCGGAGCACCAGCAGCCAGGCCGGGAGCGGCCGGGCCTGGAGCAGCCAGGCCTAGAGCAGCCGGGTTGGAAGCAGCCAGGCCCGCAGCAGCAGCCAGGCCAAGAGCGGCCAGGCCTGGAGCGGCCAGGCCCACAGCAGCCAGGCCCAGAGCAGCCAGGTCGGGAGCAGCCGGGTCAGGAGCAGCCAGGCCTGGAGCGGCCGGACCCAGAGCAGCTGGGTCAGGAGCAGCCAGCACCAGAGCAGCAGCAACCAAGCCCGGAGCAGCCAGGTTGGGAGCAGCCAGACCCGAAGCAGCTGGGCCCAGAGCAGCCGGGTCGGGAGCAGCCAGGTCGCGAGTGGCTCGGCCTGGAGCGGACAGGCCCAGAGCAGCAGCTGCCAGGCCAGTAGCAGCCAGGCCCGGAGAGGCCGGGCCCGGAGCAGCCGCTTCCAGGCCGGGAGTGGGCAGGCCCGGAGCGGCTGGGCCCGGAGCAGCCGGGCCCAGAGCAGCCGGGCCCAGAGCAGCCCCGTCGGGAGCAGCCAGGCCCAGAGCAGCAGCAACCAAGCCTGGAGCAGCCAGGTCAGGAGCGGCCAGGCCCATAGCAGCCGGGCCCGGAGCAGCCGGGCCCAGAGAAGCCAGGTCGGGAGCTGACAGTCCCAGAGCAGCCAGGCCCAGAGCAGCAGCAACCAAGCCAAGAGCGGCCAGGCCTGGAGCGGCCGGGCCCGGAGCGGCCGGGCCCGGAGCAGCCGGGCCCAGAGCAGCCGGGTCGGGAGCACCCTGGCCCGGAGCAGCAGCAGCCAGGCCGGGAGCGGCAGTGGTCAGACCCGGAGCTGCTGGTTGTGGAGCGGACCAGAGCAACAGAGGCCAGGCCCGGAGCAGGTAGGCTCAGAACAGCTTGCTCCTCGCCTGCCCCCACCCCAGGGCTGCCTCTCAGACATGACTGGAAACTTTTGGGGGAACTTGAGGGTCTGCTGAATCAAGTGATGAAGTCTTAGATCTGGATGTGTTGAGTTAGTATAGTGCAGGGGTGTTGATCTGTGAGTGCCTTGTGTGTGGTCTGGATGAGGTTGGTTGATCTATTTGGAAATGTCTTTTGTGTGAAGTGTATCCTTGGACATGTGGAGGTATTATTGATTTGAGAAAATGCTAAGTAACTGATTTACTATCTGAAAAATTTAAAGTTCTGAAAGTTTAAGGTCTCTTGGCAAAAAGAGGTTTTAAAGCTAACACCTTAATTTTAATGGAGAAAGGGGAGGACAAGCCCTTCCCACCCAAAACAGGTAATCCAATTCCAGCCAGCAGCTATCTTTAAACAATGTGTTCATTTACACTTGAATGGCTACACCTTTTGATAGCCTAAGGGCAAGTTTACATGTAAACAAGTTTGCTTCTCAATTCCCAGGGCAGAAAAAAACAAGGTTTAAAATTATTAGATTTTAAAATTTATTCTTAGAAGTGTAAAAGTTTATTAATTAAAAAAAAACACAACAACAACAAAAAAGGAGATTGAAAAACCTGATGAACAATATTAGCTGTTGATTATAGTAGAGTCGGTGATACGGGAGGGGAGTGGACTGACAGTTCTTGGGGAAATGGGGAAGTGGTGGATGCGGGAAGAGACTGAACATAAACTGTGCACCTATGGATGAGGACAATGGGGAGTGGGGAGGGGGCGGAGGGTAGGGTGGGAACCTGGTGGAGGGGGGAAGAAATGAGGAACCTTTGTAATAATATGAATAAAGACTGATTAAAAACAAAAAGTTTAAAAGACAGTCCCCCTCTTTTTTATTTTGGTAAGTGCTTTATATAAAACATGAAATCAAGTTGTATTTTAAAAACACAGCATTTTTAATAGTAAAAATATATTTCTCTTTTTAAAAAAGACACTTAATAACAATACAAGAAGGCTGGATTTCACTCCCCACCCCACCCCACCATGCCAGCAGGACCTTGGCACAGATACATTAAGGCAAAGGTCGGAAGAGGCGTGTCCACCTGCTGTGGGCAGGGATTCCAGGTGAGCACACTGCACACCTGTAGCATCAGCAGAAAGGCTTCTCCCGCATGTTCACTGAGCCGTCCTGCATCCCGAAGTAGACCCTCTCAGCCATGTTGATGAACAGACCTGTGTCCACCACACCTGCAGGACAAAGGACAGAAGGGAACATTAAGTTTCAGCTTCCCAAGGCAAGAAAAGAATCAAGGATTTCAGGTTCAGTAGGAGCAGTGACCATCAGCAACACTGGACAAATGAAGAGATTCTGATTCTCATTATTTCCTCTTACAATTCCTTTCTTCCCTACTTTCTTGGCTCCCTTTCTACGCCCATATATAGCAAGCTCTCTCCTGCTCAGAGCCTTTGCTCATGCTGCTCCCTTTGTCTGCACTAGTCTCTTTGAGAGTTTCAAAACTGCCTCTTCTCTGTTCTCCAGATGCCATATGACACGTCATTTTCCAGTTGAAAGGTCTCCCATGACTACTCTACGTAACCATTCCCAGGTACTCTAAATCAAACCTTACAGGTTTCCCCAGAGCCCAAGGGGATATTTGAAATGTGAATACCCAACCAAAGACCCCCATCAAAATCTATAAGCAACTCTCTAACTACATCAGAAGACAGACAACCTAGCAGAAAAATGGGCAAAAGACTCAGAGGTTCTCCACAAAAGAGGTTATCCAAAATGGCAAATAAGCATGAAAAATGGGGGTCAGACAAGACAAAAAGAAATGCAAATTATAACTCTGAGACCCCACCAACTGCTCCCCAGGAAGAGTAGAATGAAATTTGATGAGGATGAAAAAAACATTTCTACACGTGGACAGAGGGAGTAATTGGCAAACCACTTTGGAAAATGTTTGTTGATATATTCTCTAAAGCCAAACATATCCATATCTAATGATCTAGCAATTCTACTCTAGTTATATAAGCAACTGATGGGAATACATATGGTCATCAAGAAACATGTACAAGAATGTTCACAGCAGTACTTTCCCTAGTAGCTAAAAATTGGAAACACGCAAATCCTCTGCTCATCAAGAACAGAATGAATGCCCTAGCTGGTTTGGCTTGGTGGATAGAGCATCGGCCTGTGGACTGAAAGGTCCCAGGTTTGATTCCGGTCAAGGGCATGTACCTTGGTTGCGGGCACATTGCCAGTGGGGGTGTGCAGGAGGCAGCTGATTGATGTTTCTCTCTCATCAATGTTTCTAACTCTCTATCCCTCTCCCTTCCTCTCTGTAAAAATTCAATAAATTAAAAAAGAGAGAGAATGAATATGCAAACTTTCTTTCATACACATAAATATGATGGAATACTATTCAGCAATAAGAACTACCTACAAGTGGGAGCAACCTGTACTGAAAATATTTACATCATTCAGTTAACCCTAATCAACTGGGCACCAACCTCCCTTAGAGCAGAAAACTTAAGTATAACTATTTAAGAAGTACCTAAATTGGCCCTCCACATAAGCTGGACTAACCCTTGGGCAGCATGGATTTCAACCACAAACGTTAACTGAAAATTCTGCATATAAGTGGACTCACACAGTTTGAATCTTGTGTTATTCACTTTGTCAACTATATGCACATATGCTACAATGAAATGATAGTGTTCAAGTATCAGAAAAAAGTTTAATGGGGAAAGTGGCACCTACATAAGTTGCTGTTAGGTAAATTGGTACAATCCATGCAGGGCAATTCAACACCATCTAGAACACAAGATACACATATCCTTTGATCTAGTGACTGCCTTCTAGCAAAGGACTGGAAACAAATATCCCCTAATGGAGAGCTGGGTAAATAAAATATAGAATAGCTATAAAATGAAATGTTATGCATTATTTTATAACACTGGTTTAGTGGTGATAAACTCCACTAATAAAAAAATCTCTTTATTTCTCCTTTGATTTTAGATGATAGCCTTGCTGGATAGACTTGTTTTGGCTGAATGTCCTTGCTTTTCATCACTTTGAATATTTCTTGCTAACCCCTTCTGGCCTGAAAATTTTCTGTTGAAAAATCAGCTGACAGTTTGATGGGAGCTCCCTTGTAGGTAACTAACTGCTTTTCTCTTGCTGTTTTTAAGAGTTTCTCTTTGTCTTTGCCAAAACTGGTTTGGCTCAGTGGGAAGAGTGTCAGTCTGCGGATTGGGAGGTCCCAGGTTCGATTCCGGTCAGGGGCATGTACGTTGGTTGCGGACACATCCCCAGCAGGGGGTGTGCAATAGGCAGCTGGTCGAAGTTTCTCTCTCATCGACGTTTCTAGCTCTCTATCTCTCTACCTTCCTCTCTGTGAAAAATCAATAAAATATATTTTTAAAAAGTTTCTCTTTGTCTTTAATCTTTACATCATGGGAGTCATCTTGTTTGGGACTCTTTGTGCTGTGTATCTATGTCCTACACCAAGTTAGAGAAGTTTTCAGTCATTATTTCTTCAAATAGATACTCACGTCCTTATTCTCTTTTCTTCTAGTACTCATATGATACGGATGTTGTTATGCTTCATGTTGTCCCAGTAGTCCCTTAAATTATCCTCTAATTTACTTTTTGTTTTCTGCTACCTTGTCTTCCAAATCGCTGACTTAATCCTCTGCTTCATCTAATCTGCTGCTGGTTCCTACTAGTGTATTCATTTGTTATTGTATTCTTCATTTCAGACTGATTCTCTGTGATTTCCACTGATTCTTTGTAATTTCCATTTTTTATGCTTACTATCTCTTTAAGTTCTTACTGAGTTCATCCATTCTTCCCCTAAATTCCTGGACCATCCGTATAGCCATTGTTTTGAACTCTCTATCTGGTAGATTGCTTGCCTCCATTTCATTTAGTTCTTTTTCTGAATATTTCTCCTGTTCTTTCATTTGGGGCATATTTCTTTGTCTCCACGTTTTGGCTGCCTTGTTGTATTCGTTTCTGTGTATTAGGCTGAACTGCTCTCTCCCAGTCTTGGAAAGATGGCCTTATGTAGTAGGTGTGGGGCTCAATAGCACAGTCTCCTTGATCATATGAGTTAGGTGCTCTAGGAATGTCCCTTGTGTGGGTTATATGAACCCTCCTGCTATAGTTGAATCTTGATTACTGTTGGCCCATCCGTGTGCAAAGATGGCCCTTGGGCTGGCTAACTGAGGGTTGAACCCGACCATAGTATATGAAGTACTGTGTGGGGGCTGACCCACAAGGCAGAATTTGCCTCAGCAGGAGCTGGTTATCTGCAAAGATCTCCCTTTGGGTGTGCCACTTGAGAGCTAATTCCTTGTGTATAGATGTATGAAGCCTGCCAATGGATGTACTGGTTCTGGGGCCTCTTGGGAGAAACACTAATACAGGTCAATGTCAGGTGCTACCTCTGCCTGCCTGTTTAGAGCTCTAAAGCAATACATAGTTAGTGGCTGCCTCTGCTGGGCCTCAGTGCATGTGGGAAAAGCCACGCTGGGCCTGAGGCAGAATACCTGAGCCTGGGTGCTGCATCTTTAGCTGACCTGCCCCACCTGCTGGCTGCCCATTAAACTCAGCCACTAAAAGAGCATGCACTGCATGAGTTACATGAGGCAGGTTCTCAGTGAGTCATCAGGTAGGAACCATAGGTATTCTCCAGATCTACACAGGTTTCACTATCAGTGCCAGTGCTGAAATTGAGGGAACTCAGCGAAACTGTCAGGGTATCCAAGTACAGCTGCCTACCTGTCAGATGCCCACAAACCTTAGTTGTAGGGCAGGGTCTCAAGGAGTCATCAGGGTGAGATCAGCATAGTTCATCAGGCTAAAACAGAGTAAGATTTTTTCATGCAAAGGGAGGGTTCTGCACAGGAACAGTGACCAGTCAGTGTGTGCAAGGAATAATGGTCTTCACCTGAAAGCCACATGGCTCAGTCTCTCCCTGTGTCTCCGACACCTTCTGAGGCTTTGGGCCCTCCTTGAGAGTCCCTCATGAAAGACTGCAGCAGGAGCCCAGGCTGGCTGCAGCCAGCAAGGTGTGAGCTTGGGAGGGTGGGGCCACAGAGTCAGGAGAGTGAGGCTAGTCATGCAGTTATTTTAAAAAGAATAAGGAAGCTCAATTGACTGTTCTGTATTAATCTCTAAGACAGGAAAAACTAGGAAGCAAAACCTATATCTAGCATGCTTCCACTTGTGTAAAAGGGCTGAAGCCAGGGATTTAATCATCTGCTTCATCAAACTGATTTGTTCACTGAAGAATGACTCAGGGACACAATTTTGGTAACACTGGCTGCCTGCAGAGAATGAAAGTTGGAGAGGTAGAAGGAAGAGATTCTTCGCTGTTTACTCTTGTAATATTAAACTATGTAAATTCAAAAGAGTAAATAATATTAAACTTCTAAAAACACCCCCAAGCCCTAGCCTGTTTGCTCAGTGGGTAGAGACTCAGCCTGAGGGATAAAGGGTCCCAGGTTCAATTCCAGGGCACGTACCTCATTTGCAGGTTCAATCCCTGGCCCTGTTCAGGGTGCCTGTGGGAGGCAACCAATCGATGTGTTCACATCAATGTTTCTCTGTGTGTGTGTCTCCCACTCCCTTCCACTCTCTCTAAAAATCAATGGAGCCGAAACTGGTTTGGCTCAGTGGTAGAGCGTTGGTCTGCGGATTGAAAGGTCCCAGGTTCGATTCCGGTCAAGGGCATGTACATTGGTTGCGGGCACATCCCCGGTAGGGAGTGTGCAAGAGGTAGCTGGTCGACGTTTCTCTCTCATCGACGTTTCTATTCGATAGCTCTCTATCCCTCTCTCCTCCTCTCTGTAAAAAATCAATAAAATATATTTTTTTAAAAAAATAAAAATTAATGGAAAAATATCCTCAGATGAGAATTAACCAAAAAAATTTTAAACAATAAAGACACCCCCAATAAAACCAGTTATTTTCAATAAAAAGCCACCAGTTGGAGAATAAATCTGCTGAAACACAAAGTTCCCTGGCACTGAACTATGTGAACATGACTGGAGCCTCACAAAGATAAGCCAAGTGGTGACTCAAGACCCATCCTTTTCAAATTTCTGTAATACAAGGTGACCAAAAAGAAAGTCATACCAGGTTCAGAAAATGTTTCAAAAAAAAAAAAAAAGAGCAGAGATGAATGGCAATAGTTTAAGGTCTCCTCACGTATGAAGCGAAGAGGTGGCTCAGAATTGACATGGGGAAAGAACCCCAGTAGCTCTGACCCTTCTAGAGAGCCTGTTTTCTCTAAGTATAACCCAATGAAATATCCAAGGGGATGCATGGTTCAGCTATCCTCTAAGTGACCTTATGATATCACATGGGACAAGATAGGTGACAGGGACAGAAAGGGAAACTTGCCCTGCTTTTCCTACCTTGATCTTGGTCCAGCAGCAAGTATTACAATGGGCCAAATTGGGAAGAGGAAAAAATAAAATCACACAGATGACCCTGGTCGCAATGTACTAATAATTTCATATCTAGCCTTTTTTTTTTTTTTTCCCCCCATTTTCTTCACTTTAAGTTCTTAAAATTTTAACCATCTCTAGGTTGTGACTTGTACTTGAGGTGAAGAGCAAAGTACGAAAGAAATTTTCTCACAAAGGACATCTCAATGCCTCAATAAGCCAACAAAGGTCTGAGCAGGAGCAGCAGAGACACACAGTGGGAATGAGAGACCTTTCCACAGAGGAGCAGGGCTGACAGTGGTGAGCTGTTTCCTACCTGCCCCCTGGGTTGCTGTACTATCATTAAGGTAAATCCTCTTACTGTACTAACAGTGACCTCTATATCTTATCTTCCTCCTGCTTCTTGGCTCTTTAGTTCTTCCACTAAAAACATAAATGAGAGAATAAGCATAATTCAACACATTTTTTAATTTAAAAACTAGTGGCCTGGTGCCCAAAATTCATGCACAGGGGTTGGGGAGTTCCTTAGCCAAGCCTGCACACTCTCCAATCAGGAACCCCTTGGAGGATGTCTAACTGCTGGTTTGGGCCCAATCCCACTAAAGGATTGGGACATCCTTCTGGCAATCTGGGACCACTGGCTCCTAAGTGCTCACCTGCCTGCCTGATCGCCCCCAACTGACCTCCCCTACTGACATGATCTCGCTCCCAACTGCCCTCCCCTGCTGACCTGATTTCACCCCCAATGGCTCTCCCCTGCCAGTCTCTCTCCCCAAATTGCCCTTCCCTGCTGACCTGATCTCTCCCCAACTGCCTTTAAACCTCTCCTCAGCCCCCACATTAGGTTCTGCCTTCACAATTCACACAGATTAGGTTCTGATTGGTTGTTTTCTATTCCAGTCAGCATCAAAAGCTCCACCTCCTAGGCAACCATTGGCTCCTCACAGTTCACCCAGATTTGGTTGATTGGTCGGTTTCTGTCAGTCAGCGTCAAAAGCTCCGTCTCCTAGGCAGCCATTGGCTCCTCACAATTCCTCCACGGCCCCCATCTTAGGTTCTGCCTTTGCAGTTCACCCAGATTAGTTCTGATTGGCTGGTTTCTATGTCAGTCAGCGTCAAAAGCTCCGCCTCCTAAGCAGCCATTGGCTCTTCACAGGTCACCCAGATTTGGTTCTGATTGGTCAGTTTCTATGCCAGTCAGCATCTACAGGCCTATCTCTGGGTCTGATCAGAGAGGTGGGGCTGATCAGCAGTCCCAGCGGAGACCCAGAGAGAAATAGAGGTGCGCTGCTAGACAGACCCGGAGAGAAAGAGAAAGGCAAGAGCTGATCAACAGCTGCCACAGAGGCTATGGATCAGACCCTGCTTCTCTCTCCAGGCCTAATATGCAACTCCCTGACTGCAGGACTGACTTCCAGTGTTCAGTCAAGCCTTCGGTTGCTGTAATGATAGTACAGCAACCCAGGGGGCAGGTAGGAAACATATATACACACACATACCCTATTTCCCCGAAAATAAGACAGTGTCTTATATTAATTTTTTCTCCCAAAGATGCTCTAGGTCTTATTTTCAGCGATGTCTTATTTTTCCATGAAGAAGAATATGGTACACATTTATTGTTAAATGAAAATAAAGGAAATTTATTACCTGTATATGGTATGGTAGTACGGTAGTTGTCAACACAAACCAGACAAATTGTGAATCCTACAGTATCAAGAATTTACTCATTTATTCAATGACAATCATGTCATCATCTTCTGGAACATCATCATAACAATCCAATTCCTGAATTTCCTGGTGAATTTCTTGTGACTCCATTTCTTTCAGAATCAGTGGACCAAATCTCTCATGTTTAGCCTAGGGGGAGCCTTATTTTTGGGGGATGCCTTATATTTCACTCAGAAGGAAACCTGTAAGTAGGTCTTATTTTTGGAGGATGTCTTATTTTCGGGGAAACACATTTTATATATATATATATATATATATATATATATATATATATATATATATAAATAAATAAATAAAATCTGGTAAAAAAAAATAATACTCAATGGAAGCCTAAAATAGTGAACTGAAGTAAGGGTGGAAGAATTAGCTCTTTATTACATGGCATATACTCACACCATTTTCAATCCTAAATACCATGGATACCTTAGAATTTAGTATTAATTAATGGTGAATATCTTTTCTTTCATTCATTAAACATCGACTTGTGTTTTACTCAATCCTCCCAACAATCCTATGAGGTAGGTATTAGAATGAGCCTTTTACAGAGGAAGGGACAGTAACTAACAGCACCAAGGCCATACTGGATGGAGCAGGGCTGGGTCAGGGCCTGTGCTCTAGTAGTCTGATTCAAGATCTATCAGCCATTATCATCTGCTAAACTGACCTTCTCTGCCACATTAGCTAGTTCTGGGCCTAGAATAATCCATGTCATGGAATATTGGCAGCTAGGATCTTAGTCTCTCAATATGTAAGACTAATATTTCCCAGCTCTCCCTCATTCTTTTGATCCCCTTAATAGCTCCTCCAATACACACTCATAACTCACCTCTACACTGCCCATCCAGCCTTACCCAGGGCCCCAGACCCATGGTTCTTCACTGCTCCAAATGTTCATGTCAACAGCCCCTCTGTGACCTGGCTCTCAAAGAAATAAGGACTAAAAGTTCAGGCCTAGAGGGATTCCCATTTTGGTACTCCCACTTTGGTACTCTGGCCTTTGGGCACATCCTTTAACCTTCCTCAATCTGTGTCCATTCTATAACTATGCAATCTAAGTGGGAGTCGAAAGAGATAACTGTAAACACTCAGTTCAGGGTCCAGCTTACACTATGCTGAGGCACAGCTCAAAAACTACTTCTATTCATAGAATCTCCCCACACTCCCCAAAAGACACAATCTTGTACACTATAGACTCTTGGTATTCCTCTAGCAGAATTTAGCACATGCCACCTTATTTGCAGGTATGACTCTATCCAACCACAAAGTTTTCCTCTGGTTTATTCCATATGCTGTAAATGGGAGCACTCCTATAACATGTGGCACAATATCTTGCCTGTGGTCTGTATTAATGAATGTGGGTGAATGGAGTCCTTTTCCCCTACTGCTTAAGCAAAGGTCTTGGGAGGAAAGGCTCTATGTGGGGGGGTGACCACCACCCATATTACCTGGGGTCATTTTGATAGCTGTGTTCACTTCACTCCATTTGTGCACCTGGTCAAACTTCCAGTCCAAGATAAAATTCCCATTATCTGTCACCACGGGACCCTAGAAAGTAATTTTCCAAGGATGAAGATACAGGTAGATACAGAGGCACAGAAAAGTGGAAGCAATAACCAAAGACACTTATCCTAACTAACCCACTCCAAGCAGTACTTCCACCTCATGCTTTCTAGAAGGAAGTGCTGTGAAGCAATACCGAGCAAAAGCTTTGAGGTCAGGACTTGAGTGTAGACCTCAGAGGAGCCACTGACTCCTGTGAGCCTCAGATTCCTCAACTGTAGAAAGGGAGCATGCCATACTTCACAAGGCTGCTTAGGTATAAACCACATGGGTAAGCATTTGCCACAGTGAATGCTCACAGTGAGAGTTCAATATTTCTTAGTTTCCAACATGGTATGATATTCTCAGAGCTTCCCATTAAGTGCCAGCAATAATATAAAATGAGACAATGTTATTTCACAATTCAACTAGCAGGGGTCTTCAAACTACGGCCCGCGGGCCACATGCGGCCCGCAGAGGAGTCTGATCCGGCCCGCCAGGTTTTTTGGGCAGTGAGCGCAGCCGAGGTGTTACAGTAGGAATTAGTAGTTCATATAGTCCGGCCCTCCAGCTCTCTGAGGGACCGTGATCTGGCCCCCACTTTGAAAAGTTTGAGGACCCCTGAATTAGGGAGTCCCAACAAAAAGAAGCAGAGATGGGTTCTGAGGTCAAATAGATAGGGGGTAGTTTCAGTTAGTCCAGAATTCCTCAATAGGTTTAGGCACAAGAAAATGTTTAGGACCACAAATGCTGATAGATCACTACAAAGACAAAGAAACTAGGACTCCCCTGCAGACTGGAGAAGGGGTGGGTGCTTAGTTAAGATGTCCATAAAGGCAAGATGCTGAGGATCTTGTCTGGAATAACCCCAGCTATGAAGGAGAACCTCTAAGAATCTCTTCCTGGCCTTTCAGCTAGAAAGGGAGCCTGATCAGATCTCTATGCAACCACTTTGATTAGGACAATGATTTTTAAGTCACAAAAACCAGGAAGAAAACACATCAAAATAAAAATGGCCCAGCTAGCATGGCTCAGTGGTTGAGCATCAACCTATGAACCAGGAGGTCATGGCTCGATTTCAGTCAGGGCACATGCCCAGGTTGCAGGCTCAGTCCCCAGTGGGGAGCATGCAGAACCCTGAAAAACTTTATGCTCCAGGGCAGGGGTCCTCAAACTTTTTAAAGTGGGGGCCAGATCACGGTCCCTCAGAGAGCTGGAGGGCCGGACTATATGAACTACTAATTCCTACTGTAACACCTTGGCTGCGCTCACTGCCCAAAAAACCTGGCGGGCCGGATCAGACTCCTCCGCGGGCCGCATGTGGCCCGCGGGCCGTAGTTTGAAGACCCCTGCTCCAGGGGCTTCCCCAAAGCCCAGTTTGGCAGATGTTAATCAGGGTGGTCCAGGATTCAGGTACAAAGGTCAAATCACCTGAGGAACATCAGCCCCAACAAGAAACAGAAAGAATCATTTCCCCTCTTGTACAGAAGATAACACTGCATTAAGTCTTATCTACAAGTCTGAATATAGGAACTAATAAAGAAGCACTCTACAAATAAAGACATCAACTTAAAGTAAATAAAGGCTTGCTGTCTGGTCAGGCCCAGAGGACCTAATGAAACAGGAGTACACTGAGAGCCTGGGAACACAAGGACTTTCCCATCACTGATGCAGACACAGTACTGAGACCCTGGACTGTCCTCAAGAAACCTCACCACCACTTACCGCCTTGTTGACGGCCATTCGAAGTTCAACCACACCCCCAAACTTCTGAGTCACAGCTCGGCTCACTGGGACATAAGCCATGGGGATGACCTCGATGGGGATTCCCTTGTGCCACTGATCCCCAAGGTTCTTTGAATCTTTCCTGGAAATAGAGTAAAAAACTACAATAAATATAAATAAGCTCAATGGTACATATAACACCAAATTCAAGAATGGTGTTAATTTATATGATGAAATGGCACAGGAGGCAAACAGGGATAATACAGAGGTTTTAAATGCATCTGAAGTAACAGTAACAAAAATGTGGAAATTTAATTATGACTAGCTTTGTGTGGTATACAGGTGTTTATTATTTAGGTTCTTCCCACAACTATATTTCACAAGTAAGTACTTAGAAAAAAAAAAATAACAGCCTCCGCGTAAGTCCTCTCACAGACTCCTTAAAGGAGAACCTGAGAGACAGGTCAGACAATCCACAACAGGAGTCACACGTGACCCTAGAGGAAAACAGTGTGCTGAGTCACTGTCCTTGGGCAGTGCTTGCCTAGCTTCCTCTGAGGCTCCCTAGGAGGATCAAATGAGTGACACATGACATGCTCTGCTGACCAGGGAGACAAGCTACTCCTCCTTCCAAAGGACACTTAAAGAGCAATGTCTCCCTTCAGCATGAAAGCAGATCGTAAAACTCCTCGACACTGCCTAAGTCCCAGGCAGGAGTCTCAAAGTCCCACAGTCCCTCCAGGTCTCTAGTTCATCCTCTGTAAAATGCAGATGAGGCCCAAGTCTGACTTCCTCCTTCGTGGACAGTTCAGAACACTATACCTAAAGTCAGCAATCACGATGAAGTGACTGGCATAGCCCGCCACAATCTTCTCCTGGGTCAGGCAGCCTCTGGAAATGGGAAGAAGAAAATAAACACAGGGCTAAGACAAAAACTTGATTTGAGAACTAGTCAGATACAGAAAATCCAAATTCACTCAATACTGGTACTTAAAGAGAACCCCACTTTTTAATTCTTAAAGGACATGACCCATCCTGCTATGCAATGAATTGAATTGTGTCCCACCCAAATTCTAAAGTTGAATCTCTAACCTGCAGTATGACTGAATTTGGAGGTGGGGCCTCTAAGGAAGTAATTATAGTTAAATGAGATCATATGGGTACAGCCCTGGTCCGGTAAGATGAAAGTCTTAATGACCAGAGAGTTACTTACTCTCTCCCCTCACCATGTGAAGACACAGTGAAAAGTCAGCCACCTTCGGTTAAAGAGCCTTCAAAACTAAGAAATGTCTGTTGTTTCAGCCACCCAGGCAGGCTTGGTGTTTTGTTACAGCAGCCAAAGCTAAGACACGGTCTTTTCACCACATGGACTATGGAAAACCTTAGCTTGTGTCTGGGAGAAACCCAAAAATGAGACAATGGTTCCCAGTTAGACCAGGCCAAATGCCATCTAAGATGCGTATGTGAGGAAATCCCAAGCTTAGGGAAATATCTGAGCATGGGGAGGCGTCTATAGCTTAAGAAAGGTAAGCTTGGAACAATCTGGCTTATAGGCTATTTGACAGTCAGGGTGATGAAACAGTGAAAGCACAATGAGCTTTTAAATAAATTTTGTGTCATTTCAGTCTACTTGATTATAAGAACCAGCAGAACAGGAAATTCTGCAACTCACCCTTCCCTAAACCCCAAATCACCACTTAAGAAACACCTGATGTTTTCTAAATGAATGAAAACTCTGAGTGCTCTTACCTCTGAGTACCCATCACTAAGTACTCAGAGGTAAGAGCAGCTTTAAAGCAAAGATCACACACTGATGCCCACAGATATAATAATCTAGCCCCAGTAACATGCTTGTTTAGCTCGCATAATTTTAAAGCTTGAAATCACAGAAGAATGTGGACACGGAGAACCTATTAGGATGAATAATCTCATTGAATTGGCCCAGGTTCCTAGTCACCAAATTCTGCAACTAATGACCAGAAATGCCAATTCAGCTCTCCAGCCATAGCTCTTGGCATCCTAGTAGAAAGACAAACTCAGGTACATCACAGTGGCAATTTGCTTCTTCTGCAATCCATTTTGCTTTGCTAAGAATTAACCGGCAGATACTCCTTAGCAAGAAAGTCACCACAATACTCACCCACCACCCTTGATGAGATTGAGATCAGCATCTACTTCATCAGCACCATCAATGGCAAGGTCGATCTGTATTGGGAGAAGGGAAGATAGAACAGCCACTATGTCTTTGAAGGGAAAGTTTTGTACCAAAGTTGAGCATGCAATAGCTTTATCAGGCCTCAGCAGCCTTCCCAACTAGCTAGGTACAGTTATCTCCTTTTAACCAATCAAGACCTTAAAGCTCTGAGAGGCTAAACTGTTCTCCTAGAGTCACCGAGAAACAAGCATGAGGCCTGGGAACCACCCCTGGACCCAGCTCTTACACACTCCCTTTTCTCATTGAAGGGCTTCTCTGTGGACAAATTGGAATTATGGGGATCATGCAACCTCAATATGGGTGACATCACCCCAAGTATAGAAACATATATACCAGGTGTGTAATCATCTTGACCATAAGCACACTGTATCTGTGGTATTGAAATGTCATGAAGGGAGATCATAGAAAAAGAGGCTGAGAAATACTGACCCAAAAGTCTCCATACTAGTGTGGCAAACACGGCCATTTCGAGTGGACAAAGAAGACCCATAAAGAGTTATAAAGCTGACACACAGCTGCTGTGATCCAGAATTGGAAATTATCAGAGGTACCGTATGGTCCTGCCAAAGTGCCTTTCTGGGCTTGCCCACTCTTTCATTAGAAAGCTCCACAGCCAATCAGGAGCAAAAATGCAAATAAACCCAACCAAGATGGCTGCAGCCACAGAGAGCAGGAGGGAGGCTTGGGTTTCCCTGGCAATGGAGGAAGCCAAGCTTTCCGCCTGCCCTTGCTGGCCCAGGCCTCCACTCAATGCTACAAAGTTTCAATGATAGAAGATAAATAAACCCCAACAAAAAATGGTGGCATCCACAGAGCTGGAAAGAGCAGGAGGCTTGAGTTGCCTCCTGGAGATGGAGGAAGCCAAGCTTTCCACCTGCCCTGGCCTGCCTTGGCCTCTGCTTAAGGTGACAAAGTTTCAATGATAGAAGATAAATAAATCCCAACAAAAATGGCTGCAGCCACAGATATAGCAGGAAGCTTAACTCCACTCAAGGCTACAAAGTTTCAATTATAGAAGATAAATAAATCTCAGATACCAGGGCCTCCACTTGGGTCGCCAGGGGGAGTGGCCGGCCTGCAAACCACCACAGGTCCCTCACCCAGGCCACCCCACACTCCAAGGGGACCCCCACCCTGATCCAGGACACCCTTCAGGGCAAACCAGCTGGCCATGCACCAGGCCTCTATCCTATCTAATAAAAGAGTAATATGCAGATTGACCATCACTCCAACACACAAGATGGCTACCACAAGATGGCCAGCAGAGGAGGGCCTTTGGGAAGGACCAGGCCTGCAAGGAAGGGTAGTTGGGGGCAATCAAGCCTGTAGGGGAAGGCAGTTAGGGGTGACCAGGCCAGCAGAGGAGGGAAGTTGGGGGCGACCGAGCCTTTAGGAAAGGGCAGTTGGTGGGGGGGGCGGGGGGGGGAAGGCACCCAGGACTGCAAGGGAGAGCAATTGGAGGGGACCAGGCCCGCAGAGGAGGGCAGTTAGGAGTGACCAGGTCTGCAGGGGAGCAGTTAGACATCAATCAGGCTGGCAGGGAAGTGGTTAGAGGGTGATCAGGCTGGCAGACAGAGGCGGTTAGGGGTAATCAGGAAGCCAGGCAAGCGAGCAGTTGGGAGCCAGCAGTCCTGGATTGTGAGAGGGATGTCTGACTACCGGGATCTGGCCTAAACAGGCAGTCGGACATCCCTCAAGGGGTCTCAGATTGGAGAGGGTGCAGGCTGGGCTGAGGGACAACCCCTGCTCCCTGTGCATGAATTTTGTGCACCGGGCCTCTAGTATATTTGTATTTCCCATCACTCCTGGTACTCTGCATGGACAATGTGAGAGTTTGGTTTTTTTAAATAGCAATAGGAAACCTCAGGGTGCAGTTTCAGTTCAAGCTATAGTTGAAAGGTGCTTGGTGCAGCTGCTGGGGCATAAGAGGAAGGCCCACAAAGTTTCAGGCGTAGACCCTTGCTGCCATCTCTTACCAATGTGCCCTTTATTCTAAAGTCATGGCCTGTGTTGCTCCTCCCTGGCCCTGCCTAGTCCCTGGGCCGGGCTTTGCCTGGGCAACTGACTCTCCAGGGCCTGGAAGGTGGCAGCCCTTCCTGTTGGGATGGCAGGCACGTATTCAGGCTAGCCTCCTCTTCTAACAGTATTCAACAGCTAATTCCACCTGTGCCGACTCTGCCCACAGATTTCTCCAAATGAGCCCTTCTGTGGTTCTTACTAAGCCCTCTGAAGCCCATATGCATCATGACAACTAGACCACCACCAAGCTCCAACCACCAGTCTGGTTTTGGACTGTCATAATCCTGCCTGACTCCGCCAATGCAGCCTTGTCCTCTCTCCCTTCCCTCACTACATCAGTGCATTCCACCTCTCGATCCTAATCACCCAGCCAGCCTGGGCACTGTCCACATTACACCCATGTGCCTGCCCAGAATGGCTCCTGCAGTGCCTATCGATCCCTCTCCAGAATGTTCTCTCTGGCTCTTGTCACTTAGCCTTCACAGCTCCACTCACCTTTACCTCTTCCCACAAAACCCTTCTAAGTAGCATCACTCTAAAGCTGGAGGCACCTGATTCATACTGAGGCTCCACTACTTACAAAAAGCATGGGCTTGGGCAAGCAGCTTGCCCTCTCTGTGCCTTTTTCATAGCCTTGGAAAAGGTGGGTACATAATGGTACCCACCATCAAGACTACTGGAGTTTAAATAACTTAGCACGGTACAGCACTAAGCAAAGTATCTGGTATTCAGTAAGGACTCAGTAACTGCTAACTATGAGCATGCTACTCACCTTCTCAACTTCAGCCTCCTGATTGACCAGGTGTGTAATCATCTTGACCATAAGCACACTGTAACCCATTTCCATATGAGCGTGGCACCTCAGACGATCACTTCTCTTCTCCACATTATGGTAAGCCCTATGGGCTCACTATCATACATCTGTCCAAGGACTGAAGGAAGAAGCCCTAGGTGCAATCAGGGCTCATTTAACCCTCTTCATGACACTCAAACTGAGCTCTCAGTTAAACCAAAGAGAAGGTACTAGAAACCAAACACCGCTCTGCTTGTTACCTTAGCCAGGATTAATACTCAAGGTCTCCAGAGAAAAGCTGATATGATGAACTGACCTCTCACCTACCCGGAGCAGATACCCTGACCCATAGACAAGCGACAGCCACAAAAAGGAGCAGAAAGATAGATGTCTCTTACCTCTGGGTGTCGGTCCAGGTCACTGAGTGTTAAGCCATACTGTAGGATCAGCTGACGAGCCTGCAGAGAACAGGGAAAAGCACCCATAATCATTTACTTAGAGCACATGGCAAGGATTTGCAAAATTCTGTTGGATTTCAGTGTCAAACACTGAGTCCTGACCAAGGCACCCTCCCAAATCAAATCCAAACCTGGCTAACCAGGAGACAGGAGATCTAGACCTATGAAATGCAAAGCTAAGCTACTTCATCCTAGAGCTACAAGGCAGCAATCCAGCCCTGAGCTTCTATCCAGTGCCAACTCATAGCTTTCTCAGTGACCTATTTAAGACAATGCCTCTTAAAGCAATGGAGTATTTTTTAAAAACTTTCTAAAATAAGAACCAAATCTATTAAAATATTAGAAAAAATGTTTTAAATTCTTAATAGTGGTGTGGCTCAGTGCTTGAGCATCAACCTATGAACCAGGAGGTCAGGGTTCGATTCCCAGTCAGGACACATCACTAGGTTGCTGTCTCATTCCCCAGTAGGGGGCATGCAGAAGGCAACTGATAAGTAATTCTCATCATTGGTGTTTCTCTATCTCTCACTCTTCCTTCATCTCTAAAATTAATAAAAATATGTTTACAAATAAATAAATACCCTGTTTCCCCGAAAATAAGACAGTGTCTTATATTAATTTTTTCTCCCAAAGATGCGCTAGGTCTTATTTTCAGGGTATGTCTTATTTTTCCATGAAGAAGAATATGGTACACATTTATTGTTAAATGGAAATAAAGGAAATTTATTACCTGTATATGGTATGGTAGTATGGTAGTTGTCAACACAAACCAGACAAACTGAATCCTACAGTATCAAGAATTTACTCATTTATTCAATGACAATCATGTCATCATCTTCTGGAACATCATCATAACAATCCAATTCCTGAATTTCCTGGTGAATTTCTTGTGACTCCATTTCTTTCAGAATCAGTGGACCAAATCTCTCATGTTTAGCAATAGCATTCTGAGACAGAGCCTTGAGGGGCCTTATTTTCGGGGGATGCCTTATATTTCACTCAGTAGGAAACCTGTAAGTAGGTCTTATTTTCGGAGGATGTCTTATTTTCGGGGAAACACGGTAAAATAAAAATGAAAAACAAAAATCGAACAATGTGGAAAAGAGACTGAAGATGACTAAAAATTGATATGGACTGATTTCCAGGCCATACTATTGAGTAAAAATAAGCAAAGAACATATCCTCGGAAGAGTGCATAAAGGAAGGACTTCTGAAATTGCTAAGTGGCTCAGCAAATTGAGAGGCCAGCCTGAGAGAGACAGGATGTTTGTGGGGAAAATCAGCACCACTGACTTTTTAGACATGCCTGTGGTTAGCCTTTAAGAGGCTGACAGAGAGTGGCCGCGACCACACGGCCCTGTGCGGGACTCACAGATGGAATAACTGCACGTGAACATCGACCACCCAAGTCTAGGAGGACTCACGTTCACATCATTTCTCACAAACCTGCAAACAAACCAAAGGACGGAAAGTTCCTTTCAAAGGCATGCCTTGAAATATTTTCTGCTTAAAGTGAAAAGCACCTGAGATTAAGAATCAGGTCTAGGTTTTAATCTTAAATAAACCAACTATGTAACCCCTGGCAAACTTTCTCATCTATAAAAAGATGGGGATGCATGAAATGACCAACATAAATCTTCACATCCAAAATTTAAGAATAAAATACAAAGACCCTGGAATTTGCAATGTGTGGATTTTATTTGGATCCTGGTTCAAACTATAAAAAAAATATTGATAAAGATAAGACAAGAGGGGAATTTTGAAAGCTGGATTTATATTTGATGCTATTAAAGATTACTGTTACATTTTTAAAGTATTGTGGAGATGTTTATAAGCCTCCCTAGTTTTCAGACAGACATAATGAAATATATACAATGAATTGACACTATGACTGAGATGTTTCAAAATAGTCAAGGTGGAGGAGAATGGAGTACAGATGAAAATAAATTGGCCACGAACTGATAATTGTTCAAACTGGGTAATGGGTATATGGAAATTCATTATATTGTTCTTTAGCCTTTCTGAAGTTTGAAGTTTTCCATAATAAAAGGCAAAAATAAAATGCTGACTGAAAAAAAAAAATGAAAGTTTAAAAAAACAAGATAAATTTTTAAAAATATATACTTATTGATTTCAGAGAGGAAGAAAAAGGGAGAGAGAGAGATGGAAACATCAATGATGAGAGAAAATAATTGATCGGCTGCTGCCTGCACGTCCCTCACTGAGGAGAGAGCCCGAAACCCAGGCATGTGCCCTTGCCTGGAATCCAAACCAAGACCCTTCAGTTTGCAGGCTGATGCTCTATCCAACCAAACCAGATAGGGCAATTTTATTCGAATTAGAGAGAAACATATATTGACAGGAGAAAACAATAATAAAAATGATATTCCTTAATTATTTCCAAGTACCTAGATTTCTCCAAAGTAGTACTGGAGAAATCCTAGTTCCAGAACTCAAGACTATAAACACAAATTACAGCAGGGAGGGTAGGGAGATATGGGGGAGATAAGAAATCTTGTATGCATGCATATAAGCATAACCAATGGACGAAAAACTCTGGGGAGGGAGGGCATGTATGGGAGTGTGTGTGTGTGGGGGGGGTGGTAAGGTATGTACACATATAATACCTTAATAAAAAAAAAATAGAAAGAAAAAAAAAGAAACTTAAAAAAAAAAAGACTATAAACATATTGGGAATACCTCGAAGGCAGCCTCCAAGATGACCCCCAATTACTCCCTCTTGGTATTCATGCCATTGGGTAATTCCTTCCCACAATGTCTCAGGGCTGGTCTGTGTGACCAATGCCACATGGCATGACACTGCTGAGGCAAGTTTATACAGAGTGTTATAGTGGGGTAGGCAAAGGAGGCTTGGGGTGTGACATGCTGAAGCCTCCTCTTCTCCTTCGCTCCCTCCTTTCTTCCCTCTCTTATAACACACTCTATGTCCTTAAGACACTGAGACAGCCTGAGCACAGGCCTTCTACCCAACAGCCTATGAAGAACTGAGGCCTGCAAACCCCTATGTGACTGAGCCTGGAAGCAGATCCTTCAACCATGTTGAGTCTTGAGAGGACTGCAACCCTGACCAACAGCTCGGATGCAACCTTACGAGAGATCTGAAGCCAGAACCATCCAGATTCCACCCAACCAAATCATCTAGATAATAATAAATGTTGTTTGAAACTGCTAAGTTTGGGGGTATTTGTGCCATGGCAACAAGTACTTATTACAGTGTTAGAAAATTGACAAAAACTGCAAATAGTTCAGGTAATAATTTATCATGCAAATAAAAATGTGATATACTATGATTTCCTATTAACTTTATATACTTTAGAAACAGTACCAAACTATATTCAAATACATTTCATGAAAAATGGATGCAAGAAAAATGTTCTATCACGATTCCTAGGGGAAGAGTCCCGTGTAAATATATCATTTTATTTAACTTTTCTTAAGTTCAAAGCTCTACTTGACTGTGGTACTATTTGATGAAGATGTCCTGTCTGTCCATCTAGGCTGCAGCAGAGTAGAAAGAACACATTTCAAACACCTGTTACCCTTCAGCAGTTGGCGCCACATTGAGCCAACAGCTGAGTGAATAACTGATCCTTGTGAATTCAATCCAAAAGGAGTTATTTAGTGTAAGCCCGGGGAGGTCACACAGTGATAAGTTAAGAACAGACCAAGGACCAGAATTTCTGTCATCTGTTCCTGTCCTGTGTAGGAACTAAGAATGGGTTAGAAGAGAAGGGAAATGGTGAGAATAGAAGGAAAAAAGGAGGACAACCCTGCTTATAAATGGATGAAGTTATTTTACAAAGTAAAATGCTACTAATAATGCTATAAACAGTAGCAACTTAAAAGGAGTCTTTGTGCTCTTGTCATTCCTCCTCTGCCTAAAATGCCCTGCCCTCTCCCAGACTCCAGCACTCATTTTCAATTCAAAGACCAGCCTTTCTAGGAAGCCTTCCCCAAACCCCTGGCAAAGAGTAGGCTCTTTCCTGCTCCTAAAAGACACATCTCTACTTTTTTCTCTACTATATATTTGTGACAAATGACACACACAAATTCAACCAACAACACTTGCAGAGTGCCTAAGAGCCAGGCACAACACTAGGATTATGGAGATAGCAAATAACACCTTGCATACACAGGGAGTCCCATATCCCTGATAAAAATATATACACCCTCAATAATCACTATGTTCAACTAACTCTGCTCCCTCACCATCCCAGCACTAGTCACCCACTCACTCCCACACCGGTCCAGAATCCAGCACATCAGGGATAGGAAGTAAGTGCTATCCATGCTGTGTAGCTGGGAGGCCTGAAACTAACACCCCTGCCCCACACCTACTGTATTTCCCCAGATAATAAGCAATATATGAGCATAGAATCTGTACTTTTTGTAAACAGTGTGCACCCCATTCACATATGGAAGACCCTTACTAGGACCTCAGATTCCCTGGGCTGGAAGCCTCTGAGCTTGCTCCCATCAGCAAATCCTCCAACCCTCCCTTCTCCCATCTCTGCTAGAGGCCCATGTGAGTACCCTACACACACAGAGAAGTCATGCTCACAAATGATCTGAGTGTTAGGGATGGAACTATGCTCCCCCAAGAAAGATATGTTGTCATTCTAGCCACCAATACCTCCGTGTAACTTATTTGGAGAGAGGGTTCTTATATTAGGGGCAAAAATAGAATATTGGGGACTGGTTATGGTTATGGGAAATACTAATCATACTGTTAACCATGACTGCCTATATCTGGTTAAAGAAAGGATATTTTAACGAGGCTATGGCTATGGAAGTTGTATGCCTCCAGGACCTTGGGAGTCAACCTTGGAATGGAGTCCATTCTCATTCAAGAACTGCCTATTATCATGGAAAGATTGACAACCTTGTTGCCCAAACAATAGAGTCCCATTCCAGCCTTCATAGCCTGCTTCCCCACGCCTGTAATCCAAACTTCCCTGAAGATCACGTGGAGAAGTAATCCCTACTTCTCCAGTGATCTTTGTCCTCTCCTATATAAGCAGCTGGCTTATGGGGGGGGGGGGGGGGGGTGTGTGTTACAGGGAAGATTTTTGTGGATGACCTGCTGCTCTCCCTTACTGCCACCAGTACTGGAATAAACACTCATATATGATTCAACCCTGCCTCTGCTTAAATGGCTCAAGTAGTGACAGGAAGCATGGACCCATTGATTGTCTGGTTATATAATCTGGCAACCACGAAGGAACCTATTCGAGATTCCTCTAGGGTGAGTACCAGGGACCTCACTTGCTGCCTGGACTGGGAGTTCCTGGGGCTGAGGCCTGGACTCTTATTTGCAGCGCTACCAGGAATTTTCCTGTTCAGAGTCCCAGCCACAGACTCAGCAATCCCCGTCTCTTCTGAGACTTAAGTTGAATCAAGGGTTTTTGTAGAAGGAATCAAGCATTTCATATGGCATGAGAAGCACTTGCTGCCTCTCATCTGGGCTTCCTTGTAAGGAAGCATGCACTGTGTATTGCAGTACTGTGTACTGCATGGGAGACATTTCACTACCTCTTGTCTGGGAGCGCCTGATCAGCTCGGGTGGCAAGGGACCTCCAGCGTGGTCTCCAAGCCCTTAGTCTGATCCACTCTGGGACAAGAGACATTGCTCTGCTTCGGTCAGTTTTAAATGCAGGCATTTGTCTGCCTTTCATACCATGTCCCCACGTTTTTGACAAAGTTAATGAACATTCCTCACACATCACAAGACGGGGACAGTAGAAAGCCCATGGCAGTAAGTACTAACCAAGGAGAGGTTTCTGTGGCTGGACAGACAAGGAGCATGGTGTGAAGTTCTTGTTTGTTGGTTGTGCACACCTATAAATATTGTACATAGAGTGTCTCTGTTGATTGTTGTTTTGTGTCTCTTTGTGTCTGGTTTACTTTGTTTAAAGATGGGGCACAGGAATTAACAAATTAGACACAGCTGAGGAGACAATTATCAACAAGGAAAGGTCGCCTGGAGAACGCTGTCTTATGTATTGTATATTCATGTGGTTCCTTTTGTGTCATGTTGTATTCTGTGCTCTTTGGTCAGCACCTCCACAAGGGTTGGCATGGCTTGGTAGAGAGCAAGCTACATAAGACACATGATTTCAGTAAATACACTCTCCTGCTCCCGGCCCTCTCACAGGGAACAGCCTGGTGCACACCCCACAGCCACACCGCCCTGTGCTCAGGGACCCGGAAGGTTCAGCAGAATGGAAAGCAGGCCCACCTGGAAGGACGTGGGAACACAGACGAGGTTCAGGTTCTCCTGCTTCACTCGTTCAGCTGTGGAGAGAGAAACCATGGCGGTGGGTCTTCACTCTCTCACTTCACTTTTCTTGTCTTGGACACGTTTGCTCAAATCCAACTGAAAAGTAAAGTCTGCCTTTCATACCATGCCCCCCTTTTTGACAAAGTTGGTGAACATACATCCCACATCACAAGACAGGACAGTAGAAAGCCTAAGGCAGTAGTAAGTACTAACTGTGGAAGAGCAACGCCAGTGTCTGCTATTATGTGCCTGGCAATAGTCAAGGAACTGTGTGTGCCTGTGAACTCTTTTAATCCTGAAGGTCAGTTATAACCCAAAGGAAAAGGTACAATTATTACCTCCATTTTACAGAAGAGGAAACTAAAGCAGAGGTAGTTACACAGCTAACAAGGGGCAGAACTGGAATATGACCCCTGGCAGTCTAGCTTCAGTTAAAATCTTCCCTATACTGCCTTTTACATTTAATACAAAAATATATAATCATTTGTAGCCCCAGTGGGTTGTTAGAGTGGGTTCATTCATGCATTTGGGGTTTCTACCTTTCAGGAAAACTTGATTTTTTTAAAAAGGTCTTAAAAAAAACACTGCCTTGTTAAAGCTTACGTTTTTTTCATTACTGGGTTGCATATTGTGAGGTTGAGATGTCACTATTACAAAACCCACAGTTAATTCTTGAACTTAAAATTCTCCCCTCACGCCGGGACCGGTTTAGCTCAATGGATAGAGCGTCGGCTTGGGGACTGAAGGGACCCGGGTTCAATTCCGGTCAAGGGCATGTACCTTGGTTGCGGGCATATCCCCAGTAGGGGGTGTGCAAGAGGCAACTGATCGATGACTCTCTCTCATCGATGTTTCTAACTCTCTATCTCTCTCCCTTCCTCTCTGTACAAAATCAATAAAATATATTTTAAAAATAAATAAATAAAAAATAAAATTCTCCCCTCACTCAGTGCTAAGGCCCCTGTTCGGCCCATGAGGCGCTTCCAGAAGCCAACACACCAGCACCACGGCCACTCCTTAAAGACCGGGTGGTGCTGGACTTTGTCTCCTGAGCACTTTGCCCTGGAACTAGAAGAGGCCAGCACTCTAGCAAGCCTCTCCTCTGGGCTTTGTTCTTACAAACAAAAGCAGGCAGTAAAGCCTGTGGAGCAGCCACAGGGGCTGGGAATTCCTGCGCCTTCCTAAGCACAGAGACACCCTAATCAGAAAAGCCAGCACCGGCGGGAACCAGGCAGCAACTGCAGGGACCTCAAATTCACTTCAGGTCAAGCCTGCACTGACCTTGATTTGTTTGCCTGAGATTGTCTGAGGGTCAGAAAGCTTGCCTCAGCTCAGGGTCCCTGAGACCAAGCGCACACGAGCTTTAATGAGGATTACACACACACACACACACACACACACATTAATGAGAATAAAATTCTTTTGAGATCTCACTCTAAGTGTGTTCCTCCCCTCCAGCTGGGTAAGCTGGGGCAACCCCCAGAGATGGCTGAAGAGACCCAAGAATCTCTCTCAGGGAAAAGCAGGAACACATAAGCTGACAGACAAGCAGCTCCAATGCTGGAGCCATACCCAGCAGGTGTTTTCTATGCCCCAATCCTGCTCCCCGCTTCTACCACCCATAGCGTCCATTACTGACAAAACATACAGGAAACAGCCCAAGGACATACCTATTCGCTGCACAGCATGGACAATTGTAGAACCACTTCCAATTCCCAGCACTTGGTTATTCTGACAAAAAAAAAAAAAAGGAGGAAAAAAACAAAACTTATTAATACCATCTTTTATTCCCTCTCCAGCCTGCTTGCTTCCTAGAGCAATAAATTATGAACAGTAATTCATTAACGAGATTACAGGCAAGCACTGTGCTCATTTTACAGGAACATCAACTGGTCTTTATTACAGTGCCCGGGGGCAGTTCATCAGCCGAGCCCTTCTCCTTTCATCTGACACTGACATCACCATCTCCTCCTGAGGAAAGACATACTGGGCAAGTTTACAAATGTCAAGAGTTGATTTGAGCAAAATCTGGTTCAAATTGGGCAGCATCCAATCTAGCAGACAGAGAGGAGGCTCCAGGACTGTCCAAAATGAAAGACTTTCACACACTTCCCTCTAAGAAGACTTTCACAGACTTCCCTAAGGGATGGCAGTGTCTGTCCGGCTGTCTGACTGGATTACGATTCCATTTCTGGGAGAGCCAAAACTGTCATTAAGTCTTGGTTTGGTGACGTGGGGCTTAGCATATGTGACTCCATTTTGGGCCTGTTAACCCTCCCTACATCCGGTCAGACAAAAGACTTGGCTCACTTTCCACATAGAATAACTGAAGTTGTCCTAATAGTGGCCAGCAGATGAGCACTGAAATAACCCTGACCAACCCCTGGGCCAGGTGATCAGAAAGGAAAAGCTCTGGGCATTAATAAGTCAAGGTTTATGGCTTCAGTGCCTTTTCAGATGAGCTTAAGATCTAGAAGGCAGGGGATTGACCACAGATACCTCACTTTGGTAGCATCACAGGGAACCAGAGGGGCATATCCAGCCCACAATCTAGAGATCCCCCAGAGTTGACAGAAGAGGAAAGAGTCTGAAGTAACCTCAAAACAGCAAATTGTATCAGTTTCTGTCCAGGTGATGCAATCCTGCCTCAGAGAATCTGCAAAGATGGCAGGCTTAATTAGGTACATGAGAAAAAGTCTTCATCTGCAATAGGAAGGTCTTGTAAAGATATAGAACACTTCCTGAGTGCAAAGGACAAAAAACAGCCATCACACTTCTGAGCCTTCCTCCTTAACAAAGGGGAAGGTGCCTAGGAGCAGGGGCAGAGCTGGGGCCCAGCAGAGGACAGTTAAACCACAAACAGCACTAGGTCAGGGCACAAACACTCAGGAACTAATATGGAGCTCAATTCCTCAGCAATTTCCTGGGAGCAATCTGCCAGTCTAAGGCAAAATGTCTCAATTGTATTTCAGGTCCACGCCCAGAAAAGCAGCAAAACCAAACAAGTGACGCTACAGCTCACTTCGGGACCAGCAGCATTGAATGATGACCCCCTACCCTGGCACCAACCAATCAATCAGTGGAGACCCCTCCTTGTGGTTCTTGGTTTCTCCACAAGAAATGGAGAGAATACCCCACAGACATATCCAGACAGATTTTATCAAGCTTATGCTGGAGCTCAAAGGAGGCAGCACAGAGGAAAGGAAGGTCCTCTGAACAGGCTCAGGGGCTGGCTTTGCTTGATTATTTTTATAAGCTGGGGACAAATGGGGGATCTTTTTGAAAAAGGCCAGCTTGCAGAATTTTCCATTCCAAGCTTGGGTGACTTCCCAACAAGGGTAGCTATAATCCCATAAACTGGCAGATTTGAGCTCAGGGTGGCTATCTCCAAGTTCTCCATCCATCCAGATGTGGAGATGGTTACCACATGGAACACCAATAGAATACCAGTGGACTATGAATTGGATCTACACCCCCAGATTCAACCCACCAACAATTCCACAACCTCCATATTTATGTCCACACTTCACAAGATTCATTGAACATTAACTAGGAAGGCCCCACTATACCAACACTGCATGAAGATAAGAAACGTAACCTTTTTGGGACTGGGAGACACAAACACAGAGATGACCAGAACATAAGACTCCTAAGAGATATTGTATAAAGTGCTACAAAATCAAAGACAATATGCACTCCCCCCTTATGAGGCGAAGGAAAAACTGAAAGGAAGAAATGGCATTTGCAGCAAATCCTGAAGGACGTACATGATTTTAACATAAAGGCAGAGTGCTGGAAGCCATCCCTTGCCTATACTATCATGAGAATATACCAAGGAACACTGAAGGCAGAAAGACCTTGGGCAGACTCTAAGCACCTGGTTCCCTAAGCACGGAGAATGTTGAGATAGTGGTAGCTCAAGGCAATTCCCTAACCTGATAATCCTTTTGTCTATGGATCCTTCCCACCATGCTGAGTACTTAAGCTTACAATAGATTCTCCAGTGTGTTACAGGTCAGGAAGAAGCCCCGCAAGGACCACTGTGACAAGAGCAGAAGAGAGCTTCAGAGGATAATGCTGGGAAGCTGATAGAGGGGAGAAGATAAAGGCAACCACTAACATCTGGCCCTGGGGAAAGTCTAAATGGGGCTGGTAGATCAAGGGAAAAGGTCAGCTCTAAGAACAACCCAAAAGTGGAACCAATAGGACTTAGCATATAAACTACCCTGATAATCTTACACAGTGAATAAAGGAATCCAAGTCACAAAATAGAGGACAAGATGGCCTTAGATGGAGTAAAAGATACCCACTGGAGAGAGCAATAAAGTACATGACAATTAAGTACATGGATATGCTCAGTAAATGTTATTTGAATTAGTTATCCCACTTGCAAAGGATCCAAGACCAGACTCTTCTCCTTCGAGTTCTAACCCACTTCTGATAACCATACCAACTGACACTGCTGGACACTTAATAAATACCTGGTAAACAAAGGAAAGAATAAATCACCATTAAACAGCAGAAAATACAGAATTCAAGTAGTGTTGGAATCTCAGGAAACAATGCTGGTAGGAAAGTGGGTGCCACTGGCATTGGGTGAGGTGCCCCCCAAAGGCAGTGGAGATCTCCACAGAATTACCTGGCAACTTTTGGAATAATATAGCTGGAATCCAGTGTTTGGGGGCTTTAGCCTGAGGTGAGGGCTTACAAATTTTATTTAAGCAAATACATAATTATAAAACAAAGGTCAGGAAGACATGCACCACCAAATATTAATGCAAACAGGTTAACAGGAAAATTAAGGTACGGGGCTTTTCTAAGTGTATTGATTTCTTTTTATTTACCTGTCCATTAGCTATTCACTTTATCCAGGCATTTTGAAATCTCAGCTTATTGTCCCAATTTTGCAGCTGAGGCACTGAATCCCAAAAGTAGAGCCAAAATACACATTTTACATTAACTCTGTGAATTACCATAGAAAACCCTATTGCTAACCAGACTTGTAACAAGTGACTCCAGGGCAGGGCAGCGAGGACCTGGTGGAAGGGTGCTACCTCACAGGACTCACTAGGTTTTGGATGATCCTTGGCCATTCCTTCTACAGAACATGCTGAGCCAGCTTACTGCACTTAGACAGGCTGTGTGGGGATCAAACATCATCTATGTGCAAAATAACTTTGTAAGTTAATGTATTCTCAAGCACTAGTATTAGAAGATAATACCATTTTTTAAGTAGAAAAGACAAAAAGCCAATAAAGTCTAAGAAACTCCACCTAAGGAAAAAGATACTCCACCTGGCTACCCAAATATTTTAATTAAGATAATTAACTTGGTAAGCAACAACAAATTCACTCGGGTTAAAAGACTCCACTAACAGCAAGAATCACACCCGCTTAACAAACAAGTGGGGCCAGGACCTCACCACTAACAGTTTAACATCTCGGAACAGCATCCTCCAGGCTTGCAGTGTCCACCCCGCCCCGTCGAAGGGGCGTTCAGCGATCAGGTCTTTCGCTCACACTCTGTCCCTCCAACCCCCTGGCGAGTACTCTCGGGAGCGGACGCGCCAAGCTAAAGCCTACTTGGAGTCAAGTGCCAAGGCAATTTTCAAGCCAGTTCTCCACCGGCTTTCCAGGAATGTGAAGAGAGGACCTGTCCGCAGCCCGGAACTCATCAGTTTCCCTTTGTTGGTAAGGAAACCAGAGGGCAAGTCTCTTCCAGCCCCACTCAACATGACACCACCGGGGCTCCGCTTTGCAAACCTGTTGTCGGGCCACACAGAGTCTTTGGGAAGCTCGCCCCCCGCAGACCCCACATCAAAACGGCCGTTAAGGAGCAGGGAAGTAACCCGGGCAAGGCGCGCCCTCTCCCTGCTCCGGCAGCCCACGCCCTTCCAGGAACAAGGGCGTCCCAGCGGAGCCCACCAGGAGCCCAGCCCGCAGCCCGGGCTGCTCACCCTCACGTGATTCTCCACTGCCGCGTGGCCCGCAAGCTTCTTGGCCTCCTCCGCCTTGGACATCGTGGAGGGGGCTGGGAAGGCACTGCTGGCTTCCTTGACGTTGGGGCTTGTCTGGCCCGCGCCGCCGGTACCGGAATGAGCGCACACCGGCGGCTGCACAAGGGAGCCCGGGGCACCCCACCTGTTCCCGCCTCCTCCAGAGGCCGCGCCCCCGGCCCGTCCTGGCAGCGGGGCCAGGACCCGCCCGTAGAGGGTGCTGAAGGGCCCAGGACGCTGCATCCCGAAGCCTAGCTCCAGCCACAGCCACGGTCCCGCCCCAGGTTCTTCCGGAAGTCTAGTCGTCACGCGCATGTACGGCGCCCGCGCGGAGCTTCCTGGGAAATGTAGTTCTGTGGCTTTCGAAGTCCTGAGCTGCGCCTCAGCCTGGACTACCAGTCCCACAATGCTCCTCCAAGGGCACGCAAATCCCGGCTACCGGTTTGGCCAGTGTGGCGGGAATAACCGGTTTCTTAGGGGTTTTTCTGTCCTCTTGTGTTTCTGAGGAGGGGGTGTTCCACCTGACCTGTTGTTCTTCCCAGCAGTGACAGTGTGGCTGTGGACGAGACCTTAGGGCAGAGAGTCGCTCTTATGGAGACGTCCGCTTGAAAGTGTTTTCTCTAGCCTCAGTCCCAAGAGAAACGCGCACGGGACCCCCGCGCCCTTTGAATCTCCCTAGACCTGCGGAGGCCCAAGAATAACAAGTTAAGGTCTCCTTGCCCTAAACATTGTCCTGAACTCTGCGGTCCTGGATGGCCTGCTTCCTCCGGATGGAGCCTTGTCCTGCACCGAGTGTACCCTGCAGAGACCCTGCAGTTCTTAAATACAAGGACTTTCACTGAACATAAAAGCTTTCTCTTCTCTCTGTAAGGTGTCCTCCTGTAGGGAATAGTAAGGACGGGAAATTTTTATTGTCCCTGTTTTACAGGCAAGGAAGTTAATGCTAATAATCCCAGCCACACCTACTACTTGGGAGGTCCTTACAAAGCCTGTGTGCTTCTCACCCATGTTGGTGGAATTCCCTGTCTGCCCACGAAGTCATCTTGAAACTCTCTGGGCCTTCTCCCTCTTCTGTGTACAAAGCTCCAGTATGGGCCGATGTATTCACCCTCATCACAGATTCTCTTTGCTGTGTCCACTGAGGTTGTCAGTCCCTTGACCTCTCCATTTAGTCTGAGAAGGAAAAGTTATTTGAGGTGATATTTGGATCCTAGGTTTTAGACAGAATTTGGAAATTAGCACCAAGTTCTGGTTAAGATGCAAAACAAAATATTTGAGACTCCCACTATTGTTGGTCTCTGCACCTTTGAAGACTACCTGAGTCAATTTTTTTTTAATTTTTATTTATTTATTTAATATATTTTATTGATTTTTTTTACAGAGAGGAATAGAGAGTTAGAAACATCGTTGAGAGAGAATCATCGAACAGCTGCCTCTTGCACAACCCCTATTGGAGATGTGCCCACAACCAAGGTACATGCCCTTGACCGGAATCGAACCCGGGACCTTTCAACAGACTGACTCTATCCACTGAGCCAAACCGGTTTCAGCTACTTGAGTCAAATTTATGACCACTTCTGCATCCCTTGGGGGGGGGGGGGGGGGCAGTCTTTTCTCCCATTCTGGCTCCTCAGTACTGACTACCCGCAGGTTGAAGCAACTCTTAGTAGCCAATATCTACTTTACTCCTCTAGCCTCAGAGCATTTTCACTTGGGTTTCTCACCACATTAAATGCTCTGCCCATCTGCACTGCCAGCTTTATCCAGCTGAAATGCCACCTCCTCAGTCTTCCTGATCACCTAGTCTAAACTAGGTTCCCATCCACTCATCCTCTACCACTTTATCTATTGTTCATTTTCATCATAGACCTCTCAAGTATTTATTTACTTACCCTTGCACTTGTTTTTCATCTATCTTCTCTAGAAAATAATATTTTTGAGAAGAGGGACTTTACCCCTACAGCAACCTCCATGTGTCTGTCATATAGATGGTCCACAACAAACACCTAGAGCAGGATTGGATAACAGATTTGGTGCCTCAACCTCACAGTCCAACTTCAGCCAGACAAAATTTCAGTCTCTGTCCACTTAATCATTCTCCTTAGGTTTGCCAGTGATCTTCAGTGACTCATGAAATCCTACTGGCAACACTTGGGGCTGAAAAGTATACCAACCCTTCAAATGATATGTTACTGTGTTCCTGTGACACTTCTGCTTTGTATATCCTATATAATAAAAGCCCAGTGACTGAAATGGCAAAATGACCCAAGACCAGAAAGACCATGGCCCCTCACCCCGGCCGGCCCCACACACCAGTGCGGACCCCCATCCATGCACCAGGTCTCTATCCTATATTGCAAAAGGGTAATATGCAAATTGACCCTAATGGCAGAATGACCGCTCGACCAGTCACTATGAGGCACACTGACCACCTCTCAGGCACAGATTGCCCAATGGCAAACTGGAAAGTGGGGTGGGGGAAGGGGATGCTGACAAGCAAGCGGGAACAGCCAACCTCTCAGTCCTTTTCCTGGCCACCAGGCTCCAATCACCAATAGCAAATGGGAAACGGGGTGGGTGGCGGCGGCGGGATGGGCCAGCTGTGGGCAGCTGGGGAAAATGGCCCTGATCACAGGCCAGGCTTAGGGACCATATCTGTGCATGAATTTTGTGCACTGGGCTTCTAGTTTATTTATAATCATGCCAAACACCATGCCAAATGCTTTTAAGATGCTATCACACTTAATCCTCCAAGAAGTGGGTATTATTATCCCCATTACACAGATGAGGCATGACAGAAGTCCTCACTTAAGGTCCCACTGCTCATAAGTGAAGCTGAGATGCAAACCTTCAGTGACTCCAGGACCAAACTTTGATCTCATAGAATCACCCAGATGGAGATTTATTAATTGCCCCAATACCACCACCAATATAGCCCTAAACTTTGACATGTGTAAACCACACAACTCATACCTTTACTCTTTCAAGTCACAAGTAATAGCAATAGCTCTGAGACAGAATGGATAATAAGGGGGAAAAGAATGAAAAAACTATGAGGACATACTGAATAAAGTACTTAACCTACCAAAACTTTAATGTATTTTCCTAACTTACACTGGGAAGAACCACCACTTAGGGCTCATTTTTTTCATCTTTTGTGGAACCTAACAAACATCCTTGGAACAGAGGTTTCAGGGCCGGAATGAAGGTTCATGAGGCAGGGGTGGGGGAAGGCAGAGAGCCTATCCTGCACTGTTGCTGGTTGTGAGAGGGCCTTAGGCACCTCACCCCTTGATGACTCCAGTGTGGAACAGTCTGAGAGGAATAAGGGCAACGGAGCACTATATCACTTCCCTTAATCTGGGGTGAAGGCTTCCCCAGGGAGATACACAGCACCACTGGGTCCCTTACTGGGCTCAGTGGAGCAAGAAAAACTCTCCCCACTTCACACCTCCTTTCCCTCTCTTTTCCTGCAGTGTGGTCATTTGGAAGGAGACTCCCAGGGGTGGCTGTACAGAGCTACAAAGCTGACATGAATGAATTTGAGGATCCTGCCAGAGGCAAGTGGTGCTGGCTCAAATACACCTCAAATACAGGCTAGTTTTATCCAACAGTTAGACTAATTTAGAAATAGGTATTAGCTGACATCCAACTCTCACACAATTTTAAGGGGTCTTTTGGAGTCTTAACCTGTGGCCTGCATTGCTTCATCCCCTTTCCTGAGGGCAGGTTTATTGTCTACTAATCATTTTTGATTGACAGAAAAGGCCTTGGAAGACAAAGAGACCTTATTATTTCTGATAGTCTATTGATTAAAGTGAGCCATGGTTAATACATCATGTTACTATCCTGATGTACATTTAACATTGGAAGGTAAACCAGCAATCTATTTACCAAAACCAAGTCTTCCTGCTGGTTGACTGCATGGTTCTGGGGGGAAAATGTATAGCTCCTTATTGCTGTGTAAATCATTTCTTGCTTAAGGACTAAGCTGCCTTTCAAAGTCTTTACAGAAGTATTTGTCAGCTTGGAGTGATTTTGTCCCCAAAGGAATGTATGGCAATGTCTAGAGACATTGTCATGACTGGAGGATGCTCTTAGCATCTAGTTGGTAGAGGCCAGGGGTGCTGCAAAACATCCTATGAGCACAGACAGCCACACAAAGAAGTTCTCCACCCTAAGTGTCAATCGTGCAGAGGTTGAGAATCCTTAAGTTGGGATTCAGGGATGGCTTGTCTATCCTATGCAGCTTGTTTCACCTGCTTCATTCACACTCAGAACTCCTACATGGTCGGCCTTCTCCAGTCCTATCCTATCACCAAGGAACTCCCTCCTCCCACCACCACCACCGCTGATATTTGTTCCCAATCGCCCACCTCTTCTCTTTGGTCAAGGTTATCACTCATTTCTATCAATTTTTTTTTCCTCTGGAGGGAGCTAGAATAGGGTTCTGATCCATGAGGATGGAGAAGGAGGAGGATAGAGGAAATCAAGCTTTGCCTGGCAGACACAGGGAGGACCACCCACAAGAAGGTCCATCCTTTCTTTTTATTTAAATTCTTCATTGTTGACACTACTGCAGACGTTCCCCATTTCCCTCCCTTTACCCCCCCCCCAACCCAATCCCGAGATGCCCGCCTCCCTTGCCCCTCATCACAATATTGTTTGTGTCCATGGTGTATGCATACATGTTCTTTAGCTAATACCTTCACACCCTTCACTGCTGACGTTTGTCAGTCTGTTCCATGTATCCATGCCTCTGGTTCTATTTTATTTATCTGTTTATTTTGTTAGATTTTACATATTAGTAAAATTGTATGGTATTTTTCTCTCTCTCACTTGCTTATTTTACCTAGCATAATAATATCTAGGTCCATCCATGCTATAGCAAAGATTAAGAATACCCTCTTTTTGTTTTTTACAGCCTCACAGTATTCCATTATGCAAATGTACCACAGCTTTTTATCTACTCATATACTGTTGGGCACTTGGACTATATCCAGATCTTAGCTATTATAAATAACAGTTAATGAACAAAGGGGTACATATATTCTTTCTGATTGCTGTTTTAGAATTCTTAAAATATATACCCAGAGTGGGATCACTGAGTCAAAAGGATCTCCTCCCCGCTGTAATTAAGATATCCCTTCTTACCCTCCACCTGCTGCCTCTAAAGACAGGGCCATTCTCTCTCATGACCCCATTCTTTCTACAAGTCTCAAAGTGGTTTCTGCCCTTCCTTGTTTAAAAGTCTCTTCAGCTAGTCTTCAGATTGTCAATCAGGATGAATGTTCCCCAATTTAAATGTTTTTATTGACTTTTGAAGAGAGAGGGAGGAAGGGAGAGAGAGAAACTTGGATAGGGGAGGAAAACATTGATTATTTGCATCCCACCTGAATCCTGACCAGGGACCAAATCACAACCATGGCAGGTGCCCTGACAGGGAATCTAATTGGCGATCTTTCAGTACATGGGACAATGCTCAACTGAGCCACACCAGGAAGGGCGGTGTTCCTCAGTTTAGTTTTATTTCCAGTTTGTTTCTGGAAGGAGGTGTAAGAACAATCCATCTACTCTGCTGCTATTTTAAAACCTCCGAAGGTCCATCCTTTCCATGTCAGAGGGTCTACTCTGGCTAACACCTGCATCATTAACCTCAAGAGCCCACCTCTGTTCAGCTTGAGCAGCATCTGTCTGATTTACCATGTACCCACCTCCCAGAAGGAATTTGTTGTGTCCTACTTCAAGAAGTGGGGAGAGAGAAAGAAGATAGCCGGTTTTGCCACTTCGGTGGATAACTGAGTTTTCCAGAGAGTAAGAAGGGGTGATTTCTGAGACAGGACCACGCATTTTAGCCATGGACCTTCACCTGCCAGTTTCCTCACCTCCTTCAGGTCTCTGCCAGCACAGAGGTCTTACCTGCCCAATCACTTTATAAAGTACCATTACATCAATCTCCCTGCAATCTCCACCTCATGCCCTTTATATCATCTGGTTGTGCTCTACCATCATCTTGATAAGTAATTTTTTTTCCTTCATTGCCTGTGTCCCCACTACTCAGATATGAGAGAACTGATCTTTTCACTCTGGAACCCCACATTTGCAGAATGAATGAATACCTGGCACCAGTCCTTGGCTCCTCCTTCCCCTCATCCTCCAATTCCCCACCTTCACCCTGACTTGGCCTCAGGCATAGTATAGACTAACCTCCCTCTTTATTAGTTTACAAGTGGTTTCAGATTAATAAGTTGTTATCCAAGGAATTATGATAAAACTATAATTCAAGATAATTGTCTCAAATATTTGTCTGCATCCCTACAGCTGTTTACCATGTAGCACATAGTATGCACTATTGGGTGCTCAGAAAAGCAACTGTTGTAATTTATAGCAACATTTTTATTTTTATTTTTATTTTTTTTGCTATTTTCTCTGAGTCAACGCACTGACAAATTTAGAGGGGAGGGACTTCAGGTAGAGGCTGCTGGGCCGGGGCCTCCACAACCTATGGGTTCCAGAAGGAGGGAAACAGAAGCTGAGGTCAACCGCATTTGTTCTCCCCACAAGAAAAGCAGGACGGACAAGTATTGGACATGAAGTTGTATTGTTGGGGAGAAAATAGCAGTAAATGAGCATTGTTTGTATTATTACTGGGAGGATAAAAGCAAAAAAAGTTGTTGATTTTCTCAGCATGTTTTTTAGGTAATTGGAAAGTCCAGTCCCTCCCAGGCTTCATTTTACTCCTAAATTATAATCTAAATATATAGTGAATTATGACTCATGTTTTTACTATGATTTTTAAATAGGCTTCTTTTTAAAGCAAGTTTATGCCTATAGCAAAATTGAGCAGAAGGCCCCAGTTGGTGTGACTAAGTGGTTGAGTGTCATTGACCCATGAACTGGAAGGTTTTTTTTTTTTTTTAGTTTTTTTAAAAATATATTTTATTGATTTTGAGGAAGGGAGAGGGATAGAGAGCGAGAAACATCAACCAGCTGCCTCCTGCACACCCCCCACCGGGGATGTGCCCGCAACCAATGTACATGCCCTTGACCGGAATCGAACCTGGGACCTTTCAGTCTGCAGACCAACGCTCTACCGCTGAGCCAAACTGGTTTCGGCCATTGTTGTTTCTTATCTCTCTTTCCCTCTTCCTTTCTCTCTGAAACCAATTTTTTTTAAAAAATTGAGCAGTTCAAAAAAAAAAAAATTGAGCAGAAGGTACAGAGATATCCCTATACTCCCTGTCCCTACCCATGCACAGCTTCCCCAACTATCAACATCCCTACCCGAGTGACACGCTTATTACAACGAATGAATCAATATTGACACATCATTATCACTTAGAGTCCATAGTTTGCATTAGGGTTCACTCTTGCTGTTGCACATTCTATGGTTTAAACAAATGCATAATGACATGTATTCACCACTATAGTATCATACAGAATAATTTCACTGCCCTAAGAATCTTCTCTGCACTGTCTGTTCATCTCTCCTTTTTCCTTAATCACTGGCAACTACAAGCTTCTGTGTCCATAGTTTTGCCTTTTCCAGAATGTCATATAGTTGAATCATATACTACTAATATATAGCCTTGTTAGATTGGTTTCTTCCACTTAGTAATATGCATTTCAGTTTCCTCCATGTCTTTTCATGATCTGATAGTTAATTTCTTTTTTATTTTTTAATAGAGGCCCAGTGCATGAAATTCGTGCATGGGTAGGGTCCCTAGCTGCTACTGGCTGCTGGCTGCTGGCTGCTGGCTGCTGGCTGCTGGCTGGGGCCTTCCTTCATTCCACACCGCCCTCTGGTGGTCAGCACACATCATAGCAAGAGATTGAACTCCCAGCCTGTCAAACTCCCAAGGGGACACTTTGCATATTAGGCTTTTATATATAGTAGCTCTCTGTGGGGCCTGGCCGCTCCATGCTTGCTGCCCAGAGGCTCTCTGAGGTCCAGAGGCCCATCCACAGACGGATGCAGAACGCTTGCCTCTTTGCCATGGCTACAAAGCAAGCATTCTGCCAGGCCATTCACACTGCCTGCCCTCAGTGGCCACTCCTCTTGGATTGGATGACTCCAGCAGGGCTGAAAGGACTGGGCTCCACTACCTTGTGCCTATTGCATTGCCATCTTAGTGATGGAGTGATGGTTAATTTGCATATCACCCCTTTATTAGATAGGATTATTTTTTAATATATTTTTATTGATTTCAGAGAGGAAGGGAGAGGGAAAAAGAGATAGAAACATCAATGATGAGAAAGAATTATCAATTGGCTGCCTCCTGCACACCCCGTACTGGGGATCAAGCCCGCAATCCAGGCTTGTGCCCTTGACCGAAATCAAATTTGGGACACTCAGTCCACAGGCCAACGCTCTATCCAGTGAGCCAAACAGCTAGGGTAGCTCATTTCTTTTTTTTCTGAGTAGCAGTCCATTGTCTGATGTACCACAGTTTATCCACTCAGCTACAGAAGGACATCTTCATTGCTTTCAGGTTTTTGCAATTTTATGTAAAGCTGCTATAAACATTCATGTGCAGGTTTCAGTGTGGACATTACTTTTAAACTCATTTCGGTATATTACAAGGAGCACAATTGCTAGATCATATGTTAAGAGGAGGTTTAGTTTTATTTATTTTTAAAATATATTTTATTGATTTTGTACAGAGAGGAAGGGAGAGAGATAGAGAGTTAGAAACATCGGTGAGAGAGAGTCATCGATCAACTGCCTCTTGCACACCCCCTACTGGGGATATGCCCGCAACCAAGGTACATGCCCTTGACTGGTCCCTTCAGTCCCCAAGCCGACGCTCTATCCATTGAGCCAAACTGGTTTCGGCAGGAGGTTTAGTTTTAAAAGAGCCCAGCTGGTGTGGCTGAGTGGTTGAGTGTTGATCTATGAAGCAAGAGGTCACGGTTTGATTCCCAGCCAGGGCACATGCCCAGGTTGCAGCCTCAATTCCCAGTGTGGGGTGTGCAAGAGGCAGCCAATCAGTGATTCTCTCTCATCATTGATGTTTCTATCCATTTCTTCCTCTCCCTTCCTCTCAGAAATAAAAAAATAAAAAAATAAACCACCAAACTGTGTAATAGGTCTGTAGTGCTATCTCATGGTTGTTTTAACTGCATTTCTGTGTGGACATAGGATGTGGAGCATCTTCTCATGTGCTTATTTGCTATCTATATATTGTTGGTGAAGTTTCTCTTAAGATATTTGGGCTAGCCAAAACCGGTTTGGCTCAGTGGATAAAGTGTCAGCCTGAGGACTAAAAGGTCCCAGGTTCGATTCCAGTCAAGGGCAAGTACCTTGGTTGCAGGCACCTCCCCAGTGAGGAGTGTGCAGGAGGCAGCTGATCAATGTTTCTCTCTCATTGATGTTTCTAGTTCTCTATGCCTCTCCCTTCCTTTCTGTAAAAAAAAAAATCGATAAAATATATATTTAAAAAAAAAGATATTTTGGCTATTTTTTAATTGGAGTGTTTGTGTTTTTGTTGAGTTTTATGATTTCTTTGTATATTTTGGATAACAGTCCTTTATCTGATACTAGTGACCCGGTGCACAAAATTTGTGCACATTAAAAGGGGATTAGAGGAAATAATTTAATATTGCTATTTGCCCTTTCTCTATAATATTAATGACAGAGATGAAAGAAAATTAGTAAAATGTATATGAAAACCTTCCTCCTGTCAGAGTCTGGGGCTCACCACAGGACCCAGAGTCAAGTCCCTACCCACCCACATGTCTCAAAATCATGTGAGATCCAGACCCGGCCACCTCTACTCCCCCCCCCCCCCCCCCAATTGGGCTATATCCAGACCTGACCAGTCCCATCCTTGTCAAACCCTGCCAGGCAGTGGGCATGGCCTAGGTCTCCTGGCCTGGCACCAGGACAGGGGGTGTGACCTGAATTTCCCCAGCCCAAACTGGAGCAAAGGGCATGCCTTGAGGTCCTCCATCAAGCCCTGTCAGGTGGGGGACACAGCCTGAGATCCCCTGTCAAACCCTGCTGGGTGAGGGCATGGCCTGAGGTCCCCTGTCAAGCCCCACCAGGCAGAGGGGTGCAGCCTCAGATCCTCTGTCAAGGCCCCCTGGATGGAGGCATGGCCTGAGTTCCCCCAACCCAGCACTGAGAGTGCACCTTGAAGTCCCCTGTCAAGCCCCGCTGGGTGGACTTAGCATATTGGCATCTTATATAGATAGATATATAAATGGATATTCCATCATTTTCTGAGGTTCCCTGTCAAGTCCTGCTGGGTCTGGGGCACAGCCTGAGGTTCCCGGGCCTGGTGCAGGGGTGGGGTGGGGGTTGCGGGGGGAAGCAGCCTGAGGTCCCCTAGCCCAGCACCAGGATGGGAAGCACACCTTGAGGTTCCCCGTCAAGAAGTCCCCTGACAAGCCCCACCTGGTGGAGGGTGCAGCCTGAGGTCCCCTGGCTTGGCGCTGGGGTTAGGGGAGCAGTCTGAGGTCCCCTAGCCCAGCACCAGACGGGAAGCGCACCTTGAGGTCCCCTGTCAAGCCCTGCCGGGTTGGGGAGGGCATAGCCTCAGGTCCCTGCTGACTGCTCATTAAGGCTCCTTATGGGAACTTGGCCTCAGCTGTGGGTGCAGCCATCTTTGCAATGGATTGATAGTCAATTAGCATATTCCCACTTTATTATCAATAGATAGAATATTTTTTGCAAGTATTTTTCCCAGGCTGTGGCTTTTTTTTATAATTCTCTCAACAGTGTTATTCACAGAGAAGAAAAATTTAATTTTAATCAAATCCAGTTTATCAATTCTTTCTTTTTGTGCATTGTGCCTTGATGTTATATTTAAAAAGCCACCACTAAACCCAAGATTATCTAGATTTTCCCCTGCATTATCATCTTGGAGTTTTATAGTTTTGTGTTTTACATTAAAGTCTGTGGTCCATTTAATTTTGTTCCCATCAGCAGTCACATACATGTGCTATACAGCATCCTTGATTGTTTTTCCAGAACTCTGAAGAGTCTGGGATTTTACCTTGCCTGCCTGCCACAGTTTCATAGAGGTTCACAGACTCTGGCAAACTACTAGGTCAGAAAGGAGAATTCATTACTTATAAAATAGCAGCATGGTATTCCCATTGTTGTGCCAGTTCTCTGAGCCCCAATTCCCAGAGATGTGATGTGAAGAAGGCCATATGACATCTGTACACACACCAGGTAGTATCACAGAAAAGGAACAGTGAGCTTAGGAACCACATTGTTAGGGGCAAGAAAGGAATATTGGGGACTGGCTATGGTTGTGGGAAAGATTGATCATGCTCTGTTAACCTTAGTTGCCTTGTGTTGTTTAAAGAGGGGACATTCTGACCTGGCTGGGAGGTGTATGTCCCAGGTCCTGGGAGTCAACCTTGGAATGAGGTACATTCTCATGGAAAGATTAATACCCTTGTTGCCCAAACAATGGAGTCCCACTCCAGCCTCCTACTTGCCCATGCCTATAATCCAATTTCCCTGTAAAATCTTTGTCCTACTCTATATAAGCAGCTGGCTTATGGGGGGTGGCAGAGCAGATTTTTGTGGATGACCTGCTGCTCTCTCATACTGCTGGCAGTATAGGAATAGTCCTTTTCTGAAGCTCCAAGTGCATATGGCTTCCTGCCAACCTGATTTCTGCCATAACATCTTTAAAAATGGGCAGTAAGGACGTCTGCCCTTTGCTCAAAGGGAGACATCATCTCCATCTTCTAAGGCTGTAAGCAAGCCTGCCCTTCAGTCCAGAGGCAGGCACGTCTTCCAAGGATGTTTCCCATACACAAAAAGGAACAAGAGCAAGCAGTGCCCCCTTACAAGACAAACAGAACCATGATGGCCCCCTCGGGAACTGTCTCCCATCATGGCAACCTGTAACTTTCATTTTCATGAAATTGTATTATAAATGAGCACTCTTCTTCAATATTATGTTTCTTTTATACAAGTCAAGTAAAAGATGCAGAACCTGCTTTCATTAAAAACAACAACAACACACAACTATTGTAAAATAAAAATGAGTGAAAATACCCAACACTGGTGTTGGGGAGCGAATGCAAGCAAACGACCACCGGAGCCCAGACCAAATTAAAATGTAGGGAGCCTTTTAATAACCAGCCGGCTGACTGCTCTCTCTCCACGCAGCCCAGAGAGCAGCCCCAACCCTTTGGTCCGACCTTTTTATACCCATTCACTGCCTCCTGTTTTTGCAGAGCAAACAATTTTTAAAAATTTAGGCAAAGCAGTTTTTCTTAGGAAAGTCAACATGTCACTTATAAGGTCCTGGTGGAGTACTGCATCCCGTTATCAGGAAAATTGACAGTGATCTATCTTGTGAAGCTATTTTGTTAATTGTAGCTGGGATTTATGGCCAAGTCGACTAGGAGAAAACATACTCAAAAATTCCCACTCTCTGCCAAAGCCGGTTTGGCTCAGCGGTAGAGCGTCGGTCTGCGGACTGAAAGGTCCCAGGTTCGATTCCGGTCAAGGGCATGTACATTGGTTGCGGGCACATCCCCTGTAGGGGGTGTGCAAGAGGCAGCTGGTCGATGTTTCTCTCTCATTGATGTTTCTAGCTCTCTATCTGTCTCCCTTCCTCTCTGTAAAAAAAATCAATAAAATACATTTAAAAAAAAAAATCCCACTCTCTAACAGCTGGCAAGGATGTAGAGGAAGTGGATGTCTCTTACATTGTTGGTGGAAATGTCAAATGGTATACCACTCTGGAAAGGTCTTTGGCAAACTAATTTAATTAAAAATTAAACACGCAACTACAATGTGACTCAGCAGTGATACTACTGAACATTTAATCCAGAAAAATGGAATTTCACTTCCACACAAAACCCTTTGTATAAGTGTTTATAAAAGCTTTATTTGTCATAATCAAAACTGGGAAAACGAAAATATCTTTCAGTGGGTAAAGAGATAAACAAATTATGGTACATCCATTCCATGGAACTCCACTCATCAATAGAGAAGAATGAATTATTGATACATACAGCAGCATCAGTGGACTTCAGAGCATTATACTGAGTGAAATAAAAGGCAATCTCAAAGAACACGAACTGATTCCAATTAAAACATTGTAGAGATGGAGGACAGAATAATGGTCACTGTATTTAGGAATGGTGGGAGAGACAGGTGTGGGTGTGTATAAGGCCTGACAATTAGCTTTTCTGATTTTAATGTCAGTGGCTGAAATTAAGCTTTTTATTGCTAAGGCATCCACTTCAAATCTAGAATAAACACATTGCCAGCTACACAACTAGATGAAGAGCCAGGCTTCCTACCCGTGAAGTTTCCCTTGTAGAAAGCTTTGGTTGACCTAAATAATTGACCACCTGAGTGGCCCTGCTTTTCCCTTTCATCCCATTAATTCCTGAAAGAGTGACCCTGAGAAAACGTAGGCACTACACCCTGGACCCAGGAAAGATAGAACCCCAGATCATTCCTCTCACCCTCCCTCTATCTCCCTGAGAAGTAGCCCTGGGTGTGCCTTGTAGCCTCTAGGACTAGTGAGTAATAAACCTGGTCTTTTCAAAGTTTCCTGGTGGTTATTGTTGAGCTGTAGTGTCTTTTTTTTATTTTATTTTTTTAGGTATTATATGTGTACATATCTTACCATTGCCCCCTCCCCTCACTCCCATACATGCCCTCCCTCCCCAGAGTTTTGCATCCATTGGTTATGCAAGCATACAAGTCCTTCAGTTGATCTCTTATCTCCCCCATATCTCCCTATCCTCTCTGCTGTAATTTGACAGCCTGTTTGTTGCTTTACTGTCTCTGTATCTATCTTTTTGTTCATCAGTTTATAATGTTCTTTATTATCCGTAAATGAGTGAGATCATGTGATGTTTTTATTTCATTGACTGGCTTATTTCTCTCAGCATAATGTTCTCCAATTCCATCCAGGTTGCTGCAAATAACAAGAATTTCTTCTTTTTTATGGCAGCATAGTATTCCATTGTTTAGAAGTACCATAGTTTTTTGATCCAGTCATCTGCTGACAGGCACCTAGGCTGTTTTCCAAATCCTAGCTATTGTAAATTGTGCTGCTATGAACACAGGAGTGCATATATCCTTTTTGATTGGTGTGTGGTATGTTATAAGAAGAACCACATGGCCAGTTCAGCCACAACACTGGTTCTGAGAGGAGAAATGTCTGGGTGATAAGGGATTTTTGGACTGGAACCAGATTCTTTGTCTGTCACAGTCAAAGAATGAATCCACGGACAGAGGGTAGTATAGCAAAGGTGGAGATTTATTGAAGAACAAGTACAGACTCCCATGTGGGGAGGGGGAAAGAGTCCCACAGAATGGACTCTCACTTGGGAAGGGGAAAGGGTCCCACTGACTTCCTGTTTCCATGGCTTATAAAGGCTGCAGTTCCTGTGTCCTGATGTCCCCTCTGATTGGACAATATTCCCTTTCGAATTGGTTACTAGAGTGACTCACTCGTGAGGCCCTCCTCCCTCATTGTCCTCCTGTTCCTTCTGGGCTTTCTTCCTTCTTTATTTTGTAAATATAGACCTTTTTTTTTTTCTTTTCTTTTTTTTTTTTTGGCTACTTCCACTTCCCTTATCTTATGTAAATGCAACTGTTGCTGTTCCCTTGTCTTATGAAAATATAACTGCACCTGGCTTCATTGTGTTATGGAAATATACCTTCTCCATGTCTGTATCCCTATTTTTTTTTTCCTGGACCCCAATTCTAAAAATTCCCTAAAACTGTCTACATTCCCCCAAAATTCCTGTTTTATGGGGTTCACACCAGAAGTAAAGGCTCCAGGGAGTGCCCCAGGCATTTCCAGCTCACAGCACAGAGCAGTGTGATGAAAAGGGGGTCTTTGTGGTGATGGACCACTTCTGCTTCTTGATTGTAGCAGAGGTTACATGAATTTACAATGTGTAGGTGTCTACACTGTACCAATATTAATTTCCTGGTTTTGATATTGTACTGTAGTTGTGTAAGAGGTAAAATATCTGAAATTTTCTATTAAAATGTTTAAGAAACAGCTATATTGTTTGTAAACTATACTGTAATAAAGTTAATTTTTAAAAGTGATTTTGACACAGGATTTTTAGACTGGAACTCAAGGTATTCCCCTGGGTGGGATGGCTTGTCCCAGGCTCTTTGTCCATTGGAGTTGAAGAATGAAACCACAGACAAAGGATGGTATATTGAATAAGTGCAGGCTCCCACGTGGGGAGAGGGAAAGAGTCCCACCATGGGACTGTTTTTTGTGCCTCAATATTCCCTCTGATTGGTAGCTATTCCTTTTTGTTTTGGTTACTATAGTAACTGCTGAGCTCAAAGGTCAAAACCTCACGTGGGAGGTGTGAGGCCCTCCTTCCTCACTGTTCTCCTATTCTCTCTGGGTTTTCTTCCTCCTTCCCTTTCTCTATAGATGTGTACCTTTTGCTACTCCCAGTTCCCTTATCTTATGGAAATGTAATATTGCCTCTCCCAACTCCCTTGTCTTATGGAAATGTAATTTTCTGCAGCTCTGCAGCCTGTGCTTTTTCCATGGACCCACTTAATTTAAAAAATTCCCTAAACCTGAGCGGCCAGGCCCGGAGCAGCCGGGTCTGGTGCGGCCAGGCCTGAAACAGCGGCTGCCAGGCTGGGAGCGGCCAGGCCCGGAGCAGCTGGGTCTGGTGTGGCCAGGCCCGGAGCAGCGGCTGCCAGGCTGGGAGTGGCCAGGCCCGGAGCAGTGGCTGCCAGGCTGGGAGCGGCCAGGCCCGGAGCAGCCGGGTCGGATGCGGCCAGGCCCGGAGCAGCAGCTGCCAGGCTGGGAGCGGCCAGGCCTGGAGCAGCCGGGTGAGGTGCAGCCAGGCCTGGAGCAGCGGTTGCCAGGCTGGGAGTGGCCAGGCCCGGAACAGCCGGGTCGGGTGCGGCCAGGCCTGAAGCAGCAGTTGCCAGGCTGGGAGCGGCCAGGCCCGGAGCAGCTGGGTCTGGTGTGGCCAGGCCTGGAGCAGCAGCTGCCAGGCTGGGAGCGGCCAGGCCCGGAGCAGCCGGATCGGGTGCGGCCAGGCCCGGAGCAGCAGCTGCCAGGCTGGGAGCGGCCAGGCCCGGAGCAGCCGGGTCGGGTGCGGTCAGGCCAGGAGCAGCGGCTGCCAGGCTGGGAGCAGCCGGGCCCAGAGCAGCCGGGTCGGGTGCGGCCAGGTCCGGAGCAGCAGCAGCCAAGTCCAGAGCAACTAGGTCGGGAGCGGCAGTGACCAGACCTGGAGCAGCTGGTTGTGGAACGAACCAGAGCAACAGAGGCCAGGCCCGGAGCAGCCAGGCCCGGAACAGCTTGCTCCTCACCTGCCCCTGCCCCACGGCTGCCTCTCAGACATGGCTGGAAACTTTTGGGGGAACTTGAGGGTCTGCTGAATCAAGTGATGAAGGCTTAGATCTGGATGTGTTGAGTTAGTATAGGGCTGGGGTGTTCATCTGTGAGTGCCTTGGGTGGGGCCTGGATGAGGCTGGTTGACCTATTTGGAAATGTCTTTTGCATGTGGAGGTATTATTGATCTGAGAAAATGCTAAGTAACTGATTTACTATCTGAAAAGGGATTTACTATCGGGGAAAGGGAGGGAGGAAGAGACTGAACATAAACTGTCCACCTATGGATGAGGACAATGGGGGATGGGGAGGGGGTGGAGGGTGGGGTGGGAACCTGGTGGAGGGGGGAAGAAACGAGGAACCTTTGTAATAATATGAACAATAAAGATTGATTTTTTAAAAAAAATTCCCTAAACGTGCCTATTTCACCCTTAAAAACTCCTATTTTAATTTGTTAAATGTTTGGCAAAATGCAGTTTAACAGCCTGAGTTCATTCTTTGGAACCAGAAAGAATTGCATAAGACCCTTTTATTTTCTTGTTTAATGTCAGAGAAAAGTTGTAACCTCTCTGATTATTTGTTTTATCATCTGTAGAATAGATATAATACTATCCATATTACAAGGTTGCTGTGAGGGGGAAAAAAATCTATATAGAGTACCTAGTTTTAGTAAGCATTCCACAGATTTTACTTTTTTTTTCTATTCTCTTACCCATTATGAGATTTATCATATAAATGAATTCATAAATTATTATTATTATTATTATTATTATTATTATTATTATTATTAGTGTGTGTGTGTGTATGAGGGATCACTAATTTATTCAATCATCCACACACCAGGTGGCTGAGCCTGGATGGCTCCAGCCGAATTCATAAATTATTTAAAATATTTTAAAGTCTGACTTCTTTATATTAGTGGTAGAAATATAGTTTTAGCATGGGGATTCTTCCAACCCTTTACATTTGATGATTCTGTGCCTAATAAATCAATCACCCAGCACAGGAATTGTGGTTTACCAGGGAGCAATGCTAACAGCTACCACTAGATGGCAGGCCAGTCTCTCTATTTAAGGATCAATTTAGTCACAGAGGTAATGAATGGTAACCAGCTATATTTAGATTACTAGAGGCCCGGTGCAGGAAATTCGTGCATGATGGGGAGGGCAGGGGAAGAGGTCCCCTCAGCCCAGCCTGCACCCTCTCCAATCCAGGACCCCTTGGGGGATGTTGGGCCTAAACTGGCAGTCGGACATCTCTCTTACAATCTTGGACTGCTGGCTCCTAATTGCACACCTGCCTGCCTGACTGGTCACCCCTAACTGCCCCCCTCGCTTCTGGCCTGGTCTCTCCGAACTGCCTCCTCTGCTGGCCTGGTCGCCCCCAACTGCCCTCCTCTACCAGCCTGGTCACCCCTAACTGCCCCCCATGCTAGCCTGGTCACCTCTTACTGCCCCCCCACCCCCCCCGCCAGCCTAGTCACCCCCAACTGCCCCCACTGCTGGCCTGGTCACTCCCAATTGCACCCCCACCCCCTTCTGGCCTGGTCACTCCTAACTGCCATCCCCACTGGTTTGGTCACCTCCAACTGCCCCCCCTGCTGGCCTGGTCATCCCCAACTGCCCCTCCCCCCCCTGCCAGTCTGGTCGCCCCATGTAGCCTGCTTGTTTAGTCGTTTGGTTCTCCCTCACTAACCCCCCCTGCCAGCCTGGTCGTAGGCAGCCACCTTGTGAGGGTGTGAACGGTAAATTTGCATATTACCTTTCTATTATATAGAATGAAGTCTTTCTCTGTTTCCTGCTGTGAGGAATTTCTGGAACAACCAAGATTGTCTGCCCCTGAGGTTTTGGATGTGATCCAATAATATACTCAGCTAAACTTAGTTCAACAGTTTATCAAGTACTTATCAAGTTCATATGACAGATACTATGCATAGGGCTGGGAACTGAGCCATGTTAAGTGTTCAGGATGGATGGCACATTTGTTTCTAAGTTGTGTGTGTGTGTGTATGTGTGTGTGTGTATGTGTGTGTGTGTGTGTACTTCAAGGTATTTTCCTATAAAATCCTCCTATATAAATTTATACAAGATATTGCAAAAAGTATTTGTTCTTCTTTGGTACCTACACATATGACCTGGGCAAATATAAAATAAGTAAATCAATAAACAAATAAACAAACAAACCAAAGTGGGCAAAAGTGATGCTATTGGATTTCAGGCCAACTGTTGCACCTTCTCAAGACATCTGGAATCATAAGTAACCCTAATCAACTTGTCTCAGTTTTCCTGGTGTTTCTTAGTTTTAGAATATAAAGATCTTACATCCGGTGAGACCCCCTCAGTCCCAGGCACATGGGGATGGTTTTTCTCTTCCTCCCAGTCTGAGGGGATTTCATATCGAGAAACGAGAGTGGATTCAAGAATAACCTCTTATGGGTTGTCACTAAGCCTTTCTTGTCACAGGGTCTTCGAGTCAGGGCCCCGCCCAGTGTCTGTCAAGCAGACCTAAACCCACCTTTTGAATCCTGGGACAGTCCCCACAGAAATCTGAGACAGAAAAACATGTGAAAGTGCAGGAAGGTCAGAAGATGGCCACTGAGGAAGTGCCATCTGGGCTGAGCCCTGAGTGAAATCGAGGAGGCAGCCCTCTGAGTTCTGAGGAAGCTGTGGACAGAGGGACTAGCAAGTCCTAAGACCCCGAGAAAGGGAGGAACCCAGTACAGGGGAACCAAACTAGGCTCAGTATGGCTGAACAGAACACCGGAGAAGAAGGGTGAGGATGAGTCTCAGGGGAAGGTTCAGCAGGGGCCAGTTTGGATGTGGTCTTGTGGGTCTTTGCAAGGAGTTTGGAATTTGTTTGCAGAAAAGAGAAAGCGTAAGAAGGGGAAGGAACCCTAACTGATTTGGCTCAGTGGAACATTGGCCTGCAGACTGAAGGGTTCCAGGTTCGATTCCGGTCAAGGGCATGTACCTTGGTTGCAGGCACATCCCCGGAGGGGTGTGTGCAGGAGGCAGCTGATTGATGTTTCTCTCTCATTGATGTTTCTAACTGTCTATCCCTCTCCCTTCCTCTTTGTAAAACATTAATTTAAAAAAGTATATATATATATATATATATATATATATATATATATATATATATATATATGGAAGGACACCATCCAGTTTATGTTGTAAACCGATCGCCCTGGCTGCTGTGAGGAGAATGGACTGTAAGGGAGCAAGTGTGAACAAAGAAACTGTTAGGAATAAAGACCATTGGGAAGTGCCCGCCGGGTGAATGGTAAGACAGCAGGTCACCACCTGAAGGTGCAAGGCCAGGTGCAAGGAGAGAGGGCGCCGCAGCTCCTCAGCCTGAACTTCCCACTTCCACGTCCCACTTTGCAGCCAAGAAGCAGCGCAGCCGCTCAGCCTGGGGCCTGGCAGTCTGTGGAGTGGGCCCAGGGTGACCCCAAAGATAGGCACCCGGCTCTTAGGACCCCGCTGTCCACAGGGCTTTCCCACCAAGCAGATAGAGTGAGGAGAGATGAGTGAAGAGATGTGGTAGATAGAAAAATGGGAGAAATGGGAAAATGGTGGACACTATGTAGTGCTCTATGTCCTAAAAGGCAACTCACTGCTGATGGCAAACCCACCAGTTCTCCCTCTGCCCAGTCTGATGACAGAGCCCAACAGAAAACTACTCTCAAGTTTCTTGCTGAATCTCAGGATACAACTGCTGGTGGGGAGGCTGGTCCTGCATTCGCATGCCCCTTGGGGGCCAGACCCCTGGATGGTCAGGCTCAAAGAGGAGTGGAGAAATGCCAGTGGTTACTCCAGCTATGGAACATGGGTGAGATTTTTGGTGGCAAAGGCAAGAACACTGAGAGGGAGAGAGCAAACTATTTTAGGTGGCCCAAATGGTCATGCTGCCTGCTCTTTTATGGACTTCATTTCACCTTTGGACTGGGCATGAGCATACAGACGTGATTCAAGAACAAAACTTGGGAGAAACATCAGAAGCGATGAATGGTTAGTTGATGTTAAGAATAGCACTCAACCACACGATGTTGGTCTTCAGCAATGCCCCACTCATACTCCCATGGCCAAGCAGTGTGTGGATCACACAGCTCTTTACTCTGCTATCAAAAGCATTTGGTTAAACATAGTTAAGAGCAGCCACCAAATGGGTAAATGCTTAATGTAAGTTAGGAAATTGCACAAAGGTGGATCACTTGTCACTTGAATGAATACTGCTGGGAACAGAGGGACAATAGGGCTGACAAGTAGGCCCCAGTGTGGAGCCGGCAAGCTGTGTCCACACACAGCTGTAAATCAATAATAGGTGTGCTGGAGACACTGCCAAATTTTCAAGGTGAACAAAGCTCAGGATCTATGGCCATTTGCCTCTGTGGCCAGCTTGTTTAATCTGGCAGGACCAGGGTGGGAGCAGCAGGCATCTCGTGATAATAACTCATAGCTGTGCTATTGACAGGGCCTGAGAATGGGGACATATGAGAATGGCAGCACCTGGGAAGGTAGGTGAGCTGCCATCCAATTACCTTTCTGAGAACCTAAATCTAGCCTGACTAATCACAAGGCATTGTGGGCCAGTGTTCTCTCCTCCACCCTCAGTGGGTACAGTCATTTCATGTGTAATACTTCAGCTCTGAGGAAAATATAAAGACATTCTATCTAATAAAAGAGTAATATTCAAATTAACCCTCACTCCATTACACCTACAAGCCATGGCCACCATCCATGCCCACCAGTCAATCAGACTGGAGTGAATATGTAAATGAACCCAACCAAGATGAGTTGGAGGGAGACTTGGGTTTCCCTGGCAATGAGGAAGCCAAGCTTTCCACCTGCCCTTGGTAGCCTACGCCTCCACTCCAGGCTACAAAGTTTCAATTATAGAAGATAAATAAACCCCAGATACCAAGACCTCTGCTTGGGTCACCAGGGTGCATGAACAGCCTGCAAACCACCACAGGCCCCTCACCCAGGCCGCCCCACACCCCAAGGGAACCCCCACCCTGATCCCGAACATCCTTCAGGACAAACCAACCAGCCCCCACCCATGCAACAGGCCTCTATCCTATCTAATAAAAGAGTAATATGCAGATTGACCATCACTCCAACACACAAGATCAAGATCCTGCCCCCATGTGGACACAAGATGGCCACCACAAGATGGCCAGCAGGGGAGGGCAGTTGGGAGGGACCAGGCCTGCAAGGGAGCACAGTTGTGGGTGATCAGGCCAGCAGGGGAGGGCAGTTAGGAGGGCCAAAACTTGCAAAGGAGGGCAGTTGGGGGCGATCAAGCCTGCAGGGGAGGGCAGTTAGAGGTGATCAAGCCAGCAGAGGAGGGAAGTTGGGGGTGACCAGGCCTATAGGGAAGGGCAGTTGGGAGGGACCCAGACCTATAGGGGAGAACAGTTGGGAGGGACTAGGCCTATAGGGGAGGGCAGTTAGTCAACAATCAGGCTGGCAGGAGAGTGATTAGGAGGTGATCAGGCTGGCAGGCAGAAGCAGTTAGGGGCAATCAGGAAGGCAGGCAGGTGAGCAGTTGGGAGCCAGCAGTCCTGAATTGTGAGAGGGATCCCAGATTGGTGGGTGCAGGCTAGCTGGGGGACATGCCCTTCCCTCCCCCATGCATGAATGTCATGCACCAGACCTCTAGTCTATAAATATAAACCTTTGCTTGCCTACTCTTTGGTCAGTCTGAGATTAAGTTTATGTAAGAAATGAAGGATATGTGACTGAATCTTTCTCTTTATTGATAGGCCACTGTCACTTTCAATATGGGCCTAGTTGAAATATTCCATCCTGATACTTTTACCACTGTATCTGGTCACCATTATATTTGTACATCTCCCAGGCTCAACTGTGAGATTCCTTTTTTAATTTTTCACTTTAATTTTCCTCCATGTAGCTTCAAGCTACCAGGACAGAGGCTCCACCAATACCCTTCATCTTCTCCTCAGCTCTTCTCCTGAAGAACTTGGCCTTCACAATGACAAACTGCTTTGGGAGTTCTCCCTTCCCCAGAATTTTGCAGTAGCTCAATCACACCACATCAATGATAGCAGCAGCTCCAGTCTTGCTTTTGGCAGCATTTAGCCATGTCTGCTCACTTACCAAGATCCACAGTTTGGCAACATTGACAGTTGGATAAAAGCACTGGTTCCTCTTTAAGTGGTAATACCTCATAGCAACTTTCCCAAAGTCACCTGAGTGATATTTATTAAAACTGATCATGTGATGATCCAAGCTAACAGCACGACTTTGGCCAACTGGGTGCTTCCTGTGCTTGCCTATGAAGCCGTGGCCATGGATTATGTGGCCCCAAAGTTCCTAGGTATGCTTCAGCCTGGATGGCATGTAAATGGCCAAGATGCAAAAGCTGTGAACTTCCTGAGGGCAAGGGTGGTATCAATCATCCCCATAGCCTAGTGCTCTGCCTGGCATATAATTGATATGATAGTCAAGATGGTTGAATAGGTGAATTACTGTATTCTGATGCAGGATTTTTTTCTCTCTGTTTTTTTTTTAATATATTTTATTGATTTTATACAGAGAGGAAGGAAGAGAGATAGTTAGAAACATCGATGAGAGAGAATCGTCAGTCAGCTGCCTCTTGCACACCTCCTACTGGGGATATGCCCGCAACCAAGGTACATGCCCTTGACCGGAATCGAACCTGGGACCCTTCAGTCCCCAAGCCGACGCTCTATCCATTGAACCAAACCGGTCTCGGCTGTTTTTTGTTTTTTTTAATCACAGCTGTATTATTTATTTATTTATTATTATTTTTTAATCCTCATCTGAAGATCTGTTTACTGACTTTAGAGAGAGAGGAAGGAAGGAAAGAATGGAAGATGAGACAGAGAGAGAGAGAGAGAAAGAGAGAGAGAGAGAAATATTAATTGGTTACCTACTAATGGGAGATCGAACTTAAAATCTAGGAATGTGCCCTTACTGAAATCAAACCTTCAACTTCATTGGTGTATAGGCATCAAGCCTGGCTGGAGTGACTCAGTGGTTGAGTGTTGAACATATATATATGGCTAAGTTGACTCAAGCATGCATGACACATACTAGTATAAAGCTCTTGCTGGCACCAATCACGTGCATGTGTTTCGATCTGTCATTGTCAATTGTGAATTTGCTTGATACTTCTATCATAGAGGAAGGGCAAATAGCGATATTAAAATATTTCTTCTGCCGAAACCGGTTTGGCTCAGTGGTAGAGCTTCGGTCTGCGAACTGAAGGGTCCCAGGTTCGATTCCGGTCAAAGGCATGTACCTGAGTTGTGGGCACATCCCCAGTAGGGGGTGTGAAAGAGGCAGCTGGTCGATGTTTCTCTCTCATTGACGTTTCTAGCTCTCTATATCTCTCCCTTCTTCTCTGTAAAAAATCAATAAAATATAATAAAAAAAATATTTCCTCTAATTAATTTTCTTCCGATGTGCAAGAATTCACGCACTGGGCCACTGGTAACAAAATAAAATGTTTGTTGAAGAATTGCAATATATGATACAAGTGGAAAACACTGAATCAGTTCACATGTATCCAACCTAATTGTATGCTAAATCACAAGGGTAATAGCAACTTTTTTGTTGTTAATTTTATTTATTTATTTATTTATCTATTTATATTGTAATCATTGATATACTATCATGGTTTCTAATTCAAAAGAATTAGACATAAAAATTACACTTAAAAGTCTGTCTCCTGAGAAAACCAAGATGGCAGTATAGGTAAACACCTAAACTGCTGCCTTGCACAACAATTTCAAAACTACAACCAAAAGACAAAACGGACATCATCCAGAACCACAGGAAGGCTGAGGGGAAATTCTACAACTAGAAGGAAAGAGAAAAACACACTGAGACTTAAAGGAGCTGCGGAAGGCAGAGGTACAGAGGCACTTGCAAGTGTGGAGAGGGCTGGCAACTGAGTACATGGTTGGCTTTCTCAATTGGGAGGGAGACAAAAGCTTCCGACTGCTCTGAACTCCAGTTCTGGGCAAGACTCTGTGGACTCAGACTCATGGGGAGAAACTTGACTGTCTGGCAGTGGGCAAAACTCGAAGGCAGCTTTCTCTCAGAGGTGCTTGCAGCGATTACCAAGGACACTGAGACCCGGGGGCCTCTTAGGGCAGGGCTGATGGGAAACCATTACTGTTTGCTCTGCCCTGAGATCCTGTCCCACGAAGCCATTGCTGATGGCTCTGCCCTGAGACTCAGCCCCATTCAAGCTGAACACAGAGGCTTTTGCATATGAATGGTATGGTTCTTTGAATTTTAAACTTACCAAAAAAACTGCAGCTAAGACAGTGAGACCCAGAACATCTAAAAGAAGGCCCAAGGCCCTGCAGCAGCTTGCATTGCTTCACAGCTGGGACTCATCTGGGCACCTCCAAAACCCAAACAAAGAAGAGGAACCTGCAGATCTCTCTGTAGCTCCTGCTAGGTGGCCTCAGGCAAAAACTAAATTAGCACCTCCTTAAAGATTCCAGAGCCACCAAAACCGGTTTGGCTCAGTGGATAGAGCATCGGCCTGTGGACTGAAGGGTTCCGGGTTCGATTCCAGTCAAGGGCATGTACCTTGGCTGGGGGCACATCCCCAGTAGGGAGTGTGCAAGAGGCAGCTGGTCGATGTTTCTCTCTCATCGACGTTTCTAGCTCTCTATCCCTCTTCCTTCCTCTCTGTAAAAATCAATAAAATATATTAAAAAAAAAAAAAAAAGATTCCAGAGCCAGTGTACCCAGGGATCAGAGGGGGACCATCCAGATTACAACTCCTCAGATCCATAAGGGATATACTCAGGGGGCAGACTCAGTGAGCACCAAAACCCCACTGGAACAAGTCTTTTCTCACATGGGTATCTCCAGCACAGAAGTTCTCTTATTGTAGACACAGCTGATCCTCACAGTCAACTGGCATGGAAGTCAATTCCTCCCAGTGATACCAACAACTATCAAGGCTTAATTACAACAAGACTGTGCACACAACCCACAAGGGGTGCACCAAGAGTGTCCACCTCAGGTAACTGGGGAGGCTGAACCACTGGGCCCTATAGGACACCTAGCACACAAAAACACTCTATCAACTCAAGGAAGCAGCTAAATGTGGAGAAACAAACAAACAAACAAAACACAGGTCACAAATGAAAGCAATAGAGGAAAGCGAACTTCTGGATATATAGTGGAAAACCATGGTTATAGGTTTTTCAAGAATTTTCTAGAAAAGGCCAATAAATTAGTGAGATTCTCGAGGATATGAAAAAGGACCAACTAGAAATCAAGCATACATGACTAAAATAAAAAATATTATACAGAGACCTAACAGCAGACTAGAGGATCACAAGAATCAAGTCAAAGATTTGAAATACAAAGAAGCAAAAAACACTCAACCAGAAAAGAAAAAAGAAAAAAAAATCCAAAAATATGAAGATAGTGTAAGGAGCCTGTAGGACACCTTCAAGCATACCAACATCTGAGAGCGCCGAATCCTAACCACTAGACCACCAGGGAGATCATACCAACATCTGGCTTATGGGGGTGCCAGAAGAAGAGAGAGAGTAAGATACCAAAAATCTATTTGAAGAAAAAAATGACTGAAAACTTCCCCTCCTGATGAAAGAAATAGACTTACAAGTCCAGGAAACACAGAGAATCCCAAACAAAAAGAATCCAAAGAGGACCACACCAAGACACATCATAATTAAAATGCCAAGAGCAAAAGACAAAGAGAGACTATTAAAAGCAGCAAGAGAAAAATAGTTACCTACAAGGGAGTACCCATACGATTGTCAGCTGATTTCTCAATAAAAATTATGCAGGCCAGATGGGAGTGACAAGAAATAGTCAAAGTGATGAATAGCACAACCAAGAATACTCTTCCTAGAAAGCTATCATTCAGAATTGAAGGTCAGATAAAGAGCTTCACAGATAAGAAAAAGTTAAAGGAATTCATCACCACCAAACAGGCAGACATCCCTCAAGAGGTCCCAGACTGTGAGAGGGCTCAGGCTGGGCTGAGGCACCCTCCAACCCCCCCCTCCACAAATGTCATGCACCAGACCTCTAGTTAACATAATAACAATGACTGAATTTGTGGCATGTGTCCTGGTGCCCAGACACATTAGGTTGTGCCTTAAGGGGTCCAGAAAAAGTGAAGTTGCAAGTTACCCAGGCATTTCAGGGGTATGTTATCATAGATGCAAAAAAGACAGATAGGCTCAGTTAAGGTAAAGGTTGACCTTGTCAGTGAAGATACTGGCCTAGGATGCAACTACCCACCATAACTTTTAGTTAAAGTTTAGTTTCAGAGCATCCTTTGTGGTTATTTTAGGTCTCTGAGTTTGGCATGCAGGCCTTCTCTGAGCTTGCCAGGTTAGCATGTGGCCCCTTTCGTGCACAATGTGTATACATGTTTTTGAGACACCCTATATTACTGAGCAAATCCTCATAGAACTTATATAGAAGTGGAGGGATACAAACAACAATCAAAAATACTATATAAATTACAGTATTTAAGGTCTAAATGTTATAGAAAACCAGAGAAGAACCAATAAACACTTAGAGAGATGGAGTTACACTTATTATTATTATTATTATCATGCATGGGCCCAGAGGAAAATGTCAAATTCTGGGCTACGTCACAGGAACTTTCCTTATTTATATGTTTTTACCTTCTTTGTCTCCCAAATAAGGATTTTTCTGGTCACCTTTGCAAGTTCTTAAATGGCCTTATGTGCTGGGGCTTTGAGACCCCAACCAAAGTCTTGGCTTGGCCCCAGCACTGATCATTTCATCTGAGGAAGGTTTATGGCCTCTTTGGAACAGGGAGTAGTCTTATTTCCTTATTACTTAAGCAAGCAAGCATTTACAGATGCCAAAATAGCAGGGTTAAATTTTCAAACAGCAGTTTTTATATAAGATGGATACTTCATAAGGAGATAAATAAAGTGGGGCAGGAGTTCAGAGACTGAGATGCAAGAGGGTTTCAATTTTTAAAAGGGTGGTTAGAATAGAGGGTATTATGATAAATGAAATTAGTTAGTCAAAGGACAACAAATACCATATGATTTCACTTATATGTAGCATCTACTAGTAAAGGACAAAATAAATGAACAAACAAAACAGAAACAGACAGATACAGAGAACAAATTGATGGTTGCCAGTGGGGATGGGGGTTGGGAGATTGGGTGGAAAAGGTTAAGGGATAGAGAAGTACAGATGGATAGTTACAAAATAGTCATTGTGATATTGTTGTGGCAGAATGAATGCATGGGAGAACCATCAGCCAACACTCTGAGAGAAGAAAGTTTAACCTTTATTTCACAGATCTGCTAGTCCAGGGGAATTCTAGATCCAAAGCCTGAACTGAACTTGGGGGGAGGCTCTGACCTATATATCTCTTCCAGTGGTGGGCCCCTGAGGGTCCCCATAGCTCCACCCAAGTCAGTCTTGGGGGTGTGCTCCACAGCTCTGCCCAAGTCAGCTGAGACGGGGCCCTGGGGTTAGGCTCTGCAGTTCTGCCCAAGTCAATCAGAGTGGGGAAGTAAGACTACAGTTTTAACCAGATACTGAATTAGGTTGCAAGCCTCCCTCCCCCCATTTTCCTATTCCATATAAAATCTACATCATAGGAAATATAGTCAATAATCCTATCTAATAAAAGAGTAATATGCAAATTAACCATCACCACACTACACTAACAAGCCATGCCCACAATCTACGCCCACTAGCCAATCAGAGCAAGTATGCAAATTAACCCAATCATGATGGCTGCAGCCACAGAGAAAGCAGGAGGGAGGCTTGGGTTTCCCAGGCGATAGTAGAAGCCAAGCTTTCCACACACCCTGGCCAGCCTAGGCCTCCACTTATGGCTACAAAGTTTCAATTATAGAAGATACATAAATCCCTTGCCACCACAGAGCCAGCACAAGGTTTGGCTCTGCTCCAGGCTGCAAAGTTTCAATTGTATAAGATAAATTCCAGATACCAGGGTTTCCACTTGGATCACCGGGGGTGTGGCTGGCCTGAAAACCATCACAGGCCCTTCTCCCAGGCCGCCCCATTCCCCAAGGGAATGAACCCCCACCCTGATCTGGGGCACCCTTCAGGGCAAACCAGCTGGCCCCCACCTGTGCACCAGGTCTCTATCCTATCTAATAAAAGAGTAATATGCAGATTGACCATCACTCCAATACACAAGGTGGTTGCCCCCATGTGGTCAAAGATCCTGCCCCCATGTGGACATAAGATGGCCACCACAAGATGGCCAGCAGGGGAGGGCAGTTGAGAGGGAACAGGCCTGCAAGGGAGGGCAGTTGGAGGTGATCAACCCAGCAGAGGAGGGCAGTTAGGGTAACCAGGCCGGTAGAGGAGGGAAGTTGGGGGCAAACAGGCTGGCAGGGAAGCAGTTAGACATCAGTCCGGCTGGCTGGGGAGTGGTTAGGGGGTGATCAGCCTGGCAGGGAGTGATTAGGGCATGATCAGGCTGGCAGGCAGAAGCGGTTAGGGGCAATCATGAAGGCAGGCAGTCAAGCAATTGGGAGCCAGCAGTCCTGGATTGTGAGAGGGATGTTCGACTGCCCGTTTAGGCCCAATCCCACTGGGGGGGGGAGTGGGTTGTCCAGATTGAAGAGGGTGCAGGCTGGGCTGGGGGTCACTCCCGCCTCCCCCCCCCCCATGCACGAATTTTGTGCATTGGGCCTCTTATATTAATAACTATTAATATTAATATTATTAATAACTGTCTATGGTGCTGGTTGATACTAAAAACTTCAGGGAGGGGGGTTGGAGGGTGGACACTTTATAAAGTATATAACTGTCTCACCACTATGGTCAACACCTAAAATTAATACAAAATATTACTGAATGTAAACTGCAATTGAAAAAAATAATTGCTCAGGAAAGCTTCGGTGAGCTTTGAAGAAACTGAAGGAACAAGCTTTGTGAGTATCTATCTGGGGTTATGGGCTATGGACTGACTGTGTCTCCTTCACTTTCAAATTCATATGAAGTCCTTACCTGCCCCCTCCACCCCACCTCATCTCCCACACATACTTCAGAATTTACCCATACTGGAAATAAGGCTTTTACCAAGACGATTAAATTGAAATGAAACCTAGAAAGTGTGACCTGGTTTATGGGAAGCAAGACAAGATTGAGTTGCTGGTTTAAATATAGTTGACTGTTGCCCCAGTGCATGAATCCATGCACATTTAAAGGAAATTAACTAGAAGAAATATTTTAATATTGCTATTTGCCTTTTCTCTATAATAGAAGTGTCTCCCAAATTCATGATCGACAATGACAGATTGAAACACACATGTGTGATTGGCGCATGCGAGAGTCAACTTAGCATTTTATATATGTATAGAATAACCTTGCTTAATTAGACCTGCTTTCTAATTTAGCTAAACTATTTCCAGCCCAGTGAAACACCCCAACTTCTCTTTTAGGAAATTGTCAGCAACACAGCAATAAATATTAACACAAAGCAGATTATTATTGTAGATCATGCAGGGAGAACAAAGGGTAAAATATTTAACTGCAGCAGTGTTTGACTATATTCCGAAGGGGAAGGGGCGCGTGGAGTAGAAGTCATTTTCAAGGTCCACCATTTCTTACATCTTTTCAGTCGGGTCAAGTTTCTAAGCTTCTAAATCTTAGTTTCTGGCTAATAAAAAAAAAAAAATAGGGCTGAAACTGGTTTGGCTCAGTGGTAGAGCATCGGCCTGCGGACTCAAGGGTCTCAGATTTGGTTCCAGTCAAGGGCATGTGCATTGGTTGTGGGCACATCCCTGGTGGGGGTGTGCAGGAGGCAGCTGGTCGATGTTTCTCTCTCATCGATGTTTCTGAATCTCTGTCCCTCTCCTTTCCTCTCTGTGGAAAATCAATAGGAATACACACACACACACACACACACACACACACACATATATATATATATATATATATATATATATATATATGAATATATATATAAAAGGATTTCATACAGAATCTCCTATCTACCTACTCCAGGACTTCTGTCAGGATCCAATGAGATGAGGCATGGGAAAATGCTTCACAGATATTTGGTTAAAGTGTAAAATGTTTGCACCTGGCTATACAGCAAGTCGTGTTCCTGGGCTGAAGAAATTGCAAGGAGGCTAGTCGTTGCTAGGGAAACGAAGCCAGGTATTGCTACATGACATCATTACCCAGTGCCCACAGCAACTGTTTTCGGGCTGTGCTGGGCTGAGCTGTGGGCTGCATTTTGTGCCATGGCAGCATTGGCTGAGATTTGGTAGGGTGTCGCCCTAAGGTGGTGGTGGGTTCTGTGTCCCAATTGGGTGAGTATTGCTTTGTTGGCATCAAGTCTGCACTGCCATTTCTCTGTAAATGACAAGTGTGAGTCTTGGCAATCCTGCATTGAGTGTCTGGCCTCTGTGGCCAGTGCATGTCATAGTGACCAGTCCGTTGAGTGGAGGGACACTTGGCATATTAGCTTTTTATATATAATATATAGACTAGAGGCCCTGTGCATGAAATGTGGGCATGGGTGGGGTTCCTAGGCCTGGCCAGCGATCAGGGCCGATTGGGGCTTTCTGGCTGTTTGCAGGGGCCTTCCTTCATTCTGAGCCGCCCTTTGGTGGTCAAACACATGTCATAGTGAGCAAACTTCTGGTCTCCTGGTCGAACTCCCGAGGGGACACTTTGCATATTACCCATATATATAATGAAGACCGAGAACTGTTGTTTGAATGAGCAATGGTGGCCTCAGCAAGAACAATCTGGTGGGAGTCTGGGCATGAAAGCCTGACTCATGTGTTAGAGAAAAACTGACGGCAAGTTGTTTAGAGCAACTTGTAAGTTTTGCTATATTTGTAGGAGCAAGAAAATGTGGTGGAAGATGGAGGGGGGGAGTAGGCTTTTTTCGGTTTTGCTTTTGGATATTAAGAAATTACAGCATGTTTATGCCATTATCTTTAAAAAATCTTCACAGTTTTCTTATCCCCTACTGCCCCTTCACAGTTTTGATGGAACAATAGCTACCCATTACTCTCATCTTTGATGCTACTCTTTTGAATACACCGCTGACTGATGCATCTTCCTAAACCATAACTCTCATTCTGTCATGCCTCTGCTAAAAAACCTTCAGGGTGTCCTTAACTGCTGCATGAGGCTCCAATTCCTTAGCTGAATATTCAAATCTCCAGTTTTGACTTTTGCAGTTTTATCTCTTTCTTCTCCAAAGTCCGATATGAGGTATAAAGCATGCCACAGCAGGGTCAGAAGGCTCAGGCTAAAGTCGCGGTTCTGTTCAGTGACTTTGGACAAATTCCGAAGGGGTAGGGTTGTGGAGTAGACAGGATCTCCTGTTAGATCGCAGGCATTTCTAAGAAGCCTCACCTCTCAGCACCATAGGGACTGCACGCGATATGGTGTTCTAAAACCACTTCATCCCTTTCACTTCCAACCACATGGCTGGCTTATGCAGTCACTTATGTTTCTCGCTTTGCTTTTGCCTTTCTAAACACAGCAGGCTGTAGAAGAGCCCCTGTGGCAGCTCCTTTAAGGGCTTCCGCCCCTGGAGCACCCAGGACTCGCCTCCAAGTCTTCCTGTCACTAGGGACCAACCTTTCCGCAGTCAGAATTGGCCACGTATTAAGTGCCTCTTCCAACCAATCAGGAAGAAGTTATCTCAGAGCTTTGTGGGCATCCGCTTCCACCAATGAACTTCTAGCCTTCTACGGGTAACCGCTTCCGGAACAGGGCGGGGCCTCGGAGGGGACAGTGAGAGTTGATTGGCAGGCGTGATGTTGACAATCGGGGAAAGCCCACCTTCTCCAACAGGACTAGCTCGGGTTCCCAGAGTGGCAGTGACCGCGGCCAATCGGAGAGGAGACGCGCGGAAAGTTTGCTCAATGAGTGAAGTCCGAGGACGACTGTCACTCAAGGGGCGGTGGCAGAGACCGAGGTGAGACGTGGCGGGAGGACCGGGCTGGCTGTCAGGCTGCTGGGATCCCAGCTCAGCTGCGCGGGGTCTGCGGCGACTTCACCTCCATGCGCGCGCGCCGGGCGGGCCGCTGATGGAACGCGCTGCCCGCTCGGGGCCGTTCGCGGGGCCGCGGCCGTTGCTGCTGCTGCTGCTGGGGCTCTGGGCGCTGACGGAAGCTGCGGGGCGCGCCCAAGACCTGCCCGCCCCGACGGTGGAGGCGGCGTTTGGCCTGGGGGCCGCGGCGGCTCCCACCTGGGCCGCGCGGGTGCCTCCTGCGGCGCTGACGGCTGAGGTGACGGTGGAGGATGCAGAGGCGTTGCCGGCGGCCTCGGGCGAGCGGGAGCCATGGGAGTCCGAGCCCGACCAAGAGCCAGAGCTGCAGCCGCATGGCAGGTGAGGGGCGCCGGCTCGGGGAGCAGCTGGTTTGCGCGCGCCGCGAGGGTTGGGGGACCGGGTCCTCAGGCTCCGACCTCTCCCCGGCGGAGAACCGGAGGAGACGGGGCGAGCGCGAGCCGCCTTCCCGTCTGTCCGGAGGGTGCTTTGGGGATGATCTCAGAAGAGCGCAGAGATGGGAAAGAAACGTTTCCCCCGCTCGATTGTTTTGGGCTTTTTTCTTACTCCAAGGAACTTTCAGCCCCACCCCACCCTCTTTTCTTCTGTGAGTCACCAGTTTTCTGTGCTGGTGTGACAGCTGTTTTGGGAGAGGACTTTACGGAGAGATTTTTACATTCCCGTTTTTATTTGTTAATATATATATATATATATATATATATATATATATATATTATTTTTTTTTTATTTTAGAGAGGAAGGTAGAAGGAGAGAGAGAAAAAAAAATCACTGCTCGACTGCCTCCTGCACGCCCACACTGGGGATGGAACCCGCAACCGGGCATAAGCCCTTCCTGAGATTCCAACCTTGGCCTCCTGGTTGTTAGGTCCACGCTCAACCACTGAGCCAAGCCTACCGGGCTTTACATTCCCCTTTAAACACAACCCTGTCGTGCCCCGGAGCAGGGGGTAATGTCAGTACTTCTCAGATTGAGATCTGGGAAAACCTGCATCAGAATACCTGGGGATGCTAGTAAACTCCACTCCAGATCCACTGAATCAGACTTTTTCTAGGTAAGAACCTCGAATCTGCAAATTTAACAAGCAAACCAGACAATTTTTGAGCACACTAGATAAAGTTTAAGAGCTATAGGTAGGTTCTTGAATTTTGGCAGTTTTGATATGTAGAGAATTTACCATATAAACGTTAAATATAGGACTGTCTTGGTTGAGTTGATTAGCCTCCTTGAAAATGGTACTTAAAGATACATGTTTTAAAGCACTTTTCTAAGTCTGGTCACAAATGTAAAGCATTTTAATGGTAAAGTATTTTTCAGACAGCTGTCTTAACACACCTGGAGAGAAAGTGATGTCCCATTTAACAAATGGGATGATAAAAGCAGTGTTAGGTAAATTAAAACAGGGGTTGGCTACAATTGTAGGTCACAAAGTATTGTAGGTTTATAACATACTGATTAGAAGATCATAACAAATAGATTTGATTTTCGTTAAATATTGGAACCTTGATCTATGTACCTGCAAACTATAAATAGGATAGTAAGTAATAAAAGTCTCACCACTTGAATGCTTATATGTAAACTAGAGGCCCGATGCATGAAATTGTGCAAGGGGCTCTGCCCTCACAGCCCCTGCTTGTCATCCAGACAGTCATTCTGCTGTTTGGTCTAATTAGCATATTAGCTCTTTATTATATAGGATTTTTTTTTTTAAATAGCAAATGCTTGACAATTTTCATAGGCTTTGCTAATTAATTAACTTCCCTGGAAGAGTGTTTTATCTTGAAACTTCTGAAGTGCCTACTCAAAGTAAGTTCCATGAATTAAGATGTTTAATTTTTCTTAGATTACAAATCCACTGAAGCAGGTTATTGTGGGCACTTACAAAGGCCTGCATGATGCTATGGGGTTCCGACGGATGTGCAGATCCAGCCCTCCTGGAAGAGTGTGGAGTCTAGCCCCTAGGATTATGTGAGGTGATCCATGACATTACAAAGCAGAAGCAGTGCAAATTAAGTGCCACCAGTGTCTGGAGGTATTTGTGATTTTCATTTGGTGGGGTATAGGCGATGAGATAGATGAAAAGATAAGAAAAGGCTGAGGAAGAATGAGGTGGTTCCTGAAAAGTGGTTAGAATTATGATGGGCAGACACAAAACTTGGGGAAACAGCAAAAGGCACAAAAGCTGGAAAATACGTTTAGGGAAACTTAAAAAAAAAAAAATATATATATATATTTTAATTGGTTTTAGAGAAGAAGGGAAAGGGAGAGACAGAAACATCAGTGGATGAGAGAAAATCATGGATCTGCTGCCTCCCGCACATCCTCCACTGGGGATCTAGCCTGAAACCTGGGCATGTGCTCCCGACCTGGAGTTGAATTGTGACCTCCTGGTTCTTAGGTCAGTGCTCAACCATTGAGCCACATCCCACACCCACACCCCACATTGGCTGGGCTAGGGAATCTCTTATTCATATACATCTGTGTGAGACCTGTGTGTATGTGAGAGATATAGACAGACATTCAGGAGTGCTGGGCAAGGAGGAGTAAAAAATGAGACTAGAAAAATAGCTGGGGCCATATTGTATAGATCTAGCTTCACACTAACAGCATGGCCATCGCTAGGAAGCATGTTAGAAGTCCAGAATCAGGCACTACTCAGACCTACTGAGGAAGTATCTGTGTTTTAATAAGATTACCGTGTGCTTCACATGCACATTACAGTTGGATAAGAGATGTGTGAAGTATCTTAAGTGCCAGTCCTGATTAAAGTTTGTACTTAAGAAATGTTTCTCCAGCAATAACATGTACTGAAAGCTTGATGTGATACCACAAGGACAGTGTTGTAACAGTTCAGAGGAGAGGTTTGCTGTTAAATGGATGTAGAACAGGGGGAATATGTTTGAGGTAGCGTCTTGGTTCCTAGCAAATGAATCAGTTCTACCTACCTTGGTACTCCCATCCAAAGATTGGGACTGGGTGGCCAGAAAGTGAGAGGATTAGGGGAGCAGGGAAGAAAAGAGAAGGGGTTTGATGATGGACATGGTGACTTGTAGGTTCAGGCAAGACTCTAGGCTCTAGAGCAGTGGTTCTCAACCTTTCTAATGCTCCACCCTTTAATGCAGTTCCTCATGTCGTGGTGACCCCCAACCATAAAATTGTTTTCGTTGCTACTTCATAACTAATTTTGCTACTGTTATGAATCGTAATGTAAATATCTGTGTTTTCCGATGGTCTTAGGCAACTCACAGGTTGATGCCCAGGAAGCAGTATTAGACTGTAGAGCCTAAGACCATCGGAAAACACAGATATTTACATTCAGATCCATAACAGTAGCAAAATTACAGTTCTGAAGTAGCAACGAAAACAGTTTTATGGTTGGGGGTCACCACGACATGAGAAACTGTATTAAAGGGTCGAGGCATTAGCAAGGTTGAGAACCACTGGTCTAGCGGAAGATATTTGGGTAGGCAAGTGGAAATGAGTGACTGAAGTTTAATAAATAGTTGAAGCTGTGAGAAAATGAGGCTCATAATAAATCCTCAGAAAATGCTCTATTTTTAGAAGAGACATGACAGCAAAGGAGACAACTACTACTGGCTAAGTTGGTGGTGTAGAGTAAGGACTGAGAAGACTGAGGGATTTGGTGATGAGTGCACTTAAAGGGTTTATTAAAGCAATAGGGTACTCAGATAGCAAGAGGGGGGTTAAAAATTCCTCCTTTTCATTCCCAGCTCCTTCTTCCCTCACAGTTTTAGGAACAGGGACCTCTGATCTTAATTACACACACAGAGGAGAGAGCCTATTTGCACAGGTTGATAAAGAAGATTGGAGGAGGAGGTGAAGGTAGTTGGGAAGATACTACTTGGCAAGCAGGAGGTTCACTTTTCTCAGAAACAAAATGAAAATAGAGGAATTTTGCCTGGCAGAATGTGAGTGACTTTTGGCAAACAATTGTCTAGGAAGACATAGGCCCAGATTCAGGAGTCTGCCTGGTAGTTTAAGATAACGTGGGAAGTTTGAGAAACTTTGGATAAGTAAATTGATAGAGTCATCAGGAGGTAAGTATGCAGTGTTTATAGAACTTTTTTTTCTAGATTTTCTTAAAAAAAAAAAGAGAGAGAGAATATCAATTCATAATAATAGGCTAATATTATGTTTCAAGAGGAGAATTAGGAGAAAGATTTGAATTAACCAAGTGTTTATTACAAACAGCTATGAAGAATTTTGCCACTTGCAAACTTTTAAAAAGAGGGAGGTAGGGAATTAAGATGATCATTTAAAAATATATATATATTTTTATTTTATTTTAAATATATTTTATTGATTTTTTACAGAGAGGAAGGGCAAGGGATAGAGAGCTAGAAATATCGATGAGAGAGAAACATCGACCCGCTGCTTCCTGCACATCCCCTACCGGGGATGTGCCCGCAACCAAGGTACATGCCCTCTACTGGAATCAAACCGGGGACCTTTCAGTCCGCAGGCTGACGCTCTATCCACTGAGCCAAACCGGTTTCAGCAAAAAATATATATTTTATTGATTTTTACAGAGAGGAAGGGATAGAGAGTTAGAAACATGGATGGGAGAGAAACATCCATCAGCTGCCTCCTGCACACCCCCTACTGGGGATGTGCCCACAACCATGGTACATGCCCTTGACCATGCCCTTGACCAGAACCGAACCTGGGACCATCCAGTCCTTCAGTCTATCCCCTGAGCCAAACCAGTCAGGGCAAAGATGGTCATTTTTGCATGTTGTCTTGATGCCCAAGAAGCAATATAAGGGTCACTAATTCCTTTCCTTTTCCTTTTCTTTTTCCTTTTCTTTTTCTTTTTCTTTTCTTTTTCCTTCCTTCCTTCCTTCCTTCCTTCCTTCCTTCCTTCCTTCCTTCCTTCCTTCCTTCCTTCCTTCCTTCCTTCCTTCCTTCCTTCCTTTCTTCCCCTCCCTCCCTCCATTCCTCCCTCCCTCCCTCCCTCTCTCCCTCCCTCCTTCTCTCCTTCCTTCCTTCCTTCTTTCCTTTCTTCCTTTCTTTTGATTTTAGAGAGAGAGAGAAAAGAAGGGAGGAAAGGGGTGAGAAAGAGAAACAGAAAGGTCAATTTGTTGTTCCACTTGTGCATTCATTGGTTGATTCTGATATGCGCCTTTACCAGGGATTGAATCCAAAATCTTGTGTATCTTGATGACACTCTAATCAACTGAGCTACAAGGCCAGCCATTTTTTTCTTTTGATGGCATTTTCATTGGCTTCATTCTAAATGCTTATTCTGCACCTCAAGCATGTGAATGAATAACTTAAAAACTTTTTTTTAAAGTAGCTAAAATAAAGGTAGTTTTCTGATAGCAGTCTTGTTAGTGCTAACGTATGTTTATTAAATATTACATTTATTTGAAATTTAAATGGGATGGCCATTGCACAAAGTTGGGAAGAAAGTGACAATCACCTCATTGTTAGGTTTTATACAAGTTGGCATAATTTGAGATACCAGTTTTCTGACTCCAACAGAAATAGCAATTTAAAAGTGTTACTGGTGGTGGTTCTTGGGATGGGATGGGCATCTTCCTATTGAGGACATCTGACAAACTCAGAAATTGTCAAGAACTAGTTTTATTTTAACAGTCACTCTAATTTGTAAAGTATTTGTTTCCTTTTTTTCTGCCTCTAATTCCCCTATAACAAAAGTTACAAAATTTGATAATCTATGGTGCTCCTTCAATTTGTGCATATTTAATTTGATTTTTTAAATTTAAGGAGATAGCATGAAAATACTCTGCCAGATGATTTTGTTCTTCTTTATTCCTCTCTCTGTCCTTTCACAAACGGATCTGATGTGAACCAGTGGTATAGATTTTGTGAACCAGAAATTGTATAGGTTTTCAGATTCATAGTCATGCTTTAAAAAAATATGACCATAGAATGATGGAATCTCAGAATGCAGTGTTGAAACTTTTTCAACTCTAGACTTTTAACATTGACTAAAATGCACATTTAAAGAAGAACTTATGCGTAACAAAATAAACAGACTTTATGCAAGCAATGGACAAGCCTTCCTGTCTACAATTGTCTTTTTAGTTTTATTGACATCTGAACTCTGGATATGATATGTGCCAGGATTGAGGGGACTCTACTTAATTTGTACAGGGCGTCCTGTCTTTGTCAGCTGCTGTAATCTGTAGCTTGGACGTGGCTCTTCATGCTTTACTGCCTAGGAATTCCATCTGTTTTATTTTTCCCTTTCCTTTTTTTTTTGTAAGAGAGGGGCTACTTTATATTTTTATTAGAAAATGTTTTAAAATACAAAGAGGACAACTTGTAGGTTACAGGACTAAATATGAGAGGGTAATGTTACTTTTATTTTTTCACCCTGTTCTATTTGTAAATAACCATTTTGATTAAAAATGTTTCTTAAAGTAAAAAAAATGTGCTTCCAAAAATGTCTTAATCTAGTAGGAAAAGGATATTTGTCACTTGCATGTTGTTTATAACACTGAAAACTTAGATTGTGTTTCTTTAAGGTCTAGTGCCATGGTCGGCAAACTGCAGCTCGTAAGCCACATGCAGCTCTTTGGCCCCTTGAATGTGTCTCTTCTACAAAATACCACGTACCCTAATTAAATTAATAACAATGTACCTACCTATATAGTTTAAATTTAAAAAATTTGGCTCTCAAAAGAAATTTCAGTCGTCGTACTGTTGATATTTGGCTCTGTTGACTAATGAGTTTGCCGACCACTTTGACATATCTAGTAGATATGTCAAAGTTATAAAGTATAGTTGATAACTTTTAATTTTTTTAAAATATATTTTTATTGATTTCAGAGAGAAAGGGAGAGGGACAGAGGGATAGAAACATCAATGATGAGAGCTAATCATTGATTGGCTGCCTCCTGCACTACTGTGTATTGAGCCCACAACCTGGGCATATACCCTTGACCAAAATCGAACCTGTGACCCTTCAGTCCATAGGCCGATGCTCTTATCCACTGAGCCAAACCGGGTAGGGCTTGTTGGTAACTTTTGACATTATATTTGTTTTCATTTGGGACCTGGATAGTCTTGTGATATGTTTAAATAAAGGAGGTTTGATTTGAATATTTACTTAGTAGGTGGGGACTAAGAAGTAAAGTACAGTGAGTATTAGTTTGTTTTTGAACAAGAACATGTTTATTTTTAAATCATTTTTTATTGTTCAATTATAGTTGAGATACACTATTAGTTTCAGGTGTACAGCCCAGTGATTAGACATTATACAACTTACTAAGTGGTAATCCCAATAAATTTCTCACTCATTTGACACCATACATAGTTATTAGACTGTTATTGACTACATTTCTTTTGCTGTACTTTACATCCCCATGACTATTGGTAACAACCACTTGGTAATTCTTAATCCCCTCACCTTTTTCACCCAGCTTCAAACCCCCTCCTGTCTGGAAAATGTCCCAATGTTTTTTGTATCTATGAATCTGTTTCTCTTCTGCTTATTTATTTTGTTTTTGTTTTGTTTTTGTCTTTTTAGATTCAGTTGTTTTAGATATGTGTTATTGCCATTTATTGTTCATATTTTTTATTTTTTATATATTTACTTTTTTATTGATTAAGGTATTACATATGTGTCCTTATTCCCTCTTTGCTCTCCCTACCCCCTGCTCATCCCCTCATCCCCCTTGCGTCTGTGTCCATTGGTTATGCTTATATACATGCATACAAGCCCTTTGGTTGATCTCTGCTCCCCTACCTTCCCTCTGAATTTGACGGTGTTCATATTTTTTTATCTTTTCCTTTAACATATCATGTAATACTGGTTTGATGGTGATAAACTCCTTTAACTTTCTGTTCTTGTATTCTAAATGATAGCTTTACTGGCTAATCTTATTTTTCATTATTTATTTATTTTTTTAAATATATATTTTATTGATTTTTTACAGAGATAAAGGAGAGAGATAGAGTTAGAAACATCGATGAGAGAGTCATCGATCAGCTGCCTCTTGCACGCCCCCTACTGGGGATGTGCCCGCAACCAATGTACATGCCCTTGACCGGAATTGAACCTGGGACCTTTCAGTCTGCAGACCGACGCTCTACCACTGAGCCAAACCAGTTTCGGCTATTTTTCATTATTTTGAACATGACGTCTGGTGTATGAAATTCATGCACTCAGGGGGGCGGCCGTCCTTCAGCCTGGCCTGCGCCCTTACACAGTCTGGGAGCTCTCAGAGGATTTCTCCAGGGAGCCGGCCTAAGCCATCAGTCAGACATCCTTAGCACTGCCAAGGAGGCAGGCGAGGTTCCCCCCACTGCCGCTGCACTCGCCAGTCATTAGCCTTTCTGGCTGAGTGGCACTCCCCCTGTGGGAACGTACTGACCACCAGGGGGCAGCTCCTTCATTGAGTGTCTGCCTCCTGGTGGTCAGGGCGCATCATAGCGACTGGTCGTTCTGCTGTTTGGTTGATTTGTATATTAGCTTTTTATTATATAGGATAGGATATTTCATGCCAGTCCCTTCTGGCCTGCAAAGTTTCTTTTGAGAAATCAGCTGACAGTCATATGGGAGCTCTTTTGTAGGTAACTAACTGCTTTTCTCTTGCTGCTTTAAAAATTCTCTTTGGGCCGAAACTGGTTTGGCTCAGTGGGTAGAGCGTCGGCCTGTGGACTGAAAGGTCCCAGGTTTGATTTCGGTCAAGGGCATGTACCTTGGTTGCGGGCACATCCCCAGTAAGGGGTGTGCAAAAGGCAACTAATCGATGTTTCTCTATCATCAATGTTTCTAATTCTCTATCCCTCTCTCTTCCTCTCTGTAAAAAATCAATAAAATATATAAAAAAATAAGAAATAAAAAAAAAATTCTCTTTGGGAAACTAAGATGGCGGCGTAGGTAAACAACTTGTCTGCCGCCTCACACAACAATTTTAAAAATTAAAACTAATATAAAGGACACCTATCACCCAAAACCACGGGGAGACTGGCTGAAAGAGAAAGGAGCACAAGCTCTGAGAAGCTGAGGAGCCTAGGTACGAAGGCATGCGAATTGGGCTGGTGTGGGGCGACTGGGCAGGTGGCTTTTTTTGTTCAACCCAAAAGGAAACAAGCTCCCGATCACTTTGAAATCCAGTTTCTGGGGCCACGTGGGGGACCCAGACGCCTATGGGGAGAAGCTGATCTGTCGGCCATCCGGTCCGAAAGTGAGGGTGACTCTCTTAGAGAGGTGCGCGAAGCAATCACTGTTTACTGAGCTGGATCGCAGGGAAGCAGGAACTTGGAAACCTGGGGACTTGGGAACATGGAAGGGCAGGGAGGGCTGACAGCAGCCATCGCTGTTAGCCACACTCCAACCTAGTGACATCCTGAGACCCCTCCCCACCCTGAGGCCCTGCCCTGAGGCCCCACCCACACATTCTACAGACCCGTCCAGGCACCACACAACTGCTTTTACATATAAATGGCCTGTATTGTGGCAGCTTAATGATATAAACTGTGGCTCCAGCAATAAGACTGCCAAGTCCCAAGCAAACAGGAGAAAACTAGTTCTTACGGTAGCTCCTGCAGGGTGGCCTCAAACAGTAACTGAACTGCACCCCATTGGAGATCCAGAAGTCAGTATTCCTACTGGTCAATTTCAACAACTCACACCCATAAGTGACATATTCGGGAGACGGGCTCAGTGAGCACCAAAGCCCCACTGAAACAAAGCGTGTCTCCAGTGCAGCAGTTCTTCCTTTATAGACAGAGCGGGTCCTCACAGACAATTGGCCTGGAGATCAATTCCTCCCAGAGTACCAACAGCAAACAAGACTTAATTATACCAAGACTTTGCACTCAGCCCACAAAGGGATATACCAAAAGGGACCACCTCAGGTGATTGGGGAAGTTGAACTACTGGCTCCTATAGGTCACCTACCACACAAAGCCACTCCATCAACACAGGGAAGCAGCCAAAATGAGGAGACACAGAAAGATGTCATGAATGGGAGAGATGGAGGAAAGTAAACTACTGGACGACACAGAGTTCAAAATCACATTTATAAGGTTACTCAAGAATCTTCTAAACACCGCTGAGAAACTTGATGAGACCTCCAAGAAGCTTTGTGAGACCTTCAAGGACCTTAATGAGAATACCAAAAAAATGAAAAAGGACTAATCAGAAATTAAGCATACAATGTCTAAAATAAAGAATATACAGAAGCTCAACTATAGGTCAACATACCCCAAGAATCAAACCAAAGATCTGGAATGTAAGGAAGAAAAAAATCACCCAAGCAGAGAGGCAGAAAGAAAGAAGAATCCAAAAGTGTGAGGATAGTGTAAGGAGCCTCTGGGATGGCTTAAAGCGTACCAACATCCGGATTATTGGGGTGCCAGAAGAGAGCGAGCAGGATATTGAGGGCCTATTGAAAGAAATGATGACAGAAAACTTTTCCTACCGGGTTAAAAAAAAAAAAAAATACACTTACAAGTTCAGGAAGCACACAGAAACCCAAACAAGAAGAATCCAAAGAGGACCACACCAAGACACATCATAATTAAAATGTCAAGGGCAAAAGACAAAGAGAGAATCTTACAAGCAGCAAGAGAAAAACAGCTAGTTACCTACAAGGGTGTACCCATACGACTGTCAGCTGATTTCTTAACAGAAACTATGCAGGCCAGAAGGGAGTGGCAAGAAATATTCAAAATGATGAACAACAAGAACCTACAACGAAGATTACTCTACCCAGCAAAACTATCATTCAGAATTGAAGGTCAGATAAAGAGCTTCACAGACAAGAAAAAGTTAAAGGAGTTCATCAACACCAAACCAGGATTACATGAAATGCTGAAGGGTATTCTTTAAGAAGAGGAAGAAGAAGAAGAAAAAGGTACAGATAAAAACTATGAACAACAAAAAGACATCAAATACATACCTACCAACAAGTGAATCTAAAAATCAAGTGAATAAAAAATCTGAAGAACAAAATGGACTGGTGAATATAATAGAATCAGGGACATAGAAAGCGATTGGACTAACAATTCTCAGGGGGATAGGGGTCTGAGGGGTGCGGGAAGAAATTGAACAAAAATCTTACACCTATGGATGAAGACGGGTGGGGGTAAGGGCATGGGGTGGAGCTGGGAATCAGGGGAAGGGGGGAGATATGGGGAGGAGGGGGAAAAAGGAACACCTGTAACAATCTGAACAATAAAGATTTATTATTAAAAAAATTCTCTCTTTGTCTTTAATTTTTGGCATTTTAATTATGAGGGTCTTAGTGTGGGCCTCTTTGGAGTCTTCTTGTTTGGGACTTTCTGTGCTTCCTGAACTTGTAAGTCTATTTCTTTCACCAGGTAGGAAAAGTTTCATTATTTCTTCAAATTAGTTTTCAATATTTTGCTCTCTTCTCTTTCTGGCACCCCCATAATGCGAATGTTGGCACACTTGAAGTTGTCTCAGAGGCTCCTTACACTATCTTCTTATTTTTTTGATTCTTTTTTTTTTTTTTAAATAAATCTTTATTGTTCATATTGTTACAAAAGTTCCTCATTTTCCCCTCCTCCAACAGGTTTCCACCCCACCCTCTGCCCTTTCCCCACCACCCATTGTCCTCATCCATAGGTGCACAGTTTATGTTCAGTCTCTTCCCACACGCCCCCACTCCTCTTTTCTCCGAAATCGTCAGTCCAATCCCCTTCCATACCTCTGATTCTATTATATTCAACAGTTCATATTGTTCATCAGGTTTTTTAATTCCCTTGGTTTTTAGATTCACTTGTTGACAGTTACATATTTGTTGTACATAATTTTTATCTTTATCTTCTTCCTCTTCCTAAAGAACCCCTTTCAGCAATTCATATAATTCTGGTTTGGCGGTGATGAACTCCTTTAGCTTTTTTTTATTTGTGAAGCTCTTTATCTGGCCTTCGATTCTGAGTGATAGCTTTGCTGGGTAGAGTATTTTTGGCTGTAGGTTCTTGTTATTCATCACCTTGAATATTTCTTGCCATTCACGTCTGGCCTGCATGGTTTCTGTTGAGAAATCAGCTGACAATTGTATGGGTGCTCCTTTATAGGTAACTACCTGCTTTGCTCTTGCTGCTTTTAATATTCTCTCTTTGTCTTTTGCTCTTGGAATTTTAATTATGATTTGTCTTGGTGTGGTCCTCTTTGGATTCCTTTTGTTAGGAGTTCTGTGCGCTTCCTGGACTTGTAAGTCTAATTCTTTCACCAGGTGGGGGAAGTTTTCTGTCACTATTTCTTTAAATATGTTTTCGGTATCTTGCGCTCTCTCATCTTCTGGGACCCCTATAATTCTAATGTTGGTTCACTTAAAGTTGTCCCAGAGGTTTTTTACACTATCTTCAACTTTCTGGATTCTCTTTTCTTCTTGCTTCTGCGGAGGAGTTTCCGCTGGCTCTTTGTGTTCCAAATCTTTTACTTGATTCTTGTGATCTTCCATTCTGTTTTTAGGACTCTGTATAATATTTTTTATTTCAGACAATGTATTCTTTCAGTTTACAGACTGACGCTCTACCACTGAGCCAAACTGGCTTCGGCTCAGACAATGTATTATTTATTTCTAGTTGATCCCTTTTCATATCCTCATAAGTCTCATTTATTTTATTGGCCTTTTCTAGGAAATTCTTGAAAAACCTTATAAGCATGGTTTTGAACTCTATATCCAGTCGCTTGTTGTCCTCCATTACTTTTTTTTGTGTGATCTGTTTCCTTGTCTCGGCATTTTTGCTGTTTCTCTGAGTTGGTAGGGTGGCTTTGTGTGTTAAGGTGTCCTATATGGTTTAGTGGGTCAGCCTCCTAGTTATCTGAGGTGGGCACTCTTGGTGCACCCCTTTGTGGACTGTGTGTACAGTCTTTTGTACCCTGTTTCCCCAAAAATAAGACAGTGTCTTATATTAATTTTTTCTCCCAAAGTTGCGCTAGGTCTTATTTTCAGAGGATGTCTTATCTTTCCATGCGCTAGGTCTTATTTTCGGAAGATGTCTTATTTTCAGGGAAACACGGTAGTTAAGTCTTAATTGTTGTTAGTATCACTGGGAGGAACTGACCTCCAGGCCAATTGGCTGTGAGGATCAGCTGTGTCTATGCCAGGAGACACCTTATTCAAAAGCCTCTGTGCTCAGCTTGGATGGGGAGGAGTTTCAGTGTGGAGCCTGTAGCCTTGGGTTCCTGTCAGCCCCGCCCTATGAGGTTCCTGAGTCTCAGTGTTCCTCAGTGTCCTTTGGTACTCACTGCAAGCCCCTCTGACAGAAAGGTGCCCTCAAGTTTCGCCCACTACCGGAAAGTCTAGTCTCTCCCCCAATGAGCCCGGAACTGGGGTTCAGTGCAGTTGGAAGTGGGGTTCAGTGCAGTCCGGAGCTTTTGTCTTTCCCGCTAGGGCAATCCAGTGGCACAGTCAACCGTCAGTCCTCTGTGCTCAATGTGCACGACTCCGGGGCTCTGCCTTTCGCCGCTCTCCTGAGTTTCCATCTTACAGCCCAGATTCCCTCCATATGAGCTTGGGTCCCCAGGGTCTGGTCTAGAACTGGGGTTCAGTGCAGTCGGAACTGGGGCTCCGCACAGTCCGGAGCTTTTGTCTCCTTCCCGCTAGGGCAATCTAGCGGCACAGTCAGCAGTCCCTCCTCTGCGGGCAATGTGTGTGACTCTGGGGCTCTGCCTTTCGCAGCTCCCCTGAGTTTCTGCCTTACAGCCTAGAATCCCTCTGTATGAGTCTAGGACCCCAGGGTCTCGCCCAGAACTGGGGTTCAGTGCTGTCAGAACTGGGATTCAGCACAGTCTGGAGCTTTTATCTCCTTCCCGCTAGGGAACGCCAGCCCGGCACTCAGCCACCCCTCCTCTCCGGCTCCGTCCTCTCCCCGTGTGCACTGTGTCTCCGTACCTTAGGCTTTTACAGCTCCTCTGATTTTCCTTCTGTATTTCTCTTTTTTTCTAGTTGTAGAATTTTCAGTCAGCCAACTTTCCTGTAGTTCTGGATAATGTCCACTTTATATTCTAGTTGTATTTTTTGAAATTGTTGTGTGAGGCTGCAGTTAGGCGTTTACCTATGCAGCCATCTTGGTTTCCTCCCCAAAATTCGATTCTTTTTTTTTTTTTGTTCCTCTGATTGGGTGTTTTCTGCTTCCTCATATTTCAAATTGTTGATTTGATTCTCAAAATCCTCTACTGTTAAATTTCTGTGTATTATTCTTTATTTCAGTCAGTGTATGCTTAATTTCTGACTAGTCCTTTTTATGTTTTCTAGTTTCATTTTTATGTTTTCTATTTAAAAAATATTTTTATTGATTTTTAGAGAGAGGAGAGAGAGAGACAGAGAGAGAAATGTCGATGTGAACGTGCCTCCTGTATGCTCCTCACAGGATCGAACCTACAACCTGGTCATGGGCCCCAACCAGGAATTGAACCAGCAACTTTTCAGTGCATGATACAATTACCAACCAACTGAGACATAATGGCCAGGGCTTTTTCCTGTCTTTTTTGTTTTTGCTAATCCTCACCGGAGAATATTTTTTCCATTTGCTTTTCAGAGAGAGTGTGCAAGGGAGTGAGGGTGAGGGAGAGAGAGAAATATCAATGTGAGAGAGACACTTTGATTGGTTTCCTTGCACACTGGGGGTTGGGAGTGAACTCTCAACCCAGCTAAGTGCTCTGGATTGGGAATCAAAACCATGACCCTAGGGTGTGATCCCCAATGCTCTAACCATTGAGAAACACCAGCCTGGGCTATTTTCTTATCACTTTATTGACATATTCACTGAGATCATTGAGGATCCTTGTAATCAGTGTTTTGAGCTCTGCATCCGGTCAATTGCTTGTCTCCATTTTGTGTAGTTCTTTTTCTGGAGTTTGTTCTGTTCTTTCATTAGGGACATGTCTTTTTGTTTTCAATTAGCAATAATCGCGCCTCGGATATACCTCATTGGCTACGATACTGCCACTGTGCAAAGCTAGGGACGTGTCTTTTTGTCTCCTCTTTTGGCAGCCTCCTTGTGTTGGTATCCACGTGTTAGGTGGAGCTTCTACATCTACCAGACTTGGTAGAGTGGCCTTTTGTATTAGGTGTCTTGTAGGGCCCAGTGGCACAGTTTCTCCAGTCACCCAAACTGGGAGCTCCAGGTGCAACCCTCCCCCCTCCACACACACACAACTGAGGGCTGTGTATTCTGGTGTAATTGAACCTTGATTGCTATTGGCATATCAGTGAGAGGGATTTACCCTTAGGCCAATAGGCTGCAAGATGGACTCCTACCATCCAGGAGGTTCAGTTGTGTAGGGGCCAACCACATAGAGCAGGCCTTCCTTCAGCAGGGCCCTTGAGTGCATCATTTTGTAGAGGTGGTTGAGTGGTGCTTTAATGTGGTCTGAAGCTGACAACTGAGTGCACTGGCCTCTAGTTTAAAAATAAACAGCATCACGCACCTGGTGCCGACAAAGGGACATTGGCTTCCTCCAAGTGGGACACAGGCCCTGCCACCACCCCCGAGTGACACCCCACCAAATCTCAGCCAATGCTGCCAAGACCCCATGGCGCAAAATGTGACCCACAGCCCATCCCGAAAACGATTGCTGTGGGTGCCGGGTAATGACGTCACATAGCAATGCCCAGCTTCCTCTTCCTGGCGACTACCCTTCTTGGAGTTTCTTGAGCCCAGGAACACGGCTGGCTTTATATTCAGGTGCAAACATTTTACACTTTAACCAAATGTCTGTGAAGTGTTTTCCCATGCCTCATCTCATTTGATCCTGATAGAAGTCCTGGAGTACTGGAGTAGGTGTGAAATCCTTTTTTTTTTCATTAGCCAGAAACAAATTTAGAAAGCTTAGAAACTTGACCCAACTGAAAAGAAGTAAATAATGGTGGACCTTGAAAATTACTTCAGGTTTTCTCAATGTGCAGAATATAGTAAAACACTGCTACAGTTAAATATTTTACCCTTTGTTCTCCCTGCATGATCTATAATAATAATCTGCTTTGTGCTGACATTTACTGCTGTGTTTCTGACAATTACCTAAAAGAGAAGTTAGGGTGCTTCACTGGGCTGGAAAAAGTTTAGCTCAATTAGAAAGCAGGTCTAATTAAGCAAGATTATTCTGTATCTATAAAATGCTAAGTTGACTCTCGCATACACGATACATATAAAGTTCTTGCTGGTGCCAATCACATGTGTGTGTTTCGATCTGTCATTGTCGATCGTGAATTTGGTTATCACTTCTATTATAGAGAAAGGACAAATAGCAATATTAAAATATTTCTTCCAATTAATTTCCTTTCATTGTGCACAAATCCATGCACCTGGACACTAGTATTGTAATAAGTATGTATGGTGCCAGGTGGGCACTGAAAATATCGGGGGAGCATTTTGTGAAGTATATGACTGTTCAACCACTATGCTGAACAGCTGAAACTAATACAAAATAATATTGAATGTAATTAAAAATAAAAATTTTAATTGTTTTGTTAATGCTCCGAGGATTTTCCCATTATTATTATTTATTTATTTTTAGAGAGAGTGGAAGAGGGAGGGGAAGTCAGAGAGAAAAATTGATCTGAGAGAAACACATTAACTGTTACTTCCTGCAGAAGCCCCAACCATGGCCCAGGCCAGGGAGGAACCTGCAACCAAAGTACATGCCCTTGACCAGAATTGAACCTGGGACCTCTTGGTCTGCAGGCTGACGCTCTATCCACTGAGCCAAACTGGCTAGGGCTAAAAATAAAATTTTATTTTATTTTATTTATTTTTTCTTTTTTTCTTTTTTTAAATATATTTTATTGATTTTTTACAGAGAGGAAGGGAGAGGGAGAGAGAGTTAGAAACGTCGATGAGAGAGAAACATCGACCAGCTGCCTCCTGCACAACCCCTACCGGGGATGTGCCCGCAACCAATGTACATGCCCCTGACCGGAATCGAACCTGGGACCTTTCAGTCCGCAGACCGACGCTCTACCACTGAGCCAAACCGGTTTCGGCAAAATTTTAAAATATATATCACCAGGAAAAAAATTAAAAGTCAATTTTCATTTGCTTTGAGCTAGAATTATATCAAACTTAATATAGTAATTTTAGTTACTTCTTTCCAGAAATCTTGAATATTTTGTTTGGTAGTTAAATATTTCCCCTAAAGTATGGGAATTCATTAGAAGTGGTGTTTATTGGGCAAATGGAATCATTTAAGACTTGAGACAAAATGAATTAACAGGGAACTTTGTTGAAAAGGTTAGAAATGAGTGTGTGTGTGTGTGTGTCTGTCTGTGTGTGGGGAGGGCAGGCAGAGATGTGGGCCATACCTAAGCATGTGGACTTTATTTAATGGGCACATGGAGCGTCAGAAGTTTACATGGTTTCTTTTGTGGAAACAAAACTGTTGGAAGAGCAGAAGGGAAAGAGAATATGTCAGAAAGGCTTTTATAGTGTTCTAATAATTAATGAGACTGTTCAAGGGGAAGGGCAGTGGTAATGAACTAGAAGGGAAAGATTTAGAAGAGGCTAAAGTTATAGAATCAAGAGTACATGATTGTTGTTTAAATGTTGAGTGTGAGGGAGCAGGTAGAGTTGACAAGAGACAGGGTGGATAGAGAAATGTGTGGAATTTGTGGGAAAAAGTTAAGTTTTCTGCATGCTTTGTGGCAAAGAACAAGTATGTCCTGCTGAAAATGCCATAGCAGAGTTGGGAGAGGGAGGAGCTGTCATGTAATAGGTGAAGCTGTGGGCATTGGAGAAAGCTAGAACTCCATGCCTGCTTGTTCATGATTGAGAGCAGGAATGCAAATGAGGGTGGATGCAGGGCTGGTGCTGTGGAAGCCAGGGAAAGAGGAATGCCCAGAATAAGAGCCACACATTGTCACCTTCTGCCACAGGGAGACACCTGACTAGGAGAATGGATCTGGCCATTGGAAGATGAGGTTGCTGATGACCTTTCTGGAGAGGAGCTAGTAGTGCTTGTTGTTCAGTCATCCAAACATTGCCTTAGGAAACTAAAGCAAGGTTAGGTAAGAGATAGAGTTTACTGACAGAATTGATCAATAGGCCTTCTTTCAGGTAATAATAATAATAATAATAATAATAATAATAATAATAATAATATCACTATAAGGAAATAGTCCTTTTAGTTAAATCATGTTTGCCAAAACCGGCCTTAATATGAGACTCACCTGGGGTACTTGTTAAGACCCTGTGGGTCTGGAACCTGTGAACCTTTACTGGTTTGTACAGGCATTCCACCTGACTTTTATGATCAGGGGTATTTGCGTTCCTCTGAGCTAGGTGAGCTAGCCATACAGGCAGCCCTGGGAGATTTTACGGATTTGGTTCCAGACCACTGCAATAAAGTGAGGAACATTTGTAAGCAAGTCATAATCAGGAGAAGGCGGTGTTCTGGAAACCAAGTTAAGAGTGTGTTTTGTGGTGGGCAGGAGAAGTAGCTGATCAGAGGTCAAGTGAACTGAGACCTGACCATGGGGCTATCAATATGAAGGGGACAGGTGACTCCAGCAAAAACCGTTTCATTGGAGTGGTAGAGACAAAAAGTTGATTAGAAATAGTTAGATTTGGAGATATAGAGTATATAACAGCTCTTTCAAGAAATTTGCTCCAAAAGGGGCAAGGAATGAATTGGAAGCTAGAGGTTATTTCTGTGCAATCTGGGTTGGTTTTTATGTTGGGAGAAATCATAGCAGATTGGAATACTAAGAGGAATGGTCTGGTAGAGGAGAATAATTGGTCTGGGGCAAGAGGAGAGATTTGCAGGTGTGATTCCTCGTGTATGCCTATGTGGAAATGGTGGTGGGGGTGGGATGTGGACTTTCCCCACAGAAACAGGAGGAGAAGAATACATGGGTCCAGGTGCAGATAAATGAATAGATGTGATGGTGGGAAACAGTCTTGTTGGATTATTTCTGATTTTCTCCGAGAAATAGGTAGCATAATCCCTGAGGTGCATGAGCTTGGAAGAGCTGGTGTCAGAAATTTGAGGAAAAATGAAAAATTTGATAGTCAACCTAGGACACTGGGCAAGTGGATAGACTAGGGAAGTGTCATATGATTGTTGAGCATATGATTGTTGATAGTCCCTTTGAGGTTTGGTGGTAATAATTAAAGTGAGATCAGTTAGCATGGTTACAGTTTTCTTTAGCCATATCCAACTGCACAGATGCAAGAATGAAAAAAAAAAAGTCAAAGTTAAATTTAACTAGGTTTGGAGTTCTGCCAGTCAGGTGTGACATGCAAAAGAGGAATAGGGGTTGAAGGTGTAAGAAAGGAAGTGCTCAAAATGAAGGACTGGATGAGAAAGAAGTGAAAGAATAATGGTATCAAAGATAGGTAATAGTTTGTAGGTTTGGTGTGGTCAGTGGTTTGTAGGAGTCAGGAAGATAGAGGAGGTGAGCTGGAAAGGGGTTGTGGGCTCGGGGTAGGATGCTTGAAATTTCAGTGGGACAGGAAGTTGTGCTTGACAATAACAAGGACAAGGATCTGAACTTGTGAGTGATTGAGGCAAGGTAGACAGATCATGGTAACTGAAAGAATTTGTTAATGGTGACAGTAAACCAGGACCTAAAATGCGCATGGAATGGGGCTAGTGACCTGAGGGTCAGTAAACAATTGCTAGAGGGATAATAGTTGGAATAGTCTGATCCTGAGGATTTTTAGAGGGGAGAGAAAGAAAGTAGTCTGGGGACAGTGACAAGATACAAGGAATGCACCTACCTTATCACTAGACCCTGCAGTCAAGGGTATGGAGAAAACAGTTATTGCTTCCAGAGCAGTGTTCTCAGGGAAAGTCAGATTTCATTAGAGCAAGAAGGAAAGTGAGCATTCAGGGAAGACTTCAGGATTGGGGAAGGTAGAAGAGACAGAGCAGAGAATGTTGAGTTTCATATTGGGATTAGAGTGTGGGAATGAGGGGTGCCCTAGTAGTAGACAGAGACTTTTCATAAGTGACGTAAACAGATAAAGGTCACAGTGCAATTGTCTTGGAGGCTAAAGGCAGATAGTAGTGGCAGGACAGTAAGAGATATGAGGAGGTGGGCCTTGCTTCTCTCCTGCAAGTAGAAGCCTGGGAGGGGCTGGTTTTCTTTCAAGTGTGTGGAGTAGGGCCTCAATATCTTAGATATCTTTTAAACTTTTTTCTGTTTTTAAACTTACAGATCATTAGTGATTATCAGCACTTTAGATGGGCGAATTGCTGCCTTGGATCCAGAGAATCATGGTAAAAAGCAATGGGATTTGGATGTGGGATCCGGCTCCTTGGTTTCATCCAGCTTTAGCAAACCAGAGGTAAGAATTTTCATTTAACAGAAAAACTCAGCTGTAATGAGCAATTGCTGATATTAGTACTATTTATTTGCTTTTAGAGTTGGGGCTCAGGGCCCCATTGCCTAGCTGTGAGGCCTGTGTGCCTCTTACTATGTCCCCTTGGGGCAATTACTTTTTTTATTCCTCAGTTCCCCTGTTGTAATGAGGTAGATAATATTAATCACTTACTTTTTAGGGTTGTTTTGGACATGAATTATCTATAATTATATAAATGAATAACTAAGGATACTATCTGCTATATCAGTATAGCTTATTATTTAAGCTGTAACATGATCATTTGTTATTGTCACATTTTCCCTAAATAATAAAATAAATGTAATTAACTTAACTGTGCTTTAATAGTTAGAAATATGAGGGTGGAGCAAAAGCAGGTTTACAGTTGTGAGTATGTAAAAGTTTCTTCTTCTTTTCTTTTTTTAAACATCAGTGTATATTGATTGGTTGCCTCTCACATGCACCCTCATCAGGGGGATTGAACCTGCAGTCCAGGGAGGTGCCTTACACTGGGAATCGAACCCAAGACCCTTCAGTGCATGGGTCGATGCTCTAACCACTTAGACACGTTGGCCAGGGCAAGAGTTAATTCTTGTACTATTATTTATTAATTATTGCATTATTTTCTAGCCAAACAACTGTAAACCTACTTTTGCCCCACCCTATACATACTGCAAAATTTCATAAATGATTCTTTCTGTACATTTTCCCTCCAGTGTGCATCCTTATTGTAAGCATAATTCATCCGAAATTTTCTTAGAATGTAATTTTAGACAAATTTGGTTATTTGCAACAAGAGACCTGCTTTCAAAACTACTCTGCCATGTGACTCTATCCACTGAGCCAAACTGGTTTCGGCTGCACATTTTGTTTTATTTTTAAACTAGACCTAAAAGAGGATCAGCAAAATCAGAAGATTATAAGCTGTTTATATCTGAGGTAATATTACAATGTGCTGCAGGGTTGCAAAGCATGTATGTGTTTGCAAAGTAAAACATATACATTCATGAAATATAAATTGCTTGGTATGAACAGAGTAGGGTGCAAGTAGTGCTAATAACCTGAATGCTATAGTACAGTGGTCGGCAAACTCATTAGTCAACAGAGCCAAATATGTAACATATCAGCATAGTTTTTCTTTAGGTCTTTGGGTAGCATTTGGACTACACTTTGCCAAATCTAATTAGGTACAATATCCTTGAACTGTTTACTTGTCTATGTCTTGGAACACATTCATAAATACAAAAATCTTATATTTACTTAGAATGCACATTATAATTGTGTGCATATAACAAGTTTGTCCTTAGATGAATAGCTTTATATTTTCCTTTATTTAGAGATATATTTGTTTTTTGTTTCAGTTTTCTGTTAAATTGCCTTTGTTTTGTTTTTTTTCCTTCCCCTCTCTTAAAAAGAACAAACATGTCTATAGTTAGAGTTTGGGGTTTTGTTTTATTTTAGACTTGTTCTTCCCCAAGGGACACTGCGTTTCTGTTTCAGACAGTTTCAAAACAGACAGCCATGAAGCTGGAGCTCTCCAGCCTGCCCACTGACTCAGACTACATTCATTAAGAAGGGTCTTGCCAAAACTGGTTTGGCTCAGAAGGATACAGCGTCAGCCTGCAGACTGAAGGGTCCCAGGTTCGATTCTGGTCAAGGGCATGTACATTGGTTGCAGGCACATCCCCAGTAAGGGGTGTGTAAGAGGCAGCTGATCGATGATTCTCTCTCATCGATGTTTTTAACTCTCTATCCCTCTCTCTTCCTCTCTGTTAAAAATCAATAAAATATATTTAAGAAAAAGAAAAAGAAGGGTCTTCCCAGGTGGGGGAGCCTTTGGAGAGAATACACTTTTTATGGTTACTGATTCATGGTTCACAAAAGAGTCCATTAGTAAACCCTTTTGAGTATTACTTTATTAAAAGAAGTTTTTAAAGATTCTCAAGCTTATGCTATGGCCAGTGTGGCTGAGTTGATTGGACATCTCCTCATGCACCGAAAGATTACTGGTTTAATTCCCGGTTAGCACACATGCCTGGTTGTGGGCTCAATCTCTAGGAGGGGGTGTGCAGGAGACAGCTGATCCATCTTTCGCTCTCATATCAGTGTTTATCCTTGTCCCTCTCCCTTTCTCTCTCTGTAAAAATAAATTAAAAAATCTTTAAAAAGAATGATTCTCAAACTTATATTGAAAAATGCCAGGTCATTTTAGAGTTTTTATTTGTACATTAACTAGCATATATTCAGCCTGGCTGTGTCATGGATGTGGTGGTTTATTGTGAAAACTCACTGTCAACCATGTAGCAAACCCATCTACACACATACACACACACATACACACACACACACACAGAGGTAATACGCAGATTAGGCTGGGACACCGTATCAATCATGACCAGCTCAGGAGGAGGGGTCTGGCACAGGCCCAGAGCTTGAGAGAGCAACAGACAGGGCAGTCTATGCCCAGCCCCGGAGCTGGAGAGAACAACCCGCAGGGGGGCCAGGTTCGATTATGAACAAGGGCATGTACCTTGGTTGCAGGCTCCTCCCTGGCCGGGGCCCAGGTCAGGACTCATGCAGGAGGCAACCAATCATAGTTTGCCTCTCACATTGATGTTTATCTCTGTTCCATGCTCTTTAAAAATCAATGGGAAAATATCTTCATGCAAGGATTAAAAAAAAAAAAAAAGAAAAAAAGAAAGAAATGTCATATCCTATGAAAGAGACTCTTGAAAATGTCTAAAGAAAGTTTTCATTTTTTTTGTGGTGAAGGGACTGAGTCCATGTTGATGAAAACACTTTGGCGGCTGCAGTGGCCGGCAGTGGAAGCAGCAGAGGGATAATGGGGGCTGTGCCTTCCCCTGATCAGCCCTGTTGCCTCCCATCAGTAGGACATCCCCTGAGGGCTCCCGGACTGTGAGAGGGGGCAGGCTGGGCTGAGGGACACCCCTCCCCCCCATCCAGAGCACGAATTTTGTGCACTTGGCCTTTAGCATTTAAATAATTGCTTCAGTTAATTGCTTTTCTTTTAATTATAGGAATGAAGTATTGCTTTGATTCAATTTTGTTTTATTAATCCCTTAGCATGGCTGCAAGCAGTGCTGTGAACCAAACCAATTTATTTAAACTATAACCAAGTGAAAAATTGATTTGACCTAATTTTTTAAGAAATTGACTTCTCATGCACATTGTTTTTGTACTTCATGAATGTATATTAGTCTAAGTAAAGTCAGAGATGTTTCTAAAATCTGAATATGAAAAATATGCTTAAGAAATTAGTCTGGTAATTTTCCTTGCAGATTTTGTTTTGTAGGTTAAGTTTAGGTTAAGGAAAGAAAGGATGAAACAGTTTTTAATTGGTATTTCGCTGCTCTTGGGCATGAGTTAACAATTTTTGAAGATAATAAATACTAAATCATTTATGACTTATTTTTTTCTCCTCCATTACTTCTATTTCAAATTTACATTTTCTTTTATGCACATCACACAGAGTGACTTCTGCAGCTATTGTTCAGATCTGCTAAAATCTCACAAACTCTTACATTAGATCATCTTTCTTAGTCTTTGAGATATGATTTCCCAGGAACACTGTTCTTTTAGCAATTAAGCCTCCCTTACTCTCCCCATCATGGTAATTTAAATGTTTTCAGGGAAATAAAAAAAAAGTATTTTCTCAACACAATAATGTTTTTAAACTTTTTTTAAACTCACAAATAGTCAGTTCTGGCATGTAGTAGTCTGGTCAGTTTCTCATTTTGATTTATTATAACTTACCATTTTATGTTGTATACATTGTGCATAATTTTTGAAGAACTGAAATACAATATAAAAAAATATGCCTGTTAATTTTACTTCATGTTGCTTATTTTTATGATAAAGTACTTTATAATCTGGCAGAACATCCTATCTAATAAAGAGGGAATATGCCAATTGACCCTTACTCCATCCCAAAAGGTGATAGTGCCCACAGCCAATAAGAAGGGAATATGGTCATTGACTGCCCCACCCTCATAGATGGTGGTGCCCACAGCCACAAGATGTCAGTGCCCTGCCAGGGCAGCAGGCATGCAGTAAGGCTGGGCCTGCCCCCAGGTAGGCCCAGCCTTGCCAGACGCCTGCCTCTGAAGTCCCCCTGTCCCTTCCACCCCCCAGCTGCCCAGGTCTGTCCCGAGGCGCAGGCAAGCCTCAGATGGTGGCTGCCCAGCCAACCAGGGCTGCCTGAGGCACAGGTAACTAGGGCCGGCCAAGGCTTGCGCTGCTAGTAGTGGCAGCAGCAGAAATGTGATGGGACATTGCCTTCCATCCCTGAAGGCTCCTGGACTGTGAGAGGAGACAGGCTGAGCTGAGGGGACCCCCCTCCTCCAGTGCATGCATTTTCATGCACTGGGCCTCTAGTCTATATTATAATCAAAGGAGAATTTTAGGGCTGATAGAGATTTCTGGTAACAATTTTATAGGTTTGATTTTTTAAAATTGGTTTGAAAGAGAGAGAGAGAGAAACATTGATGAGAATTATTAATTTGTTGTCCCACATATTTATACATTCACTAGTTGATTCTTTTATGTGCCCTGACTGGCAATTGAATCCTCAATCTTGGTATATCAGGATGATGTTTCAGCCAAATGAGCTACCCAGCCAGGGCCCAATATATTTAATTCTTACATCTTTGGTTAGTTTTGAGTCTTTTAAAAAATATATTTTATTGATTTTTTATAGAGAGGAAGAGAGAGAAATAGAGATAGAAACATCGATGAGAGAGAATCATCGATCTGCTGCCTCTTGCACACCCCTTACTGGGGATGTGCCTGGAACCAATGTACATGCCCTTGACCAGAATCGAACCTGGGACCCTTCAGTCTGCAGGCTGACGCTCTATCCACTGAGCCAAACTGGTTTCGGCTTGAGTCTTTGTTTTTAAATGGATGTTGTGGATGCGGGGTTGGGAAAGAAATAATTGACATGGCATAGTTAAGCTTCCTACACCTTGAATTTACTTTTGCAGCAGCTACTTAAATTCTATAAGCTTCTTTTGAAATGTTTGAAATTTGGTGTTAATGATCCATAGTTATTTTCTGAATTTTTTAAAAAAATATATTTTATTGATTTTTTTATCGAGAGGAAGGGAGAGAGAGAGTTAGAAACATCGATGAGAGAGAAACATCCATCAGCTGCCTCTTGCACACCTCCTACTGTGGATGTGCCCGCAACCAAGGTACATGCCCTTGACCAGAATCGAACCTGGGACTCTTTAGTCCACAGGCCGACGCTCTATCCACTGAGCCAAACCGGTTTTGGCTGAAGTTTTCTTACAGAAAATAAAAAAAGCCTTGTGATGGATGGATATATATTAATACTTTTTCTTAATAAGTATATATATGTGTGTATGCACACACACACACACACACACACACACCATGGACATATATATACATATATGGTATACACATACATACTCACACATATGAAGTATGTGAGAGGTTCAAAATAACAGCCCTGGATTATTACATGACATAACAACTATTGTTTGATTAGCATCTATAGTTTTCTGAGTGATAGCAAATCAATTCTTTTTTTTTTTTTTTTTTTTTTTTTTTTGAGATAAAGAATCTCTTTTACTCAGCTTCTTTTTTTTATTTTTTTTATTTATTTTTATTTATTTATTTTTATTTTTTTTTTTATATATTTTATTGATTTTTTTTTGACCCCCTCCCTCCCTCCCACACATCCCCTCCCTCCCCAGAGTTTTGTGTCCATTGGTTGCACTTATATGCATGTATACAAGTCCTTCGGTTGATCTATTATCTCCCCCAGATCTTCCTCCCGTCCCCACTGTAACTGACAGTCTACTTGTTGATATACTGTCTCTATATCTATCTTATGGTTCATCAGTTTATAATGTTCTTTATTATCCACAAATGAGTGAGGTCATGTGGTGTTTCTCTTTCATTGACTGGCTTATTTCACTCAGCATGATGTTCTCCAATTCCATCCAGGATGCTGCAAATGATGAGAAATCCTTCTTTTTTATGGCAGCATAGTATTCCATTGTGTAGATGTACCATAGTTTTTGGATCCAATCATCTGCTGACGGACACTTAGGCTGTTTCCAAATTCTGGCTATTGTAGATTGTGCTGCTATGAACATAGGGGTGCATATATCCTTTCTGATTGGTGTTTCTAGTTTCTTGGGATATATTCCTAGCAGTGGGATTACTGGGTCAAATGGGAGTTCCATTTTCAGTTTTTTGAGGAAACTCCACACTGTTCTCCACAGTGGTTGCACCAGTCTACATTCCCACCAGCAGTGCACGAGGGTTCCTTTTTCTCCGCAACCTCGCCAACACTTGTCGTTTGTTGATTTGTTGATGTTGGCCATTCTGACAGGTGTGAGATGGTACCGCATTGTTGTTTTGATTTGCATCTCTTGGATAATTAGTGACTTTGAGCATGTTTTCATGTGCTTTTTGGCCTTCCTTCTGTCTTCTTTTGAAAATATTCTATTTAGGTCCATTGCCCATTTTTTAATTGGATCATTCATCTTCCTTTTATTTAGTTGTATAAGCTGTTTGTAGATGTTGGAGATTAAACCTTTATCAGTGGTAACATTTGCAAATATGTTCTCCCAAACAGTGGGCTTTCTTGTTTTGTTGATGGTTTCTTTTGCTGTAAAAAAGCTTTTTATTTTGATGTAGTCCCATTTGTTTATTTTCTCTTTAGCTTCCATTGCACTAGGGGTAGTATCAGTGAAGAAGTTTTTTTGGCATACGTCTGAGATTTTGTTGCCTGTGGATGCTTCAAGTATTTTTATGGTTTCCCGTCTGATGTTTAAGTCCTGTATCCATTTTGAGTTTATTTTTGTGTATGGTGTAAGTTGGTGATCTAGTTTCATTCTTTTGCATGTATCTGTCCAATTTTCCCAACACCATTTATTGAAGAGACTGTCTTGACTCCATTGTATATTAGTGCCTCCTTTGTCAAATATTAATTGAGCATAGTGATTTGGGTTGATATCTGGGTTCTCGATTCGATTCCATTGATCTATATGTCTGTTTTTGTGCCAGTACCAGGCTGTTTTGAGAACAGTGGCTTTGTAATACAGTTTGAAGTCTGGTATTGAGATACCTCCTACTTTACTCTTCTTTCTCAGGATTGCTGTGGCTATTCGGGGTCTTTTATTGTTCCAAATGAACTTTTGGAGAGTTCTTTCTAGGTCAGTGAAATATGCCGTTGGTATTTTAATGGGGAGTGCATTGAACTTATAGATTGCTTTAGGAAGTATGGACATTTTGATGATGTTGATTCTACCAATCCATGAACATGGTATGTTCTTCCATCTGTTTACATCTTCCTCTATTTCTTTTTTCAGTGTCGTGTAGTTTTCCGCGTATAGGTCCTTTACTTCCTTAGTTAAGTTTATTCCTAGGTATCTTAATTTTTTTGGTGCGATGGTAAATGGAATTGCTTTTTTAGTCTCTGTTTCTGTAGTTTCACTGTTGGTGTATAGAAATGCCATAGATTTCTTGGTGTTAATTTTGTATCCTGCTACATTGCCAAATTCATTTATTAAGCCAATTAGTTTTTTAATGGAGTCTTTTGGGTTTTTTATATACAATATCATGTCGTCTGCAAATAAGGATAACTTTACTTCTTCTTTTCCAATTTGGATGCCTTTTATTTCCTCCTCTTGTCTAATTGCAATGGCTAGTACTTCCAGTACTATGTCAAAGAGGAGTGGCGATAGTGGGCATCCCTGTCTTGTTCCTGTTCTTAGAGGGAATGGTTTTAGTTTTTGCCCATTGAGTATGATGTTGGCTGTGGGTTTATCATATATAGCTTTTATTACGTTGAGGTATGATCCTTGTACTCCCACCTTGTTAAGAGTTTTTATCAGGAAAGGGTGTTGGATTTTATCAAATGCTTTTTCTGCATCAATTGATATGACTATATGATTTTTATCTTTCAACTTGTTTATGTTATGTATCACGTTTATTGATTTGCGGATATTGTACCAACCTTGCATTCCTGGAATAAATCCTACTTGGTCATGGTGTATGATCTTTGTGATGCTCTGCTGGAGCCGATTTGCTAGAATTTTGTTGAGGATTTTGGCATCTATGTTCATGAGGGATATTGGCCTGTAATTCTCTTTCATTGAGTTGTCTTTATCGGGTTTTGGTATTAGGATGATGCTGGCTTCATAGAAGGAGTTTGGAAGTGTTCCTTCCTCTTGAATTTTTAGGAATAGTCTGAGGAGGATAGGTTTTAGTTCTTCCTTGAATGTTTGGTAAAACTCTCCTGTGAAGCCATCTGGCCCTGGGCTTTTGTTTGCTGGAAGATTTTTGATGACTGTTTCAATTTCTTCCCAAGTCACTGGTCTATTGAGATTTTTAGATTCTTCCTGATTGAGTTTTGGAAGTTTGTATTTTTCTAGGAATATGTCCATTTCCTCCAGGTTGTTCAGTTTGTTGGAATAGAGTTGTTCGTAGTATTTTGTAACAATCCATTGTATTTCGGTGGGGTCTGTTGTTATTTCACCTCTTTCATTTCTGATTTTGTTTATTTGGGTCCTCTCTCTTTGTTTCTTGGTTAGCCTGGCTAGAGGTCCATCTATCTTGTTTATTCTTTCAAAGAACCAGCTCTTGGTTTTGTTGATCTTATGTATTGTTTTTTTGGTCTCTATGTCGTTTATCTCTGCTCTGATTTTTGTTATTTCCTTCCTTCTGCTTACACTGGGTTTTTCTTGTTGCTCCTTTTCTAACTCTTTGAGTTGTAGAGTTAGATCATCTGTTACTATTTTTTCTAGTTTTTTGCAGTAGGCTTGTAAGGATATGAACTTCCCTCTCAAAACTGCTTTTGCTGTGTCCCAAAGATTTTGGATTGTTGTGCTTTCATTGTCATTTGTTTCCAGGATGTTTTTAATTTCTTCCTTGATTTCTCTGGTAACCCAGTCCTTGTTTAATAGCATGCTGTTTAGTCTCCATGTGTTTGATTTCTTTGGATTATTTTTATTGTAGTTAATTTCCAGTTTTATGCCATTATGGTCTGAGAAGATACTTGATATGATTTCTATCTTCTTGAATTTGAAGAGACTTTGCCTATGTCCCAAAATGTGGTCTATCTTTGAGAATGTCCCATGTGCACTTGAGAAGAATGTATATTCTGTGGCTTTGGGGTGGATTGTCCTGAAGATGTCAATTAATTCCATCTGGTCTAGTGAGTCATTTAGGATTGATATTTCTTTGCTGATTTTTTGTTTAGATGATTTGTCGAAGGGTGACAGTGGGGTATTAAAATCTCCTACTATGATTGTATTGCTATTAATCTCTCCCTTAATGTCCTCCAGGAGTTTTTTAATGTATTTGGTTGCTCCTGTATTGGGTGCATATATATTTACCAGGGTTATTTCTTCTTGTTGGATTGTTCCCTTTAGTATTATGAAGTGGCCTTCATTATCTCTTGTTATGTCCTTCACTCTGAGATCTAATTTGTCAGATATAAGTATTGCTACCCCAGCTTTTTTTTCATTTCCATTTGCCTGGAAAACTTTTTTCCATCCCTTCACCCTCAGTCTGTGTGCATCTCTTTTTCTGAGGTGGGTTTCCTGTAGACAACAGATGTATGGGTCTTGTTTTCTTATCCAATCTGTTACCCTATGTCTTTTGATTGGAGCATTTAATCCATTTACATTTAAGGTTATTATTGATAGGTACTCATTTGACGCCATTTTTATTCTATACCCGTGTTGCTTCTTCACTTCTTATTTCTTTATTTTTACAGTAGACCCTTTAGCATTTCTTGCATTGCTGGTTTGGTGGAGATAAATTCCTTCAGTCTTTTTTTGTCTGTGAAGCTCCTGATTTCCCCTTCAATTCTGATTGATAGCCTTGCTGGGTACAGTATTCTTGGATTCAGACCCTTCCTTTGCATGACTTTGTATATTTCATCCCATTCCCTTCTGGCCTGATAAGTTTCTGTTGAGAAATCAGTTGCTAGTCTGATGGGGGTTCCTTTGTATGTAACTTTCTGTCTCTCTCTGGCTGCTTTTAAGATTCTTACTTTGTCGTTGTTGTTTGCCAATTTAATTATAATGTGCCTTGGAGTCTGTCTTCTGGGATTCATTTTGCTTGGGACTCTGCGGGCATCTTGGATTTGTGTGGGTTTTTTCTTTTCTATTTCAGGAAAGTTTTCTGACATTATTTCTTGAAATACTTTTTCCATGTCTACCTCAGTTTCCTTTCCTTCTGGAACCCCTATTATTCGAATATTATTTTGTTTTGTTTTGTCCCAAAGCTCCCGTAGGCTCTCCTCCTGCTTTTTAATCTTTTTTTCTAGAAGTTGCTCTACTTGGATATTTTTTCCCATCGTATCTTCTAGCTCACTGATGCGGTCCTCTGCTTCATCTAGTCTACTCTTGATGCTTTCTATTGAGTTCTTCATGGTAGCGATGTCACTTTTCATTTCTTCTCGGTTCTTCTTCAGTTCCTCATGGCTCTTCTTCATTTCCTCATGGTTCTTTCTCATTTCTTCTTGGCTTTTGTCAAATTTCTCTTCCATTCTTTTTAGCCATGCTATGATCATTATTCTGAATTCTTGCTCTGGCAGGCTGCTTACCTCTGGCTCGTTTACTTCCTTTTCTGGTGATGCCTGCTTTTCTTTCACGTGCGGACTATGTTTTTGTCTCCCCATGGCCTCTCTTTTCAGGATGTCTGGTTATGTGGTATTCCTTCTCCTGCGTTGATTTTGAGGTACAAAATACAACACTACCAGGTACAACACAAGAGGCACTTAACAGGAATGTATTTACAATATTAATAACCTCTAATAAAGGTGAGCACTAGAGAAAGGCAACTTAGGGGATAGGAGAGAAGGAATAAAGGTAAAAATAAAATAAAGAAAAATTAAAAAAAAAATTAAATTAAAATTAAAAAAAAATTAAGTAAATTAAAAAAAAAAGAGGGATAAAGAGATAGAAAAAGAAGAAGAAAAAAAAAGTAATGACAAAATGAAGTTGTAAAACAGGGAAAAAAAGAAGAGGGAGAGAGAGAGAGAGAGAAAGAGAGAGAAGAAGCAAACTAAAAGAGAAATGGGAAACAAACTATATATATGTCGAGAATATTGCCATAGAAAAACCTCTGGACCCAGCCAATGCCAGTAACAATACTTGGAGATTAATACAAACTACAATATCCACTATTATTAAGTAAGGCTATGATATACAGAAGTAAAAGAAACAAACAAAAACAGAGGATTTAAAAAAAAATACAAAGCAACAATAACAATACAGGAATAAGCATAACAATTTCACTAAAAGGCATAAAAATTTACAATAATCAACCTTCACACATATAATGCGAAAAGGATAGAGGGGAGAATGGATTTTTTTTTTTTAACTAGTTAATACAGTGCAGAGATTGGTATTTATACACTTGGATCAGGGGTTGGAACTTAGGTCTATAAGTATAGTGAGAGCTTTAGCAGGGGATATACAGAGAGAATAGAGGAAAAACTAAAGCCGGAAAGGGATAGGATAAACTGTAGACTAAAGGGTAAAGTTTAGTAAGAGAGTGATAGTGTAAAGGTTGAGTTGAGATAGGGTTGAATGATGCTATAGTAGAGATTAAAATAGAATGAAGGTTACTCCCAATGTAAAATAATGAAAAAATAAAATGGTACTAGAGAGAGAAAAAAAAGAAAAGAAAAAAAAATAAATAAAATTTTTTTTTAAAAAATTGCAAAATAGCAGTAGTAATAGTGATGATGGAGATTGAAAAATGTAATAATTGAAAAGGTAAAATCAAGTAAGGAAAAAAGAAAAAAAAATTGTTTCTTAAGTAAAAGATATGAAAAATGAAAATTAAATAAAAGATGTAAAAAATGAAAATAAAATAAAGAATAGCAAAATTAGCATAAAAATGACCAGTACTGGTCACTCACTTCCTCAGTTAATGTATTTGGCACTTCTGATTCTCGGACCAGACAGTCTTGCAGTTCCCAGCTTTCCACTGCACCTCAGTTTTGTAAGATAATCCTTAATTTTTAGTAGACTATATCTTAGTTATTTGTGTCCATTTATTTTTGATTAATTAAAAGACAAAAGAAAAGAAAGAAAAAAAAAGAGAAAAAAAAAAAAAAAAAAGGGCAGTTTGTAATTCAGCTCTTAGGTGTCAGTGTTTCCGGTTTGACCTCCCAGTCTTTTTGGTTGCTCCGGCCTTCTTTCTCTATGGCTCTAGCTGGCAGGGTGCCAGCTGGCTCCCAGACTATCTCTTCTGGCTCCGATCCCTTGTTTCCAGGGAGGCACTTTCTCACTGCAAATTCCCCGGATATGCCCAACTAGGCTGTCCTTCCCTAGTATTCTGAAGCTAGGGGGTGAAGGGGATCAGGCGCCGAGGTGTCCAGATGTTCCGCCCTTGGCGGGACAGCCGCGATTCTTAACAATCTGTCCCGTGTCCCCTGGCTTTTTTTTAAAATAAAATAAAAAAAATTCCCGCTTCTGGGGAAGCTTATGCCAAACCCAGCACTAGATGTCGCTGCAGCCTTCTTAGGGCTCAGCTTTGCGGGCGCTCCATGGAGGCGGGGCCGGAACTCCCCGGCTACCGTGGCTGCCGGCACCGCGGGACCGCGATCTCTCAGGCTTTCCCCGCAAATTCTGACCTTTCCGTGGGTGACCGAAGAACTCCTTTGAATCCACGCGCCAGCGCCAACTCGGGCGTCTCAGCTACTGGATGGACCTCTCCGCTGTGGGCTTTCCCGGCCTCAGAGAAGCCACTCCTTTCTCACAGCGCCGCCGCCGCTGCTTCTGCCGCCGCCGCAGCCGCCGCGGCCGCCGCTGTGGCAGTGCTGGCCACTGGCTGGAAATCCTGTCCAGCGGATCGCTGCCTAGCTTCCTTGAAACCTCTGCTGCCCCTCAGCTGCCAATCAACCCTCCCTGAGCGACTCAGATGTTACTTTTATCCGTTCTGGGACCAGAGTCAGAACAAGTCCGACTGTTCGGTCGCCATCTTCAAGCTCCGCCCCTCGCAAATCAATTCTTATTTAATCCTTAACATAGGCTTATAAGATATTCTTATTAGCTCCCATTTCCCCCCCAGAAAATTAGACTCAAAATTGTTCAGAAATTTGTCTGATGTAGTAAAGGTGAGACTCACTGATCTTTGGACTTATTTATTGTTTTCTTTTCAATATTTTATTTTTTTGAAATATCTCAATACTTACCAATGTATTTGTATTACCTATACTAATAATTATAATTCTTAATGTACTTTATCAAGAATACCTTCTCAAATACATCATGTAGATAGCACGTTGGTGTGTGAATATTTAATACATAGAAATACTTCCATAATTAGAAATAACTGGCTTATAATGAAAATGCCTCACTGAAACGACCCTTTGATTCATTCATCTGTCTCCTTGAAAGTCTCACAGTAAAAGAGAATGTAAAAAACTTTTTTTTGTATCTTGTTTTGTTTTCATAATTTAGAGAGGAAGGAGAAGGAGAGATAGAAACATCAATGATGAGAGAGAATCTTTGATCGCCTACCTTCTGCTGGCCTCCCACTGGGGATAAAGCCTGAAACGTGGGCACATGATTGGAAATGAACCTTGGACCCTTCAGTCCGCAGGTGGACACTCAAGCCACTGAGCCAAACCAGCTAGAGCTGCTTTGGCTGTGGAGGTGTTGGGGGAGCAGGAAAAAGATGGGGGATAAGCAGCAGGCTAACATATCACCAAAGTGGCAGAAACATTAATCAGTAATTTTGGGACCAAATGACATAACCTTTTTAAAAAGTTGTGGAGATTGATTTTGAGGATCAAGTATAGTAAATTAATGTGAAGAATTTTGTAAAATGGTAAAGTGTTAGTTTTATTCCAAGGTTACATAGTGGCTGGTGGAGTCGGGGAGGGGACCCAGAAGTGGGGTGGGAGGAGGGGGCTGTGAGGTGATCATCTCGCTGTGGACATGTTTCCATTTCATGTGTTGGATCCCTGCTGTTGCCTCACCACCTCGATTTTCAAAACCTTTTAACTCTTACTGCTTCTTAGCTTATACTTGAGATTTGGCTTTTATAACCACCAGGACAGTGCATTGCTTTTCCCTCCTTCTTGGTTAGGGAATACATTGGATACAACTTTTTGGATTTGAGAATGTTGAGTCACTTCTTGAGAAAATGCAAATCCAGCTTCCAAAGTGAATGAGGGGAAGTTCTTTATAGAAAAATTCTAGCTAATAAATGTAGAAAGAATGATAGAATTAGAAATCATTACTTTATCCTCTTTATTGAACTAGTAATATCAATTGATACTAAAATGGTAAAAAGTTGATGGGACACTTTATTTTTTTATTAAAAAAATATATTTTATTGATTTTTTTACAGTGAGGAAGAGAGAGGGATAGAGAGTTAGAAACATCAATGAGAGAGAATCATCGATCAGCTGCCTCTTGCATACCCTCTACTGGGGATGTGCCCACAACCCAGGTACATGCTCTTGACCGAAATCAAACCTGGGACCTTTCAGTCCGCAGGCCGATGCTCTATCCACTGAGCCAAACCAGTTTTGGCTGATGGGACACTTTAAAACAGGGAGCAGACTGACTCCTCTGAATCCATTGATTAACAAATATGACCTAACACAGGGGTTGGCAAACTTTTCTATAAAGGGCTAGATAGTAAACATCTTGGGCTTTGTGGGCCGCTTGATCTCTGTAGGGGTAGTGGGAAAGCAGTTATAGATATAGACTGTGTGGCAATGAAACTTTATTTACCAAAACACATAGTTGGTTTTGGTCCATGAGCTATAGTTTGCTGACCTCTAATTTAGTAAGAAGTTTATAGCACCATATATGAAGTAGTCTTGTAAAAAAAAAAATTGAACCTGCATCAGATCAAAGCTCCAGGGTGGATTTTACTTTTCAACAAATACTGGGATAAAGGAACCAGTTCAAAATCTAGACTGTAGGACATTGTAGAGGAAGACTGAATATCTTTTCTCAAGTAAATCAGTGCACAAAAAAGGGAGTGGAAAGTGCTCTTAAGGGGAAAATTAATGTTAATTCTATTATGTAATGTTGGTATGATAATTATTTCTTAGCAATGAAGTATTTATAGGAAAATAACATGATGTCTGTAACTTTAAATAAAATAATTTAGTAAACAAATATATGGAATGTTGATAATCGTTGAAACTGTGTGATAGATTCATAGGGGTTTATTATATTGTTAGTTTTATTAAAATATTTATTATGCCTCATCTGGTGTGGCTCAGCTGGCAGGAATGTAATCCCATACACCAAAATGTCATGGGTTTCATTCCCGGTACCAGTCCTGGTGCTTACCAGAGGCAGCCAATCCATGTTTCTCTGAGTCTCTCTCCCTCCCTTCCCGTCTCTAAAAATCAATGAAAAAATGACCTCGGATAAGGAAAAGAAATAAGTAAAATATGTATTTTATATTTTATATGTTTAAAAATTTTTATATAAGTTAACATGAAGTTGCCTATACCCTGAAAAATGTATGTGTGGATGATACGTGGGTGGGAGGTGGTGGGTTGCATGGTTAAAGGAATTTTTGTTTTTATTGCTGGTTATGTTCATTTTACTAGTAGTACTTTCTACATTTTCTCAGTTGAAGTTCCTTCTGCCACTGGAAAATAAGAGTTATTTTCACATTCTGATTTCAAATAGCAGTCTCTGGTTACATGAGACTATTCATTGTGCCATGTAGATCTTGTTCAGAAACAAATTGAGTTTCTTTACCAAGTTGATTTGTGATTGCATGAAGACCTTGTTGGACCTTTGGTACTAGTTTGCTAGCCAATCTGACAAACCTCTTACTTTAAAATTATGAAAGAAAAAGCAAATGGGGGAAAACACACAGAAAACAAGAATTTATGTTTATAAAATGACTGAAGTGGGGAAGCAAGTTGCATAATTAGTTTGAGATGCAGAGCAGCAAATCAGAGCAAATAGCTGCTTACAGGGACCAGTCTGTGGAATATGAAAATGCATCAGGGTAACCTACATTTTCTTCCTCCAAGAGATTTGCTGCTGACTATCTGGGTGACTCATTCCTCTGCTGGAAAGTGAGGTAATGCTCTTGTGAGGGTTGATGTCATCTCTCCACCTGAACTGAATACATGTACTGCTTCCTGTGGCTCTCAAGGAAAAGCACCATCTGCTTTCACATATGTAGTCTGCAAAATTCACAGTGGTGCAAAGGTTAGCATACATGTGTATAACTTATAAGTGTCCAATTAGTGAAGAGCAGGGCTTTTTTTTTTTTTTAATAGATTTTTTTACAGAGAGGGAGAGAGAGGAATAGAGAGTTAGAAACATCGATGAGAGAGAATCATCGATCAGCTGCCTCTTGCACCACCCCTTCTGGGGATGTGCCCACAACCATGGTATATGCCCTTGACTGGAATCGAACCCGGGACCTTTCAGTCCTCAGGCCGACGCTCTATCCACTGAGCCAAACCGGTCTCAGCGAAGAGCAGGGCTTTAAGGGTGAAGTTTTAAAATCATAACCCAGAAATACATGATGAATCAGCATTGAATTATAATGCTTTTCTGTTGTTGATTTGGGTATTCTACTTTTCTCATTGATTTAAGTTTTTAAACAAGTCAATTTTTCACATTATAGCTTATCATACAAAAAACTTGAGGCCTGGTGCACAAAATTCATGCACAGGGGTGTGTATTCCTCAGCCTAGCCTGCACCCTCTCCAATCTGGGACATTCCTCTCACAATCCAGGACTGCTGACTCCCAACTGGTGACCTGCCTGCCTTCCTGATTGCCCCTAACTGCTTCTGCCTGCCAGCCTGATCACTCCCTAACCACTCCCCTGCCAGCCTGATTGATGTCTAACTGCTCCTCTGCCAGCCTGATTGCCCCCAACTGCTCTCCCCTGCAGGCTTGATTGCCCCCAACTGCCCTCCCTTGTAGGCCTGGTTCCGCTCAACTGCCCTTCCCTGCTGGCTTAATCGCCCACAACTGCCCTTCCGTGCAGGCCTGGCCCCTCCCAACTGCCCTCACCTGCTGGCCATCTTGTGGTGGCCATCTTGTGTCCAACTGGGGGCAGGATCTTGATCTTGTGTGTTGGAGTGATGGTCAATCTGCATATTACTCTTTTATTAGATAGGATAGAGGCCTGGTGCATGGGTGGAGACCAGCTGGTTTGCACTGAAGGGTGTCCCGGATCAGGGTGGGAATTCCCTTAGGGTATGGGGTGGTTTGGGAGATGGGCCAGTGGTGGTTTGCAGGCCGGCCATGCTCCCCAGTGACCCAAGCAGAGGCCCTGGTATCTGGAATTTATTTATCTTCTACAATTGAAACTTTGTAGCCTGGAATGAAGGCCTGAGCCAGCCAGAGCGGCAGAAGCTTGGCTTCCTCCATTACTCTAGCCTCCTGCTCTTTCAGCTCGGTGCCTGCTGCCATTTCTGTTGGAATTTACTTACCTTCTATAATTGAAACTTTGTACTCTTGAGTGGAGGCCTGGATCCACCTGGAGTGTGTGGAAAGCTTGGCTTCCTCCATTGCCAGGGAAACCCAAGCCTCTCTCTTGTTCTTTGTGGCTGCATCCATCTTGGTTAGGGTTAATTTGTATACTCTCTCTGATTGGCTGGTGGGTGTGGCTGGTGAGCGTGGCTGGTGGGGGTGGCTGGTGAGTGTAGCAGAGTGGTGGTTAATTGCATATTACTCCTTTATTAGGTAGGATTGTATTGTGTGTTCACCACACCAAGGCAAGTCTCCTTCCATCACAATCTGTCCCCCCTTGGCTATCTCCTACTTTCCCCCATCCCCATCCCCTGTGGAGATCACTTTATGATTTGACATTTGAAATGACATTTGAGATGTGCCTTGAGAGCACAGGTAGGATTTAGATAGTTGAAGAGGGTGAGAATGTGCTTCAGGTACAGAGAGTGAGCACGTGGCCTGGAGGCAGGAGAGATGAAGACCGGAAAGACCAGAGCACATGCCCCTCAGATGCCTGTCAGTGAGGGGACCTGAGAGGGAAACAGAAGACCCTCCATGGAAGGGGCAAGGCTGAGGAGAAAAGGAACCAACCATAGAGTGGTCAAACAAGGGAGATTGTGGGTCCTCCATGGGAAGGCAGGAAGAACAGGGGACTATGGGAAGGGGCAGGGCTGGGGGAACAGGGAAAGTTCTTGGGGGGAAAGGGGACGCTCCTTGGAAGGGGCAGTGTCCCATGTCATCCCTCCCTCCTCTCCTATCCTCCCTGCTCTGCCCCCTCCATGGAGGGTCCCTCCCCCCTGTCCTGTACCCTCAATGGAGGGTCCGCTATCCCCCTGCCTTATACCCCCCATGGAGGGTCCTCTGTCCCCCCTGCCCTGCACCCTCAATGGAGGGTCTTCTGTTGCCCTGCCCTGTCCCTCACTTATTGGCCTCTGAGAGGTGTGTGCTCAGGTCTCCAGTGTTCATCTCTCCTACCTCCAGGCCATGTTCCCACTTTCTGTACCTGAAGCACATCTCACCCTCTTCATTTGTATGGATTCTACGCCCTCAAATGTAATTTTAAATGCCAAATCACAGAATGACCTTTAAAAAATATAAACCTGATCATGTAATTCCCCACACAAGGGCCCTTTACTCACCCGTCCTCTCCTGCACCCAGCCAGCCTGGTTCTCCCTGCCCTGGGGGCACTTGCTGCTCCTTTGGTGGTGGCTTCCCCTTTCTCCATGTGGCCAGCTCTGTCTCAACAGCCAAGTCTGAGTTTAAATATGACAAGATCTTGGGGAGCTCTTCCTGAGCCTGCAAGGGAGTCTGACTACCTGGGATCAGGTCTAAACAGCCTTGTGGGGTGTCATGTGGCAACAGGTCACAGAACTAAGACAGGTCACAATGATAAGACAGGTTACAGAGGTAACCTGGCAACTGTCTTGGGTTAGGCAGGTGGTGAAGTTAACCAGGTGTTTCTTTGTGTTTAAATCAGTGATTGTACATTTATTGAGCACCAAATCCCAGACCCTGTACTGAACGTGCTGAAGTTGTGGCCCCACTCTGAGGTCCTGGCCCTCAGTGACCAGGTGTTCTTGAAAGTGGGAAGTGGGCAGGAGGGTGGGTCAGAGATGCCATGGGAGGGACTCAACATGCATTGCTGGCTTTGAGGCTAGAGAAAGGGATCACAGACCAAGGTTTTCTGGAGGCCTCTGGCAGCTGGCAGTGGCTTAGGCAGAGACATGGGACAGAATGGTCCCATAGGAGCAGATTCTGCTGGCACCCATGAGCAGAGGACGGGCTGGGTCTCCCAGCCCCTCTCAGCACCTGAAAGGTAACCTGTGAAGGCCCGCCCCCAAGACCCAGGTGCAGGGAGGGCCCCAGGAGGAGCACATGTGTTCAGTGAGTTTGGGACTGAAGGGCTCTTTTCTGATTTCATAGAATGTTATCTATATACTAGAAGCCTGGGGCACAAAATTCATGCACAGGAGGGGGGTGCTCAGCCTGCACCCTCTCCAATCTGGGATCCTTTGAGGGATGTCGACTACCTGGGATCAGGTCTAAGCAGGCAGTCGTACATCCCTCTCACAATCCAGGACTGCTGTCTCCCAACTACTCACCTGCCTGCCTTCCTGATTGCCCCTAACCACTTCTGCCTGCCAGCCTGATCACCCCTTAACCACTCCCCTACCAGCCTGATTGGTGTCTAACTGCTCCCTGCCAGCCTGTTTGCCCCCAACTTCCCTCCTCTGCAGGCCTGGTCTCTCCCAACTGCCCTCCCCTGCTAGTCATCTTGTAGTGGCCATCTTGTATCCATATGCGGGAAGCCATCTTTGACCACATGGGGGCAGCCATATTGTATGTTGGAGTGATGGTCAATCTGCATATTCTTCTTCTATTAGATAGGATAGAGGCCTGTTGCAGGAGTGGAGGCTGGCTGGTTTGCCCTAAAGGGTGTCCTGGATCAGGGTGGAGGTTTCCTTGGGTGTGGGGCAGCCTGGGCGAGGGGCCTGTGGCAATTTGCAGGCTGGCCATGCCCCGTGGATGACCCAAGTGGAGGCCCTGGTATCTGGGATTTGTTTTCCTCTACAATTGAAACTTTGTATCCTGGAGTGGAGCCAGGCCTTCTGATTGCTCTGTGGCTGCTGCCATTTCTTTTTTATTTTTTTTAATCCTTTTTAAAAAATTTTTTTTAATTTTTTTAATTTTTTATATCAATCTTTATTGTTCCTATTATTACAAAGGTTCCTCATTTCTTCTCCCTTCCACCAGGTCCCCACCCCCCCCTCCCCCCCCTCCCCACCCCTCATTGTCCTCATCCATAGGTTTACAGTTTATGTTCAGTCTCTTCCTCCCTCCCTTCCCCGCCCCCCCCCCCCCCCCATATCAGTCCACTCCCCTCCCATATCTCGGACTCTACTACAATGAACCGCTATTATTGTTCATCAGGATTTTCAATCTCCTTTTTTTGTTGTTGTTTTTTTTTGTTTTGTTTTGTTTAATTAATAAACTTTTACACTTCTAAGAATAAATTTTAAAATCTAATAATTTTAATTTTTTTTCTGCCCTGGGAATTGAGAGCAAACTTGTTTACATGTAAACTTGCCCTTAGGCTATCAAAAGGTATAGCCATTTAAGTGTAAATGGACACATTGTTTAAACATAGCTGCTGGTTGGAATTGGATTACCTGTCCTGGGTGGGAAGGGCTTGTCATTCCCTTTCTCCATTAAAATTAAGGTGTTAGCTTTAAAACCTCTTTTTGGCAAGAGACCTTAAACTTTCAGAACTTTAAATTTTTCAGATAGTAAATCAGTTACTTAGCATTTTCTCAAATCAATAATACCTCCACATGCCCAAGGATACACTTCACACAAAAGACATTTCCAAATAGGTCAACCAACCTCATCCAGGCCCCACACCAGGCACTCACAGATCAACACCCCAGCACTATACTAACTCAACACATCCAGATCTAAGCCTTCGTCATTTGATTCAGCAGACCCTCAAGTTCCCCCAAAAGTTTCCAGCCATGTCTGAGAGGCAGCCTTGGGGCTGAGGCAGGCGAGGAGCGTGCTGTTCCGGGCCTGGCTGCTCCGGGCCTGGCCTCTGTTGCTCTGGTTTGTTCCACAACCAGTTGCTCCGGGTCTGGCCACTGCCGCTCCCGACCTGGCTGCTCCGGGCGTCGCTGCTGCTGCTCCGGGCCTGGCCGCACCCAACCTGGCTGCTCCGGGCTCGGCTGCTCCGGACCTGGCCGCTCCCAGCCTGGCTGCTGCTGCTCCGGGCCTGGCCGCTCCCAGCCTGGGCTGCTGCCATTTCTGTTGGGATTTATGTAACTTCTATAATTGGAACTTTGTAGTCTTAAGCAGAGGCCTGGGCTGCCCAGGGTGTGCAGAAAGCTTGGTTTCCTCCATTGCTGGGGTCAATCTTAGCCTTCTGCTCTTTCCAGCTCTGTGGCTGCTGCCATTTCTGTTTGGATTCATGTGTTTCTATCATTGAAATTTTATAGCCTTGAGTGGAGGCCTAGGCCAGAAAGGGCAGTGGAAAGCTTGGCTTCCTGCATAGCTGGGGAAACCCAAGCATCCCTCCTGCTCTCTGTGGCATAGCCATCTTGGTTGGGTTTATTTGCATATTTGCTCCTGATTGGCTTGTGGGCATGGCTTTTGGGTATAGTTGAGTGATGGTTAATTTGCATATTATTGTTTTATTAGATAGGGTTATATATATAAGTATTTAAATATATTTAAATATACAATATAAATAATAATATGTAATAATATTGTTATTAAGGTTATAATATAATAATATAAGTATAGATATATATAAAAATAGTACCAAGCAAAAGGGAATGTATAATTCATAGAGAAATCATTCAGCTTTACATAGAGAAAAAAAGAGTGGTAGTTACCAGGGGCTAAGGGTGGGGAAATGGAATATACTGGCCAAATTTCTAGTTACAAGAATAACAAGTTCTGGGGATCTAATGTGCAGCATGGTGATTATATACCAGTATTTGAGAGTTGCTAAGATAGTAGATCTCAAATATTCTCAACACAAATAGAAAATGGTTGTGTAATGGAGGTGTTAGCTAATGCTGTGGTGATAATCATTTTGCAATATATGAATGTATGAAATCAACACATTATACACTTTAAATTTATACCCTGCAATGCCAATTCATCACAATACAACTGACAAAGAGATAAATTTGTGAAGTTTTTTAAATAACAAAAATAAAAAATAGTTCAGCTTTGAAAGTAGAAGTTTCCAGTTCCACTATAGTTTGCTTTATTTCAGTCCTGTCCAGAACTATGTAGGAGGCCCCCAGTATGAGGCCCCACAGAGGGAATCCATTTTCTAATACTACAGCTCACCTCCGGTTTCCTAGCTTTTGATGTAGCAAATAACCTCCTCCTTGCCCACTTGTATACAGGGACTAGAATTGTATCCAGGGCACAGCCAGTAGTTAAAAACATTAGTTATTTTTAAGTTTTAAATCTATGATTTAAAGGACAGTACAGATATAATAGTTTAAAATAAGATATCTGAGGAAAAAGATTTTAAAAACAAGGTATATGAGCTCAAACTGCTTGTATAGAATAAATATAGTCAAAGCACATTGACTAATTGCTGGAAAAGCAATTTCCAAAGAAAAAAAATTTTTCAGGTTCCAGCACAACTCTAAGCAACATAAGCACCCTTGTTATATGCACCAAGTGGCCAGATTATTATGATCTCTGAACACATAATAATCTGGCCACTCAATATGCTTATGTATAAGGGAAAGCTTGCAAATCTTGATATATCAAGGGACTAGGAGATAATGCCCCCAGCCTCTGGCTAGTAAGTCCTCTGCTTCTTTCAAACTACCCACAAAGCAGTATTTATACATGGAAAAAACATGATTTTTAAAATCCCAATTATGTGGTCAGTCTACACTGAATGGCGAGATTATTATGCATTCAGAGATCATAATAATCTGGCCACTCAGTGTATAAATTCCTAATAAGGTATGAGAGAGAGAGAGAGAGAGAGAGAGAGAGAGAGAGAGAGAGAGAACACCCAGGTGCCTAATAATGTGTCCATATTAGTCCCTTCTGGGATATGCACATGTTTGAGGAAGTGGACATAGCTTTCCGCAGTGGTAATTTCTACTCTTACTGGATAGTGGGTGGACATGGGTTCTGATCCTTAGTGCACGCCGACAACATCTTCAGGATGCCTGCCCGTGTCACCTATCTCATCCTCTCATACATACCTGCTGTAAGTGTGGTCCCCTCATTGCTAAAGGAAAGTGACATCATGGTGAAGGGCATGTCAATGGAATGGTAACTGGGCCCCAAATATTTACAAATCCATCGCGACCTGTTGTAGCAAGTGTATTGTGGATATAATGAAGGAAAATAGCACTACTAGATAAACCTGCTAGATATTACATTCCCTTAGTCTGTGACATTTGCATATGCTCTTCCTTTGTAGTTCAGGACTTTTGTCAAATATTCAATAGCCATCTGACATGTAACAGCACTTAACACATAACCTTGCTTAAATATTGGACCCACCCCATCAAGCCCCATGGGCGGGGCACACAGGCTGAGGTCCCCCATCAAGCCCTGAATAGTGGGAGGCACTGCCTCAGGTCCCGGGGCCTGTCTTCCGGTAGGAGTGCTGCCCGAGGTTCCAGTCAAGCTTTGTTGGGCGGGTTCGTGGCCTGAGGTCCCCTGTCAAGCCCCACCGGGACTGGACGCTGCTCATTAAGGCTCTTTAAGGGGAACTTTAAGAGGAACTCGGCCTCCATTGTGGGTACAGCCATCTTGTGTTACAGAATCCCTGCCTCCACTGTGAGTGCAACCATCTTGGTAATTTCAAACTTCAAAAACTTGCCCAAACAAAAATGATCTCTCCCTAACCTAACCCTTATATACCCAAATTTATCTGCCCAAACCTCCTGCTTGCGTTATCATCTGAGTGCCTCTCTCTTCCCCTTCCCCTTATCCCTCATACACCTTTTTCTTGAAACATTTGAAGATATATTAAATCTTCATCATGGCCCTGTACCATTAAATACTTCCTAATAGAGACATTCTCTTACATAATCACAGTACAGTTATCAACTTCATAAAATTATATTGATATTTTAATTTACCATTCATATTCCAATTTAATCAGTTGACCTAATAATGTATGTCTATTGTAGCATTCTCCATCTCAGTACATCTTGTCATCCAGACTTTGTCCTTTATGATATTGACATTTTTTAAGAATACAGTCTCTCTGCCCTTTTATTTAAGAATTGAAATTTCCTTCTGTGCTTGTCTGGTGTTTCTTGTGCTCAGATGCAGTTTGTGCATACTTGGTGAGGATTCTACATAGGTGATGTGTCCTCCCTTAGGGCATCAGTTTATCATTCAGGGATGCTATTAATTTTGGTCACTAGTCAAGGTATTGTCTGAATTCTTCCCTATATAATTACTTTTTTAAAAATTCTTGTAAATAAGAAGTGTGTGGGGAATACTTTAAGACCATTCAAATATCCTGCTTCTCATTAAATTTTCACCTAGATTTAACACCATAGCTGATTTTAGTTGGTCCGAAGGTTGTGGGTTATTGTTAAGCTGATTAACATAGCTGATTTTTGACCTGATTCAATCTTTATTATGATAATACAAAATGCTAATTTTTACAACTGCACCTCTCCCTTCATATTTACTGGTAGAAACTTGGCATTTTATTGCAATAAGAGTCTTCCCTTTCCTCTATATGTTATTTATTTTATCTATTTATTATCAGTATGACTCATGAATTCCTTTATTTTCCCTAATGATTTATAATTCGGTACTTAATTATTTTGGTACTTAAACTCTTCCAAATGTTGTTGGTGGCATATTCCTATCTTTTTTTTGTTGTTGTTGTTCTTTTTTTGTTAAAAAAATTACATCTGTTCTTTCTAGAATAATTAATCCGATGTTAAAGGCTGAACTTATACCTACCCTGTCAGTCTTGGTATCAACCACTTGTCTGGGAAGCCTTGTTGCCTTTGGTGAGGACTGGAATTAAATAACAAAATCTGGGCACTAGATTTGAGTGCATTATTGTTATACCCATTTTATAAACAAATGTAAGATCATTAGCATAACTGGTAAATATTTCTTAGACTTACAATAAGCACTTCTTGAGGATATAATGGTGTCTCAGTTTATAGGACAGCAATACTTTAAATACAGTTTGCTTTCCTTATGATGGGCACACTTGAACCTTAAGTCCTTCTTGGTAAAAGGTGTTCTCCAAAAGTAAGCATGGTTAACTTTCAGGTTTAGGTTTTGCTCAAATATTGCATTCTCAGCAGGGTCTACCCTTAACACCCCACTGACTGGCTCTTCCCCTACCACATGCATATTTTCCAGTCCCCTTTATCTTGTTCTATTTTTCCCCCTCTGGCATTTATCACCTAACTTACCCTATAATTATTCATTAATTTGTCTGCAGACACTAGAGTTTGAGCTCCAGAGTGGCAGAAATTGTTTTTATTTTATTATATTTATTTTGCTCATTAGTTTGTCCTAAGCAATAGAATAGTATCTGGCACATAGTAGGCCCTCAGTAAACATTGTTAAGGAGGAAGGATAACTGAGAACATAAAATCACTAAGTTACCAGTTGGTTTCTAGGCTTTTAATACACAGCTGACTTGAGAAAGTAAGTACAAGAAAGGATGGGCTACTGCATGAATCAACTTGTGTTCTTGGATCTGAGTCTATGACTGCAATTGGCCTGGATAAAATAGGCCTGGAAAGTACTGCATATGCTGTCCCCTGCTAGAAAAATCTACATTAGCATGTTAATCACTATAAGAACCCCTGTATTAATAGTAACCTCTTCTTGAACTCACTTGATCACAGAACTCTCTTTGGTAACTCACATATCATATGGGACACTCCTGGCAAACAATTTGAGAAAAAGCAAACAGGAGAACTTCATGGAGGCCCCTGGAGAGGTGGCAGTTCTTTTTAATTACTTCTGTTTTTACTATGATGATACAAAATACCACCAGCACAATGGTGACCTGTGCTGCTGAGAAGGAAGCTGGAGTCCCTCCAGCTCGTAGTTATTCCTCTTACAGCAAAGGTCCTTTTCAAATGTAGCTTTTATTTTAGGTTTTCGGGAATAAGATAATCATTCCTTCCCTGGATGGAGACCTCTTCCAGTTGGACCAAGACCGTCAGAGCATGGAAATAGTCCCTTTTACAGTTGAATCACTTCTTGAATCGTCTTACAAGTTTGGAGATGATGTTGTTTTGGTTGGAGGACAGACTCTCACTACATATGGACTCAGTGCATATAGTGGAAAGGTGAGTGAAAATACTGAATTTATTTGGGGAGAAATCAGAATAAATAGTAATAGAAGTAATTTCTTAAACTATTCTATTTCTGGTTGAGGTTTATTAAAATTTCCCCCAAGGATATCATTTGGTATAATAAAAGAACTATAAAGTAGAACAGGGAAATATTACTAAAAGAAACTAGATTTATCCAAGATAACAATGAACAGCAGAGCCAGGACAGCAGGAGCAAGACAAGAGGTTCTTCTCTGTGGTGGTGCATTTATTGCACATTATTTTGAAATCCTCACATTATTCCTAAGGGTTACATATTTTTGTTTGCATTTGGACAGATGAAGAGCCCTCCAAAGATTAATAACTATTCTGAGAATAATATACCGCTTATTTCTTTATCTACTAGTAGTTTGATCTTATAATAAGAGGATTCAAGAAGAAAGTTGTACTTATGTTAAAGTTGAGGAAACTGAGACTTTAAAAGAGTCAGAAGTTTCCAAGGTCAGATTTGACTTGATCTGTCTGGTGACAGTCGTGCTGATAAGCCCTAGACTTCGTCCATTATTAGTTCTTATGATGTGATCATAATCTTCTAAATTTGCATTTTGTGCCCTAGTGGGTTTGACTCAGTGATAGAGGATCCGCCTGCGGACTGAAGGATCCCGGGTTCTATTCTGGAAAGGTCACATGCCCAGTTCCGGGCTTGATTCCCAGTAGGGGGCATGCAGGAGGCAGTGATTCTTTCTCATTATTGATGTTTCTATCTCTCTGTTCCTCTCCCTTCCTGTCTGAAATAAAAATATATATATATATTTAAAAAATAAATAAAAAATAAAATTGCATCTTGCAATTAAAATCCATCATTAGGAATAACTAATTAAAAACATTTTTTAGAAAGGTAAAAATCTTTTTTTAATTCCTAACACCTGTTATTTGACTATCTTATATATAGATTTAAGACTAAAACAAGGAAAAATAGAAAAATTACCTTTTGAACCTGAGTTTTTCATACTTGGGCAATTCCCTGTGTAAGTGTTAGGTCCGTAGCACTTGCTGCAGATCCTTCTACTTCTCCACCTCCTGATACTGCAGTGCACTGAGGAGGCCTCAAGTCCTCTGTGTATTTCAGAATTTTTTTTAAACACAGCCATGAACCAGATCCTCAGGTCCCTGATTTGATGTGCTTCTGCAAAATTCTGGTATTCTAGTAAATATGCTTCTTTCTGTTAGGATTTTAGTTTGGTTCATATTAAGAGTTTTCCTTTTTCTTTTAATGAAGATTTGAAGGAAGTACTTTGAAATACTACAGCTATTAGAAGAGGTTCACATTTTTAAAAACCAACTACTTCTGTAATGTGGAAACTCTGAGGTTGATTATGTTTTTAATTCATCAGAAATTATATTGATCTTGTTAAGATATCAAGATTGGTTACCCATTTCTTTTTGTATCTTCTATGGAATGCTCAAAGTAAGACTAAAATGATCTAAGTCCCTGGAATATTCATTGCTGCTTTTATGGTTCAAAATAACTAATTTTAGGGGTTGGTAATCTAAGATGCTTCTTAATAGTTGGGTGCTTCATCCATACTTTTCTTTTTTAAAAATATAAATGATAGATTCTTTTAATAGCCCTGGCCTCCTGTAACTTGTATTTTTAAAAACTAATTAAAAATATATTTTTATTAATTTTAGAGAGGAAGGGAGAGGGAGAGAGAGAGAGAGACATCAATGATGAGAGAGATCATTAATCGGCTGCATCCTGCATGTCCCTTGCTGGGGATGGGGATTGAGCCTGCAACCTGGACACGTACCCTTTAGTGGAATCAAACCTGGGACACTCCAGTCCATAGGCTGACACGCTATCACCTGAACAAAACCAGCTAGGGCTAAACTAATTTTATATGTTTTTTCAGGTGAGGTACATCTGTTCAGCGTTGGGTTGTCGCCGATGGGATAATGATGAAATGGAACAAGAAGACATCCTGCTTCTGCAACGCACCCAGAAAACTGTTAGAGCTGTTGGGCCTCGCAAGGGCAATGAGAAGTGTGTATTCAGATCATGTTGCTGCTAGTATTATTTAGAATCACACCAAGACTGAAACTATTCAGATTTTTCTTTGCAGATTTTCTGAATTCTTTTGCTTCCCTAGAAGCATACTATTCTTTAAAGAAAAATGTAAGCCCTAAATTAAAAATGGCCTCATGATTATTAACAAATTCTGTACTGGGTTTCTATCCATATGCTCAGGATTTGGTAACTAGAAGGAGTCTCATACAATGTTGATATATGAGTTTAGTCTTAGGATAATGATATTTTTCAGAGCAAGCTTACTGATCAACATTTTTTCAATACAAAAATCTCTCAAGAGAAAGTTAATGTGCTTTATTTCAGCTTGGACTGTTTTGACTTTGAGTTCTCTCTGTTATGTAGTAGTTTTATAGTTTTTCTGATTACCCTGATTTTAAAATAATAATTTAGTCTATTTTCTTCTTAAAGTATGAAGATACAATTTATTTGGTCAAATTTTTTTTCAAATAATAAATTCTTACATAATTTTTACTTTTAAATATATGATTAAAAATAAGATGGTTGGATAAGATATGCTGTTCTTAAATTATATACATGTGTGATTTTTAAAAACCTAGCATTTATTTTTATTTATTTTAAAATATTTTTTTAATTGATTTTAGAGAGGCAGGGGGAGAGAGAGAGAGAGAGAGAGAGAGAGAGAGAGAGAGAGAGAGAGAGAGAGAGAAAGAAACATGAATGATGAGAGAGAATCATTAATCACCTGCCTCCTTCACACTCCCACTGGGAATTGAGCCCACAACTTGGGCATGTGCCCTTGACTGGAATCGAACCTGGGACTCTATCTCCTGAGCCAAATCAGCTAGGCCTAAAAACCTAATATTTAAATGTTAAATTGCCTTTGTAGTAATAATAATTTTCGATCCTATCTTTATCTTTGGAAAGTAAACCAGATTTTCATTTTTGTTGTTGTTGTTTATCTTCACCTGAGGATATTTTCCCATTGATTTTTAGGGAGTGTGGAAGAGAGAGGGAAAGACAGAGAGAAACATCAACGTGAAACATCAATTGGTTGCCTCCTGCACTAGCCCTGACCAGGGCTCGGGTTGGGGAGGAGTCTGTAACCAAGGTATATGCCCTTGTAAGGAATCGAACCCGGGACCAACCCGCAGACCAACGCTATATCCACTGAACCAAACCAACTAGGGCTAATCCAGTCTTTCAAATTTAGTTATATATGATGCAGTATTAATTCATTTTCTTTTCCTAAAAATTGTTTTCTCTAACTCTGTTAAGAATGCATTTTTAAAATTTTTATTTTCTTACATTTATTGGACTGTGAGTAACATTTTGTATCTGCTGGCAACCTAAACTTTTGTATCCTTGATAGGAATTTGCTTTTTTGTTTATTTTTTAAGTGTTTGAGTGCTTGCCCGTTGCTCAGCCACCATAGGAACAGATGTTCAAATTAATTAGAATTTTGAGTCACTATAAAGGAAGAGTCTGTGGTCTAAGGTCTAAGACTCATGTTTCTTAAGTATATATTTTTTAGTAGATGTAATTTTAAGGCCATTTTATATGTAAGTGACAAGATATTATACTGTTAATAGTTGATTTTTCTGTAAATTAAATATGGAGGGAATATTATTATTATCACTTTATGAATAAGGACATCAAAACTCAGAAAAGGGTACATGACTTGCCAGCTCTCAGTCAATAGAGATTGGAGGTAAGGTGTGTGACCTTCAGGATATACCTGGTCACATTGCCATTCAGGACGTGTTTCCACATAATTTTAAAATTGATGTATCCATCTTGCCTTTTACATTGGTTTATTGGGAGATACTAATTTCTTTGCACTTGAATGAAATATGGCCAGACTTGAATTAAGAAGTAAGTCTGACTGCATGCTATCTCATTTTAATATGACTTTTATGTGTTGTTGTTTTTTTAATCATCCTGATTTGGAATTGTAAACATTTGTTAATTTTTGAGAGAAAATCTGTCCCATAGCTGATGTCAGCTCACAACTTTCCAAAACCTGGCTCTAAAGCAGTGATTCCCAAAGTGGTCTATATCGACCCCCAGGGGTCTATGACAACCTGCAAGGGGTCTGCATCAGCGAAAAAAAAATTTGGGGGTCCATGAAATGAAAATGGGGGTCCACGATAGTGGATCTCAACATACACTGATAGTACCTATTTACTTACATCATATTATCTTATAATATAAAAACATATAAATTATTTATAAAAGTACCTATGAAGTAAAAAATTTATTATATATGTTTATAAAATTGTGTAAGTTGTAGGATAAAAACCTGCACATAATGATATACCAGTATCATCTTGTTACAAGCATACGCGCAGTAAACATTCTTGCCAATTTTTATCTCAAAGCTTCGCGAACTTGCACCGACTTGTTCAATTCGTCACTCTATAAATATGAATGTGAGAAAAATACGTTCATTCGTTTCCTGAATCTTGAATAGGAAAGTGCTGAGAAAATATTTAAAAAAATATAAACTGGTAGTTTATCATACAAATTATAGTGAATCAGTGTTATTTTGTTTGAGAATGCGGGAGAAAAGTAGGTACATTATTTTTTATTAAATTTTAACACTAAACTTCACTACAGTTAGAAATTTACAAAAAAATCAATATCAGGTAAGTAGGGGGTCTACCCGAAACCGAAAAACATGGCAGGGGGTCTACGGCACAAACAAGTTTGGGAACCTGTGCTCTAAAGAGTCAGGACAAAGTTATGCCCTCTAGTGGCATAAATTAGCAGTGCTTCTTTCTTGAAGATTATGTTTTCTTTTTTTCATCACCAAATCTTAATGTTTGCAATTTCCCTCTAGAAAAGTTATTTATTTGGTCCCCTCTTTTCAAGTGTAAATTTCTAAAACATGCATTTGTAAATTTAAGGTGGAATTTCAGTGTTGGCCACTTTGAACTTCAGTATATTCCAGACATGGAAACTAGAGCCGGATTTATTGAAAGCACTGTAAAACCCAGTCAGAACAAAGAGTCTGAAATTACCTCAGATGTGGAAGAACAGGAAGCTGCCATAGTGGACACAGTGATAAAAATCTCTGTTGCGGATTGGAAAGTTAAGGCCTTTAATAAAAAGGGAGGACATCTAGAATGGGAATATCAGGTAACTGAAACCACTGAGAATTTATGAACTGTTTCTTCCTTTTTCAGTTTGACCAAACATATTGAATATTGGGAAGTGATCCCAATTTGGATTTTTAACTTGTTCTCTATGCATTAAGAAATTTGTGGTTTTATGCCTGTTAGAATGGTTATTATGAAAAAGACGAAAGAGAGTTGTTGATGAATGGTGTATAATAGTGTATCTATGTGCACTGTTGGTGGGAATGTAGGTGAATTGGTGCAGCCACTGTGGAAAACAGTATGAGCTTCCTTAAAAAATTAAAAATAGACCTTCCATATGATCCAGCAATCCCACTTCTGGGTAAATTAGCAAAGGAAGTGAAATTAGTATCTCAAGGAAATATTTTCACTCCCATGTTCACTATAGCATTATTCACAGTAGCCCAAATATGGAATCAGTCTAAGTGTCCATTATTGGATGAATGGTTAAAGGAAATGTGGTGTATCTTTTTATAGTAGAATATTATCCAGCCTTAATAAAGGGAATACTGTCATTTGCAACATTGATGAACCTGGAGGACATTATGCCAAGTGAAATGAGCCAGGCACAAAAATTTAAATATTGCATCATTTCACCTATATGTGGAATCTAAAAAAAGTTGAGATTATAGAAGCAGAGGGTAGGTGGTTAGGAAAAAGGAGAAATGGGGAGATGTTGGTCAGGGGTACAGAGTTTCAGTTATGCAGGATGACTAAATTCTGGAGATGTAATGTATAGCATAGTGACGAGTGTAGTTGGTAATTCTGTTTGTATACTTGAAATTTGCATGAGTAAAGATCTTTTTAAAAAAAAAAAAACTTTCTAGCTTTATTGAGTAAAATTGACAAGTAAAAATTGTATCTATTTGGTTTGTACATTGTGCTGATTTGATGTATATACACATTGTGAAATTCTTACCATACATACACAGTAACTGTGTGAGGTGATAAGTATGTTAATTAGCTTAATTATGCTAATAATTCCACAATGTATACATATATCAACATATCACATTTTGCTTTATATATACATTTTTGTCAATTATACCTTAATAAATCTAGAAAAATAAAAAAATTAAAATAAATTTGTGATGTTAAGTAGCATTTTATAAGCTGGAATACATAAAGAATGATTTTAAACTTTTTTTCCACTTTTGTTTAGTTTTGTACTCCCATTGCATCTGCCTGGTTGGTGAAGGATGGCAAAGTCATTCCCATCAGTCTTTTTGATGATACAACTTATACATCTAATGATGGTGTTTTAGAAAATGAAGAAGATATTGTAGAAGCTGCCCGAGGAGCCACAGAAAGTAGTGTTTACTTGGGTGAGTGTCTCTTATCTAATGATAATACAAATTAACATCTAGATTTGATTTCTACACAGTGCTGATAATAATTTTAATTCCTAAGTACGTTCTCTGCCTTAGATTGCACTGAGATTTATACTTTGGTTTCCATTCATGCTATTTTGTTTCATTTAACCAATTCTGAAACTTTCAATTACTATAGCTTTTTTACTCTCTGAGACCTGTATTAGGAAGGCTTAGAAATGTTGCCATTATATATATCCTATATAATAAAAGGCTAATATGCAAATCAACCGGACAGCAGAATGACTGGTTGCTATGATATGCACTGAGGGGGGGGGGAGTGTCCCTCAGCCCAGCTTGCACCCTTTCTAATCCTGGACCCCTCAGGGGATGCTCGACTGACTCTTGCAATCTGGGACGGCTGGCTTAACCACTGGCTCCTAACTGCTCGCCTGCTTGATCAACACTAACCCCTCTGCCTACCTACCTGATCGCCCCTAACCCCTCTGCCTGCTTACCTGATCATCCCTAACCACCTCTGCCTGCCTACTTGATTACCCCTAACTGCTCCCCTGCTGGCCTGATCACCCCTAACTGCCTCTGCATCTCCCCACACCCGGGACCCAGGATTCCCTCTTCTGGCCACTCATAGGTACCCGGGACCCAGGTGTCCCTCTCTCTGGCCTACAGCAGGCACCCAGGACCCGGGCCAGCTTCGCCTAGGCCGGCCACAGCTGTAGGGGACTGTGGAAGGGGCGGTTTGTCCCTCTCCTGGGCTGCAGCTGCAGGCATAGCCACTAGTACCCAGGACTATGGGGTGGGTGGCTTGTTCCTCTCGCAGGCCACAGTCTGGCTGGTCCCCATTCCTCTCTTCCCAGTGTTGAGTGTCTCAGTCCTTATGGCATGATGACATGAGGGCCTGATGACCATTTGCATATCAGCTCTTTATTATATAGGATGATTTCAAATTACTGATATGTCTTTAAAGTCTAAAACTTCTTACATTTGTATTTGTACTTACAATTTGTTCCTCCCTTGAAGATTATGTTTATTGATTTTTTTTAAAAGACATGGATGAATTTTTTAAAAATATATTTTTATTTATTTCTGAGAGGAAAGGAGAGGGAAAGAGAGATAAGAAACATCAATAATGAGAGAGAATCATTGATCGACTGTCTTCTGCACATCCCCCACCTGGGATTGAGTCTGCAATCCAGGCATGTGACCTTGACTGGAATCAAACCTGGAACCCTTCAGTCTGCATGCCAACGCTCTATCCACTGAGCCAAACCAGCTAGGGCTTTTTTTTTTTTTTTTTGCATCTATACAACTTATCTGAAAAATAAAAATAAAATTTTGAAGTGCTTCTAGGCAATTGAAGGCCTTTAGTATAATAACTTTAAAAAACCCTGAATCTAATTTTTGAACTAGTGTTGGTGGTCAGATACAAATTTCTTTAAGCTCACCACTCTTCTCAATGAAATGCATGAATTTGAAAGATTAACGTGTCACATATGTTTTATGGTAATATTTAACTGAATTGTTAGCAATGTCTCTGGAATTATAGATATTTAAGTTTCCTTAAGGAGAATGTTACTTCATCTAAATTATTAACCTCATAAGAGTACAATGACTTCTTCAAATTTTCCTACTGAGTTTTCCAGTAATGACTGAAAGTTGTTATTCAGTGAGAAACATTGATTGGACCTTATGTATAACTTTCTTCCCATATTTTTATTGAATAGCCTTTGGGTCCTTTGAGTGCATCAAGCATGATCTTCTCTGAGAAGAGTTATGTAATACATGAAAGATAACTATAATTAACCTAATATTATTAAATCAAAGTGAGCCTTTTTGAAAAAGAATTATTGGTGTTTGATTCCAAACATAATTGATAATGTTCTGGTTGATTCAGGAACGTACAGAGGCCAGCCATATCTGCAGACATCTGTCAGAATTTCAGAAAAGTTTCCTACAAATCCCAAGGCCTTGGAATCTGTTAATAATAAAAATGAAATTATTCCTTTGCCAACAATCAAATGGAAACCCTTAATACGTGAGTTGTAAACTTCTTAAAAGTTTATTAACATGTTCACAGGGCTGATGATGATGTCTATTCCTAGTTTTGACTGTCACAGAAATTACAACATTATATTCTCTGATAAACTAGAAAGATATTTCAGATGTTATGCATTTTTTAAAATCCTCACCTGAGCACATGTTTACAGAGAGGAAGGAGGTGGCAGGAGAGGGAAACATTGATCAGTTGCCTTCCCTACACACCCCAACTGGGATCAAACCTGTAACCCAGGTATGTACCCTGACCAGGAATCGAACTGGCAACCTTTCGGTATACAGTATGACACTCAACCAACTGAGTCACTCCAGCTGGGCAATTGTTAAAGAATTTTTTATTTTATTTTATTATTTTTAAATATATATTTTTATTGATTTCAAAGAGGAAGAGAGAGCTAGCAACATCAGTGATAAGAGAGAATCTTTGATAAGATTCTACACCCCCCTAATGGGGGATCGAGCCTGAAACCTAGGCATGTGCCCTAATGGGAATTGAATTGAGACCTCCTGTTTATAGTCAGTGCTCAACCACTGAGTCACTATGACTGGGCAATGAATTTTAATTAGCATTTAGAACATGGTTTCATTAAAATAGCAGTTGCTTCACTAGAATGCAATGTTAATAAAATATTTCTCTCTACAATTTAGAAAAACTTTTAACCATTCACCAACCATGCCTGTGTGTCAGCTCTTAACCTACCTATATCAACAATATTTATGAAAAAATTATCTGGTCATATCAAATTTTTTGAAACATTTAATGAGTTAAAATAAAATACTAGGCTACCTACTTTCTTCAGTTATCTTTTTGTCCCTTTTGTATATTTTTTATCACATGCTTTTAATTTGTTTATAGGATTCGTCTTCTCTACAAGACTGCTTTTTAAGGGAAAGAACCTTGAGCCATTTGTTTGACTTCCATGTTTGAACTAAACTGTAGTTGAATAGCTGTTTTTTTAATGAATGCGGTACATGTGTTTTCATGAAAGTCATTGCAGTTAAGCTTTTTATATTTTCTTTTAGATTCTCCTTCAAGAACGCCTATCTTGGTAGGGTCTGATGAATTTGACAAATGTCTTAGTAATGATAAGTTTTCTCATGAAGAGTACAGTAATGGCGCACTTTCAATCTTGCAGTATCCATATGGTAAGTATGATTACGCTTGGATTGAAAATGCTGTTTTGTTTCTAATTTATGTATTGATTTGAAATTAATTATGTAATTCAAATGAAAAGTAGTTATTTGGGGGTGGGGTTAGAAAATAAAATACTGTGAAAGGCAATATTGTGAATGTCAGCCAAGTTGCAAACTCCAAAGTCAGATTGCCAGAGTTCAAATTAGTTTTGCCACATACTGAGATGGGAACTTAATTTTACTGTCTTGGTTCCTTCATTTGTAAAACAAGGATGGTGACCCTTGTGTCTGTTTCTTGGGGTGTTGTGAGATCTAGGTGAGATAATGCGCATACAGTGTTAACATTGTGCCTGGCAAGTAAGTGTTCAGTAGGCATTAGCTATTCTTACTAGTTCTTATTCAGTTATCAGCATATATAATGTAGTCAAAATAAAATCAGACAGTATAATGAAGAAAACAGGTGTTTCCATAGAGCTATGTGAAAATGCTGTAAAATGAGGTTTTAATTTTGTTCGCAGACAAGATAAATTATTGCAAAAGTCAAGAATAGGTGAACCCTGCCGGGACTGGTTTGGCTCAATGGATAGAGTGTCGTCTTGGGGACTGAAGGGTCCCGGGTTCGATTCCGGTCAAAAGCATGTACCTTGGTTGCAGGCATATCCCCAGTAGGGGGTGTGTAAGAGGCAGCTGATCGATGACTCTCTCTCATCTATGTTTCTAACTCTCTATCTCTCTCCCTTCCTCTCTGTACAAAATTAATAAAATACATTTTTTTAAAAAAATAAGTGAACCCTGTCATGAAATACATTCATATATATTTAAAGTTAGGATATATATATATATATATATATATATATATATATATATATATTTTTTTTTTTTTTTTTAAATATATTTTATTGATTTTTAACAGAGAGGAAGGGAGAGATATAGAGAGCTAGAAATGTCGATGAGAGAGAAACATCGACCAGCTGCCTCTTACACATCCCCTACTGGGGATGTGCCCGCAGCCCAGGTACATGCCCTTGACGGGAATCGAACCTGGGACCTTTCAGTCCGCAGACCGACGCTCTACCACTGAGCCAAACCGGTTTCGGCAAAAGTTAGGATATATTTATATACAAAAGTCTTTTGAACAGTTAGATATAAAAAAGTCCTCACATCTGCATTAGACAAAACAGGTTCCTCATCAGTAACCTTAGATGCTAGGACTGGGAAATGATTGTAGAACTTAAATTGATAAAAACAAAATAAAACAGAGGGCTCTGAACTAGAAACAGCAGCCTTTATCTGATTTGACCAAAATTCTGGGTAATAGAGAACTGTGTAATCTGCCCACAAAATTCAGTAAAGGAGACAAACTCACTTAGTGTGGAATGAACCAGGGAGTATGATAGAGATGTTTTCCTTTCAGCCTGTGAAGAATGATTCATGGTAAAATCTGGCATTTGATTGACCCTAAATGAAAGCAAAGTTTAAAATCCTTCAAGGAAGTTGAGTGCTGTCTAATTCTTTTCTTGCATTTAAAGGATTAATGAATTAATCCTTTAATGAGTTAATGAGTTATTAATGAGTTAATCAGTGGGATGCTCCTTACATTATTTCTAGTTTTATTATTAAATATAAGGAAAATTAATGATACTCATGGAATAAATATATTATGCAAAAAATATATTTGCATAATAAAAAAGAAAAAAATCAAATAAATGAGGCTATCAAATGTCTTAAGGAAGAGATGAGACTTTTACCAAAGGAAGAAATGTTATGTTATAAGTCATAGGAAAATTGATAATTTTTTAAAAATATTTTTTATTGATTTTTTACAAAGAGGAAGGGAGAGAAATAGAGAGCTAGAAATGTCGATGAGAGAGAAACATCGACCAGCTGCCTCTTGCACACCCCCTTCCGGGGATGTGCCCGTAACCAACGTACATGCCCCTGACTGGAATCGAACCCGGGACCCTTCAGTCCGCAGACTGACGCTCTACCACTGAGCCAAACCGGTTTCGGCGGAACATTGATAATTTTTAATAAAGATGAATCTACTTTGGTTTATCTTTTTAAAAATTAATACAACTTTAAATATTATCTTTTAATATTTGTTTTTGCAGATAATGGTTATTATCTACCATACTACCAGAGGGAGAGGAGCAGACGGAGCATAGGGAGCACCCAAATCACAGTCCGAGTTCTGGAGAGCCCGGACTACAGCAAGAATGTCCGCAGAAAGGACCCTGTTCTCCTCCTACACTGGTGGAAAGAAATAGCTGGGACTATTCTGTTCTGTATCATTACAACAACTTTTATTGTGCGCAGACTTTTCCATCCTCATCCTCACAGAGTAAGACATATTTTAAAATCTCATTTATGTCAGTGTTGTGAGTTTCAAAACCAAAGTGTGTGTATTTGAGAAGTACATTTACTTAAGTTTTACTGTGAAGTCATTGTTGCCCACATGCTGTTTCCACTTTCTTATCTTTTGTTTACTCTTTAACCATTGCAGTATGGCTCCCACCCTATTATTCCCCTTCCTTTCACAAAGGACAGGTGGTATTTTGTGTTCTTATAATGCTTTTCTTTTTCTCAATATTATTTGTTTTTTAATGTTATTTTATAGCTTAAGGTAATTAGCTAGCTTTAATTCAGATTTGTACTAATAGTGATTTCCCCTCTCCTCCCATTTTATCAGCAAAGAAAGGAATCTGAAACTCAATGTCAAACTGAAAATAAATATGATTCTGTAAGTGGAGAAGCTAATGATAGTAGCTGGAATGACATAAAAAATTCTGGATATATATCACGGTAAGAATCTTGTCATAAAATATGTATGGATGCTGTAGCTTCTGGTGGCGACTATTTAGATCTAAGAAATGACCTACAAAGTAAGATCTTGCTTATCTATTTTTTAAATGTGTGAATAGGTAAATAAAATGTAGACTCAACCTTCCTGTCACTTAAACTTATTCAAACGAGCATTGACCTATGAACTAGGAGGTCACGGTTCAATTCCGTTCAGGGCACATGCCAATAGGGGGTGTGCAGAAGGCAGCTGATCAATGATTCTGTCTCATCATTGATGTTTCTATCTCTCTCCCCTTCTCCTTTCCTCTTTGAAATCAATAAAAATATATATTTAAAAACAAAAACAAAGTGGGATATACCCTAAAATGGATAGAAATAGAGTGTTACAGAAGTTTAACTGCCAGTTACTTAAAAAAAAAAAACTTTTTAATTGATTTCAGAGAGGAGAGGGAGTGAAAGATAGCAACACCAATGATGAGAGAGAATCATTGATCGGCTGCCTCCTACAGACCCCACACTGGGGAATAACCCCCCAACCCAGGCATGTGTCCTGGTTCATAGGTTGACGCTCAACCACTGAGCTACGCTAGCCAGGCTTACTGCTAGTTTCTTGAAGCAGAATTTACTAAGTGCCTAACAAATGGTAAGGATTTTAAGACCCTTGCTAATGAAGATGCTGATTATTTTGTCAGTGGCCAGCAATACCAGTAGGCAGTGAGAAAAGGACAGCGAGAGAAGAGATCCAGTAACTCCTGATGGGTAATCTGCCATGAAGCCATTCATTGTTTATTTAGCATTTACTTTGAACACTGTGCAGGAAAGTATTTCAGGCTTTGAGAGAAAGAGAAAGACAGAGCCTGTCCTGGAGGAACTTAAAAGTCTATGGGGGAGGTAATACTGGGTAAAAAAACAAACATATGAGAAAAAGCCATGAACTAAGTGACTAACTCTGGTTGTGATGATTCAAGAGGACACCATAAATGAGGCCATATCCTATCTCCTAAAGAGGGAATATGCTAATTAAACCTCACGCTGTTGCAAAGATGGCAGCGCCCACAGCCATTAAGGAGGGAATATGCTAATTGACTGCCATGTCCTCAAAGATGGTGGTGCCCACAGCCACAAGATGGCAGTGCCCAGTTCCTTCAGCCCCGCCTGCCTCCATAAATCCCCCAGTATTCTCAGCCCCCAGCCGCCCAGGGCCGGCCCAAAGCACAGGCAAGTCTTGAATGGTGGCTGCCCAGCCGATGCCCAAGGTGCAGGCAAGTCTTGGATGATGGCTGTCCAGCTGCCCAGGGCTGCCCAAGGCTCAGGTAACCAGGGCTGGCCGAGGCTTGTGCTGCTGGCAGTGGCAGCGGCAGAGGTGTGATGGGGCCTCGCCTTCCCCTGATCGCTGGGTCACCTCCCACTCCAGAGGTCTCCCAGACAGTGAGAGGGGGCAGGCCGGGCTGAGTGCCCCCCTCCAGTGTATGAATTTTCATGCAGCAGGCCTCTAGTTTTAAATATATATTTTTATTTTATTTTATTTTATTTTATTTTATTTTATTTATTTTAGAGAGGAAGGGAGATGGAGAGATAGAAACATAAATGATGAGAGAAAATCATTGATAGGCTGTGAGGCCACATTTTAATTGAAGCTTAAATCATATATAAGTAAAAGTTAGGTAGTTAAGAAACAGGAGTAGGAGTGAGATATGATGAATAAATATATTTTCAAGGCTGCTGTGAAGAGAATTAGAATAATGTATTCCTAAGTTGAATGACTTAATTTTCCTTTAGTGTTATTCATTTTGAAGAATAGAGCTGATTTTTTTTTAAATGTAGGAGTTCTGTAATAATACCTAATGTATGCTGCGTGTATATTACATTATTAAGATTCAGTGTTCTGGATTCAGTCCTGAGTCTGAGTCCCAACTTTTCATTTGTCAGTTGGGACCTTAGGCAAGCTGTTACATATATTTATAGGGTCTATAAGCATATATAAGATGTTTTTCTTTTCAGAAAACATTTCCATTTGGGTGTTTTCTCTAACATAGGAAGGTAATCCAATTGGCCCTCCAAGAGCAGGACATGAACTTTATGGGCTTTTGCAGTTGGGGAGATGGATTTGTACTGAAATACCTTGACCAGCTATTCTTAGGGGTACATATTTTTATTCTTCATTCTCTGCGAAAGTAATTGGTCCATGGAGGGTTGGAATCCATTACCTTTACTCATGAACTCCATATTCTAACCAGCTGAGCCAACTACTAAATTAACTTGAGTGTGCTAAATCATAAATTTAGCCTTATAAGAGATATCAAATATGACCTAATTCAATTCTTCCTCCATGTGGCTGGAAGGATAACTACCATAGCAGGCATGCATGCATTCATTCATTCACTTATTAATTCATGCATTATTCAGTAGATATTTGCTAGACCTTCTATTTGCCAGGTAAGCCCATGCTCTGAAAATACAAAGAGAAATGAGAATGTGCTCCTGCGTTCAAGGTCCTCCCAGTGGCAGTGGGAGAGTGAACTGCATACAAATAACTGCAAAATGTTGGGATTAAGTTTAAATAGTTCAAAGTACTCTATGCAAAGTGCTAGAAGAACATTAAGACTGGGGTGTAGGAAGATTAGCAGAATGAAGGAAGAATACAAAGAATTAGGCCATCCCAGTGGAACAAATAGCATAAGGAAAAGCTCTGATATTGTGAGAGGACATGGTGCAAAAGTTGGTTGGAATATACAGTGCAGGTAAGTGAGATCGGGCACCAAAAGGGAAATAGGCTACAGTATGGAGGTCCATCTGTAAGTAACTGATGGTGAGTTAGCTTCTGTCTGAATACTCTTAGCTATGAGCATATATCAGCTCATGAGGCAACCCCGCCAATTATAGATTGTTTTGGTTCCTAGAGCAATTTCTGGCTTGAAAAGTACTTAATTGTAATAGGATTGATTAGATTTGTTCATAAAACTATCAGGTACTGACGTAAGAATAAGATACATTTTTTAATTGAATACAGAATACTACAGGAAATAAAAGGTTAGAGAAGTAAGGATAGAATATTTTGGTAAATGATAAAATATTGGATAAGACAGAACAGTACTACAGTTGCTTTAAGAACAAGGGCTTAACAAGTATTCCCAATGAAGCAGAAGCTTTTATATTTTTATAAGTTTCCTGAGGAAAGAATTAGAATGTTTTTGCTTAATTTATACAAACATAAGAACAAAGAATGCATTTAGTAGAATTTGTAATTTTTATTAATATGTTCTGGCAGATTTACTGAATTTATACATTTTAAATATCACAAAGTTAGATTGAACTGATTATTACCGTACTATAAAATGTAAAACTACTTAATTAATTTTTTTTTTAGATATCTAACAGATTTTGAACCAATTCAGTGCTTGGGTCGTGGTGGGTTTGGAGTTGTCTTTGAAGCTAGAAACAAAGTAGATGACTGCAATTATGCTATCAAGAGAATCCGTCTCCCCAACAGGTAATGAATGGTACTTTTAGTCAACTTGGGGTTAGAGCTGTATGACCTAATCTGTAGGCAGTATGTCCTTTCTATACTCCAGAGAGACTATAGAAAACAGTTTCTAAACTACTGAATCTTATGTTTTAAGTGCTACCATGTAACCCAGTGTTTCCCAAACTTCTCTCATGATGAGAATCACCTGGTGGAGTTGTTAAAACACAGATTCCTGAATCCCAACTAAGAAGTGCTAAACTAGAATTTTTGAGAACATATAGGTAAAATTGCATACCTAACTTAGTGCTCTGTATATAAAATCTGTCTTAGAGCACTAGTTAAGTATACAATTTTACCTATATGTTCCCAAAAATTCTATTATAGTTTAGCACTTCTTAGTTGGGATTCAGGAATCTGTGTTTTAACAACTCCACCAGGTGATTCTCATCATGAGAGAAGTTTGGGAAACACTGATGTAACCAGTTGTCTAAAAATGTGATCTACTTTGGTTGTTTTGAATCTGCTTTCTAAAATGTGCCCCCTTTTTTATTTTTAACAACTCATAATTTTCCTATAGTGAATTATAGTGACTATAATTTTAATACATGGCATCATTTTAAAATATCATTTATTGTGGAAAATTAGGAAAAGTATTAAAATAAAAAAATTCTATTTTTTTCTACTCAGCAATATCATTTATTAAATTTAAAAGTATTTCCTTTTGATTTTTTTCCTAATTATCAATCCAGAATAGTTTAATCTTTGTATCCTTAGCATTTTTCATGTTAATAAGAGTACTAGTGCGGAAACCGGTTTGGCTCAATGGTAGAGCGTTGGTCTGCGGACTGAAGGGTCCCGGGTTCGATTCCGGTCAAGGGCATGTACCTTGGTTGTGGGCACATCCCCGGAAGGGGGTGTGCAAGAGGCAGCTGGTCGATGTTACTCTCTTATCGATGTTTCTAGCTCTCTATCTCTCTCCCTTCCTCTCTGTAAAAAATCAATAAAATATATTAAAAAAAAAAAAAAAGAGAGTACTAGTATTTTAGTAAAATGTTAAAATACGTTAAAAGTATTTTAACGCTGGATAATAGTCCAGTTAATACATGTGCCATATTATGTTTAACCATTTGTTATTGTTCAGCATTTAAGTTTCCAATTTGTGCAATTAAAAATAACTTTTCAGTGTTCATCTTTTATATAAATATTAGAGGCCTGGTGTACCAGTGAGGTCTCTCAGCCTGGCATGCCTGCAGGATAGGGTGGAAACTGGCTCTCTGACATTCCCCAAGGGATCTTGGATTGCAAGAAGGTGCAGGCCAGGCTGAGGGACCCCATCGATGCATGATCAGGGGTGGGGAGGGATGTGAGAGGTTGGCCAGCTGGGGAAGGACCGCAGGAGGACTCTAGGACATGTCCAGCCTGTTCCTATCAGCCGGACCCCAGCAGCAAGCTAACCTACAGTCAGAGTGTCTGTCCCCTGGTGATCAGTGCACATCATAGTGACTGGTTGACCAGTTGACTGTCTGCTCCCCTGGTGGTCAGTACATGTCATAGGGACTGGTCACCTGTCTGTCCCCTGGTAGTCAGTGCACGTCATATCGAGCAGTTGAGTGGCCTTAGCATATCGTTATCATATTGCACTTTGATTGGTTGAATGGATGACTGAACACTTAGCATATTAGGTTTTCATTATATAGGATTTGGTCACATCTGTTTCCTTGGGACAGATTCCTAGAAGTAAAATTTCTGACTCAGAACAGTGTTATACTTAAGATGATGATCTTTCAGAAATGCCTTCCTTTCCACATATTATAGAAGGCTCCTATAGATTTTTCCCCTTTTCTTTTTAAAAAAATTTTTATTGGGGTGACATTGGCTAATAGAATTATATAGGTTTTAGGTGTACAGTTCCATAATACATTATCTATATATTGTGTGTTCACTACCCCAGGTCAAGTCTCCTTCCATCACCATTTATCCCCTTTTACTGTCTTCTACCTTCCCCAAACCTCCCTTTGATAATCACCATACTGTTGTCTCTATCTGTGAGTTGTTGATTCCTGTTTGTTTCTTAGTTCGTTCACCTTTTTCACCCAGCCCCCAAACCCCTTCCCCTCTAACAGTTGTCAGTCCTGTATCTATGAGTCTGTTTCTGTTTTGTTTGTTAGCTTATTTCATTCTTTAGATTCCATATATGAGTGAAATCATATGGTGCTTATCTTTCTCTGACTGGCTTATTTCACTTAGTATGGATTCTTTTTTTTTTTTTTTTTTTTTTTTTTACATTTTTTTCCTTATTTATATTTTATTGATTTTTCACAGAGAGGAAGGGAGAGGGATAGATAACTAGAAACATCGATGAGAGAGAATCATCGACCAGCTGCCTGTTGCACACCCCTTACTGGGGATGTGCCTGCAACCAATGTACATGCCCTTGACCGGAATCGAACCTGGGACCTTTCAGTCCGCAGCCCAACGCTCTATCCACTGAGCCAAACCGGTTTTGGCTTAGTATGGGTATAATGGAGATATGGCAATTTGCATGTTTCTTTTATTAGATAAGCGATATATACATATATATATGTATGTATGTATACATATGTATGTATTAAAAAAAGAAAAGAGTAGTCTGTCCCTCAGTAGCCAGATGTATAGGGGAGGGATGGCCAAGTATTGTACATGAAGAGGCCTGAGCAAAGGCTGTAGGCTGGGACTTAGGTGGTAAAGGACCAGGGAGTGTTCTGGCAAGGGTGGAACAAAAGGTAAGAAGTGGGGTGGAAGAGAAGATAGAAAAGATGGTTTGGAGCACCTTAAATGTCAAGCAAAGGAGTTTAGATTTCATTTCATAGACAGTTGTGTCTTTGAACAGAAGAATGACGTGCTCAAAGTGGAGGTGACTCTGGAGAGGGTGTGTAGATAGTTGACATGAGGAAAAGTTCATAGATGAGAATGTTAGGAGATTTATTTTTGCAAAAGTTTAGTCTTAAGATATAGAACATTAGTACAACAGCAGTGGGGACAGATGAGAAAGGAATGAGTGTAAAGAATTGAAAAGGAGGAGCTAATCGAATTTGATAACTAGCTGAATGTGAGGACCTAGAAGTTGAATTCAGAGGCATACCAGGATTCTCAGAGTTAGGACAGCAATCACAAAGCACAGGAGAAAAGTGGGAGTAGCTGACCACCTCCTGGGGCAGGAATAGAATATAATTTGTATTTACATTGTTTCAGGTGAGAGTAGGATCCTTAGAAATGTGAGATTACAACTATCTGAAAAGCTGTCCCAGCAAATTTTAAATCCAGATGCTTTTAAGTTAAACTTCATGCCGTGATAGTTAGTGGTTGAGGCTTGCTTTAAACAAACATGCTTGGACAAGCTTTTTGGATTGTAATATGCTCCCTGTTGGGTGGTCGTTCTCCATCCTCCTGAGCTCTGTTTTCTGAATACTTGACTTTGTTCCTAATCACCCTCCTATTCATTAAAAAACATTAAGCAATAATCTTTAAAGGTCTGTAGTCATCCATTTTTAGTGAGCCAGGACAGCTTTAAAAAAAAAAAATTAAATGAAGCAATAGATATGCTTATAGCAAAAAACAAAACAAAACTCTAAACATATCTTCTTTCTTTCTTTATTTTTTTTAAAGGGAATTGGCTCGGGAGAAGGTAATGCGAGAAGTTAAAGCCTTAGCCAAGCTGGAACACCCAGGCATTGTCAGATATTTCAATGCTTGGTTGGAAGCACCACCAGAGAAATGGCAAGAAAAAATGGATGAAATTTGGCTGAAAGATGAAAGGTAACATTGTTAGACATAGACTTAAAAGCTAGTATATCCTTTCAGGTTAGTTTTTTGCTTATGCAAACAAGATATTTCTGTAACTTATAGATGATTTTATAAAAAAGAAAAATAACAGATTATTATTCTCTCTCATCATGTTTTGAAACATTCTCTAGTCACTTGTTAGGTGAAAGTTCATTTAGTATTTAAACATGATTTTTTTTCCTTTTTTTGTCCAGAACATGAGTTTCTTACTAAATTTATTGGGCTAACATTGGTTGATAACATTATACAAGTTTAAAGTGTGTAATTCTATAATACAGAATCTATAAATTGCATTTTGTGCTCCCCACCCAAGGTCAGTTCTTCCTCTGTTCATCATATACTTGCCCCCTTTGCTCTCTTCATCCTCCTCTTCCCCTCTGAATAATCATCCTTCTGTTTTTCTGTGTTTATGAGTTTATTAATTTTTTTGTTTGTTTGTAGATTTATTTTATAACTCCAGATATGAGTGAAATAATATGGTCTTTTCTCATCTGACTTATTTTGCTTAGTGTGATATTTTCAAGATTCATCTATGTTATAGCAAATGGCAGCATTTCATCCTTTCTTGTGGCTGAGTAGTATTCCATTGTATATATGTACCACATTGTCTTTATCCAAGCATCCATTGAAGGGCACTTACTAGATGTTTTCATGTTTTGGACACCGTAAATAATTGTACAATGAACATAAGGGTACATATATCTTTATGAATAAGTGTTTTCAAATTTTTCAGGTAGATACACAAAAGAGGGATTATTGAGTATGGTACCTCTGTTTTTAAATTTTGAAAAAATTGTTTAATTATAGTTTACATTCAATATTATTCTGTATTAGTTTTAGATGTACAGCATGATAGTTAGATAATCATGCCTAATCTTAATTTTTTGGATATCTTATCTATTTCTAGAATAGATACATTCCCACCAGCCATATATAAAGGTTTCTTTTTCTCCACATCCTCTCCAACTCTTTTTATTTCTTATCTTATTGATAGTAACCATCCAAACAGCTATGAGATGGTAATTTATTTTGGATTTTATTTGAATTTCCCTTATAGCTAGTGAAGTTGAGCATCTTTTCATATGTGTGTTGGCCATTTGTATGTCTTCTTGGGTCCTGTGCCCATCTTTAATTGGATTATTTGCTTGTTAAGTTGTATGCTTTTGTTTGTTCATTCGTTTTCATGGGTTTTTTTTTCCCCCCACAGTCTTTATTGTTGAAAGTATTACACATGTCCCCTTTTTTCTGCCATTGACCCTTCTAGGCCACACCCACCCTGCTGTTCCCTCCTTGGCCTTCACCACTCTATTGTCTGTGTCCTAGAGTTATGTATATGCACATACAAGTTCTTCCCACCTACCTCCACTTTCTGTCTGAGATTTGACATTCTTTCTGTTCCATGCTTCTATGTCTCTAAATCTATTTTGTTAATATGTTTATTTTATTAATTAGATTTCACATATGAGTGAGATCAGGTGATACTTGTCTTTCTCTGACTGGCTTATTTCACTTAGCATAATACTCTCCAGGTCCCTCCCATGCTGTCTCAAAGGGTAAGAGATTCTTCTCTTTTACTGCTGCATAATATTCCATGGTGTAAATGTACCATAATTTTTTATCCATTCATCTACTGATGGACACTTGGGTTGTTTCCAGATCTTAGCTATTATAAATTGTGCTGTTATGAACATAGGAGTGCATACATTCTTTCCAATTGGTGTTTCAGGTTTCTTAGTATACACTGAGTAGCTAGATTATTATGATCTCTGAATGCATAACAATCTGACCACTCAGTGTATATCCTATATAATAAAAGGCTAATATGCAAATTGTCCCCTTGACCAGGAGTTCGACCAGCAGGCAGGCTGGCCAACCACCCATGTCCCATGTCCCTTCCCCCTGGCCAGGCTGGCCAGACTCCACCCATGCACGAATTCATGCACCACGCCTCTAATATGTGTGTGTGTGTGTGTGTGTGTGTGTGTGTGCATATATATATGCTGAGTGGTCAGATTATTGTGCATTCAGAGGTCATAATAATCTGGCCACTCAGTGTGTTTTCCTAGAAGTGGGATTATGGGGTCAAATGGTAGTTCCATATTTAATTTTTTGAGGAAACTCCATATTGTTTTCCATAATGGCTGCACAGTCTGCATTCCCACCAGCAGTGTACTAATGTTCCCTTTCTCCACATCCTCACAAGCACTTGTCATTTGTTGATGTGTTGATGGTAGCCATTATGACAGGTGTAAGGTGATACCTCATTGTCATTTTAATTTGCACCTTTGATGATCAGTGACTTTGAGCACTTTTTCATGTCCCTTGGCCATCTGTATGTCCTCTTTGGATTAGTGTTTATTTAGGTCCTTTGCCCACTTTTTAATAGGAGTGTTTATCTTCCTTTTGTGAAGTTGTATGAGTTCCTTGTATACTCCTTATACATATTTTTGCATGTATTAATATCTGTGTAATTAAACTTTTATGAGATGTACCAGTATCATGGCCAAAAATATGTTCTCCTATACAGTGGGCTCACTTTTCATTTTGTGAATGGTTTCTTTTGTTGTGCAGAAACTTTTTATTTTGACGTAGTCCCACTTGTTTATTTTTTCCTTAGTTTCCTTTGCCCTCCAAGATGTATCTGTAAATACATTGCTACAAAAGAGGCCAGAGATTTTGTGATCTATGGTTTCTTCTAGGATTTTTATGGTTTCCTGACTTACATTTAAGTATTTTATCCATTTTGAGTTTATTCTTATGTAAGGTATAGGTTGGTGATCTAGTTTCATATTTTTGCATGTACCTGTTCAATTTTTCCCAACACCATTTATTAAAGAGACTATTTTGACTCCATTGTATTCTCTTGCCTCCTTTGTCAAATATTGAATGCAATGTGTGAGTGGATTTCCAGGATCTCTGTTCTGTTCTATTGATCTGTATGTCTGTTCTTGTGCCAGTACTAGGCTCTTTTGATTACAGTGGCTTTGTAATAAAACTTTATATCTGTTATTATGATCCCTATAATTTCTTCTTTCTCAAGATTACTGCAGCTATTCAGTATCTTTTTTGGTTTCATATAAATTTTTGGAGTATTTGTTCTAGATCTGGGAAATATGCTGTTGGTATTTTAATAGGAATTGCATTGAATTTGTAGATTGCCTTGGATAATATGGATATTTTGATGATATTAATTTTACCATTCCAGGAACATGTATATTCATCTACTTATTTATATGCTAGAGACCCGGTGCGTGAAATTTGTGCACGGAGGGGGGGGTTGTCCCTCAGCCCAGCCTGCACCCTCTCTAATCTGGGACCCCTCGAGTGACGTCTGACTGCCCGGTGGGATCGGGCCTAAATGGGCAGTCGGACATCCCTCTCACAATCCAGGACTGCTGGCTCCCAGCTGCTTGCCTGCCTGCCTTCCTGATTGCCCCTAACCGCTTCTTCCTGCCAGCCTAATCACCCCCTAACCACTCCACTGCCAGCCTAATTGATGTCTAACTGCTCCCCTGCCAGCCCGTTTGCCCCCAAGCTGGCCTGGTCACCCCTAACTTCCCTCCCCTGCTGGCTATCTTGTGTCCACATAGGGGCAGGATCTTTGACCATATTGGGGCAGCCATATTGTGTGTTGGAGTGATGATCAATCTGCATATTACTCTTTTATTAGATAGAATAGAGGCCTGGTGCACGGGTGAGGACCAGTTGGTTTGCCTTGGAGCGTGTCCCAGATCAGGGTGGGAGTTCCCTTGGGATATGGGGCAGCCTGAGTAAGAGGCCTCTGGTGGTTTGCAGGCCGGCTACTCCCCCCAGTGACCCAAGCAGAGGCCCTGGTGTCTGGGATTTATTTATCTTCTACAATTGAAACTTTATAGCCTGGAGTGGAGCCAAGCCTCCTGCTCACCCTGTGGCGGCAGCCATTTCTGTTTGGATTTGTTTACCTTCTATAATTGACACTTTGTAGCCTTGAGTGGAGGCTTAGGCCGGAAGGGCAGGCGGAAAGCTTGGCTTCCTTCGTTGCTGGGGAAATGCCTCCCTCCTGCTCTCTGTGGCTGTTGCCATCTTGGTTGGGTTAATTTGCATATTGCTCTTTTATTAGATAGGATTTATTAGGATTTTTACTCTTTTATTAGGTAGGATGGGTGTTGGATTTTTTCTAATGCTTTCTCTGCATCTATTGAGCTGATCATGTGATATTTGTCTTTGAATTTGTTTATGTAATCTATCATGTTTATTGATTTGTGAATGTTGTACCAGCTCTGCATCCCTGGAATAAATACCACTTGGTCATGGTGTATGATCTTTTTAATATACTAGAGGCCCCTCAGCCTGGCCTACACCCTTTCACAGTCTGGGACCCCTTGGGGGATGTCTGCTTTCTGGCTTAGGCCCCCTCCCTATCGGGCCTAAGCTGGCAGTCAGATATCCCTCTAGCGGTCTGGGGCTCTTGCAGTCCAGGACTCCTCGCTCTTTACCACCTGCCTGCAGCAGAAGGCGGGAGATGCTCCCACCACTGCCATTGTGCTTGCCAGCCATGAGCCCAGCTTCTGGCTGAGTGGCACTCCCCCTATGGGAGTGCAGTGACCACCCGGGGCAGCTCCTGTGTTGAGCGTCTGCCCCCTTGTGGTCAGTGTATATCATAGTGGCCGGTCATTCCGAAGTATGGTAGAATTGCATATTAGGATTTTATTATTTAGGATTGCTGGATGCAATTTGCTATTTTGTTGAGGATTTTAGCATCTGTGTTCATCAGGGATATTGGCCTGTAATTCTCTTTCTTTGTAGTATCTTTATCTGTTTTTGGAATTAGGATAATGTTGGCCTCATAAATAGAGTTTGGAATTATACCTTCCTCTTGGATTTTCTGAAATAGTTTGAGGAATATAGGTATTAGTTCTTCTTTGAATATTTGGTAAAACTCCCCTTTGAAGCCGTCTGGACCTGGGCTTTGTTTGGTGGGAGTGTTTTGATTACTGCTTCTAGTTCAGCAGTTGTTATTGCCTATTTAGGTTTTCTAATTTCTCCTGATTCAGTTTTGGGAGATTATATTTTTCTGGGAATTTGTTTCATCCACATTGTCCAGCTTGTTGGCATATACTAGTTGTTTGTTGTATTTTTCTTACAATTCTTTGTATTTCTATGGTGTTAGTAAATACTTCCCCACTTTTGTTTCTGATTTTATTTATTTGTACCTTCTTTGTTTCTTGATGAATCTGGCTAATGGTTCATCAGTTTTGTTTATCCTTTCAAAGAACCAGCTCTTGGTCTCATTGATTTTTTTTTTTTTTTAGTCTCTGTTATTTATTTCTGCTCTAAGCTTTATTTTTTCCTTCTACTTACTCTGGACTTTTCTTGTTTTTCTCTTTCTAATTCTTTAAGTTGTAGGGTTAAATAGTTTATTGCTGATTTTTCTTGTTTTTTGAGATATGCCTGTAGTTCTATGAATTTCCCTCTCAGGACTGCTTTTGCTCTGACCCAGACATTTTGGGTTGTTGTGTGTTCATTTTCATTTGTTTCCAGAAAGTTTTTGATTTCTTTCTTGATCTCATTGGTAATTCATTCATTTTTTAATAACATGCTATTTAGCCTTCATATGTTTGAATGTTTTTGGGTATTTTTACTGTAGTTGTTTTCGAATTTAATTTCACTGTTATCTGAGAAGATGCTGATGTGATTTCAATGTTCTTTTATTTGTAGAGACTTGTTTTGTGTCCTAACATGTGGTCTATCTTTGTGGATGATCCATGTGCAGTGGGAAAGGTATATTCTGTTGTGTTGGGGTGATATGTTCTATAAATGTCAATTAAATCTGTCTGATCCAGTGTGTCCTTTAGAGTCTCTGTTACCTTACTAGGTCTTTGTCTAGAAATCTATCCAATGCTGTCAGAGGAATGTTAAAGTTCCCTACTATGACTGTATTGTTGTTGATGTCTTTGTTAAAGTTCCCTAGAAGTTTTTAAAAAATATATATTTAGGTGCTCCTATATTGGTTGCATATTTGTTTTTACCAGGGTTATATCCTCTTTTTGAATAATCCCTTTAGTATTATGTAGTGACCTTTGTTGTCTCCTGTGATGGCCTTCATTTTATTTTTTTAAATATCTCTCCTTGATATTTTAAAAATATATTTTATTGATTATTTTTTACAGAGAGAAAGGGAGAGGGGTAGAGAGTTAGAAACATCGATGAGAGAGAAACACTGACCAGCTGCCTCCTGCACACCTCCTACTGGGGATGTGCCTGCAACCAAGGTACATGCCCTTGACCGGAATTGAACCTGGGATCCTTGAGTCTGCAGGCCGACTCTCTATCTACTGAGCCAAACCAGTTTTGGCATGATGACCTTCATTTTAAAGTCTATTTTTCAGATATGAGTATTGCTACTCCAGCTTTTTTTTTCTTTTCCATTTGTATGGAAATTTTCCCCCCCATCCCTTCACTCTCATCAACTGTGTGTCTTTTGAGGTGCTTCTCTTGTAAACAGCATATAGTTGGGTCATGTTTTTTTATCCATTCAGGTATCCTACACCTTTTGATTGGAGCATTTAATCCATTTATATTTAGGGTTATTATTGATAGGTACTTATTTATTTTCCATTTTAATTATGTATGGCTAGGTTTCTCTCTCTGTTTTTTCTCATTTCAGCAGTCCTTTTAGCATTACTTGTAATGCTGGCTTGGTGGTGATGTATTTCTTTATCTTTTTTTTTTCTGGTAAGCTTTTTATTTGATTATCTATTTTGAATGATAGCCTTGCTGGATATAGTAATCTTGGTCTCAGATCCTTGCCTTCCATTACCTTGAGTACTTTACTTCATGCTATTCTCTTCTGGCCTGTAGAGTTTCTGATAAGAAATCAGGTGTCAGCCTTATGGGAATTCCTCTGTAGGTAACTTTTCTCTTGCTGCCTTTAACATTCTCTCTTTGTCTTTAATTTTTGGCATTTTAATTATGATGTGTCTGGTTGTGGACCTGTTTGCAGTCTTGCTTGGGTTCTATTTGCCTCCTTAACTTGTGTGACTTTTTCCTTTACTAGGTTAGGATAGGTTTTACCATTATTTCTTCAAACACATTCTCTATTCCTTTCTGCCTCTTCTGGCATACCTGCTATTATAATGTTGTAACATTTCATATTTCCCACAGCTCCCTTAAGCTGTCCTCCTGTTTTCTTAATTGATTTTTTTTTATTCTCTGATTGATTGATATTTTCAACTCTGTCTTCTAATTCATCAATTCGATCCTCAGCTTTCCCTAATCTGCTGTGTATTCCTTCCAATGTGTTATTCATTTGTGTTATGTCATTCTTTATCTCTGACTGTTTTTTTTTTTTTTTCATCGTTACTATATCTTTTTTCATGCTGTTGAGCATGTTTACCATCATTACTCTGAACTCTGTTTCAGATGAATTTCTTATCTCTGCTTCATTTATCTTTTCTTCTGGAAAATTCTCTAGTTTCTTCATTTGGAGGTTCTTTGTCTCTTCATTTTAGCTGTCTGTTTTGGTCTGTGACTACATATTAGGTAACTCCTTTACACCTCTCAATTTCTAGTGTCCAACAGTGTTAAAGGCTGTTTCTGAGTAATTAGATCAGGCAAAGGCACAATGCCTCCGGAGACCACCTAACAATCTGTAGGTGTGGGGAGAGTTTATTTCAACTGGGTGGGGTAGTTGCTTTTGCCTGGAGACTAATTGTTATTTTTAATCTCTTAAGTGGCCTCAGGGCAAGGGTTTTTCAGTAGGGTCTGTCAACTGTCTTCCCCCCAGGCAAGGCAAATGTCTGTGTGGGAAAGATGTCCTCTGCTGTGTGAGGGAATGCCTCAGCCCAGAAAACTTGGGGTGTCTGCCTTCTGAGCTATAACCCCCAGTTCTGGGTTCTGCTTTCACAGATCCAATCCACTTCACCTTTTCTTTGGCAGAGCACAAGGTGGGTGGCTCCACAGGGAATTTTGTATGTTGGCCCTTTAAGAGGGTGCCTGAATTTTTAGCTGTCACTCCCTGGCAGATAACACCCTGCTGCTTTTCACAGCCAAATGTTATGTGGGTACCCTTCTCAGTTTTGGTGCTCTCTGCTGGGGGTCTAGCTTGGGATTAGATCCCAGAGTTCTCAGTGGCAACCCCCCACAGCTGAGATATCTCTCCAGGACTTCAGTTGCTGTCTGTGGGTGTCCAGCTAGCCCTTTGGCACCTTCGCCCCTCCTACCAGTCTCCACATTTGGTACTCAGGTATCAGGTTCTCTCCTGTGAGTTTTTGGTTGATCATTCAGGAAGTTTTTCTGTATTTTAATTGTAAATTCCAGTTTGTTCTGGGAGCATGTTCGTGCAACATTCACTTACTCTACCACCATTTTTAATACTCTCCTTTAGTTGTTAATGTGGTGTATTAACATTTATTGATTTGCATTCCATCCTTTTGCCCCTGGAATGAACCCCACTTGATTGTGAACTATGATTCTTTTAATGTATTATATTTGATTTGCTAGTGTTTTGTTTAGGATTTTTGCATGTATATTCATCAGAGATATTTGTCTGTAATTTGTATGTATGGTATCCTTGTCAGATTTTGGAATCAGGGTAATATTAGCTTCATAAAATGAAGTAGGAATTATTGCCTCTTTTCCAAATTTTTGGAAGAGTATAAGGAGAATCTGTATTAAGTCTTCTTTAAATGTTTCGTGGAATTCAATAGTGAAGCCATCTGTTCCTAGACTTTTATTTTTTATTTTTATGTTTTTATTTTAAAATATATATATTTTATTGATTTTTTACAGAGAGGAAGGTAGAGGGATAGAGAGCTAGAAACATCGATGAGAGAGAAACATCGGCCAGCTGCCTCTTGCACACCCCCTATCGGGGATGTGCCCGCAATCAATGTACATGCCCTTAACCGGAATTAAACCTGGGACCTTTCAGTCCTCAGACTGACACTCTACCACTGAGCCAAACCGGCTTTGCCTAGACTTTTATTTTTGGACAATTTTTGATGACTGTTTTAATTAAGTCTGTAGATTTTCCAGTTCTTCATGATTCGTCTAGGAAGTTTATATACTAGTAGTCCTAAGAACTTGTTCATTTATTCTAGGTTATTGAATTTGATGACGTACAGCTTTTCGTGATATGCTTGTATAGTCTTTTGTATTTCTGTAGTGTCTGTTGTAACTTCTCTTTTATTTATAATTTTGTTTATTTGAGACTTTTATTGGTGATTTTTGCATCTTTAGCTAGAGGTTTGTTAATTTTATTAATTCTTTTAAAGAACCAGCTCTTTGTTGCATTATTTTTTCTATTGTTTTCTGTTTAATTTAATTCTCTAATTTTTATTTCTTTCCTTCTACTGGGTTTCAGCTTCATTTGTTATTTTCCTTTTCCTTGTTTCTTGTGGTAGGCCTGAAATGCTGTAAACTTTTCTTTTACTACTGCTTTTGCTCCATCCCCCAAATTTTGATATTTCCTATTGTCATTCTCATTTGACTCTGTGTATCTTTTGAACTCTCCTTTTATTTCTCCTGTTACCCAGTAGTTGTTTGGTATCATGTTGTTTAATATCCACATGTTTGTGGTTTTTTTCAGCTTTCTTTTAGCAGTTGATTTTTAGGTTTAAATTGTTGTTATCAAAGAATATGCTTGGTATCGTTTCAATCTTCTTAAATTGTTGAAACTAGTTTTGTGCTCCTACATAATATGGGTTAGCCTTGAAAATGTTCCCTGTGTACTAGAAAAGAATGTATAAAATGGTGTTCTGGGATTAAAAGCTCTGTAAATATTATGTTCATTTGGTTTAATGTGTTATTTAAAGCTGTTTTGATTTTCTGTTTGGATGATCTATCCATTGTTCTCAATGGGGTATTGAGTTCCCCTATTATAATTGTACTAGAGGCCTGATGCATGAAGATTCATGCAAGAATGGGCCTTCCCTGGCTGCCAGCACCACATTCACTCCAGCTGGAGCAGCCTTTCTGCCTTCCCACGCTACCCAGAGCTGCTAGGACAGTGTGGAACACTGGCATCATTGCTGTGGTGATGGTGCAAGCATCCTGCCCCTGGCCACTCGATGCCTGTGTATGCAAATTAACCCGCAATCTTTGTTGGGTTGATTTGCATACTCACTCCTGATTGGCTGGTAGGTGTTGTGAAGATACGGTCAATTTGCATCTTTCTCTTTTATTAATGTAGTTTTTTGTCAGTTTCTCCCTTTAGTTCTGTTAGTAGTTGTTTTGAATATTTTGGTGCCTCCAGGCTGAATACATATTTCTTAATAAATATTATGATTTACTGATGTATTGTCTCCTTCATCTTTATAAAATGGCCATCTTTGTCTCTTGTTACCTTTTTTATCTTGAAATCTATTTTGTATGATATAATTATGACTACTCCTGCTTTCTTCTGGATGCCATTTGCTTGGAGTATAACCTTGCACCCCTTCTCTTTGAATCCATGTTTGTCTTTGCAGTTGAAATGTTTTTCCTAAAAACAGCAAGCATATATAGTTGGGTTTTTTTTAAAACAAAAACAAAACAAACATCCCACTACTCTGTGCCTTTTAATTGGTGAATTCAGTTCATTTACATTTAAGGTGATTATGGATATATAAGGCTGTCCTATCTCCATTTTATCTTTTGTTTTCTGATAGTTCTGTGCTGCCATTATTTTTTTTATCCTTGTGTTCCTGTCAATTATTCTATGATTTTTTCCCTCTGTTTCCCATCTTTTTACATTATGTGTCTCAGTTTTGGATTTTTTAAAATATATTTTTTATTGATTTTGGAGAGGAAGGGAGAGGGAGAGATAGAAACATCAATGATGAGAATCATTGATCAACAGCTTCCTGCACGCCCCCTACTGGGTATCAAGCCCACAACCCGGGCATGTCCCCTTGACCGGAATTAAACCTGGGACCCTTCAATCTATAGGCTGATACTCTCTATTCACTGAGCCAAACCAGCTAGAGCTAAGTTCTAGATTTTTACTAATTTCTTAATCTTCAAAATTTCTATTTTTTTTTTTTTTTTTTTTTTTTTTTTTTTTTTATAGTTTCAGTGTCTTTGGCAAGGGACTCTTTTTATCTCTTGTCTTTATTTCTGTGCTCTTTGAATTACTCCTCGGACTTTTCTTATATCTCATTGAGTTTTTTCAGAACAACAATCTTGAGTTCTCTGTCATTTAAATCATAGTCTTCCAAGTCTTTAAATTTATTTTCTGGAGATTTTTCATTTTCTTTCTGAACTTCTTTGTTACCTTGGTTATTTGTTGTCATTGATAGATTATTTTTCTGCCTGGGAATTTATGGTAATGAAATATTTTTTTAAAAGTATTTTACTCTTCACTGTTTAGCAGGTTAATAAGTAGATGTCTTTCTTTTGTTTTCCAGAAGGTGGTGCTGAAGCACAAGTTTTAATTTTTTCTTACCTGACTTTAGTAGGGATGTCGAACTCAATCAGAGAAGGGGCCAAAATCTAAAATCCAGCCTAAATCGCGGGCCGAATGGTTTACTGAACAGTCATAAACTGACAATGTCATAAACTGACAGTGGAGTGCAGTGATGACAGCGCGGTGCGGGCCACATTGCAAGGCCTGGCAGGCTGGATTTGGCCCGCGGGCCTTGTGTTTGACACATGTGCTTTAGGGTTACCTATGGGGTAATGTGGCCTTGGTTGTGCCCATATTCCTTAGGAAGTGGGCAATGCCCTTATGAAGTGGTTGCCCTGGTCTACAGGCACCACCCTGGTGGTGGGATGTGACGGGTCTCTATGGGTCTCTTGGCCTTATTTCCACTGCCTTCTCCCGGTAGCCAGAAGTTGCAGGCAGAGCCCATCTGTCTGAGTTGACAAGGCTACTACCAGGCCTACAGGATGTGTGGGGGATTCTGTGCCGCCATTATTTTTTTTATCCTTGTGTTCCTGTCAGTTATTCTATGATTTTTCCCCTCTGTTTCCCATCTTTTTACATTATGTGTCTCAGTTTTGGATTTTTTAAAATATATTGTTTATTGATTTTGGAGAGGAAGGGAGAAGGAGAGATAGAAACATCAATGATGAGAATCATTGATCAACTGCTTCCTGCACGCCCCCTACTGGGTATCAAGTAGTGGGGGGGAAACAGGTTTGGGTGTCTATAGATTTTTTTCTTTTTGATAGGTTTAGCTGCAATGAATATAAGACCACTTAGGCTGGAAAATTTTTCCTGACTTTCGGTGATCTGCCAAGAGGATTTTACTGCTGGCAGGCCAGAGGAAGACGAGTGGGCAGGTTCCTGAATCTGGAATCCTCTGTCTGATGATGATGGGTTTGGAGTGCTGACACCTGTTGCACTGTTTATCTGCCCCGGCCCTGAGATCATCCTCATGTGTGCAGGCCTAGCCTCCATTGCTGTCTCTACCTTTTCAGTGTGCTCTGTGTAACCCCTCCCACTATCACCCTTCACTGGTAGTGTATCAGCTGGGGCCCTGCAGTGCCTGATTGGGTCTGCAACTCTTATCTTTATCCTTCCCCATCCTGTCTCTCCTGTTCACCTGATAGGCTCATTATGGCCAGATGTCTCAATGCATGTATCTCTCAGGTGTGTTTATGTGTTGAATAGAGAAATGGTCATTTGTTGATTACAGCTGTCCATTCTGTTGTAACTTCATAGGACTCTATGAATTGTAATTCACTAGGGGATTTACAGTGGCTTTTCTCAATTAGGTCTACTTATTTTATTTTTTATATGTTTTTATTGGTTTCTGAGATGAAGGGAGAGTGAGAGAGAAAGAGAGAGAGAAACATTAATGATAAGAGAAAAACATTTATTAGCTGCATGCTCCCTGCTGGGGAGCGAGCTCGCAACCCAGACATAGGCATTGGAATCGAACTGTGACCTCCTGGTTCATGGGTTGATGCTCAGCTACTGAGCCACACCAGCTAGGCTGTCTACATATTTAACATTTTTATGTCATTTCTTAGTACTTATAATTTGCGACTCTTTTTTAAAGTAGTTTTTAATTGTTTGCAGTTAAAAATACATAAACTGGTGTAACCTGAAGATAATTCTTATGTAAAATATGCTGTGGAAGAGGGAAGGGCCTTTTAAAAACTATTAAATGAAAACGAAGACGAAGCTAATTGCAAATAGACTGTTTACCAATCAGGTGGAGTAAAGTTCCTGCCTTAAAGTAGGACACAACCCTTGTTACAGTGACAAGTGTTACAGCCAGTCCATGGAAGGATCCCATGAGGTGGCCTCTTGTCTCCAGGCCTGTGAGCTTCGGCCCTGAAGGGACCGGAGCTTCAGAGTCACGGCCATTGAGGGTTCCTGTCCTTGTTTTTCGTTCACTGTTTTGTGTTGTACATAAAGGCCGTGGCTGCTTCCGTGTGACAATCCCAGATAATGGTTCCAAATATAAATTAATGTCTTAAATTAAGCTTTTTAGAAGGAATGAGTGTGATGTGATATTCTTTGTCTCATAGCATATTTTTATTTTAATTTGTATGTGGCTTGTATTTTGGTAACTGGCTTTATTATAGTTGAAGCTTTTAAAACAAAGGGTATATTTCACATAATTCAATCAACACTTGTTTACGCTCATTCTTTTATACTTCTTCCACTTTTAGCACAGACTGGCCACTCAGCTCTCCCAGTCCAGTAGATGCACCATCGGTTAAAATATGCAGAATGGATCCTTTCTCTACAAAAGAACGTATTGAAATCATAGCTCCTTCACCACAAAGAAGCAGGTCTTTTTCTGTAGGGATTTCCTGTGGCCAGACAAGTTCATCTGAGAGCAACTTTTCTCCACTGGAATTTTCAGGACTAGGCCATGGAGATACCAGTGCGTCAGTGGGTGCAGTGCACAACCTTCAGGACAGCTGCCTTACAGACTGTGAAGTGGAAGATGGCACCATGGAAGGCAGTGAAGAGGGGCACTCCTTTGAACTTTGTCCCTCTGAAACTTCTTCTTATGTAAAGTCCAGGGAGAGAACCTCCTCTTCCATAGTGTTTGAAGATTCAGGCTGTGATAATGCATCCAGTAAAGAAGGGCCCAAAGCTAACCAACTGCATGTTAGCAACCATTATGCTAATAAACTAACTGCTGCCAAGCATTCCAGTAGCAAATCTTCGGAACCTAGTTTGTCTATTTCTCTTCCAAGACCAACCACTTTAAGTCTAGATCTCACTAAAAACACTGCAGAAAAGCTGCAGCCCAGTTCCCCAAAAGTGTATCTTTACATTCAGATGCAGCTGTGCAGAAAAGAGAATCTAAAGGACTGGATGAACAGCCGGTGCAGCATGGAGGAGAGAGGGTGGGCCACGTGCCTGCACATCTTCCTGCAGATCGCAGAGGCTGTGGAGTTCCTGCACAGTAAGGGGCTCATGCATAGGGACCTCAAGGTTGGTACTGTGGAACCTCACCCATGGGTTTCAAGCTGATGTTTTATGCAGTACTTGCAGTATTTGTCACTTTTTAATGGAAGTACCCTAAGAGTGAAGGAGAGTGTAGGCATTGAGAGCAGAGATCTGGGAATGTAATGATTTAAAAAACTCAGGTAGGCCCCATGGTTGAGCATCAACCTATAAACATGTCCAGGTTGCAAGCTTGATCTCTTATCTCTCTCTCCCTCTCCCTTCCTCCCTGAAATAAATAAAAACATATTTAAAAAAATAAAGATCTCAGGCAAATCATGAATTATCCTTTATAATATGTTTATGTTTGTTTTTTCAGTAAAAAGCATTCCCAATCTGGAAAAAAAAAAATCTTACGTAAAATTCAATACCATTTTCTATGGCTTTCAGTAACGTTGGCACAGGTTCCCAGAGAGTCCTCAGTAGCATACTGAAAGGGCTCAAGTGGAAGGAGAGACATGTGCACATTGGATAACAGTTCCTACCTTCATTAGCCAGCTCTGAATTAGAGCCAGTTGCCATTCTTTTGCCCCTATTCCTGAGCTGTTCAGGTTTTGGGGAAGGAGGTGAGAAGCCGGATGATAAAAGGTGACAAATGGTTAGCCACGTGATGTTTGCAGCTCTAACACCTTTGATTCTATTTCAGTAATGAATATTGTAGCCATGCAATATGCTGCATTACCTAAGATTCCTACTAGAACATGTAGTGTGTCTTCAGTGTGTGCTTCTGAAATACCTCTATGGAACTTTTAGTAACTAATTTCTGACATATTCCATATGCTCATAGTGATTATCATAGTAAACATAGATATTTAGTGAAATCATAAATATTTTTCTGATGGAAGTTGGTTAAATTCTTTGAGAGATTTGGACTCATTTTAGGTATTTTCAGTTTTGTTTTATGTAACCAAAAACTTGTTTCAGGCACCAAAGTAGCTATTTGTACGAATAATTTTCTTTATAAAGTCAGCAGTGGGTTTTTGTTTTGTTTTTTTAAGAGTTTGGAATAATAGGAACTAAAATTAGAAATAATTCCTATTTTCCCAAGTAATAGTTATTGAATTATATATACCTAATAACCACATTCTGGATGTGGCCAGAACTAATTGCCAGGAGTCATTCTGCATGAGTGAGAAGTTCAGAGATGGTTGGTTTTGGTCGGAAGGGAGAAGACAACTTCCATGAGTTCAGATGCCCCTAACCCAAGTGAGTGTTGGCTATTGGAATATGGGTACAGTTTTATCATTTGGTAGGAACAGTTATCCAATGTGCACATTCTTCTTGTACTGAACCCTTACTGTACAACCAAAATGTTATGTTGAAAGCCATGTAATTATGTTCTTACTATTTTTGAACATTCTGCTGATTTTACAGTGTTTATAAGATGCTAAAGGCCAGGTGCACAAAACTCGTGCACTTGGTTGTGGGGAGCCCTCAGCCTGGTCTGCACCCTCTTGCAGTCAGGGAGTCCTTGAGGGATGTCTGACTGATGGCTTAGGCCTGCTTGTGGGCCTAACCCGGTAGTTGGACATCCTTAGGGCTGTGGAGGCAAGAGAGGCTCCTGCCATCATTGCTGTACTCGCCAGCTGTGAACCTGGTTTCTGGCTGAGCATCGCTCCCCCTGTGGGAGTGCAGATGTTGAGCATCTGTCCCCTGATGGTCAATGTGCATCATAGCGAGTAGCCGTTCCACCGTTGATTTACATATTAGCCTTTTATTATATAGGATTGGTGAATATTTGTTTAATGTTACAATGTTGTCTAAAAGTTTGTCTTGTATTTCTCTGTGCATCAAAAAAAATGTCAAGAAAATTAATTTCTTTAGTTTTTGTAGATATCAAAAAAAGTATTATTTTGTAAAAATGAACTTCTCTTAAAGATTTCTAGTGAACCAGAAAGAAATTCTCCCAATAATTTTATTCTTAGTCAAAAAGCTGTGTGTCCTGTCCATTCTGACCTAAATCTTTGAGCTCAATGTGAAACCTCCTAAACACTCTCTCCTTTTTATATTTTGGTCAAATTCTTCAGACTGACTTCTAATCCTCTCTTTACTCAAGCTGCACTGGGTGTTTCTCAGTGTTCTCATAGAACCTGGTGGTTCTTTTTCATAATTCTCATTACAGTTCTATTATTTATCCCCTGGTTTCCACAGGGCAGAAGCACAATGTCTGATACATTCTATATACTCATATAACTTTTTTTTATTCTCTTGTTTGCAATCAAAAGCACTTATAATAATTTAATCAGAAATGAAATATATTGGCTGAAGTAACTGAATTGTCCAAGATTCAAGGAAAGATTCAGTGATGTGGCCAGAACATGGTCTCTCCTTGCCCTGTTTCTTGTTCCAGTTTCAGGCAGGCTCTCCCTTCACAGTTTAAGGACCGCTGTTAGTTATGTGCAGGGCTGCGCGTTTTAAGTCTTTTGGAGTGATGAGATAGGGCGTGGGAGGAAAGTATCCCTCTTCCCTACCATTGACCAGAAGCCCTGAGTTTCCTCCTAACTGAAAAGTCAAGGACACATACCCATCCCTAAACCAGTATCCTGGCCAGGGGATAGGATTACACTGATGGTTTATGCATCCTCAGGATGTGCAGCCATGGGTTGCTGCACAGCTGAGAAGAAGGGTTCCCAAAGTCCAGTCAGGATGCTTCTGGTGAAGTATAGGGGAGTAGATGCTGGAGAGCCTAAAAATTAAAAAAAAATTAAAAAAGAAAGTATATTACAGTGTTCAGTAATAACACCAGATGATGGGAGGACAGGAGCAGTAAAATTTAAGGCAGCTTTCTCCAAGGTTATTTGTGGGAGAGCAAAAAGGTTATTATTACCATAGATTTTGGTTATGTGCAAAAGTCACAATTGTATAATGCCATTTTAGAGTTTGGGAATAAAATATTATTTCTCTGGTAGGATTTCAAGCCTGATGAAATACAATTTCCTGAGCTAAATGGATTTCTTTTTCCTAATTTTAAGGGCTATAAATGGTGATCCTGTTAGCAGGGGTTAGAGTAGGCTCTGAAGGAAGATGATATAGTTCATGTGGTGGACTTTGAGAAATTTGGTTAGCTCTCTCAAACAGTTGCATGTGAGCATTTATAATTTGGACCAGCGGCCTTGGAATACATGAGAGCATATGGATATTAGAGAGGCAGCATTGGTTGCAGTTAAGAGCTCTTGTTCTCTGTAATAGCCTGCTTTCCCCCTCTCGGACATAAACCCAAAATCAGTCTGTTTTATTCATTCATCAAACAATAGTGATTAGTAAGGCACATGCTATACTGAATGCTGGACCTGTGGTATTGAAGCAGACATCCTCTTCTCATGGAGCCAGACTGCCTGAGTTTGAATTTCTGCTCCATCACTTACTACTACCTGGATAACATTGGGCAGTTTACCTAACTTCTCTGGGCCTCAGTTTGCACATTTGTAAATGAAAGACTAATAGAACTAAGTGAGTATTGCATGAGTTAATAGTAGTAACCAACTTAGACTGGCTTCTGGCATATTTTAAGTGCTATTTATGCATTTGATAGTATTGTTACTATTATTATATTCATCACTTCAGTTATAAATGTAGAGAAGCTTGCCCGGGGGGAGAATATATAGAATAATAAGACTGAGCATTAAATACCTTGGGCCCTAGGTAATGTGAGTCTCTAAGGGTTTAAGTAGATGCTGTTTGCTCATTCATGTGGTAAATGGCTAAGGAAAATGCTGACCCCTGTGCTAGCTTTTCTTGACTCACAGCACTTGTCCAGCATAGAAGGATTAGTGGTATTTTCATATTAACTCATACCTGAGGATATCTAGTTTCTTGTATTTATTTTCTGTTGTCATTTTAATAAATTCCCTTCACTTTCTTTTTCTGTATACATCCATTGTGCTTTTGTCTGTTTTATTTTTTTCTAGCCTTCCAACATATTCTTTACAATGGATGACGTGGTCAAAGTTGGAGACTTTGGATTAGTGACAGCAATGGACCAGGATGAGGAAGAGCCAATGGTTCTGACCCCAATGCCAGCATATGCTCGGCACACGGGACAAGTAGGGACCAAACTTTATATGAGCCCAGAACAGGTGAGTATTTTTGTTTTCTTTCTTAATTAAAAACAGATTTTTAGCCGAAACTGGTTTGGCTCAGGACTGAAAGGTCCCAGGTTTGATGCTGGTCAAGGGCATGTACATTGGTTGCGGGCACACCCCCAGTGGGAGGTGTGCAGGAGTCAGCTGGTCGATGTTTCTCTCTCATAGATGTTTCTAGCTCTCTATCCCTCTCCCTTCCTCTCTATAAAAAAATCAACAAAATATAAAAACAAAACAAACCCCCCACCCCCACAGATTTTTAGTTAGGGTGACAGCAAGCTAGATATGTCCCATGAATCTCCATCTATGTTCTACTTAAAATACCCAATAAAATGAAATCTGAAAAGTATGAAAACTGGTAGTAGTTTTCTACATGTAGTACAGCTAGGGGACAGTTTCTACAACTTGCATTGGGGATGGGTTAAAAACATACCCAGTGCATAAAACATGCTCACTCTTTCAACCATAACCTAACAGCAACCAGAAATTTATAGACTTTGAACCCCTCCCATACTTAACTCCAGTTCACCTTGTGTAAATGGTGTAGGAACTGTTATCAAAGAAATTAGAGCCAGAGGTACAGTATTGAGCTATTGTCTATAGTAATTCACAGGCAACTTCCAGAACGTACTGTGACAGGAGATAAAGGTTGGAATATCTTGTCCGTGGATGCTGAGTCTCCCACAGCCTGGAAAAGTGGTGGGAACAGACTGTGCTGGGAGCTTCAGAATAGCATGCCCAGTCACCATCAGGATAATGATGTTCACAAGCTTATTTATGCTTAGATCAGCCATTCTCACATTTTCTGGTCTCAGTGTTGTGGGTGGGAAACAGGCCCTTCCAGGGATTTCAAGAAAAGCATTTTAAAGACCCATGCAGAGAAGATTGTATTGTGGCAAGTCTGATGCAAAATCAAAGGAGTTCTCCTCCTGGCTTCCCATGTCCTACCTGCCTCCATCCTGCCATGGCATAAGTCCCACCATCTCTTCATCAGGGCCAAAACAAAACCCAGTGCCCAGAGTTTCTGCTTCAGAGCCCTTTGGAGCCTGAGCAGTCTGCAGCAGGCTCCAGGTGGCCACTAGAAACGCATAGTTGCATAATCTCTGGCAGGAGAGATGCAAACAAAATGAGGTGAGTGTAGGTCTGAGAGAGAGAGAGAGAGAGAGAGAGAGAGAGAGAGAGAGAGAGAGAGAGAGAGAGAGAGAGGAACAGGAAACAGGGTCACGTGCTTTGTTCTCTTGGGATTTTTAACCAGGAGCTTTTTCAATTTGCCAAGGTTTTCAGGCTTCTGATGGGTCCATTGATCCCTTTCCCAGGTTAGACTGACAGGCCTCTAGGGTCAAGCATCTTCCCCTGCACCATTTTGACTTTATTGCATATGTGCTTACCTCCCTCTGGTCCACTTCCATACACAATCCAGTACGGGAGGAGAGAAGGGAGGGATGTTAATCTCTTTGGAGGGACAATGCTACAATTCCTTGGGTTGTGAAGCTGTAGCTTCCTAGTGAGGCAAACAGGCTTATGCTTCCCAGCTGATCATGCTTACCAATGTTTGACTTCGCTTGCTCTCTTCCTATTAATAACTAGCTAATGATGGTAACATCAGTACCTGTTTATACATGTAAATATGATTGAAAACCCAAGAGTTTTTCTTAATGGGATTTTATTTATCAGTATTTGCTATATTGAAGATTAAAACTAAAAAACTTATTAATTTAATAATATTAAACCTATCTTATCCCCAAGATAATTTTATGATATTTCCCAAAACAAAAAAGCATTGTTGAGAAGAGTGACATTTGTTTACATTTTAATAGATCTCTTTAATATCTGACTTAAAAGAGCTAAATTTTCCTATCTGCTTTGCATTCAGTTTGTTGCAATATATTATATTTTGTGAAGTGAATGAAGAAAATCTGATCCCATAAAGATAATATGTAGTTGGAAAGGGAGGGATGTTTTAATAGCATTTTCAGGGAACTCTGGGTATTTCTGTATAGTATATCAGAATTCAATAAGTGATAGTTTCTTAAAAGTCATTTGCCCTATGGAGTCTAAAACTATATCATTGAGCGTTTTTTACTCAGTTAATTTAATATCCTTAGTTCATTTTGCACTTTTTAAAAAATCCTCAACTGGGGATTTAGAGAGACAGGAAATGAGGGGGGTGGGGAAAGAGAGAGAGAGAGAGAGAGAGAGAGAGAGAGAGAGAGAGAAAGAGAGAGAGAGAGAGACTGATGTGAAGAGAAACATAGATCAGTTTCCTCCTATGCATGCCCTGACTGAGGATCGAACTATGAGCCCTGACTGGGAATTGAACCCATGACCTTTCGGTGCATGGGATGATGCTCCAACCAACTGAGCCACACTGGTCAGTGCTTATTTTGTCCTCCGATTGGATCTTTTACCAATGCAGGGAAGCTAGATGAAAAATATACTAGGCTTTATTTATAGTTGGTATTTGAACATTTACTAATAAGTAAATTAAAATAAGATATACTTTTTTATTGGGGAAATTGGGGTAGCCTCTTCCCTACTGGGTGCTGAGGGTGGGGTTTTTATGATATCTTGAGAAAAAGACTTTTCTGAGACTTGCGCGGGAGGATGAGCACTTTTTGTTTGTGTGGAATTAGTTCTCAGTGTCCAATTATAGAAGAACTGTATCTGGGGTTTCAGTAGAGCTAGAAGCAAAGCCAGTGTCCAGAGTTTCTGTTTCATGTTGCAGCCAAGTTGGGTTCAGCATCAGGCTAGTCCATTATTCCATTGAGTGTTTGTATCTGGGAGTGGATTGGGGAGTGGGGGCGGCAGTTACAACATAGCCATGGGCCTTGAGGCAAATTCAGGGGAGCAGGAGTTGGGCTCAGAATTCAGGGGGGAGAGCCACACAAGCCAGGACTTAAGCACAACATACCAATAGCACAAGAGAGCAAGAGAGAAAATTCCTTTTGTCAGAGGATTAAATATCCCAAATCTCATGCCCTTGCATTTCCCAATGGGAGAGAGACACATCGATTGGTTGCTACCACCCGCACCTCAACTGGGATTGGGAATCAAACATAAAACCCAGGTGCATGCCTTTGACCATAATTGAACCCACACCCTTCAGTGCTTGGGCCAACGCTCTAACCATTGAACCACAGCAGCCAGGGCTATTTTTCAGTATTTTTAAATAAAGAAGCTGTCACTTTACAAAATACTAGAGGCCCGGTGCATGAAATCTGTGAATGGGTATAGTTTCTAGACCTGGCCAGTGAAGTGTGAGCATCTAGTGAGGAAGGGCGGTGCAGCTGACCTCCGGGCCCTGGGCAGCACCTGGACCCCCCAGCCCCTGCACTCCCCCTTCCTTCTGCCTGAGTCACAGTGCCCGAGTTCCCATCAGAGATGTGGTGAGCGCGTTCAGACACCTCACACCGGGGTGCAGCCTGGGCCTCTGGAAGCCAGGTGGGAAGCACGCTCTTTCCCAACTGGCCTCGTAGACCAGCTCCTGTGAGAACCCAAAGGGAGCCTGACTGACAGTTGCAGCCTGGGTCACCCAGAAGAGGCTGCACAGGTGGGGGGTGGGCTCCTCACGCACCTGAGCACATGGGCTTTCCTGGTGCGTGAGCCCTGGTGTCCCAGGGGAGCGTTGCAGGGGGTGTGAGAATGAGCTCAGTAGACACTCCTCATTCTCACTACACCTCTGTCCCCATCACTCCTGCTCCCAGCAAGAGGGCACAGCACATCGCCGACACCTGCCGTGTTTCACACCACCCTCTGGTGGTCAGTGCACGTCATAGAGACAGGTTGACCTCTCTGTCTCTCAAACGACCGCCCGAGGGGACAATTTGCATATTAGGCTTTTATTATATAGGATTGCTTTGAAAAGTCTCTCAGAACACTATATGAATCTTCTTATTCAAGCCTCTGAGGCTGTACATTGTTTTAAACTATTTTTTAACAAAATTCTTAATTTTCTTTCTAGTTTCTTTCTAAGGAACAGATACCACAGTTACTTTGTTCCTGTTGTAATTAGCAGGAAATGCAGGTCATGTTGTAGTATTACACAGTGTTAATTAGTTAAACTCTGAAAGGATGTCTTTTATTCTGCACCCCTTCAAAATTACACTTAATTTCTTATTTTTTTACATGTTTTGTAAAGATCACTTTGTGTGTGTTCATGAACCGTATTTGTTTTTTAAATGTATTCAATGCATTTTCCTCCTATTATGTTTTTTATTGATTTCAGAGAGAGAAAGGGAGAGGGAAAGAGAGGTAGAAGAAAGAATCATCAATTGGCTGCCTCCTGTGTAGACCCCCTTCCTTTGAGCCCAGCCTGTGTCTTGACTGGGAATTGAACGTGACCTCCTGACTCATAGGTCAACGCTCAATCACTGAGCCACAGGAGGCTTTTCCTCATTATATGTTAATCTATTCTTTATGTATGGAATATGGAAATACAGGAAGGTATAAAGAAAAATTAAAAACTACTAATGAACATTCTGAAACAGTCATTTCCTTTTTTATAATACATGCACAAGATGCATGTGTGTATATATATTTTATAACATTTTTACCTAATTTTAGAAAACAAAATTGGGATTCTCATCTGCAAATATTTGAATATAATAGTAAAATGTGAGCATTTCCCACATTATTGAGTGTTCCTGGAAAACCTTTGGGCTATATAGTATTCTCTATTTTAAGCAATTTATTCAACATTTGTTTTGGACATTTTAGTTACTTGTAAATTTTGCTGTTGGGAATATTTCTTAGATAACATCCCTTGTGCACAGACTCTGTCCACATTTCCATCTTCCCTAGGGTTGATGGGATTAATTATGGCCATCAAGTGGGAGCAAACAATTATTGCCAGTTGCTTTTCATGAAGGTGTGTTAGTATATATTCTCTCAATATTGTATGAGAATGTCTTTTTCTCTGTCCCCTGTGAGCTCTGTTGTTGAATCCCAGGGATAAGAGGTAAGGGATGAGCAGAAGGTGATACAGCTGGTGTGGAAGTGGAGACTTCCCACCTGACGCTCTGTGTTCTGTAAGCACAGGGGCAGGTGGCCTGTGAGAGCACACAGGGAGACAGGCAGCAAGTGCTGTTGAGAGAGAAGTCTGTGAGAGTTTATCATCCAGGCTGCTCCCTGTGACTCCCCAGGAGGAAATGCTATGTGGGTCCCAGAGTAACACCTTCTTAGTTTGACAAATGTCAAGTTAGGGGCTCAGAGTAAATTTCTCAAATAAAAGCGTTCAATTCAGTTCCCCAAGGTCACCTTAATTTGAATGAGGCTTAGTTTAAGAGTGCTTGGGTTGTAATTCATGACTTCATTTTAACAAGTGTTTATTGAGAGCCTTCTCTGTACTTAACCCAGTGCTGGGTGGTGGGCATACAAAAGAGGCAGGTCCCTTCCCTGCAGGACTTCATCTCTAGTTGTGAATAGGAAATATGCACATGAAACATACAACTAGGAATGCAGAGTGGTCCATAGTTAAGTGCCCTAATGAGGGCTAACCATCGTTGATTAGTGGTTTGGAGTAATGAAGATTTTCTCATAAAAATGGGTGAGGACTAAGATGGGTAGGAATGAGAGATCTGCTTTAGATAGTGTTCACTTTGAAAAACCTCACCTCAGGGTAGTGGAGTAGTTTTTACTACTCTCACAAACCTTTCCAGCATCCAGAGGCTCCAGGGTCCTGCCAGGCCTGTTTTACTGATGCATATCTCTGAGTTGTCCTGGCTTCCCTTCTGTGATGCTGACTAGGTTAATTACTCTGCTATAAAGAGCTGAAGAAAAGAGGCTTGTGAGCTAATTAACTCTTTGCTAACATTTTTGTACTTACAAGTACATTTAAACTAAGGAGTGACTAAGTCAATTTGGGGATTTACCAATGTCATATTATCGATTGTATTATCTCTGTTAATGTTTTTCTAACATTTCTTGTTTATGTGGGATTTCAGATTCATGGAAACAACTACTCTCATAAAGTGGACATCTTTTCTTTAGGCCTCATTCTGTTTGAGTTGTTGTACCCATTTGGCACTCAGATGGAGAGAGTCAGGGTAAGTTCTCCCCGCCTCAAAAATGGTGGAAAAATAAAATACTCTTAAATTTATAAAAGAATTTAAACGGAGAATAAGTTATTCTTTTTTTTGGGGGGGGGGGGGGGGCAGGCAGTAAGTTATTCTTAATACCAGCAGATTGCTTAACTACAAGTGAAGGAGGTGATGTGAGCTATAAGGGAGGATTTGTAGACAGTTTGCTTCCATTTAAAGCTCAATTTAAACAAATTATTTAGTTGAATATTTTAGTTCCTTGTTGTTACTAAAATTGATCCTAACTTAACAGTATTTAATACTGAGTGTCTGTGTAGTAAGTGCAGAGTGAGGGGACCCATGGGATGGGAGTGGTGAAGGGAGTGGTGGCAGCAGTGGGTGGTCACAGGGGCCTGTTCTGAGGACAAATTGCCACTTACTCATACACTTAAAAGCTGGCAAACTAAGCATACTTATTTTTTCCCCTTTCAAACCACAGCCATGGCTTTTAAGGAAGACAGTAGTGAAAGTGTTTACAAGTACCTCTGTCCCTGTCTTCCCCATCCTTCATTAAATGGTCATCCTCAGCTTTTGTAGCTGCTGTCCCTGGCACTTAACTTAAACTTAAGCTATTTCCAAAACTTAAGCTATTATCACCATTTCTTCATCAGTTTTAGACCTTACTTATTGACTCCCGGCCATGGTAGAAGAGGATGTAGGTCTCACAGATTGCCAAAGGACTCAGATCTTCTAACCATTAGGACCTGTCAAAATGAGTCAATTTCAGAACATCCTAAAAGCCTCCAGAAAGGGATATTAAACAGGCCCAACCTATGAAAAGGATCAGGAATCATATGGCGTCAAAGGACCCTACTAAGAATGTAAAAATACAGTCTATAAAATGGGAGAAGATGTTTGTGAATCATACCTTGTTTCCCCAAAAATAAGACATCCTCCGAAAATAAGACCTACTTACAGGTTTCCTTCTGAGTGAAATATAAGGCATCCCCCGAAAATAAGACCCCCCCAGGCTAAACATGAGAGATTTGGTCCACTGATTCTGAAAGAAATGGAGTCACAAGAAATTCACTAGGAAATTCAGGAATTGGATTGTTATGATGATGTTCCAGAAGATGATGACATGATTGTCATTGAATAAATGAGTAAATTCTTGATACTGTAGGATTCACAGTTTGTCTGGTTTGTTTTGACAACTACCTTACTACCGTACCGTATACAGGTATAAATTTCCTTTATTTTCATTTAACAATAAATGTGTACCGTATTCTTCTTCATGGAAAAATAAGACATCCCCTGAAAATAAGACCTAGCACATCTTTGGGAGCAAAAATTAATATAAGACACTGTCTTATTTTCGGGGAAATGGTATATCTGATAAGGTTCTAGTATCCCGAATATATAAAGAACTATTCAATTCGACAACAAAAAGACAATTCAATTTAAAAATGAGGAAAGGACTTACACATTTCTCCAAAGAAGTTTTACAAATGTCCAATAAGCTCATTAAGCCACAATGAAATACTAATCCATACCATATTGATGGATATAATAATAATAATAAAAAATATAACAAGTGTTGGCAAGGATGTGGATAAATTAGAGCCTTCATTCATTTAAAATTGTACAGCTGCTGTGGAAAACCGTTTAATAGTTACTCAGAGTTAAATAGTTAAATAGAGTTACAAATGACCAGCATTTTTACTCCGAGGTATACACCCAGGAGAAGTGAAAACATATTCACACAAAAAATGTGTACAAAGATGTTCATAGAAGCATTTTTTTAATAGCCAGAAAGTAGAAACAACCCAACCAGCTAATGAATGGCAAAACAAAATTTGGTATGCCCAATGGAATATTATTCAACAACAAAAAAAAGGAATAAAATATTGATCTATGCCACAACACAAATGAACCTTGAAAACGTGCTAACTGAAAGATGCCAGACACAAAAGACCAATATTGTATGAATTCATTTATATGAAATATACAGAACAGACAAATCTATAAAGACAAAGTAGATTAATGGTTCCCAGGAGTTGGAGGTGGAAGGGGTAGAGAGTGACTGGTTATGGGTATGGGGTTTCTTTTGGGAGATGGAAAGGAAATGTTCTGGAATTAGTGGTGATGGCTGTACATGTGAATAGAATAAAAAGCACTGGGTTATATACTTTTAAATGGTTTAAAAGGTGAGTTTTATTTCAGTTTAAACATGTAAATAAAAAACATTTAGCTGTGCAAAAAAGTTTTGGTTAAGTGAAGTTAGTATTTCTCTTGACCATGCAAATATTGTTCTGGTTAGATCAAGTATACTCTGACTATTTCTTTTTGATGCAATCCTTTTTCCCAGAATTGCCTTTTCTCAATTACGTAGTTTCCTATGAACCTTGGTTGTAATTTTTAACAAGTGTTTAAAATATGTCAAATATACAGATTTGTCTGTTCTGTATATTTCATATAAATGAATTCATACAATATTGGTCTTTTGTGTCTGGCATCTTTCAGTTAGCACAATATTTTCTCTGTATTTCAATATAGCTTATTTACTTACCTATCAGTCGGGAAAGTGGGTAAGTAGGTAAGCAGACAGATAGATGATAGCTAGCTAGCTAGCTAGATTTTTTTTTCTTCTTTTTCTGTAGTCTTCTTCTCAAAGCCTTTGTCCTTCACTCTGTTCTGATCGCCCCTAGACTTTCTATAAGTCATCAGCCAAGGACATACTTTCTTACCTTCCTAGCCTGCCCCACCCCCACCCCTTGTTTCCTGGATTCCAAGTTTTCCTTTTTTTCTTGCATCACTTGCTTATTTTGCTAGAGTATATTCTGCAATAAATTCCTCAGAAGGAATATATGAGAGATACATTTTTAGAATCCTCAAGGATGTGAAAATGTGTGTGTGTGTGTGTTTCATCTTCACACATAATTGATAAATAAATTGGCCAGGTTCCAATTCTAGATTGGAATTTCCCTCAGAATGTTGAGGGCATTGATCAACTCATGTAGCTTCCATGTAGCGTCCAGAAGCTGATACCTGAATTATTTATCTGGGGTGTTTGACCTGTTTTATTTTTCTCTTTGTTGAAGTTTTAGGGCTTTACCTTTAACAGTGTTGTTATGAAATTTAGTCCTCATTGACCTTTTCCCTCCCTGCTCCCTTACAGAGCTTGACACTTGGTAGGTCCTTTCAGTTAAACGATATGAAACCTTCAGGTCTAATAAATTTTTCAAAAATAAATTCTCTAATTTTTGTTTCCTTTTCCTGAAATACCTGAAATAGTCTTAAACACTTATTAATTTTTTCTCCTATTTTCATCTTTTTGTCTTTTAATATTGTTCTTTGCAAGCATTCCTTAACTTGCCCAGCTGGTGTGTCTCAGCGGTTGAGCATCGACCTAGGAAACAGGAGGTCACTGGTTCAATTCTCAGTCAGAGAATCAATGTTAGGAATTCTTTCTCATCATTGATGTTTCTATTTCTTACTCTCTGAAATCAATAAAATGACCGTATTTTTCGGACCATAAGACGCACTTTTTTCCCCCCAGAAGTGGGGGGAAAAAGTCCCTGCGTCTTATGGTCCAAATATAGCCTACACATATACTTTTTAAAAAAAGTTTTTTTACTTGCCCGGCTCTGTGTGCTTGCTGCAGCCACTGTCCATTCCTCCGTGCCCAGAGTGTCTGCCCCACTCTGTAAACCCCGAGTGGTAGAGGAGTTCCCATGTATGGTAGTCAGCCTCCATGCCCTCGCTGCAGCCATATCTCCATGTCAGCCCAGGTGCGGTGTACGGTAACTGTGTAATCCAAACCGTAATCATCGCCTGTGCCCCTTGCTGGCCCGTACTCTGTGCCCGGAAGAATGCCGCGTCTATTCCCCCAATCATTCCTCTCCACCCTCTGTTGCCATGCTTGACTACTGGGTAGGCGTACTGTAGATCTCAGCAGAACCTTTACCATAAATCTTCAACTTTATTCTAATTTATTACTGAAGTCTCTCGTTATTGTGTTCTACAGTACATTTTGTCTTTTGCTGACTGTATTTGTTAATAATGGTTCTAAATGGTTCTAAATGCTGCTGTTTACTTTACAGGGTTGATTACATGTGTTTATGACTGTGATGTTGGGTTTTAATGCACATAAAATATTTTAGGACACTATTTGTTTCAGAATCTTTTTTTCTTCATTTCCCTTCTCTAAAAACTGGTGCGTCTTATGGTCCGGTGCGTCTTATGGTCCGAAAAATACGGTACATTAAAAAATAATTCTTTAACTTGTTATTTCAACTTTTCTAATAACTTTTTAATTTTAATTTTGACCATCCAGTTTTTATTGTTCAAGATTGTTCCTTTTTAATCACACTTTACTCTTTTTACATAGATTTTTGTATCTTTACTTATTTCTGACCACTTCAGGTGTGTGTGTGTGTGTGTGTGTGTGTGTGTGTGTGTGTGTATGTGTTCTAAGTTTTCTTCTCCCTGTATTGTCTCTTTCCTCTGGGTTTTTAATTTTTTTTAATTTTTTAAAATTAATACAGAGCCACAGGAAGTTGCAAAGGTAATACAGAGAGATTCAATGTGCCCCTCACCCAATGTCTCCTAATGGTTACATCTCACATAAATTACAGCACAATAACAAAACCAGGAATTTCACCTGGGTACAACGTATGTGTATAGCTCCGTGTTATTTTGCCTCAGGTATAGATTTGTGAAACCACCACTGCAATGTAGACACAGAACTGTTCCATCACCACAGAAACTCCCTCCTGCTCCCCTCATAGTCACACTTCCCACCCTGCTAAAATCGCTAACTTGGGTTTTTAATGATTTTCTTATCATGTTGATAATCTTTACCTGTTCATTCATATTTAGGGAGAGGGCTCTCAGGTGGAGACTGGCAGGACTTCACTGTAGGGCTACAATTCAGTGCTTATCTTGGGTGTAGTGGAGAACTCCCACATCCACTTCTGTAGGCTTTCCTCTAGAACCGTTTTCTCCGGAGCAGTGTCTCGTTCTCCTGAGGAGAAAGTGTGGGTGTTGGGGTTGTGTGCACCTCATCCTGCTGTTCTGTGCCCACCACAACGTATGCCTCCTTTCTACTGAGTATTCCAAATCGGGACTTTCTTGGTTCAGTTTCTCCAGAGAATAAGCCTCATATGTTTGCATGCAGATGTGTCACTCTGTGTACATACTTTCAGGTCGTCCACTCCCAGTTCATTGGCATTATCCCTCTAGGCAGCTTGGCCTACCTTCCTCTCTTCTGCTGAGGTAGTTGCTATGCGCCATCCACTTTCTATCTTACAGAAATTTGACTTTTCTCCAAGTGCACTCATCCTTATAGATTTAGTATACATTTTACATTCTGTTACACTTTTTTAGTGCAAATGTCTACTGAACATGTGGTAGGAAATATGCCATGTTGAGCCAGAATCTCTCCGGAATTCTCTAGTGCATGTGAAACAGACCATTTGATGATTTGAACAAGGTCCTTTTTAAATAAGTGTTATTGAAGCACAATTTACATACAGTAAAGTGTACCCACTTTATGTGTACAGTTTGATGAGTTTTGACAAGTTTATATTCCACTACATTCAAAACAGTCCATTTCTATCACCCCAGAAGGTTTCCTTTGCTCTTTCCCAATCATCCCAGACATCTGCTCATCTATTTCCTATTTTTTTTCTAAAGCTTCATATAAATGGAGTCTTTCAAAACATACTCTTTTGTGTCTCCCTTTTTTGACTCACCAAAAAGTTTTTGAGACTCATTCATGTTACTCAGTGTATCAGTAGTTCATTAATTTTTATTAGTAAAATTCCATTGTATGTATACCACAGTTCATCTATCCATTTACCTGTTGAGAACACTTATGAATAAAGATACCGTGAATATTTGTGAACAAGTCTTTTGTACTTGACCTAGGAAGGATTGATAAGCTGTGTGTGAAGTGGTTTAAAGTCATAAGCAAGTGCCATTTTACATTCCCACACCAGTGTAGGAGAGTTCTGGTCCTTTAACATCCTTGCCAGCACATATGTTTCAGTTCTGGAATTAGATAGTTGTCTTTTTTTCAATTCTAAGTTTTAAATAAAAACCTTTGTTTTAAAATATTGTATAATTAAAAGTTGTTCAGTGAGTTCACTCTCCAGCGTTACCTGCACTCAGTTTGGTGTGAACCATCTGTTAGCACATGGAACTCTCTTCCTCGGGCCTGTGGCACAGGCTCGTCTGGTTAAGTTTCTGTTTTCTTCAAGGGGAAGTAACAAATGACAACCTAGTTCCACTTTTTTTTTTTTTTTTAAGTACACTCCAGCTTCTCTCTCTCTCTCTCTCTCTCTCTCTCTCTCTCTCTCTCTCTCTCTCTCTTCTCTCTCTCTTTCTCTCTCTCTAATTTTAATTTTTTATTTTTATTAAATTTATTGCGGTGACATTAATAAAATTTTGCAGGTTTCATATGTACATTTCTACAATACATCATCTGTATATTGTATAGTGTTTACCACCCCAATTAATGTCTTCCTCCACTACCATTTATCCTCCCTTTACCCTCTTCTTCTACCTCCACACACTCCTGTTTCAGCTTATTTCTTAAGAAATATAAACACTTATTTGCTTTATTTCATTTCTAAAAATTAGTTTTGTCTAAAGGGGACATATGTAATACTTTCAACAATAAATAATTATTAAAAAATAAAACAGCAACAAAACTGGTTTTGTCCTCATTACAGAAGTACTAGGTTAATGGGAGAGAAAGGAGGACCTATGTAATACTTTCAACCATAAAGATTTTTTTTAAGTTAAGATGAAAAAGAAAAAAAAAAGTGCCAGGTACTGTGCAAGTGCTGACTTAAATTAACCTCATTTAATTCTCACAGTTGTATAGGACGGGCCCTATTGTTTTTGTTTTGTAAACGAGGAAACTGGAACATGAAGAGTAATAATTTATCTGAAAAATTCTCAGACAGCTTTAAAAAGCTTAGTTTTATACTCTGTATTTAGCATAATTGTTTGGTTTCCATCACTCAAAAAAATAAAAAGGAAAAGAATATGCTTTTTTCTTTTAATCAAGTGCAGAGATGTTAGGAGCTAACAAGAAAGGTTACCCACTGAAGGTCACCGGGTTCCTGAGAGCTGAGTCACTTTGGTACTCATCAGCCTGTGCTCAGCCGCAGGCCAGGTCTTGGCATCATGCGCAGAGTTCAAGTGTGATTACAGCTGAGTGAGTCTCTGGTTTTGGTGATTGGATGGTGTGTGCACCTGGGTCCAGGAAACATTGATGTGTAGGCTATCATCTGGAAAAGCTACTGTGAGTTCTCCACCCGTTAATATTCACCCTCTCTCCTTGGTTATTCCTCTAAAGTATCAAAAGTACTTCATGTTAAATAGATCTATTGTATATATCAAAATAGATTTAAAGGTAAGTAACACCTTTTCTTTCTTTTTTAGGTCTTAACTGATGTAAGAAATCTCAGATTTCCACCACTGTTTACTCAGAAATATCCTCGTGAGGTTTGTATAATTCTCATCTTTTCTTTAGAAACATATTTAGAACTTAAAGAGTCCTTAGCGGTCAGTTCGTCAATTGCCCCATTTTACTGATGAAGCTACAGGTGTGGGGAGGACAGGAACCTGATTCCAAGAGCAAGACTTAAAACAAGACTGGAGCTCGTCAGGGCCGGGGGCCTGGTCTGTGCTCCCAAGCTGCTGGCATTCTGCCTGTGGATTGTGGCCACCTTTCCTTTCCAGCAGGACAGAGTTGCTGTTGTTACCATGCCATTAATTGCTTTATCTTTGTGAATTTGGGGATCCATCTTAAACACTGGCTTCTTTGGGGTGGGGGACACTAGGTCCTACTGATTGTGTGTTGGAGTCAGACGGCTCAGAATGCCACAGGAGAATGTCAGGAAAGGGGCTGGGACATAAGCTAGTCTTGGATGGTGAAAGTTATATGTGATGAACCTTTGACAGTTTATTTTTTCAGCTTTTTAAATTTTTATTTCATAAAATGTTTTTCCACATACACTTTAAAATTTATACATTGATTACTCTTGAATTTTCTTAATTAAGTTGAATAAATTAGACTTATCACAGATTGAAGTTTAAAGTTATCTTTCAGTATTATAAGTATAATAAAGGATTGCATTAAATGAATTTTATAATAGATACACTAACCTAAATGAAATATACATATATATTAAATATCTTTTTTTAAATATTTTTTTATTTTATTAATTTTTTTACAGAGAGGAGGAGAGAGGAATAGAGTTAGAAACATATGGAGTTAGAAACATCGATGAGAGAGAATCATCGACCAGCTGCCTCTTGTACACCCCCTACTGGGGAATGTGCCCGCAACCAGGGTACATGCCCTTGACCAGAATCGAACCCGGGACCTTTCAGTCTGCAGGCCGACACTCTATCCACTGAGCCAAACTGGTTTTGGCTGAAATATATTTTTACTAAAAATCATTTTGCTATATATTTCACAGATTTAATGACTCAATTCCAAAGGTGGCTCATGAGAATATGTTACATAAATAGGGGTTCAGAAAATTCTTAAAGGTGTCAGGTGTTGATCTATGGTGTAGTTATATTTGAATTGAATATTGAGATTGTATATTCATGTGCAGTTGTAATGAATTTGTTTTTAAAGTCAGATTATGTCTGTGTTTCAATGATGTGATTTAGGACTCTTTATTACATGTTAGATAACAAGCAATTACCCACAATGGCCCATATTTACTTGGAGCAGGAGTTGGCTAAACCTAGCCTGCTGCCTATCTAAAAGCCTAATATGCAAAGTGTCCTCTCTGGAGTTTGACAGACCAGGAGTTTAATCTCTCACTATGACGTGCGCTGACCACCAGAGGGCAGCCCAGAACAAAGGAAGGCCCCGGCTGGCAGCCAGCAGCCACTGGAGACCCTACTTGTGCATGAATTTTGTGCACTGGGCCTCTAGTTTTTGGAATAAAGTTTTGGGACCCAGCAATGCCCATTTGTTTGCATACTGTCTGTGGCTGCTTTTGTACTGTAGTGGCAGAGCTGAGAAGTTGCAGCAGAAACTGGCTTGCAAACTTAATATATTTACAGAAAAATTTTGCTGACTCTTGAACTAGGGGACTGTTTAGTGTTCTACATCTGACCCATTTATCACAAAACAATTTTTATGTTTCAGTATATGATGGTTCAAGACATGCTCTCTCCATCTCCTGTGGAGCGGCCTGAAGCTGCACACATCATTGAAAATACTGTATTTGAGGACTTGGAGTTTCCAGGAAAAACTGTGCTCAGGCAGAGGTCCCGCTCCGTGAGTTCATCAGGAACAAAACAGTCAAGACACTCCAGCGACTCCCATAGCCCTTTGCCAAGCAGCTCACCTTAGGTTGTGCCTGTGCCCTCACAGGTGACACAGAATAGTCTCTGCTTAGGATGTGACCTTCCAAAATTCTAGACTTGAGAACTTTGTTTTTTGCTCAGTTTTATTTTGAACTACTTTTTCTAAGTCAAATTTAAACTGAACTTTGGGGCATAACCTAATTTGAGCCAACTCTTGATTTTTGCTGTCCTTGAGGAGAGAACTACCACTAAATCACGTGTGGTCCTTTTTCTTAGTGGATCTCTTGCTTGACACTGGCTGGTGATACTCTGTAGCCCTCACCTGTTGCCTGGAGAGGTCAAGCAATCCCTAAAATTAATAGAGAGATATTTTTATACTGTTTATGGCTGCTTTTGTACTGCAGTGGGAGAGCAAGAAGTTGCAGCAGAAACTGGCTTGCAAACAATATATTTACAGAAAAATTTTGCTGATTCTTGAACTAAGGGACTGTTTAGAGTTCTTCATCTGACCCATTTATCACAGAATCATGAAAATCCCTACATATGGTAGCTATATTGTTCTAGAAATATACTTTCTAGAGATATTGCTGATTTTAAGACTGATTTCCAAAAAGCTGACTCCATTTTTGTCCCTGGTGGGTAAATTGGGAATCTGCACTATTTAGGAGGACAAGTAGCACAAACTGCACAATGGTTTATGTCCATAGCTAGTCCTGTAGTGGCCTTTGTAGCATTATAGCTGTGTTTCTCAGATGGTTTTGGGAGGGTGTAAGAGCTCTGTACTTTACCTCCAAAAAAGGGAATGAAGCTTTTATGTAAATTGTCAGAAGTTCTGGTTTGGGGATGAAAAAAGGCCATAGCAAGAAATTAATCACATTTTATGCTTAACTTTTTTACTTATGGACTTTAAACCAAGTAAAATCTTAAGTGTCTTATATGTAATTCTATAGACAGGTAGTTTCCCAAAACTGATTATAGAAAACAGTTTAATCATCTAACTTGTTTTTTTATTTTCACTGTAAATAAGTTTATTTTTTATTTATAAAAATTCTGAACTCAATCCGTTTGGATTGGTGGTACATAGAACACACTTAAGTGTGTTAACTATTGTGACTTCTTTCAAGTCTAAATGATTTAATAAAACTTTTATTAATTACTTATAGTTGACTCTGATTTGGGGGAATTAGCCCCAAATGGTAGTTTTTCAAATTTATAAAATGTGATCCTGCATCTAAGAAGGGTCATTACCTTCAAACTCACCCCCAACCTGTTCCAAACACGTGACTTCTCTGTTCTTTTCCAAAGATTTGACCAGGGCCTTATCCTTTTCAGAAACCAAGGGCTGAGTCCAGAGACATGAGCTCAGCCCCACTCAGCTGGCCTGGGCACTGAAGAGGACCCTGCCCGGGAGGGAGACCTCAAGGCCAGGGCAGGGCCTTGCTGGCTTTACTGATGCCACTGTGTGTCTGCTGTGTGCCACGCGAAGGCTCGTGACATGCTGAGTGATTAGTACATTCTGGCCAGATAACCTTTAAGGTCAAGGTGCATGCTTACTTCCATTTCTCAGACAGGTAATGTCTGTCCCACAAAGTTATGAGCAGTTTGCAAGCTGGAAATCACATCACAGACATGGATGGCTGCGAAAAGCCAATTTCAGCATGTCCTAATTGCAAGAGTTTCATCGAACGGTTGATAGAACTTGGGGACTCAACAAGGGCTGAGTCACATATTTTATCGCCTATTGGGAATGGCTAAAGGCATTTCCCCAAACATGAAAAGGATGCATTAAATTGATTGTTTGCTGCCAGACAGCTCAGGGCATCTTAATCTACATGTTATTGCCTCCTGTTGGCCAACACATGAACAGCCAAAGACAGTTCCCCAATCTGACAATGCTTCTGTACTAAACCCTACCCTTTGAAGTGTATATCTCCACCTGGCCTTAGGACAATTTGTGTTAATAAAAAGCAAGGAGTCATGAGACCAGAAGAACTTGGTTTCCTCAGCCAAGCTTCTTTGCCCACCCGCCCAGTATGCCTTTTAAAATTATGTTTTGTCTCTGGACTCTTTATTAATTTATGCACAGCCCCTTCTCCAGGTTTGCTGAACCCTTCTAGATGCCAGATCAAGACCACCATTGTTTAATGGCACCCAATGTCTGGCATTAGATGGCCTCTATTCAGACCTCAATTCCTTAGTGCAGCCTGACCATCGTCTTTGTCCCCAGGCTCCATCCCACCTCTCTTCTCTTGGTCAGACTGCTTCCATTGCTCCTCCCCTACTTCTTTTCTTCTTCACCCCACAGTTACAGCTGCAGATCCTGCAATCCTTACAGGTACCCTGAGGGCTGTCCTTGGCAGGTTTTAGGATAGATGTTCTACCTGTGGGGAAGCTCAGGTCCAGAAAGGTGTTGAGCTTGCTCCAGATCACAAAGCCAGCAAGAGCAGAACTGGGACCAAACCACTATTATTCTGACTTCCAGTCAGAATTTTGCCTACTCCCTGTCCCACACTGTCTTAATCATTTGCAAAATTTTTGCACAATATAATCAGTCCTGCCTTCATTTTCATTCTGTTTATGCCTTCACTGGCCTCAGGAGGAAAGGAGGCACAGGAAGTTCAGGACTGGACCAGCAGAACCTCGCGAGTCTTTGATGGCAGACAGAACAGTGTGTTCTCATCCAGAGCCCTTTCTGCTGACTCCAGACCTACTCTCCTCTCAAGTCATTGCTTTTCTGACATCTTTCTGAGCCCTTCCCTTCACACTTGCCTCTCCTTTAAGCACTTTGTGCCTAACAGCACTTACCATGGTCATGGCCACAGTAATTGGTCCCAGGGCTAGGGGCATACCTTGTGATGCCAGCAAGGCATAGCATAAAACCTAGTCCTGGATTATATATTTGTGGAATTGAATTTGAAGAACATAACTCTGACATAGCTGCAGGAAATAGCCAAATGAGGAATGTGCCAGTCACTGCAATAAATATTTGGCAAAGGTTTAAGGAGAAAAGGTGTTTGAACAATTCCAATGCTAAAAACAGATAAAGGCTCAAATTGTGAATGTTTTCTAAAGGAAGGAGATCTTATGCTTTAATTTTGTGTGTGTGTGTGTTTTATTTTTGTTAATCCTCACTTGAGGATATTTTTCCATTGATTTGGGGGGGGGGGTGGAGAGAAAGAGAGAGAGAAACATTGATGTGAGAGAATCACATCTGTTGGTTACCTCCCCCACGTGCTCTGACCGCACAGGGGATGGAAACTGCAACCCAGGTACTACATCCTTGACTGAGAATCAAACCGGAAACCCTTCAGTGCACAGGCCAATGCTCTGTCACTCAGCCACACCAGCCAGGGCCCTTATGCTTTAATTTAAATGAGGGGAGAAATGACCTGGGACACTTAGCACCCACATAGCTCTGTCCCCTTTCTTCCTCTTCCACTGGAGGGTATCACACCCCACCTCCATCTGGGCCTACACACATCCCCCAGGGTCCATGTTCTGCCTTTCAGGGAGGTGACAGTACTGATGTGAGTACTGGTCTCCAGATCAGAAAGACTAGGAGGTCTGTCTGAAAATTAGCTACCTACCCTGCTCTTTGCCTCCTAGTAGCCGACAGAAAAATTGAAATGTGTTATGTTTGGGTGGTTTCCTTTTTCCATGTGATTTCTCATTGATACTTTGGGTGCATTTACACCAAAAGCTATTGTTTCTCCAAAGAAGTGGAGGAGCTTCCAGTGTAACAACCACCAAGGGCTGAGCCGGAACTCGGGATGCTTCCTGGCCCACCTCTGGGGCCCTGCTCTTCCCACAACTAGATAATGCAGGGCGTTGCTTAAGGAGACTTCCCCCTCCTGGACTCTGCCCCAATTGAGAAGTAGCTGCCACTAGATGGCTCATTTCCACCTTTCCCACAAGAAGTAAATAGTTGAGGGCTGAAATAAAAACCTTACTTCCACCTGTCAGGATAGTCCCCTCCTCCAAACACAAGGATAGCATGACAATCATGATTAAAGGTGACTGACCTAAACATACCTACCAAGTCCCACAATGTTTTTGCCGTGAACTGCCTTTAAGTTCCTCAAATGGGCAGTGACTTAAAATGATAAACATGGGAGCAGTGTGCTCAGTACTTCCAAGAGTTGTGGGTCCCTACTCCCTCGGGAAGGTTTGAGGAGTTAGGAAAACTTTCTCAATAGTGCCAGCACAGAGAAATGGATCAATTTGAGAATATTTTTGAGGAGAGAGGCTGGGACTCTGGAATTAACTGGATACAGGTGAAGGAGGGGAAATGGCTCCTGCTTTGTGGCTTGACCTTTGATAGAGGACAGGCGGTCTTGTGAAAACGGTGAGTTCACAGAACTGTGAAGAAAAGTTGGGGTTTTACTGGACAGAATGTGAAGCCCTTGAAAGTCTGTGGGCTGAGGAAGGATATGAGATGCTGAGATCACTGCGGCAAGTGAGGAGGGGGTAACGGGAGAGAGGAGCCAGGACAGAACCTGGCAGAGGCCTCTGTCCAGGTAGAGGTCAGAGGACCCAGCCACGTCGTTGGGAGCCCAGAGACATCCCGGGACCCGTGGCTAAAGGTATGCTGGTCCTCAACAGCCAGAGGCCACCCTCTGTTATTGCCTTCTAGTGTGCAAGTTTTAAAAATTAAATTTAAAAAAATATTTTTTATTTTTTTCTGAGAGAGAGAGAGGCATTGATTTGTTGTACCACTTATTTCTTCATTCATTGGCTGATTCTTGTACTAGTATGTGCTCTGACCAGGGACTGAACCTGAAACCCAAGTGAATTGAAGTGAGGCTCCAACCAACTGAGCTGCCGGCCAGGGCTAGTGCAGACTTCTGAAAGATTTCTTCAGGGCTGCGTGGCTGGGCACATGCTGCCTTCTGAAATGACGTGAGCTTTCAGAAGGCACCCAGAGACTTTGTCAGAAACGGGCAGGGGAATGTGGGTGGGAAGAGGATTGGAAATAGCTCAGGGGCCCAGGGAGGAGCCTGGCAGCAGAATGTTCACTCCCCAAAAAGGTCACAAAGCTGCCTAGAGAAGGGTTGAGAGGGTTTGATACTGAGAAGTAATGAAGGGGGAAAGGGTGTTCTCTCTCCAAAAGAATTTTTTTGAAGAAAAATCAGGGTAATGACTGAGTAAATGAAGGGCATTTGTACAATGGATATTATGCAAATGAGTGACAGTATAAGTGGATTGATTGTCCACTAAATGGCAAATCTGCAAGTTACAGAGGAACTTGACTAGCATGACTGCAGCCAAAGGAGACAGCGTCTCTCTGTGTTTAAATGAAATATTTGCATGGGCATAGAACGTTTACAAGTATCCACACCAAACCCCATACTGGTTGCCGTAAGAGAGTAGAATTGGGAGAGGGCCATACGGGAGATGAAGGTTAACTTCAAATGCAGCTCAGTCATTGTTTGACTTCTTCCAACTTGGGGATTAGTACTATTAATAAAAGGAGAAAGGAAACGAATAAACCGCATCTACAATGTTTTAAATGATCTCTTCTTTGTATCCTGCTTTATAGTTTAATGGTCTCATTTAATTCTACTAGGACCTTTGCAATTCAGAAATTTTTACTGCTGTTTTTATATTGAGGAAACAATACAATTATTAAAGGAACTAGAATAGCAAAATAGGACACTTGTAATAATCCACTTATTCCATCACTCTCTTTGCATAACAATTTTCGCTTTGAATTCCCTTCAGTCCAGAGGGCATTTTGGAGGAAGGAGGGAGGGGTGGGGAGATCACCCTGGCTCTGCAATTACAGCCTGCTGCTCTGTTTACAGCTTTCCCTGAACTCAGTGATCTCCGCACAGCAGATACCTCGGTTGAAGATCAAGGGATAAGATAGGAAATGTTTAGCATAGAAGGTGGTAAGTACTAAGTAATAAATAGAGGTTTAAAATTAACTCATAAACTTAGTTTCTTCAACTCTAAAATAGGCATAATTGGTCAAGAGTTATTCTGGGGATTAAATGACATAATGTGGTTTAAAGTTAGACAAAAATGTAAGCAAATGATTATAAGATTCTATGATTATAAGATGGGGGGAAATAGAAAGAATCCCTGGCTGTTACTATTGGGCACTCAATAAATGGAAAGGAAGGAAACAAGAGGTGAAGAAGGAAAGAAAAACAATGTCATAGTAAAATAATGCAAGTATATGCAATATAAGTACAATATATGAAGCCTTATGTTACTGTGAAAATGTAGACATTGACTAGACATATGACAAGGCTGGCATTTGATATGTGTGGAAAAGTGTTATGCTGATATGAAGGTAAAGTAATCTAGAAATGTCCTATGTTATACTGAGGGGATTGGAGCTCCCGTGGAGGTGTGTGTGTGTGTGTGTGTGTGTGTGTGTGTGTGTGTGTGTCTGTGTGCTGGGAACTTCTCCTTTCTTCTAGGGCTTTAACCCTAAGCTGTCTGTCAACTGGCAGCCTGAAAATCAGCCCCGTTTTGACTTGGAGGGTTTCAGGCACAGCAGGGCCAAAGGGTTTGGGGATCAAAGCTATGCAGCTGGGGCGGGGAATCCAGCTCCTGGTTCCTGGGCCACTGGGAGCCCCGCCAAGAATTGGTGCAGAGACCTGGCCAAGAGGAAGAGCTTAGACTGGCCATATGGGGGTGACAAGACACTGAAGAAAGACTGGGGTGCCCTGGACTTTGAGGGGACTTTGTATCACAGTTCCCTGGGACAGAGGCAGTGAGTGCCAGGGATAATGGAGGTGTGGTGCTGGGGTGTGCAACCCTGCACCCCAGGAGGAGTAGGTGGAAGGGAGGAGCCGCGCCCTCCGGTCATCAATTACGCCCCTCCCCCCCAACCTCTCTGTGGATTAGACTCCTCCGTGGGAGGCAAACATTCATGGATGGCCCGCTGCATACCAAGTCCTATACTAAGCACTGTATGTCCATGGACTCTCATCTAGACCTCACAACAACTTGGATATTATCACCCCATTTTATAGAGAAGAAACTCAGGCTCACGGAAGATTTACCCCATAGGTGGAGCCATGTCATCTGGGCCCGTTTTTTCTGTTGTTGTTTCTTTTTTAAGCTTTGTCCTTTCTATTCTGATTTCTCATGGTGGAAATTTGATGCTGGGATAGGCATTCCCTGTATCTTTATAGAATCAGTCCTCCAAATAATCTTACCTTTCTTCTACAAAAGAAGGCAAAAACCATGATTGAGAATAATCCAGCTATGCATGAAGTGACCAGGAATGGAGAATGTAGTATGTAAATTCCAATTTCATAGGAGCTCTTTAATACTACTTTTCTGGCTGAAGTTGTCCACCTGATCTTTGAATGTTAATGTCTGACTAATTAGGTCACTGCCTAAATTAGTTTCCTCTTGTCCCATTCACAATACTTTCTCCTGCATATACGGTCATGATACTATATAATGGAAAAAATATTGGAGATATTCTATATTTTATATGTAAGTTTATGTATTGTTTATGGATGCTTTTATTGTGCTGTTTTAGACAAAATAAAAAATTATGTTAAGGCTACATTCTTAACCCAGTTAATATTGTTTATAAAAATTCCATATGGCAGTGATACATTATTCTTTTCCCAAAATATTTTTAGATTTTGCCAAGTGTATTAAAATCAGTTAGTGTAGCCGAAACTGGTTTGGCTCAGTGGCTAGAGCGTTGGCCTGCGGACTGAAAGGTCCCAGGTTCAATTCCGGTCAAGGGAGTGTACCTTAGTTGCAGGTGTGCAAGAGGCTGCTGATCGATGTGCAAAAGGCGGCTGATCGATGTTTCTCTCTCATTGATGTTTCTATTATAGCTCTCTATCCCTCTCTCTTCCTCTCTGTAAAATAATCAATAAAATATATTTTAAAAAATAAAATCAGTTAGTGTAGTTTTTACACAATGTAAGCAGTAATGTAAAAAATGAGAATAGTCTTTAGAGTAAAGGTCTGTGACTCAGAAATCTGGGGGGAAAACAGTTGTTAAGACTAAAGAAAAGCTAAAAATCTTAAGTTAATGAATATCACCATTTTGCTGCTAACAAAACTTTCTAATTTATAGTTGAATTTATATGATACTCTAGGGTAGAGAATACTTTTTATCTATTGTAGTACCAGTTAAACCATCACCTTAATCCTGAATATTCATGAGTTTATGAACAATGAAATTTGAGTAACTCTTTTTCTATTTATATACCTAAAGTTTAATAATTATGAAAGCACCCGATTAGATCAGAGAAAAGGGGAATAAAATACAGTTTCTTATTCTGCACACAGGATCTGAATTTTGCCAGGTGCTAGACCTTATTAATAAAACGTACTTTTAGAAAAAAAAAGAAAAATGAAAAAAAGAAGAAAACCTCTTCTACATATCATGAGGAATGCAGATAGGCATGCATTTCCATGAACTTTTTGGCCAGTATCTGTCTAAATTTGAAAGCTAACTCCTCTTGACACAACAATTCCTTTTTTGGAATAAATTCTTCAGAAATAATCACACAAGTGTTAACCTTAGTGGGAATGGCAAGTAAAGGGATTATTTCTTTAAGTGTGTTCTGTTACCCTGCAGCAGCCGAATGGGGAGGAGGGGGCTATCCACTCTGACTCAGGTGATCACTGCCCCAGGGTGTCTTCTGAGGGGAAGGCTGCAGGTGAGTACTGTTTACATGCAGAATCTGCAGGGGTGCTGGCTAAAATGCACAGGAGAGGGGCTTTCCCCCCCCCCCCCCCCCCCCCAGATTTGAAGAGTGAAAAAAACTTTAAGGGTGTTTGCACTAGAATCTACATTTTAAAAGCTCCCTTCATGATTCTAAAACACAACTTTTCTATCTTGATAGAATATGAGACTACTGGGCCTTTTAAAAAATTACAATATCCACACTACACTCCAGCCCTATTTATCACAATCTCTGAGCATGGGACCCAGGCATCAGCTTTTTGTAAAGCTCCCAGGTGATGCCCAGGTTGCAGTCAAGACTAAGAGCCACAGGCCTTGCCACCTTAGTGTGGCTGCTGGACCAGGAGCACTGGCAGAAACACAGATTCTCAGGTCCCACCCCAGATCTGCTGGATAGGAGGTTTCATTTCAGCCTCGCCCCAGCCTCCTGCCACTATTGCAGCTGGCCCATGGACAATTTACTCCTATCTCCTGAGCAACTCCTGTGGGAAAGGGGCAGTTCTAGAGGAAGCTATAGCTCTTCTTTCACATCCCTAAAATCCGGGCAGACTCAGGTTGAGGGAGAACTGGCCTGAGAACAGTTCAAATGCAGACTTATCAGAACTCCAGGTGGATTAGATGCTGAAAGCAAATCAACAATGTGAGGCATCTGGTAAAACTTTAGAATCCAATAGGTTGTACTCATTGGTCTCCATCTCCGGTCTTCCCACCTCTAGTCTTAAACCACTCATGCTGACATGAAAAAGAATATTTTACTGCACAAAGCTGGCCATGCTAGTATTTATTCTGTTTACTATCTTCTGAAAGCTCCTGGTCATCCTCAAGTTAAAAGTCAAACTCATGAGGGTTGACACAGGAAATGTCCAAATCAATAGGAAATTTTTTATGAGTTTAGAGTCAAACTGACAACAATGCCAGAAGCAAGATCTCAGATACTACAGAGAACGACAGTTTTGCAACTTCTTTTATTCATTTGAAATTAAGGAAGAATGTAAAGAAGATTACATGGAGGTGGGAAAAAGCAAGAAGGGAATTGGATTACAGGAAATTATAGGCCAATATCCCTGATGAACATAGATGCTAAACTCCAACAAAATATTAACAAGCCAAATCCAGCAATAATTTTTAAAAAATTATACACCATGATCAAGTGGGAGTTATTCTTGGGATGCAAATGTGGTACAATATCCACAAAACAATAAATGTGATACACCACATAAACAAAATGAAGCATAAAAACCTCATGATCAGAGAGATGCAAATCAAAACAACAATGCGGTACCATCTCACACCTGTCAGAATGGCCACCATCAACAAATCAACAAACGACAAGTGTTGGCGAGGTTGCGGAGAAAAAGGAACCCTCGTGCACTGCTGGTGGGAATGCAGACTGGTGCAACCACTGTGGAGAACAGTGTGGAATTTCCTCAAAAAACTGAAAATGGAACTCCCATTTGATCCAGTAATCCCACTCCTAGGAATATATCCCAAGAAACTAGAAAAACCAATCAGAAAGGATATATGCACCCCTATGTTCATAGCAGCACAATCTACAATAGCCAGAATTTGGAAACAGCCTAGGTGCCTGTCAGCAGATGATTGGATCCAAAAACTATGGTACATCTACACAATGGAATACTATGCTGCCATAAAAAAGAAGGAATTCTCATCATTTGCAGCAACCTGGATGGAATTGGAGAACATCATGCTGAGTGAAATAAGCCAATCAATGAAAGAGAAACACCACATGACCTCACTCATTTGTGGATAATAAAGATCATTATAAACTGATGAACCAAAAGATAGATACAGAGACAGTAAAGCAACAAGCAGATTGTCAAATTTCAGCGGGGAGGGGAGGAGGATCTGGGGGAGATAATAGATCAACTGAAGGACTTGTATACATGCATATAAGTACAACCAATGGACATGGAACTCTGGGGAGGGAGGGGATGTGTAGGAGGGAGGGAGGGGGGAAAAATCAATAAAATATGTAAAAAAAAATAAAATAAAATAAATAAAATTAAAATTAAAAAAAGAAGTCCGGGGGGAAAAAAAAACAAAAAACCCCCCACATGATCATTCAATAGATGCAGAGAAAGCATTTGATAAAACCCAGCATCCATTTAGACTAAAAACTCAGCAAAGTAGGAATAGAGGGAACATACCTCAATGTAATAAAGGCCATACATATATAACAAACCCACAGCCAACATCATATTCAATGGACAAATAGTACAAGCATTATCCTTAAAATCAGGAATTAGACAGGGATGTCCACTTTTACCACACTTCTCACCATAGTACTGGAAGTCCTTACCACAGCAATCAGATAAGGAAAAGAAATACTAGATAGCCCTAGCCAGTTTGGCTCAGTGGATATAGCATTGGTTTGTGGACTGAAGGGTTCCAAATTCGATTCCAGTCAAGGGCACATACCCAGGTTCCAGGCTCAATCCTTGGCCCTGGACAGGGCGCATGTGAGAGGCAATCAATTGATGTGTCTTTCTCACATCAATGTTTCTCTCTGCCTCTCCCCCTCCCTTCCACTCTCTCTAAAAATCAATGGAAAAATATCCTTGGGTGAGGGCTAACATAAAAAAGAAGAAGAAATAAATGGCATTTAAATTGGAAAGAGGTAAAGCTGTTTTTATTTGCTTTATAACATGACACTGTATATAGAGAACCCTAAAGATTCCATCAAGAAACTACTATAATAAATGAATTCAGTAAAATAGCGGGATAAAAGTAAATATCCATAAATAAGTTGCATTTTTATACACCAATAATGAGCTATCAGAAAGGGAAACTAAAAACTAAAAGTAAAAAAAATCCCATGTACAGTTGTTTTAAAAAAATACCTAGGAATAAATTCAACCAAGGATGTAAAAGACTTGTACTTAGAAAATTATAAGACCCTGAAGAAAGAAATTGAAGAAGATATAAACAAGTGGAAACTTATACCATGTTCATTGATAGGAAGAAATAGCATCATTCAAATGTCCATAATATCCAAAGCAATCTGTATATTCAATGCAATTCCTATCAAGGTACCAATGGCATACTTCACAGAACTAGAACTAATATTACAAAAATTTTCATGGAACCATGAAATAATAAATTCACCATAGGAAAACATTTATGGTTATTATATGGAAGATGTACTACAGTGGTAATAATTATGCAGGTTAAAAGGTTATTTTTGCTTTTTTAGATTAGAAAATCTCTTAGAATTTTATAATATTGCATGTTTGTGAAGACAGGAGATAGGCACCTTCATATACTGTTGATGGAGCTATATTTGGGTGCAATTTTCTCTATGAAGGAATTTGACTATATTCTATCTATCTATCTATCTATCTATCTATCTATCTATCATCAAGGAATTTTGAAAATGTCTTTCTTTTTGACTTTGTAATGCTCTTCTACCGTGTTTCCCCGAAAATAAGACATCCTCAGAAAATAAGACCTAGCGCTTGGAAAGATAAGACATTCCCTGAAAATAAGACCTAGCGCAACTTTGGGAGAAAAAATTAATATAAGACACTGTCTTATTTTCGGGGAAACAGGGTAGTACTACTCAAAATTAGCAAAAGAGCTTAGAAATATTTATCGTAGTAGTGATAAGAATAAGATTTAAAATATCTAAATGTGCCGAAACCGGTTTGGCTCAGTGGAAGAGCATTGGTCTGCAGACTGAAAGGTCCCAGGTTCGATTCCGGTCAAGGGCATGTACATTGGTTGCTGGCACATCCCCGGTAGGGAGTGTGCAAGAGGCAGCTGGTCGATGTTTCTCTTTCATCGATGTTTCTAGCTCTATCTCTCTCCCTTCCTCTCTGTAAGAAAATCAATAAAATATATATTTAAAAACAACAACAACAACAACAACCGTGATTAAAAAATATATATATATCTAAATGTCCTGCAATAGGGAAATAGTTGGAAATACTATGACACTCCAAAAGTGAACCAATCACCATTTTAAAAAATGGGTTCATTACTTTTACATGAACCAAACAGAACTAAAAAATTTATGTGCATGATTTCACTGTGAGAAAAGTACTATTTTTATCTTCATCCATTACAGATGAGGAAATGAAGGCAATTAACTTACCCAAAAGCATACAACTACTGAATAAAAGCCAAAAATCAGATCTGTTTTTTGACACCCTTAAAAAAAATCTTTAAAAAAACAAAAAAACACTGAGGAAATTGTTTATAATCTAATAAGAAAAAAATAATCAAGATATAAAATTGTATATCCAGTCTGATCTCAACTATCTAAAACTGTGCTTTTTAAAAAAAATTAAAAGGAGCTCTAACTAGTTTGGATCAGTAGACAGAGTGTTGACAACTGAAAGGTTCCAGGTTCAATTATGGTCAAGGACACATGGCCAGGTTGTGAGCTCCATCCCTAGTAGGGGGCCAGTAGGAGGCATGCAGGAGTCAGCCAATCAATGATTCTCATATTGATGTTTCTATCTCCCCCTTCCTTCCTCACTGAAATCAATAAAAATATGTTAAAAAATTAAAAGGAAGTAAAAGAAATAATGTTTATGCATGATAGACTAATGAATGCTTTGTTTTTTATAATTTTATATTTTCTAAATTGCCAACAATTAACCAATAATTTAGTAATCAGTACTAAGCAAAAGATAAAATGGAGTATTAGGAAGAATTGTCTCTATGCTAGAAATAGCATCCTTTTTGCTCACTAGTAAAACTTTCAAATTATAATCTACAATTTTAATACAACTAATACTAGGCTATAATATACTATTTAAAACTGAAAATATTTAGCCTACATGTTAGAATATGCAATTTCTAAATCGCCTAAAGTGAAAGATAAAATTCTACTTTAGGTTCTATAAACATAAGAAGCAAATTTCAAGAATAAAAATATAAATTAGGCATGTTTAGGAGTTCTCATTAGACACTGAGGCACATTTATTGTCAGCAGTGCAAGACCTGCCCCTAGGTATGTCCCTGTTGGGCTGTGTGCACAGTCTTGTTGTAGTTAATCCTTGATTGCTGTTGGCATCACTGGATGGTAGGACTAACTATAGGGGAAGATCTGCTGTGCAGGAGACACCCCAATAGAGCAGGACTTGCTTCAGTGGGGCTTTAATATTCAATGAATCCTCCTCTTGAGTGTGTCACTCATGGAGGTGGTAGGGTTATAATCTGGTATGGTCAAAGTTGACCACGAATGCACTGACTCTGGGGCCTCCCAGGAGGTGCAAAGTCAGCCTCTTCCTGAGCCCTTCCCAGGGTCACCCAGCAGAAGTTACAAAGCAATCTGTAGATGGCTACTACCTGTGTTGTGCTTGGAGGTGCCAAGGATAGGCCAAGCTGTGAATCAGGATGAGCTGCCGCTAGTTCTGGGCCTGGGGCCACTTATTGGGAAATACAGGACACACTGATGTATGAGAGATTTTAGGAAAGTCCAAAGCATGAGGCAAGAGAGGTCAGTTGTATGGAAAAACCATTGGAAATGGCTTGGATAAGTCTATAAATAGAGAGAAGCAGAGTCTCAGGGAATCACCAGGATAGGCGAAAAGTGTGAGTTAGGTTGATGGAAATTCAGATATGGTACCATGCTAGCTGGCTCTGTGGCAGGGAGGGGTAAGCAAAGGAATACTGGCTTCTGCCAGCAATTCTCTCTGGGAGAAAGCTGCCCTTCCAGCACTTGCCCTGATTCCAGACAAGTTAGTTCCTCCCTAGATGTCCCAGGTTCCTTTCAAGCTACTGCCCCAGTGCTGTAGCTCAGAGTGGAGTGTGTCAGAGTAAGTCAGTGCATGTGCCCTTTAAGAGAAACTGCCTGGTGGCACATTTTCCAAGATAGACCACATATTAGGACACAGGCAAAATCTCTCCAAATTAAAGAAGATTGAAATCATAGCAAGATCCTCTCAGACCAATGGAACAGAACAGAGAACCCAGAAATCGACCCAAGTGATTATCCTCAATTAATATTTGACAAAGGAGACAAGAGCATACAATGGAGTCAATACAGTTTCTCCAATAAATGGTGTTGGGAAAACTGGACAGATACATGCAAAAATATGAAACTAGACCACCAACTTACACTATACACAAAAATAAACTCAAAATGATTAAAGGATTTAAATGTAAGATGGGAAACCATAAAAATATTAGAAGAAGCCATAGGCTTCAAAATATCAGACATATGTCATATCAGCAATATTTTTACCAGTACAGCTCTTAGGGCAATAAAAACCTAAGGAGAAAAAAAAAAAAAAAATGGAACTACATCAAAATAAAAAGCTACTGCACAGCAAAAGAAACCATCAACAAAACAATAAGAAAGCCCACTGCATGGGAGAACATATTTTCCAATGTTATCTCCAATAAGGGTTTAATCCCCAAAATTTATAGGGAACTCATACAACTTAACAAAAGGAAGACAAACAATCCAATAATAAAAAAAGAAAATGGGCAGAGGACCTAAATAGACTTTTTTTAAAAAAATATATTTTATTGATTTTGTACAGAGAGGAAGGGAGAGAGATAGAGAGTTAGAAACATCAATGAGAGAGAGTCATTGATCAGCTGCCTCTTGCACACCCCCTACTGGGGATGTGCCCGCAACCAAGGTACATGCCCTTGATCGGAATCGAACCCAGGACCTTTCAGTCCCCAAGCCGACGCTCTATCCATTGAGCCAAACCGGTTTCGGCTAAATAGACTCTTTTTAAAAGTGAATACACAGAAAGCCAAGAGACATGTGAAAGCATGCTTAAAGTCACTAATCTTCCAAGAGATGCAAATTCAAAAAACAATGAGGTACCATCTCACACCTGCCAGAATGGGTATTATCAACAAATCAACAAATGACAAGTGCTGGCGAAAAAAAGAAACCCTTGTGCACTGCTGGTGGGAATGCAGACTGGTGCAGCCATTATTAAAAACAGTATGGAGCTGGGACCGGTTTGGCTCAGTGGATAGAGCGTCGGCCTGGGGACTGAAGGTTCCCAGGTTCGATTCCGGGCAAGGGCACGTACCTTGGTTGCAGGCACATCCGCAGTGGGGTGTGTGCAAGAGGCAGCTGATCGATGATTCTCTCTCATCGATGTTTCTTACTCTCTATCCCTCTCTCTTCCTCTCTGTGAAAAATCAATAAAATATATTTAAAAAATAAAAACAAAAACAAACAAACAAACAAACAAAACCCCCAGTATGGAGTTTCCTCAAAAAGTGAAAAATATCCCTGACTCAGTGGGATAAAGTGTAAGTTGGTTTGGCTCAATGGATGGAGCGTTGGCCTGTGTACTTAAGGGTCCCCGGGGTCGATTCTGGTCAGGGACATGTACCTTGGTTGCGGGCACATCCTCAGTGGGGGGTCTGCGGGAGGCGGCTGATTGATGTTTCTCTCTCATTGATGTTTCTAACGCTATCTCTCCCTTCCTCTCTGCAAAAAAAAAAAAAAAAAAAAAATCAATAGAATATATATATATTTTAAAGTGAAAAGTAGAATTCCCACTTGAGCCAATAATCCCACTTCTAGGAATATATCCCAAGAAATCAGAAACACCAATTAGAAAGGATATGTGTTCATAGCAGCACAATTTGCCATAACTAAGATTTGGAAACAGCCTAAGTGCCCATCAGCAGATGAGGGGATTAAAAAACTGTGGTACATCTACACAATGGAATACTATGCTGCTGTAAAAAAGAAGGAATTATTACCATTTGCAACATCATGGATGGAATTGGAGAGTATTATGCTAAGCAAAATAAGCCAATCAGAGAAAGATAAATATCACATGATCTTACTCATTTGTGGAATATAATGACCAATATAAATTGATTAACAAAAACAGATCCAGAGACAGAGAAGCACTGATGAGACCTCAGAGGGAAAGTGGGGAGGGGGGGATAATGGGGAAAGATCAACAAAATGATTTGTATGCATGCATATAAGCCTAACCAATGGACACAGACATCAGGGAGGTGAAGGCAGGAGTGGGGTGGGTGGGAGGATAATATGGGAAAAAGGACACATGTAATACTTTAATCAATAAAGAAAAAAACACACACAGTGGTACATCTACTGATGGAATACTATGCTCCTGTAAAAAAGAAAGGACTCTAACATTCTCAACAACATGGATGGACATAGAGAGCATAATGTTAAGTGAAATAGGCCAGTCAGAGAAAGATAAATATCACATGATCTCACTCATTTGTGGAATATAATGAACAATATAAACTGATGAACAAAAACAGATCCAGAGGCAGAGAAGCATCAAACAGACTGTCAGACTTCAGAGGGAAGGCAGAGGAGGAGGGAAAGAGATCAACCGTAGGACCTGTATGCACGCATATAAGCATTTATTTATTTATGATAAATCTTTATTGTTCAGATTATTACAATTGTTTCTCATTTTTTCCCCCATAGCTCCCCTCCACCCGGTCACCCCACCCTCTGCCCTTACCTCCCCCCACAGTCCTCATCCATAGGTGTATGATTTTTATCCAGTCTCTTCCCATACCCTCCATACAGAAACCCCTTTCCCCCTGGGAATTATCAATTCACTTCCATTCTATGCCTCTGATTCTATTATATTCACCAGTTTATTCTGTTCCTGAGATTTTTAATTCACTTGACTTTTAGATTCACTTGATAGTTATGTATTTGTTCTTCATAATTTTTATCTTTACTTTTTTCTTCTTCTTCCTCTTCTTACAAAATACCTTTCAGCATTTCATATAATACTGGTTTGGTGGTGATGAACTCTTTTAGCTTTTTCTTATCTTTATTTCAATTCTGAATGATAACTTTACTGGGTAGAGTAATCTTAGTTGTAGGTTCTTGCTATTCATCACTTTGAATATTTCTTGCCACTCCCATCTGGCTTGCATATAATAGTTTTTGTTGGGAAATCAGCCGATAATCATATAGGTGCTCCCTTGTAAGTAACTGTGTTTTCTCTTGCTGCTTGTAAGATTCTCTCTTTGTCTTTTGCCCTTGGCATTTTAATTATGATGTGTCTTGTTGTGGTCCTCTGTGGATTCCTTTTGTTTGGGGTTCTCTGCGCTTCCTGGACTTGTAAGTCTATTTCTTTGACCAGGCGGGGGAAGTTTTCTGTCATTATTTCTTCAAATAGGTTCTCAGTATCTTGCTTTCTTTTTTTGGCATCCCATAATTCTGATGTTGGTACACTTGGTTGTCCCAGAGGCTTTTTACACTATATTCAACTTTCTGAATTCTCTTCTCTTCTTACTTCTCCAGAGGAGTGTCCTTTGCCTCTTTGTATTCCAAATCTTTGACTTGATTCTTGTGTTCCTCTAGTTTGCTGTTGGGTCTCTGTATAATATTTTTTATTTCAGTCAGTGTATGTTTAATTTCTAGTTGGTTCTTTTTCATATCCTTAAGGGTCTCATTAAATTTATTGGCCTTTTCTAGGAAATTCTTGAAAAACCTTTTAACTGTGGTTTTGAACTCTATATCCAGTCACTTGTTCTCCACCATTTCTTTTGTTTGTGATCTGTTTCCTTGTCTCATTTTCGCTGTTTCCCTGAGTTGGTAGAGTAGCTTTGCGGGCCTGGGTGTCCTATATGGTTCAGTGGGTCAGCCTCCCAGTTGCCTGAGGTGGACACTGTTGGTGAACCCCTTTGTGGACTGTGTGTACAGCCTTGCTGTAATTAAGTCTAGATTGTTGTTGGTGTCACTGGGAAGAATTAACCTCCAGGCCAATTGGCTGTGAGGACCTACTGTGTCTAAAACTGAAGAATTGATGTGCTGGAGACACATTTATGGGACAGGACTTGTTCTAGTGGGGCTTTGGTGCTCACTGAGTCTGCCTCTTGAAGTGTCCCTTTTGAGAATAGTTGAAATCTGGTGTCATCTCACACAGACCACTAGATACACTAGTTTTTGGATTCCCAATTGGATGCAAGTCAGCTACTGTCTGAGGCCACCTCACAGGAGCTACTGTGAGAACTGCAGTTTTCTCTTTGCTTGGAATTTGGAGATTTTGGAGCTGTCTGATTGGAGCTGTAGTTTATTTGGCTAAGCTGCCACAGGGCAGACCATTTATATGCAAAAGCCTTCACAGAGCTTGGGTGTGTTTGTAGATTGTGCCGGGTGGGATCTCAGGGTGTCCCTAAGCTAGGGCATGGCAAACAACGATGGCTGCCAGCCAGCCTTCTCTGCCTTTTTGCCTTTTCAAGTTCCCGAATTTCCAAGTCTCCTCGTCCCAGCGACCCAGCTCAGTAAACAATGATTGCTGCAAGCACCTCTGCAAAATAGTTATCCTCTCTTCTGACCCGATGCCGGACAGACCAGCTTCTCCCCGTAGGCATCTGAGTCCCCCGTGTCTCCCCAGAAACTGGATTTCAGAGTTGAAAAAAAGCAGCACATCCAGTTGCCCGCCACCAACCTGATTCGCGTTCCTCTGTAACTCAGTTTTTCAGCACTTGTGCTCTTTCCTCTTTCCTTCTTAGTTGTAGAACTTCTGCTAAGTCAGCTTTTCCATGGTTCTGGGTGATAGACATTTTGTCTTTTAGTTGTAGTTTTAAAATTGTTGTGCGAGGTGGCAGTTTAGGCGTTTACTTTTGCCACCATCTTGGTTTCTCCTTCTAGTTTAAATTTTTAATATATATATATTTTTTATTGATTTCAGAGAAAAAAGGAGAGAGAGAGATAGAAACATCAATGATGAAAGAATGATTGGCTGCCTCCTGCACACCCCCTATTGGGAATCAAGCCCACAACTGGGGCATGTGCCCTGTCTGGGAATCAAACTGAGACCACTTGGATCATAGGTCGATGTTCAACCACTGAGCCACACCAGTGGGGCTAAATTGTAAATTTTGATGTGAGTCAGCAAGAACCTTGTTTACCTAGGATATCATCTTGCTTCCCTTTCCATCTTCATTTCTTTTTTCCTTGTGTGTTTTATGCTGTACTTTTTGAATAGAATATTAACAGTAACCCATTCTGCTCAAACAAATCAAGTAAAAATAAAACTTGGGCCGAAAGCGGTTTGGTCAGTGGTAGAGCATCGGTCTGTGGACTGAAAGGTCCCAGGTTCGATTCTGGTCAAGGGCATGTACATCGGGCACATCCCCAGTAGGGGGTGTGCAGGAGGCAGCTGGTCGATGTTTCTCTCTCATCGACTTTTCTAGCTCTCTATCTCTCTCCTTTCCTCTGTAAAAAATCAATAAAAGATATTTTTTTAAAAAAATCAATAAAATATATTAAAAAAAAAAAACTTGGTCAAGCATCTATCTACCTTTGTCCCATTTAATTAGTTATCTTTACCTCTCTATTCCTATAATTTATATATGACAATGTTCATAATTCACATAATAATTGAAGAAAAAACTTTTCTCTTGTATTAATAAGACCAGAGTGTATTTACTGAATACTTTATTAGTATGCATATTTATATCTCTTCTCATCTGTTTTTATTAATGGTATTCCTTAACAAAATTAAATGTGTACTTGAACTCTGCAAATATATGTGATTTACATTGGTTCTACATTTTTTAAACAGGCTTTATATAGAAATGTGGTTTTCAAAAACATAGATTATCCGGAGTGGTGGATTTTAGACCCACTTTTCTTCTGCATGTCCTGGGCATGGTCCTTGCCCAGGCAGACCACAACACCTTGGGGTTCCTTATACCCATCATCCTGACATCCTCCCGCCCCGTGCTTTGGGCCCTGTCATGTTCTGGGAGACCAGATACTGCTGTCCCATGGCAGAGCTGTTTACAACTTTTTTCTTCTTTTGGCTTAGTCACCTGCCAAAGCCTCACACCTCCTCTGACCCCATGCCTTAATTTCCCCTCTTCTGATGTGAGTGGTTGAGTGTAGTGTGTGTGCCAATATGGTTCTCTAGTATGAAAGAGCCTATCTGGGTGGGGATGAGGGGGCTACAGTCCTGACAGCTCTCATTCCAAAGCTAATTGCATGGGTGAAGTTCAACCCTGGCCTGAAGACTCATATTCTCCATCTAAAAATTCTGCCCCTGTGTGGCCTTGGCCTGTCATGCATCTCTCAAGGCCTCAGTTTCCTAATTGGATAGTGGTGAGTTGGACAAAGAACTGCTAAACCTGCATTCAATATGGATGCAGTCCAAGGTCCCAGCTCCCTGTGACTGATGTTGCAGGGGCATCAATAGCACCCTCTGGCCTTCCTCAAGGGTAGAGTTGCTCCCATGGCTCAGCAGGACTTTCTGTCCTGCAGCCAAGAAAAGGTTTCAGTTTCGCTTTACTGTGTGGACCAAGGAAGGAGGCATAGTTTCCCAAAAAGAAACAGAGTCAGGAACTACTGGTAGATGAAATGAATGTGGAACTGGTGAAAACTGGGTCTTCAGAATTCTATGGGCAATGTCACCCCTGCATCTGCCATGGTCAATATAAGGTTGTATCCCAGAGATGAGAAGTGACTCATCCAGGTTCACACAGTTCTTCAGGGTAAAGATAGAACTTTTCTTAATATTGTATTTCCCTACACAGAGCCAAAAACTCAGACAAGAGGGAGAATCCTGTGCTTGTCATGGAAGATAATTATGGCCATGGACCATCCCTACTGAGAGTTGACTGTCCATCTTAACAGGAGGCCTTCTGTCTTTCTACCCCAGAATTTATTAGCTGTTGTCTTTTCTCAAGACTGTCTGTTGGTGCCAGAAGTCTACTGGAGCAGTCACCTGAACCACTCTACCTTTTAAGTTATGCAGCATAGCCAGTGTTGGGTCTATACTATCTACTACCTTCCAAGCACATAACTTCCACAATTTCAGCAGGACATCACCACATATGATTGCAAATACCAATGCTGCATGGGCATTAAGCTTGGAGAGATTGCACTTTTTCACATGGTCATTCAGGAAACCAGACTTTTCCAACAATGTGACCTCTCCATGCCTTCAGCATCCATCAGAAGTGGGAGATCATGGGAAATGCATGCGGGAGGTTTTCACAAGCCAGGTCTGTAATGCAGTTGCTTTCCTCTTGCATTGGCAAAGAATAACACTGTCATGTGTCCATGAGTCTGGGAAAGACAGTCCTGTTGTAGGCCCCGAGAGAAGAGAATGAATTTTAAAATATATATATTTTATTGATTTCATGAGAGAAAGGGAGAGGGAGAGAAAGATAGAAACATTAATGATGAAAGAGAACCTTTGATTGGCTGCCTCCTGCAAGCCCCACACTGGGGATCGAGCCCACAACCCAAACATGTGGCCCAACTGGGAATCAAACTGTGACCTTCTAGCTCATAGGTCAATGCTCAACCACTGAACCACGTTGATTGGGCAAGAAGAGAATGGATTTTGATGGAGAACTAATGTTCTCTGCCACAGTGAGTAACTCATTTAGGTTCCTAGTGTGTTTTAAACCAATCATGAGCATTTACAATATGCCAAGTGCTGTACTAAGGGCTTAAGTATGTTTTGATTGAGCAGCAGTTGGCCTGGAGAAGCTCCATATGGCACAAAGACAGTAAGGCATGGTGTGACATGCCTGGCATCCTGGGAGAAAGCAAACAAGTGGGAAGACTCTGCAAGTTCAGTGAATAATTCTAGATGGTGAAGGTGACTGGAGATGACTGCAGGCGAGGTCTACTTTCAGAGAAAAAGGAACTTGATGGCTGGAGGAAGATGAACACAGGAATGATAGAAGCAGGTCATTCATGTACAAGAGTTTAGAAGGAATACTATGCAACAATGAAACATATTTTATAGAAATTGAAAGGAATGAGATAATTGCTTATATAGAGTGAAAAACTGAAGATATAGTGATCCCATTTTTTAAAAAACTCTTTATGAAGTTAGATGGCATTATACAGATATGTTGAGTTGTAGTCTTTACCATTTAAAAATATTTTATTGTTGATATGATCAAGAAGATTTAACAAATATATATGTATGTATGTATGTATGTATGTATTTTAAAACTATATATATATTATTGATTTTTTACAGAGAGGAAGGGAGAGAGAGAGAGAGAGAGAGCTAGAAACGTCGATGAGAGAGAAACATTGACCAGCTGCCTCTTGCACACTCCCTACTGGGGATGTGCCCGCAACCAATGTACATGCCCTTGACTGGAATCGAAACTGGGACCTTTCAGTCCGCAGACGGATGTTCTACCACTGAGCCAAACCGGTTTTGGCTGTATGTATGTATTTTAAAGCAGACATACAAAGCTGTGAGGTAGACAGTTTTTTCCCCGACAGGTAATGCACTAAAGGTAGTTGTTCATCTGTGGCTCCTCCTTAATGACCTGAGTGCTCCATTCAAAGACTATAGATACACTGCAAAACTCTGGAGGAAGGGAGAGAGAGAGAGAGAGAGAGAGAGAGAGAGAGAGAGAGAGAGAGCTAGAAACGTCGATGAAGAGAAACATCGACCAGCTGCCTCTTGCACACTCCCTACTGGGGATGTGCCCGCAACCAATGTACATGCCCTTGACCGGAATCGAAACTGGGACCTTTCAGTCCGCAGATGGATGCTCTACCACTGAGCCAAACCGGTTTCGGCTGTATGTATGTATTTTAAAGCAGACATACAAAGCTGTGAGGTAGACAGGTTATTCCCAACTCTTTCCCTCTCTATTTGCTATGTTGGGACCCAGGGTCTGGCTCAGATGCACAATAAGTGCTCCCTGAAATACTGCACCTGGGAACCAGCCTATGTTTTCACAGTGAGAAACGCCAAGATGTTGACTTGCACTAAAATGCACTCAACAAACATTGAATTTTACAAACTGTAATTCGTTTAAAGGAAAGCTTGGGGAAATGGCTCACTGTTTTGGCTGCGATTCCTGACAGCTCTCTTGCCATTTCTCATGGAGCCACCATGGGGCAGTGCCTGTCTGCTGGGACAAAGGTACTGCTTTGCCTCAAGGTTCCTTTACCACTCGCTCTCTTCAGAAAGTCTTTTGTAACTGTAGGGGATTTTTTGAAGGAATATTTACTTGATATTTCCTTTTGATTTTATTAGGAAAGTAATGAAAATCCACTACCTGTACCAGACATAAAGTGAGCCACTGAGAGGAAGATGTACCTGCAACACAAGCAAACATGGGGAGTGATGTGTCCATCATCCATCTGTGTCCACTTCCATTCTTTTATCTTTTCCTCCAGTTACACATAAACCTCTATTTTTGTAATGCACTAAAGGTAGTTGTTCATCTGTGGCTCCTCCTTAATGACCTGAGTGCTCCATTCAAAGACTATAGATACACTGCAAAACTCTGGGAGGCCCAATGAATGTATTGGGCAAGATATCTCAGCAAAAGTCTGCCCAAATGGGAAATCTGTTCAGCATAGCCAGTGTTGGGTCTATACTATCTACTACCTTCCAAGCACAGGGTCTGCTTTTCCCTGGAATGGTGGCTAAAGTTAATGGGAGGCTGACTGTCCTGGGACTTGTTGGTTTTGGCAGCATGATTTCCATGTTAATTTTGGTTTCTCCTTTGAGATCTGTAGAGTCTAAACAAATCTCTATGCTGCCTTATGTTCATGTCTCCAAATGAACCAGATATGGTGTATATCCTTATAAGAGCACTTCATACACTAGAGGAAATTTTCCCTCAGGCATCCCCACAAAGACCCTTAGTTACCTAAGAATACCCAAGATTTGGGTTGGGTAAGCAAATGTCCTTTCTTTTTGCAGCTAAAGAGAGTTCAGCTTTTAATTTAACCACAAAGATTTTGTTCAGACTCTCCATAAGCAATCCAATAAAAAACAAAATTAAAAGCAGCAACCCCTTTTATCTTTCTTTCCCAGGGTTACCACAACTGTTATTCACCTGAGGATTTTCTAAGAATAGCTCAAATAAAATCAAGACCTGCTACTTAAAGCAGGAAGGCCCGGAATTCCAAGAGAAAGCTCCCTCAAGTTTGCCTTATGCGAAGCAGGGAGTCGGTGGAGCACAGGCACCCCTGCTGGGGTGATCCTGGGTGGGCTTCCTCAGCATCCTACTGGCTACACTAAGTAAATGTCAACGTAAGAAATGTCCAAACCTGTAGAGAATTATTTTTTTAATGTTTTATTGATTTTTTGCAGAGATGAAGAGAGAGGGATAGAGAGTTGGAAACATCGATGAGAGAGAATCATCGATCAGCTGCCTCCTGCACACCCCTACTGCGGATGTGCCCGAAACCAAGGTACATGCCCTTGACCGGAATCGAACCTGGAACCCTTCAGTCCACAGGCCGACGCTCTACCCACTGAGCCAAACCGGTTTCGGGGTGTAGAGAATTTTTAGAAAATTTTATTTGAGCCAAATGACAGCATGACAAGAAGGAAGATCTCAAATGCCGAATGACAGTTTTGCTGTTTCTTATATATCAATACATTGGTAATTAAGGAAGGAACATAAAGATTACATGAAGGTGGGAGAAAACAGGACAGGTATTGCATTATAAGATAGTTAACAAAAGTGAGCTCTGAGAATGGTTACATTTCAAAGGGGTCTGAAAAAGAGGCATTTCAAAGGAGGGATAACCTAAATGCAAAAAACAATGAACAGGGCTTGCTTAAGGCAAAGTCAAGTCTTTTAAGAAGAAGTTATATGCCTGGGGCATGATGACCCACTATAATCTTCCCAGTTTGGAGTTTACGATCAGATCACTTTTGATTAAATTATTACAGTATCCCTTTTTCTTCAACATGAGCTTAAATTCAAGTCCTTCTACCAACAAACCCAGCTAAACCTCAGTTCTTGATTACCTCCCACTTTCTGTTCAGGAATAATGACTGAACCACTGACCTTTCCCCAAGCTGCCATGCTCCTGAGCTTCTCTGTCACCCTATCTCTACTCCCTGTGCCCATGATAATCTTCATCCCCTGGAAATTGTCCATCCCAGGTTAACTGTCAAGATTATGGTGAATCACCTACTGATCATCCCTCATCCCAGTGAAATGCCATCGGAGGAGGAGTGCCACCTGACTTTCGATTTGAAGAACTGTCCAGTGAGAGGAGTATGACTGTTCCCTGAGCACCACATTTAAGAGTCAAGCCCACCTGAACTTGGACCAATTAGGACACAAGCTTAGGTGTATGTAACACAAACCCCAATCAATAATGTCATAAACCAATGGCTCTCAATCCCTGCTGAAGAACTTTAAAATATTTAGTGCTCAGACAGTACTCCACACCAATTACATCAGAAATTGAGGAGGAGGAGCAGTCATCAATATTTTGTTTTTTATTGATTGATTTTAGAGATGAGGAAAGGAGAGAGAGAGAAATCTCATTTTTTGTTCCATTTATTATGCATTCATTGGCTGATTTTTGCTTATGCCCTGACCAGAGGTTGAACCTGCAACCTTGATGTATTGAGATGATGCTCTAACCAACTGAGGTACCTGTCCAAGGCAGTCATCAATAGTTTTTTAATGTTCCCCCGGTGATTATAATGTACAGTCAAGGTTGAGACCTGTTGATGGTTTACTTCTCTGCCATGGGACATTCCAGAGCTACTATGGCTGCTGCTCTCCACTCAGGAATTTAGCCTTTCTCTCTCTTGTCATCCCAACCACAAGATCCAACTTGGCTCACGGCTTGTCCAATCTGCAGGGTTGAGAAAGGGAAGATACACATATAACTCTGCTTATGGCCCATTGGCTGGAACTTAGTCAAATGACCATGTTTTATGCAAGGGAAGCTGCAAAATGTAATCATATTCCCAGCTGGAAAAGGAGGATTTCTGTTAGTATGGAAGACAGAATGGCCATTGCAGGAAATACAGCAGAGCTCAAGCCAAGGAAGAATCCCTCAGGAGCACAACTGTCATGTAATGGAATAGGCAGTGTGCTCCTGGCCACTGAGGAAGGAGTCACACCATGAGAGCATAGACGATCAGACATCCACTCAGTCAGCCCTTCCACTATTCATTCTCCATCCCCACAGCTGGCACACTGGTCTTCTTCCTGTTTCATGAGCATCCAGTTGTCTTCTCCATCAGATGGTCTTGTGCTTGGCAGTAGTCTCTCCCTCCAGAGCTTCCCCTGTAGTCTGGGTCTCAGAGAGGACCACCAGACCCAGAAGTGCCCTACAACACTTGCCAGTCTGAATCCTTTTATTGACATTGTATTTCTAATTTTTTTTAAAAAAAATATTTATTGCTGAAAGTATTACATTTGTCCCCTTTTGTTTTCTCCCATTGACCCCTTATTGCCCACCCCCACTCTGTGTGGTTTTACAATTGTGTGGATATGCATATTTGCATGCAAGTTCTTTGGTTGAACTCTCCTCCATCCACCCATTCCCTCACCCACCTCTGCCTTCTCTCTGTGATTTGACAGTGTGTTCCAGCCTTCTATGTCTCTGAATCTATGTTGTTTATCAGTTTACTTGTTCATTAGAGTCTATATATGAGTGAGATCATGTGATACTTGTCTTTCTCTGAATGGCTAATTTCCCTTAGCATAATATTTTCCAGGTCCCTCCATGCTGTCTCAAAGGGTAATAGATCCTTCCTTTTTTTTTTTTTTTTTTTTTTTTTTTTTTTTTTTTTTTTTTTTTTTTACAGCTACATAGTATTTCATGGTATAAAAGTACCAAGATGGGCACTTAGGCTGTTTCCAGATCTTACCTATGGTAAATTGTGTTGCTATGAACATATTGGTGCATACATTCGTTCCGATTGGTGTTTTGGGTTTCTTAGGATATATTCCTAGAAGTAGGATCACTGTGTCAAATGGCAGTTCCAAATTTAGTTTTTTGAGAAAACTCCATATGTTTTCCATAATGGCTGCACCAGTCTGCCTTCCCAGCAGCAGTGTACTAGGGTTCCCTTTTCTCTACATCCTCACCAGCACTTGTCATTTGTTGATTTGTTGATAGTAGCCATTCTGACAGGTGTGAGGTGATACCTCATTGTCATTTTCATTTGCATCTCTCTGAGGACCAGTGACTGAGCACTTTTTTCATATGTCTGTTGGCCATCTGTCTGTTCCCTTTGGAGAAGTGATAGGTCCTTTGCCCATTTTTGTTATTGGATTGTTTATCTTTCTTTTGTTAAGTTGTATGAGTTCCTTATATATTTTGGATATTAACCCTTTATCAGATGTATCATTGCCAAATATATTCTCTAATACAGTGGGCTCCCTTTTCATTTTTGTTGATGGTTTTTTGTTTTCTTTTGTTTTTCTGTCCAGAAGCTTTTTATTTTGATGTAGTCTCATTTGTTTCTCTCTATTTCTTCTTCCCATTACAGCAGTCCCTTTAGCATTACTTGCATTACTTTAGTTTTTGTTTTGTTTTTTTGGTTTTTGCCTGAGAAGCTCTTTATTTCACCATCTATTTTGAATGATAGCCTTGCTGGATATAGTAGTTTTGGTTTCAGCTCCTTGCTTTTCATTACCTTGAATACTTCATGCCATTTCCTTCTGGCCTGTAGAGTTTCTGGTGAAAAATCAGCTAAAAGCCTTATGGGAGCACTTTTATAGGTAACAAATTGCTTTTCTCTTGCTGGACTTAAGATTCTCTCTTTGTCATTAATTTTTGACATTCTAATTATGATGTGTCTGGGTGTGGGTCTGTTTGGGTTCTTGCTTGGGACTCTCTATGCCTCCTGAACTTCTATGTCTCTGAATCTATGTTGTGTGACTTTTCCCTTCACCAGGTTAGGGAAGTTTTCTGCCATTATTTCTTCAAAAGCATTTTCTATCCCTTGCTCCCCTTTCCCCAATTCTGGCCCTCTTATTATGTGATTATTGTTATGTTTCATGTTGTCTCACAGTTCTCTTAAGCTGTCCTATTTTTTTTTTAATTGTTTTTTCTTTTGGGTTCTCTGATTGAGCGTTGTTGTTTTTTTTTTTTTGTTTGTTTTTTCTAACTAGTCTTCTAATTCACTGATCTGATCCTTGGCTTCCCATAATCTGCTGTTTATTCCTTTCACTGTGTTCTCTATTAGTGCTATTTCGTTCTTCATAGTTAGTCTATTTTTTCTCAAGCTATTGAACATCTTTGCCATCATTATTTTGAACTCTAAGCCTGATAAATTTATTATCTCCATTTTGTTTAGCTCTTCTTCTGGAGAATTCTCTTGTTCTTTCATGTAGGGCTTGTTCTTTGTCTTTCCCCATTTTGGCTGCCTATTTGGGTTTATGTCTCTGTATTAGGGAGATCTGCTATGAATTCCAATCTCTAGTGCAAGAACATGTCAGACACTTTTGTAACTGGCTCAGAGTACCCTGTTTGGCACTATCAGCAATTCACAGCTTGTGGTTCCTTCTCCTGGGGCTGGGTGCCTTTGGGAAGGACCATGATTTGTACCAAGGTCTGCTTTTCCTAGCCCCAGACTCTGGATTAGATTAGACAAAGATTTAAAGCCTCCAGAGTTATGCCTCTGCTTGCAGTCCTATTGACACTCAGTTTTGATTAGCCTCGGGATATCAACCACAAGGTGGGTGAGAAGTCTTCCAACAACATGGAACAACTGCCTTTCTCTAGCCAAAACTGCCTAAATAGAAAGGTTCATTGGAGAAAGATGTCCTGTGCAGTGTGAGAGAGTGCTCAGCACAGGAAACCAGGGTGGCTATACTCCAAGCTCCCACCCCAGAGACCCCAAACCTGACTTTTGCTCACACAACTCCAATCCACTCCGTCCCTCTGTTGGAGCCCTAGGTGAGTGGCTGCACACCAAATTTTGTGTATTGGCCCTTTAAGAGGGTGCCTGCATTTCCAGCCATCTCTCTCTGGCAGATAGCAACCCTGCTGCTTTTTGCAGCCAGATATTTTGTGGGCACCTTTCTCAGTTCTGGTGCTCTGGACTGGAGAGAACTCTGAGTGGAAACCCCTCACAGCTGAGATATCTCTCTGGAACTCCAGCTGCTGTCTGTGGGAGCCTGACCAGCCTTTCACACCTCTGCACTTTCTTTCAGTCTCTATGTGGTCTCCACGTTCCATCCTTGGTTGTCAGACTCTCCAGCTAGTCTTCAGTTGATTTTTCATGGTGATTTTTCTGTATTTTAGTTTTATTTCCAGTTTGGTCCTGGAAGAGTGTCAGTGCAGCTTCCACTTATTCCACCACCATTTTTGTTTGTTTTGTTTTGTATGTCTAATCTTAAGAGATAGACTGCTATTGTTCAAATCTTACCTCAACCACTTACTACTGTGTGAGTTTTCTGTGGCTCTGTTACTCATAACAATGGTATGCTTTCTTAGGGCCATTGGGAGTATTAATTATTTTCTATAAAATTGTTAATTTGAGCTATTAAATAATTTTATCAGCCATCTCTTCTGATAGCAGGGGAACTCCTTGTTCTTCACTGTGGGGAAAGCCTCGAGCAAAGTGACACCTGGGAGGCCCTCAATTGCTCCAGGGACTTGAGTGTTGCAGAGCGCGGTGCCCAGTGCCTTCTCCTGCCCATGTTTCAGAGCGGCCATCTGCTCCCCAGCCTGGAAACAGGGGTGGAACCTGCACATCAGTCCTTGTGGGAACCACTGGGTTGGATGAACTGAAAGTTCCCTCCAACTCTCCATGGTATAACACTCCTGCATAAGTTTTTATTTTAAATTTAACATTACATGTTCATGATTAAAATTTTGAACAGTGCAAAGGATAAGAAATAAAATGTGCTTCCCACCTTTGAACCTCAGTCCTCCCTGCTAGGTCATCCCTGTTTTAAGTTGCTAGTGTGTGCTCCCAGAAACCCCCAGACCTACCCAGGCATACACATAGGTGTCTCTTCTGGTAGCACACCAGGAGAGAGGGTATGCACTTGCTTTCTTTGTTGACCAGTTTGCCCATTTGTGCCACATCTGTCCCCACAGTAGCTTTGTTCCATTTTTGGCTGCACCGTGTGGACACCCGGATTTTTTTCCAGGACTTTGCCGATACACACAGAATGCTGTGAATGTCCTGCATATGGTCACTGACTACATGTGTGCCTCTGTCCATTGGGACAACTTCTGAGGACTAGAATTACTGGGCTGAAGTGTATTCGCCTTTTTACTGACCAGAAAGGCTTGTGAATAAACTGCTAAGAACAGCGGCCACAAGTTGATTCTCTCCTTTCTGGCAGTGTGGTACCAACATTCTAATCTCCCCTGATGTGATAGCTGAAAACAGACACCTCTTTGTCGTTTACATGCACATTTATTAGATTGTGAAGTTAGCTTCTTCCCGTAGGTTAAAAAGTCACATGTATTACTTTTCTTTGCACTTTCCCTATCTTTGCCCATTTTTATGTACCTGTTTTACTACAAAGCTTCTCAAAAATTATCTATACTCAGTGTTTTCATTTCTTCTGTCTCATTCTCTCTTGATGTCCTCTCCCCCATTTACTCCCAGGCTCCTTGCAGGTCACTGGTAACTTTGTTGCTGCATTCACAGGTAAATCCTTAGTCTTCATGCTTCCTGGCCCGGAAGGATCTGACCCTGCTCATTACTGATAGCTCCCTCCTTCCTGACATCTCTCTTCAACTGGTTTCCAGAACACCCCTAGTTTTCCTCTTACTTTGCATCCCCTCCCCATTTCCCTGACTTATCCTTGACTTGCCCTAGACATCAGTCCTGGGACCACTTTCACGCGTTGGCAATGGGTCAGGTCTCCCATTTTTTAAAAAAATATATATTTTATTGATTTTTTTACAGAGAGGAAGAGAGAGGGATAGAGAGAGTTAGAAACATCAATCAGCTGCCTCCTGCACACCCCTTACTGGGGATGTGTCTGCAACCAAAGTATATGCCCTTGACCAGAATCAAACCTGGACCTTTCAGTTCGTAGGCGAATGCTCTATCCACTGAGCCAAACCAGTTTTGGCAGGTCTCCCAGTTTTTGATACCACCCACAGGCTGCTAATTTGTCAAGTCTCCAGCTCCTGCCAGCCAACCTCTCCAGACCTCTCCCCTCTGTAGCCAGCAGCTTTCACAAATCAGCACTTGCATGTCCTAGACTCATGTCCAATGAAACATTTCCAAAGCAAATGATCTCTCAAAAACCTATTTTGATTTTCGCTCAAAAATCATTCTGTCAGCCACTCCTGACAGCGACTGGCCTTCCAGTTTGTACAAGCCATCAATCAGCACCTCCTGGGTCCTTCCTCGGCTGTTCCCACCACCTGTGGGGACTCCCAGAGCTGTGCTTCTACATACATTTAAAGCCAACCATTTCCCCAGGCTCTGCCTCCACAGTTGCCACTGGTCCAGGTCCCCACAGACTCCCACCCAGATTATCCTAATCCGCTTTTCTGCTTTGACCTTGGCCCTCTAAGTCCTTTTGTAACCAGGTGGCCAAAGGCTTCCTTTAAAGTAAAAATCAGGTTATGCCATCCCTTCACTCATGCCTTTCAGTGGGTCCTATCGCATTTGGGGCAAGACTCAGAGTTTTTGCAAAGGCTCCCCAGTCCACAGGCCATCCTGCAGTTCCTCTGCAGCTTTTTGACCTTATTCTGCTTCCTTGACTCTCCATCTTCTTCTTCTTCTTCTTCTTCTTCTTCTTCTACTTCTTCTTCTTCTTCTTCTTCTTCTTCTTCTTCTTCTTCTTCTTCTTCTTCTTCTTCTTCTTCTTCTTCTTCTTCTTCTTCTTCTTCTTCTTCTTCTTCTTCTTTTTCAAGAATACCTTTCAGCATTTCATATAATACTGGTTTGGTGGTGATGAACTCCTTTAGCTTTTTCTGATTTGTGAAGCTCTTTATCTGACCTTCAATTCTAAATGATAGCTTTGCTGGGTAGAGTAATCTTGGTTGTAGGTTCTTGCTATTCATCACTTTGAATATTTCTTGCCACTCCTATCTGGCCTGCATAGTTTTTGTTGAGAAATCAGCTGATAGTTGTATGGGTACTCCCTTGTAGGTAACTGTTTTTTTCTTGATGCTTTTAATATTCTTTCTTTGTCTTTTGCTCTTGGAATTTTAATTATGATGTGTCTTAGTGTGGTTCTCTTTGGATTCCCTTTGTTTGGGGTTCTGTGTGCTTCCTGGACTTGTAGGTCTATTTCTTTCACCCGGTAGGGGAAGTTTTCTGTCATATTTCTTCAATTAGGTTTTCAATATATTGCTTTCTCTCTTCTTCTGGCACCCCTATAATTCAGATGTTGATACACTTGAAGTTGTCCCACAGGCTCCTTACACTATCTTCATAGTTTTGGATTCTTTTTTCTTTGTGCTTTTCTGGTTGGGTGTTTTTTGCTTCTTTGTATTTCAAATCTTTGACTTGATTCTTTCTATCCTCCAGTCTGCTATTGGATCTCTGTATATTATTCTTTATTCCAGTCAGTGTATGCTTAATTTCTGATTGGTCCTTTTTCATATCCTTGAGGGTCTCACTATATTTCTTGGAGATTTCTAGACTATTGAGTAATCTTATAACCGTTGTTTTGAATTCTATATCTAATAGTTTGCTTTCTTCCATTTCTGTCATTTGTGACCTGTTTCTTTGTCTCCACATTTTGGCTGCTTCCCAGTGTTGATAGAGTGGCTTTGTGTGCTAGGTATCTTATATGGCCCAGTGGCTCAGCCTCCCCAGTTACCTGAAGTTGACATTCTTGGGCACCCCTTTGTGGGCTCTGTGTACAGTCTTGTTGTAGTTAAGCCTTGCTTGCTGTTGGTATCATTGAATTGACCTTCAGGCCAACTGGCTGTGAGGATAACTTGTGTCTACAATGGGATAACTTCTGTGCTGGAGACACCCTTAAGGGGCAAAACTTGCTTCAGTGGGCCCAGAGTGTGTTTCTTATGAATGTGAAGAGTTGTAATCTGAATGGTCTCACTCTGACCACTGGGTACACTGGCTCTCCAAGGAGGTGCAAAATCAGCCACTGCCTGAGGCCACCCAGCAGGAGCTACAGAGAGATCTGCAGTTTTCTCCTCTTGGTTTTGGGTTTGGATGTGCCCAAATGAGGCCCAGCTGTGAAGCAATGCAAGCTGCTGTGGAGTCTTGAGCCTTCTTTTGGAAGCTCTGGAGCTCTCTGACCCAGCTGCAGTTTGTTAGGTTTTATATTGCAAAAGGCCTGGCCATTCATATGCAAAAGCCTGTGGGGACGGCTTGGGTGGGGTTGTAAGTTGGGTGGGGTGGGGTCTCAGGGAATCACCATGGCAGAACAAACAGCAATGGCTTCCCATCAGCCCTGCCCAGAAGAGGCCCCCGGGTCTCTGTGTCCCATGGCACCATGCAGGAGCAATGATCGCTGTAAGCACCTCTGAGAGAAAGCCACCCTTGTGTTCTGGCCTGATGACAGACACTCCAGTTTCTCTCTGTATGAGTCAGGGTCCCCAGAGTCTTACCTGGAACTGGAGTTCAGCACAGTTGGGAGCTTGTATCTCCCTCCTGATTGAAAAAAACAACAGTGTACCTAGTTGCCATCCCCTTTTGCATGTACCTCTGAACCTCCACACTTCCACACCTCCGTACCTCCTACCAGACTCAATGCGCTTTTCTCTTTCCTTCTAGTTGTAGAATTTCCACTCAGCCAGCTTTCCCATGGTTCTGGATGATATATATTTTGTCTTTTAGTTGTAGTTTTGATATGGTTGTGTGTGGCAGCAAGTTCAGGGGTTTACGTATGCTTCCATCTTGGTTGTCTCTCTTGCTTTTCCTTTTCACTAATGATGAAATTTTTAATAGTTTTTCTCCTACATTGTTGGTTTCTTTCTTCTTGGTGTGTAAGGGATTCAGATGCTTTTGTCATTTGTGTTGCAAATATTTTTGCAGTTTACTCTTTGTCTTTTGATTTTGTTTATGTTATTATTTCCCATGTAGACATTTTTATTATTATGTAGGTATTGTATTCATTTTTAAATTTATAGTTTCTGGGTTTTATGTTAGAGAAGACTCCTTTTGCATGTGAGTGTGCATACATATAATTGATGAAATATACATATAATACAAAATTTATTATTTCAACCATTTTTGTATATAGTTCAGTGGCATTAAGTGCATCCACATTGTTGTACAACCATCATCACCATCCATTTCCAGAATTTTTTCATCATCTCATTCCCCCTTCCTCTCAGTGCTGGGCAGCCACCATTCTACTTCCTATCTCTATGGGTTTCAGTATTCTAGGTACTTTATATAAGTAGACAATATATATAGTTTTAAAATAAAGAAGTTAATGTATACATTCTGACATGTTGCTTGGTCAAAACATTCTTTTTTTAAAAAAAAATAAATCTTTATTGTTCAAATTATTACAATTGTTCCTCTTTGCCGAAACCGGTTTGGCTCAATGGATAGAGCGTCGGCCTGCGGACTGAAAGGTCCTGGGTTCGATTCCGGTCAAGGGCACGTACCTTGGTTGCGGGCATATCCCCAGTGGGGGCTGTGCAAGAGGCAGCTGGTCGATGTATCTCTCTCATCGACGTTTCTAACTCTCTATCCCTCTCAATTCCTCTCTGTGTAAAAATCAATAAAATATATTTAAAACAAAAACAAAAAACAACCAATTGTTTCTCCTTCCCCCCCCCCACATAGCTCCCCTCCACGTGGTCCCTCCCCTCCCCTCTGCCCTTACCTCCTTCTCCTAACCCTCACTGTCCTCATCCATAGGTATATGATTTTTGTCCAGTCTCTTCCCATATCCCCCACACAGACACCCCTTTTCCCCTGAGAATTATCAAGCCCCTCCCATATTCACCAGTTTATTCTGTTCTTCAGATTTTTAATTCACTTGACTTTTAGATTCACTTGTTGATAGATATGTATTTGTTGTTCATAATTTTTGCCTTTACTTTTTTCTTCTTTTTCCTCTTTTTAAAGAATACCTTTCAGCATTTCATATAATACTGGTTTGGTGGTGATGTACTCCTTTAGCTTTTTCTGATCTGTGAGGCTCTTTATCTGTCCTTCAATTCTGAGTGATAATTTTGCTGGGTAGAGCAATTTTGGTTGTAGGTTCTTGCTATTCATCACTTTGAATATTTCTTGCCACTCCTATCTGGCCTGCATAGTTTCTGTTGAGAAATCAGCTGATAGTCATATGGGTGCTCCCTTGTAGGTAACTAACTGTTTTTCTCTTGCTGCTTGTAGGATTCTCTCTTTGTCTTTTGCTCTTGGCATTTTAATTATGATGTGTCTTGGTGTGGTTGACTTTAGATTCCTTTTGTTTGGGGTTCTGAGTGCTTCTTGGACTTGTAAGTCTATTTCTTTTACCAGGTGGGGAAAGTTTTCTATCATCATTTCTTCAAATAGGTTTTCTCTCTCTTCTTCTGGCACCCCCATAATTCTGATGTTGGTACACTTGAAGTTGTCCCGGAGGCTTCTTACACTATCTTCAACTTTCTGGGTTCTCTTCTCTTCTTGCTTCTGCGGAGGAGTATCTCTTGCCTCTTTGCATTCCAACTCTTTTACTTGTTTCTTGCATTCTTCTACTCTGCTGTTGGGTCTCTGTATAATATTTTTTATTTAAGTCAGTGTATGTTTACTTTCTAGTTGGTTTAATTTCTTTTTTATATTCTTGAGGGTTTTATTAAGTTTATCGGCCTCTTCTAAGAAATTCTTGAAAAACTTTATGACCGTGGTTTTGAACTCTATAGCCAGCCTTTCGTTCTCCATTTCTTTTGTTTGAGATCTTTTTCCTTTTCTCGGCATTTTCACTGCTTCCCTGAGTTAGTAGTGTAGCTTTGTGGGCCTGGGTGTCCTATATGGTTCAATGGGTCAACCTCACAGTTGCCTGATGTGGACATTCTTGATGTACCCCTTTGTGTACGTACACCCTTGCTGTAGTTGAGTCTTGATTGTTGTTGGTGTCACTGAGAGGAATTGACCTCCAGGCCAATTGGCTGTGCAGACCCGGTGTGTCTATAATGAAAGAATTGCTGCGCTGGAGACACGTTTATGGGTGAGGACTTGTTCCCATAGGGCTTTGGTGCTCATGAGTCTGTCTCTTGAATGTGTCCCTTATGAGAATAGTTGAAATCTGGTGTCGTCTCACACCAATCACTAGATTCACTAGTTTCCAGATCTCCAATGGGGTGCAGTTCAGCTACTGTCTGAGGCCACCAAGCTCCTGCTATGGTTTTCTCCTGTTTGCTTGAGACTTGGTGGTTTTGTTGCTGGAGCTGCAGTTTATTTTGTTAAGCTGCCACAATACAGGGCATTTATATGCAAAAGCAGCTGTGTGGTGCCTGGGCGGGTCTGTAGAATGTGTGGGCGGGGCCTCAGGGCAGGGCAGGGTCTCAGGACATCTCTAGGCTGGGGCATGGCTAACAGTGATGGCTGCTGTCAGCCTTCTTTACCCTTTCGTGTTTCCAAGTCCCCAGGTCCCCACACTCCAGTATAGTAACCAATGATTGCTGCACGCACCTCTGCAAGAAAGTCACCCTCACTTTCGGACCCGATGGCTGACAGACAGCTTCTCTCGGTAGGCATCTGGGTCCCCTGAGTGACCCCAGAAACTGGATTTTAAAGTGATCAGCAGCTTGTTTCCCTTCAGGTTGAAAAAAAGCCACGCGCCTAGTCTGCCGCCACCAGCCCAATTTGCTTGCCTCCGTACCTAGGCTCCTCAGCTTTTCAGCACTTGTGCTCCTTTCTTTTTCAGCCAGTCTTCCCGTGGTTCTGGGTGATAGATGTCTGATATATTAGTTGTAGTTTTGAAATTGTTGTGTGAGGCAGCAGACCAGTTGTTTTCCTATGCTGCCATCTTGGTTTTTTAAACATTCTTGAGATATTTCACTCTATGCATACTCTGACCCCCGACATCCACCCTTCCACCCCGCTGCCTTATCTGTGAGTCTTCCCCTAAGAGACTGACTGGCATCTGCTCAGGACTTCCAGGCACACCAGATCCTCTTCTGTTGCTTCTTAGTGTGATCTAGAGTGCCAACCTCCAGGTGAACTGGTAAGGTGCAGATCCTCAGAATTTGCTTGGACTAGTCACCCTCCATCAGACCTGAGGAAATGGGGCATCAGCCTTTCCAGCAAGGGGTGTGCTATCACGTCACCCTCTGCTGGACACACTTTCCAAGTTAGGGTCCTATAATTCTCTTTCATTGTGTTGTCTTTATCTGGTTTGGGGGCCAGGATAATGCTGGCTTCATAGAAAGAGCTTGGAAGTGTTCTTTCTTCTTGAATTTATTTGAAATAGTCTGAGAAGGATAAGTTTTAGTTTCTCTTTGAATATTTGGTAAAACTCCCCTGTCAAGCCATCTGGCCCAGGGCTTTTGTTCACTGGAAGGTTTGCTTTTCTTTTTCTTTTCTTTTCTTTTTTTTTTTTTTTTTTTTTTTTTTTTTAATTACTGCTTCAATTTCCTCCATTGTTATCAGCCTAATTAGATTTTTTGATTCCTCCTGATTGAGTTTTGGAAGGTCGTATTTTTCTAGGAATATGTTCATTTCTTCTAGGTTGACCAGTTTGTTGGAATATAGTTGTCATAGTATTTTTTTTTATAATTGTTTGTATTTCTGTGGGGGCTGTTGTTATTTCTTCTTCTTTAGTTCTGATTTTATTTATTTGAGTCCTCTTTCTGCTTCTTGGTAAGCATAGCTAGAGGTTCATCAATATTGTTTATCCTTTCAAGGAACCAACTCTTGGTTTTATTGATTATATATATATATATATATATATATATATATATATATATATATATAATCTCTATGTCATTTATTCCCACTGTGAACTTTATTATTTCTTTTTTTTCTTTTTTCTTTTTTTTTGCTCCCTCTGGGCTTTTCTTGTTTATCTCTAATTCTTTAAGTTGTAGGTTAGATAATTTATTACCTGTTTTTCTTGTTGTTTTTTGTTTGTTTGTTTGTTTTTTGTTTTGAGGTAGGTCTGTAATGCTATGAACTTCCTTCTCAAGACTGCTTTCATTGTGTCCCATAGATTTTGGATTGTTGTATTTTCTTTGTCATTTGTTTCCAGGATGTTTTTCTATTTCTTCTTTGATAACCCAATCATCATTTAATAACATTCTATTAAGCCTTCAAGTGTTTGAGTTGTTTTTATTGTAGCTTACTTCTATTATGCCATTGTGATTTGAGAAGATGCTTAATATGATTTCAATCTTCTTGAATTTGAAGAGACTTTGCTTGTGTGCCAATATGTGGTCTATCTTTGAAAATGTCCCATGTACACTTGAGAAAAATGTATATTCTGTAGCTTTGGGGTGAAATGATCTGAAGATGTCACTTAAGTCCATCTGATCTAGTGAGTCGTTTAGAATTGCTGGGTTTTTTTGTTTTTGTTTTTTTGCTGATTTTTTTGTCTAAAGGATCTATCCAGAGATGTCAATAGGGTATTAAAATCCTCTACTATGATTGTATTGCTGTCACTCTCTCCCCTGGTACCTTCCATAAGTTTTTGTTTGTTTGTTTGTTTTTGTTTTTTAATGTATTTGGGTGTTCTTGCCTTGGGTGCATATATGTTTACCAGAGTTATATTTTCTTGTATTGATCCCTTTAGTATTATGAAGTGGCCTTCCTTATCTCTTGTTATGGCCTTCACTTTACGTTTAAGATTGTTATTGACTAGAGGCTTGGTGCATGGAATTCGTGTACAGGAGTGTGTGTCTGTCAGCCTAGCCTGCATCCTCTCCAATCTGGGACCCCTACTGGGATTGGGCCTAAATGGACAGTCGGACATCCTTCTCACAATCCAGGACTACTGGCTCCTAACTGCTTGCCTGCCTGTCTGGTCAGCCCTAACTGTCCTCCCCTGCAGGCCTGGTCCCCCCAAACTTCTCTCCCCTGCAGGCATGGTTCCCCCCCAACTTCTCTCCCCTGCAGGCCTGGGCCCCCCGCAACTGATCTTCCCTGCAGGTCTGGTCGTTCCAACTTCCCTCTTCTGCCGGCATGGTCACCCCTAACTGCCCTGCCCTGCAGGTTTAATTACTTCCAACTACCCTTCCTTGCAGACCTGTTCCCTCCCAACTGCCCTCTCTTGCTGGCTATCTTGTAGCAGCCATCTTGTGTCCACATAGGAGCAGCCATCTTTGACCACATGGAGGCAGCCATCTTGTGTGTTGGAGTGATGGTCAATTTGCATATTACTCTTTTATTAGATAGGATAGGTAGGTACTTGCTTGTAGCCATTTTTATTTTTTATGCCTGTGTTCCTTCTTCCCTCCCTATTTATTATTTTTAAAACAGTCCCTTTAGTATTTCTTGCATTGCTGGCTTGGTAGTGATAAACTTCCTTAGCTTTTTTTTTTTTTTTTTTTTTTTTTTTTTTTTTTTGGTAGTCTGCAAAGCTTCTGATTTCCCTTTCAGTTTGAATGATAGCCTTGCTGGATAGAGTATTCTTGGATTCAGTTCCTTGTTTTGCATCACTTTGTATATTTCATCCCATTCCCTTCTGGCTTGATGTATTTCTGTTGAGAAATCACTTGATAATCTAATGGGAGATTATTCGTAGGTAACTCTCTGTCTCTCTCTTGCAGCCCTTAAGATTATTTCTTTGTCATTAATATTTGCCATTGTAATTATGATATGTCTTGGTGTGGGTCTTTTTTGATTCATCTTGTTTGGGACTCTGTGCTTGTGGGGCTTTTCCCCAAATGAGGGAAGTTTTCTGTCATCATTTCTTCAAATAGGTTTTCTAATTCTTGCTTTTCTTCTTGTCCTTCTGGCACCCCTATTATATGTATTTTACTTCATTTCATGTCATTCCAAAGCTCCCTTAGGCTTTCCTCCTGGTTTCTAATTTTTTCCCCCCCTCCAATTGTTGTTCAGATTGGGTGTGTTTTTCTGCCCTATCTTCTAGCTCACTAATTTGGTCCTTTGCTTCTTCTGCTCTGCTGTTGAAACCTTCCATTGTTTTTTATTTTAGCTATATAATTTTTATTTCCTCTTGATTCTTACATACCATATTTTCCGGCGTGTAAGACAACCCCCTAATTTTACAGTTAAAACATAGGTTTAGGCCTATATTCGCTGTATAAGACTACCCCCCACTTCAAAGAAAAGACTTACTTTGCCATCAAGATCTACAGGTAATTTTTGTGCAATTTTGGTCTTTTGCCCCCAATTTTTGGTTGACTTTTTTTCGGTTCAAAGTCGTCTTATACGCCGGAAAATACGGTAAGTTGTTGATTTTTCTCATCCATCCAGTTTATGAACTGTATGACCCTTACTATGAATTCTTTTTCTGGCATATTGCATGCCTCTATTTGATTTAATTTCTTTTCTAGCAATTCCTCCTTTTTTTTTCTTGGGGGTTGTTGCTTTGTCTTCCCATTTTTCTGTCTCTTTCTGGTCCTGGGAACTCTGCTTGAGGTTTGAAAGGTTAAAGATCCTATCAGGGCAATGGCCTGGAAATATTTAGCCCGGAGGCTGGGTCTTCCTTGATTCTCATGCCTTTATTGTCTCTGTTACTAGTTGGATCCCCTTCTCTCACGGATCTGGTCCCTCAGTTGTCTCTTTCAGATACTTGGGGTGGTAGGAGCACGTGCACAGTTCCTCAGGTGTGCAACTTCCTTTAAGGACCCGAAACCCTCTTTCATGAAATTTGCTGTGTGGCTATGGCACCCATGGCAGGGTGGCACCCTAGGTTCTTCTGGCAGCACACTTGCAGTTTGGTTCTGTGGCCCCTGGCTGGAGCTTGCTTGCTTGCTATGGCGTGGAGTGAGGCATATGCTGGGTTGCTCTGGGTAGCCCCTGCAGGACTGTCCCAGGGGATGGGAAGAAGTGAGTGTGGGTTGCCCTGGGTTGCACAGTCAGAGCTCCCCTGTCACCTTGATTGGGGCATACTCTGGGTTGCTCTGGGACTCCCTGACAGCAGGTCCTAGGGTTGGGGGTAGAATGGGTGCCAGGTGGCTTGAGGCCAAGCTAACAGCATGGTTCTTGGGTCTGGGGTGGGGGGTGGGGTACAGGGACCCCTCTGGCTTGCACTCACTATGGGGTCTTGGAGCCAGATCCTATGGTGCTGGGTCCAAGCAGATGGTGAAGAGGCCTGGTGCGGGAGTGCACTCTGATGACAGGTGCTACCTGTGGATGTCTGGGAGCCTGCTGGGAGGTACTGAGCCACTCACTGCTGGGTCATGATGGTGGTTCCATGTAGATTATGGTTGGAAAGTGGTGTTCTTTAGGCGTCCTCTGCTCTTCCTTATGAAATTGTTTCCTCAGCCCTGTCTAATTTGTTAATTCGTGGTGGGTATTCTCTGATTTGTTTATCTGGCCTGGCCCTAGGAGGAGGTGCACAACACTGCTGCCGACTTGGCCGCCATTTTCAAAACCCTTAAATATATTTGTATTTATTTCAGAGAGGAAGGGAGAGGAAAGATAGGAATGTCAGTAATGAGAATCATTGATTGGCTGCCTCCTGCATTACGCCCCCCCGCCCCACCACCACCACTGGGGATTGAGTCCACAACCCAGGCATGTGCCCTGACTGGGAATTGAATCATGACCTCCTGGTTCATAGGTCGGTGCTCAATTACTGAGCCAAACTGGCCAGGCTCCTTTATAACCTAGACATGGCCAGTCATACCCCTTGTAAGTCCACAATGAAGACATGGCCTCCTGAACACCTCAGACTTAGAGCTTCTGAAGGAGAACTCTGAGGCCAGCCCAACTTTCAGGGCCAGAGGTCACTGTTCACACCAGTGGGTGGTTATTTAATGAAACATGGACATTAGGGAGCAAAACAGTTATTGTATTTAAGTTCTTCCCATCATTAATTTAGAATAGAAGTGATATATAACATTCCAAAAATGACTGAAACTTTGGAATTGGAATCAGATGAATATAGGATTCAAATCCTAGCTCTGCCACATGTAGCATTTGACTCCCTGAATTTCAGTTTCTTCAACTGTATGTGAGAATGAAATCATGCCTGTGAGGTGTACAGCACAGAGCCCAATACATAATAAGTGATCAATAAGGAGCAGCTCTTGTTATTATTAATGTTTTCAACTCAACTAAACCATTTTTGGAAATACCTATGTGTTAAAACTGTCAATCTACATGGGAAAAAAAGGTTACTATAAACAAGTATTGAGAGGCAGTACATTTTTTTGTTCATAGACACTTTGTGTTATAGATATCCTAGAAGGAGCTTTGGATAAAACATATTCTCTAAAGATTATACTGGTAAGGAAGAAGGAAACAAACTAATGAGGAAACATTTTATAACCAAAGAATAAATAAAGATTTGCAAAATTATTCCATCTCACCAGGGATGAAAAAAACTATACTATTAAACTATCAGATTTTCCTTTCTTTCTTTCTCCTGTTCCCCTCCCTCTTTCCTACTTCCTTCCTTCCATCCCTCCTTTCTTCCCCCCCCCCTCCTAAAAATGTATATCAAGGATGAGAAGAATATTATAAATTAGACATACTTAGAAATGGCTAATAGTAATCTAAAGAGGCATGTCTCTCTTTTCCCTTCTTTCCTTTTTTCCTTTTTTCATTTTTTCTCTTCCTTCCTTTTTAAATATTTTAATATGGAAAATTTCAAACACAAAAAAATAGGAAAAGTAAGATAATGAACTTCCATGTACTTATCACTCAGCTACAACTTTTATTTTGCTGCTGCTATTGTTTCCCGATTGCCCCATTATAAAATGCTACAGCATTTTAAAGGAAATTTCCTCTGTTTAGAAGGCTATCAAACCTATTAGATTAGGGGCCCACCCTTGTGACTTTATTTAACCTTACTTAACTCCTAAAAGCCCTATCTCCAAATACATTGGGGGTTAGAGTTTCAACATATGAATTTTGGGTGGACACAATGTAGTCATAGAAGCCACTTTAGACCCAGAGATAGAAGCCACACCCTCCTTGACTGCCCAGGTGTGTGGTTCTCTTTGTTACAGCAGTTTAGCCTATTTCCTAGGCTTGTACATGTGTGTGTTTACAATAGCTCTACTAAGCAAGAAGAGTATAAAGTGATGCTTCTAAATGGTCACTCCTGTCTGCTACAGGGTGGAAGTGGTGAATAAACTGAAGATAGAGTAGTGAGGGGAAAGTTATCCCTCAGCATATCAAGTTTTATGGTCACACCTAACATTCAGGTAACTATGGGAAGCATAACTGTTCCTATTCTGTAAGTAAATGCCTAAAACAGAAAGAATCTTTACAGCAGGTTTCTTAATGATAATGAAGCAGCCCTCCATACACAGTTTTCCTTCTTTTCTTCCCCCCTCTCTCCTTGGTGGGATGATGTGTCCCAGCAAGCCAGGGAGCAAGGTGAACCGGCACAGTACCAATGGTACTGGAACATCTTTCCGAGGTTTTATTTTCAGTTCTCCTCTCTGGAATCTGTGGCCAGAGCCAGGTTTCCTTGTGAGAAGGAGGGATCTCCATGGTGACCTTCCTACTGGTAAAACGGCAGTAGGGGGCCCCATCGATTCAAGATGGGAACCTTGGTTGTAGGATGGTGAGGACAGGGGCAGCCAGGCAGCAGGAGGTAGCCTATGCCTTCCTCTGCAGCAGGCTGGAGCTCTGACTCCAGGAGGCACGGGAAGTTGGCATTCTGGTCGCCCCAGTTCGGATCACCCTGGGCCAGGATAAGAGCATGGGGAGCTGGGTACATTGAGGGGCAGATGCTGGTGCATTTGTGCTCCTCGGTGCTCATGCGGTCCATTGGTGGGAAGAAGCCGGGCTGTCCCAGGTCTCTGGCAGTCATGTAAGGTCTTTTGAAGGCAGGGTATCCATCCTCTAGCTTGGGGTAGAGGCTGGGGGTGAGCTTGTAAAATTCCTTTTCCCTGAGCTGGGTGTCCACCTTCACTTGCTGTGGGAATAAATCACACATGAATGGAGGGCAGAGCAAGATGGAGGACGGGGTGGCTTTCTTGGGAGTATCTAAGACAGAGCACACTTTAGTAAAAAATTTAAATTAGTTCTTAAATGGTGATATAACCAACAGAGGGAAAAACTGAAATAATACAAAAGGGTTAATCGTGAAAAGTCTCTTTCTCATCCTCCAATCTCTAGAGGCAACCACTGTCACCAGTGATTTTTTTTGTAACTTTCTAGAAATATCATCTGTACATGTAGACATGTGTGTGTATATCCAAGCCCTTGGTTGGTATATAAACAATGAACATTATAACTGAGTTCTGCACTTCAATTTCACTAAATAACGTATCTCAGAAGTTGTTCCACCTTTGTGTAGACCTTATTTTTAGTGTAGCTACTTCTAGACAGAAAAGGATGTTTTACATGTAACTGATAAATGAAAGCTGTCCAGAATTTAAAGGACTCCTGCAAATTAATAAGAAAGAGACAAGCAATTCAATAGAAAAATGGTCAAAAGACATGAACCGACATTTCACAGAATAATACATATTCATAACAAGTGAAAAGATATTGGGAAAATATTTCAAAGCCAGCAAATTGGTAAAATTTTTAAATGTCTGGTATTACCAAGTACTGGCAAGATTAGAGAGTCACAGGCAAGGCTGCCTCTGCTGGGGAGAAAGCCAATGATGCCACCACTGTGGCAACCAGTGATGTCCCCAGTGACAACCAGTGCCACTCCAGGGATGGGTGACCTCTCGCACATGAGGCTGTGCTGTGTCTTCACCACAGTGTCTGGGGGGAGGAGGCTAACAACAAATAAAAAGCCCAAATCTCTGCCACCAGAAGGGGCAGCCTGTGGGCATACCGTGCCATGCAGGACGTCAAGACCATCCACATGTGCAGCAAAAAGCGAAGGTCACAGAAGATGCAACATGACTCAACATAAAGTTCCTGAAGGCCAACCTAAACAATTTGTCTAGAAGTACACATACATCCAGCATAAATTATTTCTTCTTAAAAACACGTTCACGCCGGGACCAGTTTGGCTCAGTGGATAAAGCGTCGGCCTGCAGACTGAAAAGTCCCGAGTTCAATTCCTGTCAAGGGCATGTACCTTGGTTGCGGGCACATCCCCAGTGGGGGGTGTGCAAGAGGCAGCTGATCGATGATTCTCTCTCATCGATGTTTCTAACTCTCTGTCCCTCTCAATTCCTCTCTGTGTAAAATCAATTATATATATATATATATATATATATATATATATATATATATATCCACACACACACATTCACACAAGGAAATGACTAGCTCCTCACTCAGCATGGGAGCTATTCTGAAGGTGGGCGAGGCTGAGCAGGAGGGTGTAGGGGCCCAGAAGGCCCGTCACTGCATCTGTGTGGCTTTGCCAGTGCTGTCTCACCCATTGGTGTATATTATTTATGCTCTTCTGTGTACACGGCCTGTATACATTTTCACACACACCTATGCAGAAAAGACCTCTTACTATTAGACCTCCTTGCATGGGGATTGTTCTAAGCAAGAGCCTCCGAAGTCCACATGCGTATCGAAATGAAATAAGGATGTCAGCGGGCAGTTGAATGGAAGACAGTGCAGAGCGTGTCTTACCTCTTGCGGTGAGATGCTGGAGTACTTGCGCTTCCCATGGTGCTGATAGTCGACCATGTAGGAGCTTTGGTAGATGTCTAAATCCACAGGCACCTGAAGGGCAAGGGCGAGTACAAGCAAGGCGCTAGTGCCTGGCATCGGGAGCTCGGCATGAGCATGATCTGGCTTCCGCTGACCTTTCCCACGCACCCTGTTCCCCCCCATGCCCTCTTCCTCCAGCCTCACAGCTTTCCTCTCTTCACAGGTGCGTGTCACGCTTACCTCCTGCTGGAGACACTAGTTGCTCACCTCACCAACTGACAAACTCCTACATATCCTCCAAGACCCAGATTAACTCTCTCCCAGTACATCTCTCCAAGAGTTGGCCTCTCTCCTCTGCTCACCGCACTGACTTAATGAGTCAGTGTCGTCACTGATGGGGAGTTTTGCGGATGTACCCAGATTGGGCCCTCAGAGCCAGAAGGCACTGCCTCCAGCACGGGTCCCATGCACAGAGGCTCTGAGCTGCCGAGAGGAGGCACGCCCAGGATGTAGGTAGCCAATTCAGAAGCACACATCGTGTTTTCTAATAGAGACGGGGTGTCTAGTGGAGGACAGTTGTGAGGCTCTGTATTCCAGCTAAACAAGAGCATGTGTGGGCCCAGCCCTGGCCCCGGTCCCCAGCCCTGAAGTCCTGTGGGGAAGAGGCCTTATACCCGGCACTGGGAGCTCCCTGAACCCACCCTCGCTTGTGTCGCACTGGGTTAGGACCTAACCGCAGGCATTCCCTGCAGCCCCCAGTCCCAGCACAGTGCCTCACACACCAAAGGTGCCTACTAAACATATACTGAGTAAATAAATGAACCTCCAGAAAACTGTAAACCCTTAGCTTTCCTCTGCCCATTTACAACAACAATATTCCAGAGTCATGACCTGTGGGAGCCCCAGAAGTCTGTTTGCTGCCGACCTTGAGATGGTCAGAGGGGACAGAAACAGAAACCCAGGGCACTCACCTTTAGGGGACACACCACACCCGCCATCACAGATGACCTAGGCATAGACAAGTGGGTTAGCCCTGCTTCTACCACAGGCAGGGAAAACAGCCACTGCTCACATGCTGTGCCAGGCAGACACGGCTTACCCAGTCCTCCTTGCCCCACCCTGCACATTATTCAGTCATCGGGGGTTGGCTGGCAGCAGGGATAAAGGGGCTGGTGGACAGAAGCTCTGGGACGAAGGGGCTAAAGCAGGACTGAGAAGGAATTAGAGCTGTGAGAACATCAGGTTCGCCTCTCAGGAAGGGCAAGTGCAGCCTGGTCATGTTTAACAGTTGCTCTGGGGACAAGTAAGCCCAGTTTATAGCATTGGCCAGTTTCTGTGGCCATGTTGAGCGCTCAGCACGTCGTCACTGATGCGGAGTTTTGCAGATGCACCCAGATTGGGCCCTCAGAGCCAGAAGGCACTGCCTCCAGCACGGGTCCCATGCACAGAGGCTCTGAGCTGCCGAGAGGAGGCACGCCAAGGACGTAGGTAGCCAATTCAGAAGCACACATCATGTTTTCTAATAGAGACGGGGTGTCCAGTGGAGGACAGTTGTGAGGCTCTGTATTCCAGCTAAACAAGAGCATGTGTGGGCCCAGCCCTGGCCCCGGTCCCCAGCCCTGAAGTTCTGTGGGGAAGTGGCCTTATACCCGGCACTGGGAGCTCCCTGAACCCACCCTCGCTTGTGTCATGGACCCGAAGTTCTCGATTGGTCCTCCACTTCATTCTCTTCTCAAGGAGCCCTGTCCTACCCTGCACCCCACTCCACTCAGCCGGCTCTGTTTGCCAGGCCTCACATGGCTCCTTGCCCCTACTTTTTGTGTATTGACAGGTCCCCTCTTGGGGCTGGGACCAACCCCTGCGGGTCTTGCTGCCAGGGGCAAGCGATGCTGCTCCTGCCCTGCTGACTGCAGGGGTCGCTGCACGGAAAGGCTCCGCCCACGACCATGCTGTCTTTGAGATGAACCCTGACCTACATGATGCAGGCTGTTTGGGTCACAGACCCTGGGCATTGTGTTGAGGTGACTGGCCAACCTCCTGCATGTCAGTGCCCCCTGCCCCTGGCCACCTTGCCTCGCAGCGAGCCATTGAAATCCAGCACACCTGAGCCACCATGAACCTGGAAGCTTTAGGAGGGACCCAGGAGAGCTTTCCAGCAGCTGAAGAATCAGTCTATTTCTGGGAGAGGGGGTCAAACAGACCCCCATGAGAATTATGGCATCAGACTGTGTGTAACTCGATCTGTCTGATACCATCACCAGTCCAGGCCTCTGTTGCCTGGAGGGACAGCTTATCCCATTTCCATTCTTCAAAACTCCACCCTCTTTCATACTCGTTGGGAGTATTGACCAGAAGGTGGAGTAATTGGAACCCTTGAAATTGGGACCAGCATTGCTGGTGGGAATGTAAAATGGTGCAACAGTTGTGGAAAACAGCATGGCAGTACCTTAAAAAGTTAACAGTTACTGATTAATCTAGCTATTCCACTTCAGTACATACCCAAAAGGACTGAAAGCAAGGGCTTAAAAAGATGCATGCACACCTGTGCTCACAGCAGCATCACTCACAACAGCCAAAAGGTGGAAGCACCCACGTGTCCATCCACGGATGAACAGATAAGACGGTATAGACAATAGAACATTTTTCAGCCTTAAAAAGTCCTAACACATTTTACAACATAGACAAACCATGAAAAACATTATTCTAAGTGAAGTAAGTCAGCCATAAAGGACAAATATTGTCTGATTTCACTTATAGGAGGTACCTCGGTCATCAAATTGATAGAGACAGAATGTAGGCTGGTGGTTACAGGCACTGAGGTGAGGGAGGAATGGAGAGTTAGTGTTTAATGAAAATTTGAGAAGAAAAGTTCTGGAAAAGGATGGTGCTGATGTTTGCACAACATTATAAATGTACTTGATGCCAATAAACTGTACATTTAAAAATTGTTAAAATGAGCCCCAACTGTGTGCCTCGGTTGGTTGGAGCGTCATCTCACGCACCTAAAGGTTGTGGGTTTGGTTCCGATCAGGGCACATGCCCAGGTTGTAGATTCAATCATTGGTCAAGGCATATGTGCTAGGCAACCAATTGATGTTCTTTCTCACATCGATGTTTCTCTTTCCTATAATTGGGGACAAGTATATTATATAAATCACACAAATGATTCTTTAATTACAATATGATTGTGACAAGTGCCATGAAGGACGTATATAGGATGTGGGGACCTGATCCACTCCTGGGCCTAATCTGGGAGGACTTGCCTCAAGCAGGAACATTTTCACTCAGTCCTAAAGCAGGGACATTTTCACTCAGTCCTAAAGCAGGGACATTTTCACTCAGTCCTAAACAGGAAAGAGCGTTTTTGGGGCTGTGTGGCTGCTGCTGGGCTGGAGGGAGGCTGGTCTTGGGTGGGTGAGAGGCTCCAGCCATGTGAGGTAGGACAAGGCTGGACAAAGAGCGGGGGCTTCGCCCAGCAGGCTAACTTTGTCCTGAGAATAATGGGATGTACTGGACGGGTGAAGCAGAAGAATGATGCGTGGGAGGCACTGTATCTCCTCACAGCCCTGTGCTGCCATCCTTTGTCTCCATAGAGAGCGGTCAAGGGCAGCAGGAGGGAAGTCAGGCCAGGGGAGTGAAAGGTCAGGGGTCCAGGTACTCAGGCCTCCTTTGAGTCCCCTGTGCTTGCTGCCTGCGCTGTGGTGGAGTGTCTGCAGAATCTCTTGGCTTCTGAATCAACGTGCAATAATCACCAAATGCCTGCGGGCACTCACTCAGCTGGCCGGCCAGGTGGCACTCTCCTTGAGGCCACAGTGCCCCTGGATTTTCATGGACAATGGGAACACTTTCTCTGCCCGGACAACAATGTAGCTTCACACTTTTATAAACTTGCACTGAAACACTGCAAAATGTCACGTAGTACCTATGACTCTTAAGTTTTTACAGCGTGATACAAGTTATTTTCCCAAAGTACAAAACACAGGGCTCATGGTTCTGGCTGTTTCTTCAGCAGCATGTGAGGGCAGATATTTTCAATGTTTAAAAAGGATGAAAAATAAATAAAAAAGCAAGTCCTGTTTGTTTTTTTAGGTCTAAATTTATACACAAAAGTTAGATTCAAATTGTCTAGGGTAAGATAAACTAAATTGTATAATAGAAACTGATACGAGTGTGTGTGTGTAAAAGCATGGTCTGCGTGATGCAAATGTTGCTAAAAAGCACACAGAAGAAGGTGGTGTGGACAGGACGCAATGTGGTGTGTCCAAACCCAGGGCTCACCCGAGGCTCTCTGCCCCAGGAGGATAGTCACCTCTCAACCTTCTCCTTTTTATTGATAAAATAGTTGGCTCAATCCATATTCATAGTTGGATGGGAACACTAAAGGAAGAGAAAAAACATGTACAGTGACCTGGCATATGGCTTGGTATGCTGCAGGAGTTTCATTATTGCAACCTTCATTTATTTGAGAGAGATTCCACTTGGCTTTCTCTGGAGGGAAAGCTAGGCCGCCAGTTTCTGTTCTATGCAAATTCAGCGCGTTAATATTGTTAAATCACAGGAGGAAATTCTTCTCCCAAACCAGAAGCCCTTGAGTTCCTCCAAGTTTATATTAAAGGGATTACAATCCATTTCCTCCCTAATACGCTAATGCGCCATGGGAAGCCCTCAGGCCAGGAATTAAAGCATTTACGCCTTTAATTAGGAGCAACCTCCCCTTAGAGCCTGAAACACAAACAGCAAGTCTACACTACAAAGGCCTCCTCCCAGACCGGGATATTGATCCCTCTCCTGGAGCCAGGAGCCTCCCGGGGTTTGGGTTTAGCAAGCAGTGCCACCTTTCCCAAAGTGGGTGCCTTCGCCTGGGGGGCCCTCTGCAGAAATAGAAACCTCTTCCCATGAAGAACAAATAAACAAATGCAGCAGCAGAGTTAATGGGAACCAGCCCAGGGTCACAGAGGGCGGGAGGGCCCGGGAAGCTCCTCCTGATGCTGGATTGTCCCACAGCTTCCCTCTCCAGCCTGGCCTTTAGCTTGCAAGTGGAGGTCTGAAAATCAAGACACGTTTGTGCGTCAGAGGTCGTCACGGGGAGGTTTAGCAAACATAGTGGCCACTTTTCCATTTCAGATTCATGGAGAGCAGCTGGCCACACAGGACAGGGTTCCGCCAGGAGTAGCCCAGTGACCTCTGCTTCAGAGAGCCCTGGGTACATACAACACCTTCTGTGTCAGAGCTTGGGGAGAGGGACCCAAGCCCTTGGTACCTGTTAACAAGCTTCATTGGCGATTCATGACTCTTCTGCAGGCACAAGAGGGAACTGTGGCTGGGCCACCCCGAACTTCACAGGGAGGGTGGGGGGAAGCTACGTTCCAGAATCTTCCGGGGACTTGTTCAGACAAGCAGGGCCCAGGCTGGGATGGGGGTAGCCTGGCAGATGAGCACATTTCATAAGAAATGGTACAAAAGAGCTCATGAAATTGTTAAACTGGGATAAGCACTTGGGGACTTTGCTTCATTGGTTCAACGTGCAAGTATTGGCTGCCTTAGGTGAGCAAGGTGTGATGCTAGGTGTGTGCCTGTGAGTGTGGAAGCAGGAATGGTGTGTTGGGGTGATTATAAAAGATGAAAAACACAAGGCTCCTGCCATCTAGCACTTTACAAACTGGTGAGGGGAGGAGGGAGGAAGTGCCCGGAGGGGAACGGATAAGCAGATGGGGAGTGCAGCATTGGAGGGCGATGAGGTGCAGAGGGACTGGAGATGCAGTGATGGAATTAAGTCTTCACCCAGGAGCTTCTCTGTGTCCAAACCTGGCCTGTCAGTGAAGGTCCAGCACCCCTGACTCCAGGGGAGTCACTTCCTGCCACTCCCTTTCTCTGACTCTGCATGACATTCCAGCAAGTAGTTGTCTCTAACTTGATGCCTTTTCCATGTCTGCATTTAGTTATGCATGCTTTACTTTGCCAGAAGATTTGAACTACCTTTGCTCTCCATCTCCAAGAGCCTGCCAGACTAGGCCTGCTGGCCCCTCAATTCTGTTCTTTGGTTGTTTTGGGGGGGAGGGTTTAATGGCAGGCTGGAGGGCCAGGCAGGACTGGACACTGAAGACCCTCATGCCGGGCCAAGGAGTGGAAACTTTAAGAGGGAGCCTGAGTGCAAAGAGGAGAACTTGAGAGTCAGATGATTTCTCATTTGAACCCAGTTCTGCCACTTGAAAACCACCTGTTCTTGGGGGCCTTATATTCTCTGCTCAGTTTCCTTGTCAGTGTTGATGTGGGAAGGAAATGGCTGGTCAGGGTGTATGCAGAAGACAACCAATTGATGTATTTCTCTCACATGGATGTTTCTGTCTTCCACTCTCTCTTAAAAAAAAAAAGAGATCAATGGAAAAATACCCTCAGATGATTATCCTCACAACAAAAAATTCATCTAGTCCAGCCGGTGTGGCTCAGTGATTAAGTGTCAACGCATGACCCACTGGTTTGATTCCTCGTCAGTCGGGGCACATGCCTGGATTTCGGGCTTGATCCCCAATAGGGATGTGTAGGAAACAGCCAATCAATGATGTTTCTCTCTCATAGATGTTTCTATTTTTCTATCCTTTCCCTCCTTCTCACTCTGAAAAAAAAGAAAAAAAGAATAAAAACATTTAAAAAAAATCATCTAAATTATCAGCTTCTCTTTTGCAAAAAGGCCTGGAAAGGGAATGGAAAATTATTACCCTCAGTGTCTCTTTTTCCTGATAAATCTAAGATGCACTCTCTGAGTGCTCAGTAACTATTGTTATGATTACTGTTGACAATGATAGAGATGGTAATGGTGAAGAGTCTACCCTAAAATAAGTAGAAAAAAAATTGTCCCTAAAAGAACTTACCCTGCCTACCAGATACTGCAGCATGTTAGCCGTGCTTATTTTGTCTCCTTTACCTCTGTCACCTTTCCTACATTCCTTCAAATGCTTTCTGGGCCATGAGTCCGGGGTCAGGAGTGGCTTGGGCCATTTAGATGTTGAAAGGGCAAGGTGATCAGTAAGTCACAGCTCCCTTCCCTTCTAGCCTGACCCAGCACTGGCCCGTAATCTGGGAGAGGATCTCCTCAGCCCGCACACTGCGCACTGGAGGGACGCTTTGAGAGCAGCATCTTCCCAGGAATCTCGCTGACAGATGGGTCAGTCACTTCGAGGTCAGCTCTCCTCCTACCATATAAGGCAAACATGGCAGTGGGAGCTTCGATTGACCTTTTTGGTCACAGACACTTTCCAGATGAGCTGGTGGATCTGAGAGTGTGGTCCTTAGGCCTCTGGGAGAGACTATGAAGAATGCAGAGTCTCCTGCTCCTGCTCCACACCTTCTGAATCAGGATCCCATGGGAAGACTGGAGTCAGGTATGCGGTCAGCATGTAAAAGCATCTCTCAAAGGGATTCTCTTGAACCCTGAAGTCTGGGGACAACTAGGGAGACCTCATTGATATTTTGCCTATGGATGGGTCTTTCAGGACCCCATTGTGACTCATTATATCTTTGTGTGACACATTTTGGCAGGACCCTGATGTAGAGAATAACTAGAAATACTGTAGATAAAGCTTGATTTAAGTGGTTCCTCTCTGTCTACACTCCAGCAATATCAGACATAAGATAAACCAAAACCAATAGCATTAGGAAGAAAATAAGACAACTTCATTTATTGCATGTAAATGGCTAATTATTTTGTATCTACAATCTGATAATAGATTTATTTTGTATAATGTAAAAAAGACAACTTCAAGACATATTGTGTAACTACGTAATGTGTACTCCCTCAACAAACATTTATTAAATAGCTTAGATCTATATATAAGCATGAATAAAAAAAAAAGTTTTAAAACTTGAGGGAAAAAATTTCCTTCCTATTTATATTCATTTTCAACATGTAGTATAACAAGTAAAATTTAGTTTTTTCCTACTCTTTATACCAAATTCTTAATGGAGCTGTTTCATTGGTTAAAACCAATGACTCCCCTATGTGTAACAATGCCTGGAGACTTTCACCAATTTCCTCCTCCCTCCCTTCCTCCCTCCCTCCCTCCCTCCTTCCAAATGTTCTTTGAATACCTTCAATGTTCCAGGCATTGGAATATATTAGTGGACAAAGAATATGGCTTACCCTTTGTGATTCCACTCTCTGGAATGAATTTTATACCAATCACATGAAAGTAACTCTAGAAATGGTTAGAAATAGTGCCTGACACAGCCATCCACTGGTGGCTGTGGCCGGGGAAACAGCATAAGTCCTTGCAAGGAGTATAGACTGTGTGTTAGTGTGACTCTTGGGCAAGCTATTTAGCTCTATACCCTCTTACAGAAAATGCAGAAAACAATGCCTACTGCATAGAGTAGTTAAATGAATTAGAAATATACTAATATGTACAGTATTATTAGACATATAATAATACAGCATAGAATCATAATAGTGTATATAAACACCTGGTGCACGGTAAAAGCTCAACAAATGATAGCCACTCTCCCCTCCAAAGAAACCAAACCCTATATTTAAAAAGACAATCACAGTTATAATTTGTTATAATTCTTGGTAAACCTACCAGGTCAAAGATTGAGTTTCACTCCCCAAAACTTGCTATTCCTCATCTTTCTCAAGAGGTCACACATCAGTCCAGGCCAGGGACTCAAGACCCACCAAGCCCTCAATGTGTCTGTTCCCCACCCCACCCCCACCTCTGCCGCATGCCCTTTTCCAGCCACCATCAATTTCATGAGATGGACCCTGCAATGGGGTCTCCTCAGCTGGATTCTCCCCCTGCAAACAGGGACTTCTTTCTAAAGGCCAAGTCCAATATATTCACTCCCGGACAAGTCCCCATGCTCCCTACGACCCCAGAATAAAGCTGAACCTCTTCCCTAGTGGGCAGCATCTTCTAGCTCCAGCCTCCGCCCACCACTTAGTCACTCCTTCCTTCCTTCCTTCCACCCCAGCATCGCACTGAAGCCAGTCCTTCTGACGTGCCAAGCCATCTCTGAGCTCCAGGACTTAGCATACTCTTTCTCCTCCTCTTCACCCAGCTAGTAAATTCCTTTCCAGCTTGTCACTTTCTCCAGGAATCCCCCTTGCCCACAACTAGAGCATGTAAGGTGCCTCCAAGTTGCTGCAGTTCACTTGAACTTCCTCTGCCATGATGCCCATCTCATGTTCTGGCAGCACACTTATTAGCACACTGCCTCTGGGGTCATTTGTGAAGTTCAAACTCAATCCTGATACTTAGCCCTAAATGAATTTACTAAGCTGCACTGGGCCTCAGTTTCCTCAGGTTTGTGATGAAGATTAAATGAAATCATGCATGTAAAGTGTTCAGCAGTGACCTGGCACATAATAAGAATAAATGCTGCCAATTACAATAGCTGTCATAGTTAAGGGTAGCGGACATGATGGCTGCCTACCCAACATTCACTCCATCCTTCTGCATTGCACAGCAGCTACGCAGTTTGGGTAGATTTACCTGGACCACCAGCTGCATAGATGGGATCTGATTCATTCAAGTGCAGTTCTTGAACATCAGAGCCTGCGGGAGGGCATGTTAAACATAGAGTCCTGGGCCCCACCCCCAGAATTTAGATTCAGTTTCTGATTCCAAGCATTTGCATTTCTGGCAAATTCCCAGGAGAGGCTGGCAACCACACTTTGAGTAGCACAGGTCTAAGTCAATCAGGGTATCTTACTTCCTTTGCCTTATGAGTGAGCCAGGGCTGAACACTTAGATTTATGATGGTTCAGTGATTGCAGGAGAGCAGCTCTCTCCCCTCCCCACGCCCCGCAATGCAAAACAAGTAACTGCAGATGTTGCTGGTAGCTATCTTACAACTGTGCAAGATATTTGCTCTTTTGAGCAAAAGTGAAGTTACTAGGCTAGAAGTGATACACACAGAATCACAGAAACAAAGTAGAATCTGGGCTGAATGGTATTTCAAGCCCCAGACCCCTTAGTTCCTGGAGTCAATAAGTTCCTCTTATTTGCTCAAATCAATTTATGTTGAGTTTTCTGTTACTTGCAACCAAAATGTTCTCAACTGAGACACATTATGTGCTCTTTGAGACTGAAAAGTGCATTTGTCCCCCCACCCCCACCCCCAACCCCAACACTCCCTGTTGGGCCTGAGCCTGGTGCAAAGTGCGTCCATCCATCACAGAGGTCATGGCGGTCCTTATCCGTGTGGCTAGGGAGCAGCCCTGGAGCTGGCCTGGCTCCTCTTCTGCCTGGTCTCTCCCGGGCTGACATTGCCTGACTTCTTTCAGGTTACTTACTGCCTTGCAAATGCTCTGATTCTGCTTTTAGTGATGAGTCTTGATCTTCATTGAAAATTCTGCTTTCTTCCCATAAGCTTTGCAGAATGAGCCTGTCTTCGTTACTAATGGATGCGTACATAGGGTATACTATAGGATCTCCAAGTTGCCCACTGCACTGATTTCTTCTGCCTTAAGCAGCTTTCTGTGCATGGTGGCAGCGACCCGAGCAGTTCAAACTGCCCTCAGTGAGAAGTCCCTTGTGTGGTTTCCTATGGCTGCCAGAACACACTACCACGAACTTGTTGGCTTAACACAACAGAAACTTATTCATTCACATTTCTGGAGGCTAGAAGTCCAAAGTCAAAGTGTCAGCAGGGCTTTGCCCTTCAGAAGGCTCTTCCAGCTCCTGGTGTCCCCAGATGTGCCTTGACTTGTGGCAGCATCACTCTAGTCTCTGTCTGCCTCAGTCTTCACGTGGCCACCTTCTCTGTGTGTCTCTGTGTATCTCTTACAAGGATACTCTCACTGGATTTAGGACTCACCCTAATCCAGTAGAATCTCATCTTGGTCCTTACTGTAATTATATCTGCAACAACCCCATATCCAAATAAGGTACATTCTAAAGTCTTTACCTTCTATACCAAAACCTTCCTGAAGCCTCAACCTGTGTGTGTTGAGACAGGTTTCCTGGCAAAGGACGATCACAATAGGCCTGGACTCTTCCTGGCACTGAAGGTAATGACACCCTGAGGCCCACAGTCCATGTATATAACACCCCAGACACACTTATTTATTGCTAGTCAATGAATTGACAGGTATGTATGAAGAGACTGCAGAGGATGTAATCGGAGAATAGAATAGAGTCCAACACACAGTTTCTAAGAATTGCCCATCAAGCTTCTCAGCAGTTCTGGTGCTTGAGCCTTGCCACAGAGGATCTGACACCGTGAGACTGCAGAGGGCAGGGGTCTGCATTGTGAACAGGTGCCCAGCCCCGCCCGTGCTTCCTGGACTGTATTACTGACACAGTGACATTGAAGAGTCATCCTTAGGAAGCAATGCCAAGTCCTCTGAGCTTCAGTCACTTCATCTATAGAGATGGCTGAGTCAAACGGTGTAGGTGCCATTAACAGGAGGGTGAAGCCTGTTGCAGCATCTAAGGCAAGCATGTCAAACTCAAAGGCTAACACGTGCCAAATAAACAAGTTTTAAGTTTATGTGGGACGCAAGAAAACAAAAGCTATTTTGATAGAGACATGCTGAATACAAAGGGCTGAAATAAATGAATAATTGTCATAAAATAATAGAACATTTAGACACTGAATAACTGCACAAATTAATAAGCATAATGCAAATGAACATATTTTTCTTGTTCTCTGAAAGCGAAATATTTTCTGACATGTACAAACAAGTCAGTACAAGACTAACGATGTGGCAATCAGCTGCTAAAATACTCGTACTTGCTGCTGGTATTAGAGGAGAGAAATGGTGTGCCTATGCATAAGGCGTGTAAGGGAAATGAATGCAACACAACAAGGTGACAGTAATCAGTCAGTGTATATTGCAGTTCGTTCTTAATAATTATGTATAACAGGATATTGTAAAAATTAAGTTGCAAAATTTTTATTAAAACATTTCTTACATAGTGTTATATTGGCTGGGCTGCAAAAATACTCATTGTGGGCTGTATGCGGCCCGAGGGCCATGAGTCTGACAAGTTTGATCTAAGGGAAAGAAGGCTTGCCAGGTCTTATGGGAACCCAAGGTAGGGGCTCGGAATGCAGAAGAATTGCATGTAGCAGAGATGGTGAGGGCATCAAAAATTAAACGTTTAACTTTTACTTTCTTTTAAAAAAATATATTTTTTATTGATTTCAGAAAGGAAAGGAGAGGGAGAGAGAGATAGAAACATCAATGATGACAGAGAATCATTGATTATTGCCTCTTACATGCCCCACACTGGGGATCGAGCCCATCACCTGGGCATGTGCCCTGAATCAAACTGTGACTTCTTGGTTCGTAGGTCCAAACTCACCACTGAGCTATGCTGGCAGGGTAACTTTTACTTTCTTTATATCCCTCAACACAGCCTGAAATTTCCCCACTTGTGTATTTATTGCTGGTTGTCCAGCTGGGTTGGGTTTGCCACCATGGTGCCCAAGCCTGGCTCCAAGGTGAGCAAGAGGGTTCTCCTGCACCTCCCACATGGCTCACCTCTCACCTGCGGCCCAGCCATCGCTACCTTATTTGTTATCTTGTTTTTGCAAGCCACCCTAATCCCTCTCTGGAACAAGGCCAGGTACCAACAAGTACATTATAATCATCAGCATCCTCTTTCAGAAACCAATTTGCTTCTTTCTTCAGCCCATTCTTTTGTTAGTGCCTGTTACGAACTCACTGCTGGGGAGTGCAGCAGATGCAGAACAGGTATGCAGGAAAAAGAGCAAACTGCCACTGGGTGTGCACGAAGAAGAAAAGCTGATTTTGAAGGGTCACATGCTGCATGATTCCAATTATACCATATCTTCCAAATAACAAAATTACAGAGATGAGAGCAGAATAGTGGTTGCCAGGGGTGAGGAGTGTGCCCGAGGCTGTCCTCAGCAGGGAAGGAGCAGTCCTGTGTCTTGATCGCGGTGGTGGCTACACACATCTGGGTCTTTCATAAGTCACCCTGACTGACCCCCATCCACCCACCCTCCCACTCACACACACTCCACACACAAATGAGTGCTGGTGAAACTGGTGGATCTGGATAAGCTCTGTAGCTGTCCATTTCCTGGTATTGATCCTGTGTATAGTCATATAAGATGTTAACATCGGGGCAACTAGAGATATGTGGGACCTTGCTGTACTGCATTTGTGACTTCCTGTCAATCTATAATAATTTCAAGTAGGACTTTTTAAAAAAGGCTCCATGTTTTGTGGGAGGAAGAGTGGGTGTGAGGATCTTAGCTATCCTAAGAGGTTGGACAGGGTGCAGTGGGTGAGGTGAGGTGAGGACTGAGGGGTGAACTTTGGGGCTTTTGATGGAATTGATGGAGGGGTAGAAAAAGAGGGAGGGCCGAAGCCGGTTTGGCTCAGTGGTAGAGCGTCTGTCTGCAGACTGAAAGATCCCAGGTTCGATTTCAGTCAAGGACATGTACATTGGTTGCGGGCATATCCCCGGTAGGGGGTGTGCAGGAGGCAGCTGGTCGATGTTTCTCTCTCTCATCGATGTTTCTGGCTCTTCTCTTCCTTCCTCTCTGTAAAAAATCAATAAATATATTTTTTTTAAAAAAAGGGGGGAGGGAGGAAAAGAGAGTCAGGTACACAAGGACTTAGACCTTAGTGACTGGATGGATGGAGGTGCCACTACTTACTGAAATCACAGAGGGTAGGGAGAGCTAGATTTGTGTGGGTAACACATCCTTTTTCCTTTTTGTTCATTGTAAAAAATTTGCATTAAAAAAAATCCTTAAACTGTGCATATACAGTTCAATGACTTAGTCTAACGCGTTGTATGTGTATAACCTGTACCTAGATCAGGCCCCTGAAGGCTCCTTCCAGGTTGCCAATGTTCCTCCTAACAGAGGTCAGGAGAAGCTGGTTTTCAGAGTGTTGCCTCCTGCATCTCAATTCAGGTCTATCCCTCCAAGTACGCACTGGTTACGTTCAGCTTGAGATGCCATGCGACATCCAAGTAAATGTATTCAAAGAACTCTAAAGTCCTTCTAACCTAGGGCAGGCATGTGAGCATGGCCCATTCTTCATGTGGTTCAAAGCCATTCCCTCTGGAGGCCGGAAGGAGAGTCACCTATGACAGCATCATGCACACTGTGACATAAATAGTGAAAGTCACCCCGCGGTGTGGCTCAGTGCTTGATCGTTGACCCATGAACCAGGAGGTTAGAGTTCAAATCCTGGACAGGGCACATGCCCGGGTTGCAGGCTTGGTCCCCAGTAGGGGGCATGCAGTATTCTCCTCATTGATGTTTTCCCTCTCTCTTCCTCTCTCTGAAATCAATAAAAAATATTTTTTTAAAAATGTGAAGATAGTAAAGGCTTTAGGACTTGCTGCAAAAATATCCCGTTTGCCTTGCTGTTTCCTTTGCTTCATTTGACTACTTTTGAAGGCTTAAATATCAAATTTATTTCTATTTGTATTTCCAGAAAAATAATTTGAAATAATTCAGTAGATCAATGGGGGCACAGAACATCAATGTCTGCTGATGGTTATGTTCTCTTCGTTTCTAGGACCAGGAGATGGCAAAGAGCTAAAATGAAATGTGGTTCCCAACCTGGCTGCCCGGGATGGGAGTCCTTTCTCCAGGTCCCAGTGTAAATCTCATTGGAATTGCAAGGCCCACCACGTGACCAAAGGATGGTGCCACTAAGACCACAGAGATAGCATTGCTGAGCTGGGAAGACTCACGGAGTCCAAGGCCCCACTGCTAACTCAGGCGCTGACTGGGCAGAGGCAAAGCGAGGCCTGTATCACAGTGGGGAGTCCGCCCTGCAGCTCCGAGGCCACTTCATTAAAACTTCCTCCAAACAAGCCTTCTCTTGACGTGAGTGAGGCCCTCCCCTAAATGCTGGCGGTCAGCTTCTTCCCTGACGCTCTCACCACACAGCTGTTTAAAGCTCCACCCCCACTCAGGTTCCTCCAGCACACAAACCCCTACCCACGGCTTCCCATGTGCCCGCACAGAGAGATGCCAGACAAACCAAAGAGTCACTGCTCTGGGTCCATAAAGTACATTTTGGGAGATCTGAATGATCCACAGATGGTTTCCTGGGCCAGGGCATTTGCTCCTCCCTTCCCCACCCCCTGAGTATAGAGGGTCTGGGAACACTGGAGTGGCACATTCTGAGGACCGGCCAAGGAGTGCAGTGGGCACAGAGAGATCTTTGGAAATCCTCTGCCTCCGTAGCTGCTGACCATAGGCAGCTTCCGCCAGCTCCCCCTCCCCCGAGGCCACATCTGTGAAGGAGAGCATTTCCAGCACCCACTTCACAGGTGCTGCACAAGAGCTGGTTCAGATCCAGACTTCAGCGTGGGGCCAGGCTCGCAGGAAGCACCTTTCCACGCGTGCTACTTAATAGGTAGCATTAAGTACCAGGTGCCGACACTGCGAACACCCTGCAAGGCTCACCCCCTCATGACCCTCCTCACGCCAGCACGAAAAAGGAGGTCCTGTTGCCACACCCACCTGCGCATGTGGGCACCGAGGCTCAGAGAATGAAATCAACTCACCCTGAGTTGCAAAGCTCATGAAGTGCCGCCCGGGTTGGCTCCAGCACTGTGCCGTGTGCCCCCAAACACCACTGCCGAGTTCAGTGCTGGGCTCTGCTAGTGGGGTCGGTAAACAGCTCTGTGTGGCCAGGGCACTATCCCCACCCCCTGCTTGGACAGAAACCAATTCATGCTGCAGCTGAGAAAGCCAGGGTTGCTGGGGGCAGTGCCAATTCTAGAAGGGAAAAGTGCATTTCACATACCACTTACTGACTTTACTGTTCAACCTGAAACAGTGGGAACGCCCCTTACTAGACCTCAATGCTCACAGGAGGCGAGAAGAGGCTGCGGTCTCTCTCAGGCGTGTCCTGTGCACGGTGTCCGCCTCCTGCCTCAGGGACACAGCAGGCGCCTGTGAGCATTTCTCTGAGCCAGAAGCCGTCCTCAGGACCCACACACACTATCCGTTCAACCCTCCCTATTCCAACATGAGAGCCGGCACCGGCACCGCGGCAGGCGAAGCCGTTGTCTGGTGACACAGCAGCCGCAGCGGCAGGGCCACTCTGGCTCTCCTGGTCTTGGTCATGACCCTGCAGCACGGCCCCAGGAAATGTGTGTGCTCTGGGCACCTCGCTTCACATCTCATCAGCAACGATAGAAACCACGGTTACTTTTCTTTCCTTTCTCTTTCTTTCTCTCTTTCTTTCTTTCTTTCTTTCTTTCTTTCTTTCTTTCTTTCTTTCTTTCTTTCACTCAGTGTTATATCCTACTCATGGGTCACATTTGGTATGAAAGCACAATTCTTGTGATCCCAAAACTCACTGGACTTGCATTTAAAACTATAGTGCTCATTGATGAGCCATAATCTGAGGGCTATTAGCAGTCGCTTTGAACATTTCCCCTTAATAGGTAACAACTCACTGGCAATGCTTTTTAAACATTCTCTCTCTCTCTCTCTCTCTCTCTCTCTCTCTCTCTCTCTCTCTCTTTTCCTCTGACTTACATTTTATAACTCTCTCTCTGTCTCTCCCTCATGCACACATATACCACACTAGAGGCCTGGTGCACAAAATTCAGGCATGGGGGAGAGGGGTCCCCTCAGCCCAGCCTGCACCCTCTCCAATTTGGGACCCCTTGGGGGATGGCTGACTGCCAGTTTCGGGCTGAAACTAATAGTTGGACATCCCTCTCACAATCCAGGACCCCTAGCTCCCTAACTGCTTACCTGCCTGCCAGCCTGATTGCCCCTAACTTCCCCCCCAATGGCCTGATCACCTTTAACTGCCCACCCCCTGCTGGCCTGGTCATTCCCAACAGCCCCCCTGCCAACCTGGTTGCTCCTTACTGCCCCCCTCTGCCAGCCTGGTCACTCCTCACTGTCTCTCTCCCCCGCTCCGCCCTCCACCAGCCTGGTTGCCCCACACAGCCTGCTGATCAGTCATTTGGTCATCCCTCACTATCCCTCTGCCAACCTGGTTTCCCCATGCAGCCTGTTGTTCCGTTGTGACTGTAAGGACATTGTGACCAATTTGCATATTGCCCTTTTATTAGTATAGATAGTCTCATAAACTCTTACCCATCTCTGTTTCTTGTCATCAGAGTATTAGTCCCTTTGGTATATTCTGTGTTTCAAGTCAGTGTTTCCATAACAAACCACTCAATCTCACAAAACATAAACAAAATGTTAGCTACATCATTTGGCTAAGCTGATGCCACAGCTAACTGTACATACATTTAATTTTCAACCTGAACTTGCTTTGAACTGACTTGTAGATTTCCTGCAGAATGGCCAGCATCATTGCATTTCTCCAGGTCTCAAACATGATCCGTTGGTCCAAACACCCTTGCTACAAAAGTAATTGACTTGTTCCCCTAATTGAACTACAAATTGTTGACACTATAGTTATCTTTCTTGGTTACTGTTTCTAGGGGACTTTGGATTTAAAAGTGCTTCTCAAAAAAATAAATAACTAAATAAAAGTGCTTTTCACATATTTCACTTACAGCATAATATCTAATTGGTGGGTCCAAATTGAATGTCAAAGCAGAATGCTATGATCCCCAAATTTGCTGGGCTTGTATTTAAAATTGGGGCACTAACTGATGAGCTATAGCTCTGAGAATTTGCCGCTGGTATAATCTTGACCCAAGGTCCCTTTCTTGCTGCGGGCTCCAAGGATGTTATCACTAATTCTCACGACAGTCCTGTCATGTGCCAACGTGCTAATGTTACTGGTGAGAAAAGTGGGTGCCAGAGAACGTAAGCCCCGCCTGGGGTTACACAGCTAGGAAGTGGCCCAGGATTTGCCTGACTTAAGCGTCTGCTCTTTGCCAGCCGCTGCACCGCCCCTCTGGTTTTGCCTTTAGCTTGGATTCAGACCCATGTTTACGGTGTATCCCCACCGGCAGGTGAAAGTGTCCACTTCACCTTGGTAAGGGCTGCATTCACTGAAACGCCTTCTTCCTAAACTTGAAGCTAATGAAGGGGAGGCATAAGCAGAACTAGCTGATAATATTTTATTTATTGTTAGAATCAGTAAGGAATTTAGCAATTGTAGAACTCTAAAAAAAAACACCAAAAAAACCCCAAAAACAAACAAACAAAAAAACACCTTCAGCTTCAGATTCCAAATTGAAAGCATACAGCATACATTCCACATGCCTTAGATTATTGTCTGTAAGAATCATTCCAAAATGGATAATGTAGTCCAAGATTTTCTACTGTTGGCCCACTTGTGCTCTGTTAGGTGGCAGAAACCTGTCCGGAATATAAACGCCATAGTACTCACCAGCCACCTGACTACACTGAAGGAAAAGCAAAGCAAGACCTGGCCTTTCCCATCAAGAGATAATTAAACAACAGGATGGTTTCAGTTTGTGCCGAGAGTCACACTTTCCCTTTGATCTGGACTCAGCTAAGGTGCACGCTGTCTCAGGGGTCATGGGAGAAGAGGGGCAGGGCAAGAGAGAAATTTCAATCCACCTTGAAATGCAAAGTGTTTGCTTTTCCCCAGACATCTCGTCTCACTTCCTTCCTAGTGAAAACTGACCCTCACACACTTAGGAAGCTAGTTGGCATTCCTCAGCTGCTTTCCCAAACTTCAAGAAGCTCAAAGTGAGCCAGTGCTCTCTGAAATGAGACATCTGTGCTTCTGAAACAGTTGTGGGGGGTTGCAGGCTTCTCTGATTTATTTTTTTAATAATGCAGTAAAGTTTTAATCTTTTGGTACCAGAATCAAAATGCAATAGTGCTGTACCACTGAAACTCATCGTCATCATTGCAGCATTTTGTTTAGCCCTCAATTACACATCTCCCCTCTGTCCCTTCCTCATGATTATTAGCATAAAATGAGGGCTTTGCCTAACTGGAGACAGAGGGGAAAGGTCAATGGAGTTTTCCTAGTCTTAAAGCTTCCTCCTTATTTTTTCTTTGGTTTTCCTCCTATGACTGCAGACCATTGGCAATGCAGGAAAAGGTAACATTCTCTCTGTATGTGTCTTTGCGCCTCCCCACTGCAAGGCCCTAAGGCCCGGCTAATTTCAAAGTGATTAGCCAGAGCAGAGATGAGCACTGGGAACCAGAGCCACTCCCCCAGAAATCCCAACCCCACCTTGTCAGTTTGGTTAAGTTGAAAATACTTTAACAAATCAGAAATCTGGAAGTGAGAGAGACGCCAGGAGCACCCTGGAAGCAGTGTAGACAAAAGCAGCGGGCCGGGGCAGCTGCTCTGATTGTGGAGATGGTTTTGGGGGACCTGGTAGTGAGATTGCTGTGTCCTCCTGCCCTGCCCACAGTGCGGAGCCTCTGCTCAGAGATGAGGCTTTGTTTTCAAGAGTAGAAAAGACTGTTTGAATCTTGGCTGCAACATTTCCTGGGCTGTGCGCTTGCAGAGGTTCCCGGGTCTCTCTGGACGACAGTTGCCATCGATAATTGTGGGAGATGGCATTCCTCCCCAGGGCGGGGGTTTGGGGAGTAGCTCCCTCTCTGGGAAGCAGCAGGGCTCTGCTGAAGGAGACTGGCTCCTCCTAGGGGCTCCCTCTGCCACTCCTTTACCCAGTTGCTGGGCAAGTCCACCTGGAGGGGTAATTTGGTTGTGCCCTTACTGCATGTTATATCTCAACCACATTCTGTTTGTGTTTTAAATGAGGAAAATGTTTCTTTTCTCTTCCTGGTTTCCATTGATCTTCAGATTGTTGCTGTCCTATCCTCACCAAATCCTCGGCCCACCCTCGGCTCTGCCTAAAGCGCACTTCTGAGTTCAGTGCTTACGAGCTCTGGCTCAGTGCACCTTCTTGTCACAGTAGCCATCCGGAGAATTTGTTGGTTTTACGCTCCCTGGTCCCTAGCACTGGTCAGACCACAGCTCAGTGTTGGCAAGGGAAACAAAGATTCCCATTCATTTCCACTTTAAGGCTGGCATCAGGCGTTTCTAAGGGCACATCCAGATGTTGGAGAATATCTGGCTTAGAGTTTCCCTCGTTTAAAACGTGATTCTTGAGATCCCAACTGTTTCCCTGACATTTTTAAAAGTAAATGTTTATTTTCTTTTTATTTAAGAAAGATTTCAAAACTATGTGTAGGAAAAACATCTGAAAGGAAATCACCAAAATAGTAACAGTTGTATAAGACTGATGGAACTATCAGTGTTGTTTTTCTTTTAACATTTTGAGTATTTTTTTATTGATTTTTTATAGAGAGGAAGGAAGAGAGAGAGCTAGAAACGTTGATGAGAGAGAAACATCGACCAGCTGCCTCTTGTGCACCCCCTACTGGGGATGTGCCCGCAACCAATGTACATGCCCTTGCCTGGAATCAAACCTGGGACCTTTCAGTCCGCAGACCGACGCTCTACCACTGAGCCAAACTGGCTTCGGCAATTTTGAGTATTTTTTAAAGTTTTCTATAATGAATGCATATTCATTAGTAATATTTCACTTTATAGACTTTACTTTTAAAGACACAATTCACTGATGACTTGAATCAGTGTTAAGTATTTTAAATATACAAGCCTCCATTCTGTCCAGCACTCTCTCCCAGTCTCTCATGTTATATTTCCATGAGCAGCATCCTAATATCAGGTATAGACTCAAATAACCGCCATAAGAAGTTTTGTTTTGTTTTTCACTTGAACATTGTATCTATACTATTTGTGAGACATATAGAGTTATATGAGGCCCAAAAAAAACTTGGCCCAGTTTTAAACGACAGCTGAGGAGACGCCGTGCAGACCACTCCTGGAGCTCTCCAATTCCGTTCTCCTGCCGGGCTTGTCCCTGGATTTGAAGCTGCCCAGCTTATATTCAGTAGCATATAACATCTGCTCAAAATAATACTTAGGAAGATCTCTGCATTAGTGACACTGCGTAGAGCAGCAGCCACCACACCACAAGACAGGACGAGCGCAGCTGCGCGTGGAGAAGCTGCCTGCTGCCTGCCCAGTCAGTGCGCCTGTTTCTCCCCTCCATCACTGCACGCTGCCAAGGTATTTGTGGGTAAACACAGCCCCTCCTCTGGTGATCTACCTTCTTTCACTACTTGGTTTGTGCACAGATTACTGCTGATTGCTTGTGAAATGGCCCAGAAATCTCAACAGTCATTTAAAAAAAAAAAAGAAAGAAAGAAAGAAAGAAAGAAAGAAAGAAAGAAAGAAAGAAAGAAAGAAAGAAATCAAGTGCTGATTTAATTGCTATATAATGCAAGATATTGTCTCTGTATCTTCCTGTGGCTCCCGATGGATACTGGATGAGCTGACAAGGTCTCACAACCAAACAGGAAGACCCTGCCTTCTTACAACTTCTAACCCTCTGACGCATAAGGTTCATTTTGGTCTGGTCCCAACTCAGCTTCCTACCTTTGCAGGCTCATCTGCTACTTCCATGCATCTCACTAAATGGTTCTTTCTCCCTGCCAGCTGCCATCTTTTTATAAACCTCTGTGCTACTCATTCTGTCCCCAAACCCACGCTTTCTTCTTTAGAGGCCACCCAGCTCAAGGCACCTCCCTGGAAGCGCCTCTGATTGGCCAGCCTGTCACTGCATTGTCTACCTGCCTGGCTCCGGTCCCACGTGGGCTGAGACTCTATCAGGGACCTGCTGGCACTGGTGATGCTGAATGATTCCTTGCTGTTGGAATGTTAAATGAAAGCTTATTGAATTTATTTACATGTATTTACTAGCACAAGAAAAATTTTAAATATCCTTGGTGCTCTGCATTTGGCAGTATCCTCTCCTCATACCAATTGCTCCTTCTCAGCATCTGCTCTGACAGGTGGGATTTCTCATCCATCCTAGCATCCGAGGAACTGGTTCTGGAAAATTTCCTCTCTGGGCCTCGGATGTAATTTGTCCTTTTCATTTGACATCTGGCTTCTAAGGTTGATTTCTTATAACATCATGGGTCCAGCAGGCCAATTAGCTGAAAATCAATTCACCAAATGACCAATTTGCCTAATCAACACTGGCTTTATGGTAAGTCGGAGTAACAGCATTGTGGGAGAAAAAAAAAACCTCTTTAGGCTGGATCTTAAAAAGTGGAAGGATTCAGATGACCCAGGACAAAAGAGAGGCAGAAAGGGTCATTCAGAGGGAGGAATCAACACGGGGGGGAGGGGGGGAGAGGGATCTAAAAATGAAAAATTAATTTAAAAATAGATGATTGGTGAATATAGGATGCTTTCCTATAATTATATATGATCTATTGATGCAATTGAACCATCCAACATTTTGTCCTCATTAGATTCAATTTTCATTTGAATAGCTGCCTTCTTCCTCTTTCATTCCTTGATAACATAGATTCTGCTAGACAAGCAGCTCAACTATGTCAGTAGATATTGGCCTGTGCTGTCACACAGCCCAGGATATTTGTTCAGTATTTTTGATAACTTAAAAAAAAAAATAAAGGAAATCAGGTGACTGAAATCAGTGGACGACTCTTCCCATAGTTCCTCTAGCTGTGATCTGGGCCCTCCCACCTTGGTGCTGGGGCAGGACGATGGTGGACGAGGGTAGAGTGTGCAATAAAGCACAGGCATTGGGGCTCAAACATATCAAACTTTTTGGTGGTGGGACCCAAGAACCTGAATTTTCAAAACCTGGTGATTTTTTATTCATTCAAGTTTTAGAATAAATGCAATAAATACAGATGCTTTTTGGTTATCAGTGGGCTTATATCATGACAAACCCATCACAAGTTGAGAATATTTGGAGTAAAAACTGCACTTAATGCACCCAACCTTCTGAACATCATGACTTTGCTCAGCCACTTTAAATGTGCTCAGACACTTACATTTAGCGACAGCTGGGCCAAGTCCTCTCACGGCTGCTACCCAGCATCATGCCAAATGTTGCTAGCTTCGGAAAAGATAAAAATTTTAAATGTGAACTATGGCTTCTACTAAATGCATATTGCTTTCCCACAATCATAAAGTCTAAAAATTGTAAGTTGAAACATTGCAAGTTAGAAGCATCTGTAAATACACCAAGAATGAAATGCAGACCTTGAAAACATTCTATTTTATGGTACTTAGTGCCAGCCCTTTTACCCAATCAATGTATCTTGGTATTTCTTCTTTCAGGTAAAAGAGCTACATTTTTAAATGTTTTAATATATTTTTAATGCTTTCAAAGAGGAAGGGAGAGGGGGATTGAGCCTGGAGCCTGGAACCCAAGCATGTGCCCTGACCAGGAATCGAACCATGACCTCCTGGTTCATAGGTTGATGCTCAATCACTGAACCATGCTGGCTGGGCAAGAGCTACTTTTTGTTGTTGTTAATTCTTACCCATGGATATTTTTTTCCATTGATTTTTAGAGAGAGTAGAAGGGAATGAGGGAAGGGAACACACACACACACATACACACACAGACACACAGACACACAGACACACACACACACACACACACACACACACACACAAATTGCTTGCCTTCTCCCCTGCATCCCAAAGGGCTGAGGACTAACCTGCAACACAGGAAGTGCCCTTGACAGGAATCAAGCCCATGACCTTCAGTGCGCAGGCGTCACTAACCAATGAGTCACACCAGCCAAGGCCAAAAGAGCTACTTCAAATGTCTGATATGTAAATATATAAACACCTACACTTCACAATTAAAAGTCAGACACTATCAGATTGGATAAGAAAACAACTATATGCCTAAACTGGTTTCACTTTAGTGGATAAAGCGTCGGCCTGAGGACTGAAAGGTCCCGGGTTCAATTCTGATCAAGGGCATATACATTGGTTGCGGGCACATCTCCAATAGGGGGTGTGCAGGAGGCAGCTGGTCAATGTTTCTCTCTCATCGATGTTTCTAACTCTCTATCCCTCTCTCTTCCTCTCTGTAAAAAATCAATAAAAAATATTTTTTTAAAAAGAAAAGAAAAGAAAACAACTATATATTGCCTACAAATCCCCACTTTAAATGTAAAGGCACAGAAGTAGACAGCAGCCTTCTCCTCCTGCACCCCATAAACCTCCACAACAGCTGCAGAGACCGATGGAGCTTCTGATGGGCAAGCAGAAGCTGGTGTCACTGGCTGCTTCAGCCTTTCTGGCACAGCTTGCTACTTGCCACCCCAATGACACCCCAGTGTGTCTGTGGGGACCCGCTTGCCCTCCAGCAGGCTGCCGTGGCCCCCTGAGAGTGTTGCTTCTGCAGCTGCACCTGATCCTCTGGACCCATGCTGTGTCCCCCTGCCAAGCTCCTCCGGATGTGTGGGCCTTGACAACTGTGCTTCCTGACAACTTCCCCAGTACATCACCTGGCTGCAGTCTGCTCACCACTGCCACAGAGCTGGCAGCCTTCAGAGAGGCCAAGTGTCACCAGCTCCTGATCGCCCTGTCCATCCACAACCCCTCTGCCCATGGGGCGCCCCTCCAAAGCTGTTCAGCAAGTGGAAGTGAGCCAGGTTGTTTTAATTCTGCAAAATACCCCATCCTCCTTGTGCTGTCCTTGTGACCAGGGACCTCTCAATCAGGCCCTGCTCTGAAACTTCCCTGTACCATCCTCCTCAGAGGGCCCCCTCTGCCTACCCTCTTCCACCCCCCCACTGCACTGTTACCCAGGCCAGACTACTCTCTCCTCAGCCCCTCCATCAAGCTCAGTTTCAAAAACATGCAAAAACCTACTGGCTTTAAGTATCCTCCCAAATTATCCCTCCCCAAATTACACAACAAAATTCAGAAAACATAAACCTTTAAATTGCACACCCACACACACCATAAAACTGTTTGGTTTTTTGTTTTTTTTTTGGAAACACCATAAAAGCAAATCTAGATGAAAACCAAGATGGCGGCCTAGGTAAGCACCTAAGCTGCCTCATAACACAACAATTTCAAAACAACTAAAAGACAGAATGGACATCATCTAAATCCACAGGAAATCTGGAGGAGTGGGAAATCTACAGCTAGGAAGAAGGAGAGAGGCTCATTGATCAGATTGGGAGCCTCAAAATGCTGAGGTAGGGCAACGCGCATGCAGAGAGGAAGTGCAGCCGAATGCCTGGCTGGCAGGAGGGGAAAGGAAGTCCCCGATTGCACTGAACCCTTTCTGACTGTACTGAACCCCAACCCCGGCCGAAACCCCGTGGACCCAGGCTCATATGGATGGAGTCTGGAGAAAGGCACCTGGAGACTCAGAGACTAGGAGACCGAGGAGCCGGGAACCGCAGTGGGCAGAGTCTATAGTCGCAAGCGAGTGAGTGCACACAGAGAGGTCTGACCACGGAGGTTGGCGCTGCCTCTCCATAGCAAAGAAGCTCCAGACTACAGAGACCCAATGCAATTTTGGGAGAGCCCCTGGGGCACCCACACTCTTGCATGGGGAATCTGAATGGTCAGGCAGAAACTCAGGTGAGCACAAAGGGCAGGACTGACGGGAAGCCAAGACTGTCAGCTCAGCCCTGAGACTCCGCCCGATCCAAGCTGAGCACAGAGGCTTCTGCAATTTTGCAAGTCTGATCCTATAAGACTGTCTCCAATACAGAAGGTATCCCGGAGTAAATACAGCTGATACTCACATCCAATGGGCCTGGAGGTCAATTCCTCCCAGGGATACCAACAACAATCAAGTCTTAACTACAACAAGGCTGTTCACACAGTCCACAAAGGGGAGCACCAAGAATATCTACCTCAGGTAACCGGGGAGCTGACTCACTGGACCATATAGGACACCAAACAAACAAAGTAATCCTACCAACTCTGGGAAGCAGCAAAAATGCTGAGACAAGGAAATAGATATCAAACGAAAGAGATGGAGGAGAATAAAAGACTGGATATAGAGTTCAAAACCACTGTTATAAGGTTTTTCAAGAATTTCCTAGAAAAGGCTGATAAATTTAATGATATTATACAGAGATCCAACAGCAGACTGGAGAAACACAAGAATCAAGTCAAAGATTTGGAATACAAAGAGCCAAAGGACACTCCTCTGGAGAAGCAAGAAGAAAAGAGAATCTAGAAAGTTGAAGATAGTGTAAGGAGCCTCTGGGACAACTTCAAGCATACCAACATCAGAATTATGGGGGTGCCAGAAGAAGAGAGAGAGTAAGACACTGAAAACTTATTTGAAGAAATAATGACAGAAAACTTTCCCCACCTGGTAAAAGAAATAGACTTACAAGTCCAAGAAGAACACAAAACCCCAAACAAAAGGAATCTAAAGTCGACCACACCAAGACACATCATAATTAAAATGGCAAGAGCAAAAGACAAAGAGAGAATCCTACAAGCAGCAAGAGAAAAACAGTTAGTTACCTACAAGGGAGCACCCATATGACTATCAGCTGATTTCTCAACAGAAACTATGCAGGCCAGACAGGAGTGGCAAGAAATATTCAAAGTGATGAATAGTGAGGACCTACAACCAAGATTACTGTATCCAGCAAAGTTATCATTCAGAATTGAAGGACAGATAAAGAGCTTCATAAATAAGAAAAAGCTAAAAGAGTTCATCACCACCCAATCAGTATTATATGAAATGCTGAAAGGTATTATTTAAGAAGAGGAAGAAGAAAAAAGATAAAAATTATGATCAATAAATACATATATATCAACAAGTTAATCTAAAAATCAAGTGAATTAAAAATCTGAGGAACAAAATAAACTGGTGAATATAATAGAATCAGGGGCAAAGAAAGGGAGTAGATTGATAATTATCAGGGGGAAAGGGATGTGGGGGGTGCAGGAAGAGACTGGATTAAAATCGTACACCTACAAGAAACCAAGATGGCGGCATAGAGTAGACACCCAAATGCAGTCTACCACTACAAATTTGAATTTAGAACTGGAAAACACGGGGGGAGATGGGGGGAATTGCCCTGAAGCACCAGACGGCTAGCTGAGAGGAGGCTCTGCCATCTGGAAAGGAGAGAAAAGGCACACTGACCCTCAGAAACTGTGAAGGTACGGAGAACTGTGCAAGTGAAAAGGCACTGGCTTACTCCTGGTGTGTGGAGAGGGCGGGCCGAGCCTAGATTGCTGCTGTCTTACTCCCAGCGCCCGTGGAGAGGGCGGACAGCTAACACGCGGTTGGCTTCTTGTTCGAGAGGAAAACAAAATCACCCTATTGCTCTGGTAGATGGCCCCAATCAGGGAGAGGCCAGACTGTCAGGCAGCGGGCAGAGATCTCTTGGAGGTGTGTAAAGCCAGAGACCATTACTGCGGGACTTGGGGAGGAGCCGACGGGAAAACAAAGCTTGTCTGCACCAACTCAAGACTCCACCCCATTCAAGCTGAGCACAGAAACTCTCCCAGAGGCTGGCTTTCTCTAAGGAGGGACTGGCCAGAATCCAAAGCTTGTCTGCGCCTTTACCAAAGAGGTGCGCGTGCCTGCAACCAATCTTGCGAGACTCACAGCGAACAGGACTTTTCTAAGGCGAGACTGACAGGGAACCAAAGATTGTCTGCGCCACCCCGAGACTCTGCCCCATCCAAGTGGAGTATAGAAGCCCTCCTAGCTGAGACACTGCTGATCGTCACAGCCAATTGGCTTGGAGATCAATGCTTCCCAGTGATACCAACAATAAGCAAGGCTTAACACGACTGCACACACAGCCCACAAAGGGCTATACCAAGACTGTCTAACGCAGGTAACTGGGAAGGCTGTGCTACTGGGCTCTACCAGAACATCTAGCACACAAACTATTCCATCAAATCAGGAAAACAACTAAAATGCAGACAAGAGGCAGGACACAAAGGAAGGAGATGGAGGAAAAGAAAAAAATGGACATTGAGTTCAAAACTACAGTTATAAGGCTTTTCAAGAATATCCTAAAAAAAAAAACACACAAAAGGCCGGTAAAATAAATGAGACCTATGAGGATATGAAAAGGGATCAACTAGAAATAAAGAATACATTGTCTGAAATAAAAAATATTACACAGAGTCCTCAAAACAGACTGAAAGATCACAAGAATCAAGACAAAGACTTAGAACACAAAGAGTGAGAGGACACTCCTCTGCAGAAGCAAGAAGATAAGAGAATCCAGAAAGTTGAAGATAATGTAAGAAACCTCTGGGACAATTTCAAGCGAACCAACATCAGAATTATGGGGGGCCCAGAAGAAGAAAGAGAGCAAGATACCGAAAGAATACTGGAAGAAATAGTGACAGAAAACTTCCCCTACCTGGGGAAAGAAATAGACTTACAAGTCCAGGAAGCTCGCAGAACCCCAAACAAAAAGAATCCAAAGAGGACCACACCAAGACACATCATAATTAAATCCCAAGAGCAAAAGACAAAGAGAGAATATTAAAAGCAGCAAGAGAAAAGCAGGTAGTTACATATAAAGGAGTACCTATACGATTGTCAGCTGATTTCTCAACAGAAACCATGCAGGCCAGATGGGAATGGCAAGAAATATTTAGGTGATGAATAACAAGAACCTACAGCCAAAAATACTCTACCCAGCAAAGCTATCTCTCAGAATCAAAGGCCAGATAAAGAGCTTCATAAATAATAAAAAAAAAAAAAAGCTAAAGGAGTTCATCACCGCCAAACCAGAATTGTATGAATTGCTGAAGGAGGTTATTTAGGAAGAGGAAGACAATAAAGATAAAAATTATGAACAACAAATACATAACTATCAACAAGTGAAACTAAAAACCAAGGGAATTAAAAATTTTTGATGAACAATATTAACTGGTGAATATAATAAAATCAGAGGTATGGAAAGGGAGTGAATTGACGATTCTCAGGGAAAAGCGGGGTGGGGGTGTGGGAAGAGACTGAACAAAAACTGTGCACCTATGGATGAGGACAATGGGGGATGGGGAAAGGACAGAGGGTGAGGTGGGAACCTGGTGGAGGGGAGCAATTGGGGGGGGAAGCGGAACACATTTGTAATAATCTAAACCACATGTGTCAAACACAAGGCCCGCGGGCCAAATCCAGCCCGCCAGGCCTTGCAATGTGGCCCGCACCGCGCTGTCATCACTGCACTCCGCTGTCAGTTTATGACATTGTCAGTTTATGACTGTTCAGTAAACCATTCGGCCCGCGATTTAGGCTGGATTTTAGATTTTGGCCCCTTCTCTGATTGAGTTCGACACCCCTAATCTAAACAATAAAGATTTATTTTAAAAAATTTTTAAAAATCGTACGCCTATGAATGAGGACAATAGCAGGGGTGAGGGGGGAGGAAGGAGGTAAGGGCAGAGGGTGGATTGGGAACCAGGTGAAAGGGAGCTATGGAGGGAAAAGGAGAAACAATTGTAATAATCTGAGCAATAAAGATTTATTTAAAAAAAAAAAGCAAATCTATGTATATAAAGCACTCTTAGAATCAACCTCATTCACCCCTCACTGCCATTGCAGAGTGTATTGTCACTTCCTCTTACAGATGTTAAAGCTGTCCTCTGAAAGGCTGAGAGTCTTGTTTTAAGTCACTCTGAGTCCAATGCCCTTCCAGCCACCCCACCCAAGTGCAGAGCAGCACCTGCATGTTCTAGAACCAGACCTGATGGTGATGACTCACTGAGGAGAAGGGTATGGGCTGAGGATCAGACAGAAAAGCCCATTCTTAGAGTGAGGAGACCACTTCAGGTGTATAATCAACTCTTCATCAGCATTTCAGTTATTGCTATGGAAGCCCTACTTTTAGTTCACAGGTTTGTAAAGACTGTGACAGTAAGTGTGGTAGAGAATCAAAGACAGCCTGTGCTCTAATCCCTAGCACCTAGGAATATGTTATTTTACAAGGCAAATACTTTACAAAGCATGAGATTCAACTAATGATCTTGAGGTGAGAGATTATCCTTGACTAGAGGCCTGGTGCACAAAATTCGTGCATGGGGCTGGGGGCGTGTCCTTCAGCCTGGCTTGAGCCCTCTCGCAGTTCAGGACCCCTAGTGGGGAAGTGCGCCTGCCAACTTAGGCCTGATCCTGATTGGGCCTAAGCTGGCAGTCAGACATCCCTCTCGCAGTTCAGGGCTTTCACAATCTGGGACCCCTCGCTCCTTACCGCCTGCCTGCAGTGGAGGTGGGAAAGGCTCCTGCCTCTGCCACAGCCCTCGCTAGCCAGAAGCAGGGCTTGAAACTCCTTAGTGTTGCTGCAGAGGCAGGAGAGGCTCCCACCACCACCGCTGCACTCACCAGCTGTGAGCCTGGCTTCTGGCTGAGCAGCGCTCCCCTGTGGGAGTGCACTGACCACCAGGGGGAAGCTCCTGCATTCAGTGTCTGCCCCCTGGTGGTCAGTGCACATATAGCAACTGTTCATTCTAGTCATTCTGCCATAATGGCTGCTTAGACTTTTATTATATAGATTATCTGGTGAGTCCAAGGTGATCACAAGGGTCTGCAGACAGGAAGGTTAGATCAGAGATGTGATGACAGCAGCAGAGGTTGGGGTGATGTGCTTTGAAGATGCAGGAAGGGATCACACATTTATGGATGCAGGGACCTCTAGGAGCTGGACAAGGCAGAAGGAGTGCAGACCTAGTGACAGCAGAGGTTGGGCTTCCAACCTCCAGCACCTCAAGGGAATACATTTGTTGTTTAAGTTGCTAAATGGGTGGTAATTTATTATAGCAGCGATAGGAAAATAACATGCTAGGAAAGGAGAACACTGATATTTTGGAATTAGATTCTTTATTTCAATCATTTCCACACATTTAAAGCAAAATGGGAACAAACACAAATTTCCGTCCTGTAATAAAGTGACAACAATTTTACTGTGCTCAGCAGATTCTTTTTAACACAAAGAAAGTGCTACACTGTTCACTCTGGAGTACCAAATAAATTGGGAACAAAGACACTTAGAATCCTTGTTAGTCAGAACTGTGCTCTAACACACAAATGCTGGGGACCCTTTCCTGAATGCAAACGCATTTCAGGGTTTGAGTTAAGAAAAAACTCATGGTTAAGTGTTCAGTTGGAGGTTTTGGTTAGTATTATGTCCATGCTTTTCTGCCAATTTCAAAATTTCCACCCATAGCTCCATAAATACATTTAGACTTTTTAGATTTTGATTCAGAAAAAAACATGCCCACTTCTTTGAAAACAAATGTTGTGATATCTTAGGAATTTACAAAAAGGTATATGGGAAGAAAGCCTTCTTTGGAAATTTGTTGAACATCTGTTCCCTCCCATCTCTGGCTTTGAGAGTGCTCTGCTGTCCTTGCCCCAAGCGTGAGTTTGGTGATCACTCTAGTGTGTTAACAGACAGTGACATCATCTGGAAGGAGGAATGGCTCTCAGGTTACGGTGAAGATTGACTTAAGCTTCAGAGAGGGTTTCAGGGCAGACCTGCCGAGGTGTAGAGATGCCATTACAGCTAAATCAAAGGTGACTGTGAGGTCTGGCAGGCACCTGTCAACAGGTAAGGGAAGGAGGACTCCATGAAGAAGCCTGGAGTCAGGATTACCTTCTCCAGGCTTTATTTTTATTTCAGGTGAAAAGGTCAGACAGAAAAGCCATTCGCAGAGGTCTTTATTTATGGTTCTCAGAGGCCCGGTTGGGGAAGTGTCCTGAAGAAGAAGGATGGCTCAGGTGGGACCAGGTTCCCAGCGGCTGATGATGGACTGAGGGCCTCGAGCTTTGTGGAAGCCCGCTCTTCATGAATGAGCAGTAAAGTTTGCAGGCACAACACGAGGCCCATCCTGTGGCCTCCTGTGCAGGGAGCTGTGTTCCCCTGCTCCCTCTCTCCTTGACCACCAGTCACTGGCCTTTCCGGGACAGGTAAGGAGACAAAGCATCCCTGGCAGGCCGGCGTGGTAGGTGATGTTACCTACACACTTCTCAATGCTCAGAAATCAGTAACATGTTTGATTCAAGCCTTCTCTCGGTGCAAGAATTAAGTCTCAATCCTTTGGATAGGTTATCTTCCCCAACCAAGTGCAATGCTTAAGGAGAGGCGGCCAGAGAAGAGCAAGAAAGGGAGACCCTGCTCAAACTGCCCTGCTCCTCTGGGCTGCCTCTCCCTCCTTGCCCTTCAGCCTTTGGCTTGGATCCCTCTCCTCCCCAGGGTCCTCTGCTGTTCTGCTTCCAGATGTCACGATGGGGTGGTAGAGCATGGCCAGGGTGGGCACAGGCAGAGGATGGGCGGTCAATGTCTTTTTTTGCCAACTGAAAGCTACCAGGTCTGAGACAATCTCCACCTCTGAGAGCCAGACTCTGTCTTTGTGAAGTGGGGCCAGTAATGCCGGCCTCCTATGCGGCGTAGTAGAAAATGTTTTGCCTCCAGCTCATTGCCTGGCCTTCACTCTCATCCCGCAGAGAGGCCTGCCCTTGCCCACTCTATCCAAGGCAGCCCTCACTCCTCCTCTTCACACAGAGAAGGGGCCTGGTCTGGGTGGGCCACGGGCCTGGCTCACAGAAGCAGCTGCACAGTACCTGTTGAAAGATGCAGCGGGGGGGGGGGGGGGGGGGCACCTGATGGCCAGAGGGGCACACATCACAGCACACACATTTTACTAGGAAGAGAGAAGTTGCCCAATAGCACTAATGTCAGAGAGGAGGAAAGGCTGTCAGGAACAAAAATATGAGGAAGGGTGTCAAGCATTTTCCTTCTTTGCTCAAGAGAAAATGTAGAGGGCTCCATGGGCCATGCGGTAGCTTGTTCACCTCTGCGTCCCGGCATCTAGCAGAGGGCCTGTGGCAGGCGGTGGGAAGCAAACGACAGGGAGATCAAGGAACCAAGTTGAGTTTTAAAGATTCATTCCCACCCCTGGTTGTTGGCCTCTGAAGGGTAGGTGAGCAGGCAAACACTCTGGCTGCCTGGGGTCTGGGAGACTCCCACATTCCATCCACAGCAAAACTATACTGTTATTAACTGGTAACTGATGTGTTAGGAAATAAAATATACCCATTCCAAAAAATAATTCTATTTTAGTCTGATGATTCTTTTCATTTAAATATGTTTTTAAATTGATTTGAGAGAGAGAGAAAAAAAGAGAGAGAGAGAAAGGAGAGAGACAGAGAGAGACAGAAAGCAGAGAGAGAGGGGGGGGGGGTGCAGGGGAGAGGGAGAAACATTAGTCAGCTTCCTCCTGCATGCCCCTAAGGGTTAAGCCCTATGACTGGGAATCAAACCATGACCTCTTGGTGCACGGGAGGACACTCAACCAACCAATGCACCAGCCAGGGCTAGTCTGATGACTGAAAACAAGAGATTTTAGTACACAATTTAATAATATCCCAATGGTCAAACAAGTGGAAGTGATAGTTCATAAGGCAAATATCCCCAAGACTCAGTTGAAAACACTTTCTTCCCTCCAAAAAGGAACTCCAAACCCACTAGCAGCTCCTGCCCATGCCCGCATTTACATAGAATCCTGCCCGGGTGGTCATTGTAACAGCATCTCAGCATTGTCTTCAGGGCTCCTCTGTGCAGCAGCACCAATGAGTATTCCGTTTTTTTTAAATCACCAAACTAGAGTCCTGGTGCACAAATTCGTGCACAGTGGGATCCCTTGGCCTGGCCTGTGGGATCAGGCCGAAACCAGCTCTCCAACATTCCCTGAGGGGTCCTGGATTGCAAGAGGGTGCAGGCCAGGCTGGGGGACCCCACTGGTGCACAATCAGGGCTGGGGAGGGACGAGGGAGGTTGGCCAGCCAGGGAGGGACTGTGCGAGGACTCCATGGCATGTCCGGCCTGTTTCACTCAGTCCTGATTGGCAGGACCCCAGCAGTAAGCTAACCTCTCAGTCTGCCCCCGTGTAGTCAGTGCACATCATAGCAAGCAGTTGAGCAGCCTTAACATATCACTAGTATATTACCCTTTGATTGGTTGAATGGATGACCAGATGACCAGACAGTTAGCATATTAAGTTTTTATTATATAAGATGGCATTCTCTTATATTGCTATCCCACTGTCATTTACTCATTCACCAATTAGTGGACATTCAGTGGTTCCCCCTTTTGGCTCTCCCTCCCGCTGGACAGACACTCCCAGGTACCTCATTACCCAGGTATGGCTGCTGTCTGCAGGCCCCTTCATGTGACTTCAGACTTCCACTCTGTTCTTTTAGAAGACCCTCCTCACTCCTGGTGCTGAAGTCGCTGCACTTTACTGTGTCACTGTGTTGACCTCCCCAGTGGATCCTTTGAACTTAGGTACCTGAGGCTTCAAAACTGGAACATCTTCTTCTATCATTTCCTTACTAGAGGCCCAGCGCACGGGATTAGTGCATCAGTGGGGGAGTGGGGGGGCATGGCCTTTGGGAATCAGCTGCTGTGGGAGCACACCGACCACCTAAAACTTTAAAGGATAGTTAAAAGCTGATTTCACATGTAAAGGACTTCTTGTTACAGGTTCAGTTGCAGGCACTTCTGCTGAATGACAGCTTAGACTCACTGCATTGAGCATCTGCCCCCTGGTGGTCAATGTGCATCATAGTGACTGGTCAACTAGTTGTTCCACTGTTCAGTTGCTGGGCTTTTATTATATATTATACTTTCCATTTCCTTGACTATTTTGGAATTCATATTATTGGATATTGGTTGGGCCTTCTGGCTTAAGCACTCTTTCTATTTTCATTTCTTGAAAATTCCTTCAACTTTATCTCCTAACCTTTCTTTAAACTTTTCAGTTTAAAATGGTGTGTAGGTATACTTTCATATTAAAAATCATCAAGATTATAAATGAGCATTTTCTAACAGCAAAACATGAACATTTCTCATTAAAAATGTTTTTAAATAAAACTTTAAAGGATAGTTAAAAGCTGATTTCACATGTAAAGGACTTCTTGTTACAGGTTCAGTTGCAGGCACTTCTGCTGAATGACAGCTTAGACTCACTCTCCGTGCAGCAGGCCCACAGTGTGACCTTTCATACATGGCGTGCTGTCGCTGGGTAAGGTGGCCCTTGAGCAGAGGACAGAAAGACAGAGATGAGCTATCATTTTTATCTTGTCTTACACAGTATCATGTGGGCAATGGTGGTGAAGCTATAGAGTAAAATGTCCTTTAGGAGTGATGTGTGATGTGTGGCTGGAAACTCTCCCTCTTGCTGACCACCACTGAGCCTTTCTCTGGATAAAGGAGCGATAAGCTGTGGTGAGTTAGTGCACACATTCCGAAGCCACAGGGACCCTGACCATAATGCCTCCATCTCAGTTCCCTCCTCTGTAATCTGCAGTTGATAACAGAAGTCACCCTATGGCTGTGACAGGCTGATGAGTTACTACTTGGAAAGCTTGGGGAACAGGCCAGCCCAGCAGCCAACAGCACTGCTGTTATCCCTGCTCTCCAGCTTCATTTCCAATGTGGCCACAAACATCTCTGCAAGTTTAGCAGCCTAGAACAACACCAACCTGTTATCTTACAGTGATGGGATCAGAAGTCTTACAGTGAAGGTCTCTGCAGGCTCCATTCCTTTGGGAGGCTTCAGGGGAGAAGCCTGTTTCCTGTCTTTTCCAGTGCCTAGAGTCCCCTGCATTCCTTCCTCCGTCTGCAAAGCACATGACTCCAGCTTCCTCACACCCGACTGACTGCCCAGCCTCTCTCTCACACAGGCCCTGTGACTGTTACATCGTGCCCACCTGGATCTCCCATCCAAGGAACTTAATTTAACTATCAATACTTCTGCAAATTCCCTTCCACCACGTAAGGGAGCATGGTCCCCAGTTCCCAGGTCGGTGGGCATCCCTGGGGAACATTACTTTGCCTGCCAAGGTCTCGTGCCAGGTTGGCGGGAACCCGTGCCTAGGTTGTACAATATGAGATGACACTTCAGTGCTTGGTAAACACAGTGCCCACAGAGATAGGGCAATGATGTTACGAAGTGTCTCACTGATATAAACCAGGTTGGTTAGAAAGTCATTGAGTCCTCAAAGGCTGATAAGTAAAAATACTATTATGCTTATTACACACTTATTTCATTTGTCAACTATTAATTTCCTATTGTTTACAACATGTAGTCAACTGTAATGTTTGTTTAATTTTAAAATGAACATGTAATTTAAAGTGCTTTGATCTTTGCAGTTTCCTGAAATATACTACCTTGCCTTGAAGCCAACGAACACATGCCGTACATGCCAGAGAGTGAAAACACACTCTTCAGAATTAATCACTCACCCTTCCGTGCTCAACCCAAAAGCTGCTGGTGCCTCTCTAGAATGAAGCCACCAAAATGGGTCTGTGTTCGAGGGCAGTGTGCAGCCTGTTCTTTCTATTTTCCAAGGAGCTTCACAGGCACTTAGCACTCCCTCTAGTTCATTCAGTATGAGCACGTGATTGTGCGTGTGTGTGTGTGTGTGTGTGTGTGTGTGTGTGTGTAATTATTATCCTTTTTAATAGCAAGACTTTCTCAATCATGTTGTGCATTACTATTACCAGGCTTGTTAGGGTTTGAAGACAGTCTGATTAATTGAGTTACCCAGCCAGGCCTTAAAGATTTCTTAATACAAGTTTTCATGTGTCCTGAAAAGTGATCAACAACAAAAAGAGGACTCAGCATCATTAGTCATCAGAAAAATGCAAATTAAAAGCACGAGATACCACTATGCACACATTAGAATGGGTACAATAAAGAAGACTGTCACAGAAAGTGCTGGTGAGGATGTGAGGAACAGAAACTCTCTCACCCACGGCTGGGGATGTCAACTGTAGCCCACTTTGGAAGAACTGACAAGTTTCTTAAATTTAAACATCCACATGCCATTCTATTCCTATGTACATGAACGTTCATAGAAGCTATATTTGTAATATTCCAAACTTGAAACAGCACTAATGCCCATCAACAAGTGAGTAAATAAACAAATTGTGGTAAATCCATTGAACCGGACACTACTCAGCAATCTATACTAATAAAAGCTTAGGTTGTCCTTGTGCCCTCACATCATCACAAGATAGCTGCCCCCACCACCTCACGCATTTCTATAATAAAAGTGTGCCATACATCAAATCCAAATCTGCTCCCAGTCTACTAACACAGCCCATGACAATACTAAACTCAAATATTGGCCAGTTACAATTCACAGAGTCCGAGTCCCTTAAAAGAGACTTCTCAATATTTTTCCCCATCAACATTTTTAAGAGATGGACATTTTATATATATATATATATATATATATATATATATATATATATATATATATATTATTGATTTCAGAGAGGAAGGAAGAGGGAGAGAGATTTAGAAACATCAATGATGAGAAAGAATCAGTGATGGACTGCTTCCTGCACGCCCCACCTACTGGGGATTGAGCCTGCAACCTAGGCATAAATCCTGTCAGGAAATGGAACAGTGACCACCTGGTTCACAGGTTGATACTCAACCACTGAGCTATCCTGGCTGGGCAAGAGATGAACATTTTTAAGAGATGAACATTTCTACTGAAAGATGCAGACCTACAACTGTTAATTTTCTCAGTTTCTTTTTCTTTTGTGATTTTGTGCTTCTCAAAGTTGTTTCTTTCTTCAGGTATCCCTAAAGAAATGCTCTTGCCTTTACAGAAGAAGCCAGGCTTGCTCTCATCTCTCCTTCCTCCTCTCCTTCCTCCTCTTCTTCCTCCCCTCCCCTCCCCTCCCCTCCCCTCCCCTCCCCTCCCCTCCCCTCCCCTCCCCTCCCCTCCCCTCCCCTTCCCTTCCCTTCCCTTCCCTTCCCTTCCCTTCCCTTCCCTTCCCTTCCCTTCCCTTCCCTTTCCTCTCATCTCCCCTCCCTTCTCCTTCCTTCCTTTTCCCTCCCCTATCCTCCCCTCCAATCTCCCCTCCCTTCCTCTCCCCTCCCATCTCACTTCCCTTCCCTTCCTCCCCCCCGCCCCCTCCCGTCATTCTCTTTCTCACTCCCCCTTTCCCCTCCTTTCCCTGTCTCTCAGAGCAACTCAGGTAGGGGTATCAGGATCATTAGAGCTACAGCTCAGGCTTTGATTAAATAATAAACTGGTTATTATCTCTGAAAATTCTGAATTTCTCTTCGGTCTGTAGACACTGTAAAATTGAGATATACTCTTAATATCTCTGCTTGGTAAGAGAGAACTACTCAGGTGTATTTTCACAGTCTCTGCATGTTATTATTTCTAGTAGAGATATTTTCTCTCTCTCTGTAGAGGAGATTCAGATACAGTCGTCTTTTCTCCGATTAATAATTAGATGTTAATTCTGTAAACCAACTGCATGCAGACTTAGATTCCAGGGCTCCACACTTAAACTATGGATGGCAGAGCCCTGCTTTCTTAGACTCAAGTAATTTCTCCCTGTGCATTTGCAAATTATTATCTGGAACTAATCTTATTTATCACTGGAATATGTTACAAAGTTAACGGAGTACTGCTTATTCACTTTGTTGAGAGTATTTAGAAACCTACAGTATTTTAAAATTTAAACCTGGAATGATTCAAACAGGGAAATGTCTTCAATATTCCCCATTTTATATAGTCTTTACAGTAAAATGACAGGATTAATAGGAATGAGCAAGAATGGAGAAATGGTCAATGACATGCAATTCTGTCACACATCTGAAAATGCCACTTTTCTACAGAAAGCCCACGATCTGCAACAGAAGGGCCATTATCAACTAAGCCATGATGCATACTTTGTAGGTGAAAACAGTTGAATAAAAGCAAACTGCAACTTTCAGTGCCATTATCAATTACAGGCTCCTCCAAGGATAAGCTTGAAATGAAAAATAAACACCCCTTACCTTTCAGAGAAGCGGGTTTTTTTGAAAGCTACATGAACACACCTGAGGCGGTAGGGCGCTGTCAACCCTGCTAATTGATTAACCACAGCACTCTGCGAGCTTTCCATCAGCCAGGGCTGTGCCTGCGATCTGAGCGAGCCTCCCTGTCAGAGCCCGGACACCGCAGTCCCAGCCCTTGCCTGCAGCTAGCACAGGGTCAGGGAGGGGAGCGCTCCCCCGGGCAGTCCCCGCGCACCTTTCGGGCAAGGGACCTTCTAAAGCCACAGACGCCCCGATTCTTTGCACCCTGGACAGTGATGACCAGTGGCAGTCATCTCGCTTCCTTTACCGCCTCTCTCGGGCAGGACTGATTTCAATTCCTGAGGTAGCTACAGAACCAGTTTTGTTTGAGGAATCAAAAGCATTTTTTAAAAATGAAGCTTTAAATCTCTGAGCATCCTGTTGGCAGGTCTTATTTTCTGGGTTTACCGAGGAGCCAGCCAGACCTGAGGTCTAGTGCGTGCCCAGCGCTCTAGCCCGGGCTGAGAGGAGGGAGTCCCTGGGTCCTGCCCGGCTGTGAAAGGTGGACGGATGCTTTGTGTCAGTCCTCTCTCTCGGGCTCTCCGACCTCGAAGGAGTAAACTGACCCGCCAAGGGCGCCAGGAGCCGCTTCGGTGCTCTGTGTTTCTGCTGAACTTTCTCTGAGTGCGCCCATCCTGAAGAGGAGCAACAACGAGGGCACAAGTCTCCCCACGTCCCAGAGGCCCCCCAGCCCTGTGCGCTCGAGCCCTGAGTGCTGCGGAGAGGCCGACACAGATTACCGGTGTAACAGAGCTTTCCATTCCCGCAATAACGACGACTGCATCCTTCTTTGGCAGTGGGTGCGGGGCCCCTTTCAGTCCTCACATTGAAAGAGCAAGGCTTTGGCAGCTAGAGAAATCGCAGTGTGCAAGGGCAGGGGCTGGGGCTGGGGCTGGGGCTGGGCAGGGGGGTGGCTTTGAGGAAGCAGCAGTCACTACAGGTGTTTTAAAACAGGTTTCCCAAAGCACTCAGCAGTCCACATTCCTTTCCACAGCTGTCTAAGAAAATCATCTCTTCTGACTTAGGCGCAATCATAAAAAATTGCCACTCTGACCCCCTCATCTTAATCTCTCAGCATTTGGGGAATGAGAGAGAACCTGGGCTGACAGAGGTTGGGGCTGACTCCCAGGCTGCTCTTGGCTTTGTGAAGAGCCCAGTGGGAAACTTCATCTCCGCTTCCTGTGCCTCTGCAGGTGCAGATTAAGCCAAGCCCCGCTTTAAGGTATAAAGCTGCCCACAGAACGATGGCTTTCAAGTGTAAAGCATCTTAGGCCGGTGCTTCCAGCTCCGTCCTCCTGGCCTTCGTCCTAATGTTTTCCTTAGACTTGAAATAATTTCTCTTTTCAGACCTAATCTTTGGCCAGACAAGATTTGAAAATTCAGTGACACAGATGCATTCACGCTGTGCAGGAGAGACACCACAAGTTTTGAAGTGGCTGCAATTCACACCTTCCGGCAGAGACTTGCTCCTTGAGCCCTCAGGTGCCTCAGCTGGATGTTATCAGTGTTATTTTCAAATAGCTTTCCTCAGAGGCGTGTTCTCCATAATGGCAACAATAAAAATGGGCTAATTTAGGCAATAAAAATCTGGCGGATGTGTTCATAAGAGAAAGTTAGAATCACCTCGTATAATAATAATGTTTGCAAGAGATAACTATGCATTGATTGTGCTGTGCAATAGCCAGGATAAAGGAACTGCTGACTCATCCCTCTGGCTTTTGTTTCTTTCATCTCCTAGAACTGAGAAAACCCGAAGAGCAAGCAGGGAGATGGCCTATTGCAAAGGGCTATACTGTTTAAAGTTGAAGAAGTGCAAAGTTTGCCATTGGTCAGTAACAGATGTGTAGATGCAGCTCAAAAAGTGAAAACATTCAGGGTGTTTTCTCCCAGCAGGTTGCCACGGACTACTCACTCCTTGGCGACAGTGAGAAAGGAAAGTGAAATTCAGAAAGAGCAGATCAAGAAACTTCCAGAGTTTAGCCCCAACCCTTTGATTCTCTAGGGATTTTCTCCAACTCCATACCCCTCTCAGCAGCTGTTGTTTCTACATACATTGGGACATGAAGTCAGATGAGCAAAAGTTGATAGAAGGTGAGTTTCTGTTAGACTCCCTGAGGTTACATCTTTTTTTTTTTTTTTAAGAAAGTTGTCATTTTTTTTAACTTTGTTTTTCTTTTTTTAAAGATATATTTTATTGATTTTTTATAGAGAGGAAGAGAAAGGGATAGAGAGCTAGAAACATTGATGAGAGAAAGTTATCGATCAGCTGTCTCCTGCACACCCCCTACCAGGGATGTGCCCACAACCAATGTACATGCCCTTGACCGGAATTGAACCTGGGACCCTTCAGTCCGCAGACCAACGCTCTACCACTGAGCCAAACCGGTCTTGGCCTGAGGTTCCATCTTATAAGTGATTCTGTATCGACTACTTTCTCTGTATGCTTTCCAAAGTGTTTTTTTCTCTTAACATTTAATTAAAATATTTGTCATTCCTATAAAAAAGGCAGAAACTTTGAGCAATCTCAAGTTTAAAAAAGATAGACACATTACATGTAATGTAATTTACATCTGTGCAAAATGAGAGTATCTCAGTAGTTTGATAGTCAACATGCTGTGCACCTTACTGACGAGGACACTTGCCAAATGCCAGGAGCAATGCCAAAAGGTGCAAGACCACAGGAAACGATGGGGCCCTGATTGGGTTTGCTATGCTGTCCTGATACAGCAGGAACCCCTTATCTGCAGCTTCACTTTCCACAGTTTCAGTTAAACACAGAAAATTGACTGAGATCCAAAAATATTAAATGAAAAATTCCAGAAATAAACAATTCATAAGTTTTAAATTGCAGGCCAGAGTGGCCTTTCTACTCTGTCCCACCGGGGAGGAAATTATCCCTTTTTCCAGGCTCTGCACGTGGCATAAGCGCTCCACCATCATCATTGGTCGCATCTCAGGCTATCATATCCCCTGCCCAGGTATCACAGTGCTTGTGCTGAAGTCATGCTTGTTTTGCTTAGCAACGGCCCCAAAGTGCAAAAGCAGTGATGCTGGCAATTTGGACATGCCGAGGAGAATAGGTAAAGTGCTTCCTTTAAGTGAAAAGGTGAAAGTTCTCGACTAATAAGGTAAGAAAAAATTGTGTGGTGAGGTTGATAAGAACGAATCTTCTATGTGTAAAATTGTGAAGGTGGGAAGAAACCCATGCTAGTTTTGCAGTGGCACTGAGAAAGTCACACCACAGTGCGTGGTAAGTGCTCACTTGTAGGTCCCGACAGAGGCTTTAGCTTCATTCAAGAAAAAGGATGAAGTCAAAGAACAAGTAATTTTATTTCACAGCAAAGGCTGGGAAAATTCCAACATGGAACATTTCACTAATTTAGCGATCAATTACTAAGTGTCCACGCCCCTTCTAAAGGGACAGAGGTCTCGAGTTGGCACTGGACTTAAAGCTAGCACTTCTCACAGCACCCCTCTGTCCTGAAAGGGTGTCACCTCTCGTCTCCACCCAAGGACAACTGGGGACTGCAGTGCAGAGCATGCGGAGCTCAGCAGCGCCCGGCGGGCCAGTCTGGCTCCGCTTGCCCCTCCCCACATCCAGCTCACCTGACAGGCCACCCATGGACATGCTAAAGTATCAGTTACGTTTATCTCAGCCTCCTTCTCTCAGAGCTCCTCTGTCTTCCTCTCTCAACATTCTCTCATTCCTTTATCCAGCAAACATTCATTGAGCACCTACCCTGTGTGAGTGCTGTGAATAAAAGTAACATGAGCTGATGATAAAGGGCCCTCATTGACTTTGGGAGGCAGAGGAGGGAAGGAGCCGGGCACTGTTTTGAGGATGGGGTTTTGAGCTGGCATCTGAAGAGCAGGTAGCAATTAACTGGCTGAAAGACTGGGAGATGGTCCAGGCCCAGGAAGGAGAATTTGCCAAGACCCTCGGAAGGCAAGGAGTATTATTTCTCTTTTCTTTTTCCTATCTTTGACTTACCTCTTATAACTAACCCCAACAAAAGAACTTGGGCTGGGGGTGGGAGGGAAAGCGGGATGTTGGGGAGGAAACACACACACACAAAACAAAATACCTCATCTACAAGAACAGAAATTCTTGCAGCTTGAGCAAAAGTTATCCAGAAGTGAGTTCAGCAAGCGAGCGCTGTTACACCTGAGAACACAGGGTCTGGGAGGTATGGTGTGCACTGGCGAGCTTTCCTTCCTTCTTTTAATGTGGAGCCAGGCTCCTGCCTGCCAGGCCACTGGCTTCAGCAGGGCCCAGGCCACCCACTGGGACTAAATTTTCCAGCTTCCTTTGTAGTCAGGCATGTCCAAGTGACTATGTTCCAGTGGAATTTAAGTGGAAATGAATGTCTGTTCCTTTATTTTTTATTTATTTTTTAATATATTTTTAAAATCTTTATTGTTCATATTATTACAAAAGTTCCTCATTTTTTTCCCCTCCACCAGGTTCCCACCCCATCCTCTGACCTTTCCCCACCACCCATTGTCCTCATCTATAGGTGCACAGTTTATGTTCAATCTCTTCCCGTACCCCCCACTCCTCTTTTCCCCGAGAATTGTCAGTCCACTCCCCTTCCGTACCTCTGATTCTAATATATTCAACAGTTAATATTGTTCATCAGGTTTTTTTTTTTTTTTTTAATTTTCTTGGTTTTTAGATTCACTTGTTGATAGTTACATATTTGTTGTTCATAATTTTTATCTTTATTTTCTTCCTCTTCCTAAAGAACTCCCTTCAGCAATTCATATAATTCTGTTTTGGCAGTGATGAACTCCTTTAGCTTTTTTTTATTTGTGAAGCTCGTTATCTGGTCTTTGATTCTGAGTGATAGCTTTGCTGGGTAGAGTATTTTTGGCTGTAGGTTCTTGCTATTCATCACCTTGAGTATTTCTTGCCATTCCCGTCTGGCCTGCATAGTTTCTGTTGAGAAATCAGCTGACAATCATATGGGTGCTCTTTTATAGGTAACTACCTTCTTTTCTCTTGCTGCTTTTAATATTCTCTCTTTGTCTTTCATTCTTGGAATTTTAATTATGAGGTGTCTTGGTGTGGTCCTCTTTGGATTCCTTTTGTTTGGAGTTCTGTGTGCTTCCAGGACTTGTAAGTCTATTTCTTTCACCAGGTGGGGGAAGTTTTCTGTCACTATTTCTTTCCATATGTTTTCGGTATTTTGCTCTCTGTCATCTTCTGGGACACTCATACTTCTGATGTTGGTTCGCTTGAAGTTGTCTCAGAGGTTTCTTACATTATCTTCAACTTTCTGGATTCTCTTGTCTTCTTGCTTCTGCAGAGGAGTGTCCTCTGGCTCTTTGTGTTCCAAATCTTTGACTTGATTCTTGCAATCTTCCATTCTGTTTTTAGGACTCTGTATAATATTTTTTATTTTAGAAAATGTATTCTTTATTTCTAGTTGATCCTTTATTATTTCTAGTTGATCCCTTTTCATATCTTCATAGGTCTTGTTTATTTTATCGGCCTTTTCTAGGAGATTCTTGAAAAACCTTATAAGTGTGGTTTTGAACTCTATATCCAGTCGCTTTTTGTCCTCCATTTCTTTCGTTTGTGATCTGTTTCCTTGTCTCGGCATTTTCGCTGCTTCCCTGAGTTGGTAGAGTGGGAAGATCAGCTGTATCTATGCCAGGAGACAGCCTTATTTGATTAGACTTGGAAACTGCAAGAGCCTCTGTGCTCAGCTTGGATGGGGCGGAGTTTCAGGGTGGAGCCTTCAGCCTTGGCTTCCAGTTAGCCCTGCCCTATGAGGTTCCTGAGTCTCAGTGTTCCTCAGTGTCTTTGGTACTCGCTGCAAGCACCTCTGAGAGAAAGGTGCCCTAGAGTTTCGCCTGCTAACGGACAGTCTAGTCTCTCCCCCAACCAGCCCGCAACTGGGGTTCAGTGCAGTTGGAAGTGGGGCTAAGAGCAGTCCAGAGCTTATGTCTCCTTCCCGCTAGGGCAATCCAGTGGTTCAATCAACAGTCTGTCCTCTGCACGAAATGCGTGTGACTCGGGGGCTCTGCCTTTCGCTGCTCCCCTGAGCTTCCGCCTTACAGCCCAGATTCCCTCTGTATGAACCTGGGGCCCGAGGGTCTCGCCCAGAACTGGGTTCAGTGCAGTCGGAACTGGGGCTCAGCACAGTCCGGAGCTTTTGCCTTCTTCCTGCTAGGACAATCTAGCAGCACAGTCAACAGTCAGTCTTCTGTACGCAATGTGCGCGACTCCAGGGCTCTGCCTTTCGCCACTCCCCTGAGCTTCCTCTGTCTTACAGCCCAGATTCCCTCTGTATGAGCCTGGGGCCCGAGGGTCTCATCCAGAACTGGGGTTCAGTGCTGTGGGAACTGGGGTTCAGCACAGTCTGGAGTTGTTATCTTTTTCCTGCTAGGGAACGCCAGCCAGGCACTCAGCTGCCCCTCTTCTCCGGCTCCGTCCTCTCCGAGCACACAATGTGTTTCTGTACCTTAGGCTTTTACAGCTCCTCTGATTTTCCTTCTGGTTTTCTCTTTCCTTCTCGTTGTAGAATTTCCAGTCAGTCAACTTTCCTGTAGTTCTGGATAGTGTCCACTTTATATTTTAGTTGTATTTTTGAAATTGTTGCATGAGGCTGCAGTTAGGCAGTTACCTATGCGGCCATCTTGGTTTCTAGAATGTCTGTTCCTTTAAAGAAAATTGCTTGCTTTCTATTTCCGCTCCCTTGGCCTTCCCATGTTCTAACAGACATGGGGTCACCGGGAAGCCGTGGCGTAGAGCCACTTCCCAAGCCCAGCCTGTTCTGTGAGACATACACAGTGCAATCTTGTATTTTGGGGTCGCTTTGAGTTAGCCTGTTCCCTAATTAACACTGGAGTGGTTATCTTAATTGTTTTGTGCTTACGATGATAACCGAAAGTCATAACCTAACTCATAATGCAAGATAAAGAAATCTGATTGTATAACAATTGGGTAGGTTAGGAAACACCACAAGCAAAATCAAATGGCAAATGACAACACTGGAAGCAATCTTTACAGCATACAACAGACTGAGGGCTCCCATTGGTACATTTAATAAGGGTATATTATCTGTCAGGCACCGTGCGGAGTGCCGTGAGGCTGTCCTGACACTGACCACAGCCTGTGTGTGGGATGTTGGGGAGGAAACACACACACACAAAACAAAACAAGTGGCTCATGCAGGCTGCAGATTCACCACTGACTTGCTCTGTGACTCGCTCTGTGAGCAGCTGGGAGATGAGCCCTGGATGAGGGCAAACAACTAGGACAATAGTGGGGCTGAAATCCACTGTCTGGTCTACAAGCCTGTGCCCTAGTGCAGGGTGGTGCCCACCTGAGGAGGGGGCGCCTTTCCTAATTGTTACAGGGGCACCTTATGGACCAGCCTCCTGAACCAGGATAGCTGCTTAGCAAAGTGCCTGCAGCAGGTGCTCAATGCAAGTTAACAATCACCATCAACATTAGCAGTATTGTTCTCATTCTCCGAGTGAGAAAATTGAGGCTTAAAGAAGCTAAGTGATTTGTCTATCATGGATTTAATGCAAAGATTCCTATAAACACATAACAAAAAGTCAAGCAATTCAATAATAATAATGTACAAAGAATATTATTCACTGAAAAAGAACACACATAAAAAAATATATGAAACTAGGGGGTCAGTGCACAAATCCATGCACCTTGAAAGGAAATGTGGGTTGTGAGGCTGCAGTGAGCACAGGAACCAGTCTCAGTCCATCCTCCATGCCCCTCCTGGCCCCTCTCACTGTGGCCCCTGGTCTCCTGTCTGCTGGCAGCCCCACTCTCACTGCTGCCACTGCCACACACTGACAGCTCAGGTCCCACTCACACCTGCTGATGGTGTGTGGAGCAATTGGGGCCAGAGCCAACAGTGGTTGAGAGCAGGGCCAGCACTGTCAGCAGGAGTGAGTGGAGGCTGCTGCCCCAATTGCCCCTCAGGAACAGGGGGAAGTGGAGAAGCCCTCAGGGGCAATTGGGGCTGGCAGACGCTTGCACCCACTGGACCTGATCACCCCGATCAGGACTGTCACTGGGCTCTGGCAATGGGTGTGAGTGGGGCCGGCTCCAGCAGCAGGTGCAAGCACAGGCAGGATTGAGGTGTACATGGTAGCAAAGAATTTTCAGTAACTACCAGAGGCTCGCCCTGATGACAGAAATTGACACCCTGCCTTGGTCTGGTGCCCCTGCTTACTATCCCATCGAGGTTGATGCCTGCCATGTTCCACGCATGCCCCTTGGTGCTCAGTGCATGTCATAGAACTGGTTGTTTGGTTGTTCTGCCATTTGTTCTATTTGAATTATATATAATTTAAAGCAGCAAGGTTAAACAATAAATGAGATATGTCTTATTTATCATATTAGCAAATTTTGTTTATGTTCAGTCTTGATAAGGGCTGGGAGAAAAATCATACTGTTGATTGGCTTATATATTGGCCCCAGACTTCTTTCTACTGAGAGTTTCAGAATTCTTGAATCTCAGGGCTCTGATCTTGAAACATTGGTGTGTGAGGCTCAGCTGTCAGTGGCTCATCATTTTAGACAGGGTTTCTCGGAGATTTTCATACTCATTTTCATTTTAGTTACCAAGGAATTTTTACTATTTCAGAACTTAAAAATAAGAAAAAGAATGCTTCATTTTCTACTTTGTATAAGATTTATTTTGACTATTGGGTGATGAGCTGTAAACTTTCAAATAATTGCCCTTTAAACAACAACAACAAAATGGTAAATGAATATTTAAAATCATTCTAGCCAAAACCGGTTTGGCTCAGTGGATAGAGCGTCGGCCTGCAGACTGGAAGGTCCCAGGTTCGATTCCAGTCAAGGGCATGTACCTTGGTTGCGGGTACATCCCCAGTGAGGGGTGTGCAAGAGGCAGCTGATCAATGATTCTCTCTCATTGATGTTTCTAACTATCTATCCCTCTCTCTTCCTCTCTGTAAAGAATCAATAAAATATATTTTAAAAAATTTAAAATCATTCTATATAAATCATTCATTCCCTTCCCCTCTTAACAGAGGCTACGCAAAAATATGATTTAATTTTTATTGAAGCCTCGGGTTCATTGTTATTGAATATCAGTCACTCTGCCATCAGAACTCAACACCAGCCGAAACCGGTTTGGCTCAGTGGATAGAGCATCTGCCTCCGGAATGAAAGGTCCCAGGTTCGATTCCGGTCAAGGGCATGTACCTTGGTTGCAGGCACATCCCCAGTAGGGGGTGTGCAAGAGGCAGCTGATTGATGTTTCTCTCTCATCGATGTTTCTAACTCTCAATCCCTCTCTTCCTCTCTGTAAGAAATTAATAAAATATATTAAAAAAAGAAAAGAAATGTTGATTTTTTTCTGCCTCTTGTATGCTCTTTGCTCCTCAGCATAGCTGTCTACTGTCTCCCGCTGCCCCTGACTTCTGAGGGGTGCTCCAGGCATACACCTACTGGTCCCGGCTTACCATGACAGTCCTCTCCAAAAGAGACAAGGGCAAGGAGCAGGACTTCTGACTTGAAAAAGATTTTGATTTTTTTTGTTTTAATCCTCAACCGAGGATATATTTTCATTGATTTTTAGAGAGAGAGGAAGGGAAAGAGAGTTAAAAAAAAAAATCAGTGTGAGAGAGAAATAATGATCAGGTTGCTTCCTGTACTCACCCTGATTGGGGATCAAACCTGCAACCTAGATATGTGCCCTGACCTGGAATAGAATGGAACCACAATCTTTTGGTGTACAGGAGGATGTCCCAATCAACTGAGCCATCCAGCCAGGGCAACACTTTGATTTTTGATGGCCTTCTCTAATCTTCCCAACTTGAGAATCACTGCTTTATCATTTATGTATATCTATAAAGCAACACTTTCTCTCATTTTAAAGTTTTGAATAGGTAATTACTCTCCCAAACTCAAGTGTCAGGGTAATGGGGTGAGGGGAGGAATGGAGGTTATACAGGCTGAGGTACCCCACCCTAGAGAGTCAGACTCATGGGTGGGGCCAAGGAAGCTGTATTTTTAAAAAATATATTTTTATTGATTTCAGAGAGGAAAAGAGAGGGACAGAGAGACAGAAGCATAAATGACAAGAGAGAATCATTGAATGGCTGTCTCCTGCACACCCCCTATTGGGGATCGAGCCTATAACCTGCATGTGCCCTTGACCAGAATCAAACCGGGGATCCCTTCAGTCTGCAGGCTGATGCTCTATCCATTGAGGCAAACTGGCTAGTAAGGAATCTGTATTTTATTTTATTTTTAATTTTTTTATTAAATTATTATCTTTGTACATATGCCATTGCTCCCCCCCATACATGCCCTCCCTCCCCAGAGTTTTGTGTCCATTGGTTGTACTTATATGCATGTATATAAGTCCTTCGGTTGATCTCTTATCTCCCCCAGATCTCCCTAACCTCCCCACTGTAAAGGAATCTGTATTTTAACAAACTCTACCACAGACTGGGAAATACTGATTGAAAAATTAGGTCAATCCAGCTTCATTTTCACCCTGGCTGAGTGGGGTTGACCCAAGCAAGAGTCAGGAAGCAGCCATAAGGTCAAGTTTATCATCATCATAATCATAAAAAACTATCTATGGGGTACCTATTATATGAAAGGCAATTACCAATCTAAAAAGTAGGGGAAAAGTAAAGGGCTCCAGGACAGAAAGGCTGTGGGGACTGAAAGTAGAAGAATGAATCTGGGTTCCACTGGACGCTGGCTAAAAAGAGGGGCAGTAAACCAGTAAAATTCATCTGCTGCTTATACAAAGGTTTAATATGGAATGGAGGCTAGCAAACTGCCAAAACCATGAATATTATAAAATCATCTCACCTGTGTGTTTGCCAAACAGGCCCAATTAGGATCATAGATATATCTCTCTCTAAAAAAAATATATATATATATATATATATATATATATATATATATATATATATATATTGTATATTGTATATATATAACTTTATTGAGGAAGGGAGAGGGAGAGAGAGATAGGAATATCAATGATGAGAGAGAATCATTGATCAGCTGCCTCCTGCAGGCCCCCTACTGGGGATCAAGCCCACAACCCAAGTAAGTGCCCTTGACCAGAATCAAACCTGGGACCCTTTAGTCCGCAGGCCAACGTTCTATCCACTGAGCCAATTCAGCTAGGGCTCATAGATATATCTTGACCTGCCCACTATATCTGAGGAAGGGAACTGACTTTTTAACTTTAAAAATATATATGTGTTTTATTGATTTCAAAAGAGAGAGAAATATCAATGTGAGAATCAATTGGCTACCTCCTGTATGCCCTGTACTGGGGATCCAGCCCAAAACCCAGGCATGTGCCCTGACCGGGAATCAAAAGCTCTGTGCAAGGACAATGCTCAACCAACTGAGCCACGCTGTCCACGGCAGTGATTTTTTTTTTTTTTTACTTATTGATTCATTCATGGCAAAGATGACAAGACACGGGAACAATGCATTAGGAAAAGCATGAGGGTACTGGGGTTGTGGCTGGCTCAGTAGAGGAATGAATGCCCTTCATTCAGGCTGGAGAGCCAACACTATCCACTGTGTACACTGGGGAAGTGTTGGCCACAGAAGAGAGGCAGAAAGATCCATGAGACAGTTAAATTGTCAAGTTATGTTAACCATAGGTCACTGTCTTCTCAATCTTTCCAGCTTTAAGAAGTGTTGGGCAGCGACTACTGCTTCGTATGCAGCCTGCCTTTTCAAGATAGAAGAATTAAGTCTTTATAAGAAAACTTCTATCTCCATTGACATCATCTGCATGATTGGTGAGGATTTGCAAGTTGGCATATCTTACAGATAAGTCTTCCTCGTTTGAAAGCCCAATTTACCTTTGAAAGACAAGATTATTTCAGTATTCTCAAGCCAGACACAGTGACCTAGACAACCATAAGCCTGTAGCCTGGGTCCCTAGGTCCTCTAGGTCATTTTGGGTGGAAACGCCTCCTTGTCTGAAGCCATGTGAGGGGAGGGACTCATGGTTTATCCTGTTTGTTTGGAACCAGGGTCTGTCCTTCTCAATAACTACTTCTTGAATTTATAAATGAACCGGGTTATAAACTCCTGAAAGATTTCCCGGAAATATTTTGAAGAACGTAAAAAAACACTTGATGGGATTGGGGACAGGATTTCATAGTCAGGGCACAAGAATCCTTGCTCTATCCCATTTTGAATGTAATCTTGGATTATGTCTTCACAAATTACAACAGATCCTAAGGATTACTTCAGATAGCTTCTTGAATCAACCTTTGTGAATAGTAGCCAAACCTATCAAGTGGGGCGATTATGTGCCTTTTTCCATTCCCATGTAAATTGCAATTTGTCATGATGGTTAAAACTGTTTTACTAATGTAGAAATTTATCTTCATCTTAATTTTAAAATAAGCATCATTAAGCTGAGAATCACTGTTACTTAAGTTGATCATTAGTTGAGGAATTTATTTTCAGTTTTGGATCAGCTTACAAAATGAGCTGACTCTTCCAGGATCACTTACAGAGTTTGGACTTTATCTTTTTAAATATATTTTTATTTATTTCAGAGAGGAGAGAGGGGAGGGAGAAAGGAAAGAGAGAAGGAGGGAGGGAGGGAAGGAGAGAGGAAGGGACAGAGAGAGAGAGAGAGAGAGAGAGAGAGAGAGAGAGAGAGAGAGAAGAATCATTGATGAGCTGCCTCCTGCATAATCCACCCTGGGGATTGGCCCACAAGCTGAGTATGTGCCCTGATGGGGAATTTAACCATGACCTTCTGGCTCATAGATTGATGCTCAACGACTGAGTCATGCTGGTTGGGCTGGACTTTATCTTAAGAGCAGTGGAGCCCTAGCTGGTTTGGCTCAGTAGATACAGTATTGGTATGTGGACTAAAGGGTTCTGGGTTCAATTCTGGTCAAGGGCATGTACCTCGGTTGCAGGCTTGATCCCCAGCCCTGGTCAGGGTGCATGTGGGAGGCAACCAGTCAATGTCTCTCTCATATTGATGTTTCTCTCTGTCTCTCCCCCTCCCTTCCACTCCATCATATATATATATATATATATATGAATCATTGATCAGCTGCCTACTACAGGCCCCCTACTGGGGATAGAGCGAGCAACTCAGGATGTGCCCTTGACCAGAATCAAACCCGGGGCCCTTCAGTCCACAGGCCAACATTCTATCCACTGAGCCAAACCAGCTAGGGCTAAGCCATCTTTTTAAAACAAGGAAATAGCCCTAGCCGGTTTGGCTCAGTGGATAGAGCGTCGGCCTGTGGACTGAAGGGTCCCTAGTTTGATTCTGGTCAAGGGCATGTACCTTGGTTGTGGGCACATCCCCAGTAGAGGGTGTGCAGGAGGCAGCTGATTGATGTTTCTCTCTCATCGATGTTTCTAACTCTCTATCCCTCTCTCTTCCTCTCTGTAAAAAAATCAATAAAATATATTTAAAAAATAAATAAAACAAGGAAATAATCCAAATATACATAAAAAGAAGTTAAATTCAAAACATTGCCCTATATGCATGGAGGGACACAAATTGGAGCAGACACTGGCTATGGGCCACTCACACAGCCATACCGGTGGGTCCTCCCTGAGACCTCAGGAAAGGATTGTCAGGTTGGTAGAATTAGGCTCAAGCAGGGTCATCTGGGCTGTTTTGGAAAGTGATCCAATATATATTCATGTACGATCCAATATATATTCATGCAAGTAGCACGGGCTTCACTTGTACACTGTGAAATGTTACAGCTGTGTGGGTAAGCACCTTAGAACATGCTAGAGGAAAACAGAAGACACGGAGAGCCAGTAACTGCCTTTGCTGAGAGGCAAAGAGGGGTAGGAGGTTGTAGTGTGAGACTTTTTCCATTTTATACTTTTTTTTTAAAAAAGCTCTTTAATTTAGTCAAGCAATAAGGAATAATTGAGCATTCATTGATGTCAGACATTGCACTGGGCACTGCAGAAACACCGAGGAGGTAATTAGGGCCTGGGCTCCACAGCAAATCACAGCAAAATTCCTTACTGCCTGCTGCTTGTAAGATGTGGGCTAACAGCTCTTAGCTGATAGCATTGCTGTGAGAATCAAATGAGATAGTGCCAGGTATTTAGTACCTGTTCCTTAATGGTTAACTCTAAAAAAAAAAAAAAAGTGAGGTTCCCATCTAGTAACACCCAGTATAGTGAATACTGACCTGGAGAAGAGGAATTGGTTACTGGAAGTAAAAGGCCAGGTTGTTGGATGAGCCATCCAGGTGTCTGTGGGCAGCACCCAGCAGGATAGCAGGGCTAGAGGGGCTTCTAGCCCAGAGGAGGGAGAAGTGCTGCATGTGTAACCTTCACTTAAGGTGGCCCCAGGGCAGGGAGCTGTGCACAGCAAATCCTGAAGGAAAGCTGGAAGCCTGAAGCAGAAGGAAGAGTCCGAGAAGTTAGCTGAGGAATGGGATAATTAGCTGGAGCCAGAGGCCAGGAAGCATTCCAGGGGAGCAGGGAGGGGCAGTGAGGCAACTGGAAGAGCTTCAGTGGGAAGGGAGGGGATGCAGATCAATAAATGTTCTAAGGAATTGGTTGGAGCCCAATTTTTTGGCTGATTATTTTTTTCTAGATTAATTACATGGAACTTCTGTGGTATCCCCAGATGCTTTAGGCTTCCACAATTCTCAGGATTTATCCCTATTGCTACACTTCCTGTGCCTAATGTTGCAGTGGGAAGAGGGTCATGAGCCTTGGGGTCAGCTGCATGAGGCTGGGTTATCTCTGGGCTTCTGAGACTTTGAGTTTGATTTTTATCCCCCTCTGGATTTGCAGCTCACTCCAGTCTGAGGGGCTGACTGGGAGAGTGGCTGGGACAATTTGGCAACATCAATATTAAGGGCATCTAAGGGAAAAGTATTGGAACAGGAGGTAAATTCCAAATTGGTAGAAAGCTTGATGTTCTGGAAGAAAAGAGCTGCCTCAGTTTTCCATCAACACTCAGTAAGTAGAGCTCTAAAATACTTGTTAAAGGATCAAATGATGGTCCCTCTGAGTTCTGCTTCAGTCCTCTGTAAGTCACAGCCTTTGAGGTATAGATGGGAGGAGACAAAGGCTCTTCAGTTGGCCCCTCATTAATAACACTACCAGCTCTAAAATGAGAACCAATAGAGTGGTCAGAAATTGGAAATAAATTACAGCAAGTAAGGAATGAACTAATGGGTGCAGGTCTGGTAATTTCAGCATCTTTTCTTAAATAATCAATCCTTTCCTCACCAAAATAATAAGTTCACTTATTGTGATAGTTATTCTCACCTCATTATTCTAAACTGCTCTTCAACTACAATTCAAGTTATCTTGTATCTTTTCTCACTTCTTCTAGTTCCTTTTTCATCCCTACTTGCACCAGTTTGTTTACCTTTTATCTTAGCTGATTTCTTGTTTCATAAAAGCCAAGCTTTCTTATGTCTCACTGAGAGCAAAACAGATATTTTCTAAAAAAAAAATTTCGCATTAATCTAGTAAATTATTTTGAGTTGGGCTTTTCCTCCATCTATAAGTAATGTTTATATTCTTTTTTGTTATAGAAAAATTTCCCTAGTCCTATTTGTGTGTGTGTGTGTGTGTGTGTGTGTGTGCACTCTCGGGCCTGCCCATGAGTTTATACATCCTTGAGTGGGCTTATGTATATTCCATGTGGCACTTAGTAATTCTTTAATTCAACAGATACAATTTTTTTTTTAAATTGATGTTAGTTTATTCTATGGTGGGCAAGGTGTTTAAAAAACAAAATTACATAAAAGGATTTGTCTTTCCCTGGCCCATGTGGCTCAGTTGGTTGGGGCATTCTCCAGGTTGCAGGTTTAACCCTGGTCAGGGTGTATGCGGCAAGCAACCGATCAATATTTCTTGCTCACATTGATGTTTCTCTTTCTTTCTCATCCTCTCCTTCCCTCTTCCTCTAAAAATCAATAAACCTATCCTTGGGTGAATGTTGTTCTAAAAAGGATTTGTCTTGAAAAAGACCTCTGATTTACTAGAAGAGGTCACATAGGCATAATAATAATCATGCAAAGTGGAAAACCTAGTAGGAGACATGAGCAGATTTCATTATTTTCACCTGTGGCTTTTTCATAGATGATATGCATGATGCTGAGATAGGAGGACCAACTCTCTGCACAGCTCAGTGTTCTTCTAAGTTGGCAGCCATTAGAAGTTAAGAGCACTGAGGCTATTTCCAATTTATAGTACATTTGCTTCTTCTGGAAATGTAAAAAATACTAGCAAACACTAATGTGCCATTGTTTCTATGATGCTATAAATTCATGAGTATAATACATTTTACATTCTGTTACATAATTTATTCAAAATGACAGTATTCCAGGTGGAGATCCAAGATGGCAGCATAGGTAAACATCCAAATTACTGCCGGGCACAACAATTACAAAACTACAACTAAAAGACAAAACGTCTATCACCCTGAACCACGGGAAAGCTTGCTGAGAGGAAGCTCTACAACTAGACTGAAAGAGAAAAGAGCATCAGGGCACAAGTGCTGGAAAACTGAGGTATGGGTGTATGCACGCAATACAGGCTGGCAGCGGATCCCAGCTGGAGGTGGGCATTGCTTTCTTCAACCTGAAGAGAGACAAGCTCCCAATCTCTCTGAAATCCAGTTTCTGGGGAGAAGCTAGACTATCTGCCATCACCATTGGCCACACCCTAGCCTAGTGATGCCCTGAGACTGCACAATCTCCAAACACACTCAAGCTCCAAGCAGCGGCTTTTGCATATGAATGGCCTTCCCTAGTGCAGTATAACCTAGCAAACTTGAAACCTCGTGCAGACAGCTCCAAGCCTTCAAGCTCCAAGCAGAGAGGAGACTTCTTGCTGTAGTTCCTGCAGGGTGGCCTCAGACAGTAGCTGAACTGCACCCCACTGGAGATCAAGAAGCCTATGTATCTAGTGGTCAGTGTGAGACACCAGATTTCAACTCCTCACACCCATAAGTGACACATTCGGGAGGCAGACTCAGTGAGCACCAAAGCCCCACTGAAACAAGGCCTTCACCATAACCACATCTCCAGCAGTTCTTCCTTTATAGACACAGTGTGTCCTCACAGCCAATTGGCCTGTAGGTAAATTCTTCCCAGTGTACCAACGGTAATTAAGGCTTAATTACACCAAGACTTTGCACTCAGCCCATGAAGGAGTGTACTAAGAGCGACCACCTCGGGTGATTGGGGAAGCTGAGCTATTGACCCCTATAGGTCACCAATCACACAAAGCCACTCCATTAACACATGGAGGCAGCCAAAATGAGGAGACACAAAAGCATGTCATGAATGGGAGAGATGGAGGAAAGTAAACTACTGGACGACACAGAGTTCAGAACCACATTTATAAGGTTACTCAAGAATCTTCTAAAAACCATTGAGAAACTTGATGAGACCTCCAAGAAGCTTAGTGAGACTTTCAAGGACCTTAATGAGAATGCAAAAAAAAAAAAAAAGAAAAGGACCAGTCATAAATTAAGCATATATTGTCTGAAATAAAGAATATACAGAAACTCAACTGTAGATCAACATACCCCAAGAGTCAAACCAAAGATCTGGAATATGAGGAAATAAAAAACACCCAACCAGAGAGGCAGAAAGAAAGAAGAATCCAAAAGTGTGAGGATAGTTTAAGGAGAGGACAGCTTAAAGAGTACCAACATCCAGATTTTTGGGGTGCCAAAAGAAGAGAGAGAGAGCAGGATATTGAAGGCCTTTGGAAGAAATAATGACAGAAAACTTTACCTACCTGGTGAAAGAAATAGACTTACAAGTTCAGGAAGTGCACAGAATCCCAAACAAGAGGAATCCAAGAAGGATCACACCAAGACACATCATAATTAAAATGCCAAGGGCAAAAGACAAAGAGAGAATCTTGAAAGCAGCAAGAGAAAAACAACTAGTTACCTACAAGGGAGTACCCATATGATTGTCAGCTGATTTCTCAACAGAAACTATGCAGGCCAGAAGGGAGTGGCAAGAAATATTCAAAGTGATGAACAGCAAGAACCTACAACCAAGATTACTCTGCCCAGCAAAACTATCATTCAGAATTGAAGGTCAGATAAAGAGCTTCACAGATAAGAAGAAGCTAAAGGAGTTCATCACCACCATACCAGTATTATATGAAATGATGAAGGGTATTCTTTAAGAGGAAGAAGAAGAAAAAGGCAAAGATAAAAATTATGAACAAAACCAAAACTCTTGGGGGTGAGGGCATGTATGAGAGTGGGGTGGTGGGGGGCAACAATAAGATATGTACACATATAATACCTTAATAAAAAATGAAAAAAATGACAGTTTTCCATTATATGTGTTTCAAAGAAGAACAAGAATGTTATAAAATATTAGTGGAAAATAAATGAGATTTTTTTTATATATATAGAATCATATCCCAAATGTTTATTTTCCAGTGATGAAAATATTGAACAGTCCATCCTTATTTTATATTGGCAGAGATGCATTAATCAATTGCCTTGATTATATCTTCCTGTGAAAAGACATTTTGACAAAACATTATGGGGAACTTGTTTTTAAATTTTTGTTTAATCTTTAAAATAGAAATTTTAAAACATTGTTATCATTTTGACATTAAAAAACACAAGCTATGACCAAGAACGGTTTTAATCTTGCCTAATAAAGATATGATTGGAAATAGAAAAGTAACTTCCAAATCCTTGGACGGTGTGTCTGTTTCACAGATCTCTCCCCAGATAGACACTGTAACAGCGGCAAAGAGCCACTAGATGGCTCTCTCATTTTTAAATAAAAGTGAAGTCCGAAAAAGATAGCGTATAGTTAAGGAACAAAATACTGTACAACACCTCTAGTAGGCAAAACCTTTAATCAAAGCAAGAAACAAAAATATGCAATTATGGCATCTCAGAATAATTTGGAGCTATTCAATTGAGAATTAGACTTAAAAATAATCCTGCAAGACTGCAAAGTATGTATGGGTAAGCAATTTCCTAAAAATTAAGGGAAGGTATATTCTTAAGGATGCTAATTACTAAAGGGAAGGTTGTTCCAAATTTTTCCTAATTTATTGCCATCTAGGTTCCCAGCTTTTGTTGTTGTCGTTGTTAATCCTCACCTGAGGACATTTTTCTATTGATTTTGAGAGAGAGTGGAAGGGAGGGGGAGAGACAGGGAGAGGAAAACATCTATGTGTCTCATAGATTGGCAAGCCTGCCACCAAGGTACATGTTCTTGACTGGAATTGAATTCATGACCCTCTATCCAGCTTTTCTTTTGGACTTTCCCTATTTAGTTTAGACTGTTACCTTTAAGGAAAAAAGTTAAACTTGGGCATTATAATTCATTAAAAAATTATTTTCCAACCTCCTGGACTATCCTTGTCATCCTTATTAACATCCCAAGAGAATAATAGAACAAAACAACTTCATTTAGGGCTATATGGGCGGGGGGGGGGGGGGGGGGCATTTAGACCCTTAAATCAAAATACAATTAAGGCAAACACTATTCCACTCTATAGCATTTGTCAGGAGATTGAAGAAATAGTGTGCTTTAAGAGTTGGCAAATAATCCTTTTCTTGTTCCAGAAAAGATGGGAAAATAGTTACATTTGAGGTGTGATTTGGATCTCAGGTACCAAAATTTGCTAGTTAAGTAGTTCTAGATTTCATTTGCTCCCACCCCCCAAGTTATATGCAGAAGACCATAATTTCCCCCCAAGTACATAACTAATTTTCTCATGAAAATAAATGCAAGTTGGGAAGCGTGTGGGTTCAGGATTAAGTACTCTGAGCTGCCAGTCTGCAATTGGCAAGTAGGGGAAAAACGTTTTCCTCTTTCCTCTCCCTTAAATGAAAAGCTCAGACCTGTCACTTATTAAGAACATATTTAAGGAGAGTTTTAATTTGTAAAAACCCCCACAATTTTCTTATTGTTGTTGGGAGCCAATAAATAATGATTGCATGGCATGTGGTGTCGCTACAGGATTATGCTGGTTTTGTTAGTTTTCCCAGGCAGGAACCGCATTTGAGAATTTACAGATGTAGTTTGTAAAAGTACGTTTTTAAAAAAGTAACACGCAATTTGTGACCTCCTCTCCCCCGCCCTCCCCTTATCTCTCCTCCTCTCCTTATCTTCTTTTAAAAGAGCGCTTCTTGCACACAGTATAAATTAAACTTGGCTTTAAAATGATAATTCTGAACCCACTTATTTAAATGTCTTTGAAACATTCATCCTTCTACTTTTGAAGACAAATCACACCAAAGGGATGCACACAGGGAACATAAAAATGAACAAATACTGCCCGAATGTGAACGAACAAATAGTTATATGTTTAGAGAAATTAAAAACCGATTTCAGTCCCTCTGATCACAGAGGATGCCTGTTAATATAAACTACTCAGTATCCCAAAGAGTTGTAAATCACATCTATTATGCTTAGCTGGTAGCGGATCAGTGGAGACCAGACCTGAATCCTGTACCTCAATCACAAAAAGTGCAGATGCTGAAGTTAGAAAAAGGGAATTAGGCCGGTGGCCCGAGAGGCCATCCAAAGCTAACGCACGGACTTAGGAGAAGTATTTGTGCTCTTCGTTATCATCTCTTTGTTTTAATATTCGTTATATTATTTCATGCGCTAAGACTATATTAGCTAGGAAGGGGTCCTCTTCGCCTTACACCTGGAGTCGTCAGTCTCCCCTGGCCTCCGGGCTCCGGGCCCGGCGAGGAGGGGCTGCAGGGCGGGGCGCCCCGGGGCGGCAGGTGGGGCGGGCGGGCGGGCGGGCGCCGCCAGGGCCCCCGCCCAGCCGCCCGGGGCCCGCGCAGGTATAAGAGGCGGCCCCGCTGCGCGCCCGCCCGCCCCGCCCGGAGCGCCGGTCGCCGATCGCGGGCCGAGCGCCGCCGGTCGCTCCAGAGGGATGCTCTTGCCCGAGCGGCGAGACCAGCCCCGCTCGCCCCCCGCAGCCGCCGCCCCGCAGCCGCCGGCGTCCGCCGACATGTCTCTCTACTGTGGCGACAACTTCGGCGGCGTGTACTCGCAGCCTGGCCTGGCCCCCGCCGCCGCCGCGGGCGCCCCCCCGGCCGCCAGGGCGCCCTACGGGCTGGCCGACTACGCCGCTCCCGCCGCCGCCAACCCGTACCTGTGGCTCAACGGCCCGAACTCGGGCGCCGCCCCGGGCGCCTCGGCAGCCGCCTACCTGGGCGCCCCGCCGCCGCCCCGGGGCGCCGGCGGGCCCTTCCTGCAGCCGCCGCCCGCCGCCGGCACCTTCGCCTGCGCCCAGCGGCCCCTGGCGCCCGCCGCGCCCGCCGCGCCCTCGGGGCCCGCGGCACCCTGCGACCTGGGCTGGCTGTCCGTGGCCAGCCGCGAGGACCTGATGAAGATGGTGCGGCCGCCCTACTCCTACTCGGCGCTCATCGCCATGGCCATTCAGAGCGCGCCCGAGCGCAAGCTCACGCTCAGCCACATCTACCAGTTCGTGGCCGACAGCTTCCCCTTCTACCAGCGCAGCAAGGCGGGCTGGCAGAACTCCATTCGCCACAACCTGTCGCTCAACGACTGCTTCAAGAAGGTGCCCCGCGACGAGGATGACCCAGGTGAGGGCGGCTGGGCAGGTGCTTCCTCCCGGGCCTGAGCGCAGGGAAGCGGCGCGGACCGGGGTGGGGTGGGGGGGAGGTGTTCTCGGCGTGGCTGACTTTGGGTCCACGCGGAGTTTTCTGGTTCTAACTGCGGATGAGAGCCAGTGGAGGGATAACCACCCAAATCTCGTGTGATTGGGGTGAGGAGAACCCACAGGACAAGAAACGTATCAGAGGATCCTTGGAGCGGGGACCCCGGGAGGGAGAAGCTCGCCCCTCGCCCCCAGCCCCCAGCCTCCACTCGGACGGCTGGCGGGTCTGAGCCGTGCCGCCGGAGGGGAAGTAGACTGAGAGCCTGTGAGCTCTCGGATGAAGGGGACTATAGAGGGATTCGGATGAGCTGAGAATCCCATCACATTTCACAAAAGAGGTGGTGAGAGCCTCTGGTGTCCTTCACAAAGCAGATCCTCTGCCTATCTCGAGAGGATAAGTGGCACAGACATGAGACGGGGTAGAAGGATCCGAGAGCGTCAGCTGAGTCCTGCAAATTGTGGTTTTGGTACTTTAAGTATTTGAAAATGCAAGTTACCCCCTCCCCCCCAATTTGCTTCTCTCTGATCTGAGCCCTGGGGTGTGGAGGGTTGGGGTACAGTGGAGTGCTGTAATTGTTTCCCTCTACCTGGGGAGAGGAGGTGGGGAAAAGCTGAAAACAGAGGAACAGCATCCTACTTGAGGTTTTCAGATGGAGCCCAGGACAAGGGAGGTATGGGCAGAGTTGTGATAGAAAAAGAAAAGAAATAGAAACCATTTCGGTTGCACACTCCAGAGATTTAGAATTTTGTTTAAATTACAATAGATAGTGGTTTCTAGTAGAAATACAGTATAAACCTCATGTGATTTTAAGTTTTCTATAGCCACATTAATAAAAAGAAACCGGTGAATTTCATCCTAATGTGTTTTTTATGTAAACCAAAATTTGTTTCAACCTGTAACAAGCACAAAGATTATTAGTGAGGTAGTTTACATTACTTTTGGTACCAAGTCTTCAGAACCCTGTGTGTCTACCCCACATCTTGCTTTGTATTAACCACTTTTCAGGTGCCCACCAGCCACCTGGGGCTGGTGATCACTGCACTGGACCAGGCATGCAATTCTGGACGTGCATCTTCCAACTCTGCCCGTAAAGCACCTGAGATGGTCACATAAACTTTACATGCACTCCTCGGACTTTCCAAAAGTTCAAGGATCTGTAGAGTGTCTTGTCAAAGAGCTTGGTACAAAGGTGGCACAATATAATTATCCTGATAGGTGAGAGCATTATTGAGATGGTAGTTATGAATACTTTTTTTTCTGAGACCTTGTGGAGAATGTGTCAGTGGAGAAAATGGATGTGAGGAGTGTGTGTTAGTTTGTGAAGGTAGCATAATGGGCTAGTGAGGTATGCGGAGTCAACAGCATTCCTGGCTCTACTGTTGTTAACTGGGAATACGGCAAATAACCAGTCTGCACTTCAGTTTCCCCATCTGAGAAATGGAAGCAGTAAATTGCCTATCTCCATGGAGCTGTGAGGAGTAGCCTAGGCTATCTGCGCAAGGCACTCAGTACAGGATAAGTGCTTAATAGTACTTTCAAACACTGGCAGTTGTTTTTGCCACAAGTGAAAAGAGCTTTTGAGAGATAAAATCCTCCAAGATGATTGTGTTAGATAAATTGCCAGGGAAATTTTCTAAGCAGGAGAATAGCACTTTCGGCATTAAATGGGACCCTGATCCCCGAGATTTGCCCAGGGGAGGGAAAACCTGGAAGAGATGTGGGGGCACCTCCTGCTTAGGGTGAGGGATACAGAGACTCCAGGAGAGGCATTCCCTTGTCCTCCAAACATCCATTCCAGAGGCTAAAACAAGTGTTTGCTCAGTACTGCCTGCTGTCTTTTCTGTCCAGCAAGGCATGGGATTGGGTATTTGAGATTGCCTTTTTCCAGTGGAGTATTTTTAGGGACAAGTGTTATACACTTTCAGCAAATAATAGTGATAGCAGACACTGTTTTTGCACTGCTTACTGTGTGCTGCCAGTTACTGGCCAAAGATATCATTTAATCCTCACAACCAACCTATGAGGTGGGGCCAATTCCTAGCCCTACTAAATAGCACCAGGATTTTGTGAGGCCACTCCATAAGTGCCTCATGAATTGAATTAGGTTTTAAAATTTAAGTAGCAGACACTACCAGGAGGAGATAAAAGCAGACAGAAAGAACCTTTGTTCCAGATTTCTCTTTAAAGGTAAGTAAAATCTTTTCCATAAGAATAACTCTAGACAGTATAGGTGACTGAGCATCTTCATCAGTGTTTTTATTTATTTATTTATTTATTTATTTATTTATTTATTTTTTAAACACCAAGCAATTTTATTTTTTAAAATTTGTACACATTTATATGGGGAAATAGAAGAGAAAGTGAAAAGAAGCTCTTCATTTTTTTTTCATCAGCGTTTAATGAAAGTCTGCTCTCCTTCTCTAAAAATAGAAGCTGAATGAGCAGGCATAAACTAGCTCCTTCTCTAACACCTGTCTTTTTATCTACACAGGGAAAGGTAATTACTGGACTCTGGATCCAAACTGTGAGAAAATGTTTGATAACGGGAACTTCCGCCGAAAGCGAAAGCGCCGCTCTGAGGCCAGCAGCAGCTCCGCGGTGGCTGCAGGGACCTCAAAATCAGAAGAGGGTCTGTCCTCAGGATTAGGGGCTGGAGTGGGTGGGAAGCTGGAAGAAGACAGCCCCTCTGCTCTGCTAAGGCCTTCCCAGTCTCCAGAGCCTCCTGAGGGCACCAAGAGTGTCTCCTCCCCTGGAGGTGCTGGGCTCACCTCCACTCCTTGCCTCAGCACCTTCTTCAGCAGCCTCAGCACCTTAAGTGCCAGCAGCACTGGGAGTGCCCAGCGAGCTGTGGCTGGCGGCCACCCCCTAGGGATCCAGGGGGCCCACCTGCCCTCCAGCAGCACGTTTCCTGCCAGCTCCGTCTCCGAAGCCTCAGACAACCTGCAGCTGAGCACCAGCACCAGCAATGGCAGCAGCCAGAGATCTTCCTACTATAGCCCTTTCCCTGCCAGCACTGGTGCGGGGCAGAGCAGTCCCTTCAGCCCGCCTTTCTACAACTTCAGCATGGTCAACAGCCTCATCTACTCGCGGGAGGGCTCTGAGGTATAGACTTGAAGATGTACACCTGAGCTCTTGTTAAAATCCAGATTCCAAGGCAGCTGATCTGGAGCAGGTTCTGCGTTTCTCTGGAGCTCCTGGCTGATCTGGTCCATTAACCACATCTGGGAGTAGCCTGGGTGTATAAGACAACTCTTTCTACAACCCAGCATGCTTCTCCAGGTTGCTCAGGATAGGGCCTCTCTGGAGAGACAGCCATCCTACTCTGACCCAGGATGACAGTGAGCCCTGTGAGGACAAGGGACTACATCTGTTCTGTTCATTACTGTAGATCAGGGTTACAAACTCAAATGTGTACATGGCTAGCTAAAAAAAAAAAAAGTGAATGACGTTATTGGGGAGGAAAAAGATAGCAATTGGCATTGGAAGCATCAGGGAGTAGTTGGGACTGACCCACTGAAGGCTGCTGTGGACAGCTAATTCTTTCCTTCTGCCTGGCAGCATTCTGATTTTCCTAGAAAAGACACATCTGTATTTTATAGGAAACCTCCATTTAAATTCTTGGCCGCTGAAGTTTAAAAAAATACTGTACTGGGAAAAACCCCCATACCCATGAGCTCTATCCAGCTCATGAGTCCCCTTTACTCATGCTCAGCATCTGATACATGGTAGATACCACTGCACTCGTTAACCCTCACAGCCTGGGAGACTGATGTTACTGCCTCATTTTCATATGAGGCTGTGAAGCACCAGGATGTCAGGTGGCTCTCTCCAGGCAGCAGGGCAGGGTCAGGTCCAGGCAGTCTGGCTCAAAGGTTGGTGCTTATAGCTTTGTGTTTCTAGTTCTGAGGGCAGACAGTGCATAGAGAGTAGGAATGAGCTAGATCACTCTGGACCAAAGATTCCAGTTGAAAAAAATGTCACTTGAGATGTTCCCTTGAGCAGCACAGATGGACCCCCACCTCCCTGTTACTTCTGCCGTCAAATTCCTGAGGCCTGGGCTGACCATTGTCCTCGCAAACCTTTACATCCTGTTCCTTTTAGCATGTGTCCTGGATTTTTCTTTAAACAAAGTATTAGAATTTTAATAAAAATAGCTTTTAAATTGAATTTTTATTTACCACAAATGTTTTTTCCCAAAACATTTACCATTTGTGGTAAATTTTTAAAATATATAATTTATTTTTAGCACTCCCTTTTACTTCCCAAGAGGTATTTTCATTTGAATAATTTGTATGGTTAGCCTCCCAGCACCCAGCAGAGAGCCTGGTGCCTGGCAGACACCCAGTCATTGCTTGAACTTGAACTTATCCAAAAAGTATTAGTTGATTTTATTGGAATAATGTTACATTAAGACGAAGATAATGTCCTATGAATTGCCTTAGTGCCATGTGGTTGGTTTGGGGTTTTAATTATTTTTTTTTTAAAGGAATACTAGTACATTGTCAAAAAATTAGCTTTCCTCTGTGGATTCTTTCTTTTTTTTTTTTTTAAATATATTTTTCACAGAGAGGAAGAGAGAGGGATAGAGAGTTAGAAACATCGATGAGAGAGAATCATCCATCAGCTGCCTCCTGCACACCCCCCACTGGGGATGCGCCGAACCCAGGACCTTTCGGTCCCCAGGCCAACGCTCTATCCACTGAGCCAAACCGGTCCCGGCTGTGGATTCTTTCTTGAAACTCACAGCATTACTCTTAAATTTTTATTTTGAAATAACTTACAGAAAACTATTTTTAAAGTAGCTTGTTGAGGTACAAGTAACATCACCATTATTTAAATATTTAAATATTATGGACAGGCGTGCCTGGTTTTATTGCGCTTCACAGAGGTTACGGTTTTGGGGTTTTTGTTTTTGTTTTTTTACAAATTGAAGGCAAGATCTCCCCCTCCCACAGCAAAAAAAGAGGACACTTCCTTTCTAGGAATGGTCTGGCACAGACACTGCAGTATCCAAGGCTTGCCTGCAGAAAGAACCAAAGAGACTGCCCTCCCACACTGTGCACAAAATCCAGTTTCAGGGGATATTATTTTATGTGAAAATCCTATGGACTTTTATAAATATTGTTTCTAACACAGTTCTATATTTGTAAAATAATTTATAATGTAAACTGAGACAAAATTTTTTCCTAGGAAAGTACACTCACTACGTGCTGAGAATCTCATGAAATAAACTAAGTGGGATGACTTCTGGCCATTTTTCAGCATTGCTATTTTTCTGTCTTCAGTTTCTTTCTCCTAAAAGAAAAGACTGGCATCTTTCCACCATCCCCATCTGAAAGGGCAGGGACGGAGCACCACTCTGGAGAGGGTCTTGAGCATTTTATTAGAGTCAGTTCTGTCATTTAAAGTGCAATTCAGTGCATGGGACAATTTCTGTTGCAGAAAGAAATGCGCTGGAAAAGTTTCACCAGCTGATAGTAGTCCTTGGGTGCAGCCCCAGGTGTTCCAGTCCTTGAGGGGATCACAGGCAGCCCAGCGTTGCCCAGGCTTTGTTTGGAAAAAACCTGAAATTGGCTTCTGGGCTAGGGTTTCTCAGCACCAGCATTGCTGATGTTTGGGGCTAAGTAATTCTGTTGTGGAGGCGGCCCTTTACACCACAGGTTTCTGCAGTATCCCTGGTCTCTACCCATTAGACTCCCCCACCTCAGCCCCTTCCCGCCCTGGCCATGAGTGACAACCAAGAGTATCTCCAGACATTGTCAATGTACTCCGGGGCACAGAATGAACCCTCGATGAGAACCACTGATGTAGACCAACAACCACAGATTGTCAAGGAGGAAAGGAAGCCCCCTCAGCCTCCAACAGGAAGTCCTAAGTCTTGGGGCTAGCAGTCGAGCCCTGAATGAGTTAGACCTCTGGGCCTGTGCAGGTAGTTTGTCCTGAGATGCTTTTTCTCCTAAGGAGAGTAAATTGTGAGCAGGTGTAACCCAGTAACAGGCATTTCTCAAAGCCTGGGGCCTATGGTTTGCCCAGTCACATTGGAGGCTCCTTCAATATTTTAGTTGTTGTTTATAGATTTCTTATGGTAGCTTCCTTCTTGGCATCTAATTATTTTATTAGAGATCTAGGCTGGGGATAATTTTAATTGAACAGTAGTAAATGATCTGGGTTATTTGAAGGGGGCGGGGAGGGGGGGATGAAACAGGCATAGGGAGGACATGCTAAAAGAACATGATTAACCTGTATTTGGAAGTATCTAGATCTGGGTGGTTGATGGCTATTAAATGCCAGAACATTGGTATCTGTGAAAACAAAAGTGATGAGAAGAACAACTAACTGGGAAGAGCAGCAGGTGCCTCAGACCCCACTCCCAGGAGTGAGAAAGCTGTGCCTCCTGCTGGGCATGGGATTAAAGGGAAGGGGACTAAGCTGCCTTTGCCTGCAATATTTTCAGGTCAAAGTCTGCGCCTGCTTTCCAATTGGGAACCAGGTGAGAAATACAAACCTGAGCGACATTTCACTCTGTGGTGCTCGGGACTGCAGAGGAAAGGATGTGGAACCGTGGCACACCATTCCGAAGCTTTCATTCTCTGGGGTTCCTGGACTGGGGGCTGATGTCAGGTTGAGGCCAATTATGCACCTTTGTAACCTAAAGCACCTGCCTTTGGCCTTCTAGAACCTCCTGTGCCATTCAGAGTCAGACAGGAGCTAAGGAGAAGGTGAAAACCAAATCAGCAGTGGTCAGGTTTTCTGTTTAATACTTTTGGACCCTTTCACCCCATTCTTTTTTTTTTTTTTTTCTTTACAGAGAGGAAGGGAGAGAGATAGAGAGCTAGAAACATCCATGAGAGAGAAACATCGACCAGCTGCCTCCTGCACACCCCCAACTGGGGATGTGCCCGCAACCAATGTACATGCCTTTGACCAGAATCGAATCTGGGACCTTTCAGTCCACAGACCGAAGCTCTATCCACTGAGCCAAACCGGTTTCAGCTCACCCCATTCTTAAACTTAATGGAAAAGGACTTTGAAAACTTTGCCTTTACCCCAGCTCCTCCCTAGCCCCCAAGGGCATTTCCTGGTTCTTCCCAGGGCCAAATGGGCCAAGCTTGGAACAGGAAGAGCCTCACTGAACTTTGGAGGAAATTCCAAAAGTGGGCTCCTCTCTGAGAAACCCCAAATTTGGAAACAGCCTAAATCTTTGGGGTCTAACTGGGTCTTGTCTTCTTTAGATGCTCTAGACACTGACACCAGTGGTTGTTGAAAAAACAGCCACTGTGGTTTTCTGGGCAGCAGGAGCCGGCCAGTTCTGGGGTAAAGACCTGGTGGGCCAACCAGGCCTTGCCTTTTGTTATGGAGAGCAGTCAGCTGGGGTGAGTGGCTAGCACCACTAAGGGGAGGAGTTTCCAGTCTTGAAAACAAAAGAAACCAGGTAGCTACCAAATTCCTCCCAGGTTTTTTATTCATGATGCCAGGGCATCACCAAAACCCTAGGAGGCCAGGAGAGCAGCCCTTTATCATTTAAACAAGGGAACATTACAATAACAATAACTCACTTCTTGGGTGCCAGGCACTGTCCAGAAACATGTCTATAAATTAGTTATATTAACCTCCCAACAGTGTATTAGTAGATACTATTTTTATTCATTTCAGCAATTAGAGCACTGAGGCCTATCGCATGGGTATAACCAGGCCTTAGTAAAAAAATCTGAGGAAAGTGGTCAAACTAGGATTCAAAATCAGGCTAACCAATGTCAGAGCCCACCTGCCCTTACCTTCTGTGCTGTATCTTCATTTTGGAGATGAAAAGAGAGGCACAGAGAGGTTAAATGAGGTGCCCAAGGCCACACAGCTTGCTGGCTGCAGATTTGGGCCTAGTTTCAGGGCTCCTGCCTGCTGTCCCCCATAGTGAGCTTCCCTTCGGGCATTTCCTCTGTGCTCTCTAGGCTTTTGTGTCTGGGGATTCTTTTCCAGGACGCAGGAAGGTAAGCAGTGGGGAGAAAAGTCACTTCTTTGACCAGCCAGCAGCCAGGTCAGGGGCCCAGATCTCAGGCTCTGAAGCTGCTGAGGGAAGCTAGAGGTTGGGGACACTGACTTCCATTGGATATTTATCCATTGGCTCAGGAAATCCCTTTCGGTTATCAGACTTTGTGCTAGGCATTGAGATGATCCTTAGCAAGCCAGTGGTGGCCTAGAAGGATGGTTTAATTTGGAAAAGCTTATACCATCACTCCTCTTTCCTGTGTCTGGTGTAAGGACACAGGTCCTGGACCAGTGTTAAAGCTGGGCTGACTGAGTGACAGAGTACCAGAGGGTAAGTGGAGTGCTCTTAAAGGCCCAGGGCTTTGGTGCAGACTAAGGTCCTGTCAATTCCCTCCCACCTTTCCAGCCCTGGGTGGCCTAGACACAGTGAGGCACATAGCATTCCTGCTGTCAGCTTCTGGCCCCACCCCCAGGGGGCAGAGAATGGTGTCTGTCCTGCACTTTCAAGGAGGCCTGAGGCATCCTCCTCCCCACTTTACCTTCTTGAAATGCATTATAAAACCACACTGTAGGGATCCCTCTGCTCCATGTTGAGATCTTAAAGCTGAGCATTAACAAGCATGAGGACCTCTCTTTTCTTTCATCTTCAAGATGATGCCAAGTAACTCTATTCTGTAACTGCTCACCTCCAATGCTCCACACCAGGTGATGCACAAACTCCCCAGGTCTCAGTCTCCACCCCTATAAAATGAATCATAATGTTAACAGAGAAATGCGTGAATGGCCTTTCTCTGCTGCTAGTGCGAGGGGGATTCTTGGGATACCACTGGAAGAAGCATTTTGAGAGGCCCACATGGGAGGATGATATGTGGTAGAAAGCTTAATTTGAGTGGAATTCCATTCTTGGGTTTCCAAAGTTCCATTTCCCTTAGTCCAGTCCAGGAAAATGTGCAGCTAGGAATTCAGCTGAGCTAGAAGCAAAGCCAGTGTCCATGGTGGAGCTGGGTCCAGTGTAGCATGAAGCTTCCATTAGTTCATTGTGTGTTGGACCACATGGCTGTGGGCCATGTAGGGAAGTGCAGGGGACCCAAGAGGGCACGCACCCTGCAACAGGAATCCCAAGAGTCTAAAGAACACAAGAGCAAGAGACTGAGAAAACAAACTATTTTGTTTAGGAGCTTAAATATCTCAAATCTTCCCACACTTGCAATGCCCACACCTACTCTGGGAAATGACCTGTTCCCAGGTGTGACTGACAGGAAAGTAACTTCCCTACTTCACTCAGACCTTATGGAGCACACTACAATATTTGACCTTTCCTTTGCTACTTACCAGTTATTCATAACTAGGTTAAATTACAATGGTATCAAATAACAATATCTACCTCATAGGACTGTTGAGAGGGTTGATATATCTACTTTATATTGAATATGTATGTTTGCCCGATGGTAACATCAAGAAGGGATTTTCATCCACCCCCAGAGCCTCCAGTGTCTCTTTTCAGAAAGACTGAGATCAATATTATCCATTTTGTTTTCCAACAGCCTTAGAGGCTCAGTATTTTGTCCTGTTATTACAGAAAAATAAAAACAGAGCCACCGAGCCACCAGGAAAGGGAGGTTCACTCAGTAACTGATCTGGTTAATGGAAGAATCCAGTGATAAATATTCTGAATACCTACTAACACTTATTCTGCTTCCTCTGTTTCCCTCACCCTCCACATCCAAACCCTAAGCAAGAACTCTTTGCTCTAGTATCCCAAATTGGTCTCCAGAGATTAAAAATGGTGGCACAAAAATGCTCCCAGGACCAAACTGGAATTATGACAAAAATACATCCTGAATAATCAACTAAAGACTACCTGGAGAGAACCCTGATAACCAAGGATGGAAAGTGGAGACCACATAGAAGCTGGTATGAAGGGCAGAGGTGTGAAAGGGCTGGCTGGGCTCCCAGACAGCAGCTGATGTTCAAGAGAGATATCTCAGCTGTGGAGGGTTGCCACTGAAAACTCTGATATCTAATCCCCAAGCTGGGCCCCCCAGCAGAGAGCACCAGAACTAAGAAAGGTACCCACATAATATCTGGCTGTGAAAAGCATCAGGAATGCTGTCTGCAGGGGAAAGACAGCTGGAAATGCAAGCACCCTCTTAAAAGACCAACATACAAAATTTCATGTGCAACCACTCACCTGTGCTCTGGAAGAGGGAGATTATACTGGAACTGTGTGAGCAGAAGCCAGGGTTGGGGACTCTGGGGTTAGAGGTCAGAAGGCAGACACCCCGGTTTCCTGTGCTGAGTCATACCCTCATGCTGTGGAGGACACCTTTCTCAAGCATATATTTGCTATCCAGGGGGTTTTGCCTGGGGGGCAAGATAGTTAACCCATTCTATTGGAAAACACCTTGCCCCACAGTGAAGAGTTTCTGAAGCCCATTATGAGACTGAGGATAATAATTAGCTGCTAGGCAGAAGCACTTGTGCCACCCTATTGGAAAACCTCTCACTACCTGTGGATGATTGCCTGAGGGCTACTCAAGACTGAATCCAATCAGTCTGCAGGCTGAAGTGGTCTCTGCAGGCTTTGAGTTCTCACCTTATCTAATTAATCAGAAACAGCATTTGACACTATTCTGCACTAGAAAATGAGAGGCATAGCAGAGCTACCTAATACATAGTCACAAACCCAAACAGGCAGCCAAAATGAGGAGATAAACAACATCCAAATGAAAGAATAAGAGAATTCTCCAGAAGAAGAGATAAAAGAAATGGAGATAAAAAATTTATCTGATATAGAATTCAGAACAATGATGGTAAAGATGCTCAACAGCATGAAAAAAGATATAAACTGGAAAAAAAAAAAAAAAAAGAACAGTTGAAAATAAAGAATGACATAGCACAAATAAAGAACACATTGGAAGGGAGTACACAATAGATTAGGGGAAGCTGAGGATCAGATCAGTGAATTAGAAGACATGGTAGAAAAATCATTCAATCAGAGAACCAAAAGAAAAAGCAATTACAAAGCAAGAGGGCAGCTTGAGAAAGCTGTGGGGAAACATGAAATGAAGCAATAGGTGTTCCAGAAGGGGAAGAAAGGGAACAAGGGATAGAGAATGTGTTTGAAGGCATCATGGAAGAAAATTTCCCTAACCTGGTCAAGAAAAAAGTCACAAAAGTTCAGGTGGCATAGAGAGTCCCAAGCAAGAAGAACCCAAACAGGCCCACACCCAGACACATTATAATTAGAATGTAAAAAAGTAACGACAAATAGAGAATCTTAAAGGCAGCAAGAGAAAAGCAAATTATTACATACAAAGGAGCTCCCATAAGGTTGCCATCTGCTTTTTCATCAGACACTCTACAGACCAGAATAGAATAGCATAAAGTCCACAAGGTAATGGGAAGCAAGGATCTAGACTAGGGGTGTCGAACTCAATCAGAGAAGGGGCCAAAATCTAAAATCCAGCCTAAATCGCAGGCCGAATGGTTTACTGAACAGTCATAAACTGACAATGTCATAAACTGACAGCGGAGTGCAGTGATGACAGCGCGGTGCGGGCCACATAGCAAGGCCTGGCGGGCTGGATTTGGCCCGCGGGCCTTGTGTTTGACACATGTGATCTAGACCAAGATTACTATATCCAGCAAGGCTATCATTCAAAATAGATGGTGAAATAAATGGCTTCCAAACAAACAAAAAGGCTAAAGGAGTTCATCATCACCAACCCTGCATTACAAGAAATGCTAAAGGAAAGAATAGAGAATATGAGAAGAATATATATATAGAGAGAAACCTAGTCATACAGAATTGAAATGGCAATAAGTAAGTACTTATCAATAATAACCTTAAATGTAAATGGATTAAATGCTCTGATTAAAAGACATAAGGTAATTGAATGGATACAAAAACATGATCCAACTATGCGCTATCTACAAGAGATACACCTTAGAACAAAAATTCTCACATAGGATGAGAATGAAGAGATGGAAAAAAGTTCTCTATGCAAAGGAAAAAAAAAAAAAAAAAAAAAAAAAAAAAAAAAAAAAAAGCTGGTGTAGCAATACTCATATCTGAAAAAATAGACTTCAGAATGAAGGTCATCACAAGAGACAACAAAAGTCACTATGTAATATTAAAGGGATCAGTCCAACAAGAGGGTATAACACTGGTAAGCATACATGCACCCAATATAGAAGCACCTAAATAAGTAAAAAATTTTTAGAGGACCATAATACAGTCATAGTAGGGGACTTTAACACCCTTCTGATGTCACTGGATAGATCTTTCAGATAAAAAATTAATAAATAAACAGTGACTTTCAAGGACATATTGGATCAGATTGGTTTAATTGACATTTCACCCCAAAGCTGCAGAATATACATTCTTTTCAAGTGCAAATGGGACATTCACAGGGATATATGTTAGGATACAAGTTCAATAAGATTGAAATCATATAAATCATCTCTCAGATCACAGTGGAATGAAATTAGAAATCAACTAATGATAGTAAAAACACCCCAAAACATGGAGGCTAAATAGTATTTTATTAAACAATGAATGGGTTACCAATGAGATCAAGAAAAAAATAAAAAATAAAAAATAAACTACTTTCTATAAACCAATGAAAATGAGCACACAACAACCCAAAATCTCTGGGACATAGCAAAAGCAGCCCTGAGAGGGAAGTTCATAGGCCTAACTCATAAAATAAGAAACATTAATAATAAACTACTTAACCCTACAACTTATAATATTAGAAAGTGAACAATAAGAAAAGCCCAGAGTAAGTAGAAGGAAATAAATGACAATATAGTAAATAGAGCAGAAACAAATGACAATACAAAAAATCAATGAAACCAAGAGCTGGATCTTTGAAAAAATAAGCAAGATTGATAAACCCCTAGCCAGACTCATTAAGAAATAAAGAGAGAGGATTGCACGCAGAGGACTGTCGACTCTGCTGCTAGATTGCCCTGGCAGGAAGGAGACAAAGGCTCCAGACTGTGCTGGGCCCCAGTTCCGACTGCTCTAAACCCCAGTTCTAGGCCAGACTCTGAGGACCCAGGCTCATCCATAGGGAGCTGGGCTGTAAGGCGGAACCCCGGGGGAGCGGTGAGAGGCGGTCCTGGAGGCGCGCACATTGCACACAGAGAAGGGACGGTTGGCTGTGCCACGGGATTGCCCTGGTGGGAAGGAGACAAAAGTTCTGGACTGCTCTGAACACCACCTCCAACTCCACTTCCAACTGAACTGAACCCCAGTTCTGGGCTCATTGGGGGAGAGCCTAGACCACATGTGTCAAACACAAGGCCCGCGGGCCAAATCCAGCCCGCCAGGCCTTGCAATGTGGCCCGCACCGCGCTGTCATCACTGCACTCCGCTGTCAGTTTATGACATTGTCAGTTTATGATTGTTCAGTAAACCATTTGGCCCGCAATTTAGGCTGGATTTTAGATTTTGGCCCCTTCTCTGATTGAGTTCGACACCCCTAGCCTAGACTGTTTGGTAGCAGGCGAAAATCGAGGGCACCTTTCTCTCAGAGGTGCTTGCAACGAGTACTGAAGGACCCTGGGGATTACTGAGACTCAGGAGCCCCATAAGACAAGGCTGATAGAAGCCAAGGCTGTAGGCTCCACCCTGAAACTCCGCCCCGTCAGGGAAACTGCGAAAATGAGACAACAAAATAGATCACAAACAAAAGAAATGGAGGACAAAAAGCGACTGGATATAGAGTTCAAATCTATGCTTATAAGGTTTTTCAAGAATTTCCTAGAAAAGGTTGATAAGACCTATGAGGATATGAAAAGGGACCAACTAGAATTAATAAGGAATCAACAAGAAATGATAAGGGATCAACAAGAAATAAAGAATACATTGACTGAAATAAAAAATATTATACAGAGTCCTAAAAACAGAATGGAAGATCGCAAGAATCAAGTCAAAGAGTTGGAACATAAAGAGCCAGAAGACACTCCTCCACAGAAGCTAGAAGGCAAGAGAATCCAGAAAATTGAAGATAATGTAAGAAACCTCTGGGACAACTTCAAGCGAACCAACATCAGAATTATGGGGGTCCCAGAAGATGACAGAGAGCAAGATACCGAAAACATACTGAAAGAAATAGAGACAGAAAACTTCCCCCACCTGGTGAAAGAATTAGACTTACAAGTCCAGGAAGCACATAGAACTCCACACAAAAGGAATCCAAAGAGGACCACACCAAGACAAATCATAATTAAAATTCCAAGAGCAAAAGACAAAGAGAGAATATTAAAAGCAGCAAGAGCAAAGAAGGTAGTTACCTATAAAAGAGCACCTATACGATTGTCAGCTGACTTCTCAACAGAAACCATGCAGGCCAGAAGGGAATGGCAAGAAATATTCAAGGTGATGAATAGTAAGAACCTACAGCCAAAGATAATCTATCCAGCAAAGCTATCACTCAGATTCGAAGGTCAGATAAAGAGCTTCACTAATAAAAAAAAGCTAAAGGAGTTCATCAACACCAAACCAGAATTATATGAATTGCTGAAGGGGGTTCTTTCAGAAGAGAAAGTAAATAAAGATAAAAATTATGAACAACAAATACGTAACTATCAACAAGTGAATCTAAAAACCAAGGAAATTAAAAAAAAAATCTGATGAACAATATTAACTGTTGAATATAATAGAATCAGAAGTATGGGAGGGGAGTGAACTGACGATTCTTGGGGAAAAGGGGAGAGTGGGATGTGGGAAGAGACTGAACATAAACTGTGCATCTATGGATGAGGACAATGGGGAGTGGGGAAAGGGCAGAGTGGGGTGGGAACCTGGTGGAGGAGAGCAATGGTGGGGGGGAGGGAAGAAACATTTGTAATAATATGAACAATAAAAATTTATTTAAAAAAAAATTTGACACGCATCTTCATCCAATAATGTTGTAATTGTTGATTTTCAAACTCTTTCTGTTGACCTGGATATTTTTTGTCTTTCACATTGAAATCATCACTTTTAAAGCATTTAAAGCAGCTTTCACAAGTATCTTGAGATGGAGCATGTTCACCATAAGCTTCCTAAAGTATACGATAACTTTCAGCATCAATTTTCTTCAAAATAAAGTAATGAATTAAAACTTCCTGCAAATGCTCTTTTTTGGGGGGGGGGCAGAAATTCGACATTTTTAAGCATAAAATTATGTGTGATGTTAACACCTTTAGCAAATTTGACATATGAAGTTTTGAAGCTTGCTGTCAATATAACAAAATAGCATACATATCAAACAGCATATATATCAACATATGTGTAACTCCATCTATTGAAAAAAAAATCCACATTATTAACTGGTAAGGGCCTATATCCCCTCATCAATAATGGGTGATATAAATATTGCTTATTTTTATTTTTTTGCCAATCTTAAGTGGTAGGAAGAAGATAAACATATATCCTTTTTATATACCACCTAAAAATGGTTACAAAAAAAAATGAGAAAAAAAAAATCCCATTTAGCTTCTAGTTAAACATGACTGACTGAATGAAGAATTATCTTTATTCTCTTGAAATATTACTAAAATAAGTAAACATTTTAAAAAGTAAGAAGACAACAAGAGAGAGAAGACAGCAAGCAAACAAGTGTATATAATATATATAATCTAGAACAACTTATGTAAGAAAATGTGTGGGAAGGAAAAAGATAGTGTGTTTTATAAATGCATAAACTCTTCCTGATAGCAAGGAAAGAAGCTGGTTCTATGGAGACCCTGGACTAGTGAGTGGGGTGCTGAGGAAGAAGTGAAAGGAAGACCTCAGTGCAGAATCTCTTGTACTTTTGAACTTTGAGCTATATAATGTTTTATCTATTCAAAAATAAATCACTATATTTTAAATTCTTTAAAAAATATATATTTTATTGATTTTTTACAGAGAGAAAGGGAGAGAGATAGAGAGCTAGAAACATCGATGAGAGAGAAACATCGACCAGCTGCCTCTTGCACACCCACTACCGGAGATGTGCCCACAACCAAAGTACATGCCCTTGACCGGAATCGAACCTGGGACCTTTCAGTCTGCAGACCAACACTCTACCGCTGAGCCAAACCGGTTTTGGCTAAATCACTGTATTTTAAATTTAAAATTAAAAAAAGTACTTCAAAGGGGGAGGTAGTCAGTAAACAAATAATTGTATGAATAACTATAGATACAACAAAGCTATGGAGTCACTGAAGACCCTTAGGTTTTACCTGGAGGCTAAGTTGGCCCAGTAGACAAGCAGAAGGCATTCTAGGCAGAAGACAGGGTACCAAGAGAAGAGGTCAGGGAACAGCTTAGTGGAACTCAAGTTTCTTAAGTGAGCAACACAGGGACAAGGCCTGGAGTGGTGGTGCAGATTCCATGCAGCCCTGTCAGGCAAGAGGAGGATTTGGAACACTGTTCTGTGCATACTGGGGAGCCATGGGAATTTTAAGCAGAGGACTGGCATGACTAGATTTCCATGTTGGAGAGTCATATTCAGACTTTGGTGTGGAGATCCTAGTAAGATCATTCAATAGAGTTGCTGCTTATAAAATAAATATGAAAAACATATTTTCTTTCTATTACACATTACACAATATTAACAGGTAGAAAAGAAAACTAAAAAAAAAAAAATTCTACAAAATGGCAACTTAAACTTTAAAATGGAAAACAAAGAAGATAATTCAAAGAATAGAGCCCAGCTAGCATGGCTCAGTGGTTGAACATTGACCAATGAACCAGGAGATCACAATTTGATTCTTGGATGGGCTCGATCTGCAGTGTGTGGCATACAGAAGGCATCCAATCAATGATTCTCTCTCATCACTGATGTTTCTATCTCTCCCTCTCCTTTCCATTCTGAAATAAATAAAACATAATTTTAAAAAATAGAAGAAATCTTTCCAGAGGTTAAAAAAGGCTTGTTTTTTGTAGTTTTCATCATTTCTTATTTTTATATCTTTAAAAGATGAATTTGTTGATATTTATAAGCTTCAGATGGAAAAGTCCCATCCAGAGCCAACCAGGATTTTTTTTTTTAAAGATCTATATATGGACACTCCGGTCCAACTCTAAAACTTCTTTGATAATACCTACTGAGAAAGGAGAGCCAGATGGGCAGCAGACTTCTCAACAACACTAGATTCTGTGAATGCTCTCAGTGATAAACGAGATAGACTGATTCCAGCTAATTTAGGCTAAAAAGGAATTTATTGGGAAGGTATACAGTAGCTCACAGATCAAAGAAAACCTTGAAGAATTTGGTCTTGGGAAGGGATTTACATGAGCTCTGGCTGTCAGCAGCAGGTCTCCTTTGGCCCCTGTCAGAGGGACGAGGGAGCCACAGCCATGTATAGTGTCCGTGTCTCTGCAGAGGCAGATTCCAGTGGGAGAGTGTCTGATTGACTCCTGGGCTAGGAGGAGGGTGAAATATCTGATCAGGCACAATTACATTTGGGTGGTGGTGGGGGGGACTTTGCAGATAAATAACCCATGAATTCATTCACTCAACACATGGTTATTGAATCCTTTTATGCAGCAGGTATTTCTGGGCACAGGTACTCCATGAAAAAACACTCCTGGAGTGTACATTCTGATATATTTGACAGAAAATAAATACACTTCTACAATCTTTTATCTCCAGTGATGAAATTGAAAAAGGTTTGAAAACCAAATTGTGTGTGTGTGTGTGTGTGTGTGTGTGTGTGTGTGTGTTTGATATAAACTGATTTGGCAGGAAAACCTGAATGAATGTGAAACATTTGAGTATTTATCTATCCCAGTTAGAATACATTTGACAGCACAAATATTAATGAATGTGATTTCAGGGTGTGCCCCTGAAACACTGGTGGTGTCATTTAATATATGGTCAATGCACCCTATTCCTTTCTAAAATTTGAAAATTTCAGGACTACAAAACACATTTTGCCCAAGGATTTTGATAAGGAATTCTGGATCTGTGAATAAGTGTCCTATAAGTATTTATGCTGATAGGTACCATGGACAGCCCCCAGGACTGTATTTGTGCTCAAAGGGAGAGTACCATGGTTTCTGTGGGAACTGGGAATCCTAAACCTGTCTGCACTATCCCTTCCCAACAAGAACAATATTCACCTGAACTTACACTCTTGGTGCTGGCTATGGAGGGGGAAAAGGTAGAAAAAGGAGGATAGTGAGTGCTGAGAATGGAGGTGTGGGAGGATGCCTTTATTTTATATAGGGTGGTTTAGGAAGGCCTCATTGATAAGATGACAATTCAAACAGAGATTCACAGGGAGCAAGAGAAAAATTCATGTGAATATCTGGGAGAAGAGCATTTCAGACAGAGGGTAGAAAATGAAAAGATCCTGAGATGAAAGCATGTTTGAACTGCTGGACTGGATGGGGCAAGGTGAGCACATGGAAGGGATGAGATCTAAGAGGCAGTGGGTGAAGACAGATTGCTTAGGGACTATGGCTTTTAGTTGAGATAAGATTTGATGGTAGGATGCTTCTTAACGGAGGGGTCTAACTAAAGTTTTAGAAGAATAAACCGGGCTTAGGAGGTCTGTGTTGAAAATGGAAGGTTGGGAGTGAGGGCTGACATAGGGGGGCCAGTCAGGAGCTGTGGGAAGGTGGTGGTCGTTTAGGTCAGGGTAGCAGCAGTGGAGGGGAAAACAGTCCATATCCAGCAGAATTTGTATATATTTTTGGAGGAAAAACTGATATAACTTGCTGATGCTCACTGACTGAAAGCGGGGAATACTAGCAGAAAGGTGGAGGAAATGTTGATTTCTAAGGAGAAAGGGGGATAAGACCAGATAGGAGAAAGGGCAGACCCTGACATGTCCAGCTGGTGTCTAGATGATTTGGATGCTGAAGAAATCCTACACTTCCTATTATGCCCCTAAATAGGATTAGCTTATCTGGGACATAATAGGATTAACTTAGTGGCTTCTAATTTGGGTAGTGAGGTCATAAGTACTGGGGGTGAGCAGGGAGGAAAGAAGTCCTTAAACAGTAATTTTATTATTTTACAAGGACAATATTTGTTTGGATTTATCTAAATGTTAATCAGTTTCTTTGCTTACCATATTTTCTTGCATTTGTCCAAAGACGATTTCCTTTAAAAAAAAAAATCTTTATTTTTCAGATTATTACAGTTGTTCCTCTTCCCCCCACCCCTCCACCCGGTTCTAACCCTGCCCTTACCCCCCACTGTCCTCATCCATATGTGTATGATTTTTGTCCAGTCTCTTCCCTCCACACCCCTTTCCCTCCCCCGACCCTGAGAATTGTCAGTCCATTCTCTTTTTATGCCCCTGATTCTATCATATTCACCAGTTTATTCTGTTCATCAGATTTATAATTCATTTATTGATAGGTATGTATTTGTTGTTCATAATTTTTATCTTTACCTTTTTCTTCTTCCTCTTCTTAAAGAATACCTTTCAGCATTTCATATAATACTGGTTTGGTGGTGATGAAGTCCTTTAGCTTTTTCTTATCTATGAAGCTCTTTATCTGACCTTCAATTCTGAATGATAGCTTTTCTGGGTAGAGTAATCTTGGTTGTAGGTTCTTTCTGCTCATCACTTTGAATATTTCTTGCCACCCCCATCTGGCCTGCATAGTTTCTGTTGAGAAATCAGCTGACAGTCATTTGGGTACTCCCTTGCAGGTAACTAACTGTTTTTCTCTTGCTTTTAATGGTCTTTCTTTGTCTTTTGCTCTTAACATTTTATGTGTCTTAGTGTTGTTCTCTTTGGATTCTTTTTGTTTGGGATTCTGTGCACTTCCTGGACTTGTAAGTCTATTTCTTTGACCAGATAGGGGAAGTTTTCTGTCATTATTTCTTCAAATAGGTTTTCAATATCTTGCTTTCTCTCTTCTGGCACCCTCATAATTTGAATGTTGGTACGCTTGAAATTTTCCCAGAGGCTCCTTACACTATCTTCATAGTTTTGGATTATTTTTTCTTTTTGCTTTTCTGTTTGGGTGTTTTTTGCTTCTTTGTATTTCAAATCTTTGACTTGATTTTTGTGTTCCTCTAGTCTGCTGTTGGATCTCTGTATATTATTCTTTGTTTCAGTCAGTGTATGCTTAATTTCTAGTTGATCCTTTTTCATATCCTCAAGGGTCTCACTAAATTTATTGGCAGTTTCTAGAAGATTCTTAAAAAACTTTATAACAATGGTTTTGAATTCTATATCCAGTAGTTTGCTTTCCTCCATTTCTGTCATTTCTCACATGTTTCTTTGTCTACACATTTAGGCTGCTTCCCTGAGTTGATAGAGTGGCTTTGTGTGGTAGGTGTCCTAGTGGTTCAGCTTTCCAAGTTACCTAAGGTGGACACTCTGGGTGCACCCCTTTGTGGGCTGTGTGCACAGTCTTGTTGTAGTTAAGCCTTGATTGTTGTTGGCATCACTGGGAGGATGCCAATTGGCTGTGGGGATCAGCTGTGTCTACAATGGGAGAACTTCTGTGCTAAAGACACCCTTTTGGGGCAAGACTTGCTTCAGTGAGCCTTTGGTGCTCACTGAATCTTCCCCTTGAGTGTGTCCCTTATGGATCTGAGGAGTTGTAATCTGGATAGACCCACTGTGACTACTGGGTACCGTGGCTCTTGGATCTCCAAAGAGGTGCAAATTTAGCCTCTACCTGAGGCCACCCAGCAGAGAGATCTTCAGATTCCTCTTTTTTGTTTGGGGTTTGGATGTGCCCAGATGAGGCCCAGCTATGAAGCAATGCAAGCTGCTGTGGGGACTTGGACCTTCTTTTGGAAGTTCTGGGGTTCTCTGACTCAGCTGCAGTTTTTAAGATAATTTAGATTGCAAAGGGCCATGCCATTCATATGCAAAAGCCTCTGTGCATAGCTAGGGTGCGGTTGTAAATTGAGTGGCATGGGGTCTCAGGCAATCAACAGGGTGGAACAAACAGCTATGGCTGATTCTCAGCCTGGCCCTAAGAGGCCTCCAGGTTTCAGTGTCCCTCTGTAATCGCTGCAAGCACCTATGAGAGAAAGCTGCCCTCAACTTTTGCCCAATGCCAGACAGTCCAGTTTCTCCCCATATGAGTCTGGGTCCCTACAGTCTCACCCAGAATTGGAGTTCAGACCAGTCAGGAGCTTGTGTCTTCCTTCCTATTAAAATAGACAATCGAGTACTCAGTTGCCAGCCCTTTCCACATGTGCCTCCATACCTCTGCACTTTATTTACGCACCTCCTCTGAATCTCAGTGTGCTTTTCTCTTTCCTTCTAGTTGTAAAATTTCCACTCAGCCAGCATTCCTGTGGTTCTGGATGATGTCTTTTAGTTGTAGTTTTGTCTTTTAGTTGTAGTTTTGAAGTAGTTGTGCGAGGCAGTAATTTCAGGTGTTTACCTATGCTGCCATCTTGGTTTCTCCAGACAATTTCATTTTTGCTGAAATAAATCATATAGATTTTATTTTAGTGAACTTTTTTTGGCCATATTCTCCCTTAGTTTTTATTTACATAAAAATACTTCATTTTGCCTCTGTACTTGAAAAATAATATGTTTCTGAGACATAGAAATCTAAGCTGACAATTGTTTTAACTCTTTTTCTTAAAAAAAAAAAAAATATTTTTCTATTATATATATTATTGATTTCAGAGAGGAAGGAAGAGGGAGAGATAGAAACATCCATGATGAGAGAGAATCATGGATCAGCTGCCTCCTGCAAGTCCCCAACTAGGGATTGATCCCACAAACAGTTCATGTGCCCTTGACCAGAATTGAACCCGGGACCTTTCACTTCGTAGGTGGAACCTCCTATCCACTGGGCCAAATAGGCTAGGGCTTCTCTGAACTCTTTTTAAAAAATTCTTTATTGATTAAGGTATTACATATGCAATCCCCCATTGCTCACCCAACCCTGCATCAATGCCCTCATGACCTTGTTAACTGTGTCCATTGGTTAGGTTTATATGCGTACACACAAGTCCTTTGGTTGATCTCTTCCCCATTACCCCACCATCCTCTACCTTCCCTCTGAGGTTTGACGGTCTGATTGATGCTTCTCTGTATCTGGATTTGTTTTTGTTCATCAGTTTATGTTATTCATTATATTCCATAAACGAGTGAGATCGTGTGATATTTATATTTCTCTAGCTGGCATATTTCAATTAGCATAATGCTCTCCAGTTCCATCCATGCTGTTGCAAATGGTAAAAATTCCTGTTTTTTTTGTTTTGTTTTGTTTTGTTTTTACCACAGCATAGTATTATATTGTATAGATGTACCACAGTTTTTTAATCTACTCATCTGCTGATGGGCACTTAGGCTGTTTCCAAATCTTAGCTATGATGAATTGTGCTGTTATGAACATAGGGGTGCATATATCCATTCTAATTGGTGTTTCTAGTTTCTTGGGATATATTCCTAGAAGTGGGATCACTGGGTCAAATGGGAGTTCCATTTTTAGTTTTTTGAGAAAACTACATACTGTTCTCCACAGTAGCCGTACCCATCTGCATTCCCACCAGTGGCGCACAAGGGTTCCTTTTTCTCTGCATCTTTGCCAGCACTTGTTGTTTGTTGATTCATTGATGATAGCAATTCTGACAGGTGTGAGATGGTACTGCATTGTCATTTTGATTTGCATCTCTCAGAGAATTAGTGACTTTGAGCATATTTTCATATGTCTCTTGGCCTTCCTTCTGTCTTCTTTCTAAAAGTATCTAGTTAGGTCCATTGCCCAGTTTTTGATTGGTTATCTTCCTTTTGTTAAGTTGTATGAGTTTCCTGTAAATGTTGGAGATTACACCCTTATCAGTGATAACATTGGCAAATATGTTCTCCCATACAATGGGTTTTCTTGTTGTTTTGTTGATGGTTTCTTTTGCTGTAAAAAAGCTTTTTATTTTGATATAGTCCCATTGTTTATTTTATCTTTAGTTTTTATTGCCCTAGGAGCAGTATCAGTGAAGAAATTGCTTTGGTATATGTTTGAGATTTTATTGCCTGTTGATTCCTCTATTTTTTTGGTTTCCCATCTTATGTTTAAGTCCTTTATCCATTTTGAGTTTATTTTTGTGTATGGTGGTCTAGTTTCTTTCTTTCTTTTTTTTTTGCAGGTTTCTGTTCATTTTTCCCAACAACCATTTATTGAAGAGACTGTCTTGACTCCACTGTATGTTCATGCCTCCTTTGTCAAATGTTAATTGAGCATAGTGGTTTGGGTCGATATCTGCGTTCTGTAACCTATTCCATTGGTCTGTTCTTGTGACAGTACCAGGCTGTTTTGAGAACAGTGGCTTTATAATACAGCTTGAAATCTGGTATTGATATCCCACCTACTTTGTTCTTCTTGCTGAGGATTGCTGTGGCTATTTGGGGTCTTTTTGTATTTCAGATGAATTTTTGGAGAATTCTTTCTAGGTCTGTGAAATATGCCATTGGTATTTTAATAGTGAGTACATTGAATCTATAGATTGCTTTGGGTAGTAGGGAGATTTTAATAATGTTGATTCTACTAATCCATGAACATGATATGTTCTTCCATCTGTTTATGTCTTCTTTTATCTCTTTTTTCAGTATCCTATAGTTTTCTGCGTATAGGTTTTTTACCTCCTTAGTTAAGTTTATTCCTAGGTATCTTATTTTTTTTGGTGTGATGGTAAATGGGATCGCTTTTTTAGTCTCTCTTTCTGTAAGTTCACTATTGGTGTATAGAAATGCCATAGATTTCTTGGCATTAATTGTGTATCCTGCTACATTGCTGAATTCATTTATTAAGTCAAATAATTTTTTTTATGGAGTCTTTAGAGTTTTCTATGTACAGTATCATGTCATCTGGGAATAAGGACAGTTTTACTTCTTTGCCAGTTTGGATGCCTTTTATTTCTTCTTCTTGTCTGATCAAAATGGCTAGTAATTTCAACACTATGTCGAACAGGAGTGGTGAGAGTGGGTGTCCCTGTCTTGTTCCTGTTCTTAGGTGAAATGGTTTTAGCTTTTGTCCATTGAGTATGATGTTGGCTGTAGGTGTGTCATATATGGCTTTTATTATGTTAAGGTATAATCCTTCTATTCTCACCTTGCTGAGAGTTTTTATTAAGAAAGGGTGTTGGGCTGAGACTTGTTTGGCTCAGTGGATAGAGCGTCGGCCTGCAGACTGAGAGGTCCCAGGTTCAATTCTGGTCAAGGGCATATACCTTGGTTGTGGGCACATCCCTGGTAGTGGGTGTGCAGGAGGCAGTTGATCGATGTTTCTCTCATCGATGTTTCTAGCTCTCTATCCCTCTTCCTTCCTCTCTGTGACAAATCAATAAAATATTAAAAAAAAAAAAATGGGAAAATGGCAAAAAGTAATAAATGAAGTGACTAAAAAAAAGGTGTTGGATTTTTATCAAATCCTTTTTCTGCATTAATTGATATGACTATGTGATTTTTATCTCTCAATTTTTATGTGATATGTCATATTTATTGATTTGCAGATATTATACCATCCTTGCATCCCCAAGATAAATCCTACTTGGTCATGGTGTACATGACCAAGCAGGATCCAGCAGTACATCTTTCTGATGTACGGATCCAGCAGTACATCTTTCTGACGTACTGCTGGATCCGATTTACTAGAATTTTGTTGAGGATTTTGGCATCTATGTTCACGAGGGATTTTGGCCTGAAATTCTCTTTCATTGTGTTGTCTTTATCTTCTTTTGGTATTAGAGTGATATTGGCTTCATAGAATAAGCTTGGAAGTATTCCTTCCTCTTGAATTTTTTGGAATAGTCTGAGGAGGATAGGTTTTAGTTCTTCCTTGAATATTTGGTAAAACTCCACCTGTCCATGTGCTTTTGTTTGCTGGAAGCTTTTTGAAGACTGTTTAAATTTCTTCAGTAGTTATTGACCTATTGAGTTGTTTAGACTTTTCCTGATTGAGTTTTGTAAGGTTATATTTTTCTAGGAATATGTCCATTTCCTCCATGTTGTCTTATTTGTTGGAATAGAGTTTTTCAAAGTCTTTTTAAACCATACTTTGTTTTTCTGTGAGGGTCTGTTGTTATTTCTCCTCTTTCATTTCTAATTTTGCTTATTTGGGTCCTCTCTCTTTGCTTCTTGATAAGCCTTGATAGAAGTTCATTAATCTAGTTTATCCCTCTCCTCTCCCCAGTTTCTCCCCAGTCTCCACAATTCTCAAAGATTAAAATCATATCAAGCATCTTCTCAGGCGACAATGGTATAATATTAGAAATAAACTACAAACCTTCCATTCTTTTCTGGGCTGACATGTTTCTGTTGAGAAACCATTTGGGAGATCCCCTGTATGTAACTTTCTATCTCTCTCTTGCAGGCTTTAAGATTCTCTCTTTGTCTTTGGCTTTGGGGTAAAATATTCTGAATATGTCAATTAAATCCATCTGATCTAGTGAGTCATTTAGGGCTGCTGTTTCTTTGCTGATTTTTTTTTTTTTTGTCTTTTTTTTTGTCTACAGGATTTATCCAGTGATGTCAGTGGGGCATTAAAGTCCCCTACTATGATTTTATTGTTGTCAGTCTCTCCCTTTATATCTTCCAGGAGATTACAAAAAAATGTATTTGGGTGCTACCGCATTGGCTGCATATATGTTTATCAGGGTTATATTCTCTTATTGTATCAATCCCTTTATTATTATGAAGTGGCCTTCCTTATCTCTTGTTATGGCCTTCACTTTGAGGTCTATTTTGTCAGATATAAGTATTTTTACCCCAGCTTTTTTTTTTTTTTTTTTTTTTTTTCCATTTTCACTTGCCTGAAATATATTTTTCTATCCCTTCACTTTCAGTCTATGTGAGTCCTTTGTTCTGAGGTGGGTCTCTTATAGACAGCATATATATGGGTCATTTTAAAAATTCATTCAGCCACTTGATGTATTTTGATTGGAGCATTTAGTCTGTTTACATTTAAAGTTATTATTGATAGGTATTTGTTTGTAGCCATTTTAAAAAATATATTTTATTGATTTTTTACAGAAAGGAAAGGAGAGAGATAGAGAGCTAGAAACGTCGATGAGAGAGAAACATCCACCAGCTGCCTCTTGCACACCCCCGACCGGGGATGTGCCAACAACCAATGTACATGCCCTTGACTAGAATCGAACCCGGGACCTTTCAGTCTGCAGACCGACGCTCTACCGCTGAGCCAAACTGGTTTCGGCAGTTTGTAGCCATTTTTATTTTTTGTGCCCGGAGCAGCAGCAGCCAGGCCCGGAGCAGCAGCACCTCAGTCCCTTGCATAGCTTTCAGTTTTCTTCTCCCACTTTGCTGTCGTCTGGGCAACTCTCAGTCCTTTTGTGTGAAGGGACACAGGAGCTTCTCTGAGTCCATTGTGATGACAGACATAACACTCTGGCACCCGAATTGGCTGCAATGCTCCTTCTTTCCTTTCATTTTGAACCTAGAATTCGACTCCACAACACTCTGGGTCTGGCTTCTCTGGGCCTGGATGCTGCTCCGGGCCTGGCTGCTGCTGCTCTGGGCCTGGCTTCTCTGGGCCTGGATGCTGCTCTGTGCCTTACTGCTCTGTGCCTGGCTGCTGCTGCTCCGGGCCTGGATGTTCCAGGTCTGGCTGCTGCTGCTCTGGGCTGGCTGCTCTGGGCCTGGCTGCTCTGGGCCTGGCTGCTCTGGGCCTGGTTGCTGCTGCTCCAGGCCTAGATGCAACGGGCCTGGTTGCTCTGGGCCTGGCCGCTTCGGGCCTGGCTGTTGCTGCTCCAGGCCTGGATGCTCTGAGCCTGGAAGCTCTGGGCCTGGCTGCTCCGGGCCTGGATGCTCCTGGCCCGGTTGCTGCTGCTCCGGGCCTGGCTGCTCCGGGCCTGACTGCTGCTCTGGGCATGGTTGCTCTGGGTATGGCTGCTGCTGGCCTGGCTGCTGCTGTGGACCTGGCTGCTGCTGCTCCAGGCCTGCCATTCTTCCATTTCTCCAGCTGGTCACATTTTAAGAGCCCCATCGGTCCCTCATTGCTCTTATTAGCATGTTAATTGTTGACTATTAACTACCCAGTACCTCCTTCCCGTGGTTTTGGATGATAGATGTCCTTCACATTAGTTTTAATTTTTAGATTATTGTGGGAGCAGAAGACCAGTTTCTCACCTACGCCGCCATCTTGGTTTCTCCTACAACCCATCTTTTATTTTGTAAATGTGTTGTACATGTTTTATAATCTATATCTAATAATTCTAATATATGATGTCTTTAGAAGTCTAAATCTATTAACTGTTTCAGCTTTACTCTCATTAATTATGACTTGTATCACTGTGTACCAATTGCCTTTATTGTAAATTTAAATTTGGTCGATCCTAATCTGTAGGAATTCTACTAAGAAAGGTTTATGGGAGCTTCTGCTACCAAATGGGGGTGTACTCAACACATGAGCATTTTAACTCTTTTCTAAAGTTCCAACTCAGGTCAGTACTGCCTGCAGTCAGCTACTCCACCTGCTGCTGACTATAGTCAAGTGACTTCCTAAATATGAAGTGTCAATTTCACTATTTGCCCTCAGGACACATTCTTCTGTTGCACTTGTTTGCTTACTGTTCCCTATCTGGTTTCTGTTCATCTTTTTGTTTGTTTTTAACTTTTTATTCTAAAACTAGAGGCCCAGTGCACAAAATTTGTGCACAGGCCCAGCCTGGCCTGTGCCCTTTTACAGTGCAGGAGCCCCATGATTGATCATCCCAAAGAAGTAGGCCCCATGCACCCATTTGGGGCCCCTTGATGGATTGCCACAAAGAGGTAGGTCGGAGTCAGGGGTCCCGCCTCTGCACCAAATGGAGCTGTGGGACCCCAGGCCCCACTGTGTGGGGCCATTAGGACCCATGGCATCTCCGCACAGTGCTGCCATGACCCACCTCTGCACTGTACATGCAGTGTCAAGTCCCCACCCACCTGTGCTCACTTTGCCACACATGCAGTCCTGCCCACCCACATGAGCCTGCTGTGCACGCAGCCTCCTGATAATGGATTGTGACAGTGTGAGGACATCATGGTGTAAGGGTGTGATGACCATTTGCATATTAGCTCTCTTATTATATAGGATGATTTCATATATACAGAAAAGTTATAAGAATAGTACAAAAGACTCATGTAGTCTTCACTGGAATTCCCCAACTAACATTTTACCACATCAGTGTTCTTTGTTCTCTCGCCCTCATTGCAACTTGATAAAGGGCTGCTTCTGAGCAAGCCAAACATAGTCGGGTGTTTAGAATCTACCAAATTTCATTCTTATGATAGGTACTGCATCTTTAACAAAAAGTGTTACATACTGAATGTTTTAAAATTTTAGTACCTTCCACAATCATTCTCCTGCTACAGCTTGCCATAGGCTCCACAAAGCATTCTAGACACAGGGTGGTAGAGCTACTTATGGTGTACACCAGAGAATTTTGTCTTTCTCTGGGCTCTACTCACAGAGGTCATATTGTAGGTTTATCCCTGGAGCAGCATAAACACATGTATTGTATGTGCTTCTCTCTTAGTTATAGGTGTGAGGAACACCGGACTTGGTTGAAAAGTCTGTAAGGAAGATACTCCAAAAGGTCAAAGGCCTTTAGGGGGATCTTGCTGAAGGCGGCAGACCCTGCCTTGACTTTTCCCAACAAGTCTGAGCCCCTGGGTATTTTACTGGAATCTTTATGTTTAGTCTCTAGATGTCCTTGCTTAAAGGACACTACAGATGCCTGTGTCTTCTCAAGGATGCTTACCCTGCTGATAGTATCTAATAGTTAATTTAGTTCAAGCTGTTGTTACAATAAAAGCCTAAAGAGGCAGGCGAATGGGGCTGTTTGGTTTCTCAAGCCAAGCAGTCCCTCAGCCCTTTCTTTCACAGAAATGTGTGTCAGAGTAATCATTCATCCATTTCTCAGGGTCTGCTGGTCAGCCCTGGCAAGTGGTGCCCCATGTGAGGACAAAGGAATGCAACAAGGCAGTGTGGATTCCTAAAAAAAAAAAAAAAAAAAAAAAAAAAAGAGTAAGAAGATGAAAGTACATGTGCAGTAAGTCATTGGAGCCCACTGGGAATTTCTAAGTTTGAGAGGAATGTTTCTCAGCTGAGGTTTTATAATGGGACAGTTATCCATAGAGCAACAGCAAAATGTCAGAGTGCTTACACAGTTATTAAAAGCAGGCAGTGTCTCGGTTACAAAAGAACAACTAGCCTGTTGCAGACTGTTTTAATTTATAATCCTTGGTTCCCTGATGCTGGAACACCAGACTTTAATCTCTGGAACAAGTGGGCAGGTTTTAAAGAGAAATCTAAGCCCAGGGAAATGAAAACCTTTGTCATCATTAACTATGTGGGCTCTTGTTCAAGCTGCACTATGCCCATTTCATATTGAGGATCAAAAGCCTACAGAATGCCAAGAGGATTTACCACTGCCCCCTCCTCCTGAGGCAGAGCCTGTAATACCTAAAGCCCTGCTGCTGCTGGGGGAAATAGTTCCTGATCCTCCTCCTCCAGTGTGGGAGGATCCACCAACTAGATCCTCAGTTATGGAATCCTGTGCCAAGTAAGCCATGTTAGGAGAGCTTTTGGGTTGCCCAGTTATGCAAGATCAATAAGGTAATAGAATTCATGAGCTGCTTTTCTTTAACACTTTTAAGGAAATAAGTAAGAGTATTAGAGAAAATGGGGCTAATAGTCCATTTACAAAGCGACTTCTTAATGCCTTTTCTAAAAATTATCACATGACTCCTTGGAGCTGGCAGATTTGGGCCATAAAACCTCTGGACACCAATCAACATTTATATGGAGAGCAGAATCTAATGAGATCTGTGAACAACAGGCTGTTTATGGGTGTTCACTGGCCACCCCCACTGGGCTGCATTCTGGCTGTAAGTCCTGTGTACTATAAGACATCTTCTAAAAGATCCATGGAAAAGACTCTGATTTATTAAGTTTTGTCTGAGGGTTGTGTGCACCTGTAAATATACATAGAGTGTCTCTGTTGATTGTTGTTTTGTATCTTTGTTATTTAGTTTAATTTGTTTAGAGATGAGGCATATTTCACTTTGCTAGGGATCCCAACTAGTTGTAGCAGGCTGAACACATGGTAGGGACTGCAGGAACTGCAGGAACTTCCCAGCAGCTGCCAAGAATTCTTAATCTTGGGGACCCTTCCTGCTCTCCCTCTTAAGGAGTCAGCCACTGGAAACTCTTAGCTAATGAAAATTCTTGTCTGTCTCTAATGTAACTTGGTTACTAATTGATGTTATTTGCAGGACTTAGTTTGTACTTCATCATTTTATGAACATAGGGAACCTTCCATCTCTGCTGTTTGGTTTCTCAAGCCAAGCAGTCCCTTAGCCCTCTTTTTCACAGAAATGTGTGTCAGAATAATCCATCCATCACTCAGGGTCTGCTGGTCAGCCCTGGCATATAGGAAGTGCAGATTTTTGAAATTTGACCCTTTGGAAGGAATATTTTGTCATGATCCAGATTATGTAACCTACAGAAACTTCACTAGGTAGCAGCCCTATGTTTTTTTTGTTTTTTTTTTCTTTTTCTTATATACAGTATATGTTTTATAAAGACAAGTATGGATAGATACTTTTTTGCTTTCCATTATATTATTAATTATTGTCACTAATGGAGAGTGCTAGAATGACTTTCTGTGGATGGTAAAATGGTAAAGTCACCAGCAGATAAAACCTGTGACGTGTATTTAGAGAATCAGCATGTCCTGTAAGCTTGTCTCTGTTTATGGAATGAAGAAAAATCAGGCAGTAAGTCATCTAATAAATATATTCACATCAGGTACCAAAGACTATACAGGCATATCTCATTTTGTTGTGTTTCTCAGAGACTGTTTTTTACAAATTGAAGGTTTGTGGTAACCATGTGTTAAGGAAGTCTATTGTTACCATTTTTTTTTCAAAAGAATTTACTCATTTCCTTATCATATTCTTATAATTCTCACAATATGTCAAACTTTTAAATGTCAAACTTTTAGCACCTATGGATGAGGACAATGGGGGGTGGGGAGGGGGTGGAAGGTGGGGTGGGAACCTGGTGGAGGGGGGAAGAAATGAGGAACCTTTGTAATAATATGAACAATAAAGATTGATTTTTTAAAAAAGAACTTAAAAAAAATAAATAAATGTCAAACTTTTAAATTTATTATTATATTTGTTATTATGATTTGTGATTCGTCATCTTTGATCTTACTATTATAATTGTTGGAGCACCATGACCCATGCCCATATAAAATGGCAAACTTAATTGATAAATTTTTGTGTTCTGATTGTTCTTTGCCTCTCTCTCTCTCTCCCTGGGCACAACAATATTAAAACTGAGACTATTGAAATTAGGAAAATTATTAATCCTACAATCTGAAAACAAGAGTTGCACATCTCTAACTTTAAATCACACGCTGGAAATGATCAATCTTAGTGAGGAAGGCATGTTGAAAGTCAAGATAGGCTGAAAACTAAGCTTCTTGTGCCAAATAATTAGTCAATGTGTGAATGCAAAGAAAAAGTTCTTGAACAAAATTTACGGTGCTACTGTAGTGAACCATAAATGATAAGAATGTGAAACAGCCTTAATGCTGATATGGTGAAAGTTTTAGTGGTCTGGATGAAAGATCAAACTAGCCACAACATTCCCTTACACCAAAGCCTAACCCAGAGCCAGGCCCAAGCCTGAGGGAGATGATGAAGCTCCCGAAGAGAGGTTTGAAGTTAGCTGAGGTTGGTTCATGAGGTTTAAGGAAAGAAGCCACCTCCATAGCATAGAAGTGCAAGATGAAGCAGCAAGTGCTGATGTATAAGCTATTGTAAGTTGTTCAGAAGATCTAGCCAAGACAATTAATAAAAGTGGCTACTCTAAATAACAGACTTTTAATGTAGACAAAACAGTCTTTTATTGGAAGAAGATGCTATTTGGGACTTCTACAGATAGAGAAAAGTCATGCCTGGCTTCAAAGCTTCAAAGCTTAGTTTGTACTTTTATGAACATAGGGAACCCTCCATCTCTGCTGTTTGGTTTCTCAAGCCAAGCAGTCCCTCAGCCCTCTTTTTCACAGATATGTGTGTCAGAATAATTATCCATCTGCTGTTTGGTTTCACAGGCTGACTCTCTTGTTTGGGGCCAATGCAGCTGGTAACTTTTAAGTTAAAGCCAATGCTCATTTACCATCTGAAAACCTCAGGGCCCTTAAGAATTATGCTCTGTATACTCTTCCTGTGTCCTATAGATGGAACAACAAAGCCTGTATGACAATACATCTGTTTCTAACATGGTTTACTGAGCATTTTAAGCCTACAGTTGAGACCTACTGCTCAGAATAAAAGATAACTTTCAAAATATTCCTGCTCATTAACAATGTACCTGCTCACTCAAGAGCTCTGATAGAGATGTATAGTAAAATTAAGATTGCTTTTGTGTCTTTAACACAACATCCATTCTACAGCCCATGATCCAGGAGTAATTTTCACTTTCAAGTTTCATTATTTAAAAATGCATTTGTAAAGTTGTGACTTCCATGTGTACTGATTCCTCTGATGGATCCAGATTGAAAACAGTAAATTGAAAACTTTATGGAAAGGATTAACCATACTAGATGCTAGTAAGAACATTTGTGATTCATGAAAGAGGTAAAAATATCAACATTAACAGGTGTTTGGTAGAAGTTGACTCCAATCCTCATGGATGCCTTTGAGGGGTTCAAGACTTTAATGGAGGAAATGACTGCAGATATGGTGGAAATAGCAGGAGAACTAAAATTAAAAGTGGAACAAAAGATGTGACTGAATTGCTGCAATGTAATGATAACACTTTAATGGACAATGAGTCACTTTTTTATGGAGTGATTTCTTGAGATGGAATCTACTCCTGGTTACTATACTGTGAAAACTATTGAAATGACAACAAAGGATTTAGAATATTACATAAACTTAGTTGATAAAGCAGTGGTAGGGTTTGAGAGGCTGACTCTAATTTTGGAAAGTTCTATGGTGTGTAAAATGCCATCAAACAGCTTCAGAGAATTTTTTCATGAAAGGAGAGTCAGTTGATGGGGCAAACTTCATTGTAGTTTTATTTTAAGACATTCATGCACCTCAGCCTAGCATGCATCCTCTCGCAGTCTGGGACCCCTCAGAGGATGTCCGTCTGCTGTGTCTAAGCCTGCAGGTGGACCTCCCCTGAGGAGTCCTGAGCAGGCTCGCTGCTCCTGAGAGCTGCCTCAGAGGTGGGAGAGGCTCCTACCACCACTGCTGCACTCGCCAGCCATGAGAATGGCTTCTGGCTGAGCAGCATTCCCACTGTGGGAACAAACTGACCAGGGAACAGCTCCTGCACTGAACGTCTGCCCCTTGATGGTCAGTGCGTGTCATAGTGACAGGTTGTTTCACTGTTCAGTCAATTTGCATATTAGGGTTTTATTTTATAGGATTGGCACAGCCATCCAACCTTTAACAACCACCACCCTAATCAGTCAGCAGCCATTAAAATTAAAACAAGACCCCCCACCAGTAAAAAGTATTTGACTCTCTGAAAGTTTAGGTGATGGTTAATATTTTTTAGCAATCAAATATTTTTAAATTAAGGAATATACATTTAAAAATATGTTTTTCTTGATTTCAGAGTGAAGAAGGGAGAGGGAAAAGGAGAAACATTATTGATAGAGAATTATTGATTGGCTGTGTCCTGCACGCCCCAAACTGGGGATGGAGCCTGCAACCTGGGTATGTGCTCTGACCGGGAATCGAATGGTGACCTTCAGATTCATGGTCAATGCTCAACCACTGAGCCACACTGGCCAGGCAAGAAATGTACATTTTTATTTTATTTATTTATTTATTTATTTATTTATTTATTTAAATATATTTTATTGATTTTTTACAGAGAGGAAGGGAGAGGGATAGAGAGTTAGAAACATCGATGAGAGAGAAACATTGATCAACTGCCTCCTGCACACCCCCTTCTGGGGATGTGCCCACAACCAATGTACATGCCCTTGACCGGAATCGAACCCGGGACCTTTCAGTCCGCAGGCTGACACTCTATCCACTGAGCCAAACTGGTTTTGGCGAAATGTACATTTTTAGATCTAATGTTGTTGCTTACTTAATAGACTACCATATAGTGTAAACAACTTTAATATGCACTGAGAAACCAAAAAAATTGTGTGACTGGCTTTTTAAAGATATTCACTTTATTGTAGTGATCTGGAACTGAAACACAATATCTCTGAGGTGTGCCTATATTCCTTTTCTCTAGTAGAGAGACCACATCTTGAATAGTAATTGCATTTAGAGTTATTATCAGATTCAGTTTATAATAATATATTGCTAATATCTAAGCCTCTCACTTTTTATACTTGCCCAACTGGAACACTAAATGTAAATATAAAATAAAGGATCAATCTTGCATCTCTCATGTGGATAACTTTTCTGATATATCATTATTATTTAGTGTGAGTGAGAACTAAATCCAGGTTTGCATGAGGCTACCTGCTAAATTATTACAGTCTCAGCCAGCTGGCTAAGCTAACACACTGAATGAAAATTCCTTTATAACTGAATCCTTACAAGTAAATTAAACTAGATCTAAAATTATATCCTGCTCATAAAATAAAATTCCATACTGTTCTCCATTAAAATTAACATAAATTAGTTATGTCCCACATATTGAATGCTATATAACAGTTAATAATTACATCTTGATGAAATGGAACATTTTCTAGGACTACATCAATTCATAAAACTGACACAAAAGAGGAAGAATTCCCAAACAGACCAATAACCATGGAAGGAATTCAAATAGCGGTAAAAAATCTACACCTGAAGATAGGGAGGGTGGGGGTAAGGGGGAGTAATCAACCAAAGGACTTGTATGCATGCATATAAGCATAACCAATGGACACAGACACCAGGGTGGTGAAAGCATGAACGGGAGGTGGGGGTGGAGGGGCAAGGGTGGATAAGGACACATATGTAATACCTTAATAAAGAAAAAACAACTACACCTAAGAAAGGCATGAGGCCAAGACATGTATATGAGGTCAAAGACCACATGGTCCAATGTTATTTTAAACATGCACAAGTATGGCAATTTATTAATTTGTTCTATGAAACCAGCAAAATCTTGATACCTCACAGACTGGATAACTTTCCTAAAGAAAACTGTAGAGAAATATTATTTTCAAATATATACAAATATATGCAAAGTCTATTGGGAGGCAGGCTCTATGGGACTTGTGTTTCTGCATGTCTGGCAAACAGGTACTAACTGGCCTTTTGCTCCAGACTATATTTTTTAGGATGTTTGTAGGTGAACAACCTTGGGAGATAGTGACAGAAACTCCATCTGGAATAATGAGCAGGTTTGTTTACTGTCCAGTGTAATGAAAGTAAAGTCTCTCTCAGTATATATATGTAAAATATTAAATGCACTACATAGAAATATCTATCTATATATATAAAAGCCTTATATACAAAGTGTCCCCTTGGGAGTTTGATCAAATGAGAGTTCAGTCACTTACTATGACGTGCGCTGACCACCAGGGGCGACTCGGAATGAAGGAAGGTCCAGGCTGGCAGCTGCTAGGGACCCTACCCATGCAAAAATTTCATGCACTGAGCCTCTAGTATAAGTACATATATAGTATAAATATATATTATATAAGTATATAATATAATTATAACATATTTTCCCTTGCCCACCTCTTACCAGCTATTAAGATGTAATATTTAGAAAATCTAAACATTGCATATCAGTGCAGGAAAATACAGATGAGTTAAGGAGACACGACACACCTACATATTGGAAGTTAAAATACTATCAAGAGGTATTTCAAAGCAAGGGGGCGGGGGGAAGCACCCTAAATAAAGTTTGGGCAATTGGAGTTCATAAAGAAAACATAAATTTAGTTTTTTCATAATTTTTAATGTATTTTATTGGCTTTTAGAGAGAGGAAGGGAGAGGGATAGAGATAGAAACATTGATGAAAGAGAAGCATCATGGATTGGCTGAGTCACTCTAACATGCACAAATATATTCATATATAACCTTTCTCTCTCAATAGCATTTGCATAGTATCTGTTTACCTGCCTTCTATACTGTAACCTTTTAAAGTCAGTTTATTTCTGTTGTGCTTCTTTTGCATAGTGTATTGTGGGACTTTGAATTGTGGGGCATTCTGAAAATCTGGCTCTTAAATGGGTAAGCTCATCGCATCCACATTTACTGTCACACAGATAAGTTTGATCTCATTTCTGTCATCTTATTTAGTTTTCTTCTGTGCTGTTTTGTTGTTTCATTTTGTTTGTTTGTTTCATTTTTACACTTTACTATAAGGACTGTACTTCTTCCTCTTCCTCTTCTTCTCCTCCTTCTTATTCCTCTCTCTCTCTCTCTCTCTCTCTCTCTCTCTCTCTCTCTCTCTCTCTCTCTCTCTCTCTTTCTCTCCCCCTCTCCCCTCATTGATCTAGATTTGATCCTGCTGCTTGAACTTAGATCTGCTTCATCTTCTGCAAAATGGAAAGCATAATATTTATTTATATCTAATGAGGTCTCACCTTTGCTCCTGCCAACTTTTTGGGAACCTTTACTAGGCTGAACTCTTTTTCAGATCCTGAATTCTATTCTTCAGGCCTCAGAAGAGGAGAGCACCCCTCTTCCTCTGGGCTCTGTCTGCCTCCTGCTAACTGTGTAATTGGTTCCTGTCAGAACAATGAACTCCTAGCCCTGACTGCCTGACCAGCTTTTGCAAGGAAAACAGGCTGCTGTTTGGCTTGCTTTTGAAGCTCTAAAGATTTTCTGCAACAGGAACAACTACACAACAGGCAATTCACCAACCAACCAAAATCCCCTAACTCCTAGCAAAACTGTGTGGAGAAGGGCTCAAGGCTGGTGAGAGCAGAGCCAGAGCCTGGATACAACTGCTTCGTCACAAGGCTCAACCCTTATCTCATTTTACTCCGGTATTGGAGGCCACCTTGACCTTCCTTCTCCTGGGTCTCATCCTTTATCTAGACCAGAGGCACAAGTGCCTGCATATAGAGAGGGAATGTGGCCTTGAGCTCCTCCTTAAGGCACAGGAATTTGGACTTGCTACCCTGGAAGCAACTCCCAGTACCTGTGTGACCTCACCAATTGGGAGGAGGCCCTCTTACTAGCACATCTGCTCCTCTCTGCACTGAGGTGTGGAGGTGCTGGGTACCTAGTCTCTCTCTTGGAAGCCCTTTTCATTGCTTCCTATATAGGGCCTCCCTCTCATTGGAGGCCCAATCCAGAGGAGTCAAAACCCTCTCTTCTTTCCTAGGTTTGACCTTAGGAAGCAGGGGAGAGCTGCTGCTCACCCAGACTCCCAAACTTAGGAATATTTCTACTCTGAGACAGAGTGCTGACTCTCCAGGTTGGTATTTCAGAAGATTTCCAAAGCTCTCCCTGGAGGAAACTCCATTCTCTGACATTCAAGGTGTTTTCGGCCTCCCATTTGGGAGATTGCCCACACAGATAAAAATACTCCCAGAGTACCCTACAGCAGTCTTTCATTCCTCCACCAAAATCCCTGATAAGGAGGGCAGGGGGCTTCCTCTTTCTAATTCCCCATGTCTGGTGAAGGGACTTCTCTCAGCCTGAGCTAGCCTCACTGAGCCCATTCTTGGACAAATGTGCTCACCCTATGTAAAATGCAGTTGGCAATACCCAGCGTTGAGCAACAAATGTGCTGCTGAGAGACCGGGTTTAGAAAGCTGTTTCAGTCTGGATTCTAAAGCTACATATAAGCTACCCTGATCTATCATATTTTATCCATGTTTGGGATCAGTGATCACTGAGTGGAAGAAAAATTCTATCAAAAGAATTCAGGTGACATGGGAAGGAGCGTCTTATTGTCAGCTCCTTACAGGAGGTCAGAATACCTGGAAGGAAAGGTCTGGGCCCCAGACCCCCACCTCTTCCCTGAGGAGCCCTCATCCCCTTTTACCTGAAAGGATCTCTCCAGAACAGACTTAAGAGGCAGAGTGGTTCTAGACCAAGCGTTAGCATTGGGCCAAATCCCACACTAGGCTAGTTTCTGTACTACTTAAAAGCTAAGAAGGGTTTTTACACTTAATTGTTGGAAAAATCGAAAGAATGCTCTTTCATGACACATGAAAGTTATGTACAATTCAAGTTTTGGTATAAATAAAATTTTATTGGAACACAGCCTCTCCCATTTATGTACCCAAGGCTGCTCTGGGGTGCTCTCTACAGAGCCAAGCAGTAAGCGCAGACCGTGGGATCCAAAATCCTTTCTCTCTGCCGTTTTACAAAGTGTGCTGTTGGTCAAGGTCATAGCTGAAATGAAGTCCTTGTTCTGATGTAGCAGATTAGGGTTTGCAGGTAGGCAGACCTTTGTTCAATTCTCAGTCAGTTAAAAACATATTATTGCTACTTTATTTTGGAGAAAAGGCCAATGAGTTGGCCAGAGCAGCCATGTACACAGTAGTGTTTGCTCTGGAGAATTTTTTTTTTCTTTTCTCTTATCTGTTTTTTAAATTTCGTGGGGATGTTCTTAGTTACTTTTAAAAGGAAATTGGGAAACTTGTGAAACACTGATGAGAGGCTGCATTCGAGACTCACTCAGCTCCCCTGCAGGCACCAGTGCCACCTAATTGTTTGCTCCACACAAAAGGTGGATCAGAGAAAAATCGCTGCTTTATTCTTCCCCTTTACATCATCTCCCCTGCACCTGGGGAGTCTGGATGCACGGAGACCCAGCACAGCGCGCAGCTGATGATGGGTTACACCAAAGCGCACCTAGACACAAATCCCTCCCAGATCCAGGAGATTTTCTGTAGCTTAGCTAGATTTCTAATTGTCCTGCCACCTGTACTGAAATGCACAGTATGTGTTAATCTTGAATTCTTTTCTGTTTCCATAATCTTGGTAAAGTTTCCTGCACTCAAACAGTAAATCCAGTTTGGTCCATGGGAGTTAAAAAGGGAGCCAGCTTCACTTCCACGCTTTCCAGCATGCAGGCTTCTTTGGAGCAGTGTCTGGGCGACAAAAAGCTGGCAGAATTTCCCTCTTTCCTGTGGTCCCTCTTTCCTGTGCTATGCCTTCCAGGCTGAAAGCGTGAGTTCACATGTCTGTTGTCTTATTACAAAGTTTCCATCATTTCAGAGGAGTTTAGAAGGAAACAATAAAGGTTTCCACATATTTAGCACCAGGCCCTCTGCTCTCTGCACAAACTGCTCATAGATAAATGACAACTTGCTTATTTATTGATTCCCAATGGCATTGAGGGTACAGAATGAAAAGATAGATGCAGTACTTGTTTTTGTAACCTTTTTTGGGGGGAGGGGACATTTTTTTGTTTGTTTTGTTAATCCTCATCTGAGGATATTTTTCCATTGATTTTTAGAGAGAGTGGGAAGGAGCAGCAGAGTCAGAGAGAGACAGAAACATTGATGTGAGAGAGACACATCCTTACATGATTGGTTGCCTCCCACACGTGCCCTGACCAAGGCCAGCCTGCAACCGAAGTACATGCCCTTGACCGGAATTGAACCCAGGACCCTTCAGTCCTTGGGCCAATGGCTCTATCCACTGAGCCAAACCGGCCAGGGTTGGACATTTTTTAAGGCAACTGTACTTGAGTTTGCCATTTGACCTTAAGCAAATTGTTCAAACATCCCTTTCCTCCCACATGAAACTGGGATAATACATTACCTGTTGTGCTATTTTGTAAAGCTGTTTTAGAGACTTTAATGTGATAAAATATACTGAGTGGCCAGATTATTATGATCTCTGAACACATAATAATCTGGCCACTCAGTTGTGTGTGTGTGTGTGTGTGTGTGTGTGTGTGTGTGTGTGTATTAGAGGCCCAGTACATGAATTTGTGCATGTGTGGGTCCAGCTAGCTTGGGGAGGGGACATGAGTAGTTGGCCAGCCTGCTTGCTGGTTGAACTCCTGGTCAAGGGGACAATTTGCATATTAGCCTTTATTATATAGAATATACACTGAGTGGCCAGATTATTATGCATTCAGAGATCATATTAATCTGGCCACTCAGTGTATGTAGTCATTTCTAAAGAAGGTAGAGGATTTTTTTCCTTTTTTTTTTTTAGTCCTCACCTAAGGAGTGATGATATTTTTCCCATTGATTTTTAGAGAGAATGGAAGGGCCAGGAGAAGAAGAAGAAAAAGAAGAAGAAGAAGAAGAAGAAGAAGAAGAAGAAGAAGAAGAAGAAGAAGAAGAAGAAGAAGAAGAAGAAGAAGGAGGAGGAGGAGGAGGAGGAGGAGGAGGAGGAGGAGGAGGAGGAGGAGGAGGAGGAGGAGGAGGAGGAGAAGAAGGAGGAGGAGGAGGAGGAGGAGAAGAAGGAGGAGAAGGAGGAGGAGAAGAAGAAGAAGAAGAAGAAGAAGAAGAAGAAGAAGAAGAAGAAGAAGAAGAAGAAGAAGAAGAAGGGGGAGGGAGGGGGAGAGAGAGAGAGAGAGAGAGAGAGAGAGAGAGAGAGAGAGAGAGAGAGAAATATTGGTATGTTAGAGACATATCCATTGATTGCCTCCCACTCATGCCCTACTGGGGCCTGAGATTGAACCTGCAACTAGGGTACATGCCCTGGACCAGGAATCTGCCCAAGACCCTTCAGTCTGTGGATTGATGCTCTAACCATTTAGCAACACTAGCCAGGGCAGGTAGCGGATTTCATAAGTGAGCATGCCCAGTCCTCTTGAAGAAGAGTAGTCCCTGTGCTTTGATTGCCCCTTCTCTGTCCCTATGCTACCTACCCCAAAAATTAAAGGTGGGTTTTCTTTAGTTGGAGACCTTGAATTGTCTTTAAGTTGCTTGATTAATCAGATTCAGTTTCTTCATCTGGAAAGTTTAATCTTAAAACAATATGTATATAGGTATGTAAGTTGTTATCCTACTACTATTTTTTGCAACTTTCTATGACTCTAAATTATTCCCAAATAAATTCTTTTTAAAGAAATATATATATATATATATATATATATATATATATATATATATATATATAACATTTATTTATTTATTTATTTATTTATTTATTTATTTATTTATTTTACAGAGAGGAAGAGAGAGGGATAGAGAGTTAGAAACATCGATGAGAGAGAATCCAAGATGGCTGCTCGGGTAGGCAACTAGCCGCAGCCGCACACAACAATTTTAATAAAATACAACTAAAATATAAAATGGACATTACCCAGAACTACAGGAAAGTCGACTGACTGGAAATCCTACAACAAGAAGCAAGGAGAAAACCAGAAGGAGGCGCGGAGGAGCTGTAAAAGCCCAAGGTACGGAGACGCAGCGCACGGAGAGGACGGAGCCGGAGAGGAGGGAGGCCGAGTGCCTGGCGGGCGTTCCCTAGCGGGAAGGAGATAAACACTCCGACTGTGCTGGGCCCCCAACTGCTCTGAACCCCCGTTCTGGGCCAGACCCTGGGGACTCAGGCTCAGCCATAGGGAGCTGGGCTGTAAGTCGGAACCCCGGGGAAGCGGAGAAAGGAGGTCCCGGAGGCGCGCACACTGCCCCCAGAGAAGGGACGGTCGGCTGTGCCGCGGGATTGCCCTGACGGGAAGGAGACTGGAGCTCCAGACTGCTCTGAACGCCACCTCCAACTCCACTTCCAACTGAACTGAACCCCAATACCGGGCTCATTGGGGGAGAGCATAGACTGTTTGGCAGCAGGCGAAAATCGAGGGCACCTTTCTCTCAGAGGCGCCGGCAGCGAGCACTGAAGGACCCGCATAGGGCGGGGCTGACGGAAGCCAAAGCTGCAGGCTCCACCCTGAAACCCCGTCCCATCTGTAACTGCGAAATGCGACAGCAAAATAGATCACAAACGAAAGAAATGGAGGACAAAAAGCGTCTGGATATAGAGTTCAAATCTACGCTTATAAGGTTTTTCAAGAATTTCCTAGAAAAGATGGATAAGGCCTATGAGGATATGAAAAGAGATCAACTAGAATTAATAAGGAGCCAACAAGAAATGATAAGGGATCAACAAGAAATAAAGAATACATTGTCTGAAATAAAAAATATTCTACAGAGTCCTAAAAACAGAAGGGAAGATCGCAAGAATCAAGTCAAAGATTTGGAACATAAAGAGCCAGAAGACACTCCTCCACAGAAGCTAGAAGGCAAGAGAATCCAGAAAATTGAAGATAATGTAAGAAACCTCTGGGACAACTTCAAGCGAACCAACATCAGAATTATGGGGGTTCCAGAAGATGAGAGAGAGCAAGATATCGAAAACATACTGAAAGAAATAGTGACAGAAAACTTCCCCCACCTGGGGAAAGAATTTGACTTACAAGTCCAGGAAGCGCACAGAACTCCAAACAAAAGGAATCCAAAGAGGACCACACCGAGACACATCATTATTAAAATTCCAAGAGCAAAAGATAAAGAGAGAATATTAAAAGAAGCAAGAGCAAAGAAGGTAGTAACTTATAAAGGAGCACCTATACGATTGTCAGCTGACTTCTCAACAGAAACCATGCAGGCCAGAAGGGAATGGCAAGAAATATTCAAGGTGATGAATAGCAAGAACCTACAGCCAAAAATAAGCTACCCAGCAAAGCTATCATTCAGAATCGAAGGCCAGATAAAGAGCTTCACTAATAAAAAAAAGCTAAAGGAGTTCATCACCACCAAACCAGAATTATATGAATTGCTGAAGGGGGTTCTTTCAGAAGAGAAAGTAAACAAAGATAAAAATTATGAACAACAAATACGTAATTATCAACAAGTGAATCTAAAAACCAAGGAAATTAAAAAAATCTGATGAACAATATTAACTGTTGAATATAATAGAATCAGAGGTATGGAAGGGGAGTGAACTGACGATTCTTGGGGAAAAGGGGAGAGGGGGGCGTGGGAAGAGACTGAACATAAACTGTGCACCTATGGATGAGGACAATGGGGAGAGGGGAAAGGGCAGAGGGTGGGGTGGGAACCTGGTGGAGGAGAGCAATGGTGGGGGGGGGGGGGGGAAGGAACATTTGTAATAATATGAAAAATAAAAACTTATTAAAAAAAAAAAAAAAAAGAAACATCGATGAGAGAGAGTCATCGATCAGCTGCCTCTTGCACACCCCCTACTGGGGATATGCCTGCAACCAAGTTACATGCCCTTGACTGGAATTGAACCCGGGATTTTCAGTCCACAGGCCGACGCTCTATCCAGAGCCAAACCGGTTTCATCCCAAATCAATTCTTTTAATTATATGCAAAACACTTGACATAATGCCTAACATATTTTAGAAGCTCATAGAGGATAGATTAAAAACATAAGTAGGTGAAAGTTCTTTTGTGCTATAAGCATATAAACTTGAGCTTTAGCATTATAATATTATTATTAATACTATCTGATACTATTATCTAACAGCAAACCAACTAATATTTGTGGAATACTTACTATCTACTGACACTATTTTAAGTATTATTTAATTCTGAAAACATATTTAGATGGTAGCTATGATTATTATCCCCATTTCATAGATGGGAAAACTGGGAAACAGAGAGGTAAGATAACGTGTCTAAGCTCACAAAGTTTAGAAGTTCTTATCATTAGCTAAATTTGGGAAACAATGACTTTAGATTATATTTTCCAGAGGCACCTAATAGAAAGCATTTGGTGGAGGCAGTTGGGGAGTTTCCAGCAAGGAATAAACACATCACATAAACAGGGTCCAGTTATCAGCCAGGTGACTGACTACCTCAGCTGGAGGAGAGTAAGCCCCGGGAGTTCAGTAGTGTGATTAATGTTGATGAAATGGAGGAAGTTGTCTAGAGATGGCAGACTCATGGAGCACCTAGGGCTAGTGAAAAGTTGACCCAGGGGAAAGAAGCTTTAACAAGACTTGCCTCTTTAGAAGACTGGTAGTGGCCAGCAGAGGGTTGATGACCACTGCATTAGCACTGTTGGAAAAAGGCTTGAAGAAAACAAGCTCACTGATGGAGCAATGCATCTTTGTTTTCAAGGACCCAGCTTCTCCCCAGCCTTCGGTTGCAGAAAGGGCTTGACCTTTCAGGAGAAACCCAGCCTCCAGCAATGGGTCTCACCCTTAGAGGCTTTGATAGGACACAGCACATGACTTGCAGGGTTTGGAGCTAGCAACCGAGCACACACAGAATAACCTTCCCTACGTGACTCTCTAATCACATCTCAATCTGCACATCTATGGCAGAGGCTTCTGCTCTTCCCAGTGAGTCTCCGGAGATAAGCCCATCAGCCAAGGCCAGGAGGTAGTCTAATGGCCATTTAACACTTCAATATCAGAGGCATAATAAAAAAGTACCTTTATTGGTGGAAACTATTTCTCTATCATTTAAAAATATTTTCACTTTACTAATTAACACAAAATTCATGAGACCAGAATTGGGGAAATTCATGAGTTCCATATGATAGTGCCTTCTTTGGGTGGTTTCACTTTCCATGGCTTCAGTTACCCACAGTCAACTTAGGTCCAAAAATATTAAATGGAAAGTTCCAGAAATTAACAACTCATACATTTTAAAATATATATATATTTTATTGATTTTTTAACAGAGAGGAAGGGAGAGGGAGAGAGAGTTAGAAACACCGATGAGAGAGAAACTTCAATCAGCTGCCTCCAGCACACCTCACATTGGGGATGTGCCCACAACCAAGCACAACCAAGGTACATGCCCCTGACCGGAATCGAACCTGGGACCCTTGAGTCCGCAGGCCGACGCTCTATCCACTGAGCCAAACCGGTTAGGGCCAACTTGTACATTTTAAACTGCATGCTGTTCTGTGTGGTGTGATGAAATATTGTGTCTTCCCATTCTGTCGCCTGGGATGTGAATCATTCCTTTGTCCGTGTCTCCACGCTGTCACACTCCCCACCCAGTGGTGTCTTAGTGTCCCCCTGGGATATCAGATCCACGTCCTGTGTCACAGGGCTGGTGTTCAGTCATCTTTCTTTACTTAGTGACAGCCCCACGGTGCAAGCGCAGTGATGCTGGGAATTCAGACGTGCCGCAGAGAAGCTCTAAGGCACTTTGCTTAAGTGAAAAGGTGTTAGTTCTCCACTTAATAAAGAAAGAAAGAAATGTATACTGGGGTTGGTAAGAATGAATCTCCTATCTGTAAAATTGTGAAGAAGGAAAAAGAAGTTCATGATAGTTTGCTGAGAGAAAGACCACATTCACATAATTTGTATTGCATATATTATTGTAATTGTTCTAGTTTATTACATGCTGTAAATCTCTTTCTGTGTCTAATTTATGTTAAACTTTATCATAGGTATGTATGTATAAGAAAAAACAGTATATATAGGGTTTGGTACTATCTGGGGAATCTTGGAACGTATTTCCCATTGATAAGGGGGGACCACTATATATTTTATCATCTATGGAGTTATGCTTTAGGAGGCATCATTCATTGGCATATATAATAAATAATTATATGGATAATTAAATTATCCTAATAAATTATTTTAATAATCAGATGCAGGTTCCCCACATACCCGCCTTCGAACACAATGGTTTGGGCTGTTGATGTGTTAGAAATGTCTGAGTACTTGATAGAGATGCCCTGGTCTGACCTGGAAGGATCTGAGCAGAGGCCTAAGGAAGGTGTCTAGACCCAGAATTTTAAAAGCTTCTTCCAGTGATTTTTGGATACGTGCAAAGTCTTAATGGATTTCATCGTTTTATTTTTCCATAAGAACTTGGCAGCATTGGGGCCAGCCCACCGCTGGGGCAGCTCATTCCAGATCTCCCTCACCTAATCCTGTGTCAGCTTGTGTGCCAGTGTGTTCACTGCCCATCCCATATTCCACTTGCCCTCAGCAGGCATCTCAGCTGAGTCACTCCCCCTTGCCTGGGAGGAGACCTAAACCTTTCTTCCTGAGTAGCATCGGCCATCCACAGGCCTGGCTGACCTGGGCTGTCCTGGTTTCCACTGACTTTTATCACAGCATGTGGAGTCCTGAGCTGGCCCAGGGAAGCCCCTGTGTTCCAGACAGACTCCTCCTGACCTGCACTGTGTGCTTGCAGCCCGATTTCCTCTTGAGAGTCAGGATCAGTCACCCCAAACAGTACAGTGACCCCTTGCCTGTTGTCACTGGAGTGAGGAGCCCAGAGTGCTAGGTGGCAGCCCCAACTTCCACTTCAGTGGGGCTCTGCTGTGTTCCATGTGGAAGTGTCCTCCATGGGGGCTAAGACCTCTTGACCAGCAGGGCCCAAAGTTGTGGGGTGGGAAGCAAAATGCTGGCTACAGATCAGATCGAGGGACAGAGTGAGAGGAGTCACTCCCACGTCCTTTCCCGAGGCCCTGCTGTGACATCCTGGCTGAGGGAGGAAAGCAGCACCCGGCCATTGATGAGACACACAGTGCTCCAGCTCTGTCAGGCATTGCCACTTAGTTGATGATACAACTGAGTCCTCACAATACCATCAACTGTCTATGAAGCCTCTCCTTTAGAATGATAGGGAACATGATAAAAGAAGTGAATACTGCGATCATAACCCTATTGCAGACCTCATTTGCTATAAAACAAGTTTTTTGGTCAGAAGCTATGCTATGTGAGTAAAACTGAATGAAGCACTCAAAGCTTACAGGTGGTGGTTTTAGCAGAAGCACATTCATAAGCAGAATGCGTGTCTTTCAGAAAGAACATGTCATGGCAGTGGCACTATGAAGCTAATTTATACAAATATATTCTCTTGAAAAAAATTTAAAATACAAAATATAGAGAGTAAAAGGGGAAAATCCCAAGGTACTCTCCTCCCTTACCTTTTCCCCCTCCCCTCTTGAACAGTCCCAAGAATCTCACCAGAGCTGTTTGACTAGCAGTCATTGGACTTGTGTTCACTCTGTTTTTTTTCTGTGCATTTGCACATTTATGTGCACATCCAAAGGAAGCTTTTTTCCTTTAAATTTGAATGGGCTCCTATTACACATACTGTTTTAAAGTTGCTTTTAGAATTTAATTTTTTTTCTCCCCGCTAACTACTAAAATACCATTTTGATGTGAGGGACGATCTGTGTGAGATCTGTCTCTCTGTTCTCTCCAACCACCTCTATGTCTACGTCCGATCTAGGGCTGCATCTATGTATGCATCCATGCTTCCATCCACATCTCCTCTCTGCCAAGTTCATCATGTCTATGTCCAAAGAAAGCACTGTGAGACAACGAATAGCCATGGACACACGAGGGAACCCAGAAAACAACATAATTGGTAACTTACATTTATTTTAATATATTTTTCCTTTTTTATTGAATTTATTGGGATGATACTGGTTAATAAAATTATATAGATTTCAGGTGTACAATGATATAATACCTGATCTGTATCTTATGTGTTCACCACACCAAATCATGTCTCCTTCCATCACCATTTATTCCTCCTTTATCTTCTTCTACCTCCCCCCACCCCTTTTCCCTCTTATGATTACCACACTGCTATCTGTATCTGAATGTTTTTTGTTTTGGTTAGTTCCTTAATCCCTTCACTATTTTCACCCAGCCCCATTACCTTCCTTCCCTCTGACAGCCATCAGTCTGTTCCCTTATCTACTCCATTCTTCTGCATTACTCCTCCGGTAGCCACTTTCTGAATTTTTGCTATGATCATTCTATTGTTTTAAAATATATATATTTTTTATTGATTTCAGAGGAAGGGAGAGGGAGAGAGAGAGAGATAGAAACATCAATGGTGAGAGAGAATCATTGATTGGCTGACTCCTGCATGCTCCCTTCTGGGGATTGAGCCCTAAACCCAGGCATGTGCCCTTGACAGGAAGAGAACTCAAGATCCTTCAGTCCTCAGCCAACGCTCTAGCCATTGAACCAAACCAGCTAGGGCTGTTGCTTTTGTTTTAATAACTTAAAAAAAATTAAAATAGTTTAAGACTCAGAAAAAGATACAAAAATAGTACAGAGAGCTCCAGTCAGAGTTGATTGCCAAAGCCAGAAAGTTAAGGTTGGTATAATATAAGAAACTCACGTATAGACCTTATTTGGCTCTCTCCAGTGTTGAATGTAGTGTTTTGTATTAATAGACATGAGATTTTATAATGTATAGAGTGCTGTAGCCATCAGCACAACCAGGAAACAGAACTGCTCCAACCCTGCAACTCTGGCCACCAGTGATCCTTCCCATCACTGCAATGCTGGTGCTTAAAGAATGTTATGTAAATGGCATCAAGCAGAGTATAACCCTTTGAGATTGGCTTTTTTTCCTTCAGCATAATGCCCTTGAGATCAATCCAAGTTATTGCATATGTCAATAGTTTACTCCTTTCTAGTGTATATGAGGTAAGTTTCAATCTCTCTGGGATAAATATTCCAGATTGCCATTGCTGAGAGAGGTAAATGTATGCTTATCTTGATCAGAGACAGCTAAATTGTTTCTCAGAGTGGTTGATCCATTTTCCATTCCCACCTGCAACGAATGAGAGATCAACTGCTCCACATCCTCACCAGCACTTGATGCAATCAGTATTTTCGCTTTTAAACCATTCGAATAGGTGTGTAGTAATATCATAGACTTAATTTGCATTCCCCTAATTGCTAATGATCTTTTTTAAAAAAAAATTTCTTTATTGATTAAGGTGTCACATATTTGTTCTCAACCCCCCATTCCAATCCCCCACCCCTACCCACTCATGCCCCCATCCCCCTATTGTCCTTGACCACTGGTTAAGCTCATATGTATGCACATAAGTCCTTTGGTTGATCTCTCCCTTTTATCCCCACCCTCCCTTTGAGGTCCAACAGTACGACCCATGGCTCCTTATTTCTGGGTCTGTTCTTGTTCATCAGCCTATGTTGTTCACCATTTCCCCCAAATAAGATCATTTCCTACTGGAAATATACTTATAAGAATAAAAAATGAGACAAACTATAATTGTTATGCTGAAAGGCATATAAATCAGTCTGTAGTGAGTTTCTTTCTGGGCCAACAGTTCTTCTGAGACCCAATTTCAATGTCAAACAGTTCTTTATGTGTACATGTCAGCAATGATATTTCAGTTCTGGATGGTGGACAAATGGTGGTATGCAGGTCCAACTCTCTCTGGTTTGGTCCTGGGCAACCTGCAGTGATGCACAGCTGCTGACTGCTATTATGGCAAGGCGTCGTCAGCGTCTTCCATCTCTGGTCTGCTTCTCTTCTGTCTTCATGGTTGGAGTAGTCCTGTCAATTCCTCTCTGTTGCCAGAATCCACATGGTCTCGGAGTTGTTTTCTGAAAATATAGGAACATATTCTCGACCAAAAGTTAATAAAGGAATATTTTCTATAAATTTGACTTGGGATCCTTTTTCATTTTTTGCCCATATGATTTTCCTCTGGCTTGTTTTGACACCATGTTGCTAATGATCTTAAACATCTTTTTATATGCTAATTTGCCATCCATATATACTTTGGTAAAGTGTATTTTCAAGTGTTTTGCTTGTTTTCTAATTATATTATCTCTTCCTTACTGTTGAGTTTGGAGAGTTCTTTATATGCACCTGGAGGTAAGTTCTTTCTTGAATGTGTGGATTTTGTTTGTTTTTTTGTAAGGCAAATATCTTTACTCTGGCAGAAGGATGCGCACACACATGGTCTGGGAACATGTGCACTGAATGTGTGATTTTCAACTATTCTGTAATAATCTGTGGCTTGTCTTTTTATCCTCTTAATATTCTTTCACAGAGCAACAGTTTTTTAATTTTGATAAATAGCAATCTCAATATTTTCTTCTTAAAGATCATACCTTTATTGTTGTGCCTAGAACTCTTAACCTAAACAAGAAAAAGAATACTTTCTCCTGTTTTCTTAGAAAAGTTTTATAGTTTCAGCCCAGCCGGAGTGGCTCAGTGGTTAAGCATTAACCTATGAGCCGACCAATGATTCTCGCCTCTCATTGATGTTTCAATCTCTCTCTCTCTCTCTCTCTCTCTCTCTCTCTCTCTCTCTCTCTCTCCCTTGGTCTTTGAAATCAATAAAAAAATATATATTTTTAAAAAGTTTTAAGTTTGGCTTTTAGGTTTATGATCTATTTTGAGTTCATTTTTGTATAAGGTGTGAGGTTTAGGTCAAGGTTCTTTTTCACCTATATTTTTGACACCATTTGTTATAAAGATTCTTCTTCTTTTACTGAATTGCTTTTGCACTTTAGAGAAAAAAAATCAGTTGACAAAACTTTGCGTAGGTCTATTTCTGGACTGACTCTCTATTCTCTGGTGGGATCTAAGTTTGCTCCTCTGCCAATACCACACTTGCTTAATTATTGTATAATGTCTCAAATCAGGCTGTGTGATTCCTTTCACCTTATTCTTTCTCAAAATTGTTTTTGCTATTCTAGTTCCTCAGCTTCTTATGTAAATTTTAGGATCAGTTTGTGTACATATACATCCTACAAAAACTCCTGTTGGAACTTTGATATATCAAAGGGATCATTGACATTTTTACTACATTGGGTCTTTTAGTTCATGAACATAGTATATCTTTCCATTTTTAAAGTTTTTTTTTCTTTTTTCATCAATATTGTACTTATTTATTATAATTTTTTTTTTAAAAAAAGAAAAAGTTCGTTTAGAAAGTTACAGAGGCAAAAGAAGGGCCCTTGGAGCTTAGGAGAGAGAAAGGTAAGGGTAATCCTCTTGGGGAAAGATGAAGTGGAAGGAAAAAGCACCCATTTTTGTAATTTTTAGCATATAGATCTATGCATGTTTTGTTAGATTTATACCTACTATTGTCTTTACTAAAGCAATTATAATAGTATTGTTTCTTTCCAATTGTTCATTGCCAACACTGATTATTAGCATGGTTGCTTTTAGTGTGTTGGTTTTGAATATTGAGAAGCTGCTAACTTCATTTATTATTGTAGTTCTTGGTCTTTTTTTGTTGGAAGGGTAGATTTCTTTAGATTCCCTAGACAATCATTCCTTTGCAAATAGGAACATATGATTTCTTTCTTTTCAATCTGTACACTTTTAATTTTCTTTCCCTTCATGAGAATATACACCAACTTACTTATTCATTCTCTGTTGACAGGAACCCACTTTTTACGTGATCACTAGTACCTCTTCTGTTACCAGTACAAGTCCACACTCTTCATCCAAATCCCTGGAGGTCAGCTCTGTTTGGGAATTCTATTTTTTTTTTTTTTTTTGGATTTGAGAAAGTTAATTTGTTGCACTTAATAAATATTTTATAACACTCTCAGTAGGATCTGGACATTATCCTGCAATCAAATACATTAGTGGTTGTTTTGTTTTTTCCAAAGAGATAAATGAATATTCACACTAAGTGAGATGAAGTCTAAAATAAACCTCACATCAGTTCTGGTCAGGTTTTGCTGCAAATGACTGTATTAAACTTAGGAAAAAACTTTCTCTGAGAAATTTTTGGATTTTGGAATTCCAAATATGAGATTGCAAATTTTTATTATTTTACTTAGAATTTGGTGTTTCTTTGAATCTATCTCTAAAAATCAATCAATTAAAAAAGGTGTACAATTAAATGATTTTTAATATATTTATAGAGTTGTGCAACCAATATTGCATTCAATTTTAGACCATTTAATCATCTCAGGAAGAAACTCTGCACCCGAGGCTATTACCTTCCAGTTCTTCATTCTCCCCAATCCTGAGCAATCACTGATATATGCTCTATGTCCTTATATTTGCCCATTCTGGACACATAAGAGTGAATAGCTCTTTAGCATAATGCTTTCAACACTTATTCATGATACCATATATACTTCATTCCCTTTTATGATTAATATCCCATTGTATAGATATATTACTTTTGTTTATTTGTTTGTCAGCTGAGAGATATTTGGATTTTTCCATTTTCTGGCTATTATTATTTAAAAAATATTTTTATTTATTTCAGAGAGGGAAGAAAAGGAAGAGAGTTAGAAACATCAATGATGAGAGAAAATCATTGATTGGTTGCTTCCTGCACACCCCCTACTAGGGACTGAGCCCAGAACCCAGGCATGTGCCCTGACCAAGAATCAAACTGTGACCTCCTGGTTCATAGGTCAATACTCACCCACTGAGACACGCTGGCAGGGCTCTTTCTGGTTACTATTAATACTGTTTCTATGAATGTTTGTGTGTAAGTTTTGTATGGCCATATGTTTTGAATTCTCCTGGGAGAATTCTTAGAAGTGAAATTGCTGGGTCAAAAGGTATGCCCATTGGAAGAAGGCCAGGTCATTTTTCAGAGTTGCTGCACCATTCACAACTGTGTCAATGACCATGGAACCTTCTATAAAACACACTTGCATTTTCTTTTTCAAAGAAAGAAAGAAAGAAAAAAAACATAAAGGAATAGTTATCGGTTCCAATTTTATGTCTTTTGCACTTTTTATTGATAAAATGGGAATAGCCAGCAGTACCATCTAGAATTCTCTGCCAGACACACAGGTCTGTGCTTGCTAAATACCATGAGCAGAATTCTTTCACAGAAGCTCCTTGAACCTGAAACACAGCAGTACTCGGTGACCACGGGTCCTCAGTCTTAGGGAAGCCTTAATGAAGCCTTGGCCAGGGAGGCAGAAGTGATACAGGAGTATGTGGGGTCTGCCTCCAACCCTCAATTAAAGAGTAGTTTATGCAACATGCCTTCTTTTTGAACCAGAGCCAGGGTCACTGTTGAGTTGAGGTAACATTAATTATTTTTCCGCTTGTCGGATTCCATGAAAAAGATGTGAAAATGGCCTGTTTATGAAAGAGTACAGGCAGAGGCTGTGAGCTGATTATGTCAAACCTCGTCAGAGCTTCCTTGGTGTGGGAGGTTATAATCAACAAAGCATGGCAGCATCTGTGCCCATTACAGGAGGAGCCCCTCTGCCTAGCTTGCCCGCAGAGACAAGAAGCCAGCTTAACCCCTGCTGGACTGAATTGGGTAGACTGTGTGGAGCAAAGAATTTTTATTTGAATCAATTATGTAGTACACAGTTAGGGGACAGAGCATCCAAGAAGGTCATTGTCCTTTGTTTTGTTCCCTTGAGAGAGCAACCTCAATTCTTTCTGTGACTTGGGCTGCCATATAGATGTGTCAAGGTGCAGCGTTGCAAAGCTTGAAAGATACAGAAATAAGCTTTAAAAAACAAGTGAGAAAACCTCAGAGAACATTAGCAGGGAGCCTCACACTTTCTACATAGATGGGGCTTAGAGACTGTGTTCTGGTAGAAAGAGGTGTGCAATTGCTAGATTAAGAAATCTAGTCTTATCAGCAGCTGGTGATACTCTGGGGAAAGTAAAACTCATCACCCAATGTTGTCCTTGGGAATGATTTGCCCTAAAGATCATCCAATATGTTGGATTCAATTTATTTTTTTATAACCAATAATTATGTCCCCTTTCTTTTGCTGAAATGCAATACATTGGGGGGAAAAGAGCCACTTATATGGCCCTAACTAATTTGGCTCAGTGGGTAGAGCCTCGGCCTGCGGACTGAAGCGTCCCAGGTCCGATTCCAGTCAAGGGCATATATTTTGGTTGCAGGCACATACCCATAGGGGGCGTGCAGGAGGCAACTGATCATGTTTCTCTCTCATTGATGTTTCTAACTATCCCTCTCCTTTCCTCTCTGTAAAAAAAAAAAAAATCAATAATATGTATATTTTTTAAAAGCCACTTATATGCTGACTATAAAAACATCATATGCCATAAATATAAAATAAACTATTATTGATGTGCAATGAAATAAAGAGCTTATCACCAGAAACAAAAATAAACTCTATCACTAAACACGTTGTTTATAGTTTGGCTGAAATTTTTTTCACAGCCACACTTTCTTTTTTGTTTGTTTGTTTATATTGGTTTAATATAATGTCAAATGTAAGTTTTCAAAGGGAAAGGACATTGTATAGAATATAGAGACACAGCATCATACCAGCGGGCCCACAGGAGGGGTGGGAGACCCTTTTCCCTGGGAGCAGCAGCTCTAATCCGAGGGATGGTTCCTGGCAGAAGCTGGGCAGCCAGTAGCTTCCTCATCCAGCCCCAAACTTGGCCCCTGCTGTAGCTCAGTTCCCATTCCTGTGCCTCCCCATCTCCCAGCTCCTTATAAAGAGCCCCAAGAGCTAAGACTGAGGAGAGGAGCATATCCCTTGGGGGCATGTGCCCCATGTCTGGGAGAAGAAACATACACCACTGAACACCCAGCACATGGGAGAGAGAGAGATACCATGGGAAAGGGAGCCGCAGGCACCTCAAGAGGTGAATGGGCTGAGCCTGAGCCAGCTCCAAAGGAGGCACTGCTTCCAGGTGTTCTTTAAAAAAAGAAGAAAATCATACACCCGAAGGGGATTGGAAGGGTCAGTGTGGGAAGTTACCCCATTTATATCCAACATTGTAAACACATGTCTATATTAATGTGCTGGTGTTTGCATGTCTCTGTACCTTGGTCTGGGGGCAGGATCTCAGGAGCCTTGTCCTGCTACCCACCCTGGGAACAGACCTGAAGCAGGGCCTGGGCCTCAGCATCCACTCTGGCACCAGAGGCCTGTGTGTGTGCGCGCATGTGCATGTATGCAAATATGAACATGGGGAACCTGTGTGCAAGTATAATATGTACAAGCAGTAGGGTCACATACCAGCAGCGGGCAGGCAGGACTGCGTGAGGCAAGGCCTGCCTGGGGTGGCTGCTCACAGGTTGATTCCTGCAGGTTTCCAGGTGCCATGATGGTGTTGCTCTGAGGGCACAGCTTTTTGGTACCCAGTCCAAGCCAGCGCTCCTCAAAGTGCATATGACAGCCCCTGATGGACGTCAGGAGCGTCCACGTGAGTCCAGGCCCCACTGATAGCTGCTCTGTTCAAGTTTCCTGACCTGAGCCTTCAGGGCCTCAAATGTGGTTACAGCTGAACCTTCCATTAATTCTTGATGTCGCTGTTCTTGCAGGTCTTCTGCATGGCCTCATGCTTGCTCCTCTCCTGGTTGCTGGTAGAAGGGATCTCATCGCTGGCCCACCCAGAGAGAGACTCAGGTGTGATGTGTGTGCTGGGAGGGTCGCTATTTAGAACGGCACCTTTCTCCTCGGCTTCACCAGGCTGCTCGCCTGTGCGGGGATGACGCCAGTCTCTGTGTGGCTTCCATACTCCAGTGTCATCTCCACCCATATCCAAGCCAGCATCACGGTCAGGACTCCCTCAGCCGCTGCACACGGTGAAGCCAGAAACACCTCCCAGGAGTGGCGGCCCATATCCTGTCTGCCCGTATCCCTCATGCTTCTCCGAGCGTTTGCTTTTCTCATGCTCAACATCCATGACCTCCCCCTGGGCCATGCAGGAGCCTTTCTTCTTCGGAAGCGATGCTCCACCTGCCTGCTCATCTGCTCCGATGCTGCCGGGGGCGGCTGCACAGGGGACACCTGCCCTTCGTCTCGCTTCCTCCCTTTCATTTCCCCCATCGGAGCATTCAGTGGGTCTGCGATTGGCTCACACTCGCAGCAAGGTCTGGTGTCTGTGAGGAGGGCAGCCATCGGTACGGATGAGTGTGACGCTGTGGAGAGCCTCCTGCCCTCCGGATGGAAGCAGCAAGAGGAGGTGCTCGGAGCGCCTGGAGCCATGGCGTCCCTCAGAAGGGCATGCTTGGCAGTGTCGGTGTGCTTTCTTCTTTACTTCTCTAGTCTAGGACTCCATTTAGCCAGATCTCAAGCTGTTCTGAGCGATGGTTGTTCTGTATTTTAGTTGTAATTTTGATGTGGTTGGGGGAGGCGGCAAGTACCAGCATTTACCCTCACCGCCATTTCCCACAGCCAGGCTTTCTTAGAGAAGGAAGCAGGATGTCGATATACATTCTGGCACAACTTCCTTACCTCGTAGCTCACCAGCACTTCAAATAGCTTTGCTCTAGATGAGATAATTAAATAGTCAGAGGTTGAACTTATACAGAGTCAGCATGAATGTGACAGCTGCCAGTGAGGACTGATAGGGGCATGTAACATTGGCAACTTAATTAAAACATATGTGGACTACTATCATTAGTGATGTGATTTTCCAAAATTGTGGTCAAGTTCTTGGTAAATTTCTGAATATATAAAGTGCAATTTTCTCTTAATTCACATTTCTGGACATTTCAGTGCATATTAAACCATTTATGTGTAGTGCAGGATTCAGTTCAAGGTTTGAATCACTGACAGCAGATTTTTACCTCCTAAATGAATGTCCAGAGGAACTTCAAAAAAGTCATGCAACAATCAGAGCAATTCTTCAAGGTGGAACAACCCTGCCTACTGCAAACCTCTAGCATCCATAGTCCCTATGTACTCAATGTCAGTGGTGTTTCCCAATCACTGGCAAACAAGATACGCTGAGACATTTCCTCAGCGTCCTAGAGAAGCGGTGTCAGCCAGTCTAATCCAAATTCCAAACCTCACAGGTGGTCCTAGGAGGGAGGTGGCTTCCCCAAGATCACTTCCCCAGGGGACTCTAGGACCAGAACTGAGGTGCTGGACTCCTAATGCAGTCCCACTGTCCCAGCCCAAAGTGTCCTAGGGTACTGGCCACTCTCAACCGTGCCCATGTCTGCTGACTGGCCATTAATTCACCAATTTTTATGTATGGTGATGGATGTTAATGATACTTTGAAGATAATTAATGTACTTAATTTTTTTCCTTCTTTTCACCCATTCCCCCACTGTCTTTCCTTTGGCAACCATCAGCTTGTTTTCTGTGTCTATGGGTCTGTTTCTGTTTTGTTTGTTTTTTAGATTTCACTTATAAGTGAGATTACATGGTATTTGTCTTTCTCTGGCTGACTTATTTCACTTAGCATAATATCCCCTATGTTCATCTGTGTTGTTGCAAATGACAAGATTTTATTCTTTTTATGGCTGAATAATAGTCTGTCGTATATTTGCACCACATCTTCTTAGTCCATTTGTCTACAATGGACGCCTGGGTTGCCTCCAGATCTTGGCTATTGTAAGTAATGCTGGAATGAACATGTGTCTTTTTGAATTAGTGTTTTTGTTTTGGATAAATACCCAGAAGTGGAATTGCTGGATCATATGGCAGGTATATTTTTAATGTTTTGAGGAATCTCCATGCTGTTTTCCATAGTGGCTGCACCAGTTTATGTGTGTGCTACACTTTACTACAAACGGCAGTGCAGTAGGTGTGGGGCACCAGTGTCCCACAGACACGTGAGGAATGTGCTGTGCCATGTTGGGACAACTATAATATCACTAGGTGACCAAAATATCATTATGTGGCACAAGATTGTAGTTGTCACTCAAATAGTGTTTATTAAATGCATTCCTTAATGAATTAAGTAATCAATAGCAGTCTGCTTAAAGAACTCCAGGTTGTTCTGAGAAGTGGAATGTCTCCTTGTGCTTCTTAGGAACAGAAACGTTAGGGAACTCCATGAGACTTTCCAGCAGAGCATCACAGAGCCCGCAAAAATTTTTAAGCTCCACAAACAGGATGTTCCCAAAAATGTATGTATACACTTTGAATAATTATAAAAGCAGTTTTATTAAAAAAAATTCATTTTCAAAATTGAGCTATCACCTGTCCAAGTGCGTATTCACATTTTGGGGACACCCTGTTATAACACAGGAAGTGGGGATGGGCAGGGGCAGTGGTGTAGGCTGTGCACTGCAGAAGCTACGGCTGCAATGCTCACTGTTTCCTAGAGGTGTGCTTACAGTTGGGTTGGGCTGCCAAGACACACACCAAAATCATTAAATAACAAATAGATTTTGTATTTGTTTTACATGCCAACGGTGCTATGGTTCAAGTTTTGGTATGTTGGTTCATATTATTTTTACCCTTGGTTGGTCTTACTGGCTACTAGTAATAATGCACTAGAGAGTAGATTGTGGGTGTTCAGCAAAATGTTCTGTAATAAAACCTGTTGTTCCAAACCTGCTCACTTTCTGCATATTCCCACTTCTCATCCAGATGCCAGATTCCTGTGCCTTCGCCCAGCCACTTCCTCTTCTACTGCATCACCCTTTCTTTTGCTTTTACCCAAACACTGCAGCTGATCCAGGGCACAGTGCAGATGTCACCTTTTCTCTGTAGTTTGGAGACCTTTCTTGAACAAAATTCTTAAGGGAACTCACTGTCTCTTCCCAGGGCTAAGCACATAATAATAACCAGTAGAATTTTGAGGAATGGATGAGCAAATAAAAACATGGGTGTCTTTCTTGTCATTTAAGTCTCAAAGTCTTGTCAAATATCATCAAATGAAGGTGTTTTCAGACCCACTAATATGGCTATTATTTTTCTTGTTGCTTAGAAAAAAGGTTATTGTAATATGCTGCATTATTACTAATTAGCATTTGAAAAATTTTAATGTATTTTATAGACTGGTTTATTTTTAGGAAGTCGTGACTTAATTCATAAAAATAATGTGATTTGTGGCAACATCAGAGAATAAAAGCATTTAGTATTGCTAATTAGATGATGTTGAACAGGAACATTTAAACACTGAAGATTGTCAGCTATTTTAAAGATAGGACTTAAAAATTTGATAAATAATTCACATATCATAGAATTCACTCTTTTAAAGTGCATAGTTCAGTGGCTTTTAATATATTTGCAAAGTTGTACCATATCTAAGCCCAGACATTTTCATCACTCCAAAAAGATACCCCAAACCCATTAGTAGTTAGTTAGTCCCTCTTAACTCCAGCACCTGTTAACCTCTGATCTACTCTTTGTTCTATGGATTTGTCTGTTTTGGACACTTCATATAAATACAACCATATGACATGCATTCTTTTGTGTCTGGTTTATTTTACTTAGCATAATGTTTCTAAGGTTCATCCATGCTATAGAAGGTATACTTACCAAATTTCCTTTGATGGATATATATTATTCCCTTGTTTAGATACACTACATTTTATCTATTCATTCATCAGTTGATGTATATTTGGGCTATTTCTATTTTTTAGCTATTATAAACAATGAAGCTATGATATACATAGCTTTTGTGTAGACATATATTTTCAGTTCTCTTGGTTATGAACCTAGGAATGGAATTGCTGGGACATATTGTAATTTTCTATTTAGCTTTTTGAGGAACTGCTAGACTTTTTCAAAGTGGCTGTGCCATTTTACATTCCCACCAGCAATGTATAAGATTCCAATTTTTCCTCATTCTTATCAACTCTGGTAATTATCTATCTGCTTGATTCTAGCCATCCTCATAGATATGACGTGGCATTTCATTGTGGTTTTGATTTGCATTTCCATAATAATGTTGAGCATCTTTTTATGTGCTAATAGACCAGTTCTATATTTTATTTGGAGAAATGTTTATTAAAATCTTTAAAATTGCATTATTTGTGTTTTAATCGTTGAGCTGTAATTATTCTTTAAAATTTTTTTTACATTTATTTATTTATTTATTTATTTATTTTAAAATCCCCACCCAAAGGTAGCTTTCCATTGATTTTAGAGAGAGTAGAAGAGAGATGGAAACATCAATGTGAGAGAAACACATTGATCGGTTGCCTCCTGCATGTGCCCTGACCAGAGCCTGGGCTAGAGAGGAGCCTGCAACTGAGGCATGTACTCTTAACCTGAATCAAGCCTGGGACCCTTCAGTCCACAGGCTGACACTCTGTCCGTTGAGCCAAACCAGCTAGAGCTGTAATTATTCTTTTTTTTCTTTTTTAAATAAATCTTTATTGTTCATATTGTTACAAAAGTTCCTCATTTTTCCCCCCTCCACCAGGTTCCCACCCCACCCTCTGCCCTTTCCCCATCCCCATTATCCTCATCTATAGATGCACAGTTTATGTTCAGTCTCCTCCTGCACACCCACTCCTCTTTTCCCCGAGAATCATCAGTCCACTCCCCTTCCATACCTCTGATTCTATTATAGTCAACAGTTAATATTGTTCATCAGGTTCTTTAATTCCCTTGGTTTTTAGATTCACTTGTTGATAGTTACATATTTGTTGCTCATAATTTTTATCTTTATTTTCTTCCTCTTCCTAAAGAACCCCCTTCAGCAATTCATATAATTCTGGTTTGGTGGTGATGAACTCCTTTAGCTTTTTTTTTTTATTTGTGAAGCTCTTTATCTGGCCTTTGATTCTGAGTGATAGCTTTGCTGGGTAGAGTATTTTTGGTTGTAGGTTCTTTTTTTATTTTATTAATTTTTTACAGAGAGGAAGGAAGAGAGATAGAGAGCTAGAAACATTGATGAAAGAAAAATATCGACCAGCTGCCTCCCGCACACCCCCCACCGGGGATGTGCCCGCAACCAATGTACATGCCCTTGACCGGAATCGAACTTGGGACCCTTCAGTCCGCAAACCAACGCTCTACCACTGAGCCAAACCGGTTTCAGCTGACTGTAGGTTCTTGCTATTCATCACCTTGAATATTTCTTGCCATTCCCGTTTGGCCTGCATGGTTTCTGTTGAGAAATCAGCTGACAATCGCATGGGTGCTCCTTTAAAGGTAACTACCTGCTTTGCTCTTGCTGCTTTTAATATTCTCTCTTTGTCTTTTGCTCTTGGAATTTTAATTATGATGTGTCTTGGTGTGGTCCTCTTTGGGTTCCTTTTGTTTGGAGTTCTGTGTGCTTCCTGGACTTGTAAGTCTATTTCTTTCACCAGGTGGGGGAAGTTTTCTGTCACTATTTCTTTTAATATGTTTTTGGTATCTTGCTCTCTCTCATGGGACACCCATAATTCTGATGTTGGTTTGCTTGAAGTTGTCCCAGAGGTTTCTTACATTATTTTCAACTTTCTGGATTCTCTTGTCGTCTTGCTTCTGCGGAGGAGTTTCCTCTGGCTCTTTGTGTTCCAAATCTTTGACTTGATTCTTGTGATCTTCTATTCTGTTTTAAGGACTCTGTGTAATATTTTTTATTTCTGACAATTTATTCTTTATTTCTAGTTGATCCCTTTTAATATCCACATAGGTCTCATTTCTTTTAATGGCCTTTTCTAGGAAATTATTGAAAAACCTTATAAGTGTGGTTTTGAACTCTATAGTCAGTTGTTTTTTGTCCTCCATTTCTTTCGTTTGTGATCTGTTTCCTTGTCTCGGCATTTTTGCTGCTTCTCTGAGTTGGGTCAGCCTCCCAGTTATGTGAGGTGGACACTCTTGGTGCACCCCTTTGTGGACTGTGTGTACAGTCTTTTGTAGTTAAATCTTAATTGTTGTTGGTGTCACTGGGAGGAATTGACTTCCAGGCCAATTGGCTGTGAGGATCACCGGGAGACAGCCTTATTCAAAAGCCTCTGTGCTCAGCTTGGATGGGGCGAAGTTTCAGGGTGGGGCCTACAGCCTTGGCTTCCTGTCAGCCCCACCCTATGAGGTTCCTGAGTCTCAGTGTTCCTCAGTGTCCTTTGGTACTCTCTGCAAGCACCTCTGACAGAAAGGTGCCCTCGAGTTTTGCCCACTACCAGACAGTCTAATCTCTTCCCCAATGAGCCCGGAACTGGGGTTCAGTGCAGTTGGAAGTGGGTTTCAGTGAAGTACAGAGCTTTTGTCTCCTTCCCGCTAGGGCAATCCAGCAACACAGTCAACAGTTAGTCCTCTGTGCGAAATGTGCATGACTCTGGGGCTCTGCCTTTCGCCATTCCCCTGAGTTTCTGCCTTACAGCCTAGAATCCCTCTGTATGAGCCTGGGACCCCAGGGTCTCGCCCAGAACTGGGGTTCAGTGCAGTCGGAATTGGGGTTCAGCACAGTCCAGAGCTTTTATCTCCTTTCCGCTAAGGAACGCCAATCAGGCACTCAGCTGCGACCCCCCCCACCCCTCCCTCCAGCTCTGTCCTCTCCCCACGTGCACATCGTGTCTCTGTACCTTAGGCTTTTACAGCTCCTCTGATTTTCCTTCTGGTTTTCTCTTTCCTTCTAGTTGTAGAATTTCCAGTCAGTCAACTTTCCTGAAGTTCTGGATAATGTCCATTTTATAGTTTTAGTTGTATTTTTTGAAATTGTTGTGTGAGGCTGCAGTTAGGCATTTACCTATGCCGCCATCTTGGTTTCCTCTCTGTAATTATTCTTTATATATTATGGACACTAGACCATTATCAGATATATAATGTGCAAATATTTTCTCCCATTTTGTGAGTCATCTTTTTGATGGTGTCATTTGAAGCACAAAATTTTTCAATTTTTATAAACTCTAATTTATCTGTTTTTTTTTTGTTTCTTTTGCTCTGTGTTGTCATGTCAAAGAAATCATTGCCCAATTCAAATTCATGAAGAATATTTTTATGCTTTCTTCTAAGCTTTTAACATTTAGGTCTTTAATCCATTTTGAGTGAATTTTTGTATATCATGTGAATAGAGGCCCAATTTATTTATTTGCATATGGATATTCAGTTGTTTCAGCACTATTAATTATTAATATTTCCCCAGTAAGTGGTCTTAGTACTATACCTTTGACTTCTAAAATTTTCATTTCTCATAAGACTGAGTATAGTTCCTTTTACCTGGAAAGCAAATATATTTTTTAAATTAAATGTAATTCTGAGTAATTAATGCTCCTTTTGATCTAAGAACTAACACTTTCACAGAGAACTTTACCCAAAAGGGGTAAAACTTTTTTTTTTTTTTTTTTTTTTTTAGGAATGTGAGTACATGACTCTGCTACAGAGTCCCCATTTTTCCTGGATTGAACCAAACCTACTCAGAAATATTGGGAACAGCTTAATCAACAGGGTCAACCAATGTTGTTTTGGTCTCCACTTTCTGGTGTGCAGAGTTGGGCTACAAGGATTCTTTTCCAAGAAGATTTGGAAAAGGGTTTCATTCTCTTCAGTGCTGGTGATCTTACAGGGTGAGCAGACAGAGGCCCAGACACCATTACCTGCGGCTCTACAACCCCAGCACATCTCACCAAGAGACGCTGGCCCTCTTTCCTGCCAAGCCCGGAGATCTTCTCTTAAAGTCTTTTTTTTTTTTTTTTTTTTTTAATATATTTTATTGATTTTTTTTTTTTTACAGAGAGTAAGGGAGAGAGATAGAGAGCTAGAAACATCGATGAGAGAAAAACATCGACCAGCAGCCTCCTGTACACCCCCAACCGGGGATGTGCCCGCAACCAATGGTACATGCCCTTGACCGGAATCGAACCTGGGACCTTTCAGTCTGCAGACTGACGCTCTACCACTGAGCCAAATCGGTTTCAGCAAGCCAGGAGAAGATCTTACAATCGGACTCTAAGAAGACCAGCTACTTGATCTAAATGGGAACAAAAATGAAATTTGTTTGCCTAAAAGTATCAAGTCAAAGTGATTCCCAAAACTAAATATGGCAAGTCAGCTCTCCAAGAAATAGACGAGTGAACAAAGACTAATTTTCATCTAAGTTTTTATTTAAACTGGGTACAATTCTGAATTTCAGTATTTGATATTTCAAGTTCAAGCTTGTTTACATTTGTGAAATTTGTTAATGACATAATGAAGTGTTTCTTTTTTACTTTTCTTTTTAAAAAGAGTATTCATTTATCTTCTGTGCAACAAGAAATCCAGAGGTAGGTGAGTTTGAGGTTCTTCCCCAAGGCTCTCTGGGCTCTCCCACTCTCCAGTGCAATGGACTTTCCCACTCAGCTCCGTTCTGTTTGTTGTCAAAGAGAACTGCCTGCTCGCCAGGCCTTCCACAAACTGCCTGGACACTTGGTGAGCAGATCACAGAGCTTAGCCGGTGCCACTGTCACTAGGCCCTGGAGATCACTAGGAAAGAATCAGTGTAGGTGGCACTACTGTCACCAGGTGAGGTCACTGTGGGCATCCTTCAGCCTCTGTGAAGAAGCCACCGGACAGGTGTGCCACATTTCTGCAGGCTGACCTGAATTTGGCCAGGTGGCATGGTGGCGAATGCCAGCCGACACAGAATGAGTGAGATCCCAGGTAGCAATTAAGTGAGGATAAATAGCCATTACCACAGAGGCCTGACAACTGCGGGAGACCACAGTCTATTCACGAGCAACTGCTTATTTTCCCATTGATCCTTGGCGGGATAGGGCCCTGCCTTCTGCAGCGTCCCAAATAACAGGCTCGCAAAGCCCAGTGCTAAGAGGTGGCATCTGAGAAGAATCCGCTCAGGTCTTCCTGTGTGTTTCATCTTAAGGCCTGCCAGGAGAAGAGATAATTAAGGGTCTGAGATTTTCCTCCATCACAGACAATGAAGGGATCAACAGATGCCTCTCTGAAATCAGATTAAAAAAATGTTAAAAGGTTTCGGCTCAGGAAGATACCAGCATTTCCCACAGGTTTCAGTTGGATGAAAAAGAAAAGAAAAAGATGGAGAAGGAAGAAAGGAAGGAGAAGAGAGAGGAGGAAAAGAAACTTTCGGTTTTTAACTGTGGAAACAATCAACTTGGAGGGTGCTAAACAGTCTTCGCTTTCCTAACACTCCCCTCATCCCCCACCCCCACCCCCACGTCTTTTTCTTGGTCTGTCACACAACCTGAAAGTCTCCCTTTCAGGATTCATTCCACGTGGAGCAAGAATCCACCTTGGAGGCCTGAGACCTTATGTAGTCACTACCACTCCAGCTAACAATGGTCTGATTTCTATCACATTTATCAGTTTTTTCTATTTAGAAGTTTATATAAAAGGAATACATAATGTATATCCTTTTGGTCTGGCTTTTTTCACTCAGCATGATGACTGTCGTTGCATGTATCAGCAGTTGTAATTTATTGCTGAGGAGTATTTCACTGATGAATATTTGGTTGTTTCCAGGTTGGGGCTACTATGAACATTTATATGAAAACGATTTTGTGTCTACGTTTCTACTTAGAAAATGAAATTTGCTGGATCTAGAAGCAGTGAACCTATAATTTTTATAAGAAAGTCACAATGTGGTTTTCAAAGGAGGTTGTACTATTTTACCCTCCTATCATCTCTGTATGAGTTGTACACATCCTGTCAACTCTTGTAATTATCAGCCTTTTAAAATTTCAATATTATTGTAGCATTTCCCTGATAACTTATGATGTTGAATACAATTTTTTGTACTTTTTAGCTATTTGTATGTGTGTGTTTTTGGTGAAATTTCTGGTCAAGGCACTGACCATTTTAAAATTGGGTTGTTTTTCTTATATGAATTCTTTTTATTTTTGGATTCAAACATTTATTACATATTTGCTTTGTGAATATTCTCTCCCAGTCTGTGGTTTGCCTTTTTATTGTCTTTAAAGAGAAGTATTGATGAAGTCAAAAATTTTTCTTCCTTCCTTAGTAGTTAATATTTTTTATAACCTTAACATAGTTTTTTTTTTCTTTTTCCCATGGAAGCTTTATAGTTTAGGCTTTTATTTTTTATTTGTGATCCAACTCATATTAATTTTATGTATGGAGTAGGATAGCTGTTGAGGATCATTTTTTTTCTTTTCTTAAAAATATACACTTGTGTCAGTGCCATTTGTCAAAAAAATCTTTCCTTTCTCCATTGAATTGACTTAGCATTTTGGTTAAAAATCAATTGCTCATCTATAAGTGACTTTCCATTCAGTTTTATTTGAAGAGTTGATATATTAATAACATTGAGGCTTCTAACCCACAAAAATAGCACACCTCTCTGTTTTGTAGGTCTTATTTAATTTCAGCAATATTTTGTTGTTTTCAGTGTATAAATCTTACACATATTTTGTTAAATTTCATCCTAGATAGTTGTTTTTTGATGTTATTGAAAATGTTACATTAAAAGATTTTATTTATTTATTTTTAAAATATATTTTATTGATTTTTTTTGCCCCCCTCCCTCCCCAGAGTTTTATGTCCATTGGTTGTACTTATATGCATGTATACATGTCCTTCGGTTGATCTATTATCTCCCCCAAATCTCCCTTCCCTCCCCATTGTAATTTGACAGTCTGCTTGTTGCTTTACTGTCTCTATATCTATCTTTTGGTTCATCAGTTTATAATGTTCTTTATTATTCATAAATGAGTGAGGTCATGTGGTGTTTCTCTTTCATTGATTGGCTTATTTCACTCAGCATGATGTTCTCCAATTCCATCCAGGTTGCTGCAAATGATGAGAATTCCTTCTTTTTTATGGCAGCATAGTATTCCATTGACATTAAAAGATTTTAGTTTCCAATTGTTTGTAGCTAATATATAGAAATACAGTTAATTTTTGGCTTTATATCCTGCAACCTTGCTAAGTTCTGTTAAGATCTAGTCATTATTTTATAGATTCCCATATTTTCTATATATACAATCAAATTGTCTGCCAAGATTTATAGTTTCAGTTTTTTCTTTCTCGACTCTTTGCCTCCCCCTCCCATTTATTGATTATGATATCACATAATTGTCCTCAAGCCCCCATTCCCATCCTAAACCCATCCCTATGTATTCCCATATTCCCTGTTGTCTGTGACCACTGATTAGGCTTATATGCATGCATACAAGTCCTTTGGTTGATCTCTCCCCTTTTCCCTCACCCTCCCCTACCTTCCCTCTGGGGTTTGACAGTCTGATCAATGCTTCCCTGTTTCCAGGTCTGTTTTTGTTCATCAGTTTATGTTGTTCATTATTTCCCCTAGATGCATGAGATCATGTGATACAAGAAATACACTTATAAGAACCGAAAATGAGACAAACCATAATGGTTATGCTGAGAGGCAAATGAATCAGTCTATAGTGAGTTTCTTTCTGGGCCAACAGTTCTTTTGAGTCCCAATTTCAATGTCAGAGAGTTCCTTATGTGTACATATCAGCAATGATATTTCAGTTCTGGTTGGTGGACAAATGGTGGTGATGCAGGTCTGATAATCTCTGGTTTGGTTCTGGGCAACCTTCAGTGATGCACAGCTGCTTCCATCTCGGGACTATTTCTCTTCTGTCTTCATGGCTGGAGTAGTCCTGTCAATTCCTCTAGACCACATGTGTCAAACACAAGGCCCGCGGGCCAAATCCAGCCCGCCAGGCCTTGCAATGTGGCCCGCACCGCGCTGTCATCACTGCACTCCACTGTCAGTTTATGACATTGTCAGTTTATGACTGTTCAGTAAACTATTCGGCCCGCGATTTAGGCTGGATTTTAGATTTTGGCCCCTTCTCTGATTGAGTTCGACACCCCTACTCTAGACTCTTTGCCTTTTATTTTGTGTGTGTCTCAATCCTATATAATAAAGAGGTAATATGCAAATTGACCATCACACCCTCATACAAATGGCTGCCCTCATGTGGTCAAAGATGGCTGCCACTAGATGGCCAGCAGGGGAGGGTAGTTGTGGGCAATCAGGCCAACAGGGGAAGGAAATTAGAGGTGACCTGGCTGGCAGGGAGGGCAGTTGGGGGGGGACCAGGCCAGCACGGGAGGGTAGTTAAGGGTGACCAGACTGGTAGAGAAGGGCAGTTGTGGGCAACCAGGCTGGCAGGAGAGGGTAGTTAGGGGAGACCAGGCCTGCAGGGGAGGGCAGTTAGGGGTGACCACACTGGCAGGGGAGAGCAGTTAGGGGCAATTGGGTTGGCAGGGGAGCAGTTAGGTGTCATCAGGCTGGCAGAGGAATAGTTATGGAGTAATCAAGCTGGCAGGCAGAAGCAGTTAGGGGCAATCAGGCAGGTAGGCAAGTGGTTGGGAGCCAGCAGTCCCGGATTGTGAGAAAGATGTCTGACTGCCGGTTTAAGGGATTGGGCCTAATTGCTATTGGGGATCTCGCTCATTCTGTGTCAGCTGGTTCCAGATTGGAGAGGGTGAAGGCTGGGCTAAGGGACACACCCCCTCCAGTGCATGAATTTCATGCACCAGGCATCTAGTTTTTAATAAAACTGGTAAAAGCAGATATCTTCATCCTGTTCTCAGACTTGGTGAGGAATGGCTTCCTATTTCACCATTCACTATGATATTATTAGCTGTAGCTTTGGGGGTTCTCTTAATCAGGTTGCAGACATTTTCTGCTCTTAGTTTGCTGAGAGCTTTGATTATGAAGGGTTTTGAATTTTGCCAAATGTTTTCCTGTATCTATTGAGGTTGTAGTGTCAGGGTTATAATGGACTTATACACAAGTTGAAAAGTGTTTTGCTTTTGTGTGAGTTTTTGCATGGCTGGTATTGTTTCTCTTTGGTGTTTGATAGAGTTCACCAGTGAAGTCATCTGGGCCTGGAGATTTCTTTGTGGATTTTAATTACGAATTCACTATAGATATGGAACTATTTAGATTTTTAAAATTTTTTCCTTGTTTCAATTTTGATAAGTTATGTTTTTGAAGGAAATTATCTATCTTATCTAGATTTTTTTTATTATACTGGCATGAAGTTGTTCATAAGATCCTCATATTATTTGTATATATATATATATATATATATATATATATATATATATATATATAATACCATAAATAAAAAGAACACTCATACACAGCATAGGAAAATAGCCAGGGGATTTTCAAGTATTAATTCAAGGATTAATGAGCTGAGATAGAAAGAGAGACAGTGCACAGCTTCCCTGTGGTCCTCCTCTTCAAGATTCCTTAGTTCTTTAGCCCTCAATCAAAAACAGGAATAGTTTGCTCACCTGTAACATTCTTTTCTCTTTACTTCATTTTCCTTTCCTACTCTCTGTTTTAGAGGACTTGCTCAAATATTTTGCTCTATTGCAAATAAACCTAAAATGGAAATTTGAATTTACAATGGTAATTTGAATCGATATTTCCTTAGGAAAAAAAGTGATTAAGATACTTTTAAAAATCTCAGAGGTCTAATTAGTACTTTTCCCTGAGCAAGAAATTTAGAGCCAATGTTTTGAAAACTGTTGACCCTAAGAATGGCTTCTGGTAGCTAATTGGACTCAAATTTATAAACAGAGTCTAGTAATCATTGATGAATAGGGGCTTCTCATACATGCCCGGCTGCCTGCCTACACTGTGCTCCTTTATAAAGGAGCTTCTGGAATCCTATCTCAACAAATAGGATTGAGGCTTTCCCCATCCAATTAAAGTTCAGTAGGGATATTCTCATTTGCATCTTCAATGACCAATAAGAGTGGCTCCATTCCAACCAATCAGGACAGTGCTTTTGGACCAATCAAACTGTGAAGATTTGGGATCCTCATTTGCATTAGAATAGACTATTAGGGACCTGGAGCAGGAACATATTCCTAAATGTCCATTCTCCTTTGTCTTGAGGGACATACTTTAGATTTCCACCAAAGAATGCATTTCCCTGGCTGGAGCTGTAATACCAGAGTCCATTTCTCCTCAGGGCCACCTCACAGTCCTGCTATTTCCCAGTCAGTGTAGTTTCATAATTAATCTCACTAAGTAAAATCTCCCCCTTCATCACACTCAAAATTGGGGATTCCTGTTAGCATTAAATTAGTACCAATGACCAATAGTTGACAAAATGTAACTTTAAAATAGTAAGATTATTTTGCCACAGCAGATACATGAAGCACAGGTCGCCATCGCTCTCTCTTCCCATGAACTTTCTAGAACAAAAACTTGCAAAAATGCATAAAGATACAAAGCCCTGGCCAAGTGCATGTGGAACAAACAGCTCCTCCAACCCAGCAAAGTCAAGCCGGATGAAATACTGATATCCGAAAGACTTCCATTCTCCTCAACCCTCTGACTACTCTAACACCATAACAGGTGCTGCTCAGCATTAGAAAGGTTTCAGTCCTAGGTCATAGGAATACAGGGTCAAATCCACCTCCCCAATCACCTGCCATCCACTATCTCCAATATTTTTTTCAATGTGTGTGCGTGCATGTGCACGCACATACACACACACACACACACACACACACACACCACACACCAGTGTTCTGCACTGTTTCTTCTCCACATTATCAAATTATCCCATGGACAAAGGCATTTGGTCCCACTCAGCCCCTCTCAGTTTGTGGTAGGACTAATTTATTAATGGGGCTCCAGAAGGAAAGTGCCTACTGTTTCCTCTAATTGGACACGACAGCTTCAGAATGACTGTGATGCTGGCAAGCTTTCACTGTCCCTGAGGCTGCGCAATAAGCTCTGCCACCAGCCCTGGGTCCCCACCAAGGCCATATGCAGTAATGAATTTGGAGGGCTCATTGTAGATTGCAAAAAAAGAAAATAGAGAAGCAGCACCATCCAGCTCTTGCCAGTGGATTCAATTATGGCTTCTGCCAGCTTGACAAAAGGAAGTCAGAAAAGCTGGAAAGGAAAGGGGTGGTAGGGAACAGGCCAAGCAGAATGGGGATGGGGAGAACCATGATGGTAGAACCAGACTGAATTCCTCCAAGCCCAAGGTTTCTAGTAGGAGAAGTTCAGAGGTAAAGCCCTCACTGTCCAAATGGGAGGCCATGCAGCATGCCATAGGCAGTACAGTTTATGTATCTATTTATTGAATTGGGGTTGGGTTATTGCCATTTTTTGGCTATTACAAACAGTGCTTCTAGGGACAGTTTTGCTCATAAGTACACATGTCTCCATAGTGAATAGCTAGGAGAGAAACTGCTGGGTCATAAGCCTCCCAGAGAAATCTGATAAGACTAGTAATTGAGTCCTAGTAGATGGCCAGATTAGATTATCAGAAGCTTATGTTTTGCCTTTTGTGCTAACCAGCCTCCAGATGGAACTGAGTGACTCCTCTCACTTCTTGTCAGAGATGACCTGTGTAGCCAATAAAATGTAGCCAAGGCGATGGTTTATAACTTTCTGGCTAGCTTAGAGAAGACAAGTGGCTTGGACCTTGGACCCCTCCCTTGGAATCCAGCTGCCATGCTGTAAGCGACTTACGCAGCCCTGTGCAGAGGCCTAGGTGGCAAGGAGCTGAGGTCTCTAGCCAATGTGAACAAGCTATTCGGGAAACAGAAGCTTGTCAATGCAGTCAAGCCCTCAGAATTTCGCAGCCCTGGCTGTTACCTTGACTGCAATCACATGAGCCAGAAGCACCCATATTAGCAAACTTTGGATTCCTAACTCCCAGACACCGTGAGATAATAAATGTTTGTTATTTTTAAACTGCTAAATTTTGGGATAATTTGTTATGTAGTAATAGACACTTGGGTTTATCTAGATTAAATAAGGCAGGAAAACAAAGTGTTTCAAATAGCTACTGTTCAGAAACCACCTGTACTGCATATGTATGCTCCCCTCCTACATGACTCATAGCAGCTAAAATAGTGCTTTTCAGCCTTTCTCTTTCATTCATTTTCTTTTCACCCTTTTCCTTCTTCCTCTCTCTGTCATACCTGCTTCCCCCATCTTCATCCCCCCCACCCCCCCCAAAAAAAAAAAAAAAATCCCAGAGATCAGAGCAGGTGCTCTGGCATCTGACAACTTGAGTTTGAATTTCTGCTTCAGGCTGAAACCGGTTTGGCTCAGTGGATAGAGTGTCAGCCTGCGGACTAAAAGGTCCCAGGTTCGATTCCGGTCAAGGGCATGTACCTTGGTTGTGGGCACATCCCCAGTAGGTGGTGTGCAAGAGGCAGCTGATCAATGATTGTCTCTCGATGTTTCTAACTCTCTATCCCTCTCTCTTCCTCTCTGTAAAAAATCAATAAAATATATATATGTATGAATTTCTGCTTCAAATCTTAGAGTTTCTTTAAATCTTTGTCTTATGCCCCATTTTCCTCAGCAGTAAAATAGATAATGATATAATCACCCTCATTACAGAGGATGAAATAAAAACATGTTCAGTGCTTAGAATAATGATTGGCACATACTAAACATTCAATAAGTGTTAGCTATAATTTTCTCCCTTTCCCCTTCTCTCTTCTCCCCTTCTCTCCTCTTCCTTCTCACATCTGCTCTTCTCTCTTCTTCCATTTGCCTTTTTCACTCTTCTGATTCATTTACGCACCAACTTCCATTTTCTCTTTCTCATGCCTCTATTTCACTGGTTCTCAAACCATAAAATTATTTTCGATGCTACTTCATAACTCTAATTTCGCTACTGTTAATGAATCATAATGTAAATATCTGTGTTTTCAGATGCTCTTAGGCTCTATATCATCAGTTCTCAACCTGTGGGTCATGAACCGATAGCAGGGTTGAGAACCGATGTCAGGGTCGCCTAAGCGCATCGGAAAACACAGATATTTTTACAGCTATGAAGTAGCAACAAAAATAATTTTATGGTTGGGGGTCACCACAACATGAGGAACTGTATTAAAGGGTTGTGACCTTAGGAAGGTTGAGAACCACTGCTCTATCTTATTTCACCTTCTTTTTAGCCCTTCTTCCAAGGTACTGTCAAAACAAGCTTCCTCTTGTTTGGGACTCATCCACAAGTGGAAATGAAGCATCTCTAACCATGACCACATCCATGGACATGGTGAACAGCCTGCATCTTCAAACAACTCCCTGTGAAAAGATGCCATGCCTGCCTGGATGATAAGCATCTGACTGTCAATTCCAACATCAAAGCAACAACTGGGCTCTTTAGCTGCTCTGCTCAAAGAAAGTGCCTGAGAAGCTGCCTAAAACTTTTGGTATCTCTTTGAAAGATTATGTTTCATTAACATGACACTAATTTGTAGATAGTTTCTTCTCCTCAGGTTTATTTCAACATTTAAGAGATTTAATAAAATGTTTGGTTATTATGTAATCACATAATAGCTGTAAGATTTTTTTTTTTTTTAGTAGTAATATATTTACTGATATATCTCATAGGATAAGGGAAATAAAGGAAAAAGTAAACAAATGAAACTACATCAAATGAAAAAGCCTTTTGTACAGCAAAAGAAACCATCAACACAATGAAAGGGGAACCCAGTGGATGGGAGAACATATTTGCCAATGATACATATGATAAAGGATTAATTTTTAAATTATATAAAAACTTATACAACTCAAAATCAGGAAGACAAACAATCCAATTAAAAAATTGTCAGAAGACCTGAATAGACATTTATCTGAAAAGGACATACAAAAAGCCAAGTCACATATGCAAAAATGCTGTCACTAATCATCAGAGAAATGCAAATTAAATTCACAATGAGGTATCACCTCACACCTGTCAGAATGGCTATCATCAATTAATCAACAAACAATGAGTGTTGGTGAGGATGTGGAGAAAAGGGAACTCTAGTTCACTGCTGGTCAGAATGCAGATTGGTGCTAGCTGTAAGATTTTTTTCATACAAAATAAGAATGAGTATTGGAAAGAGTGATGTCCTCCTTCCTCTACTCTCATTCCTGGATGTGAGGCCTTCAGGGACCTTTTCTTTATTCACATGGATGTTGTGGCTTTGTTTAATTTATATAAATGAGATTACATGCTCCACGGTGTGGTGAGATTTTCTTTTTCTTTCACATACAATATACAAACACATAAACATATACACATACATGCATATTGCTGACATAGAAATGTCCAAATCTGTAGAGAATTTTTCTAAGTTTATCAGAGTCAAACTATCAGAAATGCCTAAAGCAAGACCTGGAGTGAGTTTTGCAATTCCTTTTATGCTTTTGAAATTAAGGAGGGGAACATGAGGAAGGTCACATGGAGGTGGGGATCACAAGACAGTTAACAGGATTATGTGGTCTCTCTGGAGGGTGGTTACTTTGAAAAAGAGGAATTTAAGAGTGTGTTAACCTAAATGCACAGGAACAATGGGGCTTGCTTAAGGCAAAGAAGGAACTTTTTACTAAGGAAGTTATATACTGGGGCATGACTCCCCACCATGACCTTCCCAGTTAGAAATTTATGGTCAGATTACACTGTGAGGCTACTTCCATAGAATTCCTTTTCCATCAGCAATATATGTGTAGTTAAAAAATATATTATTTTATCAGTCTTTAAATTTATATAATATAATCTAAATTCTACAGTAACTTTTATATTTATCAGGTGTTAAAAAACATAAACAACTTTCATAGAGTTGGAAATTTTGCATCTTACGTTTCCTCTCAGGAGCTAGTCAATATAACTGTTGCTTATAACTCTTTTATTGATCCTTCCCTTTCATATACCTCTGAAAAAACATATTTATAAGTTACTTTTAAAAATGTTCTGTAACAATAAGCTTTGCATTAAAATATGAGGTTATTTCTAGTTATTAACACCTAATTTTTTAAAACATAAAATAGCCGCAAATTGGACAATCATTAAGTATAACAAACACTATTGAAAACACAATAATTTTTCTCTGCCAATTAGTTCATGTTTCTATTCATGTGATGGTTAGTTTCATGTGTTAACTTGGCTAGTCTCTAATGCCAACTTGTTTGGTCAATTACCAGCCCGCATATTGCCATGAAGGTACTTTTAGCTGTAAGTAACATTTGAAGAAGTGGTCTTTAAGTAAGGCAGATTACCCACTGCAAATGGAGGTAAGCATCACCCAGTAAGTTGGCTTTAAGAACAAAGACAGGTTTCTTTTTTCTTTTTTTTTCCAACTTTGTAGTTGTTTTGTTCTTTTAAAAATATATTTCATTGGTTTTTTACAGAGAGAAAGGGAAAGGGATAGACAGTTAGAAACACCGATGAGAGAAAAATGTTGATCAGCCGCCTCCTGCATAACCTCCACTTGGGATGTGCCCGCAACCAGGTACATGCCCTTGACTGGAACTAAACCCAGACCCTTCAGTCCGCAGGCTGATGCTCTATCCACTGAGCCAAACTGGTTGGGGAAAAGACAGTTTCTTGATGAAAATGGAATTCTCCTCAAAACTGAACTATGAAAATCTTGTCTGAGTTTCCTGCCTTCTGTTATTTGGGATTCAGATTTACGATTTCATTCCAACTCTTACCTAAGTCTCTAACCTGCCACCCTGTGCCACACATTTTAGACTTGTGAGAAACTGTGACTGAATAGGCTAATTTTTAAAAACTAAATCTCTATCTATCTATCTATCTATCTATCATTTATCATCTATCTATCTATCTATCTATCATCTATTTATCTATTTAATCTATCATCCATCTATCAAATTTCTAACTCTTTCCCTTAAAAGCAGTTGTTAATGAAATCAAGTTAAAAGTATTTTTATAAATTGGTAATGGGTGGGTTTTCAAGATGGAAGTGGAATAAATGGGCCTTTCTTGCACCCCCTCACAAAACCAAACTGGAAATATAACTAATCTGAGAAACATTCACCCTGAATTACCAATCAAAGACTTGCTGAAGAGGAGATTTTATTTTTTATTTTTTAAAAATATTTTTTTTATTCATTTCAGAGATGAAGGGAGAGAGAGAGAGAAATAGAAACATCAATGATGAGAGAGCATCATTGACTGGTTGTCTCCTACACACCCCACACTAGGGATGAGTCCAATACCTTGGCCTGGAATTGAACCATGACTTCCTGTTTCATGATTGATGTTTAACCATTGAGCCATGCCAGCTGGGTTATAACATGTTATTTAGCCTCCATGTCCTTGTATATTTTCCATTTTTCTCTTATGATTGATTTCTAGTTTCATATCATTATCGTCCAAGAAGATGCTTGATATGATTTTAATCTTCTTAAATTTATTTAGACTTGTTTTGTGTCCTAAATGTGGTCTATCCTAGAAAATGTTTCATATGCACTCAGAAAGAGTGTATATTCTTCTGCTTTTTGGTAAAATGCTCTGAAGACATCAATTAAATCCATCTGATCTAGTGTGTCATTTAAGATAACTGTTTTGGGGAGAAACCAAGATGGCAGCATAGGTAAACACCTAAACTGCTGCCTCCCACAACAATTTCAAAACTACAACTTAAAGATAAAATGGACATCATCCAGAACCACAAGAAGGCTAGCTGAGTGGAAATTCTACAACTAGAAGGAAAGAGAAAAGCACATTGAGATTTACAGGAACTGAAGGAGGCAATACTGAGACGCAAGCGCGAAGAGGACTGGCAACTGAGGGTGTGACTGGCTTTCTCAAGCAGGAGGGAGACAAAAGCTCCCGACTGCACTGAACTCCAGTTCTGGGCAAGACTCTGGGGACCCAGATTTATTTGGTGAGGAACTGGACCCTTTCTCTTAGAGGTACTTGCAGTGATTACCATGGGACACTGAGACACAGGGGCTTATTAGGGCAGAGCTGATGGGAAACCAATGCTGTCTGCTCTGCCCTGAGACTCAGCCCCATTTAAGCTGAGTGCCGGGAGCCATAAGGAAAAAGTCTGGTCTCACTTCCTGGTCAGTTCCACTTCCTGGTTGAGCAAGAGCACGCGCCAAAAAGCCCGCGCCCGCCAAAAAGCCTGTGCGCGCCAAAACTGTTATTCCTCCCACATTGGAATAGCCAACCAGCCAAGAACAAGTACCCACGGCCCAGTCAATCACCTTGTGACAACCCCCCCTTTTCCTACCCCTCCCCTCCCAGCCTGAGAGCTTATAAACCGTTGTTCTTGAATAAAATTTTGAGGCTTGATCAGAACCCTGTCTTGCCTCCGTTCTTAGCGTTCCTTGTTTGCTTCATTCTCTTAGGTGGTTTCCACGTGCCCTCGTTGTTGCCCCGCGGGTCGGGGCAGCTGAGCACAGAGGTTTTTGCTAGTCTTATCTCACAAGGGTGTCTCCAGCACAGAAGTTCTCCCAGTGTAGAAATAGCTAATTCTCACAGCCAATTGGCCTGGAGGTCAATTTCTTCCAGTGATACCAACAACAATCAAGGCTTAACTACAAGACTGTGCACACAGCCCACAAAGGGGTGCACCAAGAGTGTCCACCTCAGGTAACTGGGAAGGCTGAACCACTGGGACCTATAGGACACCTAGCACACAAAGCCACTCTATCAACTCAGGGAAGCAGCCAAACTGTGTAGACAAAGAAACAGGTCACAAATGAAAGAAATGGAGGAAAGTAAATGATTGGATATAGAGTTCAAAACCACGGCTATAAGGTTTTTCAAGAATTTTCAAGAAAAGGCCTATAAATTTAGCGAGACCCTCGAGGATATGAAATAGGACCAACTAGAAATTAAACATACACTGACTGAAATAAAGAATAATATACAGGTATCGAACAGCAGACTAGAGGAACACAAGAATCAAGTCAAAGATTTGAAATACTAAGAAGCAAAAAACACTCAACCGGGAAAACAAAAATAAAAAAGAATTAAAAAATATGAAGATAGTGTAAGGAGCCTCTGGGAAAATTTCAAACATACCAACCTCAAGCATCTGATTTAAGGGGGTGCCAGAAGAAGAGAGAGAGCAAGATAATGAAAACCTATTTGAAGAAATAATGACAGAAAACTTCCCCCACCTAGTGAAAGAAATAAGCTTACAAGTCCAGGAAGAGCACAGAACCCCAAATAAAAGGAATCCAAAGAGGATCACACCAAGACACATCATAATTAAAATGCCAAGAGCAAAAGACAAATAGAGAATATTAAAAGCAGCAAGAGAAAAACAGTTAATTAGCTACAAGGGAGCGCCTATATGTCTTTGGCTGATTTCTCAACAGAAACTATGCAGGCCAGAAGGGAGTGGCAAGAAATATTCAAAGTGTTGAACAGCAAGAACCTACAACCAAGATTACTCTACTCAGCAAAACTATCATTCAGAATTGAAGGTCAAATAAAGAGCTTCATAGGTAAGAAAAAGCTAAAAAAGTTCATCACCACCAAAACAGTATTATATGAAATGTTGAAAGGTATTCTTTAAGAAGAGGAAGAAGAAAAAGGTAAAGATAAAAATTATGAACAACAAATACATATATATCAACAAGTGAATCTAAAAAATCAAGTGAATAAAAAATCTGATGAACAAAATAAACTGGTGAATATAATAGAATCAGGGGCATAGAAAGGGAGTGGATTTACAATTCTTGAGGGGAGGGAGGGGTGTGGGTGTGAGGGAAGATACTGGACAAAAATTGTACACCTATGGATGAGGTCAGTGTATTTGGGGGGTAATGGCAGAGAGTGGGGTTGGAACTAGGTGGAGGGGAGCTAGGGGAAAAAAGAGGAACAACTGTAGTAACCTGAATAATAAAGATTTATTAAATTAAAAAAAACAACAACTCTGTTTCCTTGTTGATTTTCTGCCTGGAATATATATATATATATATATATATATATATATATATATATATATATATATATTCCAGGCAGAAAATCAATATATATATATATATATATATATATATTCCAGGCAGAAAATCAATATATATATATATATATATATATATATATATATATATATAAAATCAATCAATATATATATAAATATATATATATAATCAATCAATATATATATAAAAATATATATAATCAATATATATATAAAAATCAATCATAATATATATATATTATGCAAAATGTCCCCTTGGGAGTTTGACTGGGAGATTGGAAGTTTATCACTCACTATATCATGTGCTGACCACCAGGGGCAGTGCAGAATGAAGGAAGGCCCTGACCAGCAGCCAGAAGGCCCAAATTGGCCCTGATGGCAGCCAGGTCTAAGGACCCTATCCGTGCACAAATTTTGTGCACTGAGCCTCTAGCATAATACATTTTTATTGATTCCAGAGATGAAAGGAGATGGAAAGAGAAATATAAATATAAATGCTGAGAGAGAATCTTTCATTGGCTACTTCCTGCATGCCCCCCACTTGGGATTGAGCCCACAACCTGAGCATGTGCCCTGATCAGAAATCAAACCATGACCTCCTGGTTCATAGGTCAATGCTCAACCACTGAACTATGCAGGTCATGCTGTCCAGGACTTCTACCCATTGATGTCAATGGAGTGTTAAAATCCCCTACTATGACTGTAATTCTATAAATCTCTTCCTTTATGTCCATCAATATTTGGTCTACTTAGATGCTCCTATGTTGGGTGCATAAATGTTTATAAGAGTTATATCCTCTTGTTGGATTGCAACCTTTATCATTACGTAGTGCCCTTCTTTGTTGTAAAGTCTATTGTGTCAGATATAAGTATTGCTACCCTAGCTTTTTTTCTTTTTTCTTTCTCATTTCCATGAAATATCTTTTTCTATCTCTTTACTTTTAGTTTGTGTGTAACTTGCATTCTGAGGTGGGTCTCTTGTAGACAGCATATATATAGAGTGTATCAAAAAATGTATACACACACTTTTAATAATTATAAAGGTAGTATTTATTAAAATATATTTCATTTTCAAAATTGAGCTATCAGCTGTTAAGGTGTGTATATGTTTTATGTTTGTGTCTTGTTTTCTTATCTATTCAACTACCCTGTCTTATGATTGAAGTATTTTAGCTATTTACTTTAACGTCATTATTGATAGATATGTACTAATTGCAATTTTATTCTTTTAACTATGTTCTTCTGTATTTCTCCTCCTCCTTCCTTCTCTTCTTCTTCTCCCTCTCTTTTTCCTCTTCCTCCTTCTCCAAGAATATTCTTTTTTTAAATTTATAATTTTTATCTTTACCTTTTTCTTCTTCCTGTTCTTTTTTTTAAAAATATATTTTATTGATATTTTACAGAGAGGAAGGGAGAGAGATAGAGAGTTAGAAACATCAATGAGAGAGAGTCATCAATCAGCTGCCTCTTGCACACCCCCTACAGGGGATGTGCCCGCAACCAAGGTACATGCCCTTGACCGGAATCAAACCCGGGACCCCTCAGTCCCCAAGCTGACGCTCTATCCATTGAGCCAAACTGGTCTTGGCCTCCAAGAATATTATTTATCTTTTCTTGTAATACTGGTTTAGTACCAACAAACTCCTTAGCTTTGTCTTGTCTGGGAAGCTCTTTATTTCTCCTTCAATCTACTAAAATATAATAAAAGCCCAGCGACTGAAATGGCAGAACGACCAGAATGACCACAATGATCAGAATAACAATGGCCCTTCACCCCAGCTGTTCCCACCCCCCAGCAGGGACTCCCACCCAATCAGGGGCATGGCTGGCCTGCAAACCACCTGTAGCCCCTAGCCCTGGCTGGCCCTGCCTCCAAGCAGGGACCACTACTCTGATCGGGGGAGCCCCCATTAGGGCAGGCAGGCTGGCCCCCACTCATGCACTAGGTCACTATCTATACTAATAAAAGGGTAATATGCTAATTTGACCGGGAGACGTTCTGGACATCCTTCCTCACAAAGCCATAGTGGTGGGGCAGAGGCAGAGGTGGTTAGGGGTGATCAGACCAGAAGGGGAGGGCAGTTGGGAGTGATCAGGCTGGTGGAATGGCACTTGGGGGCAAGCAGGCCAGCAAGGGAGGGAAGCTGTGAGTGATCAGGCCAGCAGGGGGGGCAGTTGGGAGCAATCAAGTTGGCAAGGGGGGGCATTTGAGGGCAAGCAGGCTGGCAGGCAGACAGGTGAGCGGTTATGAGCCAGTCGTCCCAGATTGCAAGAGGAATGTCCAAGCCAGCAATCAGATATTGCCTGAGGGGTCCCAGATTGGAGAGGTGCAGGTTGGGCTGAGGGATACTCCCATGTGCATGAATTTCATGCACTGGGCCACTAGTAGAAATATAAAACCTTATCCTGCCTCCACTCCAACCCAACCTGCCAAAGGCTCCTAAAATCACAAAATTAGATCACTGATTCAGGCTAGCAGTTCAAAGTATAAAGCCTCATTCACACACGAGGAATTCGCACCTTTTTCCTATTCTGTGTCTCAGAGGAGGCATGCATGGTATGGCCGCACAAATAAAAGCTCAGAAAAGTCATTCTTTTGGTGTCCTGTGGTGCATTGAGGCAGACAAACTGATCACCAAAAGCCAAGCACCAGACTCTGTTCCTTCCTCATCCCACAGCCTCAGCTCTAGACTGTGGCAGGATACAAGGAGAGCCTCGAATCTTTACAGAGACTGGAATGCTCAGGAGGCCAAGATAATAGAAACCTAAGGATCCAAATGCTGGGGCCCATACTGCCAAGGGGAGCTTGGGCCAAGTTCTGGTCCAATTCCTAACCCAGTCGCAACCTGCCATCCCAGGGCCACAGTGCATGCTAAAATGTGTAATCGTGGGGAGCACTCTGGAGGTCGAGGGCTCACCCCAATCGCTGGGTCCCAGGGGGTCTCTGCCTGCATACTCTTCCCCCAGGCACTCAGCCCCAGCTGTGCCAGCAAAGCCTCTTTCCTGGAGGGGATAATAGGGGGAAGGTCTGGGGAGGGTTGGCCAGCCATGGACTCCCCTTTAGCTGTTTGCACACATGTAATTAGCTCTAATTATCCCGGGCTTTCAGTTCTCCAACTCCAGGCCTGGGAGCTGTGCCCGGGGTGAACATGCTCACGGAGCCACTGCTCCACTGAATGAGCCCTCTCACTGGGCCAGGAAGCTTTATTCCCATCGACAGCACCCTGTGTATTGTGTCTGTCTCACCTTCTGCATCTCTTTCCCTGTTCCTTGCTCTTTGATCCTGTTTACTCATTCCCCGTGTCTCACAGGGCCATTTGTCTCTCTTTTGGGATCTATGCTCGTCGAGAACACCCCTGCCACCCCCACAAAGGAACACACACCAGCAGAATCTGCCTTTTCAATAAAAAATGAAAAGTGGTAAACAGAGTGAATAAAAAAGATAGCTTAAAAGGAATACATCTGTCGGCTAATACGTTGCAAATTGCAGCATTTCAGAGGGGATGGCAGGGGTGGGGCTTGTTGGCCACATGTTCTGGAGCCTCAGACATAAAGTGTAGGGGGCTCAGCACCTTGCTATGGACCCTCCCACTAGCCACCTGGGATGGCAGTGTCTCGGTAAGGGACTTAGTCTATACTCTTCCTCGCAGCCCCCCACCTGATCCCGTAGACCCTTTCCCTTGTTCTGGCATCTGCTGGTCCCTCTTACTCCCCCAGTACCTCCAAATCTTCCTGTGCTGACCCCAACTCTCCTTCTGCACCAGCTCCCCCCCACAGATTTCACCCTTTCCCTCCCCTTGCCTGGCAGTCTTCTAACCCTTACTTCTTCCTGCTCTGCCTGCCCTGCCCTGCCTCACCTCCATTCTGCCCTCCTGCCCCAGACCACCCAGCAGCCCTGGCTCCAGGAGAAATGGTTAGAACAAAGCTTTCCTTGGCCAGAAGAGACTCTCCAGGAAGAGACTCTTCATGCAGGAAGGCGCTCCCAGTCCTGTACCTGCAACTGCTCTGTCCTGCCACATGTCAACCAGAAACTGCCTCTGGAGACAGAGGGGAGCAGAAGTAGGCTGCTGTTCTTTGAAGCCCCTCATCAGGAGGAACCTCTCCCCCCAACAAACTAAAAAGTTCACCCTGCTGCCTCCCTTGTCACTTTCAGCAACCCTCCTCTGACTTTTTCTCTGGAAGTGGAAAGATTGGAGCACATCTATCGTAATATATAAAGAGCCAAGTGCCATCATGACCAAATGGATGACTGGTCACCATGAAGTGCATGGACCACCTCTCAGCTCCCCCACTCCCACCAGCCCCTGAGCGGCTCACCATGAGGGGGGTGAGGGTGGGTGGGACTGGGGACTGTTGAATGGCAGTGGTGGCAGTGGACTGCTTTACGGGACAGCAACAATGCGCTTAGTGGAGCAGTCGCCGGGAAGCAGCAAGTTTTGCAGAGCAGTTATGGGGTGGGGCGAGTTTTGCAGAACATTCAGTGGCAAGCTTTGCAGGGCAGCAGCAAGCTTCAAGGAAAAGTCAAGGGGTGGGGGAATTTCACGATGCAGTTGGGGGATAAGGGGAGCATTGTAGCAGTTGCAGGGCGAGAAGGAGTTTCACGGAGCATGGTGAGGCGGGAGGAGCCTTACAGAGCAGTGGCAGGGTGGGGGGAGCCTCGTGGAGCAGTTGAGGGGCCATAATCTATTAAAATATTAGAAAAAATGTTTTAAATTCTTAATAGTGGTGTGGCTCAGTGCTTGAGCATCAACCTATGAACCAGGAGGTCAGGGTTCGATTCCCAGTCAGGAATCGAACTGGGAATGCTGTCTCATTCCCCAGTAGGGGGCATGCAGAAGGCAACTGATAAGTAATTCTCATCATTGGTGTTTCTCTATCTCTCACTCTTCCTTCATCTCTAAAATTAATAAAAATATGTTTACAAATAAATAAATACCCTGTTTCCCCGAAAATAAGACAGTGTCTTATATTAATTTTTTCTCCCAAAGATGCGCTAGGTCTTATTTTCAGGGTATGTCTTATTTTTCCATGAAGAAGAATATGGTACACATTTATTGTTAAATGGAAATAAAGGAAATTTATTACCTGTATATGGTATGGTAGTATGGTAGTTGTCAACACAAACCAGACAAACTGAATCCTACAGTATCAAGAATTTACTCATTTATTCAATGACAATCATGTCATCATCTTCTGGAACATCATCATAACAATCCAATTCCTGAATTTCCTGGTGAATTTCTTGTGACTCCATTTCTTTCAGAATCAGTGGACCAAATCTCTCATGTTTAGCCTAGGGGTAGGTGGGAGGGGGGGCTTATTTTCTGGGGGATGCCTTATATTTCACTCAGAAGGAAACCTGTAAGTAAGTCTTATTTTCGGAGGATGTCTTATTTTCGGGGAAACACGGTATATATATAAAAGAGGAACATGCAAATTGACTGAATGGCAGAACAATTGGAATGACCATTTAACCAGTCGTTATGAGGCACACTTTTCACCTCTCAGTCTCTCCCCCTGGCCGGCAGGCTCCAATACCCCGATGGCGAATGGGGAACTGGAAGTGGGTTGTGAGGGTGAAGAGGTGGGACCGGCAGTGGTAGCGGCAGCTGGGGAAGATTGCCCTGATCACAGGCCAGACCTAGGGACTATACCCGCACATGACATTCATGCGCCAAGCCTCTAGTATTATATCTAATAAAGAGGGAATATGCTAATTGACCCTCACACCATCGCAAAGATGGCAGCACCCACAGCCAATAAGGAGGGACTATGCTAATTGACTACATCACCCTCAAAGATGGTGGTGTCACAGCCACAAGATGGTGGCACCCAATTCCCTCAGCCCCGCCAGGGCATCTGCCTCTGGAGACCCCAGTATCCTCAGCCCCCCAACTGCCCAGGGCCAACCCGAGGTGCCTGCCCAGCCGCCCAGGGCCACCTGAGACTCAGGTAACCAGGGCCAGCCAAGGCTTGTGCTGCTTGCAGTGGCAGCAGCAGAGTTGTGATGGGGCATCACCTTCCCCTGATCGCTGGGTCAACTCCCACCCTTGAGGGCTCCTGGACTGTGAGAGGGGGCAGGCCCACACTTGGCAGCTGCAGTGGCCGGCAGTGGCAGCAGCTCAGCCTGGTTGCCTCCTGCAGAGGGAGCCTGTCAGTAGGACATCCCCTAAGGGCTCTCAGATTGAAGAGGGTGCAGGTTGGGCTGAGGGACCACACCACTCTGGCATGAATTTTGTGCACTGGGCCTCTAGTATATATATAAAAACCTAAGTGACTGTTACAACTGAATGACCAGAATGACCAGTCAACCAGTTGCTATGATGTGCACTGACCACCAGTGGGAAGATGCTTAATGCAGGATCTTCCCCCTAGTGGTCAGTGTGTTTCCACAGCCAACCTCCCATGGCCAGCCACCTCCTACATTCCCTCCCTGTCACCAGCAGGCCCCCAGGCCCTTGCCAGCCTGGACCAGATTGGGACTAGGCAAGACAGCCCCAATAGGCTCTATTCTCCTGCCAGGCCTAGAGACCCCACCTGTGCATGAATTTCATGCACTGTGCCTCCAGTTTTAAATGATAACCTGTTGGATAAAGTAGCCTTGGTTGTAAGTCCTTGCTTTTCATCACTTTGAATATTTCATGCCAAACTCTTCTATCCTAAGATTTCCTATTGAGAAGTCAAGACAGTTCTATGAGAGCTTCCTTATAGGTAATTAACTATCTTTCTCCTGAGGCTTTTAAGATCCTCTTTTTATCTTTAACCATTGTCATTTTAATTACAATGTTTCTTGGTGTGGGCCTCTTTGGGTTTATCTTGTTTGGGATTCTGTTTTCTGTACTCATGTGTCTTTTTCCTTCACCAGGCTAGAGAAGCTTTTGGTCATTATTTTTTCAACGAGGTTCTAAATCCCTTGCTATCTCTCTTCTCCTGGTAACCCTATGATGTGAATATTGTTATGCTTGCATATTACTCTTTTATATATATGTCCCAAATATTCCTTTATTATCCTCATTTTTAAACATTCTTTTTATTCTTTTCACTGCTCTAATTAATTTTTCCCTACCCTGTCTTCCAAATCACTGATTCTATCCTCTGCTTCATTTACTGTTCTTTTCTTCCACTGTAATTTTTATTTCAGAAATATCATTCTTTGTTTCTGTTTTTTTTAATGGTTTCTATGTCCTTTTTCTTTTTCTTTTTTTTTTCTTTTTTTATTTTATTTTATTTTTTTTTAATATATTTTATTGATTTTTTTTTTACCCCCTCCCTCCCTCCCATACATCCCCTCCCTCCCCAGAGTTTTGTGTCCATTGGTTGCACTTATATGCATGTATACAAGTCCTTCGGTTGATCTATTATCTCCCCCAGATCTTCCTCCCGTCCCCACTGTAACTTGACAGTCTACTTGTTGATATACTGTCTCTATATCTATCTTATGGTTCACCAGTTTATAATGTTCTTTATTATCCACAAATGAGTGAGGTCATGTGGTGTTTCTCTTTCATTGATTTGCTTATTTCACTCAGCATGATGTTCTCCAATTCCATCCAGGATGCTGCAAATGATGAGAAATCCTTCTTTTTTATGGCAGCATAGTATTCCATTGTGTAGATGTACCATAGTTTTTGGATCCAATCATCTGCTGACGGACACTTAGGCTGTTTCCAAATTCTGGCTATTGTAGATTGTGCTGCTATGAACATAGGGGTGCATATATCCTTTCTGATTGGTGTTTCAAGTTTCTTGGGATATATTCCTAGAAGTGGGATTACTGGGTCAAATGGGAGTTCCATTTTCAGTTTTTTGAGGAAACTCCACACTGTTCTCCACAGTGGTTGCACCAGTCTACATTCCCACCAGCAGTGTGCGAGGGTTCCTTTTTCTCCGCAACCTCGCCAACACTTGTCGTTTGTTGATTTGTTGATGTTGGCCATTCTGACAGGTGTGAGATGGTACCGCATTGTTGTTTTGATTTGCATCTCTCGGATAATTAGTGACTTTGAGCATGTTTTCATGTGCTTTTTGGCCTTCCTTCTGTCTTCTTTTGAAAATATTCTATTTAGGTCCATTGCCCATTTTTTAATTGGATCATTCATCTTCCTTTTATTTAGTTGTATAAGCTGTTTGTAGATGTTGGAGATTAAACCTTTATCAGTGGTAACATTTGCAAATATGTTCTCCCACACAGTGGGCTTTCTTGTTGTTTTGTTGATGGTTTCTTTTGCTGTAAAAAAGCTTTTTATTTTGATGTAGTCCCATTTGTTTATTTTCTCTTTAGCTTCCATTGCACTAGGGGTAGTATCAGTGAAGAAGTTTTTTTGGCATACGTCTGAGATTTTGTTGCCTGTGGATGCTTCAAGTATTTTTATGGTTTCCCGTCTGATGTTTAAGTCCTGTATCCATTTTGAGTTTATTTTTGTGTATGGTGTAAGTTGGTGATCTAGTTTCATTCTTTTGCATGTATCTGTCCAATTTTCCCAACACCATTTATTGAAGAGACTGTCTTGACTCCATTGTATATTAGTGCCTCCTTTGTCAAATATTAATTGAGCATAGTGATTTGGGTTGATATCTGGGTTCTCGATTTGATTCCATTGATCTATATGTCTGTTTTTGTGCCAGTACCAGGCTGTTTTGAGAACAGTGGCTTTGTAATACAGTTTGAAGTCTGGTATTGAGATACCTCCTACTTTACTCTTCTTTCTCAGGATTGCTGTGGCTATTCGGGGTCTTTTATTGTTCCAAATGAACTTTTGGAGAGTTCTTTCTAGGTCAGTGAAATATGCCGTTGGTATTTTAATGGGGAGTGCATTGAACTTATAGATTGCTTTAGGAAGTATGGACATTTTGATGATGTTGATTCTACCAATCCATGAACATGGTATGTTCTTCCATCTGTTTACATCTTCCTCTATTTCTTTTTTCAGTGTCGTGTAGTTTTCCGCAAATAGGTCCTTTACTTCCTTAGTTAAGTTTATTCCTAGGTATCTTAATTTTTTTGGTGCGATGGTAAATGGAATTGCTTTTTTAGTCTCTGTTTCTATAAACTCACTGTTGGTGTATAGAAATGCCATAGATTTCTTGGTGTTAATTTTGTATCCTGCTACATTGCCAAATTCATTTATTAAGCCAATTAGTTTTTTAATGGAGTCTTTTGGGTTTTTTATATACAATATCATGTCGTCTGCAAATAAGGATAACTTTACTTCTTCTTTTCCAATTTGGATGCCTTTTATTTCCTCCTCCTGTCTAATTGCAATGGCTAGTACTTCCAGTACTATGTCAAAGAGGAGTGGCGATAGTGGGCATCCCTGTCTTGTTCCTGTTCTTAGAGGGAATGGTTTTAGTTTTTGCCCATTGAGTATGATGTTTGCTGTGGGTTTATCATATATAGCTTTTATTACGTTGAGGTATGATCCTTGTACTCCCACCTTGTTAAGAGTTTTTATCAGGAAAGGGTGTTGGATTTTATCAAATGCTTTTTCTGCATCAATTGATATGACTATATGATTTTTATCTTTCAACTTGTTTATGTGATGTATCACGTTTATTGATTTGCGGATATTGTACCAACCTTGCATTCCTGGTATAAATCCTACTTGGTCATGGTGTATGATCTTTGTGATGCTCTGCTGGAGCCGATTTGCTAGAATTTTGTTGAGGATTTTGGCATCTATGTTCATGAGGGATATTGGCCTGTAATTCTCTTTCATTGAGTTGTCTTTATCGGGTTTTGGTATTAGGGTGATGCTGGCTTCATAGAAGGAGTTTGGAAGTGTTCCTTCCTCTTGAATTTTTTGGAATAGTCTGAGGAGGATAGGTTTTAGTTCTTCCTTGAATGTTTGGTAAAACTCTCCTGTGAAGCCATCTGGCCCTGGGCTTTTGTTTGCTGGAAGCTTTTTGATGACTGTTTCAATTTCTTCCCAAGTCACTGGTCTATTGAGATTTTTAGATTCTTCCTGATTGAGTTTTGGAAGTTTGTATTTTTCTAGGAATATGTCCATTTCCTCCAGGTTGTTCAGTTTGTTGGAATAGAGTTGTTCGTAGTATTTTGTAACAATCCGTTGTATTTCGGTGGGGTCTGTTGTTATTTCACCTCTTTCATTTCTGATTTTGTTTATTTGGGTCCTCTCTCTTTGTTTCTTGGTTAGCCTGGCTAGAGGTCCATCTATCTTGTTTATTCTTTCAAAGAACCAGCTCTTGGTTTTGTTGATCTTATGTATTGTTTTTTTGGTCTCTATGTCGTTTATCTCTGCTCTGATTTTTGTTATTTCCTTCCTTCTGCTTACACTGGGTTTTTCTTGTTGCTCCTTTTCTAACTCTTTGAGTTGTAGAGTTAGATCATCTGTTACTATTTTTTCTAGTTTTTTGCAATAGGCTTGTAAGGATATGAACTTCCCTCTCAAAACTGCTTTTGCTGTGTCCCAAAGATTTTGGATTGTTGTGCTTTCATTGTCATTTGTTTCCAGGATGTTTTTAATTTCTTCCTTGATTTCTCTGGTAACCCAGTCCTTGTTTAATAGCAAGCTGTTTAGTCTCCATGTGTTTGATTTCTTTGGATTATTTTTATTGTAGTTAATTTCCAGTTTTATGCCATTATGGTCTGAGAAGATACTTGATATGATTTCTATCTTCTTGAATTTGAAGAGACTTTGCCTATGTCCCAAAATGTGGTCTATCTTTGAGAATGTCCCATGTGCACTTGAGAAGAATGTATATTCTGTGGCTTTGGGGTGGAGTGTCCTGAAGATGTCAATTAATTCCATCTGGTCTAGTGAGTCATTTAGGATTGATATTTCTTTGCTGATTTTTTGTTTAGATGATTTGTCGAAGGGTGACAGTGGGGTATTAAAATCTCCTACTATGATTGTATTGCTATTAATCTCTCCCTTAATGTCCTCCAGGAGTTTTTTAATGTATTTGGTTGCTCCTGTATTGGGTGCATATATATTTACCAGGGTTATTTCTTCTTGTTGGATTGTTCCCTTTAGTATTATGAAGTGGCCTTCATTATCTCTTGTTATGTCCTTCACTCTGAGATCTAATTTGTCAGATATAAGTATTGCTACCCCAGCTTTTTTTTCATTTCCATTTGCCTGGAAAACTTTTTTCCATCCCTTCACCCTCAGTCTGTGTGCATCTCTTTTTCTGAGGTGGGTTTCTTGTAGACAACAGATGTATGGGTCTTGTTTTCTTATCCAATCTGTTACCCTATGTCTTTTGATTGGAGCATTTAATCCATTTACATTTAAGGTTATTATTGATAGGTACTCATTTGACACCATTTTTATTCTATACCCGTGTTCCTTCTTCACTTCTTATTTCTTTATTTTTACAGTAGACCCTTTAGCATTTCTTGCATTGCTGGTTTGGTGGAGATAAATTCCTTCAGTCTTTTTTTGTCTGTGAAGCTCCTGATTTCCCCTTCAATTTTGATTGATAGCCTTGCTGGGTACAGTATTCTTGGATTCAGACCCTTCCTTTGCATGACTTTGTATATTTCATCCCATTCCCTTCTGGCCTGATAAGTTTCTGTTGAGAAATCAGTTGCTAGTCTGATGGGGGTTCCTTTGTATGTAACTTTCTGTCTCTCTCTGGCTGCTTTTAAGATTCTTACTTTGTCGTTGTTGTTTGCCAATTTAATTATAATGTGCCTTGGAGTCTGTCTTCTGGGATTCATTTTGCTTGGGACTCTGCGGGCATCTTGGATTTGTGTGGGTTTTTTCTTTTCTATTTCAGGAAAGTTTTCTGTCATTATTTCTTGAAATACTTTTTCCATGTCTACCTCAGTTTCCTTTCCTTCTGGAACCCCTATTATTCGAATATTATTTTGTTTTGTTTTGTCCCAAAGCTCCCGTAGGCTCTCCTCCTGCTTTTTAATCTTTTTTTCTAGAAGTTGCTCTACTTGGGTATTTTTTTCCATCTTATCTTCTAGCTCACTGATGCGGTCCTCTGCTTCATCTAGTCTACTCTTGATGCTTTCTATTGAGTTCTTCATGGTAGCGATGTCACTTTTCATTTCTTCTTGGTTCTTCTTCAGTTCCTCATGGCTCTCCTTCATTTCCTCATGGTTCTTTCTCATTTATTCTTGGCTTTTGTCAAATTTCTCTTCCATTCTTTTTAGCCATGCTATGATCATTACTCTGAATTCTTGCTCTGGCAGGCTGCTTACCTCTGGCTCGTTTACTTCCTTTTCTGGTGATGCCTGCTTTTCTTTCAAGTGCGGACTATGTTTTTGTCTCCCCATGGCCTCTCTTTTCAGGATGTCTGGTTATGTGGTATTCCTTCTCCTGCGTTGATTTTGAGGTATAAAATACAACACTACCAGGTACAACACAAGCGGCACTTAACAGGAATGTATTTACAATATTAATAACCTCTAATAAAGGTGACCACTAGAGAAAGGCAACTTAGGGGATAGGAGAGAAGGAATAAAGGTAAAAATAAAATAAAGAAAAATTAAAAAAAAAATAAAATTAAAATTAAAAAAAAAATTAAGTAAATTAAAAAAAAAGAGGGATAAAGAGATAGAAAAAGAAGAAGAAGAAAAAAGTAATGACAAAATGAAGTTGGAAAACAGGGAAAAAAAGAAGAGGGAGAGAGAGAGAGAGAAAGAGAGAGAAGGAGCAAACTAAAAGAGAAATGGGAAACAAACTATATATATGTGGAGAAAATTGCCATAGAAAAACCTCTGGACCCAGCCAATGCCAGTAACAATACTTGGAGATTAATACAAACTACAATATCCACTATTATTAAGTAAGGCTATGATATACAGAAGTAAAATAAACAAACAAAAACAGAGGATTTAAAAAAAAATACAAAGCAACAATAACAATACAGGAATAAGCATAACAATTTCACTAAAAGGCATAAAAATTCACAATAATCAACCTTCACACATACAATGCGAAAAGGATAGAGGGGAGAATGGATTTTTTTTTTTTTTTTTTAACTAGTTAATATAGTGCAGAGATTGGTATTTATACACTTGGATCAGGGGTTGGAACTTAGGTCTATAAGTATAGTGAGAGCTTTAGCAGGGGGTATAGAGAGAGAATAGAGGAAAAACTAAAGCCGGAAAGGGATAGGATAAACTGTAGACTAAAGGGTAAAGTTTAGTAAGAGAGTGATAGTGTAAAGGTTGAGTTGAGATAGGGTTGAATGATGCTATAGTAGAGATTAAAATAGAATGAAGGTTACTCCCAATGTAAAATAAAGAAAAAATAAAATGGTACTAGAGAGAGAAAAAAAAGAAAAGAAAGAAAGAAAAAAAAATAAATAAAAATTTTTTTTAAAAAAATTGCAAAATAGCAGTAGTAATAGTGATAGAGATTGAAAAATGTAGTAATTGAAAAGGTAAAATCAAGTAAGGAAAAAAGAAAAAAAATTGTTTCTTAAGTAAAAGATATGAAAAATGAAAATTAAATAAAAGATGTAAAAAAATGAAAATAAAATAAAGTATAGCAAAATTAGCATAAAAATGACCAGTACTGGTCACTCACATCCTCAGTTAATGTATTTGGCACTTCTGATTCTCGGACCAGACAGTCTTGCAGTTCCCAGCTTTCCACTGCACCTCAGTTTTGTAAGGTAATCCTTAATTTTTAGTAGACTATATCTTAGATATTTGTGTCCATTTATTTTTGATTAATTAAAAGACAAAAGAAAAGAAAGGGAAAAAAAAAAAAAAAAAAAAAAAAAGGGCAGTTTGTAATTCAGCTGTTAGGTGTCAGTGTTTCCGGTTTGACCTCCCAGTCTTTTTGGTTGCTCCGGCCTTCTTTCTCTATGGCTCTAGCTGGCAGGGTGCCAGCTGGCTCCCAGACTATCTCTTCTGGCTCCGATCCCTTGTTTCCAGGGAGGCACTTTCTCCCTGCAAATTCCCCGGATATGCCCAACTAGGCTGTTCTTCCCTAGTATTCTGAAGCTAGGGGGTGAAGGGGATCAGGCGCCGAGGTGTCCAGATGTTCCGCCCTTGGCGGGACAGCCGCGATTCTTAACACTCTGTCCCGTGTCCCCTGGCTTTTTAAAAAAAAAAAAAAAAAAAAAAAAAAATTCCCGCTTCTGGGGAAGCTTATGCCAAACCCAGCACTAGATGTCGCTGCAGCCTTCTTAGGGCTCAGCTTTGCGGGCGCTCCATGGAGGCGGGGCCGGAACTCCCCGGCTACTGTGGCTGCCGGCACCCCGGGACCGCCATCTCTCAGGCTTTCCCCGCAAATTCTGACCTTTCCGTGGGTGACCGAAGAACTCCTTTGAATCCACGCGCCAGCGCCAACTCGGGCGTCTCAGCTACTGGATGGACCTCTCCGCAGTGGGCTTTCCAGGCCTCAGAGAAGCCACTCCTTTCTCACAGCGCCGCCGCCGCTGCTTCTGCCGCCACCGCAGCCGCCGCGGCCGCCGCTGTGGCAGTGTTGGCCACCTGCAGGAAATCCTGTCCAGTGGATCGCTGCCTAGCTTCCTTGAAACCTCTGCTGCCCCTCAGCTGCCAATCAACCCTCCCTGAGCGACTCAGATGTTACTTTTATCTGTTCTGGGACCAGAGTCAGAACAAGTCCGACTGTTCGGTCGCCATCTTCAAGCTCCGCTCTATGTCCTTTTTCATGCTGTTGATCAAATCTATAATTATTACTTTGAATTCTATATCTGATAAATTGCTTGCCTCCATTTCATTTAGCTCTTTTCCTGGAGAATTTTCTTGTTCTTTCATTTGGGGCTTGTTCCTTTGTATCTCCATTTTGGCTGTCTCTTTGTGTTTGTTTCTATATATGAGGTAGATCTGCTATGATTCCCAGTCTTAGTAGGGTAGTCTCATATAGTAGGTGTCCTGTGGGGCCCAGTGGCACTATCTCCCTGAGCACCTGTGTTGGGTGCTCCAAGAATCTCCTTGTGGGAGTTATGTGGGCTCCTGTTGTAATTGAGTATTGATTGCAATTGTTCCTCTCATATGTGGGATCAACCTTCAGGCTGGGTGATGGTGCAGCTCAACCCTCAACACAATGTGCACATTGCTGTGCAGGTACTGATCACTCATAGTGATTCACTTCAGCAGGTTATGGTGCCTGTGGAGATCTCCCTGTGGATATACTGATTGTGAAGCTTATTGAATCCTACTCAGTTGTCTGAAGCTGGCCACTGTGTTTATTAGTTCTGCACCTCTTTGGAGGGACTCTAGTGTAGGCCCATGTCAGACACTGCCCGTGATTGCCCTGGCTACCTGTTTGGAGCTATCAATGATCCAAAGCTTGTGGTTCCTCCTGGTGGGCCTAGGTGTATCCAGAGAGAACCAATCTGCTCACAACACTGGCTTTTACCAGCACTGGGTCTAGAGTAGGCCAGCAAAAGTCTCAAAGTACCTAGAGATCTGTCTCTGACTGCATGCTGCTTATAGGGATTAGTCACTGGAAAGCCTGTTATCCTCAGCAGGGTGTAAACCCACAGGGTGAGGCAAAAGGGGTTCCAGTGGGTGAGGCTATTACTTACCCAAAGCTGCTGCAACTTGGAAGGAAGTGGTCTGCCCCACAATGATGGCTTCTGCAGTATGAAAGAATGACTCAGCCCCAGCACCACCAAAACCAGATTCTCTACACACAGCTCTCATCTGCTCTGCCCTTTCTTCATAGAAGCCCAGGGGGAGTGACTTTGAACAAAATTTTGTGTGTTGGCCCTTTGAGCAGATGCCTATATCTTTAGCCATCACTCTCTGGTGGATAGAGACCCTGCTGCTTTTCCCAGATGTTATGTGGGCACCTTTTATGGTTTTAGTGCTCTAGGCTGGGGATCCTGGCTTGGAGTTTAGACCCAAGACTTCTCAAGGACCCCCCACCCTCTTTCACCCCCCTCCCCCGCCAACCCACCACACACACACACACACACACACACACACACACACACACACACACACTCACACACACACATAGCTGAGATATCCCTCCAGAACTTCAGCTGCTGTCCATGTGAGCCTGACCAGCCCTCTCATGCCTCAGCACTTCCTACTGTAGGCCTTTATGTGGCTACTTCTGTAAGTCCTTGATTATAAGGCTTTTCTCCAGCTATTCTTCAGTTAGTTATTCAGGTTAATGTTTGTATAATTTAGCTGTAATTCTAGTTGGTCCTGGGAGGAGGTGCATATAGCTTCCACCTTGGTTTTTTTTGGATTTATTGATGATAGTCATTCTGGCAGGTGTGGAATGATATCTTATTGTGGTTTTAATTTGCATTCCTCTGATGATAATGATGCTGACCATCTAATCATGTGTCTACTAACTATCTACATGTCCTCTTTGAAGAAGTGTCTAATTAGGTTCTTTGCCCATTTTTTAAAATTGGATTGTTTGCTTTTTTGATGTTGAGTTGGTATTCAGCAATTTTAATATGATGTATTAAGATTGGTTCTTTTTTATGTTTCCTGATATTTAGGGAGTTTAAGTGCTTTCTGTATCTGTAAATTGATCTTTTGTATTAGTTTTAAAAAATTCACAGTAAGTCTTAAAATATGATGTCCTCCATCTTGCTCTTCCCTTCTTCTGGAACTCCATGTACATGTATGTTAGATCCCATGTGTCTTCTTAGTTCCTTTTCTGTATTTTTCTATATTTGTATAACTTCTTGCTTTATTCTATTTTTAACTTATCTTCCAGGTTATTGATTCTCTCTTCAGCTTATTTAATTTGCTGTTATATCCATCTTTTGTGAACTTAATTATGTTATTTTTAGTTCTAGATCTCCATTTGCTTCTTGAAAAATAGCTTCTAGTTGTTTGCTGGATATTGACCTCTTAGCTTTTTTTTTTTTTTTAATATATTTTATTGATTTTTCACAGAGAGGAAGGGAGAGAGATAGAGAGCTAGAAATGTCGATGAGAGAGAAACATCGACCAGCTGCCTCTTGCACACCCCCCACCAGGGATATGCCCACAACGATGTACCCGCAACCAACATATTATACATGCCCTTGACCAGAATCGAACCTGGGACCCTTCAGTCCGTAGACCGATGCTCTACCGCTGAGCCAAACCGGTTTCGGCGACCTCTTGGCTTTTAATTCACAAAATATATTATGTGTGATTATCTTCAACCCGTTTTTGTTAAGTTCATGATTTGGAACCTCTATGAGTCCATTTATTGTCTCTCATTTTCTCTTGGTTTTCAGTTATGCCTTGTCTTCTTATTTATCAGTTATTTTTGGTTGAATTTCAGATATTGTACATAAACTATTGTAGAGATAAATTGAAGTTCTGGAAGATATCAACTTATAGAGAGGATTTACTTTTACTTCTAACCAACAAGGATTAAGCTCATTTAATGCTGGGCTTCCTCACTTAAGAGGGCTGGTTTACTCCTGGTTTACTCCAACTGCTCCTAGGGAGTTATTCACAAGTGTAGTCTGTGGATCTCTAGAAGAGTCCCTGTTTCCACAGGTAAAAACTGTTCTGATAATAACACTAACACTCTTTGATTTCCCCAGTAATTAAGCAAAAATGGGCACTGATGGTAATGTGTCATTCAAACATTCATGCCTTAGCATAAATTAAGGCAATGGCAACAAACCATCACTTGTAGTAAAAAGAAATAAAAGCCAATTTAACTGAAGAATACCCTTGATGAGCAGTAGAAATTATTAATTTTACTAACTTTCAATGCTTAATATTCTGTGACAAAATTGGACATACATGTATGTACTACACTTCTGTTGTATATAGAAATAGTATAATATCTAGAGAAAAATGTGTGAGATTGAACTATGTACTAAACTAGCAGCTCTCTTTAATGAAACATTATATTAACTTAATAATGTCTAGTAGATAAACTATGGTTAAAGACTTTTCTGATGAGATGGTGGTGATATTAATACATGTAATTTTTGGATATTATATTGTATAATGAAATGGTTCTATATTTGGAAGATCTGCATAACTCAATGCACCAATATCTCTCAAATGACCAGTGCATGTTAAAAATTGCACATGGACAAAAATTATTCAAAGTTCAAGATAGACCAATTTATTTTAAATTATGAGAGTTTGAAAGATCCTTGATATATTTTAGAGTTCACATTGCAACAAACCTTGAAGAAACTGCCACTTACTAAATTTTGGTGTAGTATCAAAGAAACATATCCTCAATTATCTACACTGAGTGGCCAGATTATTTGATTTCTGAACGCATAATAATCTGGCCACTCACTGTATATTCTATATAATAAAAGGCTAATATGCAAATTGTTCCCTCGACCAGGAGTTCGACCAGCAGGTGGCTGGCCAACTGCCATGTCCCCTTCCCCTGGTCAAGCTGGCCGGACCCCACCCATGCACGAATTCATGCACCGAGCCTCTAATAAATATATATACTGAGTGGCCAGATTATTCTGTGTTCAGAGATCATAATAATCTGGCCACTCAGTGTATAGAACACTCCAGTCTTTTTTACATACATATTTGTATAGATAAGATTTTCTTTATAAATTTCGAGCAAAACAATATACCACAACAAATTAAAAGCAGATGTAAGAATCTAGCAAGCTTTTATTAAACCAGACATTAAAGAGACTTCCAAAAATGTAAAACAAAGCCACTCTTCTCATTAATATTTTCACTTTGGAAAATATAGCTTTTTAAAAATAAAATGTATCATTTATGTTAACATGTAATGAGTTAATTATAAAGGGATCCTGAGACTAAAAACTCTGAGCATGGATGTCCTAGTGTGGAGCCCTTACAAACCCCAAGTGAAAGGCTGGGATAAATACCTCTTCTTGAGCAGCTCCTGTTCCCTGAAACTGCCAAACTGTCAGAAACCAATGTACTTCTCATCCATGGCTTTGGGATTTGGCAATTGCCATGAGAGGGAAAGCAACCTCAAATGCTAGGCTCACTTCTCTGGACCTCCCTTCTGTCCATATCATTGCCATGTAAGTTCACTTCTATTTAGCAGGTCTTCAGTGCCTTCAAACAAGGTTTGCTAATAGCTTTATAGTGGGAAGGTTAGTTTGCAACAAGCTGCTATTGATAGAATTATTGTGCTCTTTTTTTTTTTTTAATGGTTTCTTAATCCTTTGTCATGTTTTCAATTATCTATTTAATATATCTAATATATTTTTGTTGGTTCCACATCTTTTTCTGCTGACTCTTGGTTTTGAAACCTCATTTTGTTATATGCATTTCAACCATGGACTCATATTTGTTTGAATGCTACAAATAGGAAAACTTCCGAGATCTCTAAAGAAAGTAAATGCCTTCAAAATGGATGTGTATTATTTTTCTTGAGATACCTTGAAACATTGTCAGGTTTGGTCCACTTTGCTTTATTTATTTATTTTTATAAACTCATGATAAAAAATTTCTAACACGTACAAAAATAGAAAGAATAGTCTTAACACCCCATGTATTCATCCCCTAGCTGACAATTGTAAACTCATGGCCAAGCTAATTTAATTGATAAATCCCCACTCACTTCTCACATATTATTATATAATAGTAAATTCCAAATCATGTAATTGTATTCATAAATACTTCACTATGTATTTCTAATAGATAAGTACTTAAGAATCAAAACCGTAGTAGTCATAGTACACCTAAAAACTGAACAATAATACCATAATAATAGAAAGTGTTCAATTTTAATTATTTTATGAAAGTGATAATTTGTTTTTACTATCTATTTATTTGAAACATGATCCAAATAAGGTCTTTACATTGCAATTGGTTGATTTGCTTAGTAAGTTTCTTTTTCATCTGTTTTTTAACCCCTTGTCAGTAATTTAAAAAAAAACTGGATTATTCATCCTGCAGTTTACCAGTCTAGCATTTGCTGAATGCTTCCCTATAATATACTTGACATGGGTTTTAGAAGTTTGATTGGATTCAGGTTTATTTTTATTTAATTTTTTATTATCTCACTTGAAATTAAAGTGCTTACCTTAAAAATTGCTTTGATCTTGTCAATAATGTGAGGACAGACCCATATTCATAGGTGCTCAGGTCTTTGAATTTTCTGAGACTCTCCTGCCCCTGCCAAGAGCCAAGGCCAAGACAAGACACACTTTTCCCAATGATGCTGTCTCCATCCTGAGCTGATTTTTTTTCCTTAAATTTATTTTTGTTGATTTCAGAGAGGAAGGGAGAGGGAGAGAGAGAGAGAGAGAAACATCAATGATGAGAGAGAATCATTGTTTGGCTGCCTCCTCCTGCATGCCCCTACTGTGGATCGAGCCTGCAACCTGGGCATGTGCCTTGGCAGGAATCACCCAGGACCCTTCAGTCTGAAGGCCAAAGCGGCTAGGGTGTGATATATAAGTTGAACTGGGAATCTCATGGCTCTAGAAATATATATATTTCTAATTCACCGTTTCCCTAATGTGTAGTCTTTGTATGTGTCCTGGAAGATGGGGGGCGGTTTTAAAAATGGATCTCTCATCTTACTCCTTGTTCTGAACTGGAGTCTGTCCAGTAGTCTAAGCTCTAGGAACCTAAGTGGATGCCCTCAGGACAGCTGATGGCTTCCGCTGGTGAGACCCTGCATTTCCTCTTCTCTCAAGGATTTCCCTTTTTTTTTTTTTTTTTTTTTCCCCCCCTCCAATTTACCCGTGGACTGTAAAGGGTGGAACCATTTGGTATTGGAGGTATATTTAGGTTATTTCTGGAAGTGAACTTATACACAATCCTAAAGCTTTATCACAAACTTTTAACCATCTCTTATCTAGAATCTGAGCAAAAGGATTGGGGTGTTTGATGATTTCCTCAGGAGCTGATGTTAACTTGAGACCCCATAGATGAGCTTTCGGAATGGGAAAAGTCTTTCAAAAAGTGGAAGCACTTGGATGAAATCCTGTGGCAAAAAGAGAAGGCACAAGAAGTTGAAGCACAGGGACCAGCATGCACCAGGGAAAGACCTGCCCCACTGGCCTAACTGGAGGCTGGTGGGAGCCATGAGATTCCCAGTTCAACTTAAATCTTCACTGTGATTTCATGGTTGGTCCCCTTCTCTAAAAAAGGTTACAGGAGGTACATGAACTTCCCCTTCTCTTCAGTGGCTGATGGTTATTCTCCCTGCACCAGTCAGAAATTATCACTGGAAAACCTAAACTGTCACAAGCCCTCGGACATATGTGAAGGATGGGATTTTCCTGTAAATTATGTCAGAGCAAGTGGGCTGGTCTGGTTGGTAAATACCACGCCCTAAGATTCCTTTGCCCATGTGTGGAACCTTCCTTTTGTGCTATTTGGGAGGCATTTTTCTCCTCAGGCAACTCCAGCCCCAAAGTAAGTAAGAAACCTTGGGTGGCTTCCCCTTGGGGAGGGCAGCTGCCTGGGAAGCCAGCCAAGTTGCATTTTGGTGTTCTGAGGGGAAGCCAGGGTACAGGTTGCGGGGAGGGGCTGAGAGGATGGAGGGAGGGTTTGGCTTCTTCATGTGCCTGCCAACAGCCTTGTATGTCTCCTCCACTAGACATCTCTCCACTATTAAAAATACAAGTTTAGCGGCTCCACTGAGAATCATATTTGTTGGTTAGTAGACTTTGGAAGAACTCACTCAAATAATGCCTGAACAATATTTCTTGCTGTTAGTGGGTGTGTTAATTTCCTAAGGCTGCTGTAAGTACCACAGGCTGAGTGGCATAAAACAACAGACATGTTCTCATGTCCTTCTGGAGGGTAGGAATCCACAGCTGAGATATTGTCAGGGTTGGTTCTCTCTGAGGGAGGACCTGTCCCAGCTTCTGGAGTTGCTGGCAATGCTCAGCATCCCTTGGTCATAGAGGTGCCACTCCAATCCCGGCCCCTGTCTTCACAGGCATCTCCTGATCCCTGCCACCACTTGGCCATCTTCTTAGAGAGACAACCGTCAAATTGGGTCAAAGACCCATCCTAACCCAGCACAACTTCATTTTAGCCTAATTACATCTGCAGTGATTCTAGTTCAAAACACAGTCACATCATGAAGTCGTGTGTGTGTGTGTGTGTGTGTGTGTGTGTGTGTGTGTGTGTGTCTGGGGTAGGACTCCAATATATCTTTTTGGGAGACACAATTCAACCCATGAGAGAGGGAGAAAGTGTAAGTACAAGGTCTATGATATCTGTGTTTAACTGCTTCTAACTTGACAACCGGGCTAAATGTCACCTGCTGTTTTAACCTCAATAAGACTCTAGGCCTCCATGCCTGAGGGTAAAACAGAAATCCTCCAACCTTTCCTCACTAATGAACTCCTGCAGAATCATGTGCAGAGTTAAAGCCCCTGGGTTTGTCCTTGCTGAGGACCTTGCCTGAAGACACTGGGACTGGCTCGCTGAGGACTCTGCTAGGTGATTTAGAGGCACCATGGAGGGAAAATAAACAAAGAGTAATTGTTTGGGGGTGTGTTTTGGAGTATGATTGTGAGGTGGAGACCTTTTTATACTTATTCCACTCCTTCACCCAGTTTCCCTCTGCTCATCATGGAGAACACATGTGCATTTTAAGGACTTGCTCCTTCATTATACACTGAAGCTCTATGTACATTTGTGTTTTTCTACACAGAATTAGGTCTTCATTATTCTTAATATATATATATATATATATATATATATATATATATATATATATATATTAGAAGAAATTATAGTTTCAAGTGTCCTAAGTATTGAAGGACATTTATCTACATCCTACATGTTTATTCTTATGTTTATTTATTGATCTTTTGCTTATTATTGTTAACAAAAGGAGATTCCCCCCCCCATTACTATTTACTAACTGTTTACTTCCAGAATTTTTTTTTTTAAAATGGACTATTCTCACATGCTATGTTCTGCAACCAGCCCTTTTGCTAAAGTCTAATGAGCTCTAGTAATTTTCAGACGATTCTTTTGTGATACTGTTCTCCAAATAGGACCTAAACCTTCTTGCTCCTAGTCTCAGCTCTTGCTGCTGTGTGAATCTCCATCATCCCTGCCTCCCAAAGGCCTGCTCTCACCAAGATTCCGTATCTCCATGAAACCTCTTTCAATTGTCCTGGAGGAGTTAGCTTCCCGCTTCCTGAACCTCCATAAAAGTTTGTACGTGCCTTTATTATAACCTCAGTGTACTGTTATAATTATCTCTTACAAAACTGATTTTCCCCAGGACACTTGAAAAACCACACATTTCTTCTCCAGGCTAAGAGCCAGATTGAGAAACCTTTATATATATAATTGAATCTAGAGAGAGAGGAAGAAAGGGGGGCGGGGTAGGGGGAGGAAAGAGAGACACTTTGTTGGATCACTTATTTATACACTAGAGGCCAGTGTATGAAATTTGTGCAAGGTCCTTGGCCCTGGCCCATCACAGCTTTGTCTGAAAGGAAGGACATCTTGTCTAATTGGCATATTACACTTTTATTATTAAAAAGTGCTCAAATGAACTGAGCTACCAGCCAGGGCTGGGGAAGTTATATTTCTACTTGAATGATAGGGGAATGATGCTCTTATTCATCTGTGTATTCCCTCATTTGTAGTTTGGTCCAGGTATAGAAGAACGCGAGCGAGAGAGTGAGAGTGAGTTCCCTTACTAAGAAATGAATGACTATGCCAGGCAGCCCACTACGAGGGGAAGAGCTGTCCTCAGAACTCAGACCGGGACCGCGCCTTTCCTGCCGCACAGAGTGACTCCCAGATGCTGTGTTCCAGTTCAGGAACCTGTTGTCTCTAGGGCTCTGCTGGCAGCGCGATGGGGACTTGATCACCTTGGGAAAGAAGTGGGACGCTGTGGGCATCTATACACTTCCCAGACTCAGTTCCTATTTATTCGGCAGCCCAGATCCAGCACGGGTTTCAACGATGGGGCCTTGAGAATCATGCCATCTAGGGGCCCAGGAAGGAACTCTCCTACAGTAAAGGGTTTGGATCCCAATTGCTTGACCCTCCCAGGCGGTTGCTAGCGTTTGCAGGGTCTTCGGGTTAGAGGCTGCCCTGAGAGTTATGCAGAGGTAGAAGCTGTCTAATGTGGGAAGAGCCTCCCGCTGTGAGCCCCAGCCTCCCCAGCTCCGCCAGCCCCGGACCGAGGACCGACCAAAGGCGCCGCGAGCGGGAGAGGGGCGGAGGGAGGCGGAGGCGGTTCCTTTGCTGAGCGCCGGGGGCGGCCGGCGGGCGGGGCGCGCCGCGGGCCTCGGAGACTGAATTCCGGCGCTCCCGCCTCGCCGGGCGGGGCTCTGGCCGCGGGTCCTCCCGGCTCCCTCAGACCTCCGAGTGGAGAGGCCACCTGGGGAGAGATGGCGCCAACCTGCTGAAAAGGTCCTGGAAAAGCCCCTCTTTGCGTCTCCCTGTCCAGCCCAGGCCCTGGGACTGCTTCCCCAGAGGACCACGCAGCCAGGCCCGCTCACCTGTCCGAGGCAGGCCCACAGGGTTTTGTTGTTTTTTGCTCCCATGTTGTTGTTTTTTTGTTTTTGTTTTGTTTTGTTTTGTTTTTTTAATTGATTTCCGAGAGTAAGGGAGAAGGGAGAGAGACATAGAAACATCAATGAAGAGAGAGAACCATTGATCAGCTGCCTCCTGCACACCCCACACTGGAGATTGAACCTGCAACCCGGGCATGTGCCCTGACCAGGAATCAAACTGTGACCTCCTGGTTCATAGGTCAATGCTCAATCACTGAGCCATGCTGGCCCCCATACTTCCACGTTTTTTTAAGAAACTGGCAGGTGAGGAAACTAAAGCCCAGAGGACTGAATGACATTCCGAGTTCTCCAGCTGACCAGTGGCAGCGCTGCACTGGTATGAACTTAAGTTCTTATTACCTGCTCCCTCAGAGCGGTTTCACTGCAGAGCCCCGTAACCTTATTGGGTCAGTGCTGCTGCCGAACTTTGGAAACACCACGTGAAGGGCTCTCTGTGGGACTGGAGGGAAGAGTGGTGGTGTTTTCAGGCTGAGCCCGCTCAGTCCCAGGAATGGAAGTGGCATCTGTCCGGAAGGAAATAGCTGACTCATGCCTGGGTCAGCTCCAACCCAGAAAGAGAGGAGGTGAGGCTGGACTCTGGCTTCCTGCCTCTGAGAGACAGCCTTCAACCTGAAGGTGACCACAGCAGGGGATCTCACGGCACCTTGTACAGGCTGTAGTATGTTTCACCAGTTGCTTTTCTTTAGATCTACGCAGAAGATCCTTTCGAAAAGCTTATCCTCATCTCTGTGAAGTGAGGACAGGCAGAGGAGGGAGCTGGTCCAGGGACCAAGAGTTCTCCATGGGCCTTTCACTGTTGAAGAGGCCCCAGGGTGGAAGAGAAGCAGGGGTGTGTGGCCCTGGGCCCTGTCCCCTAAAATGGTGGAGGAGTATCCCATCTCCCCTGGGTCTCTGCAGCAGAACAGAGAGCCAAGGCTGTGCTCTCTCCAGTAGGGCTGGTGCTGAGTGCTAGAGCAAGGAGCAGGAGCACTGAAGGGGGGAGGAGGGGGGAGAGAAGGGAGGAGACAGATGGCCATGGTCCTTCAACATCTTTGAGCCAGAGAACTGTATGCTGAGCAGGTTGGTGATGATGGGGTTGACCAAGAAGGGTTGCCTTTGCCAAATTACCTTCCCTACATTCCCTGCCATTCAAGGGGAATTTGGCCTTTGCAAACTACATTCTCAAGTTTTTTATGGTTCAAATAGGGAGAAAGGGGAAAAGAAAGCTATGGCCCAGTAGCTCTGTTGGTTAGAACGTTGGATCCCCAGTCAGGGCACATATAAGAATCAGCCAATGAATGCATAAATAAATGGAACAAATTGATCTCTCTCTCTCTCTCTCTCTTCTCTAAAATCAACAAACAAACAAACAGAATAGGCAAAGAGAGACTGCACTGTGGCCTTGGAGTGTCCCTCATTACCATTTCAGAAGTGCCCAGCACAGTTTTCTCTCGTGGAATCTTCTGGGTGCATTTATTAAGGTGTTGTTGCTCAATTTCCAATACACTTTCATACTCCATTCTGTGAGCTGGGCAGAAACTCTGCAAACCAAATTTCTGCTTTGCCAGCCGGCTGGCTGTTAGGCTTTGCCCCAGGAATGCCAAAGGGCGGCTGCAGAAAGGAGAATGGATCTGCTCTTTCCTGTTGTCCCTGATTTCTGCACCAGCATCACAACAAAGTCCCTCGCCTGGCGGCCTCCATCGGTGTGCATTTCCCCACGCTCTCAGAATCAGCCCGTGTGCACTTAGAGATATGGCAGCTGCTAGGTGGTGGCTGTGCCTTGAAATCTGAGTCCCTGACCCGTGGGAGCTCTCATCCAAGATCTTGCTTTTGTTATTCCAGCCCTGGCTGGTTACTGTTTCCTGGAGTATTACTTTCACCACACCTCATATGTTTTTTGTTTGTTTGTTTGTTTTTGCTTTTTCAGGCCTCCAATAGCAGGTTAGTCATTAAATTCTCCCTGTTAAAATAACTGGTATGGTTTCTGGTCCCTCACTTGACTCTGACTGATACATAAATGGATAATAGGAATAGATCCTAGGAAACAGATTTTCAAAGGTGTGATATTTTGGTCCTATTCTTGAACCTGAAGGCATGGCTGAAGTCCTTGCCAATGAGAAATGAGACTGCATCTGCCTAGAAAGTCCAGAGGAGACTACCTTCAGTGCGGAATGGAGATGAGAGGAGCATCAGTACTCTTCAGAACTCTGGGTAGATATGAGAATGGAATTTGCTATCACTGAAATTTCAATAAGGTGATGGCATTGGGTGTAGCAGATGCTAAGTGGCCACTAGAGATAAGAGAGGCACAGTAATAGCAATGGAAATTGACAGTAATGACAAGCAAGTAGAGTGACAGAGTATTTTGGCCGCTGGTGTTCTTTGGTAGTGGCTAATTGACTGCAGTATCTGTATTAGTTTAGGTTCTTTAGAGAAACAAAATCCTGTATTTGTGATAAAGCACCTGCTAAAACCTTCCCCCAGAGACTTGATGCCATTTATTAGCATGACTAGAACCCTAGGGAAGAGGAATTACCCAGAGCTTTCTAGGACTTAAGTACTGGCTCTGAATTTATGTGAATTCCTGGAGACTCACAATGCTACTGTGCCACCAATAAAATGCAGGTGAATGGTGGCCTGGTGGCATATGGAGTCTTAAGCTAATTTCAAATCACTGGGAGCCCAAGAGGTCCATGGACCAGCCACATAGTCATTCCCCATTTCAGGAACGTAAAATGGTTAGACATACAGACACACCTGGTTTTGTGCTTCAAAGATGTTTCTTTCTTTTTCTTTTCTTTTCTTCTTTTTTTTTTATACATTGAAGACCCTCTACTAGCAAAAAGATTTACTCACTTTATTGTGACACCCCCCCCCCCCACAACACACACACACACACACACACACACACACACACACACACACTTCATTGCAGTGGTCTGAGGAATGCTTTGTACTTAGTTACTAGAAGAATGCCAATCTTGGCTGTGTGACCCATGGAATAAGGAGCATTATGCTTGAAAGGATCGAATAGAAGCTATTGGAACTTCCCATTCCTGCCAGGATAGTAAACATAAAAGCATAACCCTCTTCTTCTTTTTCTTCTTCTTCTTCTTCTTCTTCTTCTTCTTATTATTATTATTATTATTATTTTTTAAAATATATTTTATTGACTTTTTACAGAGAGGTAGAATTAGAAACATCGATGAGAGAGAATCATCGATCAGCTGCCTCCTGCACACCCCCTACTGGGATGTGCCCGCAACCAAGGTACATGCCCTTGACCGGAATCGAACCTGGGACCTTTCAGTCCCCAGGCTGATGCTCTATCCACTGAGCCAAACCGGTTTTAGCTAAAAGCTATACCTTATTCTTAAGGGAACTGCAGAGGTAAATGCCACCTCAAGGAATTGAAAGGTGCAGGGGCAGTGAAACCCCGTTTTACTTTCTTGTCTGCCTCTGCAAGAGTCAGATGGCTGCTGGGGAATGATGGGATTTCTTTATCAGGTACTGGTTCCAATTTTACCTACTATTTCAGATAGAGTAACTTTATCAGAGCACCAGGAGCTGGTATGTAGCTACTGTTTTAGCACATGCTTTTCCATGCTCATTTATAAGGACCATGGGAAACAGTTTGCTTGTACCCAACAGGGACAATAGCAAGCCTTTACAACCTTACCTCAGGACTCCATCCTCCGCAGAGATCTTGACTTCTCTTTTGTTTTTTGATGCCTTAATTTTCTATATCAGTTCCTGCTGCATTGCTGCCTCCTCCTCCTCCTCCTCTTCCTCCGCCGCCGCCGCTGCCGCCGCCGCCTCCTCCCTCCTCCTCTTCTTCTTCTTAATCTCTTTTTCTTCTTCTTTCTCTCTCTTCTCTCTCTCTCTCTCTCTCTCTCTCTCTCTCTCTCTCTCTCTCTCTCTCTCTCTCTCTCTCTCTCTCTCTCTCTCTCGTTGTTAATTCTCACCCGAGGATATTTTCCCAATAGAGGGTGGGGGAGAGATATCCATGCAAGAGAAACACATCGATTGGTTGCCTCCCACATGGGCTTGGACCAGGTTGGGGTTTGAGTTTGCACGGAGGTACGTGCCCTTGACCAGAATCAAACCAGGACCCTTCAGCCTGCAGCCCGACACTCTATCCACTGAGCTAAATGGCTAGGGCTGCATTGCCTTCTACTCCAATGAGGGGAGGTTCCTTATGACCAGCCTCATTTACAGATTTTATTATACAGTATACAGCTGAAAATTGATGGGTACAGATTACAGTTCCTCTCAGTGGTGACTCTGAGGGACAATGTTGAAGAACCATATTCTTGGTGGGCAGAATTTAAGTGGTACATTTGGATGTCCATTTTGCCTTCATTACTAATGGTTTGGCAAGGTGTCCAGGGTCTTAGAACGAAAAGGATGGAACAGTTGGTGATTAGGAGCTCTGGGAAGAGGCATGTGGGTGGCTACTCAGAATTGGTATAGCACAGGCAGATGTGTGTCCTTTGTGAGTGCATGCCAGAGTGTCTACTGCAGTGGAGGGCTCAGTAATCAAGAGGAAAAAGGACAAGTTTTATAAATGCCAGTCAGCCTCTTTCCCAGCTACCCAGTACTTAATCAATGGCCTCATGAACAAAGGTCCGTGGTGGCAGGGATAGAGGTTATGCATAGGATCCAACATCACCAGGGCTTACCTGGCAACTGCTGCCACTGAATACCTAATTGACCATAGCAATGCTCTACACTGAACCCTCATACTGTAACATTTCCTAGGGAGGTCACCTGGTGGAAGATTGATTATATTGAATCTCTTTCATCAGAGATTTATCCTCATTGAAATAGATATATGTTATGGCTAGTAATTTTTCTTCCTTGTCAGTACCACATCTGTGGAGATGAAGATGCCTTACTCACTCTAATGGTATTCTGCCCACATTCCAAGCAAGAAACTCATTTCAGAGCAAAAAAGGTGGGCTCATGCCCATAGAATGAATAAGCTGGTTTAATCATTTATCTCATCACACTGAAACTACAGTCCTATTAGAAAGATGAATAGCCTACCAAAGCCCAACCCAATGTTAGTAGGAATACAATAGTCTAAACAGATAGGATTATATCTTGTAGAATGAGGTGTATGTTTTGAATCAGAGATAAGTTTATGCTGTTGTATCTTCTAGCCACAATGTATGTGTCTGGAAATCTAGAGGCAGAAGTGAGAGGGAGTCCATTTACTATTACACCTAATAACTCAATTGTAGAATTTTTGTTTCCCATCTCCAACATTTTGAGCTCTGTTCATTTGAAGGTCTTGGTTCCCAAAGAAAATAATACTTCAACAGAAGACACATCAGTGGTTCTATTGAACTAGTGGATGAAACTTCCACCTGGGGCTTCTCATGACAAAGACCCAACAGAGAAGGAAAGGTGTGACTAGTCTTTGTGCAAATAGGGTAATTGGTCTCAATATCAAGGAAAAATTGAGTTGCTGCTACACAATAGAGGCATGAAGAACTATGTTTGGGACCTACGGGATTCTGTGAGGTATCTCTAAGTATTTTAGTGTCCAATAATAAAAGTTAGTGGAAAACTTCCACAACCAAAACAACAACAACAAACAAGGGTATTCAAGATTCAGACCTTCAAGAATGAAGATTGGTGTCACTCCACTAGATAAAGGACTCTGACCAGCTGAGACCTGGCTATAGGCAAAGAAAGCATGGAATGGGGTAGTGGAGAAGGAAGTTCATAAATATCAACTACAGCTTTATGAACACTTACAGACTTAATACTGCAACAGCTATGAATAGTTTGCTTTACTTGTATGTATGTATACATATTAATTATTTTTCTCTTCTCTTTTTTCCTTATTATTTTATACAAGTTTTGTTAGAGGTTAACTTTACAATTTAGTATTTAGGGAATAGACCATTCAGGTAGGATTTTGAATGGATTTGAGATAAAATTAACATAGCCAGAGGTGACTATGTTGAGACTTGATGTCTCCTTATTTTGGGTAGTATGAACATCATTGTTTGTATGTGGAGAGTTCTTATGAGGAAGATGTAGTTGTACAAATGTTTCTATGGATGCAGAAGAGCATTTACGGGCATGAAGTGTGCTAAATTATTTTCTCTCAGCTCTTTCTCTACTCAGCTTCATGCTAATAGGGGTTAGACCTCTGCAAGTCACGTTTCTGCTTTGCTTCTGGCTCCCTATCAGGTTTGGCCTGCACTAGAACTTGCTTTCCTTGCGGGAGGTGGGAGCTGCTCTCTCAGGCCTGGGTGCTCTTCATCCAGCAGCTGCAGCTCCTGCCTGTGGCAGAAAGGTGCTTGGTTTGCTGTTTGTCCATTACTTGAAGAACAAGCCACCACTGTACCCCTCACAGAGATAGCAGCCAGGCAGAAGCATCTCCTCAAAGGCCCAAGTACTGTTTCTGTGGGCCCCTTCTCTAAGTTTCACACATTTTAGACTATCTATTTTGTTTCCTGAGCCCTATGGGTGGTGACTGCTTCCTGCAGTTGCTACACCTATATCTTAGTGTTAACCTTTTTACTCTTTCTGTAACGGAATTAACATTGGATCTAGTTAATAGTTCTTTATACAGACCATCCCCACTCAATAATGACTCAATTTAATATTTTCAACTTTATGATGGTGTGCTTTCAGCTGTGTCTATTCATGGTGAGTACTTATACGACCATTTTGTTTTCACTTTCAATATAGTATTCAACAAATTACATGAGATATCCAGCACTTTATTATAAACAGGCTTTGTGTTAGATTATTATGCCTAACTGTGGGCTAATGGAAGTGTTCTGGGCACATTCAAGCTGAGCTAAGCTCTAATATGTGCTAGAGTAGGTGTACTAAATGCATTTTCGACTTTAGAGAGTTTCAACTTATAGTGAATTCATTAAAATGTGACCCCATTGCAAATCTGTATTACTTTTTATTTATTTAGATAATGAGTGCGGTTCTGACTCTATTGGACCTTGACTAATACAATTCCTGGCCTGTTTGAAATTTTGGAGTAAATCAGGGCTGGATCCCAAGTTTGCAACTCTTCTCTGTCCATATGCTCACTATTGATAATGTAGTCTTTAGCTTTAAATCTTATTTTCAAGTTAAAAAATTCATATTGCTTGTCCTGGCTTCTCAGTAGAATTCCAGACATATATTTTACTGTCTACTTGACATGCCAATCTGACAATTTAATAACTTGTGATTCTCTATATCTCCACACTACTACTCAAACTTATGCCTTTCTAAGTTTCCTCCCTTGCAGTTAATTATACAACCATCCAGCCAGTTCCTCAAATTAAAAAAACATAGAAATCAATCTTGATTTATTTTCTTCTTATTATTATTGTCCACATTCAATCTATCATCAAATTCTAATAAGCACATTGGCTTCTAAATTATCTATATCTCACCATGTCCTCTACTGTCACTCTAGTCCAAGCCACCCTCGTTCCTAACTTGGGCATGATCACCTTTCCCATCCCTTGTTTGATTCCTGCGGATCCCTACACGCCATCCCCTGTACAGTAGCAGGACGATCTTTCAGAAACGTAACCCAGCATACATTCTTCTAGAGCTTTCCCAGCACAACGTGTCATAGAATGAACATGACTGATCCCTGTCTGCAAGACCTCACCAAATCAGGCCCCAGTCACCGTTCCCAGCCATCTTATGCCACCCTACTGCCTTTCTCCTCCTCCTCCTCTTCTTCTAATTTTTAATTGATTGATTGATTGATTTTAGAGATAGAAAAGAAAGGCACATCAATCATGTGCCTCCCACACCTATTCTGACTGGGCCAGGGATTTAACCTGCAACCCAGCCCCCTGACAGGGAATTGAACCCATGACCCTACAGTGTGTGGACCGCTGTTCTAACCACTTAGCACACCATCCAGGCAGTGCCTTTCTTCTTGAGGCTCAGACATTTGTGAAAGTCCTAGAGCTTCATAGCAAAGATTATGAGCCTAACTGTAGATTAGAGGGAGAACTGTAGAGAATCCAAAGGCTCCACATCTCATGGGCTGGTAAATGTGTCTCAGCCACAGTGAACAGTAGGCACTACCCCTTCCCGCCCAGACCTACACTCGTCTTTAAAATAGATTGAGACAAATGGTATGGGGGTGGGGTGTTAGAGATCAGCCAAAGTAAAGTTGATCGTCCCACTTTTGGCAGGACAGTCCTGATTTTTAACAAATTTCCCGCAAACCCCTCGACGTTTTAAAAAAGTCCCTATTTTTGGAAAGATTGGAAAGATTCTTTCCAAAAATCGGGACTTTTTTAAAACGCCGCGGGATGCGGGAAAAATTGTTGAAAATCGAGACTGTCCCATCAAAAGCAGGACGATCTGGTCACCTTAACCAAAGGACTTGGTATACATGCATATTAGTATAACCAATGGACACAGACACTGGGCTGGTGAGGGCTTGCCCTGGGTGGGAATGGCCGGGGGAGGGGTCAATTAGGAAAAAAGGAGACATGTGTAATACTTTAAACAACAAAAAATAAAATGAAATAAAATGACTACAGCTCCTGGAGATCCACCCTCTCCAGCCCATCTCCACAAATCCTAAAGCAACTCACTACAGACTCTAATATCCAGCAAGTCTCTTTCTATCAATTTCCAGGGAGCTGCAGCACAGAGGGGCAGAGAAGCTGTGGCCTGTGTCCCGTGTCCTGCGCTGGCTCTGTCAGAGTGGATAAGGTAAGCTCTGAGTTGGAGTACAGGTTGTTTTAGCTCTGGTTGTTGCAGTTTGAAACCTTACCCAAGCTTCCAGCAAAAGATCAGGGCACAGAAGTGAGCCTATGGGTTTCTTTTTCTGTCAAGAATTATCCTCTTTGGTAATTGTGGTTGTTCAAATGAACTTAATGATAAGATAATAACTAGACACATCCGGTGCACTTTGTATTGGAGATACAAGCAAGAAGATCTATGTCGCTGGTCTGTCAATCAGTCAGGAATCATTAGGGGATTTAAAAAATAGAGGAAAAGAAAAATCTCCAAGCTCTGCTTCAAAACCATGCATCAGGATTTTCTGGGCTGGAGAGATTTTTATGTGAAGCTAAGTTTTATAAACGTCGTGAATGACTCTAATGTGCACCGGGTAGATCAGGTGCTTTCCAGGCTTCCCGGGCCTGAGCTAACTGTCCCTGCCTGCCAAGGCACACGGAGCTCCAGCAGTCATAGATTTCTCAGCACAGCTTTCATCTGAAGGTTGGGAAAAAGAGGCCAAAACCTGTAAGCAACTGCCCTCTCACAGAGCTTCCCAGCGGCAGAGCCTGCACCCCAGCCAGGTGTGTGGACAAATGGTGTGGAGGAAGGAAGAACTTACCCTGACACCACACAATTACTCTCTAATGAGACAGAGAGAGAGAGAGAGAGAGGGGGGGGGGGGGGACCTCCAGCAATAAGGAAGGTCCTGAAAAGGATTTTTTTAAAAAATATTTTTATTGATTTTGTACAGAGAGGAAGGGAGAGAGATAGAGAGCTAGAAACATCGATGAGAAAGAGTCATCGATCAGCTGCCTCTTGCACACCCCCCACTGGGGATATGCCCACAACTAAGGTACATGCCCTTGACTGGAATCGAACCCGGGACCCTTCAGTCCCCAAGCCAACGCTCTATCCATTGAGCCAAACCGGTCTGGGCCTGAAAAGGATTTTAAAGGAGGAGATGAATATGGACAGTCTGAAGGCAGGACAGGCCTAGGGAGGGGCCGAATGGAAGGAAGGAACAAGGGCAACTCTCATTCCCACCCTTAGCCCTCTCTACCCCGCCTCTCCAGATACGATGGATTTTCCCAATGGAGGCAAAGTACCTGGCAAGCTTGCTGGGAGAATGAGAGGATAACATCTGGTGAGGGATAAAAATAGAAAGTTTATTGGGCTTTTTGAGAGTGCTCACTTGAAAGAAAAGCATAATTTTTTTTTTTTTTTCTTTTTCCCCAGAGCCCTGATCTGCACTTTGTGTCTTTGACTGCGGGTGAGCAGCAGGTGGGGATAGAAAAGGGTGCTGAGGAAATGTCTCCTTAGTGGAAATCCCCTCTTGGTCATGCATCTGTTTGAAGGAGTTGGGGGGTGTATCCATAGTATCTATTTGGGGGAAAGCTCTCAAATAATAACAGGTAAACAGACATGAATGAGTCAGAGAGACACCAGGAAGGCCTGCGGAGAGAGAGGGAACAAGAACAAGGAGAACAGGATGGAATAGGACCTATCGCACTCCTGAGTCTATCTTATTGCCTCCCTGAAGTTTTTGGGGACCTTTGGCTTTCTGGACCTTCTGGGACATTGCTTCTCTAAGTCCTGAGCTTCACTCCTTTTGGTGTCCGTAGCTTATGATGCGGGTGTTGGCTAAGAGTTTGGGAAGGGTTGGGAAGGGGAGACCAGGGACCTCTCTTAGTCCTGGACTGTCTACTCATAACCAGTGGGAACCACAAAGACCTCGCTGTGCCTTGGCTTCCCCCCAGGCTGGAAACCTGGCATTCTTATTCACCTTTGACTTCCCGCCAGTCTCCCTGTGAGCAGCCGCCAGATGAAATTTCCTTTTAATGTGCCTCCCCTCTTAGTCAGCACAAAGCCTCTCTTCTGTTCAACTGATATCCGTTCCTCTCCCTACAGTCAACATTTCTTTAGCCTTAATCCCTTAAAACCCCCTTAAACAACTCAAAAGCAATAAAGAGATAGTTCTTGGTTACATTTCTCCCCTTTGCTTTGTTCTTTCTAAACCTGCTCTCAGATTGCAGGCCAGAAGGTCTTTGTGTGAATGTTGACTCATCTCCTTCATTTGAATGAGGTCACTGGCAGGCGTAAACTGGGTGCTGGCTGCCCCCTGGGCTGGGTGCTGGGAGCAGAGCTGTCTGGCTATGGGGCTGAGCTTTCAGGAGAAGAGGACTTTCTGGGCCTGGGAGTTTACCACACCATTTACTTCCAGGGGCCTTCAGGCTGATTATTATATTTTAAATTATATATTTTTTATTGATGTCAGAGAGGAAGGGAGTGGGAGAGAGAGATAGAAACATCAATGACAAGAGAGAATCATGACCAGCTGCCTCCTGCATGCCCCCTAAATAGGGATCGAGCTGCAACCTAGGCATGTGCCCTGACCAGAAATCGAACCATGACCTGATTCATAGGTTGACACTGAACCACTGAGCCACACTGGCTGGGCTACAGCAGTGATTATTGATGCTGTAGGACTGCTTATCCCCTCCCCAAGTGACTAGATCTCTTCCGTCGCCCCTATAGTCTCTGAACACCTGCACCGGAAATGAGGTCAGCAATGTCTCCTGTCTCGCTCCCTGGGATTTCTGTTATATCCTCATGTGGAAATGTACACATTATTCAATAAACTATTAACTTTAACTTGGTTTCTTAGCACTAAGGTGTTTGATAGAAATTAGCTAGGAAAGATAGGCTTTAATGAAAAAAAAAAATAAACAAGACTTTGAAATCGGTGAAGGAATAGAAAATCCAGCATGCAGTCTATGGGAGCCTGAGGCAAAGCACCTGCTGGTGAACACCTCTCTGAGTCCAGGAATCTCATTTGTGAAAAAGGAAAATAGAGAGTTGTTAGGTTAAGTGATATTGGCAGATATAGGCAAACAACAAAGAAATGGAAAAATTAATATGTTAACTATTGAACAGTAATTGGAAGTTGAAGTGTGAAGGAAGTATGCCTGCCTGGATGCTGTGTGTGTGTGTGTGTGTGCATGAGAGTACTCAATTAAATGAATTCTAATCATGCAGCATAGAGATAAGCAGGCATGGGGACAGGGAAGGAAGGAGTACTGAGATGGTATTGATGGAGGAGGGCAAAATTCTACCCAAATCAAGCAATTTAAGTTAATAAAAGCAGTTAATATATAATGCAATATAACACACACACACACACACACACACACACACACACACATATATACATATAACAGGCATATATCTATGTCTTATATGTATGTGTATATATATATATATATATATATACACACTTACATTTATACTAGAGGCCTGGTGCAAGAATTTGTGCATGGGTGGAGTGGGGTCCAACGGGCCCACCCCAATTAGGGCCAATTGGAGCCAATTGGGGCAAATCAGGCCAGGCTAGCTGTTGGGAGGGGCCACGGGTGGTTAGCACACTGGCCCAGCCCCCTGATAGAACTCCTGGTTGTACTCCTCGTCAACTCCTGGTCAAGGGGAAAATTTGTAAATTAGCCTTTTACTATATAGGACTAGTGGCCCAGTGCATGAAATTCATACACGGGGGTGGGGAGTGTCCCTCAGCTCAGCCTGCACCCTCTCCAATCTGGGACATCCCTGTCAAAATCGGGGACCTCTGGCTCCTAACTGATTACCTGCCTGCCTACCTGATCACCCCTAACCACTCTGCCTGCCGGCCTGCTGGCCCCCAACTGCCCCCCACCCCCCACTCCACCGCCTGCTCACTCCCAGCTGTCCCCACTGCTGGCCTGATCACCCCCAACTGCCCTCCCCTCCTGGCCTGATTGCCCCTAACCACCTCTGCCTTGGCCCTGCCACCATGGCTTTGACTGAAAGGGTGTCCAGAAGGTCTCCCAAAAGGTCTCCTGGTCTAGTTAGCATATAACCCTTTTATTAGTATAGACATGCAAAGGATAAATGGGTGAACAGATTGGGTAAAGGTGATACATGAAAAGATGTGGGCTTGCCTGGCTGGTGTGGCTCAGTGGCTGAGCATCAACCCATGCACCAAGAGGTCCCCAGTTCGATTCCCAGGCAGGACACATGCCCAGGTTTCTGGCTCAATCCCTAGCAGGGGCCTGCAGGAGGCAGCTGATCAGTGTTGATGTTTCTCTTTTATCGATGTTTCTATCTCTCTATCTTCCTTTCTCTCTCTCTCTCTCTCAAATTAATAATTTTTTTTTTTTAAGATGTGGGCCTGAAAAAAATCTCCAAAATAAGATGAAGCTCTGTGTCTCAGGTAACATTAGTCTGGACCAGATTGATTTTCCAATTCAGGAACACAATATCTCTCTCCACTTAAGTCTTCTTTAGTTTCCTTTTGTAATGTTTCATAGTTTTCAGAATACATTCTTGCAAATCTTTCATTAAGTTTATTCCTAAGTATTTAATTTTTAAATTTTAGTTTACATGGTGTCACTTGTCAATTTTATTTTTTAACTGTTTATTGCTACAATGAAAATGCAAGCATTTTTTTTTTTTTTTTGTATATTCACATTATATTGTACTATGTTACTTAATTGGTATTAGTCTTTCTAGCCCATAGGAATTTTTTGGTATACATTTATGTTTTCAGCAAATAAAGAGATAACTTTATTTTTATGTCTTACATTCAAGTCTTTATAACTTTTACTTATTCTCTTTGTTGATTTCAGAATCTAGGACTTCCAATATAATGGAAATAGAAGTAGTTAAAATGGACATTCCTTTCCTTATTGTTAACTAGGCACCTGTTGCAGGAATATTCCTGCAAGACTTCCAGTGGGCTTCTCTCCAGCTACCCCCAGTCTCTCCTCCCCCCTCCCCCCCCACTGTGGCCAGTAGGGCAGGGCAAGATGGGGCTGTATGCTCGTGCTGCCACCACCGCCCCTCATATCTGACCCGCTGCGCCTGCGGCTGCCTCTGGGGCTGCGCACACTGCTGCTATGTGCCCTGCCCCACCCACCTGACCCACCGCGCCTGCGGCCACCATCACCACCGCTGCCCACCTCACTCACCTCTCAAGCACTGCCAGTGCTTTCCCTCCAGCAGCCGCAGATGCCTTGCTTTCCACTTTCCCTCCTTCTTCCTTCTGTGCTGTCTTCAGTCTTCACTCCTCCCTCCCTCCGTGTATGCAAATTAACCACCGGCTTTGTTGGGTTAATTTGCATACTCGCCCTGATTGGCTGGTGGGCATGGCTTGTGATGCCAGAGTGATGGTTAATTTGCATATCACTCTATTATTAGGTTATATACTAGAGGACCAATGCACATTTGTACAAGGGGCCTCTACCTCAGCCCCTGCCACCCTGGCTTCATTCGGAAGGTTGTCCAGAAGGACGTATGGTCTAGTTAGCATATTATGTTTTTATTATTATAGACTGAGATTTCGTCATTGACTACAATGTCAGATGAAAATGTTCACTAACGCCCTAATTTGATTGAGGAATTTTCCTTTTATTTTTAGTTTGGTGAGGGCTTTTATAATAAACGCATGTTGAATTTTTTTTTTTAAATGCCTTTTCTGCATCTATTCAAAATATTATATGCTTTTTCTTCTTTATTCTACTAGTATGGGAAATGACATATTTTGGAATTTCAAATTTCCCAGAGGAAAAAACACTTTATCATGATGTGTTATCCTTTTTATATATGGTTCCATTTACTAACATTTTGTTAAGGATTTTTGCATCTATAATGATGACGCTTATTTGTTTACTAGAGGGCCAGTACATGAAAATTCATGCACTAGAAGGGAGATCCCTCAGCCTAGCCTGCCCTGCTCACAGTCCGGGAGCCCTCAAGGGAGGGAGGTGACCCAGTGATTAGGGGAAGGTGATACCCCCATCACACTTCCACTGCTGCCACTGCCAGCAGCACAAGCCTTGGCTGGCCCTGGTTACCAGAGCCTCGGGAAGCCCTGGGTAACTGAGCAACCACCATCTAGGGCTTGCCTGTGCCTTGGGCCAGCCCTGGATGGCTTGGAGGCTGAAAGGACTGGGGGACTCTGGAATCAGGTGTGCAGCAAAGCCCTTGGTGGGGCTGAGGGGACTGAGTGCCACCATCCTGTAGCTGTGGGCACCACCATCTTTGAGGGCATGCCAGTCAATTAGTATATTCCCTCCTTATTGGCTGTGGGCACCGCCATCTTTGTGATGGTGTGAGGGTCAATTAGCATAGTTTATTAGATAGGATAGTTTTCTCTTTATGTGATTTTTATTGTTTGGTTTTACTATCAGTGTAATGCTGATCACATGCAATTAATTGGCAAGTTCTTTCTTATCCTCTATAATATGATAGAGTTTGTGGAGGATTCTTTTCTAGAATGTATAAGCAAAGCTAACAGGGCCTGAAAAATTCTCAGTTATGAAATTAAAGTTTTTACATGATACTTGGCTATTCAAAATTTCCATTTCTTTTTTAGTACATCTTGGTAAATTTTTATCTTTCAAGAAATTGGTGTGTTTACCTGTTTTCAAATATCCTATATAATAAAAGCCTAGTATGCTAAGTGTCAACCAATCAAAGCATAATATGCTGATGATATGCTAAGGCCACTCAACTGCTTGCTATGATGTGCACTGACCATGAGGGGGAAGATGCTTTGATTGGTAAGTAGCTTGCTGCAGGGGTCTGGCTAATAGGAATGAGTAAGAGGGGCCAGACATGTCCTGGAGCTTTCCCTCAGTCCCTCCCTGGCTGGCCAACTTCCCATATCCCTCCTTGGCCCCAATCATGCACCAGTGGGGTCCCTTGGCCTGGCCTGTGCCCTCTTACAATCCAGGACCCCTCAGGGGATGTCAGAGAGCTGATTTCAGCCTGACAGTGGAATGACCAATCACTATGATGTGCACTGACCACCAGGGGGCAGACGCTTAACACAGAAGCTGCCCCCTGGTGGTCAGTGCACTCCCACAGCAGGAGCACCACTCACTCAGAAACTGGGCTCCTGCTTAGCTAGAGAGTACAGCAGCAGTGGCGGGAGCCTTTCCCACCTCCGAGGCAGCACTAAGGATGTCCGACTAATGGCTTAGGCCTGCTCTGCGAGGGCTCCCAGACTGTGAGAGGGCACAAGCCAGGGTGAGGGATCCTTTCCCCTCCAGTGCACGAATTTCATGCACCAGGCTTCTAGTATAGATATAAAGTTTTAAAAATGATATTTTTATCATTCTATTGCCTGTAGAATATACAGTAATATTCCTTCTTTCATTTCAGATATTGATAATTTATGTCTTCTCTTATGGGGCAGGAAGCTAGCATAGGGGACAAAGGCCCTGGGTTTACTCCTTTCTAAGTTAGAATGAAGCCCATGGGACTCGTGGCTAGATACCTGCTCCCCCATGCTCTCCTTTTAGGTCAGAGCAACGTGGATGCGACTTGTGACCTACATGGAAATTTTGAAGCTACTCCGCCCTTCAGTTGACCATGCCACCATCCGGAGAGGAGGGACTGACATGAGCGGCACCAGTGATCACCCACTGTGGGTCAGAAACTGCAAACCACCCCCATTCCCTACCCTCACCCAAAGCTGATAATAACCTCCACCAGACTCACTCGGTGAAACTCATTCTCTCAGTTCACCTGTACCCCTTCTTCCTAGAGTGCTGCTTTCACTTTAATAAATCTGCTGTCCTTAGCTAAATCTTTCTGTCTCATGGCTCCACCCTTATGACATAATTTAAGCTAGATTACTTCCTTACTCTTCATGCAGCCACATCAGGGCATTAGGGCTTCAAAAATATACATTTGGGGGGAACACAATTGAGTCCATAGCTGTTGGGTCTTGCATTTTTATCCATTTTTGGTAATTTCTGCCCTGTGATTAAAGTTTCAGTTCTCCATATAGTTTTCCCTGGGACCCCTATAAAGAACATTCTTCCCTAAAGCTGCTGTGTTAGGTGTGTTTTTTCCTAACCATACCTGCTTTCCAAGTTCCATCAACCTGTTACAGTGTCGGCGCTGTTGATGGCACCATGTCTTTTTTTTCAGAGCCCCACCAAAATGGGTTCTAAATCCAAACACTAAGATCTGGTATGGTTTTGTACAATGTGGCTAGTTTGTCTTGAATTTCTTTCTGTCCTTGGTGCTGCTGCTTTCCCAGATGGCCGACGTTGTGAGCATTTGTTTCCACCGAAGAATTCTGTTGGTCATGAACCGCCTGTCCGGAGTTCCTGGGTCTTTCATGATGGCAGTGGGCCTTCAAGCGGCCAGGAGGAAAGAGCCATTTTTTTACTTTTTGAATTGTAAGTATTCTTTGTTGTTGTTGTTGTTCTCATCTAAGCAGAATAAATACTTTACTTTCCCTTTTCATTTCCCAAAGGCAGAGGAGATGAGGGACACTGAACTTCCTAGCACATGCCCCCTGCAGCTCTGCTCTGTGGGGAAGAGATGCCTCTGTGCTAAAACGAAAGAAAGCTGAGTCCACATCTCAGAACTACATTTTCTCCCCATAGATTAAGCAATATTCTGACATTTCATTAAAAACTCCAACTTACCAGCTTGTTTCTGTGTGCTGTTAAAAGAGCATATTCTTTTAGCTAAAACACAAACCGGCGTGTGAGGAGTCTGCTAATTTTTAACAGAAGATTTGAGTTTTGCAGAAATAGACTGCAAGCAGTGGCAAGACAAAGAGACAGAATAGACAAGTTGCATAAGGTATACACTACCGTCCATGCTGCCCACAGCGAGCGACCTTCAAAAGCAGAGCCCTGTGATGTGTGCCCCGGGCAGTCTCCCAGGAGTTGCTCACCTTAGTCCTTCCTCTACACAGGGCATCGTGCTGGCCTGTCCATGCAGCACTACCCACTTGTTATCTACACCATTACCACCAGATTCTTCGTGCCATTCCAAGGGATGCTAACAGGCAGAGAGAACTCTGCTTTATTCCACTCCTCCTCTTGGTGTGGGGGATAGCTCTAAGCATGCACCAGAAGAGATGAGGTCGGGTACCCTCTGAGACAGGCAAGAGAGGGAGAGCACAGCATGGAAGCCACATTTCCTTTTACTGTGGAGTCATAACAACAAACAGCATCCTAACCTCTCAGCTGGGAACCAGGGCTGTTGTTTACAGATAAACAGAGACCTACAGCCTGGTAGGATCCCAGTAACAAAATTCAGTTGGAAGACTGAAAACACAATTGTGTTTACAGACCAACACGCCAATGTCATGTTGGTGGTGGAGGACAAAGGTCATGTTTACTGCAAGCAGAGGTTCTGGCTCCTGTTGAAGAGGTAGGGTGGGTGTAGGCTCTCAGAGTGAAGCCCTGAGACTGCTGTGCATCCCAGCACCTAAGCACTCGGGGCCTGAAATGGGCCACCTTGGTCCCCAAACGAGTTCTGATTTTTCCAGTCCCCAGAAACTCTGGCTAGGAAGACCCCTTTCCAAAAAATCGGCCCCAGGAGCAGAGGGTCACATCTGCCCTGGGGTAATATGTATCACTGTAATTGCTGTGCAACAAGGCCCTCTCCAGAGCCTGCCCTATGGGCAGGTCCTCTCTAGGTTGTAAGTGTCTGCTCCACAGCCAGAGGCCTGAGACCACCCTGGCTCTGCCAGTACATTCATTGTGACCTTGAGCAATTACTTAAGCTTTCACAGCCCGAGTTTCATCATCTATACGATAAGAATAACAGTTTTCACCTCTTAGGATTAGAAAACGCATTAATAGAAGTAATAAATTTCCAAAGGGCCTGGTGGTAGACATTTGATGAACGGCAGTTGTTGCTATTATAGGGAAATGTGGGGGAAGCTTTGCAGCTGAGATAATTAGGCATAAACTGGTGATTCATACAGAGTTATACCAGCTCAGCAAAGCAGGCCAGCTGGCCTGTGCTGTGGCTGCTCAGCGGGAGGGTACACAAACAGCAGAATGCAGGTTCCAAAGTAGGGGGACCAGCTCGTGCCACTTTGCCTTGGGTTTTCTCAGAGTCTGGTGCCCTGGGAAAGACCTTGTTCCCAAGCAAGCCCAATTTGGGTGAAGAGTGAAGTGCCTCATGGGGTATTTGCTCCTCGGAGGGCCCACTGCATCTCACAGCCAGACTCTTGGTGGACAGAGCCTGACAAGTTTTAACAATGGGCCCTGGTTCTATTCCTCCTCACTGGAGCTGGGGTTATCCGGAAGGCAGCTTCCACCAGCCTGCTGGGCAGATCCACTCCCCGAGCGAGGTAACCAGGCAGATTTGTGTTGGGGGCAGGGACACAACTTTCCTTCACTCTTCTCTAGGGAAACCATGCAGAAAGTTCAGGTGGCACTGCCGGCCATCTGCCTTCCGGGGCAGCCTTGATGATGCAGCTGGGTCTTCCCCACGCCTGATGGGCCTGAGCGATGAGTGGCTGCTGCAGCTCACCCTGGAGCCCACATCTCTGTCCCCTCCTGGGCCCCACTTTCCACACCAGGCACAGGCTGGAACCCAGACTTCGGCAGGTTTGCTAGCCTAATGTCCAGGCCACACGCTGTGGACGTGATATTTGACTTGCTGTCAGATGTCTGGGGTGGCACACACAGCCTGTTTGACTTATAGAAGCTACAGGTCAGCAATCTCAGGATCTTCCTCTGGGTGTTAGGCAAGGGTAGAGAGAACCAATTACTACTTAACTTCAGTTTACTGATTTATATGAACATATTATTTCTATATTGCATCGCAATATATAAGCATGCAGTAAAAGGAAACAAATGCTGCTTTTGGGTATATGAATGTATTAGTTTTGCTGCTGTAACAAGTTATCACAAAACTTAAAAACATAAAATTTAATGGCTCAAAATAACAGAAATTTATTATCTTATAGTTCTGGAAGTTAGAAGTCCAAATTGGATTGGGAGGGCTGCATTCTTTCTGGAGGCTTGTGGGAGAATTTGATATAATAATATACACATGGTGAAATATTATGCCTGAGTGACTCTATAAGCAATAAATAAGGTGTACTTTTACATTTGTCAAGTACCTACTGTGTGCCCAGCTTGTGCCAGACTCTGGGGATGCTTCTCTCATGGGGAGTACAAGCAAGGTCAAAACAGGCAGCCAATCAGAAAGAAGGACAGGCTTTGCTTCTGAGATTGTGCCAGGCCAAGTGTACAAAGATAGTACAAGAACTGGTCTGCTAGCAGCCAAAGAAGTGCAAATTAAAATAAGAACAAGATGCCTTGGAAGGGTTGGCTTAGTGGATAGAGCATCAGGCCGCGTGCAAGAGGCAACCAAAAATGTGTCTCTATCACATCAATGTTTCTGTCTCTTTGACTCTCCCGCTCCCTCCCACTATCTCTAAAATTCAATGGAAAATATACTCTGGTAAAGATTAACAACAACAAAAAAACCCCCCAAAAACAAGCAAACAAAGAATATTTCACACCCATTTGATTGGGCAAATATTAAAAAGCCTGGCAACACTAAGTACTAGTAGTACTCGGATGTAAGACAAGCATGCAAACCCAAAGGCTAACATGGACCAAATAAACAAGGTTTAAGTTTATGTGAGCCACAAAAAAACAAGTTTCCATTTTCATAGAAACATAGGTTTATTTCAATAGAGACATGCTGAATACAAAGCACTGAAATAATTGAGTAATCGTTAACATAAAATAGAACATTTTAATGAAAATTAATATTTTTTCTTGAACATTAACTTCTAGACACAGAGTAACAGCACAAATTAATAAGTGTAATGCAAAAAAAAAACTATTTTTCTTGTTCTCCGAAAGTGAAATATTTCCTATTGCGCACAGCAAACAAGTCAGTCCAAGATTAATGACGTGGCAATAGGTTGCTAAAATATTCGCTGTTATCATTAATGGAGAGAAATGGTGTGCCTGTGTGTAAGGTGGGGAAATGAATGCCACAAGATTATAGTAATCAGTCATTAGTGAACTTTGTATTTCATTATTAATAATTATCTACTAGTATATTAGGATATTGTAAAAATTAAGTTACAAAAATTTTATTAAAAATTTTTTTACATACTGTTATATTAGCTGACCCTAAAAAAATATTTGTTGTAGGCCCTATGTGGCCCTTGGTTTGTGAGTTTCACATGCTGCCATGGGAATGGACATTGAAGAGCAATGGGCATTGAAGAGCAATGGACATTGAAGAGCAATGGACATTGAAGAGCAATGGACATTGAAGAGGAATGGACATTGAATAGAATGGACATTGAAGAGCAATGGACATTGAAGAGGAATGGACATTGAAGAGGAATGGACAGTTCAACTACACATCCCAAGTCCTCCCTCACCCAGGCAGGTGCCCTAGGACAACACTTCTCCAGCTTGTCTCCCCAGCACCTCTCAAAAGTCCAGGAGGCCAACGCTCTTTCTATAACAACATTAAACTGTTATATTCTGTTTTACTCTCATTATCTCCCGAGTGTCAATGGGAGTCTTCTAACTGTTAGATGACGTGTGACAATCACTGCAGTTTGAATAAAGAAGCAGATAGGAAGAATCCAGCCTCCTTCACTAAACCAGACATTAGATATTTGTAAAATTATTAAAAATTCCACTTTTTCTCTCTAATTTTTTAAAAAGATATTGTTATCTTCTATATGTTATTTAATGTGTGTGTATATATATATATATATATATATATATATATATATATGTATTAATTTCAGAAAGGAAGGAAAAGAATGAGATAGAAGCCACAATGATGAAAGATAATCATTAATTGGCTGCTTCCTGAATGCCCCACACTGGGGATAGAGCTCACAGCTTGGGCATGTGCCCCAACTGGAATTGAATTAGTTCATAGTTCAATGCTCAACCACTGAGCTATGCCAGCTGGGCATATATGTTATTTTTTAAAACTTAAAAACATTATTATATAAAATTTTTAATATTTAAAAAAAAATCTCAGTTTTAGTTTCTAATATGGTAAACATTCTAGGTATAATACACATAAACAAAAGCTTCTTGGGGTCCTCAATAACTTTTAAGAATATACAGGGGTCTTGAGACCAAAAGGTTTGCGAATAACTGTCCTAGAGAGCTTTTCCCACCTGTGCACAGGAAGACAAGTGAGATGGTCATTTCAGCACTGGTTTTGAGAGTAAGAAATAAAAAACAATCTGAGTGACTTGCATTACCATTGATGATACATTTATAAAATAGCACATATACTGCAGTTAAAGTGGATGAAACAGGTGTGTATGAATCAATGCTAAAAATCTCAAACTCAAGGTTGAAAGAATGAAAACCATCTTAAAAGAATATATTTAGCATTATTCCATTTATATAAAATACAAAGTTCACTACTTATTGTTTTCATATACATGTAGGTATAATTAAATTATAAAATATAAATGGCTAAAATCTATTTGCATAAAACCCTAATATGCAAATAAACCAAACTGCGGAACAAAAGAATAACCGAACTGAACAACCAGTCATGATGACATGTGCTGACCAACAGGGGGTGTGCTCAGAACGTGGTGAGTGTCAGCTGCAGCGGGATGGTGGAGCAGGTGAGTGGGGGCCCCAGACCAAGGCAGGAGCTGGTCACTGTCATTGGAGTGAGCCTCTGGTGGTTACAGAAAATTCTTTGCTCCCATGTGCCTAGGTCCCACCTGATTGCTCTGCACTGTCAGCGGGTGTGAGCAGTGGCTGCTGACCCTGATCACCCCTGAGGGCTTCTCTACTTCCCCCTACTCCTGGTGGTTGATTGAGGCAGCAGCCACTACTCACAGGTCCTGCTCACACCTGCTGCTGGCACCAGCCCAAATCACTCCACACTGTCAGCACGTGGAAGCGGTGGTGGCAGGAATGAGTCTGCCAGCAGATAGGAGACTGGGGGTGGCGGTGGGAGGGGCCAGGCGGGGTGCGGAGGATGGGCCGAGACCCGCCCCTGTATTCCCCACAGCCTCTTGTGGCCCACAGATCCTTTCAAGGTGCACGAATTCGTGCACTGGGCCCCTAGTAGAATAATAATGAAGATATCAAGTGTTGGTGAGGCTGTGGAGCAACTATAATTCTCATAAACTGCTGGGGGGATTGCAAAATACCACAGCTGCTCTGGAACACAGTCTGGCAGTCTCTTATTAGATTAAACACATACCTGTCATGTGATCCAGCCATTTCACTCCTGGCATTTATTCAAGAGAAGCAAAAGGCTTGGTGTGCACACAAATGTTTATAGCAGTGCTATCCCTAACTGCCCCAAACTAATAACCCAAATACTCCTTCAGAAGGTGAATGGATGAACTGTGGTATATCCATATAATGGAATCTAACACAGCAAAAAAATAAAAATAAAAATAAATAAATAAAAAATAAATTAATTAATACATGCAATAGCCTGAATGAATCTCAAAGCATGTTGCTGAGTGAAGGAAGCCAGTCTCAAAATGTCAAATATTATAGAAATCTCTCTATATGTAATAATTTTGAAAAGCAATATTATGGTGATGAGGAATAGGATCAGTAAATGCCAGAGATTGAGGTATTAGGAGGGTGTGACCACAAGAAATAGCAGCAGAGAGTTTTTGGAAACAATGAACTGTTCTTTGGTGTGTGTTTCTTTTTTATTTTATTTTATTCTTAGACTGAGGAAGTGAGAGACATCCATGTGAGAAACACCAATCCTCCTATTTCTCTGCATGCTTGGCAGAAATTGATATTTGCATGTATATGAATTTTAATAAGTATGTTAGGGATATCTCAAATTAATTTGCATTTCCCTGATGACAATTGATGTTGAGTTTAATTTTTTTTTTTTTTTAATTTCAGAAAGGAAGAGAGAGGGAGAAATATCAATGATGAGAGAGCCTCATTGATTGGCTGCCTCCTGCATGCCCACTACTGGGGATGGATCCCACAACCTGGCCATCTGCCCTGACTGAGATTTGAACCGTGACTTCCTGTTTCATAGGTCAATGCTCAACCACTGAGCCAACCAGCCAGGCTTGAGTATCTTTTTTATTCTTATTTTCTATCTGTATGTAATCTTTAGTGAAGTGTCTGTTTAGAGCCTCTTACTCACTATTAATTATGGTGTTTGCTTTCCTATTGTTAAGTTTGAAGAGTTCTTTGTACACAAGTCTCATCAGATACGTGATGTACAAACTATTTGATAATTTAAAAATAAAATTTCAAAACCATTTAAGTTGTGGAGGAAAGGAAAGTGGGGTATGCATGTTCTCTGGAGTTGCTAATCCAGAGTTCAGCTTCTGGTTTTGCTCCTTATGAGTAGTATGACTGCCTAGATTCTCAGTTTCTCTCTCTGAAAAATTGAGATGAAATAATATCTATTTTTGAGTGAGATTGTAGAAAGTAAATATGATAATCTGTAACAATTGATGGTGCTTTGTAAAGGTTCAATAAATTATAATTTAAATCAATTTATCTTACCTAGATTTGCCTGGTCAGCAAATGGTGGTGGAACCAGAACACAAATAAATGTAGGAGTTTCTATTTTCAAAACCTGAGTTGTCCCCACTAGAGGGCAGTATAAGAAGTCAGGCTATCTTGGGTGCCAATTTTACCTCTGCTTTCTGCTGGCTGGGTGACATTGGAAAGGAGATTTCATCTCTCTGTTTCCTCATCTGGAGAGTGAGGGTTGGATAAACGAATGCATTTGTAAAGAATCTAGCACTGCCTCTGGGACATAGTAGGTGGTGTATACTTCATCTATATAATTTTTTTTTTTTAAAGATAATCATAATGTATTGGGAAGACACTGACATAAGAGTCAGGTATCCTGAGCTCTTTTATCTTGGCCTCACCTTGCTATGTGACCTTAGGCATGTCTTGACCTCTCAGGATTTTGGAATCTTCACATAAACTAAAGATTAGAATTGCTGGGAGAGAGAGGCCTTATAAAATACTAGTACAAAACTTGAAATATCCTATATAATAAAAGTCTAAAATGCTAAGTGTCTGGTGGCCGTTCAACCAATCATTGTGACATGCACTGAACCACCAGGGGGCAGACAGTTGAGAGGTCAAATAGTGGCTATTATGTACACAGACCACCTGGGGTCAGATGCTTCAACTGGTAAGTTAGCTTACTGCCGGGGTCCGGGTGATTGGGACAGAGAAAGATGGGCCGAACATGCCCTGGAGCTATCCCATGATCCCTCCCAGGCTGGCCAACTTCCTGTGTTGTGCACTGGTGGGGTCCCTTGGCCTGGCCTGCGCCCTTTTGAAATCTTGGACCCCTCAGGGAATCTCAGAGAACTGGTTTTGGCCCAATAGTGGAACAACCAGTTGCTATAATGTGCACTGACCACCAGGGGGCAGATGCTCAACACAGGAGCTGCTCCCTGGTGGTCAGTGTGCTCCCACGAGAAGCACCACTCAGGCAAAAGCCAGGCTCACAGCTGGCAAGCGCAGTGAGAGTAGTGGGAGCCTCTCCTGCTTCCACAGCAGCGCTAAGGATGTCTGACTGCTAGCTTAGGCCAGTGGGGAGCAGGCCTACGCCGTCAGTTGGACATCCTTTGAGGGCTCCTGGACTGAGAGAGGGTGCAGGGCTGTCTGAGGGACCCTCCCCCCGCAAGTGCATGCATTTCATGGACTTTTTATTGTTTCAAAGAGGAAGGGAGAGGGAGAGAGAGATGAAACTCTCTATCAATGATGAGAGAGAATTATCAATAGGCTGCCTCCTGCACACCCCCCACTGGGGATCAAGTTGCACCCCAGGCATGTCGAACCGTGACCTCCTGATTCATAGGTCAATGCTAAATCACTGAGCCATGCTGGCTGGGCATAAAGATGTGAATTGTATGTCAATAAAGCTAAAGTTATTAAAATGACAAAGTGGTAAAAAATGAGTGAGAGTAAGAAATATGACAGGGAGTGTGCAGAGCTAGGATCATGGGGCGGGCAGAGGTGCATGCTCAGAACCAGCAGTGAGGGCACCCTGATGGCTCACCTAGTTATTGCTCAGATTGTTTTCATGGCCTAGTTAAGGACAGCTTGCAGAGAAGTTGGCTGTGTTCAAAGGGTCATAGGTCATTCCTTTGTTCAGTCATCAATAGCTACAAAAAGCCCTATATAGCTTATGGTGAAAGGCAGGGGTGGGCAAAAGTAGGCTAATAATAATAAGAAATAACAATATAACAAGTAGTAAATAAATACAACAAGAATGAAGTTTCACATATTCATAACTGTAAACCTATTTTTGCCCACCCCTGCATATGCCATCAAAAAAAGAAAATTCTCAAGATTTTCAAGAGGAAAGTAATCATAAAAGAAAGCAGCCAAAAAGCAAATAGACATCCAACTTTTGAACAGCAATACTAGAAGCAAAACAACAATGGATTAATGCTTTTTAAATTTTTAAGGAAAAAAAGTTAAACCTAGAACTTTATATTCATACATATTGTTTTTTAATGTGAAAAGACAACAAAAATATTTGCAGAATATATGCCACACAAATACCCACTTTAAAAGCACTCATAGAGGCAGAATTCAAATGAATTGAAAAGTTCATTCAAGATGATGCTTTAAGATATACGGGAATAAAGTTTATCAAATATCTTAGTAAAAGTAAAAAACTCTGACAGACCAAAGGCATTAAGTAAATTGGAAGATAGTCAGTCTTCTGTTGTCCTCAAAGATGATTTCTGCCAGTCTTTAAGAAACAGGTTATTCCTATCTGTAAGGGAAAATAATTAGATAGGGAAAATGAGAACAGAAAGAGAAGAAACTACCATATTTACAGATAATAAGATCATCTATAAAGAAAAAATAGGGGCTTATTTAAAATGCAAACATAGCCGAAACAGGTTTGGCTCAGTGGAAGAGGGTCCGTCTGCGGACTGAAAGGTCCCAGGTTCGATTCCGGTCAAGGGCATGTACGTTGGTTGCGGGCAAGTCCCGGGTAGGGGGTGTGCAAGAGGCAGCTGATCGATGATTCTCTTTCATCGATGTTTCTAAATCTCTATCTCTCTCTCTTCCTCTCTGTAAAAAATCAATAAAAAATATATTAAATAAATAAATAAATAAATAAACAAATAAATAAATAAAAATGGGGGGGAAATAAAATAAAATGCAAACACATACCTCTAGTCAAAATGGCAGAGTAGGTAAATGCAGTGCTCATCTCCTCCCACAACCCATCCACATACAACTAAATTACAGAACAACCATCATTGAGAACCACCTGAAAACTAGCTGAGCAGAATTCTCCTAACTAAAGATACGCAGAAGCCACTCTGAGACTGGTAGGAGGGTTGAAAATTCAGAATAAGCAGGTCCCATACCCCGTGCACCAAAACGTTGCTGGTTCTATTTCTGGTCAGGGCACATGCCCAGTTGCGGGTTTGGTCACTGGTTGGTGTATGTGTGTGTGTGTGTGTGTGTGTGTGTGTGTGTGGAGGGTGGGGAGTGGGGGAACCAGTCAATTTTTCTTTCTTACATTGATGTTTCTCTCTCTCTCCACCCCCAACCACTTCCTCTCTGAAAAGAAAGAAAAAAAAGAAATGAGAGGGATATCTGAGCTGTGGAAGTCCTTCATGATGAGCAAAGGGTTCCAGCCCTACACCAGGACTCCAGTGCCAGGAGGAGACATCCCCAAATGTGTGGCTGTGAAAACGAGCAGAGACTGTGGCTCAGTGAGCCAGAGGCTGCTGGAGGCCTAAGCACTGCAGGTCTTTTCTTGCTTTCTTTCTTTCTTTCTTTCTTTCTTTCTTTCTTTCTTTCTTTCTTTCTTCCTTTCTTTCTTCCTTTCTTCCTTTCTTCCTTTCTTTCCTCCTTTCTTCCTTCCTTCCTTCCTTCCTTCCTTCCTTCCTTCCTTCCTTCCTTCCTTCCTTCCTTCCTTCCTTCCTTTCTCCCTGTCTCTCTTTCTTTCTTTCTTTCTTTCTTTCTTTCTTTCTTTCTTTCTTTCTTTCTTTCTTTCTTTCTTTCTTTCTTTCTTTCTTCCTTTCTTCCCTCCTTTCTTCCTTCCTTCCTTCCTTCCTTCCTTCCTTCCTTCCTTTCTCCCTGTCTCTCTCTCTCTCTCTCTCTCTCTCTCTCTTTCTTTCTTTCTTTCTTTCTTTCTTTCTTTCTTTCTTTCTTACTTTCTTTATTTTTGGTAAATATATTTTATTGATTTTTTACAGAGAGAAAGGGAGAGAGAGATAGAGAGCTAGAAACGTCGATGAGAGAGAAACACCGACCAGCTGCCTCCTGTACATACCCTACCGGGGATGTGCCCGCAACCAAGGTACATGCCCTTGACTGGAATCGAACCCGGGACCTTTCAGTCCGCAGACCGATGCTCTACCACTGAGCCAAACCGGTTTTGGCATCACTGCAGGTCTTAAAGCATCTGTGCGCAGCTTCACTTGCTCACAGAGTCACTCACTCAGCTCCGGGACTGGGGCAGCAGCTTAGAAAGTGCCAGGGACATACGGGGAAGAAGTGTATTATCTGGTTTCAAATTGAGGGCTAGAAGGGTACTGCTACTTTCGACAAAAGCAATAATTGTTTCCCCAGCCAGCCAGCAGGCACAGGTGGGTAACAAATCTGAGTCTCCATTAACTTGCTAACACCATTCACCCTATCCTGGTTATTCCTGAACACAACCCCATCACTTGTGACCTGCTAGAACCTCTCTTATTGGTGATTCCACACAAATGGATGGCCTTGGTTCAAGTTGCAGACTTTACTAAAATGTCGCAAAGGTTTATCAATTAGGGGCAAGCAGTGTCTGGCCTCAGCATGCCCCGTACTTCTTACTAAGAAGCCCAAAGCCTGTTCTAGTGGCTGTTGGCCCTGGGTCACAGTTCAGCTTCTCACAGGCACCTCCAATCCCAGCATGGGTATCAACCATCTCTTACCAGGTAGCCCCAGGCCAGGCACAGGCAGTGGTTGGCCTTGGTCTGACCAGAGTACCTCCTAAGAGGCCCCAGAATCAACTTACACAATGGCTGGCTTTAGACCAAATCAGAGCACCACCCACCCACCTCCACAAATAACATACCCAAAGGATGGATTTGGCACCAGAGCTCCACAGAAGCAAATCCCAGTCCATGTGGTCAGCCCCTGCACACCAGCTCATCTGCTGTACTCATGGCCATTCCTCACAGCCAGTCAGTTTGAGGGTCCTCCTACTGACATTGTAACAGCAATCAAGGCCCAACTACAAGGAACAGCCATAGAGCACTCAGCTTAGGTGATAAGGGACGCATCACTGGGCCCCCAGAACACCTACATTAGGTCACTCTGGTAAAACCAGAAGACTTAGCAGTTCCACTAAATGCATAGAAAATACATACAGGGAGGCAGCCAAAATGAGGAGACAGAGAAACTTGTCCCAAATAAAAGGACAAATCTCTAGAAAAAGAACTAAATGAAAATGAGACAAGCAATCTAACAAATGCAGAGTTCAAAACATTGGTTATGAGAATCCTCAGTGAATTCAGTGAAAACGTCAAGAACGACATAGGAAACATAAAATTGGAGATAGGACTTTGGCGCAACTTTCCCATAGAGTGGAGTGCTCCTTCTCAGTTCTACAGGAGAGGCAGGACTGCTGAAATGCAGCTATGACTGAGGCTAGTATAAATCTGAAGGACTACCTCTCGAAGATGCCCACCTCACCAAAAAACAATTGGATCTCATTCAGCAGTCATGTGACTAGAAGCAGCTTCAAAAAGGAGCTAATGAGGCCACCAAGACCCTTAACAGAGGCATCTCTGAGTTCATTGTGATGGCTGCAGATGCAGAGCCCTGGAGATCATCTTGTACCTCCCACTGCTATGTGAATACAAGAATGTGCCCTACATGTTTGTGTGCTCCAAGCAGGCACTGGGGTGGGCCTGTGGGGTCTCCAGGCGTGTCATCACCTGTTTTGTCACCATCAAAGAAGGCTAACAGCTGAAGCAACAGATCCAATCCATTCAGTAGTCCATTGAAAGGTTCTTAGTCTAAACCAGTGACTTCTGTCCCTGGGGTTGTGTATTATATTGTACAAGTTAGCCTGTAGGATTTCCAGCTACCTTCTGTTGTTATAAAATATTGTAGTGGTAAATCTGATTTTTATCTGATTTTTATTTGAAAAACACACACACAACTGGAGACAGAAACATTTCCAAATAACTAATCAGAAATAAGGAATTCAATAACTGAAATAAAGAACACATTAGAGGGAATCAACTTCCCTAACCTGGCAAAGGAAATAGATATACAAGTCCAGGAAGCTCAGAGTCCCAAACAAGATTAATCCAAAGAGGCTCACACCAAGATAATTAAAATGCCAGAGGTTAGAGACAGAGAGGGAATCATAAAAGCAGCAAGGTAAAAGAGTTAATTACATACAAGGGAGCTTCCATAGACTGCCAGCTGATTACTCAATAGTAATCTTGCAAACCAGAAGGGATTGATACAAAGTGTCCAAAGTGATGTTGGTGTATAGTTGTATAGACCTACAATTATATCTGTGTCAATAGGTATGCACTTTGTTTTCATTATTTTTGCTTCTGAAAACAACACTAGGGTATTATTATTTACTATTTATTTTACTTTAAAAGGAATGGGACTGCTGGATTCAATGGTACATGCAATTAAAACATATTACAGAAAATTTCAGACATATACAAAGTAGAGATAACAGTTAACATAATGAACCTCCATGTACCCATCATCCTGCTTCAACAATTACCAGAACATGAGCAATCTTGTTTCTTTTAAATGCTCTTTTCCCTCGCCTTCTCTCCACCTCCAACACACACTGGATTATTTAAAGCAGGCTGGATATATTTTTAAGGTAGAGACAAGATTTTCTGACATGCAAGATGAAGCATGTAAAAGAGAAAGTTAGTTCCAGGATTGTTAAATTGGGCAAAGGAAAGGCTGGGGTGGCCATCCACTGGTGTGGAGAAGGCTTGGGCAGAAATCAGGTGCTCGGTTTACATCTGATCACACAATCTTTAAAGATGGAGAACCTTCATTGTTATGGTCAGAGGGATTTGTGATGATGTAGTAAGAGTTGGAGAGATGCAATGTCGCTGACTTTGAGGAAGGGACCCAAGAGCCAGAGGATGGGGGCACCATTTGGGAGCTGGAAAAGGCAAGGAAATGAGGCTTCCCAGAACCTCCAGAAAGGAACACAGTCTTGCTGACACCTTGAAATTAGTTCACTGAGATCCATGTTGGATTTTTGAGCTCCAGAACTGTAGGACGATAGAATTGCATTGTTTAAACACCAAGTTTGCAGTCCTTTGTTATAGCAGCAAGAGAGCATGAACACAGCCTCCTACATGAAAGGGTGGAAGGTAAGGGGAAGCACTGAGGGGGCAGAGAAACAGCCTGTGACATAAAAGGAAAACGAAGAGGAGGTGGTGTCCTGGAAGCCGGCCATTTGTGGCTGATTGGTCACATAGGATGAGGACAGAGATTCAGCCTTTGGACTTTTGAAGAGTTTTCTGCAAAGGGGAACAAAACCCCCAGAACAATAGTTAAGAGATGTTTCTTGTCATTATTTAAAATAGGGAAAAGTGACAATATGCTTGTAAGCTGATAGGAATGATACAGAGGATGTGAGAATTGGGGAGAGAGGAGTCTATGGAGCGCTGACCTTGAGTAGCAGTACAAGATCCAGTGCACAGTTAGAATCAGCTTTTCAGAAACAAGAAGTGCAAAAGGTGGGAAAGCAGAGGATGTGGGTATGGTTGCTGGCAGCTGGATGGCTGTGGTATTTGCCCAGTTTCCTCAGTGAGCTTGAAAGATCGCAAAGGGCTGGGATATTTTCAGAGGGAAGATGTGGAATGGTCTTCCAGGAGATAGGGAACGGGGCGAACTAGAGAAACCCAGTTATTTCTAAAGGGAAATAGGCGAAATAGAAAATGTGACCAGCTCTAGCTGGGTTGGCTCAGTGGATACAGCAGACCGAAGAGTCCTGGGTTCAATTCAGGTCAAGAGCACATGCCCAGCTTGTGGGCTTGATCCCCAGTAGTGGGCGTGTAGGAGGCAGCTGATCACACAATTTTTAAAGATGGAGAACCTTCGTCATTATGGTCAGAGGGATCTGTGATGATGGAGTAAGAGTTGGATTCTCTCTCATTATTGATGTTTCTATCTCTCTCCCTCTCCCTTCCTCTCAGAAATCAATACAAATATGTTAAAAAAAAAAAAAAGAAAGAAAGAAAGAAAAGAAAACAACGACTAAGAATAGATGTGCACAGCCCAGGTGTCTTCTGAGGCTGGCTATCTCATTCCCAGCCCGTGTTCGCCTGGCAGAGGCTGTGAGCACTTGATCTTGGATTCTCTCTTAGCAACTTTGTGGCCTCTCAGCTTCTGGGTGCTGTTGCTGCCTGCCCCCCTGGGGCTAGTCTGATGAATATCCTGTTCTGTTCAAGGCCAGATAAATGAAGTTTTCTTTTTCTACTGCACCACACCCTTTAGCGACCTCCCACTGAGTTCTGGTTTCTGGTCTAGACAAAACACTGCAATTTTTTCTCATTTGCATAGCAGAGATCAGTGACACCAGCCAGATCCCAATGAGCCTTTAAGCCCATCGCAGCCCAGGCTCTCAGCTTCAGCCCTGCCCCGCTTTCCTCTCCCAGGTGGCATCTTGCTGTTCTGTGGAGAAGGGGATCTAGCACAAGTCTCACATGTTCGTGATAAGGATACATGTCCTGTCTTCCTTTTCTGTGGAGAAATATATCTAGCTGAAGTGCCATATATGCATAGTAATGGTACACATCCTGTAGAAACGATACAGCAATACCCACCATGGGCTGTCCTTTCACAGACCATGAACTTCAGGGGGAAAGTGAGGTCAACCAAGGAGGGAGAGTGCTGATGAAAAAGGTGAGGTCAACGATAAAACTTCCCTATTTCAATTGGGTCACATTCTGGCTACACATGGGACTGAGGGAGCGAGGCTAATATGAAGTAAAATACCAAGAACATGTCACCATCCAATTAGGGAAATATTGTTATATGTATGTGAAATAGTCTGCACTTTCCGTAGAAGCTTCTGAGATTCCCTGCTTTGGGCCTCTGCTCCCTTTGGGATCAACTATTGGCTGTTTTCCTGGAAGATGGCTCCTATTTTACCTCCTTAATCCCGCACCAGTTTCCTCTGCCTAGAACGCCCTCCTCTCTAATGCCCAACAATCAAAACCTTTTTCAGGTGACAAGTCACTTCTCAAATTTACCTCCTTGATCAAGACATCCCTGGTTTCTTTAGCCAAAAGTTTTCTAAATTTACCCTAAACTCTTTTGTTTTAAGTTTTTATTTATTTTTTTGAATTTATTGTGGTGATATTGGTTCACAAAACCATGTAGGTTTCAAGTGTGAAACTCAACAAAACATCATCTTGGGGTGCCATCACCCCAAGCAACTTCTCTTCTTGTCCCTCTTCTCCCCTCTTTGCCTGTCTCCTCCTATCCCCACCCCCTTTCCCTCTCTTACCTCCACACTATTGTCTGTATCTATGTGTTATATATAACATTTTTTTTCCTTAATTCCTTCACCTTCTTTCATCCAGCCCCTAACACCCCTCCCCTCTGACTGTTGTCATCCTATTTTGAGCTCTTAAGGCATTGTATCTCAACATTTTTTCCATTATCACCTGCTAAGTAGCCTTTGAGTTTTTTCATTCTTTAGACCCTTTTTTTAAAAAAACAAAATATATTTTTATTGATTTCAGAGAGGAAGGGAGAGGGAGAGAGAGATAGAAACATCAATGATAAGAGAGAATCATTAATTGGCTGCCTCCTTCATGCCCCACACTGGGGATGTGCCCTGAGCAGGAATTGAACCGTGACCTCCTGGTTCATAGGTCTACGCTCAACCACTGAGTCATGCCAGCTGGGTCCCTAGACCTTTTCTTAACCCCAATGAAATTGCAATATCCCAGGGTAAGGGTGCATAGGAGAAGCCTGGACCTTCAAGACTTTGAAGCCATGTTAACAAGATTCCCACTGCTTTCAGTGAGGTTCCCCCTTTAGGATCCCAGGTTTATGAGTCCTTCTGACTCAAATGCCAAACTGACACATACCAAAACCCATTGGATCAAAGGCACAACAAAACCAGAAAAAGGGCTCCATTTTAGAAAATGTGTGAATGTCTTAGATTTTGAATCAGACAACCAACGGATAGATTACAAAATATTATTCACACACAAAGTGCTTCAGAGATGCCTTTATTTTATTATTTTGTTATTTCTCACCTGAGGATATTTTCCCATTGATTTTTAGAGAGATTGGAAGGGATGGGGAGAGACACAGAGAGATAAACATCGCTGTGAGAGAGACACATTGATTGTTTGCCTCCTGCATGCACTCCACCCAAAGCATATATGACTTCCCCCAACTTAAAATCACATAAACTCACCATGGGGGCAGCCATCTTGTGTGTTGGAGTGATGGTCAATCTGCATATTACTCTTTTATTAAATAGGATAGAGGCCTGATGCATGGGTGATGGGCAGCTGGTTTGCTCTGAAGGGTGTCCCAGATCAGGGTAGAGGTTCCTTTGGGGCTTGGGGTGGCCTGAGTGAGGGGCCTGTGGTGGTTTGCAGGCTGGCCACACCCCCCGACAACTCAAGCGGAGACCCTGGTATCTGGGATTTATTTATCTTCTATAGTTGAAACCTTGTAGCCTTAAATGGAGGCCAGGGAAGGCCAGGAAGCTTGGCTTCTTCTATCTCTTAGGAAACACAAGCCTCCTGCTCTCTCTGTGGCCACAGCCATTTTTGTTGGGATATTTTTATCTTATATAATTGAAACTTTGTAGCCTTAAGTGAAGGCCAAGGCAGGCTATGAAGCTTGACTTCCTCCATCACCAGGGACAACCCAAGCCTCCTGCCCTCTCTAGCTCTTTGGCTGCCACTATTTTTGTTGGAATTTATTTATCTTCTATAATTGAAACTTTGTAGTCTTGAGTAGAGTCCAGGGCTGGCCAGGGTGTGCAGGAAGATTGGCTTCCTCCATTGCTGGGGAAACCCAAGCCTCCTGCTTGCTCCATGGCCGCAGCCATCTTAGTTGGGTTAATTTACATACTCGTTTTTTATTGTCTGGTGACCATGGCTTCAGGGTATAGTGCAGATTACTCTTTTTAGATAGGATTTTATTAATAATTCCAAATAATTAACCTTAGCTTTATTCATTTTCTCTAGTGTCTATCTCAATTGTTTTGGCTCTTATCTTTGTTATTACTTCCTTCCCATTTACTTTGGGCTTAAATGCTCTTCTTTTTATAGTTTATTAAGCTTCTTAGGGGGTATTCAACACATTTTTAAAAAAACAATATTTTTATTTATTTCGAAGAGGAAGGGAGAGGGAGAAAAAGATGAAAACATCGATAATGAGAGTGAATCCTTGCCGAAGCTGGTTTGGCTCAATGGACAGAGCATCGGCCTGCAGACTCAAGGGTCCTGGGTTCAATTCTGGTCAAGGGCATGTACCTTGGTTGTGGGCACATCCCCAGTAGGGGGGTGCAGGAGGCAGCTGATCAATGTTCCTCTCTCATCAATGTTTCTAATTTTCTATCCCTTTCCCTTTCTCTCTGTAAAAAATCAATAAAAAAAAAAAGTATATTTTTTTTAAAAAAATGAGTGAATCCTTGATTGGCTGCTTCCTGCATGTTTTCCCTCCTCATCACCCCTGACCCTCCCCCCCACTCCTCACCGGGAATCAAACTGTGACCTCCTGGTTCATAGATCGATGTTCAACCACTGAGCCCTGCTGGCCAGGCTCCAACAAATTCTAATGTGTTGTGATTACTTTTTTATTAATTTCATAAAATATTCTAAATTCTTCCTTAATCAGCAGGTTATTTGTATTGTTATTGGCTTCTAATTTGGTCTTATGTTGTCACAGATATATTCTGTACTATTTCAAAATTTTGAAATTTATGGAAACTTATTTTATGGCCTATTATATGCTCTACATTGGTGAATGTTTCATGTACACTTGAAAAGAATATATTCTGTTGTAGTTGGTAGAGTATATTCTGTAAATGTCAATTAGGGCAAGTTAGAGAATAATGTTGTTCAAATCTTCTATACCTTTATTGTCTGACTATCCTATTTAATTGCTGAAAGGGGGTGTTGAAATATTAAACTATGGTTATGAATTTCTAGTTCTCTCTTTAGTTCTGTCAGTTTTTACTTAATCATCAGCTCAGTTTAGAGGCACACACAATAGAAGATTGCTATGTCTTCATGATGAATTGAACCTTTTTCATTACTAAATGTCTTATTTCTGCTAATATTGAAGTCTTATTTTGAAGGTATTTTTTCTAATATTAATATATCCATACCAGCCTTTATATGCTTACTAATTGCATAATATATTTACTTCATTCCTTTATTCTCAACCTATCTGTGCTTTAATATTTTAAGTGTATCACCTATAAACCAGATATATAGTTTGATCTGCTTTTTTTTTTTTTTTTTAATATATTGATTTTGTACAGAGAGGAAGGGAGAGAGATAGAGAGTTAGAAACATCGATGAGAGAGAGTCATCGATCAGCTGCCTCTTGCACACCCCCCACTGGGGATATGCCCGCAACCAAGGTACATGCCCTTGACAGGAATCGAACCCGGGACCCTTCAGTCCCCAAGCCGATGCTCTATCCATTGAGCCAAACTGGTCTCGGCTGATCTGCTTTTTTTATTCATTCTGACAATCTCTGGGTTTAAATTGATATGTTTACCTTATTTACATTTAATATAGATATGAATATTTTTAGGTTTAAGTCTATCATTTTGATATTTGTCTTCTATTAATTTATTCTATTGTTTTTATTTGTTTATTTCTCTTTTTCTCCTTTTTTAACCTTCCTTTTGGTTAATCACATATTCATTTAGTATTTCATTTTAATTCTGTTGACTTTTTAGCTATGCTTACTTAATTGTTTTTAATAGTTGCTCTAGGGATTATAATATGCAATGTTAAGAATTCTACTGACAATATTATACTACATTATAAAAAATGTTACAACTTTATAACAATAATATTTTATCTATCGTACCTTATCCTTCATAAAATTACCAACACATATTTTATATTTCCATGTTATAAATTTCATTATACAATGTTAAAATGTTTGCATAAAACATTCATTTTAAGGAAACCAACAGAAAAAAAGAATTTTTTGTGTTTTTCCATATACTTAACATTTCTGTGGTCTTCTTTCTTTCCTCTATATCTGAAATTCATCTGTTGTCATTTCCCATCAGCCAAAAGTATGTTAGGATTTTTCTTTTTCTTTTAAAAAAATATGTTTTTATTGATTTTAGAGAGAGAAAGGGACAGGGAGAGAAACATCCATGACAAGAAGAAATATTGATTGGCTGCTTTTTGCATGCCCCCTGTTGGGGATTGAGCCCAAAACCCGGCCATGTGCCCTGACCAGGTATCAAAACAGTGACCTCATGGTTCATGGGTCCTTGCTCAACCACTGAGCCACACCAGGTGGGGTGCATTTTTAATGCAGTTCTATTAGTGTCAAATTCTCTCATCTTTTATTTCTCTGAAAATGCAATTACTTCACCCTCATTTTAAAATATATTTTTATTGAGTTAGAATTTTGGGTTTACAGTTTTGTTTTTTCTTTCTTATACTTTAAAGATATAATTTTATTGCTTTCTAGTGTCCATTTTTAAAAATGAGAAGTCAGCTATCAATTATATCATCAATGTATTTTCCCTTATAAAGCTGCTTTTGCAATATTCTCTGAATTCTTTGGCTTTCATAAATTTCACTATGATATGCTTTGATGTTCTTTGTTTTTAAAATCCTGCTTAAGTTTTAATGATCTGTAAATTAATTCTTTTCCTTAACCAAATTTGGGGGGTTATTTATATAAACCTTTTCTGCCCCATTCTCTTTGTTTCTCCTTTGGGACTCAATGGCATATCTATTGGGCTGCTAAATTGCCCCAAGTTTACTTGATATTGTCCCAAGGTCAATTTTTTAAAATCCTTTTTTCTCTGTTCTTCAATAGATATGTATAATTTCTATTAATTCATCTTTAGGTTTCACTTCCCCTTTCTTCTCACATCATCAATGTGATGTCAAATCTAACTAAGCATGTTAAACATGTGAGGGAAAAAAAGGAATTTGTGACTCATAGTAAAACAGTATCCTACTGTTTTTTTTGTTTTGTTTTGTTTTTCCCCCCAGATATTGCAATTTTCAGTTCTAGAATGCCCACTTGGTTCTTGTTTATAGTTTTCATTTCTCATCTAAGCTTCTCTATCTGTTCACTTACTATGATCATCTTTTCCTTTAAGTCCTCAAAGATATGTTTTAAGTATCTGCTTTAAAGTCCTTGTCTGCTAATTCTAATACCTATATTACTGCATGGTCTTTTTTTACTGACTGACTAGAGACCCAGTGCACAAAATTCGTTCACAGGGGTGGCAGGGAAGTGGCCTGCACCCTCTCCAATCTGGGACCCCTTGAGGAATGTGTGACTGCCCGTTTAGGCCCAATCCCAGTAAGATGGGGCCTAAATGGGCAGTGGGACATCTCTCTCACAATCCAGGACTGCTGGCTCCCAACTGCTTGCCTGCCTGCCTTCCTGATTGCCCCTAACCACTTCTGCCTGTCAGCTTGATCACCCCCTAACCACTTCCATGCCAGCCTGATTGATGCCTAACCACTCCCCTGCCATCCTGTTTGCCCCCAAGTTCCCTTCTTTGCTGGTCTGCTCACCCCTAACTGCCCTACCCTGCAGGGTTGATCGCCCCGAACTGCCCTCCCTTGCAGGCCTGGTCCCTCTCAACTGCCCTCCCTTGCTGCCCTGGTGCCTCCCAATCGCCCTCCCCTGCTGGCCATCTTGTGGTGGCCATCTTGTGTCCACATGGGGGCAGAACCCTTGACCACATGGAGCAGCTATCTTGTGTGTTGGAGTGATGGTCAATCTGCATATTACTCTTTTATTAGATAGAATAGTGGCATGGTGCATGGGTGGGGTGATCGCGGATCAGGGTGAGGATTCACTTGGGGTGTGGGGTGGCCTGAGTGAGGGGCCTGTGGTGGTTTACAGGCCAGCCACATTCCCTGGAGACCCAAGTGGAGGCCCTGGTATCTGGAATTCATTTATCTTCTACAGTTGAAATTTTGTAGCCTGGAACGGAGCCAAGCCTCCTGCTAGAATTAATGTATCTTCTATAATTGAAACTTTTCAGCCTTAAGAGGAGGCCTGGGCCAGCCAGGGTGTACAGAAAGCTTTGTTTCCTCCATTGCCAGGGGCAACCCTAGCCTCCCGCTCCAGCTCTGTGGCTGCCACCATTTCTGTTTGGATTTGTTTACCTTCTATATTTGAAACTTTCTAGCCTTGAGTGGAGGCTTAGGCCAGCAAGGGCTGGTGGAAAGCGTGGCTTCCTCCATTCCCTGGGAAACCCAAGCCTCCCTCCTGCTCTCTGTGGCCGTAGCCATCTTGGTTGGGTTTATTTGCATACTCGCTCTGATTGGCTGGTGGGCATGGCTGGTGGGTGTAGCGAAATGATGGTTAATTTGCACATTACTCTTTTATTAGGTAGGATACTGTTTTACTATGAGTCACACATTCCTTTTTTTTCCACATTTTTAATAGTATTTTTACTATATACTAGACATTGTAGATGTAGAGACTTTGGATTCTGCTATCTTCCTCTGGGGAAGGGAAAAATATATATATATATATATATATATATATATATATATATATATATATATATACATATATACATGTATATATATGTATATATGTATATATGTATATATGTATATATATATATATATATATATATATATATATATATATGTGTGTGTGTGTGTGTGTGTGTGTGTGTGTGTGTGTGTGTGTGTGTTCTAGTTGGCAGTTGAGTTACTAGGTAATCAACTTAAATTGTGGAGGCTTGGTTTTACACTGATTTGTGTTTATGGGAAACCCAAGTGTTTACCAAATGTCTCTAAATTGATAGGACTCAAAATCCAAACTCTTTCTCCTCTATAGTGAGTGGCAGTTGAAATCTCTGCTTAGTTCTTTCAGTCTTTACACTGTTGCTCCTTAGAGTCTACCCTACATATGTGCAATTCAGGGTCAGGCAGGGATTTAAATGAATCTATGTACAGATTTGGGGGATCCCCTCTGATATGGCTAACTTTTTACGGTATTTCCTCTCTCACTTTTCAGATACTTTGACAACTCGGAAATTAATACCCAAGCCAATAAGATCAAAACTTTCTATTGAATTGTAGTTACTCTGAGCCACACAGATTGAGGTTGTTCTTAGGAAAGAGTTTTGTGTACAATATGCTTCGTTTTCCCCCATTAGTCAAATCCTTTTCAGATTATGTCTGTTTTTGGCTATTCCCCATCCTTCAAATTACATATGTAATTCGTTCAGAGTTTAGAATTATAATCTGAGAGGGTTAGGCTGACACTAGATATTTCACCATAATGGAAATAGGAGCTACTGCTTGTCTTCTTTTTATAAAAGAAAATTTGTTTATATAATTAGTGCTTGATCTTTGAAGAAAAACTGGAGGATACTGAAAAATATAAAGAACAAAATTAAATAATCCCAGTTATCTGGAGTTAGTCACTGCAACATTTTGGTGGACATACTTCTAGTCTTTTTGCTATCCAGCTATGCATATATGTATGCATGTGTGTTTGCTTATCTATCATCTTACCTATCTTCTTCTTCTTCTTCTTCTTCTTCTTCTTCTTCTTCTTCTTCTTCTTCTTCTTCTTCTTCTTTTTCTTCTTCTTCTTCATCATCATCATCATCATCATCATCATCATCATCATCATCATTATTATCATCCATTACTTATTATCATATCAATCTTCCTTGTATTGTGGCACCACTGCTTTCTTGATTTTCTCCTTTCTTTAGCCGTTTTTCTACATGGGTTTAATTTTCTCTGTCCATTCTTACGACATTATTTGTATCTTATTAGCAGGACCTTTAAAAGTACTTTAGTATCTTCAATTTTTTACAAACTATAAACATTCAATGGATGTGTGCAGGCTGACTAAACTTTCCTGTGCTAGATAGAGATTTTTTTTAAACCAACAGCTGTGCATTCTGTGGTAACCCCTACAGCAATTCACAAATGTTTGGTTCTCCTTTCTCCTAGCATATGGTACAACTGTACTTCTCTGCTGTGTTGAATTTAGATGGGACCATGTAACTTGCTTTTGGTAACGCTTTGCCAGTTTCATTTTCTCTGCAGAGATGATTAACAAGTTTCATTTAAAGACTCCTCCATCAAGCTGGGGCCTGGATTAACGATGATGGTAATATGAGCAGAGCCCTTACCTAACCCATGACAAACATGGATATGAAACACAAACATGAAGCTATTTTTACACCAGGGGTTGGTAAACTATTCTGAGGGATGGTTATGCTAATAAATAAAGTGTTATTAAAACACACATAGGTTGTTTTCACACTAAAAGGGCAAAGCTGAGCAGTTGTTACAGAGACCTATGGCCTGCAAGCCTAAAATATTTAGTATCTGCCCCTTTAAGAAAAAATTGCTGGTTCCTCTTTTAAGTTGCTGAAACTTGGGACTTGTCACTGCTGCATAATTTAGGCAATCCTAACTGATCTGCATTCAAAATATCCAAATGTGTATTAGGAACAGGCTGGAGGGAAGAAAGGCCATAGCAAAGTCAGATGCAGTAGCTAAATATGTTTCCTTTCAAAATCAGCATGTTCCTCTTTTAAAAAAAATATATTTTATTGATATTTTACAAATAGGAAGGGAGAGAGATAGAGAGCTAGAAACGTCGATGAGAGGGAAACATCGACCAGCTGCCTCTTGCACACCCCCTACTAGGGATGTGCCCGCAACCTTGACCAGAATCGAACCTGGTACCTTTTAGTCCGCAGTACGACGCTCTACCACTGAGCCAAACCGGTTTCGGCTCTTTAAAAAAAAAATTATTATTATTATTATTATTATTATTATTGTACTACTTGTTACTCTTTTTAAATATACACATTTTTATTGCTGACAGTATTGCACATGTCCCCATTTTCCTCCCCTTTGCCCACTTCCACCCAACTCCTGTCCACTGCACTATTATCTGTGTCCATGGGCTATGCATTATATGCATGTAAGTTCTTTTTTTTAATTTAAAAAATTAAATCTTTATTGTTGAAAGTATTTCATATGTCCCCCGTCACCCCCTCTTAGTAACACCTTTTAGCCCACCCCACCCCCTACCCCAGTCCTTCACCACCGTATTGTCTGTGCCCATGGGTTATGCATATATGCATACAAGCTCCTTGGTTGATCTCTTCCCACCTACCCACCCACCCACCTCTGCCTTCCCTCTGAGGTTCACAGTCTGTTCCATGCTTCTATGTCTTTGGATCTACTTTGTTCATCACTTTATTTTCCTCATTAGATTTCACATATGAGTGAGATCATGTGATACTTGTCTTTCTCTCACTGGCTTATTTCACTTAGAATAATACTCTCCAGGTCCCTTCATGCTGTCTCAAAGGATAAGAGATCCATATTTTTCACTGCTACATAATATTTCATGGTGTAAATGTACCACAGCTTCTTCATCCACTCATCTACTGATGGGCACTTGGGCTGTTTCCAGATCTTAGCTATTGTAAATTGTGCTTCTATGAACACAGGGGTACATACATTCTTTTTGATTGTTGTTTCAGGTCTCTTAAGATATACATAGTCCTAAAAGTGGGATCACTGGGTCAAATGGCAGTTCCATATTTAATTTATCTTTTTTTCTTAATATTTTGTTAAGGAAACTCCATACTGTTTTTCCACAGTGGCTACACCAGTCTGCATTCCCACCAGCAGTACACGAGGGTTCCTTTTTCTCCACATCCTTGACAGCACTTGTCATTTTTTGATAATAGCCATTCTGACAGGTATGAGGGATACCTCATTGTTGTTTTAATTTGTGACTCTCTGATGATCAGTAACTTAGGCATGTTTTTCATATGTGTCTTGGCCATCTATATGTCTTCTTTAGAGATGTGTCTATTTAGGTCCTTTGCCCATTTTTTTTAAAAGAAAATATTTTCATTGATTTCAGAGAGGAAGGGAAAGAGAGATAGAAACATCAATGATGAGAGAGAATCATTGATCGGCTGCCTTCTGTTTGCCCCACACTGGGAATCGAGCCCACAACCTGGGTATGTGCCCTTACTGGGAATGGAACCATGACCACCTGGTTCATAGGTTGATGCTCAATTACTGAGCCATGCCAGCCGGGCTGCATTTAAACTCTGGTTATTCTCTTCCCATTCTCTCCCATCCTTCCCCTCTGAGATCTGTCAGTCTGTTCCATGCTTCCATGTCTCTGGATCCACTCTGCTCATCAGTTTATTTTTTTCATTAGATTCCACATATGTTATTTAAAAAACTCAGAACATTAAAAAATGTAATTGTTTACTTACTTTACTTTAGAAACTGCAGTAATTTCTAAGTAAGTTTTATTTTGATCTTAAAAGAGCCACTTTACTTATTGTTTTGTTTGTTTATATTATTGTTTTGTTTTGAGGTACATAAGGGTGAGTGTATTTAATGCAGTGGAGAGCAGAATACAGTAAGTCACGTACAGTTTCAGCTAGTCTTCTGCTTTGTAATCAGTGACATCCTTCCTCCCAGATTCTGATAACTACCCTCCAGTCCCTGGGAAAATTGGTGCTCTATAGGGCTTACAGGCAGGACAAACTTGAGGGTAGAAGCCAGAAGGGTCTGGGCTCCAATAGAATTTATTTTCCTCATCCAGAGTCCAAAGGGGAGGATGCAGGCCACCCCATCACTGAAACAGGAGGATGAAAAGACTGACAGCCAAAAAGACATAACTCTGAGAAGGGAATATCTACAGACTATCAGGTAAGGATGACAGGGAGTGCCTGGAAGTTTTGCTCAGTGCTTTATACCTGAGCCAAGCTTTCTGAACAAGGAGAGACTGTTCTCATGAGAACTCTCAGTAATCACTGCTGTCTGGACCTGCGGGGATGCATCTGGCGTCCTGTACCCACTGAGCCCGTCCAGCTTCTTTGCTCCCCTTCCTTCTGCCAGGACTCCTCTATTTCTAGCCACAGCCTAGTCTATTTCCTATAGTTTTTGAGATTGGCACTTGCACCCCCCCACACACACTCCCACAACAGAAGACAAGCACAAGGGCTGTTTACATCTCACTGGAATGCAAAGACCCCAGGGTTGTGGTGCCCCAGCTCCGGGGTTTAGCTCCACCTTGATCAGTACCTGTGCTATCGTGGGCCACTTATTCCCTTGCCTCATTGACTTCACCTGTAAAATTAAGAGTTGGATAATATAATCTGTAAGATATCTTTAACTCTCAAGGTGTTTCTGCAAGTCACTACAGGGAAATAGGGAAGTTACAGGCCTTTTGGAAACCTCTATATGTCCTCATAAAAGTCTTGTCTGAGTATGGTGAAATGAAAACGAGACTAATCCTTTCTCTCCTTTCATTTCCTGACAGAAGGATATAGAAACTTCAAGGCAATACAGGAACTGACCTTTGTATGTCAAAATGTGAACACACAGACCACAGGGGAGCTGCCCATTGCTTCCAGATACATGGAGCCTCCGTGGCCATTGGGTTCCATATAACAATGTATCCAAGACCTTTTCGGGATTAATGAACACATCAGGACTGACTTTTGGAAATGAGGGCACACCTGAAAGTTTTAGAATATTTAACCATTATGTTTGCTCTTATTCAATTCCTTGAAAAGTAAAAAAGGAGAAAAGAAATATCATTAGCTTATTCAAGGCCAGTGAAGTTCACCCAGCACCCCCTCCCTGGGAACCCTGGTCTGGGACCCTCCTGCCCGTGGAGGCTGTCACTCTTTTTAAAAAAATATATATATTTTATTGATTTTGTACAGAGAGGAAGGGAGAGAGATAGATGAAAGAGAGAGTCATCGACCAGCTGCCTCTTGCACACCCCCTACTGGGGATATGCCCGCAACCAAGGTATATTTTATTGATTTTGTACAGAGAGGAAGGGAGAGAGATAGATGAAAGAGAGAGTCATCGACCAGCTGGGGATATGCCCGCAACCAAGGTACATGCCCTTGAACGGAATCGAACCCGGGACCTTTCAGTCCCCAAGCCTACGCTCTATCCATTGAGCCAAACCGGTCTCGGGGAGGCTGTCACTCTTTAGGGAGCCAGTAACAGAGGTTTAAGTTCAGGCTCCAGAGTCAGCCAGCTTGAGTTTGACTCTCACCCACCACTTAAGGGCATGGCCAGGGGCAAATACCTAACCTTTTCTAGCCATAGTCTCCTCATCTGCATAATGGGTACCTGTGTTACACAGCTGTTAGGTTTAAATGAGAGAAAGCAAGTCTTGCTTCTAGCACAGAGCCACTCCTGAGGAGGCTGCCCGAGTGCTCAACAAGACACCAGCAGTTGTTACACTGAATCTTGGTGAATTAGATAAATCCTATGTCAGGAGACCCCCTTTGCCCCCCGCTCCCCTCCCCCAAGTCTGGCGCCTGCTCTTCTCCCTACTGTCCCCTTTTCTAGGAGTCACCATTCCTCCAAGCCCTAAAGTCAGCGTGCCTTTGAGTTTTTATGCTGAGCAGCAGGCAAAGTGGCATCAGGGGGTTGGGCCTTCTCACCCAGAAATCCTCCTTTCATCCCTGGTTGATGGGCAGGGGCCAAGTGGAAACACCAAAATCAATGGGAAACCCCTTTCCGGGGCAAGAGGAAAATGGAGAGTGATCAGAGCCTGCTCTGCAAGGACGTAGGTACCTGGTACCTGGAGGGCCTCAGGTGCATGCATCCATCGGAGTCCCCCTTCTGTTGCCCGCTGATCCCAAAGCTGCGTGAGAAGGCGCCAAGTTCCAGGCAGCAACATGCACCTCCCCACTCCCTTCTCGGCTCCTTGCCCTGGAGAAAGCTCTCCCGCCCGCCCGCCCGCCTTGGCAGAGCAGGCCCGGATCACTCTCCATTGGGACTTCCCCCTGGCGGAGACCCGCAGCCATTCCTGAGCTGCCTGGGGGCAGTCTCCCCCACCTCCCGGGGGCGCCTTCCAGGTGCGGCCCCTGTGGGACTCGCGGGCGCCCCGCCGCCTGGGACGTCAGGTTCGCGGCGGGGACGCAGAGGAGCCAAAGCCCGGCGCCGGCCCGGTCTTCCAGAATAAGCAAATCCCTCTGGTAAGGGCGGCGATCGCTTTCCTCGCCCCGGAGAGCCGCTCCGCTCCGAGGAGGCTGCCCGAGGGCGTCTCGGGTGGCCGCGGCGGCCCATCCCCGCGGCGCAGCTCAGCGCCCGCCCTCAAAACCCTCCAAACGATGGGAAGGGTTTAGGGAGATGAGGAGTGACGGGGGTGGGGGGTGAGCGGTGGAGGGGGCGCCTGCGAGTGCAAACTTCCAGGGGACTCCCGCCGGACTGTAGGACTGGGCGCTCCACCGGGCGCCGCCCTGCTCCCTAAGAGGGGTTGGGGGCTGGGTGTTGGAAATGGGGGTGGCTGTGCTGGGGCAAATTATGAGGCGGGGCCTCAAGTCGCTCCCTCCGCCGACATCCGGAAACATAGGCAACTGAGAAAATGCAGTGGGGTAAAAGAAAGATTAAACAGAATAAAGAGGAGAAAAACCGACAAGAGAAAAAAAGGCAGTGGGAAAAGAAGGGACGAATCGTGGGACCAGTCAGGTGCAGGTCAGCGCCAGGATGATAAATAAGTTTCCAACAGAAGGTGGTAGGATGTAAAGCGCGTTCTTGAGTGTGTCCCCGTCCACAGCATGTGTCGGTTTGTTGGAAACGCAGACCTATTGTATCCAGATCTCAGGGAGTGGGGCCAGCCTGTTTCCTCAGGTCCTCCAGGGGGTTCCATGCGCCTCAATTTCAAGACCCGCTGTACAAAGGAAATGACACTGGCTTGGGGGCTGGGAAACTGGGCCCCTAATTTTCCCATCAATAAAAGGAAGGGCTGGGCTAGATCAGGGGTCACTGGTGGATAGAACCTGGCAGGCCCCGCAGAGTGAGGTGGGCCAGGTAGGCCACAAGTGCCTGTGCCCAGTGCCTGTCAGTTGTTGCCTGGCCTGAAGTTGGGGCAAGAGTTGGCATATCTGATTTTGCAAGAGAAGCTGATTTGTAAAATGTGAAATTTTTAAAATGTTTTTTAAATGTTCGCAGTAATTAAATATTTTAAAAACATTGTTTGGGTCCTCCCTGCAGACCAACATAAACATGTGCAGCTGGGTTTGTCCTGTAGGTCTTGGTCTACAGTCTTCCAGCTCATGATCTCATCGTATTCGGAACTAGCCTGTGAGACCCACACAAAGTGTGCATGCCGTCCTGAGGGAGATAAGTAGTGCTTCCTGAGCTTCTCAGGAAACTTTAGGAGAAAACTTTGGGACACTCATAGCTACACAAAGGATTGCTATTCCTTTGATTCCCTTCTTGCTGCCCTGTCACATTCTTCATCAGGAAGCCCCACTGTTCTCATTATATTTTAAATCTAAAAATTGCTGACCCACAAAACATTAAATAACTCCTTCGAACTCCTTTTCCGGAGCCTGTCCATGCGTTGCCATCTTCCAAACCACAGGGTCCCTGTCGAGCCCGTTCTGACCACCTTGTGTTTGTCAGGTGCTGTTCCCATGTTCCCATGTTCCAAGCGCTTTACATGCATTAACTCTTTTAACAGCACCGTGTGACACATGAAAAAAACAGACCCAGAGAGGTGAAGGGATGTATGTGTCCCAGAACGCCCAGCTTGTATCAGTATGTGGCATGAGGGGCCTGTGGCACGAGGGGCCCAGCAGGCCCAGTGCAAGTGGAGCTCTGGCCCTTCCTCAGCTTGCCAGATAATGTAGCCAGTGGGGCTTAAGGTGTCACAGAGTCTGACAGCTTTAACAAAGGAGGTGTCATGTGGAGGAGATGAAAGAGCAGAGCTGTTTATTTGAGGATTAGGGCCCTAAGAAATGTCTCTAACTCTGCAGGCTGCCTCTGTCCCCTTGTTCCTGACAGTGCTCTCAGGGCCTTAGGGGAAGAATGCCCGGGTCTCATGTTACAGGGCTCCCTAGGCAGAGGACCATCTCCCTGCCACCCAGCACTTGTTCTCAAGGGTCCCGGATGGAAAGAGCACTAAGAAAGAAGTGAGGAGACCTGGATCTTAGCCCAGCCTTATAAACAATGGACTTTGAGTACCTTGGAGACTAATTTTACTTTTCTGGGTTCCCGATGCTGCATCTTTGCATTGTTCAAAATAGTAGCTGCTCGCCACAAGTAGCCAAATTAAAAACTGTTTCTCCCTGTGCTAGCTACATTTCCTGTGCTCAGCAGCTACACATGGCCTGCTGGAAGGAGAGATGTGGGCATCTCTGTTTTGCAGGAAGCTCTACTGTGAAGGCTACTGTGGCTGAGCTAGATAACCCTGAAGCCTTTTGAATACAGCCTACATGCTATTTGCATCTGATACATGAGCAGTCATTACTCACGTCTGTGAGGCACTCGGGGGCACGGTCAGAGGACCTGATCTCTGCTGGTGAGGTGGATACAGTGAGGTGGTCAGACTGCCAGGAAACTCAACTTCTGGCCAAGAGCAGCTACTACAGAGACATCCAGCCAGAATTAGTGGTGCAGCTTTGACCGTGAACATTCCTGCTCTGTGAATCCTATTGGCCTATAAAAGAAGTGAACATTGGACCTTACTATATGGAGGGTAAAAGTAAGAATAATACTGTTGCAACTTGCAGAACTCTAACAGTCCAGCCCCTGCCTGGTGTGGGGATGGAAACATTGGAGGAATGCTATCATGTGACAGTGATAGCCAGCATCTATCTAGCGCCTTGCATGTGCCTGTTGGACCCATCCTGCCTCATGGTGTGCTATGAATCAGGCACACTATCACCCCATTACAGAGGCGGGAGCAGCCTGGCAGAGAGGCTCAGCAGTGCCCACTGTCACTGGACTAGCAAGTGCAGGAGGGGCTAGGATTAGAATTGCAGATAAAATACCAGTACAAACTGAAATTCAGTTTTTACTGGGAATCCTGTATTCTTCTTTGCGAAACTGGTGACCCCAGCTGAGACACAGTACAGACATTCTGGATCCAGAGTCTGTGCTCTTCACAGCCCGTTGCTGCCCCTTTAGAGAGAAAGATGATTTAGGATGGTCTGTGTTAGGACACAGGAAGCACCCTGGGACTATGCAGCCCCTCCTCCCTGCCACCCCCAAGTCCTCATCCTCAAATCATGACTGTCAACCAGAGTGGGAAGAACCTGGAAGGAGACATTTTACACACGCTGACAAATGACACCCCCAGTGACAGGACCCAGCCTTTCCGTCCTAAAGCATAAGCCCTGTTGCATGCTTGGACCAGTAGGCTCCACTACTCTGGGATTCCAGCCTGCCCATCACAGAAGCCCTGGCACTGTGCTGAAGAGAGGCCCCGCAGGAGCACAGTCAGGCTCAGCAGGAGCACAGTCAGGGCCCCAGGAGCACAGTCAGGACCCCAGGAGCACGGTCAGGACCCCAGGAGCACAGTCAGGACCCCAGGAGCACAGTCAGGCCCCACAGGAGCACAGTCAGGACCCCAGGAGCACAGTCAGGACCCCAGGAGCACAGTCAGGCCCCACAGGAGCACAGTCAGGACCCCAGGAGCACAGTCAGGCCCCGCAGGAGCACAGTCAGGCCCCACAGGAGCACAGTCAGGACCCCAGGAGCACAGTCAGGCCCCGCAGGAGCACAGTCAGGCCCCCAGGAGCACGGTCAGGCCCCCAGGAGCACAGTCAGGCCCCACAGGAGCACAGTCAGGACCCCAGGAGCACGGTCAGGCCCCCAGGAGCACAGTCAGGACCCCAGGAGCACAGTCAGGACCCTAGGAGCACAGTCAGGCCCCGCAGGAGCACGGTCAAGACCCGCAGGAGCACAGTCAGGACCCCAGGAGCACGGTCAGGCCCCCAGGAGCACAGTCAGGACCCCAGGAGCACAGTTAGGCCCCACAGGAGCACAGTCAGGACCCCAGGAGCACAGTCAGGCCCCGCAGGAGCACGGTCAAGACCCGCAGAAGCACAGTCAAGACCCGCAGGAACACAGTCAGGACCCCAGAAGCATGGTTAGGACCCCAGGAGCACAGTCAGGCTCTGCAGGAGCACAGTCAGGCTCTGCAGGAGCACAGTCAGGACCCCAGGAGCATAGTCAGGCCCCGCAGGAGCACGGTCAGGCCCCGCAGGAGCACAGTCAGGACCCCAGGAGCATAGTCAGGCCCCGCAGGAGCACAGTCAGGACCCCAGGAGCACAGTCAGGCCCCACAGGAGCACAGTCAGGACCCCAGGAGCACGGTCAGGCCCCGCAGGAGCACAGTCAGGACCCCAGGAACACAGTCAGGCTCTGCAGGAGCACAGTCAGGCTCTGCAGGAGCACAATCGGGACCGCAGGAGCACAGTCAGGCCCCACAGAAGCACGGTCAGGCCCCGCAGGAGCACAGTCAGGACCCTAGGAGCACAGTCAGGCCCCACAGGAGCACAGTCAGGACCCCAGGAGCACAGTCAGGCCCCGCAGGAGCACAGTCAGGACCCCAGGAGCACAGTCAAGCCCTGCAGGAGCACGGTCAGGCCCCGCAGGAGCACAGTCAGGACCCCAGGAGCACAGACCACTGCAGGGATTGATTTACAAACAGCTTTGGGAGCCAACTCCAGATCTTCTCAAACTGAATCCCCAGGGGTGATGCTAGGGGCATCTATATTTTAAAAAATCTCCACTGGTTAGATGGCCACAGTTCAGAGGTGCTGCCCAGAGCCTTTGCCAGCTCCCAGGAACTTTCCTTTTCTCGTAAGGACCTAACCTAATCACATTCCACCAGGCTAGCTTTCAGTGTGACTGCCCGCCTTGTCACTGGAATCCTTCCCAGTCTCTTCTCCTCTTGCCTATTTACTCCATTCATCTCTCATTTATTCTTCCTATCCCAGAGCTGGTCCTCCCAGGCTTTCCCTCCTAGCATTGCCTGGCACCTAAGTAGTCAAAGTTCAGGCCCATCACTATACTGATATTCTCATGGCTCATTTGCATACCACCTCCCACTGTCCTAATATGTTAGATTTGTGGACACCACCTCAGAGAGAAGGTCATTTATGGATTTTTAAGAAAAGTTTCAAGAGATGAAGTGACCCTCCAAAGATGCAGAGAGAAAGAGAGAGAGCTTGGAGGGTCTGTCTCAGAGTCTGGGTTCAGGAGGCCTGGACACATGCACAGGAGACATCTTGCATTTATAGGGACAAAGGCTATAATCTGACTCCAAACAAAAGCTACTTGATGCATCTCACCCCTCCTCAGGCGTGGTTTTAACAATTGAAAATCTATTGGTGAGTAAAAGCACCTGGCCACAGCTAGACATTTTTGTAGTCGCTAAACTGTGAGGTGAGTAAGCTTGTCCACTACTTATTTAACTATATGGACTTTGCAGAAACTAGGAATCCATTGCCAACAGTCTGCTCTGCCAGATGAAACCGTCAGGTAGACTGTGGGGTGGGGAAGCTGGTGGCCCTTCAACTTTCAGATGCTTTAGAGCTGCCGTATGTTAGTAATTCAGTCTAGTTTGGCAAGCACTTTTTGAGTATCCACTATATCCTTAGCTTGTGGTATATGAGAAAGGAATGTGTGTGTGCAATCTCATTAGGGGGACAGGACAATACCAGGTGAGACAGTTAGGGTGTGTGGTCCCTGCGGGAGTCCTAACCAGGGAGGAGCAACTCCAAACACTGAGGCTCCTGCAAACACAGGACCCTAGGACCTTTCAATGCATTCACTAGGTGAGCGCTAAGGACCACTAAGTGAAGAATACAGGACTGGGTGCTGAAGAAGTAGACAGAGGGTAGAACATGGTCCCTGCCCTCAAGGACCTTAAGCTATTCCTAGAAGTGGAAGATGTCGTAAGGCCATTGGATCTCAGGGAACTTCTGCAGCAGCAGGTGGAGTAAAGTGAGAAGATCTTTAGGCTTGGAGCGGAGAAGGGTTTCTGTAGTCTGCATCATGCCAGTAGTGACTTTAAATGGAAAGGGGCTTATGTTTGACATTACCGCACCTGTTAAAGTATGGTACACATGTATCATTCATGGACAAGTCACCTACCATTTTTTCTGTTTCCATTCCTTAATTGGTGAAATATAGTTAAATCTATTTTGCTAGATTGTTGTGATGGCTTAATTAGATTAGATATAATAAAGTCTAACCACCCAGTCAATTCTACCACTAAAAAAACAAACAAACCAATCCTACTAATTATTTAGTTCAGAATTCCAGAGAGCAAACACTGGAGGGTGATTTTATCACCAAATCACTCACATGATTGGGCGCTGTGGCACTGTGGCAAGCACAGTAAATGAAGGAGACTGGGAAAGAGAAACAGAGCAGAGGACAGGAAGAAAGAGGGAAAAGCAGGAAGGGAGAGGGTGGAGGGGCTGTATCACACCTAAGAGCAGGTGGGAGCAAGGGTTTATGCTGACTTGGAGAGCCATCCATAGCCCACACAAAGGCAAGCAATGCAGTGATGGATAATTATTTAGATAGTATCTGCTTAATCAGTCTTAAATGGCTCTCAGTTACTAGAGAATGAGAACTCCTTAATTATTGGTGTGGAATTTCAAAAGAAGAACCCAGGAAATATGCAAATAAATGTTTCTGCTGGGTGCCCAGGTGGGACCAGGTTGCCAGTCTGCTGCCATTCACCCACCTGGGAGGGGCAGGGCCTGTGTGCTCAGAGAACAGCTGGGACAATTACAGGGTGTGAACAGCTGGAGATCCAGGGGAATCAAGGGGAAGCTAAGCTGTGCCCGAAGCTATATTTCACTAGTTGTCTCATCTATGGCTTTTTTCTTAAGGAAAAAAAAGGCAAGGCAAGGAAAAGCATAGCCATGCTATGCGAATGAGATTGGGAGGTTGTTATTAATTGAACACATATTCCCCTTCTTGCATTGGCTCAACTTCACAAAACAGAACACTATATTAATCTTTAGAAGGGGAAATACTGCTTATAATATAGTAATACTTGGTGCTATAATAAGTACTCATATAATTAATATAATCCTCATACCGATCCTACGATGTAACTATTATTGTTCCCATTTTACAGATGATGACACTGAGGCATAAAGGTCAATTAACTTGCACAGTATCTCAGGGCTGGGTGGTGGAGCTGGGGAACCTACTGAGAAGTCTGGTTCAGGGTATGTTTCTAAGCACTAGGCTCATGTCCTTTCTATTCGGTCCCTGGAGAGCTCCTGGGACACATGTGCTCTGAGAGTGAGGCAGTAGAGGGTCAGGAAGAACTGGGCATTGTACTGGAGCGGCCCACACAGAGCAGGCACCTCTTGGGGGATGCCTGACTGTGGGGTGGGCATCAGGCCTCTCCCTGGTCCCCCCTGCCCTTGAGCTTCTCCCTGTGCTGACTTCTCACTCCTTTGAGGGAGTAATGTCCCACACACAACTTCTCTAAAGAGTTGTTAAATGACATCGTCCCTTTGGGATGATGCCTAAATCCACCTCAGTGAGCAGCCTTCCTCTAACTCCCTAAAAGAAACCTGAGGAAGACTCTGCTCCAGCGCCCAGAGGCCCTGCAGGTGTGCACATGTGTCAGAGGCCTCTGTGGTCAACCCGAAGCTCTGCCAGTGGCGGCCTCTTGAACGACCAAGCGGAATCTTAACTAAACAATAAAAGGTCACCTATGATATGAGTCACAGGCGTGTTACCGGAGAAGGCCTTTTCTACCCACTGGTGGTGCAGCCACAGGAAGCAGCAGGTGCTGAGCAGGACCAGTGGGGATTCCTGGGGGCCTCTCTGCCCCGGCAGAAGCTTTCCACCCCGGGTTAAACCAGGCCTCTGCTATCTGATTTTCCATGTGTGCAGTCTACACGTGTGTGCATATGCATGTAGATGTTTGCATGTGGATGGGCATGTGTGTAGATGTTTTTGTGTGGATGTCCATGTGTGGATGTATGCAACATATATGTGGATGTGTGCACAAATGCATGTGTGCTGGTATGTGCAGGCGCATAATACATGTATGTGTATGTATGTGTGGTGTGTGTTAACGTGCTGGTGTGTGATATAGTGTATGTTGGTGGACATGTGAGTATATATGATGTGTGTGTGGACAGGTGTGGATGTGTGATGTATACATGTGGAAGTAAATGTGTGGATGTATTGTGTATATATGTATGTGTTTTGCCCTGTCAGGCAGCACGGTGGACAGTGATTTGGACTATGAGCCAGGAGAACTGAGTGGCTCTGACTCTGCCCCCATTGGCTGCATGACTCTCTGGGCCTCACGTGCTAACTTAGAAGGTATAGGAATTGGAGGAGATGTTCTAACTTGGGATTAGGATCTGCTGGAGGGAATGCAGGGACCACCCCCTTAGCAGCCCCTGATAAAAAGCTCCAGGACCTCCCTTTCTTCCCTAGTTGCCACCCTGACACAGCCACCCACAAAAGCTGCCTCTGCCTCCCTGTTGATATTTCAACACTTTCTCTCCCACACCCGCTCCTTGCGGTGGGGACTGAAGCCACAAGCAAGCAGGCATGCCCAAACCATGGTTCTCACAGCACCTCCAAACAGGCTGTTCTCAGAGGTGAGCCGCATCCTGACCCAGATTCCAGCCCAGCTCGCTTATCTGCAGACGGCATTGTTCCTCCGGGCCCAGCACAAGACTTGGTTTCAAAACAGCCAAGCAGATCCCAATCTCCTGACCCGCCCCACGCGGGTGCTGCCTGCAGCACCTCGCTCAGCCCTCCAGACTTGACTCATTGTCTTGGGATGGGCACCCTTCACCCTGTGAGTTTCTCTGGTCTCAGGCAGGAGGGAATTTCACAAGCCTCCTCTGGAGGGGCAGTGAGGCCATCTATTTATTATTTCTCTGCTGATTTATGCCCCACCTTTGGTGAGAGAGCCTTGGGAGCCTGCTCATCCCACTGTTTTTGCAACCTGAAAGACGGTGGCGGTGGCTGCAGGGGCATGGCAGAACACCAGGGCTTTGCATCTTCATCACGTATGAGTGGGAGCCCCAGTCTTCAGGTCCTCTCTGGAGAGTGCTGTGCCTGAGTCCTCAGAGAGGGTGACACTATTTGGGGGGATATCAGAGAGCTGTCTAAACGGACTCTGCGGATTTTCTTGGTCTAAAGACTGTATCAAGGCATTTTCCCTCTCAAATAGAGAAACGGCAAGAGTTAGTTTACATATAAGCTGCTGTCTAATAAAGTGTGCACTTCACCAACAACTGACTTTCACTGACAGCCTGAGTTCAGCTAATTATGGGCTTTAATCAAAACCAAAATAAATTGGGGAGGAGCACCTGTACCACTCCAGCTCCATGGATCCTCTCTGAGGATTTATTCTCAACACTTCCTGCACCTTTTCCTAAGCTCTGAGCTGTAAGCAGTTGCCTAGACCTCCTTCAAGCCCCGGTTTAGCTTCGGAGACGCTGATCAAACCTTCCCTGGCCATCCAGGCCTCCCGAGGGCCCCTCTTCTGAACATCTCCCGCAGAGCTGCCCACATCATCTGGCCCTGATCACACAGTATTGTCTCTTGTTCACTAACTCCTCTGACCTCAATGTTCTCTCCCTGAGAATGCTAGGGACTAGGCGGACCGTCGTTTATTTCTTTTGGAACCCGTGTTCATTATCTTCTGGCACAGTGCTGATCTCAGAGTTGGGGTTTAGTGAATGTTTGCTTGATTGAGGAAGATAATACATTGTCAACAGATAAGAGAAGCCAGAGAACAAGTCCAGTTGTTCTAATCCCATGGGGGAGACAACTGTGCCTACCAACTGCTGTCCAAGCCCCTCATGCTCTTCCCTGCCTCGTGGTAGGTTACGTGGCTCCCTCTGGCCAGTGGACTGGGAGAAGCAGTGCCAGTGTCACTTCCATCCAAGGAGATCATTGTGAGTTTTGCAAACTCTTTTCTGCTCTCTGCCACTTGCCCTGCAGCTGTGGCAGCGTTACAAGATGGTAGCATCTCCATCAGCTTGGCTCTCCCAGTGACCACGGAAAGCAGAGCCCCCAGTGTGAAAGTCGTGCTGTGTAACCAGAAATAAACTGTACCAATGCCCTTAGAGGTGGGAGTTTGTTCCTGTGGCAGAGCTGATAGGACTAATATGACTCCTGGTTTATTTAAATACGCTTTAGAAATAAGGTTGATCTTCATGCAGGAATGGGAAACACATAAGACAAAGAAAAGTAATTTTAGTCCAAGATAGGCCAAAAGAGGGCATCTTGCCTAGTGTTTCTTAAAATGTGGTCCAGGGATATACTGGCATATACACTAAACTCACCTGCGATGCTGGTGACAATTGCAGATCCCAGGCCTCCTCTTGACCTGCCTAATGGAAGCACCTGAGCACCTGCATTTCTAGCGAGCTTATGCACAATGAAGTTTGAGAAACTCTGATCCCATCACGTTAAGTGATATAACCTCTGATCAGTGGTTCAAACCCCAGAGTGCACATTAGAATCACCTGGGAAACTTTCTTAAAATGTCTCTGCTTCACTCTTACAGAACCTTCTTAAATTGGCCTGGAGTTGAGCCCAGGTATCGTTTTATTGCTGTTGTTGTTTAAAGTTCTCTCTGATGATTTTAATATGAATCATTGACCTGAATTAACTGTTTAAAAACACTTTCAGTTTGTATTTCAGAGGATTAAACAAGAAGGAATTGTTCTAAGACTGAGACATGAGCTGGTTGAATGTGGTATGAACCAGCATGGTGTCCTGATTTATATATGTCTGACCTTCAACTACCACAACAAGATTCTCATTCATCTGGCTCATCCCCATCCAGAGGCCACCAGCTGTTCGCCCGACACAGGCAGCACCATGACAGCCCACGCTCCCGATGGAAGGACAGTCTCTAGCACCAGAAAACTCATCTTGCCCAGGAGTGCTTCCTTTCAAACGTCCAGCTCCCGTGAAATGAGATTTCTTATCATTTGTTTTGCTTAAACTGTTCCCACTGTACAGGGTTGTGAGACTTAATCGTACAGAAACAAGTCACACGCACATATCCACTCAGGACTCAGTGTACACGGAACTTTTATTCCACACAGGTGAGTTAATTGCTTGTAAAAAAAAAAGAAAAGAAAGAAAGCTGCTGTCAGTCATCTCTGAGAATTCCTGGAAAGCTAAAGAAGTATCAGTTGACATGATGTGAACTTTTTTTTTTTAAACTTTCATCCCAGAAACTACAGAGTGGTAAACTTGCATCTGTCAGTACCAACATACCAACCTTTCAGCAGCGACCACCAGGAACCAGTACAGGTTCATGAGAATAAACCTGCTAAGCAGAATCTCTTTCTGATAAGACTGGTTACTGAATTGGCAGATTGGTGGATGGAATGTATTTTGACAACTAATAAGTTGTTTTTTAAATGAAATTGTTGTGAATAAAATAAACAGTGTGTGCTTTTAGTTTACCTCTACAGGGACACCTAAGAAACATTCACCCGGCTCTGTGAGCTTTCATATGTGTGCACTTCTGCTTGCAGTGGCTGGAAGTCATGGATCCTCCATGCAATGTCCGGCTACTGTGAAACACAACATGCCCAAGAGATGGGTGCTCAGGGAAGGGAATTCTAGTTAACTTGCCCTTACCACTCTCTTCCCTTGTGTTCAACATACTGACTTTAGCTTAGATGACAGTGATGGAGCTGAGGCCCCAAATGTTCTCTAGTGAAACCAATGGAAAATAGATGATCTCTTTTTGCTTCATGAACAAGGACATCAATGCAGTCCTTGTAAGAAGTTCTGACTCAGCATCATTCATGTAAGATCAGTGTTGACTTGATAACAAAGTAATATTCTGGGCAACTGAAACATTAAAAAACCTTAGCATTTATTAAGTAATCAGATCATCCTGAATAGTGGTCTCGTACTTGGCACTGGTAAGACCTCAGTGGAGGGTTCTCCTTGATTCTCACTGAAGTGGCTGAACTCTGGCCCTCCCTCTCCGCAAGAACCTGTGAATGTGACCACCTGGGGAAAGGGTCTGTGCAGATATTATTACTAAGTTAAGGTAAATTAAGTAAGATCCTCCTGGATTTAGGGATCCAAATCCAATAGTAGCCATATTTATAAGAAGCAGGAAGACGAGTGAAGAGGAAGCAGAGATCGGGATGATACTTCGACAAGCCAAGGAAATCTACAGACTGCCAGGGCCACCAGGACCTGGAAGAGACAATGAATGATAGGTCAGCAAAGCCTTTGAAGGGAGCAGGGCCCTGCTGACACCCAGCTTCAGATTCTGGCCCCCCAAACAAGGAGAGAATAAACCGCTGCCATTTTAAGCCACTCAGTCTGTGGTAGTTTGCTACAGGAAACTAGTTCAGTCACTATCGTATTTAAACAAAGGTATGGTGACCAGAACAGTGAATGGTCTAGGAATAGGACTGAGGTCTTAAATATTCAAGAGGCTGCCAGAGATGGGAGGATAAGTTAGCGGCAGGGACTGAGAACTGCTCTGAGCCTGGACCTGGTGCCTCCGCCTCCTGAGCCTCACAGCACAGCTCTCCACTTCCTTCCATCTATCCTCAGGAAGTGCCCCACTAACGACCAGGCCTCTTACAGGCACTTGGGATAAACCATGAAGGGAAGACTCTCAGAACCCCTGCTTGTGTGAGGAGGCAGGAGTTCATGGATAGCAGGTAATTGGAGAGTAGAACAAAAAAAGCCAGAGTTATGTTTGCTTGTATTTTTAAAATATATTTGTATTGATTTCAAAAAGAAAGGGAGAGGAAGAGAGAGATAAAAACATCAATGATGAGAGAGAATCACTGATTGGCTGCCTCCTGCACGTTGAACTGAGCTGGAAACCCAGGCATATGCCCATGATTATAATTGAACACAGGACCCTTCAATCTGCAGGCCAATGCTCCATCCACTGAGCCAAACTGGCTAGAGTTACTTGTTTCAGATTTTAATGCCCATCATAGAGGAAGGTGTGAACCACCCCAGCAGCCTGGGAAAGGATTTGACTTGAGAGAGCGTTAGCATCAGGGTGAGTTAGGGGCCCTTACTCTGCCCAGAAGAAAACAGAAATTAGAATTATCTTCAGCATTAATTACTAACAAGAAGAAATGGGAGAGAATTCCCAAACTAGACTTACTTTCTTCACTAACTTCATCTTTAGGGCTGCTGCATAAGAGTCACAACCAAGGCTGTAGATTTTATTTTTAAAGGTATGTTTAAAGGAAAAATATGCAGACATTTCCCTGGGCAAGAGCCCCATGAAAAGCATGGGTGGTTGAATTATGTGGCATTACTATCCAGCTGTTGGTAATTTTCTCTAATTCAAAATTAGAACAAAATACCCAGGAGAAATTGAAATGTCTCTTGATTGCCACCTTGTAAACCAGACCTGTAAGACACTGTGAGAAACAGCATTTTCAATTTTATGAAGGGAATTAACCAGAAACCAGTAGGCTTTTCTGAAACAGAATCCAGTATATGTTCATTTTTCTAGAATTCAGCTCTTCCTCAGAATGTAAGATACCACCAATGACTAGTGTACAGATATTTGTACTGAAGTCAGTAAGTTCCAACAACATGCGTCTATCAGAAACAGATATATTTGCACTGGGGTTCACAGCTGCAATGCATACCGCTCTGCGGCCCTTGGTTACAAAGATTTCATTTGTTGGTGTTGACTTGGCTCTTAATTTAATGTGCTTTACACAGTGGTGTCCTCAGAGACTTTTATTTTAGGCAGCGCTGTGCACAAAGGACAGGGAGGTGGTAAGAAAAGCACATCACCTCTTGTTCCGGGAGGACATTTGCTTCTAAGCGATGTGAACTATTGTAGTAGGGTGGAAGCAGAAGCAGCTAAGGCCAAGGCTTTCCTTCTCCTACAAAAGGGAGAAGTCAGAGCCTCCTGTGCCACGAAAGCCTGAGATGCGCTCAGAAACCACACCCAGAGCCTAGATCAACTGAACACATAGAGGGAGGCCTTCCCAAGCTGTAGCCCAGGCTGCTTCCATGGTGAATGAGACAGGCACAGGCAGCTCTCCGGCTGTCGTCCTCCCCAGGAGCCATCGTGGAAGCAGAGGCTGGTCAGGGAGGCTGGCTGGTGCTTTCCCAAGATCTGCCCTCCTGGGAATAACTTTGGAGAGGTGGCAGATAAGAGATCTGGGAACAAGCATTCTCATTCTTGAGCACTCCACAGGACTGTTCTCAAAAACAGCTTGAGGCTGACTTCCCTCACCTGTCATTTCCCACCAAACCAGCTACAGGCATGCTTGTGCAGCAGAAGGAAAGCCCTTAGCCTGGCCTGGTGCTGACACCCTACGCCATGTTGGCTGTGCTACTGGTACAAAGGCATTAGCTAGATTGGGTGTGTCATTGTGGTCAGTACTTACTAAAAGAGCTTCTACACAAACTATGTGCTCCTTGGTATGGAAGATGCAAAGTTATGAAGACAGTCCCTGACCTTAGCTCTGCATCTAGTTGAGCAGAGAAACTGGTAAGAATTCAGTGAGTGGAGGAGATGAAGGATAGCCCACAGGCAGGGGACCACAAAGGGTGGATGCCTAGGACCCTGGCTGACATACTGTGGCCTGCTCTCTCCTCTGTGGCTTCAGCTAGTCCAGGTGTCTGTTGTCTTCCCTCACACTTTGTTCATGACCCCATCTTCCTTTCTGGCGTGCTCATATCCCTTTCTCTTTGCCCAGCTAGGCCAGCGAACCAGGTCCAACTCCTCCATGCCAGGAGAGCTTCTGTAACCCACGTTTGTGGGAAGCGCTGGTTCCTCCTTTGAATGCTCACTGCATGTACTGTACAGACCTGTGGTTCCCAGCACAGTGCTCAGGTGCTGGGTGCTGCAGCAGGGTTACAAGCCACTATAGAATATCTTAGATTTTCTTAAAGAAATGTCTGTCAGACACCATGCAAAACACTAGGTCAAGGTAGCGACAGTGTCAAAGGTGTAGTTTTTAATTGCTGTAATTTTGGAGGAGTGGCTTAGAAACATCAACGTAGAACGAAAACAAGGGGGCGTGCTATATTCGGCAGGACTCCAAGGTCTGGAAAGTTGTTCAGGGCCCATTAATAAATGATCACAATTATTTAATAATGAAATACAAATATATTTCCTTTTAATCTTTTGAGTATTATTTTTTCAATTGGCTATTAAGTTGTTAAGCCATAAATTCTTATTAAGTTATTTGGACCTAATTACTTCATTACTTAGTAAATGAACTATTGGTATTTCTTTTGGCCTAGGGCACCATGAAAAAAATTACCACGGTGCCAAAAGTGTCATGAACAAAGAAAGTTCAGGAACCTCTGGTCTGGAGTGTGCTTTTGACATGCCATTCACTGGATAAATTCCTGTTTCATCCTCTGCGTGTGTACTCGGCGGAGGGCTAGGCTCAGTTTGCTTGTTTACTGGGTTTCCCCTTGGGCTGGACTTGAGAAGAACAAGAGAAAGCTTTTTACAGAAAACCCAGGGAGCTTTGAGGACGAGACTAACTGACCAGCAGGGGGATCAGAGAGAAATGAGTTTAGATAGGATGAGGACACCAAACAGGGAAAGGCCAGGAGAAATCCATAAATGAAATCAGGTAAAGTTAACTAAGTAGTTAGAGGAGTGCATCAGTCTTTTATGCAAAGACATGGCACTACTCCTGCACCAGGCTTCTGAACAGAGTGTGTTTCTCCTTGTTTCATAATGAGGGTAATATTCTAAGTAAACTTGTTTTATTAATATTAGTAACTGTTTGAAAGTTAGTGCTAATAGAGGAAACAAAAAGTTATTTCCACTTGTTTGTTTATATTTTGTTTTGTTTTCAGTGGTTTATACCTAGTTTTCCCATGCCTAAAACACGCTATTCAAACAAGGCACCAGTCCACCCACTGTTACAGGTAAATGTGAAGATGAACTGAGAACAACCATTTCCCAGATAATTGGCCAGGTCCTGCTGGACAGGCATGCTGTACACTATGTTCCTTCGACTCCCTGCAAACAGTCTTGAAGACTAGATAACTATGAACTTTTCGTTGATTGAACCCATGGGAATCAGGAAAGGAAGAAATCTTGGAAGTTCATGATAATGTTAGCAGCTAGGATGTCTTTGTTAACACTATAATAGGACTGGTGGGTGGAATAGCCTCTCAAAACTGTTTCTTCATTGTGTTGTTTTGATATTAAATAAGTTTGCATGATAGGATAGTACACACAATAAACACTCAATAAAGTTCATCTGCAATCAACAAAATGATTGAATATGTGTTTTCCTTAAATGACCCCTTTCTTTTGATCTTTCCTCCTTCTCTAGACTTCCTGGCGGTTGACCAGCCACATGCCCTCCTTATGTCCTTCTTTGCTTTACCCTATCACTAGATCCCGATGATCGCCCTTTGTCAGAAGGCACTGGCTCTCAAATTTCTGTGCTTGATGCTCTTTGGTTGGAGTCCTCCCCCAGTTCCTTCATGGATAAGTGTGACAACTGCTCAGTGCAGATCTGATGAAGATCTTGAGGGATGAAGCTGTTACCACATCTTCAAAGTCAGATGTGGAGACCCCCAAAAACTGTGGACAAGATTTTCTTTAGAGCAAAGAAATTGACACTCAAGTAGTGGTTACATACTAGTAACTGACTTTGGAGCCAGACTGGCTGTGCTCCCAAAACAAATCTGGATCTACTATTAATGCTATACGGTCTTACACAATTTACTTAATTTTTCTTAGCTTCTGTTTCCTCATCAATAAAATGGGATCTAAAATATCGTTTACTCCATGGACTGCAGTGTGGATCCAATGCTTCACGGTGAAAGTGGGAGGTGTGCCCCACGGAGGACATGCTGTCGCTGTAGCTGTCCACCATTGGAAGCCTGGCTTTGCTCCACCACCATCATCTGCTGGCGGTGTCATGACCATGTCTTTAACCTCCTCAGCCCAGAATTTTTATCTGCAAAATGTTCTTGGCTCCCACTTGACTATTTCACTTGTGGAAGTGACCTGGAAAGTTCTGCACAAACATAAGATTTCCATTTGCCATAGAACCCCCCTTTTCATTATAGTCAGCAGAGAACATGGGGAAGTCTCCTTTCCTGAAAGAGTGCTGAACATGGTGCTCAGGCCTAGCCAGGTACCCACCAGTCTCTGTGTAGCCCCTCACCAGGGCATTCAGGGAGACACGATTCTCAGATCCTCCCTGAGTTTGTGAACAAGTCCAGAGCCTCGTTTTCTGTCTCTCCTTTTCTCAATTAGGGAAACAGTCAAACACTGTCAGTTCTTTTTTCAGGTCTCAACAGGCCCTGGGCTGCCCTGGAGGGAGAGGGAAGAGAGGAGAGGAGACAGGAGGAAACGCTCCCGTAAGACTTGGCTTTGACTGAATAGCTTCCAGTTGCCTTGAAATCCAATCTTCTTTTGAACTCAAATTTGCCATCAGTCACATTCTTGGAAGCCGATGAGCTCCAGCCCGTCCTGACAGCGGGAGTGATGATACCTTTCCCAGAACCCGCTGCTGGGGGGTAGGAGCCAGCTGCCTTCTCAAGCTTCCTCTCACCTGCTGGGAGGCTGGCGTGTGTAGACTTTGGCCCTGGGGGACCCTACAGACGTCCTATTATCTGGGTTTAGGAGAGAAAGTGATCTTTCTACCTGCTGTCTCTATAACGGAAGGTACTTGGATATCTTTTATACACCCTTATTGAATTCCCAAAGCCTGGCTTCTCCACTCCAATCAACAAAACTTGACTTCATGCCAACATTCATTAACTCATGACTAATTAATTCAACAAATATGTATCTAGTACCTACCATGGGTTCTAGGCACTAGAAAGAACAATGGACAAGAGGGCAACGCCCCTGCTCTCCATGAAGAGCACCCCACTAATTCGGCGACAGACAAAAGTCAGGTCTAATCCACCAGAGAAAGAGTCCTGGACTAAAAGTCAGAAAGGGTTTTTGTTTTGATTTGTTTTAAATGATTTTTTAAATATATTTTTAGAGAGAGAGGAAGGGAGAGGGAGAGGGAAGAATCAATGTGAAAGTAAAACAGTCTGTCTCCTGCACAACTCCTAATGGGGATCGAACCTGCAACCCAGGCTTAGAAGATCCAGGTTTCAGAGAACTCTACCATGTAAATAACATGTGACAATTGGGTGCGCCACTTAGCTTCCCTAGAGCTCACTCTTCTCATCTCCAATAGGTGTCGCATGGCCCACCCCTCTGTTGTCATTGCAATGATTAAATGAAGGGAATAAATGAAATAATTTTCTATGCTTCAACATTCCATGCAATCACACAACTCCAAGCTTTGTATTGGACATTTAGTCCAGCCAGTATGCTCAGTGGTTTAGTATTAATTTATGAACCAGGAGATTACAGTTTGATTCCCGGATAGGGCACGTGCCCAGGTTGCAGGCTCAGTCCCAAATGTTGGGTGTGCAGGAGGCAGCCAATAAATGATTCTCATCATTGATGTTTTTATCTCTCTTTCCCTCTCCCTTTCTGAAGTCAATAAAAATATATTTTTTAAATGGACATTTATTGAGCACCTATTATACCATGCATTTGGAATACAAAGGTGAATAAAATCTGGCCTCGGCCTTCTGAGAGAAGAGAAACACAGAGAAGAGAAACACACAAAAGCACTTGATTTGGAGCTGTGTGGTGAAAGCATTGATAGAGCCATTCAAAAGAACCGCAGGAGATTTGGGAAGGGTCTGGTCCAGTCCAGGGGTGTGGAGAAGGATGGGACACCAAGCTGAGTCTTAAATGCTGTGTTGGAAGCAGTCAGGTGAGGGAGTGACAGGGGCGGACATTCCTGGTAAACAGATATTGGAAACCAACTGGAACACAGTCCTGTGGTTCTGAGGTGCTGAGTACCAGCAGGGAGTGGCACGAAGACAGCTGTCTGCAGGAGTCAGCTTGTAGAAGGCCTTGTCCAATGTAGCGATGTGTTGGAGTTTATTCTCTATGGGGTGCCATTGAAAGGCGCTGAGCTAGCACATGAGAGCATCAGCTCCATGCGCTAGTTAATTAATGGCAGTTGTATAGAAGACTGATAGAAAGGGCACCCCAGAGACAGAGGTGAGAATATCACTGTATACCTACAAGCAAGATAGGGGTCTGGACTAGTGTGAGAGAAAGAGGCTAGATAGATTTGTGAAAAATGTTGGAGTTGGAATTACAGGGTTTTGTAATTGCTTAGATGTAGAGTGAGGAGGGTCAGGAGACAAAATGATTCCCAGGTTTCTAGCCTATGTGCCTAGGTAGAAAGTGTAACAGGAATCAGAAAGGGAAGAGGGTTTTGATGGAGAGATGACAAGTTGTAAATGCTTATTGAGTTCTTGGTGGACTGGTTTAGCAGTCAATTGAATACAAACATAGTTCCGTACACACAATGTCAGCTGCCACATGTATTTAATAGCACAAGTTCCCCAGCCCCACAGTGCATCTTCCCCTTACCCTGGCATATAAACTGTGAGCAGTGAATAAGCAATAGTTTCTCTGCCAGCTTCTCAGTCCACAAATGACCACATAATAACAGAGGTGCATCATAGTCCATGTCCAATCACATCATCAAATAAAAAATGGTTAAAATTTAAACATACAAACATCAAGAGGAAAGCCCCAAGTCAAGCTAACACATATGCCTGGCCCTCTGCTCCCAACCTCACCCCCACCTGAAAGGGTTCCCTGGAAGAAGTGGGTCTTCAAATCGGGCCCTCAAACACAGGCTGAGAACTGCCCCACCTCCCAGTGTCTTCAGAGTGAGAGCCAAAAATTCCCCAGTTGATCTGCACAGATTTTCCTGTTCTGTGCAGACAATGCCAGTCCTGTCCCCCTGGACCTGGGAGCCTTGTCACCTCCAGATTACAAGAGCAAAAGAGACAGAAAACAAGTATCATCGCTCCTCTTCTCTGTACCCAGCAGGTGATGACTCTTCTTAAACTGAGAAAAAAAGAGACTGGGATGGGGGAGGAAAAGAACGTGGGGCTGGGATAAATGCAAGAAACTGCACTGGCCTGGGAGTCTGTTCTTTCATCTGAATAATGGGATATTGGGCCACCTGACAGGCTTGTTGCAAAGCCCAAAGGAGCTAATATGCATTAGAGAACTTTTTCAACAGTGAAAGACTAACCAATGCCTGGAAAAAAGAGAGAAGAGGTGGAGAAAAATGCATCTTAGTTTCCTGCCCCCTTCAGAAATCATAACTTCAGAAATCAAAAACATGCTGAGCTCCTATGACATGCAAACTTCTGTGCTGCAGTTAATAGCTTCTATCTTTTTTGTGCTTGGAGCAGGTGAGCCAGAACCTTCATGAGTGTGTCATTCAGGTCTCCGAGGTTAACAACTCGGCCATTGCCAGTATCTAGCATCTTCGTGGGAATGAAATGACCAGGAATCAGAGGACAGGGAATTTTTGATTTGGAAGGGATGGGATTGCTCCCCAGGAGGCTAAGCTGGGGCTACACAGGGCTGGAAGGGTGTACAGGAGTTGGGATCCATCAAATCTGGGTCTAGGCTCAGAGTCCCCACTGACTTTGGGCAAATAAGGCACTTGAGCTCTATTTACCTTAATTTTCGGTAACACTGGAATATTAATAGATCCCATCTCATAGTGATGAATATGCCCCTTTCCTATAATGTTCAATGCTAGCTACCAGCCAGAACAAATGGAATTGTGAGCCCTCCTCTCGGCCACTGATGAGGCTTCCTCAGGCAAAGGACCACTCTCACAAGCTGCTTACCTCCAGGGAGTTCCTTGTCATCCCAAGCCCAGCCCCCAGGACCCTTCATTCCTCTTTCGCAGAATAATCTGAGCTGTTCTCAATGCAGAATTCTAAGATGGGAATCATAAAACAGTCAGCAGTGAGTCAGACACCTCCTGTGCTTGGTCCACATTCTTCATTTAGTTCCTTTCCTCTCTCCCTTCCATTTTCTCCTTTCCTTTTCTTCCTCTTCTCTTTCTCCTTCCCTCTGCCCATCCCTTTTAAAAAAATATTTATTGAGCACCTACTATAAGCCAGACATATTTTTGGGGCTGGTGATATAGTAGTGAATAAAACAATGTTCCTATCTTCAAGAGGCTTAAGTTCTAATTGGGGGAGGAAGATTAAGAAGCAAACTATATACTGACTAGAGGCCCAGTGCACAAAATTTGTGCACTGGGTGGGGAGTGTCCCTCAGCCCAGCCTGCACCCTCTCCAATCTGGGACCCCTTGGGAGATGTCTGACTGATGGTTTAGGGGCATTAATTCCAGCCATTAGAAAAATCACACAGAGTGTCCTTGACATACAAACAGTGTGGTTTTACAAGTTGTTTTAATAATAATGGCCATTCCTTTACATAATATCTGATTACATACAATACAGCTGATACTATGTGAATTCAGAATATTAATATCACAAAATAATAGAAGATTGTAGTAAAAATAACCTTGAATTGTCTAGTCTAGGGGTGTTGAACTCAATCAGAGAAGGGGCCAAAATCTAAAATCCAGCCTAAATCGCGGGCCGAATGGTTTACTGAACAGTCATAAACTGACAATGTCATAAACTGACAGCGGAGTGCAGTGATGACAGCACGGTGCGGGCCACATTGCAAGGCCTGGCGGGCTGGATTTGGCCCACGGGCCTTGTGTTTGACACATGTGGTCTAGTCCAAACTTTTATAAATATTGGAATTCTCTTTTCAAAGATTTTGAACGCTTTTTGTCCTAAGAAGCTTAACCAACTTTTGAGGCAACCCATTTTCTGTAAAAGAACTGGGGGACTCAGGTTAGGCTGAGGGGACTGGGTGCTGCCATCTTATGGCTATGTGCACTATCATATTTGTGACTATGTGATAGTCAATTTGCATATTCCCTCTTTATTAGATAGGATGAGAGCTGTGGGAAAACCATTAGAGAGGAAAGGGGTACAGGATCAGAAGGTGGAAGAGGGTGCTATTTTAAGGTTGGGAAAGAACGTGTTGAAAGGTGATGCTTAAGCTGACACTTGCTATGGGACTGATTTTATTATTGCCAGTAGAACCTGGTTGTTGCCATCTAAACACATCCATCAATCTGTATACAGATATAGTTTGTATACAATGCACACACCTGTAAATATGGGAATATATCTGCATATAAGGGTGCTTGGTGGGATTGGTCCCTCTCATCTTTGATATGAGTGCACCCTTGATCACATGACTTACCTCGGCTGGCTGGCAGCCCTCTCTCTCCTCCCAGCACCAGAATTCCAGCATTTACCTCTTCCTGATCATAACTGCAGACCCCACTGCTGTGGAGACAGCCTCCCCCTCTTCTGTCACTGCTGGGATGGGGGCTGTGAGGGTCTCAATGTGACTTGAAGAGAGAGGATACAAGGTCATTTTCCCACCTTCTCTCAAGGCCACGTCATTGCCACGGGGTCCCCACTGACAATCCACATGCCCTTCTCATTTTTCACCTTTGGAGAGACCCCGTCTGTCTTCACTCATAAGTTCCTTTTCCAGCTCCTGGCCTGAAGATCTTGTGAGATGCACCTATTTGTTTTTCCCTCAAGAGAATTCTCACTCACAGCTTCATCACCACCACACAATACATATCTGCCTCTTCTCACAGATGTTAGGTGGGAAGCAAGGGAGAGAGGGAGAGGGAGAGTGGGAGGGAAAGGGAGAGAGAGAGAGAGAGAAGAATAAGAAGAAAGCAGGAGGAGGAGGAGAAAAGGAGGAGGGAGAGGAGAAAAAGTGGAAAAAGAGAGAGCCCGGCTTTGCAGCCAATCAATTATTGTTCTCATCATTGATGTTTCTATCTTTCTCTCCCTCTCTGAAATCAATAATTACACATCCTATCTAATAAAGAGGGAATATGCAAATTTCCATAACTCCACAACACTAATAGCCAATCAGAAGGAAATATGCAAATTAACACAATGAAGATGGCTGCTGGGGTGGGGATACTCCAGGCCTGTGGGAGATGGAGAAGTCGGGTGAGATGGAGAAGTCAACCACCAGCACCTGAGGCTGGCTGAGCCCAGGAGACGAAGAAGCCACTTGCCCCATGATCCCAGGCTGCAGCCAGCTGGAGAAGCTGCCTGCCCCACATCCAGGAGAAGATGGAGAAGCTGGGCACCAGCGCCTGAGGCAGGATGCAGCTGGAGAAGCCACCCACACTGCATCCCAGGGGAGATGGAGAAGCCACCCACCCGGAGGTCTCAGAATGCAGTCCCCCAGAGAAGCTGCCAGCCCTGTGGGCCCAGGAGATAGGTTCCCTCTTCTCCCACTGCAGTTATTACTCCAATAGTCCCCTTCTGAAATTCTCTCTGCTGCTGTGACCCAACTCCACTTTTCATCTGAATAATAGGAAACAGAGAGAGCAGTGTTAAAAGCTTACATTTTTAAGCAGGTAAGGTTGGTACTTAAACATATAAATGGAAAACTAGAATCCTTAAGTTAACAAAGGCTAGAAAGGGAGGGGACAGGGACAGGGCAAGACATTATTTACAGAATCCATGTGGGGACTGAAAACTTTGAAATGATGACAATTAGTGAAGTTATGAATCAACTAAAATAGTTGACAGGGACAATTCTTTGGACATCCCGCAAGGGTTCCTGGACTATGAGAGGGTGCAGGCTGGGCTGAGAAATGCCCCCCACTCCCAGTGCATGAATCTCATACACCAGGCCTCTAGTATATATACTAGTATACTATGTATATATATGTATAATATAAATACATATAATATATCCTATACTAGAGGCCTGGTGCATGAAATTCGTGCACAGGGGTGTGTGTCCCTCAGCTCAGCCTGCATCCTCTCCAATTTGGGACCCATCGAGGGATGTCCAACTGCCCGTTTAACGAGACAGGCAGTCAGATATTCCTTTCACAATCCAGGATGGCTGGCTCCTAACTGCTCACCTGCCTGCCTTCCTGATTGCCCTTAACGGCTTCTACCTGCCAGCCTGATCACCCCCTAACCATTCCCCTACCAGCCTGATTGATGCCTAACCACTCCCCTGCCAGCCTGGTCACCCCTAACTGTCCTCCCCTTCAGGCCTCCCCAACTGCCCTTCCCTGAAGGCCCAGTGGCCCCCAAATTTCCTCCTCTGCTGGCCTGGTCACCCCTAACTGCCCTCCCTCTCCTGCAGGCTTGATCATCCCAACTGCCCTCCCTTGCAGGCCTGGTCCCCCCACAACTACCCTCCCCTGCTGTCCTGATTGCCCACAACTGCCCTCCCTGCAGGCCTGGTCTCTCCCAACTGCCCTGCTGGCCATCTTGTGGTCTTTGACAACATAGGTGCAGCCATTTGTGTGTTGGAGTGATGGTCAATTTGCATATTACTGTTTTATTATAGATAGATCGGATAGAGACCTGATGCATGGGTGAGGGCCAGCTGGTTTGCCCTGAAGGGTGTCCTGGATCAGGGGGTTTTCTTGGGGCATGGGGCTGCCTGGGTGAGGGAGCCTGTGTTGGTTTGTAGGCTGGCCATGACCACTGGCAACCCAAGTGGAGACCCTGGTATCTGGTATTTATTTATCTTCTATAATTGAAACTTTGTAGCCTTGAGCAGAGCCAAGCCTTCTGCTTGTTCTGTGGCTGCAGCCATTTTTGTTGGGATTTATTTATCTTCTATAATTGAAACTTTGTAGCCTTAAGTGGAGGCCTGGTCATGCCAGGTGTGTGGAAAGCTTGGCTTCCTACATTTCTGGGGAAACCCAAGCCTCCTGCTGGCTACATGGCAGCAGCCATCTTGGTTGAGTTAATTTGAATACTTGGTCCTGATTGGCTGGTGGGTGTGGTTTGTGGGTGTATTGGAGGTACAATCAATTTGCATATTACTCTTTTATTAGATAGGATTTTATTAATATTTCCAAATAACTAACCTTAGCTTTATTCATTTTCTCTATTGTATATTTGAATTGTTTTGGCTCTTATCTTTATTTCTTTCTTCCTATTTACTTGGGCTTAATTGCTCTTCTTTTTATAGTTTGTTAAGCTGCTTTGGGATATCCAACACATTTTTACAAAAACAATATTTGCATTTATTTCAGTGAGGAAAGGGGAGGGAGAAAGAGATGAAAACATCAATAATAAAAATGAATCCTTGATCAGCTGCCTCCTTCATGTCTTCCCCCCTCACCTTACCCCCCTCGCCACCTCTGATTGGGAATCAAACTGTGACCTCCTGGTTCATAGATAGATACTCAACCATTGAGTCCTGCCAGCCAGGCTACAACAAATTTGATAATAAAGGAGTAATATGCAAATTGACCATTACTCCAACACACAAGATAACCACCCCCATGTGGACACAAGATGGCCACCACAAGATGGCCAACAGGAGAGTGCAGTTGAGAGGGACCAGGCCAGCAGGGGAGAGCAGTTAGGGATGACCAAGATGGCAGGGGAGGAAAGTTAGGAGTGACCAGGCCTGCATGGGAGGGCAGTTGGAGGGAACAGGCCTGCAGGAGAGGGCAGTTGGGAGGGACCAGGCTGGCAGGGGAGGGCAGTTACGAGTATTCCGCATTGCCCCAGCCACTTTAGGCCTCTGGGCAGCATGGGAAGGAGAAAAGGTAGCTCCAGCCAGAATAAAGATGGTGCTGGCCCCCAGAGGAAGGAAGGCCCATTTTTGCATGAATCTTTGTGCATTGGGTCTTCTTCAATCCAAGACCCCTGGCTCCTAATCGCTCACCTATCTGCCTGGCCAGTCACCTCTAACTGCTGTCCATCCCACTGGCCTGATCTCTTCTCACTGCCTTTGCATGCCAGCCTGATTGCCCCCCAACTCCCCGCTACCTGCTGACCTGATCATTTCTAACTGTCTCTTCCCTCCCCCACCCCCGGCCTTGTCATCACTTACTGCCTCCCCTGCCAGCCTGGTTGTCCCATGCAGCTGATTGTTCAGTTGTTTGGTTGTCCCTCACTAACCTCTCTGCTAGCCTGATGGTAGACAGCCATCTTATGAGGGTGTGATAGTCAATTTGCATATTACCTCTTTATACACACACACACACACACACACACACACACACACACACACACGGCCCAGTGCATGAAGATTCGTGCACAGGAGTGGGTCCCTCAGCCCACCTTGCACCCTCTCCAATCTGGAAGCCCTCTCCAATCTGGAAGTTTCTGTTTCTGCAATCATATGAGTGAATTGTCTGAGACCCCAACCCAGTTTGGTTTGGGACTCACAGAATATTAGAGGTCTTCTTTTTTTCTTTGCTCCATTGGTGGAGATTTCCTAGAATTTGCAGGATATCTTCCTTTTAATTTTTCCTCAACACTTTGACTTTAGTTATGTCTCTCACCTTTGCTTTTCCTCCATCCCCCACAGCAGCAGTAACTTGCTCCAGGCTCCCTTTGCTCTAGTATCTAGGAGATCCTGCAACATGTCTACCACCAGAACTATGATTCCTGGTGCTCCCTGAGCTCTTGGTTTCTGCTTCCAGTCCAGGGGCTGCACAAACCAAGAAGACTGTGAACTCTAGCCACCTCCAGGCCAGGCTGACAAGACTGGACACTCATGTGGTGTCCTCAAGACCCTGGCTGCTTGGCACCAGCATGCATGAGAGCTGGCCACAGGCTCGAAGCAGATGGGGTCCCAGGGTCACCTGCTATGTAGCCCCGGCTATGCAGAGGGAAGGTGGGCATCCCACCCTGCCCTCAGCTGCTCGGTGCTTGTGCATGTACGTGCTGCCCACAGGCCTGCCATCTTTGTCTGGTTAATTTGCATACTCACTCCTGATTGGCTGTGGGCATCATGGAGGTATGATCAATTTACATATTTGTCTGCTATTTTATATATATATGAAACAGAGAGAGAGGGAGAGGAAGAGCAATGGTAGAGCTGAGGCTTCTCCCCACTGTCACCCCCCACAAACATCATTGTAAGTGGTCACAACAAGCCTCAGAAACTTTCAAAGGACTGGGTTTTGCTTTGGATTATCGTGCATGGACCCTCCTCTAAGGCTCGATGCCATCTCTTTGCAGCAAAACTGAGAGAAAATCTGTCAGAAGCACCAAGTGGCAGAAGGGGACAGGAGGACAGAAAGGAGGCCCAGAGCTGGTGAGGATGGAGGTTAAAGGACTAAAGACCGATAGCAAAGGCCACTATAAAGGAGGTCTGGGCAGGTCTCTGCCTCAGCCTCACCAGAGCCCTGACGGAGGCCCTGTCCTGTTTATGGCCACAGCTTCCCTCAGAGGTGCCTGGGGCTGAGCAAGACACTGAAGTCAGTGGCAAAGCCCCAGATGGACCATGGTCAGCCCACCTCAGCCAGAGGGGGCCTCTCAGGGCTGTGTGCACAGACCCTACACATGCACTGAGGCTGTGTCTCCCACAGGAGAGGGAGAAATTGCCAAACTCCTTTCTGCTCTGAAGTCAAAGAAACTCTAGTATAAACATGGTGGGCTCTTTGAATTATCCACATGAAATGTTTAAAACATGTTTAGCCTGAAGCAAATGAGACTTAATAAGGGGATATTTCTATGGTGATTTTATTAGAAACTTTAACACTCAGCAACCATTTATTGAGTGTTGGATATCAGCCGGGCTCTGGGCATCTTGCCATGCACTCTGCTCCCCAAACTTCTGCACAGACACTCCACCACGAGACACCACAGACACACACACACACACACACACACACACACACACACACACCGCTACCACCATGTAATAGTGGGCCATGCCTCCTAGTATTCCTTCCATTATGTAGCCTCCTCCTCTTCAGTGTGGGCAGAACCTAGGGACTATTTTCTAATAGCATAGCACAGAGTGGGGCATATCATTTCTGAGATTGGGCTATGAGATGACTGCAGCTCCCATCTGGGGCTCTCTCTGTTCACCTGCAGGTGGGGAAGCAGGTTTCGTGTTGTGAGCACCCTGTGGGGAAGCCCACCACTGAAGCACTGAGGTTCCTAGTCTAGCCACGTAAGGGATGAAGCCTGCCAGAAGCCACTTGCCTAATTTTTTTTTTTACTGTTTTTTATTTTTTTATTTTTTATTTTTAAATAAATCTTTATTGTTCACATTATTACAAATGTTCCTCCACCCCCCCCCAAATTGCTGCCCTCCACCAGGTTCCCACCCCACCCTCTGCCCTTTCCCCACCCCCCCATTGTCCTCATCCATAGGTGCACAGTTTATGTTCAGCCTCTTCCTGCAGTCTCCACTCCTCTTTTCCCTGAGAATCGTCAGTCCACTCCCCTTCCATACCTCTGATTCTATTATATTCACCAGTTAATATTGTTCATCAGATTTTATAATTCCCTTTTATAAGGTTTTAGATTCACTTGTTGATAGGTAAGTATTTGTTGGTCATAATTTTTTAAAAAATAAATCTTTGTTGTTCATATTATTACAAAAGTTCCTCATTTTTTCCCCCTCCACCAGGTTCCCACCCCACCCTCTGCCCTTCCCCCCGCCAATGTCCTCATCCATAGGTGAAAGTTTATGTTCAGTCTCTTCCTGCATCCCCCTCTCCTCTTTTCCCCAAGAATTGTCAGTCCACTCCCTTTCTGTACCTCTGATTGTATTATATTCACCAGTTAATATTGTTCATCAGGTTTTTTAATTCCCTTGGTTTTTAGATCCACTTGTTGATAGTTACATATTTGTTGTTCATAATTTTTATCTATATCTTCTTCCTCTTCCTAAAGAATCCCCTTCAGCAATTCATATAATTCTGGTTTGGCAGTGATGAACTCCTTTAGCTTTTTTTTATTTGTGAAGCTCGTTATCTGGCCTTCGATTCTGAGTGATAGCTTTGCTGGGTAAAATATTTTTGGCTGTAGGTTCTTGTTATTCATCACCTTGAATATTTCTTGCCATTCCCGTCCGGCCTGCATGGTTTCTGTTGAGAAATCAGCTGACAATCGTATGGGTACTCCTTTATAGGTAACTACCTGCTTTTTTCTTGCTATTTTAATATTCTCTCTTTGTCTTTTGCTCTTGGAATTTTAAATATGATGTGTCTTGGTGTGTCCTCTTTGGATTCCTTTTGTTTGGGGTTCTGTGTGCTTCCTGGACTTGTAAGTCTATTTCTTTCACCAGGGGGGGTAAGTTTTCTGTCACTATTTCTTTCAATATGTTTTTGGTATCTTGCTCTCTGTCATCTTCTGGCATGCCCATAATTCTGATGTTGGTTCGCTTGAAGTTGTCCCAGAGGTTTCTTACATTATCTTCAACTTTCTGGATTCTCTTATCTTCTTGCTTCTGGGGAGGAGTGTCCTCTGGCTCTTTGTGTTCCAAATCTTTGACTTGATTCTTGTGATCTTACATTCTGTTTTTAGGACTCTGTATAATATTTTTTATTTCAGACAATGTATTCTTTATTTCTAGTTGATCCCTTATTATTTTTAGTTGATCCCTTTTCATATCCTCATAGGTCTCATTTATTTTATCGGCCTTTTCTAAGAAATTCTTGAAAAACCTTATAAGCGTGGTTTTGAACCCTAAATCCAGTCGCTTTTTATCCTCCATTTCTTTTGTTTGTGATCTGTTTCCTTGTCTGGGCATTTTCACAGCTTCCCTGAGTTGGTAGGGTGGCTTTGTGTGCTGAGGTGTTCAGTGGGTCAGCCTCCCAGTTACCTGAGGTGGACAGTCTTGGTGTAGCCCTTTGTGGGCTGTGTGTGCAGTCTTGTTGTTAAGCCTTGCTTATTGCTAGTATCACTGGGACGTGTTGATTTCCAAGCCAATTGGCTATGAGGATCAGAAGTGTCTCAGCTAGGAGGGTTTCTGTATTCACTTGGATAGGACAGAGTCTCGGGGTGGCACAGACAAGCCTGGTGAATCCCACAAGATTGGTTGCAGGCACGCACCTCTTTGGTATAGGCGCAGACAAGCTTTGGATTCCTGTCTGTCCTTCCCTAGGAGAGTCTTATTCACGGCTAGCCACTGGAAGGGCTTCTGTGCTCTGCTTGGATGGGGCAGAGTCTCATGGTGGTGCAGACAAGCTTTAGTCAGCCCCTCCCTACGAGGGTCTGTTTTCTGAGTCCTGCAGTAATGGCCTCTGGATTCACACACACACACACACACACACACACACACACACACACACCCCCGAGATCTCTGCCCACTGCCTGACAACCTGGCCTCTCCCTGTCTGGGGCCATCTATCATAGCAATATGGTGGTTCTGTTTTCCTTCCTGAACAAGAAAGCCAGCAGCGCATTAGCTGTCCGCCCTCTCCGCGCGCAGGGAGTAAGCCAGTAGCGAACTCGGCCCTCCCTCTCCACGCTCCACAAACAAGCCAGCAGCAAAGTCTGGCAGCTGCCTTTTCGCACGCGCAGTTCACCGCACCTTCACAGTTCATGAGGTTCAGCATGCCTTCTCTCTCCTTCCCAGATGGCAGAGCCTCCTCTCAGCTAGCCATCCATCGCTTCAGAGTGATGTTTCCCCTGTTTTCCAGTTCTAAATGCAAATTTGTTGTGGTAGGCTGCATTCGGGTGTCTACCCTATGCCGCCATCTTGGTTTCTCCCACTTGCCTAATTTTGGAAGCTGGTGGTCAGCTCCAGTCAAGTGTTGCAATGACCACAACCCTGGTTCATAGCTTGGTTGCAATCCCATGACAAACCTTGAACAGGAGATGGCCAACCAAGCTGTTCTTTGGGTCTTCACCCAGAGAAACTTTAAGATGATAAATGTTGCTTTCAGTCACTAAGTTTTGGGGTAATTTGTTATGTGGAATTTTTTAGCATGCTGCCTGAGTCACAGAGATCCATGTTGTCCCTCCGGCCAGCCTCTTCAGTGGCAGCTGCACAAAAATGTCCCTTTGCTTCAAATTGCTCCAGCCACAGTGGCTCTCCCACTCCTGAGAGCACACCGGGCCCACCTCACTCACCATGCCCATCCTCCTCTGGGCTGTCACTCATGTTGGTTCTGCTGGCCAGAACTCTCTACTTTATCTTATTAATTCTTTTTAGTTTTTCAGACTTCAGCTTAAAATCCCATTACTTGGCAAAGTTCCCCAGTCTCTTCAAATTATATCCACCCCCTTGTGAGGCACTCTCAGAGTACTGCATGCCTTTGTCTGGGCATCTCCTGCTTTGTGGAATCATTTGGTTGCCTCTGCTCTCTTCTGCCTGAGCACAGGGCTCTTACCTGTTTGGGCACATTGTATCACAGTGCTAAATATGGTGCCATGCCATGGCAAGCTCTCAACGAGTAGTTAATTAATGAATAAACAGCAAATGCACTGGAAACATGTATTGGCTGTTCTAGAGAAGAACCAAGCCTGGCTATATAGATTTTGGAGTCATTGGTATAGAAGGGATATTTGAATTCCTGGGAAAATGTGGTCTCCCAGGAAAAATATATGAGTGAAGATAAAATGTGAGGATCCAGTCCATGAGGTGGGAGGAAGAGGGTGGGAAGGAGTAAGGGGGAAGGAATAGAAAACTCAGCCAATGAGGTCCACAGGTAATGAGGGAGAAAGGCTAAAATGCCAAGGTCATTTGGCCATCAGAAGTAAATTTAAATCCTTGTGAGGTGACAAGTGGGAATCTCAGAGCGTCAGCCAAGCCAAGGGACATGGTACAAATCAGGTGGGACTGCAGGAAGGCATCTTTCTCCTGAAGCTGATGGACTAGGACAGCCAATTCCTCACAGCCCTCCGTGTAACCTGCCTCTGGGCATGGAGATAAGACTGCAGAAGTGCAGCACTTTGAAGGCAGTGCCAACCGAGTGGTTTGTACATGAAAAGAGATTCCCTCCCAGCAAAGGTTGTGATTGAAGACCCATCACTGTGCCCCAGAGAAGGCTTTGCGAACCCCAGAAGGGTCATGAAATGATGCTACAACCGCCCAGCGAGTGCATCTCTGTGGGCCGTGCAGGCCTCTGCCTCTGCTTCTCTGCAAAGAGCTGGGGGATGGGCCCAGATTATTCTGACAATGACTTTACCTCTGCTTTCTGTCCTAGTTCACACACCCGTCTAGCCTGAGATCCTGGGTTCATTAACACGCCGTTTGTCTGGAATTACTGAGTGAGGGATAAATGGGCACCTGAATAATAGTCTGAGGCATTTGAGTCCCAGAAGAAATTTCCAGATGACTAAAATTTGCTCCTTGCACAACAAAAAGTAAAAAAGAAATAAAGTATTATAAAACTGAACACACACACACACACATACACACACACCTCACTCATTTTTTAAGATAACCAGCAATTCATAACACATAGCCACCTTCCTTCTTTCCTTTCTTTCATTGATGATAAAGGACATAGTAGGGATGTGGAATGAGGAACAGAAAGAAGAGGGAAGGAGGAGAGCAGCAGAGTTGGCAGAGGATTATCTAAAACGAATGTCAGCAGCCTTTTCTGCCCAGGGCTGGACGGTATACAATTCAGGGTCAAAGGGCCACACGGTCTCTGTGGTAACTGCTCTGCTTTGCTGTCACAGCACAGGCCCAGCCAGAGACAACCCACGAGCAGACGAGCATGGCTGTGGCCACTCCAACGTTAGTTATGAACACTGAAATTTGAATTTTATGTGTTACAAAATGTTCTTCTTTTGATTTTGATAAAATATATATATTTGTTTAGAGTACGTTTGGGTTCAAAGCAATGTTGACTGGAAGGTACAGAGACTCCCATGTGGCTCCTGCCCCCACTCGCACAGCCTCCCCTGACCAGCATTGGTTACACTGAGGCAGCTACGGTGACACGTCCTAACATCCAGATCCATTCTATACATCAGCATCCCTTCTTGGTGTTTTACATTCTAAACCTCTTGGTTGAGGTTTTTCTCCAACTATTAAAAATGTTTGACATCATTCTCAGCTTGTCCTACTTAATAAAGAGGGAATATGCAAGTAGACTGTCATGCCATCACAAAGATGGCAGCACCCACAGCAGAGGCAGGGTTTCCATAACACAAGATGGCTACACCCATAGTGGAGGCTGAGTTCTCCTAACGAGCCTTAACAAGCAATCAGCAGGAACCTGAGGCTGCGTGGTGCTGGGTCAGGGCAGGGGACCTGAGGCTGCACCCCCCCCCCACCTGGTGGGGTTTGACAGGGGACCTCAGGCCATGCCCCTGCCCTGGTGCCAGGCTGGGGGACCTCAGGCTGTGACTCCCACCCAGCAGGGCTTGACGAGGGACCTCAAGGCATGCCACCCACCCTTGTTCCAGGCCTAGGGACCTGAGGCTGTGCCCCCTGCCCAGTGCCAATCAGGGGACTTGAGGCTGCATCCTCCACCTGGCAAGGCTTGACAAGGGTGGGGCTAGCTGGGCCTGGATCTCACCCAATGAGGGTGGGGCCGGCTGGGTCTGGGTCTCCAGAGATTTTGAGGCAGGGACTTGACTCTGGGTTTCATAGCGTGCCCCAGACTCTGACAGGAGGAAGATTTTTTATATATATTTTACTATTTTTTTTTCATTTCAGACACTTCTATTATAGAGAAAGAGAAAATAACAATATTAAAGTATTTCCTCTAATTCCCTTTTATTTATTTATTATTTTTTATTTTTATTGTTTGAAGGATTACAAATAGCAATAGATATGTCTCCTTTTTTCCCTCCTTGACTTCCCCCCAGCCTCCCCTACCCCCTCATATATGCCTTCATCTCACCCTTCCCCCCATGTCTTGTATCCATTGGTTATGTTTATATGCATGCATACAAGTCCTTAGGTTGATCTCTTACCACCACCACCCCCGCCCCCAACCTCCCTTATCTTCCCACTATAGTTTGACAGTCTGTTCAGTGGCTCTTTATCTCTATAACTATTTTTTCCCTATTTCTTTTCTTTGAAAAATCTTGCCTCTGCAGACTAGAAATAAACATATAATAACAAACGTTTGAGTCCGAATTTCAGTGTCCAACAGTTCTGAGACCCAGTTTCAATGTCAAACAGTTCCTTATGTGTACATGTCAGCAATGATATCTGGATGATGGACAGATGGTGGCAATGCAGGTCCGACCCTCTCTGGTTTGGTCCTGGGCAACCTGCAGCAACTCTGACTGCTAGCATGGCCAGGCGTCGTCCGCGTCTTCCATCTCTGGACTGTTTTTCCTCTTGTCTTTGTGGTTGGAGCAGACCTGAAAACTCTCTGTTGCAGGAATCCCCATGGTCTTGGAGTAGTTTTCTGAAAATATACAAACATATTCTCGACCAAAAGTTAATAAAGGAATCTTTTCTATAAAATTGACTTGGGATCCTTTTGATTTTTGCCCAAACAATTTTCCTTTGACTTGTTTTGACACCATGTGTGATTTTCATGAGTGTTTTGCTGTTAGCATTACAAATGAAAATTAATTTTCTACAGTAAAAATTTTCTAGATGTAATTTACTTACATTTTTTTTTAATGGATGCTTTTGTAAATTTTGTAATTCAGTCTTTATAACTTTATATTTTAAGTTTTTGCACAAAAATAAGACTCCTTTAGGTTCATTTCATGTTAAGCAATGTTACTGTGAGATGCACTACCAACAGGAATTTTAGTTAATACTTTAGGAACAGATTTTTGTCCAGCACACTTAAATTTTCTTGGATGTTCACTGATTTCTATTAATCAATTTATTTATTTTATTTTTTTAAAAATATATATTATTGATTTTTTACAGAGAGGAAGGGAGAGAGATAGAGAGCTAGAAATGTCAATGAGAGAGAAACATCGACCAGCCGCCTCTTGCACACCCCCTACCGGGGATGTGCCTGCAACCAATGTACATGCCCCTGACAGGAATTGAACCTGGGACCCTTCAGTCCGCAGACCGACGCTCTACCACTGAGCCAAACCGGTTTCGGCTCTATTAACCAATTTAAATTAACCTGAAAACTTGATTACTATTTTATTGTCAACTTTAATACTCTAATAATTCCCTTTTAATGTGTATGAATTTCTTGCATCAGGCCACCAGTACACTATATAAAAAGGGTGGTGGCCACATCTGCACACAGCTTGAAGTTTTCTGACCCCTGACCTAAAGAAAGAAGTTAAAAATGACCAAAAGAAGCAAGTCTCTAAGCTTCTCTTCCCTATTGCCATCCCTCCTGCCACCCATGATGTTCAAACTTTATTCTGTGACAAACATTTACACTTTCCTCCTCGCTCCTGCCTTACCTGTGCACTAACACAGGCTTACACTGTGTCAGCATTTAGGACAGAGTCCCCAGCCTGATGCTCACAGTTCTGTACCAGAGGATCAGGACACCCAGCACTTTCTGTGGAGTAAGGCTCTTAAGGAATAGGGTAGGTGGAGGTGGCAGGAACTGTATGGGAGAAAGTGACTTTTACAAGTCAGCTCTATAAAATATAGACTCATTTGTTTTATTGCTATATTGTCAATTAATAATCATTTCTTGCTAGCTACTAGTATAATGCCTGTGTTTTATTTTTCCTACTTACTCAAAATGTTAAGTGGTTTTCTCTAAGGTCTAAAAATATTCAGTTGTGCCTACTTTTGGATGAAATAAATGAGCAAGTAGCACAGCTGGCAACAGAGGAGAGGATTGACTACACATGCTTATGTGGCTGATGCCTTTGAAATTACATTTGTAGAAACCGCCACCTGAGTGAAAGTTCCTGGGCACCGCGGGAGACCAGTGTTTGCAGTGAGGCAGGCCTGGTCCGACCCAGCTCTGCACTGGGTGTGTGCTCCCCTTCCTGAAGTTCCAGACCCTGTACCATGGATGGAATAATACAGGTCCGCTGTGCTGATGCTTACAGGAAGGGCCTGGTCTGTGCAGTGTTCTTTGTCCTTTCACCTCAGGAATCTTGCCCAGTCCCATCAATCTAGCAAAACTTACTTTGAGTACCATTGTTTAGTATCAGCAACAAGTTTAAATTTTTATTTTTTTGTCATAAGAGTGAATCTGAGGGCAGAGCAACTAATTAAAGAAAGCATTTAAAGCAAACTTCCTGGACTGCAGGTAATTGTAAAAGCTATCTTGGAATATTTAATTTATATTCAAGGACATGCAGCAATAATTAATAACAAAACCAAATTCTGGAGTAATAGAGTTGAGCAGGACAGGAGCTCAAGGCTGCCCTTGGCTCTTAAGTCTGCTAAAGAGGAGAAGGAGAGCCTGCCAAGGAATGTTGGGGATTATCAAGCTCCTGGTTTTGCCAAATCAGAATTAGCCAGGCTGTAATACGTGGTTGGGCACCCTGCACATGGGGAGACAGCTGGAGGCAAGGCAGGAGCCTGGGGAGGGGTGGGGGCTGCAGGGGAGGGTGGAAAGACAGTGGCAAATGTGGGCTGGGTAGTGATGGGGAGCGGAGGGACGCTGCAGCCAGGAATTGTGCCTCAGTGTCACAGATGGGCCTTGCCATAAGGCCAGTTCAGGAAGAGCTAGGAAAGGCTCTACCCTCTCATTGCACAGGTGACAAAACAGAGGCCCAGCCATGCTCCGACTTGCCCAAGAACTGGCCTGTTTTACAGAAGAGGAGTCTTCCAGTATGTGGCTGGCTGTCCAGGGACCATTCAGAGAAGAAAAGTCCAGTATTCTGTTGTGTGGCCAAAGTAAATGTCTAGAAAGTTCTAAGCTCATCTTGCACAAGCCCCAAAGCAATGACCATTGCTTGTCCGTCACCAGTGGGCAGAGAGAGGCCTGCACACACAGACCTACCTCCATCATGCTCTTTTAGGATTTGGGGGTTGTGGGAATTGAAGCCAACCACTACAGTTTTCTTAAAAACTTTGTTTTTATTGCAACAAATATTTCAATATTTATTATAATTAAATATTAATACTAATATGAATTAGACATCAGTTTGTGAAAATGATTCATCCTCCCTGTCCTCTGTCCCAAGAGGGGATGGAATTGAATGCCTGTGACCGGCTTGCAGAGGGATCTTCAAAAACACACCCCTGATAAAGCGCGGATGGCTTCCCTGGAAGAAGTGCCCATCCCCTGCACCCTATGTTTGGAGCCATGGTTCTCAAGCTGAAGCCCCCATTGTCCCACCTGCCCCCACCTGACCCCTGACCCTCCCTTCGCCCAGGTTCCTCATTTACACCTCTCCCCACAGGGACAGAACCTGCTATGAGGAAAAGGTGGCCGTTTGGTTTTGCTGGAAAAGAAATGCCAATTGTAGTCTTGATTAGGCCCACACCAGTCTCACTGCCTTTTGACTGCTGTAGACCACACACATACACTCTGCTCCTGCACTGGGGGAGAAGACCTGTGTGGTCCTGCCGACTCACTTAGGATAAATCTGTGAGCTTAATAAAAGCATCACTTCTATCTTTTGATCTCTCTTGAGTTACTCATCAGGTCTGGGTAACATACTTTTTGACTGACGGGCTCTTCCCAGGGAAAACCCAAGCATGGTGGTTTTTCAAACAAAAAATAGGCGTGGAAAGGTGGTGTGCATGTGCGTGTAGTGCATGTGTATGTGTGTGCTGGGGAAGGTATATATGTGATGTGCAGGAAGGGAAAAGGGGAAGGAGGAGGTTGACCATTCTTGGAGACAAGGTACCCAGAGGAGAGTGAGCATCACCAGGGGCCTGCAGCTCCTGGCAGAAGACTCCAACGCCCTCAGGCTGTTGGGCCCTACACACCTCCAGTCTCCCCTCCTGCCTTCAAAATCCGTCTTAAGATTCCACTTCTCCATGGAACTTTCCTCATTTCTTGTTAGCACCAAGTCAGCTTTCATTCAACCTGTATTTGTTTAACACTAAGGCTGCTCCTTGTGCAGCCTCTTGCCTGTAATTCCAGTGTTCCCTTTCTTTCCCACTTCTGGCCCACCACAGTCCATCATACTAGCTACACATGCAGCTATTTGCTGCACTTCCTCCGTGCCAGGCTCTGGGCTAAGCTCTGCACATACATCATTCCAGTGTGTCTGCACAGTAACTCTGTGAAGTAGGGATTGCTGTGATCTGCATCTAACAACTGAGGGAACAGCTCAGAGAATTTAGGTAAGTTGCCCAAGGTTGCACAATTGATAGGCAATGTATTGGGTATTTCCTGTGAGAGCTGTCTGAATTCACAGGCCCTCTTGTACCCACTCTGCCCACCCACCATGCCGGTCCTCCCTGGGCTACTCAGCTGATACATTTTGCACTCCCTGCAGCACCCAGATCTCATGAGAGGTGATGTTTCCAATGTTCTTACCTCCCTAGGACTTATGTCATTCCCACTACCTCTGGTGGCTTATCCCTGGGCCATGGCTGCTCAGGGAAGCTATAGCCACTTAAGGATTCATGGGGAAGATGTCAAACTCAGTATGGACTCACTGGTTGTTGAAGGTTCAGCTGAGAAAACAACCCCAGGCCAGCATATTTGTCCCACTTTACCACATAGACACAGCCTTCTTCACAGCCACGCCCACATGAAACCATGAGTGCAGGGACCACAGGGCCACACAAAGAATGGGCTCTGTAACCTGGTGGCTAAGGGTTCAGACTTTGCAGTCAGCTGAAGCCAAATCAGACCCCAGCTCTGCCCATTAGTACCTATTTGATCTTGAGCAGATCTGTTTCTCTGCTTGGTCTTCTTGCATATAAAAGCGAGATAAGAATTGTGCTTCTTTTATGTGCTTGTTAAATGAGATAATCCATGTAAGAGATCCAAGAATAAAATAAAACCTTTTTTAAAAGTTAGAAATTATTAGTTTTGTGGATTGAATTGAGTTCCCCGAAAGGACTGAAGTCCTAACCCTATGGGCGGTGAATTCGACCTTTCTGGAAATAGGGTCTTTACAGACAGAATGAAGCTAAAGTGAGATCATTGGGATGAGCTGTAACCTAACATTACTTGTATAAAAAGAGGAAAACTTGGACACAGGTCCAGAGAGCATAGCACATATTAAGACACAGACAGAGAAGAAAGGTGAGCATATGAACATGGAGACAGAGACGAGATGATGCTAGCACAGGCCAGGTACTCCTGGAGCCACCAAAAGATGGAAGAAGCAAAACTGTTCCTGATGGTTGCAGTCGAAGCACAGCTCTAATAACACTTTGACTTCAAACTTCAGACTTCAGGCCTGTGAGTGAACACATTTCTCTTATTTTGAAATAGCTTGTTTGTGACTTTATTACAACAGTCCTAGAAAGCTAACAAACAAACAGCATTACAAAGATCACTACAGGAGCTCAAAGACTTCTGTTCCTAGTTTTGACTTTGCTCTAACTATTTGAGTAAACTTGGACAAATTACTGAGGCATAGACTGTTAGCCTTGAAGAAAACTTTATGCCTTGGTGAGGAAACAGGCCCTCAGAGGGGAGTGACTGGCCTATGACCCCAATGACCCTCAGTTGCTTCATCTGTCAACAATAGATAACCATCCTGCCCTGTCTGCTTCACCCAGCTGTGGCTGTGGTGTCAATAAGATCACCTAGGGAAACCGGTTACCATCACAGTCACAGCAACCTACACACCACTGGCATCCTTCTGAGAAGCACTCTTATCAGTTTCCCAGGATTCCAGATGATTTAGAGAAAGGAACCAAGACAACCATGAGCTATTTGAACCAGGTGAAATCAATAACAGCCTTCTGGGCACCCATGTGACACCAAGTTCAACAGTTACATAAATATGGAAGAGTTGAGTGCCACCTGAGAATGAGTGTGGACAATACATATTGGCATCCATGAAGGAGGGCTTGGTCTCTTAGGGAACACTGTGATAAACCAGGACCTCTAGCTTCTGCTGCTGCCTGACTAGCCATACATTCTTAGACAAGTCCTCCCTGGGCCTTTCGTGCTTGTCTATAAAATGAGGAGCTGGACCTGCACCCAGGTCTTGGTGACTCCAGACTCTCTGATATTAACCTGCATTTTATACTGGTTAAGTATAAAAGACATGAAACCAATTGGTCATTCCAGGCAGTAGAGTGTTGATAGGACATGTATGTATGTATATGTCCATGTCCTGAAGCCACAGAGCTGACAGGGTCAGAAGGCCATCTGGTTTAACGTGCCAGACAATAACACTCATGAGCAGATGTCTGAATGGCTTCTGGATGTTCCAGAGGTGTTTTCCTCTCTCTATTTTGGGATGTTCATTCTGTTGGCATGGAAGCTGTTTTTCTTATATGAGGAAGTGGTGAATATAAAGAGATTAAGAGTTTACAAAAGCAGAAATGCCTCAGTTTTGGTTCTGCACCCCCTTTTTTAGCCCATATGACTTTGGGAAAATCACTTTGCTTTGCTAAGACTGATGTAGAGAATTTGCAGAGTCACTGTGGGGGTGAATCAAGGTAAGACTGTGAAATGATGAATCTGATAAGGAGTTAATCTCCTTATCAATTTATAATAGCTAAACAACCCAATTAAAAAATGGGCAAAGGGCCTAAATAGATACTTCTTGAAAGTGGACATACAGAAAGCCAACAGGCATATGAAAAAATGCTCAAAGTTACTAATCATCTGAGAGATGCAAATCAAAATGACAATGCCATACCACCTGACGCCTCTCAGAATGGCTATCATCAACCAATCAACAAGCAACAAGTATTGGAAATGATATGGAGAAAAGGGAACCCTCTTTTGTGGGAATGCAAACTAATACAGCCACTGTGGAAAACTGTTTGGTTTTTCTTTAAAAAAAATTAAATATGGAATTCCCATTTGACTCAGTGATCCAACTTTTAGGAATATACCCTAAGAAATCAGAAACACCAATTAGAAAAAATATATGAACCCCTATGTTTACAGCAATGCAATTTATAATAGCTAAGATTTGGAAATAGCCTAAGTACCCATCGGCAGATGAGTGGATTAAAAAATTGTGGTACATCTACACAATGGAATACTACACTGCTATACATAAGAAAGAATCCTTACCATTTGAAACAACATGAATGGACCTGAAGATCATTATGCTAAGCAAAATAAGCCAATCACAGAAAGATAAATATCATATGATCTCACTCATTTATGGAATACTACAGGCCTGGTGCACAAAATTCGTGCACAGGGGTGTGTGTACCTCAGCCCAGCCTGCACCCTGTCTAATCTGGGACCCCTCGAGGAATGTCTGACTGCCCATTTAGACCTGATCCTGGTGGACAACCCTCTCACAATCCAGGACTGCTGGCTCCCAACTGCTCGCCTGCCTGCCTTCCTGATTGCCCCTAACCACTTCTTCCTGCCAGCCTGGTCACCCCCTAACCACTCCCCTGCCAACCCGATTGATGTCTAACTGCTCCCTTGCCAGTCTGTTTGCCCCCAACTTCCCTCCTCTGCCGGCCTGGTCACCCCTAACTGCCCTCCCCTGCAGGCTTGATCAGCCCCAACTGCCCTCCCTTGCAGGCCTGGTGCCTCCCAACTGCCCTCCCCTGCTGGCCATCTTGTGGTGGCCATCTTGTGTCCTTATGGGGGCAGGATCTTTGACCACATGGGGGCAACCACCTTGTGTGTTGGAGTGATGGTCAATCTGCATATTACTCTTTTATTAGATAGGATAGAGTCTTGATGCATGGGTGGGGGCCAGCTGGTTTGCCCTAAAGGGTGTCCTGGATCAGGGTGGGGGTTCCCTTACTGTGTGGGAAGCCTAGGTGAGGGGCCTCTGGTAGTTTGCATGATGGCCATGCTCCCTGGTGACCCAAGTAGAGGCACTGGTATCTGGGATTTATTTATCTTCTACAATTGAAACTTTGTAGCCTTGAGCAAAGCCAAGCCTTCTGCTAGCTCTGTGGCAGCAGCCATTACTTTTGGAGTTTATGTATCTTCTATAATTGAAACTTTGTAGCCTGAAGCGGAGGCCTGGGCTGGCCAGGGTGTGTGGAAAGCTTGGCTTTATCCATTACCAGGGAAACCCAAGCCTCCCTACTGCTCTCTTTGTGGTCACAGCTATCTTGGTTGGTTAATTTGCACACTCGCTTCTGATTGGCTTGTGGGTGTAGCGGAGTGATGGTTAATTTGCATATTGCTCTTTTATTAGATAGGATAATGAACAACATAAACTGGTTGAAAAAAATAGATCTAAAGACATAGAAGCACCAAAAGACCGTCAATCCTCAGAGGGAAGGCAGGGGAAGGTGCGCAAGTGGGAAGAAATTAACCAATGAATTTGTATGCATATATGCATAACTCAGGGACACAGACAATAAGGTGATGAAGGCCTGGGGTATAGGGCATGGCAGGTTGGGAGAGGTCAACAGGGGAAAAAGGAAACATATGTAATATTTTCAGTAATAAAGGAGAAAGAAAAAAAAAAGAAATGGGGTTTTTGCTTCTTTGTGCTAATTTGGAGCTAGATAGATTACACCTACCATATTTTCAGGCGTATAAGATGACCCCCTAATTTTACAGTTAAAACATAGGTTTAGGCCTATATTCGCTGTATAAGACTACCCCCCACCTCCGAGGCAACACCAGTTCTTTTTTTAATAGACCGCCTCTCTGACTCTGCCCAATCTGAGCAGGCTTTTTACTAGAACACAGTGTAGCTTTGGGTACAGAACATGTATAATTTGCATGCATAAAAAAACCTGCTTGGATTAGAGAGGCGGTCTGAGCAGCCTTGCAGTGATTGGTGCGGGATCGAGTTGGAAAATTCGTTTAGCGGCATATCGAGACGTTTTTCGGGATATACTCGGCATATAAGATGACCCCCGATTTTCGGTTGACTTTTTTTCATTTCAAAAGTCTTCTTATACACCAGAAAATACGGTACTCCTTTTACTTCTGTCAGCTTTTCAACTGTACAAAGACAACTCTCAACCACACCCAACTCGTGGCATTATAGTCACACTAGAGGCCTGGTGCATGAAATTCGTGTGGGGGAAGGGAGTGGCGAGAAGGAAGGGTGCCTTAGCCAAGTCTGTGCCCTTTCTTTCTTTCTTTCTTTTTTTAAAAATATATATATTTTTTTAAATTGATTTTTTTACAGAGAAGGGAGAGAGATAGAGAGTTAGAAACATTAATGAGAGAGAAACATTGATCAGCTGCCTCCTGCACATCCCCTACCAGGGATGTGCCCACAACCAAGAGACATACCCTTGACCAGACTCGAACTGGGGACCCTTCAGTTCACAGGCTGATGCTCTATCCATTGAGCCAAACTGGTCAGGGCAAGCCTGTGCCTTTTCACAGTCCGGGAGCCTCAGGGGATGTCCCACTGCTGCCTCAAAGGTGGGCCATTGCGCTTTCCCCTGGTGGTCAGTGCATGTCAGAGTGACCAGTTGTTCTCTGGTTTGGTCGATTTACATATCACACTTTTTTAATATAGGATAAGTCTCTTTCACAATAATTTATTTTATATTTTCTTTTTCAAAAAGCATTTGAGGAGACCACTGTTTGAGAAGCCTAGCTGAAACTTTCTACTAGAAGTATAAGTTAAAGGTTGCAGGCAGAGGGAGCAAGATAGCTGCTAAAGTGACTTCTTATCCCAGAGGCAGAAGGTTACAGTCTCATTATCCCACTGAACTGAATTCTTTTCTTACTGACTCCTCTTCTTAAACTTTTCATTTCTTCTTCCTATTGTCTCTTTTTTCCTGGCTCAACCTTAAACTTCTCATTTCTTCTTCCTATTGTCTCTTTTTTGTGGCTCATCTTTTGCACACATTCTCTCTCTCATTAAAAAAAAAAAAAGTATTTTCTTTTCTGCTTTCCTTTTAAAACTTCTTTTTCTCTATCCCTCTTCCCTCACTCTTGTTATTTCTCACTCCCCTTCACTTCTCCACCCTATTCCACCCCATTCCTTCTTTTACCCTCTTTACTGACCATTTTTAACGTTTTTCATTTCTTCTCTTTCCATTTCTAACTCTCTACTTTTACTATTTATTGGTTTATTCTTTTTAAAATCAGTTCTATTTACCTGTGCATGTGTCTATCTGTCTATTCATCTGCCTACTTAGCTATCTTTATTATATTTTTTTATTAACTTCCTCCCCTTCCTGCTGTAATTTAACAATCTGCTTGTTGCTTTACTGTCTCTATATCTATCTTTTGGTTCATCAGTTTATAATGATCTTTATTATCCACAAATGAGTGGGGTCATGTGGTGTTTCTCTTTCATTGATTGGCTTATTTCACTCAGCATGATGTTCTCCAATTCCATCCAGGTTGCTGCAAATGATGAGAATTCCTTCTTTTTTATGGCAGCATAGTATTCCATTGTGTAGATGTACCATAGTTTTTAAATCCAATCATCTGCTGACAGGTACCTAGGCTGTTTCCAAATTCTGGCTATTGTAGATTGTGCTGCAATGAACATAGGGGTGCATATATCCTTTCTGATTGGTGTTTCTAGTTTCTTGGGATATATTCCTAGGAGTGGGATTACTGGGTCAAATGAGTTCCATTTTCAGTTTTTTGAGGAAACTCCACACTGTTCTCCACACTGGTTGCACCAGTCTGCATTCCCACCAGCAGTGCACGAGGGTTCCTTTTTCTCCGCAACCTTGCCAACACTTGTCGTTTGTCGATTTGTTGATGTTGGCCATTCTGACAGGTGTGAGATGGTACCGCATTGTTGTTTTGATTTGCATCTCTCATATAATTAGTGACTTTGAGCATGTTTTCATGTGCCTTTTCGCCTTCCTTCTGTCTTCTTTTGAAAATATTCTATTTAGGTCCATTGCCCATTTCTTAATTGGATCATTCATCTTCCTTTTATTTAGTTGTATCAGCTGTCTGTAGATGTTGGAGATTAAACCTTTATCAGTGGTGTTATTTGCAAATATGTTCTCCCACACCGTGGGCTTTCTTGTTGTCTTGTTGATGGTTTCTTTTGCTGTAAAAAAGCTTTTTATTTTGATGTAGTCCCATTTGTTTATTTTCTCTTTAGCTTCCATTGCCCTAGGGGCAGTATCAGTGAAGAAGTTCTTTTGGCATACGTCTGAGATTTTGCTGCCTGTGGATGCTTCTAGTATTTTTATGGTTTCCCGTCTTATGTTTAAGTCCTGTATCCATTTTGAGTTTATTTTTGTGTATGGTGTAAGTTGGTGATCTAGTTTCATTCTTTTGCATGTGTCTGCCCAATTTTCCCAACACCATTTATTGAAGAAACTGTCTTGACTCCATTGTATATTCGTGCCTCCTTTGTCAAATATTAATTGAGCATATTGATTTGGGTTGATATCTGGGTTCTCGATTCTATTCCATTGATCTATATGTCTGTTCTTGTGCCAGTACCATGCTGTTTTGAGAACAGTGGCTTTGTAATACAGTTTGAAGTCCGGTACTGAGATCCCTCCTACTTTATTCTTCTTTCTCAGGATTGCTGTGGCTATTCGGGGTCTTTTATTGTTCCAAATGAACTTTTGGAGAGTTCTTTCTAGGTCAGTGAAATATGCCCTTGGTATTTTAATGGGAAGTGCATTGAACCTATAGATTGCTTTAGGAAGTATGGACATTTTAATGATGTTGATTCTACCAATCCATGAACATGGTATGTTCTTCCATCTCCTTACATCATCCTCTATCTCTTTTTTCAGTGTCGTGTAATTTTCTGCATATAGATCCTTTACTTCCTTAGTTAAATTTATTCCTAGGTATCTTAATTTTTTTGTTGCGATGGTAAATGGAATTGCTTTTTTAGTCTCTGTTTCTGTAGTTTCTCTGTTGGTGTATAGAAATGCCATGGATCTCTTGGCATTAATTTTGTATCCTGCTACATTGCCAAATTCATTTATTAAGTCAATTAGTTTCTTAAAGGAGTCTTTTGGGTTTTTTATATACAATATCATGTCATCTGCAAATAAGGATAACTTTACTTCTTCTTTTCCAATTTGGATGCCTTTTATTTCCTCCTCTTGTCTAATTGCAATGGCTAGTACTTCCAGTACTATGTCAAACAGGAGTGGCGAGAGTGGGCATCCCTGTCTTGTTCCTGTTCTTAGAGGGAATGGTTTTAGTTTTTGCCCATTGAGTATAATGTTGGCTGTGGGTTTATCATATATAGCTTTTATTATGTTGAGGTATGATCCTTGTACTCCCACCTTGTTAAGAGTTTTTATCAGGAAAGGGTGTTGGATTTTATCAAATGCTTTTTCTGCATCAATTGATATGACTATATGATTTTTATCTTTCAATTTGTTTATGTGATGTATCACGTTTATTGATTTGCGGATATTGTACCATCCTTGCATTCCTGGAATAAATCCTACTTGTTCGTGGTGTATGATCTTTGTGATGCTCTGCTGGAGCCGATTTGCTAGAATTTTGTTGAGGATTTTGGCATCTATGTTCATGAGGGATATTGGCCTGTAATTCTCTTTCATTGAGTTGTCTTTAGCTGGTTTTGGTATTAGGGTGATGCTGGCTTCATAGAAGGAGTTTGGAAGTGTTCCTTCCTCTTGAATTTTTTGGAAAAGTCTGAGGAGGATAGGTTTTAGTTCTTCCTTGAATGTTTGGTAAAACTCTCCTGTGAAGCCATCTGGCCCTGGGCTTTTGTTTGCTGGAAGCTTTCTGATGACTGTTTCAATTTCTTCCCAAGTCACTGGTCTATTGAGATTTTTAGATTCTTCCTGATCGAGTTTATGAAGTTTGTATTTTTCTAGGAATATGTCCATTTCCTCCAGGTTGTTCAGTTTGTTGTAATAGAGTTGTTCGTAGTATTTTGTAACAATCCGTTGTATTTCGGTGGGGTCTGTTGTTATTTCACCTCTTTTATTTCTGATTTTGTTTATTTGGGTCCTCTCTCTTTCTTTCTTAGTTAGCCTGGCTAGAGGTTCATCTATCTTGTTTATTCTTTCAAAGAACCAGCTCTTGGTTTTGTTGATCATATGTATTGTTTTTTTGGTCTCTATGTCGTTTATCTGTGCTCTGATTTTTGTTATTTCCTTCCTTTTGCTTACACTGGGCTTTTCTTGTTGCTCCTTTTCTAACTCTTTGAGTTGTAGAGTTAGATCATCTGTTACCCTTTTTTCTAGTTTTTTGCAATAGGCTTGTAAAGATATGAACTTCCCTCTCAAAACTGCTTTTGCTGTGTCCCAAAGATTTTGGATTGTTGTGTTTTCATTGTCATTTGTTTCCAGGATGTTTTTAATTTCTTCCTTGATTTCTCTGGTAACCCAGTCCTTGTTTAATAGCATGCTGTTTAGTCTCCATGTGTTTGCTTTCTTTGGATTATTTTTATTGTAGTTAATTTCTAGTTTTATGCCATTATGGTCTGAGAAGATACTTGATATGATTTCTATCTTCTTGAATTTGAAGAGACTTTGCCTATGTCCCAAAATGTGGTCTATCTTTGAGAATGTCCCATGTGCACTTGAGAAGAATGTATATTCTGTGGCTTTGGGGTGGAGTGTTCTGAAGATGTCAATTAATTCCATCTGGTCTAGTGAGTCATTTAGGATTGATATTTCTTTGCTGATTTTTTGTTTAGATGATTTGTCAAAGGGTGACAGTGGGGTATTAAAATCTCCTACTATGATTGTATTGCTATTAATCTCTCTCTTAATGTCCTCCAGTAGTTTTTTTTATGTATTTGGTTGCTCCTGTATTGGGTGCATATATATTTACCAGGGTTATTTCTTCTTGTTGGATTGTTCCCTTTAGTATTATGAAGTGGCCTTCATTATCTCTTATTATGTCCTTCACTCTGAGATCTAATTTGTCAGATATAAGTATTGCTACCCCAGTTTTTTTTTCATTTCCATTTGCCTGGAAAACTTTTTTCCATCCCTTCACTCTCAGTCTGTGTGCATCTTTTTTTCTGAGGTGGGTTTCTTGTAGACAACAGATGTATGGGTCTTGTTTTCTTATCCGATCTGTTACCCTATGTCTTTTGATTGGATCATTTAATCCATTTACATTTAAGGTTATTATTGATAGGTACACATTTGATGCCATTTTTATTCTATACCCGTGTTCCTTCTTCACTTCCTATTTCTTTATTTTTACAGTAGACCCTTTAGCATTTCTTGCATTGCTGGTTTGGTGGAGATAAATTCCTTCAGTCTTTTTTTGTCTGTGAAGCTCCTGATTACACCTTCAATTTTAATTGATAGCCTTGCTGGGTACAGTATTCTTGGATTCAAACCCTTCCTTTGCATGACTTTGTATATTTCATCCCATTCCCTTCTGGCCTGATAAGTTTCTGTTGAGAAATCAGTTGCTAGTCTGATGGGGGTTCCCTTGTATGTAACTTTCTGTCTCTCTCTGGCTGCTTTTTAGATTCTTACTTTGTCGTTGTTGTTTGCCAATTTGATTATAATGTGCCTTGGAGTCTGTCTTCTCGGATTCATTTTGCTTGGGACTCTGCGAGCATCTTGGATTTGTGTGGGTTTTTTCTTCTCTATTTCAGGAAAGTTTTCTGTCATTATTTCTTGAAATACTTTTTCCATGTCTACCTCAGTTTCCTTTCCTTCTGGAACCCCTATTATTCGAATATTATTTTGTTTTGTATTGTCCCAAAGCTCCCGTAGGCTCTCCTCCTGCTTTTTAATTTTTTTTTCTAGAAGCTGCTCTACTTGGGTATTTTGTTCCATCTTATATTCTAGCTCACTGATGCGGTCCTCTGCTTCATCTAGTCTACTCTTGATGCTTTCTATTGTGTTCTTCATGGTGGCGATGTCATTTTTCATTTCTTCTTGGTTCTTCTTCAATTCCTCATGGTTCTTCTTCATTTCCTCATGGTTCTTCCTCATTTCTTCTTGGTTATTGTCAAATTTCTCTTCCATTCTTTTTAGCCATCCTATGATCATTATTCTGAATTCTTGCTCTGGTAGGCTGCTTACCTCTGGCTTGTTTACTTCCTTTTCTGGTGATGCCTGCTTTTCTTTCATGTGCGGACTATGTTTTTGTCTCCCCATGGCCTCTCTTCTCAGGATGTCTGGTTATGTGGTGTTCCTTCTCCTGCATTGATTTAACGGTACAAAATACAACACTACCTGGTACAACACAAGAGGCATTTAACAGGAATGTATTTACAATATTATTAACCTCTAATAAAGGTGACCACTAGAGGAAGGCAACTTAGGGGATAGGAGAGAAGGAAGAAAGGTAAAAATAAAATAAAGAAAAATTTTAAAAAGTAAAAATTAAAATTAAAAAAAAATTAAGTAAATAAAATTTTAAAAAAGAGGGATAAAGAGATAGAAAAAGAGGAAAAAAAGTAATGACAATATGAAGTTGGAAGACAGGGAAAAAAAGAAAGGAGAGAGGGAGAGAGAGAGAAAGAGAGAGAATAAGCAAACTAAAAGAGAAATGGGAAACAAACTATATATATATGTGGAGGAAATTGCCATAGAACAACCACTGAACCCAGCCAATGCCAGTAACAATACTTGGAGATTAATACAAACTACAATATCCCCTATTATTAAGTAAGGCTATGATATACAGAAGTAAAAGAAACAAACAAAAACAGAGGATTTAAAAAAAAAAAATACAAAGCAACAATAACAACACAGTAATAAGCATAACAATTTCACTAAAAAGCATAAAAATTCACAATAATCAACCTTCACACAAACAATGCGAAAAGGATAGAGGGGAGAACAGTTTTTTTGTTTTGTTTTTGTTTTTTAACTAGTTAATATAGTGCAGAGATTGGTATTTATACACTTGGATCAGGGGTTGGAACTTAGGTCTATAAGTATAGTGAGAGTTTTAGCAGGGGGTATACAGAAAGAATAGAGGAAAAACTAAAGCCGGAAAGGGATAGGATAAACCGTAGACTAAAAGGGTAAAGTTTAGTAAGAGAGTGATGGTGTAAAGGTCGAGTTGAGATAGGGTTGAATGATGCTATAGTAGAGATTAAAATAGAATGAAGGTTACTCCCAATGTAAAATAAAGAAAAAATAAAATGGTACTGGAGAGGGAAAGAAAAAAAAAATGCAAAATAGCAGTAGTAATAGTGATGATAGAGATTGAAAAATGTAATAATTAAAAAGGTAAAATCAAGTAAGGAAAAAAGAAAAAAAATTGTTTCTTAAGTAAAAGATATAAAAAATGAAAATTAAATAAAAGATGTAAAAAATTAAAATAAAATAATAGTAAAATTAGCATAAAAATGTCCAGTAGTGGTCATTCACTTCCTCTGTTAATGTATTTGGCACTCCTGATTCTCGGCCCAGACAGTCTTGCAGTTCCCAGCATTCCACTGCACCTCAGATTTGTAAGGTAATCCTTAATTTTAAGTAGGCTATATCTTAGTTATTTGTGTCCATTTATTTTTGATTAATTAAAAGATAAAAGAAAAGAGAAAAAAAAAGAAAAAGAAAAGGGCAGTTTGTAATTTAGCTCTTAGGTGTCAGTGTTACCGGTTTGACCTCCCAGTCTTTTTGGTTGCTCTGGTCTTCTTTCTCTATGGCTCTAGCTGGCAGGGTGCCAGCTGACTCCCAGACTATCTCTTCTGGTTCAGATCCCTTGTTTCCAGGAAGGCAATTTCTCCCTGCAATTTCCCCGGATATGACCAACTGGGCAGTCCTTCCCTAGTATTCAGAAGCTAGGGGGTGAAGGGGATCAGGCACCAAGTTGTCCAGACGTTCCACCCTTGGCGAAACAGCCGAGATTCTTAACACTCTGTCCCGTGTCCCCTGGCGTTTTAAAAAAGTCCTGCTTCTGGGGAGGATCATGTCAAACCCAGCACTAGGTGTCGCTGCAGCCTTCTTTGGGTGCCGCTCGGAGGGCGGTGGTGCGCGCTCCCGGCTACAGTGGGGGGAGGGGCCGGAGCTCCCCGGCTACCGTAGCTGCACGCACCGCGGGACCCGGATCCCCCAGGCTGTCCCCGCAAACTCTGACCTTTCCGTGGATGACCGAAGAACTCCCCCGAATCCACGCGCCCGCGCCGATTCGGGCGTCTCAGCTGCTCGATGGACTCCCCGCTGTGGGCTTTCGCGGCCGCGGCAGTGCTGGCCTCTTGGTCAGGAAATCCTGTCCAGCGGACCTTTCCTTACCTTCCTAGCGAATTCCGAAGCCCCTTAGCTGCCAATCAACATTCCCTGAGCGACTCAGACGCTGTTTCTATCTGTTCTGGGACCAGAGTCAGAACAAGTCCGACTGTTCGGTCGCCATCTTCAAGCTCCGCCCTGACTCCTACTTTTAAAATTAGTTCCAAATACACAACTATATTTGATTTTCATTATAGTTCCTACAGTTCACTCATACATCCTCTTTCCTTATTTAATTCTGCTCTCTACTGACACCTGTATAAAGTTCATCCCTTCCTCCTTCTCTTCTTCCCTATTCTCCCCCCTCCTCCCTCACTCTTTTACTCTTTTTACAAGCTAATTTAAAAAAAAATACTGTATTCTCTCTCTATGCTTTCTGTCATGTCTTAGTACTGATTTCTCCAGTTAAAAATCACACTCAATAAAAGTCATTTTTTTAAAAATCACCCTGTACTTAATTTTCTTACTAACTTCTCTTTTAAACTCCCCTCTTTTCTACATTCTGTTTCTTCTTTTTATTTAACTATCATACTAGAGGCCCAGTGAACAAAATTCATGCATGAGTGGGGGGAGGAGGGCCCCTTCAGCCCAGCCTGTACTCTCTCCAATCTGGGACCCCTTGGGATTGGGCCTAAACTGGCAGTCTGACATCCCTTTCACAATCTGGGACTGCTGGCTCCTAACTGCTCACCTGCCTGCCTGCCTAATCACCTGTAACTGCTCCCTCACCTGCCTGCCTGCCTGATCACCCCTAACCACCTCCACCTGCTGGCCTGATTACCCCTAACTGCCCTCCTGCCAGCCTTGTCGCTCCATGTAGCCTGCTGTTTGGTCGTCTATCCAGTTGTTTTGGTTGTAACAGCCCCTGGCTCTTTATATATTACGATATTCCTGATCTCACACCATTTTAGCATCCTTCTTTCCTAATTTCTTTCTCTCTCTCCCTTTAAACCTCCCACGGCCCATCTCCCTCTCTCCCTCCTCCCTTCTCTCCCTTCATTCCCTGTGTCTGTCTCCTTCTTACTCTACCTACCCCCCCATTCACCTTTCCCTTGTGAACCTGAACCCTGCCTCCCTCCCTCCTTCCCTATTATTAAACCCCTTTGCCTCCTTCCATGTTCACTGGTTTCTTTTCTTTTCTTTTTTTAAAATTATTTTTTTGATTTTTTTACAGAGAGGAAGGGAGAGGGATAGAGAGTTAGAAACATTGAGGAACATCGATCAGCTGCTTCCTGCACACTCCCTACTGGGGATGTGCCCTCAACCAAGGTACATGCCCTTGACCGGAATCAAACCTGGGACCCTTCAGTCCACAGGCTGATGCTCTTTCCATTAATCCAAACCAGTTAGGGCTCTGGCTTCTTTTTAAACCTTCCCCTTTCTTCTCTGGGACCTGCTTCTAGCCCCGCCTGGGTGCACTTTGATATTAAAGCTTCTGTTCAGGGGCCGTTAACCCCCAGCCAAGGAGCACCTCCACCTGGAAAGCCTTTGACCATCTGCCCCTCCATCCTGGACCCGTGGGCACCTCCCCACCAACAGCCCGTGCTGGGGGCCACTGCCCTCCTCCCAGGTCTGGGCAGGGCTCCCCACTCCCCACTGGATGCACCTGCGCCACCCCCTCCAACGTGCAGCCCCACATTTCCCCCCCTTTTTCCATTCCTGAGTCTTTTTCTTGTTCCCTTTCTGTATTTCTGTTTCTCCTCTCGACCGTCTGCAAGCAGGCCTTCCTTCCTCTCCCTCTCCTTCCTTACCCCCTCCTATTGTATCTTATCCTACCTACCCCGGGCCTTGCAGCTGCCTGAGCCCCAAGCCAGCCCTGGGCAAGTGGCAGCCACCACCACATTCCCAACACAGCAAGTCCCAGTCCCATCCCTGACGCTGCAAGTCCCTGTCCACCCACACCTGCTGTTTTGGAAGCCTGCTGATTGGTCGTTACATGATGGCATCCAGAAATTTGCATATTACCCTATTATTAGTATAGATTCCTCCTCATCATCAATGTCCTAATCAACATTGTCACCTTTTACAGTCACAGGTTGCTTAATGGTGGGAATTTGTTCTAAGAAATGACTCATTAGGCAATTTTGTCATTGTGAGAACATAACAGAGGCAATTACATAAACCTAGATGGTCTAGCCTATTACACACCTAGACTGCAAACCTGTATAGCACACTACTGTACTGAACACTGTAGGCAATTATAACACTTGGTGAGTATTTATTTACCTAAACAAGTCTAAACATTAAAAAGTATGGTATAAAAGATTTTTTTTTAATGGCATACCTGTGTAGGGCACTTACCATGAAAGTAGCTTGCAGGAGTGGCAGTTGCTCTGGGTGAGTCAGTGAGTGAATGGTGAGTGAGTGTGACAGCCTAGGACATACAGCCTAGGACATAATGGTGAGTGAGTGTGACAGTCTAAATTCCTGTAGACTTTATAAACACTGTACATCAGCATCACCACAAACATGTGTGCTGTACAATGTCAGAGAGGCTACATCACTAGGCAACAGGAATTTTTAATCTTATGAGACCACAATTATACTAGTGTATGTGGTCTGTGTTGACTGAAACATGATTATGCAGTGTATGACTGTGTTATCATCATCACCAAAAGCTTCCTCACCATCATATTTATCAACATCATCATCTTGTATCATTATCATCATTATTGCATTATACATTTTAATTAATACTAGAATTTATCATATATTTCCATAAGCGTGTCCAGTGAATCCTTCAACAATTTAATAAACTAAATATTACCATTACTTTACTGATGAAACTGAATCAGAGATTTTCTCGGGCTCACACAGCTAGAATCATCAAAATAGGGACCTAACTTAGTTCTTATGCCAGATCTTAGGATAATTCTTTGATGGCATTATTATTCTTAGGAAATGTATCACACAGCTAGTTCAGATTACACATGAGATGAGGCAGGAACCTCCAAGTGTTTTTCAGTGAGGTTTGATATTTTCCAAGATGTTCTTTGCAACTGACTTCTCAGACTTAAAAGGAAGGTTTTATATGTGTGAGTGTTGAGAGAGAGAGAGAGAGAGAGAGAGAGAGAGAGAGAGAGAGAGAGAGAAAATACATACACATCCCTGGACACCTCAGGGGCTCTCTACTTGCCAAATAAACTTGAGATTCAGCCCACACCTGCAAGATTTGGACGTCTTTTGTCCCTGAGTCTCACTCTGCCTCGCTAATCCAGGCACAACTTCCTGCTGCCTCCTTCTAGGACACAGTGCAGACCAGAATATTAATGGAGATTACAGTAAAGAGAAAAATAAATTTGGGGGAGGGAGGGATCTTCCTGGCAGGGAAGCTTAACATCCAGCTGGGGGCCTTCCATGGATGCACTAGGCATTTCCAGGGGTGCTCATCTATAAAATATACTCTGTCCCTAGGTTATTATTATGACAATTTGCCCACACCTTTGTTTTTCCAGGTAACTGACATGCATACATAGTTTTCCCCCTGCATATCAAGCTCTGCCCACTGCAGCCCAATTTGACTGGAACAGTCAGGCTTACATCAGATGTCCTGACACCCCATCCAGTTTACTATTTGTCATCATCAAAAGTGTCCCTGTTTGTATATTAACCATAAAACATTATTTCAAGAATAAGCATCAAAAAAGGCAGGAAACGAGAGCTACCAAATGAGGGTTTTTCTATGTTGCTTGTGGGAAGAAAGAACATTAGACTCTAGCAGGAAACTAAGTTTAAGTCTTAGCTATATCACTTTCTACTTAGATAGGACTCAGTTACCACATTTGTAAAATGGGCATAATTATACTCACTTCACAGTGTTGTCAAAGGTGAATGACCTCAGGAGGTTACCTTCCCTGCAGCTATCACCTTGAATGATCTTTTATACCTTTATGTTTTCAGTTAAAACTGAGCCAATCTGGTAAACATAGAATCAGTGGGGGCTTTGGACCAGAGTCAAGGGCTCACCACCTACGGGGTCCATTCAGCTGTAAGAATCCTATCTAATGAAAGACTAATAAACAAATGGACTGTACCTCGGCCACACCCACAAGCCATGCCCACCAGCCAATCAGGAGTGATTATGCAAATAAACCCAACCAAGATGGCTGCGGCCACAGAGAGCAGGAAGGGGTCTTGGGTTTCCCTGGAAATGGAGGAAGCCAAGTTTTCTGCCTGCCCTTGAGGGCCTAAGCCTCCACTCAAGGCTGCTCAATGGCTTGGCTCCATTCCAGGCTACAAAGATTCAACTGTAGAAGATAAATAAATCCCAGATACCAAGGCCTCCACTTGGGTCACTAAGGGGATTGCTGGCCTGAAAATCACCACAGGCCCCTCACCCAGGACCTCCCATACTCCAAAGGAACCCCCACCCTGATCTGGCACACCCTTCAGGACAAACCAGCTGGCCCCACACAGGCACCAAGCCTCTATCCTATCTAATAAAATAATAATATGTAGATTGACCATCACTCCAACACACAAGATGGCTGTCCTTATGTGGTCAAAGATTCTGCCCCAATGTGGGCACAAGATGGGGGTGACTGGGCCTGTAGGGAAGGGCAGTTTGGGGGGGACCCAGGCCTGCAGTGGAGAGCAGTTGGGGGCGGGAACTAGGCCTGCAGGGTAGGGCAGTTAGGGGTGACCAGAACTTCAGGGGAAAGCAGTTAGGGGCAAACAGGCTGGCAGTGGAGCAGTTAGGCATCAATCAGGCTGGCAGGGGAGTAATTAGGGGGTGATCAGGCTGGTAGGCAGAAGCGGCAAACAGGAAGGCAGGCAGGAGAACAGTTGGAAACCAGTAGTCCTGGATTGTGAGAGGGATGTCAGGCCTAAATGGGCAGTCGGACATCCCTCAAGGGATTCCAGATTAGAGAGAGTCCAGGCTGGGCTGAGGGACAACTCCCTCCGTGCACGAATTTCCTGCACCGGGCTTCTAGTCCTATCTAATAAAAGAGAAACATGCAAATTAACTGTACTTCCACTATGCCCACAAACCATACCCACCAACCAATCAGGAGTGAGTATGCAAATCAACCCAACCAAGATGGTGGTTAATTTTCATATCCAGGCACTGAGCAAAGACTGAAGACAGCGTAGAAGGAAGCCAAGCACTGCAGAAGCAAGTGAAGCTGTGGAGAAGCAGGCATGGCGGTGGAGAAGGGAGGGAAGCAGGTGGGGTAGCAGAGATGGCCACAGGAAGCCCTCTTCTTGCAGGAATTCACTTGGGGTGGGGAGAACGGCTTGTGAAGAAGAGGAAACAATCATAACAAGGCCTGGCAGTGTCATTGGCATTTGGACATACTGTGTGGCTCTTAGTAGTTAAGGTCTCAGTTATAACTAAAAAAATCCAACCCATCTCTTGGTACTATGCCAGTTGTAGCAGTCATATCCTAGGAACTGCTAAAATGATAGGTGGATTTGGAAAATCTAAAAGATTATAAATGGCATTTACTTGTTATAATTTAGGAAATTAGAGCCAAAAAGCAAAAAGCAGTATTGGGAGGTAGATTAACTAAAATAAGGACTGAATTTGTATAGGGGAGGAAGGGATTGGAATCAGCCCCACAATGTAATTCCCCTGGAGCGCCGGCCCAAAATATTCTCTTTAGACTGGTTATTGAGCCAGCACCATTTACCAAGCCCAATGTGAGTTCCACGTGCCACTCTGCCCTTTCTTCAGCTTATGGTCAACAGGGACTCCCGTCACACACACACCTGGCCCACTGACCACACTGGCTCCTTTTCCAGCCACATGCCAGCTATGTTCCTGAGAGCTTAACTACTAAGAGCCACACAGTATGACACTGCCAGGCCTTGTTCAGGTTGTTTCCTCTTCTTCACAAGCCCTGTTCTCCCCACCCCAAGTGAATGCAGCCACCTTTCAACACCCCAAAAAGACTGTTGACTTTCAAACCTATTCTTGACTCTGTCTTCCAGGCAGTGTGAACTGCTCCCTCCTCACCACTTCTAAGTGAGCTTAGCTCTTCTTGTAAACATAGCCAGATGTCTCTGTGTCTGTATGCCTCCATCCACACTGAGCTTGAAGAGGGCAGGCACTGTCCCCACCCAGCTCTGTAACCCCAATGCCTCACACAGTAACCTTGGTCAAGTTAACCTCTGAATATAATCTGAATATAAGGTGTTTTGACCCCTGTGTTTGTCAGGGGTCTTCAGAGAAACACATGCACTGAACTCCAGCTCTTACTTCATCATATTGACATGAAGGTGTTTGAATTCTGGATTTCTAAATATAAAATTTTAAAAACAGAATTATACCAATATTAATACATTTTTTACCCCTAACGGTTGAATGGTTGCTTAGGCTTTTATATATACAGATATCCTTTGTCAAAACTGGTAATTTAGTGAGGAAACTGTTTTTTCTGAGTTCTGTAAGCTTTTCCCAGAGAGGGAGTCATGGGAACCTCTGATTTATAGCCAGGTTTGACAGATTGTGGATAACCTGGGAACCCATCACTAACAATTGTTGTCTGCAGTCTTTTTGTTTGTTTGTTTGTTTGTGAGGTTTTTTGTTGTTGTTGTTAATCCTCACCCGAGGATATTTTCCCATTGATTTTTAGGGAGAGTAGAAGGGAGATGGAAAGAAAGAGAAACATCAATATGAGAGAAACACATTGATTGGTTGCCTGCTGCATGAGCCCTGACCAGGGCTCAGGTTTGGGAGGAGCCTGCAAACAAGATTCATGCCCTTGACTAGAATCAAACTTGGGACCATGTGTTCTGCAGGCCAAAGTTCTATCCCTGAGCCAAACTAAGCTGGGAGAGGGCAGTTGTATGGGACTGGTTAGTATCAATATTATGTCAAATTGAAGTACACCCAGCTGGAGCTGTGGAACTGCTTGGTGTAGAAGACCCACATATTTGATGATTAGAGGTGGGGTGTTCTATAAACAGAGTGTTGTAGTAGGGAAAAACAGAGCTTTACCTTCTATTGTAACTTTTCAGTTTTCAGATTTCACTTTGCACTCTTAGTTTGTGTCAGATTAGATTTCTTTCTTGGTTATTCTATTTTCTTTTCTTTTTTTCAAATTAGAAGAGAAAGCTTATTTAGAAAGTTACAGAGAGAATAGAAGTGAACCAGCTGGGCTGTGTACCAGTAGGCTCAGGAAGGCAGAAGAACTTTGAGAAAGAAAGGAGCTTTGAGAAAGAAAGGCAAAGGTAATTCATGTGAGTGGAGGTGGCGGAAGACTCAGGCACACTCTGAGAGGAAGAGCAGGCCATGGTTATTATTTCTATTAATGACTACTGTAAATGAATTGCACAAAGACTGATTCTTTGCCTTGCATTTTAAATGAATCAAAGAGCATCAGATGTATGTGCACAGTAAGCTCATTACATTTTTTATCTTTAATATCATGGGCTAAAAAAATCCTACTTATTTGGAAGATTAAATTAAACATGCATGCATCAAATGTTTAGCATGATGTCTGGAGCATAAAGTCCTCAATCATGATTGGTCATTATTATATTAACTTTAAATATTTGTGAGTTAAATTGAACTTTGAACCCTCTGAAATGATTACTATTATTATATGATCTCTATGCAGTTAATTTGCATATATTTCCATGAGGAAACTGAGTGGATTGATGCCTGGCCCATGTTAATCTAGGACATGGACCTTGCTTTCTGATGCTGGCTGCCAAATGCTTTCTCATCCTATCCAGCTCTTGTTGGAAAAGAATGATTATATTCTGGGAGGAGACAGCTCAGTTCTTGCTGTGCCAAGTGGACACAGGTGCAACATACATGCCAGGTTATTGCAGAAAGTCCACCTAAACATTACCAAGGACAGGCCAGGATGGGAAACAGGGCAAATGGGAACAAAATGCCAAACAAACTGCAGCCAGTTTGGGCACCAGGCAAAACTCACCATACCAGGACATTACTGATTGTAAGGAGGCCAACAACAAGTCAGCAGCCCCAAAAGCTTTGGGCAAAGGGGGCCATGAAAGATTTGAAGGCATTAGAGATACTGAGACCTCAGTGGTTCCTGACTCAGTGCTCACTCTGCCTATCAGGGCTCAAGAAAAGTAGGGAAGCAAGTGGAAACAACAGCTCACTCTGAACATTGAGGTGGAGTTGGGCCAGACCAAGGCTATGTATTAGTTCCCTATTGCTGCTATAACAAGCTGCCATACACTTAATGTCTTAAAAGTACAAATACATTACCTTACGATTCTGGGGGCCAGAAGTCCAAAATGAGTCTTCATAGGCTAAAATCAAGTTTCATCTGGGCTGTGTTCCTTTTGGAGGCTCTACGGGAGAATCCATTTCCTTGCCTGTATCTATACGTCATTCACATTCCTTAGCCATGTTCAATAATGCCAGGGCAAGTCCTTCTCACACTACCATCCCTCCAGTTCTCTCTTCCAATTCCTTCTTCCACTTAAAAAAAAAATTGTGATTGCACTGGGCCCACTTGGATTATTTTAAAATCAGATGATTAGCAACCTTAATTCCATCTGCAACCCTAATTCCATCCCCTTTGCTATCTAACCCACCATATTTACCAGTTCTGTGGATTAGTACATAGGCATCCTTAGGGCCAATTTTCTGTCCACTTTAGGCTGATAGAAGTAAACTGGGACAACAGTGAGTGCATGGGAGGAGCAATCATTGTGGAATATAGGTCAGCTGCTGCTTTTCATTCTAGCTGTTGGGAAAATTCCTGGGAGATGGTTCGATATAACTTTGGGGTCAGGCAAATCTGGATTAGAAGCCTGGCCTTACCAAGTACAGTAAATCCTTGATTTTATGGACTTCAATTTAACAGACTTCGGATTTAAGGGACAAAGCTTCCAGTCCATATGTCATATGTGAAAATTAATATCCTGTTAATTTTAAAGTGCTTTTAACAAAGATCTTACCTAATAAAAGAGTAATATGCAAATTGACCATACCCCTGCTACACCCACAAGCCATGCCCACCATCCACACCCACCAGCCAATCAGAACTAGTATGCAAATAAACACAACCAAGATGACTACAGCCACAGAGAGCAGGAGGGAGGCTTGGGTTTCCCAGGCAATGGAAGAAGACAAGCTTTCCACCTGCTCTTGCTGGCCTAAGCCTCCACTCAAGGCTACAAAGTTTCAATTATAGAAGATACATAAACTCCAAAAGAAATGGCTGCTGGCCACAGAGCAAGCATGAGACTTGGCTCTGCTCCAGGCTACAAAGTTTCAATTGTAGATACCAGATACCAGGGTCTCTACTTGGATCTCCAGGGGGCGTGCCTGGCCTGCAAACCACCACAGGCCCCTCACTCAGGCCACCCCACACCCCAAGGGAACCTTTACCCTGATCAGGGACATCTTTCAGGGCAAACCAGCTGGCCCCCACCTGTGCAACAGGGCTCTAGCCTATCTAATAAAAGAGTAATAAGCAGATTGACCACCACTGAAATGCACAATATGGCTGCCCCCATGTGATCAAAGATCCTACCCCCATGTGGACACAAGATGGCCAGCAGGGGAGGATAGTTGGGAGGCACCAGGCCTGCAAGGGAGGACAGTTGGAGGTGATCATCCTGCAGGGGAGAGCAGTTAGGGGTGACCAGGCCAGCAGAGGAGGGAAGTTGGGGACAAACAGACTGGCAGGGGAACAGTTAGACATCAATCAGACTGGCATGTGAGTGGTTAGGGAGTGATCAGTCTGGCAGGAAGAAGCGGTTGGGGGCAATCAGGAAGGCAGGCAGGCAAGCAGTTAGGAGCCAGAAGTCTTGGATTGTGAGTTGAATGTCCGACTGCCTGTTTAGGCCCAATCCCGATGGCATCAGGCCTAAATGGGCAGTCGGACATTCCTCGAGGGGTCCCAGATTAGAGAGGGTGCAGGCTGGGCTGAAGGACACCTCCTCCATGCACGAATTTTGTGTACGGGGCCTCCAGTTTGATTATAATTAAATTAACAATTTATCTTTTATTATTAATTCACTGTAATTTTATTATATATGTTTTTAATATTTATTTATGAGAGTATTATAGATGTCCCCCTTTTTTCCCCCACATTACCCCCCTCCACCCAGATCCCACCCTGCCCCAGGCCTTTACCACCCTGTTGTTTGTGTCCATGGGTAATATATATGGAAGATCTTTCTTTAACTGATTTCTTCCTGCATGCCCCCCACTCCTCCCATTCCTCTAAGATTTGTCATTCTGTTCCATGTGTCTGGTTCTATTTTACTCATCAGTTTATTTTGTTCATTATATTACTTCTTTGTTTATTTTGATTTTTAGATTCAATTGTTGATAGATATGTATTTATTGCCATTTTATTGTTTATATTTCTTCTTCTCTTTCTTCCCTTTCCTCTTTCCCTTCCCCTTCCCCTCCCCCCTGTCCCTTTCTCCTTCCCCTTTCCTTTCTAGTTCTCCTTCTCATTCTTGTTCTCCTTCTCGTTCTCATTTTCCTTCTCCTCTTCCTTCTCCTTCTCCTTTCTCTTCTTAAAGAACACCCTTCAATTTTTCATGTAATACTGGTTTGGTGGCAATGAACTTCTTTAGTTTTTTCTTGTCTGTGAAGTTCTTTATCTGTCCTTCAGATCTAATTAATAGCTTTTCTGGGTAGAAGAATCTTGGTTGTAGGTCCTTGCTATTCATCACTGAGTATTTCTAGCCACTCCCTTTTGTCCTGCAAAGTTTCTGTTGAGAATCAACTGACAGTTGTATGGGTGGTCCTTGTAGATAACTAACTGTACTTCTCTTGCTGCTTTTAAGATTCTCTCTTTGTCTGTAATCTTTGGCATTTTAATTATGATGTGTCTTGGTGTGGGCCTCTTTGAGTTCCTCTTTTTTGTACTCTCTGTGTTTCCTGGACTTGTAAATCCATTACTTTCAACGGGTAGGGAAAGTTTTCGGTCATTATATCTTCAAATAGGTTTTCAATATCTTGCTATTTCTCTCTTCTCTTTCTGGTACCCCCAAAATGTGAATATTGGTATGCTTGAAGTTGTTTCATAGTGTCCTTACACTATCTTCATAATTTTGAATTCTTTTTTCTTTTTGCTGTTCTGATTGTGTGTTTTTTGCTGCCTCATTTTCCAAATCACTGATTTGATTTTCTGCATCCTCTACTGTTGAATCTCTGTAAATTATTATTATTACTAGAGGCCCGGTGCATGAAATTTGTGCACTGGGGGGGGGGGGGGTGTCTCTCAGCCAAGCCTGCCCCCCCTCTCACAGACTGGGAACCCTCAGGAAATGCCCTACTAATGTCCTAAGCCGCAGAATGCCCTTCCTCTGCAAGAGGTGACTAGGCTAATCAGGGGAAGGGGCCAGCCCCATCACCCCACTGCTGCTGCCACTGTCACAGCTGCCAAGGTGTATTCATCAACACGGACTCCAGTCCCTTCACCATGAAAATATGACAACTTTCTTAGACACTTTCAAGATGTGTCTTTCATAGGATATGACATTTCTTTTCTTTCTTTTTTATCTTTATCTGAGGATATGTTTCCATTGCTTTTTAGAGAGCTTGAAAGAGAGGTAAAGACAGAGAAACATCCATGTGAGAGAGACAGTTTGATTGGTTGCCTCCTGTATGAGCCCTGGCCAGAGAGGAGCCTGCAACCTACGTACATGACCTTGATTAGAATTGAACCCAGACCCTACGATCAGCAGGCAAGGCAGAGGCTCTATCCACTGAACCAAACTGGATAGGATATGACATTTCTTAGCCCCTTCAGCAGCAGACCTTAGTTTTTCCTCCAGGAGTGAGGTGGAAAAACCCTAGATCACCTTCTTGCATTCTTATTACTCAAGTTACCAAGAACACTGTGAGAGGCCGCTTACAGGGAGCTTAGCCAATGAGCCTTCAGAATAGGTGTTTCCTCTGCAGCTCATGCACAGAAGATCCCCTGCATTGTGTCCGCAGGGCTTCTGTCCACTGGGTTGGGCTTCTCGGGGGCATGCCTCCAGCCCAGCAGCCCTGTTTTTTGTCGGCTGGGCTTCTGTCTGCTGGGCCAGGGGTGTGTCCCAAGCCACGTGGTCGCGGCTCTGAGCACGCCTCCAGCCCAGTGTCTGTTCACTTAGGGTGTCCCAAGTTGCGCTGAGGCAGCTCAGAGCTCACCCCCAGCCCAGAACCCACTTTCTGTGAGTTGGGCTTCTGTCCGCTGGGCTGGGGACATGTCCCAAGCCCCACAGTGGCTGCTCTGAGCAAGCCCCCAGGCCCAACGATGCCAGCACCCCTCCCTGGTATAGGCTCCACCATCTGTGTAGCGGAGTGATGGTTAATTTGCATATTACTCTTTTTCTTAAATAGGATATATTTTATATATATAATGTTTTCTTATCCATTCTGCTACCTTTTGCCTTTGATTGGAGCATTTAATCCATTTATGTTTAATGTTATTATTAAAACATACTTGTTTCTTGCCATTTTTATTCTTTATGACTATGCTCCTTACTCTTTCTATTTCTTCTTTATAGTAGTCCCTTTAGAATTTCTTGCATTTATGGGTAGTTGGTAATAAACTATCATAGTCTTTTCTTGTTGTTAAGCCCCTTATTTCACTTTTAATTTTTAATGATAGCTTTGCTGAGTATAGTATTCTTGGATTCAGTCCTTTCTTTACATCACTTTGCATACTTCATTCCATTCCTTTCTGGCTTGACGTGTTTCTGTTGAGAAATCAGTTTATAGTCTAATGAGAGATCCCTTGTAGGTAACTTTATGTCTCTCTCTTACAAATTTTAAGATTCTTTCTTTGTTCTTTATGTTTGCCAATTTAATTACAGTGTGTCTTGGTGTGGGTCTTTTTGGGTTTGTCTTGCGTGGGACTCTCTGTGCTTATTGGATTTGTGTGACTTTTTTCTTCCCCAAGTCTGGGAAGTTTTCTGTCATTCTTTCTTTCTTTTTTTAAAAATATATTTTATTGATATTTTACAGAGAGGAGGAAGGGAGAGAGATAGAGAGCTAGAAATGTTGATGAGAGAGAAACATCAACCAGCTGCCTCTTTCACACCCCCCACAGGGGATGTGCCCGCAACCAATGTACATGCCCTTGACTGGAATCGAACCTGAGACCTCTCAATCCACAGACCAATGCTCTACCACTGAGCCAAACTGGTTTCAGCTGTCATTATTTCTTCAAACAGGTTTTCTATTCCTTGCTCAGCTTCCTCTCCTTCTAACACCCATTTTATGTGAATGTTGTTTTGTTTCATGTTTTTTCAAATTCCTTTAGACTAGGGGTGTCGAACTCAATCAGAGAAGGGGCCAAAATCTAAAATCCAGCCTAAATCGCGGGCCGAATGGTTTACTGAACAGTCATAAACTGACAATGTCATAAACTGACAGCGGAGTGCAGTGATGACAGCACGGTGCGGGCCACATTGCAAGGCCTGGCGGGCTGGATTTGGCCCGCGGGCCTTGTGTTTGACACATGTGCTTTAGACTATCCTCCTGTTTTTATTTTTTTTTCCTGTTCTACTCTGATTGTTTCTTTTGTTTTTGTTTTTTTGTGGTTTTTTTTTTTGGGGGGGGGGGGATTGTTTTTTTTTTTTTTTTACACTTTGTCTTCTAACTCACTGATTTGGTCTGAAAGTGTTCTTTACTTCAGTATGCTTAATTTCTGACTTGTCCTTTTTCCTATCTTTGAAATTCTCCCAACGATCCTTGAGCATTCTTATAACCATTGTTTTGAACTCTGTGTGTAGTAGTTTGCTTGCTTCCATTTCATTTAGTTCTTTTTCTGAAGATTTCTTTTGTCCTTTCATTTGTGACATGTTTCTTTGTCTCCACATTTTGACTGCTTCTCAGTGTTTGTTTCTATGTATTATGTAGAGCTGCTATGTCTCCTATAATTGGTAGAGTGGCCTTGTGTAGTAGGTGTCATGTAGGGCCCAGTGGCTCAGCTTTCCCAGTTATCTGAGCTGTGCACTCCAGGTGTGCCCATATGTGGGCTGTGTGCACTGTCCTGTTGTAGTTGAGCCTTTGTTGCTATTGATGTCACTGAGAGGAATTGACCTCAAGGCCAATTGGCTGTGAAGACCAGCTGCTACTATAGCTGAAGACCTGCTGTGCAGGAAAAATTTCTATAGAGTAGGACTTGCTTCAGTGGAGCCTTGGTGCCCGCTGAGTCTGCCCCTTGAGTGTGTTGCTTGTGAATGTATAGAGTTGTAATCTGGTGTAATCTAAATCTGTTTGCTAGGTGGACTGGCTCTGGGGCCTCCCAAGAAATGCAAAATCAGCCACTGCCTGGGGCCACCCAGCAGGAGCTACAGAGAAATCTGCAGATGGCTGTTACTTGTGTTGGTCTAGGCATTGCCCAGGCAAGGCCAAGCTGTGAAGCAAGGCAGGCTGCTACTAGTGCCAGGTCTTGAGCTTCTTATTGGTAGGTATGGGCCATGCTGATGCCAGTTGCTGCTTATTTGAGAGATTTTAGGAAAGTCTGTAGCCTAAGCCAGGATAGGCCATTCAAATGGAAAAGCCACTGCAAACAACTTGGGTAGGGGTATAAATTATATGGGCCAGGATCTCAGGAAATCACTAAAGTGGAACAAACAGTGTGAGACAGGTTGATGGAGACTCAGCTATGGCTCCTGCCAGTCATCTCTGTGAACAGGGAAGTCTCAACATAGGAACCCTATGAGCACCCCTTTCCAGGAGAAAGCTACCCCTGAGTTTTTGTCCCAATGCCAAACAATCCAGTTTCTCCTGGTATGTCCCTGGATCCCTCCAAGCCACTAACCTAGTGCTAGAGCTTAGAAGGAGGAAGTCTGAGTAAGTCTGTTTGCCTGCCCTTTAAGAGGAACTGCCTGGATCTCTAGCAGCCTCATGTCACTCAGCCACAATCCAACCCTGGTTTTTAGAGCTGGAAGTTATAGGAATTCTCTTCCCATCTCTGGAACTCTGGGCTGGGAGTCTGGTGTGGGGCTGAGAAACCTTGCTCCTCATAGAGGCCTCTGCAGCCAAGTTATCCCTCCTGATTAAAAGAACATCATGTGTCAGTGTAGGACCAGCTTGTTCTTTTTCTCTGCCCTCTTACTAGTCTGGATGGAGTTTCTTCTTTACTTCTCTAATTGTAGGACTTCCATTCAGCCAATTTTCAGATAGTTCTAAATGATTATTGTTCTGTATTTTCATTGTAATTTGATGTGGTTGTGGGAGGCAGCAAGTACCAGCAAGTACCTACACCACCAGCAATCCTATTTACCATTATACCAAGAAAATTAAAATATCTAGGAATAAACTTAACTAAGGAGGTAAAGGACCTATACCCGTAAAATTACAGGACACTGAAAAAAGAGATAGAGGAAGACATAAACAGATGGAAGAATATACCATGTTCATGGATTGCTAGAATCAACATCATTAAAATGTCCATACTACCCAAAGCAATCTATAGATTCAATGCACTCCCCGTTAAATTACCAATGACATATTTCACTGACCTAGAAAGAACTCTCCAAAAATTCATCTGAAATAAAAAAAGACCCTGAATAGCCACAGCAATCCTGAGAAAGAAGAATAAAGTAGGAGGGATCTAAATACCGGATTTCAAGCTGTATTACAAAGCCACTGTTCTAAAAACTGACCAATGGAATAGAATAGAGAACCCAGATATCGACTCAAACCACTATGCTCAATTAATATTTGACAAAGGAGGCATGAACATACAATGGAGTCAAGACAGTCTCTTCAATAAATAGTGGGGTAAATTGGACAGTTACATGCAAAAAAAATGAAACTAGACCACCAATTTACAAGATACAGAAAAATAAACTCAAAATGGATAAAGGACTTAAACATAAGGTGGAAAACCATAGAAATACTAGAGGAATCCACAGGCAGAGAAATCTCAGACATATACAGAAGCAATTTCTTCACAGATACCGCTCCTAGGGCAATGGAAGCTAAAGAGAAAATAAATAAATGGGACTATATCAAAAATAAAAAGCTTTTGCATAGCAAAAGAAACCATCAACAAAACAACAAGAAAGCTCACTGTATGGGAGAACATATTTGCAAATGTTATCACTATAAAGGTTTAATCTCCAACATTTACAGGGAACTCATAAAACTTAATAAAAGGAAGATAAATGATCCAATAAAAAAAAATGGACAACAGCTGAAACCGGTTTGGCTCAGTGGATAGAGCCTTGGCCTACGAACTGAAAGGTTCCAGGTTCGATTCAGGTCAAGGGCATGTACATTGGTTGTGGGCACATCCCCGGTGTGTGTGTGTGGGGGTGCAAGAGGCAGCTGATCGATGTTTTTCTCTCATCTATGTTTCTAGCTCTCTATCCCTCTCCCTTCCTCTCTGTGAAAAATCAATAAAATATATTAAAAAAAGAAAAAAAGAAAAAATGGGCAAAGGACCTAAATAGAAACTTTTCTAAAGAAGACAGAAGCCTAGAGACACATGAAAACATGCTCAAAGTCACTAATTACCCAAGAGATGCAAATCAAACGACAATGTGGTACCATCTCACACCAGCCAGAATGGCTATCAACAAATCAACAAATGACAAGTGTTGGTGAAGATGCGGAGAAAAAGAAACACTCGTGCACTGCTGGTGTGAATGCAGACTGGTGCAGTCACTGTGGAGAAAAGTATGGATTTTCCGCAAAAAACTGAAAATGGAACTCCCATTTGACCCAGTAATCCCACTTCTAGGACTATATCCCAAAACACTAGCAACACCAATCAGAAAGGATATATGCACCCCCATGTTCAAAGTAGCACAATTCACCATAGCTAAGATTTGAAACAGACTAAATGCCCATCAGCAGATGAGTGGATTAGAAAACTGTGGTTCATCTACACAATGGAATACTATCCTCTCTAATTAATGAGAAACATGCAAATTGATTGAACCTTCACTATGCTCACAAGCCAATCAGGAGCAAATTAACCCAACCAAGATGGTGGTTAATTTGCAAATTCAGGTAGGGAGTGAAGACTGAAGACAGAAGACAGAGTAGAAGGAAGCCAAGTGCTGTATAAGGGGTCGAAGCCGTGGAGAAGCAAGCAAGCGGCAGAGAAGGGAGGGAAGCAGGCACAGTGGGGAAGAAGGGAGGGAAGCAGGTGGAGACTGCCATAGGAAGCTCTATTGCAGGAATCTTCCTGCAATGGGCCTCTAGGACTTCTATAAAAAAGAAGGCATTCTTACCATTTGCAGCAGCGTGGATGGACCTGGAGAGCATTATGTTAAGTGAAATAAGCCAGGCAATGAAAGAAAAATACCACATGTTCTCACTCATTTGTGGAAAATAAAGAACATTATAACCTGATGAACAAAAAGATAGATACAGAGGCAGTAAAGCATGGAACAGACTCTCAAATTACAGCTGGAAGGCTGGGAAGTGTTGGGGAGGGAGGGAAATAGATCAACCAAAGGACTTGGATGAATGCATATAAGTGTAAGATGAAATAGAGTGAGCCGGAGACCGGGATGCCAGGATACAGGCTTTATTGAAGAGAAGAGTACTACTGCCAGCTGCCTTCTGGAGAAAGAGAGGAGGAGAGCCAGGGCTGGGGTTCATGCACTTTTTAAGGGGAGGAGAGAAAGGGGATGGGGCTTAGGGCCCTCAGCACACGTTGATTGGTGGTTTCATGTAAGGCCTATGATTAGGGACCTAGGGACTTAGGAATTGGGGGCTTAGGGTATTTGGCAGGTGCTGATTGGTTGTTCATTGCTCAGGAATGTCTGGCTGCAGGTGGAGTTTACGCCATTTTCCATCCATCAGTTGGAGGACTGGGAGGATCTATCAATAAGTGCAACCAATGGACACAAGACACTAGGGGTGCAAATTCAGGTAGGGAATTAACCCAACCGCCATCTTGGTTGGGTTAATTCCATAGGGGTAGGGGAGGCTGGGGGAAGGTCAATGGGGGAAAAAAGGAGATATATGTACTATTACATGTAATACTTTAAAGGATAAAAAATTAATTAATTAATTTCTAAAAGATCAAAGACAAAGAAGGTGGAAAAGAGGCCTGTGGCTAGACCTCTGAGAATGAGCACCAAGTGTGAGACTCTTCATATTGACCTATTAATTCCATCAGAGAACATCTGCAGAAAAGGGAACACCTGAGGGTTTAGGATGACCCACCTCTGTACACAGCACCCTGGTGTTTGCTGATAGCTCCTGAACAGAGTAACCCTGGGTGGCAGAGCTTGAGGTCAGGCATAGACTCAATCACACCAGGGCTATTTTTCACTTTCCATAAATAGCTAGGTGACCTACATCTGATCAAGCCTTTAGATCCAAATACTAATTTACATGACACATAGAAGAGATAGGAGAGAAGAAAAGGTCGTCACGCCAGAGCAATGCAATCAGCAAAGCCCCAACCATGAGGATCTCTACTTACATGCCTGAATGTCCTCAATAAATAAGCTGCAAGATGATAGTATTGATTGAAAGAGTATTCTAAGACTTAACAAATTGCAGTGTGGTCTTTACTTGGATCATAATATTTTTAATGGAGGGAAAAAATTCATCAAACAATTGGAAGTGTGAATGCCAAATAGATATGTCATGATATTAAATATATTCATGTTTTTGGATATGATGATGGTATTGTGGTTATGCTTTTAAAAGGGAGGTGGGGGGGAAGAATCCTAATCTGTAAAATACATATATACCTAAATACTTATGGATGAAATGATATGATGGTGTTTGTTTCAAATAAAACCAGAGGAGATCTGAATGAGATAGGTTGATTGGCTGATGGTTATTGGGGTTGGATAATAGATACTTGGAGGTTTATTGTCTCCTGTTTACTTTTATATACTAGAAATTCTCCACTTTAAAAAAAAAAAAAGTTGTCTGATCTAGACCTGTTTTCTTACTTATAAAATAGGATAAAAGACACCTCCTGCAACTTACCTCAGGGAATGTTGAGAGAGTAAACTAAAATAACTGGTATGGAAGAAGCATTGAAAAGTTAAAATTACTAAGAATTTAAAATTAAATAATATCATAGATAAATCTCTAAAGAGGGCTTGATTTGAGCCAGTGCTAAAGGCAGGAAGAATTTTCCCTAATCCCAAAACCAGAAGGACTCTGGGTTTCCAGGCTGGCTCCTGGACTCTCCTATCCTGCAGAAGCCTGGGAGGAGAGGGGTGCTGTTGGGAGGAGGCTCCTGGCTCTTGCTCCTGCTGTCTATAAAGCAACTCTGCTTTGATCTCTTTGTTTCAATGTGCTCAGGACCAGATGAAGGCTTTAAAGGCCTGAATATTGAGGAGATTATAATGCCTCCATCCTTACATAAGCCTTGTTTGTAATTACTGTCATATAAGTAGCTCATTTTTAGCATTGCTAATAATAGAAAAATAGTAGCTGTGTTCATTTAAGTGGAACTTTTGTCTCTCCCTTTTCGTACTTTACTGGTGTTCAGAGCATGTATGCCTTTTGGGTAATCACAGCATTGACTGGGGTTCACAGAACATTTCATTTGAAAAGGAAGTTTCATTGTTTAACTTTTGATCAAATCTAATGTCCCTTAAATCCTCTCTCCATTAGCTCATCAAGTATTTCTCCAACTTTGGCTTAAACACCTCCCATTCCAGAGATTCACCACCTGCTGAATAATTAGTGACTTTAAGCATGTTTTCGTATGTCTCTAGGCTTATCTTCTGTCTTCTTTTGAAAAGTTTCTTCTGTGTTCTTTCGAAAAGTGGTCCTGTTAATATCAGAAAATCTTACATGGAGGCCAACCATGTCACCTTCTAACCTCCACCTGGTTCTTTCACTGTCCTCAGTGCTACACTGAACACTTTTAATCCCCTCCCACTGTCTGCCTGGGGCCTTTGGTGGAATTCACCGGGTCAGCCAGTCCTCTTCTTCTCTCTAATCCTGACTCCTCAAATAGTCTCCCCAATAGTGACAATAATCACTGCCACAAGTCAAGGAACTCACCACGTGCCAGATGCCACAGTCACACAGCTGGAGAATTTTAGAGCCAAATGCTGATTTGTCTGATTCTGGGGTCTAGGTATTTAGTTTCTACTTTTTGATTACCCTCCCATCTGGTATGAAACAACCTCAAAGACAAAAGTCTCTTCAGAAGGTTTAGGAACAACTAGTATAGAGAAAATATTTAAGTACCCCCAGACTTTGACAATGAAGTATCATCTGGAATTTGAAGTATTCAGTCAAGGAGTCTTCACTTGCCAGCCAAAGGCCTTGGCCCTAAGTTGGATATACTCTCCTTTAAAGAGACATCTCTGAGGTGCAGGGGCAGGACACCAGAGCAGCTTGCTATGTCCTTGGGTGACAGAGCAGAGTCCTTGGGTCTGCTGATTGCCTGGGGGTCATCACTGGTATCTGCTCCTACCTCCCATCTACCTGGGTGAGATTTGCCTGACTGGAATTTCCTGATGGAGGTATGGGATGGTGTCATTGGCACCTCATTAAAGCCAAAGGAGGTAGGGACTTCTGGTTGGCTAGCTTTGGTGCCACATCAGTGTTCTGATAGTAAGGAAGGTGATTGGGGGTTGGGGGAGGTGGAGAAAGGGGATGCAGTTCATGAGTTGCTGCTTTCTTAGGGTGGTGTGGACTTTTCTCACTAAAAGATGGGGAGTTTATCCAATTAGAATGAGAGATTAAATGCAATGCACTGAAAAGTGTCCATGCCTCCATAGTTATGAAATTCCCCAGTTCTTTTCATTTATTGGATCAACACTCATTTATCAAGTCTAAGGTCACTATAAGGCACAGTCAATGGAAAATGACATCACATTTAGTTTAAACTAAGATCTTCAGCCCTGGCCCATTAGCCCAGTTGGTTAGAGCATTGTCCCAATAAGCCAAAATTGTGGGTTTGATCTCCAGTCAGGGCACACACAAGAGAAAAGCAATGAATGCATAGATAAGTAGAACAAATTGATATTTTTCTCTCTCCTTCCCTCTCTCTTCCTCTCTCTTTCTCTCTCTCAAATCAATTTAAAAAAGAACATACTCAGATCTCCAAAGAGATCAAGGTCTTTTGGTTCTTGCATACACCAAGCCTTAACTGGGCTCTTTATTAAAAGACTGGAAACCTGGTGCACGAAATTCATGCATGGGGGTGGGTGGGTGGGTGTGTTCCTTAGCCCAGCCTGCATCCTTTCCAATCTGGGACCCCTAGAGGTATACTCAACTGCCCTCTCATAATCCAGGACTGCTGGCTCCCAACTGCTTGCCTGCCTACTTGCGTTTTTGCCCCTAACTGCTTCTGCCTGCCAGCTTGATCACCCCCTAACCACTCCCCTGCCAGCCTGATTAATACCTAACTGCTCCTTGCCAACCTGATTGCCCCTAACTCTCCTCCCCTAGCTGCCTAGTCACCCCTACCTGCCCTCCACTGCCAACCTGGTCACCCCTAACTGTCCTACCCTATAGGCCTGGTCACCCCCAACTGCCCTCACCTACAGATCTGGGTCCCTTCCAACCATCCTCCCCTGTAGGCCTGATCACCCCCAACTGCCCTCCCCTGCAGGCCTGCTCCCCCCTCAACTGCCCTCTCCTGCAGGCCTGGTCCTCCCAACTTCCCTTCTCTGCAGGCCTTGTCTCCCCAACTGACCTTCTGCCCCCCCCCCCCCACCCCCCAGCCCGCACTGGCCTGATCACCTACAACTGCCCTTCCCTGATGACCATCTTGTAGTGGCCATCTTGTATCCACATGGGGGCAGCCATCTTTGAGCACATGGGGACAACCATCTTATGTGTTGCACTCCGATGGTCAATTTGCATATTACTCTTTTATTAGATAGGACTAGAGGTCAAACTGGGGAGTAAGGAAGGATTAAAGTGACTTACCTTAGCCTTTCAGATTCAGAATGCTCAGCCTAAATTCCCAAACTCTCCTCCTACCGTCAGGGCTTACCCAGGGCTATCAAGGTGATATTCCTAAAACATGTGCAAAATTGTCACCTTCACAGCTCAGAAGTCATTAATTACTCTTTATTACTCAGAGACTAACCCATTCATTCACTCATTCATTCACTCACTCACTCAAGTGTATTAGTGCCTCTTATGTGGTAGGTACAGTGCTATCCACTTGAACTATAATGATGAAAGCCATGGGCCCAGCCCCTGAGAACTCAGGTTGTAGCCAAAGGAGAAGGGCACGAGCATGCTTACATCTGAAAGGTGAGAGTGCATGCAGCTCTGTCTCCATGGGGTCTTTTGCTAAAATGTCCTACCCTGCACAGCAGCCCCACCCCACCCCACACCTGTACCCTGTAACTCCTTTGCCTCCTTCAAATCTAATCTAGACTCCTCCCTGGGAGACCTTAGGTGCTTCTCTGTGTATTCGGAAAGCTGCAATATCCTGGAGAGCTGTAAGAGGAGAAGGTGGGAGCCATGGTGTTTTCACTGTGTGTTCTGCAATGCCCAGAACACATTCTTAGTGTCTAACAGAATGACTCCTCTGACTCGTCTTCCAAAAATTCAAGGTACATTTGATGATGGCTTTCAGGAAAATGAAAGCACATTTTCATTCTTCGGTACCAGAAGTGAAGGATGGCTCTCCGGAGTTACATTCACCATGGGCCCTGCTCCCTGTGGGCACTCTGTAGACTCTGTGAGGACCATCTGTGGGGTTTTCACAGAGGCTCAGCTCTGTCCCATTTAGGCCTGTGCAGGGTGGGGCTCCTCATGTGGGGGCTCTTATGACAGCTGGGTGTTGGGAGCCAGCAGAGTTGAGGCAAGCAACTCAGTCTTAAGGAAATAGAATTAAGTTCCTTCTAGCAGAAGTTATGTGGTGCCCTGAGGGCTTGGCCAGAAGATAAGATAACCTGCAGCTTAGCATCTCCTGTCTTCCTGCCTCTTCCTCTTCCTGATCCTCCCCCCTAGATGGCCCAGCCTTGGAATGTTGCACCTTGGAATGTCACACTGCCCCCTGGCAGTTAGCCAATCCTGTGTTGCCAGGTACCAAAGACCCCTCTGCATGGGCGGCCCTGCCCCCCTTTGTTTCTGCTGTATAAATACAGCCATTTCAGAGAATAAAAATCGGAGCTTGATCAGAACCTTGTCTTGCTCCCATTCTTTCGCGTTCCTTGTTTGCCTCATTCTCTTAGGTGGTTCCTGCGGGCCCCCGTTGTTGTCCCGCAGGCCGGGACAGCTGGGGCTCAGGGAGAGCTTTTCTGCTTGGAGGGCACTCCACCGCCATCAGTTCTAAGTGAGGAATGTGGGCCCAGAAGATAAAATGTTCCCTGCCTGATGGAACTTGCTGTTTCTCAGATTGGCCAGTGAGCTTTGGTTTCTGGCCAAGTCCATGGTGGGCTTCCCTGCTTTGATGTGGTTTTGCAAGGAAAACATCTGCAAATGAGCAACAACCAACAGTCTTTTTTCTCTCTTAGTCCACCTGAATTTATTCAAGCTGTGTTAATTAGTCTTTGGGAGTTGGTTGGGGCTGGGAGGCCATCGTTCCTCTGGAGGAGAGAATAGGTACAGGCTTCAGAGTCTAAGTATCAGCATAGATTTAGATTAAGTTAGGCTTTCCAGTCGCTCAAACAAATGTCGGAGGAAAGAGGGAAGAGGGAAAATTAGAGTTAGAGACCCAGGTATTAAATCACTCATATTCTACCTCTAAGTTAAGGTTGTGTAATTTTTATACCTGAGCCTTGGCTTTCTCACTGATAAAATGGAGATACCAACCAAACCAATGCCTGAGTGCCAAGATCTCCAATGACTGATGCCCGTGAAAGGCCCATATGGTCCGTGAAGCAGTCTCCACACTCAGGGTTAATCAGGGAGAAACACCAATCCTAGAATAAGGCAAAAGAATCCTTTATTGATGTGAGAAGCAAACATGTTGCACAATTATTTTTGGAAAAGGCTATTAGTTGAATTCAATATGCTTTATATCACATGGCAATAACAATAGAAATAGATTTAATATTACAGTCTTTTGACTTGTTTTTTTCTAATGGTGCAGAACAGTTTCTTAACTTTTCATTTTAAAACAATCATAGATTCAGAGGAAGATGCAGAAAAAAAATGTGCAGGAAGGTCTGTGCACTTTCCCGCAGCCTCCCTCCCATGACTGCAGCACACCGTCTAACCAGAAACCTATTCACACGTAACCAGCCTGTATGTGTGTATAGTCCTGCGATATTTTATCATACATGCAGTTTTGTGTAACCGTGTCCACAATCAAAACCTGGAACTGCCCTGTCACCACAGAGCTCCCTCCTGCTGCTCCTTTATAGACGCATATGCTCTCCTTCCACTCAACCCAACCCCTGGCAACCACTAATCTTCATGAATGTTACATAAGTGGAATCAAAGAGTATATGGCCTTTTGAAAGTGGCTTTTTCCATTTACTTACTTGCCCTGAGGTCCACGCAGGTTGCTGCACTGTCGATAGTTCGTATCTTTTCTTTTCTGAGGAGTATTGACAGTGTGACTGTACCATGATTTGTTTCACCACTCACCTGACATTTGGGTTGAATTATTCTTTATTTTTTTTTATAATAAAAAGAAGCATTTATTGGTCCATTCAATAAATATTTATGGAGCTGCCTCATTCACCTGGTTCTAAGTAAGTATTTGGTGATGTAGCAATAAAGGAGAGAAAGACAATAACCCTGTGGGTGATTTCAGGAGTGATAGGGATCTGAAGAAAATAAATAGTCTGGCACAGTGGACTGCATGGGACTTCTCCAGACTAATGTGGTGGGAACCCTGGAGGAGGCAACATTTAATGAGGACCTGAATGAGGAGGACTCAGCTCTTCAAAGGCCCAGAGAAAAACCTACTGGGCAGAGGAACCGCAAATGCAGATGCCCTGAGATGAGCATGTGCCTTGTTGTTGAGGGAACAAAGGTGCCTCCAGCAAAAGGAGGCAGGGGGAGGAGTGGTCCGAGAAGCAGCAGGACCACATCAGGCAGGGCCTGGGAGATGCAAGAAGGAATTGGATTTTATTGTGAAGATACTAAGCAGGGGGAGCATGATGTCATTAACATTTTAGAAGATCACTCCAGAGTCTAGGGCCAAACTCTATTTTAAACCTCTGGGTATAATTTCACTTTTTATTCACAAGTCCATAAATGAGAATTGAATGCTAATCGCGTTTGTTGCCTTCTGCTGTCAAATGGGCGTCCATGGAAAATATATGCATCAAACATTTTTTGCAGCTTCAAAGCCAGTGGCTCAGCAAAGTATTTCAACAGAAGAAGAATCCACAAACACTTTCTTTAAAGATACCTTATTGGACTTCACGTGGACTCCATGAGGACTTGCTGTCCTCCTCCCCATCTCACTGTGCACCCTCCCTATCAGTGGCAGGGGTGAGAGGAGGAGGAGGACTGAACAGATGGAAGAGAGGGGGTACTCTACCAGGCCTCAGGAAGCTCATGTCTGTTGGAGGGATTGGAGTGGGTTAGGCAGGGAGGGAAAGAGACCACTGTGAACTGATGTGGGCGACAGGAAGATGATGGACTGGAAGGCAAGAAATGGAGACCCATCAGAGCTGTGGAAGAGAGCAGCAACTCTGTCCCCCAGGACTTGGATGTCCTTGTTTGTGGCCCAGTGTTCTGGTCAGAGGGTGCTTTCTAGTCCCAGAACAATCAGTTCAGGACAAGTGTGCATTCCTCCTGCCTGACCCACCAAAAGGGAATTGAGAAGGGAACTGAGGTTCACAGGTTTGGGACAGAGTATCTAACTAAACAGACTTAAAATGCTACCGCTGAAATTTACTCCAATCAGAAAGGCTGCCCTGAGGCCTCCAACTTGGGAATTACTCACACTAAGAAAACTTGATATGCAAAAATTTAATTTAAATTGGAGCAGGGGTGGCAAACTATGGCCCAGAGGCCAAATCTGGCGTACAGCCTAGTCTGATTTGCATGACATGCAAGCTAAAAATAGATTTTTACATTTTAAATAGTTGGGGAAATCAAAAGATAAACAGTACATGAAAAACTTATATGAACTCAGATTTTAGTGTCCATCAATGAAGCTCTAATGTCCGCCGCTGGCTCTACACTCCTATGTCACAGATGAGTAGTGTGACAAAAGCCAGCTTTATTGCAAGCCTAAAATGTACACTTGTGAAAGTGTGCAATTTCTGTGAAAGAAATTTGCTGACCTCTGTGGCCGACAGACACTAAATGGTCCCATGAGTCACACTGGTTTTCATGCCTTTATGGATTCCCTCCCTTGAGTGAGTGACTTGCTTTTCTTTGTGCTAGTGTTCTAATATGTAGCTGTTAATAAAACCTTGACCCAAATGCCAGCAACTTCAGAAAAGAATTTGCATAGGGGGAAGAAGTAAGTTATTTCATTTAACAAAAAACAACCATTCCCTTTTCCCCATTTTTCAACAATCTTATTATTGAGATTATTACAGATGCCCCACTCCCCCAACACCCCACTCAATTGCCTTCTTCCACCCAGATCCTGCCCCACCCAGGCCTTCACCACCCTATTGTCTGTATCCATGGGTAATGCATATAAGTTCTTTCTTTATTTTCATTTTTTTAATTAAGGCATTATATGTGTACATATCTTACCATTGCCCCCCCCCCATTCCACTCCTATACATGCCCTCACCCCCCAGAGTTTTGCGTCCATTGGTTATGCTTATATGCATGCATACAAGTCCTTCAGTGGATCTCTTATCCCCCCCATCTCTCCCTAACCTTCCCTCTGTAATTTGACAGTCTGTTTGATGCTTTACTGTCTCTATATCTATCTTTTGGTTCATCAGTTTATAATGATCTTTATTATCCACAAATGAGTGAGGTCATGTGGTGTTTCTCTTTCATTGATTGGCTTATTTCACTCAGCATGATGTTCTCCAATTCCATCCAGGTTGCTGCAAATAAGAATTCCTTCTTTTTATGGCAGCATAGTATTCCATTGTGTAGATGGACCATAGTTTTCTGATCCAGTCATCTGCTGATGGGCACCTAGGCTATTTCCAAATCTTAGCTATTGTAAATTGTGCTGCTATGAACATAGGGGTGCATATATATCCTCTCTGATTGGCGTTGCTAGTGTTTTGGGATATAGTCCTAGAAGTGGGATTACTAGGTCAAATGTGAGTTCCATTTTCAGTTTTTTTAGGAAATTCCATACTGTTTTCCACAGTGGCTGCACCAGTCTGCATTCACACCAGCAGTGCACGAGTGTTTCTTTTTCTCCGCATCTTCACCAACACTTGTCATTTGTTGATTTTTGATAGCCATTCTGGCTGGTGTGAGATGGTACCACATTGTCGTTTTGATTTGCATCTCTTGGGTAATTAGTGACTTTGAGCATGTTTTCATGTGTCTCTTGGCTTTCCTTCTGTCTTCTTTTGAAAAGATTCTATTTAGGTCCTTTGCCCATTTTTTTTATTGGATCATTTATCTTCCTTTTATTAAGTTGTATAAGCTGCCTGTAGATGTTGGAAATTAAACTTTTATCAGTGATAACATTTGCAAATATGTTCTCCCATACAGTGGGCTTTCAGTCTAGTTGTAGGGCTTCTTTCAGCCAGCTTTCCCTTGGGTTTAGGGTGATAGACATTTTATTTTACAGTTGTATTTATGAAATTGTTGTGCACGGCAGCAGATTAGGTGTGTTTACCTATGCCACCATCTTAGTTCCTCTACAAATTGAGAGATAAAAATCACATAGTCATATCAATTGATGCAGAAAAAACATTTGGCAAAATCCAACACCCTTTCTTGATAAAAACTCTCAGCAAGGTGGGAATAGAAGGATCATACCTCAACATAATAAAAGCCATCCTATCTAATAAAAAGGTAATATACAAATTGACAATCATTCCAACACACAGGATGGCTGCCTCCATGTAGTCAAAAATAGTTGCCCCCATGTGGACACAAGATGGCCACCACAAGATAGCCAGCAGGAAAAGGCAGTTGGGAGAAACCAGGCCTATAAGGGAGGGTAGTTATGGGTGACCAGGCTGGCAGGGGAATGGTTAGGGGGTGGTCAGGCTGGTAGGCAGAAGGGGCAATCAGGAAGGCAGGCAGGTGAGCAGTTGGGAGCCAGCAGTCCTGGATTGTGAGAGGGATGTCCAATTGGGCCTAATTGGGCAGTTGGACATCCCTTGAGGTGTCCCAGATTAGAGAGAGTGCAGGCTGGGCTAAGGGACACCCTACCCTATGCACAAATTTCATGCACCAGGCCTCTAGTATATGATAAACCCACAGCCAACATCATATTCAATGGGCAAAAACTAAAACCATTTCCCTTAAGAACAGGAATAATACAGGATGCCCACTCTCACTACTCCTGTTTGACATAGTGCTGGAAGTATTAGCCACTGCAATTAGACAACAAAAAGAAATAAAAGGCATCCAAATTGGAAAAGAAGAAGTAAAATTGTCCTTATTTTCAAATGACATATATTGTACATAAAAAACCCAAAAGATTCCATCAAAAAACTAATAGACTTAATAAATGATTTTGGCAATGTAGCAGGATACAAAATTAACGCCAGGAAATCTATGGCCTTTCTATACACCAATTGCGAACTTACAGAAAGAGAGACTGAAAAAGCAATTCCATTTACCATCACACCAAAAAAATTAAGATACCTAGGAATAAACTTAACTAAGGAGGTAAAGGACCTATACCCGTAAAATTACAGGACACTGAAAAAAGAGATAGAGGAAGACATAAACAGATGGAAGAATATACCATGTTTATGGATTGGTAGAATCAACATCATTAAAATGTCCATACTACCCAAAGCAATCTATAGATTCAATGCACTCCCCATTAAAATACCAATGACATATTTCACAGACCTAGAAAGAACTCTCCAAAAATTCATCTGGAATAAAAAAAGACCTCAAATAGCCACAGCAATCCTGAGAAAGAAGAATAAAGTAGGAGGGATCTAAATACCAAATTTCAAGCTGTATTACAAAGCCACTGTTCTCAAAACAGCATGGTACTGGCACAAGAACAGACATATAGATCAATGGAATAGAATAAAGAACCCAGATATTGACCCAAACCACTATGCTCAATTAATATTTAACAAAGAAGGCATGAACATACAATGGAGTCAAGACAGTCTCTTCAATAAATGGTGTTGTGGAAATTGGACAGATACATGCAAAAAAAATAAAACTAGACCACTAACTCAGCGTTTTTCAACCACTGTTCTGCGGCACACTAGTGTGCCGTGAGATGTTGCCTGGTGTGCCGTAGGTGCAGACAAGACAAGAATTTTATAATTTTTCACTATTTTGTTTACTTAATATTTCATAATAAAGTAATTATAAAATACTTTATTTGTGTTTATTTGATTCCTATTCAAGAGAATTACTTTATATATAGTCAATGTAGGCACAGAGTTAAATTTTTTAACATTTTCTAATGGTGGTGTGCCTCGTGATTTTTTTCATGAAACAAGTGTGCCTTTGCCCAAAAAAGGTTGAAAAACACTGCACTAACTTACAAAATACACAAAAATAAACTCAAAATGAATAAAGGACTTAAACATAAGATGGGAAACCATAGAAATACTAGAGGAATCCACAGGCAGCAAAATCTCAGACATATGCAGAAAGAACTTCTTCAATGATACTGCCCCTAGGGCAATGGAAGCTAAAGAGAAAATAAACAAATGGGACTACATCAAAATAAAAAGCTTTTTCACAGCAAAATAAACTATCAACAAAACAATAAGAAATCCCACTGTATGGGAGAACATATTTGCAAATGTTATCACTGATAAAAGTTTAATTTCCAACATCTACAGGCAGCTTATAAAACTTAATAAAAGGAAGATAAATGATCCAATAAAAAAAAATGGGCAAAGGACCTAAATAGAATCTTTTCAAAAGAAGACAGAAGGAAGGCCAAGAGGCACATGAAAACATGCTCTAAGTCACTAATTATCCAAGAGATGCAAATCAAAACGACAATGTGGTACCATCTCACACCGGCCAGAATAGCTATCAACAAATCAACAAATGACAAGTGACACATTCAGGAGATGGACTCTGATCAACAAAGCCTCACTGAAACAAAGCGTGTCTCCAGCACAGCAGTTCTTTCTTTATAGACACATCAGGTCCTCACAGACAATTGGCCTGGAGTCAATTCCTCCCAGTATACCAGCAACAATCAAGGCTTTGCACTCAGCCCACAAAGGGATATACCAAAAGCAACCACTTCAGGTGATTGGGGAAGCTGAGCTACTGCCCCCTATAGGTCACCGACCACACAAAGCCACTCCATCAACACAGGGAGGCAACCAAAATGAAGAGACACAGAAGCATGTAGTGAATGGGAGAGATGGAGGAAAGTATCTCTCAATTTGTTTATGTGATGTATTGCAGATATTGTACCATCCTTGCACTTCTGGGATAAATCCTACTTGGTCATGGTGTATGATCTTTCTGATGTACTGCTGGAGCCAATTTGCTAGAATTTTGTTGAGGATTAAGCATCTAGGTTCATGAGGGATATTAACCTGTAGTTCTCTTTCATTGTGTTGTCTTTATCTGTTTTTGGTATTAGGGTGATGCTGGCTCCATAGAATGAGCTTGGAAGTGGTGCTACCTCTTGAATTTTCTTGAATAGTCTGAGGAGGATAGGTTTTAGTTCTTTCTTGAATGTTTGGTAAAACCATCTTAGGGCTTTTGTTTGCTGGAAGCTTTTTGATGACTGCTTTAATATCTTCCATAGTTATTGGGCTATTGAGATGTTTATATTTTTCCTGATTGAGTCTTGGAAAATTATATTTTTTCTAGAAATATGTCCATTTCCTCCAGGTTGTCAATTTGTTGTAATAGGGTTGTTCATAGTATTTTTTTTTTTTTTAACAATCCTTTGTATTTCAGTTGGGTCTGTTGTTATTTCTCCTCTTTTGTTTCGGATTTTGTTTATTTAGGTCCTCTCTCTGTGCTTCTTGGTGAGCCTCCCTAGAGGTTCATCAATCTTGTTTATCCTTTCAAAGAACCAGCTCTTATTTGTTTTGTTTTTTTCTTCTATGTTGTTTATCTTTCGCTCTGATCTTTATTATTTCATTCTGCTTACACTGGGCTTTTCTTGTTGATCTTTTTCTAACTCTTTTAGTTTTCGGGCTAGCTAATTTATTACCATTGTTTCTTATTTTTTGCAGTAGGCTTGTAGAGCTATGAACTTCCCTCTCAAGACTGCTTTCACTGTGTCCCATAGATTTTAGATTGTTGTGTTTTCATTGTTGTTTGTTCCCATGAGGTTTTTTTATTTTTATTTTTTTCTTCCTTGATTTATCTGGTAACCCAGTCATTGTTTAATAGCATGCTATTTAGTCTCCATGTGTTTGATTTTTTGGATTGTTTTTATTGTAGTTGATTTCCAGTTTTATGCCATTATGATCTGAGAAGATGCTTGATATGATTTCTATCTTCTTAAATTTGAAGAGATTTTGCCTGTGACCCAATATATGATCAATATTTGAAAATGACCCATGTACACTTGAGAAGAATGTATATTCTGTGGGTTTGGGGAGAAATGTTCTGAAAATGTCAATTAATTCCATCTGGTCTAGTGAGTCATTTAGGATTGATGTTTCTTTGCTGATGTTTTGTTTAGAGGATTTGTCCAATGATGATAGTGAGGTATTAAAGTCCCCTGCTATGATTGTACTGCTGTCAATCTCCCTTGATATCCTCCATGAGTTTTTTTTTTTTTTTTATGTATTTATGTGCTGCTGTATTGGGTGTGTATATGTTTACCAGATTTATTTCTTCTTGTTGGATTGCTCCCTTTAATATTATAAGTGGCATTCCTTATCTCTTGGTATGTCCTTCACTTTGAGATCTAATTTGTCAGATAAAAGAATTGCTACCCCAGCTTTTTTTTTTTTTTTTTTTTTTTTTTTTTTTTTCATTTCCATTCACCTGAAACACCCTTTTCCATCCCTTCACCCTCAGTCTGTGTGTGTCTTATTTTTATGAGGTGGGTTTCTTATAGACAGTAGATATATGGGTCATGTTTTCTTACCCAATCAGTTATCCTATGTCTTTTGATTGGGGCATTTAATCCATTTACATTTAAAGTTATTATTGATAGGTATTTGTCTCCATTTTTATTTCTACCCATGTGTTTCCTCTCCTTTTGGCATCCCTATTATATGGATGTTATTTTGTTTCATGTTGTCCCAAAGTTTCCTTAGGCTCTCCTGCTTTTTAATATTTTTTTCTAGAAGCTGCTCTGCTTGGTTTTTTTTTTTTTTTTTCTCTGTCTTGTCTTCTAGCTCACTGACGCAGTTCTCTACTTCTTCTAGTCTACTGTTGATGCTTTCTATTGAATTCTTTATAGCAGTGATGTCATTTTTCATTTCTTTTGGTTCTTCTTCATTTCCTCTTTGTTCTTACACTATTGTTGAATTTGTCTTCCATTCTTTTCATCCACCTTATGAACATTTCTCTGAATTCTTTCTCTGACAGGTTGCTTGCTTCCATTTTGTTTACTTCCTTTTCTGGTGATGCCTGGTTTTCTTTAATGTGGGGGCTGTTTCTTTGTTTTCTCATGATCTTTGGGTGTCTAGTAATGTAGTTCTCTCTCTCCCGTGTTGATTTAGAGGCACAAAATACAACACAACAAGGCACAATGCACAAGGCACAGAACAGAAATGTACTTACAATATTAATAACTCCAAATAAAGGTGACCACTAGAGAAAGGAAAATTAGAGGATAAGAAAGGAAGAAGAAGAGGTAAAAGAAGGAGTACAAAAATAAAATTGGAAAAAGGAAAAAAAGTAAGAGAGAAAAGAAAGAATAAGAAAGAAGAGGGGGAAAAACTATTTTTATGGGGAGAAAACTTCAATAGAACATCCCAGCAATCCCAGCAAATGCCAGCTAGAGATGAATGCAAACTACAAACAACAACTAATAACAAGTGAGGTGATGGAAAACAGAAGCAAAAAAACAAAGAATAACAAAACAAAGAAAAGAAAAGAAAAACAAGCTCACAAACAAGCATTTAAAAACCAATATAGTCATGGGGGGAGGCAATGTTAAAAATATACACAGATAATAATTTAATTAAAAAATGTAAAAATAAAATTAAATTAAATAAAAACCAATATAATCAACAATCAAGCAAACAACAACAAAAGGACAGAGAGAGAAAAAAATTTTGGATAGTGAAGAAAAAAAAGAGAGAAGTGTATGTGGACTTAGATTGGTGGATTGGAAGTTATATATATAAGTAGGGTGAAATTTTAACGGGGGGTAAAAAGAAGGAATAGGGAAAATCTAAAGCAGGAATAGAGTAAGAGAAACAGGACAACAAAAGGTGAAAGTGAGGAAGAGATTGTTGGCATAAAGGTAAAATTGAGATCGAGTAAAATGATGCTTAAAGGAAAGATAAAAATAGAATGTAGAACACTAATCCCAAAGTAAAATAAAGAGAAAGTAAAATGACATTTAAAAAAAGGTAAAATAGTAGTAGTAGTAGTAGTAGTAATATTGATTGAAAATAAAAATGTAATAATTAGAAAGGTAAAATAAAGTAAGGAAAAAAGAAAAAAATAGTTTCTTAAATAAAAGATGAAAAAATAAATAAAAATGTACAGTAGTGAATGTCATTCACTTCCTCTCCTTTCCCCTAAGGTCCAAGCAGCCAGCGCACCCCCAAAATCTCTAGGCTTTCCTTCTGCACCCAGTTCAGCTAGGGGTTGCTTTTCAGAGTTCCTTTCTGTTAGCAGCTCTGCCAACTCCCTTCCACATTCACAGATTATGCCAATGGCTGTAGATTTTTCTGGCCTCAGATTTCCCCAGGTCCTCCAGCTCCCACCGTGCTGTCCCTCAACTCACTAACAAACATTCCCCATGTGACTATACACTCTCCTTTTGTTCTCTCACTCACACAGTGTCTTGTAGTCTGCCTTCCTGTTGGCAGCCATCTTCTCTTCTCCTATCTTTGATCTTCTAATTTTGTTCCTTTCAAGCCCCCGACACATCAGCCTTTCAGGCCCTTGACAAATCAACTAAGCCATTTGTCACTGCTCACCATTCTATGTTGTCTCTTTCCTCACACAACTTCTCTGTCTACACAAAGAGGATGTCTCCTTCCTGCTGCCTTTTAGAGCCACCCCTGGGTGAGGCTGTGCCATAGCAGCAGTCCACTTTGAGCTGCACTTGCCACTTAGCTGGCTCATCTATGAACCATACTCTTTCCCTGCTATGCTAGAGGGACACAGGGAGCACTCCTCCCCCGCATAAGCAGAGCTGAGGGAGCTGTGTTAGAACAATAGTGGTAAGTGCTATGGATGTCTGGACCACCTATCTGTGCAGCTCATGTGTTCCCCTGGAACTGTCTAAGCCAAGTTCCTAATACATCACTTCCATTTTATTATAGACTAGAGGCCCAGTGCATTAAATTTGTGCATGGGGGATGAGTCCCTCAGCCCCTGGGGGGTTGGGCCTAAACTGGCTGTCAGACATCCCTCTTGCAATCCAGGACTGCTGGCTCCTAACCACTCATCTGCCTGACTGCCTATTGCCCCTAACCACTCACCTACTTGCCTGGTCTCTCCTAACCACTCTGCCTGATCACCCCGAATTGCCTCTGGCTGGCCCCTGCTGCTATGGCTTCATCTGAAAGATCGTCCTGAAGGATGTCCGGAATGATGTCTAGAGGTCATTTGGCTATCTGGTCTAATTAGCATATTAAGTTTTTATTATTATAGATTCTGTGGCTCCCTCTCCAGTCTATGACTGGTGACTCCCTCTCCAGTCTATGACTGGTGACTCAGTATCCTTATGGCTTCCTGCATTGCCACCACCACCTGCCACCAGAGCCGCCTGCTGCTGCTGCGCACCCCGGCCCACCTCACCCATTGCCGCTGCCTCCAGGGCTGTGCGTCCCACCTGGCCCACTGGACCCATAGCCCGCCGCCCCCGCTGCCTCCCATAGCTGCCACTGCGCACCTCGCCTCCCCCCCCCCCGCCCCCCCCCCTGCAGGCGCTACCAGTGCTTTCCCTCCAGCAACTGCAGCCACCTTGCTTTCCATTTTCACTCCCTCTTCCTTCTATGCTATCTTCAAGTCTTCACTCCTCCCTCCCTCCACATATGCAAATTAGTCACCATCTTTTTTTTTAAAATATATATTTTATTGATTTTACACAGAGAGGAATTGAGAGGGACAGAGAGTTAGAAATGTCGATGAGAGAGACCACCGACCAGCTGCCTCTTGCACACCCCCCACTGGGGATGTGCCCGCAACCAAGGTACATGCCCTTGACCGGAATCGAACCTGGGACCTTTCAGTCCGCAGGCCGATGCTCTATCCACTGAGCCAAACCAGTCCTGGCTAGCCACCATCTTTGTTGGGTTAATTTGCATAGTCACTATGATTGGTTGATGGGTGTGGCTTGTGGGAGTAGCGGATTTATGGTTAATTTGCATATTACTCTATTCTTAGGTAGAATGCTAATAATAGCCTAGAACCATCACAACCTAAATGAGGAGACAGACGACCAGTCACTAGGAAGTGCATGGAGCACATCTTGGTCCCTCCCCTGCAGCCTTCAGGCTCCTATCACAGCAAGGCTGGAGGCAGGCGGGTGGGTGAACTGGTGGGGAGGGGGAGGGTCAGGGCGAGGTGGATGGGACAAGCTCATTAGCCTAGAGAGAGACCTAGAGAGAGGCAGGGCCTGATCTACAGCCATTCCAGCTGCTGGTAAGGCTCAGAGAGAGAGACAGGCAGGGCCTCATCTGCAGCAGGGCCATTCTAAATTTCCTAGAAAAGCCAATGGCTGCCTAGGAGGCGGACTTTTGATACTGACTGACTTAGAAACTGACCAATCAGAACCAAATCTGGGTAAACTGCAAAGGTAGAACCTAAGGTGGGGGCTGAGGAAGGGTATTAAGGGCAACATCTGTTTGGTGTAAGCTGTAAGAAAGTGGTTCAAGTTTTTAATGATCAGTTTGGCCGCATAGTGCATATGGCTGGCTATCAGTCCAGATATAGAGATTATGTATTTTTGTCTGCAAAGAGCATTTCCTCTTGCTGAAAATGGCTTTTCCTCCCCCTACCCCACCCATTTAAGAAATTCTATCCTATATAATCTATCTATACTATTAAAAGGGTAATATGCTAATTAGACAGGGCTGATTGGCCATCTTCTGGATGTCTGACTTCCTTCCCGACAAAGCCATGGTGGTGGGGGCCAAGGCAGAGGTTAGGGGAGACTAGGCTTGCAGGGGAGGACAGTTGGGGGTGAGATCAGGTGGCAGGGGAGGGAAGTTTGGGGTGAGATCAGGCCTGCAGGGGAGGGTCATTGGGGGCAACCAGGCTGGCAGGGGAGCAGTTAGGGGTGATCAGGCAGGCAGGCAGAGAGGTTAGGGATGAGAAGTCAGGCAGGCAGGTGAGTGATTAAAAACCAGTGGTCCCAGATTGCGAGAGGGATGCCCGACTGCCAGTTTAGGCCTGATCCCTAAACCGGAGTTGGACATCCTTCAAGGAGTCCCCAGTTGGAGAGAGTGCAGTCTGGCCATGTATGAATTTCATGCACCAGGCCTCTATTAAAAATATAAAATAGCCCTAACTAGTTTGGCTCAGTGAATAGAGCATCTGCCTGTGGAATAAAGAGTCCCAGGTTGACTCAGGTCAATGGCATATACCTTGGTTGTTGGCTTGATTCCCCAGTAGGGGGCATGCAGGAGACAGCTGATAGATGTTTCTCTGTAATCAAATGTTTCTAACTCTCTATCCCTGTTCCTTCCTCTCTGTAAAATCAATAAAAATATATATTTAAAAATATATATTTAAAATCTTGATCTATTTAATTATTAACAAAATAAAGATGGCTTAAGTTCTAGAATTTGCTATTTCTATTTTAAATTAAAAATATAAATCTCCTTTTGGTATTTTCTTGCTACAGTTAGTTAGTATGTTCTACTGTCTGATGTGACCCAAGCGCCTTAGTTCCTTTTTATTACCCTGATGTCCACTCAGTTATTATTCTTCAAAAAGCCTTTGTGATGATGGGAGTGAAGAAGCAGGGTCTCAGGAGCTGGTGGGTGTGAGTAGGACACTTGGGTTGGAACCTTTTTATCATTTTCTCCCAGTGAGTCTGGGCAAGTTCCCCAACCTCCCTTAGTGTACACTTTCTAGGTTTAGTACAGGGCAGAGCCCCAGTTTCTTGGGGGATGAGGCAGCCATGCTAAATTAATGGGAACCATTCATGCCTGCTAGGTATCTGCCAAGCCTGTGAGAGGAGAGACCCTGCCCAGGGGTGGAGCCCCGGCCTCTGCTCCCCCGGAACATCTTGCTCTGGACTCCATCCTCACTCTGCCTGAGAGTGCTTCGTTTCTCCTGCCCCACATGGCTCGATTATGCCATGACTGTGTTGCTATCTCCATGAGCATCAGGACAGCCAGCTATTGCCTCTTCCCTGTGTTTGTCTTCATAGCTGCACCTTCAAACTGCCTGGCAAGCACTCAAGTGTCTCCAGAGCAGCTGCCTTTACTGGTTTTAGATTTCTGCCTCAGTGATTGCCAGCAAACCTCTCTCTCTATTTCTCTCCCCCCCCCCCCCCCCCCGCCGTAGCCTCCCACCCCCCAGAACTGAAGGGCATATACACACACACACACACACACACACACACACACACTGCTGCAGGCGGCCCTGAGCCCTAGCCCTATGTGGACATTTTCTCAGCTGAGGAGTCACCTCATGCCAGGCCCGGTGGTCTTGGGCTAGACTGCATCCAATGACTGGTTGGTGTACGAGGAAGGCCATGCTAGAATTACTCTTCTCTGTTACCTTTCTCACCCCACTCCCTCCCTAACCAGGGTTTCCCTACTCTGAGCCCCTTTTATGAAGCTGCCCTGCCAGCATCATTTTTGAAAAAGCTTTTGGGCCAAAATCTCTGTTCCTGATCTTCAGATGTCAAAGCTCCATCTCACCTGTTGTTTTCTGTGGGGAAGGAAAGGGCGAGAGCCAGAGACTCCCAAAGAGAAGAGGGAAATGGAAGGGTAGGGAGCAGGAGAAGAATCAACCTGTGGCTTGCAAAGCCCATCCCTGTCTCAGGAGGGAATGTGTTCCCAGCTTCAGGTGGGGGATCCAGGTCAGCTTTGTTCGCTTAATTTCTTTCCTATGTTTTTAGGATGTTTTTTTCTGCAACAGAGCTAAGGAAGTAGAGGAGGCAGACCCAGGGCTGGCAGGCTGATCTCCTCTCCCACAGTCCGAGGGTGGCTGTGGGCAGAGGAAGTGAGACCAAACCTTGCAGAGGAGCTCAAAGCCAGGATTTCTGGCAGAGCAGATTCCCCTATTCTTTGCTTCCAGCCCCAAATCCCACGCTTACTCACTTCACAGCACCTACTTTTAACCTGCCAAATGCCACTAAACCTGCAAATTAAACCTCTGATTACAGATTTCCTTTTGATGTAAAAAAATGTGGGGATTTTTAAAATGTAATTATTCATACACTAAGATTTTAATTGTGCTGCTTTTCTCCCCCTCACCGTTGGTTTTTTGTTGGTTCTCCCCCCCCTTCCAGACCCCCTCCCCAGGGCAGGGTGATTCCCCCATGCGGGCCTGCCCAGGCAGTGCCTGGCAGCCTGGAGGGCGGGGCTCAGAGAGGACCCAGCAAGAGCTGTCTGCAAATCTGGATGCTGGGAGAGGCTGCTAGGGTCTGGGCAGCAGCTGACCCTGAGCCTCCACCTGCAGCTTCCCCACCCCAGCAACAAAATGACAACCAAATGCCAGGCCACAGTTTGATTTCCCAAGTCATGGCCTCTGCGCTGGATGCCCATGGCGCTGGGACTCGTAAAGTTCTCTGGGTGGAAGGTCCGAAACAAAGGGCTCAAGGGACCTGGGCTGCCCACTCTCTTCTAGCTGCTCCAGCCTTCCCTCCTGAACTACAATGAGACTGACCTTTAAAAAAAAAATACAATTTTAAACATCTTTAAGGCCATAATTCAGTGGCCTTAAGTACATTCACAATGTTGTGCAACCTCATCACTATCCATTTTCAGAATTTTCCATAATCTCAAACTAAAATCCTGGACCCATTAAACACTAACTTCCCATTCTCTCCTCCCATGAATCCCCCCTCCCCCCAAACACTCCCCGAAGGCAACCACTACTGTCTTTTTGTCTCTGTGATCTATTGTATGTACCTCATTAAAGTAGAATCATATGACATTTGTCCTTTGGTGTCTACTCTGTCACTGGGCGTAATGGCTTGCCCAATGTTCTGATGTCTATTAAGATCTCCTTCCTTTTCAGGCTGGTTAATATTCCATTGTATGGATATACCACATCTTGTTTATCTATTCATCTGTCCACAGATGCTTGGGTAACTTCCTCCTTGTGGCTACTATGAATAATGCTGTTATGAACATGGGTGTGCAAATAGCTGTTCAAGTTTCTGCTTTTAACTGTTTGGGGTATGTACTTAGAAGTGAAATTGCTGGATCACACAGTACAGACTAATCTTTTAAACATGCAAACTAAACAATTTGTTCCAAGCTTCTCTTGGGGCCCCCAAGGGTCTGCATGATGGGGTTCCTGCCACACTTAGGTTATTCATCTCACCACTCGTTCCCCTTGCACACCTACCTCCACCACATTTACCTCCTCAGGGTTCTCAAACATCCAAGCACATCCCACCCCTAAACTTCTGCTCTGCCTTGTGACTTCCCCCTGGAGTGCTCTTGAGCTTGGGTATTCTTGTGGTTGCAGCTCCTCAGAGAGCCTTCCCTGACCACCCCACCTGTGGCTGGTCCTGCCCCGCCAGTCTCCACCCCCTCTTCACCCTTTGCTTATTTTCCTCCACAGCCTATCACAGCCTGGAATTATCTTGCTTATTTATTTCTCTACTAGGAGCCCAGAGCGCGAATTCGCGAGGCACCGCCTACCCACCTGCAGCCTGCCTTGAAATCCAAACCTGTCCACGCAGAGCTCCAGCGCGCCTGGCCCCAGCCCCGACCCCTCTGGCCTTCTCTGGCCGCTCCAAGCCCCGCCCTCAGTCCTCGAGTGGCCTTGGGCTGGTCCCGCCTTCTCTGGGCGCCTCCCCACTTGCTTCCATCCGGTCTCAGGACCAACGAGGTCACCGCGAAGCCTCCTGCCTGCGGCCCTGTGCAGGTGGGCCGCAGGGCACTCAGAGTGGGAGCGGTGGGTGGCGAAGGACTGGAAAGGGGGGCGCTGTGGGCTCTCACCCCTACATGGGATGATCCCTGATTCCTCCCCGCTTCCGCCCCGTCTCCGGAGCAATGTCCCAGTTAATATGCTAATTACCTGGTCTTTACCCATTACTGCCTATCGACCATTACATATTAGCTCTTCGTTAGTATAGATTGCCTGTCCCTGCCTTCCCCAAAATGAAAGCTCCAGAGACCCAGGTACTTTATATGTTATCTCTCTGAGCCTAAAACCAAACCTGACGTATAGCCTGTGATCCTTAAAAGAGTGTTGAATGAGTGGAACCAAATCCATGCCTTTCCACGTTTGTGGAGTGGGCTGCACGTGGACTTTGGGTCTTAGACTAAGCATGGGTGTTTTCCAGGAGCATAACATTATTTGAAGACTGAGGGGAAATGTTATGTTTATATTTTGTAAGACAAAAAAGGTAGTTTAAGGAATATATTAATTTCATGGAGCTGCCATAACTATCACTAACTGTGTGGCCCAAACAACAGAAATGCACTATCTTCCAGTTCTGGAGGCTGGAAGTCTGAGATCACAGTGAGCAGGGGCGGGGCAGTTTCCTCCCTGTGTCCTCACATGGCCTCCCACTGTACTTTGGCTGTGTCCTAATCTCTTCTCATAAGCACACCCTCAGATTGGATTAGGGTCCACCCTGATTACCCATTTTTTTAAAATTTTAATTACCTTTTAAAAGACCTTATCTCCAAATCAGTTACGTCTCAGGTGTTAGGGTTTTGAACTTTAACATGGTATAGTTGGAAGGAGAACAACCTATTTGGTCCATAACAGCTGAGAAGTATTCTCTTAGCCAACTACCCTTTGGCAATGTACTTGAGTCACGGCCTCTAGGAAGCCTTTATTATCTGCCCCATACGGCACCAGTGACTCTTCTTCCCAACCACCAAGAAAATTACATGGTATTTCCACCAATTCATGTGTGCGTGTGTGCGTGCGTGCATGTGTGTGTATACAGGTCTTCTGGCAACTACTGGGGAACAGGGCTACCTTCTTCAGCAGGACACCTGGCATAGTACCTGGAACATGGTAGGGGCTTTATAAATACTAAATACCATAGTACCTGGTCATTGACACCAAACCTGAGGCTGAGAACAAAATGCTTTGCTGAAGGACCAGTGCCTGTGCAGAATGCAGCCCAACATACCCTCCCCTGATAGAGTTGTCAGAACCCCCGGTGTGAGGACCGGGAAGGTCACAGAGAACGTAGGCTAACCCTACAAGGCACAGATCAGGGCCCTGCAAGGAGGGGGCATGGTATGTCTGAGGGCGCCAGTGAGAGAGCAGCAGGAGCAGAAATGGGGCCTTCAGACACACAGGCCATGCCTCTGCTCCAAGCACTGGCCTCAAGACCCAGAGCCATCTGCTCTTTCCCTGGGGCTGATTGCAACCCAGTCCCACACATCAGCTTGCTTAGGGGCATGCTGGCTCCCTGAGAGAATCCCCTACATCATAGAAAGGTGATCAATTCTCAAAGAATTTCTAGTAGGAGGGAAGATTCCTGGTCCTAACTGGCCAGAGGCTGGCCCATCCTTTCCTGGGTGGAGCTGGCAGGCGATTGGTGCTGGCAGGGCTTGTGGTCGCCAAGGTGAGCATCGTCCCCACAGCCTGTCCTCAGGGAAGCCCAGGAGGTTGTATGCACTCAGATGTTTCCCCTGAAAGTGGAGCCGTACAATAAACATTGAACTTCAATATGCTTGCACATTCCATTTCTCTTTTCATCAAGCTGAGACTAGACTCAGGCTCCATCCAATTTGCTTATTTACAATCGTAGAGGCCCAGTGCACAAAATTTGTTCATGGGGATGTGTGTCCCTCAGCCCAGCCTGTGCCCTCTCACAATCTGGGACCCCTTGGGTAGGGTCCCTAGGGTTGGCTGACGATCAGGGGATCAGGGCCTATCGGGGCTTTCCTTTCTCTGGCTGCCAGCAGCTGCCCCCAACCCTGCCGCTGCCACTGCTTGCCATCTGTGTGGCGCTGCCTCCCTCTTCCCCCACCACCAGCACCTCCATCTGCGATACAGGCATGGGGTGTGATCACTGGCCGGCCCTGCACACCACCACAGCTTCTCTGACCAGTGGCCTGGGTCTTCCTAATTGTGGGGCCCCCAGATCAATCGCCACCTAGAGGGAGGCCCCAACCCACCCACCCTAGTGCTGTTGACCAGGTAGCCTGGGCCTCCCTCTTTAGGGCGATCTCGGAGGCCCCCCCAATGATCGTCCCACAGAAGGTGGCCTGGGCCAATTGCATTGCACCAGCCTTGGCTGGCCTGGCACCAGTGTATGTCATAGCGTGGTCCTTCTGCTGTTCAGTTGTTTGGTCGATTTGCATATTACACTTTTATTATTATAGATTTGTATTGCCTTACCATTTTATTTATTAACCACTTGCCCTGTCCCATTCTCCACACTGCCACCAAAGTATTCTAGAGAATTAGCCTGTCACTTCAGTCCCTTTTCCCATCATTCAACCTCTCGCCCCACCAACCACACCACCAGCTAGGGATAAACCACAGACTCCCTAGAAGAACAGCGAGGCAGTCCTGCCTGACTTGGCCTGCTTTCCTCCTCACACATACTCTCTCACGAGGACACCTCTATCTTAGGTACAGAAAATTCAACTAACAGGTGTTTAGATAGAACTCTCCCGTTGTCCTGGAGGGAGCTCAGTGCTACTCAGGTCAGAGGGTCACAGTATCACTGAGTCCCAGGGCCTTGCTCATGCTCTACTCTGCTATCCTCCTGGGAACAAGATGCCTGCAGTGGATCCAGGTGGATTTGCTTCCCACGCCAATGTCAAGAGGCAAAACCAATCCTGAGTAAGCTTTCCCTTGAGCTTCATGGGCCAGGAGCAGGTGACAGCCCCTTTCGGAGACTGGCATGAGGAATGGAGAACCAGGATTGGTTTACACCAGCCTGCACTGCCCTGCAGCCCAGGGCTCATCCTTGGAAACATTCCCCAACACCAATAGGGCTTCATGATTGCTTCTCATCTAGTCACTCAGCATCATTCATTGAGCATTTGGAGTAGAGCATGAGCATAGGAGACATTGCAGTAAACAAACAGACACTGTGCTGCTTTACTTCTGTTCTGTTTCTGCAATAGTACTGCACATATTCAGTATATTTTGTGGAGTATATGACACTAGGTACCTCTCTGAGCCTCAGTTTCTTCATGTATAAAAGGGGTAATAATGCCCAATTTATTGTTTCAAAATGAAGATAGTGAGCATACAGCACCCAGGATGTGCCCAGTTGATGCCCAAGAAATGGTAGCTCTTAAAATATTTGTTTTTCCTATTTGAGGGATTACTTTCTTGTGCTGTGAACTACTTTGACAATCTGGAGTGTTTTCAAATGCATTAAATAAAAAACATGGGATAAGAAAGGAAACCAATTATATCAAAAGACTATTGTCTAAATAGTTAAAATATTTATAATACAGAAGTATGTTCCTTATTGATAAATAACAACATAGTGTCAGATCTAATATTATTTCAAAGGCATGATAGTGGAGACCTGTGGCTGCTACAGCTCCAGGGGCAGCGCCTGCCTCCGCACTGCTTACCACGTCCCGGACTGCTGGGCAAGTTGTTTGTCACCAACACTCATATTTTAAGCAAGTGCTTACTTTCAGATACAGGCTAGGAAGGTCTCAGCCCCACCCCCACTCCCATTCTTTCCGTGGACCCTTTGGGAGCTAAGGGACCTCAAATGAAAAACCTGCCCTGGAGTTGGGGGCAGAGATGGCCTATTTTCCCCAGGCCCTAAAAAGAGCATCCAATAAGATCTCCATGCCCGAAAGACCTAAGAAGTGAGTGTGTGTTCTCATTTCCAGATACATATTGGAAACCGTGTACACACACAGAGAGGTGCAGGCTGGACCTTCTTTTCAGAACACAGAGTCTGGCCGGGCTTCAGACAAGTTCTCCCCGTCAGTGGCATTGGCTGTGTACATCCAGTCTCTCTCCTGGCCCAGGCTGAGAGGCTACTTGGAATCTGCAGGAAGCTCTACTCAGATGGCAGTGGCTCATCCCTAAGAGAACCCAGGATGCCTTTCCTTGGGCCAGGCCTCAGGGCTGCCTGCGGCTGTTGACAGGAGGCAGTGCCCAGCAAAGTGAGAGTCCAGAGTTCTCAAACTACACCACCAGATTAGCTGTGTGACCTTGGCTAGGCAGACCTTGCTCTCTGAGTTTGTTTGCACATCTATAAAAGGCAAGGGTTGTGGGAAATATTTGTCAGATTGGGCTCCAGACATGCATTCTTGGTGTTTAAGAATTTTCAACTAATGGCATGCTTCTCTTTCTGTGTGTGATTTCATCTGGATAATTTTTAAAAGACATTTTCTGGACACCTTACAACTAAGTCTTATATATCTCAGCATCTGAATTTGCATTGATATTTATGATTGTAGGCAACAATACTATCTCAATTGTCACAAGTCGGGCAGGCAGGTATGGCACACATATGATGAGCTGGTTCCAAATAAGGGCCACATAACATCACAGTGTGCTGTGCCTGGGATGTTCCCCTGTGGTTAGAATACAAAGAGTGATGGGAGAGCAGTTATTCCACAGGTAGAAAACAAATACACTCAATGAGCAATGACTTGGGATGAAGTGCCCCAGTTCTATGTGCAGGAGATTTGTGTGGCCACACGATGTATCACATATATTAACGAGATCACTTTGAATTGTATTGATTTTGTTTGTTGACTAGTTCTCACTTAATTTGAATTTTTATTTCTGTTTATTCTTGTATGGCAGTTTTCAGTATAAGGAGCTTATAGTATAGTTTTATGTTTGCATGTTTAAGTAACATTACCACAAGACAGAAAAGCTACTTAAAATAACATTGGATATATTCCTAGAAGTGGAATTACTGGTTCAAATGGCAGATCAATTTTTAATTTTTTGAGACAACGCCATACTGTCTTCCACAGTGGCTGCACCAGTCTGCATTCCCACCACCAGCACACAGGGTTCCCTTTTCTCCACACTCTTGCCAGCACTTATTTGTTGATGGTAGGCAATCTGGCAGAGAGTTTTTCAAACTCTCTTTTTAAAAAGAGAGTTCCCAATGTTACATTTGAGAAGCAATGAACTAATAAACATATTTGAAGCTTGTCCCCACCTCTGACCTTCAGGGACTCAAATTCCCGAGAACAAAGTCAGCCCCAAGTGCTTTCAAGGTATGGGAGGGAGAGGAACTTTGGGTGTGCTCTGCTGCCCTCTGCTGGCAATGTGGATCATTGGCTGGGCTCTGAGAATTCGGAGGTATGCATTTATTTTACCACAGGTGATGGGGACAGAAGGCAGGTGGGGTGATTACAGCTTCAAATAACCTTATTTAGCTGGGCCCCGACTCTTCTCAACCCTTAAGATCTAAATTGAATAAATTTCACAAGCAAGTATTTTTCCTGCTTGTGGCTGAGGCCTGGGTGAGGCATGGTGGAAAGAAGCGAGTGATGAAAGGGAGGACCCAGAGGTGACACTCCTGTGTCCCCCTAGCGGCCAATCGTGGGGAGGTTCCAGGGGTTGAGATTCGGGGGGTTGAGATTTGGAACACTGCCTCAGGCCTGGGTTCTGTACCTGTTACAGGGCCTTGTCCAGAGTTTCCACTCAGAGCTGAGGAACCTGGCCCTATGTGCACGCTATTCTGTTCCAGGAGGTCTAGCCTCCTCCAGGGCACTGGCTTATGAGAGACCTTTGTGATGACCAGACCATCGGGAAACAGTGCTGAACCTGGGGCCCAGGCACCCAGCGGACTCTTGAACACCCAGTCTGGCCTTCTTCCCCCACCACCTCCCTCTCGCCCAGTTAGCTTTCCTCCTGGCAGCTCCTTCGTCAGCTCCATCCCAGTCAACCATTCTCAAGCGCCACACTCACCGAAGGCTGGGTTTCCTGGCTAGATGCTGGGATGGGGGTATTCGACAGCAGACTTTAAGGAATGTGTAAGGCAGGGGTCTGCAACCTTTAAGACATAAAGAGCCACTTGGACCCGTTTCCGAAGGAAAAAAAAAACCTGGGAGCCGCAAAACCATTGCGACATTTAAAACAAATATAACATTGCATATATTGTTTCTTACCTTAATGCTATATACCGGATCCTGCAGTTAGCTGTCAATCTGAAGAAAAAAAGGACTTTTTCACTTAACAATGTAAAATATATTTTTGCAAATTAATAGCTAATTAAAATATTTAATTTACCTGGTTAATGGGATTTTTGCTCCTGAACCTCAGTGCACAGTGTCAGCACATCAGGGCTGTAAGACATTACCTTCATTTTCACACAGGCTTGCAAGTTGTCGGAGCCGCGGTAAAGCTTCAAAAGAGCCGCATGAGGCTCTGGAGCCGTAGGTTGCCGACACCTGATGTAAGGGATGGGAAAGCAGACCCTAAACCAAACACTAGGACTCTGTGGGTCAGTGCTGAAGTGGGGCGGAGACGAGGGGCCAAAGGAGGCCTTACTGGGCTCTTGCATTCAAAAATCAATTGCTTAGAGTCCTGGAGCAGCACCAGGGTGTTGTCTGAGACACGTACCATCTCATCAACTCTAGCCACATCTTCCCCCACTTTTTTGTCTATCCCTTGGTATCCAATGTAGTGTCCCCAGCACTTGGTGGGAAGTCACCACACTGCTTCTTGCCCAGGCCCTGGCACCCAGGAGGCACCCAGGTTGTGGAATCGATGGCCTGAAAGGCAAGATCATGGAAGATGCTCTTTTGGGCAAAGGCAGCAGGAAGGACAGCAAAAGGTCCTCTTCTCTTTCCAGGAGGCTAATGGCCCAGCCTTGTCTGTGTTGCTCGCCCTTTGTTTATTCAGGGACACAGAAGTTTTCCTGGCTCATCCAGCTGCTTTCTGAGTCTTCCTAGTGGGGCCGACTGGGCTTACCCCCCTTGCCAGCAGCTGGAATCCCACAGAACAGCTCTAAATCTGCTCCGTACTCTAACTCCCACTCCATGCAGCAGACACTTGTGCCCAGCCAGCCCCAGTGAGGAACCCAGCTCCAAGGGAGAGCCCCCGCCAGAGAAAAGCTCCCTGCAAAGGTACCAGCCTGTGCCCCTACACAGAGCAGCAGGTCCACCTCCTAATGTTGGGCCCTCTTCTCCGCACTTCAGACGTGGCCAGCTCCCTGCCTCACCTGCAGACTCTGATCGGAAGGCTTGGAGACCATCTGAACCAAAGCACCTCTCCTGGTCTAGAACATGATTAAGCTCAGAGACCTACACCCAGCCTCATGTATCTCCTCAGTCACTTACCAGCTGAGTGGTCTTGGGCACGTTCCTTAACGTCTCTGACTTCCTTTCCTTGTCTCTAAATGGGGATTCTAGTCATGTTTTTCATACAGTCCTCATGGGGATTGAGAGTCTATGTCAGGAGAGTGCTTTAACGGGCTCAGCATACTAGTGCTCAGGAAAGGGAACCGTTCCGCCATCATCGTTGCAATTGACAAGGCCTGTTACCTCCGGCAGAACCACCACTGCCTAACCTGTGGCCCTCACCCCCAGCAGCCCTCGCAGAGCTTGTTGCCAGGCACGAGGCCCCCGTGATGGCCACGCCAGCCCTGCGTCAGGCTGTGCTGGCACTCTGAGACCACACACAATTCTGTCTTCTGGGAAGTGGCAATCTCACTGGCAAGATAAAACTAATTCTTGAAGCAATTAGCAAAATATACAAGATAGCTTAAAAGTATTAAACTGATGGGTGCAGACTATAATTGTGCTAATAATCAGAACCATTTGTATGGCATTTTAGCATTTAGCCAGCACTTGGGAATGCATTACCTTATGTAATTCTCAGAACAAACCAGCAAGGTTAAGTATTGTACTGTAATTAGTAGGCGGGGAAACTGAGGCTCATGGAGGTGAATGCTAGTAATGGCATCAGCAGTGAGTAAATGAGAGGACAACTTCAACCTGGTTCTGACTTCAGTTATATGAGGCTTCTGCCTTCTTCAGTTGAGTGGGACGTGTGTGTGTGCCTGGGTGTATGTTTGCATGGATGGGTACTTCTGCAGATTTCATCACTCCTGTCCTTCTTCCACATTTGGCTCCAAGACCGCTATGGCCAGAATATCCTATAGTTCACATTTCATGTCTATTTGTGCTGTGTCCAAAGGCTCTGTTCTGGCCCCCTTTCACAGGTGTGGTGGCCTCTCAGAGATGCTAGGTCTCTGAACTACAAAGCGGACAGGGGATTTGGTAACCCCTGTGGCCCTCACACTGACCTGAGGCCCTCAGAAAATGGAGCAAAGGAGCGGGTAGCTTGGGTGCAGGTCACAGAGCCCTGGAAGGCAGGGCTGCAGCAGCCCCTGGTGGGGCTCCCGGAGAAGCACCGCCATGCTCCCGGGTCCACCCACAGAAAGGGCCATGGCCTGGGGAAGGATGCAGAGAGCAGACTGCAGCAGAAGGCGGCCAGCTCCCTGTGACATGGTGTGATGAAAACTACACATTGGGTTTGAAGTCATATGCCTGGCTCAAGTCCAACCTTTGCTCCCTGGTGGTGCCACCCTGGCCAGGCCCCTTACCTCAGCTCCTCAGTCTCCTTTCTAAAATGTAAACGATAGTAACGCCTACTCCACAGGTTGCTGTCAGTATTAAAATAAATTTTGTCAAGTATTGCTTGTCAGATAGTAGGTGCTCTCAGTGCCACATCATTCCATCTGTGGGCCATAGGCACGTCTGCTTTTCCTTTGAAAGCAATGAAAGCACTTTTATGCCCTCTAAATGCATCGTGACACAAAGCTCCAGACCTCTTGTGCTGATGGATTCATCATGCATGCTGTTGGGGATGTTCAAGTGTCTTGGGGACTAACAGTGCTGTGCTATAGGGTCAGTCATCCTTCAGGGATGCTTCCCATCCTCCCGTGTATCCAGCATGGTTGTACTGAATGCCATGCTGTGATGCCAAATTTCCCAGCACAAGGGTAGCCTCTGGCTTCTCCCTTCCATCCCTGGGCACATGGGGATGCAGGTGGCTTGTTCGATGTGGGGACGGCATGCAGAGATTAGCCTGAGTGACTGATTCATTTAGACCCAGTGGAGGCCAGATACCCACTGGGTCCTTTCACAGCGACCCTCAGAGTGGTACCAACAGCGGCCTCTCTTAGCACCTCCACACGGTGCCTGCCTCACCTGCCTCTCAGGGTGCCCCCACAGTCCAGGGCATGACTGAGGCTTGGGCTGACATTTATGTATTTGTGTTTGCATAAACCCCCCTCAATCAACACAGGATTTGAATCCAGTAATAGAACTAAACCCTAACTATGTGTGATGTGTTCATGTGTGCACAAAGCCAAGGCTGAGCTCCAGATCACTGCTCATAAGTACAGGGTGAGCCACAGGTGAGCCACACGTATAACTTCAAATGACATTATAAGTGAAACCCGATGAAATTGATTTAATGTTTTATTTAAATCAAAACATCAAAATATTATCAACATGTAATCAATATAAAATTATTAATGAAAATTTTTTGATATTTTTCATTCCAAGTATTGAAGTTCCATATGTATTCTCCAAATAATTTCATTGGAAATACCATCTGCACTTTATGGACTTCATAAAATTTACAGCTGAAAAGCAGATTCACATACCAGCATTTCCCAACCACACTGCCAAGTTTTCCAATAACTGATACAAATAATAGTGTTTAAATGCAAATTAAACATTAAATAAAATTTAAAATTTAATTCCTTAGTTATACTTATTCCTATTTCAAGTACTCAACAGCCACATGTGACCAGTGGTTACCGAACTGGACAATGCAGGGCCAGATGGTAAAACAGCAGAGGGATCAGGCACGCCTTTGTGAGAGGGAGCACTCTGCCAGTGGGAGAACACCATTTGTAAGCAAAGTCCTTGCTGACAGGTACAGGAGTCAACATTTCCAGTTGGGCTGATGATGGACAGGACACAGGACCAACCCTCCAGCAGCCCGTGGAGTTTCTGTGGCCTCATCCGAGGACAGGCCAGTGCAGTGTGAGAGGCATGGGCAGGGGAGAGCAAAGTCATGTGCTCAGAGGAGGATCTGACTTCTTTGGGGTGCCCCATGGAAATGCAGGCGTCTGGACTTTACTCAGTGCTCAGTGAGGGATCCCTGCTTCTTGCTGCTCTGGCACCTGCCCTGGGCTAATAAAGCAGGTGAACCAGTACTTGTACCGGTTCGCAGTCTGTACCTGAGGAGCGCTTTCCCACATGGCTTCCACCTGGTGATCCCACATTTCAACCTTCCCGCCATCTGTGCCACCTGCCAATGACTGCTTTGCTACCCCTCAACGCTGGGCCAATGAAAAGCACCACTACCACCCCTGGCAGCCACGTCCTCGGCCACAGGCCAGCACAGTGACCATCACACTGGACATGCACTTGTATTCTCGGGATTCCGATACTTCAGCAGGGTGGGAAGGCCAGCCGGTATCTCTAGATAAACAGGTGCAGACAGCGGAGCCCCTGCACCTGTTTGTGCTAATGGAGTGGGCAGCCCTGCCTGCACAGGCCTAGGGTCTGGGGTCCCAGACCCTGGGCTAAGGTCAGCTCTGTGCCTAGGATCTTCATCTGCAGGCCCTGTGCTGTCCCAGTGGGGGGTGCACCTCCAGCAACCATGTGCAGCCCTATGAGGACCACCCCACCATGGCGAGAGCACAGAGCAGCTGTGGGAATGAGCAAAGCCAGCTGGCTCCAGACCCCACTGAGCAGCCTCCTGAGAACCTTCCACATCAACTCAACAGGGAGAAGGAAGCTCCGAGGGAACCCCCGCCCCACCCTGGGGTCTGAAGCCCAAAGGAAGCCAGCTGCAGCCGCTCTTTGGGAGCACTCAGGACGTGGCCCTCCACTGCCGGCCCATGTCCTCAATCGTGTCCCGGAGCATCACCGTCCAGTCGTCACTCTTCCGCATCGGGGTGCAGCGCGTCTCCTTTAACTCCAGGGCTAGGATCTCCGCCGGAGTTTCTGGGCTCAGTCCAGCAGCCACGACAGCTTCTGGAAACTTGGTTGCAGAGGCAGGGGCCAGACAACACCGGGGAGGGCTACAGGGGTAGGGCGGGTGGAAACAAATATGTGGGAGACAACAGATAGAGGGACAGGTACGATAAGGGGAGGGGAAGGGGAAGGAACAGAGATGGTTAGGAGGAGGAGTGTGGGACACAGAGGAAAAAGAGAGACAGACTTTAAACTTGTCTCTACAATGACTGCTGAGCAAATTGCTTTTTCCTGTGGAAGGCCCAGCTCACCCACCAGCTCTCATGTGGGCTGTCCTGGACACCTATCATGTTCCCTCTTCTAAGACCACGGTTCTCAAGGCCCAGTTCCACAGAGCACCCATTATGCTCATTCAAGCCATTTGTTCACATTCCCATGTTCCCTGCTTGGGGAAGAAGAGGGTCCCTGAAAGCCAAAGCTTCCCCCGCTTGCTCAGTGACCCGGTGCCCACGGCCGTACCTGGGGGTCCGCCTGAGCATCTGCTGGTAATGGTAGCTCACGGCCACGGCCGTGTGAGGGCACAGCAAGGACTGGTTCTCTTCCCAGCAGCGGGCCATGGTCTGCAGGATGGTCTCATCTGACACTGACTCAGATGTCACTGCCACTGAAAGCTGATGGTCCCAGGGGCGTGGTAATCAAGGTTAGGGAAAGCAGGAAGAAAGGTGACAAAAAAAAAAAAAAAAAAAAAAAAAAAAAACCACACTAGCCGAAACCGGTTTGGCTCAATGGATAGAGCTTGGGGACTGAAGGGTCCCGGGTTCGATTCCGGTCAAGGGCATGTACCTTGGTTGCAGGCATATCCCCAGTGGGGGGTGTGCGAGAGGCAGCTGATCGATGACTCTCTCATCGATCTTTCTAACTCTCTATCTCTCTCACTTCCTCTCTGTACAAAATCAATAAAATATATTTCAAAAAAAAACAACAACAAAAACACACACTAAATGACAAGAGTTTCAGTCCAGATGGAATGGCTTAGATTCAGCTCAGAGGAAAATCCGTTTTCCCACATCTCCCAGTTGTAAGCTGACTCACTCAACTTGAAGAAAGGATGCATTTGACTTCCAGGCCAATAAACTTAGGATTTGGCTTATGAATCAGCAAATATAGAGTCTGGTTCAATAACCTTAAGCACACAGAACTTAAGGGCATCCAAACACTCTGTGTTGTGTGGTTGGTGCCCTGGCCCTGTGGGCACAAGACCCCTTCCTGTATGTTTCCACCTGGCTCAGCAGCAGCTCCTCTGGGAAACCTCCCCACCACCCCAGGCAGAGAACAACCCCCTTCTTGGTGTCCCCTGGTGGATGGCTTATTTGATCTTTCTCTGAAAAGTTATTGCAGGCCTACGATGTGCCAAACATCCTGTATACACTCGATGGCAACAGAAACCAAAGGGTGTTATAAACTTCTCCCATTAGGGCTCATGGAAGACAATGAGTGCATTTTATTTGTATTGTTATCTCCAGCACCACGCACAGCTCTGGCTCATAATATATATGGAATGAATGAATGAATGCTATTCTAGCAATGAAGTGTCTTCTGCATGCATAGACAGGGAGAGAACAAAGAACTGGTGGATACTGTGTCTGTGCTCCTGCAGCACCTCATTCACATGAGGAGAAGGAAAGTGGAGGTCAAAACCAGCCATTAACCTAACAAGCTGATCTGTGCTTGTGTTACGGTCTGAATGTGTGCCATACCAATTTCATATGCTAAAAATGTGATGGCATTAGGGGTGGGCTTTTGGGAGGTATTTAGGTCATGAGGTTAAAGTCCCCAGGAATGGAATTAGTGCCTTGATAAAAAGAGGGCAGAGATCTGGCTAAGTCTCTTTTCTCCTGTGTGAGGGTACAAGGCACCACATGCAACCTTGCAGAAGGCTCAGCAGAACCCATCTATGCTGACCTCAGACTTTCAGCCTCTCCCCATAACTGTGAGAAATGAATTCGCTTTGTTTATAAGCCACACAGTCCATGGCACTTTGATATAGCAGCTCAAACTGATTAAGACAGGTTACATCGAACGCAGCACAGATTCCGAAGAAGGAAATTCCACATGGGTGGCTAAGCCCAGAGAACTGTTTCTAGTTCTGGGACCAACCCTTTAAGATGGACAGTGACCACTCAAAACTATGTCTACATAAGACATAGCTTCCACTCAACACGAACTGTGCAATGCTTGAACTGGTATGAGGTGGTGAGGCCCTGGTCCCTGGGGACAGAGTGCAGATGACCACTTGGTGGGAATGTGGTAGAGAAAACTAAACGCAGCTTCAACATACAAAATCTTATTTTTTTATATTAAATAAGTGAACATCACCAAGGTGGCATTAAAATGAAAGCAATCACTCCCAACTAGATTCCTTTCACTCTGAGGAGATAAAATTGCACCTCCTTTTAAAATAAAGTGAACATGCTCTAACTGGTTTGGCCCAGTGGATAGTGTTGGCCTGTGGGCTGAAGGGTTCCACATTCGATTCTGGTCAAGGGCATGTATCTTGGTTGTGGGCACATCCCCAGTGGGGAATCGATGTTTCTCTCATATCGATTTCTCTCTATCCCTTTCCCAATCCCTTCCTCTCTGTAAAAAATCAATAAAATATATTTTTAAAATAAATAAAATAAAATAAAGCTAACAGGACAGTGGTCTCTGCTCATACTAGATGGACAAAGTGACTTCCAGTTGAGACTACTGGAAATTATCAATAAAAATTAAAATAGTAACAATTAATATATCAAGCCCTATATTGCCTAGCAGTATTCAAAATATTTCATATTATTTGTCTTAAATCTTTAAGGCTGTAGCATAGGCATTCTTATCATCCCCAATATGCAGGTAAGAAAATGGAGGCACTGAGTTTGAAAAACTGAGTCCTGTCTGACTCTAAGCCAGCACTCTCCACTGCCTCTCCACATTCAATAAACACATCCATATAAAGTGCCTGCAAAGTGCCAGGCTCAGAGCAGGTGTTCAAGAAACAGGTCTCCATCCCTTGAACAGATTTTCAAACCCCAAGTTTTAGTTGTGTCTTGGGGCTGCACCCTTTCCTTTCTCTGTGGTGTGGGTAGTTCCTGACCTTGCTTTGCAGTTCCTCAGGCAGCCTCACATTCTGGGTCCTTTCAAACTGCTCCATGAGGCCTCTTGTCATCTGGCAGTCAGAACCAGAGAGCAGCCAGAAAATCCGCTCCATGTTGTAGGGCACCTGCACAGAAGGAGGAGCCGGGGGCGGGGGATTACTCTGACCTCAGCCCTGTCCAGCCCACCAGCCCAACACCTGACTGCATGCTTCCCCACAGGCCCCACCTGGATGTCCATAGCTGATGCAAAGGTTGGCTTGACAGCCTCAGACAGAGAGAAGTCTCCTTGCTGAACAGCCCTATGAATGATATCATTGCAGTTCACTGCTGCGACCAGGTGGATGGGCAGACCCATCTTCTGAGCGATGCACCCAGCTTAAGACAAGAGAGGAGAACAACCACGGCTTCTCAGACACAACTTCAAGAGCACACACAAAACAAAAAATTGTAAATTGTACTTTATCAAAATTATGAAACTTCTGGGGGTTTTTTGTTGAAGTTTTTATGCTTCAAAGGACACTATTAAGAAAATGAAAAGACAACCCTGAATGGAAAAGCTATTTGCAAATCATACATCTTATAAGAGACTTATGTCCAGAACGTATAAACACTTACAACCCAACAATAAAAATAAAAATGATTCAATTTAAGAATGAGAAAAGGACTTAAATAGACATTTCTCCAAAGATATATAAAAGTCGCTCAATATCACATCATCAGGAAAAGTGCAAAACAACACTAAAATGACATACTACTTCATACCACTAGGATGGCTAGAATAGAACAAAACAGATAATTCCATGTCTTACTCAGGACGTGAATTAACTGGAACCCTCATATACTGCTAGTGAGAGTGTGAAATGGTGTAGCCACTCTGGAAAACAGTCTCAAAAAACTAAGCATAGAGTTACCACATGACCCAAAAATTCACTCCTAGGTATAATACTCAAGATAAATGAACACAAATTTACACAAAAACTTTTACATAACTGTTCATAGGAGCATTATTCATAATAGCTAAAAAAATAAATAAAACAACCCAAAAGTCCAATTGATAAATGAATAAACAAAATTGTGATCTATCCATACAGTGGGGTATTATCCTATATAATAAAAGCCTAATATGCAAATTGTCCCCTTGACTGGGAGTTCGATTGTGAGTTCCAACGTTCACTATGACGTGCACTGACTACCAGGGGGTGGCATGGAACATGGTGGGCATCGGCGATGCAGCATTGGCATCAGGCAGCACTGGAGGCGATGCTGGCCCTGACGAGAGCCGGACCACAGCGAGATGGTGAAGCAGGTGAGTGGGCGGCTCCAGGCCAAGGGGGATGTAAGCGAGGCCCGATCACCCCACTGATTGCTCCACAGATTGCAACCAGCAGCCAGCAGACCCTAATCATCCAATCAGGGCTGGGCCCTGGGCTGGGACAGGGAACTGGGGGTGTGTGGCAGCGACCAACCTCCCAAGATGCCTGGCTGGGGAGGGGGAGGGCTGTGACCTCTCGCCAGCTACCTGGAGGTGGAATGATGGGGACAGAGGTGCAGTGAGAATGTGGGGTGTCCGCCAAGCTCACTCTCCCCCAGGACACTAGGGCTTGCACACTGTGGAAGCCCCCAGGCCCAGGTGTCGGGCACTTGCCAGGAGCCCACCCCGCACCCGTGCAGCCTCTTCCAGGTAAGCTGGGCTGCACTCACCGCATCTCTGCATGGGAACTCAGGTGCCGTGACGCAGGCTGGGGGAGCAGGGCTGGGGGCCCAGAGGTCAGCTTGGACCTGCCCTTCCCCACAGATGCTCACATTTCGATCACCAACCAGATCTAGGGACCACACTGTGCATGAATTTCATGCACCAGGCCTCTAGTTTAGACATAAAAAGAAATGAAGTACTGATTGATGTATCAACACAGAGGAACCTTGGAGACATTATACTAAGTAAAAGAAGACAGACACCAAAGGCCACATATTGTGTAACTTCACTTATATAAAATTTGAAGAATAGGCCAATAGAGATGAATAGACCAACAGTTGCTAGAGCTGGGAGAAAAGGGGCTAGGGAGTGACTATTTATAGGACAGGGTTTCCTTTTAGGGTGATGAAATGTTCTAAAATTGATACTGTAATACTAATGGTTGTATAAATCTTTAAATATACTAAAAGCTATTGAATAATATACTTTAAATCAGTGAGTTGTACGGTACCAGTATGTGACTCACACAGCAATAAGATGTTACCAAAAAAAAAGAGAAGGGAAGAGAAAGAGGAGAATGCCCTGCCCCCCAACCCTCCGCCCCGCACACACACCCCAGGCACTGACACCCTCACTACCATTTGCAGAAAAGAAAATGGAGGTTCTGGGAGCCTCCAAAACCTGCTGAGTGGCAGAGTGAAGATTCAAACTAGGCCTAAGCCAGACCCATGTGCTTGTGCTCAGACATCCTCCTAGAGCAGCGCCTCCAGGTGCAGGGAGCAACAGCGCCCTGGGCCCCCTCACAGCAGTCCTGTCTCCAAGAGACAGACAGGGGATTCCTCACCCTGAGAGACAGTGAGCCCCCATAGCAGCGTAGCTTAGGAAGGTTCTATTCAGGAGGGGAAAAGTAGGTTTACAGTTGTGAATATGCGAAACAGATTTTACTCTTGTATTATCTATTACTTATTGTATTATTTGTATTACAGCTGTTCACCTACTTTTGCCCACCCCTGTATACATCTGCAAATGGTTTGTCTCTGGTGAGTAGTTAAGAAGTTAGGGTAGCTACCCACCTCAATGTCAATGTCATTCTTAATTATGCAAAGTGTTTTCACATTCTTATTTAATTTGCTACTCATGAAAATGCCATGATATACTTCCGTGAAAGAAGGGAAACGGAAGATCAGGAGGGTCGAGCAGCTTAAGGTAAAGCTGGTTCCTAATGGGTAAGGGGGAGAGAGAAGCACCCTCTGCTAATGTTTATTTTGTGCCAGGCACTGTGGTAGGCACTGGGCACCAGCAGGCTGTGACTGCAGGTGGCTCCATTCGCTGGGGTGAGCGGAAGGGAAGAAGCATGCCGAGCTTCGGCCCATGGGTGGTGAAGAAGGCTGAGGCATCCTTGCCTAACCACTAAGATGCCTGCAGGGTCACCTAAGCCACCCATTGGCACCCGACAGAACCACCAGAGACTGTGATGCCCACAGGAAGTAGCCCAGCAAGCAGGCGAGGACATGAGCACTGGAACAGCCTGGCCCCAGCACTGACACTGCCACGGACCCATGTGGAAGCAGGGACGAGCCAACTAACCTCTGTGCCTGGTGTCAACACAAAACAGAAGTAACAGTATCATCCTTCTCATGGGCACACGTGGATATTAAATGAGTTAATACTTAAAAGGCACTTACAGCAATGCCTGCTAAAAAAGCTGGTGCCTAATGTTAATTATTATTGAAAATGATTTTAGTATCATGCAGCTGTACAAAGGTCATGTGCACACAAACCAATCTCACCATCCTCACAGCTGTCCTGAAACATGAGTGACCTGTTGTCCCTTTCATATCTGAGAAGCCAGGTCTGAGAGGCCACCCATGGCTGTTCAACTAGCAAAGGACTGATCAACCAGAACCCAAGTCTGGAACTCCCCTGACCCTCCCAGCAGTGTTTTCAGAGGGGCAGCCCAGTGCCAGTGCCCTCCAGCAGGCAACACCGAGGCAGGAGGAAAGCCCACATTTCTGGAAGAGGACACCACGAGCCAGTATGCTGGCTGAACCTTGACTTCATCTCCCCACACTGCCAAGTTTGGGCATCAGATCAGGTGACCAGAGGATGTCAGGGTCAACCTTTCACTCTTCCTCTGCAGCAAGTGCTGAGGTCCCTCAGGGCGTTGGGGGAAGTGTTTTGGAAGCTCCTTCTGCAGTTTCCCATCCCCTTCAGAGCCAGGACTCAATCTTTCTTAGGGCTGCAGGCAAAGGGCACTTGAAAGGGGTGGGGCCACAGATGATTTCTGCAAAGCCCATTTGTGCCCAGGGTCTCCTTACCAGCAAGGTTACCAGCAGCCCCTGTAGGCACAACCACCTCCACAGTGGGGAGCGGGTGCATATCTAAGGATGGCACGCACTGGAAGTAAGCAAAGAAGTGGTGAGCCATTTGCACGAGGACCCGGGACCAGTTGATTGAATTCAGACTCATCAGATTGTGCTTCTTGACAAAAGCCACATCAGCAAACACAGCCTTGATAGGTTCATCAAGCTCATCGCTGTTTCCCTCCACTGTTGGGAGAGAGGAGAGAGTAACTGTCAGGAGCGCAGAGCACCCCAGGTAATCAGCACTGCCCACAGGCTGAGGCTACCAGCTGGAACTTTGGCTCGGTCTTGGTTTCTCTACTCTAATGTGCCTTGGTCTGGCTTTCTACACTCAAAATTAAGCTCCTCGAGGCTAGAAATCATGTCTCATGTTCATGTGGTCATAGTTTTGATTCTACCATTATATAAACTGAGATATAAAATACCAACCTCTGGAATACTGGGGAAAAAAATTCCCATTGGTATTCGTGCCCACCTCCCCTAGGAGAAGAAGGAATGGCTTATCAGATAGTGAGATAGGGACAGGCTGATCCTTTACAGTTCAAAGGGGAAGAGTCACCTTTCCTCCCTCCCTCGTCCAGATCACAGGTGGGTGGTCTGCTCTCTGCTCCTACTTGGTAGGTAAGCTGGCATGGGCAGGACTCCTCCCTGAGATGGGTATGTACAGAGGTTAATTTATGGATGACTTATTGGGTGAATATATGAATGAACTGGCTACTAGTCTAACTTGCTTTCTCCAACCCAATAAGGCCAATATTGATCTCATACCTGAAACCTGGGTCTATTTCTCCATTGGATCCTAACTTAAAGGACATTTGGAGAAGTGTCATGGCTTGCACTGAGGTTATTATCAGTCCTACCTCCATCATTGCACCACAGCAGTGAGGTCTGGGGATGACCTAACTAGGTGCAAGGGGAATCTTGCTTCGATTTCAGGAAAAGATCCACTGCTTTTAAAAGCAAGTCACGGGAAGAGAAAGACTTGCTTACCTCACATAGTCATCAAAGGACACAAGAATGTGCCTTAAGATTGGGGAAAGCAGAACAGAGAATGCAAAGAACCTGCATCCCTGAAGAAACTGCTGAGTCATTGAACCAACCAATCAGGAGACTACCCCACCTCTGGACTTCCAGTTACATAAGCTGGAAAACCTTGTTCAAGCTGGTCTGAGTTATATTTCCTATTGCTTTCCACCAAAACATCCCAAATAATATATAACTAGCTCATGCTGATTACTCTGTGCTTAAGAAGAACCATATAAATTAATTACAAGTGTCCAACACATAACAACTTAGGTGACCCACCCCTACTGCCTGAGCTCACCTCTCTAAGATAAAATAAATATTTACTGCTCCCGAACTACACATATTCTCCTGGAAACCAAATCGGCAGACTCTAGAAAGAAAAGAACTTGAACTGTGGTGTCTAGAAACAAAAACTAATTTAAATTCTGCTGCCTTACATCATTAAAGCTCAGAGCATGTACACACAGAAATGCCCCTTTGGCTCCAGCAGTGACACTTTCTGCCTCTCTTCTGCAAGGGGCACCTTCTCCAACTCACACCAGGAATGAGCTTCCATGCACATCCTCAGGGAAAAGCCTTCCAGCATCTGTACAAAGTGAGGGGAAGCAGATGACAGGACAGGGGTTCAAAAAGCTCTTCTCCTCTTTGCTTTGATTCTAGGAAAAGATGGTCCTAGTTCTACAACTAGCAATTTTGGTACTTGGGGTACAACAGGGACCCTTGAGAATCTGGATTTTGTGCACTAAAATCTTGCAATGACTGCAGGAAAAATGCAGCTAAATATGGGCAATCACCAAAACTAATGTGTAAGATTTTGCCAATATCTGCATTAGCTGAACCATGAACTTCTCACTGACTGTGGATGCCCTTGTTAAAAAGAGAGTGCACCAGGGCTTTTTCCTGGATCTTGAACAAATAGACAGAGGATAGTCATGCTACTCCCATGGGTAAGGTTTGTTTTGCTTTTTAAAATCTTGGTGTTATATAAAAACATCCTTTATGGGATTATGCCAGGAGACCAGGCCAGCTAGAAAAGGAATGTCTTCTTCCACATTTGCTGCTCTGCCAGAGAAGTGACCAAACCAAGCCAGGATGCCGAGGCCGTAATACACAAAACCTAACTGAGACCCCCACGACGGGGCTACCTGGAATCTTGTGGGGTTTGAGATGAAAATAAAAGCTCACCCCCTCTTACTCCACAAAGATCAAACCTATTGGGATTACAAGGCCTGATATTAGAGGAGATGGATTTGTGTCTTTTTCAAAATGCTAGTTTGTGAAGGGAAAAAAGAAGAAGAAAAAAAACACACCAAAATGCTAGTTTGTGATGTGGCTTCAGGACATCATCTACTGAACGTCCTGAATGCATGCAGAAGAGTGGCTGCCTGCTTTAAATCTCAGGCCTGCTAACCAAGTGCATGGCTTACGAGTAGTTATTTCCATACTATAAGGAGGACATAAGTAATCCACAAGTAATAGCGCTTTCTTTTAAAATAATTATTTAACACAGTTTTGTCCTCTAAACTTCAGTGTCCTGGGGAGAGGAAGACCCCCGGCCACCAGCTCGGGGTTGGCTCTGGGTTGCTGCACACACACGGCCGGGTGGCACTGGCAGGCTGCACGGAGGTGGTACTCTTGAGGGTGTGATTTTAAACCTGCGCTTCAGAGCCTGACTGTGAATGTGGCCTTATGCACCTGTCACCTCCAACAGTTTATGAAACTGTAGCCAAGAGCCTGCCCAGAGCTAAGCCAAATCATAGTACTAACCTCAAAAGATAACTGATCCAGGAAGGAAGGGAGGGAGGCAGAGGAAGGATGGTCTGCTAGTGAACAACCAGCTTTGGTCCAGCCCATCTTCCCAAACAGGCCACGGCCCTGGAGCCCGCCCCAGCACTCCCCTCCAAACACATGGACGTTCTCCTCCAGCACGGTGGTCATCTGCCGCTCCTGGATCTTTGTGCAGTGACCCTGGGGCAGGAGAACAATAATGCCCACGTTCTTTGCTTCTCGAACACTCTCAATGGCAGCACTCCCCGTGTCTCCAGAAGTTCCTGGATGGGAAGGGAAAGAACCCCCTTTAGAATAAGGGAGATAAAAGAGGGGGAAATGCCCCTAATGAGACAACATCCAGCATCCATATCAAAGGGTAGCAAACCATGAACCACCAAGAGACCCATGGAGAGAATTCAAAGCATCTGTGGACTTAAACCATATAATCTTATGAAGTCTATATCTTTATTTTTATTTTTTTTAAATATATTTTATTGATTTTTTACAGAGAGGAGGAGAGAGGGATAGAGAGCTAGAAACGTCGATGAGAGAGAAACATCGACCAGCTGCCTCTTGCACACCCCCTACCGGGGATGTGCCCACAACCAATGTACATGCCCTTGACCGGAATCGAACCTGGGACCTTTCAGTCCGCAGACCGACACTCTACCACTGAGCCAAACCGGTTTCGGCAAAAGAAGTCTATATCTTTAAAAACATCCTTTTGAGAAGATTCCATAGCCTCCACCAGACCGTGAAAGGGGAGGTTGAGAACCCTGCTTTAGAAGACCCGTGACACACACCCTGAGAGACAGCACGGACACGTGGTGGGTGGATACCGGTAAGCTGGGGCACTCGGGGCTGCAGGGCTCACACGGACACGCACCTACAACCACAGTGACGTGCTTCCCCCTCTTCTGCAGGAAGTACTGCAGGAACTGTGCCGTGCAGCTCAGGGACAGGTCCTTAAACGCATACGTGGCTCCATGCCACAGCTCCAGCACGTTCAGCCCATCCCGCAGCCTGGACAGATGGACCACGTCTCTGTGGCGGAAGCTGCGGAAGGCCCGCTGGATCAGACCTGCAGGCACAGCAGGCACAGAGCATTGTTATGCCTTCCCTCCAGTCTCTCTCAGTCTCTTCACACTTTTAATTTGAAGTTTTTATCTCCGCTACAAGATAAAAAGAGCAGAAATTTTTATCCTAAACAACACCACACATGAATATAATTGTGTATTCTAAAGAAAGTCTGGAAAGGCAGGCACCACACTGCTGACAGAGCCCCTGTAGGATCCCCCAGAGAGCAGAGATGGTAGTGCAAGACTTTCATTTTCTATTTTATAAACATCTTCACCATTTGGATTTCTTGTGAATGTATTCCGATAGAACATTCAATTAAAGTTATGTGACAAACAAATCAATGTCTCATCTCTTTCCATTTTTCTTCCTAAAGAAAGCACTCTGTTTGCTGCATTATTAAACCACACTGGGAAGCCAGAACTTTGGGAGGCTGTTCATACAAGCCCACCTGAGGCAAGGCAGTCTGAACACATCCGAGTTTCACTGGCAAACCGATCACCTGGGATCTTAAAATGCAGACTCTGGTTCGGCAGGTCTGAGGGAATCTGAGAATTCTAATAAGTGCCCGGGCAATGTTATCGGTGCTGGTTGTCGAACCACCTTCTGAGTGGCCCTCTTCTCCTAAACTCTCAGCATGAGATATGGCTGTCGCACTCCTGGTCCACGGAACAGCAGCACTGGCATTACCTGGACACTGGATAGGAAGGCTCACCCAGACCTCCTGAACCAGAATGTGCATCTCAATGAGCCTGAGGGGAATCCACAGCACTTTACAGTTTGAGACCAGCTGGTCCAAGACACACTGAGTCCCTTCTGGAAATAAAACAGCAAGCTGAGGGTCTGTGTGCCTTATGTACAGGAAAGGAAAATCTCAACATTCAAGCTGTTAGTCTTCAAAAGGTGTTTTAAAAATAATCTAAAGGGAAAGAAATCTCTCTGCAGATTATTTTGGCTGATGGGGAGAGCTGGATATTTCCAATTCTGAAATTCCAAAGTTTGAAAGAAACACGAAATTTGGGGAAATGTGACTAAAGATCTCCTAGGGATGAAGTGATAGATTTTCAACCCCTCGGGGGCCTGGGCTGGCAGAGGTAGGGGAGTGGAAGTGGGATGGGGTGCTCACCATTTAAGTCATCTCTTGGGATGAGCTCCGGGCCAATGAAAAGAGCACACAGCTCCGCGACCAGGCTTGGGTAGGAGAGCGCACTCCACTGACGCAGGGTCTCCCTGCCCAGCTGCGGGAGCTCCTCAGGCATGAAGAGGCCCCCATTGGGCGCATAGCCAGAGAAGAGGGCACCCTCAAAGTCGACGCGGGGGGCCATCCCCCTGGTGCTGACGTACCACATGACCCTGAAGGCCTGCAGAGGAGATAGTCCAGGGGCACATGGTCTCATTCCAGCAACCCATGGGCAAAGCTAAGATGGACACTGTTCCCTCAGCTAGCACCTGGGTCACTACTCATTGGATAAAAATACTGGAGCCCTGCCCCAAGTCTCATGCCAGCTTCATCTGGCACTAAGCAAATCATGAACCCTCCAATCAAAATGAGGAAATTCCATGACTTACTAAGAGGATACCAGAGCATAATGGGAAAGATGGCATGGTCCTCACTGGTGAAGAAGAAAGCAGTGGGTGGGGAAAGATAATAGTAAGAAGAGAGACTGCCATTTGACATCCCTTTTGATAAGGAGAGGACCACCACACTCGGTCACACACCCTTTCGAGAGATGTTTGTGCCCACTTCTGCTCAAAAATAACCACAGTCAACGGTCATGTTACCTATAACCTAGTGGTTCTCAACTCTGATAGTTTGTTACAATCAACTTAGAAGTTAAAAAATATATGTTGACATGAAGCCCTACCTGGGTCAATTCAACTAGAATCTTCAAATGAGAGGCTCCTTATATGAGGCTCCAATGCAGCCAGAGTTAAGAGGAAGGTGACTAACTCACCTAGTCTTCCTGGGACTTTTCTAACTTTAAAACTGAAAGTCCTACATCCCAGGTAACCCCTCAGTACCAGGCAAACGAGGACAGCTGGTCGCCCTTGTTGAAACCAGTGCTCCACCTCTCAGCCTAATCCGAGAAGAGTAGCAGAAGTGCTGTCAGGCTGCCCTTAATACCCTGGCCACAGCCGACGGGCCCGGGGTGGAATCAGAGGTCTCGGACTGCTGGGTGGGTGTCCAAGAGCACCTCAGGCCTCATTTTGGTCACACTGCCACATCAATTGGATTCCCAGATGCCAGGACCAGAGGGGAACCCCTGCCCTCAAAGGGCAAAGCCACCTAAAGCTTCCCATCTAGAAGAAACGGTACAAGCTAGCGTTGGCCCGGGAGGAACTTCGGTTTTCTAGATTGTGGATATGATACCTCTGAGCTCTGGGTGCATCCTATAAGGGCTGCTGTGTGCCACCCCCTTGACATGGCACCCTCTCCAGGGAATCCAACTGATGTGGCAGTATGACCAAAGTGAGGCTGGAGGTATCCTTGGACACCCTCCCAGCCACCCCAAGCAGAGACCTCTGAGTCTGTACAGGGACAGCTAGCCATGCCAAAGTATTAAGGGCAACCCATCAGCACTTCCAACTACCCTTCTCGGATTAGGCTGAGAGGTGGGGCACTGGTTTCAAATACAGACAGAGACAAGTTCAGTTATCCATATCATGAATCTTTGGAAAGTGAAAGTGGATACTGCTAATAGTTATGCCAGGGCAATGGGTATAAGAACTACAGTCTCAGGCAAACTGCAGCTTATGGTATAGGGAGGCATGTCAAAGATATGAAATCAGGGTAACTCCAAAAGTCAACTGCAGCAGGGAAGCAAAGCAAGCCCCATGTTTTACAAAAAGAACCAGGGAAGGGACCCGGGACTAGCAGTGCCTTCAATAAGGGGAGGAGTTTCTGCATCTGTGGCAATGGTTAGTTATGCAAACTGCCCAGGACCCTCCCAGGACCCTGGAATAAGGAGGGAGATCCTGCCTGACCATTTCACAGGACAGACTGAAGGGCGCTGCCAAAGAAGCTGCCGCAGGCAGAGCTGTGTGTGTGTGGGGGGGGGGGGGGGGGGGTAGGGGGGGGGGTAGGGTTGTAGGATTCACGTACATGCACATCCAGAGCTATAAGGACAGGCTACATCATGTCTGGCCACTGGCTCTGCATTTTCTGTTCTTTTCTTTTTTTAAATATATTTTTGATTTCAGAGAGGAAGGGAGATGGAGAGATAGAAACATCAATGATGAGAATCATTGATCAGCTGCCCCTTTCATGCGCCACACTGGGATCAACCCTGCAACCAGGTACATGCAGTGACTGTTCCCAGACCAGGAATTGAACCGTGACCTCCCGGTTCATAGGTCGACACTCAAACCACCGAGCCACACAGGCCAGGCTGGGTTTTGCATTTTCTCAAGGATGTGGACAAATGCAAAGGAACAAAGGAGAGGGCCTGACAGCAGGCTCAGCACATGTCAGTGTTGGGAGCTGGGCTGACCAGCCTGGGGCAGACTATTCTGTCCTATGACCCCAAGGGTAGCACTCTCAGACCACCCGGAGAAAACACATCATTAGGTTCAACGTCTTATAAACCAAACAGAGAAGCCCAGAAGTCGAAGGAGCTGCCACAGGGAGTGATGAAGTTGAGGAAGAAAACCAAGCAAGTCTGTCCCACTGGTGTGTGGGCGCTCCAAGCACAGAGGCAGGACTGGGCTAAGGGGCCTCTGAAGCACAAGATGTTATCCTTGATCCTTGTGACTGATCCTATTCCAGAGTGGAGATGGGCCAGATGAATACAAGGGAAACAGGCTGCCCTGGCTGGGGGGCATTTGTGAAGGGCTCCTCTGAGAGGTGGAGAGGTTTTTCGGAGAAGGGCTGGGGCAGGGCAGAGTGGACCCCAGCAGCAGAACAGGGGCAGATGGCAGGCTGTGTCCCTGGGGTGGAGGCCTCTGCGGGTCACTGGCCTCCAGCTAGCCAGGCCCTGGGCCAGGAAGGCTCTGAAAGGCCTGGGACGGCTCTCTGCCAGCTCGGAGCCACCGCAGACACCCTGCAGGGGGCGCGCGGCTGGAAACCCCAACCTCCCAGGTTCCAGCGGCAGCGCCGGAGCCGGAGGTTGGTTACCGGAGGAGGCGCGCGCGCCGCCGCCCGCGTAAGCTGGGGTGAAAGAAACCTCAAGCAGTTCATTCAAAAGCCCAGAAATACCCATAAACCGACATTCGGGGGAAGGGAGGAGAGGAGGGACAAGGCCGCGGGTGCCGGCCGCTGGCGGGGTGTTAGGGCACCGCCCCGGCGAGAGGGAGCCCCGACGCCCGGGTCGCGGGGCGGCTGGGCCGCCGGCGGCCGCGAGTGGTTACCGGTCCCGGCGGGAGGCTCCGGGCTCCGCTCCGACCCGCACCGCCCGGCGGCCGTGGCCTCGGCTTCGGCTTCCGGAGAAGGACAGAAGGGGACGGAGGCGGGGCGGAGGGCGGAGGGCGGAGGGCGGAGGGCGGAGGAGGGGGAGAGGGGAGGAGGGAAGAGGGGAAGGAGGGAGAGGGCGGGAGGGAGGGCGGAGGGGCGGGGAGAGGGAGAGGGCGACCGGGAATGGTAATGAGTACAGCCATTCCTCACAGGGAAAGTCTATAAGGCACTTTGCTAAGTGCTTTGTTCAGTTTCTTAATCTTCATCGCAGCCTCAGAGATACCACACAATCTCGTTTTTCAGATTAGAAAACTGAGGGCAAGGTGGAAAGGAGAAAGGCCCTTGTCTTGGCTTCATCCTCTCACCTGTGGAATCAGACGCCTGACAGATTCCTTTTTCTCACAGTGGGGCTAGTAAATCAGGAATCCAGAATCCAAGGGGATACGGACACGGTTTTAGCTCGAAAATTCTTTGTCGGAAAACACTTTTTTATTAAGCATAAATCTATTCTAAGGTAAAATGCCTCCGCAATTATTTTTTTTAAAGGCAAAATGCCTTAAAAATGTCCCCCAGACATGCCCAAGTGCCCCTGGATCCTGGGGTACTCCTGGGTCCTGCCCCCTAAGGTAGCAAAGGGAGGAGCTGCATAGGACAGATGTCCTTTATGGCTCATCCCACACCTGGGCTGGTCCTGGTCTCTGCAGCAGGCCCAGCCGGGCACATGGGGAAGGTGGGATGGACATTGCCCTTTGCTTATTTTCCTTTCTTTCTTCTTCTGACTTTCCCTTACACCCAAGGTTTCTGCTCACTCAGGTTACCTGCTCTCCAAACCGTGGCCCACACACAGTGGCCATTTGACATATCCACACAAGGCCATGCACCTGGCATTGAGTGACAGCAATTTGGGTAGGTCTCCCGATTCCAGAAAAAAAAGGTCTGACTGGTCACTGCTCAGCTAATGGATTGTGAGCATGGGAGACACACAGAAGCCAGACAGATGTCCATTCCCAGAGGGGGATATAGTCCAGCCAGGGACTCCCAGATGGTTTTCATCCCTGCATCAGGTGTTACTTAATCACTCAAAGGCCAGGGAAACTGAGGTCATAGGGGGCAGCAGTGCTTTTACGGTGCTCATAACCAACCAGGATGGAGTCTCAGAAACCATCGGGAAACCTGTGCCTTCAACAGAGCTCACCCACCAGCCCCCTGCCAGTTCCAGAGACCTGCAGAACTTCTTCAGGATTCTGAGAGCAGGAAGTTCATCTGCGAATTGTACTGTGACTCCCTGAGAAAGGACAGTAGCAAAAGGCTCTGTACAAGAGGTTTAATTTGCTAGGAAGCCCTGCCCAGGACACTTGGAACACTGCAGCTACAGAAAGTAAACTGCGTGGCCCGTGAGTCCCAAGCAGCAGTGGGAATGTGGAGTTCTCTGACATTCCTACATGGATCAACATTTCTTTTTTATACAATTAAAAACTGCTGTGATCTATTTATTTTGCCTTTTGCCCTTCTGGATTAGAGTGCTTAACTGTCTGTGACTTAGAAGCCAGCAATCTTTGAATCAGAGCCAGGGTCCTTGCAATGCTGTTTCTTCCAAGTGTCCCTACAAAGCTCTCTGACAGGAGGGGAGGCTTCTGCTGGAGTGTGTGCACAGAGGATTTACAGGGTCTCTGAGCACTGGGATGCAGGACTTAGGGACCAGAGCCCTCTCAAGATTTGAGAGCACGTGGGGCCTGGACTGCTGGAGAAGAAAGTGACCTGCCGGAAGTCCTCCAGCCATTTCACAGGCCCCAGGCCCGGACTCAGGCTTCTGCAAGAGTCCAAGCTGGTAAGGACAGCAAGGCAGAGGGAAATGAAGATGACAGTCGAGTCAGGACATTCCTGGTCTCTCTGAGCATTTTGACCTCCTAAATTGATTACCCTTACTGTGCCTGGTGGTTGTTTGAAGAGATGAGGTAATATTTAAGCTTAAGTACTCTCTGATTCACCCTCATATCACTGAGTTCCTAACTCTGTAACCAAGGGCTCCTAATAAATAGTTGTAATTATTAAGCAAAAGCTGACTGGCATATGTCACTGCCTTTTTTTTTTTTTTTTTTTTTTTAGTTTTATTCTTCTTTTTTATAGAAACAGCCAAGTTGATCCTAAAGTTTATATAGAAATGCAAGGGACTCAGAATAGCCAAAGCAATCTTGAAAAAGAAGAATAAAGTTGGAAGACTTATACTTCCTGGGTTTAAGACCTAGTACAAAGCTACTGTAATCAAGACAGTGTGATACTTGTGTAAGAATAGACATATAGACATACAGACTAATGGAATAGAATGGAGAGTTCAGAAAGTCAACTAATTTTTAACAAGTGTGCCCAGGCCATTTTATGGGAAAAGAATAGGTTTTCAATAAATGATGGTGAGACAACTGGACATACACATGTATGACTGAATTTGGATCGCTACCCCACACCATATGCAAAAATTAGATTAAGATGGATCAAAGACCTAAATGTAAAAACTAAAACACTTGAAGAAAATATAGGTATAAATCTTCATGAGCTTAGTAGGCTACAGTTTCATAGATATGACAACAAAATCACATGCAACGAAAGAAAAAATAGATTATTTGTATTTCATAAAATTTAAAAACTTTTTACTAGATGAAAGAAGTAAAAACATATATGCATAACCCATGGACGCAGACAACAGTGTGGTGATGGCCAGAGAGAAGTGAGGGTGGGCGCGGGGTCTGAGTGGGGGCTGGCAAAGGGGAAGGGGAAAATGGGGATAGCTATATTAGTCAACAATAAAATAAAGTTAAAATATTAACAACTTTTGTACACTGAAGTACACTATAAAGAAAGCAAAAAGACAACCTAAAAATGGGAGAAAATATTTGCAAATCACATATCTGATAAAAGTCAAGTATCCAGAATATATAAAAAACTCTTACAACTCAGTAATAAAAAGACAACGTAATTTTTGTTGTTGTTGTTAATCCTCACCCAAGGGTATTCTTTCTTTCTTTCTTTCTTTCTTTCTTTCTTTTTTTTTTTTTTTAAAGAGAAAGTAGAAAGGAGAGAGGATGAAAGAGAAAAGAGAGAGAGAGAGATCAATGTGAGAGAGATACATCAATTGGTTGCCTCTCCTGTGTGTCCCTACAGGGACCAGGGGTTGAACATGCCTTTGACTGGAATTGAACCCACAACCTTTCAGTAAGGGGGCCAATGCTCTAACGATTGGGAAACACAGGCCAAGGTGACAACTTTATTTAAAAGTGGACAAAGGATTAAATAGACATCTCCAAACAAGATGTGCAAGTGGCCAATAAGCACTTTAAAAAAGGCTTAACATCCTTAGTCATTAGGGAAATGCAAATTGAAATTGTAAGATACCCCTTCACACTCACTAGGATGGCTAGAATAAAAAAGACACATAACAAGTGTTGGTGAGGATGTTCAGTAATGGAACCCTCACACATACACTGAGACTCATTGAGATTGGGAATGTAAACTAGTCAGCCACGTTGGAAGACACTTTATCAGTTCCCCAGATGCTAAACAGTTTTACTGATAACACAACAATTCTTTTCCTAGGTGTGTACCCAAAAGAACTGAAAATATATCTTTAAATGAAACCTTGTATACAAATGTTCATAGCAGCGTATTCATAATTGCCAAAAAGTGAGAAAAAAACAAATGTCCATCAACTAACGAATGGATACACAAAATCCAGTAGACTCATACAATGGAATATTATTCAGCCATAAAAGGAACACTGGAGCATGGGTGAACAGATTATGACATGGATAAACATACTAGTACTATGACATGGATGAACTTTGAAAACATTATGCTGAGTGAAAGAAAGCAAAAACAAAAGCCCACATATCATTTTATTCTACTTACACAAAATATAGAGAATAGGCAAATCTGTAGTGACGGAAAGTAGATTAGTGTTTGCAAGGAACCAGATGAAAGGGAAATGAGAAGTCTTCTAAGGAGGATGGGATTTCTCTTATGGATAATTAAAATGTTCTAGGATTGGTGCTGGTGGTTGCACAGATTTGTAATATACTAAAAATACTGAATTGTACACTTTAAAGGTGATTTTTATGTTCATTGAATTAATAAAAAAATTGCAACAACAAAAAAATAGAACAAATGATTGGCCAGGAGCCAGGGCACATTATCCAAACAGCTGCCCAGAGAGGAAAGCTCTGATGGCCTGAAGGGCAGACTGAATCCTGGGAAGGAGCAGGTGCTACCACTGGAGGCACAAAGCAATCAGATAATGGTTTTAATTCAGACACAATCCAATTCATCAGTAAACAACTTTAGAAATAATGTATAACATTTCAGGAAAGAACAATCAAGCATTTCATTGCTGGAAGCTTCTTTATATGTATTAATTATGCACTCTTTATTTGGAATAGCAGTGAATGGTACATAATTAATACAAATCAATGATACCTTTTAACATTCTGATATCTGGTTTGCTCAATAAGTTTTGAGAAAGCTGCAGTATACATTTGAGAAGGGTACAAATAGTTCTGTAGATATTGGGACTTCAGTCCCATCTGAGCAGAGCATGGGAAGAAGCTTGTGGTAAGGATTGGATGCTGATTCTCAGTCATGTTTTCCCTTCTCCTGCCCATGCTGAGTGTTGCGCTGTATGCATGAAAGCCTCTGTGCCAAGTTGAAAGGTGCTTTTGTTTATGCAAATAGGAAAATATGCAACCCAATTATTTCCACTAAAGCTGCCATAAGGGAAAGGCCAGACTCATGTTCCACTGTCTTGAGGCCATGCTTCAGACTGACCCTCTGTGTTCTGCATATTTCTCCGGAGTGGAGTGGTAATAACTGGCCGCTGCTTGTGTGGTTCAGAAGTCCTGGGTGTCATTGCCTGTCAGGATATTCGGTCTTGGGCTGACCTTGTGTGAACTTGGACATGGTACATCCCTGGAGCAGACTCTCACTTGTTCTGAAAGATGACCTGGCTCCATACTGCCAACAAGTGCTGGACTTTCCCTTCACTTCCACCCTCTCAGGGGATTCATATTTACTACAAATCTTCACACGTATTGACACACTTTTTTTCCTCCTAGTAACCACATCAGGAATCTTTTTAATCATCATTTTCAATTTTCAAGAGATGAGACTAAGCAAGATCATGACCTTCCTAAGGGCACACCATTACTAAACAGCACAGCTAGGATTCAAACCCAGGCCTACCAATTCCCTACCAATAATTGTAAGTTGTTTGAAACTTGGAAAAATATTTCCATTGATTTTGTGAAAAGCTGGAAAACGTGGCAATGGAACAGCTGGGTTACAAACACCCTGTGACAGGTGCTGTTAGCTGCATTACTGACACCCACTCCCACCTTATCCCCTGGTATCAGACTCTAAGGTAGTCTGGGGTGGCAAGGCATGCAGCTAGAAATCTCACATGAACCTTCAAACTTCTTTGCTTTGAGGAGTGCTAAGTAGCCAAGTTCTGGCCAATTGTATAAGGTAAAGATTCTAAGATTGCTTTTACAAGGAACAGCCTCAGCCTGTGCAGCTGAGACAAATTTGTTGTCAGAAACTGAAGAGTCTCAGAGGTTGCCTTGCTTGCAATCTAACAAGTTAGCCTTTCATAGTTTATAGACTGTATATATACTGCCAGGAGGCAGGAGGCGCTCTGAGTCAGAGAACGCAGGTTCCTCTATCCCAGGTGGAGGACACAGTGAGAACCAGATGCTACCTGCCCATTGGGTTTGCATCACAGTAAAGCAATCCCAAAATTAGGAGGCTCATAAGCTATTTGCCCCTTGAGATTACTCATTACTCAAGTCTCCTTCAGGAAAGAGAGGGAAGGCATCATTATATTATAAACTTGGAGAGTAAGAAATGTCTCCAGGATGGAGAAGGAGAGTGTTCTAACTCTTCAAATCCCCCTGGAGGTTCTCTACTTTTAGGGAGATACTCTCTCAGTTTCCAAAGATTTTCTATTGAAATGTGCCTTTTCTCAGAAAGACTGATCCACGCAAAAATGAAATATTCTCGGAGAATTTTCTTTCAACACCAAGGGCTCAGCAGCCCATCTCACACAGCAAAGAAAGCCCCAGACTGAGGCTGGAGGAACAAAAACAGAAAGGGCCTAGGACCTTGAAAAGCTGAACTGGTCTGGCTCCTTGTTCATACCTTGCTTCCCCTGGGCTCCCTTGCTAGGATCCAGACAATATTCTAATGGCAAAGAGAAGGGGAAAAAAAGTGGGTTGGGGAGAGACAATCATTAAAAAAAAAAACAGAGTATGGCAAGAAGTGCCTATTTCATTTTCAATGCAACATGCCCTCCTCTGGCTCCTCATTTTCTCCCACTCTCCCTGGCTCAGTAAACAGCTCCTCTATCAGCTCATTGCTCATGCTTCCAAGTTGGCATTTTTTATTTTTCCCCTCTCTCCATACTCAGTTCTTCAGCAAGCCATGAATTGTACCCCAAAAGTATATCTCCTTCCCACCATGTGACCTTCCCATAAACCTCACCTCCTCCCTATCACTCTCCCTACTGCACATGTGCCAAACACAAGGCCCGCGGGCCAAATCCAGCCCGCCAGGCCTTGCTATGTGGCCCGCACCGCGCTGTCATCACTGCACTCCGCTGTCAGTTTATGACATTGTCAGTTTATGACTGTTCAGTAAACCATTCGGCCCGCGATTTAGGCTGGATTTTAGATTTTGGCCCCTTCTCTGATTGAGTTCGACACCCCTACCCTACTGCCCACCACCCACCACCATCCTCCCATTTTCCAGTTCAAGAGCAGAGGTTCTCTCATTGAGACACCTGGTCCTTTTGACAGCTGGAGAAGGATGGGGCACTACAGGACAGTACTTCCCTACAAGGAGGAACTAGCTCCAGGTAGGGGGCGTGCCCTTCACCCCTTTGAGCTGTGTGGGTGGTTGGGAACATCCCTAGCCTTTCTGCCTGGAGGGAACAGGCGCTAGAAGCAGGTGGGCAGAATGCATACTGCACATGCCTGTGCTTCTGCAGGCCAGTCTAACCTGCACCAGGAACAAGAAGCAGGTGTGGAAGAGGCTGAAGGTCCCAGGTGCTGGCTCTTCTATTACGAGGCAGATGCCTAATTAAAAACACCAGCCTATTCAAATTCAGGCATTTTTCTAAAGGCTGGGCTGGAAAAAGACAGATATTTTGCAATGCCAGAGTGGGGCCAGTCGGCTTGATGGCTCCATTCCTGATAAGAAACACCTTCGTGATGGTCAGTGGCAGCACATGTAGATGGGGACTATCACCAGTGAGGGGGGCTCCACCACCTCTGAAGGCTGTTCAGGTAGTTGGGACCACAGTGAGATATCCTGGCCACGAGGGCAACATCTGCCAGTGGTCAGCTGATGGGGTGCTTGCAGTGCATGTGCCTTTCACATGCCAAGTGGACCCAGTAACAAGAGACAGGTGTCTGGAGAGTCTAGAGGTCTTAGGCGCTCGCTCATGGAGCACAAGGCAGATAAAAGCCCTAACTTACTCAATTCACATATTTCCTTCAAGGGCTCTGCTGGAAAAAGCTAAACTGCCCTGCCTTGCCAGGGTGGGGCCCGTTAGGCTGGCCAGACATGGTTCCCTGGAATAAGACACCTGGATATGTTGACAGTGGAGAAGCCCAGGACACCACTGGGCAGAAGGCCCAAGTGCGGACAGACTATTGCCAGGATGGGGTGGGATTCCTCAACACCTGGAAGCTATGCAGGTAGTTAGGGACAGCTCCCAGATCCCCTGCCTCAAACACACAGCCTGCCAGAGGTTGGTCACGAGGTGCCAACGCCCATGCATGTATGGAGCTGATAAGAGTAGCCAGCATTCTGAAAATGGAAGAGCCAGGAGAGGTCAAGTCACAGGATGAGTCTTTGGGGAACAAGGTTTATGCCATGTTGCAAGCTTTAAACTACCCAATGGGCAATATTTAAACTGAATTCAGGATTTCAGAAGCCTGGGACCTCGTGGGACACTAAGTACAGTGGGACTAACTGTGGCCGATTAGCTTGCCATTGGGTTGTCCTCTCCAAATAGGAGACCATGCAGGTGGTTGAAAACAGGCACCAGCTGGACAGGCCAGGAGGGCACAGCTGCCAAAGCCCACTGTGCATCATGAGTGGCCAGTGTGGCCAGGAACCTGGAAGAGCCTGTGGGTTGGGAGAGGCTGGGTCACAGAAATCGGATCTTGTAGACACAAGCATCTGTGCAAATCCAGTCCTGAACTACACAAATTCAGATGTTTCCCTTGGAAAAGAGAACTGGAGTATATAGGTCTGCCTTGCAAGGGTGGGGCCAGGCCGACTGACTGAGCAATCTTCTATAATAATAAAAGTGTGATATGCAAATCGCTCAAACGGCCGAACAGCACAACTGTCCAGACAACCATGCTATGAGACACACTGGCATCAGGCCAGCTAAGACAGATGTGATACGATGGGGGGGTGGGGGAGGGGGACCATTGCCCCATGATTGCCCCACAGTGGGAGTCTGAGGCAACCAACCCAAGGGCTGAGGTGAGTGGGTGGGGCCTCCCTCTGCAAGAGGGTGCAGGCTGGGCTGAGAGATCTCCCCCAAGTGCACGAATTTTGCCTCTAGTCACTTAATAAAAGCAACTGGGACCATTGGTTGCTGGACAAGCCCACCAGGATCCTCAAGGGTCAAGTTTCCATAGAGAATGACTGCAACCAATTTTAGCTGCCACCTCAAGGTTATTTTTAGAAGTTAGGCCACCTCCTCACTAAAGATTCCAGTTGGTTAGGTTGGGCCCCAGCCCACAGTCTGGAGGGCCTCAGCTGCCCCAAGTTGGCTGAAGGGATGCTTACTGCCCAACCAATGTGTGGAGCAGATCAGAATAGCCACAGATCTAGAACTGACAAGGGTTGGGAGGGCTTGGGCCATAGGATGAGTTCTTTTAGAACAAAGTGATGTCATCTTGAAAGCCCTATAATACCCAATGAGCAATATTCACACTGAGTGCAGAGTGCTGGGTTACTCCATTGCCTTGCTAGGGTGGGGCTGGGAGGACAAGTTGGGGTGTCCTCTATAACATACACCTGGAGAAGCTCTCCACCTGGAGGCAGCAAGTCCAAATGAGAATGTCTGTCCCCAATATGCAGCTGCTGCCCCAGGGTTGTTTTGAGAGAGTGATCGCTCCCCACAGCTGAGAGTATGCAGGGGGGTGAGGCTGGGTCCCAGCTCCTTAGGTCTGGAGGGCCTTGCTGCCCACAGCCCACAGAAGCAATGCAAACTGCGCATGCGTAGACTTGGCCGTAGGGGTGCCAGGGACCTAAGCTAAGGAATGGTTTGGGAGAGGACTGGTCACAGGAGCAGAATCCCTGAAATACAAGCCAGCTGCCTACTTCTAAGCCTCAAATTAGACAATTTACTGCTGCAGCTAAAGGGTGAGCACATGCTCCCTGAAGGGGGAACTGGAGGGTACTGGCTTGTTTGTCAGGGCAGGGCCAGCCAGACTGGCTGACAGGAAATCATCTCAAAAGAGTCACCTGAAACTCTGATTGATGGAAAAGCTCAGGACTTCTCATGCTGAGAGTCCACATAAGGGCTGAGTGTCCCTAATATGTAGCTACCACTTCAGGGTGATTTCTAGAGGTGGTCCGCTAGTCATTGAGGACTTCCAGGCCCCAGCTCTATAGGTTTAAAGGACACCTGCTGCGATAGGTGTATTCTGCGTGTGCAGAGCAGTTCAGGGCAGCTGGGATCTACAGCTGGGCACAGTCAGGGGAGGTTCGGTCATAGGTGGAGGCGAGAGGAAGCATATCCTCCTCTCAAGCCCTAAAATATTCACTAAGGAAATCCTTTCAAAACACAGAACTCCAGGTTTTGGACTGCCTTGCTAGGACTGAGTGGTGAGTGAAGCTGGGGTAATTACTGATAAGACACCCGAGAGCCCTTAAGGCAAATAGGATTAACTGTGGTCATTTTGCAGGTACTACCACAGGGTAGACTTCTGGAGGAGGCCCCTGTGGAAGAGGCTGCTTCATAAAAGACTATCTGGTGGTTGGGGCTGAAGGAATGCCTACTGCACAAGTCCCAAGGCAAGAGTAAAGATAGAGAAAAAGTATAATGCTATCATTTTAACCAAGCTGCTAAATTATTAACATTATGAAGGTTGAGGCTTAAGTAAAGGATTCTTTTCTTATTTTAACTACCCTGGTAACTTAAACTTTTGAACTTTGCAGTCCTGTCAATACTTAGGTATATACTAGTTCATTGTGCGTCAAGCCTGGACATACATTAAACCTACAAATAGCTCTCTGACTAGCCCCTAAACCAGTGGTCGGCAAACTCATTAGTCAACAGAGACAAATGTCAACAGTACAACGATTGAAATTTCTTTTGAGAACCAAATTTTTTAAACTTAAACTATATAGGTAGGTACATTGTTATTAACTTAATTAGGGTATTCCTAAGCTGGCCTTTGCTAAAAACTCAAGGGGCCAAAGAGCCGCATGTGGCTCAAGAGCTGCAGTTTGCCTACCGTGGCCCTAAACTAATGTCTCAGGACATGACCAGACCTCCTGGTGCCCATCCTCAGACCAGCTGGCAGCCATCATCCAGACCTGACATGTGACTAATAATAGTCCTGGACCAAAGGTCTAAGAATGCAGGCCTGAGTATTCTCAAGGATATAATTTTTACAATAAAACTGTTAACTTTCACTTCTTCTTGGGAACGCTTACGGACTTTTGCCTAGCTGTTTCTAGTTTGCATCTCTAAGACCTTTGAATAAAACTTTATCATTTATTTCTAGCCAAAGCCTCCTGACTCTTTGTACTCAGTTGACATTTTGTGGTGTCAGCATTGTGGAATCCAAAGAATTCTGTGCTTTAATTTCAGCACTGTTGGATTTGAGCAAGGTAGATGCTTAAAACTTTTGTGCTCTGGGGTTCCAGTGGTGACTTCTCTTCTCTCTAGTCTCCCTCCTTCAGTTGAGGCTCAGAACTTTTATTCATAGGTTCTCTGATACCAGATTTTTGTCTAAATCGGCTACAGAATGTCAACCCCCATCTGCAATACCAGCTAGATTTATGTGTAAACACTATAGTCAATCCTCTGTTAATTATCTATTTAATGGACCTCTGTTACAAAAGATAATTTGGAATGGCAGTGGCCACTTGGGAATCTTTTGAAATTCCAAAATTAGTGTATTTACAAATACAATTAGAAACTTAGAAACAAGAAGCTGAATAAGAAACATTTTCAACAAGTACTTAGAGGCCTCTAAGTAGTTAAATGATTCAAAGATCGTCTTAACACCTCTATTGTGATTTTGTCTGGCCATGACAGCTTTCAGGAGACTTTATCTTTAGATGAGATCTTCGTCCTCTAAAAGTTCCCCCAAAGTTCCTTCCTCAAGAACTCTACTAGTTATATTTTCAAACACATTAGTTTCTCCACTTGTGCTTTTTATTTTTTTTTAGTTCTCTTTTATTTTTTTTAAATAAATCTTTGTTGTTCAGATTATTACAGTTGATTCTCTTCTCCCCCCCCCCATAGCTTCCCTCCATCTAGTTCCCACCCCATTCCATGCCCTCCCCGCCCAACTGTCCTGTCCTCATCAATAGGTGTACTATTTTTGTCCAGTCTCTTCCTGTACCCCCCACACCCTTTCCCCCCAAGAATTATCAGTCCACTCCCTTTCTATGCTCCTGATCTATCAGTCCACCCCTTTCTATTATATTCACCAGTTTATTCTGTTCATCAGATTTTTTACTCATTTGATTTTTAGATTCACTTATTGATAGATATGTATTTGTTGTTCATAATTTTTATCTTTATTTTTTCTTCTTCTTCCTCTTCTTAGCAGTGATGAACTCCTTTAGCTTTTCCTTATCTGTGAAGCCCTTTATTTGATCTTCAATTCTGAATGATAGCTTTGCTGGGTAGAGTAATCTTGGTTGTAGGTTCTTGCTATTCATCACTTTGAATATTTCTTGTCACTCCCTTCTGGCCTGCAAAGTTTCTGTTGAGAAATTAGCTGACAATCATATGGGTGCTCCCTGGTAAGTAACTAACTGTTTTTCTCTTGCTGCTTGTAAGATTCTCTCTTTGTCTTTTGCCTTTGGCATTTTAATTATGATGTGTCTTGGTATGGTTCTCTTTGGATTCCTTTTGTTTGGGGTTCTGTGTGCTTCCTGTACTTGTAAGTCTATTTATTTCACCAGGTCAAGGAAGTTTTTTTGTCATTATTTCTTCAAATAGGTTTTTCAATATCTTGCTCTCTCTCTTCTTCTAACACCCCCATAATTAATATGTTGGTATGCTTGAAGTTGTCCCAGAGGCTCTTTACTTTTACTTTATACTTTTGGATTCTTTTTTCTTTTTGCTTTTCCAGCTGGGTGTTTTTTGCCTCTTTGTATTTAAAATCTTTGACTTGATCCTTGCAATCCTCTAGTCTGCTGTTGAATCTCTGTATATTATTCTTCATTTCAGTCAGTGTATGCTTAATTTCTTTTTCTTTATCTTTTTTAAAAAATATATTTTATTGATTTTTCACAGAGATGAAGAGAGAGGGATAGAAAGTTAGAAACATCGATGAGAGAGAATCATCGATCAGCTGCCTCTTGCACACCCCTACTGGGGATGTGCCCGCAACCAAGGTACATGCCCTTTCAGTCCACAGACCGACGCTCTATCCACTGAGCCAAACCGGTCCCGGCAGTGTATGCTTAATTTCTAGTTGGTCCTTTTTCATATCCTCAAGGGTCTTACTACATTTATCAGTGGTTTCTAGAAATTTTTTTAAAAATGAGTGTGTGCCTTATGGATCTGAGGAGTTATAATCTAGATGGTCCCACTCTGACCACTGGCTTTTGGATCTTCAAGGAGGTGTTGATTTAGCCTCTGTCTGAGGCCACCCAGCAGGACCTACAGAGAGATCTGAAGATTCCTCCTCTTTGTTTGGGGTTTGGAGGTGCTCAGATGATGCCCAGCTGTGAATCAATGCAAGGTGCTGTGGGGCCTTGGGCCTTCTTTTGGATGTTCTGGGTCTCTCTGACTCAGCTGCAGTTTGTGAGGTAATTTTAGATTTCAAAGGACCAGGCCATTCATATGCAAAAGCCTCTGTGCACAGCTTGGGTGGGGCGGGGTCTCAGGGCAATGGCTTCCTGTCAGCCCTGCCCTGAGAGACTCCCGGGTCTCAGTGTCCCTTGGTAATTGCTGCAAGCACCTCTAAGAGAAGGCTGCTCTCGAGTTCTGCCCAATGTCAAACAGTCCAGTTTCTCCCTGTATGAGTCTGGGTCCCCAGAGTCTCATCTAGAACTGGAGATCAGAGCTGTTGGGAGCTTGTGTCTCCCTGCGGATTGAAAAAGCCAGCCACCTACTCAGTTGCCAGTCCTTTCCGCGCATGCAAGCTCCTCTGTTCTCTGCACTTTACTTCCACAGAGCCTCTGAGTCTCAGTGTGCTTTTCTCTTTCCTTCTAGTTGTAGAATTTCCACTCAGCCAGCCTTCCTGTGGTTCTAGATGATGTCCATTTTGTCTTTTAGTTTTAGGTTTTTTTTTAATGTTTTTAAAAAATATATTTTATTGATTTCTTACAGAGAGGAAGGGAGAGGGATAGAGAGATAGAAACATTGATCAGCTGCCTCCTATACCCGCCCCCACTGGGGATGTGCCTGAAACCAAGGTACATGCCCTTGACCGGAATCGAACCTGGGACCCTTCAGTCCCCAGGCTATGCTCTATCCACTGAGCAAAACCGGTTCCGGCTTAGTTGTAGTTTTGAAGTGGTTGTGTGAGGCAGCAAGTTCAGGTGTTTACCTTTGCCACCATCTTGGTTTCTCTCTCCACTTGTGCTTTTTAGATAAAATAGACCAACTTAGTTAAAAATAATTTAAAACTCTAATGGCCAATTAAAAAACCCTTTGTTCTAAGTCTACCTGAGGAGCCTACCCTCTTTAAAGAAAAGGAATGCAGACATATCAATGCATTCTGTGATTGATATGCAGAAGCTTCTAAAAAACAAAATGACTTTTTTAAAAAAGAGCTCCAAAATGATCCCCTAAGAAGCTTTGGGCATCTGAGCAGGTGCTTTAATTTTTCTTCAATGTAAATTGCTGCTATGGCTCCAAGGCTCCTTTCCAATGACAAATATAAATCTTAATTGTCTTCTCCACAAATATTAATAAGAAAAAAACTTAGCCATCTGAAATCATACTTAACATACCTCAACTGCTATATATTATTGGGGTTTTTGCCTTACTTGTACCTGTCTCATGGCTGACATTTTAAAATGAAACTATCAGGTCTCTGGTTACATCTGTGTTGTGTATGTACTAGTATGTCTACCTCTGAAGGATATTACCAAAATTGGTATGTAAAATGCTGTCTAAAAAATAAATAAGTAAATAAAATTTAAAAAATAAATAAAATAAAATGCTCTGTCTAATTGGCTTAAAGGAATTAAGCACTTATATGAAAGTTCTTTAAAATATAATATAAACTAAGCCAAATACTTTATAGGATCACATAATCTGGAAAAATACTTGATACTGGAGCTGGTTTGTATTTAGTGTGGCTAAATAGACATGTCTTTGTGGATATCAACATTAAGTATAATACTTTTATTCTATCTAGGTTTATTTGTTAAATGAGTTCATGTTACTTCTATTGCAAAATTTGTCAGAATAACTTTGTATGATGAAATTTTTATAACTAACCTATCCATGATTGTTAAAATAAAGTAAATCAGGGTGAATGAAAGTAGGATGAAAGGTTGTTTTTAGTTGTAACTTTTTAGTAATAACTGTATGTGTTATAGTATTTGTACTGAAAAATAGTTTCTCAAAGTCTTTTAGTACCTTGAAACTTTACTGTTAAATTAAATGATGAATAGTCATTGAACATCTAGATCATTTCCAAATAAGATAAAATATTGAAACATTAACTGCTAAATAAGTCTTGGTTTACCTACTTTTGACTTCTTATGACAGATAAACTAAAAGGTAAATTTGGATGTGTTAATGAATATATATAAATGAGATAATAGGAGTAACAATGGTAAAAGAAGGTATAAAGTATGAAAATGCATTTCTGAGGACACTTTTAAAAAATGATTTATCTTATTTCTGAATGAGTAAGAAGAGACAAAATAGGGGCAAGGTAAGTTGTGAAAAAAATTATAACAAAAAATCTTGAAAAAGAAAATGTGATATGATCAAGCTAAATAAGATAAAGTAAATTTAGTTAAATTAAGTGAACTTAAATATTAAAAGAAAACTTATACAAAATTAGAGCTTTTTTTTTTTTTTTTTTTTCCTGTTAAAAAGACAAAGTTGTCCTGTATGTGAAATATGCTGGCAACCATACTTTGGTAAAAACTGCTGTTTGAATTTTAAACCTGCTAAGGCGATTTTCCTGTGCCTGGGACCATAACCTTTGGAGATTAACCACTGAGCTCTGCTTCTCCAAGATAGGGCACATTCCAATGTCCAGCAGGATGTGACTGGGAATGACCCTGCGGGCTGACCCTAGTTTTTAGAATATAATCTTTAGGATTTAGAATTCAGAACAAAGAAAAATTCCTGTGGATTGAACTGTTGCAGAGTTCCCGAGCGGTCTGACAGTGCAGGGGGAGAGTTTGGAGAGACTTGCTTTGTTCATGATGGGCTTAGGGAGGATGAATTCAAATTCTAAACAAGGTTGCAGGCAGAACTTCCTTTTTTTTTTTTTTTTTTTTTTTTTTTATTAGAACCAGTCCTATGTGCACTTAGTGGTTATATCGATGCTGGCCTTGAAAACAATACAGTTCTATCCAATTGAAAAAGTGCACCTGGCATGGTATTCAGATTGTGGGCATATTTGGTCTCTGGCCTACAAGGTCAGACAGCTAAGTTTATCTTCATCATTCTTCAAACAGGCTAAAGCAACATTTTATCTAGGAAGAACAGCAGAAAATTCCAAACAACAGTTCATTGCAAAATAGGGGTTTTCCTTCTCAGAACCTTTAAAAAGAACTACCTGCCCCTGAAGCAGTGCAGTCATGTGGAGTTCGCCTGCGTGTGGTTTCTTGCAGCTGTCCTGGACAGATATTTCAATAAATCTTTGCCTGCTTTTTTTTAATAAATCATCAGCCTCCGGTGGTATTATTTTGAATCCAGGGTTCAACCCCACAACAGTATGCTCTCAATAAGAGATTATAAAGAGAATGCAAAGATTTTGTGGTTTATTAAAATTATTCCCTGTGCTCTGTATTATTAGGTTTTTGAGAACTTAGATAAACCAAGTCTTTTTTAAAATTAAAAGAACTAAATTTTGCTTAAAACCATTCAACTTTCTGTATTTGCCTAGTCTTTTTCACTATTATTAAATTGATAACTAAGTATTGTTTCACAGTGATCTATTGATACTAGGAATTGGCGCTAGGACTTTCATTGTGGGTTCTTGTTCTACAAAGTTTGAAGAATAAAATTTGCGACTAAAAGATTATAGGCACAAGTCTGGAAGTTTATTGCAAGCATATACAAACTCCCCCGGGAAGGGTCTCCAAATGGGAAAACCTGCTCTGTCTCTCTAAAATGGGGAAAACATAATTCTCTGAGTGTCTTTGTTCATCCCAGTTTCTAATTGCTTCCTCATATTATATGCTCCCCTTCCCCACTGCTTTCCCTCAGGGAATCAGTTTCAAAGTTTCAAAGCTCAGCTAGTGCCCCCTCTTCTTCTCATCATCTTGTAACATTCCTCCCTCCTCTGTGGATGTAGGATAAACAATCCTGGGGCTTAGAGCTGTCTCTGCCAGGTATGGTATGTCTTCCTCTCCCATGGAACCCGTTCCCTAAAACTGCCTTTCCTGTCTCTAAATTCCTTTCACTATGATTTTATTAACCACGTGTTTTAAAACTTTTGACATGCTTAACAAACTTCTAAAAATTCAAATAGCTTCTTCTTAACCTAACAATAACTTTGAGATTTTTTTCAGAAGGTCCTTTGAACTCTTTAAAGGAAATGTGTTTCTCTCTCTCTCTCTTTGTAAAAGGGGGGTGTTAAGCTAAGTAAACATATTGATGTGTTAAATTCACATGGGAAGCATTGGCAATTAAAAAATAATAATGTATTTGTATGTAAATATTTTTATTAAAATAAATGTTCTAGAAAGTATATAAAACCTCTGAGAAACCACAATGTCCTGTATATTTTCATTTGCAAATTTAGTTATCTGAACATATTATATGTTGCAGAGAAAAGCACATTTCTTTGTCAATTTCATTGTAATCAAATCTTTAACCATGTAATTCTAAGCATTTACAGAGTCATTGTCTTACTCTGTTTCATTTTTCAAAAATGTTTCATACTTAATGAGATAATGAAGGGAGGACTGAACACCCTAAAGTACAGGATTCTGATAAACTTTCACATTATATCATTTAACTGGGTAAGAATAGGTAGCACTCTATGGAAAACTGAATTTGTAAAATTGCTAACAAAAGGTCAAGATCAACAAGAACAAATTACATGGAACTGAATGAACTGATGAGGATGATTATAATTTTTATGACTTTATTTGAAACATAAATAATCTGGTTCGTTAATCTTTTGTTTTCAAGATATAAAGACATCATTTCTCTTAAGCTACCTATGATTTATAGTAATTTGGTAAATTATACCATTGTGAGCAGAATTGAAACATTTTTGTTTCTCTCTTTGACTCCTCCAGAATTTGGAAACTATCAGTTTTCATGGTCATATTATTATTCTCATAGTGTTAATAAAAACCTGTTTTTTTTTGTTACAGGACCAATTGGAAACTATGAGAGACTTTGACTGAAATGTTGTATTTGAGAGAAACATGCATAGACCCAGATATGACAAGACAACTTTAAGGAATTAAGATTGACTTGTGAAAACTGATAAAACTCTTGGAAATAGCTGAAACTGGTTTGGCTCAGTGGATAGAGCATCGGCCTGCGGACTGAAGGGTTCCGGGTTCGATTCCGGTCAAGGGTATGTACCTTGGTTGCGGGCAAATCCCCAGTTTTGGGGGAGGGGGTGCAAGAGGCAGCTAATAGATGTTTGTCTCTCATCGATGTTTCTAACTTTCTATCCCTCTTCCTTCCTCTCTGTAAAAAAATCAATAAAATATATATTTTTTAAATTAAAAAAATAAAACTCTTGGAAATATAGACCTGGTACCTTGTTTATAGTGTTTTCAGTAGCCTTACCAAGTGAGGTTCCTGCCAGGAAGGTGCAGAAACCAAATATTGCAGGTGAAGTCTAGTGGCAAGTCCTCTCCTTAGCTTTTCTGGCCTTGGGAGGATATTTTAAACAATCTTTTTCTGGCCTTGGGAAGATTTTTAACAATCTGAGGATTCCTTATTAAAAAAAAAATGTCAGCAGAGCGGATTGAGAAGCCTGTATGTTTAATTACTATTCTTCCTGCTTTTATGTAAATAACATGCCACTTTTATTAAAAGTAAACTTATTTTACAAAGAAATTAGTCTAATTTGACTATCTTTGGTAAGATGAGGGTGATTTTACAAAGAATTATTTTTCAGTGATAAAACTTTGTGGATGTTAAACTCTAGTGTTTCTTATTACTTTTAAGGTTTTGTTCTTGAACGGAATCCTGAATTCTTCTAGTTCTTTTAATATCTGGCTACAACTCTCTAAACTAGCATTTCCAATTTTTCTTTCATTGTTTGACTTAGAATGTTTTTTTAAAAAAAATATATTCTATTGATTTTTTTACAGAGAGGAAGGGAGAGAGATAGAGAGCTAGAAACATCGATGAGAGAGAAACATCGACCAGCTGCCTCTTGCACACCCCCTACTGGGGATGTGCCCGCAACCAATGTACATGCCCTTGACCGGAATCGAACCTGGGACCTTTCAGTCTGCAGACTGACGTTCTACCGCTGAGCCAAACTGGCTTTGGCTTGACTTAGAATTTTTAAAACTAAAACTTTTCTTTTCCCAAAGCCATACAAGCTAAAGTGAGACAACTTGTTTTATTTATTTATTTATTTATTTATTTTAAAAATCCTTATTGTGGAAAGCATTACATAGGTCCCTTTCTTCTCCCCCAATGACTTCTTTCCCAGATCTTCACTACCCTATTGTCTGTGTCCACGGGGTATGCATAATGCATACAGTTCATTGGATGATCTCTTCCTATCCACCCACCCACCTCCATCTTTCCTCTGAGATTCGTTCAACAGTCTGTTCCATGCTTCTATGTCTCTGATCTATGCTGTTCACCAGATTATTTTGTTCATTAGATTCCACATACGAGTGAGATCATGTGATACTTTTCATTTTTGACTGGCTTATTTCTTTTGGCATAATACTCTCCAAGTCCATCCAGGCTGTTGTAAATGATAGACTTCTTTCTTTTGTACAGCTCCATAGTACTCCACTGTGTAAAACTACCACAGCTTTTTTTATCCACTTACCTGCTGATGGACATTTGGGCTGTTTCCAAATCTTAGCTATTTTAAATTGCGCTGCTATGAACATAGGGGTGAATATATTCGTTGATTGGTGTTTGTGATTTCTTAGGACATATTCCTAGAAGTGGGATCACTGGGTCAAATGGCAGTTCCATTGTTAATTTTTTGAGGAAACTTCATGCTGTCTTCCACAGTGGTTGCACCAGTCTGCATTCCCACCAGGAATGCAGGAGGGTTCTTTTTTCTCTACATCCTTGCCAGCACTTGTCATTTGTGATTTGTTGATGATAGCTGTTACGCCCAGACTTCGTGATCCCCAAGGACCACCAGAGAGCCGAGTCCGATGCAATAAACAAAAGAGCCTTTACCATGCTAGCATGGGCTCTCCCACTCACGCCAGCAGTGTGGCGGAAGAGCAAATTTCTCCCAGTCCAGGGGTTTTACTCCGGTCGGTGGTGATGTCACTGCCTCGGCTAACCCTGATTGGTTGGGTGAGGGCTAGGGATAACTCCGCCCTGAGGGGCGGAGTTGGGAGCTCATCCTCGCCCCTCCCTGCCCTCTCAATAGCCTTTCTATTGTGGGGTGATACCTTGTGGAGAGCAGCGTTCTATTGTGGGGTGACAGATGTGGGGTGACAGATGTGGGGTGATACCTTGTGGAGAGCAGCATTCAAGCCTCAGACTAATTAGAGGGCATGATCCTCTCATGACAAAGCCACCTGCAAGTCCCAGCACAATAATGGCCAAAGGCTTGTGGATGAAAGGGGCCATATGCTGACCTGACAAGCTCATGGGAGGCCTGCATAGCAGTCTTGGCAAGCTCAGAGACCTAAAGTAACCACAAAGGATGGTCTGAAATTAAACTTGAACTAAACACAGTTAAGGCTGGCAGTTATATCCTAGCCAGGGTTGGCAAACTCATTAGTCAACAGAGCCAAATATCAACAGTATAATGATTGAAATTTCTTTTGAAAGCCAAATTTTTAAAACTTAAACTAGATAGGTAGGTACATTGTTATTAAGTTAAGTAGGGTACTCCTAATTTTATGGAAGAGCCACACTGAAGGGGCCAAAGAGCCATATGTGGCTTGCAAGCCGCAGTTTGCCGACCACTGTCCTAGGCCAGTATCTTCACTGACAAGGTCAACCTTTACCTTAATTAAGTCTGTCTTTTTGCATCTATGATAACATACCCTTAAAATGTCTGGGTAACTTGTAACTTCCCTTTTTTTGGAGCCCTTGGGGCACAACCTAATGTAATGGGCTCCAGGTCAGATATCACAAATTCTTTCATTATCATGTTAATTATTCCTGCACCCACCTAAGTATGTGTCCATCATTTTACTTTTTATCCAATCCCAGGGTCCCCCCTCCCCCCCGTCCCCTCTCCCCACTTTGCTTTATCCCACCTCCTTAATCTATCACCAATGAATTTCATGTAACACACCTATGCCCCTCCTTTGATTGCAATGTATAAATACAGATGTAACCCACCATTCTCTGGAGCATTATCTCAATTCGTTGAGGTTCTGCTTCCCTGCATATGTCGACAGTTTGGCTAAAATAAACTCACAAAAATTCTTTACAGGTTTCAATGGATTTTTTACGTTAACAGGCTATAGTTGTAAGCTTGACCTTATGGTCCAAACCTGTGGTCCCAGGAGGCTGAGTTCAGGGCTTAATAGAGTTCTGGTTCATGTAATCATGCTGGCCAGGCCAAGGGACCCCACTGGTTCATGAGTTTGTGCAACGAGCCTCTAGTTATAAATAATGTTGCAGTGAACATAGGGGTGCATATATTCTTTTGAAATAGTATTTCAGGTTTCTTCAGATATATTCCAAGAAGTGGAATCACTGGGTCATACGGAAGTTTCATTTTTTATATATAATATATATGTATTTTATTGATTTTTTACAGAGAGGAAGAGAGAGGGATAGAGAGTTAGAAACATCGATGAGAGAGAATCACCAATCAGCTGCCTCTTGCATACCCCCTACTGGGGATGTACCCGCAACCAACATACATGCCCTTGACCGGAATCGAACCCGGGACCTTTCAGTCCGCAGGCCAACGCTCTATCCACTGAGCCAAACCGGTTTCGGCAGAAGTTTCATTTTTATTTAAATTTTTATATGTTTTTAGTAGAGGTCTAGTGCATGAAATTCATGCACTCAGAAGTCCCTCAGCCTGGCCTGCACACTCTCCCAGTCCAGGAGCACTTGGGGGATGTCCTTAGTGCTGCTGCAGTTGCAGGAGAGGCTCTCACCACCACCACTGCACGCACCAGCCATGAGCCCGGCTTCTGGCTGAGTGGCGCTAACCCTGTGGGAGGGCACTGACCACTAGGGGGGCAGCTCCTGCATTGAGCGTCTGCCCCCTAGTGGTCAGTGCACATCCAGTTGTTCTGCCATTTAGATGATTTGCATATTACCCTTTTATTATATAGGATTGATTTTTGAGATAGAGGAAGTGAGAGGGCTGTAGAGAGGAAGAAAGGGAAAGAGAAAGAGAGAGAGAGAGAGAGAGAGAGAGAGAGAGAGAGAGAGAGAGAGACCGATGTGAGAGAGAAAGATCAATTGGTTGTCTCTGACCTGGAATCAAGATTGCAACCTGGTGATGTGCCCTGGCTAGGAATGATGATGCTCTACCAACTGAGCCACATTGATTGGAGCTCCACTGGGTCCAACCCAAGTGCCCTTCTGCCACCCTCTCCAGCTTCTCCCCACATCTCCCTGTGTGCCACCATGGCAGACCGCTAGTAGTTCTTATCTGAACCAGCTTGTCTCTGCAACCCACTGCACTGAATCCCTCCTCTGTAATCTCAGGCAAACTCCACAAATTACCTAACCTCAGTTTCCACACCTGTAAAATGGATAGCATGTTTAATCACGTGTGAGTCAAGAATTTAACAGGAGTCGGGCATAGAATAGATTTCAGTTCTCGTTAACTTGAGCTCCTCCTTCCCCTAGTCTCCCTCTTTTCCCTCCTGGCCTCTGACCCTTTCTTGTGAGTTAATCCTGTAATTGCTCTACTTAAAAGTGAAGTATGAATTCACAGAGATGACCTTTCTGCCTTGTCTTCAATAGTAAGGTACCAATTCAACACCAACAGGAATCCCTAATTTGGGCTGAAGAATGAATCTTTATTGAGTGCAAAACAGCTCAATTGTGATTCAGCACCACAACACAGCTGTGAGGCAGCCTTGGGGCCCGGCCCATCTCCCACTACATAGCTCTGTTCTGCTCCTCACTTGTCTGCTTTGCTCCTCGCTGGTCTGCTTGGTGCCATGCTGGTCTGCTCCTCCTCCATTCTGTGCCAGGATTCTCTGACCTTCAAAGGTCTTCTCTGCTCCTGAGAAACATCATTGGTCAGTGTTTCAGCTCAGCTCAGCCAGGGAGACCATCTAGAGATGAAAAGCAAAGTGTGCTCCCAGAGCCAGAGGGAGCTGGCTTAGATGGACAGAAGCACCCCTGTCCTCACAGTTGGTCCAAAAGACACTGTCCTGATTGATCAGAATAGAACCGCTCGGGTTGGTAAGAGCTATGCAGCTCTGACTGGCTGGGGAAAGCTTCAGTCCTCTTGTTGAAATAGGATTCCAGGAACTCTTTTATAAGGGCTGGCTCAGATGCAGGAACACAGTGCAGGCGAGCAGTTCAGTGCAGTTTGTGTGAGAGGGCTCTATAGAAATAGATGCTAAGTCCTGGCTTTTGTTGTTGTTTGTGTTGTTATTTTAAATCTGAGCCCAGTTAGCTACCCAGAGACCTTCTTAGCAGATGTCTTCTTTCTCAGGGTCCATATAAAGCTCATTTTCATTCATTTGGCATGTTTGTGGCCAGGTTGGGCTGCTCCATGTGGCCTGAGGGGGAGCCCAGTCTAGGGCTCTGCGGGGACCCAACCAGAGTGAGGTCAGTCCAATTGGGACTTTCAGGGAAGGCTTTCCAGGACAGTATTTGAGCAGAATTTTGCAGGGTTCTTTATGGAAAGATAAAGTTAAAAAGGGTGATGACAGCAATGGATGAAACAAATGAATGGAAAAAGATAAGCCAGGAGTAAATTGGTTCACAAAGCATTCGCTGGGCATCCTGTACATTTGCTGGGAGCCACAAATTTGGCTCTGAGCTATCTAGTGGCCAATATAAAGATTCCACCTCAGTTCTGTGACTGTGTCATTATATGGAATGCATACCAGTGCTCCAGGCCGTGAGAACAGAGACTTTTCTGATGAGAGTCTTCAGAAAGAGAAATTACAGAATAAAGGTGACCAAGGTCTTGCAAGTGGTCCCTACTAAATATATCATGGTGCTTCTCTTAGAGCTGCAGAGAGGGCAGGAGCACTGCAGGAGCAATAGCCAAGGAGAGTGTCTATCTTCTTCTTAAGTGGAAGTTGATGGCACAGTGAAAAGTGCAGTTAGGATAAAGCAACCATCAAGAATGGTGAGAGGGCACAGGCACTATACCAAGGACAAGGGATTTGTCCCCTGTCCAGACCCAGCCAAAACCAGGCACTGGTACCTCCTCTTTCACCCTACCATTACCTCTGGCATGGAGATGCTCACTCTATGGAGTGGAGGTGGCATTCACAGGCATACTGGGTTGCACCTGGACCCCAATAGATCTCTAGACTTAGGTAAGAGGGCCTCCTCGTACAGAATGAGGACCAGGAGGCCTTCCAGGAAGGCCGTCAACCATGGGGTATGGGCGTGACAGCAAAACCTGGCCTGTGTTTATTGTCGGTCTTTTCCCCAACCCCTGGTAGGTCGCCTATAAGAGCCAAAGCTTTTGGTCTGTTCTGTCCACTGCTGAGTCCCCAGGGCCTAGAAAAGAACCTTGAGCAGGTTGGCCACTCAGCAAGTATTCAGCTGCCTGCCAAAGAGAATGAGCAGTGGGTGGTCTTGAGGTTGTCTGGCTCTCAGATGCTGGCCACCAAAGTATCCTCATTCCTTCCTCCCCTTTCTCCCTCCCCACTCAGCTCTTATTTTCCCCTCTCTCACCTCAAGGTCATGCCTCATATTCTATCTTCTTAGCCCAGCTTATGGACCCCTTTTGGGACAAATTTCCCAGAGCCATCTGCCTTTTCCGGCATAACTCTATGCCCTGCTTCCTTTTGAAGTCTTGCCAATAAAGACCACACAGCTGTTTTTGTAGTTTTTCTGCAGTAACCCTGGTTCTCCTGGAGGCAAACTGGCTACCTCGAAGCTTCCAGGAAGAGGGTCAGCAAGTGCTAGGGAGAAAAACAAACATTTAGAGTTTCAAGGTCTTATCTTTCACAGGCACTGCTGGCACAACCAGGGCCCAGATTTAGGTCAGTGCTGGGGCACAGAATGTTCTTCTATGGCTTAGATTTTTAAAAAGCATTCAGGGCCACTCCAGGTGCCAAGTGCCCTCAGGGCCTATTCTCCTCTCCAGGGTCCCTTACGTGTGAAAAATGACTGCTCCCAGTAAGAAAAGGACCAATGGGAATGCACTGACCTTGGCAGCAGCAGAGTTGAGAAAAGAGAGCTGGTGGACCATATCCTCTCAATTCCATCTATGAACAAGCACAGAGTCGAGGGAAAGTTCTAGATTCTTCCTCTGGCTGCATTTTAACCTGTAGCCAACTGTCCAAGGCATAGATTAACTTCTCTATGAAAAAGGAAGAAGTCACACAAGTTCAAGAGGCACAGAGAACCCCAAGCAAGAAGAACCCAAACAGGCCCACATTCAGACACATCATAATTAAAATGCCAAAAATTAAAGACAAAGAAAAGAAACTATTACCTAAAAAGGAGCTCACATAAGACTGACACCTGATTTCTCATCAGAAACTCTACAGTTCAGAAAGGAAAGGTATGAAGTACTTAAGGTAACGGAAAGCAAGAATCTGAAACCAAGATTACTATATCCAGCAAGGCTGTCATTCAAAGTAGATGGTGAAATAAAGAGCTACCTGGACAAAAAGAGGCTAATGGAGTTTATCACTACCAAGCCCGCATTACAAGATATGATAAATGAACTGCTATAATGAGAAGAAATATAGAGAGAAATCTAGGCATACAGAAATAAAAAGGCAATAAATAAATACCTATCAATAACCTTAAATAGATTAAATGCTCCCATCAAATGGCATAGAGTAGCTGAATGGATACAAAAACATGACCCAACTATATGATGTCTACAAAAAACCCACCTCAGAACAAAAGACACACAGAGAATGAGAGTGAAGGAACAGAAAAAAAAAGTTTCCATGCAAATGGAAAAGAGAAAAAAGCTGGCATAGCAATACTCATATCTGACAAAACAGACTTCAAAATGAGGGCATAACAAGAGACAACAAAGGTCACTATATAATTTTAAAGGAATCAATCTAACAAGAGGATATAACCTTGGGAATCATTTATGCCCCCAATATAGAAGTACCTAAATATATATATATACGAAACTTCTAGAGGACTTAAAGGGAGAGATCAACAACAATATATTCGTAGTAGGGGACTTTAACATCCTGCTGACTTCACTGGATAGATCTTCTAGACAAAAAATTAACAAGGAAACAGTGACTCTAAAGGACACACTAGATCAGATGGACTTAATTGACATTTATAGAACATTTCACCCCAAAGCTTCAGAATATACATTCTTCTCAAGTGCACATGGATCATTTACAAAGATAGACCACATGTTAAGACAATAAACAAGTCTCTGCAAGTTCAAGAAGATTGAAATCATATCAAGCATCTTCTCAGATCACAGTGGAATGAAATTAGAACTCAACTACAGTAAAAATACCCAAAAACATTCAAACACATGGAGGCTAAATAGAAGTTACTAAACAATGAATGGATTACCAAAGAGATCAAGAAAGAGATTAAAAACTTCTTGAAAATTAAGGAAAATGAACACACAACAGCCCCAGATCTCTGGGACATGGCAAAAGCAGTTCTGAGAGGGAAGTTCATAGCACTGCAGGCTGACCTCAAAAAACAAAAACAAAAACAAAACAAAACAAAACAAACAAACAAACAAAAAACAAGAAAAGTTAACAATAAACTATTTAACCCTACAACTTAAAGAACTAGAAAGAGAACAATAAGAAAAGCCAAGAGTAAGTAGAAAGAAGTAAATGATAAAGATTATAGCAGAAATTAAAAAACAAAACAAAACAAAAAAACATAGAGACTAAAAAAACAAAACAAAAAAAACAACAACAATGAAACCAAGAGCTGTTTTTTTGAAAGGATAAACGAAATTGATAAACTATTCGCCAGACTCATCAAGAAACAAAGAGAGAGAACCCAAATAAATAAAATCAGAAACAAAAGCAGAGGACTAACCATGGACACCACCGAAATGCAAAGGCTTGTAGGCAAATACTATAAACAACTATACAATGCCAACAAGCTGGACAATGTGGATGAAATGGACAAATTCCTAGAAAAACACAATCCCCCAAAATTGAATCAGGAAGAATCAGAAAACCCAAATAGGCCATTAACAACTGATGAAATAGAAGCAGTAATAAAAAAAAACTCCCAGCAAACAAAACCCAGATCCAGACCACTTCATGGGGGAGCTTTACCAAACTTCAATGAAGAACTAATACATATCCTCTTCAAACTATTCCAAAAAATCCAAGAGAAAGGAACACTTCCAAGCTCTTTTTATGAGGCCAGCATTATCCTAATTCCATAACTAGATAAAGAAACTACAAAGAAAGAGAATTACAGGCCTGATTACCATTGATGCTAAATCCTCAACAAAATAAATAGAATCTAGCAATATATTAAAAAGATTATACACCATGACCAAGTGGGATTCATTCCAGAGATGCAAGGCTGGTACAATATTTGCAAATCAATAAATGTGATACATCACATAAACAAATTGAAAGAAAAAAAATCACATGACCACATCAATAGATGCAGAAAAAGCATCCAATAACATCTAACACCCATCCTATATAATAAAAGGCTAATATGCACATTGTCCCCTTGGGAGTTTGACTAACTAGGAGTTTGACAACTTGCTATGATGTGTGCTGACCACGAGGGGATGGCACAGAATGAAGGAAGGCCCCAGCCGACAGCTGGCAGCTGGGGGAAGGAAGTCCCCGGCTGGCAGCTAGCAGCTGACAGCCAAGAGAAGGAAGGCCCTGATTGGCCCTGATTGCTATCCAGGCCTAGGACATGAATTCTGTGCACTGGGTCTCTAATATATAGATATAGATGATATAGATAGATATAGATATAGATATAGATATAGATATAGATATAGATATAGATATAGATATAGATATAGATAGATATGCCTAAGTGACCAGAATGCTGAAACAACCAATCGCTATGATGCTCACTGACTACTAGGGGGCAGACGCTCAAAAAGGAGCTGCCCCCTGGTGGTCAGTGCACTCCCACAGCAACCTCCCATGGCTAGCCAACCTCCCCTGGTCCCTCATCGTGCCGGCCAACCTCCCATGGTCGTCCCCAGAAGTCCTTAGCTGGCAGATGGCAGGAAGGCCTTGGACAGCAGCCAGAAGGCCCTGATCAGCCCTGATCACCATTGGGGGTGGGGGACTCACAGCTGACAAACACAAAGGAGGTGGCCTGAGCCTCTCCTGCCTCCACAGCAATTGGGCAATAAGGAGCAAGGGGAGTTGGACTGCGAGAGCCCTGGACTGCAAGAGGGATGTCTAAATTCCAGCTTAGGCCTGATCCCTGGGGAATCCCTGACTGTGAGAAGAGATGAATTTTGTGCACTGGGCCTCTAGTCCTATATAATAAAAGGCCAATACACAAATTGCCCAAATGATGGACCAACGGGTTTCTCTGACGTGCACTGACCACCAGGGGGAAGACACTCAATGCAGGAGATGTCCCCTGGTGGTCAGTGTGCTCCCACAGGGGAGCACTGTTCAGCCAAAAGCCCTGAGCTGGGCTTTTGGCTAGCGAGCGCAGCAGCGGTGGTGTGCTGAGAGACCTCCCTGAGTACACAAATTTTGTGCACTGGGTCTCTAGTAGATAGATTAATGATAGATAGATAGATAGATAGATAGATAGATAGATATCTTCTGTTGGTTCTGTTTTTCTGGAAAACACACTAATACACTACTGATAAGGGTTAGCTAACTAGCTTAATTAGGTAGACAGGAAGGAGGAAGGGGATCCAAATAAACATCTTGGCCTAAACAATGAAAGCAGCCCTGACCTAAGAGGTAATAAAACATCTTTGGCTAGGACAACTGGAAGGAAACCATAGGGACATCTAAAAATAACTCCAGCCTGAACAAATAAGACAACCAAAAAGAAGAGAAGCATGAATGTGGGGGTTGTGAGAACTAATTACAGGGCTAAGGTCTCCTGGTGGGACAGGTACAATAAGGGAAAGGGTCTCCAGAATATATAATACCTCAGACAAAAAAAGCAGTGGCCAGCTTTCTTGGGGACCCCTCTGTTCCTCTGTGCCAGGATGTACAGAATTTTAGGATTAAGAATTTAGGATTGGGATTTTATCTGCTTCAATAGTTTCTTCTGCTTGCTATAAAGTCTCTGCACTTCTCATTTACCACCTTTTATCTGTGGTTTCATTCTTCAAATCCTTCTGGACAAGAACCCAGGAAAGAAATCAGCCTTGCACCCTGCTCAATAAAACAACCCAAATCACCACTAACCTCCCCCTTACACAGGCTTACACAGGTCCCCAAAAGACTCACATCCACCCCAATACCCCAGAATGTACACAGATGTGACAGAGTAGACTCGGTAGAAAGATACACAGTCTTAAGGTGACTTGACTACAATGAAAGATGTACAAAAGCTTTATAAAACTGTGGGACCACATTCACAAAACTATGGGAATGCGTCACTAAAGGCTGCCCTTACACTTAGGCCCTGGAAAGCACTCTCCCCGGGAGCAGAAGCGGCCCTGACGTTTACGTTGGGTGAGCTCATCGATCAGTTCTCCCCTGGTCCCACGTCCAAAGCTGAGTGCCCCTTTTCTTCTTGGAGCCCTGCTTTCTAGACAGCTCCTGCACCATACAATTTGGTACTCAATTTCCTCCCCTCTCACCAACATAAAGAGATCTCTCCAGCCATGCTTCTCCCATAAAATAAATAAAGTGAATGTGTTGCCTAAGTCACTAAGTGAGTTAGCTGGCTGCACAAGATTTTTGAGTTTGGATGGGCTGTGTGGTGAGAGATAACCCCAAGAGAAGAGTTGAATCAGGGACCAGCCAGTTGGTGGTCTTCTCTGGCAGGATCCGAGGCTGCCTACCAAGGAGATACTTAGTTCTACCAGCCACTTATGTTTTCTGCATCCATGAAGCTGATACATTCTCTAGGACTAGGGGACACCAACAGGTGACCAGCACATATTACTGAAGGCAACATATTTTATATGTAAATTATGTAATGAAACTAATTGAGAATAAAAACGAGGTTGGTTGGTATTTCTGAGGAAAGCATTTTGTCTGCACCCTGATTCCACCTAGAGCTATGCAGCTGGATAATCCTGTTGTTTTCTGATCTCTGGGACTGAAATAGTCTAGAAAAAGGTGCCCTCTGGCAAAACTCTAGCACTCCCTCTGCAATTGGCTCTTGGCTCTAACGCTAGTAGCTGCCTGCGTAGGTAGCCCTACTCATTATTCATTACAGACACCCAGCATGTTTTCAAGCAATCTTTTGCTTTTATAAGTCTGCTGCTTTGGAAACATAAATCACGTGTTTTATGTTCCCTAAGCCTTAATAGGGTGGAATTTCTGGTATGACAGCTTTAAGCTGCTGAACAAACATGTTCAACTTGGCCTTTTTTGGAGGGGCCTCAAAAACCTGAAGTGAGTACAGCAAAGTTTACATTTCCACAGACTTATTTTAATATCCTTTCAAATACCATCCAATGTGCACTCCAAAGTCTTCACGAAGCAGCTTTTAATAATCCATTACCATCTCAGGCATTTATTCCAGGGTTTCTGTCACTCCCATTCGGTTGCAGGGCAGCTGACATTTTGATGCGAGCTGCACATTTTGTGCAATCTCCTTGCAGCGGCACTAGTCCCCCTGCCATTCCTCCACCCCCTCCCCCGGCCGACCCCTAGAATGATGGTGTTTATCAGATTTGAACAAGGCTTCAGAGTTAGATGAGGAGAGGTAAGCTAGGATGGCACCCACATTCCTGAGCTGCTCTGGAATAGCCATCTTCTTGGAAAGCAGGGCGAGTAACAATTAAGAGAAGGGAACGCAGTACCCCTTTCAGAATCCAGCCTGAGAAAACTCCCTAAGCTTGGGACAAGGGCAAAATTCTTCTCTCTGATTTTCTTTTCTAATCCATGACTCAGTAAGGGTTTATGCATTATGACTTTGGTTGCTTTGTAATCTCTTGTCTTTTTCCATCTAGAAACAATGGTTTCACTTTTCATAATAGTGACTTTTTGAAAATTCCAAGACAGCTGTCTAAATTATGGGGATTTTATTCACATAGTTCTCCTTTTATCCCTTTTCTAATTTACTTCTATGTGCAGGGCTTTTGTTTTGTTTCCAGAAAATAGCAAAATATTATAAAAAAAATATTTTTTTTCCATTCCACTTGGTGGTGGTGCTAAGAAACTGACTATTTAATAGGAGTTAGGGATGGCAAGAGGGGGTTTCTCAACAGAGAACAAAGAGCCAGAAGCCCAGTTTCTATTCTGTGACAGTGAGCATGGTCCTCAGAAATCTCTGCCCCAGTTCCTCAGTGCTGCAGTGATCCTGCTGGCTATACAAACCACCTGAAGACATTGTCCATCTCAAGGTCTCTGTGTTGAACCAAAGATTTGTAATAAACCTTTCCTTTAAAAATCATCTAAGCACTTTATCATAACATCAGTGACTGCCTCCTCCAGACCCAGAGAGGCTGTGAGGAATGAATAGGTCAACTATAACATTTCCATCTCAACTGGACTGAGAAGGGTACTATTAATAACTGAACCAGGAGGCCAAGTGTAACCAGGTGAATGGGGTATCCAACCACTTAGGATTAGGGAGGTGGAGGCCTTGTTTGGAGACACAAAAGAAAGGTTTCTCAGAATGATGCTAAGGAGGTTTTTCTAAGCACCAACCAATACTTCTTCACACAAGACTGCATTCACACTGTTGGTATCAGATGCCCAGTTCACATCCTCTGCCACCCCCAGGATGGTTTTATGTCCACTTTCTGTGAGACACACCAGCTGAGCTCTGTGCTGCATGGAGCAGTGGGGAGCTCTGGCTTGTCTGTGAGGTTCAAACCCAAGGAGATTTTGTTTTCTTTATTTACAACTAAGCATTTAGATACTTATTCAACACTTTAGAACAGTGTGGTTGACAGAGAAAAGTATGAAATTAAAGAGTTTTGAATTTAAGGGGGAAAGGAGTATTTAAATGGGGAGGGGACTATTCAAATTTTTTAACAACCAGTACAAATGGGCACTGACCAATCAATATAAAATGGGTGCTCTCCTAACCCATAGCATAGATCTGCTGGGCCAGCCACCCCCCGTTAATGGGTGGGTCATGGAGAGAGGGGGAGCAGCTAAAAGGCTTGAGAGTCACAGCAAAATACCTACTATTACTGCCTTATGTCAATATTTCACAATCCATTTGGCCAAATTGGTATTTACTAGCTGATGTCAGCCTAGCTAAGGGGTATATTCAGGATAGAGTGTTTTCAAACAGATTCATAATCTCAGCACCACTTCTCCTTGGGTTTATTAGGAGGTGTACATGAAGGGGCTGCGTCCAATCTAAGTGGAAGCAGATGTAAGTTGTAGAAGACAGAAAGCAAGAAAAGAACCAGTTGGGCTACCACCTCTAAGTGGCTCTGATATATAGGTCTACTTTAAGAAAGCCCTCCAGAATATGTCAGTGGCTAGAAAAATACCATCTTTTCTGCAAGGGGAACTGAGCAACCATTATCATGATTGTAAAAATGTATTTATAGAAATAAGTTGTGGCTGGTCCCAGCAAACAGATACAACCACAACTACACTCTATGTGGAGGAAAGCCACACACATGTGCAAGGGCACAAACTTGGCACAACAAATGTGGGTCCTGCCCTTCTCTCCTCGTGTTGGAGGTAAAGTGAGAAACACTAGAGTATGTCGCACACCTCCCTGTCCTTTACTGGCCGGTCCAATTCCTGAATGACTCCAAATCTATCTTTAAATTTATTCTTTAATATTCAAGTAAGAACCTCTTTCAGATGGCCTTTCTGAGCACCTTCCTGCTCCTTTCAGGTGAGGTGGCCTCCCTCTGCTCCCAGGTCTTCCTGGGCTTACTCCATTGGGACTCTGCCTCATTGAATAGGCCTGTTGACACCCACTTCAGACTCCTAGTGACAGGTCTTGATAAATGGCTCCAGGAAGGGGAGAGGGAGAATATGAGAGCAACAAATGCAGAACAGATCTAACTTGAGCCAGAGTCAGGTTCCAGAGCTGCTCAGAGGAATGGGTGACTATTTTGGGGAGATAGTCTGGAAACATGGGTGAAGGATCAGCAGTAAATTGGACTCTGAAGGAAACCACAAAAGAAGACAGTGAAAGCTGAGGGCAGCAGGGACACAGGTTTGGGGCAGTGATATAAAACAAAGCTTAGGCACAGGAGTGCTTCTGACCTGTCTGGGAGCAATCAGTAGATGGGCCAGGTGAGCTGGGACAGGGGAGGTAGGAGATATACCTGCAAGAGCCTTCAGTTCCTCTTTGGTCACTTGGAAGAACCAAGAAACTAAAAGATCTGCCTGAGGGGCCCACAGAACTCCTGTTGGTCCTCATATCCTACCCACAACCCACCCCTCTGTGCCATCATGTCTGAATTCCTTCCCTGACTCCATCATTGTCTTTCCTTCCTAAAGCTAAAGCAGCCTGTCCATGGCCCTGAAGCACCCTCTCCCCAGTTGTGAGTCCAGCGCTGTCAGCCCCATGCCCAGCTCGCACACAAGCGCTTCACATCAGTTATCTGGCTCACATCCCTCCACCTCCCAGAGAGGTTTCAGAAAGTTCCTGTGGTGATAACACACTCCACTGGCAAGATACAAAATGCAGACCTCCCTATCATAGCAGGACATTTTCCTTGAAGGCTAATTTCCCAACAAATTATCCTTTAAAGCCACCCAAAATTTGTTTCTATCTGAGTCAGGAGTTGTTAGTTGGATCTGATAGGATTCTCATAAAGGAAACCTGTTGGGACTTTTTGGCTGCCTCGTTTCTGAACCCCTTTTCTGTTTGGAGAATTCTCAACTGAACCAAGTATTTTCTCAGTTCCCCTTGCTGCTAGAACATGGGCAGCAAGTGGGTCAATCAGATGCACCCACACCAGGTTTTGAATCAAGAGATGCAAGGAAGCAGGGATGAGCGAATCCTCGAAGGGATGGCAGTAAGCGCAGCAACACTCAGTTTCCAGGGTGGAAGCGGCAGCTGGGGGCAGCCAGCACCTACAGCAGAACACTGGGTCAGGAGCATGGCAGGCCTGAGGCACAGCTTCTGTGCAGCTCCAGTTGGGTCAGCTTTGGTTGCCCTGCCCTTTTCCCAAGCCTGAACTTGCAACTGTCCTTGTGAACATTCATTTTCCTTTTAAATCAGCCAGCCTTTCCTGTTGCTTGCATTTGTTCCTTGGAACATTTCATGGGTTGCAGGCAAGAAACGCAGCCTGAGTGCAAAGAGGTTGGAACCAGGGGCTTGAAGCCTCCAGGACCCACCCCCAGATGGTTTCCCAGTCTGCAGTCCGCAGTCCACATGGTCTCTCACTCTGCTTCTCTCAGAATATCAACTTTATTCAAATTTATTCTCTAAAAAAATGAAAACTTACTTAATTATAAAAGTAATATTGCTTAAATATAAAAAGTTCCATCAAGTCAGAACTATACAGAGTCAAAAGAGAAATCCCCCTTTGTCCCTCTAGCATATTCTCTCCACAGAAATGCTGTGAGCACACTAGTAGGAACGCTTAGTCAGTGTCCTCGGAGGAAGCATTATACACCATACGTGCATATGCCTATCGCAGCAAAGTTTGACCTGGGTACCATCCTTAGTGCCAGCCCTTTTGAAGGGAAGCTGACAAACACTCCTGGGTGCTCATATCTAAGGCAGCACCCATTTGTAAGAGATCACAGATGTAATTGATCATTCATTCATTCAACAAACATTTATTGGGTGCCTACTGTGTGCCAAGCATTATTTCAGTTCCTCAGAGAAGATCTTTGCCCTCATGAAGCTATGAAGGAGAAGCAGAAAACATACATAATATATAATATAACAGAATTACATACTACATTAGAAGGGCAGAGCTGCCATGGGGGAAAGCAGAGAAGGGCATAGGGGTCTGTAGCAGAGGTGTATGGGAAAGTGGGTGGTCAAAGTCTCAATGGTAGATTGCCTGGAACAAAACCTTTAAGGAGGAAAGAAATCAAACACACAGATTTCTGAAGAAGCACATTCCAGGCAGAGGGAACAGCCAGTGCAAATACCCTGAGGCAAGGCTGTGCCTAGGATCTCCAAGAACCAGCAAGAGCCAGTCTGCTGGAGCGGAAGGCATTGAAGAAGCTATGTGGACCTTCCTTTGGTGAGACTTTGGCTCCTGATCTGAGTGAAATTGCCCAACGCCGGGTCTGAACAAACGGTGGCCTGGCCTGATTTATGACTGGAAGCAGGGGCCCGGGCAGCCAGGAAGTGACAGCATCATCCTGGTGACAGCAGCTCCCACCAGAGTGTCAGTTTGGAGAAGCAGTTGAATATTTGATACATTTGGAAGAATAATCTAATAACCTGGGTATGAAACTGCGGAGCCCAGGATGGCACAGAGGCTCCTGGTGGTTGACTTGTTTACATGAGCAGCTGGAGTTACCTGTATCTGAGAAGGGGCAGTTGGAGCAGTGTTATTTTTCACAGGGGACTGATGTTAGGATTTCCATTTTAGAAGACTGAACTTGAGATAACCATTAGGTAATTATTTCTTAAAACCTCAGTCCGCAGAGCTGTGGAGGTGGTGCTAACCTTCCCTAGAGGAGGAGACTTTAACTCCTGTCCCCAAATTCAAATGAAAGCTTGCTGGACCTGAGTGGCCCTGCTTAAGTCCTAGGGAGGCCCAAGCATGGATATGGTGCCACGTAATGCCACGAGGGTCTCCAGGGTGCCAGGCTCAGGCCCAGGACTCAGTCACCTAGATCAGGTTTGTGCTTTAGAGAACAGTGGCTGAGCAGGTGGGAACTCTGGAGCTGTGATCTGTTTGAGCTTGGAACAGCAGGGAACTGCTCCCTAGAGGACTTGAACACACAGAGCAGGAGCAAGCTCTACAGCAAAGCTGGGAAGCAGCAAGAAGGCCTCCACCACCCGTTGTCTTTGTTTCTGACTACTTACTTAATCCCCCATCTGCATCCTCACTGCACATATTCCATTTTGTTATCTGCTAATCTGATTGGCAGAAAATGTTGTTTCATTGTGCATTTTTATACTTCCTAGAGGGGTTGAGCAGCCTGTGTAAGTACTGACTTACACTGAATTATTGCTATTCCTATTATTGACTTTCTGATGCCCTTTTTTCTTGATGTCTCTATTATAGTTTCTTTCTGCAGGACAGTTCTCTGTTCTGTGTTACATGCATGTCAAACTCAAAGGCTAACATGGGCCAAATAAACAAGGTTTAAGTTTATGTGGATATCAAAGAAACAAAAGCCTCAATTTTCATAGAAACGTAGGTTTATTTCAATAGAGACATGCTGAATACAAAGGGCTGAAATAAGCAAGTCATCATTAATATAAAATAATAGAACATTTTAATAAAAATTAGTATTTTTCTTAAACATTTAACTTACCAGACACTGAATAACTGCATAAATTAATAAGCGTAACGCAGATAAACCTATGCTTCTTGTTCTCTGAAAGTAAAATATTTCCTGTTGTGCACACCAAACAAGTCAGTACAAGACTTATGATGTGGCAATCGGCTGCTAAAATATCCGCTGCTAGGATTAGTGGAGAGAAACAGTATGCCTGTACGTAAGGCATGTAAAGGAAATAAATGCAACATGATTATAGTAATCAGTCATTAGCAAACTATGTAGTTTGTTATTAATAATTGGAGGCTCAATGCCATTGAGGCTGGGGGCCTTTGCGGCGACCCCTGCCCACCTACCGCCAATGCTGGGGGGTGAGGGGAGTGGAGGGCCTCTGCCTCGGCCCCCCCCCCCTCCTTGCAGCTTTGTCTGGAAGGACATCCGGTCTAATTAGCATATTATGCTTTTATTATTATAGATTATATATAACAGGATATTGTAAAACTAAGTAACTAAATTTTTATTAAAACATTTCTTACATACTGTTATATTGGCTGGGCCCCAAAAATATTTGTTGTGGGCCACATGTGGCCCATGGGCCACGAGTTTGACATGCTTGGTGTAACACTTGGGTGTCAGCCTGGCTGTCAGGCAGCTCAGTTTAAGTGTCAACATAAACTCACCAGGGTTTCTGAGCCCACTTCCAAATGTGTGGGAGAGATTACTGCACTAATCTGATAGATCTAGTTCCTACTCCTGGGCCAATGAGCTCACAGATGGCTCTGTTCATTCAGCCCATTGCCTGGGTAGAATTTCTGATAAACAGGGATGTAGAAGCAGTGAGGAAGTGATGGTGGAAGAAATGACTGGCAGCTTTAATTCATTTTTTAGCGAGGGGGTATCTTCCAGATAATTCCAGCGATGGAAGTCACAGTGATGTGGCCAAATATGTGGCTTGGATTTAACTATAGGTACTTAGGAATCTGCATATATTTTGAGCATGGTGAGAACATTTGTGAGGGGGTGTTATAGGAATTTTATTCTGACAGAGTGTGTTAGACAGGGGAGGAAGGAAAGGAGTAAAGGATAAAGATCCACTGGAAAGATATTCTAACAACCACCCCAAGGAAAAAAATTTAAAAAGAAAAAAAAAGAAAGAAAAAAAAATGGACATGCATGAAAGCAGGCTTGCCATCCCACATATTTAGGCAGTATCCTCTCAGGTGAGACATAGCTCAAAAGACACGGTGCTATTTTATCAGAGCAGCTCAGAATGCAACATAAGATGCTAACAACTCAAACCACTGCATTTACCCACATTACCGTAACTGACTAAAATCTCAACAATTGGGAACCCAGAAAGTTCATGCCTGGTCAACTATTATAAACATCTGGGTTTTAATTAGCACTACCGTTGCTTTATTAAAACATAGCTATTTTCCTATTAATTTTGCTATTAAATTTTTATTTTTTTGTTAATCTTCACATTAACCACCCACACTCCCCTAAAGCCCTCTGTTCAGAATGATAGACGTTTTGTACAATTCACTCTTAGCTTCACCTCCAAATCTTTTCAACATTGTTGAGTATGTTTGTGATATACTTGTTATGCTGTCCTGACCGAAGTCAGGGAGTGGATGAGAATGTGGTGAGCATACCACATTCCTATATGAGTATAGGAGCAAAGGCCTCTGGAAAAAAGCAGATTAGCTCTAACTAGCCACACCTCTGTTGTCATACCACATAACACAGGAAAAGCCAGTATATCTGTGATATAGCTATAATAAAATATGACTGATTCAGAACCCCAAAAATATAGGCTGAGAGAAGGAAAGATCTGGGGAAATAAACTGGTCATGAACTTCAACCTAGCACTTTATGAAACCCCTGAGCAATGTAAACCCTCCCACATTTAACTACTAAGAACTTCCATAAGATCACATAGAGCTAAGTGGTCAGGGGAAGTACAGGTCAGAACAGGAGGGTGGGGATGCTCTGGAATGAATTCTCTCTAATTGCAAGTTAAGGGCAAACTTACTGTGTGGTTGGGGATTTGTGATCTTTGTGTGAGAAGTGGGAGAGAGACCTGGTTGAACTCAAGACAGTGTTTGTATAGCCAGGTGCCACAATATCCTTTACCAGGATAACAGATGAATTAGTAGCAATTCAGCCCATGGAGCCACTAAGTTAGAATGAAAATCTGTGAATGCAAACCAGGGCGTAAGAATGAGACACTGAACCAAGGCTTGCCGTAAGCGTGAGTGGAGTTTGTGTTTGCTCTGTCTCCCTCTTTTTCAACTTCTTCTTTAATACCTTTCAGCCCCAAGGTTTTGAACACTCCATGCTTGTCCTGCCTAGAGGACTTTTCATGTTCTGAGTTTCACTCCTTTCTTTACAACCCACCCAGTGGGTTTCTCTGTAGCCTGGTCTCAGTGATTCGTCATGAGGAAGCCAAGCTAATACATTATGTCTCATTGAAGGGTGATTACAGGGAAGCCAGTTAGTGATGTCTCCCTTCTTGGGGACATTACAAGCAACTTGAGGCACTGTGGCAGGCATATGGAAATAGCAGTTCAGGCAGATGACTCTTCCTAGTTATCATCCCCAGATCCAACACAATAGGTGGTTGCTGACTTTAACTCCACAGAAGGCTATTCAAAGGTGTGAAGTGACATAGCATATAAGTCATTAATAAGACAAAACAATCACCTAGATGCTCAGGGATTGGCCGGCCTTTGTGATTTCCTAAAAACAAAACAAAACAAAACAAAACAAACAAACAAACAAATAAAAAAAACAGCTGCACATTTTCAGTTAACACAAGTGGTTTCTGATTTAAAACAGTGCTTTAGAAACCAAAGGTAAAGTCATTATGAGAGAAAATAATTTTTTTTCTAATTTTCCTTGTATAAAAAACATCTAATTGCATGTGGAGACTCTCATGGGACCAGGTTCATCTGTTATATTCTGACTACAGAAGGTGATTGGTTTTCTGGCCTTTGTTTCTTTCTGTAAAGTGAGTGGCAATGCTGAGCCAGTCCTCAAGCTCCTGAGAACTTGGCTCCCGAACCTTGGGTTCCCCTATATTCCCTCAGTCACACAGAGCTGTGAGGTTGAATCTATCTCCTTTGTTGGTTTTGAAGATTCTGTGATTCACAAATCCTCCTTTTCCTGACTTTCCCTAGACTCCCAGTTTTCATCCTATCCCACTTTCTAATTGGTTCTTTTGCCATTACCTGAAAAGAAACAAGTCATCAAGTGTCTGTTCTCTGATTATGGCTACTCAGTTTCAGCATTGCAGGGACTGTCCTTACCTTTTCTGATTATCCTGTCTTAACCATAACTACATTTCAGTAGAAAAGTGTTTTATTTTCACAGGCTGTACAAACAACAATTAATCTCAGTAACATCCCTATAGTTTGCCAAGTACCCATACTAGGTTGCAAGCATCATAAATTTTTTTTTATTGAAGATTAAAAATGGTGACAGAGTAAGTGAATGCTGCATGGACATACTCCCAGGAACAAACTGTAATTACAACTAAAATACAGAAAAAATTCCTGAATAATCAACAGAAAACTTGCAGAGGAGAACCCTAATACCCAAGGACTGAAAGTAGAGACCCCATAGAAACTGGTAGGAAAGGTGGAAGCATGAAAGGGCTGGCCGGGTACCCACAGACAGCAACTGAAATCCTGGAGAAATATCTCAGCTGTGAGGGGTTGCCAATGAGAAATATGAGATCTAATCTCCAAGCTGGGCCCCCCAGCAGAAAGCACCAACACTGAGAAGGGACCCACATAACATCTAGCTATGAAAAGAAGTGGAGTGCTATTTTCCAGGGAGTGACAGCTGAAAATTCAGGCACCCTGTTAAAAGACCAATGCACAAAATTCCCTGTGGAGCCACCCACCTTGCATTCTGACAGAGGGAGGGTGAAGTGGATTGGGGCTGTGATAGCAGAAGCCAGGACTGGGGCCTTGAGGGTTAGAGCTCAGAGGACAGACACACCAAGTTTCCTGGGCTGAGTCATTCCCTCACACAGCAGAGGACATCTTTCCCACATTTGTCTGGGGGGTAGTCAGTTGACACATTCTACTGGAAAACACCATGCCCTGGGGGGGCATTTAAGAGATTAAAAATAACAATTAGCCTTTATACTGAAGCATCTGCCCCACCCTGTTGAAAAAACTCTCACCACACCTGAGGACAATTGCCTGGGAAGGGGGAGCAATTCAAATTGGAATCCTGTCAGTCTATAGGCAGAGGAGATCTCTGGAGGCTCTGAGTCTTTGCCTGAAGCAACTCTCAGAAACAGCCTTTAACACTGTCCTACACTAGAAAATGAGAGATGTAGAGTATCAACCTAATACATAGTCACAAATCCAAACAAAGAGCCAAAATGAGGAGACAAAGAAACAACCCCCAAATGAAAGAACTAGAAAATTTACCAGAAGAAAAGATAAATGAAGCAGAGATAAGAAATTGATCTGAAACAGAGTTCAGGCTAATTATGGTAAAGATGCTCAACAGTACGTAAAAAAAGATATTATAACTATGAAAAAAGAACATTCTGAGATAAAGAATGATATAACATAAATAAATAATACATTGGAAGGAATACACAGAAGATTAGGGGAAGCTGAGGATCCAATAAGTAAATTAAAAGGTAGAGTTGAAAATATCACTCAATCAGAGGACCAAAAATAAAAATAAAATAAACAGCAATTAAAAAAACAGAAAGACAGTTTCAGGGAGCTGTCAGACAACATGAATCCTAACAATATTAGAATAGCAGTTATGCCAGAAGAGGCAGAAAGAGAGAAAGGAATAGAGAATAGGAATAGTTTTTGAAGAAATAATGGCAAAAAACTTCCCTAAACTGATCAAGGAAAAAGTCACACAAGTTCAGGAGGCACAGAGAACTCCAAGCAAGAAGAACCTAAAGGTCCAATACCCAGACACATTATAATTAAAATGCCAAAAATTAAAGACAAAGAGAAAAGAAAAGTGTTACATAACAAAGGAGTTCCCATAAGGTTGACACCTGATTTGTCACTAGAAGCTCTACAGGCCAGAATAGAATGGTGTGAAGTACTCAAGGTAATGGAAAACAAGGATCTGAGACCAACATTACTATATCTAGCAAGGCTATCATTCAAAATAGACAGTCAAATAAAGGGCTTCTCAGAAAAGAGAAAAAAAAAAAAAGGCTAAAGGAGTACATCACCACCAAGTCAGCATTACAAGAAATGATAGATTGTTGTAATGAGAAGGAGAAATATAGAGAGAAACCTGTACATACAGAATTAAAATGGCAATAAATACCTATCAATAATAACTGTAAATGTAAATGGGTTAAGTGCTCCAATAAAATGGTGTAGAGTAGCTTGAATGGATACAAAATGTGACCCAACTATATGCTGTCTACAAGAGACCCACCTCAAAACAAAAGACATACATAGGATGTGAGTGAAAGGGTGGAAAAAATTTTTCCATAAAAATGCTAAAGAAAAGAAAACAATACTCATTTCTGACAAAATAGATTTTAAAATGAAGGCCATGATAAGAGACAATAAAGGTCACCACATAATACTAAAGGGATTGATCCAACAAGAGAATATAACCCTGGTAAATATATATGCATCCAATATAGGTGCACCTAAATATATAAAAAACACTTCTAGAGGATTTTAACAGAGAGATTGACAACAATACAGTCGTAGCAGGGGATTTTTAAAATATATATATTTTTATTGATTTTTTTTACAGAGGAAGAGAGAGGGATAGTTAGAAACATCGATGAGAGAGAATCATCGATCAGCTGCCTCTTGCACACCCCCTACTGGTGATGTGCCCGCAACCAAGGAACATGCCCTTGACCGGAATCGAACCCGGGACCTTTCAGTCTGCAGGCCGACGCTCTATCCACTGAGCCAAACCGGTTTTGGCCATAGCAGGGGATTTTTAACACCTCTCTGACTTCCCTGGACAGATCTTCCAGACAAAAACTTAACAAGGAAATAGACACTCTAAAAGACACAGTGGATCAGATAAATTTAATTGACATTTATAGAACATAGCAGAATATACATTCTTCTCCAGTGCACATAGATCATTCACAAAGATAGACCACATGTTTGGACACAAAACAGGTCTCTACAAGTTCAAGAAGACTTAAATCATATCAAGCATCTTTTCAGATCACAGTGGAATGAAATTAGAAATCAACTACAATAAAAACATTCAAAAACATACAAATACATAGAGGCAAAATAGCATGTCATTAAACAATGAATGGGTTACCAATAAGATCAAGAAATAAATAAAAAACTTCCTGGAAACAATTGAAACTGAACACACAAAACCTCAAACTATCTGAAACAGAGCAAAAGCAGTCCTAAGAGGGAAATTTATAGCACTAACAGCATACCTCAAAAACACAAGAAAAATCAACAACAAATCATTTATCTCTACAACTTAAAGAACTAGAAAGAGAACAACAACAAAAAGCTCAAAGTAAGTAGAAGGAAGGAAATAATAAAGATTAGAGCATAGAAACAAACAAAAAAATACAATTAAAAACATTAATTGAAACAAGAGCTTGTTTTTGGAAAGAATAAACAAAATTGATAAACTGAGGGCCATTTTTAGGCTGGCCATGCCTCACTGCAACCCAGCCCTTTACCTAGGCCATGCCCCCATGGAGTAAGAGTCCCCGCTGCAAACAGCCATTAGCCTCACCCAGCGGGAACCCCCACATTGAAGGGGGTGTGGCCAGCTTGAAAACAGCCCTCAGCACCTCACCCAGACTGGCCATGCCACTCCAGCAAGGATCTTCACCCCATGGGAGTATGGTCGGCCTGAAAACCATCATAGGCCCTTTGCTCAGGCTACCCCAAGCCCCAAGGGAACACCCACCCTGATCTGCGACTTCCTTCAGAGCAAACCAGCCGGCCCTCACCCATGCACCAGGCCTCTAGCTATACTAATAAAAGGGTAATATGCTAATTAGACTGGGAGACCTTCCAGGAGACCTTCCTGAGGTTCTTCTGGAGAAAGCCATGGTGGTGGGGCTGAGGTAGAGGTGGTTGGAGGCCAAGAGGGAAGGGCAGTTGTGGGTGATCAGGCCAGGATGGGACAGCAATTGTGGATGATCAGGCCAGTGAGGCAGGGGCAAGTGGGGGTGATCAGGCTGGCTGGAGTGTGGCAGTTGGTGATGAACAGACCAGCAGAGGGGCCAGTTGGGGGCAAGCAGGCCATCAGTGTAGGTCAGTCGGGGGTGATCAGGACAGCAGGGGGCAGTTGGGGGTGAGCAGGCCAGCAAAGGGGTAGAGCAGTTGGGAATGATCAGGCCAGTAGGCAAAGTGGTTAGGGGCAATCAGGCAGGCAGGCACATGAGTGATTAGGAGCCAGCAGATTGCGAGAGGGATATCCAGCTGCCAGTTTAGGCTTGATCTCTGTAAACCGGCAGTAGGACATCCTTTGAGGGATCCCAGATTGAAGAGGGTGCAGGCTGGGCTGAGGAATACCCCCCATCCCATGCACAAATTTCATGCACTGAGCCACTAATAGGCAATAAAATCTCAGACATCTAGCATAGCAATATACACTAAATGGCCAGATTATTATGCATTCAGAGATCATAATAATATGGCCATATATATATATATATATATATATATATATATATATGTGTGTGTGTGTGTGTGTGTGTGTGTGTGTGTGTGTGTGTGTGTGTATTCCTCAACTGTGGATATTTTTCCAATTAATTTTAAGAGAGTGGAAGGTAGGAAGGGAAGGAGGAAGGAGGAGAGAGAGAGAGAGAGACAGAGAGAAACATTGATTGCTTATCTCCAAACATGCCCCAATTGGGGCCGGGTATTGAACCTGAAACCCAGGTTACTGCTTTTGAAGGGGAATCAAACTCATGACACTTCAGTCCATAGGCCAATGTTCTAACTAGTGAGAAACACCAGCCAGGGCACATAGCAGTATTTTTGCCAATGTATATCTTAGGAAACAAAGGAAAAAATAGACAGGACTACATCAAACTAAAAAGCTTCTGTACAGCAAAAGAAACCATCAACAAAATGAAAAGGGAATTCACTGCATGGGAGAACATATTTGCCAATGATATATATATATTAATTTCCAAAATATATAAAGAAGACATATGAAAAATGCTAAAGGTCACTAGTCATCAGAGAGATGCAAATTATCACATCATACTTGCCAGAATGGCTACCATCAATAAATCAACAAACAACAAGTACTGGCAAAGATGTGTAAAAAAGGACCCTCTTGCACTGTTGATGAGCTGGCAGACTGGTATAACCACTGTGGAAAACAATATGGAGTTTCCTAAAAATATTAAAAATGGAACTGCCTTTTGACCCAGGGATCCCACCTCTAGAAATATATCCTAAGAATATGAAAACACCGATCAGAAAGAATATATGTACCTTGCTGTTCATAGCAGCATTATTTACAATAGCCAGGTCTGGAAACAGTCAAAGTAGATGAGTGGATAAAAAAGCTGTGGTACATTTACACAATGGAATAATATGTGGCTGTAAAAAAGAAGGGTCTCTTCTCTTTGCAACAGCATGGAGGACCTGGAGACTATTATGCTCTGCAAAATAAGCCAGTCAGAGAAAGCTAAGTATCACATGATCACACTCATATATGGGAGCTAATGAACAAAATAAACTGACAAAATTGAACCAGGGGCATGGATACATGGAACAGTCTGACAGAGGTGGGAGGAGAAGGCGGAGGGGCCTAAATAAAAGAAGGGGAAGAGAATAGCCAAAGAACAAATATGCATAATTCATGGGCACAAACAACAGAGTGGTGAAGGCCAGGAGAGTGGTGGTGGGGACTGGATGGTGATTCTAAAGGGGAGTGGGGACCAGGAGTATATATAGTAGTGTCAACAATAAAAAGGAAGGATGTCAAATGAGACATATATGGATGTACTGCTCTGCCATTTGGGAGGTAAATTAACTCAGGCAAACATTTAGCAGCTTCCTTGAAAACCCAAATTATGACAGAAGGAAAGGAAGCAGCAAAGGCCAGCGCAGGGAGCAGTAGGCTATCATTGGGTGTTTTAGGTTTTCCTCTCACAGAGCCTATAGCTTCTGGCTGAGCCTGAAACAGAAAACCAGGGACTTTCCTAATGAGGAGAGAGGCATGGGGCCCCTTGGCTTCAATTTTGTTTTCTTGATTTTACTGTCACATTTATTTTTTTTATTGATATCTTTTATATACTATAAAGCTCAGCCATTTAAAAGTGCAGAATTCAGCACTTTTTAGTCTTTGCCCACAATATTCCATCCATCACCACTATAATTCATTTTAGAACATTTTTATTACCCTAAGGCAGTGTTTCTCAAACTTTTGACATATGTGTACCCCTTCTATAATTTTCGTAACCCTGAGTACCCCTCGTCAAAAAAAAAAAAAAAAAAAAAAAAAAAAAAGGATGTATTAGGCGCAGCTAAGCACGGTGCAGTGCATTTCCCCACCAAATTCCGGTGCAACACATACCCCACCAAACTCTTTCATATGCCTGGGAGTACGCGTACTACACTTTGGAAACACTGTCCTAAGGACAAACTCAGCACTCTTTGCCTAACCCCCAATCCCTGCACCTCCCCACACCTCTTAGCCTTAAGCAGCCACTAGTCTACTTTCTGTCTCTATTTTTGCCTGTTTTGGACAATTCATATACATGACACACAACACATGTGGTTTTTTGTGTCTGGTCCCTTTGTGCTGACATATTTGATCAGCAGCTGGTCCAGAACACCGTGCCTTTTTGCCAGGCAATACACTTGCAGAGGTGGATTTGGGTTTGATCCGCAGAAATTGAGAACCGATAACAAACTTCCCAGGATGCTCATAGCTGGAAGGGAAAACAGGGCTGTGTATGCCCAGGACACCCACAAATGTTTCATTTTTTTACTGCATAAATTTTCTTTTTTTTTTTTTTTTCTTTTTTTTTTTTTTTAAATATATTTTATTGATTTTGTACAGAGAGGAAGGGAGAGAGATAGAGAGTTAGAAACATCGATGAGAGAGAGTCATCGATCAGCTGCCTCTTGCACACCCCCTACTGGGGATATGCCCGCAACCAAGGTACATGCCCTTGACCGGAATCGAACCTGGGACCCTTTGGTCCCCAAGCCGACGCTCTATCCATTGAGCCAAACCGGTCCCGGCTGCATAAATTTTCTTTCAGGTTACTTGGCTGTCCCTCTCTGCACTCTTGTGTCCCAAAAGGCAGGAGAAGGTAGAGGAGTGAGAGCTTAGAACCCAAAAGATCATCGGACGGCTGTAGAACTTACAAAGTGCTCTGTGAAGTCTGTCCTGAGGCTAAGTTGCTCCAGCCACATGTCAGGTCATTCTGGGCATTGCTGCTCTGAACAGCTCAGAGCAGAGCTCTGGAAATGCCTAGGTGAACCTGGAGACAAGCTCCTCCGGGCCCTGGGTCCGTCAGGAACAGTGCAGCAGAACTTTATGCCCAAACAATGGACAGAATTGATCTGTGACGCTGGGTGGCTCCCCTTGTTTAGTAGGCAGAAACCACCATGTGGTATCCACTAAAAATCTGTTGTTTAAGGAAAGTTTCTCTCCCTGTCATCAATGGCTGACTATGGGTGGTTCAGTGTGTTTTTCCTTAAACACATTTGCAGAGCTTCTGGCAGGACTATTGTAAACAGTTCCCATCATTCCTTCATATTTTTAGCTCTGAGTGTTGTAGTGCCTTGCTCTGTCATTTGTAAAGAACCTGCCTAGCAGCAGGATAGAGCTGATTGCTCTGTAGTTAATGATTTTAAAACCTGCAGAACCAGATGTCACCTGACCTGTGAGGTGCCCTACAGAGGTATGAGAAGCACAGGAGGGCAGTGTCTGGCACTCTGATTACTGAGTGTGAGAAGGAAGAAGGTGGGGTAAAGGGAAAAACAGAGTCAGGCAGGGATGGGTCTGGCAAAGTTCTTGGGCCACCAAGGTGGCTCCCAGGTGACCGCATGATTCACTGATGGTGAGCAGGAGGTGGATGTGAGGGCAGGCGTGGCTTCAAAGGCTGGCTCAGCCTCTGACTCACAGTGGAACCTTGAGCACGTCACCCAGTCTCAACTGATTGAAGTTCCTCTGTACCTGGTGGCTTCTTTTGTCACTTGAGCCAGGAACATGCTACAGACTTAATACCCAGTTTCCCCAAAAATAAGACAGTGTCTTATATTAATTTTTGCTCCCAAAGATGCTCTAGGTCTTATTTTCAGAGGATGTATTATTTTTCTATGAAGAAGAATACGGTTCACATTTATTGTTAAATGAAAATAAAGGAAAGTTATTACCTGTATACGGTACGGTAGTACGGTAGTTGTCAACACAAACCAGACAAACTGAATCCTACAGTATCAAGAATTTACTCATTTAGTCAATGACAATCATGTCATCATTTTCTGGAACATCATCATAACAATCCAATTCCTGAATTTCCTGGTGAATTTCTTGTGATTCCATTTCTTTCAGAATCAGTGGACCAAATTTCTCATGTTTAGCCTGGGGAGGAGGGGTGGGGGCTTATTTTTGGGGGGATGCCTTATATTTCACTCAGAAGGAAACCTGTAAGTAGGTCTTATTTTCGGAGGATGTCTTATTTTCGGGGAAACACGGTAATAGTATCATCATCATGCATTTCTGGTTCCTTCTTTAGACCAATAAACCTCTGGAGAGCAGGAACCAGTTAGCCTTATCTTTGTACCCCTAGGTACCTGCCCCAATATATACCTGAAACCTATTAAAATTTTTCATAAGCCGGAGAAATTGAATGAAATTTTAGGTAAGGGAGAGGGAGGGTGCAGATAATTTTGGGCATTCAGTTATCACTTTTCCTTAGAAAAACATTTTATTGTTCTGAGACACTTGGCAATGTGATAGCTTTTACAAAAAAAAAAAAAAAAAAAAAAAAAAAAAGCAGCTTTTGTGAGTTAAGCATAGATAATCCAACCCAGATGGATCAGATTTCTTGGTAAGTGCTTGAACATGCTTTTAGAAATAGAGCAGAGATGGGGGAGGGGAGAAAAGGGTGCTTGGAAGAAGGAATTTTAGTCTGAGGCTAAATTTAGTCTGTGGCTGGATTTTGTCATTGCTAAGGACAAGCAGGTATTGAAAATATGTTACAGACAGTTGAAAATCTTGCCATGAATCTTTTCCTGTTGACTTTTCCCCTCCTCCATGACTAGTGATTCCAAATGCACTGAAAGATAAAGATGATTACATTTAGGTTTAAATTAAGATAAAACAGGTTCTGCCCTGTTGCTTTATCCAAAATGGATTTGAAAAGAAATGCTAGGGCCACTGAGGCTGCAAAGGCTCATCTCAGAGGCTGTTGGAAAGCCTCCTGTTCTCAACCAAGCTGTGCCTATTCCGTAAGCTAGCCTTCCCCATTTCCCAATCATTCAGTTCTGACCTTTCTCTAGTTCAGAGGCTGTTCCTAACTGCCTACCAGATTTTGGAGAAGGAAACAAATTCCTACAGAAGGTTAGCCAGAATACAGGAGTAAGAGAAAACTTTCATTTTCATTCCAAAGGAGGAAGTGGAGATACAGAGAGATCTATTTTATTAACTAACTATTGGCCCAGTACATGAAATTCATGCTCAGAGGTGGTATCCCTCAGCCCAACCTGCACCCTCTCCAATCTGGGACCTCTCAAAGGATGTCCTACTGCCAGTTTACAGGGATTGCCCTAAACTGGCAGGGATCAGGCCTAAATCGGCAATTGGACATCCCTTTCACAATCCAGGACTGCTGGCTCCTAATCACTCACCTGCCTGCCTGCCTGATTACCCCTAACCATTCTGCCTGCCAGCCTGCTCATTCCCAAATACTGATCACCCCCAACTGCTCCCCATGCCAGTGTGCTCAACCCCAACTGTCCCCCGTGCTGGCCTGCTCACCCCTACCTGCCCTCCCCACTAGCCTGCTCACTCCCACCTATCCTCCACACTGGCCTGCTTGCCCCCAACTGCACCCCTGCTGTCCTGATCACCCCCAACTGACCCCCCTGATGGCCTTCTCTCTCCCAACTGGCCCCCCTGCCAGTCTGATCACCCCCAATGGCTCCCCCCCAATCGGCCTGATCACCCACAACTTCCCTCCCCTCTTGGCCTCTAACCACCTCTACCTCGGCCCTGCCACCATGGCTTTGTCCAGAAGAACATCTGAAAGGTCTCCTGAAAGGTCTCCCAGTCTAATTAGCACATAACCCTTTTATTAGTATAGATAGAGGCCTGGTGCACAGGTGGGGGCCGGCTAGTTTGCTCTGAAGGGAGTTGAAAATCTTGCCACTGGATCAGGGTGGGGGTTCACTTGGGTTGTGGGGCAGCTTGGGCGAGGGGCCTGTTGTGGTTTGTAGGCCAGCCAGGACCTCATTGGGGTGAGGGTCCTTGCTGGGAGGGTGTGGCCAGCCTGGGTGAGGGCTGATGGCTGTTTGCAGGCTGGCCACACCCTCTTTAGGGTGGGGGTTCCCACTGGGGTGCCTGGCCAACCTGGGTGAGGGGCTGATGGCTGTTTGCAGACTGGCCAAGCCCCCCAGTGGGGAAGCTGAGGACTGTTTGCAGGCTGGTCATACCCCTGGCAACCCAGGCTCCGAGCCCCTCCTTCAGCAGAGGCCAGGGTGGGCTGGAAGCTTGGCTTCCTCCATCACTGGGAGCAACCCAAGCCTCCTGCCTACTCCAGCTCTATTGCCACTGCCATATTTGTTGGGTTAATTTGCAAACTCACTGCTGATTGGTTGGTGGGCATAGTGGAGTGACAGTCAATTTGAAGGTTTCTCTTTTATTAGTATAGATAAAGATCTGAAGCTGTAAAACATTTTAAAAGTTTATTTGGGGGTCTTAAAAATTCAAATTTTGAAGACTCAGATTTCAGGCAGCAACCCAAACTATTCTTCAAAGAGAATAAGAAAAGGGAGGGATTATAAAGTAAAACTATAAGATGGACATGTGCCAGGATGTTTAAGGATTTTGGTTTTCTTTATTTATTTTTACTTTTTATTGATTTTGAGAGAGAGAATCCCCAGGAGGACGTTCTAATTAACTGAGCTACCATCCAGGGCAGTTCCAGGATGCTTTGAATTGAGCATAACAACTGGTTTAGCAATTTAGTAGCTCTGAAAATTAGAGCACAAGACGTGATAGGCCCCAAATCCCTAATAGCCTCCTGACTATTTTAAAGAACTCTCTTAGCAGGGCTTATTCCAGTTTTTTCCCCCATTGTTGATTTATATCCCAAAGGAGGATGACCCCAGGGAACTGCAAGGGTCACACTTCTGAAAGAAGTACAGGGGGAGCCAGGAACCTGTTGATACTGTAAGAGGAGCTAGTACTCATTCAAGAGTCTGCACAAAAGAAAGTAAAATTGCAAAACATTCTCCAAAAACAGTCTGCACAGAACAGAATGTGAAGCAATATGGGGCCCTGGGCCTCTTGGGAGGACCCAGCAGAGTCCACGCATGAGATTGCCCCGAGAATGGTCTGCAAAGGCCTGCGCTGCCCTGAACCATGATAAGCAGGGCACCATGGGCTAAGAAGAGCTTCCCTGTGATGCCACAAATACTCACACAACTCTCCCTCGTACACAGGGGACTGAGCACCAAACACCAGCCCTCTCCTCCAAGATGTGGTGCAGCTGCAGAGTTAGACCAGCTTCTCCATGGGCAGTGGCAGCTGTCTTCCTCACACTACCCTTCTCCCACACCAGGCTCCAGCACACTTTTCCTGTTTTCTTTTTTATTTATTTCTATATATTTATTTATTGTCTCAAGTTTTACATATGTCCCCTTTTTCCCCAATTAAACCCCCCACCCCAGCCATTCCTACTTCGGGCAAGCCCCCATTGCCCCATTGTATCCATTGGTTATGCTAAATATGCATGCATATAAGTTCTTTAGTTGCTCTCCTCTATCATTTTGTCTCTGGATCTATTTTTATTCATCAAATTATGTTGATCATTATATCCTACATATGAGTGAGATCATGTAATATTTATCTTTTTCCAACTGGCTTATTTCACTTAGCATAATGCTCTCCAGTTCCGTCTATGCTATTGCAAATGGTAAGAATTTCTTCTTTCTTTATAGCAGCACTAGAGGCCCAGTGCACGAAATTCGTGAATGGTCAGGGCGTTCAGCCCACCATGCACCCTTTCCAATCTGGGACCCCTCAAAGGTTGTCCAACTGCCCATTTAGACCCATGCGGATCAGGCCTAAATGAGCAGTTGGACAGCTCTCTCACAATCCAGGACTGCTGGCTCCCAACTGCTCGCCTGTGTGCCTTCCTGGTTGCCCCTAACTGCTTCTGCTTGCCAGCCTGATCACCCCCTAGCCACTCCCCTACCATCCTCTTTGCCCCTAACTATCCTCCCCTGCAGGCCTGGTCACACCTAATTGCCCTCCCTTGAAGGTCTGGTCCCTCCGAACTGCCCTCTTCTGCTGGCCTGATCACCCACAACTGCCCTCTCTTGCAGGCCTGGTCTCTTCCAACTGCCCTCCCCTGCTGGCCATCTTGAGGTGGCCATTTTGTGTCCACATAGGGGCAGGATCTTAGACCACATGGGGGCAACCATCTTGTGTGTTGGAGTGATGGTCAATCTGCATATTACTCTTTTATTAGATAGGATAGAGGCCTGGTGCATGGGTGGGGGCCAGCTAGTTTGCCCTAAAGGGTGTCCTGGATCAGGGTGGGGGTTCTCTTAGGGTGTGGGTGGCCTGGGCACAGGGCCTGTGGTGGTTTTGCAGGCTGGCCATGCTCCCTGGCAACCCAAACTGGAAGCCCTGGTATCTGGAGTTTATTTATCTTCTACAATTAAAATTTTGTAGCCTGGAGTGGAGCCAAGCCTTTTGCTTGCTCTGTGGAGGCAGCCATTTCTGTTGGGGTTTATGTATATTCTATAATTGAAACTTTGTAGCCTTAAGGGGAAGCCTGGGCCTGCCAGGGTGTGTGGAAAGCCTGGCTTCCTCCATTGCCAGGGGAAACCCTAGCCACCTGCTCTTTCTGGCTCTGAGGCTGCCATTTGTGTTTGGATTATTTATCTTCTATTACTGAAACTTTGTAGCCTTGAGTGGAGGCCTAGGCCAGCAAGGGCAGGTGGAAAGCTTGGCTTTCTCCATTGCTAGGGAAACCCAAGCCTCTCTTCTGCTCTCTGTGGCGGTAGCCATCGTAGCTGGGTTTATTTGCTTATTTGCTCTTGATTGACTTGTGGGTGTGGCCTGTGGGTATAGCAGAGTGATGGTTAATTTGCATATCACTCTTTTATTAGATAGGATATATATATATATATATATATATATATATATATATATATATATATATATAAATTTTCTTTTATACTAGTGGCCTGGTGTATGAAATTCGTGCATGGGGGAGGGGGTGTACCTCAGCCTGGCCTGCACCTTTTCCTATCTGAGATCCCTCAGGAAATGTCTGACTGCCAGTTTAGGCCCCATTTCTGTGGGATTGGCCTAAACCAGCATTCGGACATCCCTCTCACAATCTGGAACTACTGGCTCCTACCTGCTTGACTGCCTGCCAGGCTGATTGCCCCCCAACCACTCTGATGCTGTTCTGATTGATGCCTAATTGCTTGCCTGCCAGCCTGATCGCCTTCAACTGCCCTCCCTTGCTGGCCTGATTAGCCACAATTGCCCTCCCCTGCCAGCCCAATCATCCACAACTGCCCCTCTGCCGGCCTGATCATCCCCAACTGCTCTTCCCTGCTATACATGCCTCCTCCACCACGACCCACCTCCTCCATGCCACACAGAGCTGCAAGATCCCCAGGCTCCACTGTGTGGAGTGGCCTCCAGGCCCCACCCCTGCTGTGCACATGGCCATATTGTTATGGCCATCTTCTGCCAGCCATCTTGTAGTGGCCATCTTTGTGGCGGCCATCTTGTGATATCATCACACAAGGACATGATGAACACTTAGGCTTTTATTAGTATAGACATGTATTTTAATATACATTTTTTCTTCTTTTGAATTTTGTTTTTTATTTTTCTTCTTATACACTCATTCTCTTTCTACCTTCTCTATATTGAATTGTAGCTCTTTCACCATTCATTCAATTCCTTGACCTTATTTTCTGTAAAAGCTCTGCCTCCTCAGATTCATCTCAGTGTTTATTGTTTGGCTATTTGTTGTTTACATTTTTTGGATTAGTTGTTGTTTGTAGTTTTCATTCATTACTGGGTGTTTGTTGGATTAGTTGCATTTTTTGGATTAGTTGTTTTATTGGAGTTTTCTCACCATATACATATATTTTCCACCTTATTTTTTCTTCTCTTTCTTTTCTCTCTTACATTTTTCACTTTTCTCAATATAATTTTTGAACTCTCTTTTTTTAAAATCCCTAATACTTTTTTCTCTGATGGTCAGCTTTATTTGGGGGTTATTAGCATGATGAATACATTTGTGTTGGTGCCTTGTATGTTGTGTTTATTGTGCTGTATTTTGTGCCTTTAAGTCAACACAAGAGAGAATGAGCTACATAACCAGACACCCATAGAGGAATGATCATGGGGCAACAAAGTTGGCATATGAAAGAAAAGGATACATCACTGGAAAAAGAAGTAAACAAAATGGAGCCAAACAATATGTCAGAGAAAGGATTCAGAAAATGGTCATAAGGTCACTGAAAAGGGTGGAAGACAAATTCAACAAAATGAAGGAAATGAAGAAGAACCAAGAAGAAATGAAAAATGACATCACTGCAATAAAGAACTCAATAGAAAGCACCAATAATAGACTAGAAAAAGCTGAGACCTGCATCAGTAAGCTAGAACACAAGTTAGGAAAAAATACCCAAGCAGAGCAGTATCTATAAAAAAAAATAAAAAAAAAGTTAGAAAACAGGAGAGCCTAAGAGAACCGTGGAACAACATGGAAGAAAACAACATCTGCATAAAAGGAGTGCCAGAAGGAGGGAAAACTGACCGAGGAATAGAAAACTTGTTTGAAGAAAAAACTCACACAAATCCAAGAAGTTCACAGAGTCCCAAACAAAATGAACCCCAAAAGACCAACACCAAAAACAAAGTAAGAAACTTAAAAGCTGCCAGAGAGAGACAGAAAGTTACCTACAAAGGATCCCCCATTAGTCTAGCGACTTATTTGTCAACAGAAACATATCAGGCCAGAAGGGAATGGAATGAAATATTGAAATTCATGCAAAACAAGGATCTCAATCCAAGAATACTGAACCCAGCAAGGCAATTAACCAAAATGAAAGGTGAAATCAGTAGCTTCACAGGTAAAAAAAAAAAAAAAAAAGGACTAAGGGAGTTTATCACCACCAAACCAGAAATGCAAGGAATGCTAAAGAATCTGCTATTAAAAGAATACGAAAAGAAGGAACACAGGAATAAAGAATAAAAATGGTGACAGGAGGAGGTAAGATGGCGGAAGAATAGATGGGCGGATTCTGAGCCCTCTCCCGAAGCAGAAAGAGAGAGCAACTGAGGGTCTTGTGCTGTGAGTGTTTATTGGCAAGCTGGGAGACAGCGAACACCAGAAGAAACTGCTGGGGGGCTGCTGACAGAGGTGCCCCTCACAGGGAAGCACCCACGCGGGCTGTGTCCCTGCCCGGAGCTACCTACCGGCTTGGACGGGGAAACCTCGCCATCTTGAGAGGAAGATAGGATCGTGTCAGAGGCCTGAATATCCACAGCCGCAGTGACCACCAAGCATCTGTTACCCCCAGAACGCGGATCCCAGGCGGCGCGAACACTTGCCCTCACAGGAGTGCCCCACTGCTCAGCGAAAAGGTCAGATTTCACGGGGAGAGGGTGGAGAGTGCTCTTGGCGAAGATAAATAGCCTGCGTGCACAGAGCGTGCTCGCGGAAGCTGGAGGACAAGGGCAGTGATTACAAGTAGAAGCCCCCGCTGTTGGGTGGTTGTCTCCCTTGAAAGTGGACGGGGCTCCTAACAGGGGAGATATCTAAAGAGCAACACATTTGGATCCGGTTCGGAGGGATATCGGAGAGTTGCGGGAGATTGCAGTTGCTCGGACTTGCCCCCTCCCCCACTCCATAGATCCAGCTTCAGAGAGGATGAAAAAAAAAAAAAAAAAAGCTGGAGAGGCTTTAGAGTCTGGGAAGTCAACCTAGAAACACTGCCCCCAGAGGCTAATTCACAAATTGACTCTAGTGTAATAAAAACAAAGCGAAACCTGCCTAAAAATCAGGACTGGATCATAACAATAGAGGAAGCGAATGACCTTCATTACTGCAAATTTTATTTAAATTTTTAAAATTTTATTATTTTTTTAAAAATTTTCAAATTTTTGTTTTTTATTTTTGTTTTCATTATTTGCAACGTTTACTCAAGAAACTATTTTTTTTCTTTTTCCTCACTTGATTTTATCTTGATAATTATTACATTGTATATGTAATCAACATTATTACTACTACTAATTTACCTTTTTCATCTTATTTTCTTTTGTTTATTTTTATTATTTTTATTCCATTTGATTATATATATATATATATATATATATATATATATATATATTTTTTTTTTTTTTTAAATTTCAGGATTACTGTTCTACAGTCTTTATCTATCCTTCTTTCTCCAACGCTTTATTCTATCTCAACCCTACCTTTATGCCTTCACCCTCTTTCCAATCTTTTCCTTTGATACCCTGTTTATCTTAACCCTTTCCTGCTCTAGATTTCCCCCATTCCATCTGTCTACCCCCTCCTAAAATTTCACCCTACTTGTATATATCTAATTTCCAACTACCTGCTCCAAACCCATTCACACCTCCCTCGCAGTTGTCCTAAAAACAAAACAAAACAAAACAAAACAGTCTTACTCTCTAACTCTTTGAAGTTGTATGTTGAATGTTAACTTTACTGAAGTTGTATGCTTTTCTTTTATAAGATTGATTTGCCTATGCTTTTTGTTTGATTGTATGTTTTTGTTAGCTGGGTTCTAGTCACCCTTATTGGTGGTTATTAATATCGCAAATACATTTCTATTCAGTGCCTTGTGTGTTGTACCTGGTTGTGTTGTATTTTGTGCCTTTAAATCAAAGCAGGAGAGAGAGAACTACACAACCAGACATCCTAGATCATGGGGAGACCAAAAAACAGCCCGCATATGAAAGAAAAGCAGGCTTCACCAGAAAAGGAAGTAAACAATATAGAGGCAAGCAACCTACCAGAGCAAGAATTCAGAGTAACGATCTTAAGATGGCTAAAAAGAATGGAAGACAAATTTGACAATTTGAGTAAGACCCAAGAGGAAATGAAAAAAACCCAAGAGGAAATGAAGATGACTCAAGATGAAATGAAAAATGACATCGCTACTATGAAGAACTCAATAGAAAGCATCAAGAGCAGACTAGAAGAAGCAGAGGATCGCATCAGTGAGCTAGAAGACAAGATGGAAAAAAATACCCAATTAGAGCAGCTTCTAGAAAAAAAAATTAAAAAGCAGGAGGAGAGCCTACAGGAGCTTTGGGACAATGCAAAACAAAACAATATTCGAATAATAGGGGTTCCAGAAGGAAAGAAAACCGAGGTAGACATGGAAAATGTATTTCAAGAAATAATGACAGAAAATTTTCCTGAGATAGAGAAGAAAAAACCCACACAAATCCAAGATGCTCGCAGAGTCCCAAGCAAAATGGATCCCAGAAGACCGACGCCAAGACATATTATAATTAAATTGGCAAACACCAATGACAAAGTTAGAATCTTAAAAGCAGCCAGAGAGAGACAGAAAGTTACATATAAAGGAACCCCCATCAGACTAACAACTGATTTCTCAACAGAAACTTATCAGGCCAGAAGGGAATGGGATGAAATATACAAAGTCATGCAAAGAAAGGGTCTGAATCCAAGAATACTGTACCCAGCAAGACTATCAATCAAAATTGAAGGGGAAATCAGGAGCTTCACAGACAAAAAAATACTAAAGGAATTTATCTCCACCAAACCAGCAATGCAAGAAATGCTAAAAGGTCTACTGTAAAAATAAATAAATAGGAAGCGAAGAAGGAACACAGGGGTATAGAATAAAAATGGCATCAAATGAGTACCTATCATTAATAACATTAAATGTAAATGGTTTAAATGCTCCAATCAAAAGACATAGGGTAACAGATTGGATAAGAAAACAAGACCCATACATCTGTTGTCTACAAGAAACCCACCTCAGAAAAAGAGATGCACACAGACTGAGGGTGAAGGGATGGAAAAAGGTTTTCCAGGCAAATGGAAATGAAAAGAAAGCTGGGGTAGCAATACTTATATCTGACAAATTAGATCTCAGAGTGAAGGACATAACAAGAGACAATGAAGGCCACTTCATAATACTAAAGGGAGCAATCAAACAAGAAGAAATAACCCTGGTAAATATATATGCACCCAATATGGGAGGACCCAAATACATAAAAAAAAAAAAACTGCTGGAGGACATTAAGGGAGAGATTAACAGCAATACAATCATAGTAGGAGATTTTAATAACCCACTGTCACCCTTCGACAAATCATCTAAACAAAAAATCAGCAAACAAATATCAATCCTAAATGACTCACTAGACCAGATGGAATTAATTGACATCTTCAGAACATTCCACCCCAAAGCCACAGAATATACATTCTTCTCAAATGCACATGGGACATTCTCAAAGATAGACCACATTTTGGGACATAAAAAGTCTCTTCAAATTCAAGAAGATAGAAATCATATCAAGCATCTTCTCAGACCATAATGGCATAAAACTGGAAATTAACTACAATAAAAATAATCCAAAGAAATAAAACACATGGAGACTAAACAGCATGCTATTAAACAAGGACTGGGTTACCAGAGAAATCAAGGAAGAAATTAAAAACATCCTGGAAACAAATGACAATGAAAACACAACAATCCAAAATCTATGGGACACAGCAAAAGCAGTGTTGAGAGGGAAGTTCATATCCTTACAAGCCTATTGCAAAAAACTAGAAAAAAAGTGTAACAAATGATCTAACTCTACAACTCAAAGAGTTAGAAAAAGAGCAACAAGAAAAGCCCAGTGTAAGTAGAAGGAAGGAAATAACAAAAATCAGAGCACAGATAAACGACATAGAGACCAAAGAAACAATACATATGATCAACAAAACCAAGAGCTGGTTCTTTGAAAGGATAAACAAGATAGATGGACCTCTAGCCAGACTAACCAAGAAACAAAGAGAGAGGACCCAAATAAACAAAATCAGAAATGAAAGAGGTGAAATAACAACAGACCCCACCGAAATACAACGGATTGTTACAAAATACTATGAACAACTCTACTCCAACAAACTGAACAACCTGGAGGAAATTGACATATTCCTAGAAAAATATAATCTTCCAAAACTCAATCAGGAAGAATCTAAAAATCTCAATAAACCAGTGACTTGGGAAGAAATTGAAACAGTCATCAAAAAGCTTCCAGCAAACAAAAGCCCAGGGCCAGATGGCTTCACAGGAGAGTTTTACCAAACATTCAAGGAAGAACTAAAAACTATCCTCCTCAGACTATTCCAAGAAATCCAAGAGGAAGGAACACTTCCAAATTCCTTCTATGAAGCCAGCATCACCCTAATACCAAAACCAGATAAAGACAACTCAATGAAAGAGAATTACAGACCAATATCCCTCATGAACATAGATGCTAAAATCCTCAACAAAATTCTAGCAAATCAACTCCAGAAGAACATCACAAAGATCATACACCACGAACAAGTAGGATTTATTCCAGGAATGCAAGGATGGTACAATATCCGCAAATCAATAAACGTGATACATCACATAAACAAATTGAAAGATAAAAATCATATAGTCATATCAATTGATGCAGAAAAAGCATTCGATAAAATCCAACACCCTTTTCTGATAAAAACTCTTAACAAGGTGGGAGTACAAGGATCATACCTCAACATAATAAAAGCTATATATGATAAACCCACAGCCAACATTATACTCAATGGGCAAAAACTAAAACCATTCCCTCTAAGAACAGGAACAAGACAGGGATGCCCACTCTCGCCACTCCTGTTTGACATAGTACTGGAAGTACTAGCCATTGCAATTAGACAAGAGGAGGAAATAAAAGGCATCCAAATTGGAAAAGAAGTAAAGTTATCCATATTTGCAGATGACATGATACCGTACATAAAAAACCCAAAAGACTCCATTAAAAAACTAATTGACTTAATAAATGAATTTGGTAATGTAGCAGGATACAAAATTAATGCCAAGAAATCCATGGCTTTTCTATACACCAACAGAGAAACTGCAGAAACAGAGACTAAAAAAACAATTCCATTTACCATCGCACCAAAAAAATTAAGATACCTAGGAATAACTTTAACTAAGGAAGTAAAGGACCTATATGGGGAAAACTACACGACACTGAAAAAAGAGATAGAGGAAGATGTAAGGAGATGGAAGAACATACAGTGGTGCCTCGCATAACGAACGCCTCGCACAACGAACTTTGGACAGGTTTTTCATGAAACCATCAGCCAAAAAGCAGAAAATGGATGAAGATGTGCAAGATTCGGTAGACTCTACTTAGTCTGTCTTAAAATTTAAAAAATATGTGTTTTTTTTTTAAAAAAAAATTATGTTTTTAGATGTATCTAAATAAAAATATGTCATCTTAGCATATTTTTTTTTTATGTCATCTTAGCATATTTTATGCTACAGAACGAATTATTTTTTTTAACATGTATTGTTATGGGAAAACGCGTTTCACATAACGAACTTTTCACATAACAAGCTTGCTCCTGGAACGAATTAAGTTCGTTGTGTGAGGCACCACTGTACCATGTTCATGGATTGGTAGGATCAACATCATCAAAATGTCCATACTTCCTAAAGCAATCTATAGGTTCAATGCACTCCCCATTAAAATACCAATGACACATTTCACCGACCTAGAAAGAACTCTCCAAAAGTTCATTTGGAACAATAAAAGACCCCGAATAGCCACAGCAATCCTGAGAAAGAAGAGTAAAGTAGGAGGGATCTCAATACCAGACTTCAAACTATATTACAAAGCCACTGTTCTCAAAACAGCCTGGTACTGGAACAAGAACAGACATATAGATCAATGGAATCGAATCGAGAACCCAGATATCAACCCAAATCACTATGCTCAACTAATATTTGACAAAGGAGGCACGAATATACAATGGAGTCAAGACAGTTTCTTCAATAAATGGTGTTGGGAAAATTGGACAGACACATGCAAAAGAATGAAACTAGATCACCAACTTACACCATTCACAAAAATAAACTCAAAATGGATACAGGACTTAAACATCAGACAGGAAACCATAAAAATACTAGAACCATCCACAGGAAGCAAAATCTCAGACGTATGCCAAAAGAACTTCTTCACTGATACTGCCCCTAGGGCAATGGAAGCTAAAGAGAAAATAAACAAATGGGACTACATCAAAATAAAAAGCTTTTTTACAGCAAAAGAAACCATCAACAAAACAACAAGAAAGCCCACAGTGTGGGAGAACATATTTGCAAATGATACCACTGATAAAGGTTTAATCTCCAACATCTACAAACAGCTTATACAACTAAATAAAAGGAAGATAAATAATCCAATTAAAAAATGGGCAATGGACCTAAATAGAACATTTTCAAAAGAAGACAGAAGGAAGACCAAAAGGCACATGAAAACATGCTCAAAGTCACTAATTGTCCGAGAGATGCAAATCAAAACAACAATGCGGTACCATCTCACACCTGTCAGAATGGCCAACATCAGCAAATCAACAAACGACAAGTGTTGGCGAGGTTGCGGAGAAAAAGGAACCCTCGTGCACTGCTGGTGGGAATGCAGACTGGTGCAACCACTGTGGAGAACAGTGTGGAGTTTCCTCAAAAAACTGAAAATGGAACTCCCATTTGACCCAGTAATCCCACTCCTAGGAATATATCCCAAGAAACTAGAAACACCAATCAGAAAGGATATATGCACCCCTATGTTCATAGCAGCATAATCTACAATAGCCAGAATTTGGAAACAGCCTAAGTGTCCGTCAGCAGATGATTGGATCCAAAAACCATGGTACATCTACACAATGGAATACTACGCGGCCATAAAAAAGAAGGAATTCTCATCATTTGCAGCAAACTGGATGGAACTGACATCTTCAGAACATTTCACCCCAAAGCCAAAGAATATACATTCTTCTCAAGTACACATGGGCCATTTTAAAAAATCGACCACATTTTGGGACACAGGCAAAGTCTCTTCAAATTCAAGAAGATAGAAATCATATCAAGTATCTTCTCAGATCACAATGGTATAAAACTCGAAATCAACTACAATAAAAACAATAAAAAAATCAAACACCTGGAGGCTAAATAGCATGCTATGAAACAATGATTGGGTTACCAAACAGATAAAAAAATAAAAATAAAAAACATCATGGCAACAAACAACAATGAAAACAAAACAACCCAAAATCTATGGGACACAGTGAAAGCAGTCTTGAGAGGGAAGTTCATAGCTTACAGGCCTACCTCAAAAAGCAAGAAAAAATGGTAAAACATTCTCTAATCCTACAAGTCAAAGAGTTAGAAAGAGAGCAACAAGAAAAGCCCAGCATAATCAAAAGGAAGAAAAATAATAAACATCAGAGCAGAGATAAAGGAAATAAATACCAAAACAACAATACAAAACATTAAAAAAAAAAAAAAAAAACATAAAAAAATAACAAGAGCTGGTTCCTTTAAAGGATAAACAAGATTGATGGCTGAAACCGGTTTGGCTCAGTGGATAGAGCGTCAGCCTGGGGACTGAAAGGTCCCGGCTTCGATTCTGGTCAAGGGCATGTTCCTTGGTTGCGGGCACATCCCCAGTAGGGGGTGTGCAAGAGGCAGCTGATCAATGATTCTCTTTCATCGATGTTTCTAACTCTCTATCCCTCTCTCTTCCTCTCTGTAAAAAATCAATAAACTATATTAAAAAAAAAAATAGATTGATGAACCTCTTGCCAGGCCTATCAAGATGCAAAGAGAGAGGACCCAAATAAACAAAATCAGAAATGAAAGAGGTGAAGTAACAACAGATCTCACAGAAATACAAAGGATTATTAAAAAAAAAAAAATACTATGAACAACTCTATTCCAACAAAATGGACAACCTTGATGAAATGGACATATTCTTAGAAAAGTACAAGTTTCCAAAACTCAACCAAGAAGAATAAAAAACCTGAATAGGCTGATAACTACCAAAGAAATTGAAACAGTGATCAAAAATCTTCCAACAAGCAAAAGCCCTGGTCTGGCGGCTTTACAGGGGAGCTCTACAAAGCATTCAAAGAAGAACTAAAACCTATCCTCCTCAAACTATTCCAAAAAATTCAAGAGGAAGGCACAGTTCCAAGCTCTTTCTATGAAGCCAGCATTACCCTAATCCCAAAACCAGATAAAGGCACCAGAAAAAAAAGAGAATTAGAGGCTAATAACCATTATGAATGTACATGCTAAAATCCTCAACAAAATTCTAGCTAATTGGATTCAGCAATACATTAGAAAGATCATACACCATGACCAAGTAGGATTTATTCTGGGGATGCAAGGATAGTACAATTTAATAAATCAATAAATGTGATACATCACATAAACAAACTGAGAAACAAAAAAATCACATAATCATATCAATTGATGCATAAAAAGCACGTGACAAAAACCAACACTCTTTCTTGATAAAAACTCTCAGCAAAGTGGGAATAGATAGATCATACCTCAACATATAAAAAGTGGGAATAGATGGATCATACTTTAAGATAATAAAAGCCATATATGACAAACCTACAGCCAACCTCATACTCAATGGGCAAAAGCCAAACTCATTTCCCCTAAGAACAGGAACAAGACACTTTCACCACTCCTGTTTGACATAGTACTAGAAGTGCTAGCTATCAGGATCAGAGAAGAGGAAGAAATAATAGGCATCCAAATTTGCAAAGAAGTAAAACTGTCCTTATTCACAGATGGCATGATACTATAAATAGAAAACCCCAAAGACTGCATCAAAAAACTACTAGACCTAATAAATGAATTTGGCAATATCAGGTTACAAAATTAACACCCAGAATTCTTATAGCCTTTTTATATACCAAGAATGAACTCCAGAAAGAGAAATGAAAAAAAAAAAAATCCCATTTACCAGTGCACACACAAAAAAAATTAAGATATCTAGGAATAAACTTAACTATGGAGGTAAAAGACTTATATTTTGAAAACTACAGGACATTGAAAAAAAGAGATAGAGGAAGGCATAAACAAATGGAAGAACATACCATGTTCATGGATTAGTAGAATCAACATCATCAAAATGTCCATACTGCCCAGCGGGTGTAGCTCAGTGGTTGAGCATCGACCAAGAAACCAAGAGGTCACCAGTTAGATTCCTGGTCAGAGCATATGCCCAGGTTGCAGGCTCGATCCCCAGTGGGGGGCGTGTAGGAGGCAGCTAATCAATGATTCTCTCTCATCATTGATGTGTCTATATCTCTCTCCCTCTCCCTTTCTCTCTAAAATCAATAAAAAGATATAAAAAAAAATGTCCTTACTACCCAAAGCAATCTATAGATTCAATGCAATCCCTATTAAAATACAAACAGTATATTTCAAAGATCTAGAAAAAAGTGTACAAAAATTCATCTGGAATTTAAAAAGACCCACAATAGCCACAGCTATTCTGAGAAAAGAAAAAAGTTGGAGGGATCACAATACCAGATATCAAGTTATATTACCAAGCCACGATTCTCAAAACTGCCAACTATTGGCATAAGAACAGACATATAGACCAATGGAACAGAACAGAGAACCTAGAAATCAACCCAAGCCATTATGCTCAAGTAAGATTTGACAAAGGAGGCAAGAGCATACAATGGAGTCAAAGCAGTCTCTTTAATAAATGGTGTTGGGAAATTTGGTCCGATACATGAAAAAAAAAAGAAAGAAACTAGATCACCAACTTATACCATACACAAAAAGAAACTCAAAATGGGGCTAAAGGACTTGAATGTAAGATGGGAAACCATAAAATTTCTACAAGACTCCATAGGCAGCAAAATTTCAGACATTTGTTGTAGCAATATCTTTACAGCCAGAGCTTCTAGGGCAATGGAGACTAAGGAGAAAATAAACAAATGGGACTACACCAATATAAAAAGCTTCTGCACAGCAAAATACACCATTAATAAAACAACAAGAAAACCCATTGCTTGGGAAACATATTTGCCAACGATATTCCTGATAAGGGTTTAATCTCCAAAATTTACAGAGAACTCATACATCTTAACAAAAAGTAGATAAATGAGCCATTCAAAAATGGGCAAATTATCTAAATAGACCCTTATTTAAAGAGGACATATAGAAGACCCAGAGACTTATGAAAACATGCTCAAAGTCACTAATAATCTGAGAGATGCAAATTAAAACAAGCTGTTAGATACCATCTCACACCTATCAGAATGGCCATCATCAACAAATCAACAAATGATAAGTGCTGGCGAGGATGTAGAGAAAAAAGAGCCCTCCTGCACTCATGGTGGGAATGCAGACTGGTGCAACTACTGTGGAAGACAGCATGAAGTTTCCTCAAAAAGTTAAAAAATGAAACTGCTATTTATCCCAGTAATCCCACTTCTAGGAATATATCCCAAGGAACCAGAAACACCAATCAGAAAGGATATATGCACCTCTATATTCATTGCAGCACAATTTATAATAGCTAAGAACTAGAAACAGCCTAAGTGCCCATCAGCAGATGAGTGGATTAAAAAACTGTGGTATAGCTGAAACCTGTTTGGCTCAGTGGATAAAGCTTCAGCCTGCAGACTGGAAGGTCGCAGGTTTGATTCCGGTCAAGGGCATGTACCTTGGTTGCAGGCACATCCCCGGTAGGGGGTGTGCAAGAGGCAGCTAATCGATGATTCTCTCATCGATGTTTCTATAATAACTCTCTATTGCTCTCTCTTCCTCTCTGTAAAAAATCAATAAAATATATTAAAAAAATAAAACAGCGGATCCAAGATGGCTGCCCCCAGGTGAACACCTAGCCGCAGCCGCACACAACAATTTCAATAAAATACAACTAAAATATAAAACGGACATTGCCCAGAACTACAGGAAGGTTAACTGACTGGAAATTCTACAGCGAGACGCAAGGAGAAAACCAGAAGGAGGCTCGGAGGAGCTGGAAAAGCCCAAGGTACAGAGATGTGGCGCGCTGAGAGGACAGAGCCAGAGAGGAGGGGGAGGTGGAGTGCCTGGCGGGCGTTCCCCAGCGGAAAGGAGATAAAACTCCGACTGTGCTGGGCCCCCGACTGCTCTGAACCCCAGTTCTAGCCCAGACCCCGGGGACCCAGGCTCATCCATAGAGAGCTGGGCTGTAAGGCGGGACTCCGGGGAAGCCGTGAAAGGAGGTCCCGGAGGCGCGCACACTGCGCGCAGAGAAGGGACGGCCGGCTGTGCCGCGGGATTGCCCTGGCCGGAAGGAGACAGGGGCTCCAGACTGCTCTGAACACCACCTCCAACTCCACTTCCAACTGAACTGAACCCCAGTACCGGGCTCATTGGGGGAGAGCATAGACCACATGTGTCAAACACAAGGCCCGCGGGCCAAATCCAGCCCACCAGGCCTTGCAATGTGGCCCGCACCGCGCTGTCATCACTGCACTCCGCTGTCAGTTTATGACATTGTCAGTTTATGACTGTTCAGTAAACCATTCGGCCCGCGATTTAGGCTGGATTTTAGATTTTGGCCCCTTCTCTGATTGAGTTCGACACCCCTAGCATAGACAGTTTGGCAGCAGGCAAAAATCGAGGGCACCTTTCTCTCAGAGGCGCTGGCAGTGAGCACTGAAGGACCCGCATAGGGCGGAGCTGACGGAAGCCAAAGCTGCAGGCTCCACCCTGAAACCCCATCCCATCTGTAACTGCGAAATGCGACAACAAAATAGACCACAAACGAAAGAAATGGAGAACAAAAAGTGTCTGGATATAGAGTTCAAATCTACGCTTATAAAGTTTTTCAAGAATTTCCTAGAAAAGATGGATAAGACCTATGAGGATATGAAAAGAGATCAACTAGAATTAATAAGGAGTCAACAAGAAATGATAAAGGATCAACAAGAAATGATAAGGGGTCAACAAGAAATAAAGAATACATTGTCTGAAATAAAACATATTTTAGAGAGTCCTAAAAGCAGAAGGGAAGATCGCAAGAATCAAGTCAAAGATTTGGAACATAAAGAGCCAGAAGACACTCCTACACAGAAGCTATTATAGAAGGCAAGAGGATCCAGAAAATTTAAGATAATGTAAGAAACCTCTGGGACAACTTCAAGCGAACCAACATCAGAATTATGGGGGTCCCAGAAGATGAGAGAGAGCAAGATATCGAAAACATACTGAAAGAAATAGTGACAGAAAACTTCCCCCACCTGGTGAAAGAATTAGACTTACAAGTCCAGGAAGCGCACAGAACTCCAAACAAAAGGAATCCAAAGAGGACCACACCAAGACACCTCATAATTAAAATTCCAAGAGCAAAAGACAAAGAGAGAATATTAAAAGAAGCAAGAGCAAAGAAGGTAGTTACCTATAAAGGAGCACCTATACGATTGTCAGCTGACTTCTCAACAGAAACCATGCAGGCCAGAAGGGAATGGCAAGAAATATTCAAGGTAATGAATAGTAAGAACCTACAGCCAAAGATAATCTATCCAGCAAAGCTATAACTCAGAATCGAAGGTCAGATAAAGAGCTTCACTAATAAAAAAAAAGCTAAAGGAGTTCATCACCACCCAGAATTATATGAATTGCTGAAGGGGGTTCTTTCAGAAGAGAAAGTAAACAAAGATAAAAATTATGAACAACAAATACGTAACTATCAACAAGTGAATCTAAAAACCAAGGAAATTAAAAAAAAAAAAAATCTGATGAACAATAGTAACTGTTGAATATAATAGAATCAGAGGTATGGAAGGGGAGTGAACTGATGATGCTTGGGGAAAAGGGGAGAGGGGGGCGTGGGAAGAGACTGAACATAAACTGTGCACCTATGGATGAGGACAATGGGGAGTGGGGAAAGGGCGGGGTGGGAACCTGGTGGAGGAGAGCAATGGTGGGGGGGGGGGGGGGGAAGGAACATTTGTAATAATATGAACAATAAAAAAAAATATATGAAAAAAATAAAAAAATAAAAATAAAAATAATAAATAAATAAATAAATAAATAAATAAAAATAAATAAATAAAACAAAACAAAACAAAAAACTGTGGTATATCTGCACAATGGAATACTATTCTATATAATAAAAGAGTAATATGCAAATTAACCATCATACTGCTACACCCACAAGCCACGTCCACCAGCCAATCAGGAGAAAATATGCAAATAAACCCAACCAAGATGGCTACCATCACAGGGAGCGGAAAGGAGGCTTGAGTTTCCTTGACAATGAAGGAAGCCAAGCTGTCCACCTGCCCTTGCCGGCCTACGCCCTCCACTCAAGGCTACAAAGTTTCAATGATAGAAGATATATAAATCCAAACAGAAATGGCAGTAGCCATGGAGATGGAAAGAGCAGGAGGTTAGGGTTTCCCCTGGCAATGGGGGAAGCCAGGCTTTCCACACACCCTGGCAGGCCCAGGCTTCTGCTTAAAGCTACAAAGTTTCAATTATAGAAGATACATAAGTCCCAACAGAAATGGCTGCCTCCACAGAGCAAGCAAAAGGCTTGGCTCCACTCCAGGCTACAAAGTTTCAATTGTAGAAGATAAATAAATTCCAGATACCAGGGCCTCCATTTGGGTTGCCAGGGAGCATGGCCAGCCTGCAAAACCACCACAGGCCTCTCAGCTAGGCTTCCCACACTGTAAGGTAGGGGTGTCGAACTCAATCAGAGAAGGGGCCAAAATCTAAAATCCAGCCTAAATCGCGGGCCGAATGGTTTACTGAACAGTCATAAACTGACAATGTCATAAACTGACAGCGGAGTGCAGTGATGACAGCGTGGTGCCGGCCACATTGCAAGGCCTGGCGGGCTGGATTTGGCCCGCGGGCCTTGTGTTTGACACATGTGCTGTAAGGGAACCCCCACCCTGATCCAGGACACCCTTTAGGGCAAACCAGCTGGCCCCCACCCATGCACTAGGCCTCTATCCTATCTAATGAAAGAGTAATATGCAGATTAACCATCACTCCAACACACAAGGTGGTTGCCCCCATGTGGTCTAAGATCCTGCCCCCATGTGGACACAAAATGGCCACCACAAGATGGCCAGCAGAGGAGGGCAGTTAGGAGGGACCAGGCCTTCAAGGGAAGGCAGTTAGGGGTGACCAGGCCAGCAAGGGAGAGCAGTTAGGGGTGGCCAGGCCTGCAGAGGAGGGTAGTTAGGGGTGACCAGGCCTGCAGGGGAGGATGGTTAGGGGCAAAGAGGCTGGCAGGGGAGCAGATAGGCATCAATCATGCTGGTAGTGGAGTGGTTAGGGGGTGATCAGGCTGGCAGGCAGAAGCAGTTAGAGGCAATCAGGAAGGCAGACAGGTGAGAAGTTAGGAGTCAGCAGTCCTGGGTTGTGAGAGGGCTGTCTGACTGCCCATTTAGGCCTGATCCCAGTAGAATTGGGCCTAAACGAGCAGTCAGACATCCTTGAGGGGTCCCAGATAGGAGAGGGTGCAGGCTGGGCTGAGGGACATCTTCCCCTTGCACCAATTTTATGCACTGGACCTCTAGCATATATATATATATATATATATATATATATATATATATATGTATATATTTCTCTCTTCTTTAATCTATCTATGTATCCATTAATTATTGGAAAAGGAGAATAGAGAGTAGGTAGGCCTGAGTTGCTGATTGGAATTAGTTAAGTTATTAGTAGAAGAAGATAACTAGTGAAGAGAGGAAAAACAGAAGCAAAAAAAGAAAAGAAAAGAAAAGAAAAACAAAGAAACAAACCAAACAAATAAATAATCAAACAACAACAAAAGAAGACAGAGAAAAAGAAAAAGGCCCAACAAAACAAAAGGAAACAAGAAAAAGGAAGATAAGAAAATTAGATAGTGAAGAAAGAGAAGAGAGAAGTATGTATGGACTTGGAGCAAGGGAGCAGAAATTAGATATATAAGTAAGGTGAAATGTTAAAAGGGGGTAAAAAGAAAGGATAGGGAAAAACTAAAGCAGGAACAGAGTAAGAGAAACAGGAGGGGGAAAAAGAGGGAAAGTGAGGAAGAGAGTGTTGGCATAAAAAAAAATTGAGATAGAGCAAAATAATGCTAAAGGAAAAAAGAAAAATAGAATGTAGAACATTAATCCTAAAATAAAATAAAATAAAATAAAATAAAACTTTAAAAATAATGGTAATAATGATGATAATTAAAAATAAAAATATAATAATAAAAAAGATAAAATCAATTGAGGAAAAATATTACTTTCTTAAGTAAAAGATAAAAAATAAAAATGTGCAGTGGTGAAGGTCATTCACTTCCTTTATTGTTCTGTTTGGCATGTCTGTTTCCTGTCTGATAGTCAAGACAGTATTGAAGTTCCCTGCGATCCACTGCTCCTCTGTGTTGTAAGCCACAACCCTGTTTTCAAGCAGGCGGGTCTCTGTTTCTCAGCCTGTCTTTAGTTTTATTTATTCAAGAGTCAACTTGTGATTCAACTCTTGGGTGGCAGTGTTTCTGAATTAACATTCGGGACTAAAAGGCCCCTCTACCCAGTGTTTAGATTCCTTTGCCCACCACACTTAATACTGGGTTGAGGGGAAGGACTGCCCCAGAGCTGGTTTTCTGTTTGTCTCTCCCCACTCTGATCCCCAGATTCCACAAAAACAACTTTCCCCTGAAGTCTCTGTGAGTGTTTTTAATTGGAAACCCTATGTTCTGGGCTTAGTAATCAAAATCAAGGATTTAAAAAGAAAAAAAAAAAGCCAGAGTAAGCACGTGGACTCGTGACTTTTTTCCCTGGCACTGCCCAGCCAGTACACTGGTAGAACTTCAGGCTGCCTTTCTGGGCCCAGCCCAGCTGTGGGTTGATTTCTAGAATCCCCTCTGCCAGCAGCCCTGTGAACCCTCTTCCACATTCACCAGCTACACTGACCCCAATGGCTGCAGATTTTATGGGGCGCAGTCTTCCTCTGAGACTCTAGATCATGCGTTTCTCCCTATAGCCTGGATCCCAGACTTCACCTTTCTCTAGGCCAGTGTTTCCCAAACTTCTCTCATGATGAGATTCACGTGGTGGAGCTGTTAAAAATACAGATTCCTGAATCCTAACTAAGAAGTGCTAAAATAGAATTTTGGGGAATATATAGGTAAAATTGTATACTTAACTTAGGGTTCTGTCTTAGACACTTTATCTTGCAGCTTGCCATCCCTCCCATTGACAGCCATCTTGGATCTGCTTTTCCTGTTTTCTGCATCATTTGTATTATCTATAAAAAAATACATATATATTCTCCCAACCTAAGTGACTTGAGAAAAGTGTGACGTGGTTGGGTATGTCAAGTCAAAGGTGGAACTAGTGGTGTAGAGACTCTAGATAAGGTTGTTCCTCCCACTAGTAAGAATTGGCAATTCTAAAATTGCATGGCAGTGTTGAACAAATAAGGAAATGTAAAGAATGAGAGCCAGGTTTTTTTGCTAATGGAGAAAGAAGTTACAGGTGGAGCTAGAATGAACTTGGGGTGTGCAATTGACATCAAGGTGTTATATCAACCCATGATGTTTTAAATATATATCTACAATAAATAAAGAGAACTATTTCCTAGTTCTATTACTGATGAGGTCTAGAAACAGTAACATCCTCCTAGCACTGAGAACACCCAGCTCTCAGATACTCTTCTCCAAGAGAAGAAACAGGGCTCCTTGGAAAAGGGATTGATTCCAGGGATGGGGATCAAGATGAGCCTAAACATCTTGCACTGCCAAAAGGCAAGGAAGTGCTAAAAAAGAAAAATCAAATGGAGGCAGCCACATAGGGACAACTTGAAGAAACTCTGGATGGTCAGTGCTGGGACAATGCGAGCAACAATATAAATGATGATAATGCTGTATTATAACTATTCCCCAAATAAAATAAGTAATCTTGAGTCCACACTGATATTAATAAATAAGTCAGTAAGTAACTTCATTGAATGCATTGAGTGCTGGCAAGCAGGCCAACATGTGTAAGTGCATGATATCTGTACAAATAAAACACTTCTGAACAAAAATAAATCAAATGTAGGCTAGGGGGATGCATTTAAAGGATAAATACCCTTTGTTAAACATGTGTGGCTCTGGGAGCAACTTTTCCTTTATATAGGTATATTTAAGGTGTAAGCTCTTCCTGTTCAAACCAGCAAGTTTAGAATTAGAAATGTAAACAACTTTATATAATTTATCTCCAAAGGTTTCCTTAAACCAGCGGTCACCAACCTTTCAGACCTTATGGACCACCAGTGGTCCACAGACTACTGTTTGGCGACCACTGTTTTATAATATCACAATGGTAATGGGTTGAAATTTAAGTGCTGAAACCAATTTGCTTAGGTAAGATTTGAGCCTGGTACTCCACTTTCTCCTGTAACACAGGCAGTCTCCTCTCCACCTTATAGAGGTCACTAATGCAGGGCCTTGCCTTGCTTTAGCAAAAATCCAGGAGGCCCTCTCAAACCCTTCTCAAAAGTTGCCCCTTTGGTTCCCAAGACACTGCCAATGGTTCCCAAGACACTGGTGTCCAGTCACCAAATGACTGAGCAAATATGGTAAAACCATTTCAGTGAAAAAAGTACTGCAGTGTGAAAACCAGAGGCTGGCAGATGGGAAATTCTAGTTTAACAAATTAACCACAAATACCTTAAAATTACTTTCCCATAAAAATTCCCAGGAATAGCCGAAACCGGTTTGGCTCAGTGGTGGAGCGTTGGCCTGCGGACTGAAAGGTCCTGGGTTCAATTCCGGTCAAGGGCATGTACCTTGGTTGCGAGCGCATCCCCGGTGGGGGGTGTGCAAGAGGCGGCTGGTCGATGTTTCTCTCTCATTGACGTTTCTAACCCTCTATCTTTCTCCTTTCCTCTCTGTAAAAAATCAATAAAATATATTTAAAATCAATAAAAATATATATTTTTTAAAAAATTCCCAGGAATATTAAAAAAAAGATTCCCTTCATGTTGTAGCATCCCCTTTTGTCTCCCAAACTTGCTCTCTCTTCATATCTCCTGCTCCTCCCCACTCTCCAGCACGTGATGACTACAGATGTCATTCAACCATTCCTCCAGTCTTTCTCACCTATCACCACCCCCTCCTTAGCCTTGGAACCATTTCCTCATATTTCATAACCCTAAGGTAACCCTTCCCACCAACAGACAGCTGTTTTCAAAACAAGCCAGAACCACAGCAAACCAACACCCCCCAGGTTGCTAAGCCCTCTGAGAACCTGATTGACATGTATGTCGTTGCTAATCTAATGGGGCTGTCCCACACACAAGGTCCATGACAGCCACCCAGGGGCAGGGCTGCTTTCTTGTTCAGTTTTCCACATATTCACCAAGCAGAGTTCCACAGAGACTGAAGGCTCAGGAAATAGTTTTTGCCTCAAGATTACAAAGCATGATAGGTTTCTGAGAGTATGGGAAGTATGTCTCATACTTGTCACTGTGTAACTTGTTGCAATCTCTACAAAGACAATTTGGCAATAAATAGCAATATACATACCACAAGATCCATAATTCTACTCTTCAGTGATCATCCTATAGTTATGTTGCAATGAGTACAAAATTGTGTGTTTATAAGCATATCCACGGCAATGTTGTTTGTCTTACATGTTCACCATTGGTGGCCTGGTTAAATAAATCCCGGGTGTGTCCCCACAATGGAATAGTAGGTAGCTATGTAAATAGGAAGAGTCAAGTCTACATGTATTGATATGGGAAATACTGCAAGATACAATGGTTAAGTGACAAAGCAACATGCAGAATGATGAATATAGCATATTGCCATTTGTGTGAAAACTATAATACAAATTCACAAATGTTCATAATACACTCAAGAAATATACTGATGTTTGCCCTAGAGGTAATTATATGGAATGAAAAGCAACAGAGAGAGGAAAATTTGCTTTTCTCATTTATACATTTAAAATTATGTTTATTCTAAAAATTAAATATTAAAAAATACGTATAGTTTTTACCTCTAATGAACTGGGGGGGGGGAGTGAAAGTGTTTGTTTTTGTTTTTTAATATATTTTATTGATTTTTTACAGAGAGGAAGGAAGAGAGATAGAGAGCTAGAAACGTCGATGAGAGAGAAACATCGACCAGCTGCCTCTTGCACACCCCCTACCAGGGATGTGCCAGCAACCAATGTACATGCCCCTGACCCGAATCGAACCCGGGATCCTTCAGTCCGCAAACCAACGCTCTACCACTGAGCCAAACCGGTTTTGGCAGAAAGTGTTTTTTTGTTTTGTTTTGTTTTGTTTTGTTTTTTAATTTTAACCCATTGTAGGCCTGGCACTCTGTTTATTCCTTGGGAGACACAAAAGAAGAACATGAAATAGTCTCTACTCAAGTGAAAATGAGCAGACAACTGTTAGCAAACAATACCAGGAAGGATACAGTGAAATAATCCAAAGTAACCACCCCTCACCTCCATCCCCTGTAACAATACTGAGGGGTCAGGGAGAAATGGGGCTTGGGAGAGCAAGTGGAATGAGCCCAGTCGTTGTGCAGAAGGCCACTGGGAGTGCTCTAGGCAATGCCAGCAGAAATCAAGCCAGATAGCGATTCTGCCCTGGAAAGCCAAGTCTTTACTGCTGAATATACCAGCAGTTTGTGAGGATAGTCATGGAAGGATTCAAGACAAACAGCTCAACAGCAACAAAAGAATTGACTTATTTATGTTCTGGAAGTGATGTTTGTTCTGTGCCATCCTTAGCTCTTAGTCAGGCGGAGGGAGTTGCCAGAGAAGCAAGATGAGTCATAGAAGCCTTCCCCGTGACTCAGGGTTCAGGACCCAGTGTTTGAATGCTCCTATTGCTTCCTGATTTTCTGGATCTTCAAGGTCTGCCATATCCTGGCCACACTCCCCCAACCTACTTCACTCTCATGTGGCCCTTCAGACTGAGCCACCTCTCCTCCCCACAGGCTCAGTTCTCTAGGTCAACTTGCTCCAGCTCATTTTACTTAGGTCTGTTCCCTCCCTCCTGGCCAAATCCTATACATCTCTCACTACCTAACTCAAGTTCTACATTCTTCATAAAACCTTCTCCTTCCTTTGCTCTTCACCTTCCCACTTATGGTTTTAATGAATAGTATTACACAGTTTTACCTTTAATTAATTCTAATACCATTATGCAGTTTTCTTTTCCTAACAAATTATAATCTCAGTGAGAGCTAGGATTAAGTATTTTCTATTTTGGTGTCTTCTCCAGCACCTACTGGATTCTCACTAAATACTTTTTGAATGATTGAATGATTTAATCTTCCCTTCCTAGTCATCACATCAAGGTTGCTATTGTCACTGAGATTGCCTAGTGAGAACTTTTAGACATGTGAGTCCTGGGTAACCCTTAAAAGGATACTTAAAGAGAAAAAGTTGCTTGCTTCTTATTTAATTAGGGGAAATTTAAAAAGGGGGATGGTTTGTCTCTGCTCACAATCAGAGGCAAGTCTTCCAAGGAAAACCAAATGGCATGGGTTCTCCCAGAGAGTGTGATGGACCTCACAGAGCAGCTGCATGGTCAGCATCACTGCTAAGAGGAATCAGGAATTGCTGCTGACAGGCTAACCATGAAAACTCTTCTTGTACTATACAGGAAACAGGGGTCCTCCCCTGATAGCTGTGTTTCTGTGACCATGGTTGTTCCTGTCCCAATGGTCCCTTTGTGGGTCCCTATCTGTCCCTGCTTTGTGTCTGCAGTCCCAGCCTTTAAGAGCATGCACCAGTCCCAGCCTTTAAGAGCCTGAGAGTTAGGGAGCAGAGCTCATCTCAGTCCACTGTGGGGAGATATCAGAGCACACACCACACACAATAAGTTCAGCCTCATTGGTAAGTAGGCTTTGTATAGGCTCATACTGCAACCAGGCCTTCCATCCCCTCTGCTTCTTCTTCATAGAAAACCTGTGGTTCCACCCACCCCAAATCAAAGTATAAACTCTCCCATCTGCTCTATCACCATCACACATGGCGCGCGCACACACACACACACACATGCATGCACAAGCACACACCAGCTCTTTTGATTGATGAGGAAGTAAGATCATCTATAATAATAAAAACATAATATGCCAAATGATCGAACAGCAGAATGACCATCCAGATGACTTTCTGGACGACCATGCTATGGCATGCACTGGTGCCAGGCCAGCCAAGGCAGATGCGATGTGATTGGTCAGGGGACCCCTGCCATTTCCCCATGATCGCCCACAGAGGGAGGCCCAGGCTACCAGTTGGCAGCACTGCCGTTGGTGGGTAGGGCTTCCCTCTACAGAGAGATTGATCTGGGGGCCCCCATGATCCATGGCTCCACAGAGGGAGGCCCAGGCCACTGGCCAGCAATGCTGTGGCAGGTGTGTGATGCCAGCCAGCAATCACCCCATGGAGGGGGGCCCAGATCAGCCAAGCAATTGCACCCCTGTTGCCTGCAGAGGGAGGTGACAAGTGGGGGGAAAGGGACAGCACCGCACAGATGGCAAGCAGTGGCAGTGGTGGGATGGGGCCAGCTGCTGACAGGCGTGGGAAGGAAAACCCTGATAGGTCCTGATTGCTGACTAGGCCTAGGGACCCTACCCCAGGGGTTCCAGATTGCAAGAGGGTGCAGACCAGGCTGAGAGACACCCCTCCATGCACAAATTTTGTGCATCAGCCCTCCAGTGTTGTATAAGGAAATGAAGCCATTTTACCCAGGTCTTTCCATGTCAGTATCTACAGACCTAGCTCATTCTTTTTAATGGTCACATGGAATTCAATTTGAGAAAGAAATTGCAATCTATTTAATCATCTCCTGTTGGATATTTAGGTTTTTCATTTCTGGCTCTTTTATTGTTAAACCCAGTGCTGCAGTAAATATCTTGCTACAAACTTTAGGGTTTGAAGGGAAGAAGATGTTGGCCAAATAGGAAGACCTTTCTTGCACCTCTTCCCAGGGCCAGACTAGAAATACAAGTAAGTTGGAGAACATTCACCTGGAATTTCCAACTGAGGTCCAGCTGAGGAGGAGACATCCGGGAAGGACAGAAAACCCTGGAGACGTGTAGGAAGGGCCAAGTTGCAAGAGGAGCTGACCCAGCTTCCCTGGGTGGCAGGCTGAGAGTGAGGAGGGAGCCCTAAGCTATTGGAGGAGCTGTTCCTCAGAAGATAGAAGCCCAGAACCCAGGCTGGGCTCCTCAGCCCAGAGAACCAGAGCCAAAACCAGCAATCCACATAACCTCCAGCTGTGAAAGGTGTAGTGCTGCTGGCTGCCAGGGAGTCTGGAGCCAGTCATAAAGCAAAAGTTTGTGAGTTTTGTTTTTAAAGCCCAGAGCACAGGATTTCCAGTGGAGGGCGGGTGGTGCGGATTGAAAGTGCCTGAAGACAGGCTGGGTTAGGAAGCATTGGGAGTAGATGTGGAAAAGAGGTGGCTGTGAGACCTGCGTTTGTCACAGTCCCCCCACTCCCAAACTGAATGGCTATTTTTTCCTGAGAGGTGCTGCCCCACTATTAACCACCCTACCCCAAGAACCCACAGCTCAGGAAAAGGGAAAAAAAAAATATCTCTTGGGGATACAGCCCACCACACCCTCCAGAGACCTGACTGCCACTCCCTGAATCTCCACCTTTGCAGAGAAGACACAGCAGAGGCCACGCCTAAGGGTTTGAACAGTCTCAAGAAGCTTTAGTCACTGGCATCAGGGTGGGGCCAACTGCCTCACTATGCTGGGAACCTGACTGGTACTTCCCTCTCAAGGGAGAGCTGATAGAAACTCCAGGTTTCCAGCAGATCCCACTGGACTGCATAGGAAGATCTCTGCCCAGTTCAGAGCAGGAAAATATTCTAGGTTTCCCTCAGAGGAGTAGTAACTCTGGGTCAGGAAACACACCCATCACTTTCCCTGAAATCTGAATGGCACGAAAGACCCAGAGGTCTAAACTCCCAATTCTGCCTAAATCCCTTTCAGAAACAGACTTTAGAATGTTTAACATTGGTAACTGGCTGGCAGTTAAAAGAGCCTGGGGAACTTGGGGAGTTTGCTGACCCCTAAGGTGGGCTCTGTGCTACTAACAAACCAGCCTCAGAATAAAGTTTGCCCCCTCTTGTTCTTAGCCAAGTCATGTGGAGGCAGACACAAACTGTGGATCACTTGAAGCTTCAAGTGGGATACTGAGAGCTAAAGAATAACAGTTTATGATAGTAGTTAGCACTTAAATACCTCCTGGGAAGTCCAGAATTAGCAGACAAAATAGTCAGCCTCAGCCTTTAGAAGACCAGGAATCACTGGGAGAGAAACCAAGATGGCAGCCTAGGTAAGCATCTAAGCTGCCACCTCGCACAACAATTTCAAAATAAAAACTAAAATATAGAACAGACATCATCCAAAATCACAGGAAAGCTGGCAGAGTGGGAAATCTACAACTAGAAAGAAGGAGAGAGGCTCACAAATCAGAGGAGCAACAAAGCACTGAGGTAGGGAGATGTGCATGCAAAGAGGAAGGGCAGCCAAGTGCTTGGCTGGTGGGAGGGGAAAGGAAGCCCCCAGCTGCACTGAACCCCAGTTCTGACTGCACTAAACCCCAACACCTGCCGAAACCCCATGGGCCCAGGCTCATACAGGTGGAATCTGGACTGTAGAAAAAGGCAACTGGAAACTCAGAGACTGGGAGACTCTGGGGATCTGGGAGATGCAGTACGCTAGTGAATACGTGCAGTGAGGTCTGACCAAACTGGGAGACCAGGGGAGCTGGAGCTGCAGAGCACGAATCTAACCACAATTGCCAGAGCCGCTCAATAGCGGGAGTCAGAAGCTCCAGACTACAGAGATCCAACACAATTCCTGGTGAGCCCCTGGAGCACCCGTGCTCTTACAAGGGGAATCTGTACTGTCAGGCGGAAACTCGGGGGAGCCTTGGAAGGCAGAGGTCTGAGGTGCACACACAAAGACAGGGCTGACAGGAAGCCAAGATTGTTGGCTCATCCCTGAGACTCTGCCCCTTCCAAGCTGAGCACAGAGGCTTTTGCAATTTTGCAAGTATGATCCTATAAGACTGTCTTCAATACAGAAGGTATTCCAGAGTAGATACAGCTGATACTCAAATCCAATTGGCCTGGAGGTCAATTCCTCCCAGTGATACCAACAACAATCAAGACTTAACTACAACAAGGCTGTACACACAGTTCACAAAGGGGAGCACCAAGAGTATCTACCTTAGGTAACAGAGGAGACTGACTCATGGGGCCATATAGTGTACCAAACACACAAAGCCATCCAATCAACTCAGGGAAACAGTGAAAATGCCAAGACAAGGAAATAGATCTGAAAATGAATGAATAAATAAATAAATAAATAAATAAATAAAGGAGGAGAACAAAAGACTGGATATAGAGTTCAAAACCATGGTTATAAGGTTTTTCAAGAATTTCCTAGAAAAGGCTGATAAATTTAATGAGACCCTCAAGGATATGAAAAAGGACCAACTAGAAATTAAACATACATTGACTGAAATAAAAAATATTATACAGAGACCCAACAGCAGACTAGAGGAACTCAAGAATCAAGTCAAAGATTTGGAATACAAAGGGACAAAGGATACTCCTCTGGAGAAGCAAGAAGAGAAGAGAATCCAGAAATTTGAAGATAGTGTAAGGAGTTTCTCGGACAACTTCAAGCATACCAACATATGAATTATGGGGGTGCCAGAAGAAGAGAGAGTGCAAGATACTAAAAACCTATTTGAAAAAATAATGACAGAAAACTTCCCCCACCGGGTGAGAGAAATAGACTTACAAGTACAGGAAGTGTACAGAACCCCAAACAAAAGGAATCCAAAGAGAACCACACCAAGACACATCATAATTAAAATGCCAAGGGCAACAGACAAAGAGAAAATCTTACAAGCAGCAAGAAAAAAACAGTTAGTTACCTATAAGGGAGCACCCATACAACTATCAGCTGATTTCTCAACAGAAACTATGCAGGCCAGACGGGAGTGGCAAGAAATATTCAAAGTGATGAATAGCAATAACCTACAACCAAGATTACCCAGCAAAGTTATCATTCAGAATTGAAGGTCAGATAAAGAGCTTCACAGATAAGAAAAAGCTAAAGGAGTTCATTACCACCAAACCAGTATTATATGAAATGCTAAAAGGTGTTATTTAAGAAGAGGAAGAATAAGAAGAAAGATAAAAATTATGATCAACAAATACATATGTATATCAATAAGTGAATCTAAAAATCAAGTGAATTAAAAATCTGAGGAACAGAATAAACTGGTGAATATAATAAAATCAGGGGCAAAGAAAGGGAGTGGATTGATAATTATCAGGGGGAAAGGGATGTTGAGGGTGTAGGAAGAGACTGGATTAAAATCATACACCTATGGATGAGGACAATGCGGGGGGAGGTAAGGGCAGAGGGTGGGGTGGGAACCGGGTGGAAGAGAGCTTTGGGGGGGGGGGGTAGGAAGGAAAAACAATTGTAATAATATGAGCAATAAAGATTTATTAAATTTGAAAAAAAATACACTGGAAGAAATAAAAAGTAGATTAAATGAGGCAGAAGATAGAATCAGTGACTTGGAAGATAAGGTAAGAAAAAAACTTTCACTGAAACTGGTTTGGCTCAGTGGATAGAGCATCAGTCTGCAGACTAAAGGGTCCCAGGTTCAATTCCAGTCAGGGGCATGTACATTGGTTGTGGGTACATCCCCAGTCGGGGGTGTGCAGGAGGCAGCTGGTCAATGTTTCTCTCTCATCAATGTTTCTAGCTCTCTATCCCTCTCCCTTCCTCTCTGTAAAAAATCAATAAAACATATTTTTTTTAAAAAACACTTTCTGTTCACGCTGAGGTTGAGAACTTGTGGTGGCTGGTACCATGGTCTATCTCTCACCCAATGGTGTAAACTGGGCCCTCCGTGGAGAAGAAACCTGAGTCCTCCAAGATATGTGATCAGTGCTGGGGCTCACAACAGGCAATGGGATACCAAGACAGGAGCTGGGCAAGGAGGCCATGACGGCATAGGCTACCAAGGAAACAGAACTGAACCTCAAGTCACTCTACTTGGTCCCGAAGGATAGCTGGTTAGCCAAAGATGGGTAAGATTCCTCAGGGAAGGAACAACCTAAGACAGGCACAGTCACAGAGGGGCCATCAGGAGAGAATGTGGAGATCAGAGGTAGGGCACAGACCCTCACCCTCCCCCCCGCAACCTTGCAGAGACCTGAACCTTCACCCATTTGGAGGGAGGTCTCCTGCCCCCATGGCTTTTTCGCTTCCCACACCAAGCTCAGATGGAGACCCAGGTAACAGACAGAGACTTGGCCCAGCTCAGATGGAGACCCAGGTAACAGAGACTTGGCCAATAGCCGCTGCCCTATATCTAAATCCAGCATAGCACCAGGAATACTCAGGGCCTACTCAAGAATGCAAATAATCCTTTCCACTAATATTTACAGGGTAAACTAAAATTGTTGTTAGAGTATTAAATTGGACAGTAAAATAGTTATCCAGTTTTCAGGTTAATTTAAATTGGTTAATAGAAATAAGTGAACATCCAAGAAAATTTAAGTGTATTGGATAAAAAGCTGTTCCTAAAGTATTAACTAAAATTTCTATTGGTAGTGCATCTCACAGTAAAATTGCTTAACATGAAATGAACCTAAAGCAGTCTTATTTTTGTGCAAAAACTTAAAATTTGAACTTATCAAGACTGCATTACAAAATTTACAAAAGCATCCATTAAAAAAAAAAAGGGATAGTAGGGTAATATCATGTAAGGAAAAATATCTTGTAAGTAAATTACATCTAGAAATTTTTTACTGTAGAAAATTAATTTTCATTTGTAATGCTAACAACAAGACACCCATGAAAATCACACATGGTGTCAAAATAAGCCAAAGGAAAATCATTTGGGCAGAAATAAAAAGGATCTCAAGTCAATTTTATAGAAAAGATTCCTTTATTAACTTTTGGTCAAGAATATGTTTGTATATTTTCAGAAAACTACTCCAAGACCATGGGGATTCCTGCAACAGAGAGGAGTTGTCAAGTCTGTTCCAACCATGAAGACAAGAGGAGAAATAGTCCAGAGATAGAAGACAATGATGAAGCCTGGTCATGCTAGCAGTCAGAGTTGCTACAGGTTGTCCAGGACCAAACCAGAGAGGGTTGGACCTGCATTGCCACTATCTGTCCATCATCTACATATCATCACTGACATGTACACATAAGGAACTATTTGACATTGAAACTGGGCCTCAGAACTGTTGGACATTGAAATTGGGACTCAAACGTTTTTTGTTATTATATGTTTATTTCTAGTCTGCAGTTGCAAGATTTTTCAAAGAAAAGAAATGGGGGAAATAGTTAGAGAGATAAAGAACCATTGAACAGATTGTCAAACTATAGCAGGAAGGCAAGGGAGGTCGGGGGGCAGAGGGGCTGTAAGAGATCAACCGAAGGACTTGTATGCGTGCATATAAACATAACCAAAGGATACAAGACACAGGGTGGTGGTGGGGGGAGGTGGGAGGAGGGCAGGGGAGGCTTGAGGGAGGTCAAGTGGGGAAAAAAGGAGACATATGACTACTATGTATAATATTTCAAACAATAATGTGTAATGCTTCACACAGACTTAAAGTGAAGAAATGAATACACACACACATATACATACATACATACATACATGTGTGTGTATATATATATGTGTGTATATATTATATATAATATATATACATATATGTGTATATATGTGTGTGTAGTATATATACATATATAATAAAAGAAAGAAAAAAAAACACCACCCAATTAGAGAAGCAAAAAAAGAAAGAAGAATAAAACAGCAGAAGGATATTTGGGACAATATGAAACATAACATTCTTATCATAAGGGTACAAGAAGGAGAAGAAAGTGAGCAAGGAATTGAGAATCTGTTTAAAGAAATAATGACAGAAAACATCCCTAACCCAGTGAAGAGAAAATCACACAATGTCAGGAAATCCAGAAAGTTCCAATCAAGATGAACCCAAAGAGACCCATTCCAAAATACATGATAATCAAAATGGAAAACATTAAAGACAGAGAAAGAATCTTAAAGGCAACAAAGGACAGACAAAAATTTACCTATGAGGGAATACCCATTAGAATGTTAGCTAATTTCTCAAGAGAAACACTCTAGGCCAAAAGAATGAAGTATTCAAAGTAATGAAAAGCAAGGACCTGAACCCCAGACTATTTTATTCAGCAAAGCTATTATTTAACATTGAAGGGTAAATAAAGAGCTTCCCAGAAGAAAAAAAAAATAAAAGGCTAAAGGAGTACATTACCACCAAATCAGCACTGCAGGAAATGTTAAGAGGACTGCTTTAAGAATAATTTGAGAGAGGAACCAAAGTATAAAGAAAAACAAGGCAGTAAATAAATACCTATCAATAATAAACTTAAATGTAAATAGATTAAATGATCCAATTAAAAGGCATAGAATAGCTGAATAGATAAGAAAACGTGACCCATATATTGCTGTCTGCAGGCAACCCACCTCAAAACAAAAGATTCACACAGACTTAAAGTGAAGGGATGAAAATAAAAAAAATTCCAGGCAAATAGAAACAAAAATAAAAAGCAAGGAGAGAAATACTTAAAATAGACTACAAGGCAAAGGCCATAAGAAGAGACATAGAAGGCTACTACATGATGCTAAAGGGATCAACATAACAAGAGGAAATAACCCTGGTAAGCATATGTGCATCCAATATATGAGCACCTCAATATATCAAAAGCCTCTTGAAGGACTCTAAGGGAGAGATTGACCACAATGCAGTGACAGCAGAGAACTTTAACACCTCACTGGACGCACTGGGTAGATCTTCCAGGAAAAAAAAAAAAAAAAATCAACAGAGACCTGAAATGACACACTAGATCATATGGATTTTATTGACATTTACAGAATATTCCACCTCAAAGCTGCAGAATATACATTCTTCGCAAGTGCATTGGGCATGCTCAAATATAGACCATGAGACAAGTTCAGGAATATTTAAATCATATCAGGCATCTTCTTGAATCAAAATGCCATGAAACTAAAAATCGATTATAAAAAAAATACTCAAAAACATTGAAACACTTGGAAGTTAAATACCCTGTGCCCCTGAAAATAAAACAGTGTCTTATATTAATTTTTGCTTCCAAAGATGCGCTAGGTCTTATTTTCAGAGGATGTATTATTTTTCCATGAAGAAGAATAGGGTACACATTTATTGTTAAATGAAAATAAAGGAAAGTTATTACCTGTATATGGTACGGTAGTACAGTAGTTGTCAACAAAAACCAGACAAACTGTGAATTCTACAGTATCAAGAATTTACTCATTTAGTCAATGACAATCATGTCATCATCTCTGGAACATCATCATAACAATCCAATTCCTGAATTTCCTGGTGAATTTCTTGTGACTCCATTTCTTTCAGAATCAGTGGACCAAATCTCTCATGTTTAGCCTAGGGGGGCCTTATTTTTGGGGGGATGCCTTATATTTCACTCAGAAGGAAACCTGTAAGTAGGTCTTATTTTCAGAGGATGTCTTATTTTCGGGGAAACATGGTAGCATGTGAATAAACAATGAATAAGTTACCAGTGAAATCAATGAAGAAATAAAAAAAACTTCCTTGAAACAAATGAAAATGAATACATAGCAAACCAAAATTTGTGGGATACAGCAAAAGCAATCCTAAGAGGGAAGTTCATAGCATTACAGGGCTACCTCAAGAAACAAGAAAACCTTTAAATAAATTACCTAACACTAAAACTAATATAATTAGAAAGAGAGCAACAAGAAAAGCCCAGAGTAAGTTGAAGGAAGGAAATAATAAAGATCAGAGAGGGAATAAATGACACAGGAATTGAAAATACAATGCAAAAGATTAATGAGTGCAAGAGCTGGCTCTTTAAAAAGATAAACAAAATTGATGAATCTTTAGCCAGACTCCTCAAGAAACAAAGAGGACACAAATAAATAAAATAAGAAACAAAAGAGGTGAAGTAACTTCTGACACCATAGAAATACAAAAGATTGTACTATGAACAACTATATGCCAACAAACTGGACAAATTCCTAGAAAAATGCAGTCTTCAAAAACTGAATTGGTAGGAATCAGAAATCCTCAATAGGTCAATAACCACTGATGAAATTGAAGCAGTAATCAAAATATTCCTATCAAACACAAGTCCTGGTCCAGATGGCATATTATTAAAAAGATAATACACCATGACCAAGTGAGATGCAAGGCTGGTACAATATGCAGAAATCAATATGTGTGATATGTTACATAAACAAAATGAAAGATAAAAAAAATCACATGATCACATCAATAGACACAGAAAAAGTATTAGACAAAATCCAACACCCCTTTTTTATAAAAACTCCCAACAAACTCGGAAAACAGGGATCATATCTCAACATAATAATGGACATATATGACAAACCTACATCTAACATCATATTCAATGGGCAGAAACTAACAGAATTTCCCCTAAAAAGAGGAACAAGATAGTAATGTCTGCTTTCATACTCTTCCTGGAAGTCTTAGCCATAGTGACCAGGTAAGATAAATAAAAAGGCATCCAAATTGGAAAGGGGGAAGTAAAACTGTCATTATTTGAAGATGATGTGGTGTTGTACTTAGAAAATACTAAGAATTCCACCAAAACTTTACTAGATTTAATAAATGAATTCAGCAATGTAGCAGGATACAAAATTAACACCCAGAAATCAATGGCATTTTTAGCCACCAATAATAACCTCTCTGAAAGAGAAACTAAAACTTTTTATTTTCTCTTTCTGAGATCATTTATCATTTCAACAACAACAATTAAAATATATACTTAGGAATAAACTTATCCAAGAAAGTAAAAGACCTGTACTCATATTCCTGTGAATGCTCCAATATGAACATAAATTTATTAAATAAAATGTGTATGCTTTTTTCCTATTAATCGGTCTTATGTCACTTTAATTCTTAGGCCCAGTCACAGAGCCCAAAGGTTAAACAAAATTTTTTTTCTCCCTTTCCATCCCTAGATCTTTATAAGTAGAATTGCAGTATCACAGTGTGTGTGCATATTCAACTATAATAATGTCAAAAGGTTTCCAAAGTGATTGTACCAATTTATATTGCCAACAAGGTTTGAAAATTCCACTTTTTCTATAAATCATTACCAACATTGGATATTGTCTTTTTTTTTTCAACCATCCAAATGGATGTGTACTCCTATTTTTCTTTTAAATACAATTGTTTTGAAAGGTAATTATTTAAAACAGAAACATCCAGACTAAAATAGGAAAGGTCTGGGAAAAAGGTGAAATTCATGTAGCTAAAAAGTGAGCACGGGAAAAGGGGTGATGCCTGACTGTAGGGATCTAACTGAAGTCCCAGCAAAATGAGTTAGTAATAATAACAAGCACTGTTCTTCACGTTCTATGTGTATAAATATCTGTAATTTTATGACAGCCTTAAGAGAAAACTAATATTATCCTCACTTTACAAATAAGATATAGAGAAGTTATATAACAACAACAACATAAGATAGGCCACCCAACTTTAAATAGAACTACCAACAAGTCATACAACATTTTTCTCTCTTTGAAATCAAATTTAGTCTGCTTTCATCTGCTCAAAGGGTGAGAGGGAAGGGCAAATAAGAGTCCGCAATTTGTCTCTTGTCCTGAGGTCAAACAAAAAGTGTGAAGGGCTGACTTCTATAACTCTGGAAACCTCTTCAGTGATTCTCAGACTTGAATTGTGAGCTTTATAAACTTTATAAAATACAGATTCATGTTCCTAGACTCCAGTCCTCTCTTATCCCAGTCTGTTTTAATAGGTCAGGAATGTGGTTGGGACCCATGAACACACTGTTTTAACAAGGTTCTCTGGGAATATGCAAGCAGGGTTAAACGGGTGTTGCATTATTAGATTTGGAAATTTCTACCCTAAAGAGTTTTGAAACCAAGTAGCCAGAAGATTGCTTCACTCAGCTATAGGAAGTGACATTGATGTTGGTGCCTTTAGAGTCACGCCTTCTCTCTCTTTTTTATTTTATTTTATTGTTTCAAGTATTACAAATAGTAGTACATATATATCCTTTTTTCCCCATTGACCTTCCCCTGGCTTCCCCTTCCTACCCCTCCACCCCCCCGCACATGCTGTCAAACCACCCCCCCTTCCCAGTGTCTTTCATCCACTGGTTATGCTTATATGCATGCATACAAGTCCTTCCGTTGATCATGTACTCCCCCCACCTCAACCCTCTCCAGCCTTCTCGCTGTAGTTTGACAGTCTGTTGGATGATTCTTTGTCTCTGTATCTATTTTTGTTCATTAGTTTATAATGTTCTTTATATTCCACAAATGAGTGAGATCATGTGGTATTTTTCTTACACTTGACTGGCTTATTTCACTTAGCATAATGCTCTCCAATTCCATCCAGGCTGTTGCAAATGGTAAGAATTCCTTATTTTTTACAGCAGCATAGTATTCCATTGTGTAGATGTACCACATTTTTCTAATCTACTCATCTGCTGATGGGCATTTAGGCTGTTTCCAAATCTTAACTATTGTGAATTGTGCTACTATGAAAATGAGGGTGCATATATTCTTTCTGATTGGTGTTTCTGTTTTCTTGGGATATATTCCTAGAAGTGGTATTACTGGGTCAAATGTCTGTTCCATTTTTAATTTTTGGAGGAAACGCCACAGTGGCTGCACCAGTCTGCATTCCCACCAGCAGTGAAGGAAGGTTCCTTTTTCTCTGCATTCTCACCAGCACTTGTCATTTGTTGAGTTGTTGATGATAGCCATTCTGACAAGTGTGAGATGGCAACTCATTGTTGTTTTAATTTGCATCTCTAGGATTATTAGTGACTTTGAGTATGCTTTTATATGTCTCTCGGCTTTCTGTATGTTCTCTTTCAAAAAGTGTTTATTTAGGTCTTTTGCCCAGTTTTTTATTGGATTGTTTATCTTCCGTTTGTTAAGATGTATGAGTTCTCTGTAAATGTTGGAGATTAAACCCTTATCAGAGATAACATTGGCAAATATGGGTCATGCCTTCTCATACTGAAGTGGGTAGGTATAGAGTTTAAATTTCCTTTTTAAAATACCTACCTATGTATGCCTGTAGGTGTTATCTGTGTCCAACTTTAATAGATAATTCCATTTACATACATACATAGACACAGTTGATCATTATCACAGTTTCTGTATTTATGAATTCACCTTCTCTCTATAACTTACTCCAAAATCAATACCTGCAGTGCTTTCATGATCATTTGTACAAAAGTGTACCCAGAGTAGAGAAAATTTTGAGCCTCCTATCTTGCACATTCCCAGCTAAGTTCAAGTAAGGGAGGCTCTCACACTGTAAACATTTCCTTTTCATGATCTAGTTTTCTGTTTTCTGCTTCTTGCACAGGTGATTTTCCCATTGAAAATGGCTCCAAGCATAACAATGAAGTGCTAGCCGGTGTTCCTATGGGCAGGAAGACTGTGATGTGCTTTGGGAGAAAATGTGTTAGATGTGCTTCATTCAGGTCTGTGTTAGAAGGTTAATGGCAAGAGTTCAATGTTAATGAATCAACAATTTATTCTAAATAAGGTGTTTTTAAACAGAACATACATAAAACAAGGTTCTATATTGATTAGTTGATGAAAAGGCTGTGCTTACAGTATTAGTAGAGAAAGTTAGCTAGATTTAAATAAAGAAGCTAGGAAAAATTGGGGACAACACACCACTGCCAACCTCAGCATTCCAACCTACCTAATATCTTCCTCTTTTATGAGGATGGAAGTTTTCTCTCCCAGAATTTACCTCAGCACCTGCTGGCATCATGAAAGATGTTCAAACTACAGACAAAGAGAATCTATCACATTGTCAATGCTTGATTTCATTCCAGCAAAAACCTTAAATCTGAAAGTCTCCTCAACTGACAGTCTTACAGACTCAGGAAGTGGTTTATTACTTGCTGTGCTCATTACCTTTGTGTTTTGTTCCTGCATTCTGTTTTCATAGGATGTATGCCTATGAACTTACTCACCTGATTGCTTGTATACACAGTATAGACCTTACTTTAGGAGCTCATCTGCATTGCCAGCTCCTGAAATGAGACTCATTGGTTTGGCTGGGTTAACTTGTCAGAACTAGATGGTTGAGTTGGTGAAATATGGAGTGGACTATCAGCATTACTTGAAACTGCTTTCCCTTTTCTGCCCAAATGATTCAGACATAAAGGGCCTAAAGGTTCTCCAGGGGAAAATCTTATAATGTTCCCCTCAGCCTAATTTGAGATAAGGATGGTAGACAAAAGAGCTTCAGACAGGTGTGACTACCTCCATCCAGGGAAGCCACTCCTTCAACTTAATCTGGGACACTATAAAGTTAGTTCCTCCCTCTATCACTACATTTTTACTTCTCACCAGATCTTCAGTTGCAATAATTCTTCTCATTTTTGGATTATTCCTTTTAACCTTCTTGTCAAATTTGTTACCTCTACAATTACAATGATGACAGCTTGTTCAGCAAGGCCATCCTCTAGTGCCATCCTGTTGACATTGTGTATGCTGCTTCCTAAGGATAGTGCCAAACTGACCTTGACTTTGCAAAATCCCCCTTCTCTGAATAAAGACCCACTTCCCCTTTTCTCCTTTCTTCCTTTGGCAGATAGGAAGAACCTCTGTGCCTGGGAATAGGCAAGACTACACCCCTTGCCGAAACCAGTTTGGCTCAATGGTAGAGCGTTGGTCTGCGGACTGAAAGGTCCCAGGTTCGATTCCGTCAGGGGCATGTACGTTGGTTGCGGGCACATCCCCAGTAGGGGGTGTGCAGGAGGCAGCTGGTCGATGTTTCTCTCTCATCGACGTTTCTAGCTCTCTATCTCTCTCCCTTCCTCCCTGTAAAAAAGCAATAAAATATATTTTTTTTAAAAAGACTACACCCCTTGACAGCAAGAAGCAGCTACAGAAGATGAGACCTTCATCTATGTATCTTTGTAAGAATACAAGGTCTTTGGTGGGGTAATTGGGGGGAAGGGAGAGGAAGTGGGAAGAAGGAAATGTTACCATGGGTATAGTCAGCTTAACAAAAAAGGAAGCAAAGGAAATTGGACATTATTGAGCCTAATTGCTTCATGGGGCTCATGGTTGCCAGCCCAACTTTATACACTCCCCAGGGAACCACTGATCACTGGAGAAAGGACAGAACAAAGAGGAAGGTGAGCGCATGTGCAATAAAGGCAAAATGGTGCAGGGGGGAAGAATTTCTATGAGGCATGCAACTGTAGAGGTCTGTCAAACCAATCTGGAAAAGGAAAATAGGTTGGTCAGGGGGTGGACCCACCAGAAACACACAAAAGCTTGGGAAGTTGATTGGTCATTTTGAAAGGGATCCTGGTCTTTTCCAAGCCCAAGAGAACATAACCCCAGGGAAACAAAGAACTATTTCTCATGCCCATACAGGCTCCAAAGAACTAAGCTTTAATATGAAACAGAAACTCTGGAACTGACCTTTATTTTTGCCTTGAAGAAGACAAGATTGGACTGAGGGAAATGGGACATTGAAAACCCAGGGCAGCCTTCTATTTCTACCTGAATAAATCTTGCCACATCACAGTCTTCCACATTTGGGTCCTTGGAATGCTTTTCTTGCAATCCCATGAGAGAATACAATTTCCACAGACAGCAACAGGACCTACCATTAGGAGCAATGATTCAGTATTTGATAATGCAGTGTTTACTGCGATGTTACAGAACAGAATTCCTGGGGAAAGCTGTGAGGCCGGGCAGAAGCAGCTCAACTGTCTGGTTCCTGGTCAAACTGTGTTCTCAGTGCAGAGCCTGTACTAGTACAGGTGTTGTTGAATGCTGTGGTTTAGTCACTGACTGTGCCCCTAATATATGCCTGAAGATCACCACTCTCGGTGAGCTGCCAGCCCCTATACCAGGCTGTGAGGCCTCCCCTAAGTCAGAGACTTGACAGGAGCCCTCCTTCAGCCACACTCCACAGCCTCGATCCAGATTCCAGGACCCCACCAGCTTCCCTTCATGGAGGCTAGAAAACAAGCAAAAGAAAGAAAAACATCCACAGTGAGTATGTGCATTCCCATGCAGAGGAAATCTGCTTCATTATTTATGACTACTTGACTCATGGGCAACTTTTTCAGCGCATGTGTTTCAAGAAACTTACATTCGTACGGTTTTCTAGATTTCAGATGGACAGTAAATCTGAATGTTCTTCCTGGGTTAAGCTAAGCTAATACGGAAATGTGACCCATATTCAGAAGGCATTTCTGTTCTTGGTTACCAGCCCACTCTGGTTTAGGGCAGTCCAAGTGCGCGAGTGCCAGCTCTGAGCAGGCCAGAGAAACTAAGTTGCACCCCAGGCCAGAGCTTTACCGGCCACAGCTAACTGAATTTGTCCCTGCCAGGAACAAAAAACAGCTTCTGGGATCTTGGAAATCCTCTCGTTGTTCCCAGTTAACTTTCTGATAAAGTAGCTTCTTGGGTATAAATATTTAGATTCTCAATATTTATTACCCTTGTGGTCCTTTTAAAAATTACTCTTTTCACCTCCGGCGGCAGCTCTGAGCCTCAGTCCAGACCGCCCCGAACTCCAGGTCTGGGCCAGTCCCTGGGGACCCAGGCTCGGGCAGGGGGAGACGGAGCTGTGAGGTGGAGTCCTGGGAGCGCGGCGAAAGGCCGAGCCCCTGGAGTCGCGCACACTGTGCGCAGAGGACAGTCTGTTGACTCTGATCCTGGACTCCCCTAGTGGGAGGGAGAAAGAAAGCTCCAGACTGGAGGAACGCCACAAGGAGCAGGAGCCCCTGCCGGACACCGGCCAGCCGGGCGCCAGCAAGGAGCCGGGCGATGGGGCCCCCAGTGGGGGGGGTGCCCCTGAGCCTTCGACTGCTGAGCGCTGGCAACGGAGCCAAGGACGGGGGCTGCTTCCTGGGCGGCGCCGACCCCGGCAACAGGCTGGAGCAGCGCGGGAGCCCGCGGAGAACAAAGGGGTGCCACAGGCCAACCTGCTGAGCTCCCAGGACAAGGAGGAAGAAACCAAAGAAGTTCTCAATGTGAAGAAATCAAGTGAGAGCAAATGATAGTAAAATTACTTAAGAAAGAATACAAAGAAGATCTTGAAAAATCAAAGACTAAGTCAGAACTCAACGCACCAGCCAACATTGCAACATAAATGCGTTTTGTTTTGTTTTTTTTTTAAAAAGAAAAAAAAAAAAAGAGAAAAAAGGGACAGAATGTTGGAACAGCAGCGACCAGGCCTAGAGTGGCCAGGCACAAGGCAGTGGCAGCTGGGCCCGGAGCAGCAGTGGCCAGGCCCCAGAGCAGCAGCAGCCAGAACAAGAGCATCAACGGCCAGCACTGGAGCAGCCAGACCTGGGGCAGTGGCAGCCAGGCCTGAGGCAAAGGCGGCCAAGCCCAGGGTGGCCAGTCCAGGAACACCCAGACACGGAGTGGCTGGGCCCGGAGAAGCCTGGCCCAGAGCAGCCGGGTTGGGAGCAGCCAGGCCCAGAACAGCAGTAGCCAAGCACGGAGCATCCAGGCTGGGAGCGGCTAGGCTCGGAGCAGCCGGGTCGGGTGCGGCCAGGTCCGGAGCAGCGGCGGCCAGGCTGGGAGCGGCCAGGCCCGGAGCAGCTGGGTCTGGTGTGGCCAGGCCTGGAGCAGCGGCTGCCAGGCTAGGAGCGGCCAGGCCTGGAGCAGCAGCTGCCAGGCTGGGAGCAGCCAGGTCCGGAGCAGCCGGGTCTGGTGTGGCCAGGCTCGGAGCAGCAGCTGCCAGGCTGGGAGCGGCCAGGCCCAGAGCAACAGCTGCCAGGCTGGGAGCGGCCAGGCCCGGAGCAGCCGGGTCTGGTGCGGCCAGGCCCGGAGCAGCAGCTGCCAGGCTGGGAGCGGCCAGGCCCGGAGCAGCCGGGTCTGGTGCGGCCAGGCCCGGAGCAGCGACTGCCAGGCTGGGAGCGGCCAGGCCCGGAGCAGCCGGGTCTGGTGCGGCCAGGCCAGGAGCAGTGGCTGCCAGGCTGGGAGCAGCCAGGCCCGGAGCAGCGGCTGCCAGGCTGGGAGCGGCCAGGCCCGGAGCAGCCGGGTCTGGAGCGGCTAGGCCAGGAGCAGCGGCTGCCAGGCTGGGAGCGGCCAGGCCCGGAGCAGCAGCTGCCAGGCTGGGAGCGGCCAGGCCCGGAGCAGCCGGGTCTGGAGCGGCCAGGCCAGGAGCAGCGGCTGCCAGGCTGGGAGCGGCCAGGCCCGGAGCAGCCGGGTCTGGTGCGGCCAGGCCAGGAGCAGCGGCTGCCAGGCTGGGAGCGGCCAGGCCCGGAGCAGCGGCTGCCAGGCTGGGAGCGGCCAGGCCCGGAGCAGCCGGGTCTGGTGCGGCCAGGCCAGGAGCAGTGGCTGCCAGGCTGGGAGCAGCCAGGCCCGGAGCAGCGGCTGACAGGCTGGGAGCGGCCAGGCCCGGAGCGGCTGGGACCGGAGCAACCGGTCCCAGAGCAGCCGGGTCGGGTGCGGCCAGGCCTGTAGCAGCAACAGCCAAGTCCAGAGCAACTAGGTCGGGAGCGGCAGTGACCAGACCCGGAGCAGCTGGTTGTGGAACGAACCAGAGCAACAGAGGCCAGGCCCGGAGCAGCCAGGCCCGAAACAGCTCGCTCCTCGCCTGTACCTGCCCACGGCTGCCTCTCAGACATGGCTGGAAACTTTTGCGGGAACTTGAAGGTCTGCTGAATCAAGTGATGAAGGCTTAGATCTGGATGTGTTGAGTTAGTATAGCGCTGGGGTGTTGATCTGTGAGTGCCTTGGGTGGGGCCTGGATGAGGCTGGTTGACCTATTTGAAAATGTCTTTTGTGTGAAGTGTATCATTGGGCATGTGGAGGTATTATTGATATGAGAAAATGCTAAGTAACAGATTTACTATCTGAAAAGGGATTTACTATCGGGGAAAGGGAGGGAGGAAGAGACTGAACATAAACTGTGCACCTATGGATGAGGACAATGGGGGATGGGGAGGGGGCAGAGGGTGGGGTGGGAACCTGGTGGAGGGGGGAAGAAATGAGGAACCTTTGTAATAATATGAACAATAAAGATTGATTTAAAAAAAAAAAAAAATTACTCTTTTCGCCCTTCTCCTGCCTGAACCAGCTGAGGGCTAGTTTCTGCTTCCGGGTGTTAGTTCCCAGTGGTCTATTCTGGTAGCTCAGTGGTTACCATGGAGATTTTGGGTGAGTACATTGGTCTGGACTGGCAGCGGCAACAGCTGCAGGTATCCTGTGAGGTGCCCCAGGATGCTGATCCAGTGGTTCTCAACCTTTCTAATGCTGTGACCCTTTAATACAGTTCCTCATGTTGTGGTGACTCCCAACCATAAAATTATTTTTGTTGCTTCTGCATAACTGTAATTTTGCTACTGATAATGAATCATAATGTAAATATCTGTGTTGAAAACCAGCATGATCCCTGTGCAAGGATGACACACAAATTTGTGATGGGTTAAAAAAAAAGACTACAACCATATCAACATCTGCTCTAATTTAGAAAAGCATTTTTGTTACCCTGGCACAGTTATGTCAAAGAAAAATCTTCTGTTTCCAGCAAAGAAAGATATAATAAAATAAATATTTAGAAATGAAAAAAGTAACTTTTCAGCTGAGATAAAAGGAAAGATCTTACCTATTCGTAAGTGATATAGGTTAAAAAAATAACTTAGTCTTGCCATAAGAATTGTTTGGTTTTGTACTTTCTGAGTAACAGGAGAGGGAGGAAATGTTGCTAAGCCACACCACACATCCCTCCCCAAAACTCCACCATCACCTCGCAACAGGCTGCCTGGTATGACCCTAAGGGTACTGTGAAGTAGAATCTCCATAGCTATGTTACCTGACAGGCCTATTTGCCTCTTCTGAACAGTCATTCAGTCTTGCAACAGATGGGCTTATTGAGTGCTTATAAGTCCCCTTGCCAAATACTAGGCATACACAGATCAAAAGATGAGGCCTTCAGGGAGAGTTCAGCCTGGTTTTGGAGAGAGAGAACAGAAACAGATGATTATGCTATAGTGTAGTAGTTGCTATATAAAGAAATAAAAAACAGTTTTATCTAAACAGCCAAGAGGTCTCTCTAGAAGTCTGGCTTTATTTGGGAAAACAACTTCTAGGTCAGGATTTGGCATATGAGAGACAGATGTTGCTGGAAAGAGGAGTCAACAGTCAAGGGTGGGAATTTCTGAAAAAGGTGGGGGTTGGGGAAGGACTGATTGTCCAGCTATAAGAAATCCTAGCTGGAGCACAAGTTTAAAGAGTAGTGTGGCCCTACCTGGTTTGGCTCAGTGGATAGAAAGTTGGCCTACAGACTGAACAGTCCCAGGTTTAATTCTAGTCAAAGGCACATGCCTAGGTTTCAGGCTCAATCCCCAGTAGGGGATGTGCAGGAGGCAGCCAATCAATTATTCTCTCTCATCATTGATGTTTCTATCTTGCTTTCTCTCTCTCTGCCTCTCTGAAATCAATAAAAATATTTTTTAAATAAAAGTAATGTTGATTTTAAGTTCTTTGCTTTCAAAAGCACTCTCTATGAACCATAAACCTTCAATAAATATTCTTCTGCTCATAACAAAATTCAGATCATTTTATCATGAAGGGAGAGATCCGAAGAGAAAGCACCAAAGATAAAAAGCCACAACATTTAGAGAAATTATCATTTTGGCCAAGGCTGGAAATTGGCAGGATTGTAACATTTAGTACATAATCACCAGACACACACACACACACACACACACACACACACACACAAGACCTGAGTTAATCCTATCCAGATCTTAAGAAGTCATGAGACCTGGGCCAACACCAGGCTTTCCTATAGCACAGGTGAGGGGAAGAGAGTCAGAGAAAGGTGCCCAGTGGATGTGACTTCCATGAGAACTTCTGGGAAGGAAAAGGGGGCATGAGCAAAAGCAAAGGAAGCAAACCTCAGAAAATGAAGAATTTGTCATAATGTGATGGGGCCACATTTAGTAAGAAGTAGAGCAGAGGTATAAACCTTGGAGCTAACATTTCAGCTTCTAAAACTACAACTATATTTTTCTCTCAAATTCAATTCTCAGAAGTATGGCCCTATCTACCTTCAAGAGTGTCACTATGTCCAGAGGTAGGTAAATGACTAGATAGATAGATAGATAGATAATAGAAAGATGATAGATATCAAGGAAGGACAGAAAATACCTAAAGACTGTTAGGAAGGGTGAGGTCATGAGAGGAACTGACTCAGCTTCCCGTCTGGCCAAGAAGGAGGAGGGACCTCCCGCCTATGGGAGAGTCTGTTCCCTCAGAAGATAGAGGCCCAGAGCCCAAGCTGAGTTCCACAAACCAGCACACCAGATCTGAGACCCACAGCACCCATATCATTAGCTGTGAAAGGCAGCAGAGCTGCTGGCTGCAACAGAGCCTGGAGCTCATACACAACAGCTGGTGGGAGAGAAATGACAATAGGGAAGTGGGGGCATGAGTGGGAAGGGGTGGGGGATTGGAATGGGGGTTTGAGGACAAATATGTGATACCTTAATCAATAAAGAAATTTTAAAAATAAAAGTTAAAAAATTAAAAAATGATATAAAAAAGGAATTAGAAAAATAACAACAACAAAAGCCCAGAGTGAGTAAAAGGGAGGAAATAATCAAGATCAGCAAGGAAGTAAATAACATAGAGACAAATATATATATATATATATATATATATATATATATATATATATATATATATATATATATATATTACAAAACACCAATAAATGCAAGAGCTGGTTCTTTGAAAAGATAAACAGGATTGATAAACCTCTATTCAGAGTTATCAAGAAACAAAGAGATAGGACCTAAATAAACAAAATCAGAAATTAAAAAGGCAAAGTAACAACTGACCCCACAGAAATGCAAAGATATGTTTTTTTAAAAAAATACTATAAACAACTATATTCCAAAAAAAAACTGGACAACCTGGATGAAATGGATATATTCTTGGAAAAATACAATCTTCTAAAATTCAGTTAGAAAGAATAAAAAATCCTGATTAAGCCAATAACTACTGATGAAAGTGAAGCAATAATTTAAAAAACTTTCAGCAAACAAAAGCCCTGGTCCACATGGCTTCACAGGGGAGTTTTACCAAACATTCAAAGAATAACTATCACCTATCCTCCTCAAATTATTTTTTAAAAATTAAAGAAGGAAAACTTCCAAGCTCTTGTTATAAAATCAGCATTATAACAAAATTCCAAAACCAGATAAAAGTACTGCGAAAAATGAGATTTATAAACCAATATCTCTGATGAACATAGATGCTAAAATTCTCAACAATATATCAGCAAATCGGCCCTGCCAGTATGGCTCAGAGGTTGAGTGCTGACCTAAGAACAGGAGAACCTTGATTTGATTCATAGTCAGGATATATGCCCAAGTCCTGAACTCAATTGCCAGGGTGGGGCATGCAAGATGCAGCCAATCAGTGACTCTCTCTTGTTATTTAAGTTTCTATCTCTCTCTCTCTCCCTCTCCCTTCTTCTCTGAAACAATAAAATTACATTACACACACACACACACACACACACACACACACACACTAGAGGCCCAGTGCACAAAATTCATGCAGGGAGGGGGGTGTCCCTCAGCCCAGCCTGTACCCTCTCTAATCTGGGACATCCCTCTCATAATCCAGGACTGCTGGCTCCCAACTGCTTGCCTGCCTGCCTTCCTGATTGCCCCTAACTGCTTCTGCCTGCCAGCCTGATCACCTCCTAACCACTCCCCTGCCAGCCTGATTGCCCCCAACTTCTCTCCTCGGCTGCCTGGTCACCCCTACCTGCCAACCCTTGCAGGGTTGATCACGCCCAACTGCCCTCCTTTGCAGGCCTGGTCCCTCCCAACTGTCCTCCCCTGCTGGCTATCTTGTGGTGGCCATCTTGTGTCTACATGGGGGCAGGATCTTTGACCACATGGGGGCAGCCATCTTGTGTGTTTGAGTAATGGTCAATCTGCATATTACTCTTTTATTAGATAGGATAGAGACCTGGTGCATGGGTGGGGCCCAGCTGGTTTGCCCTGAAGGGTGTCCTGGATAAGGGTGAGGATTCCCTTGGGGCATGGGGTGGCCTGGGTGAGGGGCCTGTAGTGATTTGCAGGCCAGCCACACCCCCTGGCAACCCAAGCTGAGGTCCTGGTATCTGGAATTTATTTACCTTCTACAATTGAAACTTTGTAGCCTCAAGCAGAGTCAAGCCCTCTGCTTGCTCTGTGGAGGCAGCCATTCCTGTTGGGATTTATTTATCTTCTAAATTGAAACTTTGTAGCCAGCCAGGGTGTGTGGAAAGCATGGCTTCCTCCATTGCCAGGAAAACCCAAGCCTCCCTATTGCTCTCTCCATGGCCACAGCCATCTTGGTTGGGTTAATTTGCATACTTGCTCCTGATTGGCTGATGGGCATTGCTGTGGGCATGGCTTGTGGGTAAAGTGGAGTAATGATTAATTTGCATATTGCTCTTTTATTAGATAGAATATATATATATATATATATATATATATATATATATATATATATGTATATATCAGCAAGTCAGATCCAGCAATACATTAAGATCATACCATGATCAAGTGAGATTTATTCCAATTGGTCATCATATATGACCAAGGCTGGTACAATAGTCCCAAATCAATAAATGTGATACATAACATAAACATATTTTAAGACAAAATTCACATGATCATATCAATTGATGCAGAAAAACAATGAACAAAATCCAAAGCCATTTTTTGATAAAAGCTGTCAGTAAAGTGGGAATAGAGGGATCATAACGCAACAAAACAAAATCCATATATTGCAAACCTTGAGCCAACATCACACTCAATGGGAAAACATTAAAACCATTTCCTCTAAGAACAGGAACAAGATAGGAATGCCTACTTTTGCCACTATTGTTCACCATAGTACTGACAGTTTTAACTATAGTTATCAGACAAGAAGAAAAAATAAAAGACATCCAAATTGGAAAGGAGGAAGTAAAATTGTCATTATTTGCAGATAACATGCTATTGTCCATAGAAAAGCCTAAAGATTCCATCAAAAAACTACTAAAGTTAATAGATGAATTAGAAAACATAGCATACAAAATTAACACCCAGAACATATGGCATTTTTATATATCAACTAGAGGCCCAGTGCATGAATTAGTGCACTGGTGGGATCCCTCAGCCTGGCTTGTGGGAATTGGGCCAAAACTGGCTCTCCAACATCTGCCAAGGGGTCCCGATTGCGAGAGGGCAGTTCTCGGGTGACGCACCCTGGAACCAGGCTCACTACCTGAGAACTGAAGCTGCAAAGTCATCACAACACAGCAGATCCTGTATTGAGCATCTGCCCACTGGTGGTCAGTGTGCATCATAGCTATCGGTCAGCCTATCAAACAATCTGACAATTGCCAGTCACTTAGGCTTTTATATCCTATATAATAAAAGCACAGCAACTAAACAGCAGAATGACCAGAACGACCAGTTGACCAGTTGCTCTGACATGCACTGAGAACCAGTGGGCAGATGCTTAACACGGTAGATTCCCCCTGGTGGTCAGTTCGCTCCCACAGTGGGAGCACTGCTCAGCTGGCCACAATGAGCAGCGCTCCCACAGCAGGAGTAGCTGCTCAGAGGGTGGGTCCACAACCACTCAGCTGATTGGGATGATCCCCAATCCCCACAGGCCATGCCCCCAACTAGTGCACAAATCCCATGCATTGGGACTCTAGTATATAGATAATGAACTCTCAGAAAGAGAAACTAAACAAACAATCCCATTACCATTTCAACAACAAAAAACAATTAAGATACTTAGGAACAAACTTAACCATGAAGGTAAAGATCTGTACTCAGAAAAATACAGGATGTTGAAAAAAGAGAAAAAGGAAAACATAAACAAATGGAATAATATACTGTGTTCATAGATTGATAAAGTCAACATCATTAAAATTTCCTACCCAGAGCAATCTATGGATTCAATGGACTCCCTATAAAAATACCAATGGCATATTTCACAGATCTAGAACAAACACTCCAAAAATTTATATGGAACCCCAAAGACACCAAATAGCTGCAGAATCTTGAGAAAGAAGAACAAGGTTGGAGAAATTACAATACAAGATATCAAGTTATACTACAAAGCCACTGTAATCAAAACAGCCTGGCACTGGCACAAGAACAGGCATGTAGACAAATGGAACAGAACAGAGAATCCAAAAATCAACCCAGGCCATTATGCTCAATAAATAGGAGGCAAGGGCATACAATAGAGTAACAACATTCTTTTCAATAAATGATGTTGTGAAAATTGGATTGGCACATGAAAAAAAAAAAAAAAAAAAAAAGGAAACTAGACCACCAACTTACACTTACACTATACAAATTACACTATAAACTAAAAATGGATAAAAGACTTACATATAAGATGTAAAATCATACAAATTTTAGAAAAAACCATAAGCAGCAAAATCTCAGACATCTCTTATAATAATACTAGTGGCCTGGTACACAAAATTTGTGCATGGGGGGAGGGAGTTCCCTTAGCCCAGCCTGCACCTTCTCCAATAGGGGACCCTTTGGGGGATGTCCAACCACTGATTTAGGGATCAGGCCTAAACCGGCGGTCGGACATCCATCTCACAATCTGGGATGGCTGGCTCCTAACCACTCACCTGCCTGCCTGCATGATCTCCCATAACTACCTCTGCCTGCCTGCCTGATTGCCGCTAACTGCCTTCCCCTGCCTGCCTGATCACCCCTAACTGCCTTCTCCTAGCAGCCTGATCTCACCTCCAACTATCATCTCTGCCACAGCCCCACCACCCTGGCTTCATCTGGAAGGAAGTCAGATGTCTGGAAAACGGGCCAGTCAACCCAGTCTAATTAGCATATTACCCTTTTATTAGTATAGATAGATTATATAGAATAGGATTGCTTAAATGGGGGGAAAAAGCCTATTTCAGCAGGAGGAGATGCTCTTGGCAAAAATACATAATCCCTATATCTGGACTGATAGCCAGCCATATGCACTATGCTGCCAAACCAGTCATTGAAAAATTGAATCATTTTCTTACACCTTACACCAAACAGCTGTTGCCTTTCAAACCATTCCTCAGCCCCCATTTTAGGTTCTTCCCTTCACAGTTCACTCAGATTAGTTCTGATCGGTTGGTTTCTATGCCAGTGAGCATCAAAAGCTCTGCCTCCTAAGAAGCCATTGACTCCTCACACTTCACCCAGACTTTTTTTATATATATTTTATTGATTTTTTACAGAGAGGAGGAGAGAGGGATAGAGAGCTAAAAACGTCAATGAAAGAGAAACATCAACCAGCTGCCTCTTGCACACCCCCCACCAGGGATGTGCCAGCAACCAATGTATATGCCCCTGACCCAAATCGAACCTGGGACCTTTCAGTCTGCAGACCGACACTCTACCACTGAGCCAAACTGGTTTTGGCTTCACCCAGATTTGATTCTGATTGGTCATTTTCTATGCCAGTCAGCATCAAAAGCTCCGCTTCCTAGGCAACCATTGGCTTCTCGTACTTCACCCAGATTTGATTCTGATTAGTCAGTTTCTATGGTAATCAGCATCTCTTGGCCTATTTCTGGGCCTGATCAGAGAGGCAGGGCTGATAAGCAGCCCCCCACAGAGGCCTGGAGAGAAAGAGAGGTACAGCTGCTGGCAAGGCCCAAAGAAAAAGAGAGAAGTAAGAGCTGATCAACAGCTGCCATGGAGGCTATGTATCAGACCCTGCTTCTCTGTCCAGGCCTCTCTCTGGACCTAATCCGCAGCCCCCTCAGCAGTCAGTGCTGGGTTACCACACCCACAGTGGCAGTCAGTGCTGGGTTGCCATGGTTGCAGGACTGACTTCCTATTGGTTGAGCCTTCAGTCATTATGGACCCTGGATTTTTATATATTAGGAAGTTTACTGATACATCCCTGAGGGCAAAGGAAACTAAGGAGAAAAATAAACAAAAGGGACTACATCAAAATGAAAGCTTCTGCCCAGCAAAGGAAACCATTAAAAAAATGACAAGAGAGTGCACTGCATGGGAGAATATATTCGCCAATAATACATCTGATAAGGGGTTAATTTCCAAAATATACAGGGGCTTCATACAACTTAACAAAAGGAAGACAAATAATCCAATTTTAAAAGGGATAAGGAACCTAAATAGATACTTCTCCAAAGTGGACATACAGAAGGCCAAGTGACATAAGAAAAAATGCTCAAAGTCACTACCCATCTGAGTGATGCAAATCAAAATGGCATTGAGGTATTTCCTCACATCTACCAGAATGGCTACCATCAACAAATCAACAGATGACAAGTGTTAGCAAAGATGTAGAGAAAAGGGAATCCCAGTACATTGCTGATGGAATACAGACTGGTGTAGCTACTGTGGAAAACAGTATGGAGTTTCCTCAAAATATTCACAACAGAACTATCATTTGACCCAGTGGTCCCACTTCTAAGAATATATCCTAAGAAACCAGAAACACCAATCAGAAAGAATGCATGCATCTCTATATTCATAGCAGCCCAATTTACCATATCTAAGATCTGGAAACCGCCCAAGTGCCCATTAGCAGATGAGTAGCTAAAAAAAGGTGTGGCACATTTACATAATGGAATACTAAACAGCTATAAAAGAGAAAGAATTCTTACTATTTGCAACAGTATGAATCTATTTGGAGATTATTATGCTAAGGGAAATAGTCAGTGAGAGAAAGATACATATTCTATGATCTCACTCATATGTTGAACCTAATGAATAAAATAAACAGATGAACAAAATAGATCCAGAGACATAGAAGCAAGGAAGAGACTGTTGAACCTCAGAGGGAAGGCAGGGGAAGAGATAAACCAAAAATAACCCATAGTAACTGATGATAGGGTGGTGAAGGCCTGGGATTGGGGGTGGGAGTGGGCTAAAAGAGGTTATTAGGGGATAAAGGGGAACATATGTCATACTTTCAACAATAACAATTTTTTTAAAGGAAAAAAGAAAAATCATAGAGTAACAGACATCAAAGAAAACCCACTACTGTCTCTCTAAGTGTCTATCACAGATCCTCCCTGAGATCAGCTTCTGCTTGTGGACATGCTCTGTGCTCACAGAATTCAACTACTGTGCAAAATGAACCCATGGTGCTATCTTGCCTTCTTAAATCAGAGTTTGCAAAGTCTTGAATTTTAACACCTTACCTGTCTCCTTATTTGGAGGAAAAAAAAAAAAAATGCTTCCTTTTCTTTCCTTGGAAAGGCTCGGGGCCTTCCTTTACCTGGAATTTCCTGAGCCTGTCATGTCATGTCAGCTCTGTGACTTCTGCTCTGATGAAGGTAATCTCAGTGCTTAGAGAAAATTGGCACTTCCTACCTGGCAGTGCTGAATATTGGGCTTGGCAATATTGCACAGCCTGCATTTTCGGCAATGGGTGCGTTCAATGTGTCTGCACATGCCCATCTGTAGGACTGCTGGTTTTCTTTAAGAAGGACAATTAAATTGAACTCAGCAAATTTAGTTAGTTAATTAGTGGTGAGGAAGGGTGGAAGAGAGCAATGCTGGGAAAGGCTGCCCTTTAGTGGGTGATGGTGATGCTAAGGAAAAACCTGACTCCCGTTTCCCCCCATGCCTCCCAGAGCTGTATGGGTGGAAATCAGAAAGCAGATTGAAAGGCAATGCCTCACAGTGGGGACAAGAGTTAGGAAGGGTGGCAGTGCTATCAGACTCTGGTCCTTCCCACTTGTTGGAAAAGACTTCTCTTAAGCACTCACACACAAAGCAAGGCTGTGGTAGGTATTACACTGAAAGAATGTATGCATTTGTTGAAGAAATACTTGCATGCATGGCTTGGATAAATACAATAAATTCCATGTTCCTCATTGGCCATTGTGATCTCGCTGTTTCACACATATGCAATTCATGCTACAGTGAAACCTTAAGGGCTCTCTTGAGTCCTTGCAGATTCCAGGGTATGAAAGCAAGTCTGATCTAAGCCAGTCAATTCACCTTGTGTCACTTTGCTATACAGCTTTCAAACAGATCATACCCTAGAAGAGTGGCTAGAAGAGCAAGCAGGGAGGCCCCGGGTTAACACTGAGCCACTAGGCTACCATGACTCGCTTCCCGACTCAGGGTCTGACTTCTGCTTATTGATTTCAGGAATCTGGGAACTGGGTGATATCAGTGCACCACGGAGGGGGTGGCCATTGGAAATGAGTTTACACTCCCTGGACTTGCACAGCAGAATGCTGTAGGAGATATATGCATGATCCTATCTATGGGTCCTGCCCAGCCACTTTACATTTTGCCAAATTGTGCTTTGAGTTTGAAGCACATTCTTTAGTATCTGATGAAAATTGCACCTAGGGACCCTTGAAATTGTACTTGAAAATGAAGTCTAGTCAACCAAGAGATGAATCAAAATTTTAAATGGAGGGAGGGAGAAGCTATACTAAAAAGAATAGTAGAGAGGGATGTTAGCAATAATTAACCAGGGTAGTTCATAGGCACCTGAAGCCACATCTGCATCTGAAAGAAGATATTGTGTATCAACAGAGACCTGGGCTTTGAGATGGATCCAGAGGTTGGAGGAAGAAGGTATATTAAGAAGAACTAACCTGGTAGTTGGACCTATGATATTACTGAGTGGGAGTTAAATGTGAATAGATATATGAGAATAAATACTGAGCCATAAAAGGAGTGGTTGTGCCAGTTATTTGCCTTTTGCTTTCAGATACCTTCCCAGCACTGCCCTTATTCTGCTCCATCAGACTACATTTCTCAGAATACCTTGCCAGCTCCCAGTTAGGATTGGCCAATGGGAGGTTCTGGTCGTGGAACCCCATGTTTGTTCCCTGAGCACACTGGAAAAGTGCTTTCCCTCTATGTGATGATATCTCATGGCCCTCGTCAGAAGAGTACGCAGAAAAATGTACTGAATTTAAAGGGGCTTCCTCAGATGGTTGAACATGGGGTCCTTCAATTTAAGCAGCCAGCCAGCCTGCAGGGAGGGAAGCACTCCTCCATCATTAGCGATGGAGCGGGTGTTCTGGTCAGCATGGCAGCCACGCTATAGTAGGGGAGCCACATGTTTTCAACAGGCTTGCCTTTGGAGCACACTCATCCTGCCCTCCAGAAATGGTGAGAGCCTGATTCAGGCATGTATTTGCATGGCAACATGTAGTTACTGCCAGGGATGTGTGATACCACTTAGAGCAGAAGCACACACCTAGCCTTTCCACCAGACTGGCCACCTGATTCACTCCAGAGGAGAGCAAGAGGGCAGGAGGGTGAGGTTGGAGGTCTTTGCAATCTGGGCCAGAGGAGCTTGGCCTGGCTCTCTCATGATCTGTGAGCTCTTGGGCCTGACTAGACACCTCTATAGATATCTATCTCCAAACGGCTGCCTCACCTTTCTACTTAGGTACCTTGCTCACATCCCAAACTTACTCCATCCCAAAATGTAACCCCCCAATTTTCCTCTGAAACTTGCTCCTCCATTGGGTCTTCATCTCAATAACGCCACCAAGTTGTTCAAGCCAGAAACGGGAATCATTTGTTTTTTAGCAGCATACTCCATGATTCACACCAGATGCAACTAAAGGACATTGTAAGAAAGCTGGACAGTGGTTCCCTTTGAGGAGGAGGGTGTGGCAGGGCCTGCAAGGGGCATGGGGCTCTGGGAGCCAGTGGTGTCTTCTTTCTTGGTCTGGGCAGTGGTTACACAATGTGATCACTTACTGAGCAGAAGGAGCTCACCCTCCACTCTCATGACAGAAAAGCAGACAAGCCCGAGGATATCACCTTGCCTATTTTTAAATGTATTAGTACTAATATTATCTTATATTTATATGTTTTGGCTGTCTCATTAGAATGTCATGTTAAATGACTTGGAACCTAGCTCTTCAAACTAGACAGAAACTGATGCCGTGCGCTGGCTTTTTCACAGGCTGCCAGAGTTTGAACCCTGGTCCTGCCACTTAAGTTTTAAATAACTTTGTGTCTCAGCTTTCCTATCTGTAAAATGGGCTGGTGATGATAAATATTTATTGTGTCTTTATTTCCTTGCTTTCTGTGCAAATTACTTCTATATCTCTATGCCCCCCTGTTCCAGGGGCCAAGACCTCTAATTTCCTCTGGTCTCCTTGCTTTATTTTCTCAGGTGCTCTATTTATAATGAAGTATGAATGACTAATGACACTAAAACTGGAAAATTTGTATTTCAGCATTCATTCATTTGATTCATTCATTTCATTAAAGAGAAAGGGTAGCCTTAATGTTGGAGGGCTGATTTGAGCCCCAGCTCTGCACTGACGGCCACTTGGAACTGTTGTTTGGAAAAAATGGTTGGTCATGTAAGGGTGCTCACAGCACAGGTGCTTCATGGGTGCAGAACAGTTATCACATGAGCATTAGCTGTGACAACTCATACTAAGAACAAATATTCATTTGTAAAGAATGAATTTATAACTTCTAACTTCTAGACTGCTCCAGGTTTCATGATATCACAGGACAATACTGTCTTACCCAAAGCATGTAGTTTTGTAGGGCTGTCATTGTCAATGACAGATAATGTCAGCTAGAAGATAATAGGAACGTGCCAATTTTTATATTAAGTACCTGATATTGTTGCCCCATACTAGGTATTGGGGATAGAAGGGTAAGCAAACAGCCGCAGACCCCTACCCTCAGGGATTTACATTCTAGCAGAGAAGACACATACCAAAGCAAGCATTCTTACAAATATTCAATTACATAATTTTGAGAGGATTCACTTTAGTCTGGGGTCAGGATAGTATTCTCTGAGAAAGTGGTAAAATGAAACATAAAGGTTAACCAATCAGGCTTTTTGCATTTGCTCAAAATAGCCATTCCTGGGACTGCCATAATATCTGCTAATTGGCACTTTCCTATTATCTTCTACCTGACATTATCTGTCATTGACAATGACAGTCCTACAAATTGTAGCCATGTAATTAGGCCTCCACTATCCTATTGGACTCATCAAATTTGCCTCAATGATTTTTTTTATTCTAAATAATAGAAATCTGGCCGAGACCGGTTTGGCTCAATGGATAGAGTGTCGGCTTGGGGATTGAAGGGTCCCGGGTTTGATTCCGGTCAAGGGCATGTACCTTGGTTGCGGGCACATCCCCAGTAGGGGGTGTGCAAGAGGCAGCTGATCGATGACTCTCTGTCATCGATGTTTCTAACTCTCTATCTCTCTCCCTTCCTCTCTATAAAAAATCAATAAAATATATTAAAAATAATAATAATAATAGAAATCTATTACACCAGCGTAAAGGATAAAAAGAGCTTGTTTATAAAGACATGCATGTAGATCATGGATCCCAAGGCAGCCTCTTGAGGAAATACCCAGGGCTTACAAAGTTGTTTCCAAGTCCCACTCCTGAGCGACATGACCACTTATCTCTACTTCTGTCTGAACCGCACTCATGTTCTGTCTTTGAGGACTATTATGTGAGCAGCCATAGCTGTCTCCTTGCTTCATTCCAGCAACAGCACACAGATAAGCTTTTCTGGCCCCAGTTCTCTAAAGGGATCTACTCTGTTTGGCATAATCTGGGTCAAAAAGTGATCAGTCAGATGTGCTCAGGAGGGTCACACTGAACAGACGTTACCTGCCGATGTTAGGTATGCTTGGCTGGGTTCCAGAGCAGGGTCGGATCAACATTGCCTTAAGACCACCTATCCACGGGTGGCCCAGCAGATCCCCAGCAGGTAGGTTTGGAGCCAGAGGGTTCCTGGTGAAAGCTCAGAAAAAAAATGACATGACCTTAATGCCAAAGTGATCTTACTAGGGCCCTGGACTAATCATAATACTATTTGCATTTTTGTTTTGACCCCACCCCACATGGGTTTTTCTATATGTATTATGGGTAAGGGCATGACCAGAAGAAATACTAGTTTTTATCAGTCATCCCTAAATGCAAATGAAAGGCTCCACCCAGAGAATCCCTGTTTTAAACCCCGGAGTTGGGAGCCATGTGCTCTTGCCATTTTGACTCTCTCACAAGCTCTACCTCCAAGGAGCACACCAATGCCATTTCTTTTCCTCCTTCCTTCTCCAACTGGCATGTATCCTTCAAACTCTAAGGTTGCCCATGAAACTTGAAGCCAGGTGAGAAACGGGGAGCTACAGCTTGTCCTGGGCTAACCCTTGAACCTGTCTCCAAAGCTCCCTTTTTCCTGACTTCCCAGTGAGCTAAAACAGCCAGGCCATTCTCTCTCTCTCTCTCTCTCTCTCTCTCTCTCTCTCTCTCTCTCTCTCTCTCTCTCTCTCTCTCTCCCTCTCTCTCTCTTTCTCTCTCCTGTCCCATTCCTCATTTTGAATGTATCTTCAATAAACCCCATTTTGCTTTACTTTTACTGTCCCTAAAATCTTTTCTTTGTTGATGAAAAGAGACAAGGTTCCAGCCAGTAACTCCAGTAACCCCAATCTGTAACACAGATACTGCTCTTGCAGGCAAAGGGGCAATCTATAAATATAAAAGGCTAAATGACCAGCCAATTGGCTACGACATGCACTGACCACCAAGGGGCAGACACTCAATGCAGGAGCTGTTGAGTGACAGCAACTTTGCAGAGTTCCCTCTCGCACTCCAGGACCCCTCAGAGGATGTCAAACTGCCAATTTTGGCTCAATCTCTGCAGGCCAGGCCAAGGGACCCCACCTGTCAGAGGGAACCTGCTCACTCCCCAGACACCCTTTGAGTCAGGTGCTGCCCTAGGTACGGGTGGACAGGGAGGGACCATGGAGTTTGGCTCCAGGGCATGTCTGGCCCCTCTGGCCCAGTCCCACCTCACCTGCTACCTTCTAATTAATTTCCTTTCAGTGTGCACCAATCTGTGCACTGGGCCTCTAGTGTTTAAATAAGAGAGCCATTTGCTGGGTGGTGTCTTCCAAAGTGTGCACACACATCAGATCATTAGGCCTGAGGGCAGGCCCAGTTGTGCAGCCATATTGGAGCCCAAGGCAAAGAAGAAAAAGTGCTTTTCTCCTACAGATTTTAATGGATTTACCCCCCCCCCCAAAACATTATAGAACATTTAAAATACTGAAAAATTTAAATGCAGTGAAGTAAAGGAAGAACTTTCCTCTACCCTAGGTTATTTTGTCTGCTCTAATAATTAAATTGGCATGAAACAGATTAACACAAGAAAATAATCACATTTAATTACATATGTACATATAGCAAGCCCACATACATGGGAGTCAGAGACAGAAACGTAAAATGGTGTATGTATAGCATTTGGAGCTGAGGATCAGGTAAAGCTTTTTGGGGCTACTCAGGGGAAGAAGGTCATTTGCAGGACAATAAGAGCAGATGTTCAGTACCGGTAATTAGAAACTTTCTAGGCCCTAAAGATAGGCAATAAAAAGTTAGCATTGATAATCTCTTATCATGGTTAAAGCCCCTAATTTAAATTCTTTAAAGGAGCCGAAACCGGTTTGGCTCAATGGATAGAGCATCTGGCTTGGGGACTGAAGGGACCTGGGTTCGATTCCGGTCAAGGGCATGTACCTTGGTTGCGGGCATATCCCCAGTAGGGGGTGTGCAAGAGGCAGCTGGTTGATGACTCTCTCATTGATGTTTCTAGCTCTCAATCTCTCTCCCTTCCTCTCTGTACAAAATCAATAAAATATACTTAAATTCTTTAAAGGAGAGTTAAAAGTGTCTCATGAGCCTTCAGAGTCTACATTACCTTCAAAATAATTCACAGGCCAGGGTTACAGATCTGGGGAGGCTTGCTCTGAATCCTTCAATAGGCTCATTGAAACTCACAGTATTAAGTTTAAATATTTTACTTATATGAAAACCAGAATTTATTATCATTTTATTTTTCAGGCTTTGATGGAAATAACCACTTTAATAATATTTTATAAAAATCATCAGACATTTAAAAAGACATAAAGACATGAATATTGGGAGCACGTTGTTCCTTTGGCCGAAGGCTCCAATTTGGCTCAGCAGAACCTGCCAGAACCTGTCTTCATTTAAAATTTTAATTTTATTATGGATTTTTTCCATTCACTTGATTTTTTTTAAATAGTGCATCAAAATACTATTTATCTGGATGACCAAGTTTTCTGACATCAATGTTGCACCTGAGGTGAGTGTCTTAGTTGCCTTACCCAGTTCCCTGAGTGAAGTATGGGGTCAGTCAACTGGAGGGAGACCGGAAACATGGCCAAGTAACAGAAAGGTGCCTGAGGAGGTAAGTCAGTGCTCAAAAGTAGGAAGCAGTCTGGATGGGAGGCCATCTAAGGAGAGAACCTACAGGGCTGTGTCAGACTTCAAATTTACTTTGATGTTAGTTCCCTTTGGTTCTACCTTGTAACTTAGTTAAGTTCTTAAGACTGTCGCAACCTTTCTTGGCTGTGCTAAGAGAAAGTAGGTTTAGTCCATACTTGGAGCAGAATCCTTACCATGGGAAGAATGTGACTCTGGGAGCTAGCACAGGGGGACAACCATCACCAAATAGGTACTAACACCTCACACTTACTATGTGCACACACAGCTCTAGGGGGCTTACCTATGGCAACAAATTCAAACTTCCAACTACCTTTGTACGCTACACACTGTTAGCATCCTTGGACTAATGAGGTGAGGAATGAGGCAGAGGGAGGTTGATCTGTTCCACATTGGTCCCCATGGTGCTTGATGCTTCAGCTCAGACAGTCTGACTTCAGACTTCAGGCACAGAGCACTAGGCTCTCCCATCCCTCAGGACCTTACCACCCCATCCTCACCCTTTAGATATAAGTTTGGGAGGACCTTGAGTTATTTTAATAAGGCAATTAGCTTTAAACGGGAACACAATCTCAGCTGAAAGCATATATTTCAAGTCAGAGGGGACTGGGTGCCCACTGCCAATTCACAGACTACTTGTCACTCTAGAGAAAGTAGCTGAAATTACTAACTAAATTGGTGAGGATTTGCCATGTGAGTCCCAGCCTACCTCCTTCCTGCAAGCTGTCTTCAATTGTACCACCACCCTTGCTCTGCTGGCAGCCAAGGTTCAAAGGCAACAGCAAGCACCGAAGTTCGCTGGGACATAAAGGTGTACATTCAAAATAAAATATAGTGGAAGAATTTTCCCAACAGATTGAAAAGTAATCTTGCAGCTGCCTTTCTGCTGACTTTTAGGATCGCACTGGCTCATGAATTGTGTCATTGTCATTTAGGGCCACACAGTGAGGGAAGAAAACAAAAACTCCTTAGAGTTATCACTGCCTGCCTTCTATTTTGGGAGAGGGGCTAGCAGCAGCAAGCCAACTAGGAAAAAGTCCCTAAAAGTAGACAGTTTAATCAGACCCATTGGTGTTGGCTTCCTCCTTTGTTTGTTTTAAGTGACAGGCCTTGAGGCTTGGCAATGGATGGGATCCTGTGATCTGGAACTCAAATATTGACAAGCAGCCAGGGAACCAGGGCAGGACACAAGGTCCAAGTTGTGATAACAGCTCCATTTCTTTGGGAAGTGGAGTGATGGCTGCAAGCTTAAATTCCAGTACAAGGCTGCATCCCAGCAGTGGCAGCGTAGCTACAACCCCCCAGCAACAGGATTCTAGGAGCCTTGGGAGCGGAGAGACAACAGGAGCCAATTCACAGCTCCTGCAGGTTGAATTTGGTTACTGCAAAAGACTGAATTCTGTTTTTTTGACTTGTAGAAATTTTGCAGATAATTTCTTAGTACTCATCCTAGATTCTGGGAAATTCTTACTCTAACATACACTACTTTTCTTTAACCACATTCTCTCCCTTATGACCTTAATTTGACATGGTACTTTTAAGTCCTATTAGGCTGTTGACATCTAAATGTACATTGTCAGCTCCAACGTCTTGCTGGAGCCTCAGAGCTGGACCTCCAACTGCTGACTGACATTTCTCACTGCATGTCAAATTTAGTATGGCTAAAACTGAACTGAGTTCTGCTTACCTCTCCTAGTTTTCTGCCTCCTTCAGTTTTTTGGTAAGTTCATGACCATTCTCCCAGTCACTTAAGGCCAAAACCTTGGAATCGTAATTGATTTCTTCTAGAACCACTAAAAAACAGTTTTATACGCCCCCAAATATATCTGATTCATTCAACTTCCACCATCTCACAGATAGAATCAGAGTATATGACCTCTTTTTCTCTCACCTATATATATTCTAAAAGCTTCCCTCCACAAAACAATTTATTTATTTATTGATTGATTGATTCATTCATTCATTCATTCATTTGTGTTAATCCTCACCCGAGGATATTTTTTCCATTGCTGGGGCCAGATACTGAGTGGGTGTTATATGGAGATAGGCTCTTGACCTTGACTTGCATCCCTTTCTCACTTCCTCCACCCCAACCTCACCTCCACCCTACCAGCCTTTGTTCTGTGCTGAACTCCTGGACCAGAGTGCTCTTCCAGAAAGGGGATTTGCCAGATGTTGTATTGACTTTTACCTTCTGCATTTAAGAGAAAATGACAGCTACCTCATACAAGGACTGAAAACTTAGTCTCATTAAGAATGGGCCAGTCATCTTGTAGACATTTTAGGAGAATAATGAAGCAAGATCTTTTGTGTACTAATAGTTTAAGAAATAATTTTTAAAATATTTTGGTCAGCAAGAAGTTGAAGATGGGAGAGCTGATGGTTTAGTAGGTAGATACTGACAGATAATGAGATAGGTCTTTTTAGTTTTAGTGTCTTCTTAACCATCAGCACCCATCCATCTTCTGCAGGCACATTCCAAAAAAAATATATAGGCTAATGAAACTCTCCGCATGACCCCCATTATTATACAGATGTCCAAAAATTGTATATATATACTTTAAATAATTACAAAGGCAGTGTTTATTAAAATATATTTATTTTAATTTAACAGCTTTCAATTGTTAAAGTGTTTGTATATATATTTTTGGGACACCCTATATATCCTGTGTGTATCAAGAGAAGAGGAGAGTGTTTTGAAAGGGAATAGACTGGACTTTAATGCCATTATTTCCCAATAGCATATAAAGGCCCATGTGTAATTGCTATAAGATCAAACAAGAGGAATACCTAAATGTATAATGCAAATATTAACAGACCTAAAGAAAGAAATAAACAGAAATACAACAATAATAGAGGACTTTAATACCTTTCTTACATAAATGGATAGATCATCCAGACATAAAATCAATGAGTTAACACTGGCCTTAAATGGCAGATGAACCTAACAGATATACACAGAACATTCCATCCAAAATCAGCAAAATATACATTTTTCTTATGTGCACATGGAAAATTCTCTAGATAGACCATATATTATACCACAAAAGAGATCTTAATAAATTTTAAAACATTGAAATCATATCAAGCATATTTTTCAACCACAATATTATGATATTAGAAATCAATTACGTAAAACTGAAAAAAAAAATCACAAATATGTGAAGTTTAAATAGCATGCTACTGAACAACCAAGGGTAAATGATAAAATTAAAAGAGAAATTTTAAAAATACAATATACCAAAATCTATGGAATGAAGAAATAAAAGCTGTTTTAGGAGAGTCCATAGCAATAAATGTCTACTTCAAGAAATAATAAATATCCCAAACAAATCACCTAATTTTACTCCTCATGGAGATAGAAAGAAGAACAAATAAAACATCAAAGTTGATAGAAAGGAAAACCTGGGAGAATCCAAGATGGCTGCAAAGGTAAACACCTAGCTGCAGCCGCACACAACAATTTCAATAAAATACAACTAAAATATAAAATGAGCATTACCCAGAACTACAGGAAAGTCGACTGACTGGAAATTCTACAACGAGAAGCAAGGAGAAAACCAGAAGGAAGAGCGGAGGAGCTGTAAAAGTCTAAGGTACGGAGACTTGTGATGCGTGCGGAGAGGACAGAGCCAGAGAGGAAGGGCAGGGCGGCTGAGTGCCTGGCTGGCATTCCCTAGCGGGAAGGAGATAAAAGCTCTGACTGTGCTGGGCCCCAGTTCCGACTGATCTGAACCCCAGTTCTAGGCCAGACACTGGGGACCCAGGCTCATCCATAGGGAGCCGGGCTGTAAGGCGGAACCCCAAGGGAGTGGCGAAAGGAGGTCCCAGAGGTGCGCACATTGCGCGCAGAGAAGGGACGGTTGGCTGTGCCACGCGATTGCCCTGGTGGGAAGGAGACAAAAGTTCCGGACTGCTCTGAACACCACCTCCAACTCCACTTCCAACTGAACTGAACTCAGTTCCGGGCTCATTGGGGGAGAGCCTAGACTGTTTGGTAGCAGGCGAAAATCGAGGGCACTTTCTCTCAGAGGTGCTTGCAACGAATACTGAAGGACCCTGGGGATTACTGAGACTCAGGAACCCCATAGGGCGGGGCTGACGGAAGACAGGGCTGTAGGCTCCACCCTGAAACCCCGCCCCATCAGGGAAGCTGCGAAAATGCCGAGACATCGAAATAGATCACAAATGAAAGAAATGGAGGACAAAAAGCGACTGGATATAGAGTTCAAATCTACGCTTACCGGTATAAGGTTTTTCAAGAATTTCCTAGAAAAGGTCGATAAGACCTATGAGGATATGAAAAGGGATCAACTAGAATTAATAAGGGATCAACAAGAAATAATAAGGGATCAACAAGAAATAAAGAATACATTGTCTGAAATAAAAAATATTATACAGACTCCTAAAAACAGAATGGAAGATCACAAGAATCAAGTCAAAGATTTGGAACATAAAGAGCCAGAAGACACTCCTCCGCAGAACCAAAAAGGCAAGAGAATCCAGAAAATTGAAGATAATATAAGAAACCTCTGGGACAACTTCAAGTGAACCAACATCAGAATTATGGGGGTCCCAGAAGATGAGAGAGAGCAAGATATCGAAAACATACCGAAAGAAATAGTGACAGAAAACTTCCCCCACCTGGTGAAAGAATTAGACTTACAAGTCCAGGAAGCGCACAGAACTCCAAACAAAAGGAATCCAAAGAAGACCACACCAAGACAAACCATAATTAAAATTCCAAGAGCAAAAGACAAAGAGAGAATATTAAAAGCAGCAAGAGCAAAGCAGGTAGTTATCTATAAAGGAGCACCCATACGATTGTCAGCTGATTTCTCAACAGAAACCATGCAGGCCAGATGGGAATGGCAAGAAATATTCAAGGTGATGAATAGTAAGAACCTACAGCCAAAGATAATCTACCCAGCAAAGCTATCACTCAGAATCGAAGGCCAAATAAAGAGCTTCACCGATAAAAAAAAAAAAAAAAAAGCTAAAGGAGCCGAAACCGGTTTGGCTCAGTGGTAGAGCATCGGCCTGCGAACTGAAAGGTCCCAGGTTCGATTCCGGTCAAGGGCATATACATTGGTTGCGGGCGCATCCCCGGTAGGGGGTGTGCAAGAGGCAGCTGGTCGATGTTTCTCTCTCATCGACGTTTCTACCTCTCTATCCCTCTCTCCTCCTCTCTGTAAAAAATCAATAAAATTAAAAAATTAAAAAATTAAAAAAAGCTAAAGGAGTTCATCACCACCAAACCAGAATTATATGAATTGCTGAAGGGGGTTCTTTCGGAAGAGAAAGTAAATAAAGATAAAAATTATGAACAACAAATATGTAACTATCAACAAGTGAATCTAAAAACCAAGGAAATTAAAAAAAAATCTGATGAACAATATTAACTGTTGAATATAATAGAATCAGAGGTATGGAAGGGGAGTGAACTGACGATTCTTAGGGAAAAGGGGAGAGGGGGATGTGGGAAGAGACTGAACATAAACTGTGCACCGATGGATGAGGACAATGGGGGGGTGGGGAAAGGGCAGAGGGTGGGGTGGGAACCTGGTGGAGGAGAGCAATGGAGGGGTGGGGGGAAGGAACATTTGTAATAATATGAACAATAAAAATTTATTTTTAAAAAAGTTGATAGAAAGAAGGAAATAGAACAGAAATAAAGGAAATAGACACTAAAAACACAATAGAAAAGATCAATGTAACTAAGAAATGGTTCTTTTAAAAGATTTTCAAAAAATTGACAAAGCTTTAGCAAGAGAAAAAGAAAGAGTTTAAAGCATAAATGAAAGACATATTGCAATTGATACTACAGGAATACAAAGGATCATAAGAACTACTATGAACAATTATACAACAATAAATTTGGCAACCTAGAAGAAATAAGTAAATTCTTAGAAACATCTCATCCTCCAAAACTGAACTATGAAGAAATAGGAAATTTGAATAGACTATTTACTAGTAAGGAGATTGGATTAGTAATAAAAAACCTCCTAAAAAATCAAAAGGCCAGGAGTAGGTAGCTTCACTGGTAAATTCTACCAAACATTTAAAGAATAACTAATACCAATTCTCTCAAACTTAAAAGAAAAAACAAACAAACACACACACACACAACACACACACACACACACACACACACACACACACACACACACACAAAAAAAAAAAAAAAAAAAAAAAAAAAAAACAGAAGAGGCGGGAACACTTCCAAACTCATTTTATGAGAACAGTATTACCCTAATAGCAAAACCAGACTAGAACACAATGAGAAAAGACAATTACAGGTCAATATATGATGAAAATACATGCAAAACTCCTCAATAAAATTATAGCAGAACAGATCCAACAACACATTAAAATAATCATACACTATGATCAAGTAAAATCTATTCCAGGGATATAAAAATGGTTCAACATTTGTAAATAAATAAATGTGATAAACTGTATTTAAAAATTCAAGATTAAAAATTATGTCATCATATGCAAAAAAGGTATTTGACAAAATTAAACACCCATTTATGATTAAAAACTCTTAACAACATGAATATAAAAAAAACATAGCTCAACGTAATAAAGGACATGTATGACAAGCCCACATCTGATATCATACTCAACCTGAAAGCTTTTCTTCTAAGATCAGGACCAATACAAGAAAGCCTACCCTCACCAGTTTTATTCAACATGGTATTGGAAGTCCCCACTAAAGCAATTGGCAAGAAATATATATATATATATATATTTAAGACATTCAAATTGGAAATGAAGAAATAAAATTGTCACGATTTACAAATGATATGATTTCACCAAGAAACTGTTAGAAAAAAATAAATGAATTCAGTAAAGTTACAGAATACAAAATCAAAACAGCACAACAGGCGTTGAGGTTGCTGTGGGAGTGCACTGACCACCAGGGGGCAGCTCCTGCATTGAGCATCTGCCCCCTGGTGGTCAGTACACATCATAGCAATTGGTTGTTCTGCCATTTGGTCTATTTGCATATTAGGCTTTTATTATATAGGATGGGTGCTGGATTTTATCAAATGTTTTTTCTGCATTTTTAATCTTTATTTTTTATGTGGTATATCACATTTATTAATTTGTGAGTAGTGTACCAACTTTTCATCCTGAGAATAAAACCCACTTGATCATAGTGTATGATCTTTCAAAACTAAATCAGCAAGAATCAGAAAATCTGAATAGACTGATTGCAACTAATGAAATTAAAATAGTAGCCAAAAAACTCCCCCAAAATAAAAGTCTTGGACTGGATGGCTTCAGAGGTGAATTTTATCAAACATTCAAAGGAAAACTAATACCTATCCTTTTTCTTTATTAATCTTTATTATTGAGATTATTACAGATGTCCCACTTTCCCCCCTTCCCATTAACCCTTCCTCTCCAATCCTTTCTGAGATCAATAAAAATATTTTAAAAAGAATACCCTTCAACATTTCAAGTAATGCTGGTTTGATAGTGATGAACTCCTTTAACATTTTCTCTTCTGGGAAACTCTTCATCTGACCTTTAATTATAATTGATAGCTTTCTTGGTAGAGTAATCTTGGTTGTAGGATCTTGCTATTCATCATTTTGAATATTCTTGCCACTCCTTTCTGGCCTGCAAAGTTTCTGTTGAAAATCAGCTGATAGTCATATGGGTGCTCCCTTGTAGGTAACTAATTGCTTTGCTCTTGCTGCTTTTAAGATACTCTCTTTGTCTTTTGCTCTTGGCATTTTAACTATGATGTGCCTTGTTGTGGGCCTCTTTGGGTTCCTCTTGTTTGGGACTCTCTGTGCTTCCTGAACTTATAATTTTTTTCTTTCAGAAGGTAGGGAAAGTTTTCTGTTATTTCTTCAAATATGTTTTCAATTTCTTGCTCCCTCTCTTCTCCTTCCAGCTATCACATGATGTGAATGTTGGTACACTTGTAGTTGTCCCAGAGGCTCCATACACTGACTTCAAATTTTGTCATTCTTTTTCTTTTTGCTGTTCTAATTGGGTTTTTTTACTTCCTTATAGTCCAAATTCTTGATTTCATTCTCAGCATCCTCTACTCTATTGTTGATTCCCTTAAGCTATTCTTTATTTCAGTTAGTGTATCCATCATTTCTGACTGGTCCATTTTTATGTTTTGATATTCTCACTAAGTTCCCTGAAATTCTTAGTAAGTTTCTTGAGCCTCCTTATAACCATTGTTTTTAACTCTGTATCAGGTAATTTTCTTGCTTCCATTTCTTTTAGTTCTTTGGAGATTTCTCCTGTTCTTTCATTTGTGAACATGTTTCTTTGTCTCTGCCTTTTGGCTGTTTCCCTATGTTTGTTTCTATGTATTACGTAGATTTGCTATGTGTCCCAGACTTTGTAGAGTGGCCTTGTGTAGTAGGTGTCCTGTAGGGCCCAGTGGCTCAGCCTCCCCAGTCACCACAGCTTGGCACTCTAGGTTCAACCCTGTGTAAACTGTGTACACTATCCTATTGTAGTTGAACCTTGATTAATTTTGGTGTAACTGGGAGAAATTGACCCCAGGCCAATCAGTTGCAAAGATTAGCTGGAACTACAGGAGAAGAGCTGCTATGAAGGAAACACCCTTATAGATAAGGACTTGCTTTAGTGAGGCTTTGGTACTCACCAAGTCTATCCATTGAATGTGTCTCTTGTGTAACTGATAAGGTTGTAATCTGGTGTGGTTGAAGCTGACCATCAGGTGCTCTGGCTCTGGAGCCTCCTGAGAGTTGCAAAGTCAACCACTATCTGTGCCTTGCCAGAGGCCACCAGATTGAGCTACAAAGCAATCTGCAGATTGCTAATTGTGTTAGGTTTAGAGGTGTCCAGGAGAGGCCAAAATATGAACCAAGGCAGGCTGCCACTAGTGCTGGGTCTAGGGCCACTTTTTGAAAGGTACAGGGCATGCTGAGGCCAGCTGCTGCTTTTTTGAGGGATGTTATATAAGCCTGAAGCATGAGATAAGAAAGGCCAATAGCATGGAAAAGCCACTGAAATTAGGGAGCAGCAGGGTCTCAGGGAGTAACCAGGGCAGGGCAAAAAAAGTGTGAGCCAGGTTGATGGAGATTCAGATATGGTGCCACGCCCACCAACTCTGTGGCAAGGAAGGCTCATCAATTGAACACTGGTCTCCACCAGCACTACTGCCTTGGAGCTCTATGATTCCAGGCAAGTTAGTTCTTCCCCTAATGTCCCAGGTTCATTTCAAGCTGCTGTCCTATTCATGGAGCTCAGAGGGAGTGAATTTGAATAAGTCCATGCACAGGCCCTTTAAGAGGAACTGTCTGGGCCCTGCTGTTGTAGCTCAGTGGTTCAGCATCAACCTGTGAATCAGGAGGTCACCATTCAATTCTGGGTCAGGGCACATGCTTGAGTTGTGTGCTTGATCCCAAGTATGGGGTGTGCAGAATGTAGTCAATCAATGATTCTCTCTCATTGATGTTTCTGTCTCTCCCTCTCCCTTTCTCTCTGAAATAAATAAAAATATAGTTTTATAAAAGAGAAACTATGTGGGACTCCAGCAGTTTCTGTGTCACTCAGCTATACTCCCCACTGATTTTTATAGCCAGAAGTTGTGGGGAGTTCTCTTATCAGTGCTGGAACCCTGGACTAGAGCAGGGAACCCTCAGATATGGAAACCTCCGCACCCAAGATATCCCTCCTGATTTTAAACTGCCACACATGGGTGTGGGACCAGCCAGTTCAGTGATTTGCCTCACATCTCTGTTTCTCCTACTAGTTTTGATGTGTATCTTTTCTAATTCCCTAGTTATAGGACTTCCATTCAACCCGATTTCAAGCGGTTCTGAATGATAGTGGTTCTATATTTTAGTTATAATTTTCATGTGGTTGTGGGTGGCCGTGAGGACTACATTTACCTACTCCACCATCTTGACCAGAACCTTAACCATGATTTTAGAAAGGAAACAACCTGATATGCTAAGAGAAAAAAGAAAACTGAATTTTGACACTGGACTTCTTAAATTCCACATGTTATGTGTTTACATTATTTTACACTATCCACGTGATGTATCTTTTAAATATCAAAACAACTATGTGTGATGGGCTGTATAGGACATCCATATTATCTTCAATTTGTACATGAACTATTGAAACAAAATACACAGTGCTTCGGTTTAAATGGCTTGTAAATGGCAGATCAATTTTCCAGTGATCAGAAGACAGTGGTCACTTTCAAGGAGAAAATAAAGAATCTACATTTTGCATGAGTCAATTTTATCTAAACAAATATTTTAAGTACTATAATTACAATTGGGGGTCAGATCAACATGAGTTTATGAAACTTCTGAATTATAAGATATTATAAGTACAAGTAATTTCTATTTAGTAAAATCTAAATTAGGTTGACAAATTTTTGCTTCATCATAGGTTTCAGACTTAATGAATGCTAACAGTGACCTGCAGCCAAGTTTCTGGGACATGAGAATCAGTATCCATATACCAAAATATTCTTTTAAAATGATGTCAAAGTTTATCCTGCCAACTTTCCACTCAGTTCAGAAACTCTCTCTTCACTATTCCACCAGAATGGTAGTGTTAGCCTGTAATGAAAGGCATGCTGTAGTGATTTCAAGTCCTCACCTAGCAATGTTTTCCTTAAATACTCCTTTATCCTGTTCATTTGCTTACCAAAATATCTCTTCATAATTAGTTAAGAGCTTAAATTCAATGTAGACCAATCTGAATAAGTAGATTTTCAGAGTGTAAGCAAGAGGCAGAGAGAGATATGGAGGACACAAGGAGAGAGCTGGCTTCAATCATCATCATAATCACACACATCTAGACTATACTTATTACCTCCCCACAAGGAAGAAAAATAAGAGCATACCTCCAGAAACATTTCCCAGACAGCTCACAGATGGCTTCAAATGGAAATCTGAAGAAGCAGTCTAAGAGTCTGAACTATGTTTAGGAAATGGGAAAGTTTGATTGAAAGCATGTTTCATGTTCCAGAATATTGCTCAGAATAATAAAAACAATTGATTGTGAGAGATCAATTTTCTTAAAAATATAATATTCATCATGTTGCTGTCCTTTTGAAAAAACTCACCAGAGTATAAATAAACTTCTCAGCCTGACATTTAAAACTTTCTAAGAGATGACCCCTACCTGCTTTCATGTTATCTCCTGCCAACCGTCCCTGGAGCACCCTTAGATTGGGGTTACCTCAAAACAGTCTTGCATAATAGGCTGGACCATGGCATTTATTTTTGTCTTAGCTTCAGACCATGTTCCCATGGCCTCCTTTGAACACATTTGGACTAAGCAACTATCATGTGCAGAGCACTGCTGTAGACTATGTCAAGGCAGCCTCACCCCTGTCTTCATGGAGCTGGAAGGGCAACAGGGCATGCCTAGCCCTGCAGTGCACATCATATTTTTGTAGAATTAAATTGGCACAAAGATGATACCCACAAGAAAGTTGTGCAGCTCCTCCCTTTTCAGTGTATCCCAGGACCCTCAAGAGCTTCCCTTTTTTGTCCAGACCCATATCAGGCTGTCCTTGTGTCTTCTCCTCTCCACCCTCCACCACAAACGTACTAATCTTGCTTATGAAGTTACCAGAGACCCAGTGCACAAATTTGTGCATGGGTGGGGTCCAGCCAGTCCGGCCCCAATGGGGCCGGATCAGAGCTGGGCCTATCAGGAGGAACAGATGGCGGGAGATTGGCCTGCTGGCCTGTCTCGATGGAGGCCAGTCAGGATTGGGCTAGCTGAGAAGAGGGGCTGAGGGCGATTGGCTGGTGGGCCCTGCCCCCAATTGGGGTGGAGGGCCAATTGGGGGTAGAGCCAGTCATGCTGAGGGGCTGTGGGTGCTGGGCTGGCTGCCCTTGCCCCTTAATGGGTAGAGGGGCTGATCAGGGGCCAGTGGCCTGGGGGAGCGTCCATGGGTAGTTTGGCTGCCAGCCCTGCCCCTGATAGGAGTGCAGGGGCTGATCAGGGGCAGAGCAGAATGGGGGAGGGGCTGATTGGGATGGTGAGGGCTGCAGGAGGTTGGCTGGCTGGTACCACCTTCTATTTGGACTAGTGGGTGGCATGCAGGGGCAGGGCAGGGCTGGCTGGGGAGAGGCTGCAGGCCAATCGGGGTGGGGCAGGTTGATCAGGGGTGGGCCCAAGCAGGGGGAAGGTCTGTGGGAAGGTTGAACAGCTGCCATGCCCTCAATCTGGCTGGTTCACTGACCACAGTGGGCATCATAGCGACCAATTGTTATGGTCATTACAGCGTTCCGGTCTCTGGCTTTTTATATATATAGATTTTGGGAGATTGATTTTGGTTTCAACGGAGTTATTTCTAGTGGTTGATTACTTCACTTTCCCAAAGTGTGCATATAGGAGGGTACCTTAATCTGGGAACACTTAGGCTTCTGAGGTAAGACAATTAGAAAGGTAATCAGGGTGGAATAGCTTTTAAACAAGTAACATAACCTTACACAGATACCAGATGCACCTGCCAGAAGCTATGCACCTGGGCCACTTGATGTTTTGAGAAAAAGAAGCTCTAGATGTATCCTGTCTCAGAGATCTAAGGACTGTGGGGAGAGGTGCGGCTGGCAAGAAGAGCTGTTATCCCCTAGACTTTAAAGAACTCCTGAGAGCAAACACCTTAGGATATCTGGGCATGAGGAGCTGACAGCAGTCAGGAAAATCAAGAATGGATGATACAGGGACACTCATGGTTGAGCAAAGCACAGAGGAGAAAATTGTCAGCTGGTCAGCTTTACAAGGATAGAACCAAAAAGGAGGGATTAGGGATTTCCAGGCAATGAAGAAACTCGACTTCTAGTCATCTGCACAGTTTGGAAAAGGGCATGGCTGGAAAGGGCACTGTGTTCTGTGAACCGCAAAGAGCTTGGTGTGTCCAAAGCATGGTGCCGGGTGAGGAGTATGGAAGCCATAAAGCAGAAAGTAGGCTGGGAAATTGCAGCACTATCTCCTTAATAGAAGGCCAGGGATGACATAGTCAGCTGTTCATTTGCAAATCTCTCCCTAGGAAGGATGCAGTGGACTGGTGGGGAGAACTCTGAGATGGAGCCAGGACATGAGTAAAGCTTCCTGGGAACCTAAACTATAACTTTCACCTCTGAAGCCTTATAGTTAAGGTTGTATTTCACTAGCTGTGTTTCACTTCTTTGATATCTGCATTAGGTATAATCTAGTAAAAACTTAATAAATTATTTTAAATCAAAGAGATATGCTAGCCTGAATTAAAGAAACGTCAAATAATTTAAAGTATAGAAGGAACCATTAGCTGAAGTTACTCTGGGGAAAATAAATAGAGAAGACACTGTGAGTGTGGGATGAGGGCATGCGAGAGGAGGTAAGGGAGGCTGGGGGAAAGTCAAGGTGGGGGAAAGGCGACACATGTACTACTACATGTAATACTTTAAAACAATAAAAAAAATATTTTTAAAAAAGAAAAGATATAAAGAAGAAATTAATAGATTTTACTTTTTACCCTGTTTCTATACTGTAATTTGTTTAAATCCATGAGTTTACATTTTATATAAAAATAGTTAATAAATTAAATAAATTATTAAATTAATTAACATTTAATGTAATAATAAATTTAATAAATATATGATTTAATATTAAAGTTTTGCTAATTTGAAGTACATGCATAGTTAACAGATAATAAGCCAATGTCTTCTGTTCTTAAATACATTTAAATATCGCTCTTAGTAATAGAGCTAAGCGAGGCTTCTGCCTATTCCAAAAGGAGTTATCAAAATTCAGATTTAGTGTTGCAAATTTATAAATTTATGGTAAGGAAAATGGGTGTTGTGTTGCTGGTTTCCTTTCAAATTGACCTTCAGTCTTATGGATATGTGGGAGTATGAGTCTTTCTATTAGTGCTTAAGTGCTTAGACAAGGTGGGTGGAGGCTTGGGAGAGGCATGGTGAGCCTAAAAATAGAAACATAACCACACCCTATATATTTTAGCAAGTCTACCATTCTGGCCTAAGGAAATATTCTTCCCCACCCAAAAGAATTTTATTCTAGGTGAGCTGGGAAAAAAAAAAAAAACCCTAAAATTCTAGTTCTAATCTGTTCTTGTATATCTATCTTAAACATTAGTGCTTGTTTGTGGTTTTTGTTTGGTCTCTTGTAGAGAGACTGAATTGTCTACATTTCTACAGCACTAGGTGGTAGCCTGATAAGTATGGACAAAAAGGGGCCATATGCTAACCTGACTAGCTCAGGGAAGGCCTGTGTGGTGGCATTGCAAACTCAAAAAGAGACCTAAAGTAACCACAAAGAATGGTCTAAAATTAATAACTCAAGTAATGGACAACCTGATGATGCCAGGAGAAATTGCTATTGTCTACGCACTAGGTCATCAAAAGGGGGAACCCTGGAAGCCTGGGGAAAACAGGCTGGTGGGTGAGACTGCGAAAGAGGCAGCACGACAGTCTGAAACTCCTATATTTACTCTGATACCAGTCCTGCTACCCCTTGAAGTTATTCCAAAGTTTAGCATGGAGGAAGAGAGACAATACAGATGGGAGCTGTGAAGGATAAAGAAGAAAAATGGAATTGCCTGATAGAAGGGAAAAGATTAAAGAACTTATGACCCTCGTTCACAAAGGGAGCCATTTGGGGCCACAAGCTATGTGTGATGTCATTCTAAGGACAGTGGCAAACAGGTTTAGGAGGGCTGCATTACTTACAGAGAAAGGTTAATAAACAGGCCTGAGGAAGCAACTCTCAGGGGGAAGTCTTCCCAGGCTCAGATCCTTCCAAAGCATCCAGATGGATTACGCAGAAATGTCCAAAGTAGAAAGACAAAAATACCTACTGGTGATATAGATCTCTTAACAAATTGGATTGAAGTCATTAAAATTTAGATTCTGATAACGGGATCCACTTTACTACCACTATTATTAAGGATATTTTGGCTTAGATATAAGATGGGAATGTTATATCCCCTGTCCCCTCCCCACTTCTTTGGGAAGGGTATAAAGAATGAACCAAACTTTAAAGAGACAGATCACCAAACTGATGCTGGAAACAAATCACTAAATGTCTCCCCTGCACTAAATGTCTCCTTATTGCACTTCTCTGGATTAGAACAGCCCCAAGGAAGGATGTAGGGCTATCTTCTTATGAGATGGTGTATGGCCTTCCCTACTTAGGAAGGCCTCAAGATGTTCCTATAATGGAAACTAAAGATTAATTTCTTAAGAACTATGTACTGGGTATCTCCTCTACTCTAATCTCTCAGGTTAAAAGAACTCCTAGCCCAAAGTCCTCCTCTTGAGTTCTGGTTCATTGCCATTGACTGAGAGACTATGTTCTAATCAAGACTTGGAAGAAAAAACAAGTTGGAACCCTCCTGGGAAGGACTCTACCTTGTCTTGCTTACCTCTGAGACCACAGAATGAGGTTGCACCCCATCGCACTTGGCTTAAGGGCATACAACCAACTTCTCAGGGTAGAGACACCTCAAACTTGGATGGTCATACCAGGACATAGCCCCTTGAAATTAACACTAAAGCAACTGTAAGCTGTCTTAATTGCCATCATGTTCTAGTTTCTATTTGCTTTAGGGCTCTGGAAAATTGCAAGGGCTTACAATGTGGGTTGGGGAAATGTGTAAAATCTGGATCATGCTTACACAGTTAAGTTAATGACCAAGAGTGATAAGCCCATAATCCTTCAATTTGATGTCTGCCAAACCATCAAAGGCAGCCACAGGCCTATTCCATTTACATATATCCTGATACCTCACTGGGAGCAAATTGTCTATTGCCTTGTCCTACCTGGAATGATGTATGATAGATTACTCTACCAAGGCTGGATGGCTATACCCTGACCAGCAGATAAAAATTTTAATCAACTAAAGGCTAGAATACATCTATACAGAGGTACACTTCCCTATGCTTGCCAGAATTTACAGTGTAATCCCTTGTTCTTCACTATAGATAGCTTGAATAACTTGGATATTTCAGCCTCTAAGCCAGAAGATTGGCTAGATCTAGATTTAGGAGTAGATGTCACAGGACAAGATCCCCAAAGGAGGTTTTCTCTGAGACTGGTAGCCCCATCCAAGGATAGCATCAATGCCATCACTAGTTCTACCTCTAAGATGAGGGGAAATCCTTTTGTACCACAGAATCATCCTACAAAAGTGACCCTAATTGAAGTTGATGATCCAAGACAAACTTTACAAATAGAAGAAGGATATAAGGAAATGAATGCCTGGGTGGAATGGATTAAATATACTATACATGCCCTATATAAAAGCAACTGTTTTGCTTTTGTGATAGGAAGGCCAGAGGTCCAAGTGGTCCCATTTCCATTGAGATGGCCTCAGACATGGGTGGAATGTATGCTTGCCTTGTATCAGGAGGAAACTATCTGGGGTAACAATTCCTGTAAGACACCTGTTGTTCCCATCCAACAGAGGTAAAGAGCAAAGGTTCCCCAAAATGATCCAACACCCATCTTCTGAAGTAAATTATACCTCCTGCCTCTCAGGGTAGAGGGGGAACAGTACTCGGAGTTCATGGGAAATTTACCCAGATATGTAAATGGCTGAGTATCCTTAGAAGCCAATCATTCTGCACTGTGAAATCCAGTGCTGATGTCTGGTGGTATTGCAGGGGACCATTACTTGCGGCCTTCCCTAGCCACTGGAGTGGAACTTGCGCTCTGATACAATTGTCTACCACTTTCACTTTGGCATACCATAAACCTTTTTTAATGGACAGACAAACTAGGAAGAAAAGAGAGAGTTCAGAGGGCTCTTTGATCCCCATTTATAATAATAAAAGGGTAATATGCTAATTAGACCAACAACCTTCTGGATGAAGCCACCACAGTGGAGGGGGCCAAGGCAGAGATGGCCACAGTGGTGGGTGGGGACTGAGGCCGAGGCAGACACTGTGGCTGCAGGGGCAGAGCCCCTTGTATGAACTTGGTGCATCATGCCTCTAGTATTTACATAAATTCCATTGGGGTTCCAAGAAGAGTTCCAAGTGAGTTTAAGGCTAGAAATCAAATTGCTGCAGGGTTTGAATCTGTCTTATTCTGGTGGTCCACCATCAACAAAAATGTAGATTAGATTGAGTATTTATATATATAAAACCAAATGGTGGAACAACCCAACAACCAGTCACTATGATCTGAGCTGACCATCAGTAGGTGCATGCAAAACATGGCAGGCGTCAGCCATGGCAGGATTGTGGAGCAGATGAGCAGAGGCACCAAACCAAGGTGGGGCGCTGCTTGCTGTCATCAGAGCAAACCTTTGGTGGATAATGAAAATTCTTTGCTCCTGCGCACAGGAGTCCCACTGGACACTCACACCTGCTGCTGATGCCGGTCCCTTTTGCACCCACTGCTGGTCTTGATTGCTCAGTGCTGTTAGCGGGCGCAAAAGGCGGCTGCCAGCCCTGATCGCCCCTCAGGACTTCCCTACCACCCCCTGCTCCTGAGGGGCGATCAGGGCCAGCAGCTGCCTCTCATACCCACTGCCAGCAATGGCTCTGCTTGCACCCACTGCCAGCACCAGAGCTGCCACTCACACTCACTGCTGACGCTGGCACCAATTGCTCTGCACCAACAGTGGGTGTGAGCATAACTGGCACTATCAGCAAGTGGGGAGCAGTGGTGGCAGAGGGGCTGCCAGCAGACAGGGGACTGGGGCCATGGCTGGAGGGGCCATGGAGGATGGGCAAAGCCACCTGTTCCCATTGCAGCCTCGCAGCCCATAGTTTCTTCCAAGGTACATGAATTCATGTGCTGGACCCCTAGTATTTACTATATAATCAACAAGGTTTGTCAGCTTTCCTTAAGATGCAGTTAAAGGTATAACTGAACAACTAGATGCTACCAGCATGATGACCTGGGAGAATAGTTGGCCTTGGATATGATTCTGTCAGAAAAAGGGGGAGTTTGTATAATGACGAGGGGGCCAATGTTGTACATTCATCCCTAACAACACAGCTCCAGATGGAACCATCATTAAGGCTCTATAGGGATAAACAACTTTAGCTAATGAGTTAGCTGAGAATTCTGGGATTGAGGATCATTTCTCCAATTTACTAGAGCAATGCTTTGGGAAGTGGAAAGTAATGATGGTACCCAAATTTACCTCTTTGATAATTGGGTTAGGAGTTATGGCAGTAATGGGATGTTGTATCATCCCATGTATGAGAGGTCTTATGCAAAGGTTAATTGAAACCACATTGACCAAACAGACCCCAGTATCATACCAACAAAACAATCTCCTTCTCCTAGACACGGCAGAACATGAAAGTCAACTAATGCTGACCAAGTTTGGAAAAAAGAGTGAGGTGAAACCGGTTTGGCTCAGTGGTAGAGCGCCGGTCTAATGAAATTAAATGAAATCAATTAAATAAGAAATTGTGAGAATTGTGAGAATCAAACTGTAATCTTTTCTGTCAAAGAAAGAAGTTCCTTAGTTTATGAGCAGCCATTTTGAGAGACAGCCATCATTCTAAGTCACATGACTTAGGAGGCCACCATTCTAAGTTTTGGTTTCCTAAATTCCAACCCTTCCCAGTCCTTTGAATTAGCTGATCAAGCAAGAATGTGAACCTAAGCCTTAACCAATCAGGGAGAGGCAGGCTGTGTCAAGAATACAATCTGAGCCGGGACCAGTTTGGCTCAGTGGATAGAGCATCGGCCTGTGGACTGAAAGGTCCCGGGTTTGATTCTGGTTGAGGGCATGTACCTTGGTTGCGGGCACATCCCCAGTGGGGGGTGTGCAGGAGGCAGCTGATCAATGATGCTCTCTCATTGATGTTTCTTACTCTCTATCCCTCTCTCTTCCTCTCTGTGAAAAATCAATAAAATATATTTTTAAAAAAATACAATCTGAGAGGACTTCCTGCTCCACGTGCTTGCCTACCAGAATCTTTGTCGGTTGCACACCCTCCTGCAGAACTAAAGATACTGCCTTGCTGTCTGACTCCCAAGTATCTTTTGTGTTCTACCAGGACCCTTAACTCTGGTTATTGCCTTCTTTCTAACAAATTGGAATAGGGAAACTGAGGCAGGAAAATTAAACAAAGCCAAAAAGCTATGGCAGGTAACTTGTAGCAGGACCTTATCTTGGTAACAAAAGATTAAAACCTCTCCTCACAAAAGAATGAAGGAGAGAAGGGGGAATCTTAATGCAACTAGAAAATACATAGCTAACTCACCCTGAAATTACTAAAAGACAGCCGAATGGCGGTTAGAGGGGGGAGGAAGAATGCCCTACTGTTCAAACAGTGAAACCAGCAGTCTTTGATTGGTCAAGATGGAGTTGCCAGGTACTTCTCATACTTGTGAAAAGCCATAACAAGGAAAAGGGGGGATGTTCAGAGTTCATCTGTACCAAGTTATCTAGCAGAGGAATTTTTAAAAACTTATAGATAAGAGGGTATATAAGGCAGAAAACCAGCATCCCACATGCTTTTCAGATTAACTCAGCCCATCTGCACCTCATAAACCAAATGTATAAATTTGCTCGCCTTACTTCTTTAATAAATGTGCATGCTTTATTTTTTTTTAAAATAAATTGGCTTTATCACAACACAATACTCTGAAGTCTCTCATTTAAATTCATTTATATGAGAAGAGAAGAATGGAGGTGGGGGACATCCCTCTCCCTCTGACTGGGGTTGGCTGTCTGAAAATACCTCTCTGGAGGTGTCACAAAACTGTGACAATTGCTAGAAGCAAAATCTCTGAGATAATGCTCCAGAGAATGGCAGTTTTGCACTTTATTTTATACATTACAATCAGAAAAGAAGACATAAGTGGGTTACTTGAAAGTCATTGGTGATAGATTAGGGAGGCTGGAGAAAGCAAAGTGGGGAAACCACTGGGATTGGATAATAAGTAAAATGATCCATATTTAACATAGGTCAGTACAGAATAGTTAATAGTCAACAATTAATATGATAAAAACAACAAGAAGAAAATGTAAATAGAGAGAATCCAAGATGGCTGCACAGTAAACACCTAACCGCAGCCACACACAACAATTTCAATAAAATACAACTAAAATATAAAATGGACATTACCCAGAACTACAGGAAAGTCGACTGACTGGAAATTCTACAATGAGAAGGAAAGAGAAAACCAGAAGGGAGAGTGGAGGAGCTGTAAAAGCCTAAGGTACGGAGACACACAGCACTCGCAGAGAGGACGGAGCCAGAGAGAAGGGAGGCTGAGTGCCTGGCTGGCGTTCCCTAGCGGGAAGGAGATAAAAGCTCTGGACTGTGCTGAACCCCAGACCGAACAGCGCTGAACACCAGTTCTAGGCCAGAGCCCGGGGACCCAGGTTTGTACAGACGGAGCCAGGGCTGTGAGGCGGAATCCCAGGGGAGTGGCAAAAGGAGGTCCTGGAGGCGTGCACATTGCACACAGAGAAGGGACGGTTGGCTGTGCCACGCGATTGCCCTGGCGGGAAGGAGACAAAAGCTCCGGACTGCTCTGAACACCACCTCCAACTCCACTTCCAACTGAACTGAACCCAGTTCTGGGCTCATTGGGGGAGAGCCTTGAGGGCACCTTTCTCTCAGAGGTGCTTACAACGAGTACCGAAGGACCCTAAGGAATATTGAGACTCAGGAGCAGCATAGGGCGGGGCTGAGGGAAGCCAAGGCTGTAGGCTCCACCCTGAAACTACATCCAAGCAAAACACCGAGACTTTTAAGGCTACCAACTCAGGGAAGCTGCGAAAATGCAGAGACAAGGAAAAAAATCACAAACAAAAGAAATGGAGGACAAAAAGTGACTGGATATAGAGTTAAAAACCACACTTATAAGGTTGTTCAAGAATTTCCTAGAAAAGGTCGATAAGACCTATGAGGATATGAAAAGGGATCAACTAGAATTAATAAGGGATCAACAAGAAATAATAAGGGATCAACAAGAAATAATAAGGGATCAACAAGAAATAAAGAATACATTGTCTGAAATAAAAAATATTATACAGACTCCTAAAAACAGAATGGAAGATCACAAGAATCAAGTGATTTGGAACATAGATTTGGAACATAAAGAGCCAGAAGACACTCTTCTGCAGAAGCAAGAAGACAAGAGAATCCAGAAAGTTGAAGAAAATGTAAGAAACCTCTGGGACAACTTCAAGCAAACCAACATCAGAATTATGGGGGTCCCAGAAGATGAGAGAGAGCAAGATATCGAAAACATACTGAAAGAAATAGTGGCAGAAAACTTCCCCCACCTGGTGAAAGAATTAGACTTATAAGTCCAGGAAGCGCACAGAACTCCAAACAAAAGGAATCCAAAGAAGACCACACCAAGACAAACCATAATTAAAATTCCAAGAGCAAAAGACAAAGAGAGAATATTAAAAGCAGCAAGAGCAAAGCAGGTAGTTACCTATAAAGGAGCACCCATACGATTGTCAGCTGATTTCTCAACAGAAACCATGCAGGCCAGATGGGAATGGCAAGAAATATTCAAGGTGATGACTAGTAAGAACCTACAGCCAAAAATAATCTATCCAGAAAAGCTATCACTCAGAATCGAAGGCCAGATAAAGAGCTTCACTAATAAAAAAAAGCTAAAGGAGTTCATCAGCACCAAACCAGAATTATATGAATTGCTGAAAGGGGTTCTTTCAGAAAAGAAAGTAAATAAAGATAAAAATTATGAACAACAGCCGGGACCGGTTTGGCTCAGTGGATAGAGCGTCAGCTTGGGAACTGAAGTGTCCCGGGTTCGATTCCGGGCAAGGGCATGTACCTTGGTTGTGGGCATATCCCCAGTAGGGGGTGTGCAAGAGGCAGCTGATCGATGACTCTCTCTCATCGATGTTTCTAACTCTCTATCTCTCTCCCTTCCTCTCTGTACAAAATCAATAAAATATATTTAAAAAAAAATTATGAACAACAAATACGTAACTATCAACAAGTGAATCTAAAAACCAAGAAAATTAAAAAAAAATCTGATGACAATATTAACTGTTGAATATAATAGAATCAGAGGATTCTTGGGGAAAAGGAAAAAGGGGGGTGTGGGAAGAGACTGAACATAAACTGTGCACCTATGGATGAGGACAATGGGGGTGGGGAAAGGGCAGAGGGTGGGGTGGGAACCTGGTGGAGGAGAGCAACAAAGGGGTGGGGAGGAAGAGGAACATTTGTAATAATATGAACAATAAAGATTTAAAAAAAAACAACAACAAACAACAACAAGAAGGTTTGTTGTCTCTGCTTTGGTGCATTGGTTGTGCCCTGAGGGTTCCCAAAAAAGGGAAGTTATCCTGACATTCCCAAGGTATGTTATCATAGATGCAAAAGACAATAGACAGGCTTAGTTAAGGTAAAGATTGACTTTTGTCAGGGAAGATTCTAGCCTAGGACATAAACTGCCATAAATTGCTTTAAAAAAGTGTTTTAATTTCAGATCATCCTAGAGGAATCCAAGATGGCTGCTCGGGTAGGCAACTAGCCGCAGCCGCACACAACAATTTTAATAAAATACAACTAAAATATAAAATGGACATTACCCAGAACTACAGGAAAGTCGACTGACTGGAAATCCTACAACAAGAAGCAAGGAGAAAACCAGAAGGAAGCACGGAGGAGCTGGAAAAGCCTGACGTACGGAGACACGCGGCGCGGGCGGAGAGGACGGAGCCGGAGAGGAGGGAGGCCGAGTGCCTGGCGGGCGTTCCCTAGCGGGAAGGAGATAAAACTCCGACCGTGCTGGGCCCCCAACTGCTCTGAACCCCAGTTCTGGGCCAGACCCCGGGGACTCAGGCTCAGCCATAGGGAGCTGGGCTGTAAGTCAGAACCCCGGGGTAGCGGAGAAAGGAGGTCCCGGCGGCGCGCACACCGTGCGCAGAGAAGGGACAGTCGGCTGTGCCGCGGGATTGCCCTGCCGGGAAGGAGACTGGGGCTCCAGACTGCTCTGAACGCCACCTCCAACTCCACTTCCAACTGAACTGAACCCCAATACCGGGCTCATTGTGGGAGAGCATAGACTGTTTGGCAGCAGGCGAAAATCGAGGGCACCTTTCTCTCAGAGGCGCTGGCAGCGAGCACTGAAGGACCCGCATAGGGCGGGGCTGACGGAAGCCAAAGCTGCAGGCTCCACCCTGAAACCCCGTCCCATCTGTAACTGCGAAATGCGACAACAAAATAGATCACAAACGAAAGAAATGGAGGACAAAAAGCGTCTAGATATAGAGTTCAAATCTACGCTTATAAGGTTTTTCAAGAATTTCCTAGAAAAGATGGATAAGGCTTATGAGGATATGAAAAGAGATCAACTAGAATTAATAAGGAGTCAACAAGAAATGATAAGGGATCAACAAGAAATAAAGAATACATTGTCTGAAATAAAAAATATTCTACAGAGTCCTAAAAACAGAAGGGAAGATCGCAAGAATCAAGTCAAAGATTTGGAACATAAAGAGCCAGAAGACACTCCTCCACAGAAGCTAGAAGGCAAGAGAATCCAGAAAATTGAAGATAATGTAAGAAACCTCTGGGACAACTTCAAGCGAACCAACATCAGAATTATGGGGGTTCCAGAAGATGAGAGAGAGCAAGATATCGAAAACATACTGAAAGAAATAGTGACAGAAAACTTCCCCCACCTGGTGAAAGAATTAGACTTACAAGTCCAGGAAGCGCACAGAACCCCAAACAAAAGGAATCCAAAGAGGACCACACATCATTATTAAAATTCCAAGAGCAAAAGATAAAGAGAGAATATTAAAAGAAGCAAGAGCAAAGAAGGTAGTAACTTATAAAGGAGCACCTATACGATTGTCAGCTGACTTCTCAACAGAAACCATGCAGGCCAGAAGGGAATGGCAAGAAATATTCAAGGTGATGAATAGCAAGAACCTACAGCCAAAAATAAGCTACCCAGCAAAGCTATCACTCAGAATCGGAGGCCAGATAAAGAGCTTCACTAATAAAAAAAAGCTAAAGGAGTTCATCACCACCAAACCAGAATTATATGAATTGCTGAAGGGGGTTCTTTCAGAACAGAAAGTAAACAAAGATAAAAATTATGAACAACAAATACGTAATTCAACAAGTGAATCTAAAAACCAAGGAAATTAAAAAAATCTGATGAACAATATTAACTGTTGAATATAATAGAATCAGAGGTATGGAAGGGGAGTGAACTGACAATTCTTGGGGAAAAGGGGAGAGGGGGGCGTGGGAAGAGACTGAACATAAACTGTGCACCTATGGATGAGGACAATGGGGAGAGGGGAAAGGGCAGAGGGTGGGGTGGGAACCTGGTGGAGGAGAGCAATGGTGGGGGGGGGGGAAGGAACATTTGTAATAATATGAAAAATAAAAACTTATTAAAAAAACAAACAAACAAAAAAAACCACAATTTCAGATCATCCTTTGTGGTTACTTTAGGTCCCTGAGTTTTTAAGGTCACTACACAGGCCTTGGATATGAACTTCCTTGAACTTGTCAGGTTAGCATGTGGCCCCTTTTCATCCACACTGAATGCTTGTTACCCCCAAATTCATATGTTGAAACCTAATCTCTAGTGTGATGGGATTAGGAGGTAGGGCCTTTGGAGGTAAGTCATGAAGGTACTACCCTTAATAAAAAAAAAGACTTCAGACATATGTAAACTTTCAACAATAAAGATTTCAACTAAGAGAGAGAGAGAGAGAGAGACCGCAGAGAACTCCCTTCTGTCATGTGAGGACACAGTAAATATGTTAGGGGCAAAAATAGAATATCGGAGAATAGCTATGGTTATGGGAAATATTAATGATGCCCATGCTCTGTTAACCATGATTACCTTGTGTTGGTTAAAGAAAGGACATTCTGACATAGCTGGGAGTTGTACACTGCCAGGACCTGGGAGTCAACCTTGGACCTAGGAGTCAACCTTGGAATGTAATACAATCTTATTCAGGAATTGCTTATTATGGGAAGATTAACAACCTTGTTGCCCAAACAATGGAGTCCCACTTAGCCTGCATTGCCAACTTCCCCATGTAATCTTTGTCCTATCCTATATAAACAGCTGGTTTATAGGGGGCTGCAGAGCAGATTTTTGCAGATGACCTGCTGCTCTCTCATACTACTAGCAGTATTAGAATAAACACTCACACATGCTTCAACTCTGTCTTTGATGATTTGGCTCAAGTAGTGACAGGTAGACCAGACCCATTGATTGTCTAGTTTCAAATAGACGAATGCCTATGAACCACGAAGCAGGCTCACATCAGAGAGGGAATCTACCAGTTCCTTGACCTTGGACTTCTCAACCTCCATAATTGCAAAATCGGTTTCTACTGTTTATAACTCACCTAATCTATTATTCTGTTTAAAAAAAAAAAAAAGGCCCAAACAGACTAAACAAAGCTTAAAGATCACATTTGTCAATATCAGACAATTCTGGACAAATTTCAAGAATATTCAATTATATTTGTAGACTATTAAACTCAATATTTCTTAGAGACCCAGAAGAGTATTCAAAGGGGTATTTCCAGGTTCTCTGATCAGAACAGCATAAAGTTGTGTTTAAAAAAACAAAACACAAAAACATAAGTGACCCTATTTCTCTGGTTAATTTCATTCTCAGTTAGGCCAGTTTTGGCTAAACCTTTGGTCAGTGTGGATATGGCCTAGAGCAGTGGTCGGCAAACCACAGCTCACCAGCCACATGCAGCTCTTTGGCCCCTTGAGTTTTTAGCAAAGGCCAGCTTAGGAGTACCCTAATTAAGTTAATAATAATGTACCTACCTATATAGTTTAATATTAAAAAATTTGGCTTTCAAAAGAAATTAAAATCGTTGTCCTGTTGATATTTGGCTTTGTTGACTAATGAGTTTGCCGAGCATAGAGCAAAGTTTCTCAAGACACACTCAGTCACAGGGATGCTTTAAATGATGGATTTTAACTTTTCAAATGCTTACATAACCTCTGACCAATTCTTTCCAAAGGTTGAGTGTTCCACCTCTTGAGACAGTTCATGGCAAGCTTTAAATGACTATTACAAAGTCCTCTAGGCAAAACTAAACATCATCTCTTATTTTGCTTGTTGGAGCTTTTGTATACTGATAATAATATATTTAAATCTAGGAAACTTGGGTTTTCCAGCGACAGTTTTATATAAACAAACATCTAAACAATAGACATAACTTCAATTAATGATAAATATAACTCCACAAATTGATTTTTATAATCTCAATTTGGAAATTAAAAAATAAGAAGAATGTAGAGTTAAAAGATTCTCCTAGCGCCAAAACCGGTTTGGATCAGTGGATAGAGCGTCAGCCTGCTGACGGAAAGGTCCCAGGTTCGATTTGGGTCAACCTTGATTACGGACACATCCCCAGTGTGGGGTATGCAGGAGGCAGCTGATTGATGTTTTTCTCTCATTGATGTTTCTAACTTTCTATCTCTCTCCCTTCCTCTCTGTAAAAAATCAATTAAAAAATATATTATTTTCCTAGGGATTATGTACTTGAGTCAACTTGTAAGGTAAAACTTAATATCAATTTTACACCCCTTGGAGGATGTCCAACACCCCTCGCATAATCTGGGACTGCTGGCTCCTAACCACTCACTTGCCTGCCTACCTGATTACCCCTAACCCCTCTGCCTGCCTGCCTGATAGCCCCTAACCTCTCTGCCTGCCTGCCTGATCGCTCCTAACTGCCCTCTCCTCCTGCCTCATAGCCCCTAACTGCCTCTGCTTGCCTGGTCACCCCTAACTGCCCTCCCCTGCTGGCCTGATCTCACCCCAACTGCCCTCTCCTGCTGGCCTGATCTCAGCCCCAACTGCCCTCCCCTGCCAGTCTGATTTCACCCCTGCTCTCCCCTGCCAGCCTGATCACCCCTAACTGCCTCTGCCTGCCTGGTCACCCCTAACTGCCCTCTCCTGCTGGCCTGATCTCACCCCAACTGCCCTCTCCTGCTGGCCTGATCTCACCCCAACTGCCCTCTCCTGCTGGCCTGATCTCACCCCCAACTGCCCTCGCCTGCCAGCCTGATCACCCCTAACTGCCTCTGCCTGCCTGATCACCCCTAACTGTCCTCCCCTGCTGGCCTGATCTTGCCCCCAACTGCCCTCCTCTGCCAGCCAATTTGGTTCTGATTTGTCAGTTTCTATTCCAGTCAGCATCAAAATCTCCACCTCCTGGGCAGCCATTGGCTCCTCACAGTTGACCCAGATTTGGTTGATTGGTCAGTTTCTATGCCAGTCAGCATCTTGGCCTATCAATGGAAAAGGCAGAGCTAATCAGTGGAAGCCTGGAGAGAAATGGAGGCATGGATATTGGCCAGGCTGGGAAAGAGAGGCAAGTTCTGATCAAGGACTGCCACACAGGCTATGGATCAGACCCTGCCTCTCTCTCTGCAGGTCTCTCTCCGGGCCTGATCTTGCAGCACCCTAGGCAGTTAGTGCTGGGTTGGGGCTATGTCAGTGACTTCTGGTCTGGTTGAGCCTTCGGTGGTAACAGTTATGACCCTGGCTCTTTATTATATAGTAGAGGCCCAGTGCACAGGTAGGGGATGGCTGGCCTGACCTGATGAAGGCTCCAGATTGGGTTGGGGGTCCCTCTAGGGCAGGTGTCGGCAACCTGCGGCTCTTTTGAAGCATTGCTGTGGCTCCCAACAGCAAGGCTGATAACAGGGGCGGGGCGGGGCGGGGAGCTGTATCACTTACCTCCACCGCCTCTGGCGCTTCCGGTGCTCTGTGTGGCAGGTTGCTGGCGACTTAGCGTCGCTAGGCAACCACAGCGTCCCTGTCCTGGCCCAGCCTCCTCCCTCACATCACAGCGTGAGGGAAAAGAGAGGTACTGACAGAGGGGACACTGAAAAATAATAATAATAAAAAAGCAATAAAGAGAAAAAAGGGAGAAGGAAAAAGAAGACAGAGAGGACAGAGAGGACTGGAGAAAGAGAAAGAGAGGGCTTGCAGTGTGACTGTCACTGGGAGTCGGGCCTGTACAGTGAGTGGAAAGCATATATTCTGACCTGCTGCTCCACAACAAGGTCCGGTGGCTGTTCAGAAGTGAGGTGCTAAAACGCTTTGTCGTATGTTTGGAAGAAGTAAAAACTTTCCTGTCCAGCAAAGAGCTCACCTTTGCTGAGCTGGAACAACCAGAGTGGCTGGAAAAATTACATTTTATGGTAGACATGACAGCACATCTAAACACACTAAATACAACCCTTCAAGGGAAAGGAGGCACAGCCCTGCACATGCTGGAGGAGGTTTTGGCATTCGAGCACAAGTTGACAGTGTTTGTCAAAGATTTACAGAGAGGTACACTGTCTCACTTTCCCTCTTTGAGAGAGTTCAAACAAAATCATGATACGATAAATTTGGAATATTTGAAGTCTGCAATCACCACAATGCAAAGTTCGTTTGGGAAACGATTCTGTGAGTTCAGAGAGGAAAAACCACATTATCCTTTCCTGTCACTCCCCTGGCGATCAATCCATCCCTACTGAATATGACTGCATTTGCAGGTGTAAGTCAACCTGATCTTGAGATGGAACTGTCCGATATAGCCGACAAAGATATATGGGTGTCCAAGTTCAAATGCTTGACCGCTACTCTTGAGGATGTTGCCCGTCAGAAGGCCATTCTGGCTCAGAATCTTAAATGGAGTGATATTGAAAACCTTCCCAAACAGGACAAACTTATATTCGAAACATGGAATGCCATCCCCAACACTTATATAAACATAGAAAAAGTATGCATTTGGAGTCCTGTCGATCTTCGGCTCCACATATGTATGTGAGCAGGTCTTCTCCAACATGAATTATATTAAAAACAAACATCAATCACGCCTCACAGATGACAACTTGCAAGCCTGTGTGAAAATGAAGGTAACGTCTTACAGCCCTGATGTGCAGACACTGTGCACTGAGGTTCAGGAGCAAAAATCCCATTAACCAGGTAAATTAAATATTTTAATTAGCTATTAATTTGCAAAAATATATTTTGCATTGTTAAGTGAAAAAGTCCTTTTTTTTCTTCAGATTGACAGCTAACTGCACGATCCGGTATATAGCATTAAAGTAAGAAACAACATATGCAGTGTTATATTTGTTTTAAGTATCGCAATGGTTTTGCGGCTCCCAGGTTTTTTTTTTTCCTTTGGAAACGGGTCCAAGTGGCTCTTTATGTCTTAAAGGTTGCAGACCCCTGCTCTAGGGGGTAGGGCCGGCCAAGGGGAGGGGCCTCAGTCTTTCTGGTCTCTCGTCATCTGGTCATTCCACCGTTTTGGTTACTGGGCTTTTATTACATAGGATTAGGGATACATGATCAATAACTTCAAGGGATAGGAAGAGACCAAATAAACTGAAACATCAAAAATCATTGTATGAACCATAAAACATAATAAAGGACTAGAGATATTTACAAGATTCAGAGAAAAAAAATCTAGTATGAACCTTTTATTTTGACAAAACAAACTAATATAAATTTTACATTCTAAGCTCCCAAAGTTTCACTTATTTAAAAGACAAGGCATCCTGGACACCCCAATTTCAGTTATGAATAAAATAGTACCAGATTTTCAAGTTATATAAGCTGGTTGCATTTTATATACCATAAATGTGAAGAGAACTATGACATACATTCATTAGTTTCAAATGTACCCATAAAAGAACACACAGACATTCTTGAGTTTCCTAACTACACAGTTTCATATCAACAAACATCTAAGTAACTGACATAATTTCCATTAATTGTAAATACAACTTCACAGATATCAAATTACACAAATAATTTGCTCTGTATAATCTTAAATTGGAAATTGAAAAATAAGAGGAATTAGAGTTAAGTAGCTGAAAATGCTACATGAGCACACTGTGACAAGGAATGTACAAGTTTTCCCTCAGGAATGATTTTTAAAAATTTAAAGTCAATTTTATCAGAAAAGTTAAAATCTTTGTGAAAAGGAAGTTATATGAATTATCAGCTCAATCTCTAAAGATCTAGCAAATTACAGATTTTTGTGCAATTAATTAGTAACATACACATTTAAGAGCTTAATACTGATTGTTTAATAGAATATTGAGGTGGTTCTGAAGTGTCTATTCTTTATAGTTTACTTTAGCTTTACATGTCAATGAAAGATAAGATTCTCCAGTGGGAAGTTACAGCTTATTCTTCACTAGATATGGGTAATGCGCATAAGATTCAGAGCAAATAGTGGCTTTCACCTTCAAGGAATCTACTTTTAATTTATACAAAATTAGATTTTCACCCATATGTATGGAAAAAGTGCTTCTCAAATGTATATGGCCCCATTTCCATAATCCTAAAAAAATAAAGGCACATAAATGGATAATAGTTTATATTTTTTATGTGAATATTCTTCATTAATCTTTAAACAAATTCACTCTAGAGATGTGTGATAAACTTGTTACAAATTTCTATGACTTGGGGAAATTAAAGATCTAAGATCTCTCTAAAGACTGCAGTGGTATACAATTCATATATTGGTTCATTCACTCTGCAAGCCAACTCACCTCTTAATCTCTATAAGCTGCAGGTACTTGTTTCATCAATAATGAGACCAAAAAAACTAAAGAAGGACTTCTGGAATTAGTCTCCCAGGAAAGTTGTTTTGAATCTTGCTACAAATAGATTTAATTTGCTTGTGAGTTAAATTTTACAATTATAAAATATTCACACTAATGTATTTGAATGGAATGTAATTAAGAATCATGTGTAAGTTTTTAATTTTGATGACTGGTATTTTTCACTTACATGAAAAGAAATTCAATAGCCAGCAGTATTTAAATATAGAAATAGTGCAATCTCTTCTCTTTTCCCTTTTATAAAGTGCCATTCTTAACTGGGTAGAGTTACCATCCAGCTTCTCATTAACTTCACTGTATGTCTATTTAGATTCAAGGAAAAAATGAAAAATTGAAAGGATTTAGTATTTTAAATATTTGCACAATATTGCTACAAAGCATAAACTATGAGCATGTTTTACTAGTAAAACAAAAAGTGTACCTTAGATTGATTTAATAATTACTTGAGAGAAGCATAGGTTCACGTACTTATGCCAATTTTTGCTAATCATCTAAACCAGAAACAGTTCTGTAGGCAATTCAAATATAAGCATCATCAACTAGGATCATGTCAAATAGAAAGAATGGTTATATAACCCCAGAATAAAAACTTCAGCAAATTTAGACTTTTAGAATAGCAAAACAAGTCAGTGAGAATCGGAACCACACGCAATATTTTACTTAAAAGTACCGTAGGTTGTTCAAGGTATTTTCTTTAAATAAAAATTTGGATAGTTATTAGTAATGCACCTTAATACTAAGTGCAGTATGATAGTTAAGAGGAAAACATACTGCAGATTAACTAAAAGTGAATGTTGTTTATTTCTTTAGTTCAGTGATGAAAGCTGAAATTGCTTTTCAAAAACAGGTGAACACTTACAATACAAAAGGATTCCCATTTTTATTCATTTTCTAATTAGAATCTTTGCATTTCAACTCTTACCTGGACCTTTGTAAAAATCTTAAAAAGCAAATGTAATTAGTTTTTGTTCAAACTTAACAAATGTTACCAGTTTCATTACAATTTGCATATTTTGTTTTTGGAAGAGAAACCACTTTTAACAATCATGAACGAGCAATATTCCTCACTTAGCATGGCATCCAATAATGGTCAAATCAAAGAAACCCTCAGTCATCAATTCTGTACCTCCAATTTAGATACATCTATAGTCTTTACAAACAGGGACTGGAGGGCAGAGGAATGGCATGGAGAAAAGAAGCCTAGGGCAAGGTTTGATGAATCATTTGGAAAGCCACCTCACTCAGAATAGTAGGCAGGCGAAACTCCCCTCCTTCTGCCCTCCCCCACTCCAACCCCCAAAGCAAGAATGCCTGATTTAGCCTGTCTTTTCTGGTCTCATCTACTCGCCTGCCTCTAGTATTGTAGTTCAGACAAATAACTCTTAGAATTTTCTAAAAAATTATTTTTACCCAAATACATTGGACTTCGGTCTCAATTTGAATGAGGGTAAGTGGCCTTTAAGAGATCGATCCTCTTCTTCTTGCTCCCCCTCTTCCAGGGGCTGCTCCGGATCTCTGAAAAAGGGTGTGGTGTGGATGATCTGGGTTCTGAAGTGGATTTTGTTGAGTCTGGGTTTTATTCGCCCACTAGAGCTGCCAGAGGCTTTGCGACCTGGGTCCTTTGCTTTGCCTCCTGCCGATCCCTCAGCCAGGTGGTGGTGGTGGTGGTGGTGGTGGTGGTGGTGGTGGTGATGATCCCCTCCATCCTCCAGGACATGCGAGAGTTTGTAGGTGATGAGGTGCGAAGGAAGCACTTTTGAAAGCCTCCAGCGCCCACCCCCGCTGCCTGTGGCACTTTCACCATCGTCCTCGTCCAGGGCTCCCACCAGGTTCTTGATCTCCTCGGCGATGCTCTGACTCAGATACTGCGAGGCCTTCTTCCCACTGTAGTCCCTCACGTCCACGTCTGCGTCGTAGGCCCCCACCAGCAACTTCACCACCTCCACGTGCCCATGCATGGCTGCCAAGTGCAGGGCGGTGTAGCCTCCACTCGTCTTGGCGTTGATGTTCACTGGCAGCTGGTGTTTGTTGGCGAAATTGACTAACATGGCCAGGAGCTCCTGTCGGCCGTGCTTGGCTGCCCAGTGCAGGCAAGTGAAGCCGGTGATGAAGTCCCGCTTGGTCAGCAGGCCAGGCTCACAGGTGAGCAGCGCTTCTAGGCTGTCCCACTTGCCGTCCGAGGCGGAGAGCATCCAGGCGTGTTCTAAAGGGTCCAGCGTCACCGAGGCCCCGCTGCTCATCTCCTCCTCGGCCGACGAGGAAGCAACGGAAGCGCTGTCCGAGTCGCCCCCGCCTTTGCCGCGTCCTCCCCCAGAGCAGCTCCTCTTCAGCTGCGGGGAGTTACCCATCACAAGGTCCCGGAGGTTCTGGCGAGTAGACCTGGGGGTGGTGGTTCCCCCGGGAGAGCTCCCTCCGTCCGCCTCCTCGCAGACCTGGGGCTGGGGTTCCAGGTCCTCGCTGGGCTCGGGGGTTGGTGCTCGGGCCGGAGGCTGCGCGCCGCGCCGCGAGTTCTTTCTCCGGGCCCCGCCGTGCAGGGGCGGCCCAAGCGCGGCGGAGGAAGACTCTTCATCGCCGGCCTCACTGCGCAGACCCGGGGACGACCCCTCAGGGCACAAGCCGCTCTCCCGGCTCTTGGCCGGGTTGTCCGACTCCTCGGGGTCACCGCCTCCGTGGGGCTCGGGCTCTGCAGTCACCGAAATGCGGGGCAGGTCCCGAGGGGGCGCGGCCTTGGGTGACTGTGGGCCTTCGCAGAACCTCCTTTTGAGGTGTACATACTTGGAGCCGTCGGCGGGGTCGGTGCGCACAGTGGCCACGGCATTGACCAGCTCCTTGAAGTGGGCGCGCCGCTCGGGCTCGCCGCCCAGGGCACCCCTGAAGTGCTGCACCAGCTCGGCGTGCCGGGCCCGGCCCCCGCGCTCCGCGAGGAAGCGCAGCACCGCCTCGGCGCCGAGCTCCGCCGGGCCCTCCATCCGGGACCGCGCTGCTCGCTTGGCTGCGGGCGGCGGCGGGAGGCTCAGCCCGGCCCCATCGCGGTGCGCTCCCAGGTGCGGGCTCCGCGAACCCCCAGCCGCCGCTCTGCGGCGGGAGACGCCCCACTAGCTCACAGGGCCGCGCCCCGCGCGAACACGCCTCCGCCGGCGCCGCCCCGTCCCGCCCACTTCCGGTCCCCCCGCGGCCGCAATCTCGGCTCCCGCCGACCGCCCGCGGACACGGCCCGGGCCCGCCCACTTCCGGCCCTTGCGCGGGAGTGCCTCGGTCCGCCGCCGGCTGAGCAGTCCTGGCCGCATCCCCTCTCCCTTCCGGCCAGGGTCCTGCAGCCACTGGCCCCGCACTGACTCGTCCCGCCACACGTCGAGGGACTCCCCTGTGAGAGGCTCGCTCGCGCTCGCGTCACTGAGGCCGCCGGCTTGGCCCCGCCCCTCCCTGTGGCGCCGCCTCCGGCCCGCGCCCCGCGTCCCGAGCCCTTCCCGGACCCCCGCTCCCTCCGCCGACGCTGCTCCGGTGGTGGCCAGGCCGCCGCTCCGCCCGCCCTCGGCTCGCTTCGCCCTGCTCCCGCCGGCACCATGAGCTCTGAGGAGGCGCGGCACCTGGTGAGTCCAGGCGACCCCCGGGGCCGGGCTCCCAGGGTCTCCGCCTCGCTGTTCCCGGGGTCCCAACGTAACTTCCTCCCGCACGTCCGGTCGGGCGGCGGTGGGTCCCACCCTCCGGGTCCTGGGTCCTTGCGGGCTCCGTGGTCCCCTTGTAGGAGGAACCGGACCCTCTTACCCCCTTGGTCCGCGGGCGTCGGCGGGTGGCCCGCATGGCCCGCATCCGGCGCGCGAGGTGCCCCAGCCCTCCGCGCTGGGCGGAGCGCTCAACTTTTTGCAGGGCTTCCCGCCTTCGCCGAAAGTTAAATGGGAAACAGTGATTGTGGGTCCCTGTGTTTATAACGGTTTTGGGCGATCTTCTGCAGTCTTGGCCTTTCCCTGACTCGACACTCGGCGTCTCGGCGTCCGGCGCGCGAACCTCCTCCTGGTCCTCCGCTAAAATTCGATTCCTCCACCCGCTTTTGGGGGGGCCTTGGGACCCTCGTGCATTAAAAGACGGGTGACTGAGCTGTCCGGGGTTTTATACCTTTCAAACCAGTTACATGTTTTTATCTCATTTGAAGCCAGCAAGCTATCATTTGCTTTTTCCACACTTGCTCCCTTGTGAGTGTAGGTTGTTTTTCAGAGGCTACGTGATGTGGACCTCACCGTCCCTCACCGATGGAATGTGTCTCTGTGCACACTTGTGTAAATTTTTTATTTTAATTTCTAGTACTACAAATATCAATGGTTGTAATCCCGGCAAACAAAAGCTCTATGGGGGGCCTGAGACCAAAAAGTTTGAGACTGGTCTAAGCAGTGTCTAGAGTCAGAAGGTTCCATTTGTAGGAACAGTTTACCGACTGCAGCCTGAGAGGTTAGGTGATGAGTCCAAGATACACAGCGTTTCTGTGACAGAGCCCCCACAGCCCTGATTCCGCCAGGTCTCCTCCTCTATGATGTACTTAGAGAAGTCTCGGTTTTTCCATCTGAACTGCCTTGTTACTTGAAGTGGCTGTGTTTGTGTGTATGTGTGGGTGAGAAAAACGTATTTAATAAACTTTGGTGCGTAATCTTCAGAATTAAACTTCTGAAGCAAGTGCTTCATTTAATTGGTGTTGGATTTCTTGTCAACTGCACTTATTTTGCAGTTCAATAGTAAGGCTACCTTTATGTATTTTCTAATTAAACTTTTCATTTTGAGACAGTTGTAGATTTACATGCCATAGAGATTCCTGTACCCTTTATTTAGCTTTATTCAATAATAACATTTGCAAAACCATTGTACAAGATCACAACCAGGACATTGATTGTTAACATAGAGAACTTTACACTCCAGAACGATCCCTTTTATACTCATACCCACTTCATTTCCACTCCACCTCCTTAATCTCCAACAATCACTCATTTGTTATTCCTTCCTATAATTTTGTCATTTCATGACTATTATTTAAAGAGTCACACAATGTTCAACCTTTTGGGATTGGACTTTTTTCACTCAGCAAAATTCTCTAGAGATTCATCTAGGTTGTTGCATGTTTCATTAGTTCTTTTTAATTGCTGAGTAGTATTCTATGGTATGGATGTAGCACATTTGAAGGACATCTGGGTTGTTTCCATTGTTGGGCTATTAATGAATAAAGTTGCTATAAAATTGATGTACAGTAACATGTAATGTAAAATAATGAACAACACATAAGACTTCAGTATTCTGGGATAATTTCCCAGGAGTACAGTTACAGGGTCCCCTAGTAGCTGTGTGTAAAGATTTATAAGAAATTGCTAAACTTTTCCAGAATTTTTGCACATTTTCCATTCCTACCAGCAATGTATGAGAGATCAGATTCTCCACATCCTCACCAGCATTTGGAGTTCCTATCTTTTATTTAGGCATCTGATAGGTATATAGTGATTTATTGTGGTTTTAATTTGTTTCCATGATGGCTAATTATGTGAAACATCTTTTCATGGTTTATTTGCCATCTGCATATTCTCTTCGGTGAAAGTCTTTTGTCCATTTTCTAATTGGATTTTTTAAATAGTTGGTTTTAGAGTTTTGTTTTGTTTTGTTTTGTTTTTAGTATAGTCCTTCCTTGATATGTGATTTGCAAATGTTTTAGTCTGTAGTTTTTTTCTTCTTATTAAACAAACATTTTTAATTTTTATAAACCATTTTCATTTTTCTTCTTATGGATTGTACGGTTGTGGATTTTTTTTTTTTTTTTTTTTTTTTTTTTTTTTTACAGAGAGGAAAGGAGAGGGAGAGAGTCAGAAACATCAATCTGCCTCCTGTACACCTCTACTGGGGATGTGCCCGCAACCAAGGTACATGCCCTTGACCGGAATTGAACCTGGGACTCTTGAGTCCGCAAGCCAATGCTCTATCCACTGAGCCAAATCGATTAGGGCATGGATTGTACTTTTATTAAGTCTAAGAATTATTTGCTTAACCCTAGATCCCAAAAGTATTTCGTTATTTTTTCTTCTAAAAGTTTTCCAGTCTATGTGTTGCATTTAAGCCCATGACCCATTTTGAATTAAATTTTATATAAGGTTTGAGTCTTAGATTGAGGATCATTGTTTTGCCATGCTCCATCACCATTTGTCAAAAAGGCTGCCTGTCTTCTATTGAATTGCTTTTGCACTTTTATCAGAAATGAGTTGAGCATATTTGTGTGTATCTATTTCTGTTTTTTCTAATATTACAGTCTTGATTCCTATAACTTAATAAGTCTTGAAATAAAATAGACTGATTCTTCTCACTTAATTCTATTTTTCAAATTTTTTTGGCTATTCTAGTTCTTTTGTCTTTAATTATAAATTTTAGATTAGTCTAAATAATTTTGCTGGCATTTTTATAGGAATGACATTAAATCTGTGTATCATTTTAGGGAGAATTTATATCTCTACTATGTTGAGTCTTCCACCTTATGAGCATAATATTTCTCCCCATTATTTCATATTCTTCAATTTCTTTCATCAGCATTATATACAAGCTTTGCATATGTTTTGTTACAATACTTCCCATTTTCCTAGTACATATGTTCCAAGATCCCTATATATGCTGTTTTTTCCTCTACACCATTTCCACCTAAAAAAGGAAGCATTTTATGGCTTTTCCTTGGCATAGTCAAATTGCCAGCATCACTACTCTTTAGTTTTGGGGTTATTATTAAAATAAGGTTTACTGAACACAAGTACTGCAATAATGTTAATCTGATAACTGAGATGCTACTAAGTAACAGGTGGGAAGCTTATACAGTGTAGAAACGCTGGACATAGGGATGTCTCTCTCTTGGAGATGGAGCAGGATGGTGTGAGATTTCATAATGTTACTCAAAACAGCATGCAATGTAAAACTTATTATTACTGAAATTTTCCATTTAATATTTTCAAACTGGTTAATCATGGAAACTGAAAGTATGGAGAGAATAGATAAGCAGGGGACTACTGTATATCTATTTGATTTTTTTTTAAAGCAGTTGTAAACTGTATATACTCAATATTAAAATAATATGAGATGCCTTTCAATTGTATGTAGCAATCATAAAGAAAATAGCTTTAAATTTTCCTTTAATGTATGTATACTAGAGGCCCAGTGCACAAATTCGGGCATGGATGGGGTCGGCTGGCCTGGCCCCAATTGGGGCAGATCAGGGCTGGGCCTGTTGGGAGGAAGAGATGGTGGAGGTTGGCTGGCCAGCCCACCCCAATCAGGGTGATCAGGGCCTGGCAGACTGAGGGGAGGATCTTTAAATGAATTGCTGGCAGGCCCTGCCCCTGTTTGGGGGGGGTGAGTGGGGGTGGGGCTGGCCATAGGGAAGTGCCATGGGTGGTTGGCTGGCCGGCCCTGGGGGTGGGGCCAGGCCCTGCTCCTGTTGGAGTGGGAGAGTCTGGTAGTGAGCAGTACTTATTAAAGGATATTTAAAATTAAAGGGAACTCTAGGCGTTTTTTTATTTCTTGGTTCATATTTTTACCTTTTTAGTGGTCTAATACAGCGTTTTTCAACTGCTGTTCCGCGGCACTGTGCCGTAGGTGCAGACAAGACAAGAATTTTATAATTTTTCACTATTTTGTTTACTTAATATTTCATAATAAAGTAATTATAAAATACTTTCTTTGTGTTTATTTGATTCCTATTCAAGAGAATTACTTTATATATAGTCAATATAGGTACAGAGTTAAATTTTTTAACATTTTCTAATGGTGGTGTGCCTCGTGATTTTTTTCATGAAACAAGTGTGCCTTTGCCCAAAAAAGGTTGAAAAACACTGGTCTAATACAAACATTAAAATATTCAAGATGCATTTTTATATGGATTTATATGGGTAAGTGAATGCTACCAAATGCTAAAGTGCATTCACTATGGCAAGAATTGCAGTGCTTGCCATATTACATACTAGAGGCTTGGTGCACAAATTCATGCACCAGTGGGGTCCCTTGGCCTGGCCTGTGGGATCGGCCAAATATGACTCTCTGACATCTAAGAGGTACTGGATTACAAGAGGGTGCAGGCCAGGCTGGGGAGGGATGCAAGGGGTTGGCCAGCTGGGGAGGGATCGAGGGAGGGTTCCAGGGAGTGTCTGGCCCATCTTGCTTAACCTCAATTGGCCAGACCTCAGCAACAAGCTGAGCATCTGCCCCCTGGTTGTCAGTGCATTTGATCGAGAGCAGTTGAGTGGCCTTAGCATATCATTAGCATAATGGAGGTCCATTGCACGAAGATTTGTGCAATAGGCCTTCCTTCCCCTGGCTGCTGGCACTGGTTTTCTTCTGGCACCCGGGACCCCGGCCTTCACTCTGGCCACAGCGGAGAAGCCAAGTCTCTTCAGTTTTCAGTCTTCAGTCTTTGCTTGGGCCAGAGCCTTCAGTCTTTGCTTCCTGCTTACATATACAAATTAACCCGCCATTTTTCTTGGGGTAATTTGCATACTCCAGGGGGTCTTCAAACTACGGCCCGCGGGCCACATGCGGCCCGCAGAGGAGTCTGATCCGGCCCGCCAGGTTTTTTGGGCAGTGAGCGCAGTCGAGGTGTTACAGTAGGAATTAGTAGTTCATATAGTCCGGCCCTCCAGCTCTCTGAGGGACCGTGATCTGGCCCCCACTTTAAAAAGTTTGAGGACCCCTGGCACACTCACTTTGATTGGCTAGTGGGTGTTGCGGAGGTATGGTTAATTTTGCATATTTCTTTTATTAGTGTAGGTTACCCTTTGATTAAATGGACACTTAGCATATTAGGCTTTTATTATATAGTACTAGAGGCCCAGTACATGAAATTTGTGCACTGTGGAAGGAGTGTCCCTCAGCCCAGCCTGCACCCTCTCCAATTTGGGATCCCTCGGTGGATGTTCGACTGCCGGTTTAGGGTATCGGCCTAAACCGGCAGTTGGACATCCTTTTCATAATCCAGTACTGCTGGCTCCTAACCACTCGGCTGCCTGCCTGCCTGCCTGCCTGATTGCCCCTAGCTGCTTTTGCCTGCCAGCCTGATCTCCCCTTGACTGCTCTCCCCTGCAGGCCTGCCCCCCCACCCCCCTCCCAACTGCTCTCCCTTGCAGTACTGGTCGCCCAACTGCCCTTTCCTGCTAGCTGTTTTGTGGCAGCCATCTTTTGACGATGTGTGGGTGGCCATCTTGTAATGACGTGAGAGCGTTGCATGAGGGCATGACACCACTTAGGCTTTTATTATATATGATATCCTCCCAACCCGATGAGTTGAGTAATGTCTCCATTTGGGGAGAGAGGGGAATTAACATTCTCTTATTTTGTTCATGTTGTCATTGTACCTCCTGCCCTCATGCCCTCATCTGTGGTTTTGGCAGTTACTTACTGTACTAGCAGTTTTTATCTGTTGCCATCCATAAATAGTTAATTCTAATAGCCTTCTTAAGCCATGCTTTAAAATATATATATATATATATATATTATTGATTTTTTTTTACAGAAAGGAAGGGAGAGGGATAGAGAGTTAGAAACACCGATGAGAGAGAAACATCAATCAGTTGCCTTCTGCACACCCCACACTGGGGATGTGCCTGCAAGCAAGGTACATGCTCTTGATTGGAATCGAACCTGGGACCTTTCAGTCCATAGGCCAGTGCTCTATCCACTGAGCCAAACCAGTCAGAGCAAGCCATACTTTTATTAATTCTAGGACTGGGGTCAGCAAACTGCGGCTTGCGAGCCACATGTGGTTCTTTGGCCCCTAGAGTGTGGCTCGTCCACAAAATACCACGGCCTGGACAAGTCTGTTTTGAAGAAATGGCATTAGAAGAAGTTTAAGTTTAAAAAATTTGACTCACAAAAGAAATTTCAATCCTTGTACTGTTGATATTTGGCTCTGTTGACTAATGAGTTTGTCCACCACTGTTCTAGTAGTGCTCTGTTTTGGCAGAATCTATATGCTACTGGTCATATAGTAACAGAGATTTTGTTGTTTAGAAAAGAATTAAAATTTACAGTTTCCACATAGTGAAAGCCAAAATACTGCATTGTAATTTGAACAATTGGAGAAAATATTTTAATCTCATTTTGTATTTGCATATTTTGCTGTATATTTTCTTTTTTATTACTGCTTATGAAATAATACATATATTGTCTTAATCATGTTGCTATTCTCAGTCCAAGTTTTTGTTAGCTATTACTTTACCATCTATTGATTACTTTTAGTTAGAAAATTTTGTATGTCTTTATGAGTTAACCTTTTTTAATGAGGTATAATTTACATACATTGAAATTTATTCTTTTTTAGTATAAAGTTTTATGAGGTTTGGTGAATATATACAATTGTGTAACTGTAACTGCAAACATGTAGAATAGTTCCATCACTCTGCTTCCCCCAAATTCTTTTGTGCTTCTTTGTAGTCTCTCTCTTAATCTCTGACAATCACTGATCAGTTTTGTGTTCCTGTCTTTACCAGAATTTCATATGTATAAATTATTATATTGAGTTTCATCAATGTGTTGTATGTTCCTTCTTATTGTTGACTAGTATTTCATTGTATAGTTGTGCCACAATTTATTTTGTTCATGCTTTCTCCATTGAAAAACATTTGGGCTGTTAGCAATTTTTAAGAGTTATGAGTAAAGTTAACAGTATATATTCACATGTAGGTTTTCATGTGAATATAAGTTTGCATTTCACTTGGGTTGATATGTAGGAGTAGGATTACTGAGTGTGTGTTTAACTAACTTAAGAAACTGCCAAATTCTTGCAAATGTTTGTTCCTATTTGCATTCCCACCAGTAACAAATGAGAGTTCCTGTTGTCTGCATCCTTGCAGTATTGTCAATTTTAAAAAAGTAATTCTGATATATTGTGATATCTCATGATTTAATTTTCATTTATCTAATGACTAATGGTATCGAGCATCTTGCCATCCTATATCCTTGGTGAATTGTCTGTTTAAATCATTTCCCATTTAAAAAAATTAAGTTATTGTCTAATTATTATGGAGTTATACAAGTTTTTAAGTATATATATATCATATAAGTCCTTTATGAAATAAATTATTTACCAATGTTTTATCCAAGTACGTGACTTATTTTTTTAATTCTCTTAACCGTATGCTTTGAAGAGCAGAAGATTTTAGTTTATTAGGCACAATTTAGCTTTTTTTCTTTATGGATCATGCTTTTGATGTTATAGTAAGAAATCTTTACTTAATGTAAGGCCACAAAGATTTTGTTTATACCTTCTGTTAGGTCTGTGATTCATATGGTACAAGGTATGAAATGTGAATTGAGGATCATTTTTTTTTTTTTTTTTTTTGCATATTAGAGTCCAATTGTTCCAGCACCATTAAAAAAAAAAGACAAAAAAAAAAAAAAAAAAGACTGTCCTTTCTCCCTTAAATTACATTTGCACCTTGTTGAAAATTCTTGCCCTCCCTACCCTCTAACACCCTACACACACACATACACAATCAATCTCTCTCTCCCTCTCTCTCCCTCTCATATCACTCTTTTCCTGGAGACATGGTTGTTGACAACATTGCCACTTCCAGATCATTTTTCTCTCCCTTAATACTCCCAATTTTGACTCTCACTTAACTATAACACTATATACCAGGGGTCTTCAAACTACGGCCCGCGGGCCACATGCGGCCCGCAGAGGAGTCTGATCCGGCCCGCCAGGTTTTTTGGGCAGTGAGCGCAGCCGAGGTGTTACAGTAGGAATTAGTAGTTCATATAGTCCGGCCCTCCAGCTCTCTGAGGGACCGTGATCTGGCCCCCACTTTAAAAAGTTTGAGGACCCCTGCTATATACTCACCACCTTTCTTTGTTCAGTCATCTCTGAAACCTCACCTCCCTCTATGCTTGACAGTGTTGTTATTAGCTCTCTGTAATTCTCTAACATTAGACCTGACATAATTATAGGTGATTTCAATATTCACATAGATTATCCTTTCAATAATCTGCCTTTCAGTTTTGACCTCCTCTCCTAAAATACCTTGTGTTCTCTATCTGTAGCATCTCCTTGTTGTAGTTTAAAACTTGACCTTGTCATTTCCCAATAACTGCAATCCCTCCTAATCTCATTTTCAGGCATTTCATTCTGACCATACTTTCTACTTTGCCTGTTTGTTTACTCCCTCAGGTAACTCCAAGTCCCATAATTATTTGATCTAATCTGTTGAACCTTTCCCCTTTCCCTCATATCCTTCAAGCCTTCTTTTTCCTTTTTGTAGCATGTATAATTATTTTCTTGACATCTCAGTTTCATCTTTTGCTCCTTCATTCTTCCCTGGCAAAACCCCACACACACTTAAACTGTCCCAGGACTCTGCTCTTGTATCCTCACTGCTGATTATGATGGGGGAAATAATGCTGGTGGTTTTACTCTAATATCATGATCACTAAGTAAACTTAAGAGAGTTCCTAAAAATGGAACTGCATTTTCCTCATTCATTCACCCTCTCATTCTTCTTGATAAAGGATGAGCAGACATTTAAAGTGTTAAATAGCAACTATTTTCAATGCTGTGAGCCACAAAGCCTCTGTCACAATTATGCAATGCCATTGTTTTTTGAAAGCAACCACACATGGTAAGTAAAGGAATGGTCCTGGCACATTCTTCATTCCTCCCTAACGGACTTTTTAAAAATATATATATTTTTATTGATTTTATACAGAGAGGAAGGGAGAGAGAGAGAGAGTTAGAAACATTGGTGAGAGTGAGTCATCCATCAGCTGCCTTTTGCACACCCACTACTGGGGATATGCCTGCAACCAAGGTACATGCCCTTGACCAGAATCGAACCAGGGACCCTTCTGTCCCCAAGCCGATGCTCTATCCATTGAGCCAAACCGGTCTCGGCCGGACTTTTTTTTTTTTTTTTTTTTTTTTTTTTTTTAACCTGTCTTCCAGGACTCCACACTTTTCTGGATTTCTTTCACCCTCCTTCTTAGCCATTTGGACTGGTTGCTCCTCAGATCTCCAACTTTTAATGTTGGAGAACCCCCACCCAGGGCTCAATTCTGTGATCCCTTCTCTTTTTTGAATACCTTCAATCCCTGGGTGATTTCGTCGCACTCCACAGCTTTAAGTACTAGCTATATATTGATGACTTCAGAATTGTTTTCTTCAGTCCAGATATCTTTGTACTCTCAACTTGGTTATCCAACTACATACTCAGTACCTTCACTTTAGTATCTAATAGGCATCTAAAATTTAACATGTTCTAAAGAGAGTTCCTGATCTTCCCCTATCCTCTTTCTCCTACAGTCTTTCCAGTTTTAGTAAATGGAAGCTCCCTCCTCCTTATTGTTCAAACCAAAAACTTTAGAACCATTCTCTATATCTCCTCACATTCCACATTGAGCCCTCAGCAAGTTCTGTTGGTTCTGCCTTCAATAAGGTGACCAGATTTTAACATTGATAAAGCGGGACACCATTGACCGGGAAGAGGTGGGGGGGAGTTCTTTATTAAAAATTTGGTCTACATGGAGCAACAAAAATTTTCATAGAACACAAAAATAGTATTGTAATACATTTTTTAAAATTTCAACATAAGTACAATTTACAAATATAATAAATTTTTTAAAATTATGTATAGTATTATTTTATTCTTTGGCATATTTCTCATTTGAGTGAATTCTAACTGATCAACAGTGAGAACTTCAATAAGCGGTTCTTGATAATCAGTTCTCAACAATTATTATTATTAAAGTTTAACATTATAAAATTAACAAAAATAATATGAAACTCATATCCTGGCTAAATAGCTACATGGCCTTCGAAAACCATATATTCCCTTCCCGTTCTCCCGCTGTTCCCTAGCTTGTTGTGCATTCTTTCCAAAAATTGGGACTTTTTTAAAACACCTCAGGACAAATTGTTAAAAATCGGGACTGTCCGCCAAATGCAGGATGTCTGGTCACCTTAGCCTTCAAAGTAGATGAATTTGACCTCATCTTACCTCTTCCACCACTAACATCCTGCCATGATGTCATTCCTGGATTAGATTAATGCAGCAGTCTTGTTTCTGCCTTGCCATTTTTAAGTCTACTTTCAACCTAGTAGCTTTAGCAAACCCTTTAGTTGAGAAGTAATGTCCCTATTATACAAAACCCTTCAAAGCCAAGGCCTTACAGCAAGCCACAAGAACTCTGCATGATCTGGCATTGCATTTATTTCTGGCCACTCTGCCTCCCTGTCCCTGCTCCAGCTGCTTGGTCTTACTGCTATTCCTCAAACACTGCAGTATACACTTGCCTCAGGATCTCTGCCATTGTTAGTTCCCTCTGCCTGGAATGCTCTTCCTCCAGACATCCTTTCACCAGTCTCCTTTAAAACCTGTTAACCGGGCGGGACGTATAAATACGTCAAATGTAAACAATATCGGGTACGGGTAGGACATATGAATACGTCCTTGAAATATATGTTGCGCCTTGAAATGGGCGGGATGTATATTTCTGAACAACAAAGATATTAGTCATCCATACATGTCTCAACATGAATTTAAGACATGGAGGGAATCAGTATAATTTCGCTATTGAGAGTGGTGGACCTGTTCTGGGTGAGCGTACTTACACTTACCTATCTATTTTCGCATTATATATTATTTACTTATATTTTTTTATATCTCCAACCTTTCTATAATAGAAAAACATAAAATTGATCCAATCATCAATAATTTGTCAGAAAAGTTTAAAAGTTTTTATGTATGTGAACGAGAAATATGCGTAGATGAATCTCTTATTATGGAAAGGGAATTTATCTTGAAAACAATATATATCTACAAAAAGATCTAGATTTGGAATGAAGTTGTTTATTTTTAGTGAAAGCCAATCTGGATACATACAAAATATAATTTTATACACAGGCAAGGACACAAATTATGGTTTGAACTACCCACAAGAATTGTTTTGGAGTTAACACATGACTTACTGAATAAAGGGTATAGGATTTACTTAGATAATTTCTATACGTCAATTCATTTGGCTGAACCTTGTGTCAAAACAATACAGACATTGTTGGAACAATGAGGATAAACAGAGTCTGAATCCCCAGTGAAATAAAAACAAAAACAATTACAGAAAAATGAACGTATAGTAATAATCAAAGACAAACTTATGGTTTTAAAATGGAAGGATAAAAAAGACGTATTGATGCTCAGTTCTATTCATAATGACGAAAAGACAACGATTGTAAAGAGAGGAAGAAGGCAAGAAAAACTGAATGTTGTCCTGGATTATAACAAGAATATGGGTGGCGTAGATTTGGGAGATAGAGTTATGGTGGCCTACACGGCTGCCAGTAATAGGGTAAAAAAAATTTATTAAAAAATTTTTCTACGATTAATTGATATGTGCTGCTTCAATGCATATATTATATTCAAAAAAGATAAAGGTCATTTGGATCGATTACACTTTTTGATAGTGTGTAGAGAAATTGGTAGATAACAACATAGTGAAAACCTACCCAAAGACATCAACAAGCAGCTCTGCATCTAAACCATCACGCTTAGTTGAAAGGCATTTTCCAGAACAAATGAAAAGCGATATAGGGAAAACTAAATCCAGGAAATGCCAAGTTTGCTACAAAAAAGGTGTTAGGAAAGAATCTACATACTGGTGTCCGGATTGTAAGGTAGCACTATGTATCAACAATTGTTTTAAAATATATCACACGGAAGTTGAGTTTTGAATTTTTACATCTATATTTCAATTTTTTAAACTCAATATTTCTATTTTATTTGTGTGCTTTTGTTTATTGTTCTGTAATTGTTAACTTTTTTATATTTTTTATTGTGTATAGAAATAAAAAATATATATTTTTTGTAATTTTTATAATTGTAAAATTTATAATTTTTTAATTCAATGTTTTCATTTTTTTGTTGGTATTCTTTTCTATTTGTTTGTAACTTTGTATTTTCCTTTGTGCTTTATAGATAAATAAACGAAAAAATATATATTTCATTTGTTTTAACTAAGTATAAATAAAAAAATAATAATATAAAATTACGTCCACTGGGCGTGACGTACTGACACGTCCTAGTGAAAGAGTATGCGCCTGTTGTATGTTGCGTAATTAAAAAGGAAACTCCCTCCCTGGTTAACAGGTTAACCCTCAGGTCTTTTCAGGTAGGCTTCCCCTCACTACCCTGTTCAAAATGGCATCCTCACCTCTAATTTTGGAAAAGTAAGCAGGTACAGCCTTTTTGAGGGGCAGTTTGGCAATATGTTTATACTTTTGACTAGTACTACATTCTAGGAATTTATTATGAGGAAATTAACAGTTGTTTCTACAGGACTGCTCCTTTGGATCCAGCAGGAAGCAGATGTTGGAGTTAGGAGTGTTAGAGATTGATTAAGGGGGGAAATTGGGGAGAGTACTGTGCAGACCCTGAAGGCTCCGCAGCTGGAAGCTGTCAGCATTCTCCATAGCCAAAGGGCAAGTTCTTGCTGGAAGGAAGGGAGATCTGAGTGGAAGACAACCTCTTTGGCTGCTACATGAGGGACATTTATTACAGTGTTAATTTAAAATGACATAATTAGAAATGGTATTTTTCCCCCTATAATAAACATGAAATATTGCTTTTCTAATTAAGGGGGAAAGTAATTTCAAAGTAAGCTTGAATTTGTATCTTAAGCAGCCATGTTAATGCTGTAAGCTTTTGTTAAACTTAAAACTTCTCTTTTACTAGAACATAAACAATTATCAAGAATTTCCTTGTCTTAATATTTTGAAGCTGAATGTTAGACTGTTTAGTTATCATTTAGGTTTTGTATTTATTGAAGAGGATGGTAAAATTGATATATTGATGGGACTTGGACTACTCTAAGCTGCCCTAGACTGAGACTGTCCTGGGGGAGATCTAGGCAGGCTTTGCCATATATTGTGTTGCTTTGTCTTATATTACCAAGTCTTATTGATTTCATTTGAATTCTTTTTTTCCCCCCTGGGTTGTAATTAGCATCTAATTCTAGAATGATCCTATGCAGAATTTGAATAAGTTAACATTACTACTTATTTTTAGGAAATGTTTACTTAGCACTATTAATTTTTTTAAAAGTTTCCTTAACCTAAAGATGTAATAAAAAGATTTTAAAGAATGAGTCTGTATAATCTTTTAAATTATTGTTTTAAGCCAAAGAATCCTGCCCTCAAAATTCATTAAATGGGCCCAGATTTTTATTTTTTTATTTTTGATCTTAAAAGACTCCAAGAAACACCAGGGGACAATTTGAAAAGTTTGGTTCTATTTCTTTAACTTTATAAAGATAGAACTTATAGGGAAATGAAGTTAAAATGAAGCTATTTTTAAAGTCAAGTCTGAATTCTGTTCCCCCCAGGCTCATTGTTATACCCAGAGGCTATACACAGTCTCTAAGGAATGTTTCCAAGTAGGGTAAGGAAAGTTATCCTCGGTCCTATTGTGATAGAATCATCATATGTTTTCCTATAATTGGCCTGTACTCCCACACTGAAATTCTGAAGAAGGTGAAGAACCTTATTTTCCTCTAGCTATCCTGGAATGTTCTGGCACTTTTTTCTACTTCTCATTACATACTACAACTTTAGGAAAATGAATAAATAAGTAAATAAATATGTTAGACTTTGCTAGGAATTAAAGGTACTGTTTAATATTTTTTTCTAGATAGTAAGTATAGAGATTTAAATATATGTATGTTTTTGTATGTATGATGTATATATGTATTTAAAATTCAAAAATGCAGAAAAGCAAACTTGTGTGACTGTAATCAAGTGTAGGAATAGTAATTTTTTCTTCTTTGTGTTTCAGAATGGGATTATGGTTGCCTGCTGTAAGTTTGTATTCTCTGAGATAAGTTCTTAAGATCAAGAGCCATGTCTTCCTCCTCCCAAGACCCCATTGCTCAGCATAGTGATTTGCATGCCATATATAGTAATTAGGTAGTCAGTGATAGAGCAGACAGAATTCCACTTCTTGGTGTTTGTTACTTTTAATTCAGGGCTTACCACTAAAGGGACTGGGTAAACTCTGGTCCGCTTATTATTTTACCTTTAAAAAATGGGACTGTTTTCATTCTAAAAGTTGTTTTGGAAATTTGACTAGTAAAGTAGTACCAGTGGAAAACTTTAAAAGCAGCTATTTATAATACTTTTTATGTGACTCATTATTATTTCCTGATCAAAACATTTATCCACAGAGATGTTAAGTAGGCTTTTTGGCAAGTATTCAGAAATACCAGAAATGAATAAACAAAAGCAGATATTTATTAACTCACAGAAATGACAGAAATGTAACACAGGTTTTATTAGTCAAAGTTTAATGACAGATGAGCACAAAATCAATCAGTTTTCTAAGCAAATTTTACTGGTACTTACCAACCAAACTGCTTACTGAACCGTATTTCACAAAAACCAAGTCATATGCTACCCATTATATTAAAAAATGACTATATTCTTACTGTAATTTTTAAAGCTTAAAGTTCTATAGTTGATATGTAGAAATAACACAGTATTCAGTAAATTAGATGTGTGGCATCTCACTTCCATCACTGATGTGAGCAAATGGCACTTTATATTAGGAAGTAACACTGATCGTGGTGGTCTGCTCTCTCATTCAGTTTATCTCATGCAAGGCTCTGAACAGGGCTCCTAAAAAGACATTTTCTGTGGCACTGTTTTGCCTTTACCACAAGTCAGCCTGGACTGTATAAGGCCCATGAAATAAATTTGGTCTGGCCTGCCACTGCATGAGGAGTGAGTTAATTAAATGTTTGACCAGATATAGCAAGCTAATTTCTATGTTATGACCCGAGAATTATGTTATAAATATCTAAATAGCCCTAGGCAAAATAAAAGTTCCCCACCCTGGCTTTAGAAGGACTGGATGCTTCAAACTGATCTTTAGTGTCCCTAATCTGTTTCTCAACCTCATTCATAACTCTGCACCAGGAGACTGATGAACCCTTTCTTCTCTTACCAAACTCTATAATCACTATTTACTTTTTCCAGATACCAAATTCTGCTTCCTACAGGTGCTCAGCTTTTTTTTTTACTACTTTAAATGCCACCTCATCTGATGCTGTACCACTTTTCTGACTCAGTTCAATATCATTGTCTTCCTAGAATTTGCTCTGGCCTTTGGTGACCTCCTCTTTCTCCAAATCTCCATTAACTACCTTACTCTTCTAGTTATTCTCACCTTTCTGTCCTGGTGTAGAAGAGGGACTGGATCTGCTTATGTCCACACAGTGACTAGAGTGAGGAGCCTTATTAGAATGGCAGGGGTCTGGCTGGAGGGAGTAACATGAAGTGTTTGTATAGTTAAAAACAAAACCTTAGGCCAATCTGATGGGTTTTTACTTTTTAAATTGTGAAACAGCTAGTAGGTATACTTTCATATAGTGGCATCTTCCAACTGTTAAGAGTCATTTCATGTTGGAACAGTGTGTTCAGTTAGCTACTTAGGATTTGGAAACATTCTATATGTAGTGATTATTTAACAAATCTAGCCTTCAGTAGCTTAGACTACCTACCCATATGTACCAAAGGAAAGTGGTTATTAGCATTCTGTAATATCCAGTCATGAATTATACCCGTGTGTCTGTGTGGGAATGCATTCACACCTGGGGGTGGGGGTATGGGTAGAGGTGGAGGGATGGGATCGGGGGGTTGGTGAGGTGGGAAACTCCGCTCCCTTCCCTTGCTGTAGTTGGTATGGTTCCCCCTTTTATCACTGTAGTATATTAGTTCATTGTAATTAAAGACCAGGGTACTGCTTAAATAAAGGTAGAACATTTACATATACCCTAGTACACAGAACAGAATGCTACACTATAGAAACAACTGGAGGTCCGGTGCATGAAAATTCATGCACTGGAGGGGGGGTCCCTCAGCCCAGCCTGCCCCCTCTCACAGTGTGGGAGACCTCAGAGGTGGGAGGTGACCCGGAGATTAGGGGAAGGCAATGCCCCCATCACACCTCTGCTGCTGCCACTGCTGGTAGTGCAAGCCTTGGCCGGCCCTGGTTACCTGAGCCTTGGGCAGCCCTGGGTGGCTGAGCAGCCGCCATCCGAGGCTTGCCTGTACCTAGGGCCGGCCCTGGGCAGCTTGGGGGATGAGGGGACTGAGGGACTCTGGAGGGCCCTGCTGCCCCACTGGGGCTGAGGGGCTTTGGCGCCACCATCTTGTGGCTGTGGGCGCCGCCATCTTTGAGGGCATGACACAATTAGCATATTCCCTTCTTATTGGCTGTGGGCACTGCCATTTTTGAGGGTGGGACAGTCAGTTAGCATGTTTCCTCCTTATTGGCTGTGGGCACTGCCATCTTTTGCGACAGCATGAGGGTCAATATAGAACAATAGAGTCAAAACAGTATTGAACAATAGACTACTCCTGTGGGGGTAAGTACATTAGCATATTCCCTCTTTATTAGATAGGATGAGGTAGATCTGGGTACTGGTGAAATGGCCACTAGGACAGATTAAGCAAAACAAACAAACAAACCAAAAAACAGTATAGAACAATAGGCTACTCCTGTAAACAAAGGAGACCTGCATATTCATTATGTTTCTACATGCATGGTCTGACTTTGGAAGGAGACATAAGCTGGTGGATTCTGGGTAGCAGAATTGCTGAGGGATTAGGGACTTAGAGGTAGGAAGGGAGCTTATTGGCACTGTTTACATATTTTCTTACTATGTCCATATTGATATTACTTTTTAAAAATGCACGCATTTCCTCAGTATTGTGTGCTGCACTCAGAAGTAGAATAGTAATGCCTCTGAGGCAGCATTGCTTTGAAATTCAAAGAACTTCTCTCACACCTGTCTTTCCCATTCCAATTCTTGGCTGTTACAAGCACAGTGAATATGTATTTGGTTTACCATTTGGGATAGTAGAAGGAACAGCTTTGCAGTCAGATCAGATCTGGCTTACTGGCCTATATGATTACTTTCTGAATTGTAGCTTTTTCATGCAGGGAATGTTAAAACTCAGATCTGTTGTAAGGTTTAAGTAAGTGTATTTAATAAGCTAGCATAGTGACGGGCATATAATACTAATTGGATAAATGATAATTATTTCAATTTTAATTGAATAACCAAGGGACATTTAAAAATACTTGCTTTTCCAACTATACTGAAATAGGAGCATTGACATACTTATTTCCCCTGGCATGCTACAGTGGAATATAATAAATTTTGAGTGCCTCTTGGCTCCTAGAGTAGTTTTTAAGTGAAGTAGTTTATTTTTCTTTTTTAAATCCAATAGTCTTTCAAATAAAAGTGATGTTCTCTGTTTTCCTTTATGTAAATGGGCATTTGCTAATTTTTAAAGTAATTTGTGTAGGGGTAAGCACATTAATGTATATTATATTTTGACAATTATATATTTACTTATGCAGATATCTAACAAAAAGGTTTTAAACATGAATCAGTTGTATAGATGACAAGTCAAAATTTGGTAATAATGACTATTAAAATTTCTTTTTAATGTAAACACATTATTTAGATGTAGGTTTTTGGAGTAATATGTATATTTTCTTTTTTTTCTTTTTTTTCAGTTCTTTCAGACTCACATGGCAACAAAATCTTGTATGTCCTCCCAAGTATCTGATGATGAACAGAAAGTGAGTATATCTTTTAAATAAATCCATAAAGTACTCCAGATATCTCTGTGATTTCAAGATAATTATTCAGAGACTTAAGAGACTTTTGTTTGTACTTATCTTGAATGTAAAATAACTTTTATGTTTATTCAAGTTAAAAATCAATGATGGAGTGAATAATTGCTATGTGTCCAGTGTTTCTATCCTACTTGACATTAAGCAAGTTAAGATTCTAACTGAAAACTAGATCTGCTTTTGCTGGGCATACTTGCAGAACTTGGTGGATGTGGAGAACTCCTTTAGTTCTTGAGAGTGTGGAAGTCACAAGACAGCAGTCAGATGCCTTCCTGAGTGTGAGGTCAGACCTTAATGTTTCCAGGGTCCCGAAGTCCTAAATGGGCCACATAGCAGGGATGGGTTTCAGTAATTCCTATTAAAATTTATATTTAAAAGGATGCATAAATTTAACTTGGTGAAAGAGAGAGGTTGTCAGTTTTTTAAAAAAAAGAAAATTATAAATACAAGCGTGGGTAATTCGATAAGATTAGATAATTGCCTTTAATTCTGTGTTCCAGTTAAGTCTTTTCTTATTTTTCCTTCTTTATCCACACATGCTAAAGTCCTCATGGGTTCGACAAGTCATAATCAGACCACCAAAATGCCATTCTTTTTAATTTTTTTTTAATTGGTAATAATAGTATATTTCACCTTTATTTTATCTCCTTAAAGACTTTGAATTACTCTTGCCGAAACCGGTTTGGCTCAGTGGATAGAGCGATAGCCTCTGGACTGAAAGGTCCCGGGTTCGATTCCGGTCAAGGGCATGTACCTGGGTTGCGGGCACATTCCCAGTAGGGGGTGTGCAAGAGGCAGAGATTGATGATTGTCTCTCATCGATGTTTCTAACTCTCTATCTCTCTCACTCTTCCTTTCTGTAAAAAAATCAATAAAATATATATATATTTTTTTAAAAATCCAACTTCCTGGGCCCCACACCAAGAGATTCTCTTGTGGGGGTGGGCACCAATAAACAGTATTTAAAAAAAAAAAAAATGACTTTGAATTACTCTTAATGTGCCTTCTGACACACTGCTTTGCTGAAACTACTGTGATATTAATCTTTAGTGACTAACCCATTGAGTGCTCATTGCTTACTCCTGATTTTCCCTCTTCAAATAATTTATGGTGACCAATACCATGTTTTTTAAAAGCTGCTTTTGTTTTCATGACATCAAAATTATATAGCTTTACAGACCTGTTCAGCTTTTTGTCTGGCACTTTGAATAATTGGAGCCATATTTGCCATTGATTTTGATGTCTGTACAGGTGTGTTATTCCAATGTATTAGTTCCTACCCCTCTCTGTTAGCCAAATGACTATTGTAATAGCATGTCTGAAATATTCGAGATTATTTTGAGATACACATATTAGCATAATCCTAATTATTAATATAATAAAAGGCCTCTTAGCTTTAAAAAAATAATATAGCTTTAGAGCCAGAAGGAATTCTACAGCTACTTAGTTCAACTTTTGTATGTGCTTATCAGATAACAAGTATTATTTTAATCTGGAAAACTTTCATGACTGGAAAGCACAGTGTTTCTTCACTCTCCCTTTTTTAAATTATAAAGATATTATGCTTACATGACTAAAAGGGATTAAAGGAGACAAAAGAAAATACAGTGTACTGGTTTTCTGTTACTCCATAACAAATTGCCACAAATTTACTTGGTTAAAACAGCACCTGTTTATTAGCTCTCTTCTGTAGGTCAGAAAGCCAGGCACAGCATAGCTGGGTTCTCTGTCCAGGGTCTCACACTGAGGATGTTGGCTGGCTGGGTTCTGATCTGGAAGCTCCCCTTCCAAACTCAGTTTGTTGGCACAATTCATTTTTTGGCAGGCCAGTTGCTATTAGTTCCTCATCATTCTTAGATACTTGCTATGTGGCTCCTTTGTACCCATATAACAATGGAAAACTGGAATGCCTCAAACCCCTTTCTTCAGAACTTCTCAGCCCTTTTTATATCACACTTAATGATTATAGCTTTGAGTAGGTAGTATAAGTCCTTCAATTCTGTCCTTTACAGAACTGTTGTTATTATTTTAAATCCTATATTTACATATAAATTGTAGAATTAGCTTCTCAGTTACCATATTGACAACATATAGCTGCATCTTTTTCTTATATCAAATTTGATAATTTCCTTTTTTTAATTGAAATGTTTTGTCCCACACTGTCCAGTATAGTAGCCACTAGCCACATGCAGCTATTTATATTTAAACTAGAGGCCCAATGCATGAAATTCATGCCCGGGGATGGGGTTCCTCAGCCCGACCTGCACTCACTCCAATCCGGACCCCTTGGGGGATGTCTGACTGCCTTTCACAATCTGGGACCGCTGGCTCCTATCCACCTGCCTGCTTGCCTGCTTGATCTCCCCTAACCACCTCTGCCTGATTGCCCCTACAAGCCTGATTGTCCTTAACTGCTCCCCTGCTGACCTGATCACCCCTAGCCACTTTTGCCTTGCCCCGTACCCAGGACCCAGGATTCCCTCCTCTGGCTGGTCGCAGGCACATGGGACCCGGACTTCCCTCCCACTGGCCCGCCACAGGCACATGGGACCTGGGCCAGCTTCTCCCAGGATGGGCGCAACTGCAGGGGACTGTGGGTGGGCGGGTTCACAAGGGCTACAGCCACATGCTCCTGGGACCATGGGGTGGGCAGCTTGTCCCTCTCCTGGGCCACAGCCTCAATGGCTGGTGCCAGGGACCGTGAGGCAGGTGATTTATTCCTCTCCCAGGCTGCAGGTGCAGCCACTGGTGCCTGGGACCATGGGGTGGGCGGCTTGTCCCTCTTCCAAGGTCGCAGCCTGGATGGTCCCATTCCTTTCTCACGAGCTCATTTATGCCTGGTTGGTCCCCATTCCTCTCTCACGAGCTCATTTGTGCCTGGCTGGTCCCCTTTCCTCTCTCCCTAGTGTTGAGCCTATGGCATGAAGGTGTGATAATCATTTGCATATTAGCTCTTTATTATATAGGATTAGTTAAATAAAATTTTGAAATTACTTTCTCAGTTGTATTAATTACTTTTTTTTATTGCTTAAAGTATTACATATGTCTTTTCCCCCGATTGACATCCCACCATCCACTCCCTTCCCCTAAGACAAGCCCCTACCACCCCAGTGTCCCTGTCCATTGATTATGCTGATATGCATACATACAAGTCTTTTGATTGATCTTTAACCACCCTTCCTTTCTTACCCCCCACCTTCTCTCTGAGGTTGGACTCCTGCTCAGTGTTTCTTAGTTCTGGATCTACTTTTGTTCATTAGTTTATGTTGTTCATTATATCACACATATTAGAGATCATGTGATATTTATCTTTCTCCGACTTGCTGGCTTATTTTGCTTAGCATAATGCTTTCCAGGTTCAATCATGCTATTGCAAATGGTAAAAGTTTCTTTTTTATAGCAGCATAGTATTCCATTGTGTAGATGTACTACAGTTTTGTAATCCACTCATCTGCTGATGGCCATTTAGGCTGTTTTCAAATCTTAGCTATTGTAAATTGTGCTGCTACAAACATAGGGGTGCATATGTCCTTTGTGATAGGTGTTTCTGGTTTCTTGGGATATACTAGTATTCTCAGCACTGGGATTACTGGGTCGATTGGCAGTTCCATTTTTAATTTTTTGAGCAATCTCCACACTTTTTCCCACAGTGGCTGTACCAGTCTGCATCTCCACCAGCAGTGTTCAAGGTTCCTTTTTCTCCACATCCTTGCCAGCACTTGTTTTTTGAGTTGTTGATGATAGCCATTCTGAGTGGTGAGATGGTACCTCATTGTTGTTTTGATTTGCATCTCTCAGATGATTAGTGATTTTGAGTATGTTTTCATATATCTCGGCCTTGTGTATGTCTTCTTTCGAAAGTGTCTAGGTCCTTTGCTCATTTTTTGATTGGATTGTTTATCTTCCTTTTGTTAAGTTGGTATGAGTTCTCTGTAAATTTTGGAGATTAAACCCTTATCAGAGATAATATTGGCAAATATGTTCTCACATACAGTGGGTTTTCTTGTTGTTTTATTAATGGTTTCTTTTGCAGTGCAGAAGCTTTTTATTTTGATGTAGTCCGATTTTTTTATTTTCTTCTTAGTTTCCATTACCCTAGGAGCTGTATCCATAAAGATATAGCTATTATATATGTCTGATATTTTGCTGCCTATGGAGTCTTCTAAGATTTTTTTGGTTTCCTCTCTTACAGTTAATAATGTGGATTTTTTTCAATAGATGAAGTTACACATATATTGATATATATATGTGATTTAATACGTATGCTATTTTGTTGTATTGACAGCAAGCTTCAAAACTTCATATGTCAAGTTTCTGAAGGGGTTAACATCTTATCTAATAAAGGAGTGATATGCAAATTGACCATTACCTCCCCTACACCCATAAGCCACGCCCACCAGCCAATCAGAGCAAGTATGCAAATTAACCCCAACCAAGATGGCTGCAGCCACAGAGAGCAGGAGGGAGGCTTGGGTTTCCGTGGCAATAGAGGAAGCCAAGCTTGATCCTTGTGATCCTCTAGTCTGCTGTTGGATATCTGTATAACATTTTTTATTTCAGTCAGTGTATGCTGAATTTCTAGTTGGTCCTTTTTCATATCCTCAAGGGTCTCGCTAAATTTATTGGCCTTTTCTAGAAAATTCTTGCAAAACTTTGTAACTGTGATTTTGAAATCTATATCCAGTTGTTTGCTTTCCTCCATTTCTTCCATTTGTGATCTGTTTCTTTGTCTCCGCATTTTGGCTGTTTCACTGTGTTGATAGAGTGGCTTTGTGTGCTACATGTCCTATAGGGCCCAGTGGCTCAGCCTCCCCAGTAACCTGAGGTGGACACTCTTAGTGCACCCCTTTGAGGGCTGTGTGCACAGTTTTGTTGTAGTTAAGCCTTGATTGTTGTTGGTATCACTGGGAGGAATTGGCCTCCAGGCCAATTGGCTGTGAAGATCAGCTGTGTCTATGCTGGGAGAACTTTTGTGTTGGAGTCACCCTTATTAGACAAGACTTGCAAAAGCCTTTGTACTCAGCTTGGATGGGGAGGATCCTTGGGACGGCATTTCAGGGTGGAGCAGACAGCATTGGTTTCCCCGTCAGCCCCGCCCTAAAAGGCCTCTGGGTCTTAGAGTCCCATGGAAATTGCTGCAAGCACCTCTGAGAGAAAGCTGCCCTCGAGTTTCTACCGCTGCCAAACAGTCCATTTTCTCAATGAGTGATTCTGGGACCCCAGAGTCTCACCTGGAACTAGAGTTCAGCTCACTTGGGAGCTTTTGTCTCCTTCCCGCTTGAGAAAGCCAGCCACATACTCAGTTGCCCACCCTCTCTGCACGTCTCCTTACCTCTGCCTTCTGCAGCTCCTCTGAGTGTCAGTGTGCTTTTCTCTTTCCTTCTAGTTGTAGAATTTCCACTCAGCCAGCTTTCCTGTTGTTCTGGATGATGTTCATTTTGTCTTTTAGTTGTAGTTTTGAAATTGTTGTGCGAGTTAGCAGTTTAGGTGTTTACCTATGCCGCCATCTTGGTTTCCCCTGAGCAGCACTTCAAAACATACAAAGAAGTGAAAATTGGGTCTCTGAATGGTTTGCCTCTAAACAAGTAAAGTTCTATTGGGACGGTATTCACAAATTACCTGAAAGATGGGGGAAATGTGTAGCTAGTGATGGACATTACTTTGAATAAAGCACTTTTGATGTTTCTCTTGAAATTATTGTGTTTTCTTTGATCACAAAATCCACATTATTAACTGGTACACCTGGTAAGTCCTTTACCCATTTTGAGTTTATTTTTGTGTATGGTGTAAATTGGTGATTTAGTTTAATTTTTCCCTCCCATGTATCTGACCAATTTTCCCAATACCATTTATTAAAGAGACTGTCTTACCTGCATTGTATGCTCTTGCATCCTTTGTCAAATATTAATTGAGAATAATGGCTGAGGTCAATTTATGGGTTCTATGTTCTGTTCCATTCGTCTATATTGGGGGTGTCGAACTCAATCAGAGAAGGGGCCAAAATCTAAAATCCAGCCTAAATTGCGGGCCGAATGGTTTACTGAACAGTCATAAACTGACAATGTCATAAACTGACAGCGGAGTGCAGTGATGACAGCGCGGTGCGGGCCACATTGCAAGGCCTGGCGGGCTGGATTTGGCCCGCGGGCCTTGTGTTTGACACATGTGGTCTATATGTATGTTCTTGTGCCACTACCTGGCAGTTTTGAGAACCATGGTTTTGTAATATAGCTTGATAACTGGTATTGTGATCCCTCCAACTTTGTTCTTCTCTCTCAGGATTGCTGTGGCTATTTAGGAGTCTTTTTTTTTTTTAATTTCAGATTTATTTTTGGACAATTTAGTTTGGTCTGTAAAATATGCTGTTGGTATTTTAATGGAGATTGAATTGATCTATACATTGCTTTGGGTAGTATAGACATTTTAATGATGGTGATTCTACCAATCCATGAACACGGTATGCTCTTTCATTTGTTTATGTCTTCCTCTGTCTTTTTTCAATGTTCTATAGTTTTCAGAGTACAGATCTTTTACCTTCTTAGTTAAGTTTATCCCTAGGTATCTTAATTTTTTTGGTGCAATGGTAAATGGAATTGTTTTAGTTTCTCTTTGTGTGAGTTCATTATTGGTGTATAAAAAAGCCATAGATCTGGGTGTTAATTTTGTATCCTGCTACATTGCCAAATTCATTCATTTATTAATTCTAACGGTTTTTTGACAGAGTTTTTAGGGTTTTCTATATACAGTATCATGTCAACTGTGAATAATGAGTTTTACTTCCTCTTTTCCAATTTGGATGCCTTTTATTTCTTCTTATCTGACTGCTATGGCTAGCATTTTTAGTACTATGTGGAACTGGACTGGTGAAAGTGGGCATCCCTGTCTTGTTCCTGTTCTTAGGGGAAATGATTTTAGTTTTTGCTTATTGGGTATGATGTTGGCTGTAGGTTTGTCATATTTGGGTTTTATTATTTTGAGGTATGATCCCTCTATTCCCTCTTTGCTGAGAGTTTTTATCAAGAAAGGGTGTTGGATTTTGTCAAATGCTTTTTCTGCATCAATTGATAGATTACGTGATTTTTGTCTCTCAGTTTGTTTATGTGATATATCATATTTATTGATTTATGAAATTGTACCATTCTTGCATCCCTCAAATAAATCCTAGTTGGTCATAATGTATGATCTTTCTAATGTATTGCTGAATCCAATTAGCTAGAATTTTGTTGAGGATTTTAGCATGTATGTTCATTAAGGGTATGGGCCTGTAGTTTTCTTTTTTCCTGGTGCCTTTATCTACAATAGTTTTGGGATTAGGGTAATGCTGACTTCATAGAAAGAGCTTGAATATTTTGGAATAGTTTGAGGAGAATAGGTTTTAGTTCTTATTTGAATTCTTCGTAGAGCTCCCCTGTAAATCCACCAGACCAGGGCTTTTGTTTGCTGAAAGATTTTTGATCACTGTGTCAATTTCTTTGGTATTATCAGTCTATTGAGGTTTTTTTTTTTTTATTATTATTCTTGGTTGAGTTTTGGGAACTTGTATTTTTCTAAGAATATGTCCATTTCATCAAGGTTGTCCATTTTGTTGGAATAGAGTTGTTCATGGTATTTTTCATAATCTTTTGTATTTCTGTGAGATCTGTTGTTACTTCACCTCTTTCATGTCTGATTTTGTTTATTTGGGTCCTCTCTCTTTGCTTCTTGATAGGCCTGGCAAGAGGTTCATCAATCTATTTTTAAAAAAATATATTTTATTGATTTTTTACAGAGAGGAAGAGAGAGGGATAGAGAGTTAGAAACATCGATGAGAGAGAATCATTGATCAGCTGCCTCCTGCACACCCCCCACTGGGGATGTGCCCGCAACCAAGGCACATGCCCTTGACCGGATCGAGCCTGGGACTCTTCAGTCCGCAGGCCGATGCTCTATCCACTGAGCCAAACTGGTTTTGGCTCATTTTTCTTTCTCTTGAAGAACTTTTAACATCTCATATATGTATGGTCTGCTTACACAGAATTTTCTTAAATTCTGAAGATGTCTTCATTTTGCCTTCATTTGTAAAGGATATTTTACTGGATATAGAATTTTTGGTTGTCATTTTTTTTCTTTTGGCATTTTATTGATTTTGTTCTATTGTCTTCTGGTTTGCATTATTTCTTATGGGAAAACTGGTCATTTTATGTTTTACTTGTCTGTAATATGTTTCCCACACCTGTTTGCTCATAAAGTTTTCCTTTATCCTTATTTTTAAACAGTTCTGATATGCCTATTTGTGCATTCCATTACATATTTCTGTTTGTAGTTTCCTGAAATTCTTGCATCTCCGAGTTCATGTTTAGAAAATTGGAAAATTTTCAATTACTCTTTACTTAGGTATTTTTTATTTAGATGCTTTTCTCTTTGCCTGCCCCTTCTTTATCATCTGGTATTTTAATTATAGGTATGTTTAATCATTTGATATTGCTCCAGTTTTTTGAGTCTCTGTTATAGTTTTATTTCTTCCATGAGAGAATTTTATCAGTTTGATTTTGCCTTTAATACAGCTCAGTAACTTTTTATTTCATATGCTGCTTTTTGCCATTCTCTGAATTCTGTTTGTTGCTCCTTTTTTGTGGGAGCTTTCAAATGTCATAATTTTATGTGATGTCATCTCTTATAATCCATCTGTTTTGTGGAAAAGAACAAATTTTTCTCCTTTAGCATGGTTATCATAGGTATTTTAATGTTCTTATTAGGTAATTCAATATTTGGTTCATTTGTGGATCTCTTTCTGTTGACTCCCCCTCCTCCCCCCTTCTTGACTATGAATCAACTTTTTTTTGCTTCGTAAATAGTAGTTTTTATTTGTAAAAGAAATACTGTGAATGATACATTGTGGAGATGCTGGGCGCTGTTTTCTTCTGAAGAGTGTTGACCTTTGTTCTAGCATGCAAATTACTAGCTGATCACATTGATTATGTTGAGCCCTTGTTTAGGCATTATTAGAGCAGGTCTTCTTCAGTCGTGTCTTTATACTAGTGAGCATTTCTGACTTCTGGGATAATGATTCTTATTCCTAACACGTGGCTAATACAGATTTTTAGTAAAAACACTTAAAGTGTTTAACAAGCTCCTTTAATTTATAGACTTAAAATTCAAGCTCTCTTGAACACTTCACATAGCTTTTCCCCATTCCCATTTCTCCCCTGCTATGCTTTTTGTATTTCTCCTATACATGTGTGGTTCAACAGTCAGCCAAGGATTTGAGGGAAGTGTATTTGCTGATTTAGGACTCTATCCTTTCTTCTGGAATTTTTTTTCACATGCCCTTATCTTCAACTGACTTGTCAACCCAGTAAGACTGCCATTTGCATGTTGAGCTCTATTTTTGTATGGCAATGACTAGGCAGTACTCTCAGGGAAAAATGTAGTAAGTATCATCTCACCTTATATAGTTTCCTTCTCTCAAGAGTCTCCCCTTCAGTGTCTGTCAACCTTTGATTGCACTCCAGTTCCTTGAAAAAATTGATTATAATTATTAACTGGGAGGTTAGTGTGATATAATTACTCTGCCATTACTGGGTGCTAGAACTATAGCTATAATTTTGTGTTGTACTTTTTTCACTTAACTTTTTTTTTTTTTTAACAGTTTATATCCCCATTTTCTTTTTCTTTTTATTTATTTATTTATTTATTTATTTATTTATTTATTTTAAATCAATCTTTATTGTTCATATTATTACAAAGGTTCCTCATTTCTTCCCCCGCCACCAGGCTCCCACCCCACCCTCCACCCCCTCCCCATCCCCCATTGTCCTCATCCATAGGTGCACAGTTTATGTTCAGTCTCTTCCTCCCTTTCCCCGATAGTAAATCCCTTTTCAGATAGTAAATCAGTTACTTAGCATTTTCTCATATCAATAATACCTCCACATGCCCAATGATACACTTCACACAAAAGACATTTCCAAATAGGTCAACCAACCTCATCCAGGCCCCACCCAAGGCACTCACAGATCAACACCCCAGCGCTATACTAACTCAACACATCCAGATCTAAGCCTTCATCACCTGATTCAGCAGACCCTCAAGTTCCCGCAAAAGTTTCCAGCCATGTCTGAGAGGCAGCCTTGGGGCGGGGGCAGGCGAGGAGCGAGCTGTTCTGGGCCTGGCTGCTCCGGGCCTGGCCTCTGTTGCTCTGGTTCGTTCCACAACCAGCTGCTCCGGGTCTGGCCACTGCCGCTCCTGACCTAATTGCTCTGGACTTGGCTGCTGCTGCTCCGGGCCTGGCCGCACCCGACCCGGCTGCTCCGGGCCTGGCCGCTCCCAGCCTGGCAGCTGCTGCTCCGGGCCTGGCCGCACCAGACCCGGCTGCTCTGGGTCTGGCTGCTCCCAGCCTGGCAGCTGCTGCTCCGGGTCTGGCCACTCCCAGCCTGGCAGCCGCTGCTCCGGGCCTGGCCGCTCCCAGCCTGGCAGCTGCTTCACTTAACTTTTTAACATAAGAATTAAAGTGTCCCTTTTTCTGTGGGAGCCACTGGGTTGAGAGGAGTGTAACCTTCTGCTCTCCATGCAGTTAGTGTACTCCAAAAAGGGGAAATTATCTGGCAAAAATGTCACTTTGCGTACTGTGTTCAAGGCTCCCTTTCGACCAGATATTGTGGACTTTGTTCTCATCAACTTATGCAAAAACAGTAGACAGTCCTGTGCTGTTAGTGGTCAGTGAAATGGCAGGTCATTAAACCAGTATGGAGTCTTGAGGTACTGGCAGAGCTATGGCTCAAATTCCCAGAGTTTGAGGTGGTGGGGCTTCTTGTTCTACAAAGGGTGCTTTTAGAAATATGTGTCATGGGGCCACCACATTTGCACCAAAAACAAACAAACAAACAAAAACACCTGGTGTCATTAGCACCATAGAGTGAACACAACATAGAAGTGCTATGCCATCTGCTCTGGTGTGGATGCCATGGCATTGCCAGCGCTAGTCATGTCTGAACGTCATCATATTGAAGAAGTTCCTGAATTTCCTTTGGTGGTTGAAGATAAAGTTGAATGCTACAAGAAGACCAAGGAGGCTGATTTATTTTTTAAGGAACTTAAGGGCTGGGAGGATGTTAAAAAGGTCTATACCTCTCAGCTAATGAGAGCTGGCAAGGGCAAAATGGGAAATCATCATCATATCCAGGGCAGGGGACCTTGCATCATCTATAATGTAGACAACAGTATATCAAAGCCTTCAGAAACTTTCCTAGAATTACTCTGCTTAATTTAAGGAAATAGAATATTTTGAAACTTGCTCCTGGTGAGCATGTGAGCTATGTCTTCATTTGGACTGAAAGTGCCTTCCGCACTTTAGATAATCTGTATGGCACTGTGTGAAGCTGTCACCTTCAAGAGTAACTACAACCTTCCATGCACACATTGCTCAATACAGACCTGAGCAGAATCTTGAAAATCCCGTAGATCCAAAGAACACTCTGAGCACTATGTAAGAAAATTCAGCGCAAAGTCCTAAAGAAGAACCCCCTGACAAATCTGAGAATCATGTTAAAGCTAAACCCATGTGCAAAGTTGGTGCACCGGAACACCAGTCTTCTCCAGGCCAAATCAGATGATAAGGGGGTTCCAGGCATGAAGCCTGTGGTGTAGGAAAGGAAGGAAAGAAGGCCTTGCCGTTATGAAGCAGAAGAAACCTTTGGTGGGAAATAAGGCTGCAGCTACCAGGAAACCGGCAGCTGAGAAGAAACCCACAGAAAAGAAACCTACCACAGAAGAAAAGAGGCCTGCACATAAATTTAAATTTGTTTCATAAAAGTTAAATCACTTTGAATAGCTAATTTGAATAAAAACCTGATCAAAGGCAAAAATAATTAAAATGTTATTAAAAATATATAACTTATGTAAACATGTGGTGGTCATCTTTAATGACTTCATGGGTATTTTCCTATTTTGGAAATCAAATATTTCAATGTTACAAATAATGATGGATTCATTATATAAAGAGAAGAACTATGTTATAAGGATCTGGACATATTTCTCACAAATTTACTTAAATCAGTTGTATCTTGAGGAAATATAATGGTCATAAAATCTTTAGTGTCTTTGATTTTTTTATTCTTTCAAATTTGCTTACATCCTATTTTAGTAAAAGTTTCATTTTTATCATTGCTGTTTTTCTTTGGCAGAAAAGAGAAAATATCCGTTCTTTAACTATGTCTGGCCATGTTGGTTTTGAGAGTTTGCCTGATCAGCTGGTCAACAGATCTATTCAGCAAGGCTTCTGTTTTAATATTCTCTGTGTTGGTAAGTGCCAGACTCTTCCTCTAAATTGTTCTCATATTCCCTGTGCTCACTTAATTCTTTCTTTCTTTTTTCCTTTCTTTCTTTCTTCCTTTCTTTTACATTTTATTGATTTTTTACAGAGAGGAAGGGAGAGAGAGTTAGAAACATCGATGAGAGAGAAACATCTATCAGCTGCCTCCTGCATACCTCTTACTGAGGATGTGCCGTAACCAAGTACATGCCCTTGACCAGAATCAAACCTGGGACCCTTCAGTCCATAGGCCGGTGCTTTAACTACTGAGCCAAACTGGTTAGTGCTCATTTAATTATTGTAAGCTGTATGGTGCTCATGTTATCAGTTTGAGATGATCACAGATATTTTTCACTTATTTAAATTCTATGAGTTTTATTTATTTTTTAGCTGTAATACTTTAACTTTTTTGTTTGTTCTTTAAACATTTCAGTACTTCAACATTCTGAGTAACTTATCTTACTTATTCATTTTTATATGTTCTGCTAATGACTTAGTGGACCACCCTTAGCATATATGTATTTCTTTCGTGGACAACTAAGCCATTGAAATATTTGAAATATTTGGGATCCTTAAAACCACTTTACGAGTTTATAATTCTATGTTTTTTCGCATCCATTCTGTGCACCTGTGAAGATATACATTTTTTTTCTTTCAGGGGAGACTGGAATTGGAAAATCAACATTGATTGATACATTGTTTAATACTAATTTTGAAGACCACGAATCCTCACATTTTTGCCCGCATGTTAGACTTAAAGCTCAGACATATGAACTTCAAGAAAGTAATGTTCGATTGAAATTGACCATTGTGAATACAGTGGGATTTGGTGACCAAATAAACAAAGAAGAGAGGTACATGTTTTCTTGTAATAAAACAAATTTTTTTAATTCAGAACATTTGCATTCTTGCCCTATGAACTATGATTTGACACTCTACTGTGGAAATCCATATCTTAGCCTCGCAGACTTTTAATTTTTTAAAACATTAAGCAATATTTTATTCTCACTAATAATTGACATTTCTATATTTGATTATCTAATTTATTTAGAATGATTTGAATTACATTATTAAAATGTCTTTCAGCAAAAATAGTTTTATTTTCTGATTCGCCAATATAGTGTATTTTAAGTGACTTGTACTTATTTTCAGGCAAGACTTATTTTCAGTGAGGGGGAGAAAAGCAATAAGTCATATAATCCTATATAATAAAGATGTAATTTGCAAATGGTCATTACGCCGTGAAGCGTAATGACAGAACATGTAATGACCGTGTAATGACCGATCACATAAGGACTGGGTCACAGATCAGCAGGAGGGTGGGGCAGCGAACTACAAAGAGCGGTGGAGAGCTACAGGAGGGGGCAGGGCAGCAAGCTATGAGAGGAAGGGGAAGGGGGACAGAGGGAGCTACAGGAGGGCATGGCAAAGGGCTGAGAGCTACAGGAGGATGGCAGTGAACTCCTACAAGTGGGCAGCGGAGAGCTAGAGGAGGGGGCAGGATAGAAAGTTATGGGAATACAGGAGTGTGGGGCAGAGGGTGGTGAGCTACTGGTGCAAGGATTTGTGCCCATGGCTTATTAGTGGCAAATATAAATGGCCAAATCCATGGTGCATTAATTTTTTTGTGAAATTCTAACCAAATTAGCCAAGTACCTTATTATGCATTATAGGAAAAGTTTGATAATGAAATTTCTCTTTTATATTATGTCATTATTTCTCTTGTGTTATTATAAATATTGATTATAGATTCTGTATGAAATTTAAACTAAGAAAGGGAGAAATAGATTGGGGTAAAGCAATAACTTTTGTTCTTTTGTTTCTTTTTTGAAATGTATGTATTTTCATTATTAGGAGTAATTTCCTAAAGTTTGCTTTAGAGAGAAAATATTTTGCATAATTGACTCTATGTAACTTATATTAGCCTTTTCAGCACATTTGTGTGTTCTGCTTTAAATTTCAAAAAAATTATTTCTTTGCTTTTTGGAAGAAACAGATCAGTGGCTGAGGCAAAGGCCTGTGACATGCTACTTTAAATCATATTAATTTTTAAAATAATACTCTATATAGGGATCTTGGGTATTTTTTATGACCTCATACACGGTATCTTTTAAAAGTATTTCATTTTACATAGAAATATTTTATAGAAATACCAGTTTTACATATAGAAACTTTTGTAAATTCTCTAATTAATTATAATTATTCACTTCTAATATTTAGATTTTCTATGTATGTGATAGTCAGTGACATTTATATTTCTAATCCTTTTTTTTCTTTTTAAATGTTTTATTGCTGTAAAATTTACATAGAAAAAATAAAATGTACTGATTTTTTTCAATGTACAATTTTGATTAGATACAGGAGAAGATCAGAGTCTTGAGTGCTTTTCTTGTATGCATGTGCACATACAGATTAGGGCTTTGCTAAAACCAGGCAGGCCCACTCCATACCTGCATTGCTTCCTCTTGGTGTAGCTCCTTTTCCTAATGTTCTTGGCTACAAATTCTAGTTATGTTAGCCTCCCCTAACTGCTGTCTTTATCTCTCCAGTCATAGAGTTGGCCGAGCTCTGTTCTCTCTTCTGTGCTCTGCCCTGGAAACTTGTCTCCAGGCAATACTCTGAGGAAATCATTGAGCTCTCCTCATTTACTTCCCACTTTTGTGATCACAAAAACCTTGAAAATGACTTCAGGTTTTCTCACTGTGTAGAATATAGTCAAATACTTCTGCAGTTAAATATTTTACCCTTTGTTCTCCCTGTGTGATCTATAATAATAACATGCTTGGTGTTATTTACTGCTGTGTTGCTGACAATTACCTGAAAGAGAAGTTGGGGTGCTTCACTGGGCTGAAAAAAGTTTAGCTAGGTCAGAAAACAGGTCTAATTAAGTTTATTTTATACTAGAGGCCCGGTGCATGAATTTATGCATGGGTGAGGTCCCTCAGCCTGACCGGCAATCGGGGCCGATTGGGGCCATTTGGCCAGCCAGGAGGGACTGCAGGAGTTGACTGGCTAGGGGATTTTGTGTTTTTTGTTTATATTTCTTTATTCTTTATTTCTTTATTTCTTTATTCTTTCTTGCTTTTCTATTCTTGTAGGTGTTACTCTAGAAATTATAAACATAATATCTAACCTAATCAAAGTTTAAGATAAATTGATATTTATACTGTTCCTGATGATTCACGTAAATAATAAATTGGAATTTTGACCAGTTAAACTCCATTAACTCACCCTTCTGACTTATCATGGCATGTGTTTTATATCTTTTTTTTTTCTTAACCACACAGGCATTATTATTATACTAGTGGCCCAGTGCACAAATTTGTACACATTGAAAGGAAATTAATTAGAAGAAATATTTTAATATCGCTATTCACCCTTTCTCTATAATAAAAGTGTCAGCCACATTCACGATCAACAATGACAGATCGAAACACATCTGGTCTTAGCAAGAGCTTTATACGTATCGTGCATGCATGAGTCAACTCAATCATATATATATATATACACACACACACACACACACATACATACATACACACACACACACACATATGGGGAGAGAGAGAGAGAGAGAGAGAGAGAGAGAGAGAGAGAGAGAGAGAGAGAGAGAGAATAAACTTGCTTAATTAGCCTGCTTTCTGATTTAGCTAAACTTTTTTCAGCCTAGTGAAGCACCCCAACTTCTCTTTCAGGTAATTGTCAGCAACACAGCAGTAAATATCAACACAAAGCATATTATTATTATAGATCACACAGGGAGAGCAAAGAGTAAAATATTTAACTGCAGCAGTATTTGACAATATTCTGCTCAGTGAGAAAACCTGAAGTCATTTTCAAAGCCCGCCATTTCTTACTTGTTTTCAGTCAGGTTAGGTTTCTAAGCTTTCTAAATCTAATTTTTCAGGCTCTTTTCCATTGGCTCTCACAAAGGGTGCTGCTCTGGGTGGAGCAGGCTGGTGCTTCAGGTGAACCCAGGTACCTTTCTCTTTGGCTTCTTTTTCTGATCATTTTCCTTCATATGTTTCAGGAAGCTATCTCGGCTTTTAGTGTGCTTAATATGCTCAATATGTACATTAATTTTCTTGGCAAGAATCTTGCCTTTAACTTGCTTGTTCACAATAATGTCCACTGCATGCGGGTGACACTGTAGACTCCTCCAGTTTTGTCTTGGTAACATTTGTGGAGCCTTCCATTGTGAACAGCCCATTCCCTGGATGTCCACAATATCACCTTCCTGTAGATTCGCATGTATGTGGCCAAAGGAACAGCTCCATATTTTCTAAAAGGCCTAGAGAACATATAGCGGGGGGCCTGTCCTCCTTCCCTCTGTGTTAGTCATTTTGATGAATTACTGGAAGATGGCGGTTCCGGCTGAAAAGAAGCGCAGGCTAATTTTTAAGTTGATAATTTTGTATGGTCCTAGAATGATGTTATAAATATCCAAATGGCCCTTGACAGAAAAAGTTTCCCAGCCCTGTTACTAAACTAATCCATTACGTTTTAATTTTGGTTATTAATCTTTCAAGTGTGTACACTCTGTGTGGTTCATATCTGTAGGATCACTTGTTATACTTTACTATTCCAAGCACATATGTTTAAGCTGCCTTTTATTTCTGTTTCTTTTATCTCTACTTATAATTATCTTATAATTCCAGTATATTAAAATTTTGCAATTACTTTACTGATGTTTGTTTTTTCCTCTGGTTTTCATTCATTGTGCTTTTTATTTTCATGTGCTTTTTATTTTATTGTAGTTAATGGCCTTTGAAAAGTTATTTGCAGAGATACTTTGAGATCTAAGGTGAACATATCTTGCTATGAACAGATTTGTGTTTGCTTATGTTAAACCCCTCTGGGCATTAATACTCTGAAGATCCCTAAACCTGTTTCATGGCTTTAGGTTTCCAGAATCAGAGAGGCAGTGTGCACCTGTGCTCCACCAGGGCCGCCATGGGCCATAAGGTCTCAATGATGGGTCTTTTTTTCTTTTCCTTTTATTTTTCCTACTTCATTTCATGCCAGGCAGCCTTCTCTATAGTTTCTTGGGGAGAGAGTAGGAAATGTAGATCTATTCTAGTTCATTCTTACCCTGAAGGTTTAGGCTTTTAGGATCTCAGCTCTATGTGAGGAGGCAGTCTCAATAGATTTCCACCTTGTATGGGTCTTGAACTTTTCTTATTTCTTCTCATCTTATAAGTCCTTCAGAGCAAAGCCCAAGAATTAGATTGACAAATAACTTTAAGACAAAACTAGCACTGATACTTTAGTGCAGGGATTACCAAACTTTTTCTTTAAAGGGCCATATAGTAGATATTTCAAGCTTTGAAGGACATACAGTTTCTATTTATACTATTCAACCCTTCCACTATAGTACAAAAGCAGCCAAAGTGCATAAACAAGTGAATGTGGCTATATTTCAATAAAACTTTACTTATAAAAACAGACATCAGGCTGGATTTGCCTCTGCTTACTTCTCAGTTTCCACATACTCTTCAATTAAAAATGTTTTCATTAATTTTTAGAGAGAGTGGAAGGGGGGAAACATGAATGAGAGAGAAACATTGACCGGTTGTCTCCTGCATGCCCCCTACTGGGGATTGAACCCGAAATCTGGGAATGTGCCCTGACTGGGAATCGAACTAGCAACCTTTCAGTGTATGGGAGGGGACAATGCTCAACCCTCTGAGCCTCACCAGCCAGGTTGTATATTCTTTTCAATTTTAATAAGTCAAAATGGTTAGTTCCTTATCACTTTATAAGTACTTTGATATTTTAAGAGGTGGTTTTTCTATTTTAAGCCAGTATCTTTCATTTCATTAGAAAAGTGATACTGCAATTTACTGGAAATGGAAACCTAGGGCAATTTACTATGGAATGGCATATTATTTAACTGAGAAAAGGCATGAGTATCAATAACTTAATAGACACTAAAGTAAAATTTCATGACTTCTTCTTAAATCATATTTGTAAGGCATGAAAATCATGAACATATTAAGGAAGAAAGGCACACATCAAGTGAAAGGATAATATCAATAACTCAGGCAAGTGTGGGAACCTTGTCAGAAAGGGGTCCATTGTATGAAAGAATGTGAGAATGAATCAACGCAATTCAATATCATTTCTGTAAAACAGCTTAAAGCACTACCTTTGTACGTGCATGTTTTGCACAATTTAATACTAAAGTTACCTTGTATAGATATTGAATGTTTATTAATTGGTGAAAATATCTCAAACTTTATAGATATCTTATTAAGGTCACATGAATATGTTTTATTCAATATTTAAATAATTATTTTTCCAGCTACCAACCAATAGTTGACTACATAGATGCTCAGTTTGAGGCCTATCTCCAGGAAGAACTGAAGATCAAGCGTTCTCTCTTTAACTACCATGATTCTCGTGTCCATGCATGCCTCTACTTCATCTCTCCAACAGGCCACTCTCTGAAGACACTGGACCTCTTAGCCATGAAGAGCCTTGACAGCAAGGTGGGTTTGGAAGAGGAATAAGCTTATCCTGCTGTAATATTTATTTTGACTTATTAAAATACCTTTATGATAATATATGCATAACTTTCATTCTTTGCATTTTTTAAATGTTTGCTAAGTTTCAATCTTAGCTTATTTTCCAGAGAAATTTAGTTTGGAAGATTAGACGCAAAGAAATAACATTAACATAAAACTTTAGTTCTTTTTTAAATGCTAGTAGTAGCACTTTTAAAAAAACATATTTTTATTGAATTCAGAGAGGTAGAAACACGGCCCCTGCTGGGAATGGAGCCCACAACCCTGGCATGTGCCCTTGACCAGAATCGAACCTGGACCCTTCAGGACATATGCTGACACTCTGTCCACTGAGCCAAACCGGCTAGGGCAACTTTAGTTCTTTTTTCATATTAAATTGTATGTCAGAATATGAGAATTTATTTTCATTTTCTTTTAAAATTCCTATCAGTAGTCCTTTCCATTTAATTAATTACTGAATAGCATTCCATGGTATGGATATGTCATATTTTCTCTATCAGGTGCTGGATATTTGGGTTTTGGCTACCCTGAATAATGCTGCTAATGCACACATTTTTGCGTGGTCACATAATATTTAGTTCCCTACCTAGGAGTTAAATTGCTAGAAGACATAGTTTATTAGTTTGTCTGCTAGACTGCTATAACAAAATACATCACTTCGAGTGGCTGAAATAACAGAAATTTTCTCACAGTTTTGGAAGATGGCTGAAATCAAGGTGTCAGTAGGTTTCATGTTTTCTGAGGCCTCTCTCCTGGGCTTGCAAAAGCTTCCACAAGTAGAAAACTAACTTTTTTCTTGCTAAAATTATTTATTTTTTATGACAAAACTTCTAAGAACTTATCATGTTAAAAAAAAATCGAGGTAGAGTAAAAATAGGGTGTGCACACATGACAGAAAATCCCTTTCTTCACATTTGATCAATAACACAAACTTCTATTTAGAATCTTTGTACCATTGGTGCTTTGTAAGAGCCAGAGTGTAGATAGACAGGATACATCCAGGACTGTTCTTTTCTCTTGTATAGTGAAATTCCTACGACCCAAGGTCCTGGTAGAATTCAGTTTTGGAGGCTGGAAGTTCAAGATCATGGTGCCCGCATGGCTGTGTGAGGGTCATCTTTCTGGTTGCAGACTTCTCAATGTAGCCTCACATGGTGGAAGGGTCATTTATATTTTTTAAATGTGGAATTTATTTGACACTAATTTTACTTTATGATAAGTTCATTGACAAAGATTTAGATGTAATGTTTTAACATATATTATAGTAAATTGTGTTTTAATGTGCACTATACAAAAAAACAACAACTATTTTTGAATTTTTGAGCTAAGGACATATATAAATTTAGAGATCTATAAAAAATATTATTCACAAATTAACTCACTTAGGATTTTTTTGTTTGTTTGTTTAAAAGGTGGTTATAGACTACTGTCTTATACTAAAACAATAACTAGAAATTTTCTGTAATCTCTAATATTATGAGAAATTTAGCTTTAATTATCCTGGCTAGTTATTTTATGAGATAGTATTCAGAAAGCAAGGTCATTCTGGGCACTACTACTTTCTATGTAGATAAGAGTGGAAAGCATGAAGGCCTACCAGTGAAGTAGTGGTGAATAGATAATCTACGTTTCACTAGTTGAAGGCTCCTGGTTTTAGCGAAAATTTGATGAAGCTTATTTGATAGCCTGTTCATCTGACCAGACTTTGTAACCATTTAGTTCAGGGGTCCTCAAACTTTTTAAAGTGGGGGCCAGATCACGGTCCCTCAGAGAGCTGGAGGGCCGGACTATATGAACTACTAATTCCTACTGTAACACCTCGGCTGCGCTCATTGCCCAAAAAACCTGGCGGGCCGGATCAGACTCCTCTGCGGGCCTCATGTGGCCCGCGGGCCGTAGTTTGAAGACCCCTGATTTAGTTATTTATTTTTCATTATTTAGTCTGATTATATGGAAGTTCATATTTATTAAGGGAACATAAAAGTAAGAGTGCGCAACATTGCCTTAGCTAGACAGAAGCAACATGATGTAGTTTGTGTAAAGATCATGGAATTTGGTGTCAGGAAAGGCTGGTTTTAAATATCTGCTCTGTCACTTAATAGCTATGTGTTCTTTGGCAAGTTATTTTAGCCCTCTGAGCCTTAATTTCTTCATCTCTAAAATAAAAGCTGGGGAGTTTTAAAAAGAGGTGATCTCAAGGGGCAAATGTGAAGATTAATTAAAACTGATAGTTTGTCTTTTGTTCCTAAAAGCAGAACACTCCACTGCTCACATGGAAACCTACCTTATCTTACCTTCAATGTGGAACATGTTACTTCCCCTCCCCCTGATGTACAAATACTAATTAGGTTTATCTTTTGGTCTCTGTGTGTCCTCAAGCCTATTGATGGTGATGCTCGTGGTTAGAAATGCCGAAGGTACTCCTCCGACTGTATTTATTCATGGTATGAGCTCCACAGACATCCCCCACCCGCTACCACCACCACCAGAGTCTGTATCCTGGCTGGGCCAGTTCTTGTGGTTTTTATTATGATCTCAGGATCCAAATTGGCAAGAAACCATCAGGGAACTTAGAAGAACAAGATTTACAGATCCCTGGAAGGTACCCAAGGACCACATAGGAGATCAGGAGAAGAGAGAAAAGAAGGGAGTACAAACCTGGAACTCTGTGTTTATTAGGGCTCAAGAATGGGGTCTCTCGGGTTTGTCGGTTTGCTCTTTGTTGGTGAACGTAAAGCCTAAGAGTGGGAATTAGAGTGTGGGAATTAGAGATGTGAGTCAGTTCTTTAGGTAGCTCAGGCTATCTAAAAGGGAAACTTCATGGGTCTGGAAGCCTGGTTCCTTACTGGTGTTTTGCTAGTAGCTTTGCCATATACCAAGCAATATATTTATTAAAATTTGATGCCTTTGAAATGGATGCCTTGGCAATTGAAAAACCTAAGTTCAGGCACTTTTATTAGTCAAAAAGCTTAACTTTGGACCACTTATGCTGCAGCCCGCTTTCTGCACTTATTGTGGATGCAATTATGTAAGTTAGTAACTTGGCATAATTTATTGAATATTTAAGTACATCGATTTGAACTTTACATCAACTTTTTATGTACTGTACTCTGACTAATTTAACATAAAATCTATTTTTACCAACATGTTGGAAAGTTTTCTGTCATTTATTTCATGGATAGTTAGAAAAATTTTCACTTCCGTATTTAAGACTAATAAATCCAAACATACCAATAAATCATTGTGAAATTGGAGACGAGAAAGAAATATAGGAATAAAGTAGAAATTATGATTTTTACTTTTCATTTTCATTTTGGAAATTATATTGATATCTCACTCTCTTGACACATGTGACTAGTTAGCCTGAAGTTTTTCACTAAAAACAAACCATGTAAATAAATAACCAAAATAAAAAAAAACTTATGCACCCCTATATTTGTATAGACATCCATCTTTTATTGTAACATTAATCTTACAGAATTAGCTTGTTACAAGTTTGTTGGCCTTCATGACCCAAGATCCCTTTCTCTGTGGCTGGTGATAGGACTTCAGATAATGCTGAGAAAGTTATTTCTTTGAGTTACCAACATTTTTATTTGGTCATAAAATTTCCTTCCTTTAACATCTAGGTAGGAGTCACTGCTGATGAGGCACAGGTTGGATAGATTCTTTGGGGAAAGGGAACTGTTGAAATGAGAGTCAGAAGGAGAAACAACCTGTTTCACAATTTCAAATGGGATCAATCATCCTAATTACTTAGTGCTTAGATTATTAAAAAATAAAATATTAGTAAGTAATCAGGTGGTTTCAACTTAATGATACATGTTACTTATTTGTGTATGATAGGACTGTAAGAGATTTTGAGAGAAGAAAATGTGAGATTTTTAAACGGAAATTCAGGTGAAACATTAATCTAGGTCAGGGGTCAGCAAGCTTTTTCTGTGAAGGGCCAAGTAGTAAACACTAGGCTTCTTAGGCCACATGATCTCTGATTGTAGCATGTAAGTGTCTGTAAATAATAAGTAAATGAGTAGGCCTAGTTGTATTCCAATAAGTTCTTTCCTTCTTTCCTTCCTCTCCCTCTCTCTCCTGTTCTTTGTCTTCCTCTTCCCTCCAACCCTCTTTTCTTTCCTTCCTTTCTTCCTTCCCCTCCTTTTTCTTCCCTCCCTCCCTCCTTTCCTTCCTTCCTTCCTTCCTTCCTTCCTTCCTTCCTCCCTCCCTTCCTTCCTCCCTCCCTCCCTCCCTCCCTCCCTCCCTCCCTCCCTCCCTCCCTCCCTCCCTCCCCCAAAGATATTTTGACTATTATTTTTAGTGTGGAAGGGGTGGGGAGGAGGAGGAGGAGGAGGAGAGAGAAAGAGAGAAACATCAATGTGAGAGAGACACATCCATTGGTTGTCTCCCATAACTCAGGTACATTCCTTTGATGGGGAATTGAACCAATGACCCTTTGGTGCGAGGGCCGGTTCTCTAGCCATTTAGTCATAACAGCCAGAGCAGTAAGTCTTTCTTTCTATAAACAGGCAATGAGCTAGAGTATAGTTTGCCATCCCCTAATCCAGATTAAGGGAATTTCTCAGAGACTTAGTGGTTTTGAATGCAGAAACTGAAGGATTAAAAAATAAATTTTGCCCTAACTTGTTTGGGTCAGTGGCTAGAGCTTCGGCCTATGACTGAAGGATCCAAGGTTTGATTCCAGTCAGGGGCATGTACCTTGGCTGTGGGCACATCTCCAGTAGGCAGCTGATCAATGTTTCTAACTTTCTATCCCTCTCCCTTTTTCTCTGTAAAAAATTCATAAAATATAAATATTTTTAGATAAATCTTCAATTATGAGATTTTTTTTTCTTTATTTTTAATAGGTGAACATTATACCAGTGATTGCCAAAGCAGATGCAATTTCTAAAACTGAATTACAGAAGTTTAAGATCAAGCTTATGAGTGAATTGGTCAGCAATGGTGTCCAGATATACCAATTCCCTACAGATGATGAAACTGTTGCTAAAATCAATGCTTCAATGAATGTGAGCTCTTAATTGAATATTACAACTGTTTTATATGTGAAAAAAAGTAACTTATAGATAACATTGCTACTAACATATTTCCACTTAGGTTTACCAAAAAGACTCTAAAGGTGAATTTTCAAAAAGTCCAGTGTAGGAAAATGTTTTGTTTTCTGGAGTTGAAAAAAGTATAATGAGCCTATATTTTTTTAGCATGTTTTCTTTCTTCCACATTTTCATGTAAATCAAATGATACATTGTGAGATTGGATACTCCTTTTGTGGAACAATACTTAAAGATGCTTTAATTGCCTTAAAGATACCTTTCAACTCTGTCTTTAAAAACACCTTCCTTTGGATACTTCAGAATCTTAAAATCTTTAAGGGGATCTGTCTGATCTGGTATTTAAGCTCATTCTCTCTTGTAGTGTCACAAATACATAATAACATTCATATAACCTTTAGTTTACTATAATTGAAGACAGTTATTTATATTACTTTCTTCAGGCTTCCAAATCTTTAAAATATTGGCTTATATTTTGAAGAATCATGGGTTTTGGAGTTGGACAGATTTAGCCATATATTCTTGTGGAAGTTATTAACCTCCCCTTTCCTAGATTATTATCTTAAAGTGGGATTAATAATACCTATCTTAAGGGTTGTTGAGAGGATACAACTTTTATGCACTGCCAACATCTTGACATTCAATAACTGTTCATTCCATTTCTCTTTTTTCCCTTTTCTGGCTTTTCATACTCCCATTTATTTTACTCTACTTAAAACCAAACATATAAAAACCTGATTAATTTAAATGACATATAAATGTAAGTGATCTTAATTCTTATGAGTCATATTGTCTCTACATCTAATTTTATTTCTGTGTCCATCTGGAATAATTTTTCAGAAAGACACAATTAAGAGACTAATGTCAATGATTAAATATTAAATATAATACTTAATATTTTTTACATCTGTCTTTTCCCCTATATTAATCCTTAACTTTAGACAGACCAGTCTGCTCACTGACTCTAAATCTACCTTTTGTATGTTTGCTCAACATTTTCTCCTTACCACCCTGGCCAGTGTAGCTGAGTTGATTAGGCATCATCCCGTGCACCAGGAGGTTGCCAGTTTAATTCCTGGTCAAGGGCACATGCCCGGATTGCAGGCTCAAAACCCAGTAGGGAGGCTTGCAGGAGGCAGCCCATAGATTTTGCACTCTCACATGGATGTTTGTTTTTTTTCTGTCTCTCACCCTTTTCCTTTCTTTCTCTCTAAAAAGCAGTAAACTATTCTTCAAATAAGTTTGTTTTTCTCCTTACTTAAGCTAGTTTTCCAGTCTGATCGATTTATCTTTAGTTTGGGTTGTATCTTCTTGCTCATAGTAATCTCTCATTTCTCTAATATTCAGAAACATTTTCTGTATTTAGCATTAATTTGGGATGTAAATATTTTATATTAATAGTATATATCTAGGCGCACACTAAATATATATATAGTCAAGTTTTAAAATCTGAAGCATAATATAATAGATTATTTGATTTTAATAAATTTGCTAATTTTATGTTATTTTTATAAAACTGTTTTAGTATTTATCATACTGGTTTGAGATGTAATTGATATTGTGGCTTCTTTCCAGGGACATTTGCCATTTGCTGTTGTAGGAAGTATGGATGAGGTAAAAGTTGGAAATAAGCTGGTCAAAGCTCGCCAGTACCCTTGGGGTATTGTACAAGGTAAATGAGATAAACGAGGATGAGAAATATTTATGTCACCCAATAGTCTCAAAGTTGCACTTAATGCATTCTTTAGTGATGTTTTTTTTGTTTTGTTTTGTTTTTTAACATTTTTATTGATTTCAGAGAGGAAGGGAGAGTGAGAGATAGATAGAAACATCAATGATGAGAGAGAATCATTCATTAGCTGCCTCCTGCATTCACCACACTGGGGATCGAGCCCACAGCCTCGGCATGTGCCCTAACCGGGAATCAAACTCTTTCTGGTTCATGGATCAACACTTAAACACTGAGCCATGTGGGCTGGATACAGAGATACTTATTTTTTGTTGTGACTCATTATTAGCCAGGTCTGTAGAGGCCAGGCAGAGCATCCCCATTACCTGCTCAGATGCACCAAGACATGCAGAAGGTGGGACACACTGGTCAGGCACTTTGAAAAAAAATTTGAATGTAAATAACAGTGTGTAAACATGATACATAAACTAATTACCAGGTAATTCTAGGTCATAATAAGCTATCTTACAAATTTACATATTTTTTACTACAAAGTATTGCCAACTATTTCCAAAATAAACCAGTCAGCCAACTAAAAATATGTTAGGATTTATTTAACATTATAATGAGTAAGTAATTAGAACTATTTGGTTCATTTACTTGTAATGTTAATTGCTAGAACTGATTTCCCAATATTTTTTATTAAACTGACAGATTTTATAATGAATTTAAATATTGAAAATTAAACATTTTTAATGCATAAAAATATTGAAAAACAATTATACTTAAACAGTAACATACTTATTTGTGGTTTTCTGGTCACTATAAACGTAGGGGGAACATTTCAGTTTATTAACTGTCTAACTCAAGATTGTAAATGTGGCATTTGTATCAAAATAATTTGATAGTATGCAGAGATGGGATTCTTGAGTATACAGAATTTACTAATTTGAAGTGAAATAATGTTACTTCTTTTTAAAAATATTTTTTAATTGATTTCGGAGAAGAAGGGAGAGGGAGAGAGATATAGAAACATCAAGGATGAAGAAAGAATCATTGATTGGCTGCCTCATGCATGCCCCTTACTGAGGATCGAGCCTACAACCCAGGCATGTGCCCTTGACCAGAATCGAACCCAGGACCCTTCAGGACACAGGCTGACACTCTATCCACTGAGCCAAACCAGCTAGTGCTGATGTTACATTATTTTTTAAGTACTATGTGAAGTATCCTTAAGATGTTTTGTAAACTGTTAGCACTATATTAGTGAAATAACTGAAGCACGTGAAAACAAAATATAGGACATTTCTTTCCTATTTTCTGTTTATCCATTGGCTACTAACTTTAAAGCAAATCTTCTGGCCATCAGATTAATGTTGCCTATAATTCAGTGTCTTATGCAAGAGTTTCTCCCTTGGTTATTTATACAGATATCAGACTTATCATTTCCCTGTTTGTTATTTCAGATACTTTCATTTATTCATTCATCAAATACTAATTATGTGTCAGTAATTAAAAATTGGTGTTCCTGTTTCTTGTTTTTCTGGCTAGTGGAAAATGAAAACCACTGTGACTTTGTAAAGCTTCGGGAAATGCTCATTTGTACAAACATGGAGGATCTGCGAGAACAGACCCATACAAGGCACTATGAACTGTACAGACGTTGCAAACTGGAGGAAATGGGCTTTTCTGATGTGGGCCCAGAGAATAAGCCTCTCAGGTAAGTGGGGATTATACTTTTTTATTTACCCAGAAGGATGGAAAAAGTCTTTTTCAGAAATCTCCCAATATGAAGTAGAACCATTTGATAGTGATTAATTATTGTGCTTTAGGTCACTTAAAGCCTTCTTGTTTTTAAGGGTTTCTAAGTTCTCACATAAAAGGAAGAACACATGGCAAAAGCTTATTATTTCACTATGTGTTGAAATGAATAACTAAAGAAAAGCTCCTTTAATTTGGTTTTGATTTTTATCTGAAAAAAAATGAAAGCATATTTATTATTATAAAGGAAATTTGAAATGGGAATCATATGAAATAAATTTAAAAACTGTTGGTTTTTATCCTGATGAATGTTTTAGAATGGCTTAAATTTAGGAAAATATAAAGAAAGAATGAAAGTACTTATAGGGAATCAGAAATTAGACTGTGTCTTAAATATTGCAATATACTTATAAGAATTCTAGAACCTGATGACCTTCTTGTGATGAACATTAAATGTAATTTTTTATGCTGCTGCTGTATTCCATTTTTAAAAAAATATCTAAACATCCCATCTAATAAAAGAGTAATATGCAAATTGACCATACCTCTGCTACACCCACAAGCCATGCCCACCAGCCAATCAGAGCGAGTAATACAAATAAACCCAACCAAGATGGCTACAGCCACAGAGAGCAGGAGGGAGGCTTGGGTTTCCCTGGCAACAGGAAGCCAAGCTTTCCACCTGCCCTTGCCAGCCTAAGCCTCCACTAAAGGGTACAAAGTTTCAGTTTTAGAAGGTAAACATTCCAACAGAAATGGCTGCAGCCATGGAGCAAGCAGGAGGCTTAGAAGATACATAAATCCCAGATACCAGGTTCTCTGCTTGGGTTGCCAGAGGGTGTGGCCGGCTTGCAAACCACCTGAGGCCCCTCACCCAGGCCTCCCCACACCCCAAGGGAACCTCCACCCTGATCTGGGACACCCTTCAGGGCAAACCAGCTGGCCCCCACCCATGCACTAGGCCTCTATCCTATCTAATAAGAGAGTAATATGCAGATTGACCATCACTCCAACACACAAGATGGCTGCCCCCATATCGTCAGAGATTCTGCCCCCATGTGGACACAAGATGGCCACCACAAGATGGCCAGCAGGGGAGGGCAGTTGAGAGGGACCAGGCCTGCAGGGAGGGCAGTTGGTGACAATCAAGCCTGCAGGGGAGAGCAGTTAGGGGTGACCCAGGCCTGCAGGGGAGAGGAGTTGGGGAGGACCAGGCCTGCAGGCGAGAGCAGTTGAGGGGTGACCAGGCCTGCAAGGGAGGTCAATTAGGGGTGACCAGGCCTGAAGGGGAGGGCAGTTAGGGACAAACAGGTTGGCAGGGGAGCACTTAGGCATCAATCAGGCTGGCATAGGAGTGGTTAGGGGGTGATCAGGCTGGCATGCAGAAGTGGTTAGGAGCAATCAGGAAGGCAGACAGGCAAGCATTTGGGAGCCAGCAGTCCTGGATTGTGAGAGGGATCCCAGATTGGAAAGGGTGCAGACTGGGCTGAGGGACAACCCCCCTCCGTGCATGAATTTTGTGCACCGGGCCTCTAGTGAAACTATAATTGTTAATACACTAAGTCAGAGTTGACAGAGTATTCCAGGAGGAAAGCATGAGATCTTTAAACTATTTTAAACTCTTTATTTTCTCCTTTTGATTATTTGTATTTCATTCATTTTTCTGGCTATTATTAATTGCACCATAGTAAACAAAAGGAAGAGGAGAAATTAAATTGATGCTGCTATTGCAAATGACTTTTGGGAAGATTTAATAAATGACATTAAATTTTTAAATGTTTTTCAATCTATGGATTTAATTAGTGTTTTAGTTCTTAGGAGCATTTTATGTACTTAATACCTTCCTCACCTATTCAGGAATGCTATATTTCCAGTTCTGAGCCAGTTTTGGTAAAATAATTATGTTCTCTATTGAAGACAAGTCACCTGGAGTTGATTCCTCTAATGTTTGCCAAAGAAGGCTTCATCTTTTATTTCTTGCAAGTTTCAGGGTCAATTCAGAGGTCTCTGTGTGCAATAGTGAGACACAAATCCTGAGTGAGAGCAAGTAGGACAGCCTTGAAAGACTCCAAGAATCGGTATTCAGGTTGCCTGGTGGATTGGTCATCAGTCACCTGTGGATGCCTAAGGGATACAGATTCAGAATTTCTAGGGATGGAGCCCAAGAATCTGCATTTAAAGTAATATTCTAAGTTCAGTCATTTAGCAGATACTTAACTGTATGCTGTCTGCCCAGCATGATGCTAGTCACCGGGCATGTAAGCACTGTGGGATTAAACTGAGACCCTGCCCATGTAGAGCTTCTTAGGTAGGGAGGAAGATACTCAGGTCCTGTGTGGAAAAGAGAATGTGGGATGTGCTCAGAAGTGAACATGAGGAAACCAAATTAGGGGTGCACTGTAGTAGTCCAGGCATGAGAAGTAGAGGCTTGGATTAGGTGAGTGGAGTAGAGGTTGTCAGAAGCATACTGAGTATATGTGATTTGAAGGGAAAGTTAATAGGACTCACTGATTGTTGGACAAAGGACTTAAAGGAAGGAGAAGAATTGAGGATGACTCCAGTCACAAATTGTAACCTAAGAAACTGGATTCATGGTGGTGATGTTCATTGATATGAGCAAGATTGGGAAAGGGCTAGATTTGGGGTGTTGTGTGTAGTAATTGAGAGATTTGAGACATATTAAATTTAAGTTGCTTATTAAATATTTATGTGAAGAGTTTGATTAGGAACTTGGGGATAAATTACTTTGGGATTCAACAGTGAATAATACTGTGTAAAATTAAAAGTATTTTTAAAGTGTCTACTATTTACAAGGCTGTGGACTAAGTGCTGGAGATATACTGATGATGATCACATGGTTCTGACAGTCTTGTAGTTCATGTTCTTGTTGGGGTAGATAAAATCAACTAATTGCACAACAAATCCCAGTTGTGGAATGTGCACTAAGTGACTGACAGTATATATTGAGGGGAGGGTGTCCTGGTTTAATTCAGAAATTTAGGGAAGACTTCCTTGAGGCAATTACTATTTTGAGCTACAATAACATGGGGAAAACAGAGCAAGACATGTAAAGATGTGAAGACAGCAAATGGCCTCGGAAAGGCGACAATGGGGATGGCATAAGATTGAGAGGACAGACAAGCAGGAGTAAGACCATGGAGACTCTGGGGAGGATTTTGATCGTTGTCCTAAGGGGACATAAACCGAGTTTTGTACCTGTTGACTTTTATTTCTTTTTCTATTTATTTTTATTGATTTCAAAGAGGAAAGGAGAGGAAGAGAGAGATGGAAATATCATTGATAAGAGAGAATCATTAATCAGCTGCCTCTTGCACATTCCCTACTGGGGATCAAGCCCCCAACCCGGGCATGTGCCCTTGACCAGAATCAAACCCAGGACCTTTCAGTCTGCAGGCCAACACTCTATCCACTGAGCCAAACCGGCTAGGTGGATGTCAAATGGCACTTTAGATATTTATTTGGAGCTCAGAGGAGAGGGCTGGATCAAAGAAATTAGCTTAAGATGGTTAATTGAATATATGAGTATGGATGAGATTACTTGGAAAGAGAAATACATCTGGAAAGAAAGTTGCCTTGGAAACAGCCTTGAGTTTCTCTAATATTTGTCAGCTGGAGAGGCAGAAGAGATTGAGAAGCCTTGGGTAGAGGAAGAAGGGAAACTAGCAAGTGAAGAGAGTCTCAAGGAAAAAAAAAAGAGGTCAGCTATGTTGGAGTTGAGGATCAGGCTTTTGCTGTGGAAGAACAGCAGTGCAGTACAATCTAGTTGCTTCCTTTCCAGTTCTTTGAAAATAATGGAGATCACTCCATCCAAAACAAAAAGAGCAATAGTTGGAAGACTATATAGGCCAAGACCTATAGATTCAAAGGGAATGTTTAGAACAGTGGTTCCCAACATGGGGCACATGCCCCACAGGGGGACAATTTGAGTTTTAAGAGGGCAATTTGAGAATGTGTTATTAACAGTGAATTTTTTGAATTTCTTATAGTTCTACGGGCCTCATATACAGTATGTAAATATATATATTGTGACATATTTATGCATTTCAGTTCTCTATTATATGTTTTGAAATTTTATTTGCTATTTTTTCATATATCTTCATTAAAAATTTTTTTTAGTGATTTCTTCCTCCGAAACTGTCTCTTTGTTCTTTTATTTTTCTCTGTCATGGATGCCATGTTCTTTAGAAATTTGTTTAGACAAGTTAATGGCCTTTTAGGCTTTCTCCATCTGAATAGGAGTTCACTTTTTGAATAAGAATTATATGTTGGCGTTGGAGGGGGAGGCCAGGATTTTAGAAAAGCTTAGGTGGGGAATGGCCAATAAAAGGTTGGGAACCACTGATTTAGAACCAATAAGAACCAGTTTTATTCTAGTGCTGGGAGTGAAATGAATGAACTGAAACCATTTCCAGTCCTTTTATTCTCTGCTCAACAATCGATACTACAGGGATGGGCTATGAAGTGCTCAGTAGGCCCAGTTTGACATGCACGCATGTTTTGGCTTAGGTTGGGATGAACCTGATTAATTGTCCTGCCAGACTATATCCCATGATGGAGAGGTAGCACTCCAAAAGGGAATCAGAGTAATGATACCAAAAGGAGATAGGCAGCCCAGCTAGTGCGGCTTAGTGGTTGATCATGGACCCATAAACCAGGAGGTCACAGTTCAATTCCTCATTAGGGCACATGTTCATGTTGAGGTCTTCATCACCAGTAAGGGGTGTGCAGGTGGCAGTTGATCAATGTTTCTCTCTCATCAATGATGTTTCTGTCTCGCCCTCTCTCTTCCTCTCTGAAATCAATAAAAATATTTAAAAAGGAGATAGGCAGGTGGTGGGCAGTCAGAGTCAATGACTGCTCAGACCATTTCTTGAGCATTTGTCCGTTTGGGATATATCTGCTTATTTACTAGATGAAGAATGGAGAAATGGGAAAGGGGGTTTCTTCAAAGGCCCAGTTACATAGATTGGATACAGAGCAATGAGTGTAGGTTGCTTGCATGAGGACAAGCAAGAAAAATAGAGAACTAGATATCAGTGTAAGGGAGGCTCTGCCCTTTTCATGCCTACTGTCCTTAAGACAGAAGGCATCTCCTACTGTAGTTCTCAAGTCAGGGGCAGCAGAATGTCTCTTCTCACCTGTGGATAAATTATTTGATATAGCTCCCATAGTTCATTATGGCCTGATATCTCAGGAATGTATTACTGAATACATTCTATTTTCTGGGGAAATTTTCCCATTTAATGGCGAACAGCAGTGGTGGCAGGGGGTGGGGCCGCTGCCTGGTAGGTAAAAGCAGTTAGGGGCAATCAGGCAGGCAGTCAGGCAAGTGGTTAGGAGGCAGCATTCCTAGATTATAAGAGGGATGTCTGATGGCCAGATTAGGGCCTAAACTGGCAGTCGGACATCTCCCAAGGAGTCCCAGATTAGAGAGGGTGCAGGCTGGACTGAGGGACACCTTCCCAGTTCAAGAATTTTATGCACCAGGTGTCTAGTATGCTGATGATATGCTAAGGCTGCTCAACCACTTGCTATGACGTGCACTGACCACTAGGGGGTAGACAGTCAACTGGTCAACCAGTCACTATGATAGGCAATTACTATGGAGGGGGCAGACGCTCTGACCAGTAGGTTATCTTGCTGTTGGGGTCCGGCCAATCGGGACTGAACGAGATGGGCTGGACACACCCTGGAGCCCTCCTGCAGTCCTTTCTAGGCCCTGATCTTGAACCAGTGGGTCCCTGAGCCTGGGCTGTGCCCTCTTGCAGTCCGGGATCCCTCAGGGGATATCAGAGAGCTGGTTTTGGCCCAATCCCCCAGGCCACCACCTCAGGGGGCGCCAGAAGCATGGCTGGCAAGCATTATTGTGGGGGTGGCTCGAGCCTCTACTGACTGGGACTGATTGGGTGTGAGCCTACAGCAGGCACAGTGGGGCCAGAATGAGTGGGTGCAGCAGGTAGGAGCTGCAGGCGGCATTGGACTGCAGGCTTTGGCCTGATCCCCACAGGACACCCCGAAGGACCTCACCTGTGTACAAATTTGTGCACTGGGTCTCTAGTATGTATATATAAGTTTAAAAATTAGTTACATGAATCTTTTAGGATGGCCTTTCTTTCTGTTTACTAGCCCTCTTCATGAATACTCCTTTAGTTTGTTTTTCATTTACATTTATTGAGTCTTTCTGCCAGATCATAGTTAGTGATCTAATCTGTCTGCACTGATTATCTGTTTATTATGAAGTTCAAGTAATTGGCACTATATTCTTAGCATCTTAATTAATAGATCTTCAATTATTTAAGCTGTATGAAACAACCTATATAATAAAGAGGTAATATTGCAAATTGACCATCACTTCAACACACAAGATGGCTACCCCCATCTGGTCAAGATGGTCACCACAAGATAGCCAACATGTAGTCAAAGATGGCCGCCAACAAGATAGCAGTTGGGCCGAAACCAGTTTGGCTCAGTGGTGGAGCGTTGGTCTGCGGACTGAGGGGTCCCAGGTTCAATTCTGGTCAAGGGCATGTACATTGGTTGCGGGCGCATCCCCAATGGGGGTGTACAGGAGGCAGCTGGTCGACGTTTCTCTCTCAGCTCTCTATCCCTCTCTCCTCCTCTCTGTAAAAAAATCAATAAAATATATAAAATAAAAAATAAAAAATAAAAAATAAAAAAAGATAGCAGTTGGGGGGTGGGGGGGACCAGGCCAGCAAGGGAGGGCAGTTGGGGGCGACCAGGCCTGCGGAGGAGGGCAGTGGGATGGGGCAGGCCTGCAGGGGAGGACAGTTGGGGGCAGCCAGGCCCTCAGAGGAGAGCAGTTAGGGGCAACCAGGCCTGCAGGGGAGGTCAGTTAGGGTGACTAGGCCAGCAGGGAGGGCAGTTAGGGATGACCAGGCCTGCAGAGGAGGGCAGTTGGGATGGACCAGTCCTGTAGGGGAGAGCAGTTTGGGGCAACCAGGTCAGCAGTGAAGGGCAGTTAGGAGTGATGACCAAGCCTGCAGGGAAGGGCAATCAGGGGCAACCAGTTCGGCAGGGGAGGGCAGTTAGGGATGACCAGGTTGGCAGGGAAGGGCAGTAAGGGCAATTGGGATGGCAGAGGAGCAGTTAGGTGTTGATCAGGGAAATGGTTAAGGGGTGATCAGGCTCACAGGCAGAAGCAGTTAGGGACAATAAGGCAGGCAGGCAGGTGAGTGGTTGGCAGCCAGCAGTCCTGGATTGTGAGGGGGATCCCAGATTGGAAGGGTACAGGTTGAGCTGAGGGACACCCTCCCCCCTCTCCACCCCACCCCATCCCCCGTGCATGAATTTCATGCACCAGTCCTCTAGTGCTTTTATAAACCTATTTAAATCCCCAAGTTATTTTAGATGGACATAACCAGTCTTGCTCCTACAGTTAATCACCTTTAACATATGCATACAAATCACTGTCCTTGAAGTGTGTGAGGCCTAAAGTTTGAGTGGAAGGTTTACTAGTATTTTTGACTTGCCTAAGTGTTTGACATAATCTTTTGTGCCATACAGTTTTGTCTCTTTTAAAGTGTCAATAAGTAAATAGTGAACTTGTAAGTATTTAGTCAACAATAGAAATGGAAAAAGCCCATCAGGTTTATGAGGACCAGGACCGACATGGAGCACAGTGCAGGGACTGCAATGGTTTTCTTGGTGAACATGAGCATCTGAGAATTTTCCTGTTTGGTTTTCAACTTTGCTTTAAATCATTGATATTTGCAACTGCAGTAATATGTTACATTAAACATTCATGACTGTAAGCTACTACTAGAAAAAATAGTATAGCAAGAAACTTTTTTATTTTTGTTTGATAGTAAACAATGGTTGCATTAGTTTTATAACACTAACTTTATAAACCATTTTCTTTAAGCCCTAAAGGGTTCTTTGCCGCCTTTTGAAAGACTTCTGTATTGCAGTTAGCTTTATAATATACATTGTCCACGTGGGAAAGCTGTGGTAAGGTGGACAGGTAGAGCACCCATCTCTGTTACCTTTTGCTGAGACTTCAGCGCAGTCAGTCATGGCGGTTAGGATGGCTTTCAAGCAGGTTGGCTCTGGTTTGTATGCCAACTGTGTTACTCTGAGCAGATTTTTGTGTGAGCTTTAGTTTTCTTTACTGTAAAGCAGAGTATTAATGCTTGTTCTTACCGGTTGCCCTTAGTTGCCACAGAATTACTGAAAGGAAACCAAGAAAGTACCTTGCTGCTAACAGCTATTAAACAGATGTTAGGTCTTTATGCTGGGTAGATTTCTTTTCCTCTTAAGCAACTCAAGTACTTATATAAGTAGATTAAGAAGAATTTTTTAAAACTTACATTTGATATGAATTCAAGACATTATTTAAACCAAGTTTGTCATTAAAGGCTACCAGCCCAGCCGAAACCGGTTTGACTCAGTGGATAGAGCCTCGGCCTGCGGACTGAAAGGTCCCAGGTTCGATTCCGGTCAAGGGCATGTACCTCGGTTGCGGGCACATACCCAGTGGGGGGTGTACAGGAGGCAGCTGATCGATGTTTCTCTCTCATCAATGTTTCTAACTTTCTATCCCTCTCACTTCCTCTCTGTAAAAAAGCAATAAAATATATTTTTAAAAAAGCACCTATCCTTTATATATAAAAATATTAATAATAAAAAAATAAAGGCGCCGAAACCGGTTTGGCTCAATGGATAGAGCGTCGGTCTGCAGACTGAAAGGTCCCAGGTTTGATTCCGGTCAAGGGCATGTACATTGGCTGTGGGCACATCCCTAGCAGGGGGTGTACAGGAGGCAGCTGGTTGATGTTTCTCTCATCGACGTTTCTAGCTCTCTATCCTTCTTCCTTCCTCTCTGTGGAAAATCAATAAAATATATATAAAAAATAAAAACAATAAAACTTTCTTTTTAAATAAATAAATAAATAAAGGCTACCAGCCCAGTGTAGGACCAGCAAAATGTGGTGAGGTTTCTGAAAATGGTGAAAGTAACCTGATAGATTTAGAGGCTTCTTTAAAATATGACCAGAACAAACAGAAAAACAAGAAAACTGTTAAAAACTAAAATGCCTCTTTGAATTTGAAGCACTTATATGGTTATTTAGAGCATTTTGTACATTTATAAGCTTTACTTTGTAATTTTTATTGGGGTAAAATTTGTTAATAAAATTATGTAGGTTTCAAATGTACAGTTCTATACATCATCTGTCCATTGTATTGTGTGTTTTTTACCCAAAGTCAGGGCTCTTTCCGCTACTATTTATCCTCCCTCCCTTTACCCTCTCCCACCTCTTCACATTTCCCTTTCCCTGGGCCTTCACCATAGTGTTGCCTGGGCCTTCACCATAGTGTTGTCTATGTTTGTTGTTTTTGCTTAATCCCTTCACTTTTTTTACCCAGCCTCTTCTCCCCCTCCCATCTGACAGCTGTCAGTCTCTTCTCCATATCTATGACTCTAGTTCTATTTTGTTAGTTTATTTTGTTCTTTGGATTCTACATATGAGTAAAATCACATGATATTTGTCATTCTCTTACTGGCTTATTTCACCGAGCATGGTGCTCTCCAGGTCTATCCATGCTCTCAGACAGTGTTCAAGATCTGGTCCTCCTTGGAATGCCTGTTATGCACACCGCACATTCACTGGCAACCTTAGTAACTACTTTGCAACATTTCTTATTTTTCCTTAAACTTATAGAATTCTATACTTAAAATATTTACTTATCTAGGTATAATATTTTAAATTGGAAAAATTATTTCCTTTTTTTTTTTTCTTTAACCATAATGGTGGAGCATCCTCTAGATGTACAATGATTTTCTCTCCCTCACTTTCTAAAATCAATTTGTAAAAGTTAAAAAAAAAACAAAAAAACAAGAAATCAGTTGTATAGTGTTATACTGAATAGGACCAAAAACATGCTTGGTCCTTCTGGAAGTACTGACTTGGGTTCTTTTCCTAAAATTTCTTAATTTATCACATTTCCTCCTATTTCTTTTTAGAGAGAGTGGAAAGGAAGGTGAGAGAAGAGAGAAAGAGAGAGAAACAACAATAGTCCACCTCCACAAGAGCCCCAACTAGGGCCAGGATCTAACTTGCAACCCAGGTTTGTGCCTTTGACTGAGAATCCAACCAGAGACCTTCTGTGCACAGGCCAACGCTCCAACCACTGAGCAACCCTAACCCTAACCCAAGGCAATTTATCACTTTTTTTTTTTTTTTTTGACAGTCCTTGCTCTGCTCTGTTAAATTTGGCTCTACATCCTGACAATTTCTATCATTAAATGAACATATACGAACACAATAAAATGGCTGGGACCTAAGGGGGTTTGTTTGGAAGAAATGAATCTGGAAAGGTGGAATTAGGTCACATTGTGAAGTTCCTTAAGTGTTCTCTGAAGGAGGTGGGGCTTTATTCTGTAGATAACTCTAATGCAGAGGAAAGGGTAGTGAGCTCTGTGATTTTGATGAAAAAATTCTTAGGAGTGGCTAGAAGAACAAGGTTCAAGAAAGGAGAACTAAAAGCTCAGAGATCAATTAGGATATTAGTGCAGTAGTGAAGACAGAAAATCACAGAGATCAAGTTGGCCTGTAACAGCATAGCTGTAGAAATCAAAAGAAGACTGCTTTTAAATGATGTTCCAGGGTCACAGGCCTTGATGATCAGATATGGAGATAAGAGCAAGGGAAGAATCAGAGATGACGTCAGGACTTGGAGGTTTCCAGACATAGTAATGCCAATTAACAAAGATTGAAAGGGATTCCTTTGAGGAAAAATATTAGTACTTACTGTGAAGGATTTGATAAAGCAGTTTTCAAATCTAGTGCTCTCTATTAGCTGTAGCATTGTGGCTTTGTATGTTTCCTGCTATGGGAAATCTCATGTTTTGGGTTACTGTATGTGGGAGGATATTCGTACTTGTTATAGTTATAAGACTTCTGAGATATTTGAATTTTTGCAAGTTTGTTAACACATTTTTAACATGAGAGTACTATAAAAACTTTTTAGTCTTCAAGAGACCTATGAAGCCAAAAGACACCAAATTTATGGGGAACGTCAGAGGAAGGAAGAAGAAATGAAGCAGATGTTTGTGCAGCGGGTGAAGGAGAAAGAAGCCATACTAAAAGAAGCTGAAAGAGAGGCAAGTACACTAGTTTGTTGGGATTTACATTTTTTTAGGTGTCCTATTAATTTGAGGGATTTATCTCAAGAATTTCTTTGAGATGCATTTGGAGACTTGTTATTCTTTAAAAACTAGCTATTTTAACACCTACATAGTCTTTTAAAAAATCATAGTCTGAAATCAAATAATTTTGGCCATTATGAGAAAATGGTCATCCTTTAGAAGTGGCTTACCAAGGACTTGTAATACACCAGTTTACTAAGAAGTGTTTTAAGTGTCTTAACCAGGAGCCAGAAATGGTGTAGCTCTGGCCTGCTAAAGTCTTTTTTAAGAGCTTGGATGACTTTTGGTCTAAATGACCTTTGGCACAGCTAAAATCGGTGGTGAATTCCTTTAGTTTTGTTTGCTTCTCATTCTTCAAGCAACAATTTTAATTTTATTTGTTAAGCTATTTACTATAGATCTATAGACCTAATTGCAATGGCTACTTTTAAGTAAATGGCCGCATTTTCAAATGAGACTCAGAAAGGGTGAGCTGCAAAAATAAATTTCTAGGAGAAGACAGAAATGTAAATACAAGTGAACTTGATAACACAAGAGTCCCTGAAGAGTTATTTGTAATTAATTTAACAAATTTATTATGTCAAGTACACTTAACAGTACTTAGTATTTAAATAGTAAATGGTTTTGTAAAATTATAATCTACTAATATATCCTATTTATAATTTGAATTTTGGACTTTTCTTTTGAAAAGTTCAGATAATAGAAAAGTGAATATAGAGTACACCGTGTCCCTCCCACACCTAGATTCAGCAGGGAACATTTTGCCATTTTTATTTTACATGTGTGTATGTGCACGTGTGTGTGTGCAGGTATACGTGTGTATGTACACACATGTGTATTCCCCCCCTCCCCCCGTCATCTGAACACTGATTGAAACATCATGGCACTTTAGGCACACCAGCGTGCATCTCTGAAGCTTACGTAGGTGTATTTTTCTTTATAACCATAGTACCAATTTACACGTAAGAATATTAATAGGAATGCCATAATCTTTCCTAATCTCTAATCCATATTCAGATTTCCCCAGTTGTCTCAAGATTGTCTATTATTATTTCTTTTTATTTGGTGATTTTTGTTTTTGTTTTAAACCAGAATTAAATCACAGGTCTCAATGCATTTGGGTGTTCTATTTCTTTTTACAAAGTCTCTACTTTGTAGCTATTTTAAAATACAAATATTGAGGAGGAAGGAGTTGTAATGAATAGGAAATAAGGATGTTGGTTTTCCTTTTAATTAGTGGATTCATCTTTAAGATAGTAGTAGAGTAAAATTCTTTCAAGAGTTTCTCATATATCATGATTCATAGTTTCTCCAGTGAGGAGAGAAGTTGTAAAAGTGGTTTATAGATAAGTTTTAATTTTTAAAATCCCACATAAGAATATTTTGCTTAAATGTTTAGTATCTAAAAGGATATTAAAAATTCAGGTGACCAAATGATTGAGAGAAAAAGAGGAATTCTGTTTGTTAGATGCTTTGTAAAGTTTTATTTTTATGATTCAAGTGCTTAAGAGTATATATTAAAAAAACAAAGTTAATTTGAAACTAAGGCACCATGGAGTTGTCACAGGAGTTCTAAACTTTTAGTTACATAGTTTTAGAGACAGATTACTGGCCTGTTTTTTAGTATTACAAGTTGCTTCATTACCACTTTTCATGCTGTTAAGCCACTGTTGTTGATACTTGATAGAGTACGGTCAGTCTGCTGAAGAAGGGCATTTAATCAATCATCATCACTCCTTGAGACTAGAATCATCTATTCCAGAGCTGAGGAAGACAGAATACGTTATTGCCTTAATTACAATGGTTTTAGAGGGAAAGGAGGCTTATTAATAATTACACTGGGGCAATAGGTAGGTGTAAACCAAGTCTCTTCAGGGTAAACTGGGGTATGTGATCCCAATACTTGGCTGCTAACCTTTTAGTTATGTCAAAGTTATGTCACTAAGATACTGGCAGTCAATAATAAAAAGATAATTTTGGTAACCCAAAACATTACTTAACCCCATATTAGGAGACCTTGTTGTTTAAAATATCCTTGCCAATGATGTTATAAAATAATTACCTCTTAATTTATCTTTTGTATAAAACTGGATTTTATTATATAGCTTATTGAAAATGTTGTGAACATGAAATTAGACAACGGGAGTGGGGAGATGTACAAAACAAATGTTATCTCAAGATACTGTCTGAATGTTATCTTTCTTACATCTTTATTACATCATTCTGAATGTACTGATGAGGCATATTATGTATAATATGCAGATTTCATATTCCTTTTCCCCCACAAGAAAAAGTACAGTTTTTATTTTTCCCTCAAAGCACATAACCATCATTATATCATTACTACTTTCCCATTTTATATATAATTCTACTCTGTTAATACTTCATTTAATTTAGGCCTTATTTGCAAAAGTCTCCTATATGATTTCCAGTAAAATATAGCTGCATTGTAATCCTGAACATGAGAGTGTAGGAAGAAGACTTATAATACAGGGCAGGAAAGAGGGCTTCACCATAGGTGCAGCCAGGAGCTGAGGCCCAAGGTGACTTCTCAGTGAGCACAGGCAGCTCGCCTTGCAGTCGTGGCAAAAAGGCCACTGGGAGGCACAAAACTCACAGTAAGGATAATCTAGTTAAATCAAAGAGGAATGCTGTCTTTAGCATTTGTTTCTGAGAATTTATAACTTTAAAAGGACCATTGAACATCAGAATGTATGACATTCTTAGAAATAATATTGACAAAAGATATAGCAATGTACCGTATTGGTGATAGTCTTAAGAGCATTGGTTAATAGTTATCAGGAGCACAAAAAGTGTACTGGTTTTTAACTTTTGATTAGTATTTGAAAGTACGTTTGAGTAAATGCCTGCTGCAGTGACTAATGGAACTGTGAGTGAGTGCTTCATGTTCATGGAATAGATTGTTGCTATTAAAGCTGTGAATGCCACATAATATGAATAATGGTCTCATTCACACCTTTCCCACTCCCCCTTTTAAAACATTTTTCTTGTTACAGTTTTCCTGGAATTTTTATCAACCTCATGAATGAAATATGAAGCTCTCTATATGTAAAACTTTTAAGATATTGATGTAGGTTTATTAAGAACCCATTTAAGTAATCAGAATTCTCTGTCTCTGTTCACATAATACACATCTGCCCCTCCAGCCTCAGTTTCTGTTTCAGCCACCATGCCACTCCTCTCCCATATTTACAGGGGACGCACATGTGCTCAGAGAGCTGCAGACTTTACACCACTGGCGGGAGTGACAGCTGGATGAGTTCCGCCCTGTAAACACTTGTGCACTCACACACACACCTTTTTATAGAAGCAGGACCATTTAATAAGCTAGAAAGCAGCAAGCACTGTGCTTCTCTGAAATGGCCCCCTCAGAAAGGATCTGAGGTCAGCAGGCCCCTCTCCTATTTCAGCTTCTCCTGCCTCTGTCTCAGGTCTCTGTCGGGTTTCCTGGCTCAGAACACACTGCTCCATATTTGGGACATTTACTGTTTATTAGGGTGGGGTTTAGCTCTCTCTGGTTTCTACCCCCAGCCTCTGGTTGCTAGTAGAGTATTTCTGTCTCCTCAGCTATTATATACCATCTTTTTGGAAGCCAAGTTTTACTTTTCATTGAATGCTAGGTTACTACCTAAAACTAAAAAGACTAATTTAACATTTGTTTCACCAGGTTAGAAGATTAGAAAAGAAAAGGTATCTTTTTTTTAATCGAGATTTAGAGTGCTATGCTTGTATACACAGCACACAGCAGATTCATGTGGAATCTACTGAAGTGCCCAGATTTGTTTTCAGATTAACACCAACTAACCAGGGAAACCTTGTGTTATAATATTATAAATGTTTTTAAAACTCGTTTTCATGGCTGCATTGAGTTATTCAGAATAAATTTATGGTTTTACTTTATTTCTATTAGACACAGGCTATGTTTTTCCATTATGGAATACAGTCTACAGTATTATTTCTCTGAATTTAGAGTTTCTTGATTTAGTTGCTATCAAACCCTGAATTTAGGGTTTCTTGATTTAGTTGCTATTAAATTTCAAGAAGGTCAATGACTGTGGAAAAATAGAATTGATTTTTAAGGTTCTTAATTTTAATTGGCAATTGACATTTAACTTTCCAAACAGATTTTTCAGTATAACTTTCAACAACTATCTTACTACAAATGATAACTTTATTTTAAAAATAAGGTTTTCTTTTTCCTTTTTTATAACTTGCTTCTGTAATTTGTGTTCCTTTTATTAAGCATGGATTTTAGAAAATCTAATTGAAGAGGCTTTGTGGAGAAACTAGAGCAAGAAAAGGTCGTATTTTAAAAACAGGTTTGTTCCTGAGGCTATGGTTTTTCATTATTTTTGTTCATGCATTTTTTTGTTTTTAAACTTACTTAAAGTTAAAGTTGCTAAGGCAAATTCATAGTTAAATTTTTTCTGAAGAACGAACTTGAGCCACCAGGCAGCTTGTGCAGATGCTGTGTCCGTTAGCCTGAATTAGCAGTGTGCTCTGGGTAGGTGGACAGCCCTGTGCAGCTGCTGGCTTGTGCATATGTTGTGTCCGTTAGCAGGAAGTAGTAGCGTGCTCAAAGCGGGAGGACACCCCTGCCCAGCTGCAGCCATTCTATGTCACTGCTAAGTGCTACACCTTGTTTCCCAGCTGCAAGCCAAATTCGAGCACCTCAAAAGAGTTCACCAAGAAGAGAGAATGAAGCTTGAGGAGAAGAGAAGACTTTTGGAAGAAGAAATAATCTCTTTCTCTAAAAAGAAAGCTACCTCCGAGATATACCAGAACCAGACCTTTATGGGCAGCAACCTGAAGAAGGACAAGGACCGTAAGAAGTAAGCCATCTCCAGCCACCCACCTCTGGTAGCCTTGCCCCTTCCCTCTCCCTCTCATTGCCCTCTTTGATCTTTATTGTGCTTCTGTCTGTTTCCTTTTCCTTGTCTGCCTCCTGTGGTCAGCTTCTTGTTCACTCTTGCTTCCCTAGCATCTACTGCAGCACCTTGCACATGTTAGGTGCTCATTAAATATTTGGCAAAATGAATGAATGAAATAAAAACACATCACAATGTATCAATAAAATACATCAATTACCTGGGGGGGGGAAAGTCGGCTGTTCTTATTTTATAGCCAAGCCCGTGGCTCTAATACACTGCTGACCTACCATTGTAGTTACATTGAATTTCTTATCTAATTGGAAGCTGCGTGCTTTCTTGTGCAATCATAGGTGTAAAATAATATTTGATTTTAAAATACTAATTCTTAGGTTCACTTTATTTTAATTCTACTGATAATGATTTTGTGAGAATTTTTATTTTAATAAGGGAACCAGGCTATCGATGTGATCTCCTGTGCTTTGATGTCAGAGCTTATGAAACCAAAGGTGGACGCAATGATGCAGAGGAAGGTAGAGAGTGTCCCAGTACAATGGGGCGGAATGAGTAGCATTTGGATGATATTCTCAAGGCTTATAGGTTGGGGTATGTGTCACAATCAAAATTACCAAAGTTTTAGAAAATAAGGTTTTATTCCTCTTTTGTACTTTGTATCCTTCGTTTTATTTCTCCCACTTAATATGTCCTTGTCAGTTTGCCTGTTTGTCCTGTTGCAAATTCTCCATTGTGGTCTTTGCCTTTGTTTCTCCAGCTATCTCTGCCCTAGCAGCATCTGTCCTCTTTATGTCCTCACAGAGCAAATCTTCCATTGTTGATTTCAAAACCAGGTCTGATTTCAAACTGAGCATTTTCAGATCACTGTAACTCCATTTGAGAATAGTTAGGAAAACGATGCTAATCCACGGTAGCTTTCTATTTTTGAACCGCGGAGAAGTATATCCACAAGATTTTGGTGTATTTAATTGACCCATGGATTTTATAGCTTTGTGGGGGAAGAAAGAAGAATTCTCATGTATGAACTTTTAACATGTGCTTCATGAGGGCATGGATCTATTTTGTTCATGGCTGTATCCATCCCCAGGGCCCAGCACAGTGCCTGGTCCATAGAAAGTATAATATGATGAATAATAGCTATGTTTATTCAAGCATTGAATTATAATAATATATATATATAATTTATTGTTTTTTATTACAAAGCTATGAGACCTTTTACTTTGTCTTTTTATCATCATCCAATGTTACTAAAATTGGATTCCCCATATTTCATATATGAAAGACAGTTTATACTTACCTCGTGGAAATTATCACCCTGCTCCACTTGAGAATCTTTGGTATGAGCTGTTGATGACAAAATCAGGTCCAAGTCCATAGTTTCAGAATTTGTCCTCAAGAAAATAGAGTTTGATGGTTTTGTTTTTTTTTTTCTTTCTTTCCAAAGTTCCATAACTAGATATCCTGTAGACACTACATATATATTTGTTCTTTCTGAAAAAGCTGTAAAACTAATGATTCTAATAACTTTTATTTCTTAGTTGATTTTATATTGTACCAATCAAAAGATTTTCTCTCTCTCTCTCTTTTCAGCTCCAATTTTATGTAAAACAAAGGTTCCAGATCACAGAAGGCCATCACAAGCAAAAGTTATTAAAAAGTTAGAAATATGCTGTGATTTTCTTGCTCGTTTTATTTGCTGTATCAGTTATTTTGTATCTGGCAAATGGCCACATTTGCTGTCTTTTATGGAAAAATACTTTCAAGTATAAGGCCAATACATAAGCCAGAGTGGGTGATAGAACTTATGTGTCCACTGCTGTTAGAAGTTTTCAGCTGCTTGTTTGTGATGGATCGAGATCATTGCCTCTACTGCCGACTTACTATCACTGCAGAGTGCCAACACAGAGCCGTGCCACCGCCTTTGACAACAGAGCTCGCCCTCATCAGGTGGTCTGATTGCATTTACGTTCTAAGATGAACCTTTTGTTTTGTGCACACTAAAGGTAAAATTTTGAGAATATGTTTTAAAATGCCTTATGTACCTGGAACTCTAACTTTTCAATAGTTTTATAGAACTTTTTAATTTTTGATATAATTATCCAGTTAGTAACATGATCATCGTAAGCTTTTGTATAAAATCTTATATAACACGATGGTCTTATATGCTTCAGTACATCTTCTTGTGGCTGATGTATAATATGAAAAAAAAAAAAGTTTAAAAGTAAAAACACCCACATATATAAACCCTTTTACTAGTGATAAGTACTTTTGAATCTGGGTGTTATCACAGTATTTTTATTAGGATGTATTACATATTTGTTGCTTAAAACTATCTTCCAAGAGAAAAATAAGATTGAATTACCTTACTAAAAATATTTCTAAGAAAATAGCTATGAGCATCTGAATATTAAAGATAAAAACATTTAGATAGTTCATATCAGTGCCTTGTAGTAGTCTCAGAACAATTAACTTTTTATTAACAGTCATATGTATATAATTTTTGTACCTAAATATTCTAAATAAAACTGATATTTACTCTTGACAAATAAAATAGATCTGCGTATTTACTAAAATGTGTTTAAATTACATTAATTTTTCTGTTTACAAACTGTCATCTTAAGAAACATAACAACAAAATCTTTAAGTTAGTCTATGTTGGATTCTGAACAGTGCTTTTTTTTTATGAAGTTGTATAAGTTGCAAATAAAACCTTTCATTTTTTTTTTTTTTACCACAGTTTATCTGGTCAAATAATTTACTTTCCATTTTTATATTTGAAATTCACAAACGTCTCAGCCTTTTTCAACTGTAGTAAAGTAAGGTATAAGAATCATAGAAAAAGCTCTGAACTTCTTCTCAGGATAAGTAATATTCAAGTTCTGGAAGGTAAAAGCAGGCTAGGCGTGACATCCCTGCAGGCAGGTGACCTGTCACACAGAGCCCAGCCAATGCCACAGCACCCAGTGTGAGCAAAGGAACATGTATTCCCAAAGCTCAGGGACGCAGTGTGTGTGCTGGTTATTTGTAGCCGTATCATATCCAACTGTATGAAACAGCTGTCCTAAACTCTAATAAAGTTCCTTTTAAATGCCAGATTGTAGGTTGGCATGTTCAAAGTCATTTGAGTTTCCAGTTAAAAAGTTGTGGAAAGCTGCCTAAGACTCTCACTTAGTAGGGGCCTCATTCAAACCTCGCTGTTAAGAAGACAGTGTGCTCAGCCACCTCACGAATGTTAATGTAGTCGTCCATTCGGGATTCTGTATATAACTTTATTTTAAAAGAGTTACACTACAGCCCTAGCTGGTTTGACTCAGGGAATAGAGCATCAGCCTGCAGACTGAAGGGTCCCAGATCAAGGGCACATGCTCCAGTTATGGGCTTGGTCCTCAATAGGGGTGTGCAGGAGGCAGCTGATCAGTGATTCTCTCTCATCATTAATGTTTCTGTCTCCCTCCCCCTCTCCCTTCCTCTCTGAATTCCATAAATATATATACACTAGAGGCCTGGTGCACGAAATTCCTGAATGGGAGGGGGGAGTTTGTCCCTCAGCCCAACCTGCACCCTCTCCAATCTGGAATCCCTTAAGGTATTTCCAACCGCCCATTTAGGCCCGAACCCACTGGATCGAGCCTAAATGGGCAGTTGGACATCCCTCTCACAATCCAGGACTGCTGGCTCCCAACTGCCCTCCCCAGTAGGCCTGGTCCCCCCCCAACTGCTCTCCCCTGCAGTCCTGGTCCCCTCCAACTGCCCTTCCCTGCTGGCCTGAATCCCCCCCCTCCCCCCCAACACTTTACTCCACTGCAGGCCTGCCTCCCCCAGCTGCCCTCCCTTTCAGGCCTGGTCCCCCCCAACTGTTCTCCCCTGCAGTCCTGGTCCCCTCCAACTGCCCTTCCCTGCTTATATGGTCTCCCCCAACTGCCCTCCTCTGCTGGCCTGGTCACCCCTAACTACCCTCCCTGATGGCCAGATTGCTCACAACTGCCCTCCCTGACAGGCCTGGTTCCTCCCGACTGCCTCCTCTGCTGGCCTGGTCACCCCGAACTTCCCACAACTGCCCTCCCCTACAGGCCATCTTGTGTCCACATGGGGGCAGCCATCTTGAGTTGGTGTGATGGTCAATTAGCATATTACTCTTTTATTATGTAGGTTGTGTATGTGTCTATAGTATATGTTCTAAAAACCCAGTGGCCCTAATGCCCTAACAAACAAAAGACCAGTGCAGGTGGCCAGGCTGTGAGCCATTTCTCGTGCTGGGTTTCTTTATATATATATATATATATATATATATATGAGTTACACTACAAAGGAAAAAAGTTATAAACAATTGCACCGTATTCAAAATCTTATAAAGTGAGTTATTATCTACTGATGCTTAAATTGATTAATTTCCCGGAAACAAAATAAAGCTAGACATGTTTTATTTATATTTTCCCATAAGACGTGTGAAACAGAGTTGCCTCTCACTACCAACCCCTAATCTTTGTACACAACTGCCCTGGATTTTAAAGCTCACAGGCTATGATTTCAGTTTCAAAATAACACAAAAGAGGAGGTGATACAGGCATTATTATTATCTCCATTTTGAAGAGAACTCAATTTAGTCCCTGTGTTCCTCTTGGGCTGGGAGGCTCTCCATGCACTTGTGGAGTAACAGTAGTAACAAGGCAGAGCAGGTCTGCCATTGAGCACTCTCTGAGGGCTCCTGCCTCTACCTCAGCACAGAAAGCATCTGGGAAGTGACTGGGTCCTCAAACATTGGAAGTAGTTTTTCAAATGTAGGAATGGAGAAAGTTAATCCAGGCAGAAGGAATAACATGTTTTTTATAAAAGCTGTGTACTCTGGAAGGTAGCCAGATATGAATAGAGAGTATAGGGGAAATGTGGGGTAGGAGGAAGGTGAGGTTTTAGAGTTAGGTAGGGAACAAATTAGGAAAGACTTTATAAGACCAATCCAGCAGGCAGTAGGAGACATGGAAAGTTAGACCTCACATGGTCAGCTATTGCTCCAGAGCTTGTGGGGAAAATGCATTGGAGGAGAAACTACAGAGAGCAAGTGATTCATGAGAGACTGAAGTCTAGGCCAATAGTTCTTAACACTGAATATACAAGAAAATATTGTACTATTAAGTTGTGTTAAAAAAATAATATCGCAGAAAGGAACATATAATAATGGAAGTGGTCATTACATGGATACATCTAAATGAATAATGACTGTAAAACAATGGATATGCCTCTTGGTTAGAAATAAAGAATTAAAAGCAACACTGCAATGGCCTGTCAATTGGGAGAGGGGCAGAGCGAGTGGTCTGCGTTCAGTTCTTGTGTTAACCAGAAATGCAAAGTGATTCGACTACTGTGACAGTTTCTCATCCTCACCATATGTGTTAATTTTCTACAGTTGCTCTAATTATCACAAACTGCACAGCTTAAAATAAGACATATTCTTACAGTTTTGTGGATTAGAAAGTTAACATGATTCTCACAGAGCTAAAATCAAGGCGTTTTCCAGCCTCTGGGAGCTATCCATATTCCTTGGCTCCTGACCTAGAATCCCCTTCCCCCCTTTTTAAAAAAAATTTTTATTGTTTAAAATATTACAAATAGTAGTACATAAGTCTCCTTTTTTTTCCCCATTGACCTCCCCCCGGCCTCCTACACCCCAGACTCCCCTACTGCCGAGCACATGATCTCACCCCCCTGGTCTCCGTGTCCATTATGCTTATATGCATGCATACAAGTCCTTTGGTTGATCTCTAACCACCACCTCCCTCAACCCTCTCCGCTGTAGTTTGACAGTCTGTTCCATGCTTCTTACCACTGTATCTATCTTTTTGTTCTTCAGTTTATAATGTTCTTTATATTCCATAAATGAGTGAGAGCATATGGTATTTTTCTTTCACTGACTGGTTTATTTCAGTTAGCATAATACTCTCCAGTTCCGTCCATGTTGTTGCAAATTGTAAGAATTCCTTCTTTCTTTTTTACAGCAGCATAGTATTCCATTTTCTAATTTTCTAATTTTCTAATCTACTCATCTGCTGATGGGCATTTAGGCTGATTCCAGATTTTAGCTATTGTAAAGAGTGCTGCTATGAACATAGGGGTGCATATATCCTTTCTGACTGTTGTTTCTGTTTTCTTGGGATATATTCCTAGAAGCTGTATTACTGGGTCAAATGGAAGTTCCCTTTTTTTTAGGAAATGCTATACTGTTTTCCACAGTGGCTGCACCAGTCTGCATTCCCATCAGCAATACACAAGGGTTCCGTTTTCTCTGCATCCTCTCCAACATTTATCTTCTGTTGATTTGTTGATGATAGCCATTCTGACAGGTGTAAGATGGTACCTCATTGTTTTGATTTGCATCTCATGGATGATTAGTGACTTCAAGCATGTTTTCATATGTCTCTCGGCTTTCTGTATGTCCTCTTTCAAAAAGTGTCTATTTAGGCCCTTTGTCCATTTTTTTTATTGGATTGTTTACCTTCCTTTTTTTAAGTTGTATGAGTTCCCTATAAATTTTGTAGGTTAAACCCTTATCGAAGATAACATTCGCAAATATGTTCTCCCATGTAATGGGATTTCTTGTTGTTTTGTTGATGGTTTCTTTTGCAGTGCAGAAGCTTTATATTTTGATGTAGTCCCACTTTTTATTTTACCCTTAGTTTCTGTTGCCTCAGGAACTGTATCAGTAAAGATATGGCTATGACATATGACTGATATTTTGTTGCCTATGGAGTCTTCTGAGATTTTTATGGTTTCCCATCTTACGTTTAAGTCCTTTACCCATTTTGAGTTTATTTTTGTGTATGGTGTAAGTTGGTGATCTAGTTTTATTTTTATTTTTTGCATGTATCTGACCAATTTTTCCCACATCATTTATTGAAGAAACTGTCTTGTCCCATTGTATGTTTTCACCTCCTTTGTCAAATATTAATTGAGCATAATGGCTTGTGTCAATTTTTGGGTTCTCTGTTCTGTTCCACTGGTCTATATGTTCTGTTCTTGTACCAAGCTCTTTCTATGAAACCAGCATTACCCTAACCCCAAAACTGGATAAACACAATACAAAGAGAATTACAGGTGAATATCCTTCGTGAACATAGATGCCAAAATTCTAGCAAATCAAATCCAGCATTACATTAGAAAGATCAAACACCATGACGAAGTGGGACTTATACCGGGGATGTAAGGATGGTACAGTATTCATGCCACAACTTTTTGCAGTGAGGATTCTTTTGCTGGAGAAGGGGCTGAGTATAAACAGATACACTAGACAAGAAATATAAATTTAGAAATTTTGGGGGAAGCCAGATGGAGACCCTTCTCTAGTGGAAAGACTCCCTGAATCTCCAGATCCATGGCTTTTTATTTTCTAGAATATACATTTGACCTTTTGCAAAGCAGACGTCATTGGTAAGGTTTGGTAAACAATAAAGGATTATCAGATTAGGGGATTGCCTTTAGCCATTCAGCCAGCAACAGGTAATACTATGCTGATTCTCAGCCCTTGCTAAATATCAAAATTTATCAGCCTTCTGAGGGACTTCTTGCATTTATACATTAACTACTTGTTGGTCTTTGCCTCCAGCAAATCTGCAAATCAATAAACATGATACACCAAATAAACAAAGATAAAAACCATTTAATCATAACCATTGATGCAGAAAAAGCATCTGACAAAATCCAACACCCTTTTTTGATAAAAACTCTCAGCAAGGTGGGAATAGAGGATCATACCTCAACATAATAAAAACCATATATGACAAACCCACAGCCAACATCATACTTAAGGGGCAAAAACTAAAGCCATTTTCCCTAAGAACAGAAACAAGACAGGGATGTCCACTCTGAGATAGTACTGGAAGAACTAGCCATTGCACTCAGATAAGAAGAAATAAAAGGCATCCAAATTGAAAAAGAAGTAAAACTGTCCTGATTTGCAGATGACATGATATTGTACATAGAAAACCCCAAAGACCCCATTAAAAAACTACTAGACTTAATAAATGAATTTGGCAATGTAGCAGGATACAAAAGTAATACCCAGAAGTCTATGGCTTTTCTATACACCAATAATGAACTCACAGAAAGAGAAACTTAAAAAGCAATCCCATTTACCATTGCAACAAAAAATTTAAGATATCTAGGAATAAATTTAACCAAGGAGATAAAGGACCTGTACTCAGAAAATTTCAGGATGCTGAAAAAAGAGGAAGTCATGAACAAATGGAAGAATATACCATATTCATGGATTTTAAGAATCAACATCATTAAAATGTCCATACTACCCAAAGCAATCTATAAATTTAATGCAACTCCCATTAAAATACCAACTGTGTACTTCAAAGACCTAGAGCAAACTCTCCAAATATTCATCTGGAATAAAAAAAGACTGGAATAGCTGCAGCAATCTTGAGAAAGAAGAGTGTTGGAGAGATCACAATACCAGATATCAAGCTATACAACAAAGCCACTGTTCTCAAAACTGTCTGGACCCCCTTTTCAAAGCCAGCAATGCCTCAGTCTGACTTTCTCTCTTCCTTGTTCTCTCACTTACTAGGCCCACCAGCATCACTCCCCTGCCTGCTGGTTAGCAACCTTAGTTTCCCCTTTCTGTGTAACCTAACATTCAGAGGGTCCAGAGATGAACCTTTAGGGCCATTGTTCTGCCTATGATGCCCCACAGTCCAGAAATTCAAGTCCTAAAAGTGCATTGAAGATAAATGAAAATATCCCTTCATTTAAGGACCTGTACTTAAATGTTTATAGCACATATTTTTCATACTCTTGTCTATCAACTGATGAATGAATAAACAAGTTGTATAGTTCATCATACAATGGACAAACTATTGATACATGCAGAACATGAATAAATCCAAAAGTGGCATGCTAATGGAAGCCAGACACAGAAAGCTATAAACTATGACTTGTCCTTAGGTGACATTTTTGTCAAAGTGAAACTAGAAGGATAGAAATTGGTTGTTGAAGGGCAGGGCATGTAGACTTGAAAGGCACTCAAGGAAATTTTTGGGGGTGGAAATATATCTTTACTGTGGTTGTGGTTACCTGGCTACATACATTTCTAAAAACTTAAGCAACTACACATAGAAATTTTTTTTATTAAACGTAAATTATACCTCAAAAATAAAAAGTGAAAGTTAAAAGGCCAAAACAATGGGAATGAAAAAATCACTACAGATTCTATAGACATTAAATTGTCAAAACATTTGAAAATATGAAAGAAATGATAAATTCACTTTTAAAATTGACTTACTGTTGTTATAAGAGTTAATGGAAAATGTCATAATAAAAGGAAATCCATAATTGAAGTTGCATTAAGGTTAGGCTGTGAGAACTCTCCCAGACATCTTACCAGACATTTAAAGAAGAAAGCTGCTTTTTCATAAACTTTCCCTGTTGTAGGTAAGACAATGCCCCCACCTCAAGATGCCCATTCCCTAATCCCCGGAACCTATGAATAGGTTGCCTTCCATGGCAAAAGATACTCTATAGATGTGGTTTAGGTTATAGCCTTGCAATGGGAAGGCGATCCTAGATGGTTAGGTCCTTAGAAGCTAAGAGCTTTCCCACTGTGGTCAGAGGAAAATGTGACAAAAGCAGGATCAGAGATGCAACTCTGAAGACAAGACAATGGAGGTGGGGCTGCCAGTCAGGGAGTGCAGGGGACTGGGGGGAGCCTCCAGAGCCTGGAAAAGGCAGGAAATGGGTTCTCTGCTGGAATCTTCAGAAGGAAAGGAGCTTGATGAGACCAAAGGGAGACTTCTGACCACCAAAACATAAGATGAATACATTTGTATTGTACTTACCACTACGTTTGTGGTCATTTGTTACAGCAGCAATGGGAAACATCCCCCAAGAATAATAGGTAAAGAAAACACCCCAAACTCATTTTATAAAGCCAGTATACCTTTTATTTCAAAGCCTAACAAGGACATTGTAAGAAAGGGTGATTACGCATGAAGCAATGCAAAAATCCTAACTAAAAAAAACAAAACAAAATACTAACCTAATCCAGCAAGCACAGTGCAGGCTCCCTGCTGCGGGGGCTGTTGGGGCTCAGGATGGCATGCCCATCCAGGCTGGGCCCTCAAGCAACCTTTCCAGGGGAATGGAGGTCAGCCAGAAGAGAGTGGGAGCTGTGCTGCAGGCAGAGCACAGTGACCAGGAGCACACCCCCTGGGCTCTGGCCTGGGTGAGGCTGGGGTGCAAGCAAAGCCAGGGCAGGAAAGGCCTTGTACCTGGTGTGAATGGTTTTGGACTTCACTTGAAGGTGATGGGAAGCCATTAAAGAGTTGCAATAAGGGGTATGACACCATCACGTAAGTCCCCGTGAGAAGGCTAAAAAGGGCTAATTCCAATGTAATCCTGATATTTGAGGCTAGTGATATGAATCCAAGCCAGCAAGCTCAATGTACATTCCTGATAACCTATAATTAAGTCCCTACCTCCTTCCCAGATACTGGTCTTGCAGAACCTGTTACTGTGTTCAATGCACTGTCCTGGAGAGAGGGTTATTAAGCCCAGGCCAGACACCTGGGGGCCTTCTTGCAAGGCCCGTGAAAAGGACTGGAAACATAATCCATGTTTGTGGGACAAAGATCACAGAGAAGGGGATATAAGGGAGGGCCCATGCATGTTCCTTCACTCAGATTTGGCAGGCTGTTCCCTGAGTCCGCTGGCGTTATTAAACAGTGTCCCTCCTACTTCCTCAGAAGTGTCCTTGGTCTTCTGCAACACCTGTGGCACCCTGTAAAAGTGGATTGAATTGCAGGTGGGAGTTGAGAGGGGGAAGGTTGGGGGGCCTGCTGGGGGGCTCAAGGCGATGGAAATGATGTGGGCTGGGCTCAGGAGAGTGAGGATAGGAGACATATAGGTTCTGGGGAGATATGACTGTGGGACGGGCCTGGGGTAGGAGGGCACCTCTGGTTTGTTCATCTGGGCATATGGTTGGTTGTGCTACACCCTGGGCAGGGTAGCCAGGGCAGGGGCAGATTGTAGAATGAAGAGGCAATGACTGGGAGCCCAGCGCCAGGTTCAGAGGGGTCAATATCGTGTGCAGATGGGCTTGGGGGCCCAGGTGAGTGTGAGATCAGTGGGCACACGTGTGGAGAGAGGAAAAGTGCCCCCACCGAATCTAGAGGGGGAAAACAATATATAGGGACAGAAGGGTCAGCTAGGGAGGGAGGAGGAAAACCAGGAGAGAGGCATCTGGAGAGAAGAGGCAGGGCAGACAAGACAGAGGCCCTGATTATCAGCTAGCTGTTACTAAGACATAAGGCATCCTCAAAATGTGTACAGCAATGTGGTGGTATTTCCCACAAGTTCTCAGATTGGCTACACCTGCTGCTCAGGGCCAGGCTGTAACCAGCTGCTCCATGGGACGAGCCTGTGCTTGTTCTCAGATCAGATGTGGAGGCCTCTGGAGGCCCAGGCCGAAGCCTGCCTCAGGTGGTAGGAGGAGGAGATGAAGGCAGAGGAGTGTGGCAGCACGGACACTTTGTGGTCCGTCCTCCAAGGCCCTGAGCGGCCTCTCCGCTCCCCAGCCCTTCGCGGTCCCGTTCTCACACAGCCCAGTGACCTGATCACAGGCCCACGCTTCAGACTCGGGGTGCTGACTGTGCCTGCACCAGGCCGCTTCCTGTCGGGCCGTCCTGGGACGGGTGTGCTCTGGGCCCCCAGGAGGCAGCTCTCCCGCCCCGGCAGCTGGCAGGGGGACGGCCCCCGGGGGCAGGGGCCTGGGGGCCACGCTCACCTCCATCCCAGGGGCACACCTGGCAGGGGTGTTTGCGGAGAGAATAAGCACTGAGTCACCGGGAAGGGGCAGAGGCTGGTGCCCTGCCGTGCTGGCGAGAAGACCAGACCGGCTGCAGCGGGCCTCGCCCACGCCAAGGCCCCAGGGGCAGTGCCAGGCCACCAGCGTGTCCTCCATGGCCTGCCTTGCCCTTCTCTCTAAGGCCGGTTAGGATGCCCAGGACAGTGTGGGATGGAGTGGTGAGCAGAGCCCTTGCTTTGTTCCCTGAGGAGGAGGAAGCTTTCGCTTTTCACTAGCAAGTCCACACCGGGGTTTTCACGGAGGCCCTGGGATAAGGAAGTTCCCTTCCTCTTCTAGCTTTTGAGTTTTTGCTTTTAGTTAAGAATGGATACTGGGTTTTGTCAAATTCTTTCTCTGTATCTATTGAAATGATCGTATGTTCTTGTCCTTTCTAGTTACTTTTCTTAAAGTTTATATTTATGGAGAGATAATGAACATATAGCATCATATAAGATTAAGGTGTACAGCATGCTGACAGGATAGACTGAATATGCTGCAATGCAATGGTCACTTCAGGTCCCTAACACCCCTATCATATCACCATTCTCACTTTTTTTTGTGGTGTGAACAGTTAAGATCTGATCTCTTAGCAACTTTCAAGTTTATTATACAGTACTGTTCTCTACAATCTCTATGCTGTGCATCAGGCTTCAGAATTTATTTGCCTTTTAGTTGCTAGTTGTACCCTAAAACAATATATTTCCAGTTCCCCTAACCCTCAGCCCCTGGTAACTACCACTCTACTTTCTGTTTCTATGACTTCACCTTTTTTAGTTTGCACTTGTAAACCGTGTCATGCAGTATTTCTCCTTCTATGTGTGACTTATCTCAATTAGCTTAATGCTCAAAAGGTCTATCTATGTTGTTGCAAGTGGCAGAATTTCCTCTTTCTCATGACTGGATAATATTCCAGTGTGTGTGTCTCTATGTGTGTGTGTGTGTGTGTACGCATGCATTACATTTTCTTTATCCATCTATGCATTGACACACAGGCTGTTTCCATGTCATGGCTACTGTGAACAGTGTTGCAGTAAACATGGGCATATCCTCCTTCGAACTTCTGGATCATATAGTAGTTCTATTTTTAATTTTTTGAGGAATGTCCATACTGTTTTTCATAGTGAGTAAGCCCATTTACATTCCCAACCACAGTACACAAATGTTCCTTTTCTTCACATCCTCACCACCGACACACATGTCCCATCTTCTTCATAGCAGCCATTCTAACATGTGTGCAGTGATAGTTCAGGGTTCTGATTTGTATTTCCCTGCTGATTAGTAATGTTGATAATCTTTTCATGTCCTGTTGGTCATTCGTATGTTTTCTTTAGAAATGTCTATTTAGTTATGCTTCCCATATTGTGACTAGATTGTTTGTTTTTGTTATTAAATTATATAAGTTATTTATCTACTTTGGATATTAACTTCTTAGACAATATATAGTTTGAAAATATTTTTCCCCATTCTGTAGGTTCTTTTTCATTTTGGGGGCTTGGTTATTTTGCTATCTCAAGTGTTTTAGTTTGATGTCCCATTGGTTGTTTTTTGCTTTTGTTGCTTATGCTTTGGTGTCATATAAAATAAAAAACAAAACAACAACATTGCCTACACTGATATCAAAGAGCTTCCTCACTATGTTTTCTTCTACATGTTTTATGGTATTATATCAGGTATTATGTTTAAATCTTGGATACCTTTCAAATTAATTTTAGTGATTGGTGTAAGACAGGCATTCAATTTTATTTTTCTTTATGTGGTTATCTAGTTTTCCCAATACCATCTGTTCTTTACCCACTGAGTGTTCTTGGCTCCCTTCTCAAACATTAGCTCACTATGTGTACAAGGATTTATTTCTGGGCTCTCTATTTTGTTCCATTGATCTATGTGTCTATTTTTTATGCCTGTACCATACTGTTTTAATTACCATAACTTCATAGTATAGTTTAAAATTAGAATGTGTGGATGCCTTCAGCTTTCCTCCTTTTCATGGTTGCTTTAGTTATGCAAGGCTTTTTCTGGATCCATACAAATTATTTTTATTCTCTTGAAATATTACTAAAATAAGTTAAAATTTTAAAAAGTAAGAAGACAATGAGAGAGAGAAGACAGCAAGCAAACAAGTGTATATAATATATATAATCTAGAACAACTTATGTAAGAAAATGTGTGGGAAGGAAAAAGATAGTGTGTTTTTGTTTATAAATGCATAAACTCTTCCTGATAGCAAGGAAAGAAGCTGGTTCTATGGAGACCCTGGACTAGTGAGTGGGGTGCTGAGGAAGAACTGAAAGGAAGACCTCAGTGCAGAATCTCTTGTACTTTTGAACTTTGAGCTATATAATGTTTTATCTATTCAAAAATAAGTCACTATATTTTAAATTCTTTTAAAAATATATATATTTTATTGAATTTTTACAGAGAGGAAGGGAGAGAGATAGAGAGCTAGAAACGTCTATGAGAGAGAAACACCGACCAGCTGCCTCTTGCACACCCCCTACCGGGGATGTGCCCGCAACCAACGTACATATGCCCCTGACTGGAATTGAACTTGGGACCTTCCAGTCCGTAGACTGATGCTCTACCACTGAGCCAAACCGGTTTCGGCGAAACTTTATATTAATAAAAGGTTCGAAGCACAGGAAACCGAGTCAGAGGCACAGACAAGTTAAAAGAGGAAGTTTCCTCAGCACTAACTGAAGTATGGTAGTTTTAATCTTAACTTAACCTGCTATTTGGCTTCTGTATTCATTTGTTTGCTAAAATAATAGAAGTTATTTTGATTTTTGAACTTATGTCTGATTGAAAACTCCCTGGTGGCAGTTTGAACATCCCATTGATTGTGATCTCACTGGTCCTCAAGACACATTCCTCTGGGACACAAGACATAATTATCCTAAATTGTCTCAGCAGCTACAGATAATTGAGTTTCGGTTGACTCAGTGGTCCCAGAATCAGAAGAGCACAGATTATCCTAAATTGCCTCAACAGCTACAGATAGTGCATTCCTGTTGACTCAGTGATCCCAGAATCTGGACAGCACAATTATTCTAAATTGTCCAGGTGGTCCCAAATAATGCTAATGTGTTTCCATTGATTCAGTGATTCGTAGATAACTAAGTTGCTCAGATTCTGCTTTTGTGAAAATGCTTTTTAGAGAAACAGGTTTCTCATTTCAAACCCAAAGATGTAACTGATACTTTTGTGATTTTCTGCCAACATAAGCCAGGCGTGGCAAGCTGTTCGCTGCTGTGAGGTCTGGAGCACTTTTGCCCCTCGTCAGCTGCCAACTCTTTAATAAATGACTCCATAATTTGTCCTTTTTTGAAGCGACCTTTTTTGAGATTCAGGGTACACAAGAACATAATGACTGAGATTCATTACGAAAGAGGATAGAAAAATCAGGATTAGATGAGAAGGAGGACCAAGTCCGGCTGTCTTGCAAAAGGTGAACAGCAACACATGCAGAGGTGAACACGCCTTTTGAGGGGAGGAAAGGGAAGGGGTGGGGCCCAGGGCACTTGGCACGTGCTGATTGGTGGTTCAGTGTCTTGAGAATGTCCCCGCTGCAGACACAGTTAAAATCATACTCTGGCCACCATTTGGGGGAAGGGAGGATCTATCATTCCAGGCTTTTGGTTATATTAAAAAAAATTGAGAGTCCAGGCAAGGTCAGGGGGTGAAGGTCCATTTTTCCATAGCTACTTTCTGCTGAGAGGGGGCGTCATCAGGAGCGTCTACCCAGGACTCAAGGATTCTGGTGACATAGGTATCTCTAGATTCTGAATTCAAGGCCAGATAGATCTCTCCCACCTTCTGGTTGGTGAACACCTGCATTCTGTTCTGAAAAAAAACGAGTGAAATGGCACATGAGCAAAATTAAAGGAATAGATACCAGTGGGCCTAATGATGGGAGTGAGCAAAAAACAGGAGGTGTTTTCCATGCTGGACTAGGAGTGAGCAGCATGATTTCCCCAAGGGACCAGTTGGTGAAGTCTTGAGAGCAATTCTGTTGAGTCACTTGGGAGGTAAAAGCTGGTCCTGAGGCTGCCATGGTCACTTGTCTGGTTTTGCTGTCTTTCTGGGCCTGGAGCTGAAATACAACCTGGGGGTAAGGTTCTTGAGGAGGACTGAGTCCCCCAGCTTGAGGGCTGGTCCTCGGGAGTCTTGGTCAGCTGGTTCTGGCCTGGGCAGAAACCTGTCAGCGTGTTTCCAGGGCAGTTGCCTGAGTAAGGGCAGGTATGGAAGATAAATAGCCAGGAGAGGAGGGTGAGCAAGAAGAGTCTCCCATATAGAAGTTCAAAAGGGCTTAAGAAGGTGGGGCTCCTTGGTGTAGCCCGGATTCCAGTCAGGGCCATGCGCAGGAGGTCTGGACAGGAGCTACGCATTTCTAGAGAGAGTTTAGTTAGATGGTCTTTAGGGAGGCCGTTGACCCTCTCAATATTACCTGATGATTGTGGGTGGTAGGGTATATGTAGTTTAGTTAAGTCAGGATTAGAGAGAGGAAAATCTGAGAGTCCCGCCCGAGGTTGAGTGAGGGCCTCTGACGACCTCGGGGCAGGAGTGTGTTGCTGCAGTTTGGGTGGAGACAGGGGGAAGGAGAATGGCTAGGTTCAGGGCTGGGGACTGGGTTAGGGAGATGTCAGGATTCTCAAGGAATAGTAGATGGAGTTCCTGCATGCGAGAGGGGGCAAGGAGAGATAAGGATCAGTGGGACAGAAGATCCTGTAGTCTATGGATGGAGAAGACCTGTAAGGGTTTCTAGAGGCCTGGGCCTCCTTGGTGAGAACAGTAGCTGCAGTCAGAGCCCAGAAGTAGGGCCACCATCTCCAAACCATAGGATCAATAGGATCAAGCTGTCTGGACAGGTAGGCTATGGGGGTGAAGGCTGGCCCTAGAGCCTGGGTGAGGACCCCCAATAGCTATTCCCTGTTTCTCATCAAGAAATAGTTGGAAAGGCCTAGAGATGTCCGGGAGAGAGAGGGAGATGCCAGAAGGGTATTCTGGAGCTTAAAAAAAGCCTGGCAAACAAGGAAGGAGGAGAGGGGGGGCTACTGGTGTTTCTTTAGTGGCCTGGTATAGGTGCTTAGCTAGGAGAGCAAAGTTTGGGACCCAATGGTGGAAGAATCCTATCAGCCCTAGAAAGGACAAGATCTGTTCTGCTGAAGTGGGAGGCTGTAGGTCTCACATTTGGTCAACAGCCAGTCCTCAGGAATTGGGCATCAGACAGATCCTCAAATAAGTGACGGTGGGGGCTGACAATTGTGCCTTGGCAGGGGACACACGGTATCCTTTGTCCCCTAGAAAGTTGAGGTCAGCTATCTGCCTCTGAGACATGTCCAGGGAGGGGCTCCAGAGAAGGAGATCATCTACATACTGGGGAAGAGTGCTGGGTTCTAATGAGCATTGTTGGAGGTCTCTGGGTAAGGCCTGGCCAAACAAATGAGGACTGTCTCTCACCCCTGGGGCAGGACTGTCCAGGTGAGTTGGTGGGATACCTGCTCATCTGGGTCCTCCCAAGTAAATGCAAACAGACGGTAAGAGTCTGGGTCCTTTTACAATTCTTGTCAACAGTTAACTTTAGAACTTCTTTCTTTCTTTCAACATAAAGATCTAAGTTTCTGATAAGCCTGTGCTGGCAAGAAAGTTGTTCTTTAGGAAGGGTGGAATGGGGAAGGGCAGGGTGAAAATGCACTGAGGCCAGAGCAGTTTTCAGAGCATTACAGGGTGATTTGCCATCAATACCCATAACCGAGGTCATGGAAGGAAAAGGGGGGCCCTGAAAAAGGAGGGCAGGACAGAGAAGGTAGCCCCTGTATTAACCAGGAAGGAGACCAGCTTACCTTGAGCATTATTAGCCTGGGCTCAGCGAGGGTGATGGGAGTTGTCGAGTCCGGGCATCTTCAGTCTTCGGCCAGTCCCAGCATGGCCAGTGGTGGGTCATAACCAGGAAGGGCAGCCCCTCTATGCTGAGACAGGGGGCCCGTCACTTTTCCAGGAGCAGTCACTTTTCCTGCACGCCGGGCAGGGTTTGGTTGGAGCCAGAGGCCAGGGCACTGCTTTGCCCAGTGGCCTCCATTTCCACACTTGAAGCATCCTCCAGGTGGCGTTCATCCTCTTGTTGCACCCCTATCACACACGGTCCCTTGCATGGTTGCTGTCGGCCTCAGAGCTGCAACCAAGGCTTGGGTTTTCAGGTTCACCTTCTGTCAAAGATGGGCTTCCTGATCTGACTCTGCCTGCTCCTCACAGCATTAAAAACCTTAACCATACTATACCTGGGCTCCTGAGCATTAAAGAGAAAAAATCAACATGATATATCATAGAAAAATGTTAGTTACATGCAAACAAGTGGTTAGAATAAGATGGAACTTGGAGACATTGTAGAAAATAGGTCTACCTTTCATCTAGTGCCAATATTCCACCTTAGTGTGCCAATCCACCCTGCAGGATGAGCCTATTTTCACACAGAGGTACTTCTTGCAAAGTGAGCACCAGATGTTGCTCTTCACCTTCTTGCATGGGTTGTTTTTGTAAGACACTCCAGAATTTTGCTTGTTGTACCTGGAGTGCTTTTCCATGCACACAACACAGATATGATTAGATGATGTTCTGGGGGGAATCTCTGGAAAATGATTGCCTGGGGTCATCCGTTGAGGGCAGGGTTCCTTTTGAGGGTGGTGGTAGGCTGATGTTCTGAATCAACCAATAAGTTGCAGGCCCAGTTTCTGAATATATCTGGTGAAATAAACTGGCTTTTTAAAAAGCAGCTTGCTGCTTTGAAGCATACAAAATATAAGAATTATAACTGGCCCACATAAAAAATTTTATGAAAAGCCGCCGGGGCCAGCAGTAATAACGACGAGACTGGTGAAGGCGGGTCATCTGGTCATTTTTGTCACAGCCACCCATATATTTATGATAGTCTTTCACCAGCTGTGGCATCATATTTCTTGCACACTGCCATCTTTATTTCTTCTGTTTATTACTACATTTTGGGCTGGATCATGGTAGTTCGAAATAAATGTGATGGGTTTTCTATCCTGCCAAACTAAACATGTTGCACTTTCTTAACAAAGATAGCAACTATCACCCCTAGCAAGTTTTTTTTTTTTTTTACATTTTTCAGCGACTTAGGAAACTGCTTCCTGTTTTGCTGCAGGGTTTCCACAATTCCTGTGTGTAATTCTGACAGTGCATACTTAGCAAGGGTTTCAGAGTTGTAGAACCAGTCCATGACAAGCACATGAGATTTATTTTCCATTGCACGTGAGGTCAGGAGACGAACGACTGTATTTCCTACTGCGCCCAAGTCTTATAGGCATTGGTGCAGCACCAGTGTAGATTTCTGCATTCAAAATGTAGCCAGTCTCACCTTCACAGAGAAGGAAAGACTTGATGGGCTTATCCTTGATATACTGCTTGACGGCCAAGCGTTTTTTTTGTGGGGATCATCCCCTCATCTAGATTCAAATATTGCTTTGCAGATAGAAGTGGAGAAACTTGAGGAGCAGACTATCCAAGAAAGGCCTAACTTTATATATTCTATCTTTCTTATCAATATCTGTGTCTTCCTCATCAATTATGTGTAAAAAACTCCAAAGGGCCAAAAATCTGTCTCGAGTCATAACATTTAGAAATCTGGGAGTAACCCCAACAAAGTCAGAGCCCTCATTTGTCCAATAATCCCTATAGCTGGGCTTTATATATAAATATTCCATTTAGGTTCTCAGTCCAAGAAAAGCATCCTTGAAATTTTTGGCATTGTAGGAGTTGGGCTTTGCTATATGCAATTGGTGGGCCCAGAAGTTGGTTTTCTTTGTCAAATTTTGCCAGAAAGTATCATCCAAAAACAAGGATAAAAAGTCAATCGGTTCACTCTCCTCTGTAATAGATCCAGGAATGTTCACCAGGCCTTTTCCATCCTCATTGAAATTCAGATCCGTTTTTGGTGATACAAAATTCCTTGTCCAACCATCATCACCACCTAAATCTCCCCCATCAGCTGTTTGAGGGACACACCCCCCTTCTCTTACTATCGCTCTAGCTCTATAAGGTTCAAGATTCTCCTCATCACTCGAGCTCTCACTGTCTGTGTCACTTGAACTGGAAACGTATTCTTGATGAAATTTTGACTCCTCAGAGTCTGAATAACCAAAGTATCGATCACATGTTGGACTATGATAAGCCTAGATCTACTTAACTTTCCTGTTGAAGTGCTTGATTCATCAGCCACTCATTTCATTGTGAATTTTCAGAATTTTTTCATGTCAAACCACACAAAATTCAAACACATGGGGGCAGACATTTGCAATGGCTAACCATGAGGTTTGACCCTGATTGGTTGGTTATTTTGTTTGTGATGTATTTTTTTTTCTCATGTATTTGGCATAGTACTGAAAATTAGGTACAGCAGTATAGCTGCAGATTCAGAAATTACCAAAAAATCAGTATAGAAGTCTGGTAAGATTAAAGGCTATATTTACTAGATCTTGGAGTGGGGTCAGAGAATGCATTAGGGGAGGGGATGGTGGAGCAAGCAGTGGGCCGTGGGCTGGAGGAGGAGGAGGAGAGTGGCAGCAAGCAGCCACACCAGGCCAGGCCTGCAGGGGCAGGCTATGGGGGTCTCAGTAACTTTATTCAAAGAGAGGGGTTGGACCTTGCTGTTTCAAAATGGCAGCCCCCATGGGAGCGGCAAGCCATATGGCCAACATGGTGGCTGCTCACAATACACAAGGGAAGAGCAAACCAAAATTTCTACAAACAAACAGAAATCTCACTTAGCTGTTTGGAGCGGCTGCGGGGTGGGTGGCTCTCGTGCTGCACAGCAGCCTCTGCTCGGCTCATGGCCCGAGGTGGCAACGGTGGCCTCCACAGTGGAGGCCACCGGGTGGGAAAGGGGCAGCTGCAGCAAAGAAGGGAAAAGAGGAAGAGAGGGAGCAGAAGAGGGAGTGGAAGAGGTGGAGATGAAAGATTGGCTGGGTCAAAAGAGTCAGAAGACAGAGAAAGGTGCTGAGGACCGGTTTGAGGGGGTAAAGAAGAATTTGCAAGGGGGATTTGATGAGTGGAACATGAGGAGTAAAGCGAGGGCAGGAGAGAAGGACCACTTCCCAGTTTGCTGGCAGAAATTACTGAGGTCAGTGAGAATGTTAAAATTAAAAGTCCCATTTGTGGGCCATCTGGACCCATTCCAATTCATACTGAGGCCATACCACGTTACAGAAGTAAATGAAGCATTTAGGACGCATATACTGAGACAGACCTAGGTTGGCCAGATTGGTGAGGAGACACCCTACAGATGTGCTAGGATCCTATTAGATTTTTATATTACCCATGTCTAATCCCTGGGGTCAGTAGCCAGGGCTAAAGGACGAGGATCACAGTTGTTCTGCCAAGTCTATGGACGGAGGAACCTGAGGGACAGCAGTGATGTCACCACTACCTCCCAGGGTCCGGGAGCCCCTTCTTGAAAGGAGGTCCAGAAAACGGAGGCCAAAAGGCCGGAGAACCAGGGGGTGGCAGGAACATCTCTGCTGCCTCCCCAGGTTCGAAACCCCTCCTGGAGGGGCCTGGAGGGCTGTGCCCAGAAGGCCATCTCTGACGCAGGCTGCAGTTTACAGATAGAGATGCCAGAGAAGACCACTAGGGATCAGCATGGGCCGGAACTTACCGTTGACGCTCCCAAGCCAGGGGAGAGGCCTGAGGATCCTGAGCCGCAAGGAGAGGGGGCATTCTGGACCATGAAGGTCAGATGGAATGCTCGCCCCTCCCAGTTCTCGGCACCAAATGTGAGGTTCGATGTGCAGGGAACAGAGTCGGAGGCCCAGACAAGTTAAAAGAGGAAGTTTATTCTGCACTAATGAGCAAGATTCATTATGAAAGAGAGTAGAAAAACCAGGATTAAAAGGAGAATCTAAGATGGTGGCATAGGTAACACCTAACTGCAGCCTCACACAACAATTTCAATAAAATACAACTAAAATACATAATGGACATTACCCAGAACTACAGGAAAGTCGACTGACTGGAAATTCTACAACGAGAAGGAAAGAGAAAACCAGAAGGAAAAGCAGAGGAGCTGTAAAAGCCTAAGGTACTGAGACACATTGCGGGCGCAGAGAGGAAGAAGCCGGAGAGGAAGGGGAGGCTGAGTGCCTGGCTGGCGTTCCCTGGCGGGAAGGAGATAAAAGCTCCAGACTGTGCTGAACCCCAGATCTGACAGCACTGAACCCCAGTTCTAGGCCAGACCCTAGGACCCAGGCTCATACGGAGGGAGCCTGGGCTGTAAGGCAGAAACCCAGGGGAGGGGGAAAGAAAGTCCTGGAGGCGCACACATTGCGTGCAAAGAACAGGCAGTTGACTGTGCCGCTGGATTACCCTAGCGGGAAAGAGACAAAAGCTCCAGACTGCTCTGACCACCACTTCCAAACCCACTTCCAACTGAACTGAACCCCAGTTCCAGGCTCATTGGGGGAGAGCCTAGACTGTTTGGTAGCAGGCGAAACTTGAGGGCGCCTTACTCTCAGATGTGCTTGCAGCAAGTACTGAAGGACACTGAGGAACACTGAGACTCAGGAGCCTCATAGGGCGTGGCTGACGGAAGCCAAGACTGTAGGCTCCACCCTGAAACTCCGCCCCATCCAAGCTGAACACAGAGACTTTTAAGGCTACCAACCCAGGGAAGCTGCAAAAACGCAGGTTCCCTGAGTTGGTAGACAAGGAAACGAGACAAGGAAACAGATCACAAATGAAAGAAATGGAGGACAAAAAGCAACTGGATATAGAGTTCAAAACCATGCTTATAAAGTTTTTCAAGAATTTTCCAGAAAAGGCCGATAAAATAAATGAGACCTATGAGGATATGAAAAGGGATCAACTAGAAATAATAAGGGATCAACAAGAAATAATAAGGGATCAACAAGAAATAAAGAATACATTGTCTCAAATAAAACATATTATACAGAGTCCTAAAAACAGAATGGAAGATCACAAGAATCAAGTCAAAGATTTGGAACATAAAGGGCCAGAAGACACTCCTCTGCAGAAGCAAAAAGGCAAGAGAATCCAGAAAGTTGAAGATAATGTAAGAAACCTCTGGGACAACTTCAAGTGAACCAACATCAGAATTATGGGGGTCCCAGAAGAAGGGAGAGAGCAAGATACCGAAAACATACTGAAAGAAATAGTGACAGAAAACTTCCCCCACCTGGTGAATGAATTAGACCTACAAGTCCAGGAAGCGCACAGAACCCCAACAAAAGGAATCCAAAGAGGACCACACCAAGACAAACCATAATTAAAATTCCAAGAGCAAAAGACAAAGAGAGAATATTAAAAGCAGCAACAGAAAAGCAGGTAGTTACCTATAAAGGAGCACTCTTAAGATTGTCAGCTGATTTCTCAACAGAAACCATGCAGGCCAGACAAGAATGGCAAGAAATATTCAAGGCAATGAATAGCAAGAACCTACAGCCAAAAATAATCTACCCAGCAAAGCTAACACTCAGGGCGGAGCTTGAAGATGGCGACCGAACAGTTGGACTTGTTCTGACTCTGGTCCCAGAACAGATAAAAGTGGCATCTGAGTCTCTCAGGGAGGGTTGATTAGCAGCTGAGGGGCAGCTGAGGTCTCTAGGAAGCTAGGGAGAGATCCTCTGGACAGGATTTCCTGGCCGCGGCGGCAGCGGCAGCGGCGGTGGCGCTGTGAGAAAGGAGTGGCTTCTCTGAGGCCGGGAAAGCCCACAGCGGAGAGGTCCATCCAGTAGCTGAGACGCCCCAGTTGGCGCAGGTGCGTGGATTCAAAGGAGTTCTTCGGTCACCCACGGAAAGGTCAGAGTTTGCGGGGAAAGCCTGAGAGATCGCGGTCCTGCGGCACGGCCAACTTTGGTAGCCGGAGAGTTCCGGCCCCGCCTCCATGGAGCGCCCGCAAAGCTGAGCCCTAAGAAGGCTGCAGCGACATCTAGTGCTGGGTTTGGCATAAGCTTCCCCAGAAGTGGGAATTTTTTATTTTATTTTTAAAAAAACGCCAGGGGACACGGGACAGAGTGTTAAGAATCGCGGCTGTCCTGCCAAGGGCGGAACATCTGGACACCTCGGCGCCTGATCCCCTTCACCCCCTAGCTTCGGAATACTAGGGAAGGTCTGCCTAGTGGGGCATATCCGGGGAATTTGCAGGGAGAAATTCCCTTCCTGGAAACAAGGGATCGGAGCCAGAAGAGATAGTCTGGGAGCCAGCTGGCACCCTGCCAGCTAGAGCCATAGAGAAAGAAGGCCGGAGCAACCAAAAAGACTGGGAGGTCAAACCGGAAACACTGACACCTAAGAGCTGAATTACAAACTGCCCTTCTTTTTTTTTTTTTTTTTTTTTTTTTCTTTTCTTTTCTTTTGTCTTTTAAGTAATCAAAAATAAATGGACACAAATAACTAAGACATAGCCTACTTAAAATTAAGGATTACCTTACAAAACTGAGGTGCAGTGGAAAGCTGGGAACTGCAAGACTGTCTGGTCCGAGAATCAGAAGTGCCAAATACATTAACTGAGGAAGTAAGGGACCACTACTGGTCATTTTTATGCTAATTTTGCTATTCTTTATTTTATTTTCATTTTTTACATCTTTTATTTAATTTTCATTTTTCATATCTTTTACTTAAGAAACAATTTTTTTCTTTTTTCCTTACTTGATTTTACCTTTTCAATTATTACATTTTTCAATCTCTATCATCACTATTACTACTGCTATTTTGCAATTTTTTTTTTAAATTTTTATTTATTTATTTTTTCTCTCTCTCTAGTACCATTTTATTTTTTCTTTATTGTACATTAGGAGTAACCTTCATTCTATTTTAATCTCTACTATAGCATCATTCAACCCTATCTCAACTCAACCTTTACACTATCACTCTCTTACTAAACTTTACCCTTTAGTCTACAGTTTATCCTATCCCATTATGGCTTTAGTTTTTCCTCTATTCTCTCTGTATACCCCCTGCTAAAGCTCTCACTATACTTATAGAACTAAGTTCCAACCACTGATCCAAGTGTATAAATACCAATCTCTGCACTATATTAACTAGTTAAAAAAAAAAAAAATCTGTTCTCCCCTCTATCCTTTTCGCATTGTTTGTGTGAAGGTTGATTATTTGTGAATTTTTATGTTTTTAGTGAAATTGTTATGCTTATTCCTGTATTGTTATTGTTGCTTTGTATTTTTTTTTAAATCCACTGTTTTTGTTTGTTTCTTTTACTTCTGTATATCATAGCCTTACTAATAATAGTGGATATTGTAGTTTGTATTAATCTCCAAATATTGTTACTGGCATTGGCGGGGTCCAGAGGTTGTTCTTTGGCAATTTTCTCCACATATATATAGTTTGTTTCACATTTCTCTTTTAGTTTGCTTCTTCTCTCTCTTTCTCTCTCTCTCTCTCTCTCTCTCTCTCTCTCTCTCTCTTTCCCTCTTCTTTTTTTCCTTGTTTTCCAACTTCATTTTGTCATTATTTTTCTCCTCTTCTTCTTTTTCTATCTCTTTATCCCTCTTTTTTTTTATTTTACTTAATTTTTTTAAATTTTAATTTTAATTTTTAAAAAAATTTTTCTTTATTTTATTTTTACCTCTATTCCTTCTCAACTATCCCCTAAGTTGCCTTTCTCTAGTGGTCACCTTTATTAGAGGTTATTATTATTGTAAATACATTCCTGTTAAGTGCCTCTTGTGTTGTACCTGGTAGTGTTGTATTTTGTACCTCAAAAATCAACGCAGGAGAAGGAATACCACATAATTAGACTTCCTGAAAAGATGGGGAGACAAAAACATAGTCTGCACGTGAAAGAAAAGCAGGCATCACCAGAAAAGGAAGTAAACGAGTCAGAGGTAAGCAGCCTACCAGAGCAAGAATTCAGAGTAATGATCATAGCATGGCTAAAAAGAATGGAAGAGAAATTTGACAATAGCCAAGAAGAAATGAGGAAGAACCATGAGGAAATGAAGAAGAGCTATGAGGAACTGAAGAAGAACCAAGAAGAAATGAAAAGTGACATCGCTACCATGAAGAACTCAATAGAAAGCATCAAGAGTAGACTAGATGAAGCAGAGGACCGCATCAGTGAGCTAGAAGATAAGATGGAAAAAAATACCCAAGTAGAGCAGCTTCTAGAAAAAAAGATTAAAAAGCAGGAGGAGAGCCTACGGGAGCTTTGGGACATAACAAAACAAAATAATATTCGAATAATAGGGGTTCCAGAAGGAAAGGAAACTGAGGTAGACATGGAAAAAGTATTTCAAGAAATAATGACAGAAAACTTTCCTGAAATAGAAAAGAAAAAAACCACACAAATCCAAGATGCCCGCAGAGTCCCAAGCAAAATGAATCCCAGAAGACAGACTCCAAGGCACATTATAATTAAATTGGCAAACAACAATGACAAAGTAAGAATTTTAAAAGCAGCCAGAGAGAGACAGAAAGTTACGTACAAAGGAACCCCCATCAGACTAGCAACTGATTTCTCAACAGAAACTTATCAGGCCAGAAGGGAATGGGACGAAATATACAAAGTCATGCAAAGGAAGGGTCTGAATCCAAGAATACTGTACCCAGCAAGGCTATCAATCAAAATTGAAGGGGAAATCAGGAGCTTCACAGACAAAAAAGGACTGAAGGAATTTATCTCCACCAAACCAGCAATGCAAGAAATGCTAAAGGGTCTACTGTAAAAATAAAGAAATAAGAAGTGAAGAAGGAACATGGGTATAGAATAAAAATGGCGTCAAATGAATACCTATCAATAATAACCTTAAATGTAAATGGATTAAATGCTCCAATCAAAAGACATAGGGTAACAGATTGGATAAGAAAACAAGACCCATACATCTGTTGTCTACAAGAAACCCACCTCAGAAAAAGAGATGCACACAGACTGAGGGTGAAGGGATGGAAAAAAGTTTTCCAGGCAAATGGAAATGAAAAAAAAGCTGGGGTAGCAATATTTATATCTGACAAATTAGATCTCAGAGTGAAGGACATAACAAGAGATAATGTTGGCCACTTCATAATAATAAAGGGAACAATCCAACAAGAGGAAATAACCCTGGTAAATATATATGCACCCAATACAGGAGCAACCAAATACATTAAAAAACTCCTGGAGGACATTAAGGGAGAGATTAATAGCAATACAATCATAGTAGGAGATTTTAATACCCCACTGTCACCCTTCGACAAATCATCTAAACAAAAAATCAGCAAAGAAATATCAATCCTAAATGACTCACTAGACCAGTTGGAATTAATTGACATCTTCAGGACACTCCACCCCAAAGCCACAGAATATACATTCTTCTCAAGTGCACATGGGACATTCTCAAAGATAGACCACATTTTGGGACATAGGCAAAGTCTCTTCAAATTCAAGAAGATAGAAATCATATCAAGTATCTTCTCAGACCACAATGGCATAAAACTGGAAATTAACTACAATAAAAATAATCCAAAGAAATCAAACACATGGAGACTAAACAGCTTGCTATTAAACAAGGACTGGGTTACCAGAGAAATCAAGGAAGAAATTAAAAACATCCTGGCAACAAATGACAATGAAAACAACAATCCAAAATCTATGGGACACAGCAAAAGCAGTTTTGAGAGGGAAGTTCATATCCTTACAAGCCTATTGCAAAAAACTAGAAAAAATAGTAACAGATGATCTAACTCTACAACTCAAAGAGTTAGAAAAGGAGCAACAAGAAAAGCCCAGTGTAAGCAGAAGGAAGGAAATAACAAAAATCAGAGCGGAGATAAACGACACAGAGACCAAAAAAACAATACATAAGATCAACAAAACCAAGAGCTGGTTCTTTGAAAGAATAAACAAGATAGATGGACCTCTAGCCAGGCTAACCAAGAAAGAAAGAGAGAGGACCCAAATAAACAAAATCAGAAATGAAAGAGGTGAAATAACAACAGACCCCACCGAAATACAACGGATTGTTACAAAATACTACGATCAACTCTATTCCAACAGACTGAACAACCTGGAGGAAATGGACATATTCCTAGAAAAATACAAACTTCCAAAACTCAATCAGGAAGAATCTAAAAATCTCAATAGACCAGTGACTTGGGAAGAAATTGAAACAGTCATCAAAAAGCTTCCAGCAAACAAAAGCCCAGGGCCAGATGGCTTCACAGGAGAGTTTTACCAAACATTCAAGGAAGAACTAAAACCTATCCTTCTCAGACTATTCCAAAAAATTCAAGAGGAAGGAACACTTCCAAACTCCTTCTATGAAGCCAGCATCACCCTAATACCAAAACCTGATAAAGACAACTCAATGAAAGAGAATTACAGACCAATATCCCTCATGAACATAGATGCCAAAATCCTCAACAAAATTCTAGCAAATCGACTCCAGCAGAGCATCACAAAGATCATACACCATGACCAAGTAGGATTTATTCCAGGAATGCAAGGTTGGTACAATATCCGCAAATCAATAAACGTGATACATCACATAAACAAGTAGAAAGATAAAAATCATATAGTCATATCAATTGATGCAGAAAAAGCATTTGATAAAATCCAACACCCTTTCCTGATAAAAACTCTTAACAAGGTGGGAGTACAAGGATCATACCTCAACATAATAAAAGCTATATATGATACCCACAGCCAACATTATACTCAATGGGCAAAAACTAAAACCATTCCCTCTAAGAACAGGAACAAGACAGGGATGCCCACTATCGCCACTCCTCTTTGACATAATAATGGAAGTACTAGCCATTGCAATTAGACAAGAGGAGGAAATAAAAGGCATCCAAATTGGAAAAGAAGAAGTAAAGTTATCCTTATTTGCAGACGACATGATATTGTATATAAAAAACCCAAAAGACTCCATTAAAAAACTAATTGGCTTAATAAATGAATTTGGCAATGTAGCAGGATACAAAATTAACACCAAGAAATCTATGGCATTTCTATACACCAACAGTGAGTTTATAGAAACAGAGACTAAAAAAGCAATTCCATTTACCATCGCACCAAAAAAATTAAGATACCTAGGAATAAACTTAACTAAGGAAGTAAAGGACCTATACGTGGAAAACTACACGACACTGAAAAAAGAAATAGAGGAAGATGTAAACTGATGGAAGAACATACCATGTTCATGGATTGGTAGAATCAGCATCATCAAAATGTCCATACTTCCTAAAGCAATCTATAGGTTCAATGCACTCCCCATTAAAATACCAACGGCATATTTCACTGACCTATAAAGAACTCTCCAAAAGTTCATTTGGAACAATAAAAGACCCCGAATAGCCACAGCAATCCTGAGAAAGAAGAGTAAAGTAGGAGGTATCTCAATACCAGACTTCAAACTGTATTACAAAGCCACTGTTCTCAAAACAGCCTGGTACTGGCACAAGAACAGACATATAGATCAATGGAATCGAATCGAGAACCCAGATATCAACCCAAATCACTATGCTCAATTAATATTTGACAAAGGAGGCACAAATATACAATGGAGTCAAGACAGTCTCTTCAATAAATGGTGTTGGGAAAATTGGACAGATACATGCAAAAGAATGAAACTAGGTCACCAACTTACACCATACACAAAAATAAACTCAAAATGGATACAGGACTTAAACATCAGACGGGAAACCATAAAAATACTAGAAGCATCCACAGGCAACAAAATCTCAGACGTATGCCAAAAGAACTTCTTCACTGATACTACCCCTAGTGCAATCGAAGCTAAAGAGAAAATAAACAAATGGGACTACATCAAAATAAAAAGCTTTTTTACAGCAAAAGAAACCATCAACAAAACAACAAGAAAGCCCACTGTGTGGGAGAACATATTTGCAAATGTTACCACTGATAAAGGTTTAATCTCCAACATCTACAAACAGCTTATACAACTAAATAAAAGGAAGATGAATGATCCAATTAAAAATGGGCAATGGACCTAAATAGAATATTTTCAAAAGAAGACAGAGGGAAGGCCAAAAGGCACATGAAAACATGCTCAAAGTCACTAATTATCCGAGAGATGCAAATCAAAACAACAATGCGGTACCATCTCACACCTGTCAGAATGGCCAACATCAACAAATCAACAAACGACAAGTGTTGACGAGGTTGCGGAGAAAAAGGAACCGTCGTGCACTGCTGGTGGGAGTGCAGACTGGTGCAACCACTGTGGAGAACAGTGTGGAGTTTCCTCAAAAGGCTGAAAATGGAACTCCCATTTGACCCAGTAATTCCACTTCTAGGAATATATCCCAAAAAACTAGAAACACCAATCAGAAAGGATATATGCACTCCTATGTTCATAGCAGCACAACCTACAATAGCCAGAATTTGGAAACAACCGAAGTGTCCGTCAGCAGATGATTGGATCCAAAAACTATGGTACATCTATACAATGGAATACTATGCTGCCATAAAAAAGAAGGATTTCTCATCATTTGCAGCAACCTGGATGGAATTGGAGAACATCATGCTGAGTGAAACAAGCCAATCAATGAAAGAGAAACACCACATGACCTCACTCATTTGTGGATAATAAAGAACATTATAAACTGATAAACCATAAGATAGATATAGTGACAGTATATCAACAAGTAGACTGTCAAATTACAGCGGGGAGGGGAGGAAGATCTGGGGGAGAAAATAGATCAACGAAGGACTTGTATACATGCATATAAGTGCAACCAATGGACACAAAACTCTGGGGAGGGAGGGGATGTGTTGGAGGGAGGGAGGGGGTCAAAAAAAAAATCAATAAAATATATTTAAAAAAAAAAAAAAGCTATCACTCAGAATCAAAGGCCAGATAAAGAGCTTCACTAATAAAAAAAAGCTAAAGGAGTTCATCACCGCCAAACCAGAATTATATGAATTGCTGAAGGGGGTTCTTTAGGAAGAGAAAATTATGAACAACAAATGCGTAACTATCAACAAGTGAATCTAAAAACCAAGGAATTAAAAAAAATCTGATGAACAATATTAACTGTTGAATATAATAGAATCAGGTATGGAAGGGGAGTGAACTGACGATTCTCAGGGAAAGGGGGTGGGGGTGCGGGAAGAGACTGAACATAAACTGTGCACCTAAGGATGAGGACAATGGGGAGTGGGGAAAGGGCAGAGGGTGGGGTGGGAACCTGGTGGAGGGGAGCAATGGTGGGGGGGAAAAATGAGGAACATTTGTAATAATATGAACAATAAAGATTTATTTAAAAAAAAATAAATTTAAAAACACACACACAAACACCAGGATTAGAAGAGAAGGAGGACCCATCCGGGCTGTCTTGCAAGGGGATAACAGCAACATGTGCAGAGGAGGAACGGGAAGGGGTGGAGCCCAACACACTTGGCACACGCTGATTGGGGGTTCAATGTCTCGGGAATGTCCCAGATGCAGACACACATTACATCATACTCCGCCCACTAGTTGGGGGAAGGGAGGATCTATCAATTAATATGAGAACCTTTTGTTCTATAATTAGTGTTTAATGCTATGAAATTCCTTCTAACCATTGTTTCTGCTGAATCTAACAAAATATTTTGTGTATTTGTGTTTATTAAGTTAAAAATTGTACATTTGTTTTAGTATTTTTGAGCTATATGGATTTATACAAGTGTGTTATTTAGTTTCTGGATATTTAGGAATTTCCCAAATATCTTTTTATTGTTGATTGCTAATTTAAGTTTATTAAAATCAGAGAACATACTTTATGTAATTGAGACTTGTTTTATGGTAAAAAAAAAAAAAAAAGTCTATCTTGGTGAATGTCTGTGTGCATTTGAAAAGAATGTGTACTCTGCTCTTGTTGGTTGGAGTGTCAATTAGATCTAATTGATTAAGTTTTCTATATATGTATAAATTTTCTGTCTACTTGTTCTATCAATTACCAAGAGTCAATGTTGAAATTTTCAATTACAGTAGTTAATTTGCCCACTTAATATCTATGGATCTGTGGGTCTCTCTTTAGTTCTGTTGATTTTACTTCATGTATTTTGAAACTCAGTTGTTAGGTCAGTTACAGGTGCAGACACACTTAAGATTCATAAGTTCTCTTGAGAGTTGGCTTCTTTATCATTTAAAAAAAATGACCCTGTTTATCCCCAAAAAAATTCCTTGTTCTGAAATCTACTTTGTCTTACATTATTATAGCCATGTTAGCTTTTTCTTTATGTGTTTTTATGATACATTTTCTCATCCTGTTGCTTGCAATCTATCTGTCCTTATGTTTAAAGTAGTTTTTCAGTAGACAGCATATAATTAAATCTTACTTTTAAAATCAATATGACTAATTCTGCCTATTAATATTGGAGTGTTTTGATCATTTACAATAATGCAGTGGGTTAAATCTATATTCTTGCCATAATTTTTTTTTTTTTTTGTAGATGTGTAGAGGCTGAAAGAAATAATATAGAAAAATTTCCCTGCTAGCCCAGACTTCCCGTGAGAATGTGACCTTTAGAACTGCCCCAGGAAAAACAGGGTATGAGCCACACAGCACCAGACCACCAGACTCAGCCCCTAGAGGTAGTAAACTGGATGTAGTATCAACGTCCTGCGGCGGTTCCACCCTGTTCCTTGTGATAATGTCTATCCTCCCCTCAAGGAATTCCTGTCCCTCTTTCTAGAAGACCCCCTCCCCTTGTCCTTTGTTCTAACTTTGCGGTTTTTGCCTTTATAAGCCTGTAAGAAGTTCTGCTCGGGACTTGACTTGGCTGCTCCTGCGTGAGTAACAGGTCAAGTCCCAGCATGCTGGAATTAAATCCTCTTGCTGTTTGCATCAAGTGCCGTCTCTTGCGTTTGACTGGGTCGTCGCTGATCCTGGGTCAGGGTAGGGGTCTCCTTCGGGGGGTCCAACAGATGTTCATCTACTCATTGTTTCTCTTTTCTCCCAATTTATTTGAATTTGTTATTTTTCATGTTTCCATTTTATTGTATTTCCCTTTTGGGCTGAAGAAGCATACTTTTTTGTTCTAAAATTTTGTTATTACTTTAGAGTTTACAATATATCTTTAATTATCACAATATTAAAGATAAATGTTTTATCAATTCACATGTTTTCAAGCACCTTGTCATAGTGTGCTTTTATTTTATATTTTACCACATCACACATTTTCTAAGCATTTTACTATAGTATACATCCATTTTATCTTTCTCTGCCTATGTCTGGGAAACTCCTCATATCTGCCTCCCAAGTGTGTCACTTATGGATTTGAGAAGTTGAAATCTGGTGTCTCACACTGACCACTAGATGCACTGGCTTCTGGATTTCCAATGGGGTGCAAGGTCAGCTACTGTCTGAGGCCACCCTGCAGGAGCTACAGCGAGAACTACAGTTTTCTTCTCTTTGGTTGGGTTTTGGAGGTTTTGTAGCTGTCAGACCAGGATTGCAAGTTTGCTAAGTTAAGCTTCGATAGGGAAGACCATTCATATGCAAAAGCAGCTACTTGGAGCTTGGGTGGGTTTGTAGGTTGTGTGGTGCGGGGTCTCTAGGGCATCACCAGGCTAGGGTATGGCAAACAGTGATGGCTAGCCGTCTCCATGCCTCCTACCTTGTCCCCATGTCCCACACCCCAGCACAGCAAACAATTTTTCTTGTGTGCAGCTTTGCAAGCAAGCCACCCTCACTTTCTGACCGGATGGCAGACAGTCCAGTTTCTCCGTGTAGGAGTTTGGGTCCCCCACATTTCCCCAGAAACTGGATTTCAGAGAAATCAGGAGCTTGTCTCCCTTTGGGTTGAAGAAAGCAATGCCTGCTGCCAGCCCAGTTCACGTGTGCCTCCGTACCTCAGCTTTTCAGCACTTCCGCACGTCTCAATGCTCTTTTCTCTTTCCTTCTAGTTGTAGAACTTCCACTCAGCCAGCTTTCCCGTGATTCTGGGTGATAGACGTTTTGTCTTTTAGTTGTAGTTTTGAAATTGTTGTGTGAAGCAGCAGTTTAGGTGTTTACCTATGCTGCCCTCTTGGCTGTCTATCTCAATCTTTTTTTTTTTTTAGTTAGACCAATAAGCAACATATTTTGACTTTCTAATTATTTCAGAGAAAACACAAAAATAATTTTCTCAATAATAAATTTCTATTCTTTAGGCATTTAGTTACCACAACTATATAATTTTTCCCAACTTAATTTGAACCTTAAACTTTTAGAGCTGGCAAGTCAAATATTAAGCATTTCTCAGATTAATAACATCTTTATATTTTGAAGAATAAATTTCAGCCCAAACTGGTTTGGCTCAGTGGATAGAGCATTGGTCTTTGGACTGAAGGGTCCCAGGTCGATTCTGGTCAAGGGGATGCACCTTGGTTTTCTTCTTTTTGGTTGGGTTTTGGAGGTTTTGGAGCTGTCAGACCCGGATTGCAATTTGATTGATGTTTCTCTCTCATATATGTTTCTAACCCTTCCTCTCTGTAAAAAAAATCAATAATATATATATATATATTTTAAAAAGATACGTTTCAAAAATACAAGACATAATAAATTAACAGATTCAATTCTGTCCTCTAGATTTCATACGAGGCATACTCAGATTAATATTTCAGTATCTTGTCATTTCAAAAATGCCTAGATATATAATTTTATTATTTATTTAATTTAGCAAACCCAAAGTTTTAAGCTCCCAGTGGCTCTGGAAAACCACATTTGAGACTGGCAAAACATGTTTGGCCTAGCTTGGTCTATTTGGATGTAAATTGGCCACATTCTTTCCTTAGAGATTGCTGCAGGGGAAACTTTGGCCTACCTGCTTGACTTCAACATGACCATAATTTTTTCTGCTGGGGGAAGGGTGACTAGCCCCTTCCTCCATTAGAGAAGTGCAGCTAGCTTTTCCCCTGAGCTGTTGAACCTTTATAATTAATATATTATTTATCTATGTTTCAATAATTCTTTGAGATTTAAATCCAATTATAATTATCCAAGGCATTTACTTTGGTAAATTATATAACAGAGACAATTTACTGATTTTCTTGGTGGCTTTAATGTTAACTTTTGAATGCGGTCCATTATTATTTAAATAAACTATTTTTTTATTATGGAAATACCAAACTTGTTGCTAGAACCTAGCCTATATTTTTTTCTGGGTCAAATCCACCATCTTTCTGTGAAGCATCCATCTTATATGAAAACTGCTGTTTGAAATGTTAACCCTGCTAATTGGCTTCTGTAAATTCTTGCTTGCTAAGACTACTCCCACTTCAGCTAGGACATTAAACTTTCCCTAGACAAGGTTATCAGTGCTGGTGCCAGGCTAGGCCTCTGGTTGAGGTCTCAGCACAAACGGATTCTTTAAGAACTTGCAAAAGGGGCCAGAATACTCCATCTTTTATAAAACGCCGTGGAACTCGGGAAAAATTGTTAAAAATTGAGACTGTCCCACCAAAAGCAGGACAATCTGGTCACCTTAAGAGAATTCTTGCATGCTGGGGCCCAGAATTTGAGAGACATTTTCCTCTGGACCCGCACGTAATAAATGTAACCCCATCTCTCTGGTATTGCTTTGTTCTTTGGTTTTCTGTAACATCTGAGGAAAAAAACAGTCTTTGGGGTTTTATTCTGTACCATCACAAAGAGAGTTAAGTTTAGCTCAAAACCTATCTAATATCCTAAATCAGATGGTTGCATGCCTTTTTTTTTTTTAAAGCTAACTTCTCTCTTTATATGTACACAGAAATCCCAGACACATTTCTAAATTTTGTAAAACTTTTAAAGTCACTAGCCAGAAAAAAGCATGGCAAAGATGAAACTGTTTAAATACAATAGCTTTCTTGGAGAGTGGGCATCCATACAGGATCACCACCTGTTTTCCTTCCTCCACATCCTGCTTGCTTTGAGGGAAAATTAAGCAACTAATTAATTTGTATTTCTTTTCCCAATTAAAGTAAAGGCATGCTTAATAGATAACAACAGATCAACAAGACCAAATCAAAGTTCTTTTCCTAAATTTTTTTCTATTCCATTTTTTAAAGTAATGACTAGCTCTTAGGATCATTTTAGCCAACATTTGCTTATCCTACTGCATTCTTTGGTAATTTTTAAACAAAGCATTATAGAATCTTTTTGTGACAGAGCTGATAGCTCCACCCTCTCCAGCCGCATTTGAAATCAGAGGCAGAGGATCCAGCAGTTTCTAGTATTGCACTTGCTAGAGGCTTTTGGAGAGGCTAAGGAGGATAGCTCCTCTCCTTGCACCTTCAGCTCCTAAAGAAGAGCAAATAAATAAATAATTGGAGGAATGGCCTTCATGGCCCCCTTCACCTCCATTCATGTCCTAATCCTGAGACATTTCTCTGGCTTGTGCAACTCTGGAGAGAGGAGATTATTTACTATGGAAAGGAGGATTTTTGGAGAAATGTCAGGAGCAAGCCCATGCAAACTATGAGGAGAAACAGTTTGGAGGCAAGTTTTTCCCCTGCTGCTGAGCTTTTTTTCAAATTTTGACCCACTCTTTGCCAACATTTAAGATCAAATGTACCTTTTTCAGTAATACAAGGGTTATGGTCTATAACATCAAGCAAAAACTGTAAGAAAATACCGTCTGAAACTTTAATTCCTTAAGCATGCAAACTTTCTACAATAAAGTTTCTTACTTTTTAACCAAATTCTGCCCCATTAGCCTGGCTATAAAAAGATGTTTCCACCATACTTACAGATCGTGACATCTGCACAGTGAGAAAACCTGAAGTAATTTTCAAAGTCCACCATTTCTTACTTCTTTTTAGTCAGGTTAAGTTTCTAAGCTTTCTAAATCTCCATTTTCCAGCTAATGAAAAGAAAATAGGATTCTACTAAGTCTCCTATCTACCTACTCCAGGATTTATGTGAGAATCAAATGAGATGAGGCACAGGAAAACGCTTTACAAACATTTGGTTAAAGGATAAAATGTTTCCACCTGCTATAAAGCAAGTCATGTTCCTGGGCTGAAGAAACTCCAGAGGCTAGTCATTAGGGAGAGGAAGCTGGGCGCTGCTACATGATGTCATTATCCAGTGCCCACAGCAACCATTTCTGGGCTTGGCTGGGCTGGGCTGTGGGCCAAATTTTGCACTATGGGGTCTTGGCAGCATCAGCTGCAATTTGGTGAGGTGTTGCTCCAGGATGGTGGCAGGGCCTGTGTCCTACTTGGGAGAAGCTGAGTGTTGCCAGGTCCACGGTGCCATTTCTCTCTAAATGGTCAGTGCACATCACATCAGCTCCTGCCCCCTGGTGGTCAGTGTGCATCATAGCAACCGGTCAAATGGTCAGACACTTAGCACATAAGCCTTTTATATAGAGAGATGTTTTGTTAAAATGAATGTTATAGAAATTTCAGTCTGAACTTGCAAAGATTTAAAGCCAAGTTGAAACAGGAAACTTTCAGGGGTAGCATGTGTTCAGTCAGGGACACCAGGCAAACCAGAAGTGATGATTTTCTGCATCTGCCAGTGATACTCTGGGTATTAGTGTTTCACATATTGGGAGTAATACATTGTTTGCAATAAGCCATGTACCACATTTTAAAATCTTACATATTATTCTTTATATGGTGAAATTATATATTTAATCTAAATATATACAAATTTTATGTTGTTTTCTATGTCATTCTACAGGAATTATTATTTACCAAGAAATTGTTGTCTTGGAATGTTATATTTTATAGAAAAACAAAAATTTTTAATCAATTGCATTATAATCAAATCTATAACTATGCCACTTTTAAATTTTGTCATTTATGGACAGCCAGTGCTTTATTTTGCTGCATTTGTAGGTATATGATGTCTTTAGAAAAACCCATGAAAAGGACTCTGACTTACCCTAACTTGCGGGCTTTTAAGCAGGTCATATCTTTGAACTAGATGAGGGTTGTAGAACTTCAGGGAATTACTAATCCTATCTAATAAAATATTAATATGCAGATTGACCATCACTCCAACACACAAGATGGCTGCCCCAATGTGGATACAAGATGGCCGGCAGGAGAGGGCAGTTGGAAGAGACCAGGCCAGCAGGAGAGGGCAGTTGGGAGAAACCAGGCCTGCGAGGGAGGGCAGTTGGGGGCGATCAAGCCTGCAGGGGAGGGAAGTTAGGGGTGACCAGGCCGACAGAGGAGGAAAGTTGGGAGGTGACCGAGCCTACAGGGAAGGGCAGTTGGGGAGGACCCAGACCTGCAGGGGAGTGCAATTGGGGGAAACCAGGCTTACAGGGGAGAGCAGTTAGGTGACCAGGCCTGTAGGGGAGAGCAGTTAGAGGCAAACAGGCTGGCAGGGGAGATGTTAGGCATCAATCGGGCTGACAGGGGAGTGGTTAGGGGGTGATTAGGCTGGCAGGCAGAAGCAGTTAGGGGCAATCAGGAAGGCAGGCAATCAGGAAGATTGTGAGAGGGATGTCTGACTGCCTGTTTAGGCCCGATCTAAACAGGCAGTTGGACATCCCTCAAGGGGTCCCAGATTGGAGAGGGTACAGGATGGGCTGAGGGACCCCCCCCCCCCCCATGCACGAATTTCATGCACGGGACCTCTAGTTGGAAATAATACAAAAGAATATAGAACGTGGAACTCACTTCCCAGCATGCCTGAGTGAAATATGCAGATAAGCACTAGCCAGAAAAGAGGGATATTGGGGAGTAAATAAGACACCGTAACTAAAAAGGTGTGCCTTTTATGTAAGTTGTTACCAGCAAGGTCATCTAGCAAGCTGTTTGCCCTGTTTGAAGGTAAAAATCTTTAAGGTGGCATTTTAAAGTTTGGAAGAAAAGATAGCATGAATTAAGGTTTAGTAAAAATAAAGTCAATTCAGTGAATAGGAGGTTATAACCTAAGGAAATTTAAAGTACTAAATTTGGCTGGAAATAGATTCCATCCTTTCCATGTTGTTAAAAAATCAGAGAAATGAGGCAGAGGTAAATCCTGAAATGGCAAGGGCATACATAAGAGTAGGACTGGAGCTGTTTGTACTCTCCCTGGGTTTCTGAATACTGGTCAAACCAGAGTTCCGGCAAGCTCTCTGAGTCCTCATCCTAGAGTCACTTCCTTTATTTTTTTATTTTTATTTATTTATTTTAAAAATATATTTTATTGATTTTTTTACAGAGAGGAAGAGAGAGGGATAGAGAGTTAGAAACATTGATGAGAGAATCATCAATCAGCTGCCTCCTGCACCACCCCTACTGGGAATGTACCTGCAACCAAGATACATGCCTTTAACCAGAATCGAACCCACGACCTTTCAGTCCGCAGGCCGATGCTCTATCCACTGAGCCAAACCAGTCTCGGCTAGAGTCACTTCCTTTAAACTCCCCTCAGAAATCCAGTGGGCACTTCAAAAACACTAGAAACATCTCAGGCACTTTTAATCATGGGCAAGGGGCCTGAGAGCAGTATAGAAATGCTCCTATGGATGGGCACCCCACAGAGAGGGATGGGGGATGACTGAATGAGGGCCGATACTTTGGTGGTGACTATGGTTAAGTCCACCTGGCCCACCCTTACCCGCGACCATATACAGTAAGGCAACCTCTCATTCCTTGCTTGTGAGTGAGAAGCAATCTTCATTCCTGTGAGTGATGGCTCTTGGCTAAGAGGGGGGATGCCCCAACCAGCAAGGAAGAATCACAAATGATGCTGGACATCCTTTCAAGAGTTACAAGGTTGCTAGATATCCTTGCACATGTTTTTTGTTTATTTTTTTTCAGATCGGAAGCACATCATCCACACTGTGTAAAGACAGCCCTCTAGGATGCATCCTTAAAAATTGGGATAATGTTGACCCACAAACACTGAAGAAAAAGTGCGCGAGTTACTTTTGTACCCAGGCTTGGACCCAGCACCATTTAGTGAATGGGGAAAGCTGGCTCTCAGAAGGAAGTTTTAATTATAACACCATCCAGCAGTTAGATCTTTCCTGGAGGAAGGATGGGAAGTGGTTGGAAGTCCCATATGCTCTAAGGAACAAGCCAGGTCTATGCAAAAACTAAACTGAACCCCTCATTCCTGACAATAGTAACCCAAAGTCAACCAGAGGAAAAGGTAAAGGTCATGGTCTGAGGCTGACTTGAACTTGCTGAGAGTCTGTTCCTACTTTAGCACAGATCCCCTTCTCACTCCAGGATGTGAGACAAATTAAAAGTAATTTAGGAAAGTTCTCAGAAGACCTCGACAAATATATTGAGGTCTCCCAAAATCTCATACAAATGTTTGATCTCTTGTATAAAGATGTTATGCTCATATTAAACCTGACCCTGAGAAAAAAAGCATTGGAGCGATCTAAGATGGCTGCACAGGTAAACACCTAACCACAGCCGCACACAACAATTTCAATAAAATACAATTAAAATATAAAATGGACAGTGCCCAGGGCTACAGGAAGTCGACTGACTGAAAATTCTACAACAAGAAGAAAAGAGAAAACCAGAAGGAAAATCAGAGGAGCTGTAAAAGCCTAAGGTACTGAGACATGCTGCACGCGCGCACGGAGAGGATGGAGCTGGAGGGAAGGGGGAGGCTGAGTACCTGGCTGGCATTCCCTAGCAGGAAGGAAATAAAAGTCCCAGACTGAGCTGAACCCAGTCCAACAGTGCTGAACTCCAGTTCTAGGCCAGACCCTGGGAACTCAGGCTCAAACAGACGGAGTCAGGACTGTGAGGCGGAATCCCAGGGGAGCAGCGAAGGACAGAGCCCCCAGAGTCGTGCACATTGCGTGCAGAGGATGGACTGTTGACTCTGATGCTAGACTGCCCTGGCAGGAAGGAGACAAAGGCTCCAGGCTGGGAGGAGTGCGATGAGGAGCGGGAGCAGCCACCGGGTGCCGGCAAGGAGCCGGGTGACAGGGACCCCGGGGGGGAGGTGCCGCTGGGCCCTGGACCACTGATCGCCAGCCACGGAGCCGAGGCCAAGGACTGCTTCCTGGGTGGTGCCAACCCTGGCAACAGGCTGAAGCAGCGCAGGAGGCCGAGGAGAACAAAGGGGCGCCGCAGGCCAGGACGAGGAGGAAGAAACTGAAGAAGTTTTCAATGTGAAGAAATCAAGTTATAGCAAAAAGATAGTAAAATTACTTTAGAAAGAATTCAAAGAAGATCTTTAAAAATCGAAGATTAAGACAGAACTCAACTCAGCAGCCAACATTGCAACATAAATGTGTTTAAAAAAAAAAAGACTGAATGTTGGAGCAGCAGTGGCCAGGCCCAGAGTGGCCAGGCCCAGGGCAGTGGCAGCCGAGCCTGGAGCAGCAGCAGGTAGGTCCAGAGCAGCCTGGCCTGGGGTAGTGGCAGCCAGGCCTGGGGCGGAGGGGGCCAAGCCCAGGGCGGCGGCGGCCAAGCCCAGGGCGGCCAAGCCCAGGGCGGCCAAGCCCAGGGCGGCCAGGCCCGGAGCAGCCAGACCCAGAGCACCCAGTCCCAGAGCAGCAATGGCCAGACCTGGAGCAGCTGGTTGTGGAGCGGCCAGGAGCAACAGAGGCCAGGCCTGGAGCAGCTGGACCCGGAACAGCTCACTCCTCGCCTGCCCATGCCCCAGGGCTGCTTCTCAGACATGGCTGGTGTTACGCCCAGACTTCGTGATCCCCAAGGACCACCAGGGAGCCGAGTCCGATGCAATAAACAAAAGAGCCTTCTCCATGCTAGCATGGGCCCCCCAACTCATGCCGGCAGCATGGCGGAAGAGAGCGAATTTCTCCCAGTCCAGGGGTTTTGAGGGCTAGGGATAACTCCTGCGGGGCGGAGTTGGGAGCTCATCCTCGCCCCGCCCTGCCCTCTCAGCTGGAAACTTTTGGGGGAACTTGAGGGTCTGCTGAATCAAGTGATGAAGGCTTAGATCTGGATGTGTTGTAGCGCTGGGGTGTTGATCTGTGAGTGCCTTGTGTGGGGTCTGGATGAGGTTGGTTGATCTATTTGGAAGTGTCTTTTGTGTGAAGTGTATCCTTGGGCATGTGGAGGTATTAGTGATTTGAGAAAATGCTAAGTAATTGATTTACTACCTGAAAAATTTAAAGTTCTGAAAGTTGAAGGTCTCTGGCCAAAAAGAGGTTTTAAAGCTAACATCTTAATTTTAATGGAGAAAGGGGAGGACAAGCCCTTCCCACCCAGAACAGGTAATCCAATTCCAGCCAGCAGCTATCTTTAAACAATGTGTTCATTTACATTTGAATGGCTATGCCTTTTGATAGCCTATGGGCAAGTTTACATGTAAACAAGTTTGCTTCTCAGTTCCCAGGGCAGAAAAAAGCAAGGTTTAAAATTATTAGATTTTAAAATTTATTCTTAAAAATATAAAAGTTTATTAATTTTTTTTAAAAAAAAAACCCAAGGAAATTAAAAAACCTGATGAACAATATTAACTGTTGATTATAATAGAATCAGAGATACGGGAGGGGCGTGGACTGACAATTCTCGGGGAAAAGGGGAGTGGTGGATGGGGGAAGAGACTGAACATAAACTGTGCACCTATGGATGAGGACAATGGGGGGTGGGGAAAGGGCAGAGGGTGGGGTGGGAACCTGGGGGAGGGCGGAAGAAACGAGAAACCTTTGTAATAATATGAACAATAAAGATTGATTTAAAAAGTAAATAAATAAATAAAAGCATTGGAAATAAATAAATAAATAAATAAACCTGACCCTCTCAGCCACTGAAAAGCACGCTGTATTAGAAAAAGCAAGAGAATTTGGGAATGAACATTTTATTACTTATGCCAGGGGAATAGAGGACTCTGAGGGGAGGAACAGGAATTTCTTAATAGGACAGGAGGCAGTCCCTCCTGTAAACCTTCAATGGAACCCTGAAATCCACAGGTAGGAGATAAAGCACTGCATGGAAGGCTTCAGACATAGTAATGCAAAACCTGTTAATTACTCTCAGTTAACCACCATTCATCAAGGGGCTGATGAAAATCCCTGCTTTTTTTTTTTTTAAAGGCTCAGGGAGGCATTGGTTAAGCACACCCACATTACCCCAGACTCAGAACTGGGACAACTAATTTTAAAGGACAAATTCATCACTCAGACAGCCCCAGACATCACGAGAAGATTACAAAAAATGGCTATTGGTCCTGAGATTACCTTAGGGAATCTCCTGAAAGTTGCCACCTCTGTTCTATAAGAGAGACCAGGAAGAGGAAAAGAGGAGAAATAAGAGAGACCAGGCCAAGGCTACAGAAATAAAGAAGATCATAGTAGCTATGCTCTGGGAGGGTACTAAGAGCCTCCAGTCAGGACTGGAGGCAGTGATCCTGCTACAACTGTAGACAGGTTTGACTTATGCACCGGAGCTGCCCCAAGGGGTGTGGTGGACCTCCAAAGCTTTGTCCTGTCTATCAAGAAAACCACTGGAAGTCAGACTGCCCCCAGAGACAGAGGTTGGCAACCCAGCTGGCCCAACAGGACTGATGGGGCTCGGGGTCTACCAACCTGGCTCCTTATAGGACTGTCATCTCCACACTGACAGTTGAGGGCAAGGAAATCAATTTCCTCCCCGATGCTGGAGTCACTTTCTCTGTACTCCTCTCAAACCCTGGTAAATTGTCCTCAGAAGCTGTAGCCTTTACAAGAATATCTGGGAAGCCAATAAAGATATTTTCTCAGCCTTTAGGGTGAAGCTGGGTGAGTTGCTCCTTTCCTATGCCTCTTGATCCTGTAGAAACCTCATATCCACATCAGAGGCAGTATCCTCTCAAGCCTGAGGCTCGAGAAGAACTCAAGATTATAATAGGCAATCTATTTTAGAAGCCCAAGGTTTATTGAAACCACTTTATAGTCCTTACAATTCTCCCTTCTCAGGGGTACAAAAACCAAATAGGGAATGAGGACTAATTCAGGACTTGTGACTAGTAAATGAAGCGGTGATTCCCATTCACCCCATTGTCAGCTACAGAGAAATAACACACTCTCTTTACCAGCTAATCAAGGAGGCCCAAAAGGACAGCCTCACTGAGACTGAGCAAGATTTTAAAAAACTGAAGAAGGCCCTTTTACAGGCCGCAGCTTTAAGCCTCCCAACAGGTCAGCAGCATCAACTTCTAGATCCATCTGTCTCCAGTAGGCCTTGGATGCCAGTACAGGAGGAGGATGAAGCTGTATTGCCATCAGCAGAATCACTGGACTCCTACTGGTGTGAGCCTTTAGAGGAGGAACTGGAGCTTCTCTTTCTAAAGAATCCTTGGAGGCCGAAACCGGTTGGGCTCAGAGAATAGAGTATCGATTCCGGTCAAGGTCATGTACCCTGGTTGCAGGCACATCCCCAGTAGGAGGTGTGCAGGAGGCAGCTGATCGATGTTTCTCTCTCATTGATGTTTCTAACTCTCTATCCCTTTCCTTTCTTCTCTGTGAAAAATCTATAAAATATATTAAAAACAACAACAAAACCCAAAGGGAAATAGTGGCCAATCAGAGGGAATATTGAGGTACAAAAACTGCAGCCTTTATAAACCAGGAGAAAATAACTCAGTGGGACTCTTTCCCCCTCTCCACATGGGAGTCTGTGCTGTGAGATTCTTTCCCCCTCCCCACATGGGAGTCTATACTTGTTCTTCAATAAATTTCCATCTTTGCTATACCATCTTCTGTCCATGGATTCATTCGTCGACTCCTATGGACAGAGGATCCAGGGAATCATCCTGCCCAGAGGAACACATGTGTTCCAGTCCAAGAATTCCCATATCACCTCTATCCTTGGTTACAGGACTTCTATTAAGCTGGTCTGCAGGTGGTTCTCAGAGCGGCTGTTCTGTAATTTAGCTTTCATTTTGCTGGGGTCATGGGAGGAGGTAAGCACAGCATTTACTTACTTCACTATCTTGACTGCAAAGCCTTTGATGTAATTTTTTGTTTGGATTTCTGATTATTTTCTTGATTAGATTTCCCATAGGACCAAAGAGTATGAACACTTCAAGGCTCTTGGCATATTTTGTCAAACTCTAAAGCAGCCCTTGAAAGATGAAATCACTCTGAGTCAGGGGCCTGTCGAGGGCAGCTCCTGCCTATCTTGGAGTGTTGCAGAAGATCAAAGAAAAACCAAGCAATGCTTTTAGAGAAAAGGAGTTACACTGTTTAATATGCCAGCAGATTCATAGAAATAACTTTCCAAATCTGAGTAAAGTAACATGCAGGGGGATTCTCTTTTATATCTTTCTAAGGTCTTTATCCCACAAATATGGATTATGCTTCTGGTTCTTTCTGCAGGCTTTGCAAGAAGACCCCCAGGTGTTGGGGGTCTCTGGGCCATATCTGATGGCCTGGCCTGGCACCAGCATTAATAACCCTCCCTCTGGGGCAGTGCACTGTTCAGTTTTATGGCCTCTGCAAGGCCAGTTTCTAGGAAAGAAGTAGTAACTTAATTATAGGTTATTAAGAATGTACTCTGAGCTTACTGGGATGGATTCAGATTGCTAGCACCCTCTCCACTCCCTCCATTTCCCCCCTTCCCCAAATATCAGAGTTACATTGGCATTAGCCTTTTAGTTTCTTCAGGAGGAGCCATGCTTGCCAGCTCAGCCCCTGCCTCAGGTCTCTCTCAGAGGCCCTGGCCAGGCTACAGATCTTGCATGATGTAGGGGAATCTCTCAGAAGACAGGCTCCCTCATGGCATCAGCCAGCAGGGACCTGTCCTGTTCACGATGGGGCCCAGTGAGGCACTCAGAGGAAGACTGGTACTCCCAGTGGCAGGGCGGCAGCAATCAGATCCAAGAAAGCCCCAATCCAAGCATCTTAGGGACAGATGGCATTTTACCATGGTGAGTCTCTAGCGCTTTGCTCAGAGGAGAAGCTCAGTAAAGCGTTGTAAAAAATAGAGGCTGAAGAAGCTGGAATGAGCAGCCATAAAAATGACCCAGGATGCCTGTCCTTGGGAAGATGTTAAACAAGCAAATGTCTGAGAGATGTAGGTCAATTACAACAAAAACGTCTGTGACAGCTCATTTACACATGCATGTGTGTGTTTCTGTCAGCACTTACTCTAAACTGGTAACCGGCAATTCATTAATGGAGCTCAAATTCACACAGCCCATTCTGAAGTGCTCTTCCTTGCCCTCATTCTCATCAGGCTATGTGTTAGCTGCCCTGGTGCAGGCCTGCCAATGGCCATGCTGTTTCCTGAAACGCATAGAGCAGTGCTGCTTAACCTTGGCATGTTACATCCCTGGGAAGTTTGGAGAAGATACTGACCCCTGCACTGGCCGAGGGCCTATTGGCCCACATCTTTGGGGTGCATTTTTCACCTCCGATTCAACTGGGGATGAGCGCCACCATTGAGACAGCTGGAGAAGCAGAGGTGTCCCTGAAAACTTACTTTGCTCACTTTCTACTATCCTCAATTGTGAACAAACCAGATTCAATTTGCATATATTGATTTAGCAGTATTTTTAAAGTTAAATGTTGGAGAAAATTCCCATCAGAACTTTAAATACTGCAATGTACAATGCTGCCATCTCAGAGTGGCAGTCATTGTGTCTAAGAAGTTCCGGGTCAAAGGCTATGACAGACCTGAGGGTCTGCAGCCCAGCTGATCAACAGGCAGAGCAGCAGTTGCAAACACACTGTCCTGGCCCTGAAGAAGAGTCACCTTCAATAACAGGCATGATAACAGGTGTTAATAGAGGTAATTAGATAAGAAGTTAATTAAATCTCTAACAGCAGGGCCTCCCAAGGAGCTCAGCTGCTGCCTGCTCTGTTGCCAGTACACCACCTCATTCTTGGGCTGCAAGCCTCCTTTCTCTTTGGCTTTTAGGTGACTTATAGCCAGCAATTTCTTTTGAGTGTCAAAAAAAGGTAAGACAAATAAAATGGATAGAAATGAATAGAACAGAATCTATAAAAAGAGTAAATATGCAAATTGACCATCACACCATCACAAATATGGCTGTGCCCATAGTAGAGGCCGAGTTCCCATAACAAACCTTGGTGAGCAATCAGCAGGGACCTTAGGCTGTGCCACACCTTCCTCTCCCCTCCCTCGTCGCCCCCGCCCCTTGCCTCTTCTCCCACTCAGTGGGGCTTGACAGGGGACCTCAGGCTGCACCCCCCCCCCCCCCACCTGGCGGAGCTTGACGGGTGGGGGGGGGGGGTCTCAAGATCCTTCCCCTTTTCCTGGGCCAGGGGACCTCAGGCTGCTCCCTCTACCCTGGGCTGAGGGACTTCAGGCCATGCCCCCACCCCAGTGCCAGGGGACCTGAGGCTGAGTTCCTCGCCAGCTGCTGGGCCGGAGGACCTGAGACTGTGCCCCCCTCCCAATGGGGCTTGGCGGGGGCCCTGAGACTATACCCCCCTCACGATGCTGAGATGGGGGACCTGAGGCTGCATCCCCTTCCTGGCAGGGCTTGATGGGGGATCTCAGGCCACATCCTCCACCTGGCAGGGCTTGACAGGGGAGCTCAAGACATGCTCCCTGCCCTGGCCTAGGACGGGGGACCTCAGGCCATGTTCCCCAAACCAGCGCCCAGCTGGGGGACTTGAGGGAATACTGGAGGACCTAAGGCTGCACCCCCCCACACCCTACAGATCTTGAAGGGGGACCTGAGGCTATGTCCCCCACTCGACAGGGCTGTCCAGTTGGGTCTGGGTCTTGTGCAATTTTGAGGCACTGCGGGTGGACAGGGACTTCACTCTGGGTCCCACAGCACACCCCAGACTCTGACTAGAGGAAGATTTTCATATACATTTGACTATTTTCTTTCATCTCTGACACTTCTATTATAAAGAAAGGGCAAATAGCAATATTAAAATATTTCCTCTAATTAATTCCTTTTTAATATGCATGAATTTTGTGCACTGGGCCACTAGTAGAATATAATAGAGTTAAATCATTGAGGGTGACTCAGTGTCTCTGCCTCTCTTTGGGTGTCTCCAAGGGCAGGGATACCCACCCCAGCTGGCAGCCATGCCCACGCTAAAAAGTGCTACCAAAGAAGCTGGAGAAATCCTGGACTTACCCCAGCATGTTGCTTCCACATTGGGAAGACAGCCTGCATGGCAGCCCTAGGAGAGAAGTGACATGGCATGATGTCATCATCACACCCACGCAGCACTGCACTTGGAACTGGGCGTAGGTCAACCGTGTCTCAGATAACTGTTTTCAAAGATCATAAGCAGTTATTATGATTTTTGAATTGATGACTACTGGACTGAAAATGAAAAATATTCTTTAGAATATTCTAATGTTTTTGCATTTCTACGGATACATACCCAGAATATTCTAATATTACTATGTCATGCTATCTGCACCAGTAGAAATTCCTTCTTTCTATGGAAGTAATTGTTCCCTTACTCAATACTCACTGTCTTTGTCTCCTAATCAGATTATTAGGGCCTTTGCCTGAATTAATGGTTTCTGAATAACTATTCTTAGTGATCTCAATAAATGCTGCAAATGTTCCCCTCCCTCAAGGGGAGGGAGGGCTGTTTAGTAGAAGAAATAAGACTTGTATTCAAATAGCTTTTGCATAGGATTAGGAAGCTTACTAGATAGATGGATACTAGAAAAGTAACACAATTGCCCATATCCTTGAAGATGTTAGGGATTCTGTTTAAGGATGCCAGTGAGGCCAATTAGAGAAATAAACCCTTGGGTTGAGACCATGGGTATTTGCAGTTCAATAAAACAACTTCCTTGGCACCAGAACCTCAGCAAAGTAGCCCACTCCATTTTTAGCTGAGTCTCTCTCTCTAGGGTTATAAAATAAGACTTGGTGGCAGTGTTTTTTGACTTTTCCAGCTTTTGAAGACTGGAGCTGCAACCACGTACTGACCCCCTCCCCGAGTCACCTCTGCAATGGCACAATTCAAGTGGAACCTCTAATCCCATTGTGTGATTGTGCTCCTGCAGCCATAGTATCATGCTGTGGGTGTCAACCTGAGCTGCCTATTCTGTCACCTGGGAGACTTCCACCCCAGACCATTAGAATCAGAACCTCAAGCAGGGACAAAGGTCAGACCCTCTGAAAACTTCTAGGTGATTCCAGCTTCTGGCCAAGGTAGAGAATCAGTAAGAATGATCAGTGAGGCCGTGGGCAAACAGGTGGCAAGTCCTAATGGCACTGTGAGGCCACACCTCCCTTAGAGGCCAGAGCTGGGACCAGAGAAAAAGGAGTGCCCTGGACCAGTGCTCCAGGACTTGTCAAAGACTGCCCCCTCCAACAGAGCCTACAGCCAGGCTCAGGGCCTCTGCGGACACCACCCTGCTGTTTGGGTCTCTGTTGGCCCGTCTGACCTTCCTTGCTAAGATAAATCTGCAGCTCCCAGGAGAAACACTCAAGCCATTCATGATCAATGACCCATCAAGCATGTACGTTATTCCAGGCGCTGGGTAGTCCCCTGCTAAAGAGGGTGGCAGGCATGGAAACAAACAGGGGCACAGGTAGTGTCTGGGAGGTAGGGCAGGTCTGGCTATCGCCAGCAGGGAGGTGGACTGCAGCAGGCAGTGGCTTCCAGAGGGAGGGTGGAGGTCATCTGGATCTCTGCATCCCTTCGCATGTTCTGGCCCACTTTGCCAAGGCTTCACCCAAGGACAGCCACTTCCCAAGGCACAGTGGTTCTGCTGGTTCTGGTCCTGTGGGCAGAGTGGGCTGGCATTTCCAGAGAAACCAGCCCAGCAGTGTCTGCCATCACTGCTCACTGAATCCTGAACCTCCTGAATCCTGGCTCTTAAGCCCATGCCAGGAATTCTTTGGGGGACTCTCTTCCCTACCACCAGGACCAGGGTTCATTTTAACTGAGGAGCAGCAGCGTTGCACTTACAGAAGCTAAGTAACATAATTGCACTGTGTGATGTAGCAGGTGCAGCTTTGTGGAGAAGATGTTCTCTGAGGCAGGAGATGAGGACACACGCTGTCACTATTTGGTGAGTGGGTCAGCTCAGCATTGCAGCCCTGGTTCGATGCTTGGGGCTCTTGCCCTGATTTTCACCCACAGGAGAGCCGCACCTCCTTTCCTGCTTCCTCAGGATAATAAGCAATGACAACCTCAATTCCTGCACTGTCTGGGGGGCATGGATGCCAGTTGCAAGCCAATGGCATCACCTCTAGCTGCAATCTTGTCCCCTATGGAGGAACCAGACTCTCCATGCACATATGGCCATAGCCTGTGGACCTATTTGTCCATATCTGAGGAAGGGCCTGAGCCCTAGCTGGGAGTCCAGTGGTCTTGTGCCAGAGAAGCAGCAGGGCCTGAAGGCCTCATCCACAAGAAACAACTTACAGAGATTATGCTGCTCAATTCTTAAACCTGAGTGTAGGTCTATCACACCTCAGTTTTATAGGTAAAAGATCTCTGGCCTAAGCTAACATAGTCAGCAGAGACCCACCCATTGAACTTGGCTTCTACCCTCTCCTCCCCCACCCAAAAAAAAACAACAACCATGAAGTGAGCTCTGAAAGAAGGCCGAGATGTGCAGGCTGGGGTCATGGGCAGTGGGCAGTGAGGTACTGGGCAGCAGGGCTGTGGAAAGCCTCACTTGGGTTGCTGGGGCTCTCGACACCTATGTTGCAAATGCTGGCCTTCCTCTGCCAGCGGAGGAGGCTATCCAGTTGGAAGCAGGTGCTGCGGCCACCAGGTACAGTCCTGGCCTGGGTGAGCAGGAGGGAGCTCTAGTTCAGAGGAAGATCACAAAGGCCTCACTATTCATTCTACTAGAAATCATGGAGCTGAGCCAAAGTCCCCTCAATGGAAAGCACGCCATGTTGGGTGCTGGGAATCGGTCTGACGGGACAAGTAGGCCTCTCAGGGACTCCAGCCTTCCTCCTAACTGCTCACCTGCCTATCTGCCTGGTCGCCCCTTACTGCCCCCCCTGCCAGCCTGGTCACCCCCAACTGTTCCCCCCACCAGCCCGGTCACTTCTCACTGCCCCCTTCTGCCAGCCTGGTTTCCCCTCACTGCCCCCTTTGCTGGCCTAGTCTCCCCCAAATACCCCCACCCCTCCCTGTGGGCCTGGTCACCCCACTCAGCCTGCTGCTGGGCTGTTTGGCTGCACCTCACTGGCCCCCATGCTGGCCAGGTGGTCCTGCGCAGCCTGCTGCTCAGTCATTTGGTCACCCCTCACTGACACCCCTGCCGGCCTAGTTGCTTTGCACAGCCTGTTGCTTGGTTGTTTAGTCTCCCTTCACTATTCCCCCTGCTGGCCTAGTTGCCCCATGCAACATGCTGCTCAGTCGTTTGGTTGTCCTCACTGCCCCCCTGCTGGCCTAGTTGCCCCATACAGCCTATTGGTCATCCATTTGGTTGCTATGGTCACTTAGGCTTTTGTATATATAGAAGATTGTTACTAGAGGCCCTAAACCAGCAGGCAGACATTCCTCTCACAATCTGGGACTGCTAGCTACTAACCGCTTGCCTGCCTGCCTGCCTGCCTGATTGCCCTGAACTTCTTCTGCCTGCTTCATTGATGCCTAACTGCTCCCCTGCTGGCCTGGTGGTCCCCAATTGCCCTCCCATGCCTCCCTGATCTTGTCCCCAACTGCTCTTCCCTCCCAGCCTGGTCACCCCCAACTTCCCTCCCCTGCTGGCCTGGTCACCCCCAACTGCCCTACCCTGTTGGACTGATCTTGCCCCAACTGCCCTCTCCTACCAGCCATCTTGTGATGATGTGGGGGCAGCCATCTGGTGATGACATGAGGGCATGAGGGCTTGAGGGCCACTTAGGCTTTTATTAGTATAGATCAGTGATTCCCAAAGTGGTCTATATCGACCCCCAGGGGTCTATGACAACCTGCAAGGGGTCTACGTCAGCGAAAAAAAAATTTGGGGGTCCATGAAATGAAAATGGGGGTCCACGATAGTGGATCTCAACATACACTGATAGTAACTATTTACTTACATCATATTATCTTATAATATAAAACATATAAATTATTTATAAAAGTACCTATGAAGTAAAAAATTTATTATATATGTTTATAAAATTGTGTAAGTTGTAGGATAAAAACCTGCACATAATGATATACCAGTATCATCTTGTTACAAGCATACACGCAGTAAACATTCTTGCCAATTTTTGTCTCAAAGCTTCGCGAACTTGCACCGACTTGTTCAATTCGTCACTCTATAAATATGAATGTGAGAAAAATACGTTCATTCGTTTCCTGAATCTTGAATAGGAAAGTGCTGAGAAAATATTTAAAAAAATATAAACTGGTAGTTTATCATACAAATTATAGTGAATCAGTGTTATTTTGTTTGAGAATGCCGGAGAAAAGTAAGTACATTATTTTTTATTAAATTTTAACACTAAACTTCACTACAGTTAGAAATTTACAAAAAAATCAATATCAGGTAAGTAGGGGGTCTACCCAAAACCGAAAAACATGGCAAGGGGTCTACGGCACAAACAAGTTTGGGAACCTCTGGTATAGATTATTATTATTATTATTATTATTATTATTATTATTTTATTTTATTATTTAAAGTATTATTCATAATAGTACATATGTCTCCTTTTCTTATCCATTGAACTTCCCTGGCCTCCTCTAGCCCCTGGCATATGCCTTCATACCTGTCACCCAGTGTCTTGCGTCCATTGGTTATGCTTATATGCTTGTATCCAAGTCCTTTGGTTGATTTCTTACCTCCCACCACCCTTAACCCTCCCCAACCTTCCTGCTGTAGTTTGACAGTCTGTTCGATGCTTCTCTGCCTCTGTATCTATTTTGGTTAATCAGTTTATAATATTATTTATTATCCATAAATGAGTGAGATCATGTGGTACTTTTCTTTCATTGACTGGCTTATTTCACTTAGTATAATGCTCTCCAGTTCCGTCCAGGCTGTTGAAAATGGTAAGAATTGACTTTTTTTATAGCAGCAAAGTATTCCATTGTGTAGATGTACCACAGTTTTCTAATCCACTCATCTGATGATGGGCACTTAGGTTGTTTCCAAATCTTAGCTATTGTAAATTGTGCTGCTATGAACATAGGGGTGCATTTTATCCTTTCTGATTGTTTTTCTGTTTTCTTGGGATATATTCTTAGAAGTGGTATTATTGGGTGAAATGGCAGTTCCATTTTTAATTTTTTGAGGAAACACTATACTGTTTTCCACAGTGGCTTCACCAGTCTGCATTCCCACCAGTAGTACACAAGGGTTCCTTTTTCTCCGCATCCTCTCCAGCACTCGTCCTTTGTTGATTTGTTGATGATAGCCATTCTGACAGGTGTGAGATGATACATCATTGTTGTTATGATTTGCATCTCATGGATGATTAATGACTTTGAGCATGTTTTCATATGTCTCTTGGCCTTCTGTATGTCCTCTTTCAAAAGGGGTCTATTTAGGTCCTTTGCCCATTTTTTTTTATTGGATTGTTTATCTTCCTTTTGTATGAGTTGTCTGTAAATTTTTGAGATTGGAGATTAAAACCTTATCAGAGATAACATTGGCAAATATCTCCTCCCTTGCAGTGGGCTTTCTTGTTATTTTGTTGATGGCTTTTTTTCCTTTTTTTTTTTTCTGTGCAGAGGTTTTTGTTTTGATGTAGTCCAATTTGTTTATTATTTTCTTCTTAGTTTCCATTGCCCTAGGAGCTAAATCGGTAAAGATATAGCTACGACAGATGTCTGTTATTTTGCTGCCTATGGCTTCTTCTAAGATTTTTATGATTTCCAATCTTAAATTTAAGTCCTTTATCCATTTTGAGTTTATTTTTGTGTATGGTGTAAGTTGGTGGTCTAGTTTCATTTTTTTGCAAGTATCTGTCCAGTTTTCCCAACACCATTTATTAAAGAGACTGTCTTGCCTCCATTGTATGCTCTTGCCTCCTTTGTCAAATACTATTAAGAATTGCTTTTTTTATCTCTCAATTTGTGTATGTGGTATACCACATTTATTGATTTGTGGATATTGTACCATCCTTGCATACCCGGAAGAAATGGTGTATGATCTTTCTAATGTAATGCTGGATTCAATTTGCTAGAATTTTGTTGAGAATTTTGGTGTCTGTGTTCATGAGGTATATTGGCCTATAATTAATTCTTTTTCTTTGTATTGTCCTTATCTGGTTTTGGTATTAAGGTAATGCTGGCTTTATAGAAAGAGCTTGGAAGTACTTCTTCCTCTTTCTTGAATTTTTTCGAGTAGTCTGAGGAAGATAGGTTTCATTTTTTCTTTGAATGTTTGATAAAACTTCCCTGTGAAGCTGTCTGGTCCAGGGCTTTTGTTCGTTGGAAGATTTTTAATCTCTGTTTCAATTTCTTCAGTAGTTATTTAACAACCTATTCAGATTTTTTATTTCTCCTGGTTGAGTTTTGGAAGGTCATATTTTTCTAGGAATATTTTCATTTCTTCTAGGTTGACCAGTTTGTTGGAATAGAATTGCTCATAGTATTTTTTAATGATTCTTCATATTTCTTTGGGACTGTTGTTATTTCACCTCTTTTGTTTCTGATTTTGTTTATTTGGGTCCTCTTTCTTTGCTTCTTGGTGAGCCTTGCTATGGGTTCATTAATCCTTTTTATCCTTTCACAGAACCAGCTTTTGGTTTCATTGATCTTTGGTATTATTTTTGCATTCTCTGTGTCATTTATTTCTGCTCTGATCTTTATTATTTCCTTCCTTCTACTCGCAATGGGCTTTTCTTGTTGCTCTTTTTCTAATTCTTCAAGTTGCTGAGTTAGATGGTTTATTACCAGTTTTTCTTTCTTTTCTTTTTTTTTTCTTTCTTGTGTGTGTGTGTGTATGTGTGTGTGTGTGTGTGTGTTTTGTTTTGTTTTTTGTTTTTTGAGGTAGGCCTGTAATGCTATAAATTTCCCTCTCAGGTTTGCTTTCACTGTGTCCCAAAGATTTTGGATTGCTGTTTTTTCATTGTTGTTTGTTTCCAGGTTATTTTTTTATTTCTTCTTTGATCTCTCATTGTTTAATAGTATGCTATTCAGCCTCCAAGTGTTTGATTTTAAACATATATATATATATATATATATATATATATATATATATATATATATATTATAGTTTACAGAGAGGAATAGAAAGGGATAGAAAGTTGGAAACATAAATGAGAGGGAAACATTGATCAGCTGCCTCCTGCCCACCTCCTACTGGGGATGTGCCCCCAACCAAGGTGCATGCCCTTGACCAGAATCGAACCTGGGACCCTTCAGTCCACAGACTGATCCTCTATCCACTGAGCCAAACCCATTAGGGCCAAATGTTTGATTTTTTACATTGTTTTTGCTATAGTTGATTTCTAATTTTATGCCATTGTGATTTGAGAAGATGCTTGATATGATTTTAATCCTCTTGAATTTGGAAAGGTTTTGTCTGTGTTCCAATATGTGGTCTATCTTTGAAAATGTCCCATGTGCACTTAAGAAGAATGTATAGTCTGTAGTTTTGGGGTGGAATGTTCTGAAGATGTCAATTAAGTCCATCTGATTTTAGGATTGAAGTTTCTTTGCTAAATTTTTTTTGTCTAGAGGATTTATCCAGTGATGTTAATTGGGGCATTAAAGTCTCCTACTATGATTATATTGCTGTCAATTTTTCTCTTGATATCTTCCAGAAGATTTTTATGTATTTGGATGCTCTTGCATTGGGTGCATAAATGTTTACCAGAGTTATATCCTCTTGTTGTACTTATCCCTTTAGAATTATGAAGAGACCTTCCTTGTTTTGTGTTATGGTCTCCACTTTGATGCCCATTTGTCAGATATATGTATTGGTATAACAGCTTTTTTTCTTTTCCATTTGCCTGATAGATATTTTTCCATCACTTCACTTTTAGTCTGTGTGGGTCCCTTGTTCTGAGGTGGATCTCCTGTAAACAGCATATATATGGGCCATGTTTTCTTATCCATTCAGTAACTCAGTGTCTTTGATTAGAGCATTTAATCCATTTATGTTTAATTGTATTATTGATAGAGACCCAGTGCATAAAATTCATGTACAGGAGGGGTGGTCCTTCAGCCCAGTCTGCAACTTCTCCAATCCAGGATCCCTCTTTCAATCCATAACCACTGGCTCCTAACTGCTCACCTGTCAGTCTGCCTGATGCCCCTAACTGCTTCCCTGCCAGCCTGATGACCCTAAATGCTCTCCCCTGCAGGCCTGATCCCCCTAATCCTTTCCCTTCCTGGTCTTATTCCTCTAACTGCCTAACTGCTCTCCCCTTGCCAGCATAATCTTCCTAACTATCTATCTGCATTCCCCTCCTGGCTTGATCACCTAATTGCCTATCTGCTCTCCCCTCCTGGCCTGATTGCCCTAACTGCCTCTCTACTCTACTCTACCTTCCTGGTCTGATTCCCCTAACTGCCTATCCACTCTCCCCTCCTAGCCTGATTCCCATAACTGTCTACTCTATCTGTTCTCCCCTTCTGGCCTAATCCCCCTAACTGCCTATCTTCTCTCCTTTCCTCTCTGTGCCCTTTGGACCGCAGCACAGGCATGCCAAGAGCTCTCTGCTATAGCCCTGCCCCCATCCTGATTGGTTGTTATGTGATGGCATCCCAACTAATTTTCATATTCCTCTATTATTAGTATAGATAGGTACTTGTCTGTAGCCATTTCTGTACTTTATGCCTGTGTTCCTTCCTCCCTTTCTATTTCTCCTTTTTACAGCATCCCCTTTAGTACTTCTGCATGGCTGTCTTGGGAGTGATAGCCTTTTTTTTTTTTTTTTTGTCTGCAAAGCTCCTGATTTCCTCTTCAATTTTTAATTGATAGTTATGCTGGATAGAGAATTATTTAATTCAGTCCTTTGCTTGCATCATTTTGTATACTTCATTCCATTTCCTTCTATCTTGATGTGTTTCTGTTGAGAAATCATTTGACAATCTGATGGGGAATCCTTTGTAGGTAATTCTCTGTCTCTCTCTTGCAGTCTTTAAGATTCTCTCTTTGTTGTGAACATTTGACATTGTAATTATGATGTGTCTTGGTGTGGGTCTTTTGGGATTTATCTTGCTTGGGACTATCTGTACTTGTGTAACTTTTTTCTTTCCCATATCAAAGAATTTTTCTGTCATTATTTTTTTTCAAATAGATTCTCTAATTCTTTCTGCTCTTCTTGTCCTTCTGGCAGCCCTATTATATGTATTTGTTACTTTGTTTCATGCTGTCTCAAAACTCCCATAGGCTCTCCTCCTGCTATTTAATTTTTTTTCCAGTTGCTGTTCAGATTGGGCTTGTTTCTCTACCTTATCTTCTAACTCACTAATTTGGTCCTCTGATTCTTCTAGTCTACCGTAGAAACCTTCCATGGTGTTTTTAATTGTAGCTATATCACTTTATATTTCTTCCTGATTTTTGCATAGGTTGTTGATTTTCTTGTCCATCCAGTTTATGAACTGTAGAACCATTACTCTGAATTCTTTTTCTGTCATGTTGCATATCTCTGTTTCACTTATTTCCTTTCTTGGTGATTCCTCTCTTTCTTTCCTCTGGGAATTGTTTCATTGACTCCCCATTCTAACTATCACCTGAAGGTCCAATTTCTAAGTTGTGTGGGCCTAGGCTGTGTACAGTGAGAGATTTGTACCACCCGAGTGTCACTGAAGAGCCCTGAAACCAAGACATGTGGTTGCTATGGGTTGATGGGAGCCACACTTGCCCAGGATCAGAGTCACTGGCGCTAGTGTAACCTCGTGTGTGCACCTATAACCAGGGACCCCAACTTCACCATGTTGAAAAAGAGGCCCTGCTGGCATGTGCTGAAAATCAGAATCCTTTAGCATGCACCAGGAGTCAGTGTCCCCCTGTGCCCATGCCGAGAATCGAGTATCAGAGTCTCTGTTGTTTGGTGCAGCCTCGTGTGGAGAATCAGGGTCCCTATGTGCAAATGTGCCAAGAATTGGAGTCACTGGCTCTTAGTGTGTGTGCACTGGGAATCAGGGATCCCATGGATGCACGATGAGAATCACCATCAAGTCACTGGTGCTCAGTGTTGCTTCTCACACAGAATCAGAGTCCTTGGTCTGCTTGGGGGACTGGGTTACACAGCCATCCTGTGTCAATGGGAGGTCCATCCTGAGCTGCAGGAAACAGATTTCCATATGTGCTCTCCCAGAATCAAAGTTAGGTGGCACAGCTGCCTTGGATGGGCCTAGGATTTGGTCATGCAAGTGCATGCTGTGGGAAACAGACTCCCTGTGTCTGCATACCCAAGCTCAAAGTCAGGTACCGCAGCCACCCTGTGTGAGCATAAGGTCTGGTTGCGTAGTTGTGCACTGTGGGAAACAGATTCCCTATGTTCATGTGCCCAGGTTCAAAGTCAGGTAGCACAGCCTTTCTGTATGGGTGTGGTGTCAGGTTGTGCGAGTGTGTGCTGCAGGAAACAAACTCCCCATGTCCACGTGCTCAGGCTTGTGGTAGCACAGCTGTCCTGTGTGGGCAGGAGGCCTGCTTGCAAATAGCAGATGTAGCAGTTCCTATGCCACTGCAGTGAGCCTGAGGGGAGGGGAATGGGCTCTGTGACTCACAGAAATCCAGAGCTGGGATGCCTGGAGTTTTGGTACTGGAGACTAGGACGTCAACATATGAATTTGAGGGGATACAACCCAACCCATAATAGTGCCTATCCCATGGACATCACATATATATGATAGTCAAAGAATGTAGGCACTTCTGTGCCTTAGCAGGCAGAGAAAGCCTATTTCAGAAAACACCTAACGTGTCAGCTCTCAGCCCAGCAATAGTCTGTCTGGACGATTTGGGTCAGGCCCACCTTTCTGGAGGTTGGCAGTCATTCAAGTCCCTCCTGTTGGTGGCTTCGAGGCACCCTCTACTCTGTGATGTAGAAAGCCCAGGCACCCCAAGGGCAAGACAGACAAGATCAGGGTGTTGAGAGTGCTGGTCTGGAGATCAGGACTAGCCACTCCTAGTCTGGGAGGTCAGTACCAGCCACTCCTGGTTGCCGGGAACCTGAATAACTACTGACATGAAAAGTTTCCCCACAAGAAAGGAATGTGAGTTACCTGCAAGAAGTCACAGGGGCAGACCTGTCTGGCACACAAGCCCTGGAGGAGCTGGGGTCCTTTATGCTCAGCCAGCCTGTGCTCAATTCTCGCCATCCAGCCAGTGGTTCTCTGGAGTGAGTGCTTGGTCAGCTGTCTGACGTCCTTTGTTTCCTGAGCAGCCCCCCACCCTGACACAGACCCCATGTCTCCCACAAGGGAGCACTCTGAGGTGACAGGAGTGTGCACCAGTGGGGACACAGGTGGTGCCTGCTCATTCCCCTATCAAGCTGGTGTTTCTGCTTAGGCCCTTTGGGCCCCTGCCCCACCCTTGCTGTTCCTACCACTCAGACACAAGACCTCTCCATGTTCATTTTTTATTTAAAGACTCAGAAACACAGCATCATAGTTTGTCATCACTGTAAATTCTTCTGAAGTCATACACACTGACATTTGTGTATAACAAAACCATTACGGTGTGTGTGTGTATGAATTGTGCAAAGTACAAATTATTCCCAGCTGGGCCACTGAGCTTATTTGGTGCACTAGAATCAGGGGGTTCTTGTCCAGCTCTGTCTCACCACAACTCTCCCATGGTCCTCTGGTGGCCTCATATCCCCATCACCTCGGTGACCTCCCTCAGTGGATTCCACTGTGCTCCTCAAAGCAAGTCACCTTGGCTGCTAAATGCCACTGTGCACCCAAGTTGAGTGAGTCCCTGGGCCAGGAGGGAATGTAAGGGTTTCAGATAAGGTGTTGTTTCACCTTAGAAAACAAAAGGAGTGTGTCCCTTGAGGCAAGATGGCCTGAAGGAAGGGTCTAAGCCTGCTCCCACTCTTGTCCGTGGGTTAAATGGTCACGAAGGCTGATGGGTCTGACTGAACATGTTTGAAAACAGTCAGCCTAAAACATGGGGCCTGTTGTGCAACTGCCTGCCCTCTGAGTGCCCAGCATTTGCCCTGAGAGCCCCTCCTGAAGAGGGTGCCTGGCTGGGGGGCATTACATCTCAAGTCAGTCCCAATGGCCACCCCTGACTCAGCCTCAAGCTAAGCCAGCAGATGCCTTGCAAACACACTGCTGTGAGGGGTGCTGACCCCATGGCTGCTGCTTCCCCCACAGTCACTGAGCTACTCAGCACTTCTATCAACCAGAGCACCATATGGGTCATGGCAGGAAAGAAAAGAAGGTCCAAGTTAGTCTATTCTGTTGCATGATGACTACTGTCAGTTTTTTGTTTGTTTGTTTGTTTGCTTTTTTTTTTTTTTTTTTTTTTTTTTTTTGCCTCTTCTTAGTATGTGAGAATGTGAGTTAGTTCTGGTTTCAGTGGAGAATACCTGTCCCAGTCAGCATGTTTTTGTCAATGACATGATTTTAAGCATGCACATGATTGATGTGCAAAGTAGGCAACTAAGTTGGCAACTGATGGTTGCCATTAACTTGAGCCAAGGGATCCCTGTATTTAAACTGCATTTATTTCCTTGATTTAGAAGAACTTTCTCAAACCTATTCAATCTATTACTAGCAAGGAAATGAGCCTTTCTATAGGAACATTGCCACCAGCATGGTAGCCACTTGGCAGTAACAAATATCCCAATCACATCCCCAAATAAGAAATCTGAAAATAAGTGTTTGTATTTCAGAGGCATCACTCCATGTGAGGGAATGTTTTGTTGCATCCCTAAAAATCAGGGATAGCTAATTTACTCAGCCTAATTTAAACCTGAGTGATCTGTAAAATGTATATAGAGAGTTTATAAGTTGTGACTCTGAACAGATAAGAATGTATTCCTAAGGTGTGAGTCTCTTGAAAACAAGACTGTCTTGTGACAGGGCTCTGTGAGGCAGCATCTGTGGAGATGAGCAGTGTTCTGGACCCCACCTGTGGGGGCCCAGGGTTGGAGTTGCCCATCCACCTCTCCCTCGGTTCCCTCCCAGCTCCCCATTTGCAGAGGACTTACTTCTGCTACCCCATGACCTCCACTCTCTAGACCAGATTCACACTGCCTGACAAGGAAGCAGTTATCTATATATATATAAAGAGCCAGGGTCGTAACATTCAAATGGTCAAAGGCTTGACCAAACACCAGGTTGTATGCACAGCAGGCAAGCACAGAACTGCTGACCTCTCAGAGAGAGAGAGAGAGAGAGAGGGAGGCAGGGCTGATCAGTAGTGACAGGGGCTGCTGGCAAGGCCTGGAACCAAGCCTCTCTCTTTCCCAGAGGTCAGTTCAGCCCAATTCCCAGCAGCCTGGTGTGGCTGCTGATCAGACCCGCCTCTATGATCAGGCCTGGAGATAGGCCCTGAGATGCTGACTGGCACAGAAACCGACCAATAAGAACCAAATCTGGGTGAATTTTGAGAAGTCACTGGCTGCCTAGGAGGTGGAGCTTTTGACACTGACTGGCATAGAAATTGATCAATCGGAACCTACTCTGAGTGAACTGTGAAGGCAGAACCTAAGGTGGGGGCTAAGGAGGGGTTTTAAGGGCAATAGCTTTCTGGTGTAAGGTGTTAGGAAGTGGTTCAAGTTTTTAATGACCGGTTTGGCAGTATAGTGCATATGGCTGGTTATCAGTCCAGATGTAGGGATTATGTGTTTATGTATGCCAAGAGTATCTTCTACTTATGAAAAAGGCTCCCCCCGCCACCCAGCCTATATAATAAAAGGGTAATATGCTAATTAGACCAGGTCAATCGGCCATCATTCAGACATCCCACTTCCTTCTGGACAAAGCCATGGTGGTGGGGGCTGAGGCAAAGGCAGTTAGGGGCAATCAGACTGGGAAGGGAGGACAGTTGGGGGGTGAGATCAGGATGGCAGGGGAGGGCAGTTAGGGGCAATCAGGATGGCAGGCAGAGAGGTTAGGGGTGACCAGGCAGGCAGGGGGGACAAGGTAGGGGTGATCAGGCCAGCAGAGGGGCAAGGTAGGGGTGATCAGGCCAGCAGGGGGGCAAAGTAGGGGTGATCAGGCAGGGGGGACAAGGTAGGGGTGATCAGGCCAGCAGGGGGGCAAGGTAGGGGTGATCAGGCCAGCAGGGGGGCAAGGTAGAGGTGATCAGGCTGGCAGGGGGGCAAAGTAGGGGAAATCAGGCCAGCAGGCAGAGGGGTTAGGGGCAATCAGGCAGGCAGGCAGACGAATAGTTAGGAGCCAGTCATTCTGGATTGCAAGAAGGATGTCTGACTACCAATTTAAACCAGCAGTTGGCCATCCCCAAGGGATCCCAAATTGGATAGGGTGCAGGTCCGGCTGAGGAACCCCCGCCCATGCACGAATTTTGTACACGGGGCCTCTAGTGCATTATAAAAAGGAAAACCTTTACCAGGTCTTATAAATTGTGGAGGTTTACATCTGAACTGGGATAAAAACTGCACATTTCAATAGTTAAAAATCATAGTTTGATAAAATGAATTGTTGTCACTCTAGTTAAAAAAATAAGAGGGAAATTCTGCTTTTCCAGGTTAGGGTCCACTTTCATGCCCTTTTCATTGCCACACAAAAGGCGATTATATCCACTTTTCCTGAAGTTGCATGTTCTTGAGTAACAATTACGCTGTCTAGACAGAGCTTTGGGCTTTGGTAAAGATTCAAAGAAATTGGCTTTTTCCAAACTCCCTTGAATTTCCTAAATGGATTCCCTCTTATCCTGTGGTTCAGGGCATTGTGGTGTTGAGAATGTGGGATTTCCAAAATTCTCTAAAGTTTATATTGTAAATATAAAAATTATGCCCATTTGATGTTTCCCCGGACATTTTTTTCTTTCAAACTCAACCAAGTCATTACAAAAAGGCAGCACCAGATGTATGAAAATAGGCAATGTATGACTGATTATAAATATATAAAGTCTAATAGCTTTATATTAAAAAGATGTGAGAAAGAAGCAAAGCAAAGGGCAGTGGCCGTCAGAAGTGTTGTTCCCAATGCTGATGGGGAGCAGCCATGGGAGCTATGGGAGCCCCACAGGCAGCACAGCCAGGCTTCCCAGGGCTGGGCAGGTGGAGGCGACTGAGGTATAAAGAGAGCAATGAAGCAATTTGGACCCCACCCACAGCCCAGACAGCCTGTGAAGACATTCTGTGTCCGCAGGCAGCCTTACACAGTGAGCCCCTTGGGGAGCCACCTAGGGGACTCAAGGAGCATCTTCCTCCTCCTAACTCACTTCTCTAAAGTTCACACAGGGTGGCAGGCTTCCATCCAAGAACAACCCCAAGATGTGCTCTTGGTTGGGAGTTGGGGGTGAAGGCACGACCTCCACACCCCTGCGGGGGCCTTGGAAGGGACCTGAGACCTTGGGGAGTGGTGGCCCTCTCCTTGCACCTTGGGCTTCCTGGAAGGCCTTCCTCCCTGGTGAGTGGAGTGTAGAGACTTTGTCCTCAGAAGCTCTCGACGAAGCTGCCCGGGAAGAGGCCCGTGCGACCGTTCCTCTGCAGGGTCCCCTTGTACCAGCCGTCCTCACGCTTCTTGTGCACAAAGACAATGTCTCCCTCCTTCAGCTCTATCTCTGCCTCGCTCTGGGGCGGGTACGAGACCACGACACGGTACCTGAAGGGGGGACAGACACCACAGTGGGTGAGCCTGACCCAGAAGGCTGGAGAATGACCCAGGGGTGGCCCGCTGTCTGCTGGCAAGATCTCTTTCTTTCCTTTTCCCCTCTGGTACATTGTTGTAATTTGGAGGTACTTTTCTCCACTTAAAATAATTCTTTTTCACTTTTATTAAAAATTTGATAGTAGCCTTTCCCTGTTATGCCTTTTAAACCCTGCTCCAGGCAGCTGGGATATTTCCACCCACATGCAGCCTCTCTGAGTCACGTCCTCCCTCAGGCCACCTCAGACCTCGGCATCCCAGTGGCAGGGGCGAGACAGGTGTCCGTGTCCCCATCGTGGCACAGGACACTGACCCTCTGAGATCTCTTCATAAACAAGGCCCAGTGTTTCACTTCATTCCTGCAAAACCTGGCCCTCCCTGTGGCCTTTGAACTCTTCACCCTTCATTTTCAGACCAACATGACATATGATCCCAGTGGTGACATGACCTGCGGGGCACCTGGAGGGGTAGTTGGTTTGGTTGAGCTCCAACCAGACCAAGCACAGACCTCGGAGGGCCCAGGGGGCCTCAGCAGGTGCCAGGTCAGGTGTACACAGGGTGCTGTCCCTGAGAGCTGCCCTGACAGCTCCCGGATCTGAGACAGTGGTCTGACCCTCCCCGCATTCTGCCAAGCGCCCTAGCACCAGGACAGGGCGGTCTGGCATACATCCCACACCCACACCTGTCCACAGGCAAGGCCTCAGAGGAGGAGGAGGAAGGCTGAAGAGAAGCTGTGCTCGATCTGAGGACCAGCTTCTTCTAAAACACCATCAAAGACAAGCTAGCAGGTGCCCTTGTGCTGTACCCCTCACTGTCCCAGCCTGATAGGAATTGCCCTGCCCCTACCACTCTAGCCACCCATACCTTCTCCGCCCTCAGGGAACTCACAGGGGCATGTGTGCTGACATCGGACTGGACCTTCACCCTCTTTCCATCCAGCTGGGCACGGAGCAGGGCTCCAGGACAGAGTCCAAGAACTAACTGTGCATGGGTTTGGTGCAGGCAGGGAGTAGCCACTCTCACTCCCTCAAAGCCCCTAGTTGAAGGTTGCGACAGACTTGGGTAGGCTGAGGCTCTGGGGAGTACTCGTCCTGGCCAGGTCAAGGTGCTCAGTAATGGTTCCTCCACTGACCAGGAGGGCTGGGCCAGTGCCACCTGGAAGGGCACGCATCCAGCCACCCCAGGCCACGTTCTCCCCATGGCCTCGCCATGGGTCCCTCTGCTAGGAGACTCGGAGAGAGTTGCAGGCCTACAGTGGGACTGGGCTGCTGGGGCAGTAGGAGGGCAGAAGTGGAGGAGGGCAGCCGGGGGCCGGGAATCCACACTGCTGGCAGAGGGAGAGGCTGGCAGTGGGCAGTGGGGTTAGTGAGACCTGCAGCTCCATCCACATCAGCCTCCCAGCAATCAGCTGCCACCACGTTCAGCTCATAGTCGCAGCTGACCAGGCCCCGATGATGCCTCTCCTGTGGGCAATAAAAGACGACAGAAGTGGAAGTGTGTGCGGGGCTGGGTGGGGACAGCAGGTCGGTGGCTCCTGCACAGAGGCCCTGGGCCATCTCCATGCTCTCTGCACACCTGAGTGACATGACGACACGCACCCACTGCCGTTCGCCCCTCCCACCCCCCCAAACTATTTCTGGGCCTTCTGTCTTCCCTTCTCCTGCCGAAGGCTGCAGAGACCCCTGGGTGCAGTGAAGGATCCTAGCGATCTGCACAGTGGTGGTGGCCTAGAGAGGCCTGACCTGGATAGAGAGGTCTCTGAGGAGACACTGCCCTGTGTCCCTTCCTCCCTGCAGTGTCCGGGCCATGGTCCAGGCCCACTGGCCGGGTGGGGAAATGTGGGAGACTTTTTTTACCCTCATCTTCTTTGGGCCATCAGCCAGCTATAAAGGCCTGCCCCTCCCCTGCCTCCACCCGTCTCCCTCCACAAATGGCCTCTGGCAGACAGCATCCAGGTGACGCACCAGCAGGCTGTCCTGAGGGCTCAGTTCTATGTGGAGCCTTTCCCTGGTGTATTCCAGTTTTAATGAAACCAGGAAACTCATTATAAAACAAAAGGTCCCAAGCCAGTATTTCTCAGAGGGGCTCACAGACTTCAGGACCTGGGCCCAGATGTTTGTGTCCATCCTGTCCCTCCGGCTGAGACACCAGGGATGGGGCAGGGAATGTAGATTTTAAATAAATTTTGAGGGGGGGGGGGGAGAGGTGTAACATACTGATGTCTGAGAGTCAAGGTGCTGAGTAAGAAAACATTGAGCAGACTTCATTTTCTCTCAGCCCCAATGGCTCACCGGCCTGGTACTGGCCCATCTGGGCGGAGCAAACAAGCCTTGTCCAGGGCAGTGGGCTGGGCAGTATTTAGGACATCCGCTTCCATCCTTTCTTTCAATATCAGTGCTAAGAGTAGAGAAAAACGTATGACTTGTTCATACTACAGTGTTAATGAAGCTCTGAGATGGAGAACTGTGGAGCTCCCTCTGCTCAGCCCCAGTTGGAGAGAGCCAGAGCTGATCATGTTCTGGTTCTTGTGTTCAAGTGAGGGGCCAGGTGAGCCCAGGGGCTCAAGGGGCAAAGAAGGAGGAAATGAGGTCAAGGCAGGAGCTGGGAGCTGGAGTTCTAAACATGACCTGCGGGCCATCACCCTGACGCTATCCTGATTCCCAGCCCCAGGCTGTGCAGGCAGTGCAGTCCACAGCCTCGGTGGGGGCTCGTTTTCCCAAGCTTCCCAGTAATGGCAGCCCATGCCCACCCTCTCCCTGATGTCTTCATCTATCCACTTTCGTTTGCAGGTCTTGCCCTTTTCCAAAGGCTCTACTCTCTTGTGTCCTTCTCAGACAGTTAGGAAGTAATACCCCTCACCCTGCACAGAGCATTCTGCAAACCCTAGTTATTCTAAAAGCAGGTGTAAAGACACACTTACACTTTCACTGTTTAGCAGAAGTCAACTGTTGCTGGCCCATGTTCTCCCTCCACCACTTTGGAGAGAGACTGATTCTCAGTGGCCCAGAATCTCAAAGCCACCCCAATGGCTTGGCTCTAAATCTCTTCATCAAGACCTTGGTTGGCAAATTGTGGCCTGCACCTAATTTGTGTGGTCTGACAGCTAAGAATGTTACATTTTTAAATGGTTGAAAAAAATCAAAGGAAGAATTATAGTTCGTGACACGAAAATTGCATGAGCTTTAAACTTTAGTGTCCATAGTAGGGTCTGCTGGAACACCTACCCCATTGTTTCCACGTGGTCTATGGCCTTTATGCCCTGGTGGCGAGGCGAGCATTGCAACAGAGACTGTGAGCTGCAACACTTACTATCTGGCTCTTGTTCGAAAAGGTGTGCTGAGTGGACCCATGTGAAACCTCTCTCCATGGCACCATTTATCCTGAGCTGATGCCATCCCCCTCCCCACACTACAGCCCCGTCACCCTGAGCTGATGCCATCCCCCTTCCCACACCACAGCCCCGTCACCCCGAGCTGATGCCATTCCCCCTTCCCCACACCACAGCCCAGTCCTTATTTGAATCTGATCCTCTAACTAACCCCTTGTAAAACTCAAGCAACCTCACCCTACAATCACGGCTTCATGGACCACATCACTTCAGTTAGACTCAATTTCCTAAGTCTCTAGGCTGAACTCTAAGAAATTGCTGGTTTTGTTAAAAATAAAATAAAATAAAATAATGTCAGCAATTTCATGCGGTTCAACCCAACAGTGTGTGTGTGTGTGTGTGTGTGTGTGTGTGTGTATAATTGAAGCCAATTTGGGGGTAATGTTTAATTTTAAGATGTCAGAATAGGCTAAAGTTAAAAAAACAAAACAAAAATGCTTCCTGTGTGGGGTGCACAGGCTTATGGGGACTTAGCCCAGCTGCCTACTCCAGGGGTTCCCTAGGATTGATGGACACAGTCTCCTCTCTACGCTCTTCGGCTCAATATCCCATCAGTTCTGAACAATTTCCTGATGAATCCCAAACTCAGGACCCAGATGGATTCAGAACATGAAATTCTCTCCCATTTATTCCCAAACTGGTTTTATCCGATGCTCACCTCCAAGGTCAGGACCTGAGTAGTCCTGGCTAGTAAAAGGTGTATAGTCAATTTAGTCCTAAGGAAATCCCTGCTATCCCTGCTCCCCAAAAGTGGCTCCAGACTTCACAGATCAACACACAGCGAGGTTTTAGAGGATGGAAGCTGGCCCTCAGCCTTACCTCTCTCTGGGCAATGGCTTGGGCTCAGGGTGGGCAGCAGCCATGGAGAAAGGGGCTTGCCTGTAAGGGGATGAGAGGTTCAGGTCCAAGGAGCCCGTCTTTCTGTGCAGTGGCTCCATCCCCATCGCCCCCTGAATCTTGCTCTCTATGGGGCAGGACCCTGCGCAGCCATGGAGGGACAGTGAGGACACTTCGAGCCCCACTGCAGCCTGGAGCGAGGCGTCCACTGCCACCTGGGAGTTGTGGGTGGGAGAGATGGACGGTGGGGAGCGAGACTTCTTCTTGGTGGATGCCCCGGCTAGAAGTTTCAGCAGCCCACTCTTCTTCTCTTTCTGGAAAGACACACAATATTGAAACCCATTGGATGGATGCTTCTAAGTGCCCTTGTTGTTAGTGAGGCAGGGGATAGGGGATGGAAGGTGTGTAATCCTTTTCGAAACTTTAAACAGAATCTGGGAAAGCTGTTTAGAGAAAGAAAACAAAGCTAATATCGAAAGCTTTCCCAACTCCTGTTTTCCTTCCTTCCCCCAAACGCTGCATAAGTGGCCCACACAGAATCAGTAGCCCCCTGGGCAGGCTGGAAGGGGCTGTTCCTGACAGCACACCCACTCACCATCCAGGACTTCGTCTGCCTTTAGGGTCACCAGCAGTCATCATAATGTGGCTTTTCACCTGGTTTTCTAACCTTCACAGCTGGGGTTTAATTGTTCTGCCCTGGGGTTTATGCGATGAGCTACCTCAGTGGCCCGGGGTGGAGTGTGGGAGGTGGTGAGGGGCTGGTGGTGAGCGGGGGAGACCCTGGACACAGCCTTCTCTGCAAACCATCCCCTGCACACAATCTGGGCCACCAGGGACACCTGCAGAGCTTGTGCGCCTGTGTACCTGAGTGCACCTCAGACATCCCCCAGTCACTTGTCCCAGTGCTGAGGACTGCGGTGAGGGCAACTCCCCTATGCCCTGGATTCCCTCACTGGTGAATATACCATGAAATCTTGTCACCCGGCAGCGGCTCTCCTACCTTCAGGGATGTGACAACATTCAGGACATGGTTCCACACATACAAAGCCAGCAACATAATCACAAGGATCTGCCCTTACAATAATGAAGCTTGTCTCAGCATCATCTCATTAGGGACACACAGACCCCTCTCTGGGCCTAGAACCCACTCCAAGTACTGACAGAGGAGCCCCGGCACCACCCTGAAGGCCACCTGCGGGGGGGACACTCAGCACGGTCCTCGTCGGGACTCGGCTCTGCAGGAGCATCTCCCCTTCCTCTCGGGTTGTGTGACTCCAAGGTGCTCTACACAGAGGCTTGAGAGCCAGGCTGCCCTGGTGACACCAGCCCAGTGTCCTTGGGTGTCTGCACTTCTATTTCCTTGAACTCTGTGCAGCACTGGGTGTGCAGGGCGTCTCACCTCGGCCTCCCCGGCGGTGCCAGTGTAGAGAACATGGAGTGTGGAAAATGCTGCCATTGACACTGTGGGGATATTCTCCGTGTGGGATAGAAGAATCACGTTCACCTGGGGCTGTACCACATGTGTGGTGTGCGTGACTGTGTGCATGCGAGGGGAAGAAAATGTGGACACACAGAGAGGTGCTTTTAGAACCATGTGCTTGCTTTGGAATTTGGGCACTGGCATGGCTTTATTGGAATTTAGTTTTCTAATGTCCAATGGAAGTTAGGTGGCCAGAAGATCTAGGGATATGGTGTAAAGGGATGGCAGTGCACAAGAGTCTTAACCTAGACCTCTGGATCGGTGATGGCTACCAAAAGTCTGCTTTAGTCCCAGCTCACCGGACTCTTAGGTTTCCTATTTCTGTCTTCCTTGTCTGCATGGTTAGAAGCTACTGGGGGAGTCAGTGTGCTGAAACTTCCTTAAAATACACATATGTAGTAACATCTTTAAGCTAAGTCATTAACACTGTAGTATGAACAAGTCATACGTTTTTCTCTACTCCTAGCACTGATATTGAAAGAAAGGATGGAAGCAGATGTCTTAAATACTGTCCACAATGATAAAAGGCTAGCATGGGCAAGCAGGTGGGAACAGGGCAACCCAATCTGTGCAACCCCACCTGCTTGCCCATGCCAGCCTTTGTCAGCCCTGTTTCAGCATCCTCGACAAAAACATGCATGGGCGTATTTCAGTAATTCAGCCACTAGGGGGCATCATGCATCTGGCTCAGAGGTTGCCTCAAGACATCCTGGTCCCTCACCTACCGTTTCCCTGAAAATAAGACAGTGCCTTATATTAATTTTTGCTCCCAAAGATGCGCTAGGTCTTATTTTCAGGGGATGTCTTATTTTTCCATGAAGAAGAATACGGTTCACATTTATTGTTAAATGAAAATAAAGGAAATTTATTACCTGTATATGGTACGGTAGTACGGTAGTTGTCAACACAAACCAGACAAACTGAATCCTACAGTATCAAGAATTTACTCATTTATTCAATGACAATCATGTAATCATCTTCTGGAACATCATCATAACAATCCAATTCCTGAATTTCCTGGTGAATTTCTTGTGACTCCATTTCTTTCAGAATCAGTGGACCAAATCTCTCATGTTTAGCCTGGGGGGGGGGGGGGGGCTTATTTTCGGGGGATGCATTATATTTCACTCAGAAGGAAACCTGTAAGTAGGTCTTATTTTCAGAGGATGTCTTATTTTCGGGGAAACACAGTAGCTAGGGCTTCTGCTGTCAACACTACCGAAAGGTGTTGGCAGCTGGCAGTGAGTGTCTGGCTCTGCATGAACTGAGACACTTAGGGGAGGGCACTGGAGCTGTGAGGACACAGAATAAATGTGATGGGTATTATCTGATGGTCCATGGCCCTCTGGGCTCAGCTGTCAGAGCCCCCAAATCTTAAGTCCCTGGCCTTGGTTTCCTGCTGGCACACTTCCCCCACTTAGCCTTCTCCAGCCCCTCTTTTATTCTTCTTCATGAGCAGAGAACAGACTTGATCAACACATTCTTGCTTGCAAAGCACTGCTGTGAGATGTATATGGAGCTGAGAGAAGACAGAGCCACTGGCACACTTAGCATGTCACAGTGAAGTCCAGCCTCAGCTGTTTGGAAAGAGATGGGTAATTGCAATGGACAGTTTCCTGTCCTAATTTTCCATGAGTAAATCATTTTCTTAATTTGATTATGGCAAACACTGATATCATGGCTGGAGAACTGTCCACAATAGAATTCTGGCAATGCCTTCCTTAAGCATCTGGTTATTACAAACTGTTGTGGCATCAGTGTCCTGGCAGTCACCGAGCACCGAGTTTGCAGACCGCTCCAGGCCCTCCCTGGGGTCTCTTTTTTTCTGTAATGCAGGTTAAGTTTAGTTAATGAGCACTTCCAGGGCACTGGGAAGAGACTCATGGTCAACTTTACAGGTAACATCCTGGGGAGAATGAGGCTTTAGTGGATGCAGTTTAGGGTTGCTCTGGGCTGAGAGTTACGTTAAAGAAAGATAGCTTTGCTGGGGTTCTCCCAGGACCAGGACCAAATTAGGGATTTTCTCGGGCCCAGTGAGTTGCAGAGAATGATGTTTCTGTTAGTTTTCAGGGATCATTGCTTTCCTACCCAACCTTATCAGCATTCTGCTGTCCCCAGCTGTGGCTCAAATCCCCCTCCAGGGTGAATCACTTTTCAACCTTGGTGGGGACTGCAAACAGTCTGCACTGTGGGAACAAAATGCCCCCCACAAGTCCTGCCATGGGAGGCAGACATGTCAACAGTTTCATCCTCCCTCTGCCCCCAAATGAGGGTGGAGTGCTGCCACCCAGTGGGGACAAGCCCCCCTCTGTGCAGCCCTCCCCAGCTCCCCATGCAGTTACATAGCCAAGATCCCTATCTCACTTTCCTGTCATAATCTATGCCAGCGGGGCTGAGGGGCCAGGAGCACGGTGCAGCCCCAGCTGGCCACAGGAGGCCCTCCTCCGAGTCCCAGATGCATAGACACTGCCTCACAGAGTTGTTGAAATGAAAGATATGAGTACTTTTTAAACCACGAATGCATCTCACAAATATTGATTATATTACTGTTTTTATGATGTGTTTGGATATTTTTAAGTTTCTGCAAAATACCTAGGACCTAGTTAGTTCCCAATACATTTTTGTTAAATAAATAAAATGGATTTCATCTCCATCACTTGGTGTCTCACCATTAACCTTTGTTTTGTCTTGGGAAAGCACATGGGACAATGCAGGCTCTCCCACTTGGTGAACAAAAAACTAACCAGGGAATTAGATAAAATGTAACTTTGGGGCCCCACCCGCCAAGATTCTGAAACAGGGACAAAAGCAGTGACTCTGATTCCGATCCCTGCAGGTGATCAGGCAGAAGCCAATGGCCATCTGTGTAGCCTGGTGCGCGATTGCAGAGGACTGCAGGCAGTGACATCAAAACACAGAGAAGGGACAGCTTCTAGGGAAGGTGATAAAAGCAGGAAACAGGGTTATTGAGCACCTGCTTAGGAAAAGAGCTCTGGAAAGGAAGATACTATCATCCCAAGGACCTTTAAGATGTTCAGCCACATCATGGCTGCCTTGGAGACAGATGGCATATCTGCCAGCATCATTTATTAGTTGATTGAACTTGAACAAGTTTTTAACTGCTTTTAGAATCAGCTTCCTCATGTATAAAATGGAACAGACACACAAACACACACACACACACACACACACACACACACACACTCACTCACTCACAAATTATCCCGGAAACTGTTTCTTGAGAACAGAGCCAGACACTCTTCTAAAGTCTGTACATACATTAGCTCATTAAGTTCTTAAAGTAGACATAAGGCAATTAGTTAATAAGTTGCACAATCTGGATTTGAACCCAGAACTCAATTTCAAATTTTAACTGCAACTTTGCTGCTTTGTCCTGAGAACTAAGACAATGCACACAATCCAGTATGGCATTTGATAACTGTAAATGCACACACTGTTCAGACTTTCATTTGTTTAAGTCATTTCAGGGAAGGGCATGGGGATTTACACAGAAAGATGATGATAGGACTCTGGCAGGGACAGCATGATGACAAGATGGGCTGGCTGGTCCCATGTCTTCCTGGTGACACAGGCAGCACTCCGCCCCTCTGGGCTCCTCTTCAAGAGGACACCTGGAGAGCAGTGCTTAGTGCTCCTGAGAAGACTGAGGATGATGACATGCAGAGCACCCAGTGAAGTGCCTGGCACACAGCAAAGAGGGTTGTGAGGATGCAGAGCTCCAGTGGGTTATGCCACAGCTCTTCATCCATTCATCTGGCCCCAGCCAGCATTCACTTCCTATTGGCACCGGCTGAGGGCAGAGGAAGTACACGTCTCATGGTTCCCCCACAAAGGAAGATGCAAATAGGATCATAGGGCCAGATGCACATCTGGGAGCCTCTGGGAGCCTCATGTGCAACAATAGGCTGATAATATTCTCCACGTCCCTGAGACAGTCCATCCTGATAAGTCATTGGGGATGTCTCAGAAGATCCAAGATTGAAGAAGCACAGACATTCTGGCCTCAGGGTGGGAATGTTGTAAGAAGCAAGGCACAATAAACATATTTTCCACATTTCACTCAAACTCAGCCTGCCAAGTAGAAAGCCTGAGGGACCCTAGTGACAACATGGTGATGACCAGAAATTGTGCTTAAAAGAGACAATGACCTCCTTTGGACCCCTCCTCTCCCTGAACCAGGTGCCTCTAGGGCACTGGCATCCTTATTTCCTCCTCTTGAACTTCTTGACACTGTTGATGGCTTCTTCTGCGGCCTTTCTGAACAGCAGTTAGATCTTCTTCCCAGAACTGCTTTCTCCCCTGTTGCAAACACACCTGGACTCCCCGTTTCCCAGTAATTCTCAGGCTTGGCCCTCCTGCGTAGAAACTTCTTTAGCCCCAACATCTCCAATGAGCTCTAGGACTTTAATTTGCCACTTCAAAAGACATCAGAAGCTCTGAGATGGAGAACTGTGGAGCTCCCTCTGCCCAGCCCCAGTTGGAGAGAGCCAGAGCTGATCATGTCCTGGTTCTTGTGTTCAAGTGAGGGGCCAGGTGAGCCCAAGGGCTCAAGGGGCAAAGAAGGAGGAAATGAGGTCAAGGCAGAAACTGGGAGCTGGAGTTCTAAGCATGACCTATGGGCCATCACCCTGACGCTATCCTGATCCCCAGCCCCAGGCTGTGCAGGCAGTGCAGTCCACAGCCTCGGTGGGGGCTCGTTTTCCCAAGCTTCCCAGTGATGGCAGCCCATGCCCACCCTCTCCCTGATGTCTTCATCTATCCACTTTCGTTTGCAGGTCTTGCCCTTTTCCAAAGGCTCTACTCTCTCATGTCCTTCTCAGACAGTTAGGAAGTAATACCCCACACCTTCTTTTACAAAGGAGGAAACAAAGTCAAGCGCATAGACATGGAGAACATCAACCATGTGCCTGGTGGTTTGTATGCACTTCTATTTTAATGCACTTGTCCTTGGCTAGGGCTGCCACAACAAAATACTGTAGATGGGGAAGCTTAGGCACCAGAAACTGATTTTCTCACCATCTGAAAACTGGAAGTCTGAGGTCAGATTGCAAGCATGGTGAGGTTCCTCATGAGGGGTGAGGGCTCTTCTGCTGCAGATGGCTGCCTTCTCACTGTGTCCTCATGTGGCCTTTCCTCATTGTGTGTGCGGGAGAACAGAGACCTCTCCTCCTCTTCTTAGAGGCCACTAATCCCATCAGGAGGCTCTGATTAATCAAATCCTACTCACCCTTGAAAGGCCCCACCTCACATTGCGGGGAGACCTTTAACTTACAAACCTGGGGGGACACAAACATTCAGTCCAAAACAGTCCTCTCCATAACAGCTGTTTAAGGGCACAGTTACCTCACTTACAGTTGAGGAAATTCAAGTTCAGAGAGATGACATGGGTGGATGGGGCCTTGGACCCAGGTCCTTGCATGTGGACTCCAGGCTTCCTGTACCACCACATTGCCCGCCATCCCTAGTGCAGGGACGAAGGAGGGTTATTTTCCACTCATCACTGAGCTCTCCCTTCTCACAGGTTGTGATGGCATGTTAGAGCACAAAGATCTTCCATGAGCTTCACACACACACACACACACACACACACACACACACACACCACACATAAACACACATACATACATGCACACACATTCACATAGACATACACACATGCTGTAGTTTTAATAAACAAGTGTGAGATGGAAACATGAAAGCACATCCCAAATATTTCAGTGAAAACAGTTACAGAAATGTTGGAAACATGTACAACTGAGAGGCAAATCAGGCATTCAAATAATTGATGAGAAGAATTCTGTGAGATACCAAACACTGAACTTCAATATTCTTACTGGAAGCATTAAGACTTCTAGATAACCAATCAAACCAAATGGCTGGCTTGTAAAAATCAACAGATCACATTTCCCACAGATGGGGAGTTCAGAAACTAGAAGTCCCCATCCTGATCTTAAGGCATAACTGGGATGTGAGGCAGGCAACAGCCTAGGGAATCCAAATTATGCAAGCTCGAATATATCAGTGAGACAGCTAGCCTGCTTCATGGGAGCTGAGGAAAAGAAAAGGAATGAAAGAGCAAGAGCCACAGAGACAGAAGTGTGGAACTTGACAAGGCCACGAGGACATAAATAACACTTAAATTACTTGACCAAACCCTGGCCGGCTAGCTCAATTGTTTGAAATGTTGCCCCAATATGCCAAGGTTGTGGGTTCAATCCCCGGTCATGGCACATAATACAAGAATCAACCAATGAATGCATAAGTGGAACAACAAAGTAATGTTACTCTACAAAGTAATGTTTCTCTCTCTCTAAAAAATCAATCAATAATTTTTTTTTAAATTGCTTGCATATGACACTGCCTCTGATCATGATGCTCATTTCCCTCTGAAATACCCTGCTAAGTGGCTCAGAGCACCACATGGGCCCTTTTGTCACTGTCAGTTACACCTTCTCCCTGAGGGTCTCTCTCAGTCTTGCCATCATTCAGGCAATGCTACCAGGCTGGGGAGGCGAGCAGGCCCAGCCTACAGGACCAGCAGGGACAGATTTCCTCTGTGAAGGCCTGGAAGGGTTCTCCCCCACAGCCCAGTCCCTGACCTGCATGCCCCTGGGACAGCATTTACATGGACTTTCTGACACTGGGGGTGGGGCGGTGCTGGTGTGAGGGACTGGTTACCCCAGGAGTAAAGTGAGCCCTGTTGATGAGATGGAGCAGTATGACAGTGAGGAGACCCCAGGAAAGAGTCCTGGGAGCCTGGTGCTCAGGGGCTTCTCTGACAGGCTCACTCTGCCCCACTCTGGGGCAAGCTTAGCAGTGAAAGAGGGAACCTGGGGCAGGTGGACAAGCCTCATGGCAGCTGCAGCAGGACCGGCCACCCCCACCTCCCCACGCACAGCCACCTCCATCCCTCCCCAGGAGCCTCTCACACTCTTAGGCCATCTGGAACCACCTACTCTCTGAAATGATTGCCACTCTAGGAAGACTACTTCTCTCTCCTCTGCTCTGTCACATCACACAACCTATTGGGCTGTCTTCAGCCTTTGTACTTGCTATTTTACCTCCATGACAATGGACCATGAGGGCATAGACCTCGCTGCAATTGTCCTGTACCCAGAGCCCCCAGAGCACTCCATGTTCTGAATGTGACACCAGCCCACACCTGACAAGTGGCTGTGAGCCCAGTGCGCAGCTGCTCCTCCACCAAAGAGAGGCCCCAGCCGGGGCAGGTGTCACCTCCAAGTCCTCAGAGGAGCCCGGACACAGAATGGGGAGCACTCCCATTGTTTCCAGGAGAGAAGCTGTCTTCCCTAGGCCACCATCCCAGAGCTGATGCATGGTTGGCTGGGTTTAATATTGTTCAATGAGGGAGGATTAAAGTGCTGGAGTTTCAATTCTCCAGAAATTGTTTTGGACTCAGCACCCAAGAAGCTGTAGAAATGTGTGACCCAGTTCTCTTGCCACCTCAGCTCAATGCCATCATCTTTTCATTGAAGTAGGAAGACTCTGCTAACCTAGTAGTATCTATAGCATAACATTAATTCCTTTAAAATTGCTTCATAGGAGATTAGGTCAAATGGCAGAAAGTCAGAAATCAGAAGCCTGCTCCCTCCTAAGGGCCTGGGCTATGCAATCACTTTGTCAGGTTTGGCTAACTTTGCCTTGTGTTTGGATTTCCAACAGGCCTCTGGCATTTCTGCAGAACAAACACAGTGCTACCACAAATCAGATTAAGTAAAATGCATTCAAATAACGTTTTTTGTAAAATCTGGCACCCTTCTGAAGAATGTCTGGAACGGAACAAGAAAGATTAAGCACTTTATTATTCAAGCAGGTATGCCGAGCTCAGGTACTTATGAATTTTAGACACGAAACAGATGAATAGAATCCACTTTCTCCACCGGAAGAGCAGCAGCAGGTCTGTGAGTGGCACACAGGGGAGCAGTCTGCTTCATCAAGGGGATGCCAGATTTCTGGGGCTCAGTTATAATTGAAGCTATTAGTTCCATTAGCACATGGTGGGCTGACAGCATGCCAGGCTCAGACAGGCAGCCCACAGCTTTGTGGGATGCTTTAGATTCTCTTCCTCATTTATGTGATTCTTAAGACAGGCTGCTTCCAGGAAATGTGAGGCGCACACCCAGCCTGAGGGCCTTAGAGGTGCAGACACAGGTGGCAGCTGGCCGTGCCCTTTCCAGCCCTGCCACGCAGCACCTCCCTGAATAAGGGTCCTGATTTGGGCTTCCATCCAGGTCCAATCTTAATTTGGCAACTACTCCTCAATTTCTCTAAGGAGCCACCATCGTGAAGTACTGTATGGTTGTTATCACATGAGAATGATCAGAAGAGGATGGAATTTGAAAGAAGCTGAGGTGTCAGAATCCAGGTGAACTGTGTTCTGCAGGTCGGCCCAGTCCAGGGTCCACTTGCTCTCCTCTGAATTACCCATCTGTCCATGGAGGAAGATGGCACACTTCCCAGACCCCATTACTTGGGAGCAAAGCATAAATTGCTTCCTGTGCCTCGAGGAGTCTGTGCCCAGCCACAAGCATGGCCAGTATGAGCTGCTGTAGGCCTGTGCATTTCCACTGCCAGGCCCAGCCCGGGGAGTCATCCGAGCTAAGCTGCTTTCATGTGGGAGCAGCACTTTCATCCGAAGAGCCTTTCATTAAGAGGGGCCCTGGACTCAACTGCTCCTTCTGACATAGGGGAACTATTAACGGAGAGTAAGCCTTGAATGAAAGCAAACACTTGCTAAGTGTCTAACCGGTTGGGCCTGTCAAAAACTGACCCAATGTTGGTTTTCATTAGCGACACACTTAAGAGGGCAAAGGTGGTGAATAATATCACTCACCATGTCGGTTCCTATGAGCCTGATCCTGCCCAGCAATGAGCCACAATGAATGAAACCAGCCCTGTTTCACTAACTGGAGAGAGGAAACTGGGGCAAAGTACCAGAAACGTTTCGGAGGCCGAGGGGATCTTGTTTTCCAGGAAAGATGTCCTTGTGAGAGGGTGGAACCACCCCCACCTCTGCCAGCTAAAAGGCCCAGCACATCTCCTCACAAGGCTGCAGGTTGAAGGATCAAGACCCAAGTGACTTTCAAACATAGACACAAAGCGCAGAGCAACCACTTCACTTCACACCTAGCAAGCCTATTAATATCTGGGGATTTGAGCTTTGAGAGCTCAGCAGGAGCAGTTATGACTGAGGTCTCCTCCACACCAGCTGCACAGGAACTACTTTCCTTTGGACTGGACGAGAGGTTGTGATCAGACCTGAGCATCGGGGAGGCCCTGAAGAATCTGGTGTGTGCATCTCTGTGGGATTCCTGGACTCCCACCATCCACAGGGAGCTGGGTGGTGGGTGTGCCTCCAGGGGCTCCTAGGCTGATGGACTGAGCAGTCAGCCCAGCTTAGGTATGTGGTTCCTAAAGAGCCGAGAGGCTGCTCTCCCTGTAAATACACAATCCAGGGTTAAGATCTCATACAAGCCCTAGTTAGCACACTCTATTCAATAGACTGATTTCACAAAGAAAGGTTTGAAAAGATTTACAGAATGTGTCAAGATGAGAGAATGAGCATAAACCTTTCATACAACAAGGCCGATAAAGAGAGTGGGTCCCTGTTGTGGACCTAGGCCCGCACTCCAAGGAGCCGCTAGGTGGGCGGTGGCCCCTGAGCATGGGGGCTGTCTCACTGGCTGAAGAAAGGTAGAACTCTCACCAACAAGTTTCTTCTATAGATTACATGTTAAAATGATACTATATTTGGATATGGGGTTTAATAGATTATACTATTAAAATGAATTTGTTTTAATTTTATTTTAAAATTATTTCAACTTTTTTTTAAAAAAGGTGGCTACTAGAAGATTTCACATTAGATATGTGTCTTGAAATGGCTTTATTGGACAGCATTGATTTAGAAACCTGGAGTGTAATCCTGATTGATCCAGTGTCTAGATGGGTGGCAACTGAGGCAAGCTCATTGGAATCAGATTTATTTTGTGAAAATAAGCCTACTTCCTTCACAGTTAAAAGAAGAGCTAGCAATGCCACCCATAGCAACTCAGGCTGGCATCCTGCTCCCATTTCTCCTCAGAAAGCGGGCCTGAACGGTGCTTCTGAGCGGTGGTGCCTGCTCAGGGCTGACACAGGGAGGGCATGGCTGCCACTCCTGTGACACAAAAGCAGGTTTGTGTGTTATGTTATAATATCCTGGTGCATGGCAAAGAGAGTGTTGTTCTAACAAAATGAGGATAGCACAATGATTTTCCAGTAAATGATGAACACATCTTGAGGAGAAGACACATTTTTATGATTTGCATAAAAATGGTAATTGGGCTTGGGCAGTTGGACCTGTGGCCTGCCTAGAATCCACTGTGACAACCAGCCACTTGCTGGTCTGGCTTCCCTGTCTGCCATGTACCTGGTACCCACCTTTAAGCCTTAATTGTACAAAAGGTCTTTGGTGTCTCGTGCCAAAGAGTTACAATAACCAGCTCACCCAGGATGGGCTGGCTGCTTACCTTTTCAGTTTTCTTCTCGTCTGGTTTGCATCTCACGTTGGTGGGGCTGGATGTAGACAGGCCACTGACGGTCCCCACTCCAGCCTCCCCGTTGAGGTTGGCAGCAGTGACATTGGGAGGTGTGACGGCCGATGCCGCTGATGTGAGTGGGATGGCTGGCCAGGGGCACTGGGCGCCACCAATGGTCTGCACTGGGGGCTGGTGGAGGTGCTGCAGGGACACCTTGGAGTGGGGCCTGCGGCTGGCAGTGGGCAGGCGGGACGGGGAGTTCTGGGTGCACAGGGGCAACACCATGGTGGTTGGTTGGTCCTGAGCCTGAGCAGAGGAGTGGGCAGCTGGAGCACAGGATGGGAGAGACAGTGGGTAGACAGTTTAGTTTGAAACCTGCCATGCAATTGCAATGCACTCTTTCCCGAGACAATTTACCCAGTCTCTGTACAACTGGCACAACACAGGGAAAGCTTGAGGCCCAGAACCCTAAGAATGCACACAGACTACCCTGCCCTCAGGACTGGGGACACCATCTCCTGCCTTGCCACCAGTTTCCTACTGAGTTTTGGACTAGCCTTCTCCACTGCAATAGGCTAATGCACTCACTCTTGTTAGACTGTGTCCATAAAGTAAGGCCTCAAGGAGAGCTCTGAAGAAGCCTGCCTGTGAGGGGCCTGTGTCAGCAGTTCCCGACCGCAGTATTCAGTGCTTTGTTTCTGAAACTTGGTACTTGGCCTGGTTGAGCTGTGCTCGTCACAGGACAAAGCAGCTTGTATGTTTCTCCTCACTCCCAAAGTCCAGGGAGCATGCGACCCCCATTCCCTGCCTGCAAACTGCAGCCTCAGTTTTGCGATTCACACAACAGGAGCCTTGTGGCCAGGAAACTACCCTTGCCTAAAGATGCTAGGACTCTAGCCCAGCTGGCATGGCTCAGAGGTTGAATGTCGACCTATGAACCAGGAAGTTATGGTGTGATTATGGTCAGGGCACGTGCCCAGGGCTTGATCTCCAGTAGGGGGCATGCAGGAGGCAGCTGATCAATGTTTCTCACTCATCATTGATGTTTCTATCTCTCCATCTCCCTTCCTCTCTGAAATCAATAAAAAAAATATTTTTTAAAAAGATGCTAAGACTCTAAAAGAAAAATAGAGTTCTTCCCAAACATAGTGCCATGTTAAAATGAATCCTATTACAGCTTGTGTTAGTAATTTTGAAGAACTGTCTCCTTACTAATTACAGAAACAAACAGGGGACAGAATGGGCCACACCATAGGGACAGAGTTCTAGGCAGGTGGGTCTGGCCTAAAAAGAGATCCATGGGTGGCAGCAGGCATCACTTCACACTCAGTGTCCCTCTAATGCTGCACTGCCCACTTCCAGTGTGTTGGCCTTATTAACCAGAGAAGAGGGATGCCACACTGCCACAATGCTCCAGTGCCAGACTTTGTGTCATGCGTGTCCTCAGCAACATGGAAATTTTACACGCAATGAAGCCATGTTCGCAGGCCCCACCTTGGACAAAGCAAACACTCAGACACCTGCCCGGCTCAGCAAACAACCCCTTCCTCTGACAGTGTGCTGGGAGCCCATCCTCTCTTTCCAGGAGGGGAGAGAGAGGAAGTCTTATTTATGATTTTAAAAAAAAACTACTCAGAATTTGGGATGGCTTTGGATCCTTCCTCAACGTGGCTTCTCATTTCAAAGGAGAAGACCAGGTTAGGCACTGATGCAGATCCATGAAGCCACTGGGGTCACTTAATCCCCCCCGACATAATCAGTCATTTATCTGCCCCTCCCCTGCTGCCATTTATCAGCAGCATGTAATGGGAGATGACAGCTCAGCGAGGGAAGGGCAACAGCACTTGGATTCTGAAAACCCTGCAGGGCGGCTTACGGTTCTTCTGTTGAGAGCTGGCACAGCTTGCCTCCACCTCTGGCTAGCTTCCACCTGACTACACATCTCCTTTCTAACACACTACAAAATAAGAGATGGAATCAGCAGATAAATTCCTTTGTATGGCTTTCCAGAATGGCAAATTTCTATCTTCAACTGAGTTCAGTCTAGAGTTTATGTCACAATGGAGTTTTGTAACTAAATATATTTTCTCTTTCCAAAATTTTAAGTTGGTTCTTTTTCATATTGAACAGTTTCTGATTCATGACTATAGGCATCTCTTTTTTCTTCACTACCCTGTCTTTCTTTTTTAGAGGGTGGATGCTATTTCTATTTCCTTTTAGAGGATCTTAAATATACTGACATCAGTGACTTTTTTTTAAAATTTCTCTTTTATTTCCCTCCCATTTCTTAAGAGTACTGGCTATCCTTTATGTACTAGCTGTCTCAGCCCAGAGATGTTAGTTCATCTGAGCAGGGGTGTCTTACTGCTGTTGTTTCTGCCCTGGATTACTTCTCTGGGTCTGCAGTCTTGTTGCTCTTCTACATGGACCTCTGGGGCCTCTTCTCAGAACCAGGAGTAAAAGGATCGCTTGAACTCTGGTCGTCCAGGGATGGTGAAGACACAGTCCTCAGGCCAGAGCCACACTCAGCTCTCTGCTCTCCACGCCTTCCGCAGTGCTCAGTGTTGCACATGCCCCAGGAGGGGCTGGGTCTGCTCCCTGATACTTGCCGGGAGCTCCTGCCCACATGCTCTTGGGGAGTTGAAAGTCAGCCCACACCACCTGCTTTCCACCTGGAGCCTGTAGGCCAGCACTTCGTTTACAACCATAGAGTTGACTTTTAAAAAGTTTTAAAAACAAACACGCAAACTCTCCATGTTTAAAACAGAGAGACTAGGGGAGTTCTACATAAACTCATTCTTCCATACTGTCCAGGGGTCATGCTGTCACTTCTCATTCCACAGAAATATGGTGTCTTACTCCATCATTCCATCAACTATTATCTGGACAAGACCAATTGTGGCTCCATCTATTTCAAAGAATCCATTGATCTAGTTGTTTGATTTTACAACAATATCATACTGACTTAATTACTGTAGTATAATAATATTTCGAAATCAGTTTTAGCCTTCTAAATTTGTTGCTCTATTCAAGGCTGTCTTTTACTCTTCTAGGACCTTTGCATGCTTATATGAATTGAGATGTAAGACTGTCAATTTCTATTAAAAAGTAGGGTGGGGTCTTGATTGGTGTTCGATTGAATCTATAGGTCAATTTTGTGAGAATAAACACTTTAATATATTAAGTCTTCTCACTCATGAATATTCATATATCTCCCTACTTATTTAGGTATTCTTCAATTTCTCTCATCACAACTTTGCAGTTTTCAGTCTATAGTTCTTCCTCATCTTTGATCACATTTGCCCCTAAGTATATTATATTTTTGATGCTATAAAATTGGCATCGTTATTATTATTTTTTAAATATATTTTATTGATTTTTTTTGCCCCCCTCCCTCCCTCTCATACATACCCTCCCTCCCCAGAGTTTTATGTCCATTGGTTGTACTTATATGCATGTACACAAGTCCTTCGGTTGATCTAGTATCTCCCCCAGATCTTCCTCCCCTCCCCACTGTAATTTGACAGTCTGCCTGTTGCTTTACTGTCTCTATATCTGTCTCTTGGTTCATCAGTTTATAATGTTCTTTATCATCCACAAATGAGTGAGGTCATGTGGTGTTTCTCTTTCATTGATTGGCTTATTTCACTCAGCATGATGTTCTCCAAGGCATCGTTATTTTTTAAATGTCAATTTCAATTCACTATTAGTATGTGAAAATACAATTGATTTTTGTGAATTAATCTTGTGTCCTGCACCTTGCTGAACTCATTTGTTAGCTAAAAAAAATAAATAAATAAAAAAGCTGTGTGTGTTTGTGTGTGTGTGTATTCCTTAGGGTTCTCTCTGTATTATAATGTACTCTGCAAACTGAGATAGTCTAGCTCCCTCCTTGCCATTCTGTATGCCATTTACTTCTTTCTCATTACTAACCTCTCGGGTTAGAACCTTATAACACAATATTGAGTAAAAATGTCCAGAATGGGCATCCTTGTCTCGATCCTGCTCTCAGTTTTTCACAGCAAGTTAAACGTTAGTTGTGGGCTTTCATAGATGCCCTTTATCAAGTTGAAGAAGTTCACTTCTGTTTTCTCATCTTATAAGAGTTTTTATAAGGAATGGATGATAAATTTTGTCAAATTCCCTCCTCCCCCCCACACACACCTATTCAACTGACCATGTTTTCTTTTTCAGTTTGTTAATACAGTGAATTATATTAATTAAACATTAATGAAACCTGGGATAAACCCTACTTGGTCATGATGTATTATTATCTTTTTGTTTATTGCTGTATTTTATTTGTTAAAATTGTTTAGAATTTGTTTATGAGTAATATTGGTCTATAGTTTTATTTTAATATCTTTGTCTGCTTTTAGTATGAGGGTAATGCTAGCCTTATAGAAAGAGTTTGGAAATGTTTTCTTTTTCTTTTTCTTCAATTTTCTGGAAGAGTTTCCAAAGAATTATTAAAATTTCTTTCTTGGCCATTAGGTATATTTCACTAATGAAGCCACTTAGGCCTGGAGCTTTCTTTATGGAAGGTTTTTAATTCAATTTCTATAATAAGTATTGGTTTATCAGATTATTAACTTCTTTTAAGTTTATTAATTTGTGTATTTCAGGAATTTATTTGTCTAATTTATTGATTTTATTGGCAGAAATATATTTTTATTTGTTCTTTTGATTCTAGTTTCTTTCTTTTTTTTAAAAAAAAATATATTTTATTGATTTTTCACAGAGAGGAAGAGAGAGGGATAGAGAGTTAAAAACATCAATGAGAGAGAATCATCGTTCAGCTGCCTCTTGCACACCCTCTACTGGGGATGTGCCCACAACCAAGGTACATGCCCTTGACCTTTCAGTCTGCAGGCCGACGCTCTATCCACTGAGCCAAACCGGTCCCAGCAGATTCTAGTTTCTTAAAGTGAAACTGAGGTAATTGGTTTAAGACTTTTTTCTTCTTTTTCTAATATAGGTTTTTAGTGATATAAATTTCCAAATTGATATGCTGTGTTTTTATTTTCATTCACTTCAAAATGCTCTCTAATTCTACTTTGATTTCCTTTTGATCCCTGGGAATTTTGAAGTATGCCATTTAGTTTTCAAATGTTTGGAGATATTTTTGTGTTATTAATTTGTAATTAAACTTTATTATAGTCAGAAAATATAGTTTGAGTGACTTTAAATTTTTAAATTTGAGATTTAAATATTATGGCCCTGAATATGGTCTATCTGGTAATGTGTGTACCCAAAGAAGTATGTATTTTGCTGTTTGGTGGAGTATTCTGTAAATGTCAATTTAGTCACTTTGGTTATAGTGTTGTTCTAATGTTCTATGTTCTTACCAATAATACGTTTGTATCCATTATTGAAAGAAGTAGTGCAACCTCTGACTGTAATTGTAGGTTTATCTGTTTATATCTCCTTACAGCTCTATTAGTAATTGCTTACTAGTACTAGTATTTATTTGAGGCTCTGTTATTTGAAGCACAAATATTTAGTCCCTTTGATGAATCAACTCTTTTACCACTGTAAAATTGACTTTTTCTTAGTTATAACATTTTCTGTTTTGAATTCTACTCGGTCTGATAGTAATATAACCAAACCACATTTCTTTTGATTAGATTCAGCGTGGTAGTCAATCCTCATTATTCACAGATTCTGTATTTCCAAATTCACCTACTATTTAAAATTGATTTGCAACCTCTGGTGCTTTTGCAGTCATTTTCAGACATGCGCAGATTAGCAAATAATACAAGTCACCCATGCACCTGTTTCCGGCAGAGGTGTGCCAAGATGATGCTCTTCCTTCTCATTTCGGTTCATACAGAAATGCCCAGGGACAGAGAGACAGGAGGGGCAAGGGCAGCACAGCACAAGAAGCTCCAGCTCTGGGGGAGGTTGGATGGGTTGAATCTTGATCCTGTCATCTATTAGTGAGGTGGCCTCAGGCAAGTCACTTAACACTTCCAAACCACATTTTCTCTTTTGTAAGATGAAGAAAATAGAATATTTAAGATTAAAAATCTGCCAAAACTGGTTTGGCTCAGTGGATAGAGCGTCAGCCTGCGGATTGAAAGGTCCCGGGTTTGATTCTGGTCAAAGGCATGTACGTTGGTTGCGGGCACATCCCCAGTAGAAGGTGTGCAGGAGGCAGCTGATCAATGTTTCTCTCTCATCGATGTTTCTAGCTCTCTATCCCTCTCCTTTCCTCTCTGTAAAAAAATCAATAATATATATATATATATATATATATATATATATATATATATATATATATAAAAGATTAAAAATCTATGTGAGCTACACACACATATTTCACTTAGGTGCAATAGTTCAGTATTCACTCAGTGTTCACGGAAACTTTATAGACTATAACTACTATGAATAATGGCAATTGACTATATTGTTTTCTCCTTTTACTTTCCATTACTTGTATTTTTATATTTAAAGTATTAAAATCTATTTCCTGTTCACTGCATTTGGTTGGGCCTTGTCATTAAAAAAAATAATAACTGAAAATCTATGCATTCTATTTGGGTTTATTTAGACTGCATCTATTTAATGAAATTATTTATATGACTAGAAACCTGGTGCACAAAATTCATGCATGGGTCGGGGGGCGGGGGGGTGCTTGTTCCTCAGCCCAGCCTGCACCAACTCCAATCTGGGACCCCTTGAAGGATGTCAGACCGGGATCGGGCCTAAACTAACAGTTGGACATCACTCTCACAATCCAAGACTGCTGGCTCCCAACTGCTCACCTGCCTGCCTGCCTGATTGTCCCTAACTGTTTCTGCATGTCAGCCTGATCAACCCCTAACCACTCCCCTGCCTGCTTGATCAATGCCTAACTGCTCCCCAGCCAACCCAGTTGTCCCTAACTGCCCTCCCCTGCCAGTCTGGTCACCCCTAACTGCCCTCCCCTGCAGGCATGGTCTCCCCCAACTGCCCTCCTTTGCTGGCCTTGTCACCCCTAACTGCCCTCCCATGCTGGCCTGATAACCCCTAACTTCCCTCCCCTTCAAGCCTGGTCCCCCCCAACTGCCCTCCCCTGCAGGCTGGGTGCCCACCAACTGCCCTCCCTTGTTGCCCTGGTCTCCCCCAACTGCCATCCAGGCCTTGGGCTGCCCATACTACCTCTTCTCCCTGCTGTGCCTGCTGATATTCACTGCAGTGTCAACCCTCAGGCTTCAAGTCCCGTGGCGGGTCCCCACTGCCTTCAATAGAGAATTCAACCCCAAGATCCAGTGGTAACTTTTATGTTTACTTCTTTACTTTCATGCATCGAGTACTCCAATAACATTCTCTACTAGGGGTGTCGAACTCAATCAGAGAAGGGGCCAAAATCTAAAATCCAGCCTAAATCGCGGGCCGAATGGTTTACTGAACAGTCATAAACTGACAATGTCATAAACTGACAGCGGAGTGCAGTGATGACAGTGCGGTGCGGGCCACATTGCAAGGCCTGGCGGGCTGGATTTGGCCCGCGGGCCTTGTGTTTGACACATGTGTTTCTAACCAAACAGTAAAATAGCTGCAGTGTACTGCGTGCATACTGTATATGGCATGTCGATGCCTTCGCAGTGTGAGCGGAGGTAAGTGCCATCTTTCAGCAGAAGATACTGGGGCCACGGCAGCCCCAGCATTCAAAATAGGTCTGCTGACTCCCAAGTCACCGCTTCAGCCAGGGCTCCGTCAGCTCAGTCTTCACTGAATTTCTTGCTGCTGGTTGAAGAAGACTGCTTTCTCCCACTTCTATTTGATGTAACTTTCCTCCTGCTCCAAATGGCACCCTTCTCTGTTCCCACCTGAGTGTTACTCTGCTGCTCATTCTGGGATAGACTCTTCAGAGAAGTCTTTCCCACTCTCCCTGCCCCATCGCAGGTGCCCCCGACAGAGCCTCCTCACAGAGACAGAGCCCGCCTGGCCACACTGACACTGCTCGCTGGCCGCCAGCCTGCATGCCCAGACCAGCTTTGTCAGTGGACACGCTGACTGTAGCTGGTCCATATCACATTTAGGGGTTCCTCCTGCCGTCTGTGAGCCCAGCTTGGCATCAGCATGGTCCTGGGCGTAACAGGGTGGAGTGGTGATGGGACATTTACCTCCCACCCTCTTGTCCCATCAGCCATGCTTCAGGGGAAAATATGGCTCATCTGTGCTAAGTATTATTTCAGCTTCTCACCCTCAGGAGGCTGCTTTATGAAACACTCCAATGGCCTTCTCCTGGTTAAGTAGATCCTAAAATAGTAGTGTTCCAAAGAGTCCACATGCTTTGTCCTTTAGGCTTTACTTTGAGAAGAATGGGGTGATTTCTGAGAGAATAAGGTTGGGGTGGGAAAGGGAATTCTGTGTCATATAAATGAAATGCAGAGGCACATCCTCTTGCTCTGGGCTCTGGTCACTGCCAATGCTGCCGGTTCTGTGGCTTCCGAGGGTGACGGTGCAGGCTCCTGGGAGTGTCATGGGAGTCACGCTCCGGCCGACTTCTTAGCTAAGTACTAAGCTTCCAAACAAGCCATGCTTGCCTTCTTCATGCTTATGAGATCCACCCATATTTCTCTTCACTTCACACCAGAATGGAGCAAACCAGTTTTTCCTTAAATTTAGTCAGCCTGTCTATTGATAATGCTGGCATGAAGATGCAGGGTCTGCCCGCCCCTCCTGGCTCAGAGCATCTCAGACAGGGACACTGTCTGTGTCTCAACCAGCCTGTGTGGGAGTGCTGCCCAGCTGCAAACCCTCCAGTGCCCGGCACATGGAAGGCCTGAGACTGAGAGGCAGCCCACAGCCTCACAGCCTCAAGGGCAGAGTCCCAAAGCAACTGTTAATCTTATTAGTGCACTCAGTCCTCCTGCTGAAGCCAAATATATAAATTGCTCATCAGTTTCAGTTTCCAGGACAGAGTAATCATATCTCCTGGAGATCAGCAGTGGTCAATGATTACAAGCCATTCCCTCTGTGAACTGATTGAGACCTGGGCCAAACTGTTTCTACGATTTGAGTACTTGAGACTCCAGCCCCTTAACAAATTTTCCAGATAGTGAGGTCCCCGAAAGACTAGTACATACCTGTGGGGACAGTGCTCCGGGCCTGGCTAGCCGCTGGGGATGCTGAGTGCCACAGACAACTGCCCACTGGGAGAGAGGCTGCCTGGTGCTGGGCCTGGGGTGTGGTGAGGGGGAGGGCTGCTCTCAGGGCAGTGGCAGGGCTGCTCAGACTCCCACTGCGTGGATGGATGCTTGTGGCCATCCCTTTGGCCAGTGGAGACCCTCCAACCACATTATTTCCAGGTGGCCCAGCCCCTCCTAAGGGAGCCCTGAGGAAATAAAGAGAATGAATTCAGTGACAGTGCGGACAAAACCACCCCACCTGGGCCATTGATAAAGACCTGCTCTTACACACTGGCCTTTCTGAGATGAAAGCCAAGCAGTCCAGGAGAGTACCCTAAAACAAAGCCAAGATAGCCCTGTAGGCAAACAATGCCCAGAGCTCCAGCTGAGAGGGCACCCTCTGTAAATCTTTATGGGGGCTAACCCTCAGCACGAATATTCAAGAAATAGCAAAAAAACCCTGAAAAATAGAGGCCTTATTCCAATCCATAAAATATTTTGTACCAGAGCTACTGTTTTGACTCATTCTAACAAACAGCTGTGTGCCCCCAAACACCTCCAGAAAGAGCGATGGCTCAGTCACATGAGGCTTGGACACATCTGGACCTGGTGGGAAACAGTGGCAGGACCTACTCCCTCTGGACACAGCCACTGCCTTGCTCTGCCGGCTCTGAGAAGGGCACCAATAGACCATGTCCCACTGAGAGATGTCAAGGAACTTGAAGCTTCTTACCAGAAAATAGATGCCCTTTCAGCCCATGGTTTCCTGATGAAACCAGTGTAGAGTGTTTAAGAAAAACAAATGGAAAACAGCAACTTGGGAGATGGGCTGTTCACACTTGCACATTTGTGCCATGGGGTGCAGAATACAGCGGAGGCAGGCTTTGTAAGGTGTTTAGCTTGAGGGGACTGGAATGTCTTCCATTTGTCCAAGAGCTCAGTAAACTCCCCTTTGTCCTCTTGGGATCTCAGTCATGAGACACCAGAAGCCACACCGGGAGAGAACAGGCTCTGCCAGGTGTGACTCCGGGCCAGGTCAGAGGCCCCTCTCCATTGGGTCTGACTTCAAATGGTCATTGAGGCAGGTGGCTGCAGAGCAGCTGTGGACAAAGCCTCCCAGGGAAGGACCCACCTGCCAGGGGTTGGGCAGCACCTTCCCTCACTAGCCCACAGAGCTGCCTTGAGATTCACTTCCAGCATGAACCCGTCAGCTGGCCAGCCAAAACCATGACATTTAAAAATCGCATCTGCTACTTGCTGAACTCACTTTTTCCCTCGGAAATTTTTAAAAATTAAATAAAGTAGGCTTGCAAGTTATGGGCCTTCCTAGGAATGACAAGAGGCGCGAGCCTGCCTCCAGGCTGGCACTGCCCCTCGGGCACTTGGAAGTGTGGATATCTAGCACCAAGGCAACATGTAAGCACTGTTTGATTTTTCCCACAGCAGTCATGTTTCAAAGAGGGTATAGCGCCGAGGGCCACGTCTCCACTTTTCTGTGTGCTCTGGATGTTGACACAGCTCTGAATCCGTAAAGGGCTTCCCTGAGCGAGATGGACTGAAGATCAAGCAGTGCCCTCATCTCAATGGGAAATTCTCAAACAAGTATGGATAACATTTTCATTGAATTTTTAAAATTGCTGCTTTAAAAAAAAATAATATAACAGGCATTTTGTAAGACACAGGAAAGCACAAGGAAGAAAAACTTTTCTCTATAATGCTACCAGTTAATAACAATTGCTGACTTTGGGCAGTACATAACTTTGCACATATGCATGTGTGTGTGTTTCATGTAGAACAGGTCTATGTGATTGCACATGTGCTGCTGTACTCTCACTGTGCACAGTCCCCCCAACCCTGCCTCACACCCACACCAACACACACACACACACACCCACACACACACACACACCCACACCCACACCTGTGAGATCTAGTCCTCCTCGGTGACTCTGCCCCCACTTACTGCTACTGCCCTGACTGGAGCTCATTCTGCTCCCACCTTCTCCCTAGGCAGCCAGTGTCTGCTCCAGGAAAGATAAGCAAATCTAATTCAGATGAAATGCTTGCTACCTAGAACCCTTATTCAAGGGGACTTGGAGCTCACACGGCTGAACCCCACAGGCAGGGGCTTCCTGGCTGCCTTCTGAACTGTTTCTGGGTGGCCCAGTAATGACAACTGTAGGAAATGGGAGGGGGATCCTCCCTCCTCTCCAGGCAGCGGCTACAACCTCACCTGGAAGCAGGAGTCACATAGTTTCCTGGGAACACCCCAGAGAGCCCAGACCTCAGGGATGTGCCCTTGAACCAGCCGTCCTGACACTTCTCCAGGACGTAGTACATCTCGCCCTTGTGCAGCTCCAGCTCATCACTCTTCTGGGGCTTGTAGGTGTAGAGCGCCAGGTACCTGCAGGCAGAAGAAGCAGGGCCAGGGTCAGCAGTGGCAGGCAGGATGGGCACAGGGCCACTGTGTCCCCTGAGTCATATGTGAGCTCTTCTGTGGGTGAACCCAACCAACCTAAGAGTAGCTGATGCCTCTGGGGATTGGCACACACAGCATGTGACCTGCTTTACCCAGGAAAGCAATGAGGGGCTGGGGGAGGGGCATTCCTAGCACTGCCAGGTTCAGGGAGGCACTGCCAGGGAAGGGGCAGAGTTCTGCCAGTGATCCTAGAGTCCATGGTCATGCCCAGCCCTGTGCCCACCCAAGCGAGTGTGCAGCCAGGAACACCTCCTGCCTGAGAGCTCAGGGAGGCTCCTTGAGCCGTGAGAGGCCCTGGGGTGTCAGAAGCAGATCTGGGGTGAGGTTGTAAACCCCCCCCCCCTTTTGTTTGTTTATTTACTATTTTCTACACTGTCTATAACTTGATGCTCTGGGCAAGAGAAACCTTAGGAAACACAGGGAGCATGAGAACAAGCTGGAATGGGCTTTCCTCATTTAGTCTCTGGCCCGGCCTCGAAGCCCTGGGTAGAGAATTCTTGGTTGCATTCTTCCTTACAATATTTGTACCACAACTAATTACTTAAATCTCAAAAAAAAAAAAAAAAAAAAAAAAAAAAAACTTATTTGAAGACAAGGAAAGAACAAACTTAGTGGTGGAAATTCCCACTTAGGGCCCAGAAAGTGGGCCTCTAAGCTGCCAAGAGCCATAGCAAGCCCCTTCTGTAACATAACTAGTGACCTGACCCCAGTCTCACAGGGTACTGTGAGGACTGGGAAATGCTGCAAGTGCTCTGCTGCTTGGGGTTTGAAGAATGGTTAGTGTGAGCTGACAGAACTGTGAGGCAGTTCCCTGCAGGACACAGATTCACTAGACGTTGCCCTCCCAAGGGTTGCCTGAAGTCCACAGGGCTCTCTGGGTTGGGGAAGCTGAGGTGCCATCTGGGCTCCAGATTCCCCTGAGGATCAGCTGGGCTTCCCCAACCACAGCTCAGTGCTTGCTCCCTCACAGGCCTGACTCCCAGCGGTAGTCCTCCCCCAATGCAGGGCAGTCCTCCATGTGCAGCAGGAAACCCGACTACAGGCCTCAAGGCTGGCTTTCTGTCAGTCGGCCCTGCTGGCACCTTCACAAGTGTCCACACTCTGCCCACCAGGTTCCCACTCTGTTCAGGGTGACTTTCTGCCCTTCCCCTGTGCGTTCTTCTCCATTCCCTCCGGGCCAGGGCCAGTTCTGCTCTCTCTCTGAAGGTGATCAGCATGACAGGGTGCAGAAGGGCAGGTTCCGTGCTGCTGCAGGAGCTTCCCACAAGGCTGGGTGCTGTCAGAGGCTGGGGTGTGGCCTCACCCCCCTTGTGCCTCACCACAGCCTCAGCAGGGACTTACGTTACTGGGTCTTAATGTACTGAGCTCAGACTGGTCAAGCCCACTGCAGCCCAAGGTGCAGAGCCAGCCCTGTGTTACAAATCAGGGTAGAAGCAATCCTGTCCCGTGTGAGGCATGGTTCCCGACATCACAGAACATGGGGGCTGTGTAAACATTAGAAGGCAGCTTGGCAACCTCTTCCTGTCCCCACAGGTCCTTCACTCCCCTCACCTGGCTCTGAGAAACCCACGGAGAAGTGGAGGTAGGATTCACTCCCAGCCCAAGCAGTGTCCTATTTACAAGGGCTGTGTGGCTTCCAGGACCAGACATTTATGCCCCAGGAAGCCCTGCAAGGCAGGCAGATGAAGAGCAGACAAGCCTGGGCCAGGGAGTGAACTTTGGGTGGCCACCCAGTACAAGGCAGTGAGAAGGGAGGGTGTGGGCTCCTGTAGGCCTGACTGTGTGTCATGGGAGAGATGAGCAGCCACCTCCTGCACCGGGTGAGCAAACTGAGATCTGCCTTTGTGTTTCAAGACAACCAAAGCCTTAGGGAATCAGTGCCCATGGGACTTTTATATGCTAGCAGTGGGTAAGAACACCCTTTGACCATTGGCTGACCTGAGCCATCAGGCCTTTCAATTATGTGGGCTCACATTTCAGAGCATTCGACTTGACCTGCAGAAGGCAAACCCCACACGGACGAGGATGGCTGGAGTCATTCTGTCACAGACCTTCTGATAGCCTGGCTGGCGTGTGTCACAGACCCCTGGCTTACAGCAGCACGATTGCTGCTACCCTTGTCTCTATGCAGGCGGCCCTCTCAGACCACCTTTGAACATGACTACTGCTACTGTTTTGGGAAGGACAGACAGACAGAGAGCAACCACATTCCCACCCTACATGCCTACCACCGGGATACATGAACTGCTAACTTAAAGCTAAAAAGAATATATGAGTGATCAGGTTAATCTGACAAATTGATGAGGTCATTGAATTGTTTTCTCCCTAATAATAAAATAAAAACTAATTTCAAAGGTCATGTTCTCAAAGTTGATTGTGCATAGCACTGTAATGTATGATATTACTTGCTATGGTGCTTTGGACTCGGTACAAAAACCCATGCGAAGCACACAATGAACCAGACTCAAGCATTGCTGGCCATGGTTCCTCTGCTACTCAGATGACCACTGTGACTAGCAGACACATCTCTGCCAAAATGCTTATATTCTTTCAAGGACAGTATTTGACATGGAAGTCTTCTTTCTGTTACCCAAATGAAAATCAACCCAAACACAGACAGCTGTGCTCTGGGAGGAGACAGAGAAGGAGAGAGCAGAGGGATGGGGTCCTCAATGGCAGATGGGGTGGGAAAAGAGGTCTTTCCATCTCCACACAAAATTAAAAAGCCTGCATGGCATGAGAGGTCTGTGCATAGTGGGCCCTCCAAAATGTACCCACAACACCCGGGAGTGACCTTCTTGGAACTGTGCTATCTTTTGGGTCTCAAAGACAGAGCAGCCTTCTTGGGTGGCTGATCTGATGCAGAGTTGGGGACTTTGGGCCAACACCGGGAGTCCTCTGCACCCAGGAGGGGTGAGGCTGTGGCTCTCATGGAACAAGGAAACACCTGTTGAAAGCCTGTGTACTGGGTATTCATTGTGAGACACAAAAGTGGAACACCTGGGCCTTGTCCTGGAAGAGTTCACAGTGTCCTGCCTCTCATTTGGGGAAGTCCACTAGGACCCAAGGCTCTCCTGTGGATGGAGAGCTGTTTTCTCAGGGAAAGGAAATCCAGTGCTAGAAGAACAACCATCACCACCATCCTTCCACAGGCCTCCTTGGCCCAGCTCTGAGTGGAAGCCATTGGAGCTTACAGGAGAACCAGTCAAGAAGACAGCACCTTCTGTCCAGTGTTGGTGAAAACGTGAGTTTCAGCCTAAAGACATCTAGAAGGTAGTGTACTAATCTATGCTCCACTCAGGAAGCTAGGTTAAATGTAGGTAAGCCTCAATTTCCTTTTGTTTACCTGAATGATAATAACCTACTCACAGCATTGTGGGCAAATAAAGGGAGAATGTTCATGATTTCCTACCTGTCTCCAGGTAAGGCAAATATTTCCAGTAGACTTAGGGAGGCAGGGAAGCATGTACCAGGGCATTTAAGCTACTTCTAGGGAACCTTCTGGAGCTTGGCAAGTTGCTTTTTCAAGAGGCATTTTGCTTGAAATACATTCTGTTCTGCACCAACACATATTCCAAGTGTCCTTCTCACTGCATAGTATCTGTGAAACTTTCCCTTCCCCAGTTATTGACCAAATTCTTATTCTCCACCTTAGAACATTCATTCAGGTAACTGGCTCATTGCAAACAAAAGAACAGAAGGCAGTCTAATTCTTTAGAACACTATTTAAGTGGGGAATTTTATACTGCACGTATCTTTTAAGAAATGTAATTTAATAAGAGTAGGTTCTAAGAAAGGCAAGCATGTCACTTCCAGCAGCGGCTCATCGGGGTGTATTTGGCTGTGACACACAGCTGCTGTGCATGGGCATGGCAGTTACTGCTACTAAGATGCTGAGCTACTCTGAGCAGTTAGTAGCTAGCCACCATGAAGATTCTATGACCCCCCACTACACCGGCATCCTCCCACTCTGGCTTACAGCCCACACCTTCTCAGGGGCCTATAAGGTGTTCCCTTTGCTATGGTTGATCCTCTCCTGATTGGCCAGTGCCTGTATGATCAAATATGCTGATAATAAATGTCCTGGGGACAATAACATTTTAAAACCTGCTAGAGTTTTCTGCACTTTCCTGTCAGCAGTATTATTAGATGTACATAATTAAACTGACCAACTAGTGGGCAGCCAGTGTGGCTTACTGGTTGAGTGTTGACCCATGAACCAGGAGGTCACAGTTTGATTCCTGGTCAGGGTACATGCCCGGGTTGTAGGCTCGATCCCCAGTAAAGGGCGTGCAGGAGGCAGCTGATGAATATTTCTCTCTCACTGATATTTCTATCTCTCTATCTCTCTCCCTCTACCTCTCGCTAAAATCAATTAAAATATTTTTTAAATAAAATAACCAACTAGTAACAAATGAGACCCCTATAGAAACCATACATTTCCATGCTAGCAGGGTGAGATGGAGATGATGAAAGCATGGGACCACAAAACATAAACAGCAGCTCACACATTGAGAGGCAGCTGCCCTTTGGGAGCCATGTCCTGCTGTTCAGCCGCTGGGCTGGATCCGGAAGAGGAGTCCTGTAAACAGATAAGAAGAGAGTGAGCTGACAGGTGGCTCTGCCCAGGGAAGAGAAAGACAACGTCGCACGGCATCATGAAGCATCTGTCCTCTCCTTGGGGTCTACTTGCCTGGGTTGTTAATGACTAACTGGAAAGAGCTTGGTGCCCAATGATGGGCCCACAGCAGCTTTCCAGAGCCCTTCTGGAGCAGCTGCTCAGAACCCCTCTCTGTGGCTACGTCTGGGTCCATCATCAACACTCTATGCTGAATATAGACGAAGGCAATTTTGGGAAGCTCATCTTTATTCTTAGAGATTGAATGAGTTATTCTTGTGTTTGTAAAAAGAACATCCAGATAAAACCTTTCATGTTATAAAGCCTGGGCTCATTGAAAAAATGCATTCCCAGAAGCTGAAGATTAATCTCTACAGAAAGCTGGTCCTTTGGCTGTGGACAGAGGGCAGGCTATAGGGCAACAGGACTGACAGAGCCTAGCATCTCCCACCTCAGCCCTGAGGGACTCAAAGCTTCAGGATTTATGGTGCAAGGAGATCACTGGAGGGACTTCTGCTTCCAGATGGTTCCTTACAATCAGGTGCGTGTTAAGCTGGCTGAGGGAAGTGGGCTGTGCAGACATATCTGGGCTGTGCATAATCTTGCTGAGGTGATTCCTACACAGAGATCCTTAGACCCAGCCCATGAGAGACAACATTGTCCCCCATCTCCTCACTACCCAACTCAGTCATCCTTAGGGCAGCACCTTGTCTTCCTGTTCAGGTGCCACAATGAACTGAATTGTGTCCCCCCAAAAAATATGTCCAAGTTATAGCTCTTGGTGGCTGTGAAGGTGGCCTTATTGGAATAAAGGTTTTTGTAGATATGGGTAAGGATCCTAAAATGAGATTACCCTCGATTAGAGTGGGCCCTAAATCCAATAACAAGTGCCCTCATGCCGAAGCCTGTTTGGCTCAGTGGTAGAGCGTAGGTCTGCAGACTGAAAGGTCCTGGGTTTGATTCCGGTCAGGGGCATGTACGTTGGCTGTGGGCACATCCCCGGTGGGGGATGTGCGGGAGGCGGCTGGTCGATGTTTCTCTCTCATCGACGTTTCTGGCTCTCTATCTCTCTCCCTTCCTCTCTGTGAAAAATCGATAAAATATATTAAAAAACAACAAAACAAAACAAAAAGTGTCCTCATGAGAGAGAGAGAGAAAAGGAGAACAGAGAGAGGGAGGAAAGCCATTTGAAGAATGAGGCAGAGACTGGAGAGATGCATATATAAGCTCAGGAACACCAAGTATTGCTGGAAGCCACCAGACGCTGGGAGAAAGGTCTGGGATGGATTCTCCCTCAGCCTCCAGAAGCAGCCAGTCCTGTCTACCAATACCTTGGTTTTGGACTTCTGGCTTCCAGAACTGTTGCTTTAAGCCACCCAGTTTGTGGTACTTTTACAGCCGCCCCAGGGAACTAATAGAACTCAATTCACTAACCAGTTCTGCCCTTGCTTAGCTAACGAGCTACATGTGCTAAGGCAACCTTCTAATCCATCCTGGGGGGCAGACTTCCCTCCTCCACCAGGGATCATGAAAGGTGCCAGAAACCACAGCATGTCCACCACCTCTAGGAAGTTAGAAATTCTATTTCTTTATTCTAAGAAGTTAGAAATTCTATTTCTTCTTGTTTAAACAACAAAATGCCTGCTGAAATGAGAGCATGCAACACAGAAGCATAACTTCCCTTATTTCTCTAAGACACTGTGAAGTTTCAAAGGACTTTCCGCTCCAGCACCTGTGAGAGACTGCTTCTAGAGGCAGCCCCTCCCCAACCATCCCTGTGGCTGATGCAAGACACTGCTTCCTGGGGTGCTGTGTGAGAATGGGCTAAAGGTGGGGGACACTCCTCTGCTGAGCCTAGGAGGGGGGACAGATCAGAAGGCATTCACCATCAAAGCTTGGAAATGTTTTCCTTCAAGATGCTGGAGGAGTTCACCACAGCTGGCCAGGGACCTTCTCCACGGGCTGCAGGTTGGGGTGGGCACCTGGTTCCAGGCCCTTACCTCCCCTAGGGTATGGAAAGCACCTCTGGTGCTGGTTTCCCCACAGCTGTCCCTTCTTGGATGGTCCCTGGAGAAAGGTGTTGGCAGGATGTCAGGGCACTTCACTCACTCACTCAGACACGGGCAGGTGGCTCCATGCTGACAGCCGCAGCCTGGGAGCACCCCTTGTGCCACTCGCAGGCTGAGCAAAGTCAGACCTGGTCAGTGAGCTGATGAGAAATGTTCCCTTCCCCCTCAGCTCTGCACATAAGCAAGAAAGTAGTGTGACAGTCAGTTGAGTTGTAGGGTTGTTCTGCCTACATGAGGCATGATCTAGGCCCTCATTGATGTCTGCTGACCACTGATTGTCAGGACTGGCTTGGGCACAGACACAGCCTCTATGCCCATTGTGGGCTTGCATGGGGGATGACAAGCACTGGACATGTCATTATAGACATGGGAGTCCCAGTAGTGCAAGGCCACAGGAATATACAACTGGGACCTCACCTGAGGGAGGGCTTCTGTGAACAGGGAGTGGGCTTGTTAGGTGTGGTGGTGAGGGTCAGATGGTGAAGGAAGAGCAGAGTAGTCTGTCTAGCAAGGGCTGGCAAAAGCAAGCTCAAGGAAAAGTGAGTGGTGAGGAAACGTGCCCAGAGCCAGTCTATGTGAGGCCTTCTGAGAGGGTTCCGGTCTTCCCCTTGAGGGCAGAGATGCCCTGGAAGGCTGGCAGGAGAAAGACAGAGATGGAATCAGACCCATGATTCACAGGGGCGGGGGGTGGGGGGCCACCTCAGGAAGCATGAGGAAGGTCAGGTCTGGGTCAAGGGCATGGGGATGGAAAAGGTCTGGCATGTATAGGAGGTATTGGGTAAGAACAATTACAGCAAAAATAATAAAGACCACTCCCCCATCCAGAGTTCACCAGCATTTCTTCTGGAATAATGCATTTAATATTCAAATAAGCCTATAAAGTGGGGTTTTTAAAATCAGCATTTTATAAAATGAGGATCTGAGGCACAGAGAAGTTAGGTGAATGGTTCACATTCATACAGCCAGTACATGGCCATGGCACTCTTCTCCTGTCTGCCAGGATGGCAGAAACCTGTGGATGTGGTTCCTGCCTTGTCATAGCAGCAAAAGAAACACAGTTGACACTGAACACCATGAAAAAAAAGCCTGGCACATAGGGTCTTTAGGGAGACTTAGCTGAGCCACTTCCCTAGGCCTCGCACATCAGCCTGGCTGGGAGTGCATGGCCCACCCAACAACAGCCACCCCTGCACTCCAGAAGAAAACTTGCTGGAACCCACAACCCAGTTCTCACAAAACCTTTGCCCCTTGTCGCCAGGAAGCCTTGGGTGTGCTGCACAGGAGCAGACAGGGCTGTCTGAGTTCCTGGTGAGCCTTGTCATCTCACAGGAGCCAAAATCCCCCATTCCCCTGGGCACAGAGGAGCCTGGGTGCTCCAGCTCTGCTGGCCTGGTGCCCGCCTCCATGATGCCAGCCTGGCACGTGGAGGCCTATTTGCTGAGAAAGGCCATCTGTGTCTGACAGAAAGCCAGCCAGGAGGCTCCACACTATGGGAGGCAATGAAGAATCTGGATTTTCCAGATGCGTGACCACAGAGCCCATTTCTGACCCCCACGTGCAGAACTCCGGAACTAGGTCCCTCTCCCAGGGCAAATCCAACCTGGTGGGGAGGAGGTCCCATGAGGCGGTAGCCACAGCAGGACCTGTTGTTCGGCACGCCCTAGCAGTCCTGGGTATGTCCCTAGGTCGGCTAGTGTGATGCACAAGACCAACAAAGCGACCCAGAACCAGAAAGGCAGTGTGGGAGCAGTGGCAGAACCAGGGGCTAGTCTCTGGGACAGCCTGACCACGGACAGCACACTGGGGCTGTGGGAAATAGCACAGGGCAGTTCATTCTAACTCCCAGCCACTAAATTAGGATCAGTGAACCTGCTTTTCTTGACCTCTTGCCCTTTGTAATGACCTTCATTAAAATCCAGAGCCTGGCTATAACTTTCACCTCAAGTCAAAAGGATGGGAAATGGGTCTCAGGGTCCCAGTCACCTCTAAAATAGAGCATTTAACTCTAGTGGAACAAAGTGGGAACAGATTTTTAAAAATCTGTTTCCTTCTTCTCTGGGAGTTGTCTAAGTAGAGCCAGACTGCAGAGCTAGACTACAGAGCCATTGGACCGCTAGCACCCATGGACCTCCTTGCTCGTTTTTAGAACCCCCAGGAAACATTGAGAGTGGTGAGCTATGGACCAGTAATCCTGGAAGCCCTGTCTGGTTAATTGAAAATAAGGTCCCCCTTCCCTTATTCTCCCCCTGCCCCTTTATCTTACTAGTGGAAATAGAGCCAATGCCATGCCTAGAAATAGAAGGCATCTGTAAGAGTCTATAATAGTAAAAGGGTAATATGCTTATTAGACCAGATGTTATCCCAGACATCATTCCGATGTGTTTCTGGATGAAAACAGGGCCAAAGGGAAGCCCAGGTCCCAGGTGCCAGAGGGCAGCTGGTGCTGGCAGGCAGGGGAAGGAAGGCCTACTTTTGCATGATTTTCGTGCATCAGGCCTCTAGTAATGATATAAGTACTAAACAAAGTGCTCAATCTGGTTCTGAGATCTGGCCCTTCCACACTTTGTTGAAAGAGAAAGGAGTTGGCCAGAGTTAAAGAGATGCTAAAAACACCCAAAACTAAACCAAGACATCATCCACATACCATCAGATCTACTGAATGCAAACTGAGCAGGATAATGTTATTCAGAGGCTATGTATCATAAACCATGAAGAGCACCTCACTGAAAGCTGAGAGTGCCAGTCACATATCTGTCCTGGTAGTGACAGGGAGACACACCCACCATGGTTAGAGGTCCTGAGAACAGGCAGCGAGAAAGGTGCTGTATTGACCTCCTCCAAGCTAGTTCAGGAATGGATGCTGAGCACTGATCTGAGGATGGAGCCCCCAGACCCAGAAAGGGTGCCCAGTGCCTCCCCATCCATGCCCTGAGGATGTTACCTGGGCGGGAGCACTGCAGGACACATGCACCAAGTCCCAGATCCTGGCTGTGGCCCGGGGGTCGCTGGAGCTGATTAGCACTGGAGCACTGATTTCCACGGAATGCCTGTGGCTGGCAGCCTGCGAGGACCTGTGTGTCAGGCTGACTGCGGTGAAGGAGTGACGTTTCTTAGCATTCTTCTTGCCGTCCACACGCTGCTGAAAGGCACTGACTGCCCCTGTGCTGCTTAAAGTGGCACCTGGGGCCACACTGGCCACTGCGCAGGGGTCAGAGGGTAACGAGGCATGGCAGTCAGACACAACAGCTGGGCTGAACTTGTCCATTGCAATAAGCTGCTTGGCCGAGTCGTTGAGCTAAGTGAGAGAGGGAAAGGGGCTTCATTAAATAAGGATCACACGCCACATCCAGCTTTCCGAGCTTACCCAGCCTGTACTCACAGTTAGAAATGAACACTGTGTTCAGACTGATCAGATCTTTCTAACAGGGCATCAGGTATGAGAGGTGCAGCCAAACATACAGTGAAGGTTGGAGTGCCATCTAAGGAGTTTATTGAAAAGGGTCTACCACATCTGCCCCAGTGGAGCCCCCTGTTCCTGGACTGCCCATTTCTCAGGGATCAGAGAGAGAAAGAGAGAGAGAGAGAGAGAGAGAGAGAGAGAGAAAGAGAGAGAGAGAGAGAGGGCAGCAAGGAACACCTAGCCATTATCCGCCAGTCACCATGGCAACAGGTTGTAGGTCTGCCTTGCAAATCTGATCACCCTGGTAAGAGATTTCAAGGCATGTGACCAGAAGGCACTTTCTAGCCAGTGGTGGCGACAGGTGGCAGGAAAGTGTGGCTGGTGAACAGGAGCCTGATACCGAGTTGACCTGACCTGGTTCATGAGGGGTTAAAACTGCATTCTTTCCAGCAACTCTGCAAGGGCGAAGAGCACAACTCCTTCCTTGATTTCCCACCCACGGGGTCTTTACAGGGAGAGTTTGATCCTGGTGAAGCTTATCAAGGAAGTCAGGATGGGTTCCAGTCCCCGATAGCCTGCGTACCTGAGCCCCAGGGCTCCAGGCTCCATGGTCAAGCAATGCCTGAGTCTGGAGGGGCCCTGAAACAGGGGTGCTCTCTCCTGTTGGGGTCCAAGGGGGCCTTGGTTAGATGAAGGGTCAGTTCATCATCTAGGAGCCAGAGTGTGATGCTGGCTCTTCCACCTGCAGTAAGCTTTTCATCCGAGGCTACAACGGAGCCGCTTCCCCAGAGGCTGCACTGGGCCCCACCTCTGTTCATGCTAGAGGGAGAACTTGCAGCAACTGCAGGACTGAAGCAAAGGTGGCTGTTCCCATGGGCTCAGAGTAGCCAGGAAGGACACGCGCTGTGAGAATGAGCTGGGCCCATCTGCACAGATAGTTAAATAAATCATGCTAGATAAACATCTGTGGAATTCTATTCTTTCTCCTTCCTCTTTTCAGAAGTAGCTGAAGAAACAGTCAATGCCAGCTAGCCCCTGGGACCTGCCCTGGGAAGCACAAAGGTAAACAGGAGGGAACTTGAGCCACTGGTCTGTTTTCTCCTCCCCGGACAGAAAGGGTGTGGGGTGGGAGCCCTGGTGGAGCAGGCCTGGTACCACTGGTCTGCAGAGTCTGGAATGATGCATGGGGTTCAGACAGGAGCAGTCTGGGATGAAGCACAGGGTTTGGGCAGGAGCAGGGAGAGCAAAAGTGCGGCAAGAAAATCCCTAAAGGCAGGAGGTCCTTGCAGGCAGGTCCTTGCAGAAGTCCTGTCGGCTTCACCCTGTGCAGGAGCCATGCCCATGTCCTCAGCTGAAGGGAAATGTGGGCTGGAGCCTGGTAGGCTAGGCCAGAAAGGGCCATGCCCCACGCAGTGGAGTCTGGCCTCAGGAGGCCTGGGTTGGGAGATTCCCTCACCGGGAGCCATGGAGGCTCTCACTCAGGGTCACTACTAGAGTAAGGAGGCCGCTGCTAACATCTTGATTAAGTTAAATGTTTTAAGAAGACAAAGCTCCATTGAATTGCAGCAGTGGGAGCTCTGACGCTTCCCCTCCGCAAGGCCAGGCAGATGCCATACACACCACTGACCTGGAGGCCGTTGGGCCGTCAGCATTTTCATTACAAACACCCATTTTTCAGAAGGAGGGTATGAAAATATCACTCCAGGCCCCCAAACAGGTGATCTAAATCCAGGATTGTTTACTTTGAAATGTTTTCTCCAACAAACTCAGCTGCTTTGCTCTATTTTATGTCTATTATTTGCTTGCTCCCTCAGTCCTAGCTTGAAGAACACCACAGCCCCTGTCCCCCACTGCCCTGTGGGTTCTCCAAAGGGGACTCCGGACCATGGTCTGCACTCCCACTGCAGGGCCAAGCACAGAACAGAAAAGCTGGAAAGCACAATGCCCCTCATTATGGGCATCGGAATATGGTATTAACACTCCCTGTGTGTCTCCACTTGGAAGGTTATTATACAGAATTAATAACAGAATTCCATTCTTCCCCAAACAATGGCCCTGGACTGTCTCACTGAGTTCACTATTCCTCTGTTGAATCAGTATTAGAAATTTAGATTTCAAGACCAGGAAATCCAGGCACCTACAGGTCAGGTGTGTGCACTTCTAGCCCAAGCGATGCCACAGGGAGCTGAGCATAGTGCCAGGAGCGCTGAACTGCCCACCACTGGCACTGCTGGCCACTGCTGAGCCAGTCCTCAACCACATTGCCCTCTCTTTCTCCATGGAGAACCAGGGTGCAGGAGCATGGCGCCTTTCTCACCCACCCCGTAACAACCCAAAGCTCTTGATCAGTGCCGAAAGTGAGGGCCAATACACTTACAGTGCTTTCAACAAATTATAGGAAGAGTAAGAACTTCTGCTTTCAGGTGTTGAATTCTCCACATTTCATCAGCAGCTCTTAGCGGTGAGAGAACATCCAGGGAAAGACCTACTGAAGAGGAACTGTTCAATTTTGTCTTTAGTAAATTGTTGTTGGTGGCAAGTAGCTTCTTATTGGAGATAGATAGATAAAATAGGTGATAGACAATAGGTAGATAGATAGATGATAGATAGAAGATAGATAAATGATAGACAGATGGTAGAAAATTACTCAGAAACTGACCACTATGCCTGTAGCCCCTGGCTTGCTACTAGTAGACATTGATAGGTGCAGTGGGAGAACTTCAGCTCTGGGCCTTGCTCCTGGAGATAAGCTCACTGTCCAGCACAGCTGGACAACAAGCTCCATGAGCCATGTGACATGGTGCTCAGGGATGGGCCTAGCAGCTGGCACCATCAATGCTGTCCCGGTTGGAAGGCCTCTCTCTGGGTGCACATGTCCACATCACATAGGCCCACCATTGCAGGATACCTGCAGCTACCACAACCTGCCACCGGTGGCTCCTACATCAGACTGTTCAGAGCAGCCATAACATCCCATTCCCTCCCTCTCCAACTGAAGAAACCAGATGGCTCTGCTCTGTGCTGTGTAGGCACTGTGGCTCAGTTTACCAGGGCCTGGGGCCCAGGAGAGCCAGGAGATAATGAGCAAACATGGGAGATTTCTCCTTCTTTCCCCCACAACCAGAATGCTAGAATGTGCTGTGAGTGGCTGTTGACTGGGAAGCAGTAGGGTGTGGTGATGTAGACAAGTGCTTCCTGCCTTAGGATGCTCCCCTCTTTCAGCCAAGATGCTCACCTGGGAATGAACGAGCTCTGCTCTATGTCCACAGGTGGGGTCACCTGATTTGTATCTCAAGTGGGTACCTGCAACCCCCACAGACAGCACACTCAGACAGACTGTGCTTTGTTACCACACACATAACACATCAACGATCAACCAACGCATCCAATAACTCTAATTTTGATTGTTCCTTATGGAAATAGAAGACATTTAAATATATATATATTATTGATTTTTTACAGAGAGGAAGGGAGAGTGGTAGAGAGTTAGAAACATCGATGAGAGAGAAAAACATCTATCTGGGGATGTGCCCGCAACCAAGGTTCATGCCCTTGACCGGAATCGAACCTGGGACCCTTCAGTCCTCAGGCCAACGATCTATCCACTGAGCCAACTGGTTAGAGCTAGAAGACATTTTCAACTACCATATGAAATGGAAACAGAGTAGCAGCCCCAATGTTTAAAAGTCTTGATGAGCTTGTTCATTTATCTAGGACCATCATTGGTGCCTAGAAAGAAGGGATCTCCTTCCCCCTCCCCCCTAAACAGGGCCTGGTCCCTCATGCTCTGTGGGTCCCTCTGCAGGGCCAGTGCTCAATCTACACACTCCCAGGAGCACATCAGATGGCAGGTCAGCTCACCTTCACACTGCCCTTCACCGGGGTCCTGTCTGGGCAATAGGACAGTGATGGTCAGTCAAGGTGGCTCCCCCGTCAGGGACTCTGTGTCCTGCCTCTGTGGTTAGCAACTGTGGATGAAAAGGGGCCACATGCTAACCTGACTAACTCAGGAGAGGCCTGTGTGGTGGCTTTTCAAACTCAGAGACCTAAAGTAACTATTGTACAAAGGAGGTCTGAAATGAAAGCTTTTAACATAAAAGCTTTCATTTCAGACAGTCATGTTCTAAGCTAGAATCTTCCCTGACAAAGGTCAATCTTTACCTTAATTGAGTCTGTTTATTGTCTTTTGCATCTAAGATAAGATATTTTTGGAATGTCAAGGTAACTCCCTTTTTCTGGACCCCTCAGACCACAACCAATGCACCTGGACAAAGATCCTAAATTCCTCCATTGCTATTTTTATCATGTTTATTATTGACTATTACCTACCCTGTACCCACCTATTAAAAGAAGTATGTGTCTTACCATTTTACTCTTTATCCAATCCCAGAGGTTCCCTCCCTCCCCACACCCCTGCTTTGCTTTCTCCTGCCTCCTTAATCTATCACCAATGGATTTCATGTACCCCACATACACTTCCTCTTTTAATTGTAATGTATAAAATAAGGTGCAGGACTACCAATCTCTGGAGCATTATCTCAGCCCATTGAGATTTTGCTTTGTGGCAGTTGTCGACAGTTTGGCTCAAATAAACTCACAAAATTCTCTATAGGCTTGAATGTTTCTTCTGTTAACAGGACCTTCCTTTCAAGATTTTGTCTCACTAATTTTATTAATTCAGCTGTGATATTTCTCCACAACCACTCTTTTTCTCCAACCTTGGAAACATCTAGAAAAGTTGGGAGGACTGTGGAATTCCTTCCTGCCATTGTTTAACTAGTTCTACAAGTGGCCTGTTACAATTGGCTGTATTAACCCAGTTGTGCCTGAACTTGGAGACCAGGTGGACTAAAGAAGGCTCTCCACAGCAACGTAGAGGAGCCATGAGCCCCCAGGGGACCCAAGGCCAGCACAGATTTGGGTACTTGGTCTGGGAAAGAGCCGCCAGGCCCTCTGCAGAGTGCAGTCACCCAGACACACCTGTTCTGATCGAGAGGACTTTAAGCTGAATGTGGGTAGGAGGAATTTTCAAACAAGGAATATGATTGGGAAACCAGAAAGGTTCTCAGCAGTCCTCAAGAAAAATAACTGGGAGATAAATATGCACTATCAACACATTTGCACCAGGGAGCAGTGGGCTTGAGACTGAGAACTGGGGAGGGAAGTGTGTCTCCCCAGTCATGGAACTCCAAAAGCCAAGGGAGAGACCTGCTAGAGAGTAGCACTCACAACAGAAGAGGAGGGTAGCCCATGAGTCCTTTTACAGACCCACCAGGTCTTTCCTGAGTGCATGCCGTGTCCAGGCTGTCCCAGGTGCTGGGACTGCGACAGTAGCACAAGGCCTGGGACTTCACTGTGGACTGACTACTGAGGGAGCTTGTCAAAGATAAGGACTCAGGTTCCATAGATTTGGGATGCCACCCAAGTTTCTGCATTTCTTTAAGTTCCAGGGGACAAAGCAGTGGCTATTGGTAGGCTCTATTTGAGCAGCGAGCTTCTAGAACACTACCCACAAAATACCCCAGGACTAAAGAGGCAGCTGCTGCTTGGCATTCCCTTAATGCTCTACTCCCCCACCGTGGGCAAAGTGCAGGACAGGTCACCACACCTGGTACTTGGCCTCGGATTCCTTACAGTGTCACAAATTCAGGAGCGGATGAAGAATGGCCTTTATCTGCCTGAAACACTTGTCAGGAGAAATTTCAAGAGCTTCCTCCTCCGTGAGATTGTGAAACACTTCATTCTGTACAAGACTAAACTATTAGCAGGGGTGGCAAGAACAGAATTATTTCCTTTTAACTCTGGCTCTCTTTACCCTCCACTGTGAAGGTCATACCTGGAACACAGCTACAGCCTGTGAGAAAAAAAGCTACCCAAATAAGGGGTCTCAAACGCTGACCATGCTGGCCAAGACAAGTGGCCTCATGATGACCACCAGCCAAACATATCAGAGATCCACCTTCGACACCACATCTGACCCTTATACCAATTTTCTGAGTTGATATCAACATATCAGTTTCACGGATGAGGAAGCTGAGACTCAGGGAGTTTAAGTCACTTGTTCAAAATCACAAGCTTACCAAGCAGCCCATTGCTGCTGCTCACAACTTTCTACCACATCACATTGTATCTGCCATCACAGCTTTTACTACAGAGTGTGGAGATGCTTTTCTGGTCTTGCTACGTTTAGGTTAAAATATAAACTTATCACTGAGGTATATCTTTGCTCACTCTCCCTGCTCTCTATCTTGAGCAAGGTGCAGGTTCTGTCTCCACTCTGTCCCAGGTGGGAGAGCCCAAGGCCCATGCTTGAGAGTGAGGAACTAGCAAGTTTCTTTGCTTCTAGATATGATCTATGTTCTTCTGACACACACAAACACACACACACACACACACACACACACACACACACACACACACATATATATATATATATATATATATATATATATATATATAGCCAGGGTTGTAACATCCAAAACAACCACAGGCTCGACCGAATGCCAGCAGCCTGGACCAAACACCAGAGAGAGAGAGGTGGGGTTGATCAGCAGTGGCAGCCAAGCCTCTCTCTTTCTCCCAGAGGTCAGCAGTTCAGCCTGCTAGCTAGCAGCCTGGGGCAGCTGCTGATTGCCTTACCTCTATGATAGGCCTGGAGATAGGCCCTGAGATGCTGACTGGCATAGAAACCGACCAATCAGAACCTACTCTGGGTGAACTGAGAAGGCAGAACCTAAGGTGGGGGCTGAGGAGGGGTTTTAAGGGCAACAGCTGTTTGGTGTAAGGTGTAAAAAAGTGATTCAATTTTTTAATGACTGATTTGGCAGTGTAGTGCATATGGCTGGCTATCAGTCCAGATATAAGGATTATGTGTTTATGTATGCCAAGAGCATTCCCTCCTGCTGAAAAAGGCTTTTCTCCCCCATTTATGCAATACTATTCTATATAATCTATCTATACTAATAAAAGTGTATTATGCTAATTAGCCCAGGTTGACTGGCCATCTTCTGGATGTCTGACTTCCTTCCAGACAAAGCTATGGTAGTGGGGGCTGAGGCAGAGGCCATTAGGGCAATCAGGCTGGCAGGAGTGGGCAGTTGGGGGTGATCAGGTTGGGAGGGGAGGGCAGTTGGGGGCAACCAGGCTGTCAGGGGAGGGCAGTTGGGGCAAGTTCAGGCCTGCTGGGGAGGACAGTTGGGGGAGATATAAGGCCGTCAGAGGAAAGCAGTTGAGAGAGAGATCAGGTCCTCAGGGAGGGCAGATAGGGGCGATCAGGCAAGCAGAGGCAGTTAGGGGTGATCAGGCTGGCAGGGTGGCAAGGGAGGGGTGATCAGGCTGGGAGGCAGAGGGGTTAGAAGCGATTAGGCAGGCAGGCAGGCAAGTGGTTAGGAGCCAGTTGTCCCGGATTGTGAGGAGGATGTCCAACTGTCACTTTAGGCCCCATTCCTAAACTGGCAGTCAGACATTCCCTGAGGCATCCCAGATGGGAGAGGGTGCATACCGGGCTGAGTAACACCCCCCTCTGTGCACAAATTTTGTGCACCAGGCCTCTAGTCAATAATAAAGTTAACATTTCCATAACCATCTCTCATATACTCATCTTTTCCTCAGCTAGATTTAAGAACAGGGTATGAAGACTTACTATGACTAAAAAACCTCAATAACAGCCCAGTAAATTTTCCTTAAAACTTAAGATCATGTTAACATAGAAATTGTGTTGCAAATTTAGTAATAAGAAATACAAATAAGAACAGAGTTTTAAACACACATTCATCCCCTTTCAGTACAAAAGGTTTGCAGAGAAATAAACTAACCTCTAGGATCATTCCCCTGTACCTGGCCTTGAACCTGGCCTCAGTCCTGGGTCAGCACAAGGCTCGCAGCCTGCACCTGCCCCTGCAGCCACAGCCCAGGCTCCCACGTGGGGAGGCTGGCCAGGAGCACAAGGGTCTCTGCAGCCCAGGCCCCTGGGTAGAAATGGCAGTCCCCAGAGAGCCTGGGCTGGCCTCAGACTCTGGCCCTAGCATAACACTGGTCACCCCTCTTCTGAGAGCTGGGTGCCCTTGCCTTACTTGGTTCATGGACATTCCTTCTCTAGATAATTGTTTTCCTTCCCTCCATATGGAGCAGAAGATGATTCCAAACTGCCTATTTATTTATTTACTTATTTATTATATTTTTAATCCTTAGCCGAGGATATTTTTCCATTGATTTTTAGAGAGGGTGGAAGAGAGAGGGAAAGAGAGAAATATCAATATGGGAAAAACACATTCATTGGTTGACTCCTGCATGTGCCCCGACCAGGGCCCTGGGCTGGGAGGATCCTGCAACTGAGGTACATGCCCTTGACCACAATTGAACCCGGGACCCTCTAATCTGCAGACAGACACTCTATTCATTGAGCCAAACTGGCTAGGGTCAAACTGCCTTTTTAAAGGGCTGACATTCTTTTTCTTTATTCACATGATAGTCTCAGAAACACCACACTAGTAGTAAAATTCAATTTTGCAATAAGGTGGTAAGTGATATGGGGAGTGACACCTGAGCTGGAGCCCCAGGAGTGGGTGCTTGCAGCTGGCCTCTGCTCCATGCCAAGGCAGGGAGGGCTGGCCTGTTAGAGAGGACAGAGGAAGGCCAGCCAGCATGGTGGAAGCAGTGAGCAGGTGGAGGGTATGGGGCAGGGTGGGGAGTGAGGCCAGTGGGTCCCATGGCCTGTAGGCTGTGGTGGAGTCTGGATTTATTCTAAGAGCAACGTGCCCTCCTGGAGGCTTTAAGTGGAAGTGAGGCATCCTGTTAACTTTGTAGAGAAGGTCCCAGTGGTGCATGGGAATGGACTACAGAGAGGAGATGGGGTGAAGGGCTGGCTGAGAGAGGTATGCCAGAGAATGACTAGCCTGGGCCAGGGCTGTTCTGAGGTTTTCTCCGCACAGCCTGAGGGGCCCAAGACACTGTGGGTTTCTGACCACAACATTTTGAAATTTTTATTCTAGAAGGTTCTTTTTATAACCATTTTATACTTCCAAGCTATTAAACCACCCATGCCTCCAGGTGAAGACAGGGTTGGGCTTAGAAATGACAAAGACATGGTCAGGGACAAAGCCTGTGTGCACTGAGCAGGGGAGGGTCCAATAGACCCAAACCCAGATTCAGTCGCTCAGCCATCCTGGCCTCCACTGTCCCCAACCACAGGACAGCTCAGGGCATGCCACCTCATGAATCCTGCACCCCTTCACCTCTTCCCTCAGTGGGGCCTTCAAAGCACACTAATTAAAATTATAGATCCCCTTTCCAGCTTCACTTTTCTCCATAGAGAATATACTACTGGGTAGAATTGATTCCTTCTCTCTATTTGCTTCCTCCCAGTATAGAATGGGGGACTCAAAATAATTCTCTTCTACTGTGTTCACGAATGCATTCCAAGGAAAGAAGAAAGGAGGGGGGAAGGAAGGCAAGCCTAAGTATTAACTGGAGAGCACCACGGGAGTGGAAATTTGCTCCTTCAGTCAAGGACTAAGATGCACCAACAAAATCTAAAGCAGAAGAAACAATCCCCCAGCGGCTCACAGCCCTTCAGCAGCAGGTGTGCTTCTACTTTACAGATGAAGCCGGTGACTGAATGGGCAACATTTGCTCTCCTTAGACACCTGGCATCTACCAGGGCCTGGCCCTGAGTGCACATGTATGTGGCAACTTGTCAGCCTCCAGACTCTCACTAACACAGCTCTGCTGTGAGCCATGGGCAGTGGGGCAGGAATGTCACAGATAGCAGAGACATTTGGAAAAGTGCGGCTGACAACCCAGACTTTGCCTCTGCTTCTGACAGAGTCCTCTACAGCTTCCAACTGTAATTCTTCTGGCTCTCACTTTGAAGATTTGAAAGAAATAAAAGCTACAAAGAAGAGCTTTGAGCTTCTCTGACAAGGTTGAAAAGAAACAAGATGAAACCAGAATTAGCTGTGTTTTGCAATGATCTGTTGGATGGAGGTGTCTGTAGGTCTCCCCATATGCACATGCACAGTTTGAGCATTTCACCTGTCTCTGGCCACCAACAACTTGAAATCTCTCCTTTCCAAACAGGAAGTGATAATACAAGGTAATAGGGGGAAGCATAATGCCCAGTGAGGCATTTTTCCCAACTGGCCCAGAGGGTTAGTTAATGCCAAGATTAACTCTGGATTTTCAGCAGTGAGATTCCAAAAAAATACCTCTGTGGGAAGGAAATGGGTGAGATTTGGTATAAGGGGCTCCACAGAGATGTCAGGGTCGGGCCCGCTGCAGCCTGAGGTACCTGTACACAGTGTGCCTGATGTGGTGCTATCCACACTCTGTACAGGGAAAAACTCAGCACCATTTCCAGACACCATGAGTCACCAACCCCTCTGACAGAAAGGTAGAAATAAAAAGGCAAGAATGTGGATATGAGAGAAAAGGTTAATCAAGGCATCATGTGCCTCCAAGTTCATGCTGAAAACATCCCAACTAAGGCCTCTTCAGAAAAGATCAACGAGTTATTCCTTGAACTTCAACTAGTTGTGTGAAATATTGGCCCTCAGTCCAACAAAAATGCACAAATAAACTAACTGCCTACTATGAGCTAAGCACTATGCCAGGACTGGAAAGGGAAAAGATTATATGTTATAGGTCTGGCCTCAAAGGGTCTTACTTGTATAGTTAGGGAGACAAATATGAATAATGGCAAAGCACTCAGCAATGATGGAATGTAGGACAATAGATATTACATTGCACACACATTATAGTACAAATAATTCAACAAGTTAAAGGGGGGAGATATCACAATGGGCTGACATCTATGCACCTGTCCATTTTTGTTAAGGGAAAATACCCAGTGATCTTGCACAATGACCATAAACAAAACTGCATCTTCCCCAACATCCCCTAGCAGGAGCCCCTTAGCTGTTTCTTTCCTGTTTCCCTTTTGGAGTCTTTCTCACATTACTGCTGACATTGCATAATCAAGGTGTCCTTAGAGCTAGAACCTGGTGAGGAAGCAGGGGACACAGCCAATCAGAAGAAATGGCGGGATACTCTAGCAGTGTAAGAAACACACACACAGACACCAATAGGAAAAGTAGAAATAAAAAGACAGGATAAGAAGGTGGAAACTCCAGAGGGAAGGTGGGTCAAAGCGCTATGAAAGTTTGACTGCAGATTCATGCTACAACCCATCTCCACAGTGAACGACCACTTGGAAGGCTTTCTCCTGGCTGTACCTCTCCATGGAAAGTCCTTGATTGGCCACTCTGGGCAAGTTGGGGACACATAGCACAGGAGAACCACAGCTGACATATAGCTTTTCTGTCCTGCCCCAAACACTTCTTTGATTCTAATTTTCTCAATGCTATTTCTCCCCCCCCCCCCCCAGTTTTTTCCTATATAATAAAAGCCTACTATGCTAAGTGTCTGGTTGTCCATTCAACCAATCAAAGTGTAAATATGCTAACAATATGCTAAGGCAGCTCAACTGCTCGCTATGACGTGCACTGACCACCAGGGGAAGACACTCTGACCTGTAGGTTAGCTAGCTGCTGGGGTCTGCCTGGCCCATCAGGACTGAGCAATACCACTGGACATGTCCTAGAGCCCTCCCATGGTCCCTCCTTGGCTGGCCAACCTCCCATGTTCCTCCTGGGCCCTGATCGTGCACCAATGCAGTCCCTCTGCCTGGCCTGTTGGAGGAGATGTTGGAGAGCCAGTTTCTGTCCTATCTTGCAGGCCAGGCTGATGGGTATTTTCCCCTAACAAAAATGGACACCTGGTCTCTAGTTAATATATAATTGACATATAACACTACTAATTTAAGGTTTACAATGTCACCCTTATTTCAAAATTCCTACACCATCAAGATTAACATCTACTTAGCCAAGATGAAGTAATAAGGGCAATATTTACCCTCTCACTTAAAATGCTGAGAAGAGATCTATGAAACACGGTTTTCAGAGATGGGACATCAGATGGGTCAGGAAAGGAATTACCGACAGGTGCAGCCTGTGGGATGAGCTGTGGTTGTCCCTGGGTCCCTGGGCCTCCTCTGAGTTGAGAAGATGGGAGTTTCAAGTCTGGGAGGCCATGCGGCTGGAGTGCTGGAAAAAGAGGAGTCTGTCGAACCCCCCACCCACCCCGTGTTCAACTGAGTCCTGATGAGGGCCCCATGCAAAAGCAGAAGGCAGAACAATCATGAGGCTCACACAAAGCTGGGACAACATCTTGGCGCATGGAATGAAGAAGACTGTAGATTCAGAAGAGGGAGACTTCATCCCCATTAACGAACAGAACAAGACATAAAAGCAGATCTCTGAAGCTTTTCTCAGTAAATTAGTGACATTCCAGGATAAATACCATACACACCCAGACCAGCCCCACTGCCCCCATGCAGAGGAGTGGCCGCCTCTCTAGCAGGCCCGTGCCCCCCACTCGCCAGCTCCCTTCATCAGGCTGCTGTTCATCCCTTCCACACAGAACAGGATTTTCTGCAGTGAGCTTCCAAAAAAATCCCTCTGTGGGAAGAAAAGGGGTGAGGTTTGGTAGAAGGGGCTCCACAGAGATATCAGGGTTGGGCCTGCTGGCTGGCCCCACAGGGCAGTGCCAGATGCAAGCTGGGAGGCTGTGCGGAGCAGCTGCAGCCTGAGGTACCTGTACATAGTGTGCTCGTCTCACTGCTTCACAGCAACACGTGGAGTTGTGGCTGCACGTCACCGGTCTTAACATTGCATCGGGTGAAATGTTATTAAAGCTGGTAAGGGCACCAACCTGACACATGAAAATTTCCTTGCTCTTCTGCCCATGACCACCTATAGCAGGGTCACCATTTCCAGACACTGTCTGCCTGCATGCACTCCCTGAAGTTCTCACAGCCCTGATGGGAAGCCTTGCAGAGAAGCTGGGGAGATGCGATCCACCCCGTGTTAGCAGCAAGGTGAACTCCCACCAACACTTCATAGAAGTCAGTAAAAGGTGATAAAAGAAAAGAAAGAGTAACTAGAAGATGTCCTTTAATCCAAGAGAGCCTCTTTGGCTAGTAGCCACTGCCTGGCCCACTGGGCTGGCAAGTGTGGGGAATGGCCTCTGTCACCCCCAGAGGCACCTGTACGCAGGTGAAATGGCTCCAAACCATCACGTCCTGTTTGTGTGCTGCTGACCACCCACATGGGGCCTATGCCTCATAGATCCCCTCGATATGACCCTCTGATGTGGTGCCATCCACACTCTGTACAGGGAGAAACTCAGCACAGAAGCTCAAATAACTGGATAAAGCCCGTGTAGCCTCTGGTTCCAAAGTCAAGACCAAGAACAACAGGCCTTTCCGCCCCTTACCCCCCAGCATTCCCAGATGGGAGGGAGGGGCAGAAGGTGGTCAAATGGGAGCAAAAAGTTAGAGCCCCCTATTTTCCTCTCCTACATTGAATTTCTCTTTAAAGAGTTGCAGGAGTCTTTGGAAGGAGGAGAAGCAGACAGACCAGTAACTGGCAACTGAGAATGGGCTCCCCTTAACCAGACTCACTTAATGGGCTCTTACTACACCTGCAAACCTGCCCTTGGGACCCAATGAAGATGTGGGGCTATGGAGGGCACTGAGGGAAAAAGGGATGGGCACTTCCATTGGCATTTCCATCATCCAGTTACTTTTTCTGTAGGTTATTACCAAATGCTTTAATATCATATTTAGAAAACAGGTTCAAAATAGCATTCTCCCTTTATAAAAAAACAAAGCAACAGCAAGACAGCATGCTCCATGAGCAAGAACAACTGAGTTCAACTTCACAATCAAGTAGGACTCAGAACAAAATTGTCTAACATGCAATTACAACAAATGTGCTGATGATACAGACTCCAAGTGGGAAGCAGTTATAACTGCTATGGCTGTTTTGGGATATTACACTTATTTGGCTAAATCAAGATTTTAGCTTTTACTTCCATCATTTCCCCATAAATACAAATTTATTTTTCCCCATAAGTAACATGGCATCAACAATTTCCCCTCACATCACATAGGATTTGTTCAACACCAAAACTGAGGCAAACATCCTGATGCCAACAGACACGAGCTGGGATCTGTTCCATAGTCAGAATCCTCGGGACTCCCACTGGCCCTGGGATGCGCTGCCCCCTACTGGAGGTCACCCCTCCTCCCCAGCTCCCCACCACTCAGAATACAGCCTCCATGAGACATGCCTGCAGCTGAGAACCAGGCACATTGTGGGAGGCTCTGAAGGATTCAGATCACTGGCATGCAGAGCAGTGGAAGGGGAGGAAGCAGGAGGGCAGAGCTGTCCTGGGGCAGCGGGACCAGAGGACAGACCCACCATGTGTCATGCTTAGGCTCAGTGAGGAGCAGAGACTAGTGGAGGTGGGTGGGGGGCGGGTGTTGGGGGCAGTAATCATTCTAAAGAGACACCAGGATGCAGGCATGAAGACCCAAACTAGGGGAGAGCTCCACTTTCATACCTTCTCGGCTGGCACCCATACTCATGGTGGTCCAGTACAAGCTGGTGAGTTTGATTCATCTTCATGCTAAAGACCTAGGGGAACAGCTCCAGCACAGACCTCTGCCTTGTACACTCACCTGCCCATGCGACTCTCCTCTCAGCTGCTCACAGACCTCCCACGTTCAGTCAGCCCAGTGCCAGCCTCCTGGTCTCTGCACACCCCACCCTTCTTTACTACCTCACCTTCCACCTCAGTTGGTGACTATTTCATTCCTCTGGTTGCTCAAGCAAAACCATGGGGAAAATCTATTACTCCTTTTGCTGTCTTGCCCTCATAAGCAATCTACCAGCACTTCCACTGGGTCTGCTAGCACAATATCTGATGATCTTTCCACCTGCATGCCTACCCCAGACCTGAGCCAGCCTCACCTATTACCTAGAACAGTACAATAGCTTCACTACCTACTTCCACTCTTAGCTCCCATCTATCAGTGCTCCACACAGATGGATCCACTTAAGCAGGGGTCCTCAAACTTTTTAAAGTGGGGGCCAGATCACGGTCCCTCAGAGAGCTGGAGGGCCGGACTATATGAACTACTAATTCCTACTGTAACACCTCGGCTGCGCTCACTGCCCAAAAAACCTGGCGGGCCGGATCAGACTCCTCTGCGGGCCGCATGTGGCCCGCGGGCCGTAGTTTGAAGACCCCTGACTTAAAGGGACCCACTTAAAAATTTCCAGTTCATCAACTTCAAAAGCTTCCCTATTTCACTCAAAACAAAAGCCAAAATTCCTAAAAAGACCTTGAATGGCCTACATTATTTCACCTTTACCTTACTGACCTCAACTCCTATTACTTGACCCCTTTGCTCGCTTGGTTTCAGCCATTCTCCCCTCCTTGCTGCTCCTCAAACAGGCCAGCCCATTCCTGCCTCAGGTTCTTTGCACACTTGCCCAGCACATGCTCTCCCTCTGTTTTCTTTTATCTCCACTAGTTACTACTCTCTAACATCCTATTTAATATTTACCAAATTTACCAAACATCAGAAAGACCGATTGCTATGATGTGCACTGACCACTGGGGGCAGATGCTCAATGCAGGAGCTACCCCCTGGTGTCACTGTGCTCTCACAGGGGGAGCACCGCTCAGCCAGAAGCTCACTGGTGAACCCAGTGGTGGTGGCGGGAACCTCTCCTGCCTCCACTGCAGGTGGGTGGTAAGGAGCAAGGGGTCCCGGACTGTGAGAGCCCTGGATTGCAAGAGGAATGTCTGACTACCGGCTTAGGCCCAGTCACCCAGGGGGGATTGGGCCTAAGCCAGCAGGTGGACATCCCCTGAGGGGTCCTGGTCCGGGACTGCAAGAGGGCACAGATCGAGCTGAAGGACAACCCCCACTCCTAGTGCACGAATCTCGAGATTCATGCACCAGACTTCTAGTGTTTATAATTGACATATGTATGTATCTGATATGCTGAAAGTGAGTACCATAAGTCAGGGCTTTTTTGTTTGTTTACTGATGGAAGTGATGTAGTACATTGGGCTGTGCATTGTATGATATATATTGGTTAATTTTAGGAAGACTTCAGAGATAGAACTGATGAGAAGCAATGGCAGAACAGTCTTATAAAGTGAGGGAGAAATAGACTAAAGAGAACCCAGACTTCAGTCTAGGAATTTGAGTGACGCTGTCAGTGTGGTGGGTATGGAGGAGCTGAGAAGGAAGCAGGAGGGACCAGCCATGAGAGATGAGGGCTGGAAACACCACGGAGTCTTAGTCCCTCATTAGTCCATCCCAGACTTGAGCCTGCAGCTCAGAGAAATGGTGGCTCGAGTATCAGCCACAGGAGCTGTAGGCGTGGGAAACTTCCTGGGAGCACCCTGCCCCCGCCCACCCCATCCTACGGCACTTCACCAACACAGCTTCCAGGGGAAAATGAACACAGACCCGGCTCTGCCACAGCACTGCCTGCCATAGCCCACACAGGGCACACATTGCCAGATGTGGGATTGGGCACTCAAGAAGAGTGGTTGCTGCACACATTTTGGTAATTCCTGCCGGGTCTCAGGATTCCTCTTGATGGGGGTTACTACAACATGGGAGGACCCTGAAGAATGTCTGCTCATCCCAAGACCTGACCGTCACCCTGTAATAACACCCAGAGCCACGTGCCCTTGGAGCCCTCCCTTCCATTCCTGTGGGCCAGGTACAAGCTGGTATACTTCACCACCACTGAAATAGTCTGCTTTGCTTCTATCCTAAAAGCAGTAAAGTTGACCAGCCACAGAGAGGAAACCTAAAAACTTTTGAATCTCTATATGTAGCAACTAGGGGAAGATGACTGAGTGACCCATGTCTGTGACAAGCTGGGACACCTTGTGGTCACACAGCCAGATCACTGAAAACCAGAGAGGACTATCCAGCTCCTCTCTGCAGACTCTGGTGACCTACTAAACCCATTGAGGTGGTGGTGGTGTCTCTGAGTTTTCAGACCCTTGTGCGTCTCCAGCAGCTCCACCAATTCAACTGTGCCCCATTTCTGCTCCTCATGTCTGAGTCCTGCAAAGGCCGGCCCTGACCCACAGTTTACCACCTGCTTCAGCCTCTCCCTTCTCAGGCCAACCCTCTAATTGCCTGGGTGTGCAGATGCACACACACACATGCTAGGCTAAGCAGGGCCTTCTGGTTGTTTCGCTCATAATAAGTTTTTCCTGAAATATTTTATTTCCAGAAGAGCCCTGAGGCTGCCCTGGCACCAAGCCATGCCTCCTTTGGGTCAAGAAAATGCCCTCCCCTTTGATATACACCTGCCCACCCCGGGGAAGGTGCCCAGGCTGGGGCAGGTGGCCGTACCCCAGTGCCCCATTGCAAGGAGCTTCACCTTCCTTATCAGTCAAATGGGGAGGATTCTCTCTCCCCCAATACACACCGAGAAGTTGCCAAAGAAGAGCAGACAATGAGCAGACAATGAATGAAGTAGTCACGGCTCTAGTGGAACACTTGTCAGTGAGGTGGGGTGAGACCTTCCTCCAAGGAGCTGCTTGGATCTCTTCTTCCAAGACAGATCCAAAGGCAGCAGAAGGCTCCTGGGGTGCTGAGGGCTCTCCCCCTGAATGGAAGAGCAGCTGGGCAGTGGCCTCCCTGTCTCCACCTGTCCTCACACTAGACTCAAGTCCATTCCAGGCTCAGAACAGCCACTCTTTACCTCTTCATCATGGGCAGTTAGTGGAAATTACGGAGATTCCTACCTCCTCAGCCCCCGCCTCCCTCATTTGCCACCAGAGAGGAGACGGTGTGGGCTGATTATGTGAAAGTGAGGGGTATGAGTATACGCCAATATATATCCTTGTACCCTATGTGATTGTCACCTAGGAAACCATCCACAAACACACAACCACACGGAAATATCCTACGCAGTATAAATAAGCACCATCATATTGCCCAACCACTTCGGAGACCCTTTTCAGTTAACGGCCGGGGAGCTGGGTCTCCCCATTACTCTGCTTGAACAGCTGATCTGACTGTGAGGTGAATTTGGTGTTTATATACACCACATCGCATAATTCTTTTCAGTTCTATTTCCAGCCCTTGCAGTCGTTGGAATCTTAATTCTGGCCCCATGGAGAGGTGTTCTCTCAGACAAGCATCACAGGCAAATTAGTTAATGAGTCCCATGAGACTCCACACAGGTCCCCACAGAGACTCGGGGTACTAGGCCAAGCATAGCTGTCCTCTCCTGATGTCTCCAGTCTGAGGCAGACTCCCAGCTGTGCTCCTGGGGACAGCATTCGAGTGAGTTCCACCTCCTATCCTGCCACCCAGGAACGTCTGTGAGCCTGCTTCGTGGGCACTATCCACCTGCAAACGTCGCTCAGCTCGGGAAACCGCTGCAGGCTGCCAGGTGGCATAGAAGGAGGGGAACACCTGCCCTCAAGGAGCCCCCATCCCCGCTGGGAGCAGAAATGGGTGCCTGTGAGAAAACAGCCATACAAGGCCAAGTATGGTCAGTGCCTGGGGATGACAAGATCTCCCATAAACACACGGAAAGACCACCGAGCAGTTATTCATCTAACACACAGCAGAGTAGCCTTCCGCTCCTTCGGATGCCAGGCCTGTGCTCCCCGTCATTGCCTTTAAGCCTCACCTCTAACTACCCTGGGAGGTCCATGCTGTTGCCCTCGTTTAAGGGAGAAAACGGAGGCTCCAGCAGTTTTAGGAACGTGCCAAAGGCCAGAATCTAATGCATAGTGTTGAGCCCCTTTGGTTCGACCTCTGAAGCCCAGGACGCCCACTCATGGTCCTACCATTGGGGTGGACTTTGCCCATGAGAAGTAGGCCCGCTCTCAGGGTGCAGCCTGAGGGCCATACCAAGGGCAGACCCCGGCTGTGCCGTCTCAGAGACAGTGGAAAAGGAGAGTGAGGCTGGCTTGGCAGGACTCCAGGCCGGGCACTTCTTCTCCAGAGTGGGGCCACCAGCACCAGACCCAGTCAAGCGATGCTGGCTCAGGAACCACAAGTGCTGCCACATGCCACGGCACAGTGACCCCTTGGGTGGCACTGCAGCCCTCACACTTGGGGACCAGGGCTCTCCTGCCCCTGGGCCTGAGGCATTCCCTTTGACCAAATCCTTCTCACTTCCACTAGAACAGCATGTTCCAAAAAATCAAAATACCAACAACTGTGCTTCCCCTTCAGGACCAGAGACGTGGAGGCGGCCCTGTCTCGTGTTTGGCTTGTTCCCTGAGGATTAGAGCCTGGTCCTCTCTCTGTGCTGAGTGGACACCCACTGAGGGATCGGCCCAGGCAGCAGGTGAGGGCACCTTGTCCAGCAGTCATCTGGCAAAGAGGCAGGTGCCAGTGAGACAAGACATCAGTCCCTATGTGGATGTGGGCATGGGCACAAACGGTGACTGTCCAAGAAAGCAAATGGGGAGAAAAGAATGGGGGGAGCAGGTTCAAGAGTGCAGGCTGGGAACCAGGGAATTGGGAAATAGAGCTGAAAGCCAGAGAGGTGAAGGGTCAAAGGCCTGGCGAATGAAAGGTCAGAGGTTGATGAAGAAGAGTCTGAGCAAGGGAGCCAGGTGCAGGCAGATTTGGTGCCAGCGACAGCGGACACAGGCCAGGGGTGCAGGTGCAGCAGGCAGCTGGTGCCGGCGGCAGTGGAGAGATTGGATGAGAAGGTGATTTCCACAGTCCACAGGAGCAGACAGTCTGGAAACAGGGCTCCCTTCTCAGCAAAAGGCCCACAGCACGAGGCCAGGCCACTCCAGGCTGGTTCTATACCACATGTCCACTATGCCTGCCAAACAAGCCCGCGGCGAAGAAATGAATCCAGGCATCTCCTTTACTTCTTAAAGACTCAAGGCCTGGCTGCACGATGGAAAGCACACCTAGGCCCCCCACAGCCTCCTGCCCACAACCTGCATGCATCCTGCACCACACTTCAAAGCACAGTTGCTCTTGTAATTCAGTCCTGTGAGGAGCCTGAGTCCAGCCCCATTTCCTGCGTCCCAGGCTCATTTTCAGAGACAAATGGTGCTCCAAAAGGTGCCATCTGCCTGATCTGCAGCTGAAAACAGAAGCCAAGGCTCCCTCCTGGGTGCCAGTCTGGCCCAGGTGCAAACTCTGAGAAGGATCCAATCTGCAACCACTCCCATCACTAATGCCCAGGACCCTCCCAGAGGAAGACACTCAGTGAAACTAAGCCTTTGGACCCACAGGCTCCACCCAAGGTTACATATGAGGCAGGAGCCATACTGGGCTTTTACCCATTCTTCAGGTGCTTCCAGACATGACTGACAGAGAAATAGTGAAACAGTCTCAGTCTCAGGAAATGCCCATGGGGGCTTCTTGTCTTCAGGAGTGCTGAAAGCCAGGAGTCTGTCTCAGAGACCTCCGCCGGCCATGCTGTGGCTGTGTCTTGGCACCTGGGGTGCTGGGGTGGGGCCGGGCACTGCACAGGCCGCAGCCCAGCCCAGGGAGGTGCAGCCCAGGGAGGAGCAGGCCCCTGCCTAGGGCTGCCTCAGGTGTGCCTGCCCTTGCTCCTGGAAGGAGGGAGGCTGTCCTCAGAGCAGAGGCAGACCTGTGAGTGAAAGCATGGGCAGGAAGGGCCACAGGGAAGGGAAAATGAAGGAGCCTCCCTCACATCCTGGAGGGAATAGTATTTGAATGGAAGGTCTCCAGTGGCTAGGGAGTCGTACACTGGGCAGTCTGGCCTGGCCTTTGATGTGCCTGCAGGGACTGTTGGCAGAGAGCCCAGCTGCTTGGTTTCCCAGCCCTGGCCAGCGCTCTGCCTCCCTGCCCGCTTCTGAGCCCCTCCAGGGAAGGGGTAGCTTACCGGCCTTACCCAGCTTCAGCAGGGTGTGGCTGCCATGATCTTGGGGTTCCCTACAAGATTTTCTCTGAGATTCTTAAATTGTAGACTAAAGAAAAGTGCATAAACATTACCTGTGCACCGTTCCACAGTTGCTCCTTTTGTGTAATCATTCCCAGGACCAACGTGTAAGATATCTCCACAGCAGAAGCTCCCTCCCACCTTTCCCATCAGCCTTCCCCTACAGCCACCACACTCTGACATCCATGCCAGGACTCCCTCTGCCTGTTTCTGAACTTCCTTTAAAATCACATAGCACATGCTTTTTTTGTGTGGCTTCTTCCAAAGTGTGTCTGTGAGTCATCCATGCTTCCATGTGCATCTTTTGTTCCTTTTCACTGCTGGGCAGTATTCCATGGTGTGGACATACCACACTTTATTCATCCATACCACTACAATTGTTGGTGGACATTTGAACTGTTTCTAGTTTGAGGCCAGCATAGTCAAGTTCCCATGGACATTCTTACATATGCCTTTGAGTACCGTGTAATGTCTGGGAGCACAGGTGTTTTACTTCTCCAAGGCACCGTGGTGGTGTTCAGGTTCTTTCATCCTGAGCAGCAGGATGGAAAAGAACACCCTCCTCCTGGGAACTGAACCAATGCACAGATAGAAGCTTACTTGATAGGAAGGAAATTGTGCTTGCAGGTGTACTATAGAAGGGTGTGTGTGTGTGTGTGTGTGTGTGTGTATTTATGTTATTGCTGTGGGAGGATCTTAGAATGTCCCAGTCAGCTTTTCTAAAATAAATTTGAGCGGTCCACAAATTTTAGGGGAGGGGAGGAAATGACTAGAGATAAGGCTGGAAAAAGAGATCAGGGTTGTGCTGCAAAGGGCCTTGAATGCCATGCTAAAATAAGTGGACTTCATCCCGCAAGTGACAGGAATCACCAGATGTGTTTAACAAACACACCGCTAGTTAAGTGTGGCAAACCAACCACGTCACCTACGAAGCTGAGTGAACTCAGGTTAGTGGGGGGCAGGGGAGTGAAGGGCTCAATTAGAGCAAATAACCTGTGTCCAAGTCCCAGTTCTGCCTTTCATCAGGGATGACTTCAGTAGTCACAGGATGATGTGCATGCTCAGCACATGAAAAACATATAGACATACACTGACAAATGGCGCACGCATGGGCAAACACTCCTACACATACATGGTGGTGAGCAGGGGTCCAGAAGCCATGCATTCAAGATGCTCCCTCCTCAGCAGCGGCCCGTAACCAACTAGAAACCTTGTGCTTCATAGTAACAGAAAAGAGAGGAAATGAATGGGCCTCCAATTAGCTTCAAATAATCTTCACTTTAGGGACTTGCAGTTGGATGAACTTGCCCAATAATCCAGAGTCCCAAGAAGACTTTGCAAATAGCCTGGCAACATCTCTCTCAGCTCTGTATGATCTCTGGGGCTGGGGAGACAGGAGCAACAGCACTTAGGAGAGTCTCAGAAAAATGCGTGCCATGCACGGGTTTTCCATGAGCACTGGGAAAGGTCCACAGGGGAGTCCTCCTTTGTGCCCAGAGCGAGATGCTTCAAGCCAGGCCTGGGACAGACCACTCAAACCTGACCAAAGCAATTCTTATAACACTGACATGGTGAATAAAAACCTAATTGATCTTAGATTATGGTGGAGTAGCCTCTTTCTCTCTTAGAAAAGGGGGTTCCACAGTCATGTTTCACCTGGTCTGGTGAAATAAACAACACGGGGGGGGGGGGGGGGGGGGGGGCGGGCGGCGCGCGGAGAGGAAGCAAGCCTGAGAGAGCTTGGCCTTACCTCAACGTACAGGAGGGGGAAAATTCCAATCTTGTCTCCCAGCATTCCCTCTGCCCAGTTGTCATCCACTCTTCTGATCACAGTCAGGATTTCATCCTGGAATTGCCAGAGCCCACAATGTGTACAACCACATGGACATCCAACAACAAAAAAGAAAACAGATCTGTTAGCGCTGTTGAAGCCCAGAAAAGATTCTAAGCAATGATTCAAAGAATATTTAATATTCATTCTGAGATATGGCCTGTGAAAACAGTCACCTCTTACACTTTCATCCAGAACATCTCTCTTTTTTTTACATAGTGATTACAGCTGCAAAGATTCTCAATGTTTCCCATTTATAATATTCAGGAGCCCCTCTTTATCATTGGTTTTGCTTTCCACAGTTTCAGTTATTTATGGTCAACTGTGGTCTGAAAATACTAAATGGAAAATTTGATTTTTGACTTTTTAAAACATCAGGTGCCTATACTTGTTTTTAAGAATTTCTAGCCTGGCTGGCATGGCTTAAGCATCACGGGTTAAGCATCAACCTATGAACCAGGAGATCACAGTTAGATTCCTGGTCAGGGCACATGCTCAGGTTGCTGGCTCCATCCCAGGTATGGGGTGTGCAGGAGGCAGTCGATCAATGATTTTTCTCTCATCATTGATGTTTCCATCTCTTTCTCCTTCTCCCTTCCTCTCTGAAATCAATACAAATACAATAAAATAAGAAAAAGAATTTCTGGTACCAAGAATTAACCAAATCTATATTCATTGCTGCACTATTTATAATAGCCAAGATATTTAAGCCTCCCATGTGCCCATCAATAGACAAGTGGCTAAAAAAGTGGTGGTACATATATACAATGGAATATTACTCAACCATAAAAAAGAATGAGTTCTTACTATTTGCAACAGCATGAATTGACCTAGAGGGTATCATGCTAAGTGAAATAAGTCAGTTATGATTTCACTTATATGTGGAAACTAAAAAACAATATAAAAGAACAAACAAAACAGATTCAGAAAGCAGACTAACATTAATTGTTGCATGGGGAAGTAGAGGGAGTGCATTGGGTAAAAAAAGTGAAGCAATTAAGAACCCAAATTGGTAGATACAAAATAGTCATGGGTATATAAAGTACAGCATAAGAAATATAGTCAATAATCTATAATAATAAAAGCGCAACATTCTAATTAGAACAGATGTCTTAGGGATGTGCTTCCTTCTGGACAAAGCTGTGGCTAGTGGGGACCGAGGTAGAGGTGGCCACCAGTGGTAGCAGGGGCCTTGGACCTTGCACAAATTTCATGCATCGGGCCTCTAGTATTGTAATAATAATGTAATAATTATGTATGGTACAGATGGGTACTGAAAATATTGGGGAAAACCACTATGCTGTATACCTGAAACTAATACAAAATAATATGGAATGTAAAATATAATTGAAAAATAGGAAAAAGTACTCATATAACACCACAACAAAAGCAATGTCATTAAAGAAGGCCTGGGGAGGGGGAGGAAGTGGGGAATAGAGGTTAAAGAGGGGGGGGGGGTTGTAAAAAGGAACATTTGAAATACTTTAAACAATAAAGATAAATTTTTTAAAAAATGGGCAGAGGACCTGAATAGATACATTTCCAAGGAAGTCATAGTGATGGCCAACAAATAGCTGGGGGCAGGGGGTGGAGGGATGCTCAACATCACTAGAGAAATGCAAATCAATGCCACAATGAGACGCCACTTCACACATGTCAGAATGGCTATTTTCAATAAGACAAGAAATAAGTGTTGGTGAGGATGTGGAGAAAAAGGACTCCTTGTACACTGGTGGTGGGAATGTAAATTTGTACAGCTGCTAGGAAAAACAGTATGGAGATTTCTCAAAAAATTAAAAATAGAGCTACCATGTGACCTAGCAATTCTGCTTCTGGGTATCTACCCCAAAATTTTGAGAATACTTATTTGTAAAGATATATGTACCCTATGTTCATCGCAGCATTATTCACAATAGCTAAGACATAGAAACAACCCAGTGTCTTTTGATATATGACTGAATTAAGCAGTGGTACATATATACAATGGAATACTACTCAGCCATAAAAGATAAAATGTTGTCATTTGTGGCAACATGGGTGGATGGATCTTGAGAGTATTATGCTAAGTGAAGTAATTCAGATAGAAAAACACAAGATTCTTAATATTTCACTCATATGTGGGCTAGTAAATGAACTACAAAAACCCCTCATAGATGCAGACAACAGAATTATGGTAACCAAAGGAAAAGGGGGTAGGGCTTCGAAGGATGAAAGAGGCAAAAGGGGTTAAATACAAAGTGGCAGAAGGAGACAAGTACACAAGTACACAATAGAATATACAGATGTTGTGCTATTTTGTTATACAGCTAAAATTTATATAATGTTATTAACAAATGTTACCCCCAAGAAATTTAATTAAAAAAAAAAGAACCTGAAAGAATCAATGAAAAACTTCTGGTACTAATGAAAATTATAGCAAGGTTTCAGAATAGAAGATTAATATATAAAAGTTAAACACTTTTCTATATTCATGCATGCATTGGAGATACCATGGGTTCAGATCCAGAGCACTGCAAAAAAGTAAAAAAGCAAGGCAAGTGGAATTTGTCATTAAAATTACAATACTGTTTACATTAGCATCTGAAAATGAAATATTTAGGTATAAATCTAACAAAATAAATACAAATAGATAAATGAGAAAAACTACAAAACTCTGATAAATGAAATCAAAGAAGAACAAAATAGAGAGATTTATATTTTCATGGATTGAAATCTTTAATGTTGTCATAATATCAGTTTTTTTCAACTTCTACATTCAGTGCAATCCAAATCAAACTCTTAAGAAGTGATTTTGTGGAAATTAGCAAATTAATTATAAAGTTTATATGGAGAGGCAAAAGACCAGAATAGTCAACATAATATTGAAAGAGAAGAACAAGGATGACATTATTTGACTTCAAGACTAAAGCTACAGTATTAAAGACAGTGTGGTATTAGTGATAGAAGATAAAAATAGATCTAATAGAAATGCATCTAGAAATAGACCCACATAAATATAACCAACTGATTTTTGACAAAGGAGCAAGGAGCAAGGACAATATAATGGAGAAAAAACAACAAATGTTGTTGAAACAATTAGACATCCACAGGCAAATAAATAAATAAATAAATAAATAAATAATAATCTAGATCAAAACTTTACCATTCAGAAAAATTAAAGCAAAAAAATTAAAGCAAAATGGATCACAAACTAAATGTAAAACACAGAACTATAAAACCTTAGAAACTAGTGGAGAAGACCTCAGCCTTGGGTGTGGTGGTGACTTTTGGACACAACACCAAGAGTCGATCTATGAAAGAAAGAACTGATAAGCTGGACTTCATTAAAATTAATATTTTCGGCTCTGCAAAAGATACTGTCAAGGAAATAAAAAGACAAGCCACAGACTTACATAAATATTTGCAAAAGACATATCTGATAAAAAACCTGTCATTCAAAATACACAAAGAACTTTGAAAAGTCAATAATAAAAACTATAATCCAACTTCAAATGGATCCCTTATGATCCTAACAAGTACCTCACTAAAGAAGACATGTAGATGGCAAATAAGCACATGAGAAAAATGCTCTACATCATGTCATCAGGGAAATGCAAATTAAAACAATAAAATATGACTTAGACACCCATTAGAACAGCCAATAGCACCGAATGCTGTTGAGGATGTGTGAGGCCACAGGAGCTCTCAGCCATTACTGGTGGGGACAGAAAATGGTGCAGCAACTTTGGAAGATAGTTTGGTGGTTTCTTGTAACACTAAACATTCTCTGACATTAGTTTTCAACTTTGGATCCATGCCAAAAAGTGTGATTGCTGGGTAATTATATCCACAAAAAGCCTGCTCATGGTTATTTATATCAGTTTTATTTATGATCACTAAAATTTAGAAGCAATCAAAATTTCCTTCAGCAGGGCAGAAGATAAATACAATAAGATGTGGTAAATTCAGACAATAGAATATTATCTAGCTCTAAAAAGAAATGAGCTATCAAGCCATAAAAAGATATAATAGAAACTTAAATGCATATTATTAAGTGAAAGAAGGTGGTCTGAATATGATACATACTACATCTAATATATGACATTGTGGAAAAGGCAGAATAATGGAGACAGTAAAATGACCAAAGGTTTCAGGAGCTGGAGAGGGAGGGGAGAATCAGCGGAGCTCAGCAGTGACAGCGCTCTGTATGATACTGTAAAGCTGAGCACATGTTTTTATATATGAACCCACAGGATGCACAACACCAAGTGATGCTGCAAGTAAACCCTGGACCCTGGGTGACAGGATGTGTCACTGTAGCTTCATCAGTGTAACAGACGCACCTCTCTGATGGGGGTGCTGGTCATAGGAGGCTGTGCATGTGGGGGCAAGGAGGCACATGGGAATCTCTGTACCTTCTGCTCAATCCAGGCATGAATCTAAAACTGCTCTATAAATGAAATCTATTTAAAAACTCAACTAATAATACCGGAAAGTGATGAAAATGGACAACTAAAGATCCTACAATAGAGGTGTAGCTCATAAACATAATGTTGACAGAAAACAGAGTTGGACACAAAAATATGTTCTGCATGATTCATTTATTTGAAGTTCAAAAATAGACACAAGCCTTCTATGGTGTTAGAAATATGGGAGAAGAAGAGGGTGGAGGCATTGGGGCACTGGCACCCACATTGCTCTACTGGGTAGTGATTATAAGGATATATTCTTTCTAATAATCAAGGGGCATAATTTTGATTAGTGAACTTGTGAGTATATTATGTTATCTCTATATATAAAAGCCTAAGTGACTGTCTCAACCAAAACAACTGAATGGATGACTGAACAGGCTGTGTGGGGCTACCTGGCCGGTGGTATGGGGGGGCAGTTGGGGGTGACCAGGCCAGCAGGGAGAAGGGGGGGCTGTTAGGGGTGATCAGGCAGGCAGGCAGGTAAGCAGTTAGGAGCCAGTGGTCCCAGATTGTGAGAGGAATGTCCGACTGCCTGTGGGATCAACCTAAACCGGCAGTCAGACATCCCCCAAGGGATCCTGGATTGGAAAGGGTGTGGGCTGGTCTGAGGGGATCACCCCTCACCCCATGCACGAATTTAGTGCACCAGGCCTCTAGTATTTAGATAAAAGGTTTTTTTTTATTGTTTTTTATTTTCTAAAATAAAAGGTGGTAGTGTGGAAAAGACATAGCACACCTTGAATACTACATTGGTCCTAACACATCAAGAGGACATCATCACATTCTGAGAAAGATAGCCAATATGTGAACAATCTGAAATTAAGTCACAGAAGCAAGAGAAGTGGCATTGCCAAGCCTGAGAATGAGAAGGCTGGGGTGGGGCATAGCTAATGTCTATAAGCTGTGGCATCACTGCCACACGGAAAAGCTGGGCTCATTCTGGGTCACTCAGAGGGTGGAATTAACTCCCCCTTATGTGGGATTGGCACATAAAAGGGGAGCTGTCCAAAACTGAGTATGGTCTTAGGCCAGAGAATTTGTATCATTCCAAGTGCTGGCAGTTCCCACCTGTTCCTCGTTCGGTCAGCAATGCATGAGTGTCCCCTAAATGCCAGGCATGAGGAGGAAACCATTGCTCCCCAATGGCAGCTCAGCACTAGGTGGAAGAGGCTCAATCATAAACACATGGACATCACCCAATATAATGTAACTGTATTAAAATCCCATTATAACACAATAAATGGGGTTCAAAATCCACTCATGTCAAATGTGCTACCGTGAGGTTAGTGAAATGAGCAGGTGGAATCTGCATAGCCCGTCTACCTATCAGATGCAAACCCAATGTGGCCTCACCTTTGGTTTGGTGGCACTTGGTGGCAAGTGTCTGATCTGCACTAATACTGAAGGGGACATTCTGAGTCCCAGGCTGCTGGAACATCAGGACAGTGGCAGGATCCAGAATGCTCCTATTTACCTGGCAAACATTTTTTGAAGATATGGGGCAAGAAGATTACTGGGTGCAGGGAGCCAATCACCCTCTATACACACCAACTAGTAACCTACTTTGCCTAAGAGTTTTGAGGAAGATTTCCCACAGCTTTGCCTCTAATCCAAATGTATGCCATGGAGACAGCCTCCAACGAAGACCATCGAGGAGATTCACTGGGCAATGAGGAAATTCGCTGTCAGAGCTCCCAGCATGAAGTCGGTGTGTTCCAGAACGAGTAGCCACTTCTCCCACCACCAGTGCAGGACCAGGAAAATGATGACTGGTTTAATAGCTGGGTCACATCAGGTCTCAAAAACTTGGAGCCAGTGCTTTCAGGAGGTCAGGGAAGGGAAATGCCTGCTCTGCAGCTTCTGCTGCCCTTCTCAGACACTGAGTGGGCTGTCTGCAAGGCCCACCTTGGACTCCAGGGGTTCGGTGGCTGCTTCCAGGAGGATGGTGGCCCTGCAGCCACAATGCTGTGGGCCTGAGGCAGCCTCAGCACAAAGTCCTGTTGCCAAGAAACAAGAGGGATGTATAGGAAAACAGCACACGTTTGGCCTGCACAGGGCTGTGCTCTGTCACAGGTGAGTAAACTTTTCTAGAAAGAGCCAGATAATCAATATCTCAGGATTTGCATGCCATACTATCACCGTCACAGACTCAACTCTGCTGTTTTAGTGTGAAAGCAACCAGAGAGGACACATTACATGAAGGAACCTGACTGTGGGTCAATGAGACTTTATTGACAGAGCAGCAGTAGTTGGGCAGGTGTGGCCTGCAAGCTCTAGTTTAAAAAGCCTTGCTCGATGTAGAAGAGGAAATACCATTAAGCAGACAGCACAGACAATGCTGACAGTCAGGAGGGCCAGTATGGCAGCATTGAGGATTTTATGAATGAAGGTTGTTTGCAGAACATCATTTCACTCTCAAATGCAGGATTTGAGTCTTTTAAAGGTTCCATGTAAACTGTTCATTCTGTGCTGTGGGTTAGTAGACTTCCAAATGCTGTTTTCCCTGTTCCCTGAAATTTCCAAGTTTTGAAAACAAACCAAAAGCCACTGCTGTCTGGCTGGGGCTCTCCTTTGTCCACACGTGGCCTCAGGGTGGTCCCAATGACTGTACATCTGGGCCATGCACATAACACAGCTATTAAAAAGAACACGGCCTTTCTTCCCAAGGTCCCGAGGGAAATGCATCTCTGAGGACTCAGGCACCACAGTGGTCCCACCATGTGGGAGAGGCCTTGACACCGTGTTTGCCATTCATTCACCTAACTCTCCCAAAGTGTGTGCTTTTGTGTCCACCTAATCAATGGCCTGTGAAGGGCAGAAGCTGCAGAACACTGAGCCAGACCTTGCTGACCTGCGAGAGGTGGGTGCAGCGATCCTCATGGCAGCCCCTGATGCCATTAAAGTGGCTGGTGGAGCACACTGTCCTTCAATACCACATCTCGGCACATCTCGGTAAATGTCACAGCTCACGTGTCAAGGGCTCAGCCTGAAACCACAGTCAGTTCACTTGGAAGGAAGACCTTTAGCAGCTGAGAACCCCTCCCTTGCTCTGCCCACTAAGGGCTCTGACTGGCACCTACCCCGCACCTGGAACACAGTTCAGGGTTGACAAATGTTGTTAGAATGAATGTACAAGAAGGCTAGATGAGAACACACACTCTCCATAGATTAGTGAGGCCCTGGTCAGGCCGGGCAGACTTCACTGCCTGCTCAGCTTCACCGTCAAGTCCTATTGGGAGTCCTGGTGGCCTTCTCCATGCTGGGAAGGACACCCAGACAACTGCCATGCAAGGGCAAGCACCTTCTTGGGAGGAGTGGGAAAAAATGAGGAGTGTTTGTAAGGGGCTCCATCACATGGGGTCAGGGACACGCAGAAGGGCATGCGGACAGGTGGGAGTGACCAGGCCTGCAGAAGCAGCTGCAGATCCCTGGGGAGCCTGCAGTCTGGGCTGGAGAGAGAAGGGGCTTGGGAGGCACAGGCGCTGGGTCAGGCAGGGTTATATAGGGCAGCACAGACTTGGACTCTGGGGAAAAGAAGCCTCCAGTGGGGTCCTGAGAAGAGGTGGGCACCTTCCGACATAGGGTGGAAGGCTCTCAGGCTCCAGCTGCTGGGGGGGTATGGGCTGGGGTTACCCACCATGAGCCAGGGAGACAGTGGGGAGGAGGCCACACAGGGCGTGAGGCCTGCCCTGGAAGAAGAGCTCACATCTGGATGTGTTTGAAAATGTTTCCTGACCAAACTTCAAATCTATCCCAAGGTGGTCTACAAATCATTGTGGATCCCAGTGCAGTCTGACCCTCACCTTGATGTCCAAAGAAGGGGCTGGGCCAGGGTAGTCTTCAGCTGCCTCCCAGGCTGCCTCTGAACCCGTTCCTTGGGCCCCAGTGCCACTAAATTTGTCACCTTAGTAAAGGTGCCTCCTCCACACAGGCCAGTGGCCCTCAGTGGCTGAAGGGCTGCAGCCCCGCTGGAAGGAGGGATCTAGGATCTAAGAGCCAAGAAAGTGACAGAGGTTCTCAGGTGACTGCCTGAGCAGAGACAGAGCTGAGGCGGAAAAGGAGCAGGAATCGGACATTCCTGGGGCTCATTGGCCTTGATCTGTGGTCAGAGTCTCTAGCTCAGGGGTCCTCAAACTTTTTAAAGTGGGGGCCAGATCACGGTCCCTCAGAGAGCTGGAGGGCCAGACTATATGAACTACTAATTCCTACTGTAACACCTCGGCTGCGCTCACTGCCCAAAAAACCTGGTGGGCCGGATCAGACTCCTCTGCGGGCCGCATGTGGCCCGCGGGCCATAGTTTGAAGACCCCTGTGACTGTTCCCAGCGATAGAGTGGTCCCGATGCCCCTTAGGAAGAAGCAGAGATGACACAGTGGGCCTGGGGATGCCATTGGAGGGGACAGCAGCCTTGACAGGGGTTAATGGGATTCTCCAGCCCTGGGCAGTTCCCCTGAGATCAGACACAGGGAGGTAAGGCACAAGGGACCACCAGTCGTGTGTCCTAAGAAGGATGTTTGTTTTCTGTGAGAGTGCTGGGCTGACACAAGTGACATGTATCTGACAGAACTGCAGTTTTTCTGAAAAAGCAAGAAAGCAGAGGGGCAGAAAGCCAACATTTAGTAAGTGCCAATTTTGAGCTCAGTTCTAAATGCCTTTGCTCACTGAATCCTATTATTAACTCCATTTTACACTTAAAAGAGAAACTCAAAGATAAGGAAATATCCTAAGTCTCTGTATAGTAATAAAAAGTATCATGATCTGAACTTTTGTCTTCCTGATGCTAGAGCCCGAACTCTGTTGAGATTTGATTTTTACCTACATTTGTTCCCTGAATCATCTGGGATTAATGCTGGGATAACTCACAAAGGAGAGAATTCCCACACATCGAAAATGATGATTAAACATTCAGCAGTGTAAGAATATCATACAGAAGGAGTTATGGGGACACTAACAGGAGAAAACCTGGCAGGTTACACATTGTGGTGGTATTTTAAAGGGCTTCTGCCAACTCAAAACATCCTTCTGGTGCTGCGTGGAAGAGGGTGGCTGTCAGATGATTAGAAAGGAATTCTCCCCATGTGCATAGGTCCTGGGGTTTTGCACATGACAAGCATGACGGGAAGCCAAGGGAATAAGATTCAGGTCCCCATTGAAAGTTGGGTGTGAAAGTGATTCTGCGATGGGCCAGAGACTGCCTGAGGAGATCTCAAGGCCTTCACGAGTGAATTCATTAATGGCAGTCCCACGTCTTAACATGCAGCACAGCTTCCAGTGAGGTTGCGACAGTGCTCCCACGCACTGAAAGTTACATGATCAGGGCACAAAAGACATTTGCTGAGTCTTACAGTTGAGTGAAAATATGAAAACATGGAATAAGCTGCCACAAAAGGAATGGAACTCAAGGTCCCGGCTGGTATGCCAAGCCCTAAGCCCAGCTCTTTCCGCCTCCAGTGTAGGTATCAGTGTCCTGACTTGAAGAGGAGGAGCTGTGGCCCAGCACTGTTAAGTGTTTTCCTAAGGTCACTCCTGGGGTCTCTCCTGGGAATGTGTAGGGCAGCATACCTCATGGACTCAGTGAGGACGCCTGGCAAAGGTGCTGCCAGAGCCTGGGGACAGGGCACTTCTCTTTAGTCTTTGTTGCACATGTTCCTTTCAGGGGTGGAACTATTAAAAAGTTAGGAAATATGCCTTTTATAGCTGCTTTGTAAAAAGTAAGTATTCATTCTCTTCTTAAATGAAACAGAGTTTTAGCTTTAGAATGACTTTAATGAATACAATTTTAATAGGATTTTTCAAAATCCAACACCAAAGGTAAAAATCTTGCTTTGATCCACCTCCTTCATGCCTTTAAAACCCAATCAATCCGACCACTATGGTGTATTTTAAAGGCATTCTGAGCCCTCTGTGGATTTTAGAGACTCCCCTTTCCTTACCGACTCCACATGGGGCATATCCACACAAGATGCTGCCCAACAGCAACCCAGTTGGCTGCCCCAACAAAGCCAAAGTATGAAGACCCTTTGGTCACTGGAGGTGTGGCATCTACACAACCAGCATCCCAGGCCTGGTGGCCAGGAGCTGGCTCAGACACCCATAGAAGGAAAATAGCAGAAGGACAATGCCAGCAACAGGAGACAGAAACCGAGTGGGAGCCAAAGAGCCTGATGCGTTCATCATGCTCTCTGGATACTTTGTTTGGAGATGTTTGGAGGTGAGAGATGCAGACAGAGCAGGTATCCAGAAAGTGTGTGCTCCACCCTAGACAGGAGGTGTGAGTGGGTGTTAGCAAGAAGGTTATGTGAACATGGCACAATTCTGACTGAGGATCATGCCCAAGGGTCTCTAACTCTGCACATTTATCCCCAGGATTCAAGAAAACAAAGTCCTTCAAAACATCCTGAGATGTGTCCCTGCCCATCTGGCTTCCTGTAGAAACAGGAGACCCAAGATTCTCTCATGGCAGTTGCTCTGCCCCTCAACCACAAGTCAAATGCCACTTCTCTAAAAGGACTCCCCTGTAGGCCTGGTCCCCCACAACTACTCTTCACTGCAGGCCTGGGTCCCTCCCAACTGCCCTTCCCTGCATGCCTGGTCACCCCCAACTTCCCTCCTCTGCTGGCCTGGTCCCTCCCAACTACCCTCCCCTGCTGGCCATCTTATGGTGGCCATCTTGTGTCCACATGGGGGCAGGATCTTTGACCACATGGAGCAGCCATCTTGTGTTTTGGAGTGATGGTCAATCTGCATATTACTATTTTATTAGATAGGATAGAGGCCTGGTGCATGGGTGGGGGCCAGCTGGTTTTCCCTGAAGCATTTCCCAGATCAGGGTGGGGGTTCCCTTGGGGGGTGGGGCACACTGAGAGAGGGGCCTGTGGTGGTTTGCAGGCTGGCTATGCCCCCTGGTGACCCAAGTGGAGGCCCTGGTATCTGGGATTTGTTTATCTTCTATAATTGAGACTTTGTAGCCTGGAGCAGAGCCAAGTATTCTGCTTGCTCTGTGGCAGCAGCCATTTCTGTTGGGGTTATGTATCTTCTATAATTGAAACTTTGTAGTCTGGAGTGGAGGCCTGGGCTGGCCAGGATGTGTGGAAAGCTTGGCTTCCTCCATTGCCAGGGCAACCCTAGCCTCCTGCTCTTTCCAGCTCCATGGCTGCTGCCATTTCTGTTTGGATTTGTTTGCCTTCTATAATTAAAACTTTGTAGCCTTGCCGAAACCGGTTTGGCTCAGTGGTAGAGTGTCGGTCTGCGGACTGAAGGGTCCCAGGTTCGATTCCGGTCAAGGGCATGTACATTGGTTGCGGGCACATCCCCGGTAGGGGGTGTGCAAGAGGCAGCTGGTCGATGATTCTCTCTCATCGACGTTTCTAGCTCTCTATCTCTCTCTCCTCCTATCTGTAAAAAATCAATAAAATAAATAAAATTAAAATAAAATAAAATAAAATAAAACTTTGTAGCCTTGAGTGAAGGCCTAGATTGGCAAGGGCAGGCGGAAAGCTTGGCTTCCTCTATTGCCTGGGAAACACAAGCCTCCCTCCTGCTCTCTGTGGCTGTAGCCATCTTGGTTGGGTTTATTTGCATATTCGCTCCTGATTGGATTGTGGGCATGGTTCATGGGTGTAGGGGAGTGATGGTTAATTTGCATATTACTCTTTTATTAGGTAGAATATCCTAAGAAATCTGAAATACCAATCATAAAGAATATATACACCCCTATGTTCATAGCAGTGCAATTTACAATAGCTAAGATCTGGAAACAGCCCAAGTGCCCATCATTAGATGAGTGGATAAAGAAACTGTGGCACATTTACAATATAGAATACTATGCAGCAGTAAGAAAGGAGAATCTGTTACCCTTTGAGACAGCATGGAGGGACCTAGAGAGTATTATATGCTAAGCAGTCAGAGAAACACAAGTATCACATGATCTTTCTCATATGTGGAATCCAATGAACAAAATAGTGATGAACAAAATAGATCCAGAGACATAGAAACATGGAACAGACTGTGGTGTCTCAGAGAAAAGTTGTGGAAAGAAATCAACCAAAGAATAACCCATGGACATATTTGCATACCCCATGGACACAGATTATAAAGTGGTGAAGGCCTGGCGTGGGGAGTAGGAAGGTGTGTGGGGGGTAGAGGTGGCTTAGAAGGGGACATATATAATGCTTTCACTAAATATATTTTTAAAGATGAAAAAGATACAAATAAAATGGCAATAAATAAATATCAACAATTGAATATAAAAATCAAAATAAACAAACAAGGAATCTAATTAACAAAATAAACTAATGAATCAAATAGAATCATAGTCATGAAAACATGAACAGACCAAGGAATCTCAGAGGGAAGGGGAAGGAGGGAAAAGGAAGAGATTGAGCAAAGAATTTATATGCATATATGCATTACCTTCGGACACAGACAATAGTGCTGTTGACCTGGAGAGGGGTAGGAAATGAGTGGAGGGGAGCAACGGAGGGAGAGAGGGGCATCTGTAATACTCTCAACAATACAGATTTAAAATAAAATTTAAAAAAAAACAAGTGAGCCCTGGAAACCTAGTCTCCCACCCTTGACCTGAATAAAAGCAGACCCCAGGCCCATATGCTCAGTCTCATCTAAACCTCACTGTATGTAGCAAACCTTGTCTTTCCAAAGTTTCCTGATGGTTACTGTTGAATGATGTTTTATAATCATAGTAAGAACCACAAGGACTGGTCCAGTCACAACATTGGTTTGGATAGACTGAGACCAGCACAAAACAAGCCCCACAACATAATTCAAAGTAAAAACAACACCAACCACAGAATAACTCTAAGGAAGCCTAAGAGCATTCTAGTTTTACCCATGAGGACTACTTTAATGCTTCTTTAAGTATCAAATATTAAATTATATCCCTGAATATTTAGAGCCCTTACTACATACAGGTCTGCCTCCTGGGTGGCCAGTGTCTCATTATTCTCTGAAACTATCTTCTGAGCACTTAGTCCCAGACTTGCTGTTCCCTGTCTCTCCCACTGGACTTCATGCCCCTGGGGAGCAGTGAGTCTGTCTGCACCCTTGGGATCCTGCATGGCTCCCACAGGGTGGGGCCTGCTACATTTCTGTGAAGTAGACAATGCCCCTCTGTCCTCGGGTCCCACGGTCTTCACCCTGCAGATGAGTGTCCTGGGCAGAGTCTGAAATAATGGACCTTACAGCGGAGAAGCAGGATGGGGCAAGGGCAGGGCCCAGAGGGGTCAGAGGTGGGGATGGAGCTGGGGGCTCTCTGCAGCTGTCCCTTTTCGGGGAGCTCTTCACTGATGAAATTCTGGAGCCCAGATACAAGGTTAGCAAGGGCCCTGTGGACTCTGAGAGGTCACTGGGGTGCCTGTTCTTGGTCAAAAGTTATGACACAGAGCATCAGGGCTCCTAGAGGAGTTCATCTTCAAGGCAGCTCTAGAGAGTCTATTGGTCAAAGAAAGGTCTGTCTGCCTGACACTGGGCTGCCTGCCATTCTCACCTCAGACTGAGAGGAAGAGGGAGAGGGAGAGTTGCGGGGCAGGGGTGAGGGGGAGGAAGGAGCCTGGATGCTGGCTTCCTGGGAGGCTGCATCAGCCAGAAGACACTTGGAATTAGCCTCAGAACACCAGAGTGAAAAATAGATTATTCGCTGTCAGGCCGAAAGATGGAACAAGACAAACAACAGCTATGCATTGGACATGCAAATTTTGTTCGAAAATTGTGTGCCCAATACCCCAGCAGCCTTACAGATGGCTCAGTGCCACAGCCAAGTTGTACAGATGAAGAGAGACAGACAGGCAGGGAGGCACCAATGTCCTCTCAGAAGTGGAAAGAATGGGGGCTTTCAAGTCAGAGATGTGAGTTAGATTTTCAGCTCTGTTATTTACAACTTTATGTGGGGTGGGGAAGAGGAGGGAAGAAAAGGGCTCCTATGGAAAGTAACCTCACAGGGTAATCTGATTCATAAATTCCTAACTAAGCAAATGATACCCCAATCATATCACTTCTTTAATTTACTAAAAGGCTTAATTTTGCCTTAAGGCAACACTGTCCCTTGATTCTGTGCATCTACGTTAACACCCCTTTGAATAAACTGTGACCACCTTCAAGAGAGCACATCATCTTGTTAACTCTCCTTTAATCTAATTCCTGCCTCACTTTCTCCCACCTCCATGTAACCTTCCTTATGTTCTCTCCTTAATTCCAAATGCAAAAAACAAGCCTCAGACTGTTATTCTGTGAAGCATTTGGGACCTTGCTCCTGGCATATGCCTTCAGTTTGGCTCAAACTATTGTAAAAATTCTCTACAGCTTGGACATTTCTTAGGTGGACAACAGGCTCCAAACACTTCTCTCAGAACCTGGTGGTTGTGAAGATAAAGCCCAGCACAGATAACAAACCCACAGGAACCTCCAAGTATGAACAGAAGCTTCCAGGGCTCCCTGCTGCCCCCCTGCAAACAAGGGGGAGGCCCAAGGTGAGAATGGACGGGAAGGGCTTAGGGCTGTCACCCTGGTCCTCGATGCTTACTAGCACAGTCCGCAAGTCTGTTCACTTTCTCTCCTCCATGCCACTGGCCAATACTGGTCAGTTTTTCCCTAACCAGGCCCCTCTTGGAAAGAGTGGGACCTGAGCACACCTGCCCACCCTCTGCCTGGTGCCTCAGAAGACGGGATGGCGACATGCTGGTTTCCGGGCCCAGCCCTCCAGCCCTGCGACCTGAAAGGGACCCCCACAGCTTCCCAAGTGAGGTTCTCACAGGGTCTGTGAGCCCGGGAAAGACTTCATTTCTCCCGCCAGTCACCGCGTAGACACCACTTGGGTGAGGAAGGGTCCTGCTCCAAGAGCGCCCTGTCGCTCCTGGCAGCAAAGCCATCTCACTCCAGCCAACGAAACCTCCTTGGGAGACGGACAGATTCCTCTACCATTTAGGAGGCTCAGTGGGACTCAGACCCTGGGCAAGAAACAGGATTCACGGGGAAGGCGTGAGCTCGGGGTGGGGAATTGCTGTGCAAGGGCTGTGCACAGAGGCCAGCTTACCTTGGTGAAGGTCAGGCAGTCATGGTCCTGGTCTCGGTCCTTCATCTCAAAGTCATATAGGGCTTTGCCCTGGGGAGGGACGGGCGGCAGGGGCTGGAGGCACTGCACATAGCTGGCGGGCAGGAAGCCGTGTGCGCCACGCAGCTCCCCGTGGAACCAGTGCTCGTCCACCCTGCGCTTCAGGATGATGACATCTCCCTTGTTGAACTTGAGGTCACCAGGCTCCTTCCCCTCGTAACTGTAGAGGGCTTTGCCACAGGGAAGCTGGGAAGGATTCTGAAAGCAAAACACAAGGCAGGTTACTCAGCGTGGCCTTTCTGCTGCCTGGGTGGCCTGGAGTGTGGGCTCCAGGCCCGGGCAGGTGCAGGATGCCCTCGAGTAGGGAGTGTTTCAAAGGAACAGACCCTTGTCCAAGGAACATGCAACCCATGACCCTTCCTGGACAACAGGGTTCACTAGATGCGCCCATGATGTCATTCCCTCTCCAGTCATGTGTGTGAGGGGCCAGGTACTGTCCTTGACCTTGGCACATACCAGCTCACTCTGTGCCGAAAAAGACTCTGAAGCAGGAGCTAAATGATCTTCATTTACAGGTCAGGACACTGAGGCATGGAGAGAGAGAAAGTAACTGGCCTGAAGTCCCACACCTGTTAATTAGGGCAGAATCTCCACGTAGGGCTCTGACTCCAGATGTTCTCATCCACCTCTCCATGCTGACTTGACCTATCTCCAATGGGAGCTATTTCTATCTGCCAGAATTCCAACAATTATCTCCCAACAAAATTCTCCTTACTTATCTCTGAAACGTCCCAGCAACTCAAAACCTGCCTCAAGGGGGTTTCAAGTTGAGGCAAGAGACTTGCACAGATTATAGTGTCCTTCCCACTCGTGGTACACACCTGTGACATGTAGTCCCAGAGACAACCCAGCGTGGAAGGTGGAGGCCTCCCTGGGACTGTGGCCCTCAATGTTTTGTAAGTTCTAAAGAGTCCCAGCTGTCACAGACCCCCTCAACCATGACTCATAGTTTTTTGATGCCTACAGCAGTCTGGTCCTGACGGACAATATGAAGAGCATAAAATAGTATCCCCTTAATGTCATGGATGTTCCTGTTACCCTGTCAAAGGTTAGTAACCCTTCCAAAAGTGATCTGCCATCTTTGGTCTCCAACAGTGACTAGCTCTGAACCGAGACAGAATTCTTGGCCATCTCATGTGCTTCAGCGGTAAGTTGTTGAACTACTCTGAAACTTGATGTCACTGTTCATGTCCTCAGCTCCTCTCACTGTTTCATAAAGGCCAATGCCACCTGGGTTTCTCTTCCTCTTGTTTACCGGTGGCCCACACTGGTTCAGCTGAGTAAGCTTTGCCAAAGGCCAATTCTATGCCAGCAGAAAAATCAAACAAAAACCTTACTATTGTTCCTGTGTCAAAACTCAAGGATTTTCCTAACAGAGCTGCATTTTCTCCCCGGGGCTGTCCATGCCAAGGATTTCTTTAGTCTTTGAATCAGTCAATATAGGCCAAAAACCCAAGGCAGGAGTGCATGGGGAGTGGGTGCAGAGGATTTACTAGCTTGCTACACCTCCACCTCCCACATCTGTGTGTCAGCAATGGCAGCAACGGGAGCTGAGGGAACCTGGGGGCAAACTGCCAAATAGCACCACCAACCCACTAAACAGAGCACACAGGATTTGCAGAATTCAATGAGGAAAACATCAGTTTGCTTCCAGCAACATCCCTCCTGGCAGGCTTTGCTCTGCATGCACAGTAGACTGGCACAGGCCCAAGTTTTAGAGAGCTGGGCAAAGTGCTACTTACAACCCAAGGACCGTGATCAGAAAAGAATAGAAGAGGCTGGGGACCACACAAGAGCCAGTCAGCCCCCAGCCTGAGGCTTCCAAATCAGGGACAATTTCGCCCCCCAAAGGCCATCTGACAATCTCTGAAGACATTTTTGATTGTCACAACTGGGGAATAGGCGCTATTGGCATCTAATGTGTAGAGACCAGGGATGCCGCTAAACAACCTAAAATGCACGGTCCCTTTCCCCCAGCATTACCGGGTCTAGAATGTCCATGGTGCTGAGGCTGAGAAAGCCTGCTGCAGCCCTCAGGCTACATTGACAAAATGACAGAGTATCTTGTTCTCTTTGAACTCGGTGTATCACAACTTTAAAACAAACATAACATTTATTTATTTCTGTGACTGCAGTATTTTCAGCAGTGACCACATGGAGAAGTTGATAGATCCATTGAGGTAAGATGTATTGAAGAAAAGAACTTACTGTTAATCTTAAAAACTGGCCTCAATGAGGTGTACAAAAGAAAACATCACTTTGTCAAAGACAGACTCCATTTCCTTAGTCTCAGACTAAGAGGGCCATGCTCAAAAGCAGTATTTATTGTAAGAGACATCGACTATGAGGCTGTTTGGTCCTTTCTTCACTGTGGGCAAGGGCAAGCAGGAATGGCCAGTGTGTACTTTGTTTTAATGCTGAGCCTCCCTCTATGCACTTTCTTGCCATTTCAACACAAACACCTCCTCTCACCCCATGTTGAAGACACACTAACATGGCCACTCTGCCTGCCCACAACTAGCTTACTAGCTCTGTTGATACACAGGACACTTGTAAGCACCACTTACTTGCATTTTTGTATAATCAGCATGGAGAACCCCGGGTTCCAAGGTAATCCTCTCTGAGGACAGTAGGTAGGTAAGCAACAGGGTGGTAAGTTCAGCTCTGCATTTGGGCTTGTAACCTCATGTGATTCTGAACTGTCCATCTTTGCTAGCACCTTGGGCCCTTTCTCTCTCCCCAAAACCAGGCAGCATCCCAGGCTCTGCTCACCTCATCCTGGAGGCTCTTGTCCTTCACTCCCCACTGGATTAGACCTATTCCACCAAGGCCCCAGAGCAGGACTGTGCTGTGTTTGCCTGACAATCCTGGGACCAAGGAGAGCTCCTAGCACCAGGTTTACGCCTTATCATATGCTTGTTAATTCATATATGTTCAGGTTATTCCTGAGATAGGGTGGGTGGTGGGGGAGTGGGAAAAGTTAGAAGTGACAAACTTATCTGACATGGCAACCCTGTAAACCAGCATGCTTCACACAGGTCTGGAAAAACTGCTGGTACCAGTTCTGCACAGAGGAGAGAGCAAGTGTTCTAGCCTGTGAACCAGGAAAGGACGAGTCCAGGTTCTGAAACAGCAGAAGTAGAGTTAGGAAGTGGGCTGCACATAGCCTACCACTGCTCCTGGGGCAGCGTGGACAGGCCTAACTCCCCACTGGCCTGGAGGTTAGAGGGCAGGGTTGGGAGCAAGCAGCCTCAGTGGCTGCAGCATGTCTAGTTAGACAGCCATGCTCTTTAGCAGCCTTTGGTGGAAAGGGCAGAGAGAGAGGGGGAGAGAGAGAGAGAGAGAGAGAGAGAGAGAGAGAGAGAGAGAGAGAGAGAGAGAGAGAGACCACTCCTGACTAAACCCCACTGCACTGCCAAGATCAGCATGTGATAGAGCAAAACTGAGAGGGGCAGTAAACCTTTTTAAGATGCAAGACACATTTTGGAGGGCAAAAATATCAAAGTCAGAGACGGTGCTGAGAGGCAGTTTAGTCCAGGGTCAGGGCCTATTTCTCACTGTGGAAGCACTCAGACATGGTGATGCTCAGAACTGCCCCCAGTACCTTTCACCTTCAGAGCCCTTTATAAGATTAAATAGTTAGTCCATGACTAGGGCCCAGGAGCAGGTGAGCTATTATTATGGGGGCCGCAGAGGGGGTGGGGGTGCAAACAAAGGAACTCGAAATTCTAGCCTCCCCAGCCCAGCCAAGGAAACTAAGTGGGTTTTTCTGCAGCCATTTCCTTTCTCCCCCTGGCTGTCCTCATCCTCATGCCCTCTCTCCCTTCTGTATGCTGCCCTGTGGAGGAACTGATTTCAAAGATTGCCATTGAGCCACCAGTACAATAGGTGAGGTCAGGACATTAGGGAGAAGACATGAAAGAAAAAGGGAAATGTATTTGGGATGCCTAAAGGATAATTAACTCCAGCCACTCTGCAAGGCATTAATAATAATTAAACCTTTAATGTCAACTTTACAGCTCATTACTCAGATGTAGCAGATGAATGCTGCTAGGGGCTTAACGTCCTCCCGTGGAGACATGGGTGCTGGTATGTGCACAGCGGCACCCACTCATCTTTTACAGAGATCATTGCAGCAGGGGGACTTAACAAAAGTGCTGCCTTTCCACCACACCTCGAATACTGAGTGGGGCTGGCTCCCTGGAAGTGAGGGCAGGCACCACAGCTGGTGTGGAGCACATGAGGGAGGCAGCATTGGCTAGGTCAGGCTTCTCCAGCTCTCCCAGCGAGCCAGGGTGAAGAGTGCAAAGGACTCACTGATCTTCCAGACTCCAAGAAGATCCAATCTCCCTTACCCAGTGCTTTCCACACAGCACTTGTCCTGGATCCAACAACCAGTTACCAATGGAAATCCTGTGTTACCAGAAAGACCTGGCCCTGAGCACTCTGCATCAGGCTGGCCAGTAGAGTGTGGGTTCTTGACTTTGTGCAGAAAAGATTTCACAATACAAGTCCAGGTGATTTTGATGGTACATTTATGAAAGCCAGAGACAGTGAAACAATAGAAGAAGCAATAGGAGAGCCTAGGCAGAGCTGCTTTGGATCACTGGTAAGTCAAAGAAAAGGGAGACTTGGAGACAGGTTCAGGGGGTGAACCTGGAGTCAGCTGCCACTGCCCATTGCTCCCTTGGTTGTAAGTCTATGGGGACCCTTACAATTTAGCAGTTGCACACATGTGGGGAAAGAAGAAGGAGAAGGGAAAGGCAGGAGCATGCTCCGGGAGAGAAAGCTTATGCCAGGTTCTTTGTTTTGAAGATTTTTTTTAAAGCTGAGAGTTTAGGGAAGGTTTCAACAGAATATTCATCAGCTTTCCACATGTATTCTTTCATGTTCTAGACTCCACTCAGTATTAAAGCAGGGGGGTCATTAGTCATCGCAGCTGGTCCTGGCAATGCCCACCTGGTTTTGCTGCTTTACTGGGTCTGGAGCTGAAATACAACTGAGTCTTAGATGTTATATCTGGGGAGATAACCTTCTGTATCTGCTGTAAATTGCTTAGCCAGTTTGTTCAGCTCTCTGGCTCAGTTTACCTATTTCACTTGCAAATTAATTTTCCTAGCATCTTACTCTCCTGTCTCACCCAGACTATTGTCCTCACCTAATTTTGCTCGATGCTGCATCCCACCACTGGCCTGTCAGCGGATACATGTTCAAAATTCCTGTTGAATTAAAAACCAACCCCTGAAATTAGGGCCAGAGCTAAAGAGCCTCTGGCTGGAACAACCAAACAACCATTCAAAGCATAATATGCTAATGATATGCTAAGGCTGCTCAACCACTCACTACGATGTGCACTGACCACTAGGTGCCAGACAGTCAACTGATCAACCAGTCACTATGACATGCACTGACCATCAGAGGACAGATGCTCTCCTGGTAGGTTAGCTTGCTGCTGGGGTCCAGCCAATCTGTGCTGATCGGGACAGAGCAAAATGGGCCGGACATGCCCTGGAGCCCTCCTGTGGTTCTTTCCCAGGCCAATAATGCACTGGTGGGGTCCCTCAATCTGACTTGCACCCTCTTGCAATCTGGGACCCCTCGGGAGATGTTGGAGAGCCAGTTTCAGCCTGATTTTGCAGGCCACTCGTAGCAGGTAGGAGCTGATGATAGAACTGCACTGCAGGTTTTGGCCTGATCCCTGCAGGCCACCCAGAGGGATCCCACCCATGCATGAATTCATGCACCGGGTCTCCAGTTAAACTATAAATGGATTACCAGTGAGATCAAGAAAGAAATAAAAAATTTCCTGGAAACAAATGGAAATGAACACACAACAACCCAAAATTTCTGGAACATAGCAAAAGCAGTCCTGTCAGGGAAGTTCATAGCACTATAGGTCCACCTCTAAAAACAAGAAAAATTAATAGTAAACTATTTAACCCCACAACTCAAAGAATTAGAAAGAGAACAATAAGAAAAGCCCAGAGTATGTAGGAGGGAGGAAATAATAAAGGAGGGTAAAAAAATTTTAAAAATCAATGAAATCAAGAGCTGGTTCTTTGAAAAAATAAACAAGATTGATGAACCATTTAAGGGACTCATCAAGAAACATAGAGAGCCAAAACCAGTTTGGCTCAGTGGATAGAGTGTCAGTCTGAGGACTGAAAGATCCCAGGTTTGATTCCGGTCAAGGGCATGCACATTGGTTGTGGGCACATCCCCAGTAAGGGGTGTGCAGGAGGCAGCTAGTCGATGTTTCTCTCTCATCGATGTTTCTAGTTCTCTATCCCTCTCCCTCTCTCTCTGTGAAAAAAATCAATAAAATATATTTAAAAAAAGAAAGAAAGAAAGAAACACAGAGAACCCTACCAGGTTAGGCTCAGTGGATAGAGCATTGGTTTGCAGACTGGAAGGTTCTGGGTTCAATTCTGGTCAAGGGCATATGCCAGGGTTGAGGGCTCAATCCCTGGTGAGGGATGTGCGGATGTGCAGGAGGCAGCTGATCAATTATTCTTGCTCATCACTGATATTTCTCTCTCTCTCTCTCTCTCTCTCTCTCTCTCTCTTCCCACTCCTCTCTGAAATTTTAAATTAAAAAAAAAAGAAACAAAGAGAGAGGCTCCAAATAAATAAAATCATAAATGGAAACAGAGATACCACAGAAACACAAAATATAAAGGATTGTAAGAAAATACTTTGAACAAGTATATGCTAACAAGCTGGATAATATGGATGAAATGGACAAATTCCTAGAAAAATATACTCTCCCAAAAGTGAATCAGAAAACCTGAATAGGCTAATAAAAACTGAGGAAATAGAAGCAATAATAAAAAAAACTTTCAGCAAACAAAACCCCTGGTCTGGATGGCTTAACAGAGGAATTTTATCAAACATTCAAAGAAAACTAAACACCTATACTCCTCAAACTATTCCAAAAAATCTAAGAGGAAGGAATACTTACAAGCTCTTTTTCTGAAGGCAGCATTATCCAAATTACAAGACAAGAAAAAGGCACTACAAAAAAAGAGAATTACAGACCAGTATCTATGATGAACATAGATGCTAAAATCACCAACAAAATATCATCAAATTGGGTCCAGCAGTATATTGAATACAGCAATATATTATATTAAAAATCCCACCATGACAGAGTGGGATTTATTCCAGGAATGCAAGGCTGGTATAATATTCAAAAATCAATAAATGTGATACATCACATCAACAAAATGGAAGATAAAAAAAGCCACATGATCATATCAATAGACCAAGAAAAAGCATTCAACAAAATTCAACACCCATTTTTTATTAAAAAAAAAAAACCTCTTAAAAAAGTGTGAATAGAGGGATCTTACCTCGACATAATAAAGGCATAAATGGCAAACATACAGTGAATATCATACTCAATGGGCAAAAACTAAAACCATTTCCCCTAACAACAGAAACAAGACAGAGATGTCTGCTTTCACCACTATTATTCAACACTAGGGGCCTGATGCACAAAATTCTTGCAAGGGGCTCGGCCCTCGCAGCTATGGCTTTGTCCAGAAGGTCACCTGGAAGGACATTTGGAAGGTCATTCGGCTGTCTGGTCTAATTAGCATATTAAGCTTTTATTATCCTATCTAATAAAATATTAATATGCAAATTAACTATCACTCCCACCAGCCAGCCCACCAGCCACTCCAAGTGAGTATGCAAATTAACCCCAACCACAGAGAGCAAGAGGGAGCCAAGCTTTCCACACACCCTGGTGGCCCAGACCTCCACTCAAGGGTTCAAAGTTTCAATTATAGAAGATATTGAATACCTAAAATCCAACAGAAATGGCTGCCACCACAGAGCGAGCAGGAGGCTTGGCTCTGCTCTAGACTACAAAGTTTCAATTGTAGAAGATAAATAAACCCCAGATACCAGGGCTTCAGCTTGGGTCACCAGGGAGCGTGGCCGGCCTGCAAACCACCACAGGCCCCTCAACCAGGCCTCCCCACACCCCAAGGGAACCCCCACCCTGATCCGGAACACCCTTCAGGACAAACCAGCTGGCCTCCACCCATGCACCAGGCCTCTATCCTATCTAATAAAAGAGTAATATGCAGATTGACCATCACTCCAACACACAAGATGGGCTGCCCCCATGTGATCAAAGATCCTGCCCCCATGTGGACACAAGATGGCCACCATAAGATGGCCAGCAGGGGAGGATAGTTGGGAAGCACTAGGTCTGCAAGGGAGGGCAGTTGAGAGGGACCAGGCCGACAAGTGAGGGCAGTTGGGGGCGATCAACACTGCAGGGGAGGGAAGTTAGGGGTAACCAGGCCAGCAGAGGAGAGAAGTAGGGGGCAAACAGGCTGGCAGGGGAGCAGTTAGACATCAAACAGGCTGGCATGGGAGTGGTTAATTGGTGATCAGGCTGGCAGGCAGAAACGGTTAGGAGCAATCAGGAAGGCAGGCAGGTGAGCAGTTGGGACCCAGCAGTCCTGGTTTGTGAAAGGGATCTCAGATTGGAGAGGGTTCAGGCTGGGCTGAGGGACAACCCCCCCCCACACACACACTGTGCATGAATTTCATGCACCAGGCCTCTAGTTATAGATAGTATTGAAAGTTCTAGCCACAGAAATCAGACAAGAACATAAACAAAAGGTATCCAAATTGGAAAGGAGGACGTAAAACTCATTATTTGCAGATAACATGACATTGTACATAGAAAACCCTAAAGAGTCCACCCAAAATTACTAGATTTAATAAATGAATTTGGCAAGGTAGCAGGATACAAAATTAACACCCCAAAAATCAATGGCTTTTTATACACCAATAATGAAATTTCAGAAAGAGAAACTAAGCAAATAATCTCATTTACCATTATAACAAAAAAATAATTAAAATACTTAGGAATAAACTTAACCAAGGAGATCAAGGACTTGTACTCAGAAAACTACAGTATGTTGGAAAAGGAAATAGAGGAAGATATAAACCAGTGGAACAACATACTTTGGAATGGTAGAATTAACATAATTAAAATGTCCGTATTACCCAAAGCAATCTACATTCAATGCAATCCTTATTAGAATACAAAGAGCATATTTCACTGCTGTAGAGAAAATACTCCAAAAATTTATATAGAACCAAAAAAGACCCCGAATAGCCACAGCAATTTTGAGAAAGAAGAATAAAGTTGGAGGGATCACAATACCAAATATCAAGTTATTCTACAAACCCACTTAAATCAAACAGCCTGGTACTGGTATAAGAACAGGCATATAGATCAATGGAACAGAACAGAGACCACAGAAATCAACTTAAGCCAATCTGCTCAACTAATATTTGACAGATGAGGCAAGAACATACAATGGAATCAAGAGAGTCTCTTCAATAAATGGCATTGGGAAAATAGAACAGATACAAGCAGAAAAATGTGTAGGACCACCAACTTATATATTGCACAAAAATAAACTCAAAATGAATAAAAGACTTAAATGTAAGTCATGAAACTATAAAAATCCTGGAAGAAACTAGGCAGCAAAATCTCAGACATCTCTCATAGCAATATGTTTGCGGATACATCTCCTAGGGCAAAGAAAACTAAAGAGAAAATAAACAAACAGGACTACATTAACATAAAAATCTTCTGTACATCAAAAGAAATCATCAACAAAATGAAAAGGGAGCTCACTATATAGGAGAAAATATTTGACAGTGATACATCTGATAAAGGTTTAATATCTAAAAAAATAAAAATTATATATATATATATATATATATATATATATATATATATATATATAAAACTCATATAACTAACAAAAGGAAAACAAACAATCCAATTAAAAAATAGGCAAAGGAACTAAAAAGACACTTCTTGAAAGTGGACATACAGATGGCCAAGAGATACATGAAAAAATGCTCAGTCACTGATCATCAAAGAGATGCAAATTAAAACAATATGAGGTATGAACTCACACCGGTTGGCTATCATCAACAAATGACAAGTGCTGGTGAGGATGTGGAGAAAAGGGAGCCCTAGTACACTGCTGGTGGGAATGCAGACTGGTGCAACCACTGTGGAAAACAGTATGGAGTTTCCTCAAAAAATTAAATATGGAATTGCCATTTGTCCTAGTGATCCCACTTCTAGGAATATATCCTAATAAATCTGAAACACCAATCAGAAAGAATATATGCACCCCTATGTTCATAGCAGCACAATTTACAATAGCTAAGATCTGGAAATAGCTCAAGTGCCCATCAGATGAGTGGATGAAAAAGATGTGGTACATTTATACCATGGAATACTATGCAGCAGAAAAAAAGAAAGATCTCTTACCCTTTTGAGGCAGCATGGAGTGACCTGGAGAGTATTATGCTAAGTGAAATAAGCCAGTCAGAGAAAGATAAGTATCACATGATCTTATTCACATGTAGAATCTAATGAACAAAATAAAGTGATAAACAAAATAGATTCAGAGACATCGAAACAAAAGTGGTCAATGGGGAGAAAAAGGGACATATGTTATACTTTCAACAATAATTTTTTTTTAAGTCAGGCAATAGTAAATGTCTGTAACAATCTGCACAAACAGGAACCCTTATGCTTTGCTGGTGGGAATGTAAAATGGATCCAGCAATTTCACTCCTAGATGGATGGAAACATAGTCCACACACAGTTTGTACATGAATATTCATATCAGGACTATCTACAATTGTCAAAGTGTGAAAACAACCCAAATGTCCATCAACAGATGAATGGATAAACAAATGTGATTCATTCACACAATGCATTTTTGCTCAGCCGTAAAACAGCGAAGTGCTCATAACATGATAGACAACCAAAATGAACTCTGGAAACATTATACTGAACAAAAGAAATCAGACAAAGCTGATCACACATTAGCTGACTCTGTTCACATGAAATGTTGAGAATAGACAAATCCATAGACACAGAAAGCAGTTAGTGGTTTTTAGGGCTAGGGGACAGGAGACAGGGAGTGGCTGTTACTGGGATTGGGATTACTTTTTGGAATGATGACCCATGTATAAACCCACAGTGTCCAGGAGCCACTGCTCTGGTGCAAAAGCACAATCAGAGGAGGCCATGCCAGGGACTCAAATAGTGTGCCCCACCCTCCACCATTAGAATATTCTTCCTGAGAGAGAGGCAAGGCAAGGTGGGGATTAAAAATTGCTAGAAGAGAATTCACTTGGGTTGTTTATTTTAAATCTCACTGAACATTCTTTAGGATGGCATGTATATTTGTGTTTCAGTGTTCATTTGTGATTTCTTATTCACATAAGTCCCATTCATGAAGAGAATGCAGAGCCTATAGCTAGAGTCTTCCAGGTCTCTTCTTCACTGCAGCTTTCTTTGTGTCACCTGTTTTACAGCTACTTGCCTTTGTGCCAGTCCTTGTGGACCTCCAGACCAAAACCTGATGAGCCAGAGGGTCCAAGGCCCCTGGCTCTTCTCCCCACATCACAAGTGTACACTTCCCCTTTCCTTCCTTGCTGTAGCCTTCCACAATCTCTGAGAAGCACCTGGTAATTACACCCCAAGATAGTTATTATTGGCTCCTCTGGTTCAAATAGTACCCCTGTTCAAACTGCAAGACAAGATGTTATTTTCAAGGCTATATTCATATATTATTGATTTCAGAGAAGAAGGAAGAGGGAGAGAGAGAAAGAAACATCAATGATGACAGAGAATCATGGACTGGCTGCCTTCACTGGAGATCGAACCCACAACTGAGCATGTGCCCTGAGCAAGAATCAAACCTGTGACCTCCTGGTTCATAGATCAATGCTCAACAACTGAGCCATGCTGTCTGGGCACAAGGCTACATTCTTGCATATCCCCGCCCCCCTGCTATTTTTACAACTTGGGGATAGTTTGCACCAAGAAGTCTCTAGTTACTAGTAGTGGGACGTTCCCTTTCCCAACCTCTTCAAACAAGCCTCTTTTGAACTCTTCATCACTTTTGCTCTAAGCATGTTTCACAGGCTTGGGAAAAATACTGATAAGATACCTCCCTAGGACATCTGCCAGCTCTCTGAGCCCCAAATCCCCCTCCTATCCTGGTCACCTAGCAACAGCAGCCATTAACCTTTAAAAGAGCAGGCTACTGTTTATTACTCGCTCTTGTAATGATTAGCAATGCACTGGCCATTTCCCTTGGGGAAAGTAAAAATAAATTTCTCTCAGCATCTATCTCTTCTTATAGTTGTGAATTCTTTGCCAGCCTGCATCACCAGCCAAAACTCTATCACTCTGGAGTACAAGGTGGGAGTCCCATCACAGCTAGCAAAAGCCAAAGCAGCAAAATATCTGCAGTTTCTCCCTCCGTCTGCTGTACTGTTTAGTGCAGCAATCTCGGGAATAGGATGAGGACACTGATTCAGTACAGGAGAATCCCTCTGTGTCACAGCTTAACCAGTGTGCTCACATAACACTTGATATATGGTATCTACCTATTCTCATTCAATTCCAGCCTACCCAGGGAAAAGCCAATCTTGGCCTCATCTTGACATGAGACTGTGCATTGATCTCTAACGGACAGCAGTAAAGCTGTCTGCCTATGCCCTAGTGTGGTGAGACCCATAGACACCAGAAGCCTGACTTCCAAGTGGGAGAGGGGCCTCATTTTAATTCTCATCTGCTGAAAAGCCAAAGCATTAACTTAATGAATTAGAAATCACTTACATGACTACTCTTTGTGCTTAGTTAATGAGTCCTTTTTAAAAGGTTTTTCTGCATTAGACATCCTTTCACATCTGACTGGCATCTACTGCAGATTTAGTCATTCAGCCAATTAATTTTTTCAGTAGCTCTAAAAGCTCAGTACACCCTCCTATAGAGCACAGGCCCCATTTGTGCATCATTTACAGCCTTAATTAGAGATCCAGGTGTTCTGAGACAGACACTTTTATTGGTGACTTAAGCTCACCTTTAAGGCAAGGAATGCTTACACTTCTTAGCTTCATACCTGGGGCTCCTGCCATACCTTTCAATTGTCAAGGTTGCCCTTAAGAACCACTTTACAGGTTCAACTTATCCTCTGCCAACCTGGCTGCCATCAGGCACTGTGGGCTTACAGAGGAGGCTCTGAACTTAGCTAAGCCTGAAAAGGAAATGCAAAATATATAAAGTTCTACTGAAAAAAGAGAAGGGATGGAGATGACTTGGGGTCCCAGGCCTTCAGAAGGCATGCCAGGCATTCTGTTTGTCTGTCTTTCTCTCCTTCACCCTTTCTCCTTCTCTTTCTTCTTCCTCTCTGTCCTTCGCCCCTGACCTCCCCTCTCTTCTCCCTCTTTGATGTGCCTTCCAATTGTCTTGGTGGTTATTTTAATCCATCTACTCCTTGAAATGTAGTGTTTGCTTTGATACTTAATTATCAGGACTGATGATCCTCAAAACTCAGACCTTCCAGAAAAGAGTCCTTCTCCACCTTGAAGAAGTCCTGAAGTCCTCACCACACCAGGATTTCAGGCTTGCAGTGGTAACCCTTTACAATTTGGTTAGAACTTTGGGGTTTCCCGGGCCAATTTTTGATGCTGACATCTAGCATTCATAATGTATTTGGAAGTGGATCTCTTCTCGCTCTCTTTTTTAAATATTTATTTTATTTAATTTTTATAGAGAGGAAGAGAGAGAGGGATAGAGAGTTAGAAACATCAATGAGAGAGAAATATGGATCAGCTGCCTCTTGCACACCCTCTACTGGGGATGTGCCCGCAACCAAGGTACACGCCCTTGATGGGAATCGAACCTGGGACCCTTCAGTCCACAGGCTGAGCCAAATCGGTTTTGGCAGATCTCTTTTCTTTAGAAACTGGTCTTTCCTTGAGTTGCCTGGCAAGTGACTTGGTTGCATCTACTGCACGTTCTTCACATTTACCATATTATTCCGCCACAAAAGGGTTTTATCTAGATAAGATTCCTAAATTGGCTTTGGCAAAATTTAATCCTCTAGTGATTAGTCTCATCTTCTATAATTCGTCTAATCACTGAAAAGTGAAAATTTCTACTTTTATAAAAACATCACCACCATTTACCTTCTTTTGTTCAATGGAAACAAAGTATAATCTAATTTTTAAAATACCATAAGCAGAAAATCGAAATTCTACAACTATCTACCACGACTCAATTAATTTTCACTTCAAATGCTTCTAGTCTGTACTAGCTTTGCAATAAAGGACGTTCTGAAGTGAGAAAGAGACAGTCACATGCCACATTAACTATAACAATTTACTAAATTAGGTGCCAAAGCAGTAATAAAATGACATTTTGATGAGGGCAGTCTATTAAAAATGAATGTAAGGACATAAGGTTTGGGTCCCATTACTGCACACCTCAAAGTGTTCAAAGAGCACAGAGTTCCAGAGATATGTTCATGCACTTTGGTACCTTATGTGTCCATATGTCTGTCCTCCATGAGTACTATTTCTTGTTAGTAACACTTACCAGTAATAATCATTACTTACATTATCATTAATAGCAGCCATTTTTGAGGTCCTGTTTAACAGTTTTAGATGCTTTACATACATTCTAATCCTCATTTTAAAAAAACCACACATATAAATGATATTATCTTTATTTTACAGGTCAAGGATTTGTGGTTCAGAAATACCAAGAAAATTGTATAGGATCACACAGATGATAGGAGTAGGGCAGGGATCTGATTCTGGGTCTGGCACCAAAGTCTATGGTCACTGGCCATCCCACTCTCTGCCTCTTCACATATGCCCAGCAGAGCACTGTGCCTAAAGACCTGCTTCTCCTCAGAAAGAAATTTATTTGCATGACACTGCTGATTTGCCTGTAGCATCACTTTTGTGTTGACATTTTGTTATTGTCATGTGCTGTTGCGTTATCTCTGATTCCTGGTGACCCTGTGAATAAGAGACATCCACAGTGTCTTATCCTCAACGATCCTGCTCAGCTTCTGTAGATTCATTACAAATATGGTGTTGAAAGAGAGCTCTACAGGTATCAGGTATCGCCAAGAAGATGAACAAGTAGGTCTTGGAGCAAATGAAGCCTGAAAAACTCCTGGAGACAAAGATGACAAAACTAATGCTGTTCTATTTCAGCTACATTGTGGCAGGGTTCTTTGGGAAAGACAATGATGCTGGAGAAAATAGGAGGCAGCGGGAAAGGAAGTAGAGCAAATATGAGACAGATTGACTCCATGGAAGAAGTCTTAGGTATAGCCATAGGATTCAAATCCCTGCCCTAGTCCTTTCATCTGTGTGACTTCTGCTCTTGGTTCTCATGCACTCCCCTCCCAAAAGGACCACCCTATCGAGACAGCCATGAGAGCAGGAGCAGCCAGCATGACCAATAATGGTCAAGGAAACTGCAGAGAGAAGTCACCTTCATTGAGAGCACCTGCTATGCTCAGGGTCTCACAGCTGCATGCATTCTAGTCCTCACCAAATCCCAGGTGAGAGACCAGACAGCATGGCCAGTGTATTTAGGGGAGAGCACCATGAGGAAGCCTTGAAGGGAGTGGTAGACAAATGGTTTAAACACCCTGAGGAGGCAAAAACAGCTTCACAGAACAGATGTCTTGAGGTTTTGAAAGCTGAGTAGAAGTTAGCCAGTCATTTGGGGATAGGGTTTTTGCATCCAGGAGGCATGTGGCAGTCACGCTAGGAGGAATCCTCACTGAAAACTGCCAAACATCTGGGGCTGAGCTTCCAATTTCAAAGTGACTTGTCTGCTGGCAAACTTTACAGTCTTAGCACTCACCACATGCTTATGTTTTGCTTAACCTGCAATTAGAGAAGGGTTTCACCTCTCACCCTCAGCATAATTACAGTCATTTTTTTCCTAAAAGGAGGTTTTTTAGCATACAGAAATTCAGACTACTCTCAACTTAGTGAAATGGGACTGGGAGGATTATTAGCAGCTGTCTTCCCTTCCACCTGGTGACACCTGCTTCTGTTCAAAGGCAGCTCTTACCCTCATCTACACTGTGGCTCTGGTCAATAAAAGTGGCAAAGCTGCCCAAGGCCCCTCAGTTCTCAAGCCTAGTGAGATGTAGCTGACCACTCCCATCTTTCCTATTGACACAGGCTTCGGTTATTAGTTTCCATTACACATCCTCCAGAGACCAGCAGGACAGCAGGAAGGTGAAATGTTTCTGCTCAAAGAGCAGACTTTCTAGTTACCTTAACCTGTGACTAATATGCACTGGAAGTCATTTAAACATGAGGCAGTTCTCTTTCCCAGGGTCAGCAATTCACAGAAAGTGGAGGACTTTCTGAGGACCCTGCACCTTAGAAGGAGCACCAGCACAGAGGAGTCAATGCCCTGCAGAAACTGGGCCAGAACTGAGGCCTCACTGTGACCTGAAGCACTTAACACAGATACATGGCACCCTCCCCTCTGACCCAGCGAGCTGGGGAAGCCAAAGAAGGGTCCTCCAAAGACTGGGGCAAGCATTTCCTCACTGAGGTCTAATTCGTGAAAGAGAGTGAGAACTGGGGTTCTCTTTCCTATGCCTCTTCTCTCCTGGAATTAACTTCCCACATCTATTGAGTAAATAATGCTGACCTGAGTAGGAGTTGACATGAAACCCCCATCAGCTGGTAAACCAGAGCCACCACTGCAGCTTCATTTGCTCCAAGTCTGGGTCAAGACAATAACTATATGGGAGGACATCTGCTCCACCCAGGCCCCCCTTTTCTGAAAATTGGTCCCATCTAAGGCACCATGATGACAGCAGTAGGGCTGCCCACACAGGAGAGGCAGGGGAATCCAGAAGCTCCGCCCACTGACTGGCCAGGCCTAACTTCCTATGTGGCTGGCCAACCCTCCACACTTCAAGCGTTCTGAGATAATGCTGCCCAGGACAGTGGTCACAAGCTCTCAAGTACTTGAAAAGTGTCTAGTGTAACTGAAAAACTAAATCCTACCGAATTCTAATTCTTCACATTAAAATTTGAATAGTTTGAACTGCATTGTGTACTGCAACTCTGAGGAATGTGAACTGACAGAGGGCAGTTGTCCTGAGGGTGAGGGCTTCCACTGACTACTCTCTACGGCAATCGCTGGTGTCACTCACATCCTAGGGTGCAGAGAGAGGAGGCCCAGAAAACCACGCAGACAGAGCAGACAGGGAGTACATAGCAGCCTCAGAGCCAGGCCTCCCAAGCCTGACACTTACATATTTTAAGATCATCAAACTCACCGGCTGCTGCATCCTATGCCTGAAAATACTTTAACTCAAAGACATTTCATCCTAACTAAGCAGAGCTGGAGTCCTCAGTTACTCCCCTCGGACTTCCTCTCGACCCTGCAGGGCCCCTGAGAGCACAAGCTTTCTGGGAGCTGTGGGAGCTGCTCGGCAGAGCTGCCAAATATCCCAGATCCCGTTGGATACTGTGGAGTTTAAAAATTAAGTAAACCAGATTTCAAATTCTGGCCAGAGATCACTAGAATTTCCCCTCCAATTCTAGACTGCAGCATCTGAGGGGAAAAGAAATCTGCTGTCTGAAGAAAAGAAGGAATTTAAGAGCCCTTTGATGACTGTCTCCAAGGATCCCTTCCTGTGGCCGGGCTGTGGGGGAACCAAGACAGTGCTCTCCTGGACCCACAGTGGCTGACACTAGTCAGCTAGGCTACATCCAGTGGGAACCCCATACCACGAACTCTCCTATGGGCTCTCTGAGTTCTGGAGGGTAAAGAGCATTTTTGTATCCCCAGGAACCAAGATTTTCTGAAATCCTTGTAAGAAGATGTTCCTGTCCCCAGGAAGGCAGGTCTGCACCCCTGCTCCCAACACCCTGGGTGTGTGGCCCAGCATCACTGCCCGGCCCAGTCCAGAGGCTAACCTCTGTCTCCTCTCTGCCTAGGGCACCACTGCATTCTGCACTGTCTTGATCCTAGTGAGGACAACAGGGATGAGCAGCAAGGGGCCAGCCACCCTCTCATGTGTGGAGTGTGATGAGAAGTAAACACTTGCTGTTTGAGCTACTGAGGTTTCAGAGTTGTAACTGCAGCCTAATCTTTCCCAACCTGACTGATGTATTAGAGCTTTATTTGTATTGATTATAAAAGATGAAAAAAAAAAAAAGAGTCCAGAATTCAGATATGCCAAACAGACACACATAGCAACGTGAAGCTTCACAGCCCCAAACCGACCAAATCCATTGTACCAGGGACAGCTTTGGAGCTCCAAGGAAGACATATGGATGGCCAGATATATGACAAGATACTCAACTTCACTAGCTGTAAGGAAAATGCAAATTATTAGAATGAAATATATATATATAAAGCGTAAGACTGAAGGACCAGAATGACCTGAATAACGGGTCACTATGATGCACACTGACCACCAGGGGGCAGACGCTCAATGCAGGAGCTGTCCCCTGATGGTCAGTGTGCTTCCACAGCAGGAGCACCGTTCAGCTGACTTACCCATCCCGGCGGCTCATCAGGCTGGTGGCAGCCACTCATTCCCTCAGTATCCTGCAGGCCCAATCTCCAGAGAACAGGCCAGGCAATGACAGGCCAGGCACCAATGGACCAGCGCAACCAGTTTGATTCTGACAGCGCTGCCAGCCTCCCGGAAGTCCTCCTTGGGCACCACAGCCACTTCTCCTTCATAGACGCTCCACAAGGAAGAAACAATATAAAAGTGGCCACCAGGTGGCTCCCGAAAACCAGCATGAATGTCAGCATGATGGATCAGGATCCTGGGCTGGCAAGGGCATCCTACTGATAGCATCCCAGTCCTCCCCACCCCCTCAGGACTCCACTCATGCACGAATTTGTGCATCGAGCCTCTAGTTATCAATAAGACTAGAAATAACAAGTGTTGGAGAGGATGTGGAGAAAAACGAGCCTTCTGCTGGTGGGAATGCAGACTGGTGCAGCCACTATGGAAAAACAGTATGAGGTTCTTCAAAAACTCCATAATAGAACTACATTATTACCCAGCAACCCTCTTCTGAGTTATCTACCTAAAATAAAGTAAAAACACTTATTCATAAAGATATTGCACCCATATGTTCACTGCAGCATTATTCATGGTGACCAAGACATGGAAACAACTCAAGTGTCCTGCAATGGATGACTGGATAAAGAAGATGTGGTACATACACAATGGAATACTACTTAGCCATAAAAAGATAGAATACTGCCATTTGAGACAACATGGATGGACCTTGAGAATATTATGCTAAGTGAAATAAGTCGGACAGAAAATGATAAGAACCAAATTATTTCACTCATATGTGGGATATAAAACAAAGAGTGATGAACAAAACAAACAATAGACACAGGCAACAGAATGGTGGCTACCAAATGGCAAGGGAATAGGGGAGGATGAAGAGGGTAAAGGGGTCAGATACATGGTGACAAAGGGAGACCAGTCTTCAGGTGATGAGCACAGAGATGTCATATAACAAAGCTGTACACCTGAAAATCATAGAATGTTATCAACAAACTAGGGGCTCAGTGCACAAATTTGTGCACCTTGAAAGGAACTGCAGGGCGTGAGGCTGTGGTGGGCACAGGGGTGGGATCTCAGCTCATCCTCCGTGCCATCACCCAGCCCTTCCTGATGCGGCCCCCAGTCCCCTCTCTGCCCTCAGCCCCGCTCCTGTCACTGCCACTGCCACTGCCACTGCCATGTGCTGATGGCTTGGAGCAATTGGGGCCAGCACCAGCAGCAGGTGTGAGCAGGGCCGGCTCCATCAGCAGGTACAAGCAGCAGCCCCAATCACCCCTCAGGAGCAGGGGGAGGTGGAAAAGTCCTGAGAGATGCTCAGGGCCAGCACCCACTGATGGTGCTGAGCAATTGGGGCCACTGCCAGGTGCCAGCAGTGGGTGCAAGCAATGGCTCTGAGTGGTGGCTGTAGCACCAGCAGATGCAAGCACCAGGTAGGACCAAGGCATGTGTGAGCAAAGAATTTTCAGTAACTACCAGAGGCTCACCCTGATAACAGCAACCTGCGCCTTGCCTTGGTTTGGCACCCCTGCTCATCTGCTCCACCATTCTGCCTCAGCCAATGCCTGCCATGTTCTGCATGCGCCCCCTGGTGGTCAGTGCATGTTATAGTGACCAGTTGTTCATTGTTCTGCCATTCGGTCTATTTGCATATTAGGGTTTTATATTTATACTAACCTATACTAATAAAAGAGTAATATACTAATTAGACCGGGAGACCATCTGGAAACCTTCTGAACAAAGCTGGGGGCTTGGCTGGCCCGCGAACTACCCCTAAACAGCCCTCAGCCTCTCTCCCAGGCTGTCCACACCCCCAGCAGGGACCTTTATCCTATGGGGATGTGGCCAGCCTGCAAATAGCCCTCAGCCCCTCCCCCAGGCTGGTCATGCCCCACAGCAGGGACCCTCACCCTGATGGGGGTGTGGCCAGCCTGCAAACAGCGCTCAGCCCCTTGCGCAGGCTGGCACTGCCCTCAGTGGGGATCCACCCCAAATGGTGCATGGCTGCCCTGCAAATCACCCCAGGCCCCATCTCTCAAAGGGACCCCCACCCTCATCTGGGACCCTCTTTAGCGCAGACCAGCCAGGCCCCACTCATGCACCAGGCCTCTATACTAATAAAAGGGTAATATGCTAATTAGATCAGGAGACCTTCTGGACATCCTCTGGACAAAGCCATCGGGCAGGGCTGAGGCAGAGGTGGTTAGGGACAATCAGGCCAGGAGGGGAGGGCAGCTGGGGGCAAGCAGGTCGGCAGTTGGGTCAGTTGGGGGTGAGCAGGCTGGCAGTGGGGAGTATTTGGGAGTGATCAGGTCAGCAGGGGGGTGACAGTTGGGGGCGAGCAGGCCAGCAGAGTAGTTAGGGGCAATCAAACAGGCAGGCAGGTGATCAGTTAGGAGCTAGTGGTACCGGATTGTGAGAAGGATGTCAGACATTCTTCAAGGAGTCCCAGATTGGAGAGGGTGCAGGCTGGGCTAAGGGACAACCCCCTCCCATGCACAAATTTCATGCATCAGGCCACTAGTTTATGGATGTTATCCCAAAAATTTAATTAAAAAAAAAGAAAAGGAACTTGCTTCTGCCTATCCATCAACAGTTGTATTGGGGAGAAGAAAGAGGGCAGAACCTCAGGCATGGAAACTTCTGGACAGGACATCCTGTGGCTTCCTGATTGACCCTGAGTCATGTGATCCAGATACTAGGAACGCCTTGCTCAGGGAGAGGTAGGGGAGAGGCTGAGAGCTGAAAGGAACAACACATTTTGACCCCAGAAGCTTTAGCAGCTATTTGGAGGAATGTCCTTGAGAGTAAATCTTTCTCTGTTTAGGCCAATCTTTCCAATATCCTAGAGAGGCAAGACAGAGCTAGAATGAAGACAAGAAAGATGTGTTTCCCTGACCAGTGGGGTCTATGTCCCAAGAGGTTGCTGGTTCAATTCCCAGTCAGGGCATGTGCCCTGGTTGTGGGCAAGAGGCAGCTACTCCATGATATTTCTCTCTCTTTCTCTCTCTCTCTCTCTCTCTCTCTCTCTTCCTCTCCCCCTCTCTCTCTCCCTCTCCCTCTCCCTCTCTTTCTCCCTTTCTTTGTCTCTAAAATCAATAAAATCATATTTTAAAAAAATTTAAGATGTGTTTATGGGGCCACCCTCCTAGGAAGAAGGGTAAGATGTGCAAGAATAGCTTTGCAAATATATTGTAATCAAGGGCCTTTGTGACATCATTTCCTCCTCTTCGGAAGCAATGGAGTTCAGTTGAAGTCCTGGGCTAAACTTCTGTGCAAAGAACAGCCAGTGTGGTCTGGGCCTGGCCTGGGTCAGGGAGAATGAGTGCAAAGAGAGAGACTGCATGTGAACACACACCCACATACCACACACACTACAAACATGCATACAGACACCACATACACAGCCAGACACAACCCAACACACACAGCCTACTACTGTACAGATATACAAACACACATCACCCATCACATACCTACCTCCCCAACACACATACATAGACACCTACTAATGCTGGAGTGATATCCAGCATCTAGAAAGGTTCAGGAATCTGGAGAAGGCACTGCGGAGTAAATTAATAAAAAGACTAGAAATCATAATAATAAAAGGCTAACATGCAAATGGTCATCACACCATGACGCAAAATGACCGATCAGCAGGGTGGGTGGCTTCAGCTCATTCCCCCTACCCGGCAGGGCTTGATGGGGGTGGGACTGGCTGGATCCGAGTCTCATGCTATTTTGAAGTGCACACATTTGGGTGGAGACTTAACTCTGGGTCTCAGGGAGGTAGATTTTCATATACATTTTACTAATTTTACTAATTTTTTTTCATCTCTGACATTTCTATTATACAGAACAGGCAAATAGCAATATTAAAATATTTGCTCTAATTCCCTTTTAATATGCAGGAATTTCATGCACTGGGCCACTAGTATAATACAAATTTGCAATCCATGGGGGAGCCAGAGGAGGACTTAGCTTCAGTAACCAAGTTCTCTGAGTCTCTGGACCTCTTGCTCTTTATTAGCACAAATTGTCCTAAAGCAAAGCAAATATGCATATCAAAGGTAAGGTTTAGTATACAGTAGGCATTGTCAGTTTTGGGGGAACTGTCTTGGCTGTTCAGGTTTTTGGCCAGCAGGAGGCAATAACATGTAAATTGAAATGCCCTCAGTTGTCTGGTAACAGGCAACAATATATGCAGATCTTCAGGTTTGGGGAAATGCCTTCAGCATTCCAGTAGACAATAATATGTATTCAGCCCTGATGAAGCCTCAAGGTTCACAAATCTTTTGATGAACTTCTGGCATTTATGACTGCTGGATTTAGCCTCCAACAACCTTCACACTATATACACCACACATGCACACAGATACTGCACAGGCACAGAGACATATAATACACACTGCACACATATGCAAAAGGCAAGTGTGTACAGAGGTGCTATGCTCCAAAGGGTTTCCCGAAGACTTGGTCTGTGCATGGGAACCAGGACAGTTCCCCTTTAGACAAACTATGGCCTACAACAAATAAGGCAGCATTCACATAAGCAATGAAATAGCAGTTTGTTTGTTTTTACCAAAAATGGACTGTATGGGTCACATTGTGCACAACCTTATTTAATGCTCAAAACTCTAAAGTGCTGGTCTCCCCTTCTAGACTGACCCAGAGTTAGTGCCAAGGCAGAGCCAGGAGTGAGCTGGGGCCTCTGCAGTCCTTCGCCTGCACTGACCCGACCCAGCAGGCCCCAAGGGTCCTGAGGGTGCAGAGACCAAATAGCAGGAATGGGCTCATGGAAGCTGTTCTCCTTTAGCAGGAATGGGATCATGGACCCCACACCCACTTGTGAGAAAGGGGCTGTGGGCAGTCCACTATCACCTGGAGGGTCCATTCGGTCTACATGCAGGTAAAGGCAGAAGAGGACGATGCAGAGAGGATGACAAGCTTCCCTGTGTATTTTCACTGATCAGCCCCTAGCTACCCAGCATGGAGATAGACGCCTGGCACACTGTGAGCCTGCAATGTCTTCCTTCACAGGGCCAATGCGGGCACAAAACACTTGTGCTAACCATCTGCAGCATTCCTCAGGGTCACCCCATCCCTGTGCGCACGGATACGTGCACCAGGCCCATGTCGGAGTTCCTCTGTATCACAGGCTCACTCCTGGAGCAGTGGGTCTGGCACACAGCAGTACCTGGCCTGAGCTGAGCACCAGCGCAGAGGGAATAGCAGAAGGAATCCTTGCCTGCTTTAAACTTTCTCATTTTATCCTTTTCTGAGTTGGCTCTGCACATCCTACTTGTCATTCAGGGGTTCTAAATTTTCATTTCAGGCTTTCTAATTGAATGCTTTGTCCTAGCTGTACATGCTCATTTGTCAGCATTTTAATCAATCAATAAATGAGCCCATAGCACAGCACATCCTTCACCTGCGGCTGACAAGAGCAGAGTGGTCAAGAATAGATTGCTAGAGGATTCGCTTTTACCCCCCAATTATTTAGACCATTCCAGATAGAAACAGTGTTTAGATTCCTTGAGTACAGGGCAAAAGAAGCACCTTGTAACTCAAGGTTTTCTGCAAGCTCCCATGAGGGAAATTTAGGAAATGAAGGGCAACTTAACCCCGTAGTGAATCTCAGAGCTTCCCTCAGGGTGGCCTTGCAGGCAATCTCTCAAGTGTGTGGAGGATCTCATGTGGCAAGCACCATTCCTGCATATGCAGGTATAGCGGTGACTGTTCTACGGTTCCTCCACTTTAGTGGCCAATGAGACAATAACAAGAAATACAAATAAGATACAGAGAAGGCTTAATGGTAAGAAGTCCTCTGGAAAATCTCAAGGGGAAAGAAACAGGAAGTATTTGGGGAAGGCAGAGCTATAATTTTAAGTTGAGCGATCAGGGAAGGCCCCACTGAGAAGAAGATGTGGTGGGAGGAGGGTGTTCAAGGCAAGGAACAGCATGTGCAAATGTCTTGAGGTAGGAGCCTGCCGAGTGAGTTGCAGCAGGGAGAGTGGCATGGTCAGGGGAGAAGCGGCAGAAGAGGCACTGGGTGTGGGGTGGGTGGTGCAGGCCCTTACCGGTCATTTCACAGGCTCTGGCTTTTTCTCTGACTATGATGGTAGGCATGAGGGGATGGGTTTGAGTCTAGGACTGGCATCATTTGACTTCTGTTTTAACAGAATCGCTCTGGCCACTGTGCAGAAATACACACAGACGTAAGGGAAGAAGTAGGAAAGAGTTGGGAGGCAGCTCCATCATCCAGGGAAGAGAAGGTAGAGCTGAGGGTGTTTTGTGGAGAGAGCTGACAAGCTGTTCCAATACAGGGTAAGGGACAGGAGGGACCTGGTGTGCCTGCACAGCCACCGACCTCCACGGTGGCCTGTCTCGGGGAGAAAGAGGGAGGGAGAGCTGGCACTGGACCGCAGGACTGGACTGCGAGGAGCATCTAACGGCCTTGCTCACCACATAGGCTCCACCAGGCCTGGCACAGCGCAGGTGGAGCCTATGTGGTGAGCAAGGCTGTTAGATGCTCATCGCCCTGACAGAAAGGGACTTGCACATCTCCTGCTCAGCCTATTCTCAGAAACTGCCCACGGAAGACCCTCTTTCTAAGGTCCATAGGCCACAGGGTCTGGGGCAGCCACCAGGCCTCTACTGACAATGCAGAAACCTGGCCAGGTATGAGACCCACATGGGCAGTTTTCCTGCCACCTTTACTTTGCCCTCACACAGCCCCATCTGTGGGAAAATGGCTAAGATTGGGCATGCCCTGCCCTCTCACTGCCTTTCTTCTTTCCTTCTCTCCATCTACAGTATTTAGTAACTTCTTTACACTGGCTTCCAACTTCTTATACCTTCCATCTTTTCTGATGTTGCCCCAACACCCTGCACATTTCTTCCCGCCCTCCTCAGGATCAGGTGTGATGATGGGGACAGTCCATCTCTATCCAGAGGAGGACACCCCTGCTGGACATCTTCTCACAGTACGGCACAAGCCAGTGTGGCGGTTAGCTCAGAGGACACCTGGAGGCCTGGGGTGGGGGTGACTGTGCTGGGTGAGGGCAGGTTCAGATGCCTGCTCTCTAGATTCTGATCACCCAGGTGGCAGAATCTCACCTCTTCACTTTTTGTGGGCTTTCTTTCAACTGCCTTAGCAAAGGGTATCCACAAAGAAGGCAAGCAGAAATTTGTCTTTTCTATTATTCACAGCATTTATAGTAATAACAATAAACATAATGAAAATGGGACAGATGAACAGCAAACTCCTCCAGGGAAATCAGCTCCTGGGAGACACCCGCTCCTTGCAGATGCCATCCACACTCCTCTTTCTCGTTCTCCACGGCTCACACTCTGCTTGGCACTTATGACTGTGTCAGACAAGTATTCGGGTGTTTACATCTTAACTGACTCTCCCACCTGGACCAGAAGTTTCTCAAGAGAGACTCTAATTCGCAGGCCCATCACTATGCACTCAGGACTGGCCTCATGCCTGGTGTGCGGTAGGTGAGTGCATATGAATGAGGGAGGAAGTGGGTGAATGGCTGGATCCCAACCCTAGGCCATCCACACTGCAGCTTAATATAATAAGCAGTCAGCCAGGCTGGGAGCAGCCAGGCCCGGAGCAGCCGGGTCTGGTGTGGCCAGGCCCGGAGCAGCGGCTGCCAGGCTGGGAGCGGCCAGGCCCAGAGCAACAGCTGCCAGGCTGGGAGCGGCCAGGCCCGGAGCAGCCGGGTCTGGTGCGGCCAGGCCAGGAGCAGCGGCTGCCAGGCTGGGAGCGGCCAGGCCTGGAGCAGCAGCTGCCAGGCTGGGAGCGGCCAGGCCCGGAGCAGCCGGGTCTGGTGTGGCCAGGCCCGGAGCAGCGGCTGCCAGGCTAGGAGCGGCCAGGCCCAGAGCAGCAGCTGCCAGGCTGGGAGCAGCCAGGCTTGGAGCAGCCGGGTCGGGTGCGGCCAGGCCCGGAGCAGCGGCTGCCAGGCTGGGAGCGGCCAGGCCAGAGCAGCCGGGTCTGGTGTGGCCAGGCCCGGAGCAGCGGCTGCCAGGCTGGGAGCGGCCAGGCCCAGAGCAACAGCTGCCAGGCTGGGAGCGGCCAGGCCCGGAGCAGCCGGGTCTGGTGCGTCCAGGCCCGGAGCAGCCGGGTCTGGTGCGGCCAGGCCTGGATCAGCGGCTGCCAGGCTGGGAGCAGACAGGCCGAAGCAGCAGCTGCCAGGCTGGGAGCGGCCAGGCCCGGAGCAGCCGGGTCTGGTGCGGCCAGGCCCGGAGCAGCGGCTGACAGGCTGGGAGCGGCCAGGCCCGGAGCTGCCGGGACCGGAGCAACCGGGCCCAGAGCAGCCGGGTCGGGTGCGGCCAGGCCTGTAGCAGCAACAGCCAAGTCTAGAGCAACTAGGTCGGGAGCGGCAGTGACCAGACCCGGAGCAGCTGGTTGTGGAACGAACCAGAGCAACAGAGGCCAGGCCCGGAGCAGCCAGGGCCGAAACAGTTCGCTCCTCGCCTGTCCCTGCCCACGGCTGCCTCTCAGACATGGCTGGAAACTTTTGCGGGAACTTGAGGGTCTGCTGAATCAAGTGATGAAGGCTTAGATCTGGATGTGTTGAGTTAGTATAGCGCTGGGGTGTTGATCTGTGAGTGCCTTGGGTGGGGCCTGGATGAGGCTGGTTGACCTATTTGGAAATGTCTTTTGTGTGAAGTGTATCATTGGGCATGTGGAGGTATTATTGATATGAGAAAATGCTAAGTAACAGATTTACTATCTGAAAAGGGATTTATAATACTATCGGGGAAAGGGAGGGAAGAAGAGACTGAACATAAACTGTGCACCTATGGATGAGGACAATGGGGGATGGGGAGGGGGCAGAGGGTGGGGTGGGAACCTGGTGGAGGGGGGAAGAAATGAGGAACCTTTGTAATAATATGAACAATAAAGATTGATTTAAAAAAATAAAAAAAATAAAAAAAATATATAATAAGCATTCAATAAATATTTAGCTAAAATAACAAATGAGAAAATGCTGTATTCACTACCAAGCACATTTCTTTTCTCCCCCTCCCTCCTTGCTAAGTTCTTCCCACTTCTAAGCACAACTATGTCTGGGCACTGTGTCTGTTTCCAGTGTAGCCAACTCCTCCAACAGAGCCTTTCCCTCAGAGCAGCCCTCCCGTGAGCTGCGAAGCCCATGTCCCCTGGGCATGGACCACAGGGGCTGTCCTGCCTTCTTCCCAACCGAGTCCCAGGCCACACAGTAGGTGCTCAAACATTTGACAATCAGGTGAAGGATGCAAGGAGGGTTCTAATAACAATTCTTCATCCAGACAGAGCACCTGTCTTTGGAAAAGCTCTCCAATGACTGGAGCGAAATCTGCCAATAAACTGTGTCTGACCCCCTCTCTCATGGAGGCCTGAAGAATGATCACAAACCACATACATTTCCCTCTTTGTGGAACAGGAGGAAGAATACAGGGTCACTTTTTAGTAGAGAAAAGACTATGACAAGGAGGGACATGAGGTTGACAAGGAGCTGCCAGACACTGGGTGCAGGCAGGCAGCTGCTGGAGGATGTGGAGGAAGGAGGGGGCCATGGTAAAGAATCGGGCTACTCTAGCCACAGCCCTTTTGCTTGTTCCCTGGGCCACACTGCTGCTTCCCCTGACTCTCTGTTCTGAACATAGATGCAAGTATTCTGCCCAGATGTGAGCAAGGGAGTGCTTTGTTGTTTTTTCTCATTCTGTGCAGGTGGATTTAGGAAGGGCTGGTTGCCAAGCAGGAATAATAAGGAAGGACACTTATTGTTTGGTACAACTCACTCCCACTGAGAGAGTCACTGGCCCAAGAACAAGTAAATGAGTCTGGGAAATTGGGTTTTAATTTGAGAAAGGGGTTTCCCAGGTCACCATGGTCTTCATGCCCTTCGTCTTCGAGTGGCCAGTGGGCTTGGTGAGCTGACTTCCACTAGGGCAGAGGGGCTGACAGTACGGGTGAGGTGAGGGAGAGCTGTCCTTTGCTCCTTTCTGTTGGCCAGGCCTCTCACCTTTCCGGTGGCCTGGATGGTCAGTGACTGACAATACTCTGAATGCCCAGGTCAGTCAAGAAAAGCAGGGAGGGCAGCAGCCTCCGGCTGGGTGCTGGTGGCCTCTGACCATGAGCACATGCTGTGAGGTGAGCTCTGTGGACCTTTGTCTTTGCACTGCAGTACTGGGTATTTTTAAAGAAGACTGTGTACACCCCTTCCCTATGGTGCCAACCCTGAGGCAGCACAAATGAAGTTTTGTGCACTGGTCTTTCCACTTAATGCTCTGTTCGGCTTTAACATTTTTACTTCATTGAATGTTTTAAAATGGATATTTAATAGCTGTGATGTCATGACAAATATTTCCCATAATTTATGTAACTATTTACCTATTAGGAATTTACAGTCCCCGCCCCCCTCCCCAGTTTTTCTCTATTTTAAAGAAAATTTTTTCCCATTGTTTAAAGATGCATTTCTTAATTTCTACTTTGGACATTTTTCTCATTTATCATCTTTGCTCTTTCCCTTTTGCCAATGTTTTATCCTTGCCTGGAAGAGCTGTTTTGTTGAGATGGCATGTAGAGGGAAGACACACCTGCCTGCTTTATGTGAGGTCTGTGGCGTTTACTAGATTGTGTCAACCCCTCAGTTACAGGCAGGAAGGCTGGGCTTGCACTGGACATAGCACAGGGAAGTGGGTAGAGAGAAGGCTGCACCACAGCATGTCCTACAGGCCCCTTGCTTTGCGGCAAAGCTCTGAAATGCAGTGTTGGTCAGACCTCCTGGATTCCCCACTAAGATGCACCTTTGTAGCCTGGAGTGGAGCCAAGTCTTCCGCTTGCTCCGTGGCAGCAGCCATTTCTGTTGGGATTTATGTATCTTCTATGTAACTTGAAACTTTGTAACCTGGGCTGGCCAGGGTGTGTGGAAAGTTTGGCTTCCTCCATTGCCAGGGCAACCCTAGCCTCCTGCTCTTTCCAGCTCTGTGGCTGCCGCCATTTCTGTTTGGGTTTATGTATCTTCTATAATTGAAACTTTGTAGCCTTGAGTGGAGGCCTAGGCAGCAAGGGCAGGCGGAAAGCTTGGCTTCCTCCATTGCCTGGGAAATCCAAGCCTCCCTCCTACTCTCTGTGGCCAAAGTCATCTTGGTTGGGTTTATTTGCATATTTGCTCCTGATTGGCTGGTGGGCATGGCTTTTGGGTGTGGCTAGTGGGTGTAGTGGAGTGGTGGTTAATTTGCATATTACTATTTTATTAGAAAGGACTAAAGGCATGGTGCATGAAATTCATGCATTGGGGGGTTCCCTCAGCCCAGCTGGCACACTTTCCAATCTGGGACTGCTGGTTCCTAACTGCTCATCTGCCTGCCTGATCACCCAATTGACTCCCCTTGCCAGCCTGATCGCACCTAACTTCCCCTGCTGACAGCCTTTCACCCCCAACTGCCACCCCCACTGGACCGGTCACCCCTCATTGCCCCCTCTGCCTGCCTGGTCACCCATCATGGCCCCCCTCTGCTGACCTGGTCACCCCCAACTGCCCCCATGCTGGCTTGGTTTCCCCTCACTGTCCCCCTCCCCCATAGACCTGGTCGCCCACACAGCCTGCTGTTTAGTCATTTGGTCGTCCCTCACAAACCCCCCTGCCAGCCTGGTCACTTCACGCAGCCTGCTGTTCAGTCGTTACTGTGAGGGCATCCTGACCAATTTGCATATTACCCTTTTATTAGTATAGATATTTACACATTTGACATTTTGTGTTCTGAGAGAAGTAATGTTTTTAATTGGAAGAAAAGATTTTTAAACACGCACAATTTTCACACTGAAGAGACATCCAACATGGCCCATCTCCTGGCAGCTCCTCTGCAGACCTGAGATGCCATTTGAGGCTGATGACCTTGCCAAAGTTAAGACCCCACACTCTGAAGTCTATGGATGAATCCAGAGCCAAGGAGAAGCTTAAGAGCAAAGGGAGCCTGGTAGGGATAGGTGGGCACTATGTCCTCAAATCCCTCCCAGCTTCTCAGCATGCAGGTACTGCCTGAGATCAGCAGATCCCAGGGACAGCAGGCCCTCCAAGAGCCCAGCCAGGGTGAAGTGGCGCTCCCCTGAAGCCCCACCCTCGCATCCACCACAGGCCCTGCACTCCAGGCAGCCCTGGCAATGAAGCAGCATCCCCACTCCCTCTTTGGGCAACAGGCTTTGTCCCACCAAAGTGAGAGGCAGCTGCAGGCAGATCATGACAAATCAAAACAACTTTCCTTCCTATAAGCACAATGCAAAAAATAGAAATTTCTTGTTTCTTTTTTTTCCCTGACAGCCTTCTGTTGTTGCTTTTCTGGCATTTCTCCACAGTATCTTGATAGCATTTTCCCCATCCAACTCAGGAGAATAAGGTTCTCTAATTAGGCTCCATCTGACCCATTCAGTAACCACTTCTGAACACTTCCCAGGTCAAGGAAATTATGGGCTCCCTTGGGAACCAAATGAGCACATGAGAAGGTGGGACCCAGAGTGGCTCCAGCAGCATGGTTGTCCACTGGGCACCTGCTCTGCACCCAGCACTCTGCTAACTCTCCAGGGAAATCAAAACAGAGGACGTAGCCAAACACACGGTCCCAGTTTTCAACCAATGTACCATCTGGCAAAAGAAGCAGAAGATGCATATATAAGGAATAAAAAGAATATTTAAGCTCTAAACCAGAAGGAAAAGGCATTTCATATAGTTGTTACAGGTTGCACTGTCTTGAGGCATCTGATGGCTGGCCTGCAGTCAGATGCATGAGTGCAGCGGCACCCGCCTACAGTCTGCTCACTTGCTCCCAAAGCCAGAGATGCAATAGGCAGGGAGGCAGAGGGCTTCAAGGAGGAATGAGGACTTGAGGTGATTTAGAAAAATAATAGGCTATGGGGAGGTAAAAAGAACTTTCAGTCAGAGGACTATCCTAGGCATGAAATCTCAGTATTTTATGCTTGCATACACTCATGTCTTCTCCCATTCAACTAGCATAATAAACATTGACTGTGTGCCAAGGAGCAGTTCATCAGATTACCAGAAACAGAAGTTCTCACCTTGCCCTCCTCATTTCTTATTATTGCCAAAGAGGAAAAAAAAAAGGGCGGGGGGAAGGAGGATGAGTTCCAAAAGCCTGAAGGAGACAAAGAATATGTCTGTCTTACCCAGAACCAGGCAATACCGGCCATCTATTGTACATCCATGGCACTTGGAGTGTGGTCCACAGACCTGTACCTCTGGTGACTCCCAGGAGTCCCATTGGACCTCTAGAAGCAAAGACTGCATTTTAACAAGATCCCCCAGTGGTCGTCTAGCATCTTAAAGATTAGAAGCACTCAACCGAGTGAAAGAGCCACAAAGGCTTAGAACCCAATAATTACAAGCAGAGCTGAAAGGAACCTCAGAGATCATCTAGAATAGATCAACCCAACCATGTGCTAGATGAAGAAAGGTCTGAAAAAGGTAACTGGATAACTGGATTTCCAGTTTTAAGATTTCATTGTCACTTAGATTTAGGCCACATGAAGCCACAACACCCAAGCTACCCGGACAAGAAAGCCACAGAAGGGATGAAAATCATAGAGTTTCCCATGTGCCCAAAACCAAAGACAAGGCTATCTAAGTGCAAGATCATGGCAAATGCCACTCCATGATTCCTTAACTACTGCGACCTTCCACAGAGTCTTACTGTTCCCAATGGTACTTCCTATATGGTTGTAGACTCATTTCTTGTTGAACTGAGAACACATAATCAAGAAAGTATAAACTCATGTACAAACCACAAGTTCTCTACAGTATAGCACATACTGAATTGGTTGTCTTTAAGATACCTTTGTGTTGAAGCAAAGAATTTGAAATCTTACATCAGTTCTGAATAAGTAATGAGAAGAATCATCCCAGCCACTTGGAGATAATGTGGCATCAACATCATGTGTACACAGCACAGGCATTCAAGACAAGTGGCAGCAGACAAAGGGCTCTGTTTTGCAGAGACAGAGGAAGCAGAGATAGTTAATCATTTTATTTGCACTTGACAGCTTAGAAAATTCCAGTTTGGCTTTATGAAAGCAGCTTCTCCATTATAATTTAATACCCATTCCAAGAACAGTTGACAAACGAATGTGAGTGAGCAGCACAGTGCCACTTTATTTGTGCCAGAACAATTGTTTTATGTCCTTGGTAAGCCCACAAATAACTGTCAGTTTATTCATAGCTGTGGTTTGGCGTCAAGACCCTAGTCCCACTTTCTTTACCTCCATCAGGCTTTCTACCACACGGGCATGCAGATTTCTAGAGCTACCAAGTAAGAAAGTGATGTCAGTCATCCTGTGGTAGCTCTATAGACATCTGTCATCTCATCCCGTGTCCTCTGTCATGACACAGACAAGGACCAGGAACAGCAGTCTTCTGGGCTCCTGGGAAGATTACATGAGGGAAACAAAAATGGTAAGTCAACCTCCTTTGGTGACAATTCTTTGCTGGCAGAACTCCCAGTATGCTGTCAGAAATCACAGACCAGCCCTCAACAGGGTGGAGATGACATTAGGCCTCCATGACAAAGATCCTGTTTTGGGAGGTCACCTGGGTGCATGATAATGTAGGGAGGAAGCAATTTCTTTAATGACATCTCTGCAGGCTGCTCCGATTTTCTGACTTCATCCTATCTGAACAACTGGTGTGGTCACGTTGAAATGACTCCCTTGTGAACTGGTCTTAGACGATCATATCTGTGAGTGTTCACAAACCCTAACATGTTAAAATTGAAGCGATGGAGCTATGCCAAACCTCTCCTAATCCTAGCCGTCCTGACTTTTAACTTCCTTTTCTTATGAGACCCAAGATTTGGATTCTTTTATCTTTTCTGAATGGTTGCAATGGAGGGATGTCTAGGTTTCCCAGAAGCAGAAGTTCAAAGTGTTTTCTTGGTAGCCTCATCTTTGGGCAAACAAGGTAGCTCAGGGGCATGAGACTGAGGTGAAGGTAGTGACTAGTATGCTATGATGGAGTCATTCAGACAGTAGTGGCAAGCAGCCACTGCAATGCCCCCACCAAAAGGACCCATTCTTTTGGTTTGGTAGGTTTACCAGGCAGGTCCTGGAAGAAGAGAGATGGGTCAGTCAACTTGGTAACTGAGGAGAGTCTGCAAAAAGGAAAATACCAAGTGTACAAATTCATCATGGGCAGCACAGTGCCCTACAACTAGCATCCTGAGCCCAGAGGGGAACCAGAGAAAGAGATTCGCAGAACTCCGGGAGAAGCAGCCATGCAAGGGTCTGCGATCTCTGTGGAGGGAGCAGTGAAGGTAAATATCCTGCTCTGTGCTTCTTCTGCTGGCACCTGCTTCTGAGGGGCCAATCTGACCAAACATCTCAGACATGGTCCGGTCAGCTCAGCCTCCCAGGCATGTACAGGACCAAGGGGAGAGTGGCTCTGCAGGGCCACGTGGAAACTGCTTGGTGCTCTCAGAGACTCCTGGGCAGCCTTGAGATGCCTGTGCATTGCAAAGAATGAAATTTTCACATTCTTGACAAGCCTTCTACTCACTGCTGTGGATTGGAAGGGCACATTTTCCAGTGTGCCTGCATGGGTGGGCCTGAACGGCTCGGTAGACTATGCCTCTCCCGCGTTCCACACCCACCCTGTTGGTCTTGCCATGAACGCAGTTGTGCAGGGAAACGTAGATTTCATCGTCATCAGTGAAAGCACAGTTGAAGGTTTTCTGTCAAGTGAGTTTGTGCTGACACTACCTCCTGGGTTTTAGGATGAATGGCCTTGGGCAGTACTCCCTACCCACACTAATCGACGGCCTGTTCCATGCAGGACTGTAGTGTACTAGCCTGTGTGCAGTGCCCAGGCCCTGAGGGCCCTCAGGGGACGGCGCTGAGACAAAGCCTAGTTCTGCACGGCCTCCAGGGCCTCATCCCAGCCCCAGGCTGGCCCTTGAGAAAGCACAGACTCCGCCTGGGTTTTGTTCATTCACCGGCTCCGCTCAGTGATAGTAACCTATCGCCCACAAGATCCCTGCAAGAGGAGAGATGGTGCACAACAGCGGTAATCATCACAGGACACCTCAAGGCCCAGCCCCTCGCTGCCAGGCTTCCTGTTTGGCTTGCATCCTCCTCTGGCTCTGGGGGCTGTGGTTCAGCATGGCCAGGCAGGGCAATAAAAAACATCCCGAATCACATGTCATAGACATCACAACTAAACCTATGTCTCACGCACATTTCCTCTCCCATCAGCTTGCAAATATGTCCCATCCTTTTGCCCATCCTTTTCAATAAGAACTGAAAGTGAAATAAAATACTAGGACAGAGTTACTGTGCAATTCCCCAGCTCTGACCACTACATACTTTTCCTTTCTGCCCCTGAATAACACAAGATAACCACCTTTCAGTAGCAGAAACATCATTTTATTCATAAGCATGAAGTCAGATTTTTACCAAGACCTTACTTAAATATCACAGCTTATCCCAGGCAAACTCTCTTGCTGGCTGCAGAACCTGAGAACCCAGAACAGGAAAGAGAGAATCTGGGCAGGCAAGGGAAAAGGGAGATAGGACACAACAGAAGATACACAGAGTTGCTTGGGCAACAGGGAAGAGCTCAGGGCTCCAAGCCACACCACAGCCTGGTCTCCACAGCTGAGTGTGCAGCTGGCAAGGCCAGGACGAGGAAGGAAACCCTCTGTAACCCCCAGACAAGCACTGCTTGATCTCTATGGCACCGGCTTTCTCATACTGAACCAGGGTACTTGTCTCATGCAAAAACAAGCTCCCAGAAGCCTGAGTGCAGCCTTTGTCACACAGAATCTCAGAAAGAGATGAGGGCCCAGAGCAGGTGCAGGTGCCGCATGACGAAGAAAGGGCAGGGCCGGAACAAGGCTCACCCCACCCTTGTTCTCCCTCAGCCTGGAGTCCGGGGCGTGCGTGCACTTTCGTGTGCTAACACAGGGCAACACAGAAACGCCTCAGGACAGTCAGGGGTCCACACTGTGAGTCCAATTAACACAAAACATTTGGTACCATTGCCCTGGAAAGGCGCTTCGCCAGCTGTTAACACTTGAGATTACAGCTGCCCTCCAGAGTGCTCAGGCGGCTCAGCTCCACAAGGATGGCACGCCCAGCACATGCCCGGTGGCAAATGCCTGGCACACAACCCCTCCTGCCCCCAGGACTCTTTCAGGGCTGGTGGTGGATGATGAGCTGTTTCTTTGTTGCACTTTTTTCCCAACAACAATGAGATAGGTGCGACCTGGCTGCAGGGTGACAGCACCTAGTCCCACAGCACGAGCTGCATGTCCTGGAGGAGGCAGCTGTTTCCTACCTGGAGTTCACTTTTAATGTTGTGAGACCTGAATGTCTTCCATGGCTTTCCCAAACACAGTCTTTAGGAAAGCAGTTCTTCTAAATCTCCTCTATTCAGGAGCAGCATCCTACCTGGTCCTCAGGTCATTTAAACACCACACACACACACACACACACACACACACACACACACACACACACACACAGCTCTCTAGCTCGCTCTTTCCTCTCTCCTCTCCATGTAAACGTCCCAACCACCCAGCGGAGCTGCTCTCTCGGATCCACAATGAATGGCTCTGCCAGGCTGGCCTCAATAATACAATTTGGCCCATAAATTGGCAGTGTCTCCACACGCTTATAGATGCCAAAAACGCCCTGTTCAGAAGCCCTGAAAAGCACAAGAAAAAGAGCTGTATTGTATGCTGGTGTAAAAAAGGAAGAATCGGGAGCCTGTTTAGCATTCTGAAGTCCTAAAACCTCCTTTTCCTTCAGCAAAAATGTCTCTAGTGCCCTCCCTGAAGGTGGGCAGCATGAAGACCAGGCTGGGGCAGTGATGGGAGGGGCACTCCTGCTTTTTCCAGGCCCACCTCCCACCCCCACTCCCCAGAAGGCAACTCACATCCCCTCTTCCTGGGTCCCTCTGAGCACTGGACAATGCATGCAGGACACCCCCTTGCAGCTGCTCTCCAACAGCGCCAACTGCTAGAAAATAGTCGAAATTTGCTCCACAACCACCCCCCTTTGCCACATAACCTATCTAACCTGAAGAAGCAACCCCAGTCTGACTGGTGTCTCCTCTGTGGGTAGACTCCATTTCAGCTGGTGAGGTGAGGCCTCTGAGGGGCCCTGGAGTTGGAGAAGTGGCTCCACTCTCTTCAGAGGCAGGAGTCCAAGGAGGCCTCATCGAGGAGGTGAGCTTGAATAAAGAGCTTTCCAGATGGAGGGAAGGCCAAGGCCCAGTCCTGAAGTGGAGCAAGTGGGGCCACGGCCCCAGGCATCTCTGTGGAAACCACGTGTTTCCACTTAGCCTTCAGAATGATCATCCTACTGCCCTCAACGCTGCTGTCTGTGAACCCAGCCTTGGGCCAAGCCTCAACTTAACTTCTGTCTGTGAACACAGCTCTGTGTTATCCTCATTCAGCCCCTGCACTGAAGCTACCCTTTCTTACACATGAGGAACCCAGAGCTCCACAAACACACCCAACACTTACCTCAGATATACCATGTCTCCACACACCTTCCTTCAGGCCTGACTGACTCCTCCCATTGGTTCAGGACACCCTGAATCTGCTTCACCACTTCCATCTATGGGACCCTATGCAAGTTCCTTTGGCCCAGAGCTTTATCCTGCCTTTGCAATAAGGATAACACCATCTATTTGCAAAGCTGTGTTATATTCAGTATAGATGTGTGTAATGGACACAGCATAGCCAACCACACAGTAGGTGCTCGATAAATGGAGAGAAATGAGGTCTTTGTCAAAACAAAATCAGCAATACTCTTAAATCATGATTTCATTGGGGTAAACCTTATTCCAGTGCATCCAAATGCATCTAAATAGCAGAAAAGTTGTGTAATCACCCAACTTGTCTATTGGTGTTTTTGACATTGGAAACTCCTTACTTAATACTTCCAAGGACTGAACTTGGATGCCTGTATTTCTCTCCTACCGGGGCTGGTAGAGCACTATCACCCAAGTGACGCCCCAATCTCAACAATACCCAGGGATTCCAAGACACTCCCTTCTCCAGTGCTCACTGTCCACCAGGCTGGGTCTCTGATCACCCTCCACTCCCACCCAGTGGAGAGTGGAGGCAATGGGCCCAGAGCAGCAGTGGGCAGAAAGGGTGCTGTGCAGCCTGTAGAACCCCAGGCAGGTCCTCCCCACTTCTTGGGCCTTTGTTTCCTGATGTGTAAACTGAGGAGTTAAACTGAGAGGCCTCTGGGCTCCATCCCAGGGCTAACATGCTAGGATTTTATGTTAACTCCTCGAGACCAGTTTTGTGTTTCATGTGGCTTTTATCTTTCATTGTTGCAGATCATTCAAGGTAACTGGGTGCCCAAGCTGTTTATGACTCTGAGCACTGCAACAAGAAGGAACCCCTAAAAAGCACATGAAAAAGAGCTGTGTTGTATTCTGGTTTAAAAAGAGAAAGTAGAAAGGGGGGAGCCTGTTTAGCATTCTTTAGTCCCAAATCTGTCACTCCTGTCCCAAAGCAGCACAGCCCAAGAGAATCCATGGCCTTGGGAATAGTTGTCCCAGTGTGCCCTCATTTTCTGTGCCCTCTCACTCCCCAGCTGCCAGTGGCCCCCATGGGCCCACACCCTAATTTTCACAAGCCCTGCCAGTACCCCACACTACTTTTATACAATCCCTAACCCTTCCCCTCAAAAGCAATCCTCCCCTGCCAGCTTCTCATTGGGCCTGGTTCTAAGCTGTCTTAGCTTAAAATTAATCTGAGGAACCAAAAAGTGGGCAAGCTGGTCAATGTCTGTGATGGTTTGAAATCATTGCTACCAAGGGTGCTGCGCTTCAAAGGAAACATAAGCTGATGAGAATTGCCAAAGTGGGAGATCCCAATGATAGAATTTCAAAAGGAAAGGACATTTCTGGGAAAAGGTGAGGGCCTGCAAAAGGAATGTATCCTATTTTCTTGAAGTCCCACCAAATAGGCAACTATGTGTGCTGCTCACGCCACCCCTGATCTTGCAGAATGTCAGTGTGTGGAAAGGGCGTGGTGGTGACTTCCCTTTGGAGGTTGGAAAGACTCTGAAGGCAGGACAAGGAGAGCAGTGAAAGCCACCATTCAGTGATGCCACTTCCTTTGGGATCTGGCAGCTGCAGGTTTCGCCCCTCACTGGCCACTGAGATCCTGTCACGGTTGTCAGCTTTGAATCAGCAGTGGAGGTGGTGGAAAGGGTTGGAGCTCAGTCACCTCCTTCAGAAGTGAACAAATCTCTTAGCAAGCTAGTTAGTAGAGAACATTTAAGCCTCTTCCCAAAATAAACATGTGGCAGCTGGATCACAGACCTTAGTCTGCCTCTTAAGGCTACATGGATGATTTTCTAGGCAATGTTTTTGTCATAAAATTATTTGCCAGAATAGTCACATCCGGGTAAAAAAAAATCACCTCAAAGTCAAGCACATCTCGCCAACTCTGGGATGAAGAAGCCTACAAGCCAGAAAACACTGGCCTCCTTTTCTTTATTGCGGTGTGTGCACATTCAGACAGCACCTGGGTGGACTGCTCAGCGCAAGCCCCTCCCCCTGCTCCTTGACTTGAGTTTAGCCTTGTGATTGGCATTGCCAGTGGGATTCTGGTGGATAAGACACAGGCAAAGGCTTGAAAGTGTTTGAGTTGGCATAGGTAGGCTTGCTTTGCAAGGTCCTGATTCTGTCCTGAGAACATTTTTCAGGAGGCTGCTTGCCTGGAGAGGGCAGAAGTCAAATGCAGCAGACCTGGACCTAACCATAGCTTGGAACCAAGACAGGCACATGTCAGCCAAAACTCACCAGTGTGAGTGAGCAGTAAATGCTCACTGTTGTGTGCTGCGAGCTCTTGGAATGGGTTGTTAGGCAGCATTGTTGGGGCACTGGCTGACAAATAGTGTCCCACATTCCTGTAATCACATGGCTAGCCTTCCCCACTGTCAAATCTACGTGCCTCATTGTCCACCTTTGTTCCTTTGGTTTATCTTATTTATTTTAGTAGAGCAGAGAGCACTGAGCAGCAGGTAGAGGCAGAAACGCCCTATTCACTCAGAAGCGTCAATCTATTTACAGACAGAAAAGCCCCAACCAGCAGCTCCTGGACCCTCAGCGGTCATGGGCACGAATCCAGGGTGGCTGAAGCAACTGCCTGCCAGTACTGTGTCCTGCATGGGCTGGAAGACACCCCTCCCTTCCCCACTCCAACCCAGACAAAACAGGTCAGGTGGATTACTGAAGCAGCTACTAGCAAAAGAAATACCTTTGTAATCCATTTTTATGAGGAAAGAGTCTAAGTATTCTGGCCACTGTTTCTCCACTTTTCAGATGTAAGATTGTCAGGCAGAGGAAGAATATAATTTTCCAAGTAATCATTTCCCCAAATCTACGCATCTACCCACAGTTAGGCTTGGGGTCAATGTTCTGGTCATCACAATGATACATCATGAGCAGGAGAAGCCCTGAGTGGGAGATATGCAGTTCCAACCCAAGCCCTCCTTGCTCAATCCAAAGTTAACCTGAGCTCTATGCAGAGGAGCTGAGGGGATGCCAATGCACATGACAGTCTCAGAGCGGTACTGCCAACTGAATCAAAGCCTGTTAGTACTCCATGGACTGCTCAGCGGTGCAAGAATGTGCTAAATGCCCTGACAGGTGTAGGACTCCTCAAAGAGGATACTAAATATTAAGAAATTACAGTAGTTAGTAATCTCAATTAGCATGAAGGTCATTCCCAGAACCAAGTTGTGGGTCACATAAAGAGATTTAAATTAATTGACACTAGGAAAAGAATCAACTCAAAATCCAAGGCAAGCACTATCTGCAAACAGCAATTCTGATGTCAGATTCACATGTAGGTTACTGCACAACCAGTATGAAAAATGCCCCAAGTCTTTGCTACTAGGACCTGAAGGAAAGGGTCAGGCGAGTACCTCATGGGGCAGCCCCCATGGCCTCACAACATACAGAACGACGGACCACACCTGGCACTGTAGCTAAAATTCTGGGATCCATTTCTGACTAAATAAAGATACATTGAAGGCCTGACCAGCCAGCGCCTACTCACATCCTGTGGGTTCTGAGCAGATGAGAGGCAGCTCATGTGGAGCTGACTTCACATTCATTCCAGCAGGTAGCTTGATGATTAGCATTTGACAGGTGCTCAGTGAGACTGTTGGACTACATCTTCAACTCTCCCTCAAACACAAAGGTTGGCCAAATGTTTCATACTTTATCTCAACTCTCTTTGTTGCTTATCTGCATTATTTCTATAGGGTAGGCTATATGTAAATAAATAAAAACTGACTTCTCTAGATGCAAACCACCAAGGAAGCTAATTTGCCACCCATACTGAAATAAAGAAGCTATTTTAAGGCATTCTCTATCTAACTTAGACTTTTTGTCTGGTAACAGTTCTGATCTGTCCAGCACCTTAACTCAAAGCACTCATGCCATAATGATAGTAATTATATCATTTAGTCTCACAGCATACATGTGAAATACAAGTTTTCTTCAGTTCCAGTGTCCATTTTATAGATAAAGCAAATAAAGCACTGAGTGGCTTGATCAAGGTCCTCCAAGTAGCAAGAACTGGACCACGGTTGCAGCCCTCTCTGGGACCTGGTTGGCACTTACACTCTTCAGATGAACTTGGGCCCTGATTGAGTCAGTCTCAGGCCATTGTCACTGGGTTTGGCTCAATACTAGCTGCTGTGTTTATTGAGAAATGCATATTTGCTATCAATGCTACCCATGTCCCAAAGATCTAATCCCGTATCAGTCTAGTAATTACCCTTTCCTAGAGCAAATGATTTTTTATTCTAACATATAGTTTCTTCAAAAATATAGAAGTTTTACCATCTCCAAAGAGCACATATACCTGCACATTTGGTAATGTGGAACAGCATTTGTGCTTTCTCTGATTTGCAGCTGAATGCCTGCACCTGTAGAGTCAGATGCTGACCCTAGAGAATAAGGGCTTCCTGACTCTTAACTCTTGGCAAGTTCAATCAAAGGATGGCCTCAATCATCTCTAGGTCAGAATCACTCAGCTCCTAGGGAGAGCAAAGGCCATGTAAACTAATGCCTGTTGCATTCCTCTCTGACCACCCACCCGTGAAATCTTCCCTGGGATGAAAACCCTGGGTCCAGCCACTAGGCTCATGGGAGTATGTTTTGTTTTAACGAACATAGCTGTAACTGTCATGGGTTATAATCCACATCATAACTGTAACCAAAGAATGTCAGATTATAATGCATTTTACTCTTCATAAATTGAGCATGAACTTGGAAAACCAACTAAAGGGGAAAGCCTAACTCCTATGACTAGTCCTGTGAACTTGAGACCCTCGTACTAGGGAAGTACATAATTCCGTGGAAGGGAAGCAGGTAGGTGGCAATATTGAAGAGGATGGGGAGGCCAATAAAAAGTGGAACACCGAATGGACTTCTTTAAAAATGCCTCCATTGATTGAGTGCACAGATAATCTGGCTCATCCCTGACCTTGGAAGTGGCAACTATCCCACAGACAGGAGGAGAAAGGATGAGTGTCGGGTAGGTGAAGGTTATACTTTGAGTGCTTATCGACTGATTTGTACTGTATTATTAAGATTTCTAGTCACCTCAACCCCAAAATAAACAAAAAACATCCCAAATCAGTAAGAAAAACTGCTGCCCATGCCCTTGGGAAAGCCCAGGGCCTGTTGATTTCTTCATGGTTCCAATCCGCACAGTCCCTGCCCACAGCAGACTTTCCGTGTCTGTTAAACTGCAGGGAAGGTCCCAGGACCCTCTTCAGATGCCATTAAAAGCTCTTAGGGAGCTGTCCCAAAGGGTCAGGCATGGCTCTGCATAATTTACCAATATTATCACAAAGATGTGAAGTGAAGTCTGCTCATCACATATTCTCTGGGGTGCCCCAAGTCTCTGCTACTATCATGTTTCCCCGAAAATAAGACATCCTCCGAAAATAAGACCTACTTACAGGTTTCCTTCTGAGTGAAATATAAGGCATCCTCCCGAAAATAAGGCCCCGCTAGGCTAAACATGAGAGATTTGGTCCACTGATTCTGAAAGAAATGGAGTCACAAGAAATTCACCAGGAAATTCAGGAATTGGATTGTTATGATGATGTTCCAGAAGATGATGACATGATTGTCACTGAATAAATGAGTAAATTCTTGATACTGTAGGATTCACAGTTTGTCTGGTTTGTGTTGACAACTACCGTACTACTGTACCATGTACAGGTAGTAAATTTCCTTTATTTTCATTTAACAATAAATGTGTACTGTATTCTTCTTCGTGGAAAAATAAGACATTCCCTGAAAATAAGACCTAGCGCATCTTTGGGAGCAAAAATTAATATAAGGCACTGTCTTATTTTCGGGGAAACAAGGTAGGATCTGAAGAAAAGGTCTAGTGAGTACCTCATGGGACTGCCCTGTGGCCTCACTACATACAGCCAAGGATGTTAAACATATTTGTAGTGATTACTCAAAACTTCATGGAAGGCTGAACTAAGGCTCCTTTCTGTTAGTGGAATGAGGCAGACAAGCATAGAACCTAACTTTTTTTTTTTTAATGAGGGAAGTTTTTCTGAATGAAATATTCAGAGAGATCAATATTTCATTATTTGTAAAGTTGAAGCCATATAAAGAATGTGTCACAGTAATCTACAAATACTACAATGTAAGTGGTACTCAGAACTAGCTTTTTTATTTAAGAGAAATTCACCTAACAGAAAGTTAACCATTTTAAAGGTAACAATTACGGGTATTTACACTAGATTCACAATAAGCTAAGTGTCCAGTCATCTGTTCAACCAATCAAAGTGTAATATGCTAATGATATGCTAAAGATCACTCAACCACTCGCTGTGATATGCACTGACCACCAGGGGGCAGACACTCCAACTGGTAAGTTAGCTTCCTACTGGGGTCAGGCTGATCAGGACTGAGCAAGAAGGACTGGACATGCCCTGGAGCCCTTCCATAATCCCTCCCCAGCTGGCCAACCTCCCACATCCCTCCCAGCCCTAATCATGCACCAGTGGGGTCCCTCAGCTTGGCCTGTACCCTCTCGAATCCAAGACCCTTCAGGGGATGTCCAAGAGCTGGTTTCAACCCAATCCCACAGGCCAGGCTGAGGGACCCCACTGGTGCATGGATTTATGCACTGGGTCTCTAGTGTTGTATAACCACCACATCTAGCTAGTTCGGAAACATTTCATCATACCAAAATAAAACCACATACCCATTAAGCAATTCTCCATTTCCTCTTTTCTGTCATTGCCTGGTAACCACCAATCTGCCTTTCATTTCCATGGATATATCTTTCCTGGAATTTCATACAAATGGAACCATACAATATGAGATCTTTTATGACTGGCTGTTTTTGAGCATAATGTTTTCAAGGTTCACCCAAGTTGTAGCATGTATCAATACTCAATTTCTTTTCATGGCTGAAGAATAGTCCATGTATGTATATTCCAGTTTGTGTATGCATCCATCCATTAATGGACACTGGGTTGTTTTTACTTTTTAACTATTGTGACTGGTGTTATTATGAACATGACTAAACAAGCATTTGTTTGGCAAATTGTTTTCAATTCTTTTGGGCATATACCTAGAAGTGGAATTGCTAGAAGACATTTTTTATATACAAAATACCCACTGTTGTAATATGCTTAGGAGTGCTAAACTTGAAATCTCAAATATGCAATGTTTGTTCCCAGGGATGGTGAATTTCCAACTTTCTAATAAATTAAGGTTCTAGATTTCTAGAATTGCACGACCACTTTTGGTACAGTACCAAAGCAATTTTACTCAACATAATAAAGACAACAAGAACAACAACAACAATAATAATAATACATAAATATTATAAGTCAAGCTCTATGCTCAGTGTTGTACATGCCAGTACTATCACTACTCCCACTTCCATGGAGAAAGTCACATAGCAAATGAGTCCCAAACCCAGCCCTGCCACTCCAGATCACAGATTCTTAATTAACAGGCTACTTGTTTCATATAACGTCAAGCAGCCCATCTACAAATAACATTTATGTTGATCCCAGTCTCTGGCAGTCTTTTTGGATTTAAGTCACATTCCTCTGCCATCACATAAAAGGAAAATTTATGACTAAATGAGACAGTCTACTCTGCAACATAACAGATCTGATGCATCCCCTTCCACTGTTGCATGTGTATCATGTTTGCACTGTGAAACCATCAGCTCTGGGAGAGCAGGGGCCAGTGTCTGCCCCACAAACCAGTGCCCAGCATGTACAAGGTGCCTGGCACCTTAAATACACTAATGAAGCATGCTCAATGAGTGAACTGCATTAGTCTCTTCCTTTAATGGCGTATCCTTTAGGCTCTCAATCCACCTATAGCCTTCTCAGGGATAGACATGGGTCCTACATCCTCTTTATGATCTTGTTCCTCCTTATTTGTGGGTCAGGACTGTCCTTCACTGTTGGCACCTGGGCTGCCCAAGGGACACACTCCTTACAAACAAGCCAAGAAAAGCCTCTGCTTCGAGCGCACCATGCCCATCTGGCCATGCTGTCCACAGGGACACATGTGCCTAACCATCCTTAGCCCATCAATTGGCAACAAGTGAAAGCCACAAGGAATGATGCTCAGAACAGGCCTCTGACCTTGCTGGCCCATGGACAGTGCCTTCATGTTCCATAAAACAGATTTTAAAATCTGTCCTAAGTCACTCAAAACTAATAATCCTCTAACCCTAATACTTGAAAGATAGCTTCTATTGGGCATTATATTTAGTTTTTATTCCATTAGTAAAATTAAAACCAATTTTTAAAAAGTAACCACTTTCTTTTCCTCTTTGAATTTCTTCCAGTAGCTTAATAATGAATAATGGGCCTTTGTGATTACTTCACTCTGAAGGAAAGCACACCCTGACTTAGGGGACATTAAAAAGCATAGGCCAATGGAAGAAAGAAAGGCCCCACACCCTGAACATAAAACCCAAAAGCATGTCTTGCATCCCAGCACTCAGTTACTTTTACTAAGTTCATGACCCTCTCCCTCCCCCTCCCCAGTGAGGTCCCTGCACACACGCACAACAGGAGTCAGCAGAGCCTTTAGGTCTAAGAGCAAGGTGTTTTTCACTCACTTGAGGCAGGAGTTTCAAAAGGGCAAAAGCTCCTTTCCAGCCAAACAGACATCATCTCTAAAAGAAAACAAGAACACAAGCCACCCCTGGGCTCCTGAGATGAGCAGACCCAGAGACCCAGCTGCTCCCATACCACCTAACATCACAGGCCCAAGAGTCAACTGCACCAGCAGAACTGCTGGCGAGTCTGGACATAAGCCACGTTTGCTCCATTTCCTCTGGATACTCATCTTCAGAAGCTCTTGCTTTTCAAAGGATGTTCCTTACAGGATGTGGAGCCACCAGCTCCAAGGAGCGGCTTTGGCTCGGCGGCTGCTGGAGACTTGGCCTGGAAAAGTAAGCAGCTGCTCACTTGGAAAAAACACTTTCAGACAGTCAGCTGGGATGGCCCTGGGATCTGAACCTTGGATAAGCTTTGCCCCTCAGCAGGGACAGCCGCCACCGCCAGTTCAGACAGCTGTCCTGGATGGTGGGTGGCAGGAGGCCCTGGCTGGTCAGCACTGCTCCACACCAGATGTACCCAAAGGCCCCACAATCTGAAAAGCATCAATCAGCACCCTGAGAGAACACGTGAGGAGGGGAATGAGGGCTGAGGAGGTCTGTGGACAGTGATTAAAATTTCAGTTCCTCCTTCAGATGAGTCTAGCCATTTTCAATAAGCAGGTTATAGGACAAATATGTTCAACTCAGACTTGCACAACATTTTAAGGATAATAAATTTCATCTTGAGTTTCAGAAGTCCAATGAGGTCACACAGGATTTGCTGTGCAAACAGGCAGTGAGTTAGCAGTCGGGGAGAAGATGGGAGAGCCCCAATTCTACCACATGGGGCCCCACACTGGGGGAAGGCCTGGCTGGGATGCAGTGGATATGATTTAGCTAACAGCTTTTACATAGCCTGGTAGAAAAACCTGTTGAATTCAGGCAAAGGGACAAGCAATATGTCCCAAATCAATTTTTAAAACTTATTTAAAAGTTTTATTTAAAAAAATGCTGAATGCTTTACTCTACGGTTTTTAGCTTATTGTTTTAAGTGTTCTTTGCACATCCATTCAGGTTCCCCAAGAGAAGGTTCAGAGTCTCTGAGGTAGGATCTAAAATACAGAGAAATCCATAATAGCACGCAAGCAAGGGACTAGAGCTAAACTTTTCTGGAGCAGCTCCTCCTGGCTTCCAGTTGCTTTCCCCTTCCACGTGGGCATGCCTTGTCTTGCTCCTTTGCAAACCCTCCAGGAAGACAAAGGCCTACTATCCTCAGCTCTGGCCACCTTGCTTCTCTAAACTCACTGGACAGATATTTAAGGTGGAAGAAATGAAGAGTGACAGATTAGCTTATCTTCAGGGCAGTGTCTGGCACATGGTAAACATCCAATAAATGGGGACAAAATTTTTGAATAAAAAGGGTACAAGACATTGCCATCCAGGTACAGGATAAATCAGGGAGAGCCCAACCTGTGGCTTCTCTAGCTGTTCTGGCCCCAAGGGCAGCTCTGAGGGAGGGCACCGGAGCTCCCTGCGCAAATTCCCTTATCAGACAATCCTAAGGAAGTTTGTTGTTTGGTTTTCCCTGGGTAGGGATGCCATGCCTGGCCCAGGCCCAATGCCCAAGAGCAGGAACAAGGTCAGGGAACCAAGCACGATCCCCAAAGGAGATTCCAGATGCCGCCTGCTTGGAGGCAGGATAAAAGGTCTGGCTCCCTCCCTTCGTCAGTCACATCCCATTCCACAGTGTCCTGTGAAAGCATTGCATTCTGACTTTCTGTGCTCACACTGCCCTGGGCTTCGGTTATTGATCAGAGAGAATAGCATGAGTTCTTAACCTTCTGCCCAAGACTTAACCAGAAAGCCCCATGACTCTGCATTCCAGAAAAGCAACAGAAGCAAAGCAAGAGAAAAGGCCCCTTCTTGGTGGCAGCTATCTGCTTTCTGGGCAGCACCCTTCCCCCCACCCCCATGCTGGCCACCCTCTGAGTGCACCTTGCTGTTTTCTGCAGAACCAGCCTGCCTGTGCCTGTGCCTGGGAGGGTGCTGTCTTCCACATGGCAAGGCCACCAAGAACTCACCTTCAGAGCACACATTTCAGGTTTTCCAGCTTAACTTACATCCCTCCTCCACACCTTCCTTTTTTTTTTCTTTTCTTTTTTTTTTTTTTACATCACAACTTTGTTTATTATGTGAATTTATTACAATACAAACAAAAAAAATAGAAAAGTGCAATACATAAATATAGCCAAATGCATAATGGTGCTTTTTTCTTTTAACTTTTCAAGAGGCCATGGTTTCCATTTCTAGTAAAATAAAGAGACTGCACATGGGTAGAAAGAGATTGATTGTTAGCTCCACAATTTTGCCTAGAAATGATCTATAAATGCATTTCTCTCCTGCTACTTACCATAAATGTAAAAAGGGAATTAAAGTTACTTTGTTGGTTCCTACCATATGATACCTTCTTTTGATTAGCCCCCCTGCTGCCTCAATTCTCTGATCTTAAATCCAAACCAGATACACCTCGGTGAATCTTGAGGGGCAGAGGGTGCCAGAACTGACAGCAGGCAGGCAGCAGGGCTTAGAAGAGCAGAGCTTGGTCTCCCTGCCCTCTGGCAAGACAGACACCCTGGGCAAGACATCTGCTGGGCTCCCAGCACTTGACTGCTTTCAGCATGGCACAGAGCTGGTCTTTAGGCAGCTTCAGTATGTAATCACTAAGTGGCTCATCACATTTTCCAGTGCTTCATTGAGTTTCTGTACAGCCAGGGAGCCAGTGCATTGCCAGCTCAGTGCCACTAGCTACAATCTGCTTTTTCCCACTGGGACAGTGGGACCCAGACTGATGAGACAAGGAAGTTTTCTAAATCTTGGTCCCAATCCCTAAAATGTGTGTTCTGGCAACTATCATCCTCCGGTGCTTAAATCCTAAGATAGGGGAGATGGCTTTTTAAAGGGTTAAGAAGAGGAAATTCTAGAGCTGACAAAAAATTGATGTGGTCAACAGAACAATGAAGGGACATCAGTGTTTCCAGAAATAATGTTATTTTGTTGGAGGCCTTTCTGTGTCCTCCCAAGGGAGAGTTATCATTTATGATTTGATAACAGTCATTCAATATCACTGTCGAAAAATTATAATTGATAACTCAGGGATGTGATTCCATCCCCAGTAGTCTCTCCCGGTATAGGAGCTGGAGAATGCCCATTGCTTTAGACCTGTCTGGCCTGCCTCCGAGACAGACGCTTCCAGAGCCCACGTACAGTATTTCAAATTCCCAAGTATGGCTCCTGTGCCACATGTTTATGAAGGTAATGGCATCATGGAGATCCCCATAATCTGTTACCTGGAGATGAAGCTCTTTGTGACCTTCATCAATGTCATTGCATATTTTATGGATTGAGAAGTACTCATTGGATACTTGTCAAAAAAAAAGGGTAAAATAATAATCTCGTTAACAATTATATTTCAAAGAACAAAATACCTAGATATATATTTAACTAAGGAGCTAAAAGACCTGTACACTGAAAACTATAAGATATTGATTTTAAAAAATTGAAAAAAAAATGTAAATATATTACATGCTCATGTATTAGAATAATTAATATTGTTAAATTGTCCAGGCTACTCAATGCAATCTACAGATTCAATGCAATCTCCCTATCAAAATCCCAATGGGCTTTCTCCTGGAAATAGAACAAGCAACCCTAAAATTCATATGGAGCCATAAAAAACAAATAAACACACAAATAGCCACAGCAATCCTGAAAAAGGAAAACAAAGTTGGGGGAATCATGCTACCTGATATCAAACTATACTACAAGACCATAGTAATCAAAACAGCATAATGCTGGCATAAAAAACAGACATATTAATTGGTGGAACTGTTCTGGGCTGCAAACCTTGCACAGCCTCTCCGTTGCCTGGAGGCAGGATGCCTTAGGACAGAGGGAGGTGGAGTGGGGCACCGAACAATGGGTCGGTTGGAGTTGGAGGGAGGTGGTGGTTCACGCTCCGGCCAAGCGTGCCCAGGCCTTGCACCTGTGCCCTGAGTTTCTTGGAAACAGCTTTTGTAACCTTTGGATTGTCATTGTCACTGTCCTAACTCCCTCTTGTGGTTTCTGAGTATAATTTCACTGTAACACATGTGGTCAGCACTGCAGTTCGGCCTCTACCGCGGTGAAGTGCTGCAACTGTAGTCCCTGGCCGGTTTAATAAAGGCTCAGACATTTTTATCTCTGTCTCTGGTGGTCATCTCTTGTGGGTCACCCCATAACAGAACAGAATAGAGAGCCCAGAAATAAACCCACACATATAGGGTTAATTTAACGACAAGAAACCCAAAAATATTCAATGGAGAAAACACAGTCTCTTCAATATATAGTGCTGAAAACTGGACAGCTTCATGCAAAAGAATAAAGACCACTATCTTATACCACACACAAAAGTCAACTCAAAATGGATTAAATTCTTAACCCCTATGTTTTCTTCTAGGAGTCAAAAAACTCCTAGAAGAAAACATAGGGGTTAAGCTCCTTGATATCAGCCTTGGCAATGACTTTTTTGCATTTGACATCAAAAGCAAAGGCAAGACAAAACCGATTTGACTCAGTGGTAGAGCATCAGTCTGGGGACTGAAGGGTCCCGGGTTCGATTCTGGTCAAGGGCATGTACCTTGATTGTGGGCACATCCCCAGTGGGGGGTGTGCAAGAGGCAGCTGGTCGATGTTCTCTCTCATCGATGTTTCTAGCTCTCTATCTCTCTCCCTTCCTCTCTGTAAAAAATCAATAAAATATATTTTTTTTAAAAAAGCAAAGGCAACAAAAATAAAATAAACAAGTTTTGTTTGTTTGTTTGTTTTTAATTAAAGAAAAAAGAAAGAAAACGCCTCACGTTAGCAACCAGGACTCAGATTCTTGATTCCATATAAAAATCACTTGAGGAAGATGAATGTAACCCTTTCTGTGACTTTCCCACCGTCTTTTTTAATATCATAAAAATCAGCAAAAGTGAATAACAGAGGAAGTTTTTTCTTCTGGAGCTAACTCTAGCCACCCTTTACCTCCTCCCCCAGCCTCCCCACCTACTCTGCACTTGTGGCGGCCAGGAAGGAGAGCAGGGCACCTATCACCTCCTCATGTAGCTGGGGGGGGGGGGGGGGAGGGAGGAGAGCAATGGCAGCTCCCTGCTCCCAGGCCTCCTTACAAGGAGGCCACCTTGCCTCAACACCTGCCCACAGGCTCTCCCTCCTATGCAGGGGCTACTCCCCTCAGGAACTCCTGGGAGATTCTTCCCCAAACACAGAGAAGATGCTTGAAAAAGTTAATATGGAAGCAAACAGAGAGAGAAAAAGCAAAGAGGGTCCTGCTCCAAGGCTGAGAGGTGTCAGCCACCTGTTTCCTTTCCTGGGCACATCACACTCACAGCAGCCCCCACCCCCCACAGGAGCCCCTTTAGAGAATCACAGTTACAGATTCTGTTGAAAGGGAGTGAAGATACTCAAACTCTGTAATGACGGAAGTCAGATTTTCCAGCATTCTCTTAGAAACACCAATTTTGTTTTTATAAAAAGAAGCCCAGGAACAAGGTTTTAGCAGAGCGGGGGGAGTGGTCATCCCTTTCTTTATCATCTGTTTCTTTCATGACACATTCAGAACTTTTACAAGTCGATGGTTTTCACCTTTTGGTTTTGTTTGGGTTTTCTTTAAGCTGTTGGTGTGTTTGGAGCCTGCACATTCCCAGATGGGTGACACTCTCCCTCAACCCCCACCACAAATCTGACAAGAAGCTGCAGTGCCAGAAACCAGCAAGCTGTCCAGGAGACTGCAAATCTATGAGAATGTTCCAGGGGAAACAAAACATGAGCTTAATCTATTTCAAGCTAGTATTTCCTGACAAGAGATGCCCCAAAGTCCCCTCACACTTCAAAGTGGGTAATAGTTTAATGCCAGGGTGTGTCAACCATCATGCACCATCACAAGGCTCCAGGTTCTCTCACAGACCCTGGGACACTGTGAGGACAAGCCAGTGTGGTCACCTGAGGTAGATGGGGAGCACTCACAGAGTCAGAGGATGACCATGTTGAGGTAGATGGGCCCCACTCACAGATCACAAAGTTCTGAAAGGCTCATAGCCAACTCTAGTGCTGTCTCTTCCCTGAGATAGTAAGTTCATCTATTGGGTTTGCTCAGGTAATGAAAATCCTGAGCAAATTTTATGCCTGTCTCCTCATGGAAACAATGTAGAGAATGATCTTTCTATGCTTCAGCACCTTCATTCACAAGAAGCCTTTTAAAAACGCTCCATATTCCAGCTACTTACTCTACAAATCTCTGAGGGAATGAGACATGAGTCAGCCTCTAAGCCCAGGCTGCAAGGGAAGGGCCCCCACTACCTGCCTCCAGATAGTGGGCTCCTAAATGCTGCCCTCAGGGCGTGGGGTCAATGAAAATATCCCTCTCCCAAGAAGACATACGAACAGCCAATAGATATATGAAAAGAGGTTCAACATCACTGTCAATTAGGGAAATGCAAATTAAAATTATAATGAGATACTACCTTACACCTGTTAGAGTGGTCATTATCAACAAGACAAGCAATAACAAGAGTTGGAAAAGTGCAAAAAAGGGAACCCTCATTCACTGCTGGTGGGAATGTAGACTGGTACAATCACTATGGCAAGCAGTCTGGCGATTCCTAAAAAAAGTTAAGAATAGAGCTACCATATGTCCCAGCAGCCCTACTCCTGGGCATATACCTGAAAAATCCAAATCATTTATATGCAAATATTATGCACCCCCATGTTCATTGTAGCATTATTCATGGTGGCCAAGACATGCAAACAGCCAAAGTGCCCTGAGATAGAGGACTGGATAAAGAAGATGTGGTATGTATACACAATGGAATACTACTCAGCTATAAGAAAGGATGAAATAGTGTCAGTTACAATATGGATGGACCTTGAGAACATTGTGCTAAGTAAAATAAATCTGACAGAAAAAGCTAAGAATCATATGATTTTATTCACAAACAGCAGAGTGGCGGTTGCCAGATAGGGGGGAAAGGGGTCCTAATATAAGGTAACAGGAGAAGATTTAATTTGGGTGGGGCACATGGTGCTATATACAGATTTTGTAACTTAGAAGTCCACACATGAAACCTATATGTCCATGTTGGCCAATAAAATTTAATTAAAAATAATACTAAAATAATAAATTAATTAAAACGCACACACAAAATGAACAACAAAGTAAAAGCAAATGCATATCCATCAACAAGTGAATCTAAAAATCAAATGAATAAAAAATCTGATGAACAGAATAAACTGGTGAATGGAATAGATCAGAGGCATGGAAATTGAACAGACTGACGATTCTCAGAGGGAAGGGGGTGTGGGGGGTGCAGAAAGAGATTAGACAAAGATCTTATATGCATGTATGGCATACCTATGGACAAAGACAATAGGGTGGAGAGGGCCTGGGGGGGTGGTGGGAACCGGGTGGAGGGGAGCTATGGGAGGAAAATGAGGGACATCTGTAATAGTCTCAACAATAAAGACTAATTTTTTTTTTTCAAAAGCTATTAGGAAATGAAATTAAAACTGCAATGAAATACCACCTCATGCCTGTTAGAATGGCTATCATCAACAAGACAAGTAATAACTTTTGGAGAGGTTGTGGAGAAAAAGAAGCTGTCATTCACTGTTGGTATGAATGTAAACTGGTACAACCACTATGGAAAACAGTATTGAGGCTCTTCAAAAAATTAGGAATAGAGTTACCATATGACCTAGCAACCCCTTTTTTTTATATCTACCTGAAAATTTTGAAAACACTTATTCACAAAGATATATGCACCCTTATCTTCACTGCAGTATTATTCACAGTGGGCAAGACATGGAAACAAAATGTCTTTTGATAGATGATTGGATAAAGAGGATGTAGTTATATATACAATCCTATATAACAAAGAGGTGATATGCAAATTGACCTCACACCCTTGCACAAGATGGCTGCCCCCATGTGGTCAAAGATGGCCACCACAAGATAGCAGGCAGGGGAGGGTAGTTGGGGCGGGGGGGCGGGCAGGTCTACAGAGGAGGGCAGTTGGAGGCAACCAGGCTGCCAGGGGAAGGCAGTTAGGGGAGACCAGGCCTACAGGGAGGGCACTTGGTGGGGAGACCAGGCCTACAGGGGAGGGCAGTTGGGGGAAACCAGGCTGACAGGGGAGGAAAGTTGGGGGCAACCAGCTCGGCAGGGGAGGGCAGTTGGGGATGATCAGGCCAGCAGGGGAGCAGTTAGGCATTGATCAGGCTGGCAGGGAAGTAGTTAGGGGGTGATAAGGCTGGCAGGCAGAAGCAGTTAGGGGCAATCACACAGGCAGGCAGGCAAGCGGTTGGGAGCCAGCAATCCCAGATTGTAAGAGGGATGGCCGACTGCTAGTTTTGGGATGGGGACTAAACCAGCAGTTGGACATCCCCCGAGGGGTCCCAGATTAGAAAGGGTACAGGCTGGGCTGAGGGACACCCCACCCATGCAAGAATTTTGTGCACCGGGCCTCTAGTGGAATACATAAGAAAAGATGAAATACTGCCACTTGCAACAATGTGGATAGACCTTGAGAATTATTATGCTAAGTGAAATAAGTCAGTCAGAAAAAGTTAAGAAGCATATTAGGGACCTAGATGGTTTGGATCAGTGGATAGAGCATTGGCCTGGGGACTGAAAGGTCCCGGGTTTGATTTCAGTCAAGGGAATATGCCTGGGATGTGGGCTTGATCCCCAGTAGGGGGCATACAAAAGGCAGCCAATCAATAATTCTCTCATCACTGATGTTTCTATCTCTCCATCTTCCTCTCTGAAATCAGTAAAAATATTTTTTTCAAAAAAAGGAACCATATGGGAGGGTGGGAATGAGGTGGAAGGGGTCAGTGGGAGGAAAAAGAGTGACATCTATAATACTTTCAACAATAAAGATAAATTTTAAAAAGGAAAACAAACACACACACACACACACACACACACACACACACACACACACGATGTTGTTAGGTTTGATGGAGCAATTGAGTTGATTCCTCCTTCAGTGACCTAACATTTAGTGCCTAAACCTAGGATCTGGTGACCTAACAGATGTTGTCAAACATTTATAGGTGACTGGAGGCCCAGTGTATAAAATTTGTGCACAGGGGAGTATTGCCCTCAGCCCAGCCTACACCCTCTCCAATCTGGGACCCCTCAAGGAATGTTCAACTGCTTGTTTAGGCCCAATCCCAATGGAATTGGGCCTAAACAGCAGTTGGACATCTCTCTCACAATCCAGGACTGCTGGCTCCCAACCACTCACCTGACTGCCTGCTTGATTGCCCCTAACTGCTTCTGCCTGCCAGCCTGATCACCCCTAACCACTCCTCTGCCAGCCTGATCGATGCCTAACTGCTCCTCTGTGGGCACGACTGCCCCTAACTGCCCTCTCCTGCAGGTCTGGTTGCCCCAAACTGCCCTCCCATCCTGGCCTGGTCACCCCTAACTGCCCTCCCTTGCCAGCATGGTCAACCTGAACTGCCCTCACCTGCAGGCCTGGTCCCCCCTAATTACCCTCCCCTGCAGGCCTAGTCCTCCCCAACTGTCCTCCCCTGTAGGCCTGCCCCCCCCCCAACTGCCCTTCCCTGAAGTCCTAGTTACCCCCAACTGCCCTCCCTTGCAGGTAGGTTTCCCTACAACTGTCCTCCCCTGCAGTCCTGCCCCCCCCCCAATGCCCTTCTCTGCAGGCCTGGGTCCCCCAACTTCCCTCCCCTACAAGCCTGACCTACCAACTGCCCTCTCTTTCAGGCCTGGTCCATCCCAACTGCCCTCCCTGATGGCCTTGTTGCCCCCAACTGTCCTCCCTGCCAGCCATCTTGTGACGGCCAGCTTGTGTGTTGAAGTGATGGTTAATTTGCATATTATGTCTTTATTATATAGGATTATTATATAGAATGTGCCAGCCACAGTTCTGAGGACTCAACTCTCCTAATTCATTTGACCCTGTCAATAGCCCAAAAGGAAAATACTTTAATTTTACAGATGAGGAAACTGAGGCACAGAGAGGGCAAGTCCCTTACTCTGAATTCTGCAGGTGGGAAATCATGGCACTGGTGCCTGGGTCTGTGCCTTCCACCATGAGCTGTATTTAAAAACTAGAAACACAGTTGTGTCAGATCAGAGATATGAAGGTCTGGGATGGAGTAGGGAAGGTTTCAAATGGTAGCAGTAGGAAAATGTGATTTCCTTCCTGTTTTCCTCGAGTACCTTTGTTGAGAGATTGGGAGAGGAAGGCATACTGGCTTCCACTTCTCTAGGAGCATTCTTGTGCAAAAAAAAAAAAAAAAAAAAAAATGACCCTTTCTGAAGACAAATCCAGGGTAAATATAATGGGAATGCTCCACCCCAAGGAATTGTGCAGCAAGAGCCTGGACAACCTCATGTGATGATCCCAGGAGCTGGGGGAAGGGAGTTACAAGGCATAATGGTAAGAAAAATGCTCATATATCACTTCCTGAAAGCTTGTACTTTCTAAATAATTATTTTCTTAAATTATGCATTATACATCTTTATAAGTCAACCCACATAGCAATATTTGCATCTAGATAAAAAAGAAACCATGATTTCCAATTTGGCCTAGTGATTTAATAACCACCTGTTCTATTTTCCAGACAGTCAAATTCCTTTCCAAATAACCCAGACACAAACAATTTTTATCAAAGCACTAAGTATAATCTGCACCAAGACTATTAAATACCTAGAAGAGTCAGAGTCTCAGACCTAACATGGAAACCAGGGAAGCCGTGCTGCTGTGCTGCTGGAGGCGAGAGCACAGCCAGGTTGGGAAGTGCCTGTGTTGGCAGGGATGCCTTCAGCAGGCTGCCCAGGACAGCAGCCCCACCCTCCTGGCACCACCTGAGAGAACCAATGCTGAGCTTCTTGCTTCCTAAACACCCCTGCCATGGCAGGAATGATTTGTGTCTGGCAACAAACCAATCAAAGAAGTGAGTTAAGCAAATTTAAAGGTCAAAGGACCAGTAGGGGTATAAACCTGAACTAATTAATTTTGTTTTTTGAAATTCCTGAAGAAAGGGTAACCATCTAGTTCTGGTTTTCCTACTATATTCCCAGTTTTAGCACCCATGTCTCAGGGAACTGTTCAGTCCCAGGCAAACTGGGACAGCTGGTCACCCTAAAGGAAAGGCTCTGAGTGGGCCGGGGTCATGCATCTATGACATAAAGCTATAATGTATCAAAAGAACTTTTATTTCAGGCACGTGGCTGCAGGTGGGCTGAGTCCAAAAAAGGAAACAGCAATGACCGATTCTGGCTGCAAACAGCTCTACTGATGTACAGTTTGACTGATGGATCCAGCCTTCCTTGGTTCCTCCCAGCGCCAGATGTGTCTAGTGGTTATCTAGGCCAGTGTTTCCCAACCTTCTCTCATGATGAGAATCACCTGGTGGAGTTGTTAAAACACAGATTCCTGAATCCCAACTAAGAAGTGCTAAACTAGGATTTTTGGGAACATATAGGTAAAATTGCATACCTAACTTAGTGCTCTGTATATAAAATCTGTCTTAGAGCACTAGTTAAGTATACAATTTTACCTATATGTTCCCAAAAATCCTAGTTTAGCACTTCTTAGTTGGGATTCAGGAATCTGTGTTTTAACAACTCCACCAGGTGATTCTCATCATGAGAGAAGGTTGGGAAACACTTATCTAGGCTATGCCAAGCTCAAGGCTGCAAGCTTTCTTCAAGATATCTGCTAAGCACAATAAGCTGCCTCTGCCCCATTTTATTCCCCTTTCACCTATGAAGAAGTCAAAACTGATGCCTTGTAAGAAGACAAAGGTCAGGGTGACAGTTCCAAAAATGAACACGATCAGATGCAAACATTAAATTCAGCACGTTTGGGGAAAACAAGCTCTGTTTCTGTTGGACATTATAAAATTCTAGATTAAGCCCAAACATTCTTTTTTATTATAATGTTGAAATACTTATCATACTTGCTTTTGGAGGAAGAGGGTATTTTTGCATATTTTGCCAAAGAGAAGTCAAACCTAAAAATTTAAGCCTGGCTAGAGTGGTTGAGCATCAACCTAGAACCAGGAGGTCACAGTTTGATTCTCAGTCAAGGCACATGCTTGGGTTTTGGACTTGATCCCCAGTTGGAGGATGCGGGGAGAGGGTGTGAGGGCATTCAGGAGGCAACTGATCTGATCAATAATTCTTTCTCATCATCTCTTTCCCTCTCACTTCCTCTCTTAATAAAAATCTTTAAAATCCTTTCTAATAAATAAATAAAACCTTAAAATTGTCCTCTTAATGCCTCAAAGTATTTTTAAAAACATTTAGAAACTTCATCTTTTTTGAGTATATAAAAATCTGCATTAAAAAATAACTTCATAAAGAAAACCAAGTTATACAGATTCAAGGTATATTCCTAAACAAACAAGGTGAATTTAAAATGTTTAAAAAGAGAATTTTAAAAGAGTTGCACTTATTTGAATTCACTCCAGGTAACTGATCCAACCTGGAGCCCTACCTAACCAACAGTGGGTTGATTTTATCCATGGGCTTCAAGATTCCTGAAAATCTACCGATATAGGCACTTTTCCCTAAAATAGCTAATTAATAATACAACAGATGAAGAAGTTTAATTAGGTAAGTTTCGGTAGTTTGTCCCCAGTTCCCCCTTTCAACTAAAGTTTTGTGTGTTTGCTTTACCATGTAAAGTTTCCTAAATTTAGCCCAGAAAACATATCATTATTATAATTATTTTGTTGGTCTCATTTATTAAAATTAGGGACTTTTATTGACCCCAAATCAGCATGAATAACTATCAAAGAATCAGTATCCAGAATATTTAAAGAACTGTTACCAATCAACATACAAGACCTGCAATGCCAAAGAAAAGCAGGCTGTGGCTGGTGCGGTGGGCGGTGCAGTAAGGGCCCTGCTGGTTCCCATCCGCCTGCACCCAGGCCCCTGGGAAGTTCAGTCCACACTGACTCTAACCTTGGTGGCCATGAGACTTGCATTGGTTTAAAAATTGCCCGCACATGGCATCCTCCTTTTCTTGCTGCTTGTTCGGAAACCCTTAGTCCACCAGGTGAAGAGCTCCAGGTTAGCCTCTGGAGGATAAAAACCACGAGGGAAGGGGCCCAGCAATCCTAACCAACACACAGAATTGTCAGCTAAATAAAAAAGATGTCATTTAAACTTCTAAATTCTGGAGGGGTTTGTTATGCAGCAACACTGGCATAGAAAAAAACATACCAAAGGTGCTTCACCCCATCAGCAATCGGGAAAATGCACACACTGAGACTGTTTCACACCCACTGTACAGGTGAAAATTAGTGCCCTGAAGAATACCAAGTGGTGTGGAAGATGTGGACTATCTGTAACTCTGACCTGTGCTTCTGGGAGTGTAAACTGGTTCGTCTCCTTGAAAAAAAATTGTTTGGTGTTATCCACTAATGATGAAAATGCATTACTCTACAGCCTAGTAACTCTGCTACTAAGGATATTTCTAGAAAAATCCTTAAACCCATGTACCAGGAGAAGCATGTAATTGCGTTTGTCAGCAGTGACCACATTAGCCCCAAAGAGCACATAAGTCAACCACCAGCAGTGGTAGATGGGGTGGGACTGTGCTGCGAGCACACAGTAAGGTGGACACAGTGGCAGATGCGGCTAGTCCCCTGCAGCACAGAACTACACAGCGCTGCCTAAAAGCGTGCACAGTCATCCCTCACCTACTGATGGAGCATTTCACAACTCCATCAGTAGGTGAAAGTAAAGTACACCTAGGTTAGGGACAGATGCTTACACATACTGCCTTTAACACAATATGAAGGACAGCAGTGACCTATAGTGGGGTGGGAGGTGGGGGGGTGGGGGAGGGACGGGGGAAAGGAACTAAAGACTTCCAGGTTGTGCAATGTTCTACTTGGTTCTGGTGAATACATGAGTGCTCATTTGATTATCATCCCTTAAATTGAATATATGTTTTTCATTTATCATAAAACTAGAGGCCCGGTACACAAAATTCATGCTCTTGGGAGTGGTCCGGCATGCACCCTTTCACAGTCCAGGAGCCCTCAGGGTATGTCCGACTGATGGCTTAGGGGAGTGGGTCTAAGCCAGCAGTCGGACATCCTTAGAGCTGCTGTGGAAGAGGAGAGGCTCTGCTGTGCTCGCCAGCTGTGAGCCCGGCTTCTGACTGAGCAGCACTGACCACCAGGGGGCAACTTCTGTATTGAGTGTCTGCCCTCTGGTGGTCAGTACACGTCATGGCAACTATCGTTTTGCTGTTTGGGTAGATTTGCATGTTACTCTTTTATTATATAGAATATCTTTATTTCCCTTCATTTTCCAGAATTTTACTGACAGGGTAAAGCGACTCAGTGGTGTTAGTGAGGTCACAGACTGGTGCAGCCACTGTCATTGTCAATTTTGGAACATTTCATCACCTCAAAAAGAACCGTTGCACCTTTTAGCTATCACCGTCCCCCACCCCCAGCCTTCCCCACCCTCAGCCCCATGCAGCCACTGGTGCACTTTCCGTCTTTAAGGGTTTCCTATTTGGAACATTTCATATAAGTAGGATCATAGAACAGACAGTATCCTATGACTGGATTCTTTCACTTAGTATAATACTAGAGGCCCAGCGTGCGATTGAAATCACATGAAGAGGCACCCACCTCCTGCCGTGTGAGGAGGCACCTTGTGGGCCGCCGCAGGAGTCGGGTCAGACCGGTGCAGAGGGGGCCGGGACCTGTGCCTGACTTCTACCCCAGGCCCCTCCACCCCCTGCCTGAGTCCACTCCAGGCCACCGGAGCCTCAGCGCTGGCTCAGGCAGGCCCCCCTGTCTCTGTCTCCGTCTCTGCTCTGCGCCTCATCTGTGTGTGCAACCTCCTTCTGTCTGGTCGAAACCTCGTTACTATCTCTTTATAAATATAGATTGTATGTACTTATATGCTATACAGGGATGGCTAAAGTAGGTTTATTGCTATTCATATGGAAAATAATACAATAATTAATAAATAATAATACAAGAGTAAACTCTGGCCTGGCTGGTATAGTTCCATGGTTAGGATCGACCCATGAACCAGGAGGTCACAGTTTGATTCCCAGTCAGGGCATATACCCAGGCTGCGGGTTCAATCCCCAATAGGAGGCATGCAGGAGGCAGCCAATCAATGATTCTCATCACTGATGTTTCTTCTCTCCCTCTCTCCCTTTCTCTTTCTGAAATCAATAAAAACATATTTTTTAAAAAGAATAAACTGTGTTTCATGAACATAACTGTAAACTTATTTTTGTCCCACCCTGTACATACGAGAGTAGTAATTCAAGCCTTGCTAACAGGGAAGATAAAGCAACCATGAAGGGGACTTGGATGAAGAACTGACTAAGCAGCCAGCCTGTCAGGACGGGAAGCTGAGACCCTCTCGCACAGGGAGAGGTGGCGAGGGCTGCTGAAGTGTGACAGCCCCACGGCTCTACTCGGAGGGAGGCTGGTTTGCACAGGACCAGTCTTAGCACTGGCACTTTCAGGAGATGGGTGCCTGCAGGAAGGACCAGATGCAGGATGTGCTGGGTGATGGGCTCAGGTGGCCCTCGAGTTCACTGGGTTTCCTTGGGAGGAACACTTATTTGAAAGCTAATAGAAGGCACTGGGAAGGGACAGAGTTTTTCAGGGAGGGAGAAAGCTCTCCAAAGCCACCCTGTACATATCACTGCTAACAGGAATTAAAGGAAAAACTGCAACACTTATTCTGCGTGAGGGGGGCTGTGATCTAATTCTATTCTCTGTTATCTTAAAACCATAGTTTTTGGATCCAATCATCTCTGAATGCAGCTGTGATTTCTGGTATGATGTCACTTTATCTGAAACAGTGATAAGTCTAACTGGAAAGAAACTAGCCAATCTCCTGTAACACGAGTCCTCATCCCCTGAAGACCTGTCACCTGGAACTGGAAGCCAGAGGGAACCCAAAGTCTGCCTGACAGCAGTGCTCCTGTCCTCCTCATGTATGTGTCCCACACACACCACACAGAACCAGGACTACACATGCAGATCAGAGCCCAGGTCCATGCTCACACGGGATCAAGAACCACGGAGACACTGCTAGGTCTCTATACCTCCAGGCAATGTAACACAAGCATTCAGCTGTAAGACAAGCCAAACAATTCCCGTCAATTCCACATAATTTCAAATGAGACACTTGCAGCTGCTCCTGTAGAAAAGTCAGGAGGAGGGGATGACAGTGACAGAGCGTCTGTTCACACCAGCCACCTCATTATGTCATCCCATTTCAACCTCACAACCATCATACAAAGTAGGCATCACCTCGTCTTGAAGAAGTTAAGTAACTTGTCCAATGCTGTCACGGTCCCAGGTATAAAACAGCTTTGAGTCCAGGTGTCCTGATTTCAAGACTAACTTCATCACAAGGCTTTAAGTGAACCACTTTGTGCTTCAGCAACTTTCATTACAGGACATCTTTCTTTGTTTCCTCAAATATTCCCCAAGTCCAGTAACTAATGTCTGAAAGGAGGTTACATGCTCTAGATCCCCTGTCTAAGAGCCCACAGTTGCAGAAGTTACAAAGTACATTAAAGATCTGAGTCCCTCCAGGCAACTTTACCTGGAAAATCTGAAGGTCAAGGAATTATAGCAAAAACAATAATTTCCAATTAATCTCCTAAATTGGTTAGTATATTTATTGTGGTGACTTTCTTTTCTTTCTTTTTTTTTTTTTAGTTGTAATTTTTTCAAAAACCATTTCCTATTCTTCCTTTTTTTTTTTTTTTTTTTTGAATTCTCAGTGAGGATATACAGTATTTTCCATTGCTTTTTATTTTATTTTTATTTATTTTTTTAATATATTTTTTAATTAAATTATTATTGTACATATACCAATACCCCCCTCCCATATATACCCTCCCTCCCCAGAGTTTTGTGTCCATTGGTTGTACTTATATGCATGTATACAAGTCCTTCAGTTGATCTCTTATCTCCCCCAGATCTCCCCAACCTCCCCGCTGTAATTTGACAGTCTGCTTGTTGCTTTACTGTCTCTGTATCTATCTTTTGGTTCTTCAGTTTATAATGTTCTTTATCATCCAATAAATGAGGTCATGTGGTGTCTCTCTTTCATTGACTGGCTTGTTTCACTCAGCATGATGTTTTCCAATTCCATCCAGGTTGCTGCAAACGATGAGATTTTTTTCTTTTTTATGGCAGCATAATATTCCATTGTGTAGATGTACCATGGTTTTTGGATCCAATCATCTGCTGATGGGCACCTATGCTGTTTCCAAATCCTAGCTATTGTAAATTGTGCTGCTATGAACATAGGGGTGCATATATCATTTCTGATTGATGTTTCTAGCTTCTTGGGATATATTCCTAGGAGTGGGATTACTGGGTCAAATGGGAGTTCCATTTTCAGTTTTTCGAGGAAGCTCCATACTGTTCTCCACAGTGGTTGCACCAGTCTGCATTCCCACCAGCAATGCACGAGGGTTCCTTTTTCTCCGCAACCTCCCCAACACTTGTCGTTTGTTGATTTGTTGATGTTGGCCATTCTGACAGGTGTGAGATGGTACCGCATTGTTGTTTTGATTTGCATTTCTCGGATAATTAGTGACTTTGAGCATGTTTTCATGTGCCTCTTGGTCTTCCTTCTGTCTTCTTTTGAGAAGATTCTATTTAGATCCATTGCCCATTTTTTAATTGGGTCATTTATCTTCCTTTTTATTAAGTTGTATAAGCTGTCTATAGATGTTGGAGATTAAACCTTTATCAGTGATAACATTTGCAAATATGTTCTCCCATACAGAGGACTTTCTTGTTGTTTTGTTGATGGTTTCCTTTGCTGTAAAAAAGCTTTTTATTTTGATGTAGTCCCATTTGTTTATTTTCTCTTTAGCTTCCATTGCCCTAGGGCAGGGGTCCTCAAACTTTTTAAAGTGGGGGCCAGATCACGGTCCCTCAGAGAGCTGGAGGGCCGGACTATATGAACTACTAATTCCTACTGTAACACCTTGGCTGCGCTCACTGCCCAAAAAACCTGGCGGGCAGGATCAGACTCCCCTGGGGGCTGCATGTGGCCTGCAGGCCGTAGTTTGAAGACCCCTGCCCTAGGGGAAGTATCAGTGAAGAAGTTCTTTTGGCATATGTCTGAGATTTTGCTGCCTGTGGATGCCTCTAGTATTTTTATGGTTTCCCGTCTTATGTTTAAGTCCTGTATCCATTTTGAGTTTATTTTTGTGTATGGTGTAAGTTGGTGATCCAGTTTCATTCTTTTGCATGTATCTGTCCAATTTTTCCAACACCATTTATTGAAGAGACTGTCTTGACTCCATTATATGTTCGTGCCTCCTTTGTCAAATATTAACTGAGCATAGTGATTTGGGTTGATATCTGGGTTCTCAATTCTATTCCATTGATCGATATGTCTGTTCTTGTGCCAGTACCAGGCTGTTTTGAGAACAGTGGTTTTGTAATAGAGCTTGAAATCTGGTATTGAGATCCCTCCTACTTTACTCTTCTTTCTCAGGATTGCTGTGGCTATTCAGGGTCTTTTGTTGTTCCAAATGAACTTTTGAAGAGTTTTTTCTAGGTCAGTGAAATATGCCATTGGTATTTTAATTGGGAGTGCATTGAATCTATAGATTGCTTTGGGAAGTATGGACATTTTGATGATGTTTATTCTACCAATCCATGAACATGGTATGTTCTTCCATCGGTTTACATCTTCCTCTATCTCTTTTTTCAGTGTCGTGTAGTTTTTGGTGTATAGGTCTTTTACCTCCTTAGTTAAGTTTATTCCAAGGTATCTTAATTTTTTTGGTGAGATGGTAAATGGGATTGCCTTTTTAGTCTCTGCTTCTGCAAGTTCACTATTGGTGTATAGAAATGCCATAGATTTCTTGGCGTTAATTTTTTATCCTGCTGCATTGGCAAATTCATTTATTAAGTCAATTAGTTTTTTAATGGAGTCTTTTGGGTTTTTTATGTACAATATCATGTCATCTGCAAATAAGGATAACTTTACTTCTTCTTTTCCAATTTGGATGCCTTTTATTTCCTCCTCTTGTCTAATTGCAATGGCTAGTACTTCCAGTACTATGTCAAACATGAGTGGCGAGAGTGGGCATCCCTGTCTTGTTCCTGTTCTTAGAGGGAATGGTTTTAGCTTTTGCCCATTGAGTATAATGTTGGCTGTGGGTTTATCATATATTGCTTTTATTATGTTGAGGTATGATCCTTGTACTCCCACCTTGTTAAGAGTTTTTATCAGGAAAGGGTGTTGGATTTTATCAAATGCTTTTTCTGCATCAATTGATATGACTATATGATTTTTATCTTTCAATTTGTTTATGTGATGTATCACATTTATTGATTTGCGGATATTGTACCATCCTTGCATTCCTGGAATAAATCCTACTTGGTCATGGTGTATGATCTTTGTGATGTTCTTCTGGAGTCGATTTGCTAGAATTTTGTTGAGGATTTTGGCATCTATGTTCATGAGGGATATTGGCCTGTAATTCTCTTTCATTGAGTTGTCTTTATCTGGTTTTGATATTAGGGTGATGCTGGCTTCATAGAAGGAGTTTGGAAGTGTTCCTTCCTCTTGGATTTTTTGGAATAGATAGGTTTTAGTTCTTCCTTGAATGTTTGGTAAAACTCTCCTGTGAAGCCATCTGGCCCTGGGCTTTTGTTTGCTGGAAGCTTTTTGTTGACTGTTTCAATTTCTTCCCAAGTTACTGTTCTATTAATATTTATAGATTCTTCCTGATTGAGTTTTGGAAGATTGTATTTCTCTAGGAATATGTCCATTTCCTCCAGGTTGTTCAGTTTGTTGGAATAGAGTTGTTCATAGTATTTTGTAACAATCCTTTGTATTTTGGCGGGGTCTGTTGTTATTTCACCTCTTTCGTTTCTGATTTGGTTTATTTGGGTCCTCTCTCTTTGTTTCTTGGTTAGCCTAGCTAGAGGTTCATCTATCTTGTTTATCCTTTCAAAGAACCAGCTCTTGGTTTTGTTGATCTTATGTATTGTTTCTTTGGTCTCTATGTTGTTTATCTCTGCTCTAATTTTTGTTATTTCCTTCCTTTTGCTTACACTGGGCTTTTCTAGTTGCTCTTTTTCTAACTCTTTGAGTTGTAGAATTAGATCATTTGTTACTATTTTTTCTAATTTTTTGCAATAGGCTTGTAGGGATATGAACTTCCCTCTCAAAACTGCTTTTGCTGTGTCCCATAGATTTTGGATTGTTGTGTTTTCATTGTCATTTGTTTCCAGGATGTTTTTAATTTCTTCCTTGATTTCTCTGATTACCCAGTCCTTGTTTAATAGCATGCTGTTTAGTCTCCATGTGTTTGATTTCTTTGGATTATTTTTATTGTAGTTAATTTCCAGTTTTATGCCTTTATGATCTGAGAAGATGCTTGATATGATTTCTATCTTCTTGAATTTGAAGAGACTTTGCCTATGTCCCAAAATGTGGTCTATCTTTGAGAATATCCCATGTGCACTTGAGAAGAATGTATATTCTGTGGCTTTGGGGTGGAGTGTTATGAAGATGTCAATTAATTCCATCTGGTCTAGTGAGTCATTTAGGATTGATATTTATTTGCTGATTTTTTGAAGGGTGACAGTGGGGTATTAAAATCTCCTACTATGATTGTATTGCTATTAATCTCTCCCTTAATGTCCTCCAGCAGTTTTTTTTTTATGTATTTGGGTTCTCCTGTATTGGGTGCATATATATTTACCAGGGTTATTTCTTCTTGTTGGATTGCTCCCTTTAGTATTATGAAGTGGCCTTCATTATCTCTTGTTATGTCCTTCACTCTGAGATCTAATTTGTCAGATATAAGTATTGCTACCCCAGCTTTCTTTTCATTTCCATTCACCTGGAAAACCTTTTTCCATCCCTTCACCCTCAGTCTGTGTGCATCTTTTTTTCTGAGGTGGGTTTCTTGTAGACAACAGATGTATGGATCTTGTTTTCTTATCCAATCTGTTATTCTATGTTAGGGGTGTCGAACTCAATCAGATAAGGGGCCAAAATCTAAAATCCAGCCTAAATCGCGGGCCGAATGGTTTACTGAACAGTCATAAACTGACAATGTCATAAACTGACAGCGGAGTGTAGTGATGACAACGCGGTGCGGGCCACATTGCAAGGCCTGGCGGGCTGGATTTGGCCCGCGGCGTTGTGTTTGACACATGTGCCCTATGTCTTTTGATTGGAGCATTTAAACCATTTACATTTAAAGTGATTCATTATAGGTACTCATTTTACGCCATTTTTATTCTATACCCCTGTGTTCCTTCTTTGCTTCCTATTTCTTTATTTTTACAGTAGACCCTTTAGCATTTCTTGCATTGCTGGTTTGGTGGAGATAAATTCCGATAGTCTTTTTTTGTCTGTGAAGCTCCTGATTTCACCTTCAATTTTGATTGATAGCCTTGCTGGGTACAGTATTCTTGGATTCAGACCCTTTCTTTGCATGACTTTGTATATTTCATCCCATTCCCTTCTGGCCTGATAAGTTTCTTTTGAGAAATCAGTTTTTAGTCTGATGGGGGTTCCTTTATATGTAACTTTTTATCTCTCTCTGGCTGCTTTTAAGATTCTTACTTTGTCGTTGTTGTTTGCCAATTTACCGTATTTTTCGGACCATAAGACGCACTTTTTTCCCCCCAGAAGTTGGGGGGAAAAGTCCCTGCGTCTTATGGTCCAAATATAGCCTACACATATACTGTAAAAAAAAAAATTTTTTTACTTGCCCGGCTCTGTGTGGTCTCTGTGTGCTCGCCCGGCTCTAAAATGGTTCTAAATGCTGCTGTTTACTTTACAGGGCTGATTACATGTGTTTATGACTGTGATGTTGGGTTTTAATGCACATAAAATATTTTAGGACACTATTTGTTTCAGAATCTTTTTTTCTTCATTTCCATTCTCTAAAAACTGGTGCGTCTTATGGTCAGGTGCGTCTTATGGTCCGAAAAATACGGTAATTATAATGTGTCTTGGCGTCGGTCTTCTGGGATTCATTTTGCTTGTGACTCTGCGAGCATCTTGGATTTGTGTTGATTTTTTCTTCTCTATTTCAGGAAAGTTTTCTGTCATTATTTCTTGAAATACGTTTTCCATGTCTATCTCAGTTTCCTTTCCTTCCAGAACCCCTATTATTCAAATATTGTTTTATTTTGCATTGTCCCAAAGCTCCCTAGAAGCTGCTCTAATTGGGTATTTTTTTCCATCTTATCTTCTAGCTCAGTGATGCGGTCCTCTGCTTCTTCTAGTCTGCTCTTGATGTTTTCTATTGAGTTCTTCATAGTAGTGATGTCATTTTTTATTTCTTCTTCAGTCATCTTCATTTCCTCTTGGTTTTTCTTCATTTCCTCTTGGGTCTTACTCATATTGTCAAATTTATCTTCCATTCTTTTTAGCCATCTTATGATCGTTACTCTGAATTCTTGCTCTGGTAGGTTGCTTGCCTCTAACTCATTTACTTTCCTCTCTGGTGATGCCTGCTTTTCTTTCATTTGTGGGCTGTTTCTTTGTCTCCCCATGGTATCTCTTTTCAGGATGTCTCTCTCCTGCATTGATTTAAAGGCACAAAATACAGCACAACCAGGTACAACACACAAGGCACTGAACAGAAATGTATTTGCAATATTAATAACCTCCAATAAAGGTAACCACTAGGGAAAGGCAAATTAAGGAATAGGAGAGAAAGAGAAAGAGTAAAAAGAGAAGAGGGAGGGGGCTAAAGAAAAAGATAGGAAAAAGAGTGTCAAAATGAATTTGGGAAACAGGGAGAAGAAAGAAAGAGAAAGAGAGAGAGAGAGAGAGAGAGAGAGAGAGAGAGAGAGAATAAGAGATAAAAGGGGAATAAACTATATATATGGGGAGAGAATTTCAATTGAACTACCACTAACCACAACAAATGCTGTCAGCAGTACCTGGAGAATAATACAATCTACAACACCCCCTAATTTCCAGCACAGGAAGGGAAAACAGAAGTAATAAAATAACAATGAACAAAATCCAATCAAATAAGAAAATACCAAGCAACAGCAACAACAAAAGAATAAGCAAAATACTCTCACTAAAAAGCATAAAAATACAATATAATCATCATTCCCCCAAGCAGCATCAAAAGAACAGTGAGGAAAACAATTTTTTTTTTTTTTTTTTTTTTTTTTTTTTTTTTTTTTTTGCTAGTTAATACAGCTCAGAGAAGGGTGTGTATGCACTTGGCACAGGGGATTGGAAATTAGATATATAAGTAGGGTAGAAATTTTAGCAGGGGGATACAGAAAGAGTAAGAAAATCTAAAGCAGGAAAGGGTTAAGATAAATAGCATAGCAAAAGGGGGAAGGTTTGAAAGATAGTGATGGTGTAAAGGTCATGTTGAGATAGGGTTAAACAATGTTAAAGGAGAAATGAAAATAAAATGAAGAACACCAATTCCAATGTAAAATAAAGAGAAAATAAAATGGCACTTAAAAAACTTAAAATAGCAGTAGTAAAAATGTTTATTGAACCTAAAAATGTAATAATTAAAAAGTTAAAATCTAGTGAGGAAAAAAGGAAAAAAAAATTGGTTCTTAAGTAAAAGATGCAAAAAATGAAAATAAAAAAAATTAAAAATAAAAATAAAAAATAAATGTAGCAAAAAAAGTGTGCAGTTGTGAAGGCCATTCACTTCTGTTATTCTATTTGACACGCCCGTTTCTCAGTCCAGACTGTATTGCAGTTCCCTGCGTTCTGCTGCACCTCAGTGGCGATTCCTGGTTTTTGATAAAATAAAACTAATAATAAACACAGTCAGTTTGTACTCCAGACCCTAGGTGGCAGTATATGTGGATTGATGTCCCGTCACTTTGGCTGCTCTAGCCTTCTTTTTCTGTGGCACTCAATACCGGGTTTTTTTGTTTGTTTGTTTGTTTGTTTGTTTGTTTGTTTCTGCCTCGGAGCTGAATCCTGGATGATTTCTCCCTGCTCTGCTTCTCAGTTTCCAGAAAAGCAGTTTCCCCCTGCTGTCTCTTAGGGTCAGCCAATCTGGGTGATCTCTCCTTTGTAATCAGAAGCAAAGTGTTGCAGGGGAACCAGCCTAGATGTGCAATGGGCAAGTCTGCGCATACTCACAAACAATCTGCTTTCCAATTCCTCTGTTCTCCCTCCGTGTCGGATCAGAATGAGTTGCTCCCTAGAGAACTCCACTAGTAGCAACCTTGGGGACCCCGATCCACTCTCTCGAATCACGCCAGACCCAACAGTGGGGGGCTTCTGTGGGCGCAGATTTCCGGGGTCCCAGAGCGCGCTTTTTTCTCTGCCGCCCCAGCGGCCATGCGGCTGCCGCAGCTGCCGCTTTTGCTTTCGCTGTTGGGACACAGACACCCCGCGTTATCCCCAGCAAAATCCAACCTTTCTGTGGAATGAGAAGCCAATATGGAAATCCTGATGTTATTTTACAGAGAACTTCACAGCTCTCTCTCTCAAAACCCAATTTCCTGTACTAACACAACAGTTTACAGCTTGTCCAGGAAATATCAAAATTAATCTACTTTCAACTTCTAGTTGACACTTGGAAAGGAAATTTTCTGATTTTCATATGAAGAGCTAATGTGCAAGTTGTTTTGGCAGATTCTGAGGGTCTGAGTGTCCAGAATGAAATACTACAGCAAACAAAAATGATATCTGGGGTCAAGAGGGGAGTCAGGTTAGGAGCAATGTTGCAAAGTGGCACACAGGTGATAGGCCGAGCGGATCCTGGCCGAGAGTTGGGGACAGAGGAAATGACCACTAGCATGGGCCTCATTCTGACCATGGCGGTGGTCAGCTCTGCTCACCATCTTTGTATCTGACAACTTAACAACAAGCTGACCCTCAGAAAAACAGTTTGTAGGGTGCCCTGGCAATGGGCGCGGTGGCAACAGAGGCCAGAGGCCCTCCTTCCCCTGTGCTGACAGTGGAGCAGACGAGTGTCCGGGCAGGGGGCCCTCAGCAGAATGTGGCCAGGATGACAAGGGACACCATCAGACAGCTAGGATGGTGAGAATGGAGCTCATTTCTTTAGGGACAGCAGCAGCCATCTGCAGGCATCGGTATGAGGGCTGAACCCCCAGGGTAGGCCCAGAGTTGATCACCTTAGTCCTGCTTCTAACTTTGTGTCCACACCACATGGGTTCCCAGCTGCACCCCCGCTTCAGCCTCCCCTTTAGCCCCTACCCCCATCCTTGCCAAGGCCAGTGGCAGGGAGGGAGCTATCTGGGCCACAGGTCTCAAGGGCCTGAGTGTCGAGGTTTTTTGTGACTTGGGTTTCTAGAGGCTGTGGTTTTCAAGGGATGTAGATAGCTCCATTCCCAGGTGTCCTCCCTGTATTTGCCTGACAGAAATTCTGATAACATCTTCTCTTACTAACTAGCATTTTTGGTTTCTCCTCATTCTGCCAGCTTACTGCTAAAACAACTATTAGGTCAAACTGCTCTCATCTTAAAAATAGTTTTACAGTGTAGGGTCCTATAAATTTAATTTTAAATCTCATATTTCTCATTGCTTTGTGGTATTTCCAACACATCAAGAAGACAGAATTTCAGAATTGCATTCATGGGTGAAAACCAATACTAATGGCTTTGCCTAAAAATCTAATATAATATTTATTTATTTTTTTTAAATCATCACCCAAGGATATTTTTTCCATTGATTTTTAGAGAGAGTGGAAGGAAGAGAGAGGGACAGAGAGAAACACTGATTTGAGAGAGACACAGAGATGGTTGCTTCCCGCATATCCCTGACCATGACCAGGAGACTACAACCGAGGTACGTGCCCTTGACTGGAATCGAACCTGGGACCCTTCAGTCCAGAGGCCAACACTCTATCCACTGAGCCAACCCAGTTATAGCTAATATTTATTTTCTTAATATTACCAGAGTTGTATGTATGACAGCAAATCGCCTATATGCCACTTTGCAGCATTGCTCCTAAATGAAAAGTTTTGTAAGAAAACTTTTGCAAAGTGCTTTATTGTGCTTCATGTGTACTTATAAAATGTTTAAACTCCCCTCACATATTATCTCTAGTTTAGATTAGAAGCTATTGTTTTAGACTCCATAAATATAACCTTCAAACAGAACAAAGAAACCCAGAAAATACCTAAAGAGGATTCCCTAAACTTTCAATTCATGGCAGATATTTCTTCCATATCCTACTGCTTCTGTCAGAATATAGGCAGCATAGGGCCAACCAAATAGAAAGTACTCTCCCTACAATGATCCACTGTATTGCTTAATGGTCATTACTAACAGCATATACTTTTGCTTATGAACCAATGTCCTGGCAAAGAAAAACAGAACTTCCAACTGCCCATAGCTGTTATGCTGCATATGTCCTTGTCCGACTTTCCTGAAGAAAAAAGTAATCTCTTAAGAAATCTTTCTATTCTGGTTGAGTCTCAGGACCCGTGCCTCCACAGGTCCTACTACTCCATTAACTCCTTCACACATCATTCACTCACTGGCTCACAGATGCACTCACTCATCCATCCATACATTCACTCACTTATGCATTCACAAACCCATTCATTCATCTATCATCATTTCTCAAATGTCTGGTAAGTTCTCTGAATTGTGAGAGGTTAGGGTTCAGAGAGATGATAAAGATGGAAAAGAAATAGCCCCTGCCCTCAAGTGGTGGACCCCGGAAATGGACATGTACCATGTATGTGACAATTCACACTACAGGGAGACACCAGGAGGGCTTACCAGATTAGCTGGCAGGTCACTTAGCCAAGCTTTAAGATTCCCTAAACACAACTTCCACCAGGCTAATAACAGCAAAATTGCTGGATTGGGAATGAGGCCTAGGGTTTCTAAAGCTCCCACAGGTAATTCCCACTTGCTGCCAAAGTTGAGAACACTAGGACAAGAGGATTTATAAGCTAGGACAGCAACACAGATGAGAGAGAATTGATTCTGCCTGGGAGAGGTTTATGCTTGGGGAAATGGAAGGAAAGAGAAATTACATTAAATGGAAAGAGAGTAATGAACCATCTACATAATAGCATATATATGACACCCCTCTTTTATGCAAAGTCGGCCACTTGCTAGAGAAATGGTGGGAAATGGAATCCTTTAGTCTCCGTTCAATTACTCAAGGGAACTGTGGACAGCAAAACAACTGTGAGGGCAGCCTGTGGAGGCACGGGTCCTGAGACTCAACCAGAATAGAAAGATTTCTTAAGAGATTACATAGAGAAACAAAAGCACGTGCGCGTGTGCAAAAAGCCTCAGTGACAGAGGCAGCCACAGTTTTGACAGAACAATAAGTGTAAACATCTAAGGGCTGAGGTGTGTATGTGAGTGCAGGAAGGGCATTTTTCAATACTATTTTCTGCTAAAAATATTGTATAAGGTCACTGTAAGAAATTTCACAGGTAAACAAAAAAGATACTACTTCTGCACAGCAAAGGAAACCATCATCAAAATGAAAAAGCAACCATTGGCATGCAAATCAGATATCTGATAAGGGACATGTATCCAAAATGAATAGATACCTCATTAACTCAATGACAAAAAGAAACAATCCAATTTATAAAATGGGCAGAGGAATTGGATAGATATTTTTCCATAAAAAAACATTCAAATGGCCAACAGGTACTACATGAAAAGATGTTCAATATCACTAATCATCAGGGAAATGCAAATCAAAACCCCAATGAGATGTCACCTCACACCTGTCAGAATTAATATCAAAAAGACAAGATACAACAAGTGTTGGCGGGGATGCAGTGAAAGGAAAATGCTCATGCACTGTTACTGGGAATGCAGATTGGTGCAGCCACTGTGTAAAACAGTATGACAGTTCCTCAAAAAATTAAAAATGAATTGCCTTATGACCCAGCAATTTCACTTGTGGGTATATATCCAAAGGAAATTTAAAAAAAAAAAAAAAAAAAAAAAGATATGGAAGAAATATCTGCCATGATTGTTGCAGCATCCTATATAATAAAAGGCTAATATGCAAATTGTTCCCTTGGCGGAAGTTCAATCAGGGGGTAGGGCTGGCCCACCAACTGCCCATGGCACCTCCCCCCAGCCAGCCCGGCCCCTCCCTCCAGCCAGCCCAGCCCAATTGGCCCAGAACAGGGTGGGCTGGCCAGATCCCACCCATGCAAAAATCTAAGCTCCAGGCCTCAATTTATAACTAGAGGCCCAGTGCATAGATTTGTGCATGGGTGGGGTCCCTCGGCCTTGCCTGCACCCTCTTGCAATCCGCAGAGATTGGGCCAAAACTGGCAGTCGGACAGCCCCCAAGGGATATAGTAGTGCACAAAGCAGTAGAAGGCTGGGAGGAGCCCAAGCCCGGGCTGAGCACAGCACTGCTCCTACTCATCCTGCCCCCACTGTGCCTGCTGCCGCCAGTGCTCGATAGCACTGCCATGGAGGCAGAGAGGCTTGCACTGCCACAGCTGCACTCGCCAGCCGTGAGCCTGGCGTCTGGTGCCCATAGGTTAGCTGAATGGTGCTCCTGCTGTGGGAGCACACTGACCACCAGGGGGCAGCTGCTGTGTTGAGTGTCTGCCCCTGGTGGTCAGTGTGTGTCATAGTGACCAGTTGCTTAGGGTTTTATATATATAGACTAGAGGCCCAATGTACAAAATTTGTGCAAGAGTAGGCCTTCACAGCCACAACTGCCTCAGTCCTCCTTCGCAGCCACAGTGGCTGCCTGGATTCCTCCCTCTAGCCATGGGCAGCTGCCTGGATTCCTCCCTTGCAGTTGCGGAAGCTGCAGCCCCAGCTTCGTCTTGGAAGGATGTCCAGAAGGACACCCAGTCTAATTAGCATATTACGCCTTTATTATTATAGATAGCCAAAGCATGGAAACCACCTAAGAGTCCATCAATGAATGGATAAAGCTGTGGTACATATGTACATTGCAGCACGAGTTGGCCATTAGAAAGAAGGAAATCCTAGCATTTGCAACAGCATGGATGAACCTTGAGGGCACTATGCTATGTGAAATAAGTCTAACAGAGAAAAACAAATACCACATAATACTACTTATATGTAGAATCTTTTTTTTTTTTTAAGCCAAATTTACAAAAGCAGAAAGTAGAAAGTGATTGTCCAATAGTAAGGGTGGGAGAAGAAGAGTAGGTGGATAAAATGGTGCAAACTTTCAGCTATTAAAAAATAAGATCTGAGGATCAAATGTATAATATGGTGCCTATAGTATTGCAGCGATGCCTGTGAAGACAAGATGCCTATGAATGACGTATTGCAGTGATTTCCCACTGCCGTGCCACAAGAACTTTAAACATGCACTGCCTAGCAACAGCCAACATAATATATGTCTGGTGTGAATAAATCAAAATTAACCATTTTTTCTTTTTTTGTCAGATTGACATTTTTTGTTATGGCGCAGAATTTTAATACTTAGTTCATGTGTGTCATGAGAGAAAAAGTTGAAAGTTGTTGCTGTATTGTATAATTAAAATTTGCTAAGAGTAGAACTTTAATGTTCTCAAATAAATAATAAATAAAGTGACGGATGTTTTATTAACTGATAGTTAAAATCTTTTCACACACACAATAAAAAGTAAATTTAAACAAAAAAGACCTTCTGAAATATTCTTTCTGTTCCTTTTCCCCTGATACATGTACATATGTCATTAAAAACAGGAGGAGGATCACACCATATAAAGAATTTTGTATTCTTCTTGCCTTTATAATGTCTTTGTCATTATGACAAAAATTTTTTTACAAATGAATCATTGTTCTTTTTTTTTTTGCCTGGTTCCATCCTCAGGCTATAATTGCCACATCAAAGATGACATGCACCCTTTCTAGATTTAGACAATTTGCTTTTCAGAAGGTTTGCTTTCTAACTTGTGGGAAGTGCTGATGTGTCTCATTCTCTTTTTGTCTTCATTGGGTGTTAGTTAATTTTTATTAATGTACCAGAGGCCCGGTGCATGAAATTTGTGCACTGGGGATAGGAGCCCCTCTGCCCAGCCTATGCCCTCTCGAAGTCCAGGACCCCTCGCTCCTTACTGCCCGCCTGCTCACTGCTCCTTACCACTCGGCTCACTGCTCCTTAGTGCTGCCACGGAAGCAGGAGAGGCTCCCACCACCTCTGCTGCACTCACCAACTGTGAGCCCAGCTTCTGACTGAGTGGCTGACCTGTGGGAGCACATTGACCACCAGAGAGCAGTTCCTGCATTAAGCATCTGCTCCCTGGTGGTCAGTGCACATCACAGCGACTGGTCATTCTGGTCATTCCACCATAATGGTTGCTTAGGTTTTTATTATATAGACTAAAGGCCCAATGCACAAATGTGTGTCCCTCGGCCCGGCCTGGGACCCTCTCCAATCTGGAACCCCTCGGGGGATATCCAACTACCAGTTTAGGCCTGATCCCAAAACTAGCAATTGGACATCCCTCTCACAATCCAGGACCACTGGCTCCTAACCACTCACCTGCCTGCCTGCTTAATGCCCCAACTTCCCTCCCCTGCTGGCCTGACTGCCCACAACTGCCCTCTTCTGCAGGCCAGTTTGCCCTCAGCTGCCCTCCCCTGACAGTCTGGCCGACCCCAACGGCCCTCCCCTGCTGGCATGATCTCACCCTTAACTGCTCTCCCCTGCTGGTCTGATTGCCCCTAACTGCTTCTGCATTGGCCCCCACCACCATGGCTTTGTCTAGAAGGAAGTCGGAGGTCTGAAAGATGGCCAGTCAACCCAGTCTAATTAGCATATTACCCTTTTATTAGTATAGAATAATATAGGTAATAGTATAGCATATTACCCTTTTATAGTATAGAATAATTAGTATATTACCCTTTTATTAGCAGTGAACAGGTGGTCCAGTGCACAAAATTTATGCACCCTCTTCAAACGGGGCCCCTTGGGGGATGACCCCTTGGGGGATGTTCGACCTCTTGAAGGGATTGGGCCTAAACCAGCAATCTGACATCCCTCTTGCAATCAAGGACTGTTGGCTCCTAACCGCTTGCCTGCCTGACTGCCCCTACCTTGCCCCCCTGCCTGCCTGATCAACCCTAGCCACCTCTGCCTTAGCCCCCGCAGTCTGGCCTCTCTCTGCAGGAGGTGACCTTGCAGATCAGGGGAAGATGCCACTCCCATTACCCCGCTGTTGCTACCACTGCCAGCTTGATCCTGAGCCCCCTCATAGCCACCCATGGTTGCCTGTGCCTGCGCACTTCTCAGTTGCCCATGGCTACCTGAGCCAGGCCCAGCCCTTGAAGCAGACACCGTGGCCGCAGCTTGCCTGAGCCTCGGCCTGCCCCTCACAGCAGCTGCCAGAGCTTTGTCCAGAAGGATGTCCTGATGGTCATCGGATGATGTCCACTCTAATTAGCATATTACCCTTTTATTAGTATAGATTAGGCAATGAAATCCCTCATTCTTGGAGTGTACTTATTATTAAGGCCACTTACATTTTTATTAATTCTCCCTCTGATGCTCTATGAATTGTTTTTGATCAACAGAAAGGTATGGTCTGGTCTGGGACAACGTAGGTGTGACTGGATATGAAGTATAAGGAATTTGGAGAGAAGAGACGGTGGTACTGAGAGAGAATCTGAGAGGTGAAATCAAGTTCCCAAGGAGAGGGGTGCATTCAAGAGTCCAAGAGGAGAGAAAAACCTCTAGGTTTTTAGAAAGCAGAAGAACGGGAGAAAACTTGTAAAAGCTCAGCGGTTGGAGAGGGGAGGTGAAAGTGTTCCCACCTGTGGCCTCCTAGGTTCATAGGAAATAGACATGGCATGAAAAGTTTGAAACTGCTAGAATGAAAACCTACTTATGAATAGGATAGCGTACTGTAGATCTCTAGCAGGGGACTCAACTCGTAAAACTGCGAGAGGCTGTACCTCCAAGCCTGCTTTGCACATGGGGAAATCAATGCCTGGGGGTTTTCAGGGGTGACCTGCGATTCCCAGGAAGAAATGCTGGTGCCAAGTCTAGATAGTACAACTCATCCACCTAATTCCCCGTTGCTTGATACAACAGCCTTCACTTCAATGAGCAAATAAGAATGGAACCTGGGCTGGAGGCTGGCAGCCAGAGAGGCTGAGTGAATCACCCATCAGATTAGTCAGCAAGCTCTCACAAAACAGCCCTGCATCCTGCTTTGCGAGCCCCACAGCCAACCGGAAAACATTTCTGAAATAAGCAAAGATATCAATGACTGCATGCCTCCTCACTTTGCAGCACACATTTCCCCAAGACTCAGAGGAAACCAGCAGAAATCCTCGAGAATATGGTCACAGGCATTTCTTCAGTGACAGACCGTGGTGACGGAAGACAGGTGGCCATGCTCCCATGATGATGAGCAGACCCACAGCTCTCCTCCACCGGCCATTCTATGGAAGTTGGATCATTTGGCACAGCATTCCCTTCCTGTAAAATCTATTATTCAAGCAAGAGTATTCTTAACAAAATCATCACCCTTCATTTGCTCCTATTTTTCCCTGTTTTTCTGGATGCAAAGCTCTATAATCTATCTCATGCTTGCACACAGTGGTGTCTGTACATTAACTCCATCTGCACATGGTAGTGTCTCACATTAACTCCATCTGCACATGGTAGTGTCTGCACATAACTCCATCTGTACACAGTGGTGTCTATACATTAACTCCATCTGCACATGGTAGTGTCCGCACATAACTCCATCTGTACACAGTGGTGTTTATACATTAACTCCATCTGCACATGGTAGTGTCTGCACATTCACTCCATCTGCACACAGTGGCGTCTTCATATTAACTCCATCTTCACACAGTGGCATCTGCACATTAACTCCATCTGCACACAGTGGTGTCTGCACATTCATTCCTTCTGCACACAGTGGTGTCTGCACATTAACTCCATTTTCCAACTCCATCAGATTTGAAAGTCAAATTAAGACAAAATTTCTTCAGAAAGGCACATTTCATTTAATCTGAAAAAAATTTGTCTTGACAGAGGAAAGAAGACCCAGCTATTCACATATTCTATTTGTTTTATGTGAAGAGGAGGTAACTGTTCTGGAAAGGATCCACAGAAAACTTACCAGAACACAAGCATTGCCATAAGCAGCAGCTTCCTGTTGGGAGCCAGCAGAGTTGAGGCAAGCAACTCAGTCTTAAGGAAATAGAATTAAGTTCCTTCTAGCAGAAGTTATGTGGTGCCCTGAGGGCTTGGCCAGAAGATAAGATAACCTGCAGCTTAACATCTTCCTGCTTAGCATCTCCCTGCCACTTCCCCTTCCTGATCCTCCCCCCTAGATAGCCCAGCCTTGGAATGTTGCACCTTGGAATGTCACACCGCCCCTGGCAGTTAGCCAATCCTGTGTTGCCAGGTACCAAAGACCCCCCCCCGGCATAGGCAACCCTGCCCCGCTTTGTTTCTGCTGTATAAATACAGCCATTTCAGAGAATAAAGTTCGGAGCTTGATCAGAACCTTGTCTTGCTCCCATTCTTCCACGTTCCTTGTTTGTTCATTCTCTTAGGTGGTTCCTGCGTGCCCCCGTTGTTGCCCCACAGGCCGGGACAAAATGGCGCCCAACGTGGAGCACTCCTGAGGACCGCTGACGAGAACGTCTACCGGAGAAGCCCTGGCCAGGCACCCCCCAGAGTCGCCGCGAGGACCCGCGAGTGAAGACTCAGCATTGGATCGCCACGGTCACGCCCGCCGTGAGACAGATCGGAGTAAAGGTAGGTAGATGATTTTTCAAACAAGATTTCAGAACATTTCACCCCTTTTTTTGCTCGATTGTATCGGGTCTAGTAATAATTAATGTCGTTTTTTAACATTTGTTTAAAATCTTGCTTGACGTTGACTTGTATTGACATAACCTTCAAACACGGGGTATCTACAGAACGTGTGAAGTGCAATTAACAAGTTTTGCTTGAAAAAGTTTGTGTTTGGTTTGGTTTTTGTTGCAGAACTAGGGCTAAGAAGATGGCGGATGAAGAGCATATTCGGCACTGCATGCTTTACGAGTTCCAATTAGGAAGAAAAGCAAGTGAGGCTGCAAAAAACATCTGTAGTGCTCTTGGTCAAGATGCAGTTAGCGCCAGAAAATGCCAGCGTTGGTTTGAGAAATTTCGCGAGGGAAATTTTTCGTTAGATGACAAGAGTGGTCGAGGCCATGTGTCCAATTTTGATCAAGAAGCTCTTCAAGCTCTTTTGGTGCAAAATCCTCAAATTACCCAACAAGAGCTTGCGACAACTTTAAATTGTTCACAAAAAACAATTTCCAATCAATTGCGTGCACTTGGCAAAGTCCAAAAGTTTGGAAAATGGGTTCCTCATGAGTTGACCGACAACAACCGTAATCAAAGAGTCACAATTTGCAGTTCGCTCCTCTCTCGTCAAAACAGTTTGCCATTTTTAGAGCAAATTGTTACTGGAGATGAAGAATGGGTGCTGTATGTTAATTTGAAAAGGCGGCCTCAATGGTTGGACAAAAATGAGGCTCCGCAGCCCACGCCAAAACCTGACTTGCATGCGAAAAAAGTGATGTTGTGTGTTTGGTGGAATTTTAAAGGAATTCTTCATTATGAACTTTTACAATCTACCCAAACCATTACAAGTGCAGTGTATAGTGCCCAATTGGAAAGGTTAGCCCAAGCTTTAAGAGAAAAAGAACCCGCGCTGATTAATCGGAAGGGTGTAATTCTTCACCACGATAACGCACGACCGCATACTGCAAGAATCACTGCTGAAAAACTGCGCCAGTTGGAATGGGAAGTTCTCCCTCAACCTGCATATTCTCCTGATATTGCCCCTTCTGATTACCATTTGTTTCGTTCTTTGCAAAACTTCTTGGAAAAAAATTTAATAATGAAGAATGCCTCAAAAATGCATTGACCGAATTTTTTGCATCAAAATCACAAGAATTTTACAACAGAGGGATTAAAATGCTTCCTGAGCATTGGGCACAAGTAGTAGAAAACAACGGCAACTATATTGTTGATTAAATTTTGTTGTATTGTTTAAATAAATTCGATTTAAAAAAAGTATTAGAAAACGACATTAATTATTACTAGACCTAATAATTATTGGTTCTCTCGGTCGATTCCTTTCTGTCCACTAATAAGCACTCACTTGCCAATCTGGGGAAGAGTGAAAGGTACCCACTTTCGGCTGTGAGAACTCCGAATCACTTGAACTAGTACCGTCTCCCGGTTTTCTTGGCGAGAATTCTCTCCAATTAGATCTACTCTTAAAACCTTGAGCTTGCTTTGAACAAAAAGTCGTCCAACCTCACAGACTCAACCACGGGGAGATCTGCATGCCTGAGGAGGGCAAACGGGGTCTCCCTGTCTGTGAGGATCCGTGTAGGCGGATTATACCTACCGACTGTTTCACGCAAGCAAGGGAGTAAAGGGTAGAGTCGAAAAGAGAGTAATTCCGCCTGAATTCCTGGGTTGAGAAAATTCAAGCTGACCCGGCACGGGGTTTATACGTCCCGGAGTCTTACGTGGAGAAGGAATCTCTTTGAGAACCATCCAATCGACCAATAATGGGAAATTCCTTGAGTTGTCATGAAATGTTCCTTGACGGTGTCAAGATTTCCCTCAGAACGTGAGGAGTAAGGGTTAAGAAAAAAGAATCTTAGAAAATGGACTCAGGGAGTCCCCTCAGGCACGAGGAATTAAGGCTAGAAAAAAAAGGATCTTAGAAATGAAAGTGCTCTTTAGAGTGAATGTTGAAGTCTATGTGATCACAAAATAATGTTGTTTTTTGTTGAAATTATTGATAGAATCTTAGTATATGTATGGAATTTAAAATCTATAATAAGTGGAACTCCACTGCTGAAACTACCTCTGACTTAATGCCTTGTTTAAAAATTATAAGAAAACTCACAGGGAATGCAAATCGTGGCCAAATTGGGTATTAATTATTATTTCAGAAAGCCAAAAAGAAAAAAATTGATATCTGTCTATCTTTTAAGCATGAAAAGAAATTCAGCCAGATCTGTTGCTGATGCTTCCCCTGAAGTAAGCAGAATGTGGGGGAAGGGAGAGACATGAGGTGATCCAATATATTATAGAAGCCTGCTCTCCTAGTATATTAAATTAACAATTTCCTTTCTTGCCATAAAAAAGTTTTAAAAATTTAGAAATGCGTATGGGATATCTGTACACATGTAAAAGAGAAAGCTAGTATAAGACTAAATACGCGCACGTCCAATTTCGGATATTAAATAAGTTTGAACTAGCCGTAACTTTTTACAAGAGCTACAGAAATGAAGAACCCATAACTGATTCTTTTTCCTGAGAAAAACAGCTAAAAAATCTTCTTGAAAGAAATTCAAGCTAATTCCAGCAACAAGATTCGCATTTCCATAATAAAGAATAGTTTTCAAAATGCTAGTGAACCTTATTAAAAAGTTAGCTTTTAAGGCCTTCAAGAAAATAAGTAAATTTGTCTCTGTCATAGAATTTATCCAAAGTAAATACTTTAAAGATCTAAGAAGTCCAGATAACTGGCTTCATCCTTTGTTGAGGGAGAAAAGGGTAAAGGCCCTTCCCCCAGCAGACAGTTAAGATAGTGTCCTGCCAGTAGCCAGCTTAAAGAATGTGATAATTTACAGTCAATAAACAAAACCTAGTTTCCCAGAACCACTGGCAAATAAAAATTAAAGTTCAAATTTGCCTCATAAAATCCTAGAGGACAGAATTGAATCTATTAATTGATTGATTATGTCTTGTATTTTTCTTAGAAATATAAAGTGTTAGTAGGTCCGAAGGTTGTGGGTTATTGTTAAGCTGACTAACATGAAGTGTTATTAATCTAAGAACTACTAAATATATTTGACTTGCCAGCTTTAAAAATTCAAAGTTCAAATTAAATTAGGAGAAATTATAGAGTTGTAGTGATTAAATACTTAAAGCATAAAAACTTATTTTTAAGATATTTCCTCTAATAATTAGGAATTCAAAATAAATTGCTTATTATTGATCTAATTAAAAAGAGGATTAATTCTGTGATCTCCACCAAAAATTTTTCTATACAAATACTAGTCTAAATCTAATTGATATCTTTAAGATGTAGATATTTATTTGATGGTTTTTTCCATGTTAAAATTTCAGATGATTCTAGAAAAGCTCCACGGGCCTGGAGTAATACAAGAGATTTATTCTCTCTTCTTATAGGAAAACTTTTTAAAACAGATCTAATATACTTAAAATTGCATGGAAAGCCTTATCAAATAAAAATTAATAGATATATATTAAATATTATAAAGGTTTTCACCTGTGGGAAAGGCATCAACAGCAATAAAATTTCAAGAAAGATAAAAGCCATACTTTTGGATCAGACCAATAAAATCTTTGCCATTATTATTTTAAATTAAAAATACCTACTTAAGTTACTTTATAAATTAGCTTTTACAATATAATCAATGTCATATAAATTAAGTTACATAAGAAGCCAATGTTTTATAAATAATTGAATCCTAACTGTATATGGCCGCCTACATTTTAATTAAGCTAAAGGCAAGGCAACATTTGTGGCTTGTGAATTCAGAAATAAATTTGCTTTATTTTTAAAGTGATACCAAGGGCAAGGAAGGTCGGTGTACACACCCTTCTATATTCTACCGGGAACCCTAGCTTAGGGGCTTAATTTATATCTAACACAGGGAATAGTATTAATACCACAGTAAAAGAAATTTTTTATCTCAGGTATTAACCATTTTAACAGATAGATCCAGTTCTAGAAAGGCTAGATATACTACAGCAGCAGAGGAGCAAAAGTCCTTCAAACCTCTTATATTTCAATAGAAATACAAGCTCTTATTTATACCTTAACAGATTTTACTACGGAGCACATTAATCTATAGTAATAGTACTTATATGGTAAATATAGCAAAAATTATTAAAACAGCTACTATAAGGCATATTGATTCAGAGGAACTTTTCATTTAATTTTCAGTCTATAAAATGTTATTTGAGAATGGCAATTTCCATATTTTATTAAATGTCACTCAGTGGTGGAAAGAGCCATTCATACGCTTAAGATCATTTTAAAAACAAAAAAGAGGGAGACGGACAGATGTGTCACCTCAAGAGAAGCTCAGTCATACTTTTTATACTTTAAAAAATTTTTAAATTGTGATGCAGATCGTACAGCAGGCGAAAGGCATCAGGCCTCCTGTACAATAGCCTCCACTGAGTCAGCCAGGTAGAAGGAAGCATAAACCAGGAAAGAGTTTTATCAGATTCAGTAATAATGCGGGGCTAGGAGTGGCTGTACATTCTTATACTAAGTTATCTAATCAAGTAATCAATGATGTCCAAGGCCTCTCTAGTATCATTAATGATCTCCAAGACCAAATTGACTCCTTAGCTGAAGTTGTTCTACAAAATAGGAGCAGGTTAGACTTACTCAGAGCAGAACAGGGAGAAATATGCTTAGCCCTACAGGAACGTTGCTGTTTCTACGCCAACAAGGCCGGAATCGACCGAGACAAGAAAGCGGCGGAAAGAACTGTTCGAGAACCCTCTCTGGAGCAGACTAAACGGACTTCTCCCCTACCTTCTCCCCATCCTGGGCCCCCTCATAGGTTTCTTATTAATCCTATCCTTTGGCCCCTGGGCTTTTCGGAGGTTAACAGATTTTGTAAAACAACATATTGACAGCATCTTGGCCAAACCCATCCAGGTACATTACCACCGTTTAGCCGTAGCTGACCATGAGCAAGATTATGAACTTTACCATCGCTCCCTCCCTGCGGGGACAGCATGATGACCAAAGGAATGCTTACCTACTCCTCACCAGGAGAAAGGTATGGGTACCGATATGGGTGCAGAGCAAAGCATTGCAAGGGAAGGTCCAACAAATTTTCCGACCCCCTCTTCCCAAGGGAAGGTCATGGGAAAATTTCGACCCCCTCTGGATTTCCCTGTGAGCATACCTGGTTTGCATAGAGGTTGGTATCAATACAAATCCAATTGGCTCTGCCTCTCCTCCCCAAAAGATACCAAGAGCCGCTAACACTGGTGGGCCTGGGAAGCCCACGGGAGGAACCAGGTCACTACTCCCCCAATCGGTTAAGGCCCACCCTCAATTAAGACAAAGGGAGGAGATGTTGGGAGCCAGCAGAGTTGAGGCAAGCAACTCAGTCTTAAGGAAATAGAATTAAGTTCCTTCTAGCAGAAGTTATGTGGTGCCCTGAGGGCTTGGCCAGAAGATAAGATAACCTGCAGCTTAACATCTTCCTGCTTAGCATCTTCCTGCCACTTCCCCTTCCTGATCCTCCCCCCTAGATAGCCCAGCCTTGGAATGTTGCACCTTGGAATGTCACACCGCCCCTGGCAGTTAGCCAATCCTGTGTTGCCAGGTACCAAAGACCCCCCTGTATAGGCAACCCTGCCCCCCTTTGTTTCTGCTGTATAAATACAGCCATTTCAGAGAATAAAGTTCGGGGCTTGATCAGAACCTTGTCTTGCCCCCATTCTTCCGCGTTCCTTGTTTGTTCATTCTCTTAGGTGGTTCCTGCATGCCCCCGTTGTTGCCCCGCAGGCCGGGATGCCATCACTTGCTCTTTGATTCAGAGAACCTCGATTCCAAGTGAGCATCCATGCGGAGCACTGTGCAGGGTGCCACGGGCTAAGGAAAGAAAACTGTCTGGATGGGAACCTCAAAGTGCTATGGGAGAAGGAGTTCTGTTTTTTGTTTTTTTTAATAGAAACAGGTTTCCCAAGTCTTTACCTTGACATACAACCAGAGAGCCTACCTATGTATCTGACTACACTTCCCTTTCTTTCTACTATCAGGGTTTGCTCTCCACTCACAGCAAGAAAAGGCAGCTGATGGTGTTGCCTCTCCAGTGCTGCCCCAACACCTTCTGGTCCCCAGGAGCACACTGCCTCAGCTCCAGACCAGCCCCTAGGTGTGAGAAATGCTCACCTGTCCAAATTCAAATAACAGACTCTGAGACAGAAATAAGGCCAAAACAAGACTTTTAATATATTATTGAGAGCAGATGTCCACCTGGTTGAACAGGCACATATGGAGGAACAATCATAGCCTATTTATCTGGTCCCTCCTCCAGTTCCACATTAGCTGAGTACTAGGGGTCACCTGTTTCCTCATACATTGCTTAAGTCTTACTCTCTGCGATTGGGCCATTTAAAAAAAAAACTGGCCTGAGGCCTTTTCCAGTTGTCTCCACCTCCCCCTGTCTAGTTGAGGCAGGCACATCAAAGATTTCCACCATGATGCTAGTTTACAGCCATAGTTCTTTGTTCTTATATCCTCTTCCCTCTTCCCTACATTCTGTTTGCCCTGGGGAAATTCAGTAACCGTTTCCATTAAATGTTGACTATGCTGAAGATGGATCACAGAGACCTGTTTCCTACACAAGGAAGTGTTGGAGCTGTGTCTTCTGAGGCACATCGCCCCTTCATAGATTGTGCATACCGGGACTGCCACTCACTTGTGGTAAGAGCCAACAGATGAAAACAGCACAGGAAATGGGTACTTAAGGAAAAGATGCTTGAGCAACAGAGCACATCCCCTATTTTCTGTAGGGTGAGACCATCCATAAGCAATTTCCTTCTGTAACTACATTCTGGGTTTTAGAGGCTCTGAAAGAAAGGCATCAATAAAGCTAAAAATAGCTCTTATAGTAAATCCCCCTCCTCATATTTTCTAATTAGGCAACAACAATATGCTAACATGCTTCACAAAAAAAAAAAAAAAAAAAAAAAAAAAAGGTCATTTTGCTTTCTTCCAGGTGGCAGGGTCTCCTTGCATGGAGCAAAGTCAGGAAAGGTAGCCTTAACTTATCCAGTGCTGGGAGGGGCTGGTGCAAACCTGAGCCACCATCACAGAGCTCCCACTCCTTCTGTCCCAGTGGCCATCGTAGGGATGACACAGCCCTCTGGGAAGATGTAGGGCCCCGTGGTGAACCCCCATGGGGAATTCTCTTCATCCTCCCTTTTTCTCTAGAGCACTGCTATGTGGGTGAGGGTTGCCTTGAAAGGGAGTGACAATTACACAACGTTCTTTTCTGTGATGTCACACAGGACTCCTAATTCCCTGTCACTGGCAGAATTCCTCTTAAGTCAGGAATTCTCATACCAACATTTGGCATGAGAGTAAGGACATGCTGGCCTATATTGTAGAGCTGGCAGTCAAGAGGTTAAATATTAAGTTTTATTTTCATCATTATCAAAAAGAATGCACAATAATTAAGAAAACAGTTAAGTACAGAAAGCTAGGAATTTATTTTAAAGCCTATAATCTACCATTAATACTTTGTTAGCTGTCTTCCAGCCTTTTCTCAGTGCATAGGTTTATACAGTATTAAAAAATATAGACAGGTGTGAGATGGTATCTCATTGTCATTTTTGATTTGTATCTCTCAGATGATTAGTGACTTTGAACCTATTTGTATCTTTCAGATGATTAGTAACTTTGAACCTATTTTCATATGTCTCTCAGCATTCTATATGTCCTCTTTCAAAAGTGTCTGTAGGTCATTTGCCCATGTTTTGATTGAATTCTCTTCTTTTTGTTAAGTTGTATGAGTTCCCTATAAATTTTGGAGATTAAATTCTTATTGGAGATAACATTAGCAAATATATTCTCCAATACAGTGGGCTTTCTTATTGTTTTGTTGGTTTCTTTTGCTGTGCAGAGCTTTTTATTTTGATGTAGTCCCATTTGTTTATTTTCTTCTTGGTTTCCATTGTCCCAGGAGCTGTATTGATAAAGATATTGTTGCTACAACAAATGTCTGCTATCTTGGTGCCTATGGCTTCTTCTAAGACTTTTATGGTTTCCTGTCTTACATTTAAGTCCTTTATCCATTTTTAGTTTATTTTTGTGTATGGTATAAGCTGGTGGTCTAGTTTCATTTTTTTTTTTTTTTTTTTTGCAAGTATCTGTCCAATTTTCCCAACACCATTTATTGAAAAGATTGGATTGGCTCCATTGTATGCTCTTGCCTCCTTTATCAAATATTTATTGAGTATAATGGCTTGGGTTGATTTCTGGATTCTCTGTTCTGTTCCACTGGTTGATATGTTTGTTTTTATGCTAATACCAGGCAGTTTTGAGAACAGTGGCTTTGTAATACAGCTTAATATCTGATATTGTGATCCCTCCAGCTTTGTTCTTCTTTCTCAAGATTAATGCAGCTATTCAGTTCTTTTTTAATTCCAGATGAATTTTTGGAGAGTTTGCTCTATGTCTTTGAAATTTGCCATTGATATTTTAATGGGGATTGCATTAAATTTATAGATCGCTTTGGGTAGTGTGGACATTTTAATGATGTTAATTCTACATATTCATGAACATGATATGTTCTTCCATTTGTTTATGTCTTCCTCTATCTCTTTTTTCAGCATCCTATGATTTTCTGAGTACAGGTCCTTTACCTCATTGGTTAAATATATTCCTAGATATCTTAATTTTTTGTTTTAATGGTACATGGGATTTTTTGTTTGTTTGTTTGTTTTTAGTTTCTTTCTGTGAGTTCATTATTAATGTATTAAAAAAGCCATAAATTTCTGAGTGTTAATTTTTTATCCTGCTACATTGAAGAACTCATTTATTAATTCTAGTAGTTTTTTTTAATTGAGTCTTTAGGGTTTTCTATGTACAATATCATGTCATCTGAGAATAAAGACAGTTTTATTTTTTCTTTTCCAATTTGGATGCCTTGTATTTCTTCTTGTCTGATTGCCACAGCTAGTACTTCCAGTATTATGTCAAACAGGAGTGGTGAGAGTGGGCATCTCTGTCTTTTTCCTGTTCTTAGAGGAAATAGTTTTAATTTTTGCCCATTGAGTATGATGTTGGCTGTCGGTTTGTCATCTATGGCTTTTATTATGTTGCGGTATGATCCTTCTATTCCCAACTTGCTGAGAGTTTTTATAAAGTAAGGGTGTTAGATTTTGTCAAATGCTTTTTCTGTATCAACTGATATGATTATATGGTTTTTATCTCTCAATTTGACTATGTGATGTATCACATTTATTGATTTTTCAGATATTATACCAGCCTTGCATCCCTGGAATAAATCCCACTTGATTATGGTGACTGATCTTTCTAATGTATTGCTGGATCAGATTTGCTAGTATTTTGTGGAGGATTTTAGTATCTATGTTCATCAGGGATATTGGTCTATAATCCTCTTTCATAGTGTTGTCTATGTCTGGTTTGGGGATTAGGGTAATGCTGGCTTCATAGAAAGAGCTTGGAAATGTTCCTTCCTCTTGAGTTTTTTGGATTAGTCTGATAGGTTTTAGTTCTTCTTTGAATGTGTGATAAAACTCTCCTGAGGAGCCATCTGGTCCAGGTCTTTTGCTTATTGAAAGTTTTTTTTATTACTACTTCAATTACCTCTATAGTTACCAGCCTATTCAGGTTTTTTTATTCTTCCTGATTCAGTTTTGGAAGGCCATATTTTTCTAGAAATATGTCCATGTCTTCTAGGTTGACTGGTTTATTGGAATAGAGTTGCTCATAGTATTTTTTTTTTTTAACAACTTTTCGTTTTTCTGTGGGGTCTGTTATTATTTCGCCTCTTTCATTTCTGATTTTGTTTGTATGGATCCTCTCCCTTTGCTTTTTAGTGAGCCTGGCTAGAGGTTCATCAATCTTATTTATTTTTTCAAAGTATCAGCTCTTGGTTTCATTGATCTTTTGTGTTGTTTGTTGTTGTTGTTTTGTCTCTATGTCTTGTATTTCTGCTCTGACCTTTATTATCTCCTTCCTTATACTCACTCTGGGATTTTCTTGTTGCTCTCTTCTAATTCTTCAAATTGCAGAGTTAGATGGTTTATTACCATTTTTTTCTAGTTTTTTTGAGGTAGGCCAGTAATGTTATGAGCTTCCCTCTCAGGACTGATTTCACTGTGTCCCATAGATTTTGGATTATTGTGTTTTCATTGTCATTTTTTTTCCAGGATGCTTTTAATTTCTTTGATGTCTTTGGTAATCCAATCATTGTTTAGCAGCGTCCTATTCAGCCTTGAAGTGTTTGAATTTTTGTGATTGTTTTTATTGCAGTTTATTTCTAATATTTTGCCATTGTGCTCTGAAAAGATGCTTTGTGATCTGAAAGATATGATGTCTATCTTCTTGAATTTGGAGAGATGTTGCCTGTGTCCCAGTATGTGGTCTATCTTTGAAAATGTCCCATGTGCACTTGAGAAAGACGTTATTTTGTAGCTTTGGGGTGGAATGTTCTGAAAATGTTGATTAATGGTAAGCCCCTCTGATCTAGTGAGTTATTTAGGATTGTTGTTTCTTTGCTTATTTTTTGTCTAGAGGATTAATCCAGAGATGTTATTGGGGTATTAAAGTCTCCTATTATGATTGTATTGCTGTCAATTTCTCCCTTGATATCTTCCAGATGCTCCTGCATTGGGTGCATATATTTTTTTTTACCAGAGTTATATCCTCATGTTGTATCAATCCCTTTAGAATTATGAAGTGGCCTTCCTTGTCTCATTATGGCCTTCAGTTTGAGGTCTATTTTATCAGATAAGTATTGCTATCCCAGCTTTCTTTTCATTTCCATTTTCCTGAACAATATTTTTCCATTCTTTCACTTTCAGTCTGTCTGAGTCCCCTGTTCTGAGGTGGGTCTCTGTAGACAGCATATATATGGGTGGTGTTTTCTTATCCATTCAGTCACTCGAAATCTTTTCATAAGAGCATTTATTTCATTTACATTTAATATTATTATTGATAGGCACTTGTTTGTAGCCATTTATATTCTTTATACCTGTGTTCCTTCTTTCCTTTCTACTTATTCTTTATACAACAGTCCCTTTAGCATTTCTTGCAATGCTGGCTTGGTAGTGATAAAGTCCCTTAGCTTTTTTTTCTCTGTTAAGCTCCTGACTTCTTCTTCAATTCTGAATGATAGCCTTGCTGCATAGAGTATTCTTGGATTCCGTCCCTTGCTTTGCATCACTTTGTATACTTCATTCCATTCCCTTCTGGCCTGATGTGTTTCTGTTGATAAATCATTTGATAATCTGATGGGATATCCTTTATAGGTAACTCTCTGTCTCTCTCTTGCAGCCTACAAGATTCTCACTTTTTCATTAACATTTACCATTGTAATTCTGAAATGTCTTGGAGTAGGTCTTTTGGAGTTCATCTTGTTTGGGACTTTCTTTGCTTGTGTGAATTTTTTCTTCCCCATATCAGGGAAGTTTTCTGTCATTATTTCTTCAATTAGGTTCTCTAATCCTTGATGCTCTTCTTGTCCTTCTAGCACCCCTATTTTAGTATGTGACTTCATTTCATGTTGTCCCAAAGCTCCCTTAGGCCCTCTTCCTGCTTTTGAATTTTTTTTTTCTCCAATTGCTGTTCAGATTGGGCTTCTCTACCTTACTTTCAACTCACTAGTTTGATCCTCCACTTCTCCTAGTCTACTATTGAAACCTTCCATTGTATTTTTACTGTAGCCATATCACTTTTGATCTCCTCCTGATACTTGCATAGGTTGTTGATTTTCTCATCTATCTGGTTTATGAACTGTATGACCATTAGCTGAATTCTTTTTTCTGATATATTGCATGCCACCATTTCATTTAGTTCATTTATTTGTGATCCCTCCTTTTCTTTCCTTTGGCAATTCCCATTTTTGCCATTACCAGGTTCAAGGGGCCTGAGCCATATACGGTGGGAGCATTGCACAACCCGAGTGTTACAGAACTCAGGCACCAAGACGCATGGCTGCTGTTGGTCAGTGGGAGCTGTGTGTGTTGAGACTCATAGTCCCCATGCACACACACCAAGTATCACATTCTCCACATGTTCACTAAGAATCAGAGTCACGGTCTTGCTAGTGGACCAGGTTGCATGGCTGCCATGTAGGCAGGAGGCCCGCTCAGACACTGCAGGTCATGCAGGCCCTATGTTGCTATGGTGAGCCAACAGGAGGGAGATGCGCTCTGTGATTCCAAGGAATTTGAGGTCGAGACGAGTGGAGTCTAGGTGTCTGTGATCTACAGCTATGGTAGCAGGTTTTTGTCAAGAGTGGCTGTAGGGCTCCAGTTTGCTTCTGAGGCCAGTCTGGGTAGTGGTGAGGTTAGGTTCTCAGTCACAGCAGTTCTGCCCTTCATGATGGCATGGTTTCTATGCCACCCAGAGTGTTTGCAGCAGCAGCAATGGAGTCTCGCAGTCTGAGACCACCCGGTCCACCAGCCCCCGAAGGTCCTGCAGAATCTAACTGTCTCGTATACACATACACACACACACACACACACACACCACAGCCACATACTGCCCTTTTTCTCCCTCACACTCTCTCCCTCACTTCTGTCCTGCCAGTCGCCAACTTCAGTCCTCAGGAGTATATTCTTAGTAACCAATTAATAATCAATTCATAGGCTTCCATGGCCTTTTTAAAACATTATTAAATTTTACGGTATACCAGTAGGTACTTTGAAAAACAGTCTGGCAATTTCTTATAAAATTAAACACACATTCACTGTGTGATCCCTCTCCTAAATATTTATCCAAGTGAAATGGAAAGTTATATTTACAAAAATCCTTTATGTGAATGTTTGCTGTGACTTTATTAATAATTGCCAAAAATTAGAAATAACTCCAATGCCTTCAATGTTTAATGGACATTCTACTACAGTACATCCCTATAGTGGAATACTGCTCAACAATAAATAGCAACCAATTTTTATTGGTTAGCAACTTTTATTAATAATTGACTTTATTGCCGAAACCGGTTTGGCTCAGTGGTGGAGCGTCGGTCTGCAGACTGAAAGGTCCCAGGTTCGATTCCGGTCAGGGGCATGTACATTGGTTGCGGGCACATCCCCAGTAGGGGGTGTGCAAGAGGCAGCTGGTCGATGTTTCTCTCTCATCAACGTTTCTAGCTCTCTATCTCTCTCCCTTCCTCTCTGTAAAAAATCAATAAAATATATATTTAAAAAAAATAATTGACTTTATTAACAATTGCCAAAAATTAGAAATAACTCCAATGCCTTCAATGTTTAATGGACATTCTATTACAGTACATCCATATAGTGGAATACTGTTCAGCAATAAAAAGCAACCAACTTTTATTGGGTAGACACAAAAACATGCATAAATTACAAACATGGTATGCTATGTGAGAGAAGCCAGACTCAAAGGCTACATACTATGAGATCCCATTATATGACATTCTTGAATATGCAAAACTTTAGGAATAGAAAATTGATTGGTGATTGCCAGAAGCTGTGGGTAGGAGGGAAAGTATGACAACAAAGAAACAGGAAAGGTTTGTTCTGAATTGATAGACTTTGGATTTTTAAATCTTGATTGTGGTTGTGATCTCAACTGGAATGATTTGGCAAAACTCACAGATCTATAAATTAAAAAGTATGAATTAATGTACATAAATTAGAACTCAGTAAAGCAGTGCTATTAACTTAGTTTCATGAATAAAATGAAGGGCCAGATGTGTTTAAGTGGCTTCTTTAAGCATCATCAAGGAAAATCCAGGAATAACTTTTAAAGCCCTTGTTTTCCGTCACCTTGATATATCCAATTAACTCATCTCTGCTCAGCCAGGATGATCCCACATTTCTCTAAAATACACTGTTAGCTAATGACTCCATTCCAAAAAGAAGGGATTGACAGAGCAGAAGGAAAGGGTTGTGACCTATAGTTGGCATCATTTTATGCATAATGATAAAGGCTCACATTTATGGAGTGTCAAGATGTGTGAGGCACCATGCTGTTTCATGTTCCCTCTGTCAATCTTTACAAGCATACTATGAGAAAGGTGCGATTATCTCCCACATACTGGCAGGCAAAGTAAGGTTCAGAGAAATTAAGCAATTTGCCCAGATTACACAGTTTGTAAGAGGTATAGTTCGTGCACACTATACTTCTAACAACTCTATTATTTTCTAAGGCTAAAATGATACCACTAGGATGGTGATAAACAAGACAGATAGTAAATGTTGATGAAGATGTGAAAAAATGTGCACTCTCCTACATTGCTGGGGAATGCAAAATGATGCCAACATTTTGTAAAAATAGTCTTGCAGCTCTTCAAATGGTTAAACAGAGTTATATGATTCAGGATTCCATTCCTAAGTATACACCCAATAAAAATGAAAATATAAGCCCATACAGAAACTTATACATGAATACCCACACAGTATTATTGATAATAGTCAAAAAGTAAAAACAATTCAAATGTCCATCATCTAATGAATGGATGAATAAAATGTGGTATATTAATACAGTGGAATATGATTTGGCAATAAAAAAGAATGAATGTTCTAATATTGGTTATGGTGATGGATACACAATTCTGTGAATATATTAAAAGTCACTGGATCATACTCTATAAGTGGACAAATTATAAGGAATAAGGCTCGTTTTTTTTCTTTTTTCAGAGAGAAAGGGAGAGAGAGATAGAAACATCAATGATGAAAGAGAATCACTGATTGGCTGCCTCCTGCATGTTCTCTACTGGGGATAGAAATTGCAACCTGGGCATGTGTCCTTGATCGAAGTTGAACCTGGGACCCATTAGTCTGCAGGTCAATGCTCTATCCTCTGAACCAAACCAGCTAGGGCTAAGGATGTTTTTCCAAATAATATATACCTACCCCATCTATAGGAAATTCTGCATTGCTAAAAATGAGTAAAAGGGGAACAAGGAATAGATGACCCAATAGAATAAATAAATCCCAAATGCTCTGTAGCTCCCTTTAGAATGCATGGTAAGATTTAATTTGGGAGCAGACTAAAAATACTAATTATATTTTTACTTAGGGTAATGTTAAAATTAATATGTTTTCCTTATGCACATGTCAGCTGAGAGTAAAGGGAAGCAGTCTTATTAGCTAGAATTTGGAAAGAAGGAGTCTCTCATAGAAGAAAGAATATAGCAGAAACACCCAGTGGGAAAATGGATGGATAGTTAACGATATTCACTCGTAACAGATGTTTCTGGAAAAAGAATTCAAGCACTTCATGTCAGAATCTAAGTGGGACTTGGTCTGCAGGAGAAGAGAAAGGCATATTGCCCCCACAAGAACCAATCTAGATGCCACCGTTAATGTGGCTAATAACTGCACGAACCTTCTCCTTTGGGAGTGCTTTTTATTGTAGCACACTTGCCAAATACCATCACATCAGCCTGCCTCTCCCATATCCGCCCACCAAGTCCTCTCAGTTGTGGAGGAAAAAGCAGTCACTAGAGCAGAAACAGGCACTGGATGAACAACTGTTCTTCCCTGATAGCCCAACTGAAACTTTTACAAAGACACTAAAGAGATGGCTTCTGTAGGGGACACAGACCACCTACGGCCTCTTATGTTTGGGGAGGGAGCAGCAAGTGCATCCCAGGAGCCATCTCTCCTGCTCTGTCTGAATGCTGACTTTAGGATTGTGTGGATTAATGACAAGACAAAGTGCATTTCCATCTTGCACTGTCAGCCCAACTCCCCCACAAATTCTGTGCCCTCCCTGCTCTCCTGCGTATACCATCCGTTAGCCAAGATGGGAGAAGCCCTGAAAGGGAGGCCAATTGGCATATAAATTCCCAGGACATTTGGAAATTAGAATGGAATGTTTTGGTCTTCTTTAAAAGTAAATATATTAACTAAATAAATAAAATGTGTGGTCTATACTTGTGGTCCGATATTATGCAGCCTTAAAAAAGACATGTTAACACAGGCTGCTACATGGATGAACATTGAAGACATTATGCCCAGTGAAATAAGCCAGACACCAAAGGCTAAATACTGTATAAGTCTAGTTATATGGCATACTGTACTACTTGTATTAGCCATGCCTATTTTCTGTGTTCTGATGTTTTTATAGCTGGGCCTTGCTGACCCTGCTGAGACTGCCTCTCTCAGACTCAGCCAAGTTCCAGTGGTAGAAAACAATTGGTCTAAATGCAAATTGTGGGACTTCACACTGTGGACCAGTGTGAAGGCAGTCCCACCACTGTCCACCTGCCCTGATGACACCAAGGCAGGCAACAGCCCTATGTCCACAGCTCACTGAAACCATTCACACTAAAATCCTAAGCGGCATAACCTCTTACCTGGTCCTTCAAATAGAAACCACAATCAAGATTCTTGCTCATTTCCCCTCACTGCTTCTGCCTCCTGACTGACCCTGTGTGGCCCTCTGTGCCTGGTCTGTCTCCTCTTTTTGAAAACTGTAACACACTATTTTTTCGATGGAAATTATCTCTGTTGATGTCACCATATCTGAATAATAACAAGACCTATATTAAAACAGTAGAACAAGGACATTCATAGAGAAATACAGTCGAATGGTGGCTGCCAGAGGCTGGGGCAGTGGGAAGGGAGTGCTTAGTATTCAATGGGGATAGAGCATCAGTGGGGAAGATGAGAAAGTTTTGCAGATAGAAGGTAGGGATGGTTGTACAACAATCTGAAAGCACTTAATGTCTGAACTAGACACCTAAAATTACTAAAATGGTAAATGTTACATATATGTATATTTCAGCACAATAAAAATAGATAGATAAACAAATAAAAGGAAGGGAGCATATACCCTTAAGATCATGTGGTGAGAAGGACAATTGATCTCTGTCATCTTCCTCCCAAAAACCCATAACCCCAGTTTAATCATGAAAAAAACATCAGATACCCAACTGAGGGGCATTCTACAAAATACCTAACTAACACTCCTCAAAACTATCAAGGTCATCAAAAACAAGGAGTGTCTGAAAAACTATCATAGCCATAAGGAGACATGACAACTAAACATAATGTTATGAGGTCTCCTGGATGGGATCCTGGGACAGAAAAAGGATATTAGGGGAAAGCTAAAGAAATCTAACTAGAGTATAGATGTTAGTTAATAATATGGTATTAAATGTACCACACTAATGTGAAGTGTTAATGGGGAAATGTAATGTCGAGTGTATGGGAAATCTCTCTATGATATTCACAAATATTCTAAAATAAAGAGATTATTAAAAAGAGGGAAAGGAAAAAGGTGGCATATGTAGATAAAATACATCCCAAACATCTTCAGACTCGCAGACATGCTGTCTACAACAGAATTCATTGCACCTGCTCATTAATGAGAAAATAAAAGCCCTTGAGGGACAGACATACACAGTGTACCAGCTGCCACCAAGCACATCTGGAGACTGTGAAGGCAGCAGATTGGATATCTGACAATATAATAAGCAAGTGGTGCACTGTTGGCCAAACATTGCAGGTATGCAATCTGTAGCACAAAATTTTAACCATTAGAGACATCTGTATAAATTAGGAAAGAGCCTAAGTATTAAACTGGATACACACCTTTCTACAAAGGACAATACTGAGCTGTGCCCCACTCTCTAACCAACCAACCACAACATACGTAAACTCCATGCACCAATGCTCAATCAGTGACCACTGTGCTCAGGGCTCGGAAGTAACTAGAGGACCATCACAGGGAAGGTCACCACCCATGAAAGCTTCCAGGTAACTGGACTGCAGGCACATACAGATAGAAGGAAGAGACACTAGGAGAGCCAGAGTGACCACCAAGAGTGACCTGGAACTCAGAGAAGGAAGCATTGACTTTATCTGGCCCATGTGGGGTGATAATCCAGAAGAAAGTCAATAACTGCTGCACCTCGGAGAGTTCTGATGTCTGTAGAGGACGGAACAATATGATGGACAGGGAGGGCAGTGTGAGATGAGAGGAGGAGCTGCCAGAGCATGCCATGGAGCAGGCCACAGAGCTGGAAGGCACAGCCAGGTCATCTCATTTCACATAGAGATGATCCTGAACAGTCAGTAGTTTCTCAGTACAACAGGTATGGATGAAGGTCAGGGCCCGATTCTGGTCCAGGAACCCCCATAATAAATAGTCCCCAAGTACTCCCCATGTCTTCAACCTCAGCACTTCCATTATGTTTGTTTTTTACTTGACTTGTAACTCATTTAAATTTCTTACTGTAGTAATTTCCTGGAGTGGATGTGTGTGATTCATCTGCCTAAATTCACTCACCTCCTTCTGGCAATAGCGACCAATTTCCTCTTACCTAACCACCCTGCTCCCACTGTTATTCCTGAGGCCTGGATGGAATTTCCCTTATTGCCAGAGGGAGTGTAACTCTAAGCCAACTGCCATCACATCACCAGTTCACATAGCTAAGCCAGTGAATCTCATGTGTTCTGTAGATGCTGCCTGAAGAGACTCCAGAAAGACTTCCAGAAAAAGGATGAAGATCCTATGCCACCCTGCTCCATGAGAGTGACCATGAAACTAACTTGCAGGGGGCCCAGTGTTGGAAAGAAACCAAGTCCTATTGGCATCATCTGGGCCACAAATCCAGACCCAACAGATGCAACCTACCTCAGGATGTCAGGTCACCTAAGCAACTACCTTGCCTTCTTTCTTTCTTCATTTGGGCTGGTTCAAGTTAGATTTTCTGTCTCTTGCAACTATAAGACTCCTGGTTCATTTATATGATCAATTATTGTTTGGAATAGGCCATAAACTCTTCGTGCATACAGTAACATCATATACATCTGAGTGTCTCCAAAGAAATAGCATAATGCTTTCCATGTGGCAAATCCTACAATCACCCAGCATCTGAGTGAGGAGAAACATGGTGGGCATGGTACTGGCATAAAAACAGACATATAGATCAATAGAACAGAATAGAGAGCCCAAGAATAAGCCCACGCTTTTACAGTCTATTAATATTTGACAAAGGAGGCAATAATATACAATGAGCTAAAGATAGTCTGTTCTGTAAGTGGTGTTGGGAAATTTGGACAGATAGGTGCAGAATAATGAAACTAGATTACATTCTGAGATCACACACAAGAAAAAAATGAAAATTGGAGTGATGTCAGAGGAATGGCAGCACGAGAGGGCACTTTTTCCTCTCCCCCTGAAATTTCAACAAGTTGACCAACTATAATTCAACAAAGAAATCTCTGCTAAACAGACGCTTGCCTGAGAGACCCGCATACTGAAACATCTGAAGGTGGACAACTGGAACGAACGGAAATGAGAAGGGAAGAAAGTGCAGGTAGCCTACAGAAGCAGCCCTGATGCTAGGAGCTCACAGGGCTCAGAAGCCAGCCAGGAGGGGGTAGAAAGCTGAGGTTGCAGGTGATACCTTCAGCCAGGAGGAAGAGAGAGCTGGGGGGGGGGGGAGTTGGGCAGCTGAGCAGGGTGAGTGGCAAGGGAGCAAACATTGAGTGGGCCAACAGACACCTGACAAAGCAAGGGGTTCTGCCATGCAAGTCTCCACTGTTGGGCTGGCAGTGATTTTCAGATAAAGAAACAGAACCACAGAGCCCTGCAGCCTCTTGGACTCCCAAACTCGCTTCCCATTGCCTGGGTGTTGGGTCTATCTGTAAACCAAGAGCATTTTGTAGTAGAACCACTGTTTGCTACTGTGACTGATCCCCAGGAGGGGAGCTGAGTGTGGCACTCCACAGAGGTCAGGGGCTGCGATTACAGTGAGGGCAAATCAAACCCTACCTTCAAGCAGCATAGCTGTACTGTCTTACAGAGAGCAGACAGACTGCTCTGGTTGGGGCTGGGGTAATTGGGTGAAGTGAAGGGATTGAGCAAAAGAGAAATAAAGAAAAAGAGAAAGAACTTATGTACAGGGACAACAGTGTGGTGAATGTGGGGGGTGGGAGGGGAAAGTGGAAGAGGGTGTAGGAGGCATAAATAGTGATGGGGAAATAAATAAAATAAAATAAAATAAAATAAAATAAAATAAAATATAAAATAAAATAAAATAAAGTAAAATAAAATAAAATAAAATAAAGAAGAAAAACAAATGTTGCTATTTAAAAAAAAAAAGGGGGGGGGGGGGTGAATGCAAGATGGCTGCCCAGGTAAACACCTAGCCACAGCCGCACACAACAATTTCAATAAAATACAACTAAAATATAAAATGGACATTACCCAGAACTACAGGAAAGTCAACTGGCTGGAAATTCTACAACGAGAAGCAAGGAGAAAACCAGAAGGAAGCGCGGAGGAGCTGTAAAAGCCTAAGGTACACGCGGCGTGTGGAGAGGACGGAGCCGGAGAGGAGGGGGCGGCTGAGTGCCTGGCTGGCGTTCCCTAGCAGGAAGGAGATAAAAGCTCCGACTGTGTTGGGCCCCAGTTCCGACTGCTCTGAACCCCAGTTCTAGGCCAGACCCCGGGGACCCAGGCCCATCCAGAGGGAGCTGGGCTGTAAGGCAGAGCCCCGGGGGAGCGGCGAAAGGAGGTCCGAGAGGGACGGTTGGCTGTGCCGCGGGATTGCCCTGGTGGGAAGGAGACAGGGGCTCCAGACTGTTCTGAACACCACCTCCAATCCCACTACCAACTGAACTGAACCCCAGTTCTGGGCTCATTGGGGGAGAGCCTAGACTGTTTGGTAGCAGGTGAAAATCGAGGGCACCTTTCTCTCAGATGCGCTTGCAAGGAGTACTGAAGGACCCGAGACCCAGGAGCCGCATAGGGTGGGGCTGACGGAAGCCAAGGCTGTAGCTACACCCTGAAACCCTGCCCCATCTGTAGCTGCGAAATGCGACAACGAAATAGATCACAAACGAAAGAAATGGAGGACAAAAAGCGACTGGATATAGAGTTCAAATCTACGCTTATAAGGTTTTTCAAGAATTTCCTAGAAAAGATCGATAAGACCTATGAAGATATGAAAAGAGATCAACTAGAATTAATAAGGAATTAACAAGAAATGATAAGGGATCAACAAGAAATGATAAGGGATCAACAAGAAATAAAGCCGGGACCGGTTTGGCTCAATGGATAGAGCATCGGCTTGGGGACTGAAGGGTCCCGGGTTCAATTCCAGTCAAGGGCATGTACCTTGGTTTCGGGCATATCCCCAGTAGGGGGTGTGCAAGAGGCAGCTGATCGATGACTCTCTCTCATCGATGTTTCTAATTCTCTATCTCTCTCCCTTCCTCTCTGTACAAAATCAATAAAATATATTAAAAAAAAAAACAAAACAAAAAAAAGAAATAAAGAATACATTGCCTGAAATAAAAAAATATTATACAGAGTCCTAAAAACAGAATGGAAGATCACAAGAATCAAGTCAAAGATTTGGAACATAAAGAGCCAGAAGACACTCCTCCACAGAAGCTAGAAGGCAAGAGAATCCAGAAAATTGAAGATAATGTAAGAAACCTCTGGGACAACTTCAAGCGAACCAACATAAGAATTATGGGGGTCCCAGAAGATGAGAGAGAGCAAGATATTGAAAACATACTGAAAGAAACAGTGAAAGAAAACTTCCCCCACCTGGTGAAAGAATTAGACTTACAAGTCCAGGAAGCACACAGAACTCCAAACAAAAGGAATCCAAAGAGGATCACACCAAGACAAATCATAATTAAAATTCCAAGAGCAAAAGACAAAGAGAGAATATTAAAAGCAGCAAGAGCAAAGAAGGTAGTTACCTATAAAGGAGCACCTAGACGATTGTCAGCTGATTTCTCAACAGAAACCATGCAGGCCAGACTGGAATGGCAAGAAATATTCAAGGTGATGAATAGTAAGAACCTACAGCCAAAGATAATCTATCCAGCAAAGCTATCACTCAGAATTGAAGGTCAGATAAAGAGCTTCACTAATAAAAAAAAAAAAGCTAAAGGAGTTCATCACCACCAAACCAGAATTATATGAATTGCTGAAGGGGGTTCTTTCAGAAGAGAAAGTAAATAAAGATAAAAATTATGAACAACAAATGAATCTAAAAACCTAGGACATTTTTTTTTTTTAAATTCTGATGAACAATATTAACTGTTGAATATAATATTGATAGAATCAGAGGTATGGAAGGGGAGTGAACTGACGATTCTTGGAGAAAAGGGGAGAGGGGGATGTGGGAAGAGACTGAACATAAACTGTGCACCTATGGATGAGGACAATGGGGGGTGGGGAAAGGGCAGAGAGTGGGGTGGGAACCTGGTGGAGGAGAGCAAGGGAGGGGGGGGAGGAACATTTGTAATAATATGAACAATAAAAAATTATTTAAAAATAAAGAAATAAAAAGAAAGAAAGAAAGAAAGAAAGAAAGAAAGAAAGAAAGAAAGAAAGAAAGAAAGAAAGAACAAATGAGCAAGAACTACAAGATACTGAGCCACTGAGTCTTCCTAAATAACAGAAAGAACTAAAACTTAAAAAGACTTAAGAGAGGCCACTCTGCAGCTGAGTTTGGCAGAAGTCCTCAGAAGTCAGGGGCACACTGACTCACAGGGCCTGTGAAGGGCTCTGCAGTGGGCCTGGGCCCTTGTAACTAAGGGTGAAGTTAGCTTTGAATAGCCTACATGGTCCCATCTGAAATGAGCTCAACGATATGTTTAAATGCCTGATCTTACATGATTATAGTTAAAAATTTCAATGGAGCTGATCTTACTCTAAGTTCCTTCTGCAGATGTTGACAGGCAGAACATGGAGTTGGGTTAATGAAACTGGGAGACAGATACAGCTGCTATTTGGGAACTACCTCTTTTATTATATCTCCCTCCTCCTAGAAATGACAAAGGGTCTGGCTTAAAAGAAAAATAACAAGATTATAGTTAGGCAGAAACATTATTCATGTTCAGGTCTGTTTCTCATGACTAAGTAACATTCTATTAATGAAATCACAGTTTGGTGATTCATTGTGGCTACAGATTTAATCGGCCTCTTTAAAAGGAAATTTGCAGCTCTCCCATAAATACTGAAGTTGGTCAAAGACAAATGCACAGACCTACTTTTATCCTGTCTGCAATATTCATTATGATAGGGGCAGAAGTAGAATATTGGGGATCAGCTATAATTGTAAGAAATATTGATCATGCTATGTTAACCATGATTGTTTTATTATTAAAGAAGGCACATTCTAATCTGCCTGGGAGGTGCACATGGAACCTGGGGGCTCACCTGGAAATGCAGCCCATCCTCCCCATCAGACAGCTGCCTAGTATCATGGAAACATTAACAACCTCCTTGCAGAAACCAGAGCTGCCAGCCCTTTGAAGACACCCAGTCTTTGCATATCTGCAGGCCTTTGCACATCCAGGCCACATTAACTGTAAACTGCCCATTTGGTATACCCTTTTTGCCTACTTCCCCAGTAATCATTGTCCTTCTACCCAATAAAGGCAGCTGGCTTATAGTGGGCAGCAGAGCAGATTTTTGTGGACGACCTGCAGTCAGTATTGGAATAAATGCTTGTATATGATTTAACCCTGTCTCTGCTTAATTGGCTCAAGTAGTGACAGGCAGCATGGGCCCATTGATTGTCTGCTTACAATTGGAAAGAGGAGTAACCACTGATGTTCTGAATTCCAGCAAAAAAGTAGCTGGGTTCTCACACTGACATGCTGGAGAGGGCTCGCCATTCCCCCACATGGAAACCACTCTCTGGCTTCAACTTTTGAGTCAAACTCCACACTGAGTTTTTGCACCAAACAGCAGGTTGAACAGTTCTAAAGAGCCCTAGTGGGAGGTCATCCTGGTGTGTGTTTAAAGGCAGTGGTTTGGGTAACAACTGCAGGAAAACCTGTAGAAATTCAGATTTCCTGTTTCTGAGCTGGGTCTGGGTGACATTCAAAGCCTGCAGTCGGAAACCCTCCTTGTTTCCACTCTCCTGTAGATGAAAGGGACCATATGCTAACCTGACTAGTTCAGTGTTGTGGGGTCAAATCCTGGGTTCAAAATAAGACCACCGGAGGCTGATGATTGATTCAAAAAAGCAGGCAAGAATTTATTGAACTGGCCAGGACGGCCGTAAGAGCTCCACACGCAGGTGGCCACACTCACAACTGCACCATTCCAGGTGTAGGCAGTCCTTTTAAAAGTCTAAACCACAAGAATTTTCCTGTGCTCTAAATTCTAAATTGTAAAGGCTGGGAACGACCCTGCTGGACGTTGGAATGTGGTCCTATCTTGCGAAAGCAGATAGTACAGTAGCAGAGTTGAGCGGTTAATCTCTAAAGGATATCTACAGTTTCTATTCCTGAAGCTACTGAGTCAGTGGGAATCAATCTCCCGTGGTACTGTCGACAGGCACGGGAAAATTGCTTTAGCCTCCAGGTCTGGGAGCTGAAGTAATTACCTTATTGTTTAAGCAAGTGCAGAAGCCAGAATAGCAGGGTTAAAATTCAAACAGCAGTTTTTGCCTAAGTATGGTTGCTACCATACTTCATTCAGGGAAGGCCTGCAAGGAGGTTGTGCAAACTCAAAAACCTAAGCTGAGTCGAAGACCAACAGTAGTTAACATAAAAATGAGAGAAGTCCGCTGGAAGGCTAATAGATATTCAGCAGGGCTGAAAATCAGCATTATATTACCCTGCTGTTGGCAAAATGGATGAAGGCAATCCCCTAACCTGATAATCCTTTTACTGTTTACCAAACTTTACCATTGACATACCTGTTTGCATTCCTAAAGGGCAAAGGTATATTCAAGTAAATAAAAGCTGATGGGTCCTGGGTTTCAGAGAGCTTCTCCACTAGAGATAAAGGTTTTTTGCGTGGCTTCCCCATGCCTTCTGAATTTATATTTCTTGTCTAATGTACTTACTTGTGCGTCAGCCCCTTCTCCAGACCTTGAACCCCAGCTGCAAATGGATGTGACATTTGCAGACCTAAAATAACCACAAAAGATGGTCTGAAAATTAAATATTTAATTACAGACAGGTTATAGTGTGTAGTCATGTCCTAGGCCAGTATTTTCCTTGACAAAGATCAACTTGGATCTTTACTGAGCCCATTTGTCTTTTTGTCTTTAAGATAACATATCTGTGAAAAGTCTGAGTAACTTGTAACTTTCTTCCCGCCATCCCCCTCCCCCCCCCGGCCCCCCTCCCCCTCCCACCATCCTTTAAGGCACAACAAATGGCACCAAGACATTCCCTCATTGTTATTGTTATCAAGTTAATAGTCACCTGTTCATTATGTTAAACTATTCTATATCCATCTTTGTAAAAGAAGCACATGTCCATTTCACTTTTTTATCCTATCCCAGAGATTTCCCCGCTTTGCTTTCTCCCGCATCTCTAGTCTATCACCAATGAATTTCATGTAACCCACCTACATCCGTTTCCGCTGATTACAATGTATAAATACAGATGTAATCCGCCATTCTCTGGATCATTACCTCAATTCGTTGAGGTTCTGCTTCCCAGCATATGTTGACAATTTGGCTCACATAAACTCACAAAAATTCTTTACAAGTTTAATTGTGTTTTTTTTACATTAACAGTCCCTACCCAGCTGAGAGTGCAATGACTCAAGAAATACCCAGGTTGGCCCAAGTGTTTAATACACCCTTTTTTTTTTTTCTTTATTAAAACAGAGCTCCTTGAATCCCCAGTAGCCATGAATAGGATGAGACAGAACCACAGACAGAAGAAGGCTTAGAACCACACTTTACACATGAGGAAACTGAGGTCACAGAAGGTAAATGGCTCTTCAAACATCATCCAGCGGATTCAGTTGCTAGAATAGATGGTATAAAGGGAAAAGCTCCAGACCGGGTGTCAGAAAGTCGAAGCTCAGTCACTACCTTCTTTTAGACCAAATATTTTCTTCAAATCCCTAAGCTTTCTTTCTAAATTAAACAATAAAATAGTAACTAGACAAGATTACTTTGTATTCCCTAACTGTCCATTAGAATAGGCATGACCCACATGTGGCTGTTTCAATTTCAATTAATTGAAAATAAATGTAATTAAAATCCAGTTCCTAAGTGTTGGTAGCTGCATTTTACTAGCTTAAAGGCCATTTGTGACTCCCATGTGAGACAGAGCAGGTGTGGTGCATTGCTGGCATCACTGACATTGCTGACATGCACGAGCTTCCAAGAGATGCCTCAGATCCCCTTTACATCATGAGAAAATGCAGGTCAAAGGATTAAACTCAGCATGCAATCGGAAGCCTGCCATTTGTGTACAAACCTTATTTTCCCAATAGATGGCACATAGTTTGAGTATTACTACTAATATCACCAAAATAATGCAAGTTTGATATATTTAATTAACTATACAAGCAAAGTTTTCTCTTACTCCTTGCATAAACCCCACCCACTTTAACTGGGCGATTAATCAGAAAGCAGAAACGAGAGGCTGGTCCTCAGTTTTCTGTCCCAGTTCTGTACTCGTTCCACTGACAATCTGAGTTGACACATTTCCATCTTGCTTCTTGTACAAATGTGTACTGAGCTCTTTCTGCACCAGGAATAACAACCACACAAGCACAGAAGCACATGGGACACTGTCACGCAAGAAAATAGAGTGGTGAGCAGACAACTGAGAGCAGCAAAGGGAGCCACATATCTTCACAGGAGCTGCTGCCCCGAGGAGATTCTTACGCCCAGCTGTTCCCAGGCAGTTCATACCTTCCTTCAGATTCCCAGGTAGCTAAGAGCAAAGATTCCGAGAGCTTATGTCCAGCTGCTGACCTAGAGGGTGACCAGAGCAGGCCACCCTTTCCCAAAAGGGACTGCCTTAAATAATTTGGTGATTAGAACTCTTCACAACTCAGTCAAAATCTGCCTGCAAGGCTCCTCACACCTCATGGTCTGTGAAACAAATCCACAGGCTGCTCATTGAAGGCTGGAGAGTAGATTGGGCATTCAGAGGCTCTGAAGTGACAGTGATGACCAGCTTCTTGTCCTAAAGGCACGTGTCACTGCGTATGGGATGGCAGCAAAGGGGGGAGAAGCACTCACAATCCTAGAAATAGCCACATCTGCTTTTAGCTAAGAAGGTGACAATTACTTCCTCTGGCCTTTGTCCAGCCACTTCCTTCCACACTGTTATGGACAGAGAAGCTCCAGGGTGAAGGGGAAGGTGCCTGCCCCTGCCACGAAACAGAATCAGGGCACCTGAGAGCCAGAGGGGTGGACGATATCCAAGAACCTGATGTCCTAACAGCAGGGCCTTCCTTCACCCCACAGGCACAGCATCTTTCAGACCTGACAGAGATGTGGAGCCATTGGCTGAATCTCAGTGAGAAACATATACAGAGACCAAGACAGCTCTGGGGAATGCCATGTGATCACATGCAGTATATTTATCTGGTTTTGGAATTAGGATAATGTTGGTTTTGTAAAAAGAGCTTAAAAGTGTTCATTCCTCTTGAATTTTTTGGAATACTTTGAGGAGAATAGGTGTTAGCCCTTCTTTGAATATTTTGTTAAATTCACCTGTAAATCCATCTGATCCAGGACTTCGATATGTTGGAAGTTTTTAAATTACTGCTTCAATTTCACCAGTTGTTATTGGCCTACTCGGGTTATCTGATCTCTGCCTGATTAAGTTTTGGAAGACTGTATTTTTCTAGGAATTTGTCCATTTCACCCAGGTTGTCCAGTTTGTTTGCATATAGCTATTCATAGTATTTGCTTACAATCCTTTAAATTTCTGAGGTGCCAGTAGTTACTTCTTTACTTCCATTTCTGATTTATTTATTTGGATTCTCTCTCTTTTTGTTTCCTGATAAGTCTGGCTAATGGTTCATCAATCTTCTTTATCCTTTCAAGAACCAATTCTTGGTTTCATCGATATTTTGTATCATTTTTTATCCATGTCATTTATTTCTTCTCTAATTTTTTATTACTTCCCTCCTTTTACTTATTATGGGCTTTTCTTGCTGTTCTCTTTCTATTGCAGTTATTTGTAGGGTTAGATAGTTTATTAGCCATTTTTCTTGTGTGTGTGTGTGTGTGTGTGTGTGTGTGTGTGTGTGTGTTGTTTATTTTGTTTGTTTGTTTGTTTTTTCAGTATTCCTGTAGTACTATGAACTTCTCTATCAGGACTGCTTTCAACCTGTCCCATAGATTTTGGGTGGTTGTATTTTTTATTTGTTTCCTGAAAGTTTTTAATTTCTTGCTTGATCTCAATGGTAACCCATTCATTGTTTAATAACATGCTATTTAGCCTCCATGTATTTGAGTGTTTTTAAGGCTTTTTGTTGTTGTTGTTGTTGTTGTTGTTGTTGTTTTTATTGTAGTTTATTTTACTTCATGCCATCATGATTCAAGATGCTTGGTATTATATCAAAATTCTTGAATTTGTATAGACTTGTTTTGTTCCATAACATGTGGTCTATTTTTGAGAATGTTCCATGTGAACTTGAAAAGAATGTATATTCTGTTGCTTTGGGGTGAAGTATTCTATAAATATTGGTTAGATCTATTTGATCTAGTGTGTCATTTAAGGCCTCTGTTTCCTTGATAATGTTTTGTCTGGAAGATCTATCCAGTGATGTCAATGGGGTGTTAGAGGCCCCCACTATGATTGTATTGCTGCCAATCTCTTCCTTAAAGTCCATCAAGAGTTTGTGTGCTTTTTTTGAAATTCATATTTTATAACATAGCTACTTTCTAAAAAAAAAAATCTTTATTGTTCAGATTATTACAGATGTTCCTCTTTCCCCCACTTCATAGCTCCTCTCCACCCAGATCCCAACCCACATCAGGCCTTCTTCCCCCGCCCGCCCCAAACCCCACCCACTGACCTCATCCATAGGTGTAAGCTCTTTGTCCAATCTCTTCCCGCACTACCCTCAACTCCTTTCCCCCAAGAATTGTCAGTCTGCTCCCTTTCCATGCCCCTGATTCTATTACATTCACCAGTTTGTTCTGTTCATTAGGTTTTCTACTCATTTGATTTTTAGGTTCACTTGTGATATATATATTATTGATTTCAGAGAGAAAGGGAAAGAGAAAGAGAGATAGAAACATCAATGATGAAGACAATCATTGATTGACTGCTTCCTGCATGCCCCCCACTGGGGGATTGAGCCCACAACTGGGGCATGTGCCCTTGATCAGAATTGAACCTGAGACCCATCAGTCCTCAGGCTGGTGCTCTATCCATTGAACCAAACCAGCCAGGGCATCACTTGTTGATAGATATGTATTTGTTATCACTTTGTTGTTCATAATTTTTTATCTTTACCTTTTTCTTCTTCATCCTCTTCTTAGAGAATACCTTTCAGCATTTCATCTAATACTGGTTTGATGGTGATGAACTTATTTAGCTTTTTCTTGTATGTGAAGCTCTTTATCTGACCTTCAATTCTGAATGATAACTTTGCTGGGTAGAGTAATCTTGGTTGTAGGTTCTTGCTATTCATCACTTTGTATATTTCTGGCCAGTCCCTTCTGGCCTGCATAGTTTCTGTTGAGAAATCAGTTAACTGTTTTTCTCTTGCTGCTTTTAAGATTCTCTCTTTGTCTTTTGCCTTTGGCATTTTAATTATGATGTGTCTTGGTGTGGTCCTTTTTGGGTTCATTTTGTTTGAGGTTTTCTGCACTTCCTGGACTTGTAATTCTATTTCTTTCACCAGGTAGGGGAAGTTTTCTGTCATTATTTCTTCAAATACGTTTTCAATATCTTGCACTTTCTCTCTTCTTTTGGCACCCCCATAATCTGGATGTTGGTATGCTTGAAGTTGTCACAGAGACTCCTTACACTATCTTCATATTTTTGGATTCTTTTTTCTTTTTGCTTTTCCTGTTGGGTGTTTTTTGCTTTTTTGTATTTCAAATCTTTGACTTCATTATTGGGATCCTCTAATCTGCTGTTGAATCTCTGTATATAATTCTTTATTTCATTCAGTGTATGCTTGACTGATTGGTCCTTTTCCATATCCTTGAAGGTCTCACTAAATTTCTCAAGGTTTCTGGAAGATTCTTGAGTAACCTTATAACTGTGGTTATGAACTCTATATCCAATATTTTGCTTTCATCCATTTCTTTCATTATTACTTCTTCCTTTATCTCTGCATGTTGGCTGCTTCACCATGTTTGTTTCTATGTATTGGGTAGCTGGTAAGTCTCCTTGAGTTCATAGAGTGACCTTGTGTGGTAGGTGTCCTATAGTGGCTCAGCCTCCCCAGTCACCTGAAATGGACGCTCTTGGTGCACCACTTTGTGGGCTGTGTGCACAGTCTTGTTGTAGTTAACCCTTGATTGCTGTTGGTATCACTGGGAGGAATTGACCTCCAAGCCACTTGGCTGTGATGACCAGCTATGTCTACACTAGAAGAGCTGTTGCACAGGAGACACCCTTATGGGGCAGGACTTGCTTCAGTGGGGCTTTGGTACTCATTGAGTTTGCCCCTTGAGTGTGTCTCTTATGGATGTGAAGAGTTGTAATCCAGTATGGTCTCACACTGATCATTGAGTACACTGGCTCTTGGATCTCTAAAAAGGAGCAAGGTCAGCCACTGTCTGGGGCTTCCCAGGAGGAGCTACAGAGACATCTTCAGATTCCTCCTCTTTGTATGGGGTTTGGAAGTGCCCAGATGCAGCCCAGCTGTGAAGCAAGGCAGGCTGCTGCCGGGCCTTGGGCCTTCTTTTGGAAGCTCTGGGGCTCTCTGATCTAGGTGCAGTTTTACAAGTTTTAGGTGAAGAAAGGACCAGCCAAAAGCCAATACACACAGCTTGGGACGGATTGTAAATTGGGTAGAGTGGGTTTCTGGGAATCACCAGGATGGAGCAAACAACAAGGGCAGCCAGTCAGCCCTGTACCAGAGGGTTCCCGAGTATCCTCGTCCTACGCCCCCATGAGGAACAATGCTCACTGCAAGCACCTCTGAGAGAAAGCTGCCCTCGTGTTCCTGTCCCAATGTCAGACAGTCCAATTTCTCCAAGTTTATGTCTAGGTCCCCCAGAGTCTCGCCTTGAACTGGAATTCAGAGCAAGTGGGAGCTTGTATCTCCCTCCCGATTAAAAGTACAGCACACCCAGGTGCCTTTCCATGCTTCTGCGCCTCTTACCAGTCTCAATGCACTTTCTTCACCTCCTTAGTTGTGGAACTTCCACTCAGCTAGCTTTCCCATGGTTCTGGGTAGTTGTTGTTCTGCTGTTTAGTTGTAATTTTGATATGGTTGTGAGAGGCAGCAAGAATAGGTGTTTACTTATGCCACCATCTTTGTTCTCAACCCCATTAAGAGTTTTGTTTTGTTTTTAACATACTTAGGTGCTCCTATATTGGATGCATATATGTTTACAAGGGTTATATTTTCTTATTGAATCATTCCCTTTAGTATTATGAAGTGGCTTTCTTTGTATCTTGATATGGCCTTTTTTTTTTTTTTTTTTAGTCTATTTTATCTGATAAGAGTTTTGCTACCCCAGCTTTTATTCCCTTTCCATTGGCATGAAATATATTTTTCCATCCTTTCACTGTTAGTATGTATGTATCTTTTGTTCTGACATCTATTGCAGACAGCATCTATATAGGTCATGTTTTCTTATGACTGGAGCATTTAATCCATTTACATTTGAGGTTATTATTGATAGCTATTTATTTGTTTCCATTTTTATTTTATTTATGTCTATGATCTTTTTTATCTCCTTTTCTTCTTCTTAAAGTAGTCCCTTTAACATTTCTTGCATTGGTGGTTTGGTGGTAGTGCACTCCTTTAACCCTTTTTTGTCTGGAAACCTTTTCATTTCAACTACAATTTCAAATGATAGCTTTGCTGGATATAGTAGTCTTGGATTTAGGCCCTTGCTTTTCATTATTTTGAGTACTTCATGCCACTCCTTTCTGGCCTGAAATGTTTCTCTTGAGAACTCAGCTGACATTCTATTGGGAATTCCTTTATAGGTAATTTTCTGTTTCTCTTTTGATGTTTTTAAGATTCTTTCTTTGTCTTTAACATTTGCCATTTTTATTATGATGTGTCTAGATGTAGTTCTCTTTGGGTTCATCTTGCTTGGGACTCTCTGTGCTTCCTGAACTTGGGTGACATTTTCCTTCACCAGGTTGCAGAAGTTTTCTGTCATTATTTCTTTAAACAGGTTCTCTGTTCTTTGCTCACCTTCTTCCCCTTCTGGTATTCCTGCAATGCGGATGTTGTTACATTTCATGTTGTCCCAGAGCTCCCTTAAGCTATCTTCCAGCTTTTTAATCCTTTTTTCTATTTGCTGCTCTAATTGAGTATTTATTTCTATCTTGTCTTCCAAATCACTGATTCAACCATCTGCTTCATCCGATCTACTTTTTAATACCTTCCAGTATGTTCTTGATATCAGATGTATCATTCTTCATTTCTGTATGGTTCTTGATTATGGCCTCTATTTCCCTTTTTATCTGTTGTAATTTGCACTAAGTTCCTTAAGTATCTTTATAACCATTGCTTTGAACTCCATGTCTGATTGGTTGCTTGCCTCCATCTCATTTAGTTCTTATTCAGGAGAGTCCTTTTCTCTCATTTGGGGATTGTTTTTTGTTTGTTTGTTTGTTTGTTTATTGTTGTTTTTTGTCTCCCCATTTTAGCTGTCTCTTTGTATTTACTTCTATGTACTAAGTAGAACTGTTATGTTTCCTGGTTTTTGTGGGAAAGCCTTATGTAAAAAATGTCTTGAAGTGTCCAATGGTGTAGTCCCTTTGTTCACCTGAGCTGGATGCTCTAATAATGCCCCTTGTGTGAGTTATTTGTGCTCTCCTGTTGTAATTGGGACTTTAATGTTAATGTCCCATTTGTGGGAGGAATTTCCCTCTGACTTGCTGCCAGTGAGATTCAACCCCAATGTCATTATGCCAGCTATTATACAGGTGCTTTAGGTCCACTATTTGTGGGGCTCACTGGATTTTTCTTTTTTGTTATTGAATCTGGTCCCTTGGTGTCCTTGGAGCTTCTCTATTGCAGATGAATGTGTGTCACTGTCCCTTTCTGGCCCTGGGCAACCTTATTGAGGTCCGAGAGGTTGAAACCCCTATTAGTCAGTGGTTGGGAACTTCTAAGCTCAGAGGCTTGATCTGCCTTAAGTCTCATGCCTTGATTGTCCCTATTCTGAGCTGTACTCCCTTCCCTATGGAGCTGATCCCACAGCTGTCAGCTGCAGGTCCCAGTGGCGTTCACTTCCCTGTGCCATCTGGGCAGTGCATGGAGCAAGGACCTAATCACTGTTTCTGACTCATTAGATCAGTCAAAGACTCAGAGCCTCCAGAGACCTGACTCTGCCTGCAGACTGATTGGATTTAGTCTTCAGCAGCCTAAGGCAATCGTCTACAGGAAGGGTGAGAGGTTTTCCAACAATGTGGAATAATTGCTTCTGCCTAAAGACTAATTATTATTCTCAGTCTCTTAATGGGCCTTAGAAACTCCACTGGGTTCGGCAAGGGATTCTACAATAGGGTGGGTTGATTGTCTTCCCTCCTAGAAAAACTCTGCCTGGAAGTCATCTGTGAGAGAGATGACCTCCACAGTTTAAGGCATGATTAAGCACATGAAACCAGGGTGTCTGCCTGCTGGTCTCTAACCCCAAAGCCTCCAACCTGGCTTCTGCTCACACATCTCCAGTCCACTCTTCCCTCTCTCTGGTGGAGCCCAAGGTGTGTTGCTGCACTTGAAAATTTGTGTATTGTCCCTTTAATAGGGTTTTTGCATTTCCAGCCATCTCACCCTGGAAGACAGCAAAGCTGCTGTTTTTCACTCCCAGATGTTATGTTTTATCAGCTCTCCTGCTTTCTGCTGGTAAGCCTAACTTGGGGATTAGACCCCAGAGTTCTCCTTGGCAATGCCCTACAGCTGAGATATCTCTCCAGAACTTTAGCTGCTGTCTGTGGGAGCCCAGCCAACCCTTTCACACCTCCACACTTCCTATCAGACTCCACGCGGTCTCCACTTTCTGTCCTTGGTTATCGGTTTTCTCCAGCTCGTCTTCAGTTGATTAGTCAGAATGTGGAAGGGGGAGGGAGTTGTTTGTTCATTTGTTGTTTTTTTTGTTTTTAGTTGTCATTCCAGTTTGGTCCTGGGTGCATGTCTGTGTAGCATCCACTTATTCTACCACCATTTGAAATGACAATTTTTACTTATTAGGTAAAGCCAGTAAAAATGACCAGACACCTGTCTACTGATGGTCATTGGCACTAATTGATCACCAACAAAAATCCCCAATTTGGGATTCTGTGAGGAAGGAAACTTTATTCAGTGCAAACAGCTTAGCAATTATACAGCATGATGGTGAAAACAGCACTGCTGTGGAAGAGCTCTATAGGGTAGCTGCGAGAACAGCATAGTTTTGGAACAGCTTAATTGGATGCAGCACCGATGCCCAACTAGGCAGATCTGCTCAGATCCCCAACAGTCTGCTCTGATAAGACATATATTCATTGTTTCAGCTCTAGCCAGGGAAAGGCAGTTTTCTGTCTTCAGTGGAAAGTCTTTTCATGCCAATTTACATCCAGTTCTAACAGATGACCAGGTAAGTGTGTGACTCTATAGCTTTGAGCCATGTCTACCACAGGTGAGAACAAGCCAAGAGTGCTCACACCTGTCCCTGACACTCTAACAGAGGCCCAGAGGACACCATGATATGGAATGACAGCATAAATCTGCCACGTGTGAAGTGGTGCTTTTGTCTTTTTCAATCAAAAAACAAAAATTCTCACCTAGGGTTTGTAAATACAATTTAAAATGCAAAACATTATGTTTTGCAGTGATTCATGCTTTAAAAACAGGGACTCTTGCCAGAGGAGCAGTCAAAGATTCCAGAGCACTCCTTCTGCTGAACCCAGACAACGAATGTAGGAAACCCCCGTGACCTCACTGGGGGAAGCCCACCCAATCTCACCTCCACTGTGTCCAGGCCCAGCCCGCTGGGGCATAGCCCGTAGTCTCCACCTGCCCATGCCTGCAGGGTCAAAGAAAGCCTGCCCCCCTATTCAGGCCATTCGTTCTGAGCTCTAGGAAGCTTCACATGTCCTGTTCTGAATGCTCAGTTCCTCCAGCCAGCGCTGACCATGCTACTCGTTAGCTGGGCAACTTTGAAAATACCATGTAGCCTCTCTAAGCTCAACTCCCATAAACAAAATGAAAACTTTGATAAGAGCAGCAGTTTCCCATTTTGGACTTAATGGACCAAGTACATTAAAAAAAACCTTGAAATACTACTTCTAGATAATACTAATATACACAAAAGAAGTGAAAGCAGGGACTAAAGCATATATGTGCATACCCAGTGTTTACAGCAGCCAAAAGGGGGAAACAACCTATGTGTCCACCAGTGGATGAGTAGATATGCAAAACATGGTTATACAGACAATGGAATATTATTCAGCCTCGAAAATAAAGGAAATTCTGACATGTGCTATATGTCATATGATGCCACTTTCATGACGGTAAAATAAAGGTTTATAAACATAGACGGTAAAATAAAGATTATAAGGTCTAGGTGAAGAAGGGAATGGGTGTAATTGCTGAATGGGCATAGGGTTTAAGTCTGGAGTGATAAAATAAGTTCTGGAAATGAATTAATGGTGATGCACAACATTGGAAATGTAATGGCCCTGAATAGTACACTTAAAAATGGCTAGAATGAGAATTTCATGATCCATATCTTTTGTGTTACATATACAATAAAAATAACATTTAAAAAATTTGTAAATATTGGCATGCCCAATCTGTCATTCTACCAAGTAAGCATAAGAGTTCAAGAGACCATCTGCTCTCACAACTAATGCACAGTGAAAAGCTTTCAACACCCAAAAAGAGGGTGTGGATAGGAAGCTCAAAGGAGGGAAAATCCTCCTTAGGACACCTGGTGCTTTACTCAGATAATATATAAGACAGAAGAAACACATGCATCACACTGTCCTCATTGCCCCATCTGCCTCAGGCCAGAGCCACCAGCTCAGGAGTGCCACGTGCACATTTCTTCCCAACTGAGTGATATCATCCCCGGCAGCTTGATATCAGCCATGGAGGAAATAATTACACTGCAGAAATTAGCATTTGCTATTAGTCAGGGCTTGTTTTTTCAGAGAATAGCACCAAAGCCAAGAAAACTTGGTCATGGTCACTGAGTCACCTGTCTATGACCTGGAATGAGGAAACTTCTGAATTTAGTGGCCTCTGAGTTTTTGGAAGTAGGTTGTGACTCTATAGGATATCAGACTGCCAGGCCTCAGCTACACAACTACAATGTCAGACAGACCACAATGCAGAGAGAGAAAGACAGAACTTACCTGTCCTTTCATGTGTTTGCATGCATTAGCCACTAAAGGCCCCACGTGCTCATCCTGAGGATGGTCAGTGCAGAGCAGGTGGCTGAGTAAACATAGAACCTACACTCCCATTGAGAATGCTGGCAGTACCCACAAGGAGGCTTTGTAAAGCTGATATCAGCTACTTACAAAATTACATACTCAATTTAGTCTCAGGTAAGTTTTATTTTATTTCTAAGTGAAAATGCTTTCCAAATTCTATACATGACACCTTATATTATCCAGCAGCTTCATCCCAGGAAACAATCTATTGCATCTTTATTGTTCACAAATTCAGTGCCCTAATAACTCCAATAGGATTTTGTACCTTACAGAAACACTGCTTTACTGTAAGATTCCATGGCACACGGCTTTGCAAAGACAGATGTCTTTGCTGGGTAACGTTCTTACATAAATAATTACCTACATCACAAATATTTTCAAAATCGAAACTGCTAAGCTTTCTTGCCTGTCACTTTTTCCTATGTTATCTCCATGGCAACCTGATTCCCCTTCCCCGGAGACAAAGAGAACACAGAAGATATGTCTAAATTGGCATAACTAGAGACAAATTCTTTAACCAGATACACAGCTTACTCTAACGATTAGCATACACCTGAATTATCCAGAAATAATAATGTAGTTCATGGAAATGAGCCACTGGGAACAAGCCTCTGTTTACACTCGATGCAGCCTAATTGTAAACTATGGCATGCACTGTTTGCCATTGCACCTCACCCTGTTATCATCCTCTGTAACCCACCACCCCTCCTCAGTGCACTCAGCCCCCAAGCCCTTCCCTCAAAGTGATCTAGGACAGCTCCTGCCGTGGGCACCCCAGGGCTAATGGACAGCTCTCACCTCCTGCAAAGGCAGAGCTCAGCCAAGTGTAGGCGCACCCAGGGGGGGGGGGGGGGTATCAGTTAATGAAATAGATTTACCCGAACGCAAGGTCACAGCCCAGAACTGGAGAAAAAAGATGTTAAGAATTATCTCAATTAACTTTGGTAACTGCTACTGGGACAATTACATGTAAGAGTTAAGTATCTCATGGTCCCTCTTCTCATAATCCTCTATTTGTTAAAACACCCTATAATAATATGCAACATCAAATGGGACCTCCAGAGAGGGAAGAGCGCCTTGTCCTGCAATTCCCACACTTTCAGTTCATAAAATACCCAAAGAGCCTAAAGAGCAACCTCCTTACTGCCTAGCCTTCACTTTTTTTTTTTTTAATATATATTTTATTGATTTTTTTTTTTTTTTTTTACAGAGAAGAAGGGAGAAGGATAGAGAGTCTGAAACATCGATGAGAGAGAATCATCAATCAGCTGCCTCCTGTACTGGGGATTTGCTCGCAACCAAGGTACATGCCCTTGACCGGAATTGAACCTGGGAACTTTCAGTCGGCAGGCCGACGCTGTATCCACTGAGCCACACCGGTTTTCACTGGCCTTCACTTTCTAAAAGGCAAACATGATAATCTCAGTATTACAAGGAACTTAGAGAAACACACACCTGCTCTTCTTTTAAGTAAACAAATAATACATAACCCTACAATTGGTTTTTATGGAAAAACAGGAAGGTGCGAGGAGACCATTTCAGCGTTACACATACACAACACCAAAGATGATAGCTTCACCGCGGAGGCAGGGATCAGGACAGGAGTCAGGGGTGGGCCAGGGCCTAACACAATGCTGCTTCTAGAGTAATACTCACAACCCAGAGAGTCTCTTCCTTGTAATCATTGCAGGTGTGTGTTCCACAGGTGTGTGCCTGTGCCCCCAGAGACACCCCCACGGTAAAATCATGTTCTTGTTTCCTCCATGTATCCTACACTAGGAAATGTGTTAATGAGCCAAACAGCTGTTATTTCTATGTTATTCTGCAACAAACACTTAAAGTCTGGCACCTCCCCAAAATGGGGCTCTCCTCCCTGCTTACTGAATGTGTGCAAGAGCCGAAGGCCCTGCTGCCCTAGGTCAGCAGCCCCAGAGCAGGGCTGCCTGTGGCTTTTGCCCATAGGGATATCGAGGCCCGGGAGGGAGCGTGTTCACCTAAGGCTCTATACTGTAGGTTTACCCAGGCCCCAGGATCCTAGGGCCAGCCCACAAGCTCCATCTTCCAGGCTTGGGAATGTTGCTGGGTAACGTTCTTACATAAATAATTACCTACATCACAAATATTTTCAAAATCGAAACTGCTAAGCTTTCTTGCCTGTCACTTTTTCCTATTAAAGGCAGAATCCTCAATTTTCTAAACAATCGCTGCTGACTGCAAGGAGGGATGAAGCGGCAGAGAAGCAGGGGGGAGTAAGAGGTGATGCTGATCACTCACCAGCTACCTAGACACGTGCAGAAGGGACACAACATCAGGGATGCAGAGAGAAAACGAAGAGAAACAAATTCAACCAGTTACAGCTTCACAACAGAGAATCAGAGACAGCGGAAAGCCCGTGGAATAACTGAACACAGCCACAGAGAATTGCACTGGCAACCTCTCTTTTTAAGGGGCTCAGGACCTGCCTTTACTAGATCAAAAAGCAGGTGTCACTCAAGGCTCCTGGGGTTGCGGTGTCCATGGGAGGGCTCAGGGTGACCCTGTGTGGTCTGAGATGGCGGCGGGGGGTGGGGGGCTGTTTCCTCCCCCTTGGTTTTGTCTCCATGTCAATGACTTCTGTTAAAATATTTGCTTCTCAACCAACATTTGTTTTACTTCATGTAGATTTCAAATTGGATGAATAGGTGTTACACTGGCTGCTTGGGAAGGCAGGACAGACCTCTCCTGAAGGGGAGAGACCAACTGAGCAGAACCCAGGTGGTTTCCCACCAGCGCTCAGACCTCTCCACGGTGGCCGTGCCCTCAGAGCAGAGTGCAGCCACCTCACAAGCTGTGTGGGCTGAGGAATCACGGACAGAGATTTACTCACAAAATTATACGTACAGGCTGAGGCAAAAGTGAGAAATTAGAGGTGCTCAGGGAGGAGTGGACAGGAAGCAGCCCCCAGGGCAGGAGATGGAGGCCCAGTGCCCAGGGCTGGTCCCTGTGACACACACACAGCAGGAGCCAGCTGAGCTGACTGGGTGTCTGGGCAGTTTCAAACATGGGGCCAAAGAGTGCCCCACGAGCTGTGAAGTATGGAAAGAGCAGGAGTAAAGTGGCTCTGAGGACCATCAGCTCTGCAGCCCTTTGAAGACAATCAGAGAGAGAGGCCAGAGGCTGGGCCAATCAGCACCCTGATGCAGAATGAGAAAGCGAAGAGAGTGGAGAGAAGGTGGGGCTGCTGCTCTGGCCTGCCTGCCACCTCAGCTCACACATGGCCTGGCGGGTCCTTAAACCCCAACTCCAACCCCACATCTTCTTCTGCCACCAACTGTCCCCCATGGCACCCAGGCAGCAGAGCTGAGAGCTGGAGTCAGGCCGAGTGGCGCTGCGCCCAGCTGCGGGGCCTGGCCTGCTATGGGGTTGGCAGAGCAAACAGAAAATACCAGGACAGGTGGAGAGACCCAGAGAAAAGGGCTCTCCTCCTCTCTGAGCAGAGGGCTCTGTCCTTTCATTCTGCTCTGGGCCCTGAGGGACCTGGCCATGGAATGGACACCTAGGGGGTGAGCAGCACAGAGGCGAGGGTTCCGGCAGATCCACTGCACAGGAAGGCGGCCTTGCCCTCAGGAGAGGCTGTCAGGGAGGAGCTGCCGTTCTGTGGAGAGGCTCGGCCCCAGGTCACTTCGGAAGCCATCAGCCTCTCCAAGCACAGAGGGACAGCAGGCACGACCGAGACAGCAGGCTGCACCCAGCGAAGAGGGCACTCCTAGCCATCACCTTGCATGTGAGGGAAGGAGCAGAGAGAAAAGGAGCAGGGTCTGTGGGGAAAGGCACAGTGCTCCCTGCTGGGGGTGTCTTTGCAGCTGAGCGAGCCCACTCACAATGCCGGCCTCTCTTCTCAAAGCCCCAACTCCTTACACACACAGGACCCCCATCTCTGCAGACAGGTGTGCATTGTCCACTGGGAACGGCTGTACTCTCGGGGCTGTCGTAAGAGCTTGGTGACCACTGGTGACGCTTCTCTGTGGTGTGGGCTGTCCTGATAACCGGAGGATGCTAGCAGCACACTTAGCTATGACTGCCCAGCCTGTCTGCACACACTGGCAGGTGTCCTGGGGCCACAAACCAGAGGCTGGTCGCCCAGTGAGGCAGCCCATCTGGACTCCTCCTCCCATACACCCTTACTCTCTGGGTTTATTTTAGATCATCTGTCACAAAGGTGCTTAAAGCAATCCCTGTCTTGCACTGTTGAGAGCACATTTTTTAGAGCGCTAAGTCTCACTGCCAGGCACACCACATGGTGGCTGCAATCGCACAGGGCTGAGGTCCCAGGTGTGCTTTACCTTTCCACTCACAATACCTGCAGTGCATGTCATTTCAAGCCCCAGAAGGTGCTTGAGGTGACCATCCTGGCATCCAGGAGGTGCCTCCAAGGCACAGAGAGAGCACAAGTGCCAGCCACAGGGCTCCTCAGTCCTACACATGCCCTGAGAGCCCCCAGCCTGCCAGGAAAGCTAACAGGCGCCCACCCACCGACAGGGTAGGCACCCTGTTACCTATCTGTTTTCCGATAGTCTTAGGCGACCCTGCTAGCTGTTCTCTACCTATGGGTCGAGAACCGCTGCTATAGAGCCTAAGACCACTAGAAAACACAGATATTTACATTACAATTCACAACAGTAGCAAAATTACAGTTATGAAGTAGCAACAAAAATAATTTTATGGTTGGGGGTCACCACAACATGAGGAACTGTATAAAGGGTCAAGGCATTAGAAAGGTTGAGAACCTCTGCTCCAGTAGCCAGGGAGTAAAGTTGACACTAAAATCATGCGCTCTAATGGCCCCACGTTGACCCTGTCTAAACACTGGGAAGCTCATCCACGAGACCAAAAAAGTCATCTGAAGCCAGGAGAGCTAAGACAAAGAGGAGGTGTTCCCCTGGAGTCTGCTAGCTTTAGCTGAGCAGTATGCCCATGACCTAGGACCAATTCTAACTGCAAGATAGAGCCCTGTTTTCCCATTGATGTAGAATTTGAACCGCCTGAGGGGCCTTCAAAACCATGTCCCTTAAGCACACTGATGGTCCCATCCCAGGAGTCCTGCCCAGCAAGGCTTCTGCTTCATTACTGAAGGACAGAGGCAGTAGAACTAGCAATAAGCTCTCCACATCTTCGATAACACCTGCCACAAATGGTCCCCAAAGCCACCTCTACCAGGATAACAACCAATCGCCCTGTCAGGAAAGTGTGGGGCGCTCTTTCCCCTGGTCCCTTGAAATTCCCAACTTTGGATTAAGGTGGTCATCCAGGTAAGCCTGGTAACATAAAAAAGCACCACGTAGGACCCATACAACCCACACCAGTAAGCAGCTGGCTGGACTCATCACCACGCCCCACATAGGACAGACATTCTGAATCCTAACCGAAAGAAGGCAGATACTCTGGAAACAACCTCAAACAGGTGAGATCTGAGTGTGGGAACCACAGCATACTGCAGTGCCCATTCTTCGATATGTCAGCACAGAAGACTGGGGTCTCCAGGAGTGCACAGAGTCACAGGAGTCATGCACTAGGCCCCTTCGCTTGCTCTGCAGTTGCATCATGAAGCTCCTAAGGGGTCCTGAATGTCATTGTGCACAGGACCCCACAAATGACAGCAGGTCCCAACTGTAAGTCTCCATCAGCAGGGGTTACCAAGGGAGCAGGAAGGCACAGCTCAGTCCAAGCACAATACAAGCCCAGTGGGGCTGTATCCCAAGTCATTCCTAGTGTCTCAGAAGCAGTCCTCTGGGTAACTTTTTTACTGTCACCTGCCCAGACATTGTCATGACTTCTATGCACACAAAAATAGCATCGGTTGGCTCAGTCTGTAGGAGCAGGTGAGTAGACCAACCAAATGTATCATTCTGGGCTCAGGCAAGTGTTCTTTGACTCATGACCTTAATAATTCTCTTGACAAATCACTGTAAATTTTCTGCCCTTTTAATACCCTAATTATTTCCTTCTCAGCAGAGCCAATCTGTCCACATTTCAGGCAAAATCAGTACAATTGCCTTTTCAAACCTCAGCAAAAATACAAAATGTTGTATAAAATTTTTTTTAAATCACTAAGAAGGTAGAAAAAAACATACAATTTATCTTTTTCTCAGTAATGGGTTCTGGGTTACTCCTTAAACACCCACAATACCATCCAGAATGGATTAATTTCTTTTATCAGGAAGGAATGTGCTTGTTGGCCTCACTCACAGGCAGGGATAGGGCACACATGGGTTATGGCTGACATTAGTTCTGTTCTGGTGAAACATTGGCCCCAAAGCTGCATTCCTCTCCACAGGAAACAGGCTTCCCAACAAGGTGCAGGCCCAGCTGCTTCCCCAGATCAGTGGGGCAGGCTTACAACAGGGTGCCTAGGCCTCCGCTGGGAGGGAAGGGGAGCATGTGCTAAGATTTACTCTTCAATTTTGAAAGACAGTGATTTGCTATGAGTAATACAACACTGAGAGGCAGCTGTATAGGGGACAGTGAGCAGCACCTTCCAGCAGCCCGGACAGGACACTAGGGGACACCCCAGATCCTCACCCATGCCCACTCATGCCAGAACCTACTAATTACCTATACTAATAAAAGGGTAATATGCTAATTAGACCTGGAGCCCTTCCAGGAGACCTTTAGGACGTCCTTCAGGAGGTCCTTCCGGACAAAGCCATGGTAGTGGGGCCGAGGCAGAGGCAGTTAGGGGCAATCAGGCTAGCAGGGGAGGGCAGTTGGAAGCGAGCAGGCCGGCAGGGAGGGGCAGTTGGGGGTGAGCAGGCCAGCAGGGGAGGGGGAGATTGAGCAGGCTGGTGGGGGGAGGGGGTGCAGATGGGAGCAAGCAGGCCAGCAGTTGGGATTGATCAGGCCAGCAGGCAGAATGGTTAGGGGAGATCAGGCAGGCAGATGAGCAGTTAGGAGCCAGCAGTCCCAGATTGTGAGAGGGTATAGGCAAGGCTAAGGGACACCCCCCACCCATGTGCATGAATTTCATGCACTGGGCCACCAGTATTTCCAATAAAATGCTAACTCTTTATTAAATAATGCTATTTAAAAAGATGATAATCCCTGCAGCCTTAAATATAAGTTTGACAATACACAATGTAAATAAAAGGCAAAAATCTAATTTCTATGTAGTGAACTTACAAACACTCCCTGTGTCCTTCTTGATGCTGCCAGGCCACTCAGGCACATCAGGCCTCCAGAGCACAAAATTACTTACTCCACGAATTGTAAATGTCAGCTTACAAGAGCAATGAATGGAGGATTTGACAAATGCTCCAGGGAAAGTGTGGGCCACCCCCACATTCCCAAACCATGAAGCTATAAGATAACAAAGAAAGGGGGCAATACCCATCTTCATTACTATCACCTCAGAAAATGGACAACCTAGCAGGTCACACTGAGCACTCCTCCACAAAGGAATATAAATTCAGATACTGAATTCTAGTCTCTCCAAAAGGGGCTGGGAGAAAAAAAAATTAGACTCCATGTCCATCGAGACCCCTAAAAAGAAACTGCTGATAAAGAATTTGTCAGAGAATAAATTCCCACTGGGAAATTTAAATAATCAGTTGGGTATGAAAAATATGCACATTCTGGGTTTCAGACCAATTTCTCTGCATGCCTTGAATAAGCTTTCCAGGCTATTACTACATTAAGTGCAGACCAAGAATCCCCACAGTGGTTTGTATAATAGATTTTATCACAGGGATAATTCAGAAATCACAGCAAACACCATGTTGTTGCCTATAAGCCTCTAAAAGTACATTATGTGTATACATATCTGTTAGAGGCATAAAAAGAATGTTAGCCTCAGAACCTTTATCACAGAGTCTAAGTGTTCTGATCCACCAGAGCTCATTTGTCCAATACATTGCCACCAGCAGCCACATGTGGTTACTACACACTTGGAATAGAGCAACTGGAACTGAGACATGCAATGAGTGTGAAGGACACACATGGCTTCAGACTGAGCACGGAAAAAAGATGCAAAACATTAATAATTTTATAGTGAATAATGTTTACATGCTAATATTTTAGATGCAGTGAGTTAAGTAAGATATATTATTAAAACTAATTTCATATGATGCTTTCTACCTTTTGAAATTTGGTCACAGAAATTTTTTAATTCAGCATTCAAGCCATCAAAACAATTTTTTATTTGAACACATGTTGACCTATTCACTTTTTTAAAGTGTTTTTGAGACATTTAAGTGCAGCTGTCCAGGGGGGAAAGCTCTGTTGTATTCAGTCTGTCTCCATGACTACAAACATCTGGACCTGATTTCAACAACAATCCAGAAGCAAGGAGATTCAGATGGCAGGGAGAGGATGTGTGTGTAAGAAAACTCTTAACAAAAGACAGCATAACACTTCAGGCTATCCTGGTCACTGTGCATATAATGTCCATTTCATTGTGTGAATTGAGAACCCTTCAAACATAAGCAAGAACCCAAGGACTCAACAGCCCCAAACACAGGACAAGTAAACCTCCAAATCCTGTATAATACTGGCTTCTGTGCAACAGAGCAAGATTACCTTTGAAACCCTTTCCCTGCATTAGGCCCCAAAATCGGGGCCAACAGTCACCAACATTTCAGCAATGGGAACTGGAGGATCTTTCTCTCCTGCTCCCTTCTCTCATCAGCTTTTCCTTTTATATACTAGTACTAGAGGCCTGGTGCATGAAATTCATGTGAGAGGAGGAGGCATGTCCCTCAGCCTGGCCTGCACCCTCTCCAATCTGGACCCCTGGGGGGATGTCCAACTGCCCATTTAGGCCCAATCCCTCTTGCAATCTGGGACCACTGGTTCCTAACCACTCACCTGCCTGCCTGCTTGATCACCCCTAACCACTTTGCCTGCCGGCCTGCTCACCCCCAACTGCCCCCCTGCCAGACTGCTCTACCCCAATTGCCCTCCCCTGCTAGCCTGATCACCCCTAACCACCTCTGCCTCAGCCCCACCACCATGGCTTTGTTGGGAAGGACGTTTGAAAGGTCTCCTGATCTAATTAGCATATTACCCTTTTATTAGTATAAATGCTCTTTATGTCCAGCTATGAAGCTCTCCCATTGACTTGCATCTTTATACATTCACTCTTTAATATGGTAAAAGATATCAAAATATTTTAATTTAAGAATGGGAATCAATGATGAGCCATGTGACCCTGATATGTCCTGCTTGAATAATTGATGAGGCATTGTTTTGGCCAGTTTACAGAACTATGTTTAGAATTCCATTTAGTGCTGCAGGATAAGTCACTCACATGTTGGCTTATCATCAGATCTGTTCACCAAGCAGCAGATGGAAAATTAAAAACACACACAGCTCTGTGCTTCCTTGTGTGAAAGCAGCATGCTGAAGTGACATGAAGGACTGCCTCTACTTGGCCCTAGTGACAGTAAGGTTACTTGTCCAGGCTCTGCTGATGTGCCCTCTGATAGAGTGCAGCACCTTCACCCCATACCTTTTTCCTTCTAACAAACCTCAGTAGCAACTGACAGTTGTAATTCCAAGAAGTAGGCATTTTGACCATTTCTTCCAGGCACCTCTAGGAAGGTACCAGCCAATATCTCCCTCTCATGGACAATGAGAAAATCCATCTTCTGACTCACTCCAGAGTCACCTAGAGGAGAAAAGGAAGAGAGGTGGGGAGGGAAAGAACTTGTTTGAACAGGTGTCAGGGGAACGTGAGCCTTTGCTTAGGAGATGTTGTAAGATGGGTTGTAAGATGACACCAGAACAAGAGGAGAGAATAAAGTTAGCTGCTAGAGGAGTTTACTGACAGAACTTAGAGAATGGGATAGAACAGTGAGAAAGGGGAGTGGAGAGGAGGGAAGAAAAGGAGAAGACAGGGGAAGGGGAGGGGGGAAAAAAAGAGGTGGGGGAGAATCAGCCAGAGCAGAGAGCTCCCTGATACCAGGGACCCTGTGGCAGAGGGACCAGGAGACACTGATGGGGAGGGTGGTGGTATCCAAGGACAGTGAAGGCTACCTGTGAGGTTCCAGGAAGTCTCTCTAGTGCCCATGACCTTCAGTAAAGCTTTGAGTCCCATCTTTGGGAAGAGCCTTCAGAGCATCTAGCAGGACTGCAGGAGGTGAACTAATTCGGTGGCATTGGAGACGCTGTGCCATAGTAGAATTGAGAAAATGTACAGCCACCTGAAATCTCCTAAAAGACTGGGAAGGGGATGCTGGGTCTCCTACTGCACTGAGGAAAACTGCAAGCTAACATCATGGGATCCTCAAAAGGGCCAAAACCAAGCTCTTGTGGAGACACACCTGGCTTGTCCAGGGCTGGGGATGGAGGTCACTCACTAAGCCAGCTCCTCCCACCCTGCAGCCTGATTACTTGTCTGGGCTGGGCCTGTGGGAGCAGTATGGGTGATAATGGTGGGAATGTGAGTGGAGGGACCTAACAAGAATATGACTTTCCCTTAAACAAACTAATACATCTGACCTAATGGTTGACACCGACTAGAGGAAAGGAATATCTGAAATTCAGGAAAGGAAGAACTGCAAAACAGACCCCCAGATGTAGGTTGCAGAATCCCCAATCCATGCCATGCTCCCATATCCTTCCTGGGGTCCCAGCCCAATAATAATACTGATTATTATGAAAGAATAAAGCTCAGGAAGAGCAACAGCGATGACAGCCCACACAGATTAAGTGCTTACTATTCAGCAAGTCTCAGCACCTTTCAGGTGTGAACTCATTCAGCCTGCAGTCCTTTGAGGTGCCGGAGGTTCTTCTTGGTCACCACCTTACAGAGGACACTGCACGAAGAGGTCGTGACATGTGCTCAATGGCTGGCACATGGCGTGGGTATATTGCTAGGGTGTGAAGAGGGGTGTATGCACCCAGGCATTCTGGCCCCCAGGCTTCAACCTACCCGTGGCCCTCAGAGCCCTCCAGGGCTCGTTTGTTCCTTCCTGCTTTGTCCCCTTGTGGAAGCATTTACCACCACATTTTTGAGCGTATGGGAACCAACCACCCTACACCAATAGGGTCACTGAAGCCCCATTTCTACAGGGACACAAACTCAGTGGAAGGTGTGATCCGGCCCCCTTGCCCCCTGCAGAGCAAAAAAACCCAAGACCCAAAACAATCAGGGAAGGCATTCCATAGAGATGCTCTAGATATGAGAATGTAGAAAAGGGTGGGTTAGAGTGAGGCAAGGGTCATTCAGCCCACGGTCAGTGGCAGAGGTAAAGGTGAGTATGTACAGCACCCTGTGGTGGACAGAGGTTGTGTAAGGAAGCATGACACAGGCGATATGTGACAGGCTTCTCCACAGCATCCCAAGAACAGAGGAAGAAGGCATCTGTCCCTTAGAAGTGGATAGACCTTTGATTAATGGTGAAGAAAGTGATTGGCCTTACATAAGCAAAGAGCAAGCATTAGGAATAAGCGTGCTCTGCAGGCGTAAAAGGGCAGGCATGGCCTTCAGGGCTGTGCAGCCGTGAGTTAGGTGGGAGTGAGACTGTGGGACCTAGAGCCTGCCTGAAGGAAGAGTCCAGGGGAGCACAACAACCAGACAGCACTTTAGAGTGATCGCCCAGGCCATGGGCATAGGCAGCTGATGGGGAGCGTGGCCAGGAGGGATGCAGCCTGACACAGCAGGGCTGGGCTTGCCACATCTCAGAAGCAGAATGGAAGGAGTTAACTGTCTCTTCTAAGAGAGAGTAATAATGAAACTTGGTGACAGAGCTGATGAGGGAAAATCAGAGATGGCCCAAGCCCCACAAAATGTCAATACTAGGTCAGGCCTTTACAGCTCAGCATTCTGCTTCCAGCTTATCCAGACATCCTGCCGTGACCCCAGAGACCACACTGGATTTCTCAGACTGAGAACCAGAGTATGGAGCCACTGCCCTAAGATGAGCACTGGACCACCAAGGGGTCCCCTCTCTCACCCACTCACCAGAGCATTGGAGCTCCAGGAACAAAGGGAGGTGGGAGAGCCAACTCTGACCATCTCTTTTACCATTTCCCATCTCTTGGTTCTGAATTTCTGCATCATTATTCTGTTGTGGTCACACTTTGCCAAGTTCAAGTACCAGTTTGGGGCCTAGTTGTTCCAACAGCTGCGAAGTCGACGCCACGCCAGGTGTCACCACAAGCTGCAGATGGGCGTGAAGGCAGCCTAGACCCCCAAGCTCAGTAGGCTAAGGAGTCAGGAGATAAACGTCACTTTTAACCCTTCTTGTCCTATTTATATTTTCAGTTCAAAGTAAGTCCCAAAGGCCAATTTTACACACTTGCTATTTGGTTTGAATTTTTAAAAACCAATTTTTTTTCATAAGTTAGCTTTCAAACACAAAATGATGCCTCATTTCTCACATTCATCTTACCCAACCCTCTCCACCTTATGTGTCTCAGCACTACCCACAGTTCAGGCCCTGCCTCCCACCCACAGAGAAAGCCAGAAGTCAAAAGTCAATGTCAAAGGCTCTAGGATCAACAAGATCTGCTGATTCTGTGACTTAAGACAGTTTTTATCCTAACTATTGCCATCCGTGCCTCGTCTGCACACTCTCTACTTAAAGAGTGTCTTTAAATTGACTTACTTTTTATTTGGTTCCAAATAAAACTTCACGTAACTACCATTATTTTTTTTAAGGTACTACCTGATAGAAATAGAAGGGAGCATTATAATAAACACAGACATTAACATAACAGCATATCACCAGCCACCACCTGGGACATTTGGCAGTCACTGTGCTGGGTTCCCACACTTGGGTCCCTGTTTCCCTACCAGAAACATCAGCACCCACTGGCACTCTGCCCTTCTTCCTCTTCTGTGCCAGGACACTGCACCAGCCAGGATGCCACTTTCAAGTCCTCCCCTATAACACCCTTCGCTGTGCCTGTCAACATGACAACTGGCATCTTGAAAAGTGACATCCTTGAAAATTCCTCAGCCTGATAAATTTCCCACTTAATTTGAAGAGTGACAATGACAGCCACCTTTCCCCACACTGATTGAAAAGCTCACAGTGCTTTCTTCAATCAATAGTAGTCCCTGACTACTTAGCAGGTAAGGCCAGTTGAACACCAACTATCAGAAAATAAATTTCAGCCTAACCCTGAGCGAACTCCAGAAGGAAGAGGCACGTGGCATAATTAAGGCAAAGTGAGGCTTCTGCGATTGAGAGGAACCCACAAACAGGTCACATCTAAGGCCTTCCTTCAGTGAACACCACTTCTGGGTTACAGGAGAGACTGCCAGGTCCTCTTCAGAGGGCATCCTGTGTGGCAGCCCTCTCCTGCTAGTGTAAGCCAGCACACCCTGCTCTGCTCATGGGTGCTCAGCCCCCACAGCCATGCCCGACAGGCTGAGGACACCTTAATGGGAGCTAATGGGAAACACACCTGGTTCCAGGTTTCGGAAATCAACTCAGTTTTATATAAAAATAAAAAAGAATCATATTCTAGAATAATATTAACGTGAATTTCTAAGAAAATATAAGACCACAAGTAAACACCTGTTCCTGAGAAAAACATCAGCAGGAAGGGTATGGGTAGGAAGGGGCAGCTGGCAAAGCAATGGGACTGCACAGGGGACCCAGTCTGAAAGCACCGCAGTCCACCCAGATGGGACCTGGAACACAACGGCCCCCACCAGGCTAGGAAGCAGCACCCAGCGGGAAGCAGCTTTCCCAGGAGGGCAGCCACAGGAAGGGGGCTGGGGAGAACTAGCAAAAGGCTGAGCAAGAGATCAGAGATGCCTCTGGGAATTCGCCTGAGACGCCCAGGAGACTCAAGGAACTTGAGAAAAAACTGGCAGGGCCTGGGAGGTAAAGGTGACCAGGTGACAAGGCAGAAAAGTTCTTCTGTGACTTCTGGTGAGAGCAGGGGCGGTTGATGCTAACATGGGGGTCGTGAAGAGAAAAGCAGCCAGCTGCCTACGTGCAGCCACCTCTCAGTATGGCATAACCTTGCTAGGTGCCCATCAAAAACACAGCCAGGAACATTCCCAGCCATGGACACCAGATGTATCTATTGAGTCAAAGACGAAAAACTACTGCCCATGAAAACACCTGCGTGTGGGCGGGGCGATCAGAAAGAGACGCCCCATTCACTGGGCACTGCCCCTGTGAAGAATGAGACGGCTGTCCTCTGTGCACACAGCTTAGAGCACATGTGTCAAACACAAGGCCCGCGGGCCAAATCCGGCCGGCCAGGCCTTGCAATGTGGCCCGCACTGCGCTGTCATCACTGCACTCCGCTGTCAGTTTATGACATTGTCAGTTTATGACTGTTCAGTAAACCATTCGGCCCGCGATTTAGGCTGGATTTTAGATTTTGGCCCCTTCTCGGGTGCCTGTGGGAGGGCTCCAGGCCAGTTAATTCAGCTCAGCAAGACCGGACGTATCTTCTGCCATCTTACCAGGTGACCCTGTGACTACCAGTGGCCTCTCCAGGTAGGCAAGTTCCCCTAAGAATCCAAGATTTGTCACCTCTTTTGAGATTTGGGGGGAAACAACTGAACTCCAGAAAAACTGCTATCAGAGTCCATGTAAAGGTGACACAGATGGATTCCCAAATCCATGGGAAGCACACAATAGACACGAGAGTGCTGCCACGCAGAGCTGTCCTTTCTTTAGGAGCGTCTACTCTCAAATTCATGTGTGTGAACTATAGACGTGGTCCAGACAATCACTGCTCATGACAGAACTAATCCACAGGCATCATGAACTTGGTGGATGGTGAACCCACTGGCTATGTTTGAGGTGGCGGGAATTTAGCATGGACTGCATGCCTGCACTGTGTGCCTCATCTCGCACAGACATGTCTGGCTTCAGTTACAACTGGCCAGGCACAGGAAATAGGTGCAATTTTAAGTTACATAAAATTTAAAGTATGGCGTACCAAGAGTTAAGGAATCCAAAGATTTATTTGTAAACAGTACGCATTTATTACTTACATAGGAATTTCTAAAACACATACAGGGTGTGTAGGAGAAATAAAGGCTTGGAATTTAACTGTCAAAGAAGGCACAGTGGCTGCTATAGCAAGGGCTTAACGCTGTTTTAAAAATGAGCTTGGAGTCCTGGCCGGGAGACTGGATTTGGTATCGTCCCATGCACAAAAGTTGGTTCAACTTCCAGACAGGCACACGTGTGGATTTGTGGGTTTGATCCCTGGTGGGGCCCATGCAGAAGATGGCTGATTGATGTTCCATTCTCACATCAATGTTCCTCTCTTTCCCTTCCTCACTCTCTAAAAATCTTTTTAGTTGTTAATCCTCACCCAAGGATATTTTTCCCATTGATTTTTAGAAGGAGTAAAGGGGTGCGCCGGGCGGAGACAGAGAGAGAAACATCAGTGTGAGGGAGATACATGGATTGGTTGCCTCCCACATGGCTTGCAAGTGAGGTACATACTCTTGACCAAAGCTGAACCCACAATCCTTCAGTCTTCAGGCTGACACTCTATCCACTGAGACAAACCAACCAGGGCACTCTAAAAATCTTGTTTTTCTTTTTTCTTTAAATGAGCTTGGTGCTCCATTTGTGGGCGAAGTGGCAACCAATTGTTGGGCCACATTCTAAAGACCAATATGATTTTTATCCCAAGTAGTTATTATAGTGACAGGTACATAGTAAGGGCTCAAATAAATATGCGTTCAGTGAAGCAGAGGAGAGAGATGCATCCCATCCTCCTTCTTGAACACAGTGCGACAGTCTGACTGTGATCCCTGGTGTCCCTGGGGCCTCCCACATCTGAGTGCTATGGAACACTTGCTGTCCTGTCCAGACGTCACAGCTGCTCCACTTCTACTACCCTGAATCCTAATTCATTTACATTGACATTAATTCACAGGAACATTATGCACTGATTCCATTAAGCAGAAACGCAGATGAGCGTATAGTTAAAAACATAAACACTGTAGCAGAGGAAACAATCCACCAAGCCACTCCTCTTTCCAAGCCTCCAAAGACCACTGATCTCTAAATGCCCACAATCCATCAAGGGTCAAAGGTAAATTTAAAGGAGAAGGCAGGAACCTGTGAGTAGCACCCAAACTGTGCGACCATCTGATGCACTTTTGTATTCTATCCACTCAGTGAGAGAAGGGAGCCCCACACTGTGGCAGAACAACTTACACCATTCACTGCAACACCTTCAGTTTGACAACCTGGTCTTTTATGGCTAATTAGAATTCCAATAGGGTACACATCAAGCACACGATTCTAATTCATCCAATCTGATTTTTTTAAAAATGACCTTGGCTCTTCAGGTGATGGAATAAAGATCACTTCCTCTTAACTAAAGCCTTCCGATATTTTATTTCAAGAATATGTTTCAAAAAGAACATGTTAACTATGATAGAGACTAAATACAGATTGAACTGAAATACATTCTTGAAACAACTGCATCACTGAGACCCAGTTCCATCATGCTCCAGCAAGCAGGTGGGTCTGAAAGGCCAGATGCAGGAGCCACTGGCTCTGACTGTGCTCAGCTCAAGCACATGGAAGAGTGTGATCTCGACAGTTGTGCACAAGCTCTGTCCCCGGCAAATGGAGGAGCTGCACCCTGCTTTCAGGAGAGACTTCAACCAGCTATATCGGCAACTGAGTGCCATTATTCTCCTCCACTGCCTTTTTAAAGACAGGTTATAGCTTAGACATTTTTCACTTTAAAGAAGCTCAGAACAAAGATAAAACTTGGAAGTAATTTTAAAGGTGAAACAAATAGGTTCAAATACTTGGCTTACATGCCCATTGATCCTCAACAGCCCAGTCACAATAACAAAGGCTAACTCTGCATGTAAAAGCAAAGCATTGTATGAGATTACACACACACACACACACACACACACACACACACACACACATCCACACACACATACCAACACACATATTCATACACACCAACACACACACTTCTGAAAATACACACACATACACATTCACACATATATTCAAACATACACACCCCAACACACACATCCGCACACACATTCACACAAACACATACACACACCCTTCTGCTAGGATACCATATAAATGAACCCACTAGCAGGAAGGTGGGCCTTCACTGGTGATATGAGAATTCCAGATTTCTGTATCATTACAGCACTGAGATGATACTTATGTGTGCTGGGCACTGCATGTACATTACCTCCTTCATCCAGTGAAGCAGGAGGAGGCTTTAGCTCTCTGATGAAAAGGCTCAGAACAGCTAAGCCCTTTGCCCAGGGGCACGTGGTGAGGAAGTGCAGAACTCCAGGCTGAAACTACCTGTGCTGGGACTCCCACCTCTTGTGCCACTTTGGCCACCCACCAAGTCCCCACTCCTTTCCCTTCTTCCTTGCAGGGACCCGAGAAGCCCAGGGACCTTCCCTGCCTGCAGCCACATGCAAGGGGGAGGCCCACCCTGAGCCCCAAGTCCCTGTCAAGCTGCTGCTCATCCGGGCACCTGCCTGGGATGCGACCCTGGCCTCTGAGGTATGAGAGGGAGTGTGTGAGGCTGGCCACCGACTTGCAGAGTGAACACCAGGGAAAGCAATCCTCCTCTCCCTGCTGGTGCTTGAGGACATGATGCCTGAGCCACTACATCTATCTCGAGACCCAGTGGGTGTGGCCAAGGGTGAGACCTATATGGTAGCAAAGCAGAAGGATGGGTGAGTATGCATTCCTAAGGACAGATGGCACCACCTGACAAGCCACCCACCCACTGCCACCCACACAGATGGCTCACATCGGCTGCACAGGCTGCCTGTGACCTGCCCTCAGAGCCATAACTGGTATGATGCTCCTTCCTTGGGACCTGAGGCTTGCAGCCTGAGTTTGTAAGATGGCAGCCTCCCACCGAAAGAGCATCTGCAGCCCTGGGGCAGACTGTATCCATGGGGGTTGGTGCTGCTTAAGTTTGGGACCTTTGTCTCTAATTAACTGTGGTATAGACTGAGAGGAGGACTCTAACCACAAATCCAGTCAGCCAGTCAATCTGAAGCCTCTTTCAAGTGTACTACCCATAGTAATGGTTTGGCCCTGAGGAGGAAACCCTGAGGGCCTCCTCAATGTGACTAGCTACTGGATGAGCTAAAAAATGGATGAGATATACTTACTTAAATGAGATATACTCAACCCCTGGCACACAGCAGGCACCCAGTGAACACCTGGCACACAGGAGGCACTCAGTTAGGTTATTCACTAACTGCCACAAGTTGAAACAACACTAATGTGTCGGAGGGGCTGTTTCCACCCCCGGGGGCCTTTTGAAATGAGGTCTAAGAGGGACTTCGCTGTGACTTATCTGTCATGACTCCAAAGGCTGGTGTCTGCCCCTTGTCATCACAATGACCGAGAGTCAGCCAGCTGTCTGCCATCCTGTGATCTGTCTGGCTTTTGGTAAAGACTTCCAGGTATTGGGCCTCTTACTCTAGAGTCCAAGACCAAACATAGCACAACACCAGACAGCCAAGCAGAAGAAAAAGGACAGGAACAGAGCCTGAGAACACCTCCTGATGCAGCACTTCCTGGATCTCTGTCACTTTGTCCCTGTATCAATTCTTAAGGGCCTCCAAGTAGTAACTGTCACCCACTTTAGGATTATGGTGACCTTTTTATTTTAAACTAGAGGCCTGGTGTATGAAATTCGTGCACTGGGGAGAGGGGGTCCCTCAGCCTGGCCTGCACCCTCTCGCAATCCATGACCACTGGCTCCTAACTGCTCATCTGCCTGCTTGTCTGATTGCCCCTAACCTCTCTCCCTGCCTACCTCATCGCCCCTAACCACTTGACTGGCTGCCTAATCACCCCTAACCATTTGCCTGCCTGTCTCATCACCCCTAACCACTCTACCTGCCTGCCTCATCACCCCTAACTATTCTGCCTGCCTACCTCATCACCCCTAACCACTCTGCCTGACTGATCACCCCTAACCACTCTGTCTGCCTGCCTGATTGCCCCAACTGCTCACCTGCCTGCCTGATCGCCCTTAACCACCTCTGCTTCAGCCCCTGCCACAGCAGCTTTCCAGAAGGATGTCTGGAATGCCATCCAGAAGGTCATTCAGGTATCTGATATAATTAGCAATCATGCTCTTATTATTAAAGATATTAAGAAGAAATCTTTGAATTACTCAATTTAGAACCTCACAAAACCCATTTAGGAAAACATGTTGCCCATAAACATCTCCATCAATGCTGGTTAAAGGGGTCACCTTGTAAAACTAAAAACAAAACAAAAAACAAACTGGCTGAGAAACATAGCTCATATTTTAGCTATTGCAATGCTTAGTGCTGTTCAAACAGGACTTTTTATAGATGCTTCTTAACACGTAATGACAAATATTGCAAACAGGCAAATGAAGAGACCAACGGTCCCAACCTTAGGTAATGGGTACTTGTAACTTGGTATAAAATTTCCAAGGGCTGCATAATTAACTGATTGGAAATACACCTACTCTCAGATGGCTCAGGTGAAAGGGAGAGGCTCTGCTAACCAGGTCAGGATTTCATGTGACTTTGATACCAAAACCCTGATGAAAAAGAATGCCACAAAAGATGCGGGAGGCGGGGGGGGGGGGGGGGGAGACATGGGACTATTTCATGAACCAAACAGGAATGAATACATTTTATACATGATTCATTCCCAATGTCTACATGTAACTAAATTAATAAACAGTCTAAGCAGATATTTGCTTATTTACATACCTAAAAAGTTTACATATCCCAATTGGTCCAAAAGAAGGTTTAAGGGGCTTCTCATTGGGAAAATAGGGAACTGTCTGATATTTAGTCACCTGCTACTGAGACATATATAGTATTTGCTGAATAATAAGATGAGTGTCCATCTAATTAATAAATGCAGCAACATTCAGCTTTGCTATGAGCAAGTTCAACGGAGAGTAAAGTACTGAAAGCCTATTTGGAAGTAGTTTTCAGCTAAAGTCCGTCACGTGTATAGGCATGTACAACACTCCATGCAGGACTTCCGCTTGCCCAAGAAGACTTCCACTGATTGTCAAAAATTGGTGAATAAAAAACTTTACTTTTTCCTCTCTGAAGGTGATCGAATATAAGATTAGATTTCATTCAGAGTCTTCCTAGAAACTTAGTCCTTATGTGGTGGGCCTGCAAAGAAGAAAGGACTGGAGGTCACACTTAGTTAACACAACAAACAAAAGAGGGGGAAAGATATGGCCAAATGCTCCCTAAAGCTCAGGAAACATAAACATACACATGTGTGCCTATAAAGTCAACCAATAACCCCAAACTCCACTCAACAAAATATTAACCTCCTGCTCCTAAGTGGCATTACTAAATGTCTGACCCCTTGACACATTTTTTTAAAAATTCTACAAATGCCACCAGAGTTCAAAGAGCTGAGGTTACCCCCTAACCTCCTCATCAAAGGCAATTCCAATAAGATGAACTGGGAGAATATCTAAAACACATAGTCATCAAAATGTTTTACTAGAAGCATCATTCCAAATATTATTTGCTTCTTTGACCTTTAATTATGATACCTAGATAACAACAGCAAGGGCGGAGAGGAAAAGTTGGAAAATATGCAACAACACTTGTAACTGAATTTAATCACAATCAAAATCAAAGAAAAACTTAATTCCTCTTCAGCAGTGATCCTAAGTATAAATATGCCTTGACAATTCTTGACCACCCATTCTTCCTGATTCACAGAGCAAAGTATGGCAAAGCAAAGTATGCTATTTAACCCTAAAGCTCACCCTCCAAGGGTTTAAGTTCTTAACCTCAGAGATACTGCAGTACTGAGTGATTCAGGTGGTAATATTTTTCCAGAATCTCAATATTATACACATTGGAAGGATTATTTAAGTAGTTAATGCACCACCAGCTCCTTAAATGGTCAAAGTACAGGAATACGGCTGTGTTCTCTAAAATGAATAATCACAATAGACTGAGAATGTATTTTTTTTCCTTCAAGAAATATAAAATGTGACTACTTTGTTTCTCACACCAACATCCCTCGACTATCTACTCCTCCCCCACAAAACAGGTTCCAAGGTGGCAGAGGGTGTGAAATTACACGTTCTAAGTAGCCTTTGAAATCAAATCACTAAAACCCTCAAGATAAGGTCTTTGACTGAAATAGAAGCAGTGGGTGCTGTACAATATAGTTGCACTCACGCATGCACGCGTGCACACACACACTAAAAAACAAAAAAACTCAAAGACACTGGGAATGCAACCCTGCCTAAGAGCCCAGGAGAGGACCAGGGTTTCCAACAGACAGAGTCCAAGAAAAGATGGGCCAACACTCCTCCCATCTGCAGGATAACCTCTTCCCTCCTGTTAAACAGTTTGTACTTTGTGTTCTGCCTGGTCACACACCTTCCTCTGCCCAATCCTCCCTGGCCAGACAAGCAGGCAGGAGGCCCAGTCTTCCCAGGAACCGGAACCTGGAAAACATTAAGCACGAACTTTACCCAGGCAGGTGGGGGTGTGCAGAAGGATAGTCTGGAGGTCTAGGGAAAGAAGGTTTTTTTCTGGAAAGATGGAGGGGGAGCAAAGTTGGGGGTGGGGGGTGGAGTGAGAGGGAGAACAGCCCCAGCCAGCAGAGAACCCAGGGACAAGAAGACCTGCCTATCCCTCGGGAGGATGGGATGTTGGCACACCTATGAACATATAACAAGGTTCCCTGGGAGCACGTGGCACCAAAGAGCAAGTGCAGGTGGTAGGAAAGGAATTCTAAGGGAGAGGATGGAAGGAAGGCAGGTGCATACAAGAAGTTCAGAAGAAAAAGGATTGGGGGAAGGGGAGAACTTGAAGGGTTACACTCATGGAGTCCTTGGAGAAAAGTAAGTTAAAGAACTGCAAGGAGAAGGTCATGTAGAGCCACATGTGTTCTCCCCAGCCCCTCACCATTGCTCCCCACACCTGCAGGGACACACACACACACACACACACACACACACACACACACACACCGGCGCCAAGAAGGCTACCCACCTTTGCCAGGGGCGCGTTTCTGCTGGTGGTCAGCTCGTGCGGACTGCCAGCCTCCAAAGGGAAAATTGGCGAGCCCGGGGCGCTGCCCATCGCACGGCCCCCGCCACCCGCAAGCTCGGAGGCCGCCCCCCAGCCGGGGCCAGAGCGCGCGGGAGGGCTGCCTCCGGGGCTGGCGCCAGCGCGGGGCCTCTGGCGAATGCCATCCAGCAGGCGCACCAGCAGGATGTTAGCGGGGAGCTCGTCCACGCCGCAGCCTACCAGGATGCGGCACTCCGGGCAGCGCAGCTCGCGGCGCGAGCACAGGATGCTCTCCAGACAGCGGCGACAGAAGGTGTGCTGACACGGCAGCACCTTGGCCGTGGTGTCCAACCGCTCCAGGCACACGGAGCACTCCAGCAGGTCCAGCAGCGACGACTCATCCATGTCCTCGCCCGTCGCCCGCTGCCAGCGCCACAGCTCCCCGGGCCTGTCGTGGTCGCCCTCGCTCTGTGCGGCGGCGGCGGCGGCGGCCGCTTGGGACGCGCACAGCCCGGGCCCGCCGAGCAGCATGGGGAGGCGCCGGCGGCCGCGCAGCGGTCTAGGCCCCGGGGCCGAAGGCGGGCCCACCGCGGGCGGTGGGCATCAGGGTGGCGCCGCGGCTGCCGCCGGGGAGCAGGGCTCCGCCAGAACTGCCTCCACGCCGGCTGGCGGCCCGAGGCTTGCGGCCGTCAAGGTGCAGAGTGGTACACCGACTGGCCCGCGTGGCCGTGGCGGGAACTGGAGTTCCGCACCCAGCGAACCAGCTCCGGGCCAACGGAGCCTACCTGCCCTTTGGCGCTCGAAGACCGCGGCTAAGGGCTACACCATCGCTGCGGATCGTCCGACCCGCCCAGTGCTCCAGGGGAGCCGCCGGGCCGTCAGGCAGCGGACTCTGCGCCCCAAAAGGCCTCCAGTGGCCAGAACGCCCCCGACAGGGAGTAAGGGGAGCGGCGGGGCAGGGCCCAGGGGGGCCGCGTGCGCGCTTCCCGGCGCCGCTGCTGAGCTGCAGCCCCCGCGGCGCTCCATGCGCCCTGGGCCTGCCCGCGCCTGGCCGCCCGCAGAGGGTCAGCCGGACCCTTCCTCTTCCTCCGCCGCAGGCACGTGCGCGGGGAGCGCGCGGGGGTCACGGTCGCTGAGGGGCGTGGGAAAAGGAGAGGCGTTGTCCGCTGAGCTCCCTGGAACTCCGAGCCTGCCTGCTGCGAGGCTTGACCTTGTCCCCTCCCAAAGTCTTCCCTTTGGTCTCCGTGAGCCTCGGGCAGAGATATTTCCTCCCAAGGCTGCTGCGAAGGAAAAGTTTGGCAGGTGTTATCTCGACTGCCTTCGCCAGCGCTGGCCAGCAGCTCGGGGACACAGCCAACACCGGGCATCCACCTCGACGACCCCCGGAGCTCTTCTGGTCGGTCTCCTTTTCAGATGGCGCACAGGAGTGACAGCCCAGCAGCTGTGGGCATGTGGGTGCGGGACGCCCACAAAGCAGGAAGGGAAGGCGCTTGGGTTGGCTAGGGTGGCCGGGTTGGTGCCGGTTCCTCTAGGCGGCTGCTGCCTCTCCCCGGAGTCGCGGTCAGAGGCTGGGGCCGCTGACAGCCAGACCCACACCCTCTCGCAGGTCTCCGGGCTCCGCGCCTCCTCCACACACCGCGTGGCTGGCGTAGTGCGGGGACCCAGCGCCGCCTCGTGAACCCCGCTGCAAAATCTCCTCGGCTGGCGCATAGGAGAGGAAATCTGTGTTCTTCTTCCCCACTCCCCCGCTTCTGAGAGCGTCAGAGAAACGGAAGTGCGTATGGAGGACCCTGAGAAGCAGGGAAGTTTGGCGGTGGGCTGGAGAAGGCTGTCAAGGATTTCCTGCAGTGCGCTGCCCCCTCGTGGCCGCTGTGTGTTCATTCCCGCTCCAGCATAAATCCTGGTCCATTGGGCGGCAGCTACAAGGCCAGGTTGTTGCCAGAGCCAATGTCAGAGGCATTCAGATCCCGCCTAGCAGTCAGCCTGACCTGTGGTGTGTGAAGTTAAGTGTAACTTACTTTTGAACTTTTCAGGGAGAAAATAATATTTGTTAAGGCCTAAGTGCCAAGAATGTGCTTATGAATTATCCTATATAATAAAACGCTAATATGCAAATTGACCAAATGACTGGTTGCTATGATACACACAGACCACCAGAGGGCAGACTCTCAATGCAGGAGCTGCCCCCTGGCAGTCAGTGCACTCCCACTGGGGGAGTAGCACTCAGCCATAAGCCAGGCTCATGGCTGGCTAGCACAGCAGAGGTAGCAGGAGCCTCTCCTGCCTCAGAGGCAGCCCTAAGGATGTCCGCCTGCCGGCTTAGGCCCTCCTCCATCCCCTGAGGGCTCCTGGACTGCGAGAGGGTGCAGGACAGGTTGAGGGACCTTCCAGAGTGCATGAATTTTGTGCACGGGACCTCTAGTTTTATATAATCCTCTAAACAGCCCTGTGAGATAATTATTTTAACCTCATTGTACATGTAAGAAAGGTGAACTTTATAGTTATGAAATAACTGAGGCTGAATTTTGTTAGTTTTGCTATCTCCAGAATTATAAGCTACATATTTTTATACTGTAATATCCCCAGGGCCTAGGACAGTGGCACATAGTAGACTCTCAATAAATATTTGATGAATTAATGAAAAAAAGTTCTCAGAATCATCCATCACCTAGTGGTAATTTGAATACTCAAATCTTAGCATCTTAATTCCAGGTCTCCTGAGCTCATATCAGGCTATCAGTTCCTGGAAAGTTTGCTATTGATGGCAGCAGGAGACTTTCCCAACATGCTTTGTGGACATCCCACAGTAGTGTGGAGATTGTTCACATCAGCACAGGCAACTATGTGAGAATGCTTCATGGAGCTGCCTGGCTAGCTGGAACCTGGGAGCAGACTTCCCAGGAGGCCCAGAAGAAGGGAATGCACATCCCAGTGCACAGAAATGTCTTCACATTCTCTTTTCACTCTTCAACTGGCTCAGGAACAGCAAAATGGGATTTTCCAAAGGACCTGTTGGCAGAAAATAGCACCAGGTATCAACTTCAGTTCAGCAACCTCAGTCCTTGAGTTCTGGATGAGAGAAGAATTCAGAGCCGTGACTCCAATTATAAGAGAAGTTTATTTAGAAAGTCACAGAGGTAGAAGTGAGCCATAGAAGAAATGGGCTCAGGAAACAGGTTACAGCAAAATAAGGGCCTTAGGAGCTTAGGGGAGAGATGGGGAGGGAGAGAGAGTGTGACGAAGGGGGTAGGAAAGGTGCAGAATGCTCCCTAGAGAGAGCCACACTGGCTCCTCCATCCCCAGGGCTTTTATTTGTGGTTTGAGGGGAGGCTCTCAATAGAATATTCATCATCTTCCCCACGAGTCTCATCAGAATCCTGGTCTCCACTGACTGGTGGCACCAGAGGAGGGGGGATCATTAGTCATTGCAGCTAGACCTGATGTCAGTCAATTGGGTGGCTCAGCTTGGTTTTGCTGCTTTGGGGGGGGGGGGGCTGGAGCTGAAACGCAGCTGAGGTCTAGATGTTATCCCCAAGACCTAATGCTTAAAGGAGTGGTAATGCAGGGACTTGTACTTTTGCCCATTACTAGACACCCAGGGTTTTCCACCCTGGTGACCCTCTGCATCTGGCCCATGGTTCCTGCTCTGCTCACCCTATCTAACTGCCTACTAGAGACCCAGAATGCTAAATTCAAAAGCATGTGGCAGGGACATGGGACATAAGGGGGAGCATTAGGGAAGCCCTTAGACACTGGGAAGGCTAGCAGAGAGCAAGCAACCTATGATGACATTTCCTGGGAGCAACAAAAACCAACTTTTGCTAGGTTTTCAAATCAATGATGAGGATCAGGACCCCATGCTGAAGGTCAGATTACTCTTCTCCATGTGATGACATGCTTCTTCCCTCTCTTGCCAATAGCAAGCTCTACTTCCCAGTCATGTGATAGGAAACATGGTCAGTGCTGCAGAGCCTTGCACCTGGAGCTTCAGCCACTGACATGGGCTCCTCTGACACTGTCACAGACTGGAAGTTTTAGAACCATATCAATAAAGCTTGGATCACATGGTCACTCTCTGGACCAGTGTGTGCTGGCCACAGGAGCAGGATCATATGAAAATGGCCAGCACACTCAGGAGTCACACAGGAGAAGTGAGTTTCCAGAATAGGTGGCATGTGAGGCAGACAGAACCACAGATTTCCGTGCCCATGTTGGAGGCCCAGAACCACCTCTCTGTCCTTAGTTTCCCTCTCTATTATGCACAACTGGGGCCACAAAAGCAAACACAGGATGGCTGAACCTCAGATTTCTCAAACCTTTTGTCAGCCCCTGACTTAACCTGCTCCCCAGCACAGACAGGCTGGGCAGGGCAATGCTAGGCCATGGAGCATCGTGGGATTGCAGTGAGCTGTTCTTCGCTTTGCAAAGGAGTAGGTACTGCTCAGCCCCAGCCTATCACATGCTGCCTTGAGAAAATGAGGGCCCAGCATTTCCAGACCTTTCTACTTTTCAAGAGAAGTTGGAAGGCCTGCTTTTCATGTGAGATTGTCTGATGTTCAACAATTGGCAACCAATTTAGCTCTCAAAAAACACCATGTTAGCCAAATAAAATAAATATGTGGCCAAATTGACCCACAGGCCACCAGTTTGCAATTTTTGATTGAAGTAGCCAAGTAAAATGCACTAGCATAAAGGAATTTAAGGCCGTGAACTAAATAGTTGAAGTATTACAAATACAGTTTTATGTTACTCGGTAAATCTGGACATGTTCATTCAGTCAATCATACAAGTAAATGAGAAGATCTGGCTTAATAGTCATTCATGTGAAGTTTTTTGGAATTCAGCTGACCACAAGCATAATATGAGCCAACATGAGTCATCAGTGTAATATGGCTGCCCAGAAAAGTAATGAAATCCTAGGATGCATTAATGGAAGTGAAGGAGGGAGATATGGAAAGAAATTACCTCATTCAGCCTCAATTTTGTAGATTTCATTTGTGAATTAATTTCAATTCTAGGAGCAAATTTTTAAAAATATTTATTGTTAAAAGTATTACAGATACTCCCCTTTTCCCCTACTTCCATATTGCCCCCCTCCACCAGGTTTCCCCCACAAGGCCTTCACCACCCTATTGTCTGTGTCCATAGGTAATGCATATAATAAAAGACTAATATACAAATTAACCATCACTTCATTACACCCACTAGCAACGACCAACAGCCATGCCCAACAGCCAATCAGGAGTGAGTATGCAAATTAACCCTAACCACTTGGCTGTGGCCAAGGAGAAAGCAGAAGGGAGGCTTGGGTTTCCCCAGCAATGGGGAAGCCAAACTTTCCACCCACCCTGGCCAGCCCAGGCCTCCACTCAAAGCTACAAAGTTTCAATTATAGAAGATAAATAAATGGCTGCTGCCACAGGCAAACAGAAGGCTTGGCTCTGCTCCAGGCTACAAAGTTTCAATTGTAGAAATTGTAGAAATAAATAAACCCCAGATACCAGGGCCTCCGCTTGGGTTGCCAGGAGGCATGGCCGGCCTACAAACCACCACAGGCCCCTCACCCAGGCTATCCCATGCCCCAAGGGAACCCCCAACTCTGATCCGGGCAAACCAGTTAGCTCCCACACACCAGGCCAGCAGAGGAGGGAGGTTGGGGGATACCGGGCAAGCAAGAGAAGGCAGTTGGGGGGGAGGGGGGGGACCAGGCCTGCAGTTGAAGGCAATTGGGGGTGGGGGGTCAGGCCTGCAGTGGAGGGCAGATGGGGGTGGGACCAGGCCTGCAGGAGAGGACAGCTGAGGGGGACCTAGGCCTTTAGGGAAGGGCATTTAGGGGGGACCAGGCTTGCAGGATAGAGCAATTGGGGTGGATCAGGCCTGCAGGGAAGGGCTGTTGTGGGCGATAAGGTCAGCAGGGAGGGCATTTATGAGTTACCAGACCAGCAGAGGAGGGCAGTTGGGGGAAACCAGGTCAGCAGGAGAGGGCAGTTGGAGTGACTAGGCCTGCAGGGGAGGGCAGTTGGGGACAACCAGGCCTGCAGGGGTGGCAGTTGAAAGCCAGCAGTCCTGGATTGTGAGAGGGATGTCCAACCACCCATTTAGGCCTGATTCCTGTGGGATCGGTCCTCAAGGGGTGGTTGGACATCCCTCAGGGGCTTCCAGATTGGAGAGGCTGCAGGCTGGGCTAAGGGACATTCTTCCCCCACCCCCTGCATGAATTTCATGCACTCTAGTACTATACAATAACAGAGGAATATGCTAATTAGCCAGGATGCCAAAACATCATGATCACTTAGCAGGATGGGAGGTGGGGGTGCGCGCAGGGACTGCCATCACCAGTAGGGCCTCCGCCTGGCCCAGGGTGGGCACTGACAGAGGCGCACACAGGCCCACCCAATGCTAACATGATGCTTCTCATTCCTCAGTGGAGGCGGCCACCAGTGGAGACACAACCAGGCCTGCCCGGCGCTAACATAAGCTGCCTGCCTGCATCCCTGGCCAGGGACATTGTACTGCCTGTGTGTGTCCTCAATCAGTGTTGAGGTGAAGCTGCCGGCCTATGTGGCCGACCTGGGAGGTGACGCTGCCTGCATGCAAACTTGTCCAGAGCTGATGTGATGCTGCAGGGGGCCGGGGCTTGACAGTTGTGCGGCCAGCCAGATCTGGGTCTTGCCCATTGGGGAAGGGGGGCAGGCCAGGTCTGGGTCTCAATTGATTTTGAGGCTTGCACAGGTTTGTGGGGACTTGACTCTGGGTCCTGCAATGCACCCCAGACTCTGACAGAAGGGAGGAGGGAGCCTGATACCCGCACTAGGACCCGCACAGCAGGGTGACAGGATCCCCATCCCTCACAGAATTGGCCATGGTTAGCTTGCTGTCAGTGGCCTGACAGCCAGGAATCCATTCACCTGCACCCCAGACCCTGACAGCAGGGAGGTGGGACCATGTCTAAAGACCAACTATTGGCACAAGGTATCTCTGCAGCCAAAAAAAAAAAAAAAGTGTCATTATCAAATTATCAACAGAATATGTCTGAAGACCAGTTATTGTCACAAGGTACCTCTGCAGCAAAAAAAAAAAAAAAAAAGCAGCATCAACAGTACATGTCTGAGGATCAACTATTGGCACAACATACCTCTGAAGCCGAAAGAAGCCGGCATCGGTGACAGAATGTATCTGAAGACCAACTATTGGCACAACAGAGCTCTGCAGCTGAAAGAAACCAGCATCATTAACAGAAAATGTCTGAAGACCAATGTGCCTCTGAAGCTGAAAGAAGGTGGCAGCATCAACAGAATATATCTAGAGAACAGTCATCAACAAGTACTACCAATACTGGTAGGCACTGCCTTCACAGCAAAAATGGAATAAATAAGAATACAATTACCAAACATAGTTGTGGTGGAATGACTGTTATATGTCAATTGTGTCTATCACTAAGTTTCTCCAATGAAAACTCTGATAGAAAATTTACTCGATGTTGTAAAAAGTTTGTCCAAATGACATACATTTTCCAGAATACCCAGCATATTTTAAAAAATTAATGATAAATGAAGATTCTGATAAGTAAAAATTTCACAGAAAATATTCATTCAATAAACAGTTCTTTTGCTTTTGCTGCAATGGGTGCAAATATTGCATCGCCATCAGGATATGGGCCATACTGTTTTATATACATGGGAAAGTATCACTGTACTGAAACTTTATATCCTTTGGATGGTGTTTCTTGGAAGTTTGCTCAACTTTATATTTTAGATACAGCCGAAGCAATGGATAAAAGATTAACAATGCCAGAAATCCAAGGTTGCTCAGAAAGACTCATGATCAACATCAACAATCTCATGCATGAAATAAGTGGATTAACAAAATTGTACAAGGTGCTACATGAGGTAGAAAAGGGAGCCCAATCTGAAGCAGCAGTGAAAGGTATTGCTCCCACGGGAGTAACAATGGCGATTCAATACAATCATAACAGTGATCCAGGTAGATATAATTCTCCCAGTGTAACCGAGGTTGCTGTCATTTTCAGAAATGAAGATAGAGAACCTCCTTTTGAAAGGGACTTGCTCATTCATTGTAAACCAGATCCCAATAATCCGTATGCCACTAAAATGAATCATGTTTCTTACATTAGATGCAATGACATATTCTATTCTTTTTCCACAAGGCAGGGGAATGGATATTGACTCAGAGATGACAGTGTAATTGACAATAATACTAGATGAAATGTAAGGACATGAGTCACACAAATGCAGTATTATGAATTTCATCTCTCTGTCTGGGACACGTTCAATCCTATTCTAAATGCAGGAAAATGAACTCAACAGTATATTGTCAATTCATATTAAAAAATGGAAGCCAATTAGATAAATTTCATTAACACAAACCAATCTAAATTGAGAGTTGAAAAATATAGTGTTTTGATGGATTATCTCACATTTTGATCTGAAAATGACAATGTGTCGATTGGTAAAATGATAATACTTCCTTTGTCTTTTGAGGGTAGTCCCAGAAATATGCAGCAGTGATATCAGGATGCTATGGCAATTGTAATGAAGTATGGCAAGCCCGATTATTCATAACCATGACATGCAACCCCAAATGGGCAGATAATACAAATAATTTACAACATTGGGAAAAAGTTGAAAACAGACCTGACTTGGTAACCAGAGTTTTTAATATTAAGTTGAATGTGCTTTTAAATTATATATGTAAATTCTATTTATTTGGCAAAGTAATAGCTAAAATTCAAGTAATTGAATTTCAGAAACTCGGACTGCCTCACACTCACATATTATTATTTTTTTTTTTTACATATTTTATTGATTTTCCCCCCCTCCCTCCCTCCCACACATCCCCTCCTTCCCCAGAGTTTTATGTCCATTGGTTGTACTTATATGCATGTTTACAAGTCCTTCGATTGATGTATTATCTCCCCCAGATCCTCCTCCCCTCCGCGCTGAAATTTGACAATCTGCTTGTTGCTTTACTGTCTCTATATCTATCTTTTGGTTCATCAGTTTATAATGATCTTTATTATCCACAAATGAGTGAGGTCATGTGGTGTTTCTCTTTCATTGATTGGCTTATTTCACTCAGCATGATGTTCTCCAATTCCATCCAGGTTGCTGCAAATGATTAGAATTCCTTCTTTTTTATGGCAGCATAGTATTCCATTGTGTAGATGTACCATGGTTTTTGGATCCAATCATCTGCTGACGGGCACCTAGGCTGTTTCCAAATTCTGACTATTGTAGATTGTGCTGCTATGAACATAGGGGTGCATATATCCTTTCTGCTTGGTGTTTTTAGTTTCTTGGGATATATTCCTAGGAGTGGGATTACTGGATCAAATGGGAGTTCCATTTTCAGTTTTTTGAGGAAACTCCACACTGTTCTCCACAGTGGTTGCACCAGTCTGCATTCCCACCAGCAGTGCACGAGGGTTCCTTTTTCTCCACAACCTCGCAACACTTGTCATTTGTTGATTTGTTGATGTTGGCCATTCTGACAGGAGTGAGATGGTACCGCATTGTTGTTTTGATTTGCACTTCTCAGACAATTAGTGACTTTGAGCATGTTTTCATGTGCCTTTTGGCCTTCCCTCTGTCTTCTTTTGAAAATATTCTATTTAGGTCCATCGCCCATTTCTTAATTGGATCATTCACCTTCCTTTTATTTAGTTGTATCAGCTGTCTGTAGATATTGGAGATTAAACCTTTATCAGTGGTGTTATTTGCAAATATGTTCTCCCACACAGTGGGCTTTCTTGTTGTTTTGTTGATGGTTTCTTTTGCTGTAAAAAAGCTTTTTATTTTGATGTAGTCCCATTTGTTTATTTTCTCTTTAGCTTCCATTGCCCTAGGGGCAGTATCAGTGAAGAAGGTCTTTTGGCATACGTCTGAGATTTTGCTGCCTGTGGCTGCTCCTACTATTTTTATGGTTTCCCGTCTGATGTTTAAGTCCTGCATCCATTTTGAGTTTATTTTTGTGTATAGTGTAAGTTGGTGATCTAGTTTCATTCTTTTGCATGTGTCTGCCCAATTTTCCCAACACCATTTATTGAAGAAACTGTCTTGACTCCGTTGTACATTCGTGCCTCCTTTGTCAAATATAATTGAGCATAGTGATTTGGGTTGATATCTGGGTTCTCAATTCTATTCCATTGATCTATATGTCTGTTCTTGTGCCAGTACCAGGCTGTTTTGAGAACAGTGGCTTTGTAATACAGTTTGAAGTCTGGTATTGAGATCCCTCCAACTTTATCCTTCTTTCTCAGGATTGCTGTGGCTATTCAGGGTCTTTTATTGTTCCAAATGAACTTTTGGAGAGTTCTTTCTAGGTCAGTGAAATATGCCGTTGGTATTTTAATGGGGAGTGCATTGAACATATAGATTGCTTTGGGAAGTATGGACATTTTGATGATGTTGATTCTACCAATCCATGAACATGGTATGTTCTTCCATCTACTTACATCTTCCTCTATCTCTTTTTTCAGTGTCGTGTAGTTTTCTGCATATAGGTCCTTTACTTCCTTAGTTAAATTTATTCCTAGGTATCTTAATTTTTTTGATGCAATGGTAAATGGAATTGCTTTTTTAGTCTCTGTTTCTGTAGTTTCACTGTTGGTGTATAGAAATGCCATGGATTTCTTGGCATTAATTTTGTATCCTGCTACATTGCCAAATTCATTTATTAACTCAATTAGTTTTTTAATGGAGTCTTTTGGGTTTTTTATGTACAATATCATGTCATCTGCAAATAAGGATAACTTTACTTCTTCTTTTCCAATTTGGATGCCTTTTATTTCCTCCTCTTGTCTAATTGCAATGGCTAGTACTTCCAGTACTATGTCAAACATGAGTGGCGAGAGTGGGCATCCCTGTCTTGTTCCTGTTCTTACAGGGAATGGTTTTAGTTTTTGCCCATTGAGTATAATGTTGGCTGTGGGTTTATCATATATTGCTTTTATTATGTTGAGGTATGATCCTTGTACTCCCACCTTGTTAAGAGTTTTAATCAGGAAAGGGTGTTGGATTTTATCAAATGCTTTTTCTGCATCAATTAATATGACTATATGATTTTTATCTTTCAATTTGTTTATGTGATGTATCACATTTATTGATTTGCGGATATTGTACCATCCTTGCATTCCTGGAATAAATCCTACTTGGTCATGGTGTATGATCTTTGTGATGTTCTTCTGGAGTCGATTTGCTAGAATTTTGTTGAGGATTTTGGCATCTATGTTCATGAGGGATATTGGTCTGTAATTCTCTTTCATTGAGCTGTCTTTATCTGGTTTTGGTATTAGGGTGATGCTGGCTTCATAGAAGGAGTTTGGAAGTGTTCCTTCCTCTTGGATTTTTTGGAATAGTCTGAGGAGGATAGGTTTTAGTTCTTCCTTGAATGTTTGGTAAAACTCTCCTGTGAAGCCATCTGGCCCTGGGCTTTTGTTTGCTGGAAGCTTTTTGATGACTGTTTCAATTTCTTCCCAAGACACTGGTCTATTGAGATTTTTAGATTCTTCCTGATTGAGTTTTGGAAGATTGTATTTCTCTAGGAATATGTCCATTTCCTCCAGGTTGTTCAGTCTGTTGGAATAGAGTTGTTCGTAGTATTTTGTAACAATCCATTGTATTTCAGTGGGGTCTGTTGTTATTTCACCTCTTTCATTTCTGATTTTGTTTATTTGGGTCCTCTCTCTTTGTTTCTTGGTTAGCCTGGCTAGAGGTCCATCTATCTTGTTTATTCTTTCAAAGAACCAGCTCTTGGTTTTGTTGATCTTATGTATTGTTTTTTTGGTCTCTATGTCTTTTATCTCTGCTCTGATTTTTGTTATTTCCTTCCTTCTGCTTACACTGGGCTTTTCTTGTTGCTCCTTTTCTAACTCTTTGAGTTGTAGAGTTAGATCATCTGTTACCATTTTTTCTAGTTTTTTGCAATAGGCTTGTAAGGATATGAACTTCCCTCTCAAAACTGCTTTTGCTGTGTCCCATAGATTTTGGATTGTTGTGTTTTCATTGTCATTTGTTTCCAGGATGTTTTTAATTTCTTCCTTGATTTCTCTGGTAATCCAGTCCTTGTTTAATAGCAAGCTGTTTAGTCTCCATGTGTTTGATTTCTTTGGATTATTTTTATTGTAGTTAATTTCCAGTTTTATGCCATTGTGGTCTGAGAAGATACTTGATATGATTTCTATCTTCTTGAATTTGAAGAGACTTTGCCTATGTCCCAAAATGTGGTCTATCTTTGAGAATGTCCCACGTGCACTTGAGAAGAATGTATATTCTGTGGCTTTGGGGTGGAGTGTCCTGAAAATGTCAATTAATTCCATCTGGTCTAGTGAGTCATTTAGGATTGATATTTCTTTGCTGATTTTTTGTTTAGATGATTTGTCAAAGGGTGACAGTGGGGTATTAAAATCTCCTACTATGATTGTATTGCTATTAATCTCTCTCTTAATGTCCTCCAGCAGTTTTTTAATGTTTTTGGTTGCTCCTGTATTGGGTGCATATATATTTACCAGGGTTATTTCTTCTTGTTGGATTGTTCCCTTTAGTATTATGAAGTGGCCTTCATTATCTCTTATTATGTCCTTCACTCTGAGATTTAATTTGTCAGATATAAGTATTGCTACCCCAGCTTTTTTTTCATTTCCATTTGCCTGGAAAATTTTTTTCCATCCCTTCACCCTCAGTCTGTGTGCATCTCTTTTTCTGAGGTGGGTTTCTTGTAGACAACAGATGTATGGGTCTTGTTTTCTTATCCAATCTGTTACCCTATGTCTTTTGATTGGAGCATTTAATCCATTTACATTTAAGGTTATTATTGATAGGTACTCATTTGACACCATTTTTATTCTATACCCGTGTTCCTTCCTCACTTCTTATTTCTTTATTTTTACAGTAGACCCTTTAGCATTTCTTGCATTGCTGGTTTGGTGGAGATAAATTCCTTCAGTCTTTTTTTTTGTCTGTGAAGCTCCTGATTTCCCCTTCAATTTTGATTGATAGCCTTGCTGGGTACAGTATTCTTGGATTCAGACCCTTCCTTTGCATGACTTTGTATATTTCATCCCATTCCCTTCTGGCCTGATAAGTTTCTGTTGAGAAATCAGTTGCTAGTCTGATGGGGGTTCCTTTGTATGTAACTTTCTGTCTCTCTCTGGCTGCTTTTAAGATTCTTACTTTGTCGATGTTGTTTGCCAATTTAATTATAATGTGCCTTGGAGTCTGTCTTCTGGGATTCATTTTGCTTGGGACTCTGCGAGCATCTTGGATTTGTGTGGGTTTTTTCTTCTCTATTTCAGGAAAGTTTTCTGTCATTATTTCTTGAAATTCTTTTTCCATGTCTACATCAGTTTCCTTTCCTTCTGGAACCCCTATTGTTCGAATATTATTTTGTTTTGTATTGTCCCAAAGCTCCCATAGGCTCTCCTCCTGCTTTTTAATCTTTTTTTCTAGAAGTTGCTCTACTTGGGTATTTTTTTCCATCTTATCTTCTAGCTCACTGATGCGGTCCTCCGCTTCATCTAGTCTACTCTTGATGCTTTCTATTGAGTTCTTCATGGTAGCGATGTCATTTTTCATTTCTTCTTGGTTCTTCTTCAGTTCCTCATGGCTCTTCTTCAGTTCCTCATGGTTCTTCCTCATTTCTTCTCGGCTGTTGTCAAATTTCTCTTCCATTCTTTTTAGCCATCCTATGATCATTACTCTGAATTCTTGCTCTGGTAGGCTGCTTGCCGCTGACTCGTTTACTTCCTTTTCTGGTGATGCCTGCTTTTCTTTCACGTGCGGACTATGTTTTTGTCTCACCATGGCCTCTCTTTTCAGGATGTCTGGTTATGTGGTGTTCCTTCTCATATGGGATGTCTCTGCCTCAGGTGAGTGCAACAGGCTTCCACTCCTCCTGCAGGAGTGGGATCTCCTCCGTACACGGTCTAAGTGTAACTGGACAATCAATGGGTCAGGGCTGCCTGTCCCTACTTGAGCCAATTGAGCAGAGACAGGGTTGAACCGTATATGAGCGCTTATTCCAATAATGCCATCAGCATGGTCACCACTGGTGACCTCCCCCCACCATAAGCCAGCTGCTTCACATATTATTGATATTAGATAGTGAATTCAAATTCTGAACAGATTACGTTGACCATATAGTTAAAGCAGAAATTCCGGATGAAGAACAGTGTCCTTAACTTTTTCAAATTGTAAAATTAAATATGGTACATGGACCATGTGGAATACAAAATCTAAAATAGTCTATGTATGGAAAATGGAAAATGTTCAAAAGGATATACAAAAGAATTTCAAAATGCAACCATTAGAAATACTGATGGATATCCCAAATTTAATTCCCAATTTCTACCAGATCAATGAAGATCTGGTAGCACCTTGTCTATTGGAAATAAAGCTGTCGATAACACCTGAATTTTCCCTCATAACTATATAAACATTGTGCCTTAAAAATAACTGGCATATAAACGTTGAAGCCTGCGTATCAATTAAAAGTTTCAAATACTTACTTAAATACATCTATAAAGGGCACGATTGTGCAAATATTAAAATTTCTGGGAAAAAATATTATTAATTATGATGAAGTACAGGACTTCATTGATTCCAGGTATGTGAGTGCTCCTGAGGCTGTTTGGAGACTTTTTTTTTTAAGCCTCAGTGTTTCTTTATTACTGTCCTCAGTAAAATTAATGATTTCAATTACTCCATTGCAATTAATTTCTGCTGTACCACCCTCTACACCACGTTTCACAAGTGTATGATCCTGGTCAACGGTACTTGACTCTTCAAGTTTTTCTTGGGTCATTTTATTAGGTGGGTTCTCTTTCAAGGGTCTTTCGACAGGACTCTCTGATTCTTCTTGCTTGTTTGGTCTTTTTTTGCCCAGGGCCCAACTCTTTCTGTTTGGTGACTTTTTGCAATGCAAAAGCATGATGAATCCCATGCAATCACAAGATTAGCTGTTCATTTGCCAAGTGAACAGAATTTGTATTTTCATACTGATGATTTTGCTGAAGTTATAGATAGGGCTAAAAGGCATAATTCAACTTTGATGGCTTGGTTCTTATTAAATAGAGAAGATTCTGACATACCTAATTATTATTATTGGGAGATTCCACAGCATTGTGTGTTAAATAATTCTTTGTGGACAAAATGCCAAAAGGGTGGGAATAAAGTGTTAAGTAGACTGTTCACTGTGAGCTTTAGAGAACCAGAAAGATATTACCTTCGACTTTGCTTCTGCATGTAAAAGGTGCAATAAGTTTGCAGACCTGCTTACTGCAGGAGGTGTAGTTTATGATACATTTTGTAAAGCTGCTAAACATCGAGGAATATTAATCTACGACACTATCTGGAAAAATAGGATTGGGGATGCAATCATCCTTAATATGTCCAAACAACTACAGCAACTTTTTGCATACATATGTGTGTTTGGATGTCCTTCTGCTGCAGACAAATTATGGGATAAGAATAAATCTCATTTTATTGAAGATTTTTGTTGAAAATTATACCGAAGAGAATGTGCCTGTGTGAACTGTGAAATGCATGCCTTTAATGAAATTCAAGAGGTATTCACATTGCATGGAATGAAATGTTCACATTTTAAACTTCTGGACTATCCTTTATTAACAAATTCAAATACATGTGATGAATTGTACAAGCGACAACAGGCAGAGGTTTTGATAAATTCTCTGAATGATGAACATTGGCAGCCTTTCAGACTATAACTTCAGCCATTGAAGATCAAACTGTACACCCCAAATGTTTTTTCTTGGACGGTCCAGGCGGTAGTGGAAAAACATATTTTTATAAAGTCTGAATACATTATATTAGAGGTTGTGGTGGTGCTGTTTTACCCACAGCATCTAAAGGAATTGCTGCAAATTTACTTCTTCATGGAAGAACCTTCATTCCCAATATAAATTCCCAATTCCATTAAATTAAACTCAATTTCTAGACTCTCTATAAAGAGTGAAGTTGCTAAAATCATTAAAACCGCCAAACTTCTCATTATTGATGAATGCACCATGGCATTCAGTCATGCTATAAATGCCATAGACAGATTACTAAGAGGAATTATGAATTTGAATGTTGCATTTGATGATAAAGTTCTCCTTCTCAGAGGAGATTTTTGACAATGTCTTAATATTGTACCACACACTATGCAATCGGCCATAGTACAAACGAGTTTAAAGTACTGTAATGTTTGGGGATATTTCAGAAAGTTGTCTCTTAAAACAATATGAGATCAGAGGATTATGCTTATAGTGAATGGTTAGTAAAACTTGGAGATGGCAAACTTGATAGCAGTTTTCATTTAGGAATGGATATTATTGAAATTCCCTGAGAGATAATTTGTTACAGATCTATTATTGAAGCTACCTTTGGAAATAGTATATCTATAGATAATATTAAAAAATATATCTTAACGTTCAATTCTTTGTCCAAAAAATGAGCACACTCAAAAATTAAATGAAGAAATTTTGGATATACTTGATGGAGATTTTCACACATATTTGAGTCACACATATTTGACTCAACAGATGATGCTGAAAAGGAAAATTTCCCCATCGAATTTCTTAATAGTATTACTCCTTCTGGAATGCCGTGACATAAATTAAAATTGAAAGTGGGTGCAATCAGTATGCTACTTAGAAATCTTAATAGTAAATAGGGTCTTTGTAATGGTACCAGATTTATTATCAAAATATTTCAATCTAACATTATCGAAGCTGAGGTATTAACAGGATCTGCAAAGGGAGAGGTTGTTCTGATTCCAAGAATAGAATTGTCCCCATCTGACACTGGCCTCTCATTTAAATTAATTCGACAACAGTTTCCCGTGATGTCAGCATTTGCAATTACTATTAATAAATCACAAGGACAAACTCTAGACAGAGTAAGAATATTCCTACCTGAATCCGTTTTTGCACATGGTCAGTTATATGTTGCTTTCTTTTGAGGTTGAAGAGCGTGTGACATTAAAGTTAAGGTTGTAAATTCTTCATCACAAGGGAAATTAGTCAAGCACTCTGAAAGTGTTTTCACTATTTATGTGGCATAGAGGGAGATATTAGGATAAGTTTAATTACTTTATCAGTCATTGTTTGCATTAATGTTGTTCTTATTGTTTTATATCATGTTTTTGTTGTTTTCATATCATGTTTTTATTGTTTTTATATCATTTCTTTGTTGTTATATCATTTTGTTATTGTTTATTTATTAATAAATTTATATACTATTTTCATATACTTTTTACTAATTTCCTTTCATTTCTGACACTTCTATTATAGAGAAAGGGAAAATAGCAATATTAAAATATTTCCTCTAATTAATTCCCTTTTAATGTGCATGAATTTCATGCACCAGCCACTAGTATACATATAAGATCTTTGGTTAATCTCTTCCTACCATCTCTTTCCCTTTGAGATTGGTCAGTCTGTTCCATGTTTCCATGCATCTGATTCTATTTTATTCATCAGTTTATTTTGTTCATTAGATTTCTTATATATTTTTATTTTTATTAATAGATCCAATTATTGATAAAAATGTATTTATTGTCATTTTATTGTTCACATTTTTTATCTTTTTTCCCTCCTCCTCCTCTTCTTCCCCTTCTTCTTCCTCTTACCCTTCAACATTTTATGTAATACTGTTTTGGTGGTGATGAACTCCTTTAGCTTTTTTTTTTTGAAATCTGGGAAACTCTTTATATGATCTCTAATTCTAAATGATAGCTTTGCTGGGCAGAGTAATCTTAGTTGTAGATTCTTGCTATTTATACTTGAAATATTTCTGGCCTGCAATGTTTCTATTGAGAAATCAGATGATAGTCATATGGGTGCTCTCTTGTAGATAAATAACTGGTTTTCTCTTGCTGCTTCTAAGATTCTTTGTCTTTAGCCCTGGGCATTTAATTAAATTTGTTTCTATGTATTATGTAGATCTGCTATGTCTCCTGGAATTGGTAGAGTGGCCTTGTATAGTAAGTGTCCTGTAAGGCCTAATGGTTCAGTCTCCCCAGTAACCTGAGCTGGGCACTGTAGGTATGCCCCTTTGTGGGCAGTGGGCACAGTCATGTTGTAGTAGAGCCTTGATTGCTGTTGGCATTACTGGGAGGAATTGATCTCCAGGCCAATCAGCTATGAAGGCCAGTTGTGTCTACAATAGAAGAGTTGCTGTACAGGAGATACTTCTATGCTGCAGAACTTATTTCAGTGAGGCTTTGGTGCTCCTTGAGTCTATCCCTTGAGTGTACCATTTGTAGATGCATATAGTTGTAATCTGGTATGGTATGAAGCTGTCCACCGCATTCACTAGCTCTGGGCCTCTAGGGAGATGCAAAGTCACCCACTACCTGGAGCCAAACATCAGGAACTACAGAACTATCTGCAGATGGATGCCACTTGTATTGGAAGAACCCAAGTGAGGACCACTGTGAAGCAAGGCAGGCTGGTGCTAGTGCCTAGTCTTGAGCCTTTATTTCATAGGTTTGGGACATGCTGACTTCAGCTGCTGCTTGTTTAAGAGATTTTTAGCAAAGTCTGATGCCTGAGCCAGGACAGGCCATTCATATGGAAAAGTATCTGCAAACTGATTGGGTGGGGCAAGGTCTCAAGGCCATGCTGATGGAAACTCAGATATGGCTGCCAGTCAGCTCTGTGATGGAGGAGGTCCCAGCACAGAAACAATGACTCCTGTGAGCACTTCTATCTAAGAGAAAGCCACCCCTGAGTTTCTGCCCTGATGCCAGACAATCTAGTCCTCCCCATCTTTTCCTGGATTCCCCCAAAGGAGCTTAGAGGAAGTGAGACCTTTAAGTTCATGTGCATGCCCTTTAAAAGGAATACCTAGGACTCCATTAGCCTCCATGTCACTCAGCCAAATTCTCACTAGTATTTATAGCATGAAGTTATGGGGACTTCTCTTCCCAGCTCTAGAACCCTGGGCTGGGGGTGGAAGGGTGTGCTGGTGTGCAGCTAGGACTTCCTGCTTCTCATAGAAAGCTTTGGAGATATCTCTCCTAATTTAAAAAGTGCCACACGTGGATGTCAGACCAGCCCATTCCATGCTTCCATCCCTCCTATCAGTTTCAGTTGCTTTCTTCTTTACTTCTCTAGTTGTAGGGCTTCCATTCAGCCAGATCTCAAGCAGTTCTGAATGGTGATTGTTCTGTATTTTAGTTGTAATTTTGATGTGGTTGTAGGAGGCGTTGAGAATAGGCGTTTACCTACATTGCTACCTTGGTCTCCCAGTGGAAGCAAATATTAATGATAAGGGTAGTAAGGGCTCTAGAGGCCTCCTCCATGAATTTATGGTGATGGAAGAGAGTGTCTTTCCAAAGAAGCAGCAGCTCAGAGGAGACAGGATGAGTGGCTGTAAGTCAAGGTTCTGGCCACCCAAACTCTTTCTTAAATTTGGGCGATTCTCCAGTTGGTGAAAGTCAGATATTTTTTCCAACTAGTGTCTGGGGATATGACCCAGGCTCAACCAGTCGACAGCTGCCCCCAGTCCCCATGCCCTAAGAGGTGAACTGAAGGTGGCAGATACAGGTGGAGCTCCTGATGCAGGGCCACAGCAGCAGTGCCCAGAGTCTAGTGCTCCCAAGTACTACCCAGGGAGAGGGTCTGGCTGTTGTCACCGGACATGATTTGAAAGGAAGGGGGGGAGAGTGAGCCTGGGCTGTGGCCCCTGCTGCTTTGCCAGCTTTCCTGATGATCCTTTATTAGTTCTTTTTTGTTTGTTTGTTTGTTTGTTTATTAAATCAGCCAGAGTCAGTTTCTGTTGTTTGCAACAGGGAACTCTAATTGATACATTAGTATCAGTCACAGACCAATAAAGGCTCTCCTTTTGGCCTTCATGCTGGCAAAGTAAAGTCAGCCCCTCGGAGCATCATTCACATTCATTCATTCAACAAATTGTATATGCTCTGGACTGTCTATTGAACTTTCTTTTTATTAAAAAAGAGGAAAAAAGCTCTCAAAATAATGTCACAACGTATGTATTGTGTTTGCTGGCACGAGGTAATAAAACAAGACTCCTAGTAATTATGGAACTTGCAGTTTAGACAGTGAGAGGGAGGCATATCCAGCACTCCATCCACAGTCCTTGGATCTTCCCAGCAAACACTTAATTTTTTTATATCTGTTCCTCTTCTCTGCAAAGCACTTAGACTTCTCTCGACTCAACACCCACCCACCAAACTCTTATCTATGTGTCTGTTCTCATGAGCAGCCCCCGCCTCAGGATATAACTATTGCAGAAGACCATAGAAATACCAAGCATGCTTCCTAGAGAAAGGGAGGGACCCCGTTTATTTATACTAGTGGACTCCAGGAATAATTTCCAAATCAGAGTAAAGAAACATGCAGAGAGCTTCACTTTTTATAACCTTCTGGGGGCTTTGTCTTGCAGATATGGTTCCACCTTCTTTCATGGACTCATAGGAAAGCACCCAGGTGTTGGGGGTTCCCAGGCCATATCCGATGATCTGTCTGGGGCCAGCGATAAGGACCCTTCCCCCTCCCCCCAGGGCAGTGCATTGTTCACAGTTTTATGGTCTGACACACCTTGCAAGACCATTTTCCTCCTCATAATTAGCCCTTCAAGTTCATTATCCATATATGTGATCACCCATTTGGCATGCAGGGCACTGTTCTCAGCCTCAGAGAATCAGCAGGGAGAAAGTTTACAACCCACCTTTGGGATCTACAGTCAGTTTGTGGACTGCAACATGTTACAATGAAGGGCAAAAATGAGAGAGTTCAGCCAGGAGTGCTCCCAACACAGGTGTTGCAACTCCAGGGAGGAAGGAGAGAGGACCCAAGGGCAGGAGAAGTGCTTATGCAAGGTCAAAGGAACAGAGAAGAGACCTCACTGGCAGGAGAACATGGAGCAATAGGTTTGAAGAGTAACTCAAGGCATAGAGTGGAACTGTCAGAAAGGAAACTTGATGATGTGCCTCCTTAAGTGGCTTGGCCAAGCTCTGCAGGCCCTGCAGAGCCCTCACAAGGCTCCAGGAGCTGTGGGGTTTCAGGAAGGCTCACTGGGGCCATCCTGTGAGCAAGGAGAAATCCTTGGGAGGCACAAGGTAACTCATTGGGCTAAAAAATAACAGAGGGTAACAAAAAATAAAAAAAAATAACAGAGGGTACATAACAGTGTGAATGTACTTAATGCTGCTGAACACTTACAATGATTAAAATGGCAAATTTTGGGTCATGTGTATTTTACCACAATTTAAAAAAGAAGGATTAAAACATATAAACATAAAACAACAAAGGAGTAGAGACTCCGGTGCCAACTAAGAACATTGGCCTGTAGGAGAGTAAGCAATGAGCACAGGGAAATAGGTGGCTAAGCTGGAGCAGCCATGGAGGGAGCACCTGCTACCAGGCATTCCTCCCTCCCCACCCCACCCACCTGGTGGATGGATTCAACCCTCCACACAACCCTGTGGGCAGGCAGGAGGGTGCCGCCTCCATTTTATGGTGGAGGAAATTGAGACAGGGAGAGTAGAGGAAACTTTCCCAAGGTCAGTGGAAGAATCAGGATTTGCATCCAAAGGGTGAAGCTCCAGATTCTGGAACTCATGAATAAGGGGAAAGCTAACAATGCAACCTTGAAACCATCATTTTGCAGGTCATGTGAAGTCACAGGGGATAAAGTTTTCATAGGACAGAGCCCTGGGAATCATGGTGTTTCAGAAGAGTGAGGGAGCCCCAGAGAGAAGCACTTGGACAGAGAGGCCTCAAGAGTCGGAAAAAACTAGAGAGGGTGGTAACCTCTAGTCCACACACGAAGGAAAGGCCATTGAGAGGATGTTACTAACTCAAAGCCATGGCTGTGTTGCAGAAGACCAAAGAAAACCCAAATGAAGCCTTAAAGAAGAGGAGGGACATGTTTAATACACCAGCAACTGAGGGAACAACCTTCCAAATCTGAGTGAAGAAACATGCATGGGGCTTTCCTTTATATCTCCCTGTGGTACAATGACTATGGGATGTTATGGTGAACATGGACGGCGACCACTCTTAACTGCTTCCAGCTGAAAAGGGACGATGACAAAGGGGTTAGCATCCCGTGAAAGGTTTGTAGGGAATTCTGAAGTTTAAAGGCATTCCCGTCCAGTTTGCAGGCAGGCAGAGGCAAGCAGCAGTCCCACACATGAAGAATGTTCCTGCAGGGGATCACCAGGTGGTGTTTTCAGCCTTTAGGGTAGAGTTGCATAGTTCATCGGGGAGGTGACCTGTTGGATGTTGGGCCTGGGTACTGCTGAAACAAATAGGAGCAACATTAATTAGCTGCACGTTGGCCATGACAGGTCCTATCATTTTTTCCATCCAATACAATCCGCCGCCCCCCCCCCCCCACTTTACCATGTGTATTTGGTAGTGGAGTCATAAGATGCCGCAGGCTGATAAGTATAGCTAACAAAAATTTGGCTTGATGGGGGTTTCCTGAAGGCTACTTGGTCTAGCATATTTGGGTAGTTAGTTTCTAAGCAAGGACATCCTCTAGCAGTGGACCCTATGGGAGGCAAGGATGTGCTAACTAATATTATTAATGGGAGCATGTTATTCCTTCCATTCTGTTCAACAGTGAACCATTAAGACAAAGAGCAGTATTATGGCTGTTTCTGCAAGGCAGATGTAGCCAAGGTGTAGTCTAGCAATCCATGATGAGGCCTTTGTTTCCTTGCTGGGTGGGAAGCAGTAATTTTGTGGTGCTTCTGTGTCCCAGCAAGAACAGACAAGTTGTCCTCCTGGAACTAGCCTCGGGTTCCGGCAGCACTCATAAAAAGACAAAATGAGAATTATTTAAAAGATAAAACCAATGATTATCCAGAAATACTAGAGCATATTACCTTTAGGAGGAGATAAGAAAGAAAAACTAGTGTTAGGGAGAATTCAGCAGGGCAATTCTAAATTCCTTGAAGCAAGTTGATTGGCCAGATCCACTGTCTTCTTGAGAGTGATCCACAGGGGGTATTTCTGGTCAGTGGTCACCTTCCACTCAGGCTGGGCATCACTTGGCTGGTGGGCTGCCTTTACCCGGGAATGGTGAATCCAGGTATTCAGTCCTGCAAACTTGAGAGCTGTGGGGGTGGTTAATATGACTGGATAGGGTCCCTTCCAGGTAGGCTTGAGGGGCTCCTTTTTCCAGTCCTTTACCCAAACCTGGTCTCCAGGTTTATAAAGGTGTACAGCTGTTCCTAGAGAGGTGGGTAGTCAGTCAGTAACCCATCTGTGGACTTCAAAGAGTTTTTCTGAGTCCTTGTAGTTGTTTCTGGATTTCTAATTTCCCTATTTTCCCCAAATCTCCCTTTGGCTGAATTAAGGGAGGGGGTCTACCATATAGAATTTCAATGTGAGAGAACCCTACCCTGGCCCTCAGGGCACAGCAAACACACAGGAATACAAGAGGCAAGATATCTGTCCAGGGTAAAGTTGTCTCTTGACATAGCTTAGCCACAGCCTGCTTGAGAGTCTGGTTCATGTGTTCTACCTTCCCTGAGTTCTGAGGCCTATAAGCTGTGTAGGTTCCACTTAATTTCTAAAGCCTTGGATACCTGTTGTACTAGTTCTGCTACAAAGGCTGGGCCATTATCGGACCTTATGGTCAGAGGCATTCCATACGTGGACTTACATCCTTCAGCAATGCCTTAGTGACTTCTCTCACCTTTACCGTGCAAGTGGAATATGCCTCGACCCAGCCTGAAAAGGTGCAGACAAAAACTAGCAGGTATTTATTTCCTCTGCTAGGCCCTCTTTCTGTAAAATCTACTACTAAGTCCTCAAAAGGAGCGTGCCTGCAGCGCTGAACTCCTATTGGTCCCACAGGACCCTGTTTGGCATTGTTCTGAGCACAGAGAAGGCTACGCTGAGAGACTGAGGCACACTAGGAGGGAAGATGGGCAATTAGGTAGTATCTGCCTACCAAAGCTTCTAGAGCAGTCTTCCATAAATGAGTAAGTTCATGCTGCTGGAGGAATACCTTATAGGCTAACTGTTCTGGGACATAGACCCTATGATCTGGGATTATCCACCAGCCTTCCTTCATTCTCTTGCCCCCTTCTTGCTGGGTCCATTCCTCTTCCTGAGGAGTGTACTTTGGAGGTTCAGGTAATTCAGGAGCCAACATGATCCATGAAGGTGCCACTTGTTCTTTAGCAGCCAGCTTGGCTGCGGCATCATCACATTAGTTTTCCCCTAATAGTGAGTCCTTTCCTTTCTGGTGACCTTTGCAATGAATGATGGCTATTTCCTTGGGCTCCCAGACTGCTTCTAGTAACTTTAAAATCTTATTCTGATTTTTGTATTCCTTTTTCCTCCATCGTCAAGAGCCCCCTCCTTGCTTCCATCAGGGTGGCAATGACATGAGGTTAGTTTTTTTGTTTTGTTTTCATTTTATTTTTATTTTATTTTTTATTGATTAAGGTATTACATGTGTACATATCTTCCCAATGCCTGTTGCTGATTAATGAGGTTAGATTTTAACAGACTGTGCCCCAGGCTTTAAGTCAATCAGCAACTGGGCATGGTCCTTAGCCAGGCCTAGACGATTCCCTTCCACCCAGACCAGTGGAAATTATTTCTCTAATTCAGGTTCTAAATTGAGGACTTTGACTTGGGGATATGGTCTCCATTCTTCCTCCCTTCGCACTGCTAGGGACAGGATCATTAGGGAGGTCTCCTCACCTAGGTGAAGCTGTGTTGAGTCATCTGGAGCAAAAGTGATTTCTGCCCCCATTTTGGCTAAAAGGTCTCTATCCATTAGAGGCACTGGACAGTCTGGCAAGTACAGGAATTCATGAATAACTTGATGACCACCAAGTTGGCATTGGATCTGATCCCCAGTAGCTCCAATAATAGTGACCTCCTTTCCTCAGAGAGGCGCTACTTTCCTCCTGTTTCAACCATATAGTCCACAGTCGGGCCTCCCATTTTCATTCTGACCATGGGCTTGTGGGGGCCCAGCTGAAAAGAGCCCAGTCTGTCCTATCGGAATCAGCCATTGTTAGCCCAATGAGATCTGCTTTGAGTGGCTCTGGTTGATAGTGACTGGGTGGAAAAGGGGGTCCGGTTTTCTTACTTTGCTGTTTGGGACATTCATTCTTCCAGTGTCCTGTTTCCTTACAATAGGCACACTGGTCCCATCTCAGACTTGCTCTTCCTTTCCCCCTGATCTGTATTCTTGCTTCCCTGTCTTATCTGTCTGGGAGCCTGAGCCTCTAAAAGCCGCTGTTATATTGGCCCGTCTTTGTATTCTCTTTTCTTCCTCCCTCCTTGCAACACTGCCTTGGTTGATGAAAACCTTGTTGGCTATCTCCAGCAGTTCAGTAGCATTTTTTTCCTGCAAACCCTTCCAGCTTCTGTAATTTTCTCCTGACATCAGGCTAGGCTTGGCCTACAAAAGTGGCATTTACCATGGTGTGGTTTTCCAGGACCTCAGAGTTAAAAGGGGTATGGATCCAGTATGCCTCACACAGTCTCTCGTAGAAAGCTGCTGGACTTTCGTCAGGTTTCTGGAAAACCTCAGAGATCTTAGCTATATTGGTGGGCTTCTTGGCTCCGGCCCTGACCCTCTGGAGGAAGGCCAGCCAATATCTTTTTAGCTTGGCCCTTCCTTCTTCTGAGTTCGGGTTCCAGTCAGGTTCCTCATCTGGAAGGCCTTCCCGGTTCATCTGTCTGTATCTAATATCCCTGCCGGGGCCTCAGTTTGGAACCACTTTCGAGCCTCTGATACTATTCTCAGGTGTTCCTCAGTGTTAAAGTAAATGAAAAGGAGCTGCTTGCAGTCCACCCAGGTGGGCTTCTGGGTCTGGAAAATTGTTTCTAGGAGGTGTACCATGCATGGCCTGAGGTTTTTCAGAATAAGCTGAGGTGTGATGTTTCCAATTCAGGATGTCACCCTAAAGGGCTGATAATAATAGACTGGCCCTCCCTCCAGGGTATCAAGCACTTGGTACCCTGATTCTCCCTTAGAAGCATCTGACTGACTGTGGCTTGGGCCCTTGATCAGCTCAACACAAGCGCCATCCAACTGGCTCTGGAGAGCCTGGTTGAGGAGAGATGGAGGCAGGTGGTGTTTCCAGACTTTCCAGACCTTCCAGACCAGTGGGGAGAGCACTTGGTACTGCCTGTGGGACATATGGAGGTGGTAAAACTGATGGGACTTCCTCAGGGGATTCTGGCAGAACAGGGGGTTGGGTTCCCTTCTGAGGGACCTGTTTCTTTTCTCCTGCCTGCTTCTCTTCTGCTTTCTCCTGTCCTGCCTGCTTCTTTTCTCCTGCTAGTAAAACCTTACTTTGTCCCTTATTACACAAGCAGAACCAGACCAAGGCAGCAAGGTGTGAGCAATCCCTAGCCAGGTGTCTATGTAGGGAAACTGATCTGAGTGTCCACAGTCTTTCGTGACTACATTCCAGACTGCCCTGACCAGTCCCATATTTAAGGAGCCTCCCAAGGGCCAGCCAACCCCAAAGACTGGCCATTCTAATTCACAGAATTTCCTCAGTGTTTTGGGGTTAATTTTAATACCATAGTCTCCATTGATACCCTTTTCAAAATTTTTCAACATGCAAATTGAGAACAGTGGGTTTACTTTGTCCTGACACCAAGATGATTGGTGGCGAAAGACAAAGGAGGGGGTGACCTGTTTTCACAGATCCTTGCTCAGATGCCCACCTGGCCACATCCCTTGGGAGCTTAGATTTCTCTTAGCTAAGGTGCACCTGTGTAAACCCTGAGCCTGGTCACCTCCACATGGGGGTGAGTTACCAAATCGCAGAACCACAGGTTTGGGCCCACTCAGACTCCATAATCAAGGTCGTGGAGCCACACAAAGGATAGGAGAGAGCAGGCCCTCTCCCTCCACACTCACACACTTTCACCAGACATTTACTCAGAGTTTAAAAAAACAGTCCACCCAATTCCTGACCAATTTAACTGATGAAGTTCTACGACTTCCAGGGAGGTGAACAAGCTCCCCTTTCCACTCACTGGAGTGGGCCTGACTGACTCGGGCCCCTATGTTACTGATTCTGTCGACAGGTCCAGAAGTGTCCTCCACTTTCTTCAGATGCTGGCCGGGTCCTAGGCTGAGGTCTGGGAGCACCAGGAGTCCCTCAGTTCAATTCTGCTAAAATCAGCAGGGTGAGCCTTCTGGAGACCTATCTTGCATCCCTGGGCCCCAAGGCCTGTCCCCTCACCGGAGGCCAAAAACAACCAACAGTGGTTGGGTTGCCGGTCTAGGGAACCAGTTGCTGCAGAAGACCAAAGAAAAACCAAGTGATGCCTTAAAGAAGAGGAGGGACACGGTTTAACACATCAGTGACTCAGAGAACAACCTTCCAAATCTGAGTGAAGAAACATGCATGGGGCTTTCTTTTATATCTCCCTGTGGTCTTTGTCCCACAAACATGGATTATGCTTCTGGTCCTTTTCATGGGCCTTGCAAGAAGGCCCCCAGGTGTTGGGGGTCTCCAGGCCATATCTGATGGTCTGGCCTGGGATTAATAACCTTCCCTCTGGGGCAGTGCACTGAACACAGTAACAGGTTCTGCAAGACAAGTATCTGGGAAGGAGAGAGGGACTTAATTATAGGTTATCAGGAATGTACACTGAGCTTTCTGGCTTGGATTCAGATATCCCCCAAATATCAGGGTTGCATTGGAATTAGTCCCTTTTAGCCTTCTCAGCTGATACCAGCAATGTTGACCTGCAGCCTCAGGATACCATTCACATTCATACCTGCCTCTGTTGCCTCTTTCTTCATGTGGCCTGCTGCTTCTCCCCGCAGAGTGCTGTCCAGCCAGGTCATGGGCTACAGGGTTCACCAGTCTAGAGATTAGTAAGCCTCTTTCCAACATGATCAGCACACTGTTTTAGTGCAAGTTACACTAGGCTGCCCAAGGCTGTTGATTTGAAATGAAATGAGTTAAACTGCCATACCATTTTGATTGGTGCTCAGTGAAACAATAGGTGTAAGGTGGGGCTGTCAAAACTCTGCTCATCTGCTCTCAGCTCTCACTGACCCAGCCCATACCCAAGCCCAGCACCCACACCTGAGGTCTCTGCACCTGAGAGCTTTCTCTATCTGCCTGGATCCTGCTATGCTTGCATACATGTGGCAGACCCCAAATGCCAGGGGTAACCTTCATCAGTGGCAGAGGGCAGCTCTCTTTGCCCCTTGGGTTCCCTGAGTCCCCCATAGGTTGAGCTTTGCTTACCAACTCTATTGGCTGATTTCACCTCTCTTCATCATATTCCCACACCCCTGCAGATGTTTCCTAAGATCCCTCCCAAATCCTTCATTTAGAGTCTACTTCTGGGGAAACACAACCAAAGCAGCCTGTAAGCCAAGCAAAGAGTAGGTGCTCAATAAATGTAAGGCCTTTCCCAAAAGTGTGCTCCCTCTCGCTTCCCCTCGAAAGCATGCCTGTTCTTTTCATTTGAACTTTATCCCTGTCCTAGAACATAGGTGCTTTGTCTCTCTCTGAATCTAAGCTCCTGAATTTAAGTCAGTATCCTCCCCACTAGCAAGCATGTGCTTACACACAGCGGAAACTCAGGTAACACAAGCTAAATACACCTCAGGAAAAAGGAAATGCCTCTTCTCGCTGATGAGACACACAGGAAAGAGAGCAGGAGGGATCATGGATACCTGGACAAAAAAGTGGAGACCAGAGGGCCAATTTAAGGGGCCAGATAACAAATTTTATTTTAGGCAAATGAGTTGGTGGTGCTAGCAGGCCAGGGAGGTGCAGATTTGTGGAAGTTAAGAATATGATTCAAACAGAGCTCCAGAGAAGATCAGAGCTGGGGATGTGATTCTCAGAATCATTTTTCTAGAAGTGATGGATGAAGATGCTGGTGAGAATAATGCACCGTTTCTTCCTTCAAACCTGCAGGGAACATTCTTTCCCACTTCTTGCCAGAGCAAAGTGGAGGAGCCTGCTGCACGGGGGTCTCCTTGGTCATTCACAGTTACTCAGAACACTCTCCATCTGCAGAGTACAAAATGCTTTGTAGATGTGATTCAGTATTACACAAATTTTGCTATGCCCATTACAGAGAGAGGAATGTTCTCAAGCTTTCAAATATATGCCTGGACCTGTGTTACTTTTTGAAACAGCTATTCCAGGTAATGATAATGTGATATCATTGGTCCAAGGGAAGGATACAATATTGCTATGCAGGGTCTCACCGTGGTTTCTTAATGCCTGATACTGGGTTAGGAGAACTTAAACTCCTTTTCCACCTAAGTAAGCTGCCCCAGGTGAGTTGGAAACCTCTTTTTATATAAGTGAGGCTCCAGGTGCCTTGGATAAGGGCTTCTCTGTGCCAGGAAGAAATATATGAGTGCCCTCTTTGGTTATGGACAGATGAGGTAGGTTGTGATGTCCACAACCTGGGGGGATATTCAGTAAAACCATTTTCTGTGACTTAACAAACGCTTCTCTTCCCTGTACCTCTTGGTACGTGAAGCTTGGTGTGGTCCATTTCCACAGTCTTCACCCTGCATTAAGGTACTTTTCTGCCTGCAGTGTGCTGAAGGAGAAGCCACCCAGAGCACAAGTGGTCACCCACTCAGAAAAAAGTGAGGTTGGTCTGACGGCCCAGATCTTGGTGGTCATGGGACCGTTGACCGAGCTGAGGGTGTGACTGAGGCTGAAGATGGGCCTGCTGACCTCCAGGAGTACAGTGGCTGTGTGGGTGCTATTTGGTCAACCCTGCTGGCTGAAGGTGGCCTGAGGGGAGGAACTGACCTTTGGAATGCCTTGTGGTGGCCCACCACTGCCCCAATTGTAAAAAAAAAAAAAAAAAGTAAGCCCAGACCCCTGACAAATTGAGACATACTGGGTGAGCATTGATGGGGGCCACCCCTTCTCTCACAAACCATTCCCACTCTGAGGACATCTGGGCCAGCAGGGTCACTGCAGGAAGGCATGGTGGCAGGTGGCAGATGCCAGGGTCTGGGCAGGCCCCCAAGCCCTCCAGCTTTCCCCCAAAGCCTCAGAAACAAAGCCAGCCACAGAGTAGGACAACGTAGAGGGGATCCCAAAACAAATCTTGTGCCAGGCCAGCACAGTCAAGGGTTAGGATTAGCTTGAGCAGGGGCAGTGAAGGATTAAAGAAAAGACAGACAAAGAGAATAAGCTGGGGCTCGGTGGATCTCCTTTGCTTGGCTGAGGCCACAGAGAGCGATCCAGCCAGCAAGCTGAGGCTTTATCTTATAGTTGGAGAAAAACAAGGTAGTGGTCGACATAGTTACAATGTTCTTATGAGTTTCATTTGTTTTGGCAGCACTTACTGCACTTCCCACATTCCATTAGCTACCCAGGAAGGATCTAAGAAACATCATTAAGGTCAAAGTTAATTATGATAAGAGGGCTATGCCCTCTAAGCTGGGACTTGTTGGTGGCTTTGCCAACAGGCCAGTCTGAGGCTTAACCCTATAACCACTCCCTACACAATCTCTGGACTGAATTATATTAGATGGGGGGGAGGGGGGGAAGGAGAGTGCTTTGGCTGAATACCTGGAACAGTAACAACATTTCAAACATGAATCTATTCAAACTGATGGAACAGGTCATTCAATTAAATAAGTGAATCATAACATATTCCATTCTAAAGCAACAAACATTTCACTTTGATGAGGTATCTTATCATTACTGACTGCAGTTTCCATAGTATTTGACACAAACATTTCAAATCCTAATGTTGTCTATGTTTCCTTTTACAGTCTTCAAAAGAATAATAATAACTAGAGGCCCAATGCACAAAATTCATGCAAGGGTATTGGCCCTTGCAGCCTCAGGATGTTACCTCGGCCCTCGCAGCTCTCACTTTGTCCAGAAGGTCATCCAGAAGGACATCTGGAAGGTCATTCAGCTGTCCAGTCTAATTAGCATTTTACACTTTTATTATTACAGACTAGAGGCCTGGTGCATGAAAATTCATGCACTGGAGGGGGGTGGGGAGTCCATCAGCCTGGCCTGCCCCTTCTTACAGTCCAGGAGCCCTCAGGGGTGGGAGGTGACCCAGTGATCAGGGGAAGGTGGCACCCCATCACACCTCTGCTGCTGCCACTGCCGGCAGCTCAAGCCTCAGCTGGCCCTGGTTACCTGAGCCTTGGTGGCCCTTGGTGGATGAGCAACCGCTATCTGAGGCTTGTCTGTGCCTCAGGCTGGCCCTGGGTGGCTGTGGTGCTGAGGGAACTAGGGGACTCTGGAGGCAGGCCTGGTCATGCCTTGCACCTGCCAATCTGGCGGGGCTGAGGGGACTGGGCACCGCCATCTTGTGGTTGTGGATGCTGCCATCTCTGAGGGTGGGGCATTCAATTAGCATATTCCCTCTTTAATGGCTGTGGGTGCCACCATCTTTGAGGGCAGGGAAGTCAATTAGCATATTCCCTCCTTATTAGCTGTGGGCACTGCCATCTTTGCAATGGCATGAGGGTCAATTAGCATATTTCCTCTTTATTAGATAGTATTCTCTCCTCCAATTAGCATGTGTGGACAAAAGGGTCCATATGGTAACCTAAGGGAGGCTGCATAGTGGCAAACTCAAAGACCTAAAATAACTACAAAAGATGGTCTGAAAATTAAATATTTAACTACAAACAAGTTATGGTGGGTAGTCATGTCATAGGCCAGTATTTTCTCTGACAAAGATCAACTCAGATCTTTACTGAGCCCGTTTGTGTTTTTGCCTCTAAGTTAACATATCTGTGAAATGTCTGGGTAACTTATAACTTCCTTTTCTCCCCTGGACTCCTCAGGGCAAGACAAGTGGCACCAGGCCATTTCCTCATTGTTATTGTTATCAAGTTAATCATCAACTGTTAACTATGTTAACTATCCTGTATCCATTTATGTAAAAGAAGCATATGTCCATCATTTCACTTTTTATCCTATCCCAGAGGTTTTCCCACTTTGCTTTCTCCCACCTCCTTAGTTTATCACCAATGAATTTCATGTAACCCACTTACATATTTTCCTTTTGATGGTAAATTTATAAAAACAAGGTATGAACTCCTCATTCTCTGGAGCATTATCTCAATTCATTGAGGTTCTGCTTTCTAGCATATGTCGACAGTTTGGCTCAAATAAACTCACAAAATTCTTTACAGGCCTGAATGCTTTTTACATTAACACATACATAACACACTTTATTTTAGTTTGGCTCAAGACCTTGGAAAATACTTCCCATGTACGCATGCACAGTTATTAAACTAGAGCACTGCACTGGCAACATGTTTAACAAATTAAAGAAAATCCCTTTTTAAAATTACTGTCATAGCAAAACGAGTGAAAAGTGAATATAAAAAAGTTTTCAGAATAATTGACATTGAATAATATTTAATATCTGAATTCATGTCTTGGCAAATGGACATCTTAAGTAACCCAAGGGGAGACTGTCAATTATAACTAATACTGGAGTGTTTTCTAAAAAAAACATGTAATACTTTATGAATGGTATAAAGCTAAAGTGGAATAATTAATCTGATGAGATAGAGCAATAGAATCTTTTCCCTGATAATATTCACCTCCTTTCAAGGAAAGATTAAAATTGTGAATTAGCCTAGATTTGTTTTTATTCTGAGCTACAGTGAAACACATGCTTTTCTAGAATAAAATACATATTGAAGAGACTCTCTTTACTCCATTGCATGCTCTTTCCTTCTTTATCAAATATTAATTGAGCATAATGGCTTCGGTTGATTCCTGGGGTCTCTGTTATGTTCCATTGGTCTATATGCCTGTTCTTGTAGCAGGCTGTTTTGGTTAGAGTGGCTTTAAAATGTAGTTTGATATCAGGTATTGTGATCCCTCCAACTTTGTTCTTTTTCTCAAGATTGCTGCAACTATTCGGAGTCTTTTTTTATTCCATGTACATTTTTGTAGTGTTTGTTCTAGATATGTGAAATATGCTTAGTGATATTTTAATCTTGATTACATTGAATCTATAGATTGCCTTTGGTAGTATGGACATTTTTTAAAATATATTTTTATTGATTTCAGAGAGGAAGGGAGAGAGAAAGAGAGTTGGAATCAGCAATAATGAGAGATAATCATTGATTGGCTGTCTCTTGCATGCCCCCTACTTGGGATCAAGCCCACAACCCCAGAATATGCCCTTTACCAGAATCGAAGCCAGACACTTCAGTCCACAGAAAGACACTCTATCCATTGAGCCAAACTGGCAAGGTAGTGATAGTATGGACATTTTAATGATGTTGATTCTATGAATCCATGAACATAGTGTATTCTTCTACTTGTTTATACCTTCTTCTATTGCTTTTTCAAAGTATTGTAGTTTTCCATGTACAGGTCTTTTACCTCCTTGGTTAAGTTTATTCCTAAGTATCTTAAATTTTTGTTGCAATGATAAATGGGATTTTTTTTGTTTAGTTTCTCTTTCTGGGAGCTCATAAACTATAATAATAAAAGCATAATATGCAAATTGAATGAGCGACCATCCAGATGACCTTCGGGGTGAAGCCGGGGCTGCAGCTATGGGATCAAGGAAGTTGCTGTGACTGCAAAGTCCTACTCTTGCACAAATTTTGTTTATCAGGCCTCTAGTTGATGTATAAAAATGCAATTGATTTCTGACTGTTAGTTTTGTTTCCTGCTACACTGCCAAATTCATTCATTAAATCTGGTAGTTTTTTGGTGGAGTCTTTAGAGTTTTCTATATACAATATTATGTCATCTGCAAATAATGACAGTTTTACTTCCTCCTTTTCAATTTGGATGCCTTTTATTTTTTCTTCTGTCTAATCACTGTGGCTAGGACTTCCAGTACTATGTTGAGTAAAAGTGGTGAAAATGGACATCCCTATCTTGTTCCTGATCTTAGGGGAAATGGTTTTAGATTTTGCCCATTGAGTATGATGCTGGCTGTAGGTTTGTCATGCATAGCCTTTATCATGTTGAAGTATGATTTCTCTATTCCCACTTTTCTGAGAACTTTTATCAAAAAAGATTTTGTTGGCCGGGACCGGTTTGGCTCAGTGGATAGAGCGTCGGCCTGCGGACTGAAAGGTCCCGGGTTCGATTCCAGGCAAGGGCATGTACCTTGGTTGCAGGCACATCCCCAGTAGGGGATGTGCAAGAGGCAGCTGATCCGATGATTCTCTTTCATCGATGTTTCTAACTCTCTATCCCTCTCTCTTCCTCCCTGTGAAAAATCAATAAAATATATTTAATAAAAAAAAAAAAGATTTTGTTGAATCTTTTTTCTGTGTCAATTATATGATCATGTGATTTTTGTCTTCGAATTTGTTTATGCTGCTGATGGGAATGCAGACTGGTGCAGCCACTATGAGAAACTGCTGGGGTTCTTGTTCTGGCATTACAAAAAGTTCAGCAGAGAGGATCCAAGATGGAGACTTAGGTAAACACACCTAAACTGCTGTTATGCACAACAGTTTCAAAACTACAACTAAAAAACAAAACGTCTATCACCCAGAACCATGAAAAAGCTGGCTGAAAGGAAGCTGTACAGCTAGAATGAAAGAGAAAGGAGCATTCAGGGCACAAGAGCTGAAAAACTGAGGTATGGGGGAGTGTGCGCCATACAGGCTGGCGGCTGATCCCGGCTGATGGAGGGTGTTGCTTTCTTCACCCTGAAGAGACAAGCTCCCAATCTCTCTGAAATCCAGTTTCTGGAGAGAAGCTAGACTGTCTGCCATCGGGTCAGAAAGTGAGGGTGGCCTGCATGCAGAGCTGCACACAAGAATAATTGTTTGCTGTGCTGGGGCATGAGATGCGGGGACGTGGTCAGAAAGGTACAAATGGCTGACGGGCAGCCATCGTTGTTGACCATGCCCCAGCCTAGTGATGCCCTGAGACTCTGCCCTGAAACTCCACCCCGCACAATCTACAAAAACACCCAAGCTCCAAGCAGTAGCTTTTGCATATGAATGGCCTTCTCTATTGCAGTTTAACCTAGCAAAATTGCAACCTGGTACAGACAGTTCCAAAGCTTCCAAGCTCCAAGCAGGAAGGAGAGGACTGTGGTTCTGGATGTAGCACCTGCAGGGTGGTCTCAGACAGTAGCTGAACTGCACCCCATTGGAGATCCAGAAGCCAGTGTACCTAATGGTCAGTGTGAGATACCAGATTTCAACTCCTCACATCCATAAGTGACACATTCGGGAGGCGGACTCAGTGAGCACCAAAGCCCCACTGAAACAAGGCCTGCACCATAAGTGTGTCTCCAGCGCAGCAGTTCTCCCATTATAGACACAGTGGGTCCTCACAGCCAATTGGCCTGTAGGTCAATTCCTCCCAGTGTAACCAACAGCAATCAAGGCTTAACTAACCAAGACTTTGCACTCAGCCCACAAAGGGGGGTACTAAGAGTGACCACCTCGGGTGATTGGGGAAGCTGAGCTACTGGCCCCTATAGATTACCTACCACACAAAGCCACTCCATCAACACAGGGAGGCAACCAAAATGTGGAGACACAGTAATGGGAGAGATGGAGGAAAGTGAACTATTGGATGACACAGTGTTCAGAATCACATTTATAAGGTTACTCAAGATTCTTCTAAAAACCTCTGAGAAAGTTGAAGAGACCTTAAGGACCTTAATGAGAATACTCAAAAAATGGTAAAAGACCAGTTAAAAATTAAGCATACACTGTCTTAAATAAAGAATATACAGAAACTCAACTGTAGATCAACGTACCCAAAAGTTAAACCAAAATCTGGAATATGAGGAAACAAAAAACACCCAACCAGAGAGGCAGAAAGAAAGAAGAATCCAAAAGTATGAGGATAGTGTAAGGAGCCTCTGGGCAGCTTTAAGCGTCCCAACATCCCGATTTTGAGGGTGCCAGAAGAAGAGAGAAAGCAGGATATTGAAGGCCTATTGAAAGAAATAATGGCAGAAAACTTTCCCTACCCAGTGAAAGAAATAGACTTACAAGTCCAGGAAGCGCACAAAACCCCAAACAAGAGAAATCCAGAGGACAACACCAAGACACATCATAATTAAAATGCCAAGGGCAAAAGACAAAAAGAGAATCTTGAAAGCAGCAAGAGAAAAACAGTTAGTTACCTACAAGGGAGTACCCGTATGACTGTCAGCTGATTTCTCAACAGAAACTATGTAGGTCAGAAGGGAGTGGCAAGAAATATTCAAAGTGATAAACAGCAAGAACCTACAACCATGATTACTCAGCAAAGCTATCATTCAGAATTGAATGTGAGATAAAGAGCTTCAGAGACAAAGAAAAAGCTAAAGGAGTTCATCACCATCAAACCAGGATTACATGAAATGCTGAAGGGTATTCTTTAAGAAGAGGAAGAAGAAAAAGGTAAAGGTAAAAACTATGAACAACAAAAAGACATTAAATACATATCTACCAACAAATGAGTTTAAAAATAAAGTGAATAGCCGAAACCGGTTTGGCTCAGTGGTAGAGCATCGGTCTGTGGACTGAAAGGTCCTGGGTTTGATTCCAGTCAGGGGCATGTACGTTGGTTGTGGGCACATCCCCAGTGGGGGGTGTGCAAGAGGCAGCTGGTCGATGTTTCTCCCTCATCTGTGTTTCTAACTCTCTATCTCTCTCCCTTCCTCTCTGTAAAAAATCAATAAAAAATATATTTAAAAATCAAATGAATAAAAAATGTGAAGAACAGAATGGACTGGTGAATATAATAGAATCAGGGAGTGGACTGACAATTTTCAGGGGGAAGGTGGTCTCAGGGGTGTGGGAAGAGATTGGACAAAAATCTTACACCTATAGATGAAGACAGTGGCAGAGGGTAAAAGCATGGGGTGGACTAGGGAATCAGGTGGAGGGAAACTATGGGGGGAAAAAAAGAGGAACACCTGTAATAATCTGAACAATAAAAATCATACATATATATATATATATATATATATATATATATATATATATATAAATAAAGTTCATCAATCTGGAGAAAGGCTGTGCATAGATTAAATAAGAGCCCAAAGATGAAAGATAATTTTGAAAGGCATTGGGGATCCGAGGAGCTTCAGATAAAGGAGCTAAAATTCTAAGTTCTTCATTTCCCTTGTCTCAGGACCCCTGCTTTTTATTAACACAATTTGTTCTAAGGCAAGGTGGAGATGATACACTTCAAAGGGTAGGGTTTACAGAAGCATTGTCAGATTGTGGAATAGCCTACAGCTGTTCAGGTGTTTGGCCAACAGAAGGCAATAACATGTAGATTAAGATGCCCTGCACTGTCTGGCAGCAAATAATCATCCTATTCAGGATTGGGGGAAGTGCCTTCTAGCTGTTCCAACAGGTGATTACAAAGTTGACTCAGCCCTTGGTGAGCCCCCAAGTTTCATCAACCTTTTGATGAAACTCTTGTAATTATGACATGCTGGAATTGGCTTCCAGCAAGAAACATTATGTAGTTTCCTGAAAAAATTAAATATGGAACTTCCATTTGTCTCACTGATCCTACATCTAGAAATATATCCTAGGAAACCAGAAACACCAATCAGAAAGAATCTATGCACCCCTATGTTCACAGCAGCCCAATTTACAACAGCTAAGATCTGGAAACAACCCAAGTGCCCATCAGAAGATGAGTAGATAATAAAAGGTGTGGTACATTTACACCATGGAATACTATGTCACAGTAAAAAGAGAAGGATCTCTTACCCTTTGAGATAGCATGGAGGGACCCAAAGAGCATTATCTTAAGCAAAATAAGTCAGTCAGAGAAATATGAGTATTGCATGGTATCACTCATATGTGGAATCTAATGATCAAAATAAATTAATGAACAAAATAGATCCAGAAGCATAGAAATATGGAACAGACTGACAAATCTCATAGGGAAGCTGGGGAGGATGGATGGGGAGAGATTAACTGGGGAACTTATATGCATATATTCATAGTCCATGGACACAGACAGTAGTGTGGTGAAGGCCTGGGAGGGTGAGATGTGAGGTGGAGGGGGTCAATGGGAAAAAACAGGGACACCTGTAATACTTTCAACAATAAATATAAATTATAAAAAATACATATTGAAAGTTTGCATGTGCTTCAATGGACATCACTTTCAGAAATTCAGTGCTAACACACTGTCCCTGGCATTTATTCAGCTCTACCATTGAAAGAAGGGCCTCAGACATTCCTTGAACATCCTGGACACAGCCTTTTGTGCCTGAGGTGATACTCTTTAAGAAAAGCTCTGTGAAGGCAGCAGAGGTGGCTCAGCGACAGGATCACAGACTCAAATTTAGAATGTCCCTCACTCAGCCTTTATCTGACACTCCTGCTCTGGCTGCATGGTGGTCTGACCTTCTTCATGGGCATCGCCAGTGAGGATGGCTGATAGCCTCCATCTGCTTTATTACCAGATGCAATAACCTGGAAATTCCTTCCACATACTGAGCCTGTGCCCAACTTCCAGTAACATTTATCTACTTTCCCTTATTTCAGCAACTGGGAATGAATGTCATCTCTGACTGCACGACTCTACAAATATTTGAAATCATGATTTGTTGGGGTGTTTTTTGTGAGGAAGTCTCTGGTGTGCCTGGAATGAACTCTGTGGCATGCTTGCTCTTGCCCAGACAGGAGCAGTATTTTTAGGCTGTATCATAGGATGCCATAGTGAAATGTTCCAGTTACATGTTGCAGGGGGAAAAAACAAAACAGAATTTAGTGGTTTAAAACAGTAGCACTATTTATTTTGCTATCACATGTGTTAGACGGGTTCAGTGGGGATAGTTTTTCTCTTCCATTCCACTTGAAAGTCATGTCACAAGCCTGGCCTTCAGTGCTGGGTATGTTTGGCTGGACTGCCTGCCAGGGCATCTGCATGCAACCTCTCCTTGTGGCATGTGACCTAGGGCATTTGTACCCAGACAGTGAGCCAGGTGGAAGCCTTGTCACCTCCGAAGTTAGAGGATCACTTCTCTGCATCTCATTCATCACATAGTCATAGAGCTCATCCAGATTACAGAGCTGGGGAAACACATTCCACCTCTGACAAGGGAGTGGCAAGGTTTCAGAAGATATAGGATTGAAAATGTTATTGTAGCTCTTGTACTATGATAAAACCATATCCTGGATTTGAAGATGGCAGCGCAGGTAAACACCTGTACTTGCTGCCTCCAACAACCACATAAAAATTACAACTAAATTACAGAACAACCATCATCCAGAACCACTGGAAAGCTGGTGGAATGGAAGTACTACAATTAGGGAAGTAAAGAAGAAAGCACACTGAAACTGGTAGAAGATGTGAGAAGGGGCACAATTGGCTGGTCCAGCACCCATGTGTGCCACTTTTAATAAGGAAGGAGATTATCTCTGTGAAGGATACTCAGAGTAGCAAGGAATCCAAACCCCACACCAGACCCACAGTCCAGGATTCCAGAGATGGAAAAAGAAGTCCTATGGGCAGTAAGAACTACCAGCTATAAAAACCAGTGTGGATTGTAGCTCAGTGAGAGGCTGTTAGAAATCCAGCTGTTCCTCTTAAAATGCTGGCATCACAAATTGAACTTATAAGGTCTTGCTTCCTTTGAGCTCCAGCTTTGGAGAACCCAGACACATATGAGGAGGAACTGGATTGCCTGGAATTGCAGCAGAAACTCAGGGGTGGCTTTCTCCCAGACAGATGTGCTTGCAGGGATCATTGTTCCTTTGCTGGGACCTCCCTAGTCACAGGGCTGACTAGAAGCCATTTCCTTTTGCTTTGCCCTGGTGATTCCCTAAGACCCACCTCTTCCAATTTGTAGCCCCAACCAAGCTGTGAGCAGTAGCTTTTGCAAATGAATGGCCTGTTCTTTCTCAGGCTAAAATCTCTCAAACAAGCTGTCGCTGGGACAGGGAGCCCCAAACATGTCAATAAAAGGCCCAGTATCAGCCTGCCTTGCTTCATAGCTGGGCTTCATCTGGGCACTTACAAACCCAATACAAAGAGGAAGAATCTGTAGATCTCTCTGTAGATCCTTCTGGGTGGCCCAGGCAGTGGATGACTTTGCACCTCCCTGGAGATCCAAGAGCCAGTTTACTAGGTGGTCAATGTCAGACCATACCATATTACAACTCTATATAACTGTAAATGACACACTCAAAGGCCAGACTTAGTGAGCACCAAAGTTCCATTGAAGAAAGTCCTTCTCTATAGGGGTATTTCCTGCACAGAAGCTCTCCCACTGTACTCGCAGCTGGTCCTCACAGCCAATTGACCTGGAGGTCAATTCCTCCCAGTGACAACAACAGGAATCAGGTCTCAACTACAACAAGACATTGCTCACAGTCCACAAAGGGATATACCAATAGCTCCTGAGCAAGCCCTTACCACCTCAGAGTCTTTGTCCATTGGTCATACTAATATGCATGCATACGAGTCCTTTGTTTTCTCTCTAACTCCCCCCCCCCCGCCCTTCCATTTGTCTCTGGATCTATTCTTATTCATCAAATTATGTTGATAATTATATTCTATGTATAAGTGAGATCATGTGATATTTCTCTTTCTCCAACTGGCTTATTTTGCTTAGCACAATGCTCTCCAGTTCCATCTATGCTGTTGCAAATGGTAAAAGTTCCTTCTTTTTTATAGCAGCATAGTATTCCATTGTGTAAATTCCATTGTGTAAAAAAACCACAGTTTTTTAATCCACTCATCTACTGAAGGGCACTTAGGTGGTTTCCAAATCTTAGCTATTGTAAAGTGTGCTGCTATGAACATAAGGGTGCATTTATTCTTTATAATTGGTGTTTCAGGATTATTGGAATATATGGCTTGTTGCAGTTTAGGTTCTTACAAGGGTATTTCTTGGGTCACATGATCTCACACATCTAGAGGAAATAATGAACAACATAAACAGACCCAGGGAAAGAGAACCAGCGATCAGACTCTCAAACCTCAGAGAGAAAGTAAGGGAGGATGGGGGTAAGGGGAAGAGATCAACCAAAGGACTTGTGTGTATACATATGGGCCTAGCCAGTGGCCATGGACAACGGGGGTTGGGGTTGGGGGGCATATCTAGGGAAGGATTTGGGATGGGAATGGGGGAATAAGGACAATTATATGAGACCATAATCAATAAAAAAAGAAAAAAAAAGAAGTGGGATTACTGAGTCAAATGGGAGTTCCATTTTTAACTTTTTGAGGAAACTCCATACTGTCTTCCACACCTAGAGAAATATGAATGGCCTGTTCTTTCTCAGGCTAAAACCAGCAATGCATGAAGGTTCCTTTTTCTCCACATCCTTGCCAGCACTTGTCATTTGTTGATTTGTTGATGATAGCCAGTCTGACCGGTGTGAGGTGGTATCTCATTGTTGTCTTGATTTGCATCTCTCTGATGATTAGTGACTTTGAGCATGTTTTCATATGTCTCTTGGCCTTCTCTATGTCCTCTTTTAAAAAGTGAATATTTAGGTCCTTTGTCCATTTTTTGGTTGGATCTTTTATCTTCCTTTTGTTAAGTTGTATGACTTCTCTGTAAATTTTGGAGATTAAACCCTTATCTGAAATAGCATTGGCAAATATGTTTTCCCATGCAGTGGGCTTTCTTGTTGTTTTGTTGATGGTTTCTTTGCTGTGCATAAGCTTTTTATTTTTATGTGGTCCTATTTGCTTATTTTCTCCTTAGTCTCCATTGCCCTAGGAGCTATGTCGGTAAAGATATTGCTATGACATATGTCTGCTTTCCAAATTAGAAAAGAAGTAAAATTGTCCTTATTCGCAGATGACATGATACTATATACAGAAAACCCCAAAGACTTCAAAAAACTATTAGACCTAATAAATGAATTCAGCAATGTAACAGGATACAAAATTAACACCCAGAAATCTATGGCCTTTTAATACAACAATAATGAACTCACAGCAAAGAGAAAAGAAAAAAACAATCCCATTTACCATAGCACCAAAAAAATTAAGATACCTAGGAATAAACTTAACAATGGAGTTAAAAGATGTGTACTCAAAAAATTACAGGACATTGAAAAAAGAGATAGAGGAAGACATAAACAAATGGAAGAACATACCATGTTCATGGATTGGTAGAATCAACATCATTAAAATGTCCATACTACCCAAAGCAATCTACAGATTCAATGCAACCCCCACTAAAATACCAAAGGCATAGTTCAACAATCTAGAAGAAACTCTCCAAAGATTCATCTAGAATAAAAAAAATAAAAATAAAAAAATAAAAAAAAGACCCTGAATAGCCACAGCAATCTGAGAATGAAGAACAAAGTTGGAGGGATCACAATATCAGATATCATGGTATATTACCATGCCACAGTTCTCAAAACTGCCTGGTACTGGCATAAGAACAGACATATATAATAGACTAATGGAACAGAATAGAGAACCCAGAAATCAACCCAAGCCATTATGCTCAATGAATATTTGACAAAGGAGGTAAGAGCATACAATGGAGTGAAGACAGTCTCTTCAATAAATTGTGCTGGGAAAATTGGTCAGGTACATGCAAAAAATGAAACGAATCACCAACTTACATCATACACAAAAATAAACTAAATGGCTAAAGTAGTTAAATGTAAGATGGGAAACCATAAAAATCCTATAAGACTACATAGGCAGCAAAATAGCAGTTGCATTTTTTTTTTCTAAGCCTTCATCACTTGATTCAGCAGACCCTCAAGTTCCCACAAAAGTTTCCAGCCATGTCTGAGAAGCAGCTCTGGGGCATGGGCAGGCGAGGAGCGAGCTGTTCCGGGCCCAGCTGCTCCGGGCCTGGCCTCTGTTGCTCCGGGCCACTCCACAACCAGCTGCTCCGGGTCTGGCCACTGCTCTTGGGGCCTGGTTGCTGCCGCTCTGGTCCTGGATGCTGCTGCTCCGGGCCTGGCTGCTCCGGTCCCGGCTGCTCTGGGCCTGGAGCAGTTGCACTTTTTAAAATATATTTTATTAACTTTTTACAGAGAAAAAGGGAGAGGGATAGAGAGTTAGAAACATCGATGAGAGGGAAACATCTATCAGCTGCCTCCTGCACACCCTTACTGGGGATATGCCCGTAACCAAGGTACATGCCCTTGACTGGAATCGAACCTGGGACCTTTCAGTCTGCAGGCCGACGCTATATTCACTGAGCCAAACTGGTTTTGGCAACAGCAGTTGCATTTTTATATATCATTATGAACTTTCAGAATGGGAAACTAAGAGTACAATCCCATTCATGGTTACTTCAAAAATAATAAAATATCTAGTAATAAATTAACCAAGGATCTGAAAGACCTGTACTCAAAAAATTTTAAGACACTGAAAAAAAAGAAACTGAAGAACATACAAATAAGTGGAAGAATATACCATGTTCATGCATAGGGAGAATTAACATCATTAAAATGTCCATATTACCCAATGCAATATACAGATTCAACACAATTCCTCTCAAAATACTAATGGCATATTTCACAAAACTAAAACAAAGATTACAAAAACTTATAAAGAACCACAAAAGAACCCGAATAGTTACAGCAATCTTGAGAAAAAAAAGAACAACATTGGAGGTATCATACTATCTGATTCCAAACTATGCTACAAGGCCACAGTAATCAAAACAGCATGATACTTACATAAAAACAGACATATAGATGAATGGCACAGAATTCAGAACCCAGTAATAAACCCATGTTCTTATAGTCAATTAATATTTGACAAATGAGACAAAAACATACAATGAGGTAATGTTAGTTTATTAAAAAAATATTGTTGGGAAAATTGAGAAGATACATGCAAAATAATGAAACTAGATCATCTTCTTACACCACACAGAAAAGTAAGCTCAAAATGAATTAAGGACTTAAATGTTTAATTCAATACCATAAATATCGTAAAAGAAAACATAGGCCATAAAATTTTGGACACTTCTAGCAATATTTTTTCTAATATATCTTCTTGGGCAAGGGAAACAACAACAACAACAAAAAATGGGACTATATCAAACTAAAATTATATATTTTTCACAGCAGAGGAAACCATCAACAAAATGAAAAGAAAACCTACTGAATGGGAGAACATATTCACCAAAGATACATCTGATAAGGGGTTAAGTCCAAAATTTATAAAGAACTTTAAACTTCAACATAAAAAATAAAACAATCCAACTAAAAATGGGCAAAGAACCTGAATCTAAAGAAGACATAGAGCTATATGAAATGATGCTCAGCATCACCAATCATCAGAGAAACACAAATTAAAATCACAATGATCTATCATCTCACATGTGTCAGAATGGCTATCATCAGTAAATCAACAAATATCAAGTGCTGTCAAGGATGTGGAGAAAAGGGAACCCTCATACACTGTTGGTAGGATTGCAGATTGGAAAACAATATAGAGTTACTTCAAAAAATTAAAAATGAAACTGTCTTGTGATCAGCAGTTCTACTCTGGGAATATATCCAAAGAAATCCAAAACACTTATTTGAAAGAATGTATTCACCACTATGTTCATAGCAGCATTATTTACAACTAATGGCCTGGTGCACAAAATTTGATCCCTGTGTGATCGGGCCTAAACCAGCAGTCAGACATCCCTCTTGCAATCCAGAACTACTGGCTCCTAACTGTTCACCTGCCTGCCTGCCTGATGGCCCCTAACCACTCTGCCTGCCTACTTGATCACCCCTAACAGCCCCCCTGCCGGTCTGCTCACCCCCAATTGCCCCCCCACACCAACCTGATCACCCCCAACTGCCCTCCCCTCATGCCCTGATCGCCTCTAACCTCCTCATCCTTGGCCCTGCCACCATGGCTTTGTCCGGAAGGACGTCCAAAAGGTCTCCCTGAATAATTAGCATATTACCCTTTTATTAGTATAGATAGCCAAGATCTGAAAACAGCCCAAGTGCCCATCAGTAGATTAAAAAGGCTGCAGTACATTTTCACAATGGAATACTTCTCAGCCATAATACAAAGGAAATGTTACTCTTGCAGACAGAATTGTTGGACTTAGATATTATTATACTGAGTGAAATAAGCCAGTCAGAGAAAGACAAACACCATATGATTTTAGTCCTTTGTGGAATCTAATGAACAATAAATAAATAAATAAATAAATAAATAAATAAATAAATAAATAAAATAAAATAAAATAAAAATAGAAAGACTCATAGATACAGAAAACAGACTGACAGTTGTCAGAAAGGAGGGGGCTGGGAGCTGGGTGAAAAAGGTGAAGGGCTTAAGCAAAAACAAAAAAACCTCATAGACAAACAACAGTATATAGTTACCAGAGGGAAAGGGGTTTGGGTAGTAGAAGAGGGTAAAGGGTAATAAATTATGACGGAAGAGACTTGACAATAAATACAATATGATATACAGATAATGTGTTATAGAATTGTACACCTGAAACCAAAAGAATTTATTAACCAATGTCACCCCAATAAATGCAATTTTTAAGTTTTTTTAAATAAATAAAAGAATATTAGTTTATTTTGGCTCTAGTTATTTATTTAAAATCTACTCCAGAATTTTCAGAAAATTGACCTCATTTTAAAGGATTTTAGTTTCCTAAATCTCTCTTTTCCCTTTGGAATACTGAGAAATGCTGTCTCTCTCAGTCCTTCAGGCCCTCCTTCCTAAGAAGCTGCCTACTTGCTAAGGAGGTCCAACCTCCAAGCTGGAGATTAATGGAGCTGCGGTTGCGAGTGCAGAAGTGCTTCCTCAGGGGTGAAGAAGTCACTAAGCAGTGACAGATTCCTTCTGGTTGGAGAAATGAATGGCTTCAAGTCATCCTCCTGGATAGAAAAAGGAGGAAGCCAAGTGGGAATAAGACACTTATCCCTCCTCCATGTGCCCAGTCCTGTCTGTGCCTCACTCACCACCTCCTCATTCCTTTCTCCAGTCAGAAGGGACCTTTCATTACTTAAAGAACTTCCACAACACTTGTTCTGCGTTTATATTAGAGCACATTAAACTCTCTGCCTTGTGTTGAAGGTTTGGTTCACATTTAAAGGTAGGTACTGCATTGTAAGAACTGAGCTCCAGTCCATACTCTGCCACTTACCGGATCTTAATTATTTCATGTCTAAAGTGCGAATAACTTTCATACCTACCTCATAGAATTACCATAGGATTAAATGAGATAATGCTTGTAAGCACAGGGTTTGGCATTTAGAACTTATGTTATCTCTTCTCTCTCTCACGAAAAGCTCAGTGTGGCAAAACCAGAAACCAACCCGCCACCTTGATAAAGATAGCAGCTGAAGCTGGGTGACCATTATGCAGCAGCAGCAGAAGGAAAAAGCCAAAAGCATTACAGTTAACTCTAACCCCTGAACCACAGCTTAGCTTATGTGAAAACAAAATTCTATTAGTTAGCAAGACACAAAGCCTGTCTTTCAGTTGCTTGCAAACTCAAGCCATTAGCTAGATATGATTTGTTATAAGTTGCATCTACATTTAAGAAAGGTACTTAGAAGTTTGTAGTGCACATGTGGGGTCTATATGTCTGTCTATATGTGCATGTGTGCATGTGTGTGCATGCTCACTCCCTCAGGGGCTTTTAGGAAAGTTCAAGCTGTTTGTTCAGAAGCCAATTCTATGCCTCGTTGTGGGCATCTGAAGGCAGCTGTGGCAGGTGTTCATGGAAGGACAGCAGTGCAGTGGGGCCTCTGGGGCACCTCCTTCCACAGGCTCATTTCCTAAGTGACAGGAGGCTCCTTGCTGGCTGAAGGAGAGGCCACGGCACTGGCCAGCACTGCAAATGAGAACTCCACTGTGTCAATAAGCCCAGGGACATTAAGAAGGGAAAGGAACACCCAGGTTCAGGGCAGTTGATGAGGGAGGGAGCCAGGAAATACTCAAAGGTTTGACCTGTAATTTGAAGCAGGATCAAAAGCCCAGGGAGTGGGTGGCTCATGCTCTTGTTTTTCCAGGCCCTGGGGACATACAAGCACAGTTGGAAAATCTCCAGGGCTCCCTCAGAGCCCAGGGACCCAACCAGCTGTGTACAGGGGAGGGCTGTGATAGTGCAGCCCCCTGTAAAAGGCATGGCTGGCTCTCAAGTTGCCCTGTTGGGGGAGAGCTGCATACTCAGGCAGGTGGACAAGGCAGGGAAGGGACTGAAGAGCAAGAAGGAGCAGGGAGATGAGAAGGGCAACACCTGTCCTGAGACAGCAGGACACGGTTCTGCCTGCACATCTGTACACCCTCCCTCTCCTGACATGCAGCCTGGCACAGGGCAGCGTTGGTGGGTGGACTGCCTGGGTTGGCAGAGGCTCTGTCTGCACAGGTGGTCAGCCTGGGGCAGACAAATATGGAGTCTGCCAACACCCTCCTGTGGGCACCATCCCAGCACCTCAGATCCAAAAGCTTCTGGATTTTTCCCTGGGATAGAAAACAGTCTTGCACCATGCTAAGTTTCACAGAAGAGGGCAGTGCATGTAAGGGTCTGCTCACCAGGAGGTTGCTGTGAAGCCAAACCAGATTACCCAGGACTTGTGACTTGCCTCCTCCAAGCCTTACTTATCTCATCTGCAAATGTGTCCAGTACTTAGAGCTGAATAGGGGTTGTTGGGACGGGATCCTTTCAGGGTGGTCAAAACCTTTTGTTCTGATCTGGTTGACGATTACCTGGATGCATACATAAGTAACAATTCACCCAGTGCTATACATAAGATTGGATACTTGGTGAACAAATAAAGGACTCGTAGAAATTAGTGGGAGAGACTGCCCCAAAGTGGTCTGGATTAGGGGTTCAGGACGTGTCTTCCCCCATCTGTGTTCATTCCACTCCCATCCCCCATTGTCATTCACCCAAAGTTTTATAATATGGATTAAATATTTTTATGTCCCAAGTTGTATCCCCCCATATAGAGGAGTAATATCCTTACTAGCAAATTCATAATATCCAAAGTTATGATGAATTGAGGAATAGTTAAAAAAATTTATTTTGTATTTATCAGCCATGACAGTATCTGCTTGTATTTGAAAAATTACAAGTAGATACTATAATGTTCTGCATGCATCTGTGAGGCAAATGGGCTCTGTCCACAGCTGATACCTGCACCTCCCTCAGGGGTCCAGCAGAGACCCAGGCAGTATGAAGCCAACAAAGGAGCTCATGGCAGCCAGATGGAGCAGCGAAGACAGACAGAGTGGTGAAGACAGACATGGTACAGCCTATGCTTCCATGCTTCAGCAAATCTTCCCTATGCTGAATGAGCCATTTGGCTGGCTCTTAGCATTCTTACAAACATACCTATAATTTCCCAGAAATGTTGCTTTAAGTTCAGCCTAAACTTGGGGATCTTTGTGCACATTGTGTGTGCACAAGTACAAACATTCATACATACACACACACACACACACACACACACTCACCAAACAACACTGCCCCACTGTCAGGGTGACAGCACATGTGGAAGACAGCCAAGAAATTTACATCCTACACACTCACTGTTAATAGAGAGTGGTGAAGGCATCGTCTGGAATCAGGAGAGAGGGGCATCCCGGGCAGCCCTGCTACAGACTCGCCCCCTCTGAGCAGGGCAGCAGTGCTGGGCAGATCCCAGCCAGCTGGCTTCATCAGGAAAGCTGGGGCTGGCTTTCTTGGACATGGGCCTGGCCCTACCTCGAGGGCCTCCACTTCCTCATCTGGCCTTAGACTGGCGGTCTCTAAGAATCAGCTGTGGTCCTCTGGTTTTACTGTTTCAAAGCAGATAAGAACCTCAGCAATATTCCTATAACTCCAAGGAATCACAAAAGAATAAGACCAAAACTCAGGCAGAATGTGTGATAGCAACTTTCCCTTAGTTTAGGCTTTGAGGAAACAGTTTGGAGGGTTGCTTGAGTCCTCCAGCTCTGGAGGCCAGCCATGGCCAAGGACAGACTGTCAGAGTATCCAGGCCCCAAGTGTCTGTGAGAGGCATGAAAATGTTGAAAACTACTGTCAACACCAGAGCTGAAAAGAAAGCCTGCCCTAAAAAATTATTTATATATGTATACTGAGTGGCCAGATTATTATAACCATCTGATATTTGCAGGCAAATTAGCCGTACACTGCATTGTATGGGATATGGAAGCTGAAAGCCTGTTCGAACAGCTTTGCTGTCTGCAGTTACCAAGATAAAATGTTTCCAATTTGCACAGGAATACAAGGATTGCACAGTTGAGCATTGGAAAAAAGTCATGTAATCTGATGAATCATGTTTCCAGTTGCATCATGCAGATGGCAGAGTAAGAATTTCATGGAAATAGCATGAAAGCTTGCACCCCACATGCATGAGCACAACCATTCAAGCTGGTGGGGGCAGTGTTATGGTTTGGGGCATGTTTTCCTGGCATGATTTGGGCCCTTTAATTTGTGTGAAACATCTGAATAGCACAACATATCTAAATATCGTTGCTGATCAAGTTCATCCTATCATGTTGATGTGCCATCAGGCAGCTGGTTCCACAACCATCAAATCTCACAGAACTGGACAGTGTCAGATTCCTCACATCACCTTTCAACATCTCCTGGAGTCAATGCCAAGAAGAATCACCGTAGTATTCTTGGGGTGATGGAGTGGTCATAATAATCTGGCCACAACTTGTATATGTTCCCCAAAAATGTATGTGCACACTCTGAATAATTAATTATGAAGGAAGTATCTATTAAAATACTGTTACATTTTATTTTCAAAATGAGCCATTAGCAGGTACAGTGTATATACATCTTGGGGGACACTCTGTATATATGCAAGTGTAGGGCTCAGACAATACATTTCTTTTTACCCAGTTCTTCCTTAGAAATAAATGAAGCAGGTTTAAAGGGCTATTATTGGAAGGACATCCTCTCATCTGAAAATATCACTATTTTCCTCGAGGTGTTGGGGCTATGAATGGTCTTTGTCTTTTTATATCCTTTTGGCTTTTTTTAAATTTTCTATAATAAGATTGCAGAGGCCATGATACAGAGCTTCCCAGATGCCGCCTTTCCTATGGGCAGTGTGGCACCATCAACGGGCAAATTTATTGTCCTGTAGAGGGGTCATTCAAGGGAGGGCAGGGCCAGCAGTGCAGTACACCTTGGCAAAAATTATGAGAAGAATGCGACTCTTCAATAGCCTGGTTCACATCTGTTACTTCCAGTCCATTAAGCCGTCACTCTCTTCACACTGCAGCTAAATGGATAAATGGGATCATTTATTACACAGAATGAGAGAGTACGGGTGCAGAGAACTAGTCAATTTCAGAATGCAGATGGGGCTTTTTGAGGCAGAGTCCCTCGAATTCCACCTGCTAGGCACAGTGTGAGTTGTGCACAGCATGGGCCTCATGGTCTCTGCTGCTGGTACACAGGCAAAGCTGTGGCTTCCTGGCACCCGGCTGGCCTGGGACCATCACCCAGCAACCCTTGTTTGTGAGATTATTTCACTTTTACTTTTGTTTTTCTGTTTTGTTTTTATTAGTTTTTTGCTTCTGTTTTTCTTTGCCTCACTTGATATTAGTTGTTGTTTGTAGTTTGCATTCATCTCCAGGTACTTGTTGTTGGCATGTGTTGGAATTAGTGGCTATTCTATTGGAGTTATCTCCTCACATATGTATATTTTTTCTCTCTCTTTATTTTTTAAATATATTTTATTGATTTTGTACAGAGAGGAATGGAGAGAGATAGAGAGTTAGAAACATCGATGGGAGAGAGTCATCGATCAGCTGCCTCTTGCACACCCCCTACTGGGGATATGCCCACAACCAAGGTACATGTCCTTGACCCAAATCGAACCCGGGACCTTTCAGTCTCCAAGCCGACGCTCTATCCATTGAGCCAAACTGGTTTCGGCTCTCTCTTCTTTCTTATTCTCTCTCTTTTTTCTCTCTCTTTTTTTCTTTACCAATTTCATTTTTGCACTCCGTATTTTCCCTCTTCTTTCTTTCTTATCCTCTAATTCGCCTTTTTCTAGTGGTCACCTTTATTGAGGGTTATTAATATCATGAACACATTTGTATTCAGTGCCTTCTATGTTATGCCCTGTTGTGTTGTATTTTGTGCATTTAAATCAATGCAGGAGAGAAAGAACTACATAACCAGACACCAGAGAAGAGAGAACATGGAGAGACAAAGAAACAGTCCACATATAAAAGAAAAGTAGGCATCACCTGAAAAGGAAGTAAATGAAATGGAGGCAAGCAACCTGTCAGAAAAAGAATTCAGAGAAATGGTCATAAGGTGAATGAAAAGAATGGAAGACAAATTCAACAATATGTGTAAGAACCAAGAGGAAATGAAGAAGATTCAAGAAGAAATAAAACATGACATCACTTCTGTAAAGAACTCAATAGAAAATATCAAGAGTAGACTAGAAGAAACAGAGGACTGCATCAGTGAGACAGAAGACAAAGTAGGAAAAAAAACCCAAGCAGAGCAGCTTCTAGAAAAAAAAAAAAAATTAAAAAGCAGGAGGAAAGCCTAAGGGAACTTTGGGACAACATGAAACAAAATAACATCCGTATAATAGGGATACCAAAAGGAGAGGAAACTGAGCAAGAAAGAGAAAACCTGTTTGAAGAAATGACAGAAAACAGGGAATAAAAAACCCCTACAAATTCAAGAGGCTCACAGAGTCCCAAGCAAAATGAACCCCAAAAGACCAATGCCAAGGCACATTATAATTAAATTGGCAAACACCAACAACAAAATAAGAATCTTAAAAGCAGCCAGAAAGAGACAGAAAGTTATCTACAAAGGATCCCTCATCAGACTAGCAACTGATTTCTCAACAGAAACACATCAGGCCAGAAGGGAATTGAATAAAATATACAAAATCATGCAAAGGAAGGGTATGAATCCAAGAATACTGTACCCAGCAAGGCGATCAACCAAAATTGAAAGTGAAATCATGAGATTCACAGACAAAAAAAAGACTAAGGGAATTTATTACCACCAAACCAGCAATGTAAGAAATGCTAAATGGTCTGGTGAAAAAATAAAAAGAAAAAGAGAAAGAAAGAGAGAAAGAAAGAAAGAAAGAAAGAAAGAAAGAAAGAAAGGAAGGAAGAAAAAGAAATAGGAACTGAAGATGAAACACAGGGGTAAAGAATAAAAATGGTGACAAGTACCTATCAATAATAATTTTAAATGTAAATGGATTAAATGCCCCAAACAAAAGACATAGGGTAACAAATGGGATAAGAATACATGAACCATATATCTGCTGTCTACTGGAAACCCACTTCAGAAAAAAAGATGCACACAGACTGAGAGTGAAAGGATGGGAAAAAAATGTTTCAGGTGAATGGAAATGAAGAAAAAAGCTGGGCTAGCAATAGTTATATCTGAAAAAATATATCTCAAAGTTAAGGACATAAAAATAGATAAGGAAGGCCACTTTATAATACTAAAGGGAGAAATCAAACAAGAAGAAATAACTCTGGTAAATATATATATGCACCCAATACAGGAGCACCCAAATACATAAAAAATACTCCTGTAAGATATCAAGGAAGACATTGACAGCGATACAATCATAGTAGGAGACTTTAATACCCCACTATCACCATTGACAAATCCTCTAAACAAAAAATCAGCAAAGAAACATCAATCCTTAATGACTCATAAGACCAGATGGAGTTAATTGACATCTTCAGAACATTTCACCCCAAAACCACAGAATATACATACTTCTCAAGTGCACTGGGTCATTTTCAAAGATAGATCATATATTGGATCACAAACAAAGTCTCTTCAAATTCAAGAAGATAAAAATCATACCAAGTGTCTTCTCAGATCACAGTGGCATAAAATTGGAAATCAACTACAATTAAAACAATCCAAAAAAAATCAAACACATGGATTCTAAATAACATGTTATTAAACAATGACTGGGTTACCAGAGAGATCAAGGAAGAAATAAAAAGCATTATGGCAACAAACAACAATGAAAACAGAACAATCCAAAATTTATGGGACACAGCGAAAGCAGTCTTGAGAAAGAAATTCATAGCTCTACAAGCCTACTGCAAAAACAAAACAAAACAAAACAAAAAAACAAAAACAAGAAACAATGGTAATAAATTACCTAATCCAACAACTCAAATAGTTATAAAGAGAGCAACAAGAAAAACCCAGTGTAAGCAGAAGAAAGGAAATAATAAAGATCAGAGTGGAGATAGGAGATGAACGACATAGAGACAAAAAAAAAAATATATCAACAAAACCAAGAGTTGGTTCTTTGAAAGGATAAACAAGATTGATGAACCTCTAGCCAGGCTCACCAAGAAGCAAAGAGAGAGGACCCAAATAAACAAAATCAGAAATGAAAGAGAAATAACAACAAACTCTACCAAAATACAAAAGATTGTTTAAAAAAAAATACTATGAATAACTTTATTCCAACAAACTAAACAACCTGGAGGAAATGGACATATTCCTAGAAAAATATAAGCTTCCAAAACTCAATTAGGAAGAATCTAAACATCTCAACAAGCCAATACCTATGGAAGAATTTGAAGCAGTCATCAAAAGCTTCTGGCAAATAAAAGCCCAGGGCCAGGCGGCTTCAGAGGGTAGTTATACCAAACATTCAAGGAAGACCTATCCTCCTCAGACTATTCAAAAAAATTCAAGAGTAAGGAACACTTCTAAGCTCATTCTATGAAGCCAGCATTACCCTAATAGCAAAACCAGATGAAGACAACACAATGAAAGAGAATCACAGGCCAATATCCCTCATGAACATAGATGCCAAAATTATCAACAAAAATTTAGCAAATCTGATCCAGCAGTCTATCAGTAAGATCATGGGATCCAGGGATGCAAGGATGGTACAATATCTTCAAATCAATAATCATGATACATTACAAAGCAAATTGAGAGATAAAAATCACATAGTCATATTAATTAATGCAGAAAAAGCATTTGAAAAAATCCAACACCCTTTCTTGATAAACATTCTCAGCAAAGTGGGAATAGAAGGATCATGACTCAACATAATAAAAGCTATATAGGATAAATGCACAGCCAACATCATTCTCAATGGGCAAAAACTAAAACCATTTCCCTTAAGAACAGGAACAAGACAGGGATGCCCACTCTCACCACTCCTGTTCAACATACTACTGGAAGTATTAGCCATTGCAGTTAGACAAGAAGAAGAAATATAAGACATCCAAATTGGAAAAGAAGAAGTAAAGCTGTCCTTATTTGCAGATGACATGATATTGTACATAAAAAACCTGAAAGACTGCATCAAAAAACTAACAGATTTAATAAATGAATTCAGCAATGTAACAGGATACAAAATGAACTCCAAGAAATCTTGGCATTTCTATTTAACAATAGTGAACTTACAGAAAGAGAGACTAAAAATGCAACCCCATTTACTTTGCACCAAAATAATTAAGATACCTAGGAATAAACTTAACCAGATAGAGGAAGACATAAACAATGAAAGAACATACCATGTTCATGGATTGGTAGAATCAACATCATTAAAATGTCCATATTACTTAAAGCAATTTATAGGTTCAATGCACTCCCCATTAAAATACCAACAGCATATCTCACAGACATAGAAAGAACTCTCCAAAAAATTCATCTGGAATAAAAAAAAGACCCTGAATAGCCACAGAAATCCTGAGAAAGAATAACGTAAGAGGGATCTCAATACCAGATTTCAAGCTGTATTACAAGGCCACTATTCTCAAAAAAGCCTGGTACTGGCACAAAAACAGACATATAGATCAATGGAATCGAATAAAGAATCCAGATATCCACCTTTGTCACATTAATATTTGACAAAGGAGGCATGAACATTCAGTGGAGTCAAGACAGTCTCTTCAATAAATGGTGTTGGGAAAATTGGACAGATACATGCAAAAGAATGAAACTAGGTCACCAACTTACACCATACACAAAAATAAACTCAAAATGAATAAAGGACTTAAACATAAGATAGGAAACCATAATAATACTAGAGGAATCTACAGGCAGCAAAATCTCAAACGTATGCAGAAGCTATTTCTTCACCGATACCACTCCTAGGGCAATGGAAGCTAAAGAGAAAATAAACAAATGGGACTACATTAAAATAAAAAGCTTTTGCACAGCAAAGGAAACCATCAACAAAACAACAAGAAAGCCCACTGTATGGGAGAACATATTTGCAAATGTTATCACTGATAAAGGTTAAATCTCCCACTTCTACAGACAGCTTATACAACTAAATAAAAGGAAGATAAATGAGCCAATTAAAAAATGGGCAAGGGACCTGAATAGAATCTTTTTGAAAAAAAAAAAAAAAAACCAGAAGGCCAAGAGACATATGAAAACATGCTCAAAGTCACTAATTATCCAAGAGATGCAAATTAAAATGACAATGCAGTACCATCTCACATCTGTCAGAATGACAATCATCAACAAATCAACAAAAGATAAGTGTGGTGAGGATGTGGAGAAAAAGGAACCCTTGTGCACTGTTGGTGGGAATGCAGATTGGTGCAGCTACTGTGGAGAACAGAATGGAGTTTCCTCAAAAAACTAAAAATGGAACTTCCATTGACCCAGTAATCCCACTTCTAGGAATATATCCTAAAAAACTAGAAACACCGATGAGAAAGGATATATGCACCCCTATGTTCATAGCAGCACAATTCACCATAGCTAAGATTTGGAAACAGCCTAAATACCCATCAGCAGATGTGTGGATTAGAAAACTATGGTACATCTGCACAATGGAATACTGCAATGCTATCTATAAAAAAGAAGGAACTCTTACCATTTGCAGCTTCATGGATGGACCTGGAGAACATTATGTTAAGCGAAATAAATCAGGCTATGAAAGAAAAATACCACATGATCTCACTCATTTATGGAAAATAAAGAACATTATAACCTGATGAACAAAAAGATAGATACAAAGGAAGTAAGAACAGACTCTCAAATTACAGTGGGAAGGCTGGGGAGTGTTGGGGAAGGGTGGAAAGAGATCAACCAAAGGACTTGTATGCATGCATATAAGAAAAACCAATGAACACAAGACAATGGGATGAGGGGGTGGGATGAGGGCATTCAACAGGGAGTAGGGGAGGCTGGGGGAAGGTCAATGGGAGGATGGGGGTCGGAAGGACATATATGTAATGCTTTAAACCACATGTGTCAAACACAAGGCCCGAGGGCCAAATCCAGCCCGCCAGGCCTTGCAATATGGCCCACACTGCGCTGTCATCACTGCACTCCGCTGTCACTTTATGACATTGTCAGTTTATGACTGTTCAGTAAACCATTCGGCCCGCGATTTAGGCTGGATTTTAGATTTTGGCCCCTTCTCTGATTGAGTTCGACACCCCTACTTTAAACAATTAAAAAAAAGTATATTAAAAAATAAAAATAAAAAAGAAGGAAAAAGCCGAAATCTGTTTGGCTCAGTGGGTAGAGCGTCAGTCTGCGGGCTGAAAGGTCCCAGATTCGATTCCAGTCAAGGGCATGTACCTTGGTTGCGGGCACATCTCCAGTGGGGAATGTGCAAGAGGCAGCTGATCGATGATTCTCTTTCATTGATGTTTCTAACTCTCTCTCTTCCTCTCTGTAAAAAATCAATAATATATATTTTAATTTTAAAAAAAGGAAAAAAAAAAGAAATAGGCCTTTTCATCACTGAAAATATGGAAATCCAGTACTCACACAATTTATGTAGCACTACAGATCATATCTAAAAACATGTTGACCCCTTTCTTGAAAAATAAATGGCTCTAGTTTATAGTATTACTGTGGTAAATTTATGAGGGACACTGAATATTGATTTAAGAGCACTAATTATATCTTATCATAAAAATGCTATTCTCTCAAAAGAACATCATAGGAACAGAGATTGATATCTACAAAAGTCTCGCCTGAAACTCCAGAAACCTTTTGTGTTCAAAGGCTCATTTCAAAAGATAACTAGTTGATATCAAAGATACAAGAGGAAATGCTTGATTTCTAATCAAAGATGAGAAATGGATTAAACTCAAGACTGAAAGATAAGAACACAACAATTTTTTCTTTCCCTCTTAGACTCTTCCCTCCTACCATTGACTTTCAGGGATAGCCCTGAGCTCCATTAAACATGTATAGGCTGACTGTGAACCTTTCCTTGAACTTAGGAGGGCCACACAAGTGCTTCTCGGGCATATTCACTCATTTCATCCAAGCCCACATATTGAGTGAGCACCTGCTGTGTGCGGGGCACCGTGCTCAGCATGGCAGAGGCTGCAGGAGCCCAGCGTGGAACAAGAGGAACCTAAAGAACAAATCATCCTGATAACCGATTCTTTTTACAGTACTGTACTTAACAAGGAAGGGTCTTAAACCCCACAAATCCGGCTTATAACTTAATATCTGCTAGGCTGGCTACAGAGTTTATATAGAAGCCAATTCATTGTCAACAAGTGCTAGTGCAATGGAAAGAAAGAAATAAATAAGAAATCAAGGTCCCAGTATCAAGGAATCTACTGTCAAGCAAATTGTGAGAAACTCCATAAGAATTAAGTGATCATAACAGTTAACACTAGAGCTGTCCAAGATTCCTGGAAAGGTATGAAGAAGCACACCAGCAGAACACATAGTTAAGGAAACAAAAAAGTGAGACACAACCTGGAAGATAACATCAGTGACACATGTATCTGACAAAGAACTATCCTTGTTTCAATAAGAAAGGAAGCATGTATCTATCTACATTATGAACCAGCAATTCTTCTCCTGTTTATACAATAGAAGTGGAAGCATCCACTCAAAGATTAATACAAGAATGTTCACAAGCTGTATTGACAATAGCAAAAATCTGGAGATAACACAGAGGTCCATCAACAGGTGAAATGACAAACAAATTGGGGCATATTCATACAATAGAATACTACTTAGCAATAAAAGAACTATTGAAACACAAAACAACATGGTGACTCTCAAGAGCACCTACAGTATATTCCATGTGTGTGACATTCTGGACAGGCAAAACTGAATCCCAGAATAGAAACTGGAGTAGTGTGTTCTGACCGGCTTGGGCACGACCAGAGTAAGGGCAAGAGGATGTACTGAGTGAAGGAAATCCTTCATGTTTTGACTAGAGTGGTTATACAGGGTTACATATTTGTCCAAACTCATCTAAGTGAACTCTTAAGATGTGTGTATTTTGTGTAAATTGTACTTCAATTACAAAAAGAGAGATGTTAGGAGGGAGTGGGCAATCTGCCTGAAAGCCCAGGCTCCTCTGGGGAGTGGAGGTATGGAGAATATAGCTGTAACTAATACATCCCTACTTCCAAATGTGTTCTTTCATCCAACACTTTTTATTATTTATTTAATTGTAACTAAAATAAATTTAGCATCTATTTTGCTTCAGACACTGTGCTAAGCATTGGAATCCAGCAGTAAATAAACAGGAGATAACCCTAAACACCTAAATTGTCAGGTGGAGATGAGGGACATAGGAGGAAGTAAAGCAAGGTAAAAAGGAGAAGATGATGAATTGCAAGGTTGGTGGGAGAGTCTATTGTACAAAGGGAGACTGGGGAAAGCTTCTTATAAGATGGCATGGTGCGAACTCTCTGTAAGGTTTGAGGCACAGGAAACTAGAGTCGGAGACCACCAAGACATATTAAAGAAAGGTTTATTCCGCAGTAACAAGGGAGACCCATTACAGGGGTAGAGAAATCAGGATTAGAGGAGGAGAGAGAGGAAAAGGGACCCAACCAGGTTGCCTCTGAAGACAAAAATGGAGAGCAGCCCTCCTGGGTGGGCGGAGGTCTCTTTTAAGGGAACAGGAAGAGGTTGGGTCCAGGGCACTCAGCATGCGTTGATTGGTGGTTCAATGTCTTGCGGATATCTTGGCGGCAGATGTTGGTAGTGTCATAACTCTGCCCACTAGTTGGTGGAAGGGAGGTTCTCACATTCCAGGCTTTTTCTGGTATTAAAAATTGAAAATCCGGGCAAGGTCAGGGGCTGCAGGTCCATCTTCCGTATCTACTTCCAGCTGAGGGGGACATCTTTACGGGCTTCTATACCTGGAGTCTCAAAGATTCTGATACTAGGTTCTCTCCCACCTTCTGGTTGGTGAATGCCTGCATTCTGTTCTGCAAAAGACTAGTAATGACACAGTGCATGAAAAAGGGGTAAAGAGGAAAATTAAAGAAATAGACCCCAGTTGGCCTAATGATGGGAGGCTGGAAGAGGAGTGCAGTAGCAAAGGACTGATTGGTGAAGTCTCGAGAATGCTCTTGTTGAGTCACTTGGAAGATAAAGGCTGATCCTGAGGCTGCCACAGCATCACTTGTCTCATTTTGCTGCTTTTCTGGGCCTGGAGCTGAAATACACCCTGGAGGAGTAAGGTTTTTTGAGGAGGAAATAAGTGGTGTAGCCCAGATTCCAGTGAGGGCCATGGACAGAAGGTCCAGCCAGGAGCTTCAAATTTCTAGAGAAAGTTTAGTTAAATGGTCTTTAAGGAAGCCATTGATCCTCTCAATCTTAACCAATGAATGTGGATGGTAGGCTATGTGCAGTTTCCAGGAGATGCCAAGAGATTGTGTGTTATCAAGGTCTCAGCCACAACCTCAGCAGTTTGCTTGCAGGTAGAGAAGGCCTCTACCCATCCTGTCAGGGTGTCTACCATGGTAAGCAGATATTTGTTCTTGTGGGGAGGCATATGGGTGAAGTCTACCTGCCATTCCTGCCCTGGAAGGTGTCCCCTCACTTAATGGGTAGGAAAGTTGGGGTGCATTTCCCTGGGGTGAGACAGCTGTACATGTGGAGCAGGAGGAGCAGGCACTCGTGACTGCCTCTCGCAGTGTGGACGAGGTTAAGAGGGACGAAGGCCGTCTCCAGGGTCCGCTCCAGTGTTACTATCACATAGGAGGCTTTCCGATGATCCTAGGGGTCTAGGCATGAGCTTCCATCCACAAACAGAATTAAGTCAGGATTCGAGAGAAGATCTGAGAGTCCTGCCTGGGGTTGAGTGAAAGCCTCTGACAACCTTGGGGCAGGAGTGTGTTGCTGCAGTTTGGGTGGAGGCAGAGGGAAGGAGAGTGGCTGGGTTCAGGGCTGGGGACTGGGTTAGGGAGATGTCAGGATTCTCGAGGAACAGGAGATGGAGTTCCTGCATGCGAGAGGGGGCAAGGAGAGATCAGGATCGGTGTGACAGAATATCCTGTGGTCTATGGGTGGATAAGACCTGTAAGGGTTGCGGGAGGCAGATCTTCTGGGCCTCCTTGATGAGAACAGCAGCTGCAGCCAGAGCCCAGAGGCAGGGCTGCAATCCCAAACTGTGGGATCAAGCTGTCTAGACAGGTAGGCTATGGGGGTGAAGGCTGGCCCTAGGGGCTGGGTGAGGACCCCATGGCTATTCCCTGTCTTTCATCAGTAAATAGTTGGAAAGGCTTAGAAATGTCCGGGAGGGGGAGGGGGGGGAGAGATATGCCAGAAGAGCATCCTGGAGTTAGAAAAAGCTTGGCGAATGAGGGAGGGTTAGGAGACCTGGTATAAGGGCTTATGAGGACTGTCTCTGAACCCCTGGGGCAGGACGGTCCAAGTGAATGGGTCCCTTTAAAATTCTTGTCAACAGTTAACTTTAGAACTTCTTTCTTCCTTCTTTTCTTCCATTATTGTAGGCTATTGAAAATATTTATAAAAAGCAAGGGGAGGAGGAAACAGGCCTCTAACCGCTTGAGTTCAAAACTGAGTTTCTGATAAGCCTGTGCCAGCAAGAAAGTTGTTCTCTAGGGAGGGTGGAGAGGGAGAGAGGGAGAGGTGAGAAGGCACTGAGGCCAGAGCATTTTTGTCATCAATACCCAAGACCAAGATCGTGGAAGAGACAATGGCCTGGAAAAGGAGGGCAGGACAGAGGTAGTCCCCATATCGATCAGGAAGGAGATCTGCCTACCCGCTACCTTGAGCATTAGCCTGGGCTCAGCGAGGGTGATGGGGTCGTTGAGTTCTGGCATCTTCAGTCTTCAGTCAGTTTCAGCATGGCCAGTGGCAGGTCATGATCTGGAAAGATGGTCCCTCTATGCTGTGAGGCAGAGGGCTCGTCACTTTTCCAGGGGCAGTTTTGACTGCATGCCGGGCATGGCTTGGTTGGAGCCAGAGGTTGAGGGCATTGTGGCCCAGTGGCCTTCATTTCCGCACTTGAAGCATTCTCCAGGTGGCATTGGTCCTCTCATTGCACCCCCACCACGCACAGTCCCCTTTGGATCATGTGTGGGTGCTGGCCTTAAGGCTGCTACCAAGGCTTGAGTTTGCAGACTCATCTCCTGTCGAAGGCGGGCTTACTCTGCCTGCCCCTCATGGGCATTAAAACCTTAAATGCCGTGTACAGATCTCGGACCTGGATCTGAGAAGGCATCAGGGGAGGAGGCTGGTGGAGCAGGAGGTGGGCCATGGACCAGAGGAGGAGGAGGAGGGCTGCGGCGACGGTGGGTGATGGAGTTCAGAGGATGCAGTGTTGGCTCCCAGCGGCCTATGGGGAGCTCCTCGATAAGCCATCATGGCACCAGGTGATTGCTCATTGGCTGTGGCTCTGCAACCTGAGAGAAACTAACTTTCCATTCCAACCTGTGAGTTCCAAACAAGGTAGCTTTAATCACATGCTTCATGATCATGATCTGAGTTTCATTTACACCACCTGCTTGAGCCAGAGATATGACGAGGCAGCCACCTATGACAGCCCAGAAAGCAGGCTTATTTGCCAACGCCTCTGGTCTCAGCTGGAAGAAATGGCATCACATATCACGGGGGAGAGGAGGCTCATTAGTGGAGTAAGATGAGGAAGGAAAACAGTGCCCTTTTGTGGTATAAGAGACTAGGCATCTATGGAGCCTCACAGAGGCAGTTGATTTTAACACAACTAAGTTGTACAAGAGGGAGCCTCGGGACCCAGGGAAAGCATCTGTTTGCAGACATCGTGCTCAAAAGGAGAAAGTTCAGTCCTTGAGTTCTAATTCATTCCTCTGTCATATTTCACCTTCCTGTACAAGGTGGGGTGGGAACAGAATAGTTAGTGATGGAGCTCACTCTGGAAAGTGCCTTGAAATAGAATCACTAGATTGATGTGAAAGCAGACATTTTAAATGTGAACGAAATCACAGAAAATCTATGGCATTTTTTACAAAGTAAGGGGAAGGTAAGCAGCATTCAAAACAGAACAGTGGTGATTACACCCAGAGGAAATCCCTAATGAACCTGAAAACAAAGCTCTAAAGAAAGAGAAAGAAGATAAATTTAAAGTACTGTTTATGTAACCTTAAGGTGTTTAAACACCAAGAACTTGCCAAAACTGGTTTGGTTCGAGCATCAGCTTGGGGACTGAAGGGACCCTGGTTCGATTCCGGTCAAGAGCATGTACCTTGGTTGTGGGCATATCCCCAGTAGAGGGTGTGCAAGAGGCAGCTGATCGATGACTCTCTCTCATCGATGTTTCTAGCTCTCTATCTCTCTCCCTTCCTCTCTGTACAGAATCAATAAAAAATATATTTTAGAAAAAATAGATAAATAAATAAATAAACACCAAGAACTTAAAGAGTGTCTGAAACACTGGAGCAAATGAGATGGAGGGGGCTGTGTGTTAAGAAATAGAGTTTTTGGCAGAAGGTCAAAGAGAGTGAGTGGATGTGGAGAGGTGAGGGAAGAGGGGGTGAGTACAACTTTCATGTTAAAAGAAATTTAGCAAAAATCAAAGCTTGCTTGCTAAAGAAAACACATGGAGAGTGGAAGTCTCTGTTAACTGGGGCCAATCAGGGTGGCTATATCCCATCAGTCTCTTAGAGCTGCTGAGGGCCGGCCCATGTTCACCAAAAGGGCCTGGGCACTGAAGCAGTCCTTTTCTTTATTTTTCTTTCCTTTCCTTTGCTTTGCTTTTCCTTTCTTTTCTTTTTAAATATATATTTTATTGATTTCGGAGAGGCAGGAAGAGAGAGATAGAAATATCAATGATGAGAGAGAATCATTGATTGGCTGCCTATTGCATGCCCCCTAATAAGGATCAAGCCCACAACCCAGGCATGTGCCCTTGACTGGAATTGAGCCTGGAACCCTTTAGTCCATAGGCCAACGCTCTATCCACTGAGCCAAAGCAGCTAGGGCAGCAGTGCTTCTTTTCCACCATCTATCACCACTCAGCCAAGCTGGAGGTGAGTCCACTGTGGAAAACACCAGTAAAGCATGGCACCAGGGCTGTGTGTCCCTCCTCCAGGCTTACTGAGAGTCAGACTGTGCCACGGCTTGGAGCCAGACAAGGGAACAGACACAGATGCCCCCAACCCATCAGCTCTGCTTTTGGAGTTGAGCCAAGTGTGGCAGAGGAAGTACTGGTTCAGGGCAGCCAGTTACTGTGACTGAGTAATCACTATTTAGACATGAACATCTTCACAAAGGTTTTTCCCAAACACCAGCTCCAGGAGCCTCACAATGACCCAGGGAAACAGAAAGCACATATGCTATGAATTAGCATACTTATTTGCTTATGTACTAGCTATTAGTATGTGTACTCATTTTTAATATATTTTTATTGATTTCAGAGAGAAAGAGAGAGGGAGAAAGAGATAGAAACATAAATTGACCACATAAACCAACCTTGATGCAATGTGGGAGATAACTTAAATAAGTTAATACATACAGAGCACACAGAAGAAGTTTGACAAAAAGTAAGCTCCCAAATAAATATTAATTACCTTCTATGAACAGGGAGGACATTTTAAGTAGCAAACAAGTTAGAGGCAGAGCACTTCTCTTTAAAGAAGAATGTCCAGGGAACAATAAATCTAAGTCTCACTTGCACACACTCAAATTGGCCCTCCATAAATACTTCCTGGATGAGTGAATACAGAGATAGCAGCCAGAATCTCTGTCAAGAATGTTGTTAGTGTCTCTTTAATAAGAACAACTTGCTTGTGAGCAAAATAAGAGGCTGCACATGAGGCTATGGATGTCCTTGCTCCAGGATGTCTCACATTCAACTGAGAGGAAATCAGCCTTCTAGGGTATAATGATTGGATCCAGGCTGTGGACACCCCTGGAGATAAGGCTGTAGATGAAAGTTTAGAGATGATGGTAAACATGGTTGTCACTATACCCTTCTTGTCAGCAGTTTTACTGAGGACAGGAGACACATTCAGGAGAAAGAGGGCAGAGCAGCCCGGGGCCCCTGAGGCAGGCAGACTTCAAGGGGTCTGCTTCCTAGTGTCCCCCAGGTCACCACTGCTCTGCTTTTGGAGTTGATGCTATTAAGTTAGCCTACAGGGACAGGCTTGCTGCAGAATATCCTCTTTAACTGGAAAGACCAGCTTTCCTCTTGGAGAAGGAAGGTCACACACTGAGCTGCTTCTCTTCAGAGGCCACTCTCCCAACGTTTTATGAGAGGAGAAAATTCCAAAGAAGTTATATCAGTGATGTTCACATTCACTTGCATGTTTTCCTACCTCCAATAAGGTCATCCTGTCTCTTCCTCACTCTAATAAAGTTTTACCTATTTACATAATATTGCCCCCTATTGTCCCTCTCTTAAATGCTTTACTAATTTTATAAAGCAAACATGATAGAAAGCAACCTGGGAATAAAGAGGGCTGGTGACCATTGATGTTGGAGTTGTGACAGCTGCAACTGCATTGAGGCTGGTGGGAGAGGAGACAGGGAGGAACCTCATGGGACTCCATATTGATACTAAGGGTGAAAGGATCCAGCTGTCCTAGTAACAACTAGAGGCTTGGTGCACAAAATTCAGGCACAGGTAAGGTCCCTAGGCCTGGCCCTGCAATCAGGACCGATCGGGGCCTTCCAAGCTGCCAGCTGGAGCCTCCCTTCCCCAGCTGCCAGCTGCTGCCCAGGGCCTTCCTTCATTCCACGCTAACCCCTGATAGTCAGTGCACATGATAGTGAGTGATTGGTCTCCTGGTCAAACTCCTACAGGGACAATTTGCATATTAGGCTTTTAGATAGATAGATAGATAGATAGATAGATAGATAGATAGATAGATAGATAGATAACAATATCGCCTTAAACCTTTTTTGTTGAATGAGATAAGGCTTGAATAAATAAAACAATCACAGCTTCAATTGTGATAATCAAATGATTTCACACATTTACTTTCTGTTTTCCCTCAACAACCTTGAGGGAAAACATTCAGGCTACATTCAGGCCTCAAGGACCCTGAGACCCTTTGGGTGACCAGAATGTGAATGAAAAGGGGCCACATGCTAATTTGACAAGCTCAGGGAAGGCCTGTATGGAGGTTTCGCAAACTCAAAGCCCTAAAGTAACCACAAAGGGTGGTCTGAAATTAAAACTTTAACTAAAAGCAGTTTATGGTGGGTAGTCACCTCCTACGCCAGTATCTTCCCTGACAAAGGTCAATCTTTACCTTAACTGTGCTTATTGACTTTTTGCATCTACGATGACATATGTTTGGAATGTCAAAGTAATTTTCCTTTGTCTGCACCCCTCAAAGCACATGCACCACTCTGTGGAGACTACAAATCCCTTCATTCTTAGAGTTAATTGTTGACTGTTAACTATCCTGCACCCACCTAAGTAAAAGAAGTGTGTCTATCATTTTACTTTTTATCTAATCCCAGAGGTTTCCCTGCCTTGCTTTCTCCCACCTTCCTAATCTTATCACCAATGGAGTTCATGAAACCCACTTACATCTCCTCTTCCGATGTAATGTATACTGGTAAAGCAAGTAAAAACAAAAACAAAGCAACAAAAAAAAGTGTCCATTTTGCAGAGCATTATCCCAATACGTTGAGATTCTGCTTCCCAGTAATTGTTGATAGTTTGGCTAAAATAAACTCAAAAAAATTCTTTACAGGTTTCAATGTTGTTGTTGTTTATGTTAACAGGAGCAAAGGTTGAGAGGAATAACCTATTATATGTCTGTCTCAATGCTTCAGACTTACATAAAAAATTCTGTGTATTTGTGTGCAGCAGAGGGGGCGAACATTGCATATTTTACTTTTGCTACTCATTTGAAAGTATTGTCAACTGATAGTGACTATTACTCCTTTAATGCTTACAGAACAATAAGTTTAGGGACCTTCTGTAAGTGATGATAATTAGAGCAAAATGCTAAAAATACAGCACAGGAAGATAGAAAAGGGTCTCCGAACTGTTCAAAGGTTAATTCAATACCCCCCACCCTTCCAATGCTGCATGCTGTCACAGTGAGTCACTGTGCGGGAGGACTGTGTGACATGTGGAGTTGCACCATCCACCCCCTGGGGCAGCAGATGGGACAGCTGCCTTTCTGGTTCAGGCTGGAGGGGCAGCACTGAGTACGGTGGAGTTGAATGGCCATGCTAGCTAGACTTCGTGTTTTCTGTTCATAAGGAGGCTCAATATTAATTACAATTTACATATTAAGATTCAACAGGACCTTTTTAAATGTCACCAGGAAGTCCTTGAGCTCAGACTATTTTTTTAATTAATTCTCACCAGAGTATTGAGGACATTTTTTTCCATTGATTTTTATAAAGAGTGGTAGGGAAGATGAAGGGTAAGAGAAAGAGACAGATAGACAGACAGATGGACAGACAGACAGACAGACATCGATGGAACAGAAACACATTGATTGGTTGCCTCACACACACCCTGACTGGGGGCAGGGATAAGACCTGCAACCCAGGTATGTGCTCTTGACCAGAAATTGAACCCATGAGCTTTTGGTGTGCAGGCAGATGTTATAACCACTGAGCAATGCCTGCCTGGTGGGGTCAGACATTTTTGCTTTTCCTTGTGTCCTTCCTCAGCACGACACATATTTTAATCAGTGGGGAACAGAACCCATGGCCTCGTGAAGAAGTGCTCTGTGAATGGCAGTTCTAGAGGAGACAGAGGTGAGAGTACAGGCAGGGAAATGGAGGCTGGGAGAGAGAAGGTGAGTGGCAGGGATGGCATGGCAGGAAGGCCAGCCTCCCTAAACTACCCCTCTCTTAGGGCGAAGGCCCCATCCACTCTCGGCTTACTTTCTGGCCTAAATCCTGTTTCTGATTTTCCAAAAGAATAATGTTTGATCAGTACTCTTTTTCCCATTCAATATACTTATCCATATCAGTTCCCCAATAGCCCGGTTAGATTTAACAGTATTTATTGGCGGGGCAACTGAAGCTCAGGAAGGTTTAGTTCCCAGCCAAGGTCACATACCAAGTATGTGGGTGTACCAGAGTTGGAGTCCCAACCTCTTGGTTTTAGTTTCTCCAGACTTCCTCACTTTCATGCTGTCTTTAAAGGAGGAAAAGTACTTTTGTCTTCAAAATCCAATCTTCCGGAAGATGACAAGGGGGCAAGGGGTTGGGGGAAGGCAGCAGAATAGACAGACAGGTCCTGAGCCTTGTCCCGGAGCAGAAAGAAAGAATAGCTGAGAGTAGTACAGGGAGTATTTGTTGGCGAGTTCAGGGAAAGCTAAACTCCAGGAGAGGGTGGAGGACTGCTGGATGGGGTTCCCCTGACTGGGCAGCCCCCACTGCAGCTGGATTCCCTCTCAGAGCCACTGGCTCGGATGCAGAGACTGAGCCATCTTGAAGGGGAAAGTAGATCTTATTGGAAGCTTGAAAAAATACAACTGCAACAACCACTGAACAGCTGCAAGCCCCAGAACACTGGTCCCCAATTGGCACAAACAAGTGGTTTCAGAGAAGGTCTACACTCCACCACAGAAAGTCAGATTTCACCTGGGATAAGATGAGGTCTCTGGTACCTGCAAGAAAGAGAAACTCATGCACTGTGGGAGCTGGAGGACCGGGGGAAGTCTGTGCCTAGAAAAATCTGTGGCTGTTGCGGCTGGCGTGATCTGTGAATGTAAAAGGGGGTCCTCAGAGCTGCTAACAGAAGGGATATCTAAAAAGCAACCCATTTTGCCGAAATTGCTTTTGCTCAGTGGATAGAGCATTGGCCTGCGTACTTAAAGATCCTGGGTTCAATTCCTGTCAAGGGCACGTACCTTGGTTGCGGGCACATCCCCAGTGGGGGGTGTGCAAGAGGCAGCTGGTCGATGTTTCTCCCCCATAGACATTTCTAACTCTCTATCCCTCTCAATTCCTCTCTGTATAAAATCAATAAAATATATTAAAAAATAATAATAAATAAAAAAAATAAAAAGCAACCCATTTTGTTCTGACACAAAAGAAAAGCCTAAAAATCTTAAAAGTGTGCTGGCTGCTTAGACTCAAGTAGGGAAGGGGAACTGCACAGACTTACCTGCAGCCCCTTGTTCGCACACATGGGCTTTTCCTCTTCAAATCCTTGCTTCTGATTACTAAGCCCAAACATAGGATCACCCAGCTGGGGACACCCTGGGAGATTGCAGGAGAAAGTTGTTTTTCTGGAACCTGGGGATCGAAGCAGGGAGTGACCATTGGAGAGCCAGGTCTGAGGCAGCCCACCCCCACAAACCGATATTGAGTGTCACAAGGAAAGAAGGCTCTAAACACAGGCTGCTAAAGAGGCCATATATAGACCCAGAAGTTAATCCAGAAACACTGCCAACCAGGGGCTTAATCACAAATTGACTCTTGTGTAATCAAAAATAAAGTAATACGAGAAATTAAGACACTGCCTGCTTAAAAATTAGGACTGGCTTACAACACTGAGGAGCAGTGAAATGCAGGGATTTGTAACACTGTCCTGACTAGGAAATAGGTGTGCCAAACAGAACAAGAGAGAAAGTAAATGACCTTTACTACTGCTTTTTTATTTTTTACTTTTTTTATTTTTTATTGCTTTTTATTTTTATTTTCTTCATCTTTTACTTAAGAAACCAATTTTTTTCTTTTTTCCTCACTTGATTTTACATTTTTAATTATTACATTTTTATTTTCAAACAGTATTATTATTACTACTATTTTACCTTTTTTTAAGTGTCATTTTATTTTCTTTTTATTTTACTTTTGGATTAGTGTTCTATATTCTATTTTCCTCTTTCTTTTTGCATCATTTTGCTCTATCTCAACTCTACCTTTATGCCATCACTCTCTTCCTAACTTTTCCCCTTTTGTTCTCCTGTTTCTCTTATCCTATTCCTGCTTTAGATTTTCCCTATTCTTTCTGCTTACCCCCTGTTAAAATTTCACACTACTTATATATCTAATATCTAATCCCCTGCTCCAAGTCCTCTCTTTTCTCTGTCTTAACTATCCAAAAAATTGTCTCACTATCCGTCCTTATGCAGTTGGTTGCTTGAATGTTAACTATATCAATTCTTTATGTTTTTTTGTGAGACTATTTTGCTTATTCTTTTTTTGTTTTGTTTTGTTTTGTTTGTTTGCTTTGTTTTTGTTTGTTTTTTGCTTCTGTTTTCCCTCGCTTGATATTAGTTGTTGTTTGTAGTTTGTATTATCTCCAGGTACTTGTTGCTGGCATTTACTGGGATTTGTGGCTGTTCTCTTGGAGTTTTCTCATATATATATATAGTTTGTTCCCTTTTATTTCTTAGTCTCTTTCTTTTCTCTCTTACTTTTTCCTTTCCTTTTCCTAATTACATTTTGGCACTTCTTTTTTTTCTTTTCCCTCTTCTATTTTCTCTCCTATCTCCTAAATTGCCTTTCTCTGGTGGTCACCTTTATTGAGGATTATTAATATCGTGAATATATTTCTGTTCAGTGCCTTGTGTTTTGTACCTGGTTGTGTTGTATTTTGTCCCTTTCAACACAGGAGAAAGAGAACTACATAACCAGACATCTGGAGAAGACAGACCAGGGGGAGAAAAAGAAACAGCCCACATATGAAAGAAAAGCAGGCATCACCAGAAAAGGAAGTAAACGAAAGAGAGGCTAGCAACATGTCAGAGAAAGAATTCAGAGAAATGGTCATAAAGTGGCTAAATAGAATGAAAGACAAATTATACAAAATGAGTTAAGAACCAAGAGGAAATGAAGAAGAACCAAGAAGAAGTGAAAAATGGCATCACTGCTATAAAGAACTCAATAGAAAGTATCAAAAGTAGACTAGAAGAAGCAGAGGACCATATGAGTGAACTAGAAGACAAGGTGGAAAAATATCCAATTAGAGCAGCTTCTAGAAAAAGAAATTGAAAAGCAGGAGGAAAGCCTAAGGAAACTTTGGTACAAAACGAAACAAAACAACTTCTGTATAATAGGGGTTCCAGAATGAGAGGAAACTGAACAAGGAATAGAAAACTTGTTTGAAGAAATAATGACAGAAAAAATCCCCAATATAGGGAAGAAAAAACCCCACACATATCCAAGGAGCTCAGAGTCCCAAGCAAAATGAACCCCAAAAGACGGATGCCAAGGCACACTATAATTAAATTGCCAAACACTAACAACAAAGTAAGTATCTTAAAAGCAGCCAGAAAGAGACAGAAAGTTACAGACAAAGGAACCCCTATCAGACTAGCAACTGATTTATCAACAGAAATTCATCAAGCCAAAGGAAATGGAATGAAATATACAAAGTCATGCAAGGAGGAGTCAGAGTCCAAGAATACAGTACCCAGCAAGGCTATCAATCAAAATTGAAGGTGAAATCAGGAGCTTCACAGACAAAAAAGAACTAAGAGAATTTATCACCACCAAACCAGCAATGCAACAAATGCTAAAGGGTCTGCTGTAAAAAAAAAAAAAAAAAAAATATATATATATATATATATATATATATATATATATATATATATATATATGGCAAGTGAAGAAGGAACACAGGGGTAGAGAATAAAAATGGTGATAAATAAGAATCTATCAATAATAACTTTAAATTTAAATGGATTAAATGCCCCAATCAAAAGACACAGGTAACGGATTGAATAAAAACTAAAAAAAAATTAAAAAAAATAAATAAAAGAAACCAAGCCACATATATCTGCTGTCCACAAGAAACTCAGTTCAGAAAAAAAGATGCACACATACTGAGGGGGAAGGGATGGAAAAAGGTTTTCCAGGTGAATAAAAATGAAAAAAAAAAGCTGGGGTATCAATATTTATATCTGACAACTTAGATCTCAAAGTGAAACACATAACAAGATATAAGGAAGGAAGGTCATTTCAGAATACTAAAGGGAACAATCCATCAAGAAGAAATAACTGTAGTAAACATATATGCACCCAATACAGGTGAACCCAATTTCATAACAAAACTTCTGGAGGATATCAAGGGAAAGATTGAAAGCAATATGCTCATAGTAGGAGACTTTAATACCCCACTATCATCATTGGACAAACACTCTAAACAAAAAATCAGCAAAGAAACATCAATCCTAAATGACACACGAGATCAGATGGAATTAATTGACACCTTCAGAACATTTCACCCAAAGCCACAGAATATACATACTTCTCAAGTGCACTGGGTCATTTTCAAAGATACACCATATATTGGGTCACAAGCAAAGTCTCTTCAAATTCAAGAAGATAGAAATCATATCAAGTATCTTCTCAGATCACAGTGGCATAAAAATGGAAATCAACTACAATTAAAACAATCAAAAAAAATCAAACACATGGAGACTAAACAGCATGCTATGAAACAATGACTGAATTACCAGAGAGATCAAGGAAGAAATAAAAATCATTATGGCAACAAACAACAATGAAAACACAACAGTCCAAAATCTATGGAACACAGTGAAAGCAGTCTTGAAAGGGAAGTTCATAGTTCTACAAGGTTACTGAAAAAAACAAACAAACAAACAAACAAAAACCATGATAATAAATTACCTAACCTTACAACTCAAAGAGTTAAAAAAAAAAGAGCAACAAGAAAAGCCCAGTGTAAGCAGAAGGAAGGAAATAAAGATCAGAGCAGAGATATGATAAATGACAAAGAAACAATACAAAAGATCAACAAAACCAAGAGTTGGTTCTTTGAAAGGATAAACAAAATTGATAAATCTCTAGCCAGGCTCAACAGAAGCAAAGAGAGAGGACCCAAGTAAGCAAAATCAGAAATGAAAGAGGTGAAATAACAACAGACACCACAGAAATACAAAGGATTGTTAAAAAATACTACGAACATCTCTATTGCAACAAATTAGACAACCTGGAGGTAATGGACATATTCCTAGAAAAATATAACCTTACAAAACTCAATCAGGAAGAATCTAAACAGCTCAATAGGCCAGTAACTATGGAAGAACTTGAAGCAGTCATCAAAAAGTTTCCAACAAACAAAAAGCCAGGGCCAGATGGCTTCACAGGGGAGTTTTACCAAACATTCAAGGAAGAACTAAAACCTATCCTCCTCAGACTATCCCAAAAAGTTCAAGAGGAAGGAACACTTCCAAGCTCCTTCTATGAAGCCAGCATCACTCTAATACCAAAACCATATAAAGACAACACAATGAAGAAGAATTACAGGCCAATGTCCCCCATGAACATAGATGCCAAAATCCTCAACAAAATTCTAGCAAATCAGATCCAGCAGTACATCAGAAATATCATACACTATCACCAAGTAGGATTTATCCCAGGAATGCAAGAATGCTGCAATATCCACAAATGAATAAACGTGATACGTCACATAAACAAATTGAGAGATAAAAGCCACATAATCATATCAATTGATGCAGAAAAAGCATTTGACAAAATCCAACACCCTTTCTTGATAAAAACTCTCAACAAGGTGGAAATAGAAGGATCATGCCTCAACATAATAAAAGCTATATAGGATAAACCCACAGCTAACATCATACTCAATGGGCAAAAACTAAAACCATTTCCCCAACAAACAGGAACAAGACAGGGATGTCCACTCTCACCACTCCTGTTTGACATAGTACTGGAAGTATTAGCCATTGTGATCAGAGAAGAAGAAGAAATAAAAGGCATCCAAATTAGAAAAGAAGTGAAACTGTCCTTTTTTTCAGATGACATGATATTGTGCATAAAAAACCTGAAAGACTCCATCAAAAAACTAACAGACTTAATAAATGAATTTGTCAATGTAGCAGTATACAAAATTAACGCTAAGAAATCTATGGCATTTCTATACACCAATAGTGAACTTACAGAAAGAGAAACAAAAAAAGCACCAATAATAATAATAATAATAATAATAATAATAATAAGATACCTAGGAATAAACTTAACCAAGGAGGTAAAAGACCTATACAGGGAAAACTACAGATCACTGAAAAAAAGAGATAGAAGAAGACATAAACAAATGGAAGAACATACCATGTTCATGGAAGCTAAAGAGAAAATAAACAAATTGGACTACACCAAAATAAAAAGCTTTTTCACAGCAAAAGAAACCGTCAACAAAACAACAAGAAAACCCACTGTATGGGAGAACATATTTGCAAATGTTATCACTGATAAAGATTTAATCTCCAACATCTACAGGCAGCTTATACAACTTAATAAAAGGAAGATAAATGATTCAATAAAAAAAATGGACAAAGGACCTAAATAGAATATTTTCTAAAGAAGAAAGAAGGCCAAGAGACACATGAAAACATGCTAAAGTCACTAATTATCCGAGAGATGCAACTCAAAACGACAATGAGGTACCATCTCCCACCTTTCAGACTGGCTATCATCAACAAATCAACAAACAACAAGTATTGGAGAGGATGCGGAGAAAAAGGAACCCTCGTGCACTACTGGTGGGAATGCAGACTGGTGCAGCCACTGTGGAGAACAGTATTGAGTTTCCTCAAAAAACTGAAACTGGAACTCCCATTTGACCCAGTAATCCCACTTCTAGGAATATATCCCAAGAAGCTAGAAACACCAATCAGAAAGAATATATGCACCCCTATGTTTATAGCAGCAAAATTTACAATAGCTAAGATTTGGAAACAACTTAGGTGCCTGTCATCAGATGACTGGATCAGAAAACTATGGTACACCTACACATATGGAATACTATGCTGCAATAAAAAAAAAAAGCAGGAATTCTTACCATTTGCAGCAACCTGGATGGAACCGGAGAACATTATGCTAAGTGAAATAAGCCAATCAATGAAAGAAAAATACCACATGATCTCACTCACTTATGGATAATAAAGAACATTATTAACTGATGAACAAAAAAGATAGATACAGAGACAGTAAAGCATCAAACGCACTGTCAAATTACAGCGGGAAGATTAGGGAGAGGTACGGGAGATAAGAGATCAACCGAAGGACTTGTATGCATACATATAGAGGTGAGGGCATGTATGGGAGTTGGGTTGGGGGCGGGGGGAGAGAGAGAATGGTAAGATATGTACACATATAATACCTCAATTAAAAAAATGAAAAAAAATTTCAATCTTCCCTTATGGCTTCAATAGCTCTCTTGAAACCCCTGCAAATAACAGGATATCTGGGTCTGGGTGGAGTCCTAGAGAACCCTTCAATGCCCCAACAGAGATTATCCAGAAAGCTGGGCAGCACCCACCTGTGTGCAGATCACACCCGGGAGGGAAATAGTTAATTCCTTGCAAAAGCTACATTCAGTGCAAATTTCACAAATACAAATAAAAATGGATGTAGAAACATGTGGTTTGTTAGGACTGGGTGATGGAGCAATGTTTCTGGACATTAAATTGTTTTTAATAATTTTGAAAGTATTTGGCAACTCTGAATTTGCAATGTCATGAAATACAAGCCATTTTGACCTTCCTTCCAGCTTAAAAGTGTGAACAAAAAGTGGCCACACACTGACCTGACTAACTCAGGGTAGTCGGTGTGGCAGCCTTGCAATTCAGAGACCTAAAGTAACCACAAAGGCTGGTCTGAAATTAAAACTTTTTAATTAAAAAGCAGTTTATAGAGGGTATTCATGTCTTAGGCCAGTATCTTCCTTAACAAGGATCAACTATCTTTACTGAGCCTATTGACTTTTTGCATCTAAGTAACATACATATAGAATGTCAGGGCAACTTGTAACTTCCCTTTTTCCTTCTGGGTCACTACAAATGGTGCCAGGGCACAGACCACAGATTCCCTCATTTTTGTTTGTTAATTGTTAACTGTTAACTACCTCTACCCACATGTGCAAAGGAAGTATGTTTCTCTCTGTCTTTCCTTTCTCTTCTACATTCTCTAAAAGTCAATGGAAACATATCCTCAGGTGAGAAAGAAAGAAAGAAAGAAAGAAAGAAAGAAAGAAAGAAAGAAAGAAAGGAAGGAAGGAAGGAAGGAAGGAAGGAAGGAAGGAAGGAAGGAAGGAAGGAAGGAAGGAAAGGAGGGAAGGAAGGAAGGAAGGAAGGGAAGAAGGAAGGAAGGAAGGAAGGGAAGGAGGGAAGGAAGGAAGGAAGGAAGGAAAGGAGGGAAGGAAGGAAGGAAGGGAAGAAGGAAGGAAGGAAGGAAGGGAAGGAGGGAAGGAAGGAAGGAAGGGAAGAAGGGAAAGAGGGAAGGAGGGAAGGAGGGAAGGAAGGAAGGAAGGAAGGAAGAAAGAAAGAAAGAAAGAAAGAAAGAAAGAAAGAAAGAAAGAAAGAAATGCATATCCTATGAAAGACACATCTTGAAAATTCCTAAAGAAAGTTGTCATTTTTTCTTGGTGAAGGGACTGGAGTCTGTGTTGATGAAAACACCTTGGTGGCTGCAGTGACTGGCAGTGGCTGCAGCAGTGGGATGATGAGGCTGGTGCCTTTCTCTGATCAGCCTGGTCCCTCCCACAAAGGGAGGCCAGACTGCGGCTTAGGCCCAATCCCTTAGGCCATCCAGTAGGACATCCCCTGAGGGCTCCCAGTATGTGAGAGCAGACAGGTTGGACTGAGGGTCCCAGTGCATGAATTTTGTGCACCAGGCCCCTAGTTAAAGATATAATCCCCATGTGAATGCATGATTGATCCATTGTAACCTTGACCACTGCTCAGTCTTCCTGCCCTTGCTTCAAAGGTAAGAAGGACACTAAGGGGAGAGTCAATATTTCATACTTGTGAAAACTAGCCATTGAGAAAAACATAAATGTTCTGAATCCCTCCTAACTATTTTCCAGGCATGGTGAGGGCCTTGTGCTACTCACCCCGGGCCCCCCTCCACCTCTTTCTGATTCACTCTGGACCAGCGTGTACTGTGAGCCTCGCAGCCAGGGCAGGAGTGTGGCCTGATGTGTGCAGGTGAATGAGGCACTATGAACAATTATTCCAGAACAGGAGGTGTCCACTGCGACTGTCCCAAAAAAAACTATGGTAAACTGGAAACATGGGAATTATCCATATGGCCACTAGAATCTCAACATGAAGCTCTAACTGGGTGACTTCCAAATGTTTAAAATAATGTTGACAAGGAATACTAGAGGGATATTATGGACCAAATGTTGGTGTCCCACCAAATTCACATGGTGAAACCCCAATCCCAACGTGATGGTGCTTGGAGGAGAGGCCTTTGGGAGGTGATGAGGTCATGAGGTGGGGCTCCCACAATGGGATTAGAGTTTCTAGAAGAAACATAAAAGGTCAAGCTTCCTATCTACATTTGCCATGTGGAGACATAAGGAGAAGGCTCTGTCTGCACACCAGGAAGAGGACTCTCACCAGGAACTGAATCAACCTCCATCTTGATTTTAGATGTCTCACCTGCAGAAGAACTATGAGAAATATGTTTGTTATTTAAGCTGCCCAGTCGATGGTATTTTGTTATAGCGGCCCAAACAGACTGACACTATATAATTTTCTTACATAGACAGCCAGCACCTGTGTCCCAGGAATATCCTTGCACCCAGGTCATTGTGAGGTAAGGCTGGCACGTGACTCTCCCTGCGGATCAGGGTCTCCCAGCCTCAGTTTGAACATTTCTGCCACCACTTTCCTCCTGGCCAGCTACCCTGTGATAGGGGCAGAAATAGAATGTTGGGGAATCAGCTAGAATTGTAAGAAATATTAAGCATGTTAACTGTGATTATTGTATTCTGATTAAAGAAGGCACGTTCTAACCTGGCTGGCAGCTACACTCAGGAGCTGGGAGCTCACCCAGAAATGCAGCCCTTCCAGAAGCTGCCTGCAAAGTTTCAAAGGTTTTTAAAGTAGCTATGAATAGATTCAAAGAGATTAAGGACTATGCCAATTTCACCAGCTTCTTACAGACTTAAACTGACAATATTAATTATAATATGTAGTTTATAAATTGCCTTAATTTTATCTTTTTATTAAATAAATGTATAGAGAATTTTTTACATATATTCATGATGACATTTTTCTTATCTTCTTGAAACCACAATACCATTCTACCCACAAATAAAGGCAATGGTCACAAAGACCTTATCATAAATTGTTGGATTACACCTTGTTATGCCATCCTTTGCTCCTTGCTTAGAAACCTGCTACCCAAATATGCTAGACTGGGTAGTCCACAAAAAAAACTAATCAAGCCAGATTTCTGTTAGCTATACTTATCAGCCTAAGGCATGTTACAACTCTACTATCAAGTGCATGTGGGGTGGGGGAATTGTCTTGGATGGAAAAAAATAAAATAACAGGACCTGTGATGGCCAATGTGCAGCTTTCTAATGTTGCTCCTATTTGTTTCAGCAGTACGCAGGGCCAACATCCAACAGGTCACCTCTCAGATGAACTATGCAACTCTACCCCCAAGGCTAAAAACACCACCTACCCCTGATAACCCCTGCAGGAACATTCTACGCATGTGGGACAACTGCTTACCTCTGCCTGCCTTTAAACTTCAGATGGTCCTACAAATCAGAAGAACTCCCTACAAACCCCTCTGAGAGGAAGAAGCAGGATGCTAACCCCTTGGTCATTGTCCCTTTCCAGCAGGAAGTAGCTAAGAGTGGTAGTCACCCCTTTTCACCATAACATCCTGTGGTCCTTGCTCCACAAAGCTAAAAGAAGCTTGTGGGACAAGGTGGGTGGGAGGGGATGAGGAGGAAACTGGTCTTGCAAGGCATGTCAGGCTATACAAACTTTGAACAATGCACTGCCATGGGGGTCACAAAGCCCAGGCATATTACCTTGAGAGATAAGAATCATTAAATAGAAACAGAGAAATTTTTAACAGTAGCAAATAGTAATGGCTGGCAGCATACAGTTATTTTAATTTTTCTTTAATTACTTTGTAAATACAGTTTTCTGCAAGGAACATATATTATCCTTATAGTTAGGAGAGCAGGGTTTTGTTGTGTGTTTTTTTTTCAAACGGTCTAGTTGTTCTGTTTTCTATATGGGTTTTTGTTAGTGAGATCTGGGATCACTTATTGTAGGGAAAGCAGTTCCTTGAGAAACTGAATTACCTTACATATGTCTGCTTAGTAAAGCACAGAAACATTTATTCGTGTTTATAAAGGTTTCAAAACAAAAACAAACAACAGTAACTTTTTAAAGTTTTTACACTACAGAAGTTTGAACTGTTGGTGATTGGACAGTGTACCTTTGTGAGTGCCTCTTCCCCAGGGCCACCTGGCCTGGGGCAAAGCTGGGTGATGACCTTTGTGATGCCTGAGTGCATAACTGCTGCTGATGCAGAAAGCAGCACATCAGAACACACATCTGCCTGAGCCCATTCATTCCAGACAAACAAGCAAAAAGTCACTCAGTAAAGCAGGGGTGGCCAAACGGAACTTGCTGTGTATTTAAAGTATTTCGAGTTAGAAAAGAAAAGAACTATTGACTGAAAGTTCACTTTCTGATGATAGCATTAATGATTCCAAGAGACAATGTAACTACAAACCTCACCCAGGGGCGCCAGGGCTGGGATTCAGTTCCTGTTCCCAGCCTCCACCAAGGCTGCACGGCAAAGGGCTGAAGACAGGGTTGCCACAGCCTGAGTGGGGCGGTGTCAGCGGGAGCACACCTGGGGCCAACTTGGAGCAAAGTGCTGAGCAGTACCCACCAGTGCCAGATATGAACAAGCCTGGGCCTACGGCTCTGCAGCACGGTTTCCAAAAGCTTTCGAAATATGTAGACGTCTGTGCAGGCTAAAGGGCCACTTGTGTAAGAGCCGAGTGCATGGTCAACTGTCAGCCAGCTCCTGCTTGGCTTCAGGGTCCATGTCAACATCCCAGAGCACTCTGAGTCCCTACTGGAGGTGAAAGTCATGTCCTTACAGATTTGCTTCTCATTAGGATGGGAAAGGCGTCTTTAAAAGACTTTGGGTTTCCAAATACCCTCTTGACTGCTTCGGACAATATATATTTTTATATTGATTTCAGAGAGAGGAATGGAGAGGAAGGGAGAGACAGAAGCATCAATGATGAGAGAGGATCATTCATCTGCTGACCCCTATCTGCTGCCCCTCGCACATTCCCCACTATGGATCTAGCCTGCAATCCAGGCATGTGCCCCAACTGGGAATTGAATCATGATCTCCTGGTTCATTGGTCGACACTCAACCATTTTGCCATACTGTCAGGGCTGCCACCTCCTTTTAAATGGACCTCAGGGTGCTGTCCAACAGTAAGTTAAAGGCTCCCAAGTCCTTGAACTCTGTTTCAAAAACCCTTGTTGCCTAGAACAATTGATCATGAAATGTTACCAGGAAGGCTAGTTCTCCTGATCTCTGTTTTCTGTGCCTTCCACCCCTCTGTCACTCTCCGGCAGCACCACCTCCCCCTCTCCTCCCCCAAAGCCCTCAGTCCCACAAAGTTCCACCTCACCCAGAACTCATTCACTGAAGTCATTCTTTGCCATCATTTTTTTACACCAAGACACTCTGATGTTTGGTGTTGGTTATGCTTGGTTAGCACTCACCAAATTGCCACAATCCATAAACAGCTACATGTCCCACTTCTGCTGTCTTCTGATGCTTGTGCTTCTGCCATAGGTTCATCTTCCCCAGCTCCCAATTGTGTCCCTTTTATTGGAAAATGGGTTTGAAATTGTTCCTGCACAGGATGTGTGCCCACTTGGCTTTATCAGTGCCCTTCTAAGATCGGGATGCAGGCTGGCACGTGACTCTCCCTGCGGATCAGGGTCTCCCAGCCTCAGTTTGAACATTTCTGCCACCACTTTCCTCCTGGCCAGCTACCCTGTGATAGGGGCAGAAATAGAATGTTGGGGAATCAGCTAGAATTGTAAGAAATATTAAGCATGTTAACTGTGATTATTGTATTCTGATTAAAGAAGGCACGTTCTAACCTGGCTGGCAGCTACACTCAGGAGCTGGGAGCTCACCTGGAAATGCAGCCCTTTCTTCCCATTTGGAGCTGCCTGTTTTCATGGAAGATTGACAACTGTTGCAGAAACCAGAATCGCCAGCCCTGTGAAGACTCGGTTCTTTTGCATATCTGTAAATTGCCCATTTACCTCTTTGTCTACTTTCCCATGTAATTCTTTGTACTTTTATCAATATAAGCAGCTGGCTTATGGGGGCGTACAGAGCAAATTTTTGTGGATGACCTGCTGATCCCTCCTACTGCTGGCAGTATTGGAATAAACATTCATATATGATTCAATCCTGTCTCTGCTTAAATGGCTCAAGTAGTGCCAGGCAGCACAGACCCATTGCTGTCCGGTTACACTGCAGTGCCTAGATTTGTGAAATGCAGTCCTACTGACTGTGGTTTATCATACTTTAATGTGAAAACTGAAAATGCTCCCTGTGTTAATCCCAGTCGTCTCATAAAGAAAGCTTACATTTGGTCATGCTCCCTGGCCAGCTGGGGGTGTTGTCTCAGTTTACCAATTCCTTATTGATATAGTTGGTTTTCTTCTCCCCCTCTGGGACCAGTAAAGTTGTTAACTTATTCTCTCTGTTCATATGCAGCAGAGAACACCAGCGGTCAAGTAACTGTATCATTCATAATGGCATCTACTCCTGAGAGGTTTTCTTCTTTGCTTTCGCTATAAAAACCCTAGACCCTTTAACGGTCCTCTGACTTTCTCTGCTGAACCCAGTGAGAGGCTGTGTAGGTAATTCTAACCCGGAGCTAACTCGTTTGATCTCTGCCTGTTTCATAAACTGGGGGAAGGGTTATCGCGGTGCTTGTGGTGACTTGTCTTCCAGGCTCCTTCAATGGCCAATCTCAACAGCACTGGCATTTCTGCTGTTTACTCTGCGTTCACTGCTCGTGGCTTTCTTTGTTGTTTTTGCAAATGGTGCTTTGTTTCCACATCTTTATAATATGTCATGCCTCCCTTCAGAATTCCCTTTCCAATACTAACAGTGAAGAAGTTATGAAAGAAAATGAACAAATCACAAGAAAAGTAGTGCAATAACATGCTCCTTTCCTGTTGTTCTATTGAACACAGAGCCCACAAACTTGTCCACACTTTGTTTTCCCACCATCTGCTTTCCCTGCACTCTGAAATGGCTCTCTTACAACAGGTCACCTTCCACTCTGTCACAAACACTGTCTTTGTGATTTAGACGACCACAGGACTACATTAACAATAAGGAACCACTTGAATCATTTAAATAGAAACCAAACTCAGTAAGAAAATTCAAGACCCCAGACTGGACTAATCCCTGATGTTATTTTCCTTATAGTGTAATGTGAACTGAATAAGCCAGATGAATTTAATTTATTTAATAGATAGTTAAAAGAGAGGTGTATGGGTGGATAAATGAGTAGAGAGATACATTCCTTATCAGGCAGTATGAACATGAATATAAATTGTACTAATAACAAAAATCAGTGAGCCAAAAATTAAACCAACACATCAAATTGCTGAACTAAACCAATGGTGTTTGGCTTGAGTCTGACCACAGAAAAGGCTCTTTCAGGATAGCCTGGTGCCATGCCCTTCCCCTGAGGAAGGCAGCAGGGCAGCAGCCTCCCTGCAGAAGCTATCTCGGGCTCCGTGGGGCAACCAGAAATAGCACCTTCCTAATACCAATAATGTTAGAATGTCCCCAGACATTTTACTTATTCCAAGATTGTAATCACAGGCCCTGGCCAGATACAACTCCCCAACCCCCTTTCTAAGCTGAAATTCCATTCAAACCTGATCAGCCACTGACACTTTGCTCCCACACTGGGATACAACAGCGACAGCAAGCATGTGTAAACTCTTACTATGATTACCAAGCTAAGGAGTGATCTGTATTCAATGTGAACCTCAACCCTGAATGGGGCACATGTATTCTCAGTTTCAAATGAGGAAACAAACTCACTGAGCACTTATGTAATGTGCCATAAGGGAATTTGAATCCCAGAGTTCTGACCCCATAGATCATGCCTTTAAACTAGTACATGACTCTTCCTCCCTTTAATAAATAGCTAATTGATCTAGACAGTCACATGTTGGAAATACATTTTTTATTCAGCTCCTTTTTCCATCTATTCCACAGATGTTTACTGAGGGCATGCCATGTGTCCACACTGGCCAGTGCTAAGGACCCAATCAACAGTGAGCAAAGCCTAGTCTCCTTATACATAGACATTGGGTTTATTAGGAGATACATTTAATCAAACAAGACAGTGTGTAACTCATATGTGAAATGTGGTGTTGTGCATACTTGTAACAGAGGAACCTGACTTGAGGTTCCCCTCAAGTGTGATGGGTGATGAGCCATGCCTAAAGGAGAAGTTACAGTTGCTAGTTGAAACGGGGAGAGAAGTGTAGTCCAGACAAAAGGAAAAGAACATGCTAAGGTCCTGTGGGAGGTGGGAGCACGGCATGGCCGGGATGGGAGGAGGAACACAGTAATGGCACATGGGAAGGATCTTGTGGTTCTTTAGAGGCAGAGGGAAGGACCCCGAGCAAAAGGGGCCTTTGAGGAATTTATTCAGAAGATTGAATAAAGAGTTGAAGGATGACATGCCTCTGTTCCTGTTGAAAGAAGACCACTCTGAGCACAGGACGGAGTGTGGGTTGGGTGCTGTGAAGCCTGTTGGTATCAGATGAGAGGAGCAGTCCACAGGCTGTTCCGAGGGGAAAGGGCTTCACCAAGTGATTTTGCAGACAGGTTTTCTCCTGATTCCTTCTGTCCTGCTTTAATAACCTCAAGTCCTGGGTCTGTCAATGAATTAAAATTATTTTCTATCTTTGGAGGCCAACTAATATCTGTAGCCTAAAACAGAAACCTTCATGTTGAGTTTATACATTGCAACATCTCACTGTAAGTCATAATGAATAGGCTGTCCTATTCTGCCCCATTCTGTCCTTTTTTTAATCCTAATTCTGAGGCAATGGACTGGTTTTAAGAAAATGGTTACTACTGCAAAAGCTCTTTTCTAAACAAGCACTGTTACCTTCACTTAATTAATAAGGCCTGTGAGATGTAAGAGTCAGGGATGTCCCTCCCTATCACTTTAACTGGAATTCTCACCTAATTAGACTTCAACCACTTCATGAAAAACTCAGTGTGACTATCTTAAATGCAAAAACAATACAAAAACAGTAATGAAAACTGTCCAGCTCAGTGCTAAGAAGAGTGGATTTGGAGAAGTGTCTTGCTCCTTCTAGCCTAAGGTTTCTGCCCTCTGGACTAACTGATGGCCCATGGGTTTGTTTACAGACAGATGGCTGAGTGCATCATGTGTTCAGTGGTCATACTGTTATTGTTGGAATTCACTAGTTAATATTAAAAATAGAAAGAAAGCAAAGGCGAGACATTATAAGCATGGTCATCTGGGAAACTTCACCAGAAAGTTACAGCTTCATGCTCCCCAAAGAACCACCAGACCATTCCCTGTAAATCACTGGGGAAGAGGCCACACAAATGAGGAGATGGTCACATGCTCAGTGAAGTGGGGGTGATGTAGGAAGGTGCTTGCCTGTCATCTAGCCTAGGGAATATTGGATTGGCTAGAAAGGTGGAGCCACTGCAAGCACACAAAATCTTGGAAAATTAAAATCCCCAAAGAATTCCCTCTCTCTTGTTTATTCTTGTTCACTCTTTTTTGCTCTTATTCACTCTCTTGTTCACTCTCCATAGCCATGTGGCCTTAAGCAGCCGCATTGCCCATGGCCATGTGGATCCCACTCACAGTGGGCTGCAGCTGAGAACACAGGCTAAGCTAGCCAGATGCTGGACTGAAGTTTAATATAGAACAGAAATTCTGGGAAGCGGCTACTGGAGGCTAAGACCAATAAGTAATTAACATATAAAAGCGAGAAGTCGACCCCGCAAAAATACAAAGGATTGTTAAAAAGTACTACGAACATCTCTATTGCAACAAATTAGACATCCTGGAGGAAATGGACATGTTCCTAGAAAAATATAACCTTACAAAACTCAATCAGGAAGAATCTAAACAGCTCAATAGGCCAGTAACTATGGAAGAACTTGAAGCAGTCATTATAAAGCTTCCAGCAAACAAAAGCCTGGGGCCAGACAGCTTCACTGGGAAGTTTTACCAAACATTCAAGGAAGAACTAAAACCTATCCTCCTCAGACTATCTCAAAAAATTCAAGAGAAAGGAACACTTCCAAGCTCCTTCTATGAAGCCATCATCACCCTAATACCAAAACCAGATAAAGACAACACAATGAAGAAGAATTACAGGCCAATGTCCCCCATGAACATAGATGCCAAAATCCTCAACAAAATTCTAGCAAATAGGATCCAGCAGTACATCAGAAAGATCATACACCATCACCAAGTAGGATTTATCCCAGGAATGCAAGGATAGTACAATATCCGCAAATGAATAAACATGATATATCACATAAACAAATTGAGAGATAAAAACCACATAGTCATATCAATTGATGCAGAAAAAGCATTTGACAAAATATAACACCCTTTCTTGATAAAAACTCTCAACAAGATGCGAATAGAAGGATCATAACTCAATGTGGGTGCCTGATTCGGTGGAGGCCAGACATGGTGGGGATATCCCTTTTCAGCATCCAGCAATGAAAGAGAGATGAACGAACCAGTTCTAAGTAGAGGTGGCCAGGGATTGAGAAATAATAGAAAGAAAGAAAGAAAGAAAGAAAGAAAGAAAGAAAGAAAGAAAGAAAGAAAGGAAGGAAGGAAGGAAGGAAGGAAGGAAGGAAGGAAGGAAGAAAGAAAGAAAGAAAGGAAGGAAGGAAGGAAGAGAAATAGATTTAAAAGCTGGGAGCTGGGTGGGCCACCATTCTTTCTGATGGAGAGGCATGGCAACGAAAACCCCTCCCAGCACATTTATTTTATACCTCCAATACCAGAAAGTACACCAAAACTTAGGATCAAAGGAGCTTACAGTGGTGCCTCGCATAAAGAACGCCTCGCACAGCGAACGCTGCACACAACGAACTTCATTTCATGATTCATACAACGAACTTCATTTCACACAACGAAGTCGCCCGAGCTTCCACGACCGCTTTGCCCGAGCTTTGCCTTCGTGGACCCAGGAAGAAGCAGTAGTTGATGACACAGAAGTGGTGAAGGACATCATCACAGTGGCCCAAAGGTTGGAATTAGAGGTAGAGGAAGAGGATGTAGAGGAGCTTATTGAGGAACACGAAGAAGAGCTGACAACTGAAGAGCTCCAAGCACTTCTGGTCCAGCAACAGGACAATGCTCAAAGAGAAGCGTCATCTGATAACGAGGAGCAACAATCAAACAATCAACCAATCCCAACTGCTGACATCAAGAACATCCTGGTCAAATGGAAAGCAGTTCAGGAGTTTACCAATGCCCACTATCCGGATTCAGCTGAAGCAAACAGGATCAACGATCTTTACTCCGATACTCTTGTCCGTTATTTCCGGCAGATGTTGGAGAAAAGAGAAAAACAAACGACTTTGGACAGGTTTTTCATGGAAACCATCGGCCAAAAAGCAGAAAATGGATGAAGATGTGCAAGATTCGGTAGACTCTACTTAGTCTGTCTTAAAATTAAAAAAATGTGTGTTTTTTTTTAAAAAAAATATGTTTTTAGATGTATCTAAATAAAAATAATAACAAAAAATTTATCTTTTTTATGTCATCTTAGCATATTTTATGCTACAGAACGAATTATTTTTTTAACATGTATTGTTATGGGAAAACGCGTTTCACATAACGAACTTTTCGCATAACAAACTTGCTCCTGGAACGAATTAAGTTCGTTGTGTGAGGCACCACTGTATTTGAATTTTTAAGTAGGCCCTAGCATGCCTGGATTTACATATCTAGACCTGCCCCTGCCAACAATATGAAGGCCAAGCTTATTAAACTTTCTGCCATCTTGAGGAAATGTGTATCCTAGATACAGCTCTGCCAATCGTCTCAGTCTTAGCTGGCAACAATTAAAAGAAATTCCCATGTGCCTTCCCAGGCAGCCCTCTACACCTCAACATAATAAAAGCTATATATAATAAACCCACAGCTAACATTATACTCAATGGACAAAAACTAAAACCATTTCCCCTAAGAACAGGAACAAGACAGGGATGCCCACTCTCACCACTCCTGTTTGACATAGTACTGGAAGTATTAGCCATTGCAATCAGACAAGAAGAAGTAATAAAAGGCATCCAAATTGGAAAAGAAGAAGAAAAGCTGTCCTTATTTGCAGATGACATGATATTGTACATAAAAAACCCAAAAGACTCTATTAAAAAACTAACAAACTTGATAAATGAATTCAGCAATGTAGAAGGATACAAAATTAATGTTAAGAAATCTATGGCATTTCTATTCAACAATAGTGAACTTAAAGAAATAGAGACCAAAAAAGCAATCTCATTTACCATTGCACCAAAAAAATTAAGATACCTAGGAATAAACTTAACTAAGGGGTAAAAGACCTGTAGGGGAAAACTACAGGACACTGAAAAAAGAGATAGAGGAAGATATAAACAGATGGAAGAACATACCATGTTCATGGATTGGTAGAATCAGCATACCCAAAGCAATCTATAAATTCAATGCACTCCCCATTAAAATATCAATAGCATATTTCACAGACCTAGAAAAAACTCTCCAAAAATTAATCTGGAATAAAAATAGACTCCGAATAGCCAGGCAATCCTGAGAAAGAAGAATAACATAAGAGGGATCTCAATACCAGATTTCAAGCTGTATTACAAAGCCACTGTCCTCAAAACAGCCTGGTACTGGCATAGGAATAGAAATATAGATCAATGGAATAGAATAGAGAATCCAGACATTGACCAAAACCTCTATGCTCAATTAATATTTGACAAAGGAGGCATGAACATACAATGGAGTCAAGACAGTCTCTTCAATAAATGGTGTTGAGAAAATTGGACATATACATGCAAAAGAAAATGAAACTAGATTACCAACTTACACCATACATAAAAATAAACTCAAAATGGATATAGGACTTAAATATAAGACAGGAAACCATAAAAATACTAGAGGCATCCACAGGCAGCAAAATATCAGACATATGCCAAAAGAACTTCTTCACTGATACTGGCCTTAGGGCAATGGAAGCTAAAGAGAAGATAAACAAATGGGACTATATCAAAATGAAAAGCTTTTTCACAGCAAAAGAAACCATCAACAAAACAAGAAAGCCCATTGTATGGGAGAACATATTTGCAAATGCTATCACTGATAAAGATTTAATCTCCAACATCTACAGGCAGCTTATACAACTTAATTAAAGGAAGATAAATGATCCAATAAAAAAAATGGGCAAAGGACCTAAGTAGAATATTTTCGAAAGAAGAAAGAATATTATACAAGAGATACAAATCAAAATGACAATGAGGTACCATCTCCCACCTGTCAGACTGACTATCATCAACAAATCAACAAATGACAAATGTTGGTGAGGATGCAGAGAAAAAGGAACCCTCGTGCACTGCTGGTGGGAATGCAGACTGGTGCAATCACTGTGGAGAACAGTGTGGAGTTTACTCAAAAAACTGAAAATGGAACTCCCATTTAACCCAGTAATCCCACTCCTAGAAATATATCCTAAAAAACTAGAAACACCAATCAGAAAGGATATGTGCACCCCTATGTCCATAGCAGCACAATAACTAAGATTTGGAAACAGCGTAGGTGCCTATCAGCAGGTGACTGGATTAGAAAACTATGGTACATCTACACGATGGAATACTATGCTGCCATAAAAAAGCAGGAATTCTTACCATTTGCAGCAACCTGGATGGAACCGGAGAACATTATGCTAAGTGAAATAAACCAGTCAATGAAAGAAAAATACCACATGATCTCACTCATTTGTGGATAATAAAAAAACATTATAAATTGATGAACAAAAAGATAGATAAAGAAACAGTAAAGCATCGAACAGAATGTCAAATTACAGCAGAAAGGTTAGGGAGAGGTGGGGGAGATAAGAGATCAATCAAAGGTCATATATGCATGCATATAAGAATAACCAACGGCCAAAACCGGTTTGGCTCAGTGGATAGAGCGTCGGCCTGCGGACTGAAAGGTCCCGGGTTCGATTCCAGTCAAGGGCATGTACCTTGGTTGTGGGCACATCCCCAGTAGGGGGGTGCAGGAGGCAGCTGGTCGATGTTTCTCTCCCATCGACATTTCTAACTCTCTATCCCTCTCAATTCCTCTCTGTGTAAAATCAATAAAAATATTAAAAAAAAAAAAAAAAAGAATAACCAACAGATGCAAAACATTGGGGTGAGTATGTATGGGAGTGGGGTAGGGGGTCAATGATAAGATATGTACACATGTGATACCTTAATAAAAAATAAATAATAATAATAATAAATGGGAGAAGTCCATTTGAAGGTTAATGAACTTTGATATTCAGCAAGAGCTGGGAATAAGCATTGTATTACCCTGCTGCTGGCTGAATGGTTGAAGGCAATCCCCTAACCTGATAATCCTTTATTGTTTATCAAACCTTACCATTGAAATTATTGTTTGCTTTGCAAAAGGGCAAATGCATATTCTAGTAAATAAAAAGCTATGGGTCCAGAGATTCAGGGAGCACTCCACTAGAGAGTAGGTCTCCACCTGGTTCCCCCATGCCTTTTAAGTTTATATTTCTTATCTAGTATATTCATTTCTGCACACCCCCTTTTCCAGATCCTGAATCCTCACTACAAAAGATTGCAGCATTTTGGTGCCTCGAAAGGGACATCTGGAGAAGATTTACCAGAGCAAAAAAGAAGAAAGTTCGCCAGAAAAGGTGGGGATTCACTGAAAAAGGTGGGGAGACTCACGGTGCATAAAGCCCATACCAATCTTTGGAATTCGCAATCTGAGGTGGGCGGGAACGTCTTTTTCAAGCCAGGCCATAATGGGGAAGAATTTGATTAAACTGCAAAATTATTATTGTAAATTTTTATCTTCTATGCTCAAGGATAAAAGAATTAAAATGTCAAAAGATACTCTCTTAAATCAGACTCAAGAGAAACAAGTGCCCTTGTCATCTTTAACTATGTGGGTTCTTGTTCAAATTACAGTATGCCTAATTTGTATTGGGGATCAAAAGTCTGTAATGCCTAAGGTCCCATTGAATCCTCCAATTCAAGTGGAAAGGCTCAATAGCTAGAGATATGGCTATCGGTCCTCTCACAAAAGGACTCTTTAATGCTTTGTCTGAAAATTACCATATGATGCCTTGGGACAGGCAAATTTTAGCTAAAATAACTTCAGACTCCAGTCAATCTATAGAGAGAAAGATCCAGGAAAATAACTCTAATTTCTTAAGTCTTGTCTATATGTTATAGTTGATTGTTGTTTTATCTGTCTTTGTTGTTTATTGTTAGACTATTAAGCATGCCTTTAATTTAATTTAATTTAATTTAATTTAATTTAATTTAATTTAATTTAATTTAATAAGAAAAGAAATCTAGGTGGCCAGACCATTTACTGAATTTCCCCAGTGCAAACAGGATATGGGGGTAGGGACACATGTGGCTCATCAATTTCTAGTCTTTTGGTGATTCTGTAAAATGGATGCCCATTCTCGAAAGTCCTATTAAAAGTCTCATTTTTGCCATTTTTTTAAATTTCCCAGTCTATCATTTAAAACTTGGCAGACTTTAGATATATGTCTGGGATTTCTGTACTCATGAAGAGAAAAAGGCTAGATTGGGACAGTATACCCCACCCAATTTTGGATGGCCTCTTAAGCCTGAGCCTCTTTATGGATGCTATAGAATAAACCCAAGATTGTTTTTTCCTTAAAAGATGGTGGAAATGACACAAGAGAAATATACAGGCTGGATTTAGGCAAAAAGATTAGTGTTTCCATAATAAAGAGTTGTTCTTAAATAATAATGGACCGCATTCCAAGGTTAACATTAAAAGCCACTGAAAGTCAATAAGTTATCTCTGTTACATATATTTGCCAAAATAAATGCCTTGGATAATAATAATTGGCTTTAAAATATCAAAATTGTTGCCGAAACCAGTTTGGCTCAGCGGTAGAGCGTCGGTCTGCAGACTGAAAGGTCCCAGATTCGATTCTGGCCAAGGGCATGTACATTGGTTGTAGGCACATCCCTGGTAGGGGGTGTGCAAGAGACAGCTGGTCGATGTTTCTCTCTCATCGACGTTTCTAGCTCTCTATCTCTCTCCCTTCCTCTCTGTAAAAAAATCAATAAAATATATATATTTTTTAAATCAAAATTGTTGAAACTTGGATAAATAGATGTAACTAAAATGAAGGATTTGTGGTCAAGCTTTTCAATGATAATTATAAGTATACTAGAGGCCTGGTGCAGGAGCCCTCAGGGGCGGGAGGAGACCCAGCAATCAGGGGAAGGTGACTACCCTATCACACCTCTCCTGCTGCCACTGCTGACAGCTCAAGCCTCAGATGGCCCTGGTTACCTGAGACTTGGGTGGCCCTAAGCAGCTGGGCAGCCAACATCTGAGACTTGCCTACGCCTTGGGCCGGCCCTGGGTGGCTGGAGGGCTGAGGGCAGGTCTGGCCACACCGGTGCCTGCCACCCCCCTAGCTGGGCTGAAAGGATTGGGGGGCTCCAGCGGGGCTGAGGGTACTGGACATTGCCTTGTGACTATGGGTGCCACCAGCTTTGTGACAGTGTGATAGTCAATTTGCATATTCCCTCTTTATTAGATAGGAATAATGGATGAGGGGGGCCAGCCACGTTTCCCATAGCAGTAACCTTAGATGTTAACTCTAAGAAAAAATGTGGCAGTTTTAAAAATCAAGTGGCTAGGCCAGGCCTGCTTCCAAAGTCTTTGGTAACTTAAAACTTTAGTTTGCTGAATTAAATAATAAATCTTATTAAATATCTAAGTATTTTAAAATAACAAAATACTGAAATATTAATCTGAGTTTGCCTCTTATGAAAAATATAGAGGACAGAATTGAATTTATTAATTAAATGTCTTGTATTTTTTAAAACCTTAAATTTTTTAAAACCTTTTAATACCTTAAAAATGTGAAGGTATTACTAATCTAAGAAATGCTAAAATTTAAGGCTTCTAAGAGTTTAAAGTTCAAATTAAGTTAGGAGAAATTATATAAGTGTAATAACAAAATGCATAAAGTATAGAAATTTATTTTTTAAGAAAATATTCTTATATTTTCTCTGGATAAATTAATAGTTCAACCTAGGATATAATATTTTATTGGTCTAATTTTAAAAATATGATTAATTCTATGGTCTGGATCAAATGTTTAATATTAAAACTAAGTTTTAATTTAGTTAATATCTTTTAGAAAAATTACAAAAAGTATATAATGTAATCTTTGGATTATATATATTTGTTGATCCTTCCAAATTAAATTTGAAGACTTTAACCAAGTGATAGTCTTGGGACATTTCAAGGGTCCTGGAATGATTCAAGGATTTATTCTCTCTTAAAAGAAATATTTTTAACTAAATTAGGCTGATCAACTATACTTGAAATTATGTGGGAAGTGTTATCAAATAGAAATTAATAACTATAATTCATTTATATACATACATTTTAAAGGTTATAAAAGTTTCAACCTCTAAGGGAGGGCAAGACAAAGTTGCTGAATACTTCTTAAACAAAACCAGATTATTCAGCAATGGAATTTTAAAACAAGAACCCTCAGGCAGACTGATCTTCAGATAACCTGGAGAGTTGGGTGGCATCTGTACCTCCTAAGTCAAATGTTTAAGTTTGCTTACTTTGCTTTTTCAATGAAGATGCCTACTTTAGTTACTTATTAATTTAGCTTTTTACAATATAATCAAGATCTTATGCAAATTCAGTTATATGAGAAGCCAATATTTTTATAAACACTTGGATCTAATAAAGGCCAAAGTAAAAATTTACATACATATGCAAATGAGCACTAGACAAAAAGAATGCTGTTTAAAAGTAAATTTTAAGCTTAATTAAAAGGAGAAATTTTTAAATCTCTTCTGCTACTATTTACAAAGTAAACTAAAAGTTATTATGGAAGCATTAAATCATACCATTAATAAGACACCATAATGAAAAAGAGAGTTAGTTTTTTATTTGATATGTATGCATTACCATATGGTCCAGCATCTGAAAAACAACCAAGTTTGTGTCTAAAAGAAAGAAAAAGGTTTTTTAAAGAAACTCCCTAAATGTGGCCTAGAAATTACTCTGAAAGAAACCACAGAAGGAGCTTCCCTTCAAATATCTAAAAAAAACTGTAATTAAAAGTCAATGTCTTAGGCCTCAGAAAAAGTAAATAATCTGCATTTTGCATCTCTAGACAAAGTTTATGTCAATATACTCAAAGACTGACAATGGAAACCCAATTAGTGTCATTTTACTGTCCATACCCAAGGATAAATAAAGTTAGAAAACAGGCCTTATTTCAGACGATTTAGATTGGCAAATTTAGATTGGCTAATTTCAGGGGAAATTAGTTGTACCAGGCAGGAACTATTCCTGGAGCATTAACTATTTTTAACTGATGGTTCATCTCATAGTAAAGCTGCTTATCATGCAATAAATTCAGACTAGTTATACTTTTGTGCTAAGAATTGAATTAAAAGCAATCAAGGCTGCATTGCAGGATTTTCAAAAGCCAAAATATTGTACAGGAAGAAAAAAATGTCCCCCTTGCATGTTAAAACAAAAAAGGGGGGATAATGGAGAAATATCCTGTAAGTAAACTACATCAAGCCTTAATCACTTTAAAACTTCTCACTTGTAAATGCTGATGGCAAGACACCCATGAAATTACACTGGTGTCAGAATAAGCCAAAGGAAAATGGTCTAGTTAAAAAGAAAAAATCCCAAGTCTAGTTTATTGAAGGGTCCCTTTATTAACCTTTGGTTGAGGATATGCTTGTGTATTTCTAGAAAACTCCTCCAAGTCTATGAGAATTTCTGCAACATGAATCCAAGAAAGGAAATGCTCACCCTGTACCTATGGCTGTAGACCAGCGTTTTTCATCCGCTGTTCCGCGGCACACTAGTGTGCCGCGAGATGTTGCCTGGTGTGCCGTAGGTGCAGACAAGACAAGAATTTTATAATTTTTCACTATTTTGTTTACTTAATATTTCATAATAAAGTAATTATAAAATACTTTCTTTGTGTTTATTTGATTCCTATTCAAGAGAATTACTTTATATATAGTCAATATAGGCACAGAGTTAAATTTTTTAACATTTTCTAATGGTGGTGTGCCTCGTGATTTTTTTCATGAAACAAGTGTGCCTTTGCCAAAAAAAGGTTGAAAAACACTGCTGTAGACAAACAACTACTTCAGCCCCAAATAGCAGTAGCCCCAAGCAACTGATGAGGCACAGGAGAAACAGTTCAGAGAAACAGTAAAGACGCCTTGCCATGCTAGCAGTCATCAGTTGTGCGTCAGTGTAGGTTGCCCTGGACCAGACCAAGGAAGGTTGGACTTGCATGTCATTGCCCACCATTTGTCCACCATTTAGAACTGAAATACCATAAGGAGACAGTGGTTGGAAAAGGGACTCAAAGAACCAATGGCCCAGAAAGGAGCCTACTGAAAATTTATATTTTTTGTCTAGTATATCCGTTTGTGTGCAGCCCCTTCTCCAGATCCTGAATCCTCACTGCAAAAGGTTGCAGCAAGTGGTCTTACTTTTAGCCCTACTGAAGGCAAGATTGGTCTTCTTCCATTGTGAGATGGATGGAGATGAGAGTTTATAAGGAACCCACTTAATTTTACATAATCAATAAAGCTTTCCACAAAACAAATCCTCCCATGGGGGCTTCAGGAAATTCTTTTCCTTGCAGCACCCAAGAACTCTACTTTCATTGATAACAATATGTCCATTACAAATGACATAATGACTTACTAAAAAGTATCCACTGACCTCACTCATGTTAACATAAGAAATGTCCAAACTTATAGAAAATGTTTATGAGTTTATTTGAGCCAAACTGACAATTCAGGAAGCAAAATCTGAACAGATTGAGATAATGTTCTGGAAAATGGCCTTTTTACACTTATTTTATCAGTCAGAATCAAAGCAGATGTAAGTGGGTTACATGAAATTCACTGGTATAGATTAGGGAGATGGGAGGAAGCAAAGCAAAGAAACCTCTGGCACAAAAAATAAAATGAAGAGACAAAGACTTTTACATTGATTAACATGATAACAATAACAATCAGGGGCTCTCTGGTCTGAGCACTAGTGCAGTGATTGTTCTCTGAGGGGTTTGCAACAAGGAAATTACCCTGACATTACAAAGGTATGTTATCCTAGATGCAAAAGACAATAGACAGGCTCAATTAAGTGAAGGCAACAATGCTTTGTCAAGGACAATACCGCCTAGTAGGTGACTAACCACCTTGACTCCCTTTTAGTTAGAAAGCTTTAATTTCAGGCCATCCTATGTGGTTACTTTCGGTCCGTGAGTTTGTAAGTTCACCATGCAGACCTTCCCTGAGCTTGCCATGTTTAGTATATGGCCCCTTTTTCATCCACACACACCAGCTCTGCCCAATAAAAAATAAAAAATAAAAAGAATTACTGCAGAAAAGGGGTGGGGAAAAAAAAGCAACTAAAAAACTAGCTCCAACCAAACTAGGCAAGGTAATATTTCAAAGATCTTTCTTCATTTCAAACAAGGGTTTCTTGCTTTCTCTAAATCTGCCCTAGGAGCTGCTGTGGAAAAAGGCAGGAAGTGGAAAAGGCCAGGCCAGCCAACAGCGAGGTTCCCACTGTGTGGGCACTCACTCTCACTCTCACCCTCCTCTCTACTCAGAAGTGGACAGCAGGGACCTCACTTTTCAACTGTGAACTGGATGACTGATAAGACAAGCTGCAGAGATGAATCCCTTTGTTGATACTAAGTGGAGAAGGAAATGGGTATCCTTATTAAGTTGTTTGCCCAAGGAAAGAACCAGAAACTAATGGCATTAGCTTAGAAAAATTGTGTGAAGAGCCAGTAGGCAGAAACACTGTTGTCAAAGAAGATCCTCCTTGGCTGAAATTATGCAAACTTGGTCTAAAAGATTTTATAGGAAAATTAGCTTTTTTCACCATATTATTAGCAGAGATCTACTAGTCTCTTCTTTAAAGGAGCCTGATAGTTTATAGCAACTTTCCTCACTACAAATATACAAAGTTCCTCTCTTTTGAATGAAGGGGTATTTAAAAAAAAATTTTTTTAAGACCAGGATAGAGTGTCATCCATGTATATTAGGGCAGAAAAGGAACTGGGCTCCTGTGTTCTCCTGGGACAGCATGGATGCCTCTTAGTCAACATCTTGATAAATCATGATTGTGAATTACCCAGGAACTAAGATTCCTTGAATTCTAGGGGAAGGTATGTGGTACCTGTTAAAGATACGGACGTGAACTCTTAACCTTGCTCCCTTCCCAACCTCACCAAAATAGATAGAAAGGGGATATGAAAAAAGGCACAAGCCCTGGAGGACAGAGAGAATGGGAGACAATACAGCAGTAATGAAATGTGGAGGTTACAGAGCAAGTGGACCAGTGATAAATCATTCACAGGCCCCAAAAGCTTCATCCTCAGTGGCGGGGAAAGCTGGAGCAGCCGAATCTGCTCTGCATGTTTCCAGGTGATTTGGAAGGTGGCAGCTGCCAAAACAGTGGGAGCAGGTGAAGTAGGGCTAAAAACAGAATTCTGGGTGTGATTTCATTCTGTGCAGTGTTTGAAAGAATACCGAGGGAACACTCAGAGTCGTTCATCTCCTCCCTTGTTTTTATTGCTTTACAGTCCCAAGGTGGGAAGTATGTGGTACGGCAGGATAGGGTGGCAGAAGACTCCAGGTTTGTTCTGCGGAGGTGCTTAGACGACGGATGCCAGGCACTGCTGAGAGCAGGGGACTGAAGGGATGTTGGCACCCCCAGGCATCCCTCAGCACCCCAGCAATGAAGTTTTCACCCTCCAGGAAACATGGGGGAATCTTGTCAGGACAAACAGGCCAGTCCATTAGGAAAATCCTAAGGATATTAATAATACAAGTTCCTCCTAAACTGGCTCTGATGTATTGCCATAAAATAAAGCCTGAAATTGGAAAATCTCAAAGCTTCTGATCAGATTTTTTATCCCCCACTCTTAAATATGAGCAGATGATCAAAGATAACCAGATACTTGATTAAAGTCTCAAATGTGAAATATACAGACACAACCAGACAAATAAAAAAGCAGAAAAAATACCTTGAAAAGAATGTAGTACTGATATCTTCAGAAAGATAAAAGAAGGTGCAGCATTTAGGAAGGGAAAAAAAGATTCACTAACATGAACGATCACATACTGTTTTTTAAAGAGCAATTAGAGAACAAAAAGCATTTTTTGAAATTAAGAAATGATAGCAGAAATTTTAAAATATATGGGTATGGAAGTAAAACTGAGAAAATTTCCCAGAAAGTAGAAGGAAAAAAAAGGGGGTGGGGAACAAAAAAATCAACTAAACAAACAAACAAAAAGAAAATATCAGCTGAAATACACACAAAAAAGAGAGGACTCAGTTCCAGAATAGGACTCCACTAACAGAACAGAGAAAAAGAAGATAAGAGACTTGGTAATGAAATAAGGACCCAGTGATTACCCAACACAATGGATGAAAGTAGAATCATGCTGTGGTATATCATCATAAAATTTCAGAATAAGATGATATCTTTGAGAAAAATAAAATGCTATAAGATTCTAGGAAAAAAGACAAACAAAAATATATTGTAGATTATATACAAAGACCAGGGATTACAATGGCTTTGAACTTCTCAACTTCAACACTGGATGTTAGAATGTTTAAAGAATATTATTTGTAACCTAGAATTTTATACCAACCTGAACCATTAATTAAAAGGAGGAGAGTGGCACTCAGACAGGTGTGGCTCAGTTGGAGTGTCATTCTGTAAGCCAAAAGGGGGCAGGTTCTATTCCAGGTCAGGGAACATACCCAGATTTCAGGTTAGATTAAGGTGACCAGATTTTAACATTGGTAAAGTGGGACACCATTGATGGAGGGGGGGGGGGGGGGTTCTTGATTAAAAATTTAGTCTATATGGAGCAACAAAAATTTTCATAGAATGCAAAAATAGTATTGTAATATATTTTTTTAAATTTCAACATAAGTACAATTTACAAATGTAATAAATAAATAAAAATTATGTATAGTTGTGTCACTTTCAAGGCCAGTGTTAGACTTTTTGCCGCCACTATAAAATATAAATAATACGAGTACTGTCTGCTAAATTCAAGAAAATTTATGTATTTATGAAATAAATAAATAAATAAATAAATAAATTACCTAAATTATCTGAATAGCTGATTTGTAATGACATCACTTGTTTAACTAGCTTACTAGCACACAGTACAATGTGTATCATCTGAGACAGTTACAAAATGTTTTCGTCATTGCCAATCCCAAAAAACGCTATTGTTCATTAAGTCCAAACAATGCTGGTCGAATTCTAACAACTGATCAACAATGCGAACTTTGATAAGCAGTTCTCGATGATAATCAGTTCTTAACAATTATTTGTTATTATTAAAGTTTAACATTATAAAATTAACAAAAATAATTATATAAAACTCATATCCTGGCTAAATAGCCACATGGCCAACAAAAATCGTTTATTCCCTAGCGTGTCATGCATTCTTTCCAAAAATCAGGATTTTTTTAAAACGCTGCAGGATGAGGGACAAATTGTTTAAAATCGGGACTGTCCCGCCAAAAGGGGGACGTCTGGTCACCTTAGGTTAGATCCCTGGTCAGGATGTGTGCAGGAGGCAACCAATGGATCTCTCTCTTGTATCTCTCTTCTATCTCTCCTCTCTTCCCTTCTCCTCTCCTCTCCTCTCCTCTCCTCTCCTCTCCTCTCCTCTCCTCTCCTCTCCTCTCCTCTCCTCTCTCTCTCTCTCTCTCTCTCTCTCTCTCTCTCTCTCTCTCTCTCTCTTAAGAATAAAAAAAGAACAGAGGAGTAAGAGGAGTAGAGCAGCCTTCTAGACACTCACTATCTCAAAGCATTCACTGCTATGAATTCCTGCTGGCTGTTTCCTAAGAATTCCTGAAGATATGTTCAACAGAAACAAGAGTATAAACCAAGAAAGGGGAATGATGGGATCCAGGAAACAGGAGGACTAAATCAAAATAAAAACAGACAAAAGGAATCACCTGGATGAAGAAGATCCCAGGGCAAGCAGTGCACCAGGTATAGAGCATGACCAGCTCAGACTGGAGCAGGCCAGGTTTTTTCAATAAGATTGAATTGCAAATGTACTCAACTTCACTGAGCTAAAACTATGTTCTTAGAGTTCCTTCCTTGAGTGGTTCCAGATCAGCCTTGGACAAAGAGACAATTTGTGTGAATTTGGAAGATAAAAATGGAGCAGCAGCCACATTCTTGTACGGTAGGAAGGTAGTGTGGGGCACCAGGGACCGTCGCAGCTCTCACACATGGTCACTCCTCTGGGCAGCCAGGCCATAGCCTCTCTAGCTGCTGTTGGCTCTCCTCCTTTGGCTTCTCTGAATCCTGGGCATGTTTGAACTCCAGGGAAACAAAAATATGTGCAAGAAGGGAAAAGCAATCATGATATACCATGTGCCTTAACTGTGAACAGAATTTATATACACATGATAATGTAACATAAATGCTAAATGCTAAGCTCACCAAAGTTACAAGACAGCTGGACTGCGCATACCTGCGTCCTCTCCAGTCCAGCTGTCTTGTAACTTTGGTGAGCTTAGGGGTGGTGCTGTAGGTATTATAGTGGTGGTGAAAGAGAACTAAAGTTCATCTTCCATGGGGTGATGCCATTAGTGCCTAAAACTGAAGATTCAAGACATAGCAATATAAGCATGGTAGTGGAGGGTTTGGAGGTAAATTCCAAAATAATCAACTAAAACAAAAGAAAGTGATTGCTTCAAAGGATCAAAAAGAAGAGGGCAGGAGATTGCTTCTCTATAAAAAGCCTTAAAGAACCAGTGTAGGCTGTAAACTAAGTAAATTTATACATTAAAATTTTTTGAATGGAAGTATCAATTCACAATGTCCAAACTTAGAAGGATTGTTAAATATATTATAGTACATTCAGGTCACAGAACATTAAGTAGTCATTAAAATTATGTTTTCAAGGGATAATGGCATGGGAAATGCTCAAAATATAGATTAGATCAAAAAGAGCACACAAAGCTCCATGTACAGTTTTATCCCGATTATGGAACCAAACAACGCAGAGAAAAAAGGTTGAAATGTTTACTATCAATATATTAACTAGGGTGATATTGGGTGGTAAGATTATGAACTTCTTAGATTATTATGTATTTTCCAAATTATCTTCAACATGTCCAGACTGCTTTTATATATGAAGGAAAGAAATAAGTCTAATTATTTTTAAGCTCTCATACAACATAAAACCCCCACTGAAATTAACCAGGCTATCTTTTTACCTAAGTGTTTAAAATGTAAATAATATCAAACATAAAAGAGAGGTCAGCCTACATAGAAATTTTCTCTTAATTCACTTTTCACCAGCACCACATTCTGACATGAGGAAAGTATGTGGACCAAGTGCTCAGTGTCCTATTCCAGCTTCTAGTACCTGGAATGTGTTACATAAAAGGGAGAGGGAGAAAAATATTGATGTGAGAACAGAACATTGATCTGCTGCCTCCTGCATGCCCCCTACCAGGGCTTGATCCTGAAATCTGGGCATGCGCCCTTGACCAGGAATCAAACCAACCAACTGAGCCACACAGGCCAGGGCCAATGGTATTATTTTTGTTAAAACATTGAAATTTCCCTAGCTCAGTGGATAGAGCGTCGACCTGCAGATCCAGGTCCAGGTTCAATTCCAGTCAGGGGCACATGCCCAGGTTGCAGGCTCGATCCCCAGTGGGGAGCATGCAGGAGGCAGCCAATCAAGGATTCTCTCTCATCATTGATGTTTCTATCTCTCCCTCTTCCTTCCTCTCTGAACTTAATAAACATGTTTTTTTTAAAAAAAAAAAATGGGAAAATCCTTTAAAAAATTAAAATTGATTTTGCACTCAGATCAGTGTTTGTTGGGCATAACTCAGAAATTGATGAAAGTCCAGTCTCTTTTATCTTTGTTACTGCCTTACCTCCAACTCATTCATTCATTGCACAAATATGAAATGTGCATCTACCATGTGCTTACAGACTCTGCTACATATCTACACTCTGTGTGGGGCTCAGAGATGCATGCTGGCCTCAAGAAGCTTACACCCAGCAATGGGAGTGCAGGAGCACATGAGCCTGTGGTACAGGATCAGACCTGGTAAGGGCTGTGTGAAAGGCACAAAGGGTTTCCAAAGGATTGGAGAATGTGGAAGATATTGACTCTCAACTCTGTGATTTAGTGTGGGACCAGGTCTGTCAATATTCTCTTGTTATTCACTTCTTGCATTATTTACCACTTCACAAAATGAACTTTTTAAAAGCATAGTATTTAAACAAAGAAAAGAAATTCGCGCTGGTGTCGTCGGCTCACCCTGCAATGTCAGCTCTTGTCTTTCTGCTGCTGTCTTGTTAGTCATGCTGCTGACAGGTTTAAATTTCTCTTCTTAGTTTCTTGATTATGTGAGCTTGCAAGAGGGCCGCTTTTTACCATTTCCAATAGGCAAGAGAACTCAACTTTGTGCTCCAAGACAACAAAGAAGAGGTATCCATTTCTACCCACACCCATCCCAGTAAATTGTTATTAATGGGGATTTCTCTTCCACCCACAAGCAGCAGGTGAAAAGGAGCCCAGGCTTCTAAAGATTTATCTCATTCTTCCCACCTTCTCTTGATCCCCACATCTACACTGTCTTGTGTGAGAGCCAGAGCTTCACCTGTGGGACAGCTGAAGGCAGAATGCTCAGAATGCTGGGGGGGCGGGGGGGGGCAGGCAGCAGTGTGCCTTTCTAATTACAGGCAGCAGCCAGTCCTGGATGAGCTAATCCATGAGTAGTCACAGCCTCACTCTAAGGAACTAAATGCTGTAGGTACATATTGTTTAGCCAGGGGAGGAGTTACTGAAAATCTAACCAGGGTGAGTTAACCAAGGTGAAGTTATAGGGTGACTTTAGTGTATGCCCAGTGGAGCTGTGCATGTATCTTATCTGATACAGGCAGACCACTGGTGGGTACTGGATGGAAAAAAAACAGTTAAAGTGGGGATCATAAAAATAAAATAAAATAACCATTTTAACTTAAAGCACACAAGAATATGTTTATTTGCCAATCTTTATCTTTTGAAAGTGAGTCAAGGCCTCTTCCGAGTCTTCCTGGTCCTCTCTGCAAGGGCCATATGTGTAATGCACCCAATTGGATATCCAGCCTGCACTTTAAGGAATGGATATCCAATTGGGTGCATTACACATATGGCCCTTCCTGGTCCTCTCTGCAAGGGCCATATGTGTAATGCACCCAATTGGATATCCAGCCTGCACTTTAAGGAATGGATATCCAATTGGGTGCATTACACATATGGCCCTTCCTGGTCCTCTCTGCAAGGGCCATATGTGTAATGCACCCAATTGGATATCCATTCCTTAAAGTGCAGTTAGATAAGAAAAATACAGTGAAGCCGGAGTGCAGAGTCCTCTATACTTTTGTAATTTCTCTACTCCTTCCCCTACAGCTGTCTCACAAATACCTTTGGTAATTTACTAAAAAAGTCACCTTCAGCAGGTTTTCCAAAGTATTTTTCACTTGTATTCCCATTTTACTCATCCGTTTGCATAGCATCAACTAAATTCAAAGTTTTAAATAATTTAAATAGCACAGGCAACTGGCCTAAAAAGGTTTAGCAACAAATTCAACTAACACTTGGTAAACATACATTTCTAATTTGAGGAGCACAAGTGTCTGGGCCCTTCTAGCCAGGGCGGGGCCCTCTTCCCCCTCCACACACACACACCCATCAGCACTTGTCATGGAAGTGTGTCACACACAGGTCTGTCCAGTGGAGTGGAGGTTGGCTACAGAACTTGTGCTCTCACTTATTATCGATGACCACAGGCTTTGCCTTTTGTGCTTGGTCTTAAGGGCAGCCACCAAGAGGCCAAGAACAGGACCCATGCCAACTGAGGTCGTTCATCAGGGGACCATGACCGGTGTGCATTGTAAACAGTAAAGCGATCCTGTGTTTGCTGGCCTTTGTAAAATTTTTTTAAAGACCAAAACCACTGACTATGCCAGAGAACATCAGGGCCCCAGATGTCTAACATGGCCCTGATGATGCAAGTGTGCCCCCACACACACCCAGGGCACCTTATACAGTCCAACAAGGGAGACCTGTGGCAGTGTGCTGGCCAGTGGGGTCAGGGGAGCAACACAACCCATGGGCTTATGCAAGTGACCTCTGTGCCCACCCCACCCCCACACACTCCACTCCGCCAGAGACCTGGGCATCTCCTGCCCTGGAGTCCCCTGAGAGGCTCTGGGTACAGGGGGCTTGGCCCTAGATGGCCAGGAATAGCAGGAGACCAGCCTGTTCAAGCAAACCAGAAGGAAGTCTGCTACTGGAATTTAGAATGGCTGCTGCTATCTTTGGGGAAAACGCAATGATACTGTTTTGGAAATTATATGGCAGAGAAAGAAAAGGAGCCAGCAGGTGGCCCGGGCTCCACTAAGCATTGCCATATATACAGAATCTGGAGTCCAAGAGGTACAACAGCATTGGTGTAAGTGGACTATTCCCCTGTGGTTTAATTTGGGGGACATGAATACATATAAAAAGGTAATCCATACTGTGAGAAAAGCTCACCTGTCTGAATTCAAATAACAGACTCAGAGACATAAAGAGCAAGTCTGGCAAAAGCAAAACTTGTAATGATGGTTTTGCAAAATTGGGTGTCTGGTTGATCAGGCACATCTGGGATGGTTACAAGAAGCAATTTATCCTAGTGCAGGAGAGCCCCTGCCCTAGTTTCTTATTAGTTGAGTCCTATGGGTTAACATTCTTTTCCTGAACGTTGCCTAAGTCTTATTGCTTCCTATTGGGTTATTTTAAAAGTAGGCTGTCAACCTTCCTTTGTCTAGTTGTTTTGGGAAGGTCTTCCTGGAATATGTGCTGTCGGTCACATACACATTTTCTTGTTCTTATTTTACAAATTTGTCCCAAGACTTTATTTATGTAAGCCTTGCAATTCAGTAACTGGATGCTAGGCATGCTATTAGTATATTTCTACTAAAATCTAACTACACTAAGGATGGACCACAGAGGCTTATTTTCTACAAACTATCTATTGGTCCTATTTTCATTGATGTTTTTCAAATCATTCTAAAACTTGTTAGTTTTCTCCATCATAGAAGGGTGGGTCTCATTTGGTTTCTAGCAATAAAAAGTTGTTCTATTGATAAGTCAGGGGCATTTGTTTGTTAATAGCTGTTTCAATTAATTTTTGAGTTAATCCTCTTACACAGGAGATAATACAACATCCAACTGTTGTTAGTACTCCTGCTACAAGGATAAGAGATGTAGGCATTGAGGCCATTAAGCCTTTCCATTTTTCAAACCATCTCTCTTACTAACCAGTAAATGGGTCATCAATATCAGCATTCTAGGTTAGTTCCTTAGCTAAAGTCATTAGTCCTTGGAGTGCTTTAGTGATTATGCCATTGGGGGCTATAATATATATATAAAAGCCCAGCAACTGGAACAGCAGAATGACGAGAACGACCAGAACAACCAGTGGCTATGACACACATTGCAGCAGCCAACCATTCTACTGATCCGGGCCTCAATGCCGTGCCCCCCACTCCCCCTTGCACACTCCCGGCCAGCCTGGCCCCTGATCAACCCCCAACACCCCAATCGAGGCTAGGACTGCGGCCAACCACCCACAGCCCTTCCCTCGCCTATCTCCCCCCATCCCCACTGGCCCAGACCAATGGGCCCCCAGACCCCACTGGCCAGCCAGACCCCACCCAAATTCATGCACCAGGCCTCTAGTTTGGAATAAAGGTCCAACATTTTCCTCCTAGTATTACACAGACTCCTCCTTTCCCTGCTAATATCATGTCTGATGTTACCTTTTCTTCCCAAGCTATCTAGCTAATGGCATGTAATTGACTAGCTACCCCCTGAAGAGCATCCCAGGTGTAATCGATGAATCTCTGCTGATTATAATAGATGTGGTTAATCCACATTTTAATTGATAGTGGACCACTAGAAGAATGCAGACTCAAATCCAGCGGCTATCTGGTTCTGGGCCTTAAATTCATTTGGGACTCCTCTTGAGTTAATATAAATTTTGGAGTCAAAAGATTCTGCTACTACTCTTTGTGCTCTCTGACTATTCTGCCTGAACTCTCGATGAAATTCTAGGGTGAATGGTATGTCTATTTGAACTAAAGCACATATTCCAGTCAGTTGCAGGGCAATTTTTATGGAGGTTCCCTTTCCCACAATACCACCAGACATCTGCCTGGGTGTTACGGAGAAACGAATAATTGTCAGCGCTCGGCCTATGAATGATATTCAGGACTTCAGGGCAACTTGTCAATTCTCCTATGGGCATCATAAATTCTGCCCCCTGTCTAGAGAGGCAAGAGGAATAGTTCCTGTTCTCTACGGCAGTGGTCAGCAAATCGAGGCTCGCGAGTCACATGCGGCTCTTTGGCCCTTTGAGTGTGGCTCTTTAACAAAATACCATGGGCAGGTGCGCATATACAGTGCAATTGAAGAAGTACCCTAATTAAATTAATAACAAGGTACCTACCTATATAGTTTAAGTTTAAAAAATTTGGCTCTCAAAAGAAATTTCAATCATTGTACTGTTGATATTTGGCTCTGTTGACTAATGAGTTTGCGGACCACTGCTCTACGAAGTAGGAAGGGATAGTCTTAAGGTCTGATTTCTGTAAAGCAGGAAAGAGTGGAGACAGACTCTTACAGGCCTCGTTTACACGGTGTCCTTTCTTGAAATAGTGCCAGCATGCAAGACATATGCTGAATCAAGGCCATCAACAATTAAAGTAGGAATAGGAACCTTCTCTGGACCTTCTGCTGAGTATTGGTCACGAAACTGCTTTCTGACATTTTCCCACATTTCATTAACAAAACTTAAGAAATCAAGAATCTGACTATGCTTAACAGATAATCCTTGAGCTTTGAGCCTAGTTTTAAGCATTTGAGAATTACCCATATTTTATACCCAGCTAATTCAATTCCCAACAATCCACTCTTTACCTTATCTTTATCCTGTGGTGTGCACACTTCTTGGAGGACCCCCTTGCCTCTTGCCTCTGTACTCAGTCCCTGATCCGGCACCAAATGAGGTGTTTCTCTCTTTCTGCATCAAGCATGGAAAGAGACCAGGTCCAGTTCCTGAATAGAGGAGCTGGGAATGGAGAAATAAAAGAAAGAAAGAGATAAGACACAAAACAGAAGGAAAAAAGCTAGGACTGGGTGGGACCACCGTCCTCTCTGATGGAGGGACAGGGACCCTGAGCCGATACAGTAAGTTTATTTTATACCCCCAAATACCAGAAAGTTTTACCAAAAGTTAGGATCAAAGGAGATTATTTGCATTCTTGAGTAGGCCCAAGCATTCCTGGATTTACATGTAAAGTCCCACTACCCAACACCTGGGCAAAGGTAAGAGTCAGTGCTGATAACACATCCGCCTTTTTGATAAATGTGTATCCAAGATGCAGCTCTGCCTGTTGCCTTGAATTCAGCTGACAATAATTTAAAGAATGCCATGTGGCTTCCCAGGGGGCCCTCTACAGACAGAGTTTTTGTGGGCAGGTTAGAAACATAGATTAGTAGTCAATATTTTTAAATGGGAATATTTTGCATTTTTAAAAAAATCCATATTGTTTAGTTTCTCTTGAAGCTCTATTGACTTGCATTTCAGCAACAATTGGCAGACTGATGAATGGATACTCTACATGGTTTACTAGGCCAAGTAGCCTAGGCTACGTATATGGGTTTTAGATGGATTGTTTTGGAGGCTGGATTGAGGAGACAAAGTCAGAGTCAGGAAAAACTGAAGCATTTTATAATCCTAACTAGAGGCCTGGGCATGGAATTCATGCACTCAGAGGAGTGTCTCTCAGCCTGACCTATGCCCTCTCACAGTTTGGGAGCCCTCAGGGGATGTCCAATTGATGGCTTAAGGGGAGCAGGCCTAAGTCTGCAGGAGGACATCCTTAACACTGCTATGGAGGTGGGAGAGGCTCCTGCCACTGCTGTTGTGCTCACCAGCCGTGAGCCTGGCTTTTGGCTGAGAGGTGCTTTCCCTGTGGGAGTGCACTGACCACCAGGGGGCAGCTCCTGCAGTTGAGTGTCTGCCCCTGGTGCATGTCATAGTGACTGGTTGTTCTGTTTGGCCGATTTGCATATTAGCCTTTTATTATATAGGATGAGACATAATGAGAACCTGATCTAGGGCAAAAGCAGTTAGAGTGGAATGGTGGGAATATATTTGAAAAGTAATGTAAGAGGTATAACTGGCAAGATTTGGGGACTAATGGGTTTGGATGTGATTTTTGTTCCCAGCATTTATGCAACTTCCCAACAAGGTTCTTTATACTCAGTTGGTATAAAAATTGAAGCTCAAAAGACGAATTCTGAGCTAAAAATTTAAATGTAAGTAATCAGCCTATATATAACTGATGGAACAATGACACTGGGAGAATACTGAGGCCAGGAGTGGACTCTGGAAACACCACCATCCGAGGGGCAGGTAAAGATGAAAGAAGTCATATAAAAGAAGCTTTCCTGCACAGCTGATGTGATTCAGTGTTTGAACATGAGTGATCAAGAATAAACCATCAGAGGAAGACAGAGAGAACCCAAGGGAATCACTATTACAGAGCAGTTGGATTTTTCACACAAGAAAGAGATGCTAGGGGGGTAACAGACTTATCCAGGGATCACTTCATAAATTTTATAAATGTCTACCCACTATTATGTATACATAAAATTAATATAATATTGAATGTCAACTGTAATTGTAAACAAAATTGTAATCAATAATTCTCTAGCCAGAATAAGAAGAAAAGAGAAGACAATAAGTACTAACATTAAAAATGAAAAAGGGGACATTATTGCAGGTTCTATGGGCATTAAAAGCCTAACAAATGACGACTATAAAAACTTATTCCAACAGATTTAATAACCTAGATGAAATGGACCAATTCCTTGAAAGACAATTTAAACTCACATGAGAAGAAATACACAATCTGAACAGGCCTATAGTAATTAAGGAAATTGAATCAATAACTAATAACCTTCCAAACAGAGAGCACCAGGTCCAAATGGTTTCACTGATGAGTTCTACCAAATATTTAAGTAAGAAATTATGCCAGTTCTCTGCCCTGGCTATTTTTGCTCAGTGGTCAGCCAGATGACTGAAGAGTCCCAGGTTCAATTTTGGTCAAGGACACATACCTCGGTTTTGGGCTCAATCTCTACTAGGGTGCAAGCAGGAGAACCAATCGATGTGTCTCTCTCACATAGATGTTGTTCTCTCTCTGTCTCAATGGGAAAAAATATCCTCAGATGAGGAGAAAGAGAAAGAAAGAGAAATTATGCCAGTTCTCTATAAGCTCTTCCAGAAGATAGAAGTAGAGGGAACACTTTTCAACTCATTCTATGAGGCCAGCCAACATCACCCTAATACCAAAACCAGACAAGATATCACAAATAAATAAAACTAGAAAACAGTATCTCTCATGAACAAAGATGTAGAAATCATCAACAAAACATTAGCAAATCAAATGCAACATATGCATCGATAATCTAATACATTATTACTGTTATTATTTTAATTGTTAGGTCAACTAAGAAAAGGAAATAAAGATTTTATTTTGCCAACAACAACAAGTAATGAAAGTAAATGCATAGTCTAACTCTTCTTGAGAATTGTAAAACATTTGGCGACTTCTAGGATGTTCTCATTAGACCTGTTTTTACCATGTAAAAGAAGACATGTAAAAAGAAGCACTCCTGCCCAGCTGGTGTGGCTCAGTGTTTGAACATCCACCCATGCATCTAGAGGTCACCAGTCAAATTCCAGATCAAGGCACATGCCTGGGTTTTGGGCTTGATCCCCAGTAGGGGGGTGGAGGACAGGAGGCAGCTGATCTATGTTTCTATCTCTCTTTCCTTCCCCCTTCCTTTCTCTCTAAAATAAATAAAAACACATTTAAAAAGAAAAAAAGCAATTCCTAGGTTAGATGTGAATAATGTGTGGTTTGTTTTTTTATTTTTCAGACCAGAGGCCTGGTACATGAAATTCTTGCACAGGTAAGGTCCCTAGGTCTGGCCTGCGATCTGAGCCATCTTCTTCAGCTGCCTGCAGCTGGCCCCCACCCCCCACTACCACCCACCCCCAGTTCCCCGTTCTCCATTGGGTGATTGGTGCTGGGGAAGGGACCAAGAGGACATCTGTTACTGCCCGCTTGCCAGCCCACCCCCACCGTGGGTCACCCTCTATGTGTGGGTTGACCAAAGGGCCGAGGGCCTTGGCCTGGCACTGCCCCTATCCCCCATCACCCACCCCTGGCTCCCCATTTGCCATCAGGTGCTTGAAGCCTGCCAGCCTGGGGAAAGGGACTGAGAGGTGGTCAGTACACCTCATAGTGACTGGTCCAGCAATTCTTCTGATCATTCCGCCATTAGGATCAATTTGCATATTACCCTTTTATTATATAGGATAGAGGCCTGGTGCATGGGTGGGGGCTGGCTGGCCAGCCCTGATGGGGGGCCAAGATTGGGGCAGGGGTCCCCACTGGGAGGTGGGGGTGGCCAGGCCAAGGGGCCACCAAGGGTTTGCAGGCCAGCCATCCCCTCAATTGGGGTGAAGGGTCCCTACCAGGAAGTGGAGCCAACCTAGGCAAGGGGTCATGAACGGTTTGGAGAGTGGCCATGTCCCTGATCAGGGTGGGGATTCCTGCTGAAGGGGGGCAGGCACGGCCTGGACAAGGGGCCCCTGTCATTCTGGTCCCTGGTCATTCTGGCCATTGTGCTGTTTGGGTCACTGGGCATTTATTATATAGGATAATAGAAATCAATGTAAGTGGAAGTCTTAATATTCTATTCCCCTCCCAGTGAATTGTTCTAATCACCTCTGGGATGCATATTTCCACCTTGAAGATGCTATGCATACAGTTAATAAGCCTCTTAATTAGGCATCATCCATCTGGAGTTTTTCTTATACTTGAAGTTGCTCCAAAGAGTGTAGTTGGAAATTCCTGGTCCCCTTGAAGGGATGGGCAGAGGAGAGCCTGTCCCATCTCTCTAATGCCTAGTCCAATTGTGAGGAACCATGTTGAACTTAAAACCCTATCCCTATACTTGAGTGTTGAGGATTTCCAAACTGAGTGACTTAGAGAGGGGCCAAGCCATGACCCACACCCTCCTGGCACTCAAACTCAGAACCTGCAGCCTGGCACCTCTGGCTCTCGATTGGCTAGATTCTCTGGCCCATTGAGGACAATCATTAGGCAGCAAGGAACTCTCACTCTTTACTATCCATTCACAAGTCAGAATCTTTTCACTTAACCAACACTTCAATTTCTTCTATACTCTGAATGAGACTTCACTATAACCAATATAAAAGCTAAGCTTTCTTAAATCTCTATTATCTAAAAATAAATAAATTGCATATTCAGATTTTTCATGAGAGACTATTCAAATTAATTAGGCTTCTATTAACAGAGGCCTGAGCACAATGGCTAAGAGACATGATGGTTTACACTTTTCCATTAATGGAGGAGATACTTCAGGGCTGACATGACAGCTCCAAGAAGGGGCCAAAGCTCAGTTGTCCTCTTGCTCCACCATTTTCACACCAGTCATCACATCAGCACCAGGCGGCATCAAGGAGTAAGGGGAAGAGAACAAATCAGCTCTCCTCCCAGATGAGTTGGTAAGCAGCCCTTTTGGAAGTCCCACACACTTCTGTGGTGGCTCATTGGCCAGTTCTACAGACTGAGAGTATGCTAGCTGCAAGGGAAGCTGAGAGATGTAGCTGTTTATCCAGGTGCATTGCCCTGAATAGAGATGGGAAGCTATGACTGAGATGAGAGACTGGATAGCAGCTGAGAGGTAGCAGCTGTGTCAGCCAAGTCAAATCCTATCAGAATATTTTTTTGTCCCCAATCTGTTTTTTTTTTTACCCACCATAGCTTTTAAGTTCACACTCATGCTACTAGGTGCAAGGTAAGGACATGCTATATACTCTGCAGAATTAAATGTCCCCCGAGAACACATTAGCCCTTGTACATTGATGAATCCTCTGCCTTACAAATAACTTGCAAAAAATGTGATAAAATTCCATTCACAAATGATTAGACTATAGCCTCATTTTCCCTGCTGTGGATATCCACTAATAATATAGTAATAATCTCATGGACCCCTGATTCCATTGCCCAAAAGCCATCAATATGAACTTGTTCATTAAAAAATGAATTTGTTGATTTTTAAATGAAGACATCAATATTCCATATTTCCAAACTGTTTCCTCCCTCTCTTAATTTTTCTGGTACAATGCAAGTAGGTTTTATAATTTATGTTGATCTGTACTGTTGGGTTAAATGACAATATTAAAGGTTATAAAAAAGATTTTGTATTTTGAACCTTTGCACTGTGGGAGCTCCCAAAGTCATTTGAGGCGAGGATCAATTTCAATTATACTTTTATTGCTAACATAATGGCAATAGGTTGGGCCAGCTCAGGAAGGAAAGCGGAGAGAGCTGAGGGCACTGGGGAGTTGCCCTGCCCTCCACTCTGATCCTGACCTGAGGCTTTCTCCTGGCTCAGGTCTGTTTCTCAGGGTTTGGTACTTTCTGTAAACAGAGTCATTACTGACAACTGAGGGTGCCAAATCCAGGTTGGCAGCCTTATTAATAAACTGGCCACCTTAGGAATCCTGAGTAAATAGGTAGTAAAGGAGAGTCAGGCTTGTACTGCTTTAATTAGCAGCAGGGTATTGGGTGTGGCAAAGTAGTTAAATAACTAAATGCAGAATCTCACTCTCTAACAGAATCAAATCAGTGACCTGTAGCCCACATCGGTTATTCTGCTTTGCCTTTGCCCTGGAGTTGTCCCATCCTGTTTTCTGCTCCAGCGGCACACTCCCCAGGCCTACTAATGGCTCACTTAGCCTTTTATCTCCCTGGGTCTAGCTGACAAGATCAAGGGTCTAACCTGTGCACATGCTCCCTCGTGACCCAGTGTCTTTCCTTCCTCATTCTGCTAGGTGTAGAGCACATGTGTCAAACACAAGGCCCGCGGGCCAAATCCAGCCCGCCAGGCCTTGCAATGTGGCCCACACCGCGCTGTCATCACTGCACTCCGCTGTCAGTTTATGACATTGTCAGTTTATGACTGTTCAGTAAACCATTCGGCCCGCGATTTAGGCTGGATTTTAGATTTTGGCCCCTTCTCTGATTGAGTTCGACACCCCTAGTGTAGAGGATGTTCCTCTCCTAAAATAAGTTTCCTTGATTTTTAAATCATGACATACTTAGAATAATATCAAAATCCCTACCCCTGACCCTGTGGTCTCCACTGCCCATCCCGAGCCTGCTCAGCCCACTCAGGCCAGTTCCCTGTTTTCAGCCATCGGGTTTCTCTATGTTAAAGGGCTGCCAGCACAACTGGCTTTTTCCCCAGGGTTTTTGCACCTTTCCCTCCTACTCTGCAAGAATCCCTCCTTTCTTCTCAGAACAACCAATCCTGACCCCTTTATTAGCCAAAGCACTACCCTCATGCAACCTCGTTCTCCATCTGCTAGCTTGTGTCCTTTGTACCACCTAACTTCATTCTTCTATTTTGGGTATCTGTTTGCAAACCAAGGTCCTGGATAGGATCCTCACTTTTTAGGACAACAGCATGAGACTTTAAGTCACAAATATCAATATTTATTTTCCTGTCTTTTCTGCCTACAGAGCTCTGATAAATGTGAGCAGCAGAGGTCTAGGTAATACTTTAACAACTAGCTAGCCATGCTCTCAGAAGGGCAGAACCGATGAGGTGCCTGCCAGCAGAGCTGAGGTCCACACATCTTAGAACAGAAAAGCTGTGCTACGAGGCCTCACTCCAAGAAGGCAGGGGCAGGGTTCCCTCAGAAAACAATTCCAGTTCTATTTCAGTCATGGGACAGATCTGAAGCTGCAAATTTCATGGTCAATTTATTCTGAATAACTTGGTTTTACTGAGCACCCAGCATGGGCATTAAAAAATCACATCAAATACTCATAACCATACTATGATCTGAACAATATAATTTCTTAGAGGGAACTCGGAGAAAACTCTCTTTGTAGGTAAAAACGTATAACTTTTGACTCCCCTAAAACTTAACTATAGTTGTCTTTGACATCTATGGATTCAACTAACTGCAGATCAAAACAGTATTTGTACAAACTCTGTTTGAACTTTGCTGTGGTGAGTTGTTGGGTAAAGACAGTTAAATGTCAGCGTCAGCTTCCAGAAAGAAGCACCATAATTTGGTGCATTTGTTCTGATGACACTTTTTCAGACAGTAATTAGATAGCAGGAAGTTGTCAGCAGCAGATGATGATAATCCCACCCGCACAGCTGAGATGTGCTCTACCCCTTGTCTGATGGTAGCACCTCCAGAAAGTGTATGACATAGTTATTAGATAACAGAAGTACAGTTGACCCTTGAAGAACATGGATTTGAACTGTGCAGGTCCACTTATGTGGGTTTTCATCAATACTGGTAAATATGGGTGTCCTTTCATAGCCACAGGTTTCACATCCTCTGATTCAACCAACCCCACTTCAAAAACAGTATTTTCACATCCACACCACAGATTTCCCCCTGCAGATTCCCAACCATGGATCAAAAATACTATTTTCAAATCTGCAGTTAGTTGAATCCATGGATGCCAAGGACAACTGTAGTTAAGTTTTGGGGAGTAAAAAGTTACACATGGACTTTTGAGAGGGATCCCTAACCCCAGTGCTGTTCAAGAGTCAACTGTATAAGCTCCTTGAGGCCAATGATTTGAACTGTCTCTCTCATTGTGCTGAATCGAACCTGGGACCTTTCAGTTCTGCAGACCGACGCTCTATCACTGAGCCAAACCGGTTTCGGCAGAAAGAAAACATTTTAAAGACTCAAATTATAAGAGAAAGTTACCGAGGCAAAAGAAGTTACTTGGAGCTTAGGAGAGAGGAAGTTAATGGTAAAGCACATCGCCCTAGCGGGAAAGAAGAGGGGAAAGGGAAATGTGGAGCTTGCTCTGGGGACGGAGAGCTTTGGGTCCTTTGTTCTAAGGGCTTTTAAGGGATTTTAGGAAAGGTCCCAGAGGAAGATCTCAATAGAATATTCATCAGGTTTCCAGGGGTGTCCTTTCAGGCTCCTGGTCTCCACTGATTGGTTGGAGCTGGGAGTGGGGGATGGGGAGGAGAGGTTATTATTCAATGCAGCTGGTCCTGGGTCAGCCATGGCATCACTAGTCTGGTTTTGCTGATTTCTGGGCCTGGAGCTGAAACACAGCTTCGTAGATGGCTTTGATGTGGGTCAGAACCTCTTAGTCCTGGGGTCTTAATGCTTAAGGGCTATTCTCCAGTTCCCTTCTATGTTTCCCCATCTAAGAGGGTCTAACCTGCATTACTAGCAACATTCCTGGGGAGGAAAGGTCAGGGGAGGGTCTGAACCCCTTGACCAGTGATATGAGAGGTTAGGGGGTCTAATGACCAGTGATATGCTAGGGAAAGAAAGATTACCCTGGGGGCAAAGTCCTTGCTGGGCACCCAGGGCTTTCTGTCCTGGTGACCTTCTGTACTGGCCCATCATCCTTGCTCTGCTCATATTTGTCTAACTGCCTACCACACTATATCACACTACTACAGCATTCATATTCCGTGCCCATTCTAATTTTTTCTCCTATCTCTTTTTCTATCTTTTAGTAATATCAGTGTCATCTCTCTTTTGTAAACTTAAAGTTACCTTTTAATTTTCAATAGAAAAATGCTACACCTAAAATAATCTCCATCCTCAAACCACTTATTTTGAACACATCAAAATGTCAAAATTATATGCAATAACAACAAAAAAAGATTAGCCCAGAATACTTACTTTTTTAAAATTTCTTTATTAAGGTATCACATATTTGTCCTCATCCCCCCATTCCAATCTCCCAACCCCTGTTGTTTCTTCCCTGAGGAATCTTACCTGTCTCTGGTTAACCAGCCATCCTCTGGGCCATGCAGGGTGATATGAGGTTCAGTTCTGTCTCCTTGGTACCCTCTGCCCCTGTGGCCTCCACACCCAGCTCCTGCCTTGGATCCCCTTGCCTGCTGGCAGAGTCCTGGCACTGATCACATATCTTGGGAAACCCGGGTTTCTTCTCCAGGGAGGGCCCAGCTCTCCCAACTGGGTGAGAGACAGATCTATGGTACCAGTCATCACGAGGCTTCAACCTCGACATGAATAGAAAGCTCAGGCAATAGCTGTGGGCAAATGGATTGTGAGAAGAAGGCCCCTCTTGGCCAAAAGGGCAAGAAGGGCCAATATAGAATGCTCAGGTGCCTGCCTCGGAGGCCCTCTACACAATGGAAGAAAATATATAGATTCAGATACAGAGAAACGCCAATCAGAATGTCAAACCTCAGGGAAGAAATTGTGAGGTAACCAGAACCCCAAGAACACCTGAGAACGCCTTTCTAGCCTGCTACCGTGTTTCCCCGAAAATAAGACATCCTCTGAAAATAAGACCTACTTACAGGTTTCCTTCTGAGTGAAATATAAGACATCCCCCTGAAAATAAGCCCCCCCCTAGGCTAAACATGAGAGATTTGGCCCACTGATTCTGAAAGAAATGGAGTCACAAGAAATTCACCAGGAAATTCAGGAATTGGATTGTTATGATGATGTTCCAGAAGATGATGACATGATTGTCATTGAATAAATGAGTAAATTCTTGATACTGTAGGATTCACAGTTTGTCTGGTTTGTGTTGACAACTACCGTACTACCATACCGTATACAGGTAATAAATTTCCTTTATTTTCATTTAACAATAAATGTGTACCGTATTCTTCTTCATGGAAAAATAAGACATTCCCTGAAAATAAGACCTAGCGCATCTTTGGGAGCAAAAATTAATATAAGACACTGTCTTATTTTCGGGGAAACAGGGTAGCAATCATCAGATGTATATGGTAATATTACCTGGAGCAAATGGGGGAGTATTTTGGACTTATGTTCCTGACCCTTCACAGGTAAAAGCCCTTATGTGGGGTGATCCCCCGCCTAGTGTTGTCACCAATAATACCAAACACCTTGGTCATCCAGGAGAACCATGGGTAGGGCAAGAAAGTATAATTACATAGGGGTCGCCACCCAGCTTCCCTTTTGTATGACACAAAGTCAAAATAGTGCCCCTTTGTGTGTAAAATTAGAGAGGTTTCTAGCTTGTGCGGACACCAAAGAAAGGGTGTCACTACTATCACTACTTGCCCCTGGGAGAGGTGCAGAAAATGTAACTAAGACCTGATCTATACAAAAAGAAATGGACAGCTAGTTTGAAATGGAATTGCCATGACCTAGAACAAAGAATATCCTTACATAATATTATTCTACAATGTCATTAAAATTTTTCCCAGATTTGTGTTACCCCCATTACTTATAATAGTACCTTGAACCTTTGGGGGATCAATAAAAATCATCTTTTTGGTGCTTGGAGACAAAGGTAACACATCTCTTGATATTCTAGAATTACAACAGCATAATATACAATTATCCCAAGCAAACTTACAGATTAACTCTTTGAATGTCTGGCAGCAATTTAAAAAGGACATGAAAGGATTTAATTTCAGAATACTTACTTTCTGTTTGTCTTCCTACATTTCTAATTTAATAGTGTTGGCAATTTTAATTTATCACAAACCCTCAGGTTGGGCTGAGCATGAGCAATATAAATGACGAAGCCTAAAATTCAAGTTAAGTTCCTTATTTGGGAACTTACACTGTCTGGATTGGTCATCCACACTGGCCAAGTAGCTGGAGTAAATATGGTTCTGCCCAACCTTGTTAGAGGCAGGAAGAGTATTTCGGGGTCCTCACCGGAGTCCCACACAGTTGTCTGTTTCTTTCTCTCTTAAGCCATTCACACACCTGTTCGTGTGTGAATTGCATCGTGTGTTTCAGAGCAGACAGACTGAGATGGAAAAGGAGAACATAGTCAACCCAGCCTAGAGGAGCCGCTCTGTTCCTCCGGGTGTAGGTGGGGTTGGGAGAGAGTTTTGTTTTTTATTCATTTAACTTTTGGGAAAGAAACAACTGATACTGAAAGGCAATATTCTTTCAAAATGTTTGTGTTTCAAACATCTTCCTGATTATCTAGTTATATGAGATATCTCTAATTATCTGGAGTTAAATGGGTATAAATGGTTATATGGAGTTACGTGGAGCATATGGTGGCGTGTGCAGTGTTGGGAGGGGGAGAAAGAGATGCCAGGGACACAGAGCCTGCAGTAGATGAGTGGAGGGCAGGAATGTGCCAGCAGGTTTCAAAGCTGAGTAGATGTATCAAGGCCATCTCCCTTGAGGACCCCCTTTTCATCAATGGTATTTTAATGCTAACATGGCTTTTTAGAATTCCAGTGCCCCAAGGCTCCGGCTGTTCTGACAGAAGCAAGATTGACCCTCACAAAAACAATGATTTTACAGATTCCAACTGCTGTCTCAGAGCAGGAAGCCAAAAGCCAAGGGTGTGTGTGTCCCTGTCCGGGAAGGCTGCAGAGGGGATTAACCTGCAGAGCAAGGCGCCAGCATCGTCAGCGCCGGGAGAGACCTCCAGATGGCGCAGGTGAGTCTGCAGTGAGGGAAAGCCCCTCTCCTCTGCCTTTTCCGAAGTCGCCCGCAGGACGGGAGCAGGCAAGAGTCCCAGGAAGCCCTTTGGAACAGAGGGAAGGTGAGGCTGACAGTGAGAGGTGTCTCATCCTCGGCAGCTCTGTGGGCCGCCAGCACCTGCTTCTGGGAGCACCTGTGCAACCTGGTGGCCCAAAATAAGGCTGTGCTTGGCTTTTTTCACAGACCGTCTTCTGCTTGGATTAGAAACTGACCCTACAACGGCGTTCAGGTAAGCCTTGGTCATTCTCTTTGGTTTCCTAAACTCATAAGCTCTGGATAAGACTGAGGTGTCGTGGGCTGCAAAACAGCCTGAGTGCATTTTTGAAATGCATGTCATATTTGGGTTGCGTTTGAACAAGCTTTCCCAATTACTATATGTCTGAGCTGCTAGTTCTAAGACCTATGATTGTTTCTTTGTTTTCAGGAAAACATCAGAAATCCTGTTTTGCTATTTGGTTAGTGAGCTAATCTCTGTATGTGCTTACCAGGCTTTAAGATTTGGCCACTAGGACAGTGGGTGTCTGCAGAGAGCATGAGAGTGTGTTTCTCAGGTTTGACCTGAGCCTGGTCACGGGAAGGCAAGCAGCAGCTGGGACTTTGGCTGCACCCTGTGCCTACAGTCCCCTCCCCACTGACAAGCTCTGGAAGATTGACCCTCAAAAAAACAATGATTTTACAGAGACATTTCAGCTGTGGTTTTGGCCTCTGTGAGGAAATGGGGAAGGAGGGCTGTATTTCTGATGACTGAGGGTTTCAGTTCCAGCTAAGAGGCTCCTCTAGATGCTCTGAGATATCATGGAGGAGTTTGGGTTCCTGAACAAGAGCACCTCTGATTTCTCAGCATCCTGCAGCAATTGCTCCCACACTGCAAAGGCTGGAGGTGTCAGGGAAAGGACAGAGGCAGCTGGGCGGAGAGGACAGCAGGTGAGGGTTCAAGAGTAAGGTGACTAGATCGTCCCACTTTTGGCGGGACAGTCCAGATTTTTAACAATTTTTCCCACGTCCAATGGCATTTTTAAAAAGTCCTGATTTTTGGAAGGATTGGAAAGATTCTTTCCAAAAATAGGGACTTTTTAAAAACACCGCGGGATGTGGGAAAATCGTTAAAAATCTGGACTGTCCCGCCAAAAGCAGGAAGAGAATCAAGAGGGACAAATAAAGCAGTAGAAGTCCTGTCAGTTGGGGGACTTTGACAGAGATGGCGGGACACATGGCTTTGAGATGACAAGAATGAAGAACAGAGAGAGGAGGGGAGCAAACAGACCAGCCCCTCCACTGCTCTGCGGCCACTACAGTTGTGGCTCTGAGGCTGCACTTTTGAGACACCTCTAGTCAAGAGTGAAACTGCAGCTAATTCCAAACATTAAGGTGGTGAAAAGCCATTCTGGGCTAAAGGAGAAAAGGAGTCAAGGAAAATAATTAAGATACAAAATATTGCTTGCCTGACTTGATGCTCTGAGATTTCTAAGCCATAGCCACTTACAATCTTTAAAGTTACATGTTGACAAAGTCCACCAAAAAGACAGTTACTCTTCAAAACTAGGAAATTTGCATTTGTCCTTATGATGACCCGCCTGTGCCCTTGTCACTGGAGGAGAAGATTGGGGACCCCAGTGATAATCAGCTGGGATCTCTGCTCTGCTCTCTCCCCACCCTCAAGTGAGCCAGACTGTGCTGAATTAACTTGTGACAGCACATTTGTAGGTTAATCCTAGCATGTGTCTTTGGGAGAAAAAAATAAAATTTCCCTGGAATGTTTGATTTTCATTCTCTATGCACTAGTGGGCTTCTAAGAAAATAAACAGGGTTTTCATTTTGTTGACAACACATATTTCAAAGCTCCGAAGTGTCAGGGGTTCACCTTCCTTTCTAAAGGGTCTTTGTGTCCTTTGCTCAAGGAGGTGAAGAGAGACCTCATATTTCCCCCATTTCACAGGGCACAAAACCAAATTAACTCTTTTAACCTGGGAGCACCAAAGTTCCCTAAGTCCCAAAGGAACACGGATGAAAGCTAGATCACCTAGTCTCCTTCCTCGGTTCAAATTGTGGTTTCCAAAAAATAGACTCCATTCCCAAGGAAATGCCCAGAAACTCAGCTTCAAAGATTCAAGAAAACCTGAAGTTCAAACCGTAGCTATACAGGATGGTGTGGAAGCCAGCCTTTGATTGAGTGCTTTGCCCTCAGGCAGTCTCCCTCCTGGGCTTGTTCAGGGTCTGGTCTGCATGCCTCTTAGCAGCTTTCCTCCTGGCCATGTTTCCTCAGCTACCCCAAAGACACCTGCCTGCTCATTCCTTTGATGCTGTTTTAGGCTCTGCAGGTAATTCCAACTTAAGTAGTACCATTAATTAACTTACATTAAGCTCACTTAGCACATTAGATCAATTAGAGACAAAGGCCTCTGAGAGTGCCCCCATCACTGGCAGCCTGGTCCTGCCCTTGAACTCACATACTGTGAAACAGGAGGAGGAAGATAAGCCTATGTCCAGTCGTTTACCTCTCCTCTACACAGTGGAACCTCCTTTCTCTCACTTAATTCCTTCTGGAAGACTGTTTGAAAACAGAATCATTTTCCCCCATTAGAAAGAAAGTAAATTGAATTAACCTGTTCCAGACCCCAAATGATTCCCTGTTTTAATCTTTCTTACATATTATACATGTCTATTGTACTGTTTAATCTATAAGTAAACATTTTAAAAACAAGGACATGAAGTATAAGTGAAAATTAAAGGAAATGTATAATAAAAAGTGAAAATTTAACAATAATTATAAGCAGCAACAAAAAAAAAACTACATGAAAATATTCACAGCATAATATCCTAAGATTTTTAACAGTGGCAAACTGACTCATATTTGCAAACTGACTCTCTCCTCTGTCACCTGAGAGATGTGTGACTGACCATATAGGTATCAGCATGAAAGGGTTGTCAGGTTGAGAAGAGAATTGTTTGAGATGAGAGCTGTTTGAGAAATGAGGTTCCACTGTATTTCAATAGCTCTTGGCAAAGCATTTTCATGCATGTCTTCCTTATTTTTCAAATAAGGAAATTGAGGCTTAGAAAGGTTAAGTGACTTGCCCAAAGCCATATGGCTAATTGTGATGGTGATACCAGTAGTAATTGACATGGGTTCCATGTCTGAAATGCCTCGGCTTCTTGCTGTGTGACTTGTAATTAGAAGGACTAGGACTAGAACCTTGTCTCCTGCCTCAGGCTAACAGTTTGCTTCTGTAAGAACAACCAAAGAAGGTGCTATGACAACCACTAGTTAGAATAGGGTATACAGTATCTCATATTCCCAGAGTTGTGTCAACCAGACCATCACTCTATTTCCTGGCCTCTGGCCGCATCAGAGGCAAGGGCTAAAGAGGAAATGACCATCTCATTTTTGTGAGCCATCCCACTAAAGGTATAACAATAGAAGAAATATTGGAGTGGAGAATATGAAATTGTTTTTGTATATAGTATAAATGTAGTTGAATGTAGGTAATTTCAGGTATTTCGATCTAATATAGTCTAATAACTGAGAAATTTTTCAAATGGCTTTTAGGGTTCAGGCATCCCAATAGCTCCTTGGCCTCTGTTAGTACAAAAACAAATGACACCGGACTGTATTAATTTCTCATCATGGTCTGTCCCAAGACAGTCACAAAGCATTTCCCAAGGGGTGTTAGCTTTATCCAGTCAAAGTTAAAGAAAAAACTTTACCCTGGATCTTGGCAGGAAGGTGGACTATTCATTAGATACTCTATAAGGGAGTCCTTCCCATCCAAGGTATCCTCAGTCCCAGTGTCCTCTCAGGTACATAGTGGGCATTCAATGAAAATATGTCTAATGAATAAATGGAATTATTTTTTAAAAAGGTCACCAGTTTTTGTTTTAATCACACAGTGGGAGAAGGGATTGCCTGGATACCACAGTGCCCTAAGTCAGCAAGCATATTCCAGTTGGCAAAGCTACCTTCTCTAGGAGCAGAGACATGTATTATTTATCAAAGGCTGGGCACCTGAGGATGACAAACACTCTGCTTGGCTGTACAGTGGATCAGACACAAGCTGGGAAGGCTGGAGCTGCTTGCCCTCTGCCCAGGTCTGGAAGTGCCAGAGGCCTGTGCACATAGTAACACACTTAACTAACCAGTAGTTCTTTGCATCCCACTTCTGACAAACCAGATCCCTGTGGAAAATGGGTGGGTGGTAATGAGCCTTGAACAGGGAGCTGTCCCTGCATCCATAGCTGCAGCCTGCCACCCAGCCAGCTCGTCAGCCTGTGCCCCACACATGGCAGGAAGGTGCCTTGGCCTGGGAGTCTCAATGGAATTGGAAAGCAGAGCAGGAGCAGCCATGGCTGTGTTGTTGTTACTAGTAACAGTGAAGCCCAGGGTACAGGCAGCTAAGCTTAGCTGTGGGGTTTCTAGATCCCTTAAGACTGATACATTATATGACACCATTAAATAGCTGGATAGAAGCAACTAAAGGTTGAGCCTAAATACTCACTGAAATAAGATATTAGTCTCCAGAAAATAATAGAGAGATAATTCCACCAACAACACTTTAATCCTAATATAAAGCACTTTCTTAAGACATGAAGAAAGACACAAATCTAGAGTGCAGATAAATAAGGAAAGGTCACAGCTTTGGCAGCTGTCAGGCCATCATTACCAAATCCTTTCTCTCAAAATGTCCATGTTGTCCTATTTCCAATTCCGTATTCCATAAACTTAATGCTCAGGAGAGAGAAGAAAGTAAAAGATTCACATTGATTTTAATATACATTCGTCACCCAGTAGATCTTTCCTGAGCCTCTCCTCCATGGCAGGCCCCGTCCTGTGTTCAGGAACACAGTGGTGCCGCGGTGGTAAGAGAACACACTGGCATACCTGAGCTCACATTCTAGTGTGGAGACATCTCAATATGACTTCAGGAAAATCCAATGTCGTGAATATACAAATTAGTAGGGCAGACGAAGTGCTTGGGGTAAGAGTGAGAAGATATCTTGAGAACATGATATCCTAACAAAACCTAAATGAAGTGAGGGAGTGAGCCGAACAGGAGCCATGGGTAGGGATGAACCTGGGATGTCCCAGCACCAGAAAGGCAGTGTGGCTACAGCACAGGGAAAGGTGGCAAGAACAGAAGATGAGGGAGGAGAACCAGGAGCCAGAACATGCCAGGCTAGAGGCCTTCCATTAAGGATAAGGGAGACAGATAAATCTATACTATATTAACTCAGGGTGGAAGTTCAATGCGATTGTTCATGCCCTGTGTTGTCTGGCGACCATTAGTGCTGTAGCACACCAACTGCTGTATTTGAAACCCACCCTGCTGGCCTCCGCCATAAATCAGATCCCAGGCAGCCTCTTCCTGAGAGGGCTGATTTGGCTGCTGTGCAGAGTGGGGCAGGCAGAGAAATTGGTGGGATGGTGGAACAATCCCTCTCAGTCCAATATCTGTTCTCCTTGCAGTTAACAAGTGGCAATTTTTTCTGAGAAAAAATTTAAAGATTCCAACTTGAAATACATGCTTACATTTTGAAGTCTCAAAGTATAAAGAAAATGCTTGACATTTTTGTAGTCAAACATAGTCTCTTCCTCTTTGCAGCTCTAAGAGGTGCAGCTGGTCAGAGCATTTAAAGAGCCACATCCCCAAAGTGTCCATTTTGATCGAATTTCTTTATTATGAGCAAGAAGTTTTAGGAACAGCTATTTCCAGACATTATTAAGGACTAAATCTTGAAGAAAATGAACCTTGAAGAATTGTCAGAGGTGCCTTTAAGAAAGTGCATTGCATTCCAATATTTTTAGGTTAAGTTTTTTTTTTCTAGGCCAGAGTTAATGTTTGTTATGCAAAAACACAGAACTTCAATCAAAATATTAAACCATAAAACTATTTACCAAGTAAACAAAATCAACCAAACCAATAGAAATTTTCATCCCATCTAACCATGGGTGGGCCTTCCTGCAGTGTCAGGGAGATAATGAGGGAATAAGGACACATATGTAACACCTTAATCTATAAAAAAAAAAAAAAAAAAATTTAATAAATAAATAAGAGGTGCAGCTGAGAGAGGGACAGCAGCCACTGGGAAGAGGAGAGCAGTTGTAAATGGCACGTTAGACCTGCAGAATGTGTGTTTTTGTATTCCTTTATGGGTCTTAAAATTTCCCATCAGTATCATTGAAATTCAGTAGAACATGTTTCAAATTTTAGCTCATTCTCTGAGGGGTTGGGAGAGAGAGATCCATCCCTAAGATATGGGAACACACTGACTTCTCCTGATAGCCTTGGGCAGAGACTGGCCTGTTCCTAGGACCACTGTGATCTGAGCAAGTGTCTTGGTTCCCTGTAGTCACTTAAGCAATTTTGCTCCTCACTTTATGGACAGAGAAAACCAACGCTGGGTTGGATGCTCCATTGCTTTGGTTTTAAGTCAAGTCTAAAAGCAAGAGACCAGACTTGCTGCAAAACTGCTGCTAGTTGATTTCCAGCATGAGGTTTCCACATGAAAATCATTATCCAAACAGACCACACACAGCTCTCTGACTTGACTTCTGAGATTGGCTTGTGTGAGGGAAACAGCGCTTAAGGATATTACTGTGATGATTATCACAGTTGTTGCTTTTGAAGGTAAATATTTATTTTGTGGAGATTGCAAAACCAAGAACAGTAGGATGTTGAGCTTTTTGTGTTTACAGAATAAACAGAATTGAGACTCTAACAAATGTGTTGTCCCTTTCATTCTGTGGAACCGGCCATTCGCCTCCTGCAGCATCAGTCAGGGGCCTCGGTCTGTTGAGCATCCTTCTGCCTGCCCACCTGGTGCGAGTCAGGAGAGCACAGGCTCCCTGAGTGTGGCCTGGAGAATGCTTCTGGAAGGCCCCCCTGGATGTTCTTTCTGTTACACTGGAGAGGCCACTGCGTTTGCTGTAGGCTCATGTTCCCAAATCTTGCTCAAGGTTCTTGCTCTCATGCCCATAATATCAAAAGGAATAGAATAGCCACAGATTCACATATGAACAAAAAGACATGTACATACAAGACAAAAATAACAGCACTTGCCACATCACACTGTACCGAACGTAATCAGTCTCTTCAGGGTGTGTCCTCCACCTGTGCTCTCTGAGGGCAGGAAACGTGTCCAGTCTCTAGCACTTAGCACATGCCTGTCACATAGCAGGTACTCAATAAATATTTATATAAAACAATCTTTATTAGACACTTATTACCTCCAAATATTTTCATTTTGTTTACTCTGCCTAACAGATAGAGATAGTGATGATAGAGGTTATCATCACAGTTTCACAAATGTGTAGGTAAGGCTCAGAGAGGTGAGATGACTTGCCCAGGAACTTTCTCCTGAAGTGGCAGGATCCTGGACCTCAACCTGCTGTCTTTCCATGAGCTCCTTCATATCGGATCTGGGATGAGGTGGGCTATTACAATTATGCTGAATTTATGTTATAACCATTTCAGGGTGGAGCACAATTTCTACCTAGACAGATGTCTAAAACCCAGACATCTTGGAGCTCCCCTAATTCCTCAGGGACCCCTGCCTCCTGGGTCCCAGAGCCTGCACAGGTGTTGTTTGCTGGCATTAGGGCAGAAAACAGAGCCTTCTCTTTCTGTTCCCTCAAGGCCAGGAGCAGCTCCAGCAGCTGCTCTCACAGTGGCAACGTCAGAGTCCCAGGACCAAAGAGGGCCACTTCAACGTCAGGGACCTTTCTTCTCCTCTGATGTTGGGCACAAAGTGTCCACTTGGGGGAGGATAAGAGTGGGGATGGACACAGGAGGCAGCAAAGTCCTGGGAAGGGATCCTGAGGCTGGGCCAGTGTGAAAGGGTGAGAGGAGCTCAGCCTCCAGCATCTGATGGATGTGGTTCCAATTCTGGCTCTCCACATGCCAGAGATGGGACTTTGGACAGTCACTGTTGGGTAGTCTTTTGGTTACTGAGAAAGAGTAATAGTTCTCACCTTGTGGGATTAATGTGCGGATTTAAGCAAGGTGAAGAGGACAGGGAACACTGTAAGCCCTCAGTGCTCCGCATGCCTCATGGACTGAAGTTAATTTCAGCTAGGCCTCTGCTTATCAATCATGCATTTAGGGGGGGAAATGCATTTGCTTTTGTGGAGATGATGTCCATTTGATGTGTTCTTCTTTCCCTCAGGCCACCTGCCTATTTGGCCAGGATCCAGAATACCACCAACACCTTGTAGTTAGGGGGTGGCTACACCAAGAAGGACAGGGCAGTGTCTGTGAGACCCCTGGAGCACAGTGTCTTGTTGCCACTCCCAAAGTGACACCCTACCACATTCTGGCCACACTAGCCTTCATGCTGCTCCTCACATGAGCCGCCAGGTGCTGCATCTTGCTGTTCCTTCTGCCCAGAATGCTCGCACTCTGGTGTCCCTCATTAGGGCGGCCTAATGCGGGGTCCTTTTCCCAGCCTTACAAAGGGTTCAGCGTTTGGAGAAAGGGCCTCAGTAGATATTAAGGAGTCCAAGGACAAAAGATATTTTTGAAAGGCATTGGTGGTCAGAGGAGCTTCAGCTAAAGGAAAGACTCCTACCTTGACCAAGGATCTGCTTTTATTCTAACACAATTTGTCCCAAGGCGAGATGGAAATATACACTTCAAAGGGTAAAGTATCAAAGGATAGAATACAGAAGCATTATCAGTTTGGGGATTAGCCTATAGCTGTTCAGGTGTTTGGCCAACAGGAGGCAATAAAATGCCCTGAGCTGACTGGCAGTTAACAATAACCCTATTCAGGTTTGGGGGAAGTGCCTTAACCATTACCAACAGGTAAATTACATATGTGGCATAACCTTGAAATCCACCCCCCCCCCCCCCAAGTCCCATCAACCTTTTGACAGAACTCTTGTAATTATCACATGCTGGAATTGGTTCTCAGCAGATCTCTATGTTCATTCCCTTGTGATATGGTCACTTGTTTCTGCTAACAAGTGACCATATCACAAAATCGCCTCCTGGCCCCACTTTACATAAAACCCCAGCACCCACCCCAAACCTCTGTGTATAACATCTATCACTAGATGATTTATTATGCACATACTATAACATAAATACCATCATATGTATGTGAGCCTAGACTTGGCAGGGTAACCAACAAATCTTTGTTTAAAAGCATGGATTGCTATGGAGCTCAGAGGCAGGCAAGTCTGTGGAACTGGAGAGGGGGTTTCCTCTTGTGCCAGAGAGCCTCACAGGGAAGTTTCACTTCCCCCTTGCCCCTACTGCCCCAGCAGAGCTCTCAGGATGTGACTCTCAGGAGCTTTCCTGGAATTAATCCATTGTGGATCTGCCTGGAACCAGCAAAGCAAATAGGAAAGATGAGGAAATGAGCTGAGGTTAAAGAACAATTAGGAGACATTGACATAGTTGGGTTTCAGGTTAAGAACACAGAAGTTACCAAGCAATTTGTCCCTCAACCCACATGCCCAACCCAGGGAGTTGCACAGAAGCTGGTGCTATGAAGTGCAAGTGTCCACATTATCCACATATTCACAACAAGCTTTGGAGGCAAGTTATCTTGGCTCTGTCATGGGGGTAGGACTGCAGTCCCTGCCCTACCTGCCTCAAGCCCCCACATGCTCACAGGGTCCCTGCCTCTCCACCTGCTACAAGTCAGAGCTCAGGCATGGTTAGCAGCACATTAGGAAACAGTTCGTGTCAGGTAATCAAAACGAAGAAACTTAATTCAATAGATCAGTAATCCAGAGGAGAGCAGGGTAGAGGGAACCACAGCTTCTTCTTCTTAAACACACCTAAATTGCTTTTACCTGTTGACTATTGTTGCCTAAGTTCTGCAGGAGTCCTCCTCTGGTCTTTCGTTTTACCATTTTTATCCTTCACAATTAATCTAACCCTGGGAGGGGAAATACGAGAGGCTTTCCTTCCAAAACTGTGTGTGATACCATTACTTAATTTGCAGGTATTGAACCAACCTTGCATCCCAGGAACAAATCCCACTTGACCATGTTTTATAATCTATTTGATATATTGCTTAATTTGGTTTGCTAATATTTTGTTGAGGTTTTGTTTTGTTTTTTTGTTTTTTTCATCTATGTTCATCAGTGATATTGGTCTATAATTTTTTTTTTTAATGTCTTTATCTGGTTTTGGAATCAGAGTAATTCTGGCCTCAAAAAATAATCTTGGGAAACTTGCCACCTCTTGAGTATTTTTTGAATAGTTTGGGAAGGATAAATGTTAATTCTTCTTTGACTCTTTGGTAAAATTTACCTGTAAAGCATCCAGTCCAAGACTTTTGTTTGTTGGGAGGTTTGTTTGTTTTTTATTACTGATTTGATTTTCTTAGAGGTAATTGGTCTGTTCAGATTTTCTATTTCTTCTTGATTCAGTCTTGGAATATTGTATGTTTCTAGGAATTTATGTATTTCTTCCAGATCATCCAATTGTTGGCATTTAATTGATCATAATATTTTCTTATAATCCTTAGTATTTCTGTGGTATCAGTTGTTACTTCCTTTCATTTCTGATTTTATTTATTTTGGCCCTTTCTCTTTGTTTCTTGATGAATCTGGTTAAAGGTTTATTAATCTTGTTTATCTTTTCAAAGGTTTGATGGATCTTTTGCACTGTATTATTTTTTAGACTCTATTTTGTTTATTTCTTCTCTGATCTTTATTATTTCTTTACTTCTACTCACTTTGGGCTTTGTTGGTTGTTCTTTGACAAATTCTTTAAGTGTAAGGTTAGATTTTTTATTTGAGATTTGGTGTTAAGACTGTATTACTATAAATTTCCCTCTTAGGACTGATTTCATTGTGTTCTATAGAATTTGGAACATTGTGTTTTCATTTTTACTTACCTTAAGTCGTTTTTTGATTTATTCCTTAATATCATTGTTAGCTCATTCATTGTTTAGTAACATGTTATTTAGCCTCCATATGTTTGTGTGTTTTTCAGTATTTTTATTATAATAGATTTCTAGTTTTTACCACTGGTCAGAGAAGATGCTTGATATGATTTCAATTATTTTAAATTTGTTGACATTTGTTTTGTGACCTAGTATGTGGTCTATCCTAGAAAATATTCCTTGTGTACTTGAAAATAATGTATATTCTGCTGCTTTAAATGCTCTAAAAATATCAATTAAATCCACCTGATCTAATGTGTCATTTAAGGCCACTGATTTCATGTTGATTTTCTGTCTGGAAGATCTATCCATTGATGTCAATGATGTGTTAAATTCTCCTCGTATAACTATATTACTGTCTATCTCTCCCTTTATATCCATCACTATTTACTTTATATATATTTAGATGTTCTGTTGGGTGCATAAATGTTTACTAGGATTTTTTTCCTCTTGTCAGATCGATCCTTTTATCATTAGTAATGTTCTTTTTTGTCTCTGATATAGATTTGTTTTAAAGTCTATTTTGTCAGATACCCCAGCTTTTTTCCCCCTTTCCATTTGCATTAAATCTTTTTCCATCCCTTTACTTTTAATCTGTGTGTATCTTTCATTCTGAGGTGGGTCTGTTTTCTTATCCATTCATCTACACTGTTTTTTATTAGGACACTTAATATATTTATATTTAATTCATTTAAAGTGATTATTGATAGGTATTGCTATTTCATTATACATATTTATGTGTGTGTGTTTTTTAAACATTTCTTTAGTGCTGGTTTGGTGGTCATGAAATTTGGGGGGGAGGGGACTTGTGTGTGAGAATCTCTTTATTTCTCCTTTAATTTTAAATGAGAGCCTTGCTGGGTAGAGTAATAATCTTGGTTTTAGGTCCTTGTTTTTCATCACTTTAAATATTTCATGCCCATCCCTTTTGTCCTGAGAAGTTTCTGTTGAGAAATCAGCTGAAAGTCTTATGAGAGCTCCCTTGCTTTTCTCTTGGTGCTTTTAGGATTGTCTCTTTTTCTTTAATCTGTGGCATTTTAATCATGAAGTGACTTTGTGAAGGCCTCTTTGGGTTTATCTTGTTTGTGACTCTCTGTGCTTCCTAGCCTTGTATTTTTATCTCCTTTACAAAGTTAGGAAAGTTTTTAGTTATTATTTTTTCAAATAAGTTTTCAATCTCTTGCTCTCTCTTCTCCTTCTGTTACCCCTATGATCTGAATGTTATGCTTGGTGCTATCTCAGAAGTCCCTTAAACTATCCTCATATTTTAAAATTATATTTTTCCTGCTGTTCTGATTGATATTTTTTGCCACCTGTCTTCCAAATCACTGAGTTGATCCTCTGTTTAATTTAATTTGCTGTTGATTCTTTCTAGTGTATTTTCCATTTCAGTTATTCTATTCTTCATTTCCAACTGGTTCTTTTTTATGGTTTCTATGTCCTTTTTATGCTTACTATATATCTTTTTGTTTGTTTGTTAATCCTCATCCGAGCATATTTTTCCATTGATTTCTGAGAGAGTAAAAGGGAGGGAGAGAGATAGAATGAGAGAAATATCAATGTGAAAGAGACACATCAATTGGTTGCCTCCCACATGCCGACCAGGGCCTGAGATTGAGCCTGCAATCAAGGTGTATGCCCTTTATTAGAAGTGAACCTGGGACGCTTCAGTCCATGGGCCAACACTCTATCCACTGAGTCAAACTGGGTAGAGCTATATCTTTTTTAATCCTCACCCAATAATATGTCTTCATTGCCGAGACCGGTTTGGCTCAATGGATAGAGCGTCGGCATGGGGACTGAAGGGTCCTGGGTTCGATTCCAGTCAAGGGCATGTACCTTGGTTGCAGGCATATCCCCAGTAGGGGGTGTGCAAGAGGCAGCTGATTGATGACACTCTCTCATCGATCTTTCTCTCTATCTCTCTCCCTTCCTCTCTGTACAAAATCAATAAAATATATTAAAAAAATATATATGTTTTCATTGATTTTTTTTTTTTTTTTTTTTTTTTAGAGAGAGAAACATCGATGTGAGAAACTCTGATTGGTTGCCTCATATATGTGCCCTAACTGGGGATCAAACCCAAAATCTAGGTATGTGCCCTGACTGGAAATTAAACCTGCAACCTTCTGGTGTATGGGACAATTCCTCACCTAACTGAGCCACCAACCCAAGCCTGCTTGCTTACTATCTCTTTGTTGAAGTTGTTACTACGTTCCTTGAGCATCTCTATAACCAGTGTTTAGAACTCTAGCTGGTTACCTCCATTGTGTTTAGTTGTTTTTTTTCTGGAGATCTCTCCTGTTCTTTCATTTGGGACATGTTTTCTTTTGTCTCATCATTTTGGCTGCATTTCTTTGTTTGTTTATATGCAATCGGTAGATCTGTTACATCTCTCAGTTGTGGCAGGGTGGCTTTATGTAGTAGGTGTCCTGTGGGACCCAGTAGTACAGTTTCCCTGATCATCTGAACTGTGTGCTCCAGGACTGTCCCTGTGTGGGTTTTGTGTGCCCTCCTGTTGTAGTTGAGCCTTGATTGCTGTTAGCATGTCAGTTGACCTTCATGCTAACTAACTGTGAGGATTGGCCATGACCAGAGTGTATGAGCACCTGTATGTGGGCTGAACCCATGGAGTAGGGAGGCAGGGGCATCTGCTCACTCACAGGGGCCCAAGATGCCCTTGAGCACTAGAAAGTGGCTGTGACAAGTGCAGGCCTGTGGATTTCCCCTCAAGATTGAGCTGCTGCAGGGACAGAGTTGATGGCTGCTGTTCTGTCAGCACCACACTCCCACCCCCACCAGCCCTTGAGGAACTATCCAGCCTTTACTGGCCTGTTTTTACAAAAGATAGAAAAGCAGCCTTATAAACACACAGCAAAGCATCCTCATAGGAAATACTTCGGACTTGCAACACAGGTTATTGTGTTCTGGGCATGCCCAGCCCAGAAAGCGCTAGAAGAAAATTCAAGAAGGCAAAGGGTCTGGTGAGGGAGGGTATGTAGGGGGCGGGGGGGGCGGGGATGTTAAAATATGTACACAGATAATTTAATTTAAAAAAATTTAAAAAAAAAAGGCAAAGGGGAGAATCTAGCTAGCCAGAGTAGGGCAGATAGAGGAAGAGGCACAGGTAGAGCATCCCCTGTGGGAGCCAGCCTGAGGCCACTTTTGCTCACCTCCTTTCTGGGTCTCCGCATCTGCTTTCTGGGCCACTGGCCATTAACAAATCAAATGGTGTTGTTTGTCTTTCAAATTAGCCAGTAAGTTCTCACTCTAGTTCAATCACCACCACAGCAACAAGGGAGAGTACAGAAACCCCATCAATCTCCATCAGACAATGGGCACTGGGCTTGCCAAAGCTTGGCATTCCTGGGAGACATCCTGTTGTGAATCAAGGTACAGTCTCTCTTCTAGGAGGCTGCCTCAGCCTGACCCGGCCCTACCCCAGCACTCCCATAGCCTGGCAAGGTTGAAAGGGGCAGTAGCTGGAATGTGAGCTTGGAGTCCAGCCAGAAGGGTTGGGTGGATGCCTGAGGGGCTGCGAGAAAGGAATGAGGACCATAGCATGACTCCATGTGCTTGGCTGGGGGACCACACCACCCGGTGCCCTGCTCCCTCTGTGTTTGATTTCATTGTCATTGTCTACTTTAAACCCTCAGCTTCTCAAGAACTGGGGTCAGCATGTCTATTTAAGTTCTATGGAGCAGAACATAGATGTCTCACTGGGGTGTGGCTGAAATAGCAGAGGACTCAAGGGACCCCAAAACATAGCCACTTAAAACAGACCTGTACTTGCCGAAACCGGTTTGGCTCAATGGATAGAGTGTCGGCTTGGGGACTGAAGGGTCCCGGGTTCGATTCCGGTCAAGGGCATGTACCTTGGTTGCGGGCATATCCCCAGTAGGGGTGTGCAAGAGGCAGCTGATCGATGACTCTCTCTCATCGATGTTTCTAACTCTCTATCTCTCTCCCTTCCTCTCTGTAAAAAATCAATAAAATATATATTTTAAAAAAAACAAACAAACAAAAAAAAACAGACCTGTACTGTCTCAGACAATGTTTGCTGGTTAGGATCTGGGAGTGGCTCAACTGGTGGTTCTGGCTAAGTCTCAGGAACTGCACCATCTGTAGGCTTGACTAGGGCTGCAAGAAGGCTCACTGTCCTGGCTGCTAATCAGAGGCAGTTCCCCACCAAGGAAACCCCTCCAGAGACTGCAGTGGGGTCCCCAATTGGGCAGCTGAGTGATGTGAGAAAGCAGGAAACTCCAGGGTCATTTCTGACCTGTCTCTGTCGCTGCCCACAGTCACTTCTGCTTCTGTCTATTTGTTAAGAGTGAGTCACCAAAACCAGCCCATATTCACAGGGAGGGAAACAAGGCTCAACCTTTTAAAGGTCATGTCAAAGAATTTGTATAACATTTTAATTTCTGTCACATTGCCAAATAATTTGTTTCATATTTCAACCACCACACTTGATTTAACTTCCATACAACTCTGGGCAAATCACTTCAAATCTGTAGTTCCCAGTCTCTCCTTCTGTAAAATGAGAATTGATCAGATATCCAGGAGCCTCCCATCAGCCCTCACGCCCTATCACTCATCCATGTACAAAACATGTACTCTAGCTATCTTCTGGATTCCTGACTTCACACTGGCAAGCCTAGAGAGCTTCTTAAAAATACTGGTGCCTGAAACCCACCCAAGAAACCTAGTTTTAATTAGTCTGGGGCAGAGCCCAGGAATTTTATAGTATTTAAAAACTCCCCCAATTAAAATCTTGAACTTTGATGAGCACGTAAATCACCTGAAGATCTGGTTAAACTGCAGATTTGATGCTGTGGGGTGAGTGGGGCCCCAGATCTCACACTTCTAAGGAACTCCCCTGTGAGGCGATGTGTTCTAGGAACTACACTGGGACTAGCAAGTTTTAATTGCTGGGGGAAAGGTGCAGAGATATGCAGATAATTTTTATCCTCAAAGAGCAAAGAATCTGCTGGAAAGGGGAAGAGCAACCCAAGACCTAAGTGCCCAACATGTGGCCAGAACCAGAAGTTCCAGGAGCGGAGCTGAGCTGAGGTGGTGAAGGGCATCAACGTTACCTGCTGAGTCCCACCTGCACTGTGGTTTCCCCACCACAAAGATTATTCCCTTCTATTCTGTCACCAACACAGCAGGCTAGAGCAGGAAGTCCAGGGCCTTCCATGATCTTCAGAAGTCTTTCACTAATTCATTTTACTGAACAGTAGTTATTTTCATGGGAAAAGAAAAGTATTAGCAAATCTATGATTCATATTTGTTCAAGTTTTATAATATACTAGAGGCCTGGTGCACAAATTCATGCACAAGTGGGGTTCTATCAGTGTTGCCTGCAGGGGATTGAGCCAAAACCAGCAGCCCAACACCACCTGCCGCTCCTGCCTGCTGCTCCTGCTTCTCATCCTGGCCTGCTGTTGCACCAGCCTCAGGCCCATGCCCAGTCAGTCCTGATTGAGAGAGAGGCTCACACCCCCACAGAAGGCTCACTGTCCTGGCTGCTAATCGGAGGCAGGACTACGTTTTTATGAAAATTGAAGCTTTTGGTTTTTTGAGGCCCACATACACTATATCTTGGTTATTTGGCCCATGTTAGCCTTTGAACCAACCCTGTCTCCTGGGCTCATTGCTCTGGGTGGGCTGTCCACACTCCCAGACCACCTGGCTCCTGGGAACCTGTCCAGGTTTCTCCACACATTGCCCTGCCCTTTGCTCAGGATACACAAAGTGATGTCAAGACCCTCCTCACTTCATAGCTCAGCCACTGAAGCAGACTCCAAGTTGAATTCCTGGCTTCCAGGCTCTCTTCACTCTAACTTTATACACCATTGGCAGATTAATGTTCCCGAAATATCACCTTCGTCCTGTCATTGGTTTCAAACACCTCCTGGATTCTCATGTCCTAAACAAAGTGCTTCTCAGGTTCTAGTGAGCAACACCTAGAGTCCTGTGCCAATGTCAATCCTGACTCAGCGGGTATGACATGGGGCCTGAGATGCAGGATGGAGCTAGGGTGAGCTCTAGGCTGGCCATCTAAGGTACCCTACAATGTTGACTGGTTTAACCCCACCCATCCTTACTGTCACGCGGCAGCACAAGCTCTCTGAGTCAGACTCTGCACATAGCTGCATAGCATAGCCGGCAGCACGGCTCAGCTGTGACACCAGCCTTTGCCCTGTCCCTCCATTAACAATTCTCCTACTTTTCTTCTTCTTTGTTTAAAGTCTAGTCAGTCTTGTGACCCAGATCAAACCCTAGTTCTCCCTGAAGCCTTCTTTGGCTGCTGCCATTAAGTCCCTGCACGACTTTGGTCTCCGCTGTTCCTTTGCTCTTAGTCACACACTACCTGGCATTGTTGTCACCATTTTTTACCTATTTCTGCCTTTCCAGCTAGTTACTAAAGCCCAGGGACTGTGGCTTACTCATCTTTACTTCTTTTGTATTTCTTGCAGCACTGAAATGGTGCTGTGCACTTATTAGGCACTAAATGAATATTTTTTTCTTTAAACTACTCAACATAAGATTCCTGTACTTAATCAGAAATCTGAGAAAGAAAAGGAATACAGCGCCATTTTGTAAGCTCACCAAACTGCATTATAACTGCTTCTGCAGGAACATCGTTTTCTAGGGGTCTCTCCACTCGTGAGTGCACGGGGCACTCCTCTGCGACGGGCACTGGGCTGTGGGCTCTCTGTCCCCATAGAACCGCTCTCACAGGCCTTAGACTTCCTGTCTCGCGGGTCTCCATCTCCTGTCTCTATGACTTGCTGCTCTCAGGAACATTGTTATATGAAGAGGATTTTATTGTGGCGGGCTCTCACTTTCCATTTTTTTTTTTAAATCCACTATGAAACCCTCAAACAAAAGAAATACACAGTCTAGTTTTACCCAGTAGATTGTGTCATCGGAAGCTTTGAAGGAAAGGGGAAAATAAATTAGTTTATGAAGTAAAACTGAAGCAATTAAAGGATCAAACTCACCTTAAATTTTTCTACAAAGACACACTTTCCGTGCATGGACAGCACCCAGTTCTTTTTAACTTTTATAGCCGCCCTGTTTTGGCAGAAAAAGTCAGGAAGTTGCTTGTTGCACACAAGACTCTTATAAACCTCTTTGATTAAAAAAAAAAAAAAAAAAAAAAAAAAAGATGAAAAGACAAGCAAGAAACACATAAACACTAACTTTAAAGACCTGAGAGCAGCAGGCCTCCCCTTTCCTCTGCTCTTGTTCTCAACCTGCAGACCCTCAAACTGTTTCCCAAGTGCATCCACTGCAGCCTCAGGGGGAACAAGAAAAGAAAATTCTAGCCTTTGATAGTCTTCATTTTGTTTTCTGGTTTTCTCTGTGAAATATAAGCACATGACTGATTATCCCAGGGACTAGATCTTAAAAGTACAAGATTGGCTGGCGTCCAGGACAAACCCCGGTGAGGGGCCTGCTCTTCTCCCCGCTTTGGCTTGGAGCACCATGTTTGTGGAGCTGTCCTGCTTCGCCACTTAGCCAAGGACATGGCTCCTGCAGCCAGTGCCCTCTGTTCCAAGGAGGCCAGTCCTGCCTCCGGGGCCAGCTCCTGGACTTCCTCAAGTGGAACTTCACACAGAGCTCAAAAGAAGCACAAGCGTGAACCCTTTCACCCTACTCCACAAGGAGTGCCAACCCGGCTGACCCTCATTTTCTCAGGAACCTGGTAACGAAATGTGGTAGCTGAGGTGTTTGGGAGGAAGTAGAGTGGTAGAACTCTCTTATAACTGGTGTCTTGGCATTGCCTTTAGGAAGGAGCCCAAGGTATGGCTGAGGTCACATGCTCCATGCTCTGGCCCACATTACCACATAGCGGCCCAGGGAGACACCACACAATGGGGTTTCCTGTGGGCTCAACCTGTGATGGGCCCCACTACGCTTCTTAAAGTTTCTGATTGCCTAAGGCCATGCCTTGCAAATCCCTCACCCACAGCCCATGTGTTCATTGTATAGATGATCCAATAAAAATATTAATAATAGAAATAACAAAGACAGAACTTAAGCAGTTAATAAAATGCTACAGGATACATTTTTTTGAGTGCCTGAAATTTAATATGAGATGAATGAGGGATAAAAAAAAGACCTGGAGAACATGATTGCTTCAAAGTCAGTCTGATCTAAACACTTTGATATGCTAATGGCATAAACTGCAGTAGATGCAAGGATATGGTGATGTCAGATGCTTTAATTGTGCATATTAAGAGCCTAGTTGGAAAGTAGAAGGTGTCGCTCACAGATAAGGGAACTGGGCCTGAATTTTATAACCTAATTTAATTAGCACTGATCTGAGGTTGCTAGTACCTGGTTTTTCCAGTTTTCAGGAAATATATCTTTGCCTGAGGGGTAAGGGAGTACAGAAGGGAAAGGTGGATGGAGGGCAGATGCAGGGAGGGGTGGGGGTGGGCTGTAAGACATGAAAGGCTCCAATATTGAATTTCATCTGCGATGTGATCAAACCTCAGGCCTTCCTCTCTTCACCTGCCAATAGTGCACAGAGAGCCACACCTCTCCTACATCAAACATTCAATTACCATAAACCCAGGGAAGGCCAAAGGAGACTTTCAACTGCAGCAGTCACTGAAGGAGAATGAAAGACGTGCACAGACTCCCAAAGGTAAGGGGGAAATACCCAAACCCTCTAAAGCCTTTGACGCTCCAGAGGAGAACATCCTTGCAGGGGAAAGCCTTCTGAGGATCTTCCTGTGTTTGCAATTTCTTCTTTTTAATTGATTTTAGAAAGAGAGGGAAAGAGAGAGAAAAGTAGATTTCTTGTCTCACTTATTTATGCATTCATTGGTTTATTCTTGTATGTCCCCCGACCAGGGTTCGAACCCGCAACTTTGGTTTATTGGAACAACGCTCCAACTGAGCTATCTGGCCAGGGTGCAGTTTCTTTCTCTCACTACAACGCCTATATCTGGGAACAACTGGGACATATATAATCATGAAAAGATATAACTCTGACACTTGGGGTCTCAGATCTGCCTTCCCATACACATAAAAACACATCTTCTGGTTTAGTGGGACAATTTTTAAATGTTTGAGGGAATGTTAAATAAAAGAAAGTTTTTAGGAAATTAGTGTAAAATAAGTAGGTTGTGTTATTGAACATAAAGAGCCTTAGGTTATTAAAAATGTATTTTTAATATTAAGCTAAACTTTATAGGATTAATTAGAATGCACAAGTTATTTTTTATTCGAAATGTGCAGTTAAATATGTCTTGTCATACTACATGGTTGGTGGAATTTCTTCCAAATGCGATGTACCTGTAGTTGTCTGGAGCCTCATTTGATGAGGAAGGACCGCGTCTCTTGGCAGAAGCCCACCTGTGGGTCTGGCCATCACTGAGTGAGCAGTGAGCTTTACCTAACACAAGCCAGTGGCAAAGCTAGGGTTTTGTAAGCTCTCATATGGATTTATCTTCAGCACTTCTACCCTAGTATTGGTTTGCTACTTGCTGTTCTATTTTGCTCACAGAAATCTGGATCTTTAAGTAGGAGTCTCTTAGCTGTCAAAAATTATCCTCATTGCAGACACTTGTTACCATGGTTTTCTCTTAGTTAGAATAATAACTTTATTGCCCATATTTTGGGTTTTGTTTTCAGTGCTGGAAGCATGGACAGCTCCAGGACTTCATTCCTTTTTGTACAGTGGAATGTGTGGGGTTGCTGTTGAGCTATGTGTAAAACAAAAGGTCTGTGATTTGGTCTAGACTCACATGGCCTGGGGCATGCTTCTGGCTCTAGAATATTTGAGAGATGGGAGGTATCTGAAAGACTATCTTCTGTCTATTGCAGTTACCACTAGCCACATATGTCTTTACATTTACATTAATTAAAGTTAATTAATATTTAAAAACTCAGCTCCTCAGTCTCACTAGCCATGTTTGAAGTGCTCAGCAGCCTTACATGGATACTGACCATTGTATTGGACAGCACCTGGCTCAGCCACTTAACCTTAAGGCTAGGAAAATGACCTGAAATACAAGTGCAGTGCTGGCCAGCACTGGAGCTGGGCTGCCTGGTTCATCATTAGTCTCATTAGTCTCATGGTTCATCATTAGTCTCATGGTTCATCATTAGTCTCATCTTTTCTGCCAACTCACCCTGCCCTCCTTCTTGTCACATCTCTCCAGAGAGTGGCAGAACTGACAGGAAGAAAGGTCCTCATCTGCAGGTTGCAGGTCAGGGCAAGGCATTTCCATGAGACCCCGAGCCTGGGAATTGCCCCAGATTGGTCATAACATTCAGAAAAGGCCCAGGCTCATTCTTCGCTGAAATCCTCTCATGACTGTTTTGCATCCTGACTGTGTGACGGTAGACACTGACTGTGTGGGAGATATCTTACTTTAATTTTGCAAGATGAGACCACTGGAGTAAAGAGAACATGAGATCTTTCTGTATTATTTCTCACAGTTGCATGTAGATCTATTGTACAATTATCTCAAAACAAAAAGGTTAATTATTTTTAAATGTCCTTTTGTATTCCTTAAAATTCAAATCATTTTAAAGTTAATGTCTGTTCTGGGTACCTTGGTACCAGAATGCAAACTGACTTTAAAGCAAATTGAATTTTTTTCTTATTGTTCCCATGAATTTTAATTTTCTAGATTTGTTTTCTTTTCTTTTTTTAAAAAATATATTTTATTGCTTTTTTACAGAGAGAAAGGGTGAGAGATAGAGAGCTTGAAACGTCAATGAGAGAGAAACATCGACCAGCTGCCTCTTGCACACCCCCTACTGGGGATGTGCCCGCAACCAAGGTACATGCCCTTGACCGGAATCGAACCTGGGACCTTTCAGTCCGCAGACCGACGCTCTACCACTGAGCCAAACTGGTTTCGGCTAATTTTCTAGATTTGGAGTTCAATAAAGATCTTTATGCTTACAGTAGCCATTTTACATTTGCCCAGAATTTAAAGTAAGAATGCACAGTATAAACTTTGGGATTCAGTTTGCCAAACTGTCAGGCGTCTCTGTTGTCAGACGTGCACACGGCTCACCCGAGGCTGGGAAGCACGGCCAGGCTGCGGCCTCGAGGCCTGGACACAGCCCTGTCGGTGACAGCAATTGATCTTCACAGACGTGCAGGGCACAGGGTTTATTCCATTCACTAGACTGTTGCTGTTGAAGTCACTACGTAGCAAGAGGTAAGATATAATGGGCAAACCCTTTCCTTAGCATCTCTATGTGCCTGTCTTTGGTTTTCTTACCTAGAACAGCACTTGTATTATTTGTCATCTTAACATAACTACTAAAGAGCAAGGATCTTTTAATGTATGCTTTTCTTTCCATGGGAGTCTCGTGGACCAAATAGTAGTGTGTTTGGCTTTGAGAAGTGTGTGTGCTAACTATCGTCATGTGGTGTGATGGGCATTGGGAAGAATGCTGGCCTTGGTGGGAAGTTCTTGGTTGGAGTACCTTTTTCATCATTTATTGGTTGTGTGAACTTAGACAATTGATCTAACCTCTTTAATCCTTGACTTCTTTATCTGTAAGACTGGCACAACAAAGCTCAGCTATTTTATGAGATTTCATGAGAGGAACTTCAGTTAACCTGTTAACCGGGGAATTTCCTTTTTAATTACACAACATATAATGGGCACGTACTCTTTCACTAGGATGTGTCAGTACGTCACGCCCCGAGTATGTAATTTCATATTATTATTATTTGTTATTTATACTTAAAATAAATGAAAAGACTATGAAATATATATTTTTTGTTTATTTATATATAAAGCAGAAAGGGAAATACAAAATTACAAACAAATAGAAAAGAATAGCAACAAAACAATGGAAACATCAAATTAAAAAATTATAAATTTTACAAACAATTATAAATATTACAAAAAATAAATATTTTTTATTTCGATACACAATAAAAAATATTAAAAAGTTAACAATTACAGAATAAACAAAAGCACACAAATAAAATAGAAATATTGAGTTTAAAAAATAGATGTAAAAATTCAAAACTCAACTTCCATGTGATATATTTTAAAACAATTGTTGATACATAGTGCTACCTTACAATCCGGACACCAGTATGTAGATTCTTTCCTAACACCTTTTTTGTAGCAAACTCGGCATTTCCTGGATGTAGTTTTTTCCTATATCGCTTTTCATTTGTTCTGGAAAATGCCTTTCAACTAAGCGTGATGGTTTAGATGTAGAGCTGCTTGTTGATGTCTTTGGGTGGGTTTTCACTATGTTGTTATCTACCAATTTCTCTACACACTCTATCAAAAAGTGTAATCGATCCAAATGACCTTTATCTTTTTTGTATATAATATATGCATTGAAGCAGCACATATCAATTAATCGAAGAAAAAATTTTCTTATAAAATTTTTTACCCTATTACAGGCAGCCGTGTAGGCCACCATAACTCCATCTCCCAAATCTACGCCCCCCAAGAATTATAATTCTTGTTATAATCAGGACAACATTCGGTTTTTCTTGCCTTCTTCCTCTCTTTTCAATCATTGTCTTTTTGTCATTATGAATAGAATTGAGCATCAATGTCTTTTTTATCCTTCCATTTTAAAACCATAAGTTTGTCTTTGAATCTTACTATATGTTCATTTTTCTGTAATTTTTTTGTTTTTATTTCACTGGGGATTCCGACTCTGTTTATCCTCATTGTTCCAACAATGTCTATATTGTTTTGACACAAGAGTTCAGCCAAATGAATTGATGTATAGAAATTATCTAAGTAAATCCTATACCCTTAATTCAGTAAGTCATGTGTTAACTCCAAAACAATTCTTGTTGTACACGTCCAGCACTCTCACTAGCGATATTATACTGATTCCCTCCGTGTCTTAAGTTCATGTCAAGACATGTATGGATGACTAATACCTTTGTTGTTCAGAAATGTATGTCCCATCAGTTTCAGGGCGCAACATATATTTCAAGGACGTATTCATATGTCCTACCCATACCCGATATTGTTTACGTTTGACGTATTTATACGTCCCGCTCGGTTAACAGGTTTAATGTGGTGAAACGTGAGCGACTTGCCCGAGTGGCAGTGTAGGCAGCACCATCCCTGCTTCCTGAAACGCCAGGCAGGGATGCCCGGGAGTGTTCCACACCCTGGCCCATGACAGACTTCATTTTCCCACTTGCATTTCTTTGTAGATTTCCCTTCTGTGCTTAACAGGGTCTACACAGGGAGAGACAAAATCTCTCCAAAATTTTATACAAACTGTTTTACTCTGGGAAAGGACATTGGGATTCATGACTCCCTCCTTGGTTTCCCTGGGGTTTTCTTGCAAACATCAACTTGGAAAAGAAAGTGTTTCATCCCTTGTCCTTCTAACACTGGACCACTCAGTGTAGCCTCGGCCCTACACTCCAGCTGCAGAGGTGCCGCAGCAGGTCAAATACTGGTCTCATTTCTGACCTCTCCCATGAGGCCCTATAAATCCCTGCCACCCACCTAAAGCTGACTTGAGCCTAGGGCCCCTTACAAGAAATTGAGTTCACTTTGACCACAGAGCTTCAGAGAAAAAACAAAAACAAACAAACAAAAAAACAAAAAAAACAGAAAAAAAACAATTATAGCACTTTCTATCATAAACATTTAATACATCTATGTGTTTTAGAATTTCCATAACCAAAAAAGCAGTTCCATCTTTATTCTTTCATTACAAACCACGTTCATTTTTCTCTCTGGGACTCCAAATTTTAGTCAGGAGTCAACAGAATTCCAAAATGATGGCAGTTCTGCAGAATCTGCCCCTTGCCGGTCAGGAGAGGCTCAGAGGGAGGGGCTGCCAGGTGGCCCACCTCTCCTGCAACTATGGATCTTCGGCCCAACAATTTGGCCCTTATTTTAAGGGAAGAGTTAGAGTGCTTACACTGAGTGATTTAAATACATAGTTATATTAATTATAATATTAGAATAAACTTGAATGTCCAGTCCTAGAGAATGGATTAAATAGTCTTGGCACATCCATATGGTAGACTACTTTGTAGCCATGATCCTGAAGACTATTTGTAGACAAAGAAAGGTGTATATAAAGTTATTAAGCAAAGCAAATGCAAAAGTGTGTATACCAAATGTATAATAGAAGGAAATATATCAAAATTTCAATAATGTTTCTGAATGATAAGACTACAGTGATTTTTTTTTTAAATACACATTTATTGACTTCAGAGAAGGAAGAGGGAGAGAGAGTAGAAACCTCAGTGATGAGAATCACTGATTGGCTGCATCCTGCATGCCCCCCACTGGGGATTGAGCCTGCAACCTGGGCATGTGCCCTGACTGGGAATCAAACCCTGACCTCTTGGTTCATAGGTCAACACTCAACCTCTGAGCCACACAGACAGGCTACAGGAAGTTTTTAAGTTTCTTCTTTATATTTTTATATATTTGAAAACTTTCTATAATTAGTATATACTGTTTTTACAGTCAGAAAAATTATGAAAAAAAATCATAATTTTTTTCTGAGGCTAAATAATGAGGTCACCATCCACTTTTTTTGTTTGTTTGTTTGGTGAGGGGGCAGTGGAGACAGAATTGTGTACTGGTTCCTCGTGTTCCCTCCCTTCCAGAAGTTCTAGAAAATACTCATACTTGATGGTCTGGTTTTGAATATTTCTGAGATCTAGTGTTTCAGAGGGGTACTTTGGTCCATAAAGGCTCTCACCATCAAGATCATCTTATGAACTCAGCCCATTCTCCACTAAAATCTCTAAGGTTCTGAGCACCTATGTTTTGTTCAGTCTCCTAGGAAAATATCAAGTCAGCTCTTGAAATCATCATAGTTAGAACCTTGTGGAATTGTTGACTATAGTGCTCTAATTTTTCAAATGAGACACTGTACCCAGAGAGACCCCGTGATTGCCTAAGATGAACAGACTGAGCCAGGAGGGTAACCCACCTACCTGACTCCGGACTGTTGGCACTCGATCAGCTCCTCCATGAGCTATGAGCTGCCTGCAATCCTAGCTGGTAGTTAGGGCACCGGTCCTTCCTCCCTGAAGGAACTATTTCCTCAAATTGCCAATTGCCTCCCATTAGTATATTGCAAAATCAATTTAGGGCTCAAGACTAGCAGTTTTTGATGGAGTGGAAAACACAGTATAGCACTGTATAGTGTGGGTTAGAGTAGAAAATATCATGTTTTATGAATCTCCTATTTCAGATAGATATGCATGTGCTCATATGCATGTGTATAAGTGTTGTAAAAGGAGGCTCTAGTTCCAGGGTGACACACCTGGTAAAAGTTAGTGTCTCAGAAGATACATCTTCTTCCTTTTCAAAAGTGTTTTGTGCCAAGCTGCTGAATAACCAGCAAACATTTGGCTCTAGTCATGCAGACACACTCCAGGAAAACTTCAGTCCAGTCATTTCTGTAAAGCTGACTTCTCACAACTGCCCATGGCCTCAGCAGCCATTCCCTGAGCACCCAGCCCTAAGTTCTCAGGGCACACCCCACATCCAGGCGCTGGACTGGCAGTAGCCCCAATGGTGTGTGGGGCCCAACCCTCTCCTCAGCCAGGTGACTGCCATGGGAACCATTGTCTCTTGGGAACCTTACAACTTGAGTCCTTTGTCACAACATTTGAACATCACAGAAAAACAAAGCATTGGGAAAATGCAATATTTTGTTCATGAAAAATCCCGGAGGACTCCAGAATGGACCAGCGCATGGTCTCTCCTTGCCTGGGAACATGACACTTTAACTTCTCCAAACCAACATTGGCTCACTCCTTCCTCCATCAGCGTTGGCTCGTCAGCAGTGGCCTTCCCTTCCCCTGTCCCAACCTTCCTGGACTCTCCCAACACTCTCTAAAAGGCAGTTTGATTTCCATTTCTTAGACTCATCTCCAGGCATCTGGCCCATTATGTCCTCTGCATCACAAACATTGGGAAACTTCAGTTTCATATCCATCTGTCTTGCTCTCTGAGAAAGCAAATTGCCAACTCCGGTCACCTATTGTGCTTACCAGGTTGTGCGAGTCTCCTCGGCTCAGAACCAAGGCTACATGAGCATCATTGCCCCTCTGCCCACACTTCACCTAGTTGGCTTCACTGAAGCCTTTGCTTCCCCTGAGTCACTCCCACCTCCATACACACCTCATTAGGCATCCTTCCAACATGTTCTCGGAGGCAGGAATTCATGGGAAGCCACAGTGAACTAGATGTTGACACAAATTATTCTCTGACTTGCCTATTTTCTAAGCATGACCTTGAGAGGAGTGTCCCATTCTCTGTGGGTGCCAATTCCAATCGCCTCTCCACCAGCCTCAGAGGCTACTTCACAGGAGGAGGATATTTCACTACACGGCTATAGCCCTTAGATTCTCTTGCAAACTGTGTCATCATCCTGTCCCAAACCTAGTGTCTTTTCTCAGCCATCCATGGGCCTGGAATGCCCACTCTCCCCATTGATCTTTCTGGTTGGCCTTACGGTCACAGCATCTCAAGCTATCAGAAGCCTCACTGTTGGGCTTTTAGGCCTCCTGGCCTTCCAGCAGACCAACTTGCAGAGGCCTGAGGACTAGATTTCAGCCACTCATCTGTAGGGGGAGCACTAGGAGAAACCAGAGCCCAACATCTGGCTTTGCCATTTCTAAGTGAGCTGTCCTGGAGAAGAAGGGAGGCTGTGAGATGCCCTCTAGCTGCCCTCCTGCCCTCCTGCCCTCTGCCCCTGCCTTCTGCCCAAGCAAACCCTCTCCCACCACCCTTTTAACCTCAGCCCACTAAGTGCATTTGCCTGTTTTTATTTTGTTTTACCTGCTGAAGGAAGGACTATTTCATGGTTGTTAATGAAAGTGATAGCAATCCCCTGTGTATTTATCTTAGATTATGTGGTCGTTATAAGATGAAGTACTTCAAGCAGCTAGTCTGCGGTTGATTTGAAAACAGACGAGTCTCAACAATGAGCTTAAGGAAAGGTGTCAGGTATAAATCTTGTCTTCAAACAGCCGGCGTGCATTCCAGACTTCAGAGACACTTCTTTGTACAAAAGTGCTTTTTTTTTTTTATCCTGCCTTTCTTTTCCTTGAGCCTGGAGGAGGATTAAAGTGCATGGGTACAGGCATTTGCTTGGTTTGATAATGAGGGCGAGGCTCACGGGCACAGTATCTTGGCAGCTCCAGCACTTCCTGTAACAGTTTTCTTTCTTTTTTTCTTTCTTTCTTTCTTTCTTTTTTTTTTTTTTTTCATCCATAGGTTGCTTAAAGACAAACATTTTTTTTAAACTACTGGTAGTTCATTTTCTGCAGGAACCGTGCAATTAATCTTGTTTATATTAAAGAGACAGGTTGCTTTTGTCAGCTTTCCTGAGCTATAATTAATGAAGATCAAAAACGTTACAAAGACATAATATTTAGCTTAATGCAGATGAGGCTGGGCAACAGCTGCTGCAATTAGAGGAGCAAAAGGGAAAACACTATCCTTTCCTTTGGAATAACTGGGATGCACTAAAGAGGAAGGATTATGAGCGTCTTCCCTGCACTAGCCTTCTCTGGTAGGCCTGGTGAAAGAAAGATTGGGTTGGACATCAGATGACTGGTAATGCACATCAATTATGCTTTAAAGGCAGTTGGAGGCACCAAACGTCTCTCTTCACTTGGCTGAAGTTTATCCAGGTGCGTGGCTGTGGATCAGAGGCTTGGAGTCTGAGAGCCTCTTCCTGGGGAAGGTGGTGAAGAAACCAGACAGGCAGGTAGAACCTGATAGGACCATGTAGCCCACTGGGGGCGCTGAACAAGGCTGGGGGATACTTTATTTAGAGCCTTCTGCTTGAGGGACTCTTGTGAGGAAAATCCACACAGTGTTGATGACATGTCTTCAAACGGGCAACATCAGCTGCTTGTCTGAGACTTCCTAACCTAGTGACTAAGACTTTTGGCTTCCAAATGATAGTTTCAAAGGGGTTACCTCTGCCTATAAACAAAAGGATGTGGGCTTTTATCTACTTCATAAAGCCAATGGCTAACAGCCCACTGAGAGCCACCAGGAAATTCATGGAAATCTCAAGCCTGAAAGCTGGAACTGTCGATGGTGGCCAGCTCACAGGTAAAGAAACTGAGACCTGGGGAAATTGTGGAAACTTGTGCAAAGTCACATGGTTAGAGAGTCGCCTTTTCTACTGGGCTTCACTAACTGAGATCCTAACCGGGGGGAAAAAAAAAATTCAGGATGCAAAACAGATTTTCAGCAAATTCTGGTGATGAAGATGATAGCTAAGCAGGTTGAAGGGGTTTCCCACAATCAGATATCTTACAAGGTAAATGCTAACCAGTCAACCAGGTAACCAATCAAGAACCCAAAAAGCAGCCACGGGACCCTGGCACTACACCAAGTACTACTACGTATCTTGGCTCTGTAGGACTGAGAAAGGCCAGAACCTTCCAGTCTGAATAACTCGGCGCACCACTGGTGGACAGTAGGCAGAGGACATGGGTGATCTGAGTGGTATCAGGAACACCAGTATTCAAAACCTGACTTGTTCTTACTGAAACAAGAACAAGTCTGATTCTGGTTTTATTTTGTTGTCCTTGTTGTTGTTTAATCCTCACCTGAGGACATATTCATTGATTTTTAGAAGGATGAGAAAGAAGAGAGAGAGAGAAACATCAGCCTTGGCTGGTTTGGCTCAGCGGATAGAGTATCAGCCTGAGGACTGAAGGGTTCCGGGTTCAATTCTGGTTAAGGGCACATGCTTGGGGTTGCAGACTGAATCCTCAGTAGGGTGCAGGAGGCAGTCTATCAATGATTCTCTCTTATCATTGATGTTTCTCTCTCTTCCTCTCTGAAATCAATAAAGATATATATATATTTTTTAAAGAGAGAGAAAGAAAGAAAGAGAGAGAGAGAGAGAGGAACATCAGTGTGTGAGAAAAACACTGATCAGGCCAGAGATCGAACCTGCAGCCTAGGCACGTGCCCCGACTGGGAATCGAACCTATTACCTTTCAGTGTATGGAAAGACTCTCCAACCAACTGAGCCACACAGGCCAGGTCTTGTCCAGGTTTCAAAGAGTCTTCCTCTCTGAAGTCAATAAAAATATATTTTTTAAAAAGGGGATGCCTCTATAGGTGTCATGCTTATGCATCAAGTCCTAACAGTCTCATGCCCCTTACCTTCATAATTGTTCGTTTGGGGATTTATAAACAGGATATCATCCAACAGACATAAAGAAATTCATTGCATAGTATTTTTAATAGTGAAAATTGAGAACTGAGCTTCAGGTCTGAAATTAGTTGATTTAATTATGGTCCAGCTTCACAATGGAATAGTTTGGATCCATTAAAAAGATTGCAGTTTAAGAATAATTAAGGCTATGGGAAAGGAAAAAGGCAAAGTAGAAGTAGCATGCATACTGCTATCCTAATTTTAATTTATAAGATATATGTCTGTACAAATAAAAGACTAAAAGAAATGCATCAAAATAGATGTCTTATGATTTTTTATTTCCTCTTTCTATTTTTTTATTTTCTAATTTTTCCATAATCGGAAAAAAATTTCTAAAAAATGGAAAATAGCTTGCATTCGTTAGCACTCACTATGCACTAAACACTGTTCTGAGCATTTTATGCATATCATCTCACTTAATCTTTGCATTCTGAGATATATTCTATTATCATAATTTTACTAATGAGACAACCAAGGCACAGAAATAATTAAATTACTAGCCCAAAGTAGCAAATTATCTAGCCAGAATTTGAATCCAGGATATCTGAATTCAATGCCCTGTGTTTACAGTCACTCCCTTATAATGTTATTATTAAAATTAATTGTGAGTCCCTCCCTAGGGAGATGTTACAATTACTCACAACCTGGTATGAGTTTCTGTATCAAATTGTGTTCTTAGTGACAGCTAGCTGAATAAAGTCACTGGTGGAACCAGTGGAGGAAAGCAGGTAGACACAGAATTCAGCGACCTGGTAAAACACCTTATGAGGTACAGGTCTGTGAGGGACAGGCATTGACTAAGATGTTTCACAATTTTGCCAAGAGGAATCAGTGGGGAGTCTTTGGTAGCCAGGTGGATTGGGAATAAAACCACACCTACCCAAAGTTAGGTCTCCAAAGTTGGAAAAGAGAAGGTGATTTGCTTCAGAAAGTTTGTGAAATTCTGTTAAGTAATGAGCCACTCTCTATATATATAAAACCCTAATATGCAAATAGACTGAACAGCAGAACAAATAGAAAACTGGTCTATATGACATTCACTGAACACCAGGGGGCACTCGTGGAACATGGCAGGTGTTGGCTGAGAGTGGGGCTGCAGGCAGACAGGGGACCAGGGTGGAGCAGGTGAGCAGGGGCACCAGACCAAGGCAGGGTGCTGGTCGCGGTCACTGGGGCAAGCCTCTGGTGATTATTCAAAATTCTTTGCTCCCACACACCACAATCCCACCCAGTGCTTACACCTGCTGCTGGCATCGCCCCCCCCCCCCGCATTGCCCCGTCCTCCCCTCTTCCCCCCATCGCTCAGCACCATCAGCAGGTGTGGGCAGCTGCCAGTCCTGATCACCCCTCAGGGCTTCTCTGCTTCCCCCTGCTCCTGAGGGGCGATCGGGGTGGGCAGCCACCTCTCACACCTGCTCCCAGCAACAGCTCAGCTCACACCCGCTCCCAGCGCTGGAGCCATTGCTCTCACCTGCTACCAGTGCCAAACACCAGTCCCAATTGCTCAGGGCTGTCAGCAGATGTGAGCGGCAGCTGCCAGCTCCGATAGCCCCTGAGGGTTTCTCTACCTCTTCCTGCTCCTGAGGGGTGATTGGGGCAGCCACCGCCATTCCCACATGCTGACGGTGTTGGCCCCACTCACACCCACTGCTGCCATTGGCCCCAATCACTCCACTCCATCAGCAGGTGTGAGTGGGGCTGGCACTGTCAGCATGTGGGAGCAGCAGCAGGAGTGGGGCTGCAGGCAGACAGGGGACCAGGGCCTGTGGCGGGAGGGGCCAGGCAGGGGCACAGAGGATGGGCAGAGATCTGCCCAGTGCCCACTGCAGCCTTGCGACCCACATTTCCTTTCAAAGTGCACAAATTTGTGCACTGGGCTCCTAGTTTAAATAATAAACACATTAAGATGGGGAAAATTACAGCTTATACATCATAGGTCTTGATGTATAACTACCAGCCTGGCACACCACCAGCCTCTTTCTGATTCTGAACAGGATCCTTATTCTGAAGAGAAAATAGTCCAGGACACAGAATTCATAATGTACAATAGAAGCCCTCTTGTGCTCTCTGGGCTGCAATAACTAAAGGATTTATTATTATTATTATTATTATTATTATCATTATCATTATTGCTTTAATAGCAGAAATTTAAAACTAAGACCAAGGTGCCAGCAGGGAGGGTTTTCTGATGAAGCCACTCTTCCTGGCTTGCAAACAACCACTTTGCCCTATGTCCTATATAGCCTTTTCTCTGGCCTCATGCACTCCTGGTGTCTCTTCCTCTTCTTTCTTGTTTTTTTTTTTTAATCATTTTTAATTTTTCAATTATAGTTGACATACAATATTATATTAATTTCAGCTATACACCCCAATTATTGGACATTATATAACTTACTAAGTAATTAATCATCCCAATAAATCTTGTATGGTAGATCACCCATCTGACACCATACAGTTATTAGAATATTATTGATTATATTCCCTATGCTGTACTTTATATTCCATGACTATAATATCACTACCCATTTGTACTTCTTAATTCCTTCATTTTTTTTTTGCCTAACCCGTGCCCCCCCCCAAACCCCCTTTCTATCTGGCAATAATCAAAATGTTCTCAATATCTATGAGTCTGCTTCTGTTCTGCTTGTTCATTTATTTTATTGTTTAGTCCAATCATTGATAGATATGTATTTATTTCCATTTTATTGTTCATGTTTTCTATCTGTTTTCTTCTCCTTCCCCATTCTTCTTCCCCACCCACACCCCTTCCTCCTCATCCTCTTCCTTCTTCTTCTTCAAAAAGACCTTTTAGCATTTCATGTTATAGTAGTTTGATGGTGGGAGGGGGAAAATGTTGGGCAGACCTCTACAGTCAAGATTTCCCTCCAATTTTTATCTACCACATGGAAGCAGCCCATTCGATGTCTCTGCCCCTCCTACCAGTCTTGACTTTGCTTCTTCTTTATATCCTTTGTTGTAGGACTTCTATTCACCTAGATTTCAGGTGGCTTTGAATGATGGTTCCCCTCTGAGTGTGCCCCTTGAGTTTGTTGCTTGTGGAGGTGGTCTGAAGCTGTCCACCTGGTGCACTATCTCTGGGGCTTCCCAAGAAGTGTAAGCCAAGGTCAGCCACCACTTGTGTTCTGCCTAAGCACACCCAGCATGAACCACAAAGTGACTGCAGATGGTTGCTACTTGTGCTTGCCTAGGAGAGGCCAAGCTGTGAACCAGGGTGCAACCACTACTGCTGGGCAGGGGCCACTTATAGAGAAGTACAGGGCATGCTGAGGCTAGATGCTGCTTGCTTGAGAGATTTTAGGAGAGTCTGAAAGGCAGACCATTTGTATAGGAAAGCCACTAAAAACAGCTTGGGTGGGCTTAAAAGTTGGTGGGGCATAGTCTAAGCCTTAGGGATCTAAGGGATCACCAGGGCAGGGTGAACAGTTATAGCCGGATTGATGGAGACTCGAATATGGTGCTTGTCTTCCAGCTGATGGGGGAAGGCTCTGCAAAGAAACCATGGCCTCTGCCACCACTTCAGTCTAGGAGACAGCTATCCCCTCCAACTCGTGCTCCTATGCCATAAAATTCAGTTCCTCCCCATATGTCCCTGGTGCTTTTTGAGCTGCTGCCCAAGCACTGTAACTCAGAGTGAGTCCAAGTAAGTCTGTGCTTAGGCCCTTTAAGAGGAACTGCCTGGGAATTCCTGTATCCCTCTATCTCACTCAGCCACAATCTTTCTTCTTCACCCAAGGACATGCTTCAGACCACCTCCACAGGAGAGGAATGGGGTGGGGGGTGTAGAAAGAGAGAGAGACAGAGAAAGCCATCAATGTGAGAGAGAAATATCAATTGATTGCCCCAGGTGCACCAACTGGGGATCAAACCTGCAACCCAAGTATGTGCCCTGACTGGGAATCAAACTGGCAAGTTTTTGATGCACAGGATAACACTCAACCAACTGAGCTACACCAGCTGAACTCCATACTTTTTTTCATAACCGACGTTATGGGGACTTATCCCTGGAATGGGGTCCCTCTCTCCTGATGGGAGGGGGAAAAGGTTGGGCAGACCTCTACAGTCAAGACTTCCCTCCCAATTTTTATCTACCACGTGGAAGCAGCCCATTCGATGTCTCTGCCCCTCCTACCAGTCTTGATGTTGCTTCTTCTTTATATCCTTAGTTGTAGGACTTCTATTCACCTAGATTTCAGGTGCTTTGAATGATGTTTTAATTGTATTTTTTATGTGGTTGTAGGAAGATACCACATATACCTACACTGCCATCTTGACCAGAAGCAAGATGTGTTACATTTGAATCATTGTCTCAAGCTCATTCTTTAAATTGCTCATCTGGAGACTGGGTCCTGCTACTGGAGTATGAGGGTAGGGCTGTGGGGACACTGCATCAAGGCAGGCCACGGGCATTTGTGGTGGGCACCAAGAGCCCAAGTGGCTAAAGAATTTTATAAAGTAGATTTTTCTATGACATATCATTACAATGTTTAGGATACAATAACACATTACCAGAGATATGAAAATGAAGGAAAATGTGACCTATAATTCATAAAAAAAGTAGTGAATGGAAACAGACCCAAGGCAAAGATATTAGAATTAGCAGACAAAGACTTTAAGATGTCTATTGTTAATATGTTCAAATATTTAAGGGGAAAAAAATTTTTAATATATTTTATTGATTTTTTACAGAGAGGAAGGGAAAGAGATAGAGAGTTAGAAACATTGATGAGAGAGAAGCATTGATCAGCTGCCTCCTGCACACCCCCTACAAGGGATGTGTCCGCAACCAAGGTACATGCCCTTGACCAAAATCAAACCCGGGACCTTTCAGTCCTTAGGCCGATGCTCTATCTACTGAGCCAAATCGGTTTTGGCTTAAAGAAAATTTAGATACAAAGAGTGAACAAATGGAGAATTTTGGCAGAGAAAGTGAAAGTATTTTTTAAAAAGGAAATTTGAGAACTAAAAAGTTCAATATCTGAAGTGAAATATTCACCAGAGAACTTAATAGTATGCTGGCTATTTTTGAAGAAAAAAAGCAGCAAATTGAATTCTGAGCAACTGAAATCATCTAATCTAAAGAAGAGAGATTTTTTAAACAAAACATTTTTTTTCATGTTCCCTCATTATTCAGAAAATCTCTATTTCCTACCTTGGTACTTAATAAAAACCAAATCTTGATATTTGAGCATTTGCAAGGCCCCAAATGTCCTTCCAACCTAATCTCATCATAATTGTTATAGAAAAAAAGTTTCATAGCAAAATCGATCGCAGGCCATGCACTAGTTTTGAGGCTGGTTTCAGAGGAGTGATGGCAGCAGGAGGGAGATGACCACGTAGAGAAACTGGCACCAGGCGGTGTCACTCAGAACTGGTGGGCTGCAGGCCCCTGATAATGGAGCTGTTAGTGAGGATGGGTTAGCCGGGCTCACAGTAGCCACGCTCTCTCCTTAGGCAAAATCATCAGATATTTTGTGTGTATGAATATCAATGCCATTGCTTTTTTTCTTTAGAATAATTATTTTATTGTGTATTTTTTCAAAATAGCCTATGCTCATAGAAAAAAAAAAAAGAGCAATATAGAAAAAGAAAGTGTGAAAAAGAAAGCAAGAAAAAAAGTCTAATTCTCCCATTGGAAACTGACATTAACTAGACATTCCAAGTGTGTGCATGTGAGTACATGTGTATATGTGTATGTGTGAAATCTTGGAGTATCTCCAATAGTTTTGTTACTTCTTACATTGATGAAAATAAAGAAATACACAGCACATGAAAGAAATATAGTAGAGAGCTCTACTTTAAAAATAGTATCTTGGGGCTCTCTGCTCCTCCTGTTAGTCAGACAGCCTCTCCTCCCGCGCTGTGCCAGCAGCCACAGCCCTGAGACACGATGGTGAAGGTCGGAGTGAACAGATTTGACCACATTGGGCGCCTGGTCACCAGGGCTGCTATGGAATCTGGCAAAGTGCAAATTGTCACCATCAACGACCCTTTCATTGACCTCAACTACATGGTCTACATGTTCCAGTACGGTTCTACTCATGGCAAGTTCAAAGGCACCGTCAAGGCTGAGAACGGGAAACTTGTCATCAACGGGAAGCCCATCACCGTCTTCCAGGAGCAAGATCCCGCCAACATCAACGGGGTGATGCTGGTGCTGAGTATGTTGTGGAGTCCACCGGAGTCTTCACTACCATGGAGAAGGCTAGGGCTCATTTGAAGGGCGGAACCAAGAGGGTCATCATCTCTGCCCCTTCTGCGGATGCCCCCATGTTTGTGATGGGTGTGAACCATGAGAAGTATGACAACTCCCTCAAGATTGTCAGCAATGCCTCCTGCACCACCAACTGCTTGGCCCCCCTGGCCAAGGTCATCCATGACAGCTTTGGCATCGTGGAGGGACTCATGACCACAGTCCATGCCATCACTGCCACCCAGAAGACCGTGGATGGCCCCTCAGGGGAGCTGTGGCGTGATGGCCGAGGGCCTGCCCAGAACATCATCCCTGCTTCTACTGGCGCTGCCAAGGCTGTGGACAAGATCATCCCTGAGCTGAATGGGAAGCTCACCGGCATGGCCTTCCGTGTCCCCACCCCCAACGTGTCGGTTGTGGATCTGACCTGCCGCCTGGAGAAAGCTGCCAAATATGATGATATCAAGAAGGTGGTGAAGCAGGCAGCAGAGGGCCCCCTCAAGGGTATCCGAGGCTACACTGAGGACCAGGTTGTCTCCTGTGACTTTAACAGTGACACCCACTCCTCCACCTTTGATGCTGGGGCTGGCATTGCCCTCAATGACCACTTTGTCAAGCTCGTTTCCTGGTATGACAATGAATTTGGCTACAGCAACAGGGTGGTGGACCTCATGGTCTACATGGCCTCTAAGGAGTAAGAGCCCTCTGGACCACCAGCCCCAGCAAGAGGAAGAGAGGCCCTCCACTGCTGGGGAGTCCTTGCCCCGGATCAGTCCCCCAACACACTGAGAACCTCCTGACCACCGTTTCCATCCCAGACCCCCTGAAGAAGGGGAGGAGCGTAGGAATCCCTACTTTGTCTGTCGTGCACCATCAATAAAGTAAACTGTACCCAGAAAGAAAAAAATATAGTATCTTGGGGGAATAATTCACTCCAAGACAATTTTATTTTTTAAAGTATTTTTGAGATAATAATTGTCATATATTGCCGAAACTAGTTTGGCTCAGTGGATAGAGCGTCAGCCTGCAGACTGAAAGGTCCCGGGTTCGATTTCGGTCAAGGGCATGTACCTTAGTTGTGGGCACATCCCCAGTAGGGGGTGTGCAAGAGGCAGTTGATTGATGACTCTCTCTCATCGATGTTTCTAACTCTTTATCCCTCTTTCTTCCTCTCTGTAAAAAATCAATAAAATATATTTTTTTAAAAATAATTGTCATATAACATTCCATTAATTTAAGATGTACAATATAATGATTTGATATTTGTATATGTTGCAAAATGATAACTACAATAAGTCTAGTTAACATACAACACCACATACAATTGCTTTTTGTGACTCTCTCCCTTCTGGGCATATCTCCAAACCATACCTTCCCATTCCTCCATTTCTTCCCCATAGGCATGCATCTCCTAAATTCTAAGGGATCCCCAGGAGGCTTGCAACCAGGAAACAATAGGCAGCAGCAGCTACCCTGTTTCCCCGAAAATAAGACAGTGTCTTATATTAATTTTTGCTCCCAAAGATGCGCTAGGTCTTATTTTCAGGGAATGTCTTATTTTTCCATGAAGAAGAATACGGTACACATTTATTGTTAAATGAAAATAAAGGAAATTTATTACCTGTATATGGTACGGTAGTATGGTAGTTGTCAACACAAACCAGACAAACTGTGAATCCTACAGTATCAAGAATTTACTCATTTATTCAATAACAATCATGTCATCATCTTCTGGAACATCATCATAACAATCCAATTCCTGAATTTCCTGGTGAATTTCTTGTGACTTCATTTCTTTCAGAATCAGTGGACCAAATCTCTCATGTTTAGCCTAGGGGGGGCCTTATTTTTGGGGGGATGCCTTATATTTCACTCAGAAGGAAACCTGTAAGTAGGTCTTATTTTCGGAGGATGTCTTATTTTCGGGGAAACATGGTAGTCCTGGGATAATCCCTTCACCCCCTTTTCTCCAACTTCTCAGTGAGCCAAAGCAGCCCAGCCTAGGGTCATTTCTCCACCTAGTCCCTCTCCTGTTGCTTCTACTATCCTAGGCCCGTGGTCTGCAAACTGTGGCTCACGAGTCACATGAGGCTCTTTGGCCCCTTGAGTGTGGCTCTTCCACAAAATACCATGGCCTGGACAAGTTTATTTTGAAGAAGTGGCATTAAAAGAAGTTTAAATTTAAAAAATTTGGTTCTCAAAAGAAATTTCAATCATTGTACTGTTGATATTTGGCTCTGTTGACTAATGAGTTTGCCGACCACTGTCCTAGGCCCTTCCTTGTTTCACTGTCCCCGACTTTAATGGGAGTACTCTCAAAATCACCTGGACTTGTCTTGTGTGGGCGTGAGAATGGCATCAGATATTAGAACGGTGGGGTCAGACCAGACCTGAGTTCAGCAACTTCAGTATATGAGTTCTGGCTAGGAAAGAATTCAGAGCCAAGACCCAAACTATAAGAGAACATTTATTTATAAAATTAGAGGTAGAAGTAATTTGTAGAAGAAATGGGCTGAGGAAACAAAATTTAAAGATAAAGGAAAGGCTTTTGGAGTTTGGGAGGAAGGTAATGGTAACCCATCTGCGAGAAGGAGAAAGGGGCGAGGGAGGCAAAGGTAAAGGAATCTTCTGAGTCCTCCATCCTAAGGGCTTAAGGGTGGAGATTTTAGGGAAGGTCCTAGGGAAGATCTCATAAAAGAAAAAATAATTGATTTTTGTCTTGTCTTGTGATGAGAATTTTTAAGATCTATCTCTTAGCAAATTTCAAATATAAAATACAGTGTTTATTGACTATGCTATCTATATATTATATCCCCAGGACTTATTTATTTTGTAACATAAAGTTTGTACCCCATTTTGCCCACTCCCCATTCCTTGCTTCTGGCATTAACCAATCTGTTCTCAGTTTTTGAATCCCATATGTAAATGAGGTCATACTGTATTTGTTTTTCTTTGTCTGGTTCATTTTACTTCAAGGTCTATTCATGTTGTTGCAAATGGCAGGATTTTCTTTTTTTTATGGCTGAATAGTGTTCCGTTCTGTATATATACCATATTTTCTTTATCTTTTCAACTTGGCTACAATAGCCAAGTTATTCCCATGTCTTGGCTATTGTAGATGATGCTGCAGTGACCATGGGGAGTGCAGATATCTTTTCAAGTTAGTGTTACCATTTCCTTCAGTCCTTTAGGTAAATACCCAGAAGTGGAATTGCTGGGTCATATGGTAGTTTATTTTTAATTTTTTTAGGGACACTCCATACTCTTTGCCCATTTTGTATTCCCACCAGTTTTACTTTTTAATACATAAAAACTTTTTCAGTATATTTGAAAATTTTAGTATACTTTGAGAATGTTGGGTAATGCCCAGGTCCATTTTGTACCATGACTGCTCCTCATAGCCTGAAGTTACTCGAGAACATTTTACCAGGATGTGGAGGACTGCCAAAAGGAGGGGCTAGTGTGTCCTCAGAGACACCAAGCATTTGGCAAGCCTCCCAAAGTGGCTGATTCCTTCACCCTGAAGGGTCAGTGCTTCCAGTAGCAGTGCAGAGAAGCGGAGTGAGAAAATCCGGCGTGGGCTGGGAGTCATCAGTGTGGCTGAATTCCCTTTTCCTTATAGGAAGGGTCATATGGGAGGATAGAAAAATCTGACCGTCCCTTGCTGTGTTTCCCCCACTGGCCCATTTCTGCTCTCTCTGCAGTCCTGGCTCCTTGCTTCCTTCCTCTCCACGCAAGACCTGGAGCTAAGGAAGCCCAGAATTGTCTGATAATATGTAATATAATTTGTTTTATTTACATTCAGACCCATGCCCATTTCTTCTGGGAAATCTTCCTGCCATGGCCTCTTAAGCTTTTCTTCACAACGCTCACCTTCTCCTCTTCAAAGTCTTCCTGAGTCACTCCTGCCCCACAACCATTGCTGGTCAATCTCTTCTAGACTGCACTGTGTCTACGCACAAGGCTTAGCATTAAACATGCCTATCCATACAGCTGTATTTAAACATGCCAAGTTTCTTCTCTTTTAATTAAATTTACATGGGCCTGGCCTGCTACCCGCTTCAGAGGGCCCACAAGTGGTCAACCAGGAGAGCAACTTACCTTGCAAACCTTCATGAATACACTGGTTTACAGGACTGCTCATGTGACCTCATGAGCCAGACTCTCCAGGCTCTGGTCTGCAAAGCTCCGAAGGTTTTTGGGGGGCCGAGGGCACTTGGCTCCCAGCACTTCATCTTTGTCTTATCTCTGACTCGAGGGCACCCTTCCTATTCACTTTGCATTTTCCTTCATGAATGTTACTTTCTGACTATCTCCTGAGGGGCTTAAAATTTTACAAAGAAATGGTCCATTTTCATGGAGGGCTTCCAACTAAAGCAAGGGTCAAAATCTTGAGTAGGAATTCAGGCTCACAGGACATGAGAAAAATTAGCACGGAGGGCCTGACATTTCCACTTGATTAAGGAGACAGTGTCAGCTGGAAACCTGGCCACTCTGCCTTTGAAAGTCAGTTATCTGGGTAAATTGCTGCCACTTTTGCCATAAATGTACGTACGCCATTTTTGGTAGGTGCCTTGCAGGTGTTTCACATTACACAGCTTTAAAACAACAGGCTGAGGCGAGAAGAGCCCTTTTGAAACCCCTGCCAGACCCTCCCCAGCACATTTGGTTTTCTCCCCTTTTGAATCACTCATTGTCGACAGTACAAACCTCCCACTTAAATCACACAACCAGTTAGTTAGAAGCATTATTTAAAGTGTGGGCTTTTTATAGGTGTCAAGCACCAAAGTTGGACAATTTCTTGTTCCAATCTGTTTTCCTAAAGAAAGGCTCTGCAGAGTTGGGCAATTCCAGGCTTGTGGTGGACAAAGGCTCAAAACAGAAGGTGTGCTTATCTGAGCTAGAGGAAGGGCCCAAAGGAAGGTGCCAGGCCGGCCTGAAGAAAAATCTTCACAGGAAAAATCCGGGCTCTAGAGGACGTAATTCTAAGAAAATACATGAATTCCCAGCTAAAACAGAATCATTCCCATTTTATTCAAAATTAACATCAAAATTCACAAAGGGAAGCCAAGTCATGGGCCCAGGACCTGTTGCAGCCTGTCGGCCTATCTTGCCTTGTTTCCCCATGTGCCTAAGCACTGGAGCACCGAGGCATGGCCCTCAGCGGCCGGGCCTGGGAGCCTGGACACAACAACTTTCCTTTAATGTCTTCAATACATTTATATCCATGTCTTCCATCCTACCCACCTTTGGGTGCAATCCTATTTAGGCTTAAGGAATAGAATGGCCACTTATTAATAAAGTTAAATTACCCTTTGTTCCTATGATATCGATGGCATTTTTTTTTTATTGTGGTAAAGTGTAAATAACTGCCTGGCCAGTGTGGTTCATTGGTTGAGTGTCAAGCTATGAACCAAGAAGTCACAGTTCAATTCCCAGTCAGGGAACCTGCCCGGGTTACAGGCTCACTCCCCAGTGGGGAGTGTGCAGAAGGCAGCCAATCAATGATTCTCTTTCATTATTGATTGTTTCTGTCTCCCTCTCCCTCACCCTTTCTCTCTAAAGTCAATAAAAATATATTTTTAAATGTACATAAAACATTTTCCATCTTAATCCTTTTTACTAATAAGTGCACAACTCAGGGGCATTTAAGGCATTTACATTGTTGTGCCATCATCCATCCCCAGAATTCTTGTCCTTTCCAACTAAGCTCTGCCCATTAAACAGTAACTCCCATCTGCTCTCTGCCAGCCTCTCTAAGGATTTTTGTCTCTCTTAATTTGTAAATAGAATAATACAGTGTTTATTCATTCATGTCTGGCTTATTTAACTTAGCATAATAGCTTCAAAGCTCATCCCTGCTGTAGCCCATGTCAGAATTTCCTTCCATTACATGCACTCTTTTGTTTATCCATTTGATATCCTTGGTGTTTTAACATAAATATGTTAGCTGTATTTTTACTTTTAAATTATTTTTCCATTTTCTCCTAGCATTTCTGGTGCTTGATATTTAAAACACTGGCAGTCCAAATAAACTAAATTGTATTCATTCTACCCAGGCCTCTAATTAGCTCCCCTTAAAGCACAGAGACATTTTCCCCTTTTAAGAATTTAATAGTTGTTTCTAATTAACAGGTTTCTGGGCTTTAAATGTATTTTTTTTATTTTAATACCAGCATACTCTAATTCCAAATACTTTGGCATTATCTTAGAGCTCTTGGCATAGGAATAAATGGCATTTAAACTGCTAGAGTAGTCAAATACATAATGAAACACCCCATAAAGGTGTCCTTAAATGTTATGTCCTCAGATTCATTGGCATGGCTTTCCTTATTGGCCCCTCAAATAGACAGAGTGTCCTGCTAAAGCAGGAGAACTTTGGGGAGTGCCACAGGGGAGGGCTCAGACACGAACACTGACTAGGCTGATGGCCACACAGCTGCTTGTTTCCCTGTATACCTCTACTCCCCGGCACAGAGGTGAGATCCTCACAACAGGCAGCACTACATACACAGTCACTTCCTAGGATTTTCCAGGATGAAAGCCCCAAACTGTACTAATGCAAACCAGAGGGCATGGTGCAATTTTCCAAAATCGCCGACCTTCTATAACGTGGTGGTCCTGGAAGCACTTGCCTCTCCCTCTGGTGGTAAAGGTCAAGGCTGCGAATGGCAGGGACACTGCACACATGCAGTTCCTGTCCTGGAGCACAGAGGCTCCCCCAGGCCAGCTCCCGGAGGATGAGGCAAAATCATGTCTCTGGCCTGGAGATTACAAGCTTGACCTCTGCACTCAGGCTGGGCTACTCTCCTTGACCCTGTGACCTCAGGAAGGTCCATTCCAGCTGGATGCCACGGTTTCTCCATCCACACAGTGGAAACACTCACAGGACCTGGCTCCTGATTGACACAGCAACTGAGCCACGAGGAGGGCCATCCAGCGGGGCACATCCTGTCCCCACACTGAGTGTGTAAATATAAAGAAATAAGTTGCCGCATAACAAGCCTGCTTTAAAGGAGCCCAATCCAGGAGCCAGGAGCCCCTATCCAGTCACACCGAGAATAGCTGCCTCTTCAGGTTAAAGACAACAGCCCAGGCTCCATGCCCAAAACCCTTTCAGTTACTGTCAGACTGTTTTAAATTGACTCAGAAAATATCATTCCTGCCCAACAAAAGAATGTTTGCTCCTGTGTGGCTGGGTAGTAACTGCTCATGCTCACTTTTGAATAACCGCAGTCCACTTCCACATCCATCCACCTCGTCCTGCCCTCAGGAAAATGGGCAAGAAGCGGGCCCTGAAACACGGAGTAGCTCACTCAAGGCCAGTAGTCTCAGTGCCTTCACACATCTCTGCTCAGCTGCTGTGCAGATGAGGAAAATGTCCCCTGTTGTGGACGCAGCCTTTGCTACTCACGCTCAGCCCAAGGAGCAGGAGAAGAATGCACAGCCCAATCCTGCTCAGCACCTCAGCACGTGACACGCTGGGGCTACGATGGGGCCCGGGAAGAAAGGGTGCCCACCCGCGGACCCGCGTCCGACAGCCTGGAGAGCAGACAGCGCCAAGTGCCAACTCCTGCTCATGTTCACACACCAGCCAAGGAAAACACACCATGGTCTTCGCTCTGAAAAGTTCATTCTGAAGTCAGGATGAGCTCAGAAGCCAGCATTCCCAAATCAACGTAATGCTGGTGTTGATTCTGGAGCACCCAGGCTGGCTGCCGCCTGTCTGGCCTGGTAATGCCACACTTTTTCGGTCTTTTGAAAACGGTGCTCAGGACTTCAGAACTGCCTTCAGCTCCCGCTTAAAGGAGGGGACAGGGTGGGAAATGAACATGTGTGATTGCAGTGCAATCTGCAGCACATTAATTACAGCTTTAATCTCAGCCCAAATGATCCCTAAACACTGAGGAATATCAGCTCTTGGTTTCTCTGATGTTCATCGGAGCAGGTGTGTCTCAGGTGTTCTTGATGAACCTACAAGGTGCCTTTCCTAAGCTTGCCCTCCTCAACACTTCCCTGTTACTGTAGTTGAAAAGAGAGCCTGAAAAATGAATCCCTTTTTAAACTGGTAGAACAAGACCCTGCATTTGACAGGAAGGATCCCAATCTGTTACTTACTTCATGCTGGGACTTGAATTCAAAGGGGGAAACGGGCCTCTCCAAACGGGACATTTAATGGTTATTTATAGCCCTGCATCACCCGGGTCACCTGCCTGACGAGATGCCATCTGCACTGGGTATTTCCACCTCAGTGAGACTCAAGGGCTGAGGCTGGGATGGTCTAATCCCAGGATTCAGGGCAAGGAGACAATCACATGGCCATGAACAAACAAACAAAATCCTCCCCACTCTGATCTACAAGACTGGGCTCATGGAGACATCTTCGTTGCTGCTCTTATGTTTTCTTCATGCCCCACCTCTAAGTTCTCAGGGCAAGAACTCTTCGTGGAAGTCCAGACTAACACAGGTATGCCTGGGAGTTAAGCATCCACGGATCTGGCATGGTTTGAAAGGAGAGAGGAGAAATCAGGCATCCCTGGAATCAAATGGCTCCAGAAAATTCTAAAGGTGGGCGGGGGTTGGGAGGTTACACTGACTACTGCCATCCCTGTTTCTTGGGTTTCATCTTGCCTTGTAAAGAACTGTCCAATTCTCACAGGTCTGCAGAAGTTAGAGGAAACCAAGTCCACATTGCACGGACCTGACCTCTTTGCTGAATTGACCCTTTTACTCCTCCACTCCCAACAGTCTCCAGCCTTTCTCTGTCACTCTTGGGACCCTTGCTCCTGAGGTTACGTAGAATGGTAGCAGGTGGAGAGACCTGGGTCTGCGCCACCTTTGTCTGTGTGGCCTCAGGCAAATCACTCAGCTTCTCCAAGCCATCATTGACCTACCTTCTAAACACAAGAATGTGTACATTGCCCAGCCCGTGTGGCTCCTCAGTTGAGCGTCGACCTATGAACCAGTATGTCACGGTTCAATTCCAAGTCAGGGCACATGCCTGGGTTTCGGCTCGATCCCAAGTAGGAGGCATGAAGGAAGCAGCCAATCAATGATTCGCCATGTCTCTCTCTCTCCCTTTCCCATCCTCTCTGAAATCAATTAAAAAAATAATAATGTGTGCATGAACAGGGCCAGGCCCTTGGTATAGCCTCCATAAATACTCTCCATAGGCTGAGAGACAACTATCTGCAGCGAACACTGGAGGGCTACACTCCCCACACACACAGATGCCTGAAGAAATCCAATGACATTTCTCTCAGGGACTTCCAGGTTCTCATCAGATAAGGGACACACAACCTGTGCTTCTCAGCTGGAAGGAAACATCTGAGTGGAGAGGCCTCTCTTGGTAGCAGAGTTTTGCCAGCCATCCGGATAAATCCATATCTACCCCCTAGCCTTGGACACATATTCACCCCCAGGCTGGGAGCAGGGCACAGGCGCCAGGACCACAGAGTCCTCGGCAGTGAGGGTCACAAGCATGCAGTGTGCCTTCTCCTCTGAGCCCATTCTGTCAGCATAAAACATCTCAGGACAGAAGAATTTCATTGAGGATGATTATTTACCATGATGAACAGCTGTTGTTTGCAATACACTAACAATCATTTTGAAGTGAATTTTTGAAGAGCATCACTGGGGTTAGCTTTGGACAAATGCTCTTGTTTTTATTCCTCTTCGAACCTCCCCTTTTAACCATACTCACTGTTGGTGTGGGACTGGGGTGCAGGTTTTATTTATCAATCCTCAGAATTTGGGATTCTAGTAGCATCTCCATGGTAACCACCAGCAGGGAAGCCAGGAAGGGGTTTGGAAAGGATGCCTTTCGCCTTTTGAATGGAACAGCTCAATGGAAGCAGTTTGGCAGCTGCAGCCAGGCTGCTGACTTTTGAATAGCTTTGATGACTGGTCGCAGATAAAAGTGGCTGTACCCTTAGGTCCTCTCCTGAGAATGTCCACAGACCCCCTGGATGAAGGCCCAGGAGTAGCTCCCTCTGGAACCTGTCTGATAGTCTAGTCCCTACGTCATGTGAGGTCAGGACTGCCCAAAGTCCAGGAAACAATTAAAAAAAAATTTTTTTTTAATCTAAGTTTAGCAAATAGAAATTGAATGGGTGAATGGATAAACATTGTGGAGTATCAACCATATGCAATACAGAGAAACTGCTGGTTCTCCCCGCATGGATTGACCACAGGTATCCATGTTCATGTGAGAGCTAGAACAGGCACAACTAATGCCTGGTGGTTAGAAGTGGCTTGGCAGGCAGGGTGTGAGCATAGGGGAATGAGAAGACTGTGGAAGGACAGGGATGTTCTGTGTGAGACTGAGTGCTAGTTCTGTGTGTGTATATCACCACAGTCACTGACCTGTACACTGGAAACGTGTGAATTTTATTGTGACTTAATTAAACCACCATAAGCTGATTGTTCTTTAAAAGTATAGTCTTAGCAATAAGAATATAAAATGTGTGCCGTTAACAAGAATAAAGCATTGGTTCTGAACAGATGTGCAGACTGAGAGTTCCGCTTTAGTCATTGTGTGCTCTTTCCCACTGGGATGTGCCTTGCACATGTGGGCCATGGTTGTGGCATGTTACATGTTGCAGTGTGCATAACAGACCTCACTGCTGCTTCTGCCGTAGCTGTCTCAGGTGGTGTGGCCATGCTGTTGGATGGCACAGAAATGAGTCAGCACCTTCATCTCTAGCATCTGCCTAAAGCTCTCGCTGCCTGAGAGCCTGGAGTGCGAAGGCCGCACACAGCTGCCTCCCTTACCGCTTCTCCTGAGGCTCAAGGCTGCAGAGAGGTATGGAGAGTAGAGCATGTTGTTGGGGTGGGATGGGAGATGAGGCATTGAAGAGTTGTGTGCCCTCCACCTGCCCTTACTTCACCTTTCCTTTCAGACAACTGTCTCAGGAAGCCCCTTGCCCGGCCTCCGCCACCCATGTGGGAGGCCTCTCAATCACCCAGGGTGATGATTCTCAGAGAGCAGCAAGCCCTCTGAGGGCCCCTCAGGAGCAAATATCAATAGTAATAGTGATCATTTCTAGATCCTCCTTGCCTCCTTGCTTCACAGCTTTGTAGCTACTTAAGCATCTATTAATTCCAGTGCCAATAAATGGTTTGTCTCCTTCAACTGCCTTTGCTGCCAGGGTATCTGCACCATCAGATCAATGGTGTGTTTTGCTGACATGTTGGGGTCCTAGTAGAAGGTCTTAGTACTTGTGTATGGTGCTGTTGTTTTGGTTGTGCTGTTGAGCATAGGTGGTGTGACTGAGATACCAGAAGTGAGGAGCCTCTTGAAGCTTCAAAAAACTCCCTTATTTATTGCCTCATCAAAATTGATGGAAAGCGTTTTCAGGGTAAAACAGGAAAGTTATTTTAACTAAAATGCATTGATTTAAATGACAAAATGCAAATTTTTTAGAACTCATGTAAATATATAAACATGAAATGTTGTAGCAGGTATATTCTGTCTGGAAGCTAAAAGTGGCACTGAGTTCCCACAGGTCACTGCTCTGTCCTCTGCTCTTAGCAACAGGTGAACGAGTTATTTTCTAAACTGTATTAAATAATAAAAAGAAATAAAAGATTCTTACTTTCTGTCAAGAGGCCACTGTGCTGGCTTCTCCCTTATCTCCTTGTCTCATTTCTCTGCTCTCATCAGCTCAGAATTGTTTGGAAAGCAATACTTTCAGCTTGCCCTGTCACCCCCAAACCCAGCTATTCTTCTTGTCTCTGGACTCACTACAGAACAGTGAGTCGGCACCTTAAAATAGTCCCACTGTGTGAGGGGGTGAAGCTCGATGCATGAATACATGTGCACCTACTTAGTAATGAAATTCGTATTCTACTAGGTATAAAGCCCAGATTGAGGCTGACAAACAATAATAATAATTTGATGTTTAAGGAATATTGTTAGGCCATGGCTATCTATAGTACTTCAGAAACAATTGCTATCACCAATAGTTAATATGTAGAAAAATAAGAACTGACAGGAAAAGTAGAGTCAAATAAAAAGATAAAATTTGTGCACAGGGGGTGGGGGGTGTGTGTGTGGGGGGGGGGGTGTTCCCTCAGCCCAGCCTGCATGCTCTCCAATTGGACATCCCTCTCCCAATCTGGGACCACTGGCTCCTAACTGCTCACTAGTCTGCCTGCCTGATCACCCCTAACTGCCTCTGCCTGCCTGCCTGATCACCCCTAACCACCCCTGTCTGCCTGCCTGATAGCCCCTAACTGCTCCCCTACCAGCCTGATCGCCCCTAAGTGCTCCCCTGCTGGCCTGATTACCCCTAACTGCCTCTGCCTTGCCCCACACCTGGGACCCAGACTTCCCTCCCTCTGGCCAGCTACAGGCACCCAGGACCTGAGCCAGCTTCACTCAGGCCAGCTGCATCCACAGGGGACCATGGGCAGGCAGCTTCGTCCAGGCTGCAGCCGCAGGCCCCCAGGAGTTCAGGTTATGCTGCTTGTCCCTCTCCTGGACTGCAGGCGCAGGTGCACTGCTGGCATCTGGGACCCTGGAGTGGATGGCTTGTTCCTCTCCCGGTCCGCAGCCTGTCTGGTCCCCATTCCTCTCTCCCCAGTGTTGAGTGTCTAAGCCATTATGAAATGTGGCATGAGGGTTTGACTACTATTTGCATATTAGCTCTTTATTATATAGGATTTTAACTTGTCATCATCTATCTTCAAGTGGATATTTTATCACTTCACATCTTGTATAGAAACTTCACTGTAGCCGAAACCAGTTTGGCACAGTGGATAGAGTGTCAGCCTGCAGACACTCTATCCACTCGATTCCGGTCAAGGGCACACACCTTGGTTGGGGGCATGTCCCCAGTAGGGGGTGTGCAAGAGGCAGCTGATTGATGATTCTCTCTCATCGATGTTTCTAACTCTCTATCCCTCTCTCTTCCTCTCTGTAAAAAATCAATAAAATATATTTTTTTTTTAAAAGAAAGAAAAAAGAAACTTCACTGTAACAAAATTTCATTTTTCCTGGGCAATCTTTGTGCTATTGTTGTTATGTGTTTTACTTTCACAGATGTTATAAAACTGACATTACATTATTATTTGTTTAAATAGTTAATTATCTTTAAATATATTTAAATAATAAGAAACTTCTATTATATTTTTCCTATGCATTTACTGTCTTTGGTGTTTTCCATTTCTTGGCATAGATCATTATTCGTATCTGGTAAAATTTTATTTCTGCTTGCAGGACTTTTTTTAAAAAACATTTTTTACACTACAAATCTGCTGGTCATAAAAAAAAATCAATTTTTTATATATGAAAAATATATTTTAACTATTTTAAACTATTTTTAAAATATTTTCACTCATTCTAGAATTATAAATTGAGAGGATTTTCCCCCCTTGTAAGTACTTTAATGATGTTGCTCTACTATCTTCTCCCTTACACTGTTTCTGATGAGAAATCTTTTGTAATTCTTATGTTTATTCCTGTGCATAGCGTGTCTCTTTTCTTCTGACTACTTAAAAGAGTTTTCCTTTCATCATTGGTGTGGAGCAATGTGATTTTTATGTGTCTTGATGTAGCTTTCTTTATGTCCTTGTGCTTGCTATTCACTGAGCTTCTTAGGTCTGTGGGTTTATATTTTTTACTATATTTTGCTAAATTTTGAAATTTTTGAATCACTCTTTCTTCAGATGATTAAATATATACACATTTGGGTCTCTAGAGTGGGCTTGGAAGGAAGAGGAGTGAACCAAACCGTAGGGTCAGGACCTCAGCAAGCAATTGAGTGCAGGTTCAGCCAGCTGGGCCATCCCTGCAGTGGCCAATTCATTACCAGCTGCTTGAGACTGGTTCGTTCCTGGGCTAGAGGGTTTCATGCATCTGTTCCATGCTGCCCAGCATTGCAGTGCCCATTGGAGCTGTTCGTAGCTTATGGGGAAGGCACGGCCTGAGGAGTCAGAGCCTTGATCCCACGCAATAACCAAATCAGGGCATTGGGAATTCGGCCAGTTCTCTGCAACCTGAGTCACCCAACTGTTGCATCCTTGGAGCAGTCATAGTGCCTTCTTCCATCACAGTCCCCTAAGCTCGCAGCGATAGAGGTGTGCTGTCATAGGTTTGGGTGAACAGAACATAGAAGACCCGTGGGTGATAGCAGGTGCCAGGTGTTGGCTGGGGAGGTGGTCGTGTGGGTTTGCGTGAAGTGCTCACAGTCACAACTTTGGAAGCCTCTTAATTTCTCAGAGAGCTCGATGGTGAGAAAATGCAGGTCTCGTCCTGCGTTGTGGTTTCTGTGGGAAACCTCGCCATTGGGGGTGTCAGAGGGGTTGGCTGGAGTGCCTGTGGCAGAGAGACATCCTTCTCCCGTAACCTATTTGCAGGAGGACTGGTCTCCAGATGCCCAGGAACTGCTCAGCAGATCCCGGCTGTTCCACAGAGTTCTCTGAGCAGCCGTCCATCTTCCGCAGGAAGAAAGGTGTGTGCTTATGCACAGTCACTGCCTGGTCCCAGGCCGGCGGGGGCACCCAGCACCGGACATGTTCTCCCACTGGATTTGCAGGGATCGGAAAATGGTTGTCCAGAATTCCCTTGTTTGACAAAGAAAGTTAAGTTCCCAGTGAGGCCTCTGGTTAGAAAGGGAGGGAACTGGGGAAAGGAGGAGTCGAGCTGCCTCTTCTCCACGTGCGGGAAGGCCCAGAGCCCTAGGCACAATCTCCAGCCCCCTCACCTGCCTCGAGGAGGCTGCTTCTAAAGAGAACGTGAAGGCCGGGCTCTGCTCCTGTGTCCCGGTGGGTCTGAAAAGCAGGAGGCAGAGCCGTGCTCTCACCTGGGCCTTGGGGCAGTGGCTCCTGGTTCTCGGCAGAGACCTGGGGTCTGACCTCTCCTCAGTGGTTGGAACCACATGTAGGAGCCACCAGTGCATACAAGCCCCTGGGAGGCAGATACAGTGAGGAAACCATTGGACCTCATTGCCCAGGCAACAATGCCAGCATCCTGGCCTGCCCCCAGTTGCTCAGCGCCTGCTCATAAGCATGCTGCCCACAGGCCTGCCATCTTTGTTTGGTTAATTTGCATATGCACTCCTGATTGTCTGTGGGTGTCATGGTGGCATGGTTAATTTACATATTTGTCTATTATTAGTATAAGATGGCTGAGTAATATTCCACTGTGTACATGTTCCACAGCTTCTTTATCAACTTGCCTATTGATGGGCACTTGGGCTGCTTCCAGATCTTGACTACCTACACTAATAAAAGAGAAATATGCAAATTGACCATACCTCCATGGTGCCCACCAGCCAATCAGGAGCAAATGTGCAAATTAACCCAACAAAGATGATGGGTTAATTTGCATACACAGATGCAGAGCACAGACTGAAGAGGCTTGGCTTCTCCACTGCGGCCAGAGCAGAGAACCCAAACCTCGCTGCAGCTCGAGCAGAGAAGCCTAACCTCGAAGCTTGGCTTCTCTGCTGCTGTAGGAGCAAAGGCCTGGGTCCCGGGTGCCAGAGGAAAACTGATGGCCAGCAGCCAGGGAAAGGAAGGCCTATTGCACAAATCTTCGTGCAATGGGCCTCTAGTTGTAAATAACGCTGCAGTAAACATGGGGATGTATATATTCTTTCAAATTAATGTTTTGGGTTTCTTAGATTATATTCCCAGAAGTAGAATTGCTGGGTCAAAAGGCAGTTCCAATTTTAATTTTTTTATGAACCTCCCTCCACACTGTTTTCCACAGTGGTGGCACCATTCTGCATCCCACCAGCAATACATGAGGGCTCCCTTCCTCCACATCCTCTGCCTCTCCGGATTCTGCTGCTGTAGAACTAATAACCCAAATGGAATGCAAACCAGTTTGACATGCCCTCCTCCTTTCTCAAACTTAACTTCCTATTTCCAATAAATAATCTTCTGGCTGCTTTCCTCCCTAATGCCTTTAGGATATTGAATTATAAAGACAGAGTTCAAGTGTTTTCTCCTTTAAAAAAATGGATTTCCCATTTATCATTTTCTGCTTTGTGTTCCTGTATAGTCATTTTGGGGTGGTATTTGGGGATTATGGGTTTCCATGACCAAATGGCTCACTGAGAACTAGGGGATTCATAGGATGACACATGGTCTGAGGCGGAGGGTGATTCTAAAGGTTCCTCACATAACTCAGCTGTTTTGTCACTAATTCATCCCCTCTGTCAAAGCAAAAAACAGTGACCCAGCATGTGGCAACTGGGGCATGTAGGTGCTCACATGAGCACAGTGTCTCCCTTTGTATAGTGGGCTCCTGGGTACAAGAGCTTTGAGTGGGAAACACAGGTCTCCCATTCTGAAAGTGAAAAATAACACCTTCAAAGCAGTGCATCAGTTTAGTACTTGGGAGAAGCATCTGAGAACAAAGCTGGCTTCCTCTGTTCATTACTGGGTGACCTTAGGCAAGTCACTAGCCTCCTGAGCTTCCATTGTCCCAACTGTGGAGTTAAGTGGTTGGACTGATAATTCTCTGTTTGACAGATGACCCATTCTTCACAGAGACAGGGACGAACCTTACGAGGGGCTGGGAGAGCAGGAAGTCAGGTGGGGAGGGCTGTCTGACCCTTGGCACTGTCTCAGGGTCTCCCCTGCAGCCAGGGGATCAGCAGCAGCCTGGAGTATGCTCACCAGGATCTTCTGACTCTCCAGCAGGTGAAAGCTGGTCAGTGCCGCTTCAGCTGTGGCCTGCAGTGTGCTCTTGGCCCACCTTTCTGGAGCTCTTTCCCGGAATGGGGTGGTGCTGGGAGGACAGTGGTGGAGTCAGTCCCAGGGCCTGACAGCTTAAATCTGCTTTATCTTTGGGGCCTATCCGTTCCTCATTCTGGTTTTGGGAGGTCCCTCTGAGCCAGTGGGATACAATGAAGGCAACTGGAGCAGCCTCAGGCCTTGCAAGCACTGATGCTGATGAGATATATCTTTCAGGTGAACCTGTGGGAGAGGATGGCCCACGTGGGAGACTACAGACAGATGCCCTGGCTCCCTGTCCTGGTGGTAAGTGGGTCAGGACACCTGCCTGCACTGCACAGCCTTGGCAGAGATCCCATTGGGGCCCCTTCCAAGCTTCACTTCCCAAGCTTCACTTCCTTCACCAGCCACACTTCCTTGGCCAGGTTCCTTGGCCTCTTAAGCCTCGTTTACATGGCTGTAAAATGAGAACAACAATGGCATCTTCTTCACTGAGTTCTTCTGAGGATGCAAAAATGTAACTCCTGCAACACACTGAACAGTGCCCAGGGTTTAAACTAGACTTTCCTGGTTGGTGGCTCCCTTTATAGGATTTCATGGATATAAATGACCTTAAATGCTCATTTACATTGTGATATACACGTGCCTATGTGACAAGCCACATCTGTGGGTCATACAATTAGGAAAGATCCAAGCCTTTACCAGGAGCCCTCCAGGGAGGAAAAGAGGCACCAGGTGACTGAGAGACCTGCTATGCTAGAGGCGTGGGCCAGAAACTGCCTCATTCTTGACTTTGGAAGGAATGGAAGAAAGATTTCAGGGGGAAGAGAGTTTGGATCAGGCCTCCAATGTGGGGTGGGTGTGGGACAGGGGGAGGCAGAGTGAGGCCAGGCTGTGGAAGCAGGGTGGCCTGCCCAGTTATCAGCTAAGTTCCTGGAAATGGGCACTGGATGAGCACTAATGGACTGAGCGGGCCCTTTCTCACCCGGCCTTGGACTGTCTAGGCACGAACCCTGAGTAACTGAGTAACTGTGTGTCTTCAAGGAGGCATGAAAACCAAATGACCCGTTTCTTGTGGCAGGTGTCTCTGATGTGCTCAGCCAGAGCAGAATACAACAACTGCGGCGAGAATGAGTACTACAACCAGACCACGGGGTTGTGCCATGAGTGTCCCCAGTGTGGGCCGGGGGAGGAGCCATACATGGTAAGGCCCCCTGCCTGGCTGCCAGACCACAGCCCCGGGGCCTTCATGGGGTATTGTCACCATACTTTGTGTTGCTCTGCATGTGGTCCCTAATACATCAATGCCCCGTGCACCTGGTGCACCCTAGTGCCTGATGGGCCTTGTGTGCCCATCACGTGGTGTGCCCAAAGACTGCAGGTTTGGTCCTGGCAGGTGTGACCCTGTACTCACCTATGTCCTCTCCTCTTCCTTGGCCAGTCCTGTGGCTATGGCACCAAAGATGAGGATTATGGCTGCATTCCCTGCCCAGCAGAGAAGTTTTCCAAAGGAGGTTACCAGATATGCAGGCGCCACAAAGACTGCGAGGGCTTCTTCCGGGCCACCGTGCTGATGCCGGGGGACATGGAGAATGACGCCGAGTGCGGGCCTTGTCTCCCTGGGTAAGCATATGGGCGCTCCAAACGGCACCCCAGCACACGCTCTCAGAGGCCCCTGTGTGTCTCTGGGAGGTCCTCTGAGAACATGAGCACCTCAGGCTGCAGTGCAGCATCACTCCTGCGGGCTGCCCCATTCTACAAGGGCGGCATGCAGAGAGGAGGGCACTTATCTGGAATAAGGACATGAGGCACCTAGGATGGTGAGTCCTGCCACCTTTCCTGAGCAGGCAGCTGGCCCGGGCCTAGTTTCTGTGTTCTTAAAGCCAACATCAGTCAGATCTTCCGACTACTCAAATCAAACAAATTTGCTGACTACTTACAATGAGATAATACATGTGGGATGCTTTGGGGAAAAAACACTAAGATTCCATACAAGAGTATTACTTTTAATATTCTGAGGACAACTGAGGATAAAAGCCACTGAGAGGAATATTTGAGTGTAATGTGCATATAATTCCACCACAATTCTGTTATGTATCAAAAGTCTTCCCCAGAAAAAGCAAAGTGCAAATGCAGTTATCCTGAAAGAAGAATTAAAATCTTCCTTCACGAGGGCAGAACACATAAGCAAGTTCTCCTTGAGATGAGGGCAGGGCAGCCTAGAGGCCCAGTAAACACAAGCCTCTGCAGTTGCTACTGCTCCCTCTGGTGGCCACACAGCATAATGCTTGCATGGGCTGCCTGGAAACTAAGAGTGGTGAGGCTGAAGGGTGATGGAGCTGGCGAGGGTGCAGGCCATGGTGTTGGTCATGGAGGCAGCACCATTCTGAATACTACACTGTATTTCACAAACTGCTTGTTTGCCCATCATCTTACTGTGTTGAATTGAGAGGAGGAAGAAAATACGAATACATTCAAATGAGAACACCGGCCATTAGTCTAAGAAAAAGAAAGTACAAAAAAGGCAGAAAGTCACACCAATTTAGGAATAGAATGAAAGTGAATAACTTTTTTTGTGTGTGTGAATAACTTTTAAATGAGGAGATATTTTAAACTTGAAGAAATTTACCCTAATTCAGATTTATTACAGAGAAGCATCAATTTCCATGGCTTCCACCACCATCTCTCTGCTGGTGATTTGCCACCCCCCACCTCCAATCTCCCTAGTTTTCTGTCATGAGTTCATACCTACATCCTGAGTTACATAACTGCCTATCCAAACCCCACAGGGACAACCACGTCAATGTCCCTGACACAGAGGTTGATTCAAACATATTTTTCAAATGAATAAAGAAATCATGAGAACCTTATTCCAGAACCTTTACAGGAAAACACACACACACACACACACACACACACACAAAAAAAAAAAAAAAAAAAAAAAAAAAAAGGTAGCTATACCCAAATAATCTATTCTCTTAAAAAAATATCTATAATAATAAAAGGGTAATATGCTAATTAGACCAGACGTCCTTCCAGACAACCTTTCAGATGAAACCACGGCAGTGTGAGCCGAGGCAGAAGTGGCCACCTCAATGGCAGGGGGCCAAGCCCCTTGCATGAATTTCATGCATTGGGCCTCTAGTCCTATAAAATAAAAGCTTAATATGCTAAGTGTCCTGTTGTCCAGTTGTCCATTCAACCAATCAAAGCGTAATATGCTAATGGTAAGCTAAAGCAGCTCAACTGCTTGCTATGATGTGCACTGACCCTCAGAGGGAAGATACTCCAGCTGGTAGGTTCGCTTTTTGCTAGGGTCTAGCAGATGGGCACTGGATTAGATGGGCTAGACAAACCCTGAAGCCCTCCCGCATACCCCCATGTCCTGATCGTGCACCAGTGGGGTCCCTTAGCCTGGCCTGCACCCTCTCACAAACCAGTTTTGGCCCAATCCCACAGGCCAGGTTGAGGGACCCCACTGATGCATAAATTCGTGCACAGGGCTTCTATTGATGAAATAAAAGTCCTTTCACTGGGTTTTCTTTAGTTCAGTTGCTGTGATCATTGTGTTGTGGGGGATCCACCAGAGGGAAGTGTTAGAAGAAGTAGTCGAGCCCTAGCTGGTTTGGCTCAGTGGATAGAGTGTCGGCCTGAGAATTGAAAGGTCCGAGGTTCAATTCTGGTCAAGGACACATGCCCAGGTTGCAGGTTCAATCCTCACTAGGGGGGTGTGAAGGAGGCAGCTAATCAATGATTCTCTCTCATCATTGATGTTTCTATCTCTCTCTATCCCTCTCCTTCCTGTCTGAAATCAATAAAAATAGCCGAAACCGGTTTGGCTCAATGGATAGAGCGTCAGCCTGCGGACTGAAAGGTCCCAGGTTCGATTCCAGTCAAGGGCATATACCTTGGTTGCGGGCACATCCCCAGTGGGGGGTGTGCAAGAGGCAGCTGATCGATGTTTCTCTCTCATCGATGTTTCTAACTCTCTATCCCTCTCTCTTCCTCTCTGTAAAAAAAAAAAATCAATAAAATATATATTTTTTTTAAAAAAAAATCAATAAAAAAATTTTTAAAAAAAGGAGATAAAGAAGCAGCCGATCTATCCTACCCGGTGGGTCACACGTCTGTGGAGGGCTTGAAGGAGAGAGATCAGAAGGACCTTGACTTTAGGTGGCTAGAATCAGTCTCTGGTAACTTATAGTTCCCAGGACTCTTCTCTCCATTGCTTTTAATTGCTGTGGGTACCTAATTCATTAAAGAAATGCAGAGTTTCATGGATTATCTGTAGACGTGCCAAGGAAAAGCATGCTCCCCTTGCCATGCTTAGCCTTGGAAAGAAAATAACCCTTTTTGCAAAACCTCAACTTATTTTGAGAGCCTGTTAGTGTGAGAATCTGACCTGGCATTCATAATGTAGCATTTATTTTAGTAAACCTTTAAATTAAGCCCACCGGGTAGGTACTAGTGAGACAAAGAGGGAAGACGTGGTGCCTCTCTTTCCAGTGGAGGAGAGAAGAAAACCTGTGGTCACAGTGGAGGCACACGGTGCTCAGGAAGTCCAGGAAGGGCCGTTTCTGTGATTGGGGTCAGTGGGGTCTTAGAAGACTTCTCAGGGTGATGCTAGGATGGGTGGAGCAGAGTTGAGAAGTGCAGGTGCTCAGCCAAAGCCCAGAGGGTGAGCAGTCCAACAGGACATAGAGCTGCGTCCCTGAGCCAAGTGGAAGGCACACAGGTGGGTGTGGAGAAACTAGACTCTGGAAAATGATGCTGAGGGCTCTCGTCTTTAGCTCGACACTGATGCAGACATATAAGCTGGTGTAGGGCATAATCAACCCTAGGATGACCCCCTTAGCAGCAGTGAAGATAAAAACTGTTGAGCAAGAAGAGATGGAAGCCTGGGGAACAGGGATGAGGTGGGAAGTTGTGAGGATCAGGGCAAGGCGAACTGGAAGTTGGAAGGAAAGGGAAAATTCAAGAGCTTGTTGGAAGACAGCAGAGACAGGAGTTGCAGACCATGCGCATGTGGGATTTGGAGAAGGAGATTTTTAAGCGGATTCTCAGGTGTCTCTCTCAGGCAGCTGTGTGGACAGGGAGGCCATTTGCTAAGATGTGGACTACAGGAGGAAGAATAATTTTGATGGGGAGTTGGAGGAAAGATGGAGGAGGTATGTGTGGAATTTAGGTTGTTGTTACATGCAAAACAATGTATCTAACACATAGATAAATAAATAGCTCAGGCCACATCTGGAATCACCTACCCATTAGTGGTATGGGTAGTGGTCCAGATAGGAAGAGGAATGGATACAAGATGGAGCCTGGCCCAGAGCTTTGCTGTCTGACCCTCTGTGGTTCAGTCCCATAGTGTCTGTGAGACTCAGCCAGACTTTATTCCGATGCTCTAAAAGGGGTCGTGAGTATGCACACTGAGCAGCTGTTTCATTCTTATTATACTTGGACCCACAGAGACTTTCCTGTAGAGGGGACAAGCCCTGGGATCAGTGCAGTAAATGACCTTCCCATGGGCAGGTGCTGGCTCCGTCACAAGAAAGGCTGCTCGGTGGCAATGAAGACAATTGGTTTGGTACCAATACATTTACCAGAAAGCAGTTTGACAGGGAATGGTTGTGAGCTCCCTGCCTTTGGAAGGCTTCAAATGCCTGACAGCCCTCTGTGGAATTAGCAGGGAGGCCAGCATCTGTTTACAAGGATCTTCCCAGCCTGAAATCTTAAGTGACTCCTTCCCTGCTCCATGTAGAACAGTGACCTGCTTCCTCCACACTTTGTCTCCAGCACCAGAACAAGGTGAGGGGAGCACTGGCTGAGTGCGAAGGATATTGTGCAACAGACACGCCTCAGTGCACCTCTCATTACCCCACGGAAGTGAAAATATAGTCAGTTTCCATTTTGGCTGTGCTGTGATATGACCTCAAATAAATCACTCCCTACCCCAAGGCCACGGAAATAGAGGGCCTTTACTTTACCTCGAGGCCTAACCTCCTCATCCTGGCTCTAATAAGCACAATGCTCTAACAGGGTGGGACCCCAAAGGCCTCCCTCCTATTACAGGTTTTGAGTCAAAATGAAGCTCTCAGGCTGTGTCACAAAGGAAGATTATAGGGAGTTTTGGCAAGTTGGAGCCATCAGCTCCATGAAAGGCTGTTTTCATTTCCAAGTCCCCGTGGTCCCCAGGCTGCGGATGCAGACTGCCTCCTATTTGTCTTCCTGACACCACAGGTTGCCTTGGCCTGTTCCCACTTTGTGGTTTGGCAAGCACCACCTTCTCATTCTTTGCCATCTCTGCTGTATATCAGTATGTGGCCAAGACACTGGCTGAACAATGAGCAGTACATGGGGCTTTCCTGTTGAGAAAGACTTGTGTGGGAGGACCAGGGAGTAAAACCCGAGAAGAGGAAGAGAGAAGAGGTGAAATTCCATAACCTCCCCCAAGGCATCAAGTTACCCATTGGAGACACTCCTGCTGGCTAGCTTCCACACCACGTCCATTCCCTGCAAATAAGGCATTCTAGGATGTTTGGGAAACAGGGACAAAGGGCAGGTGGTTGCTTCTACATACCAACATTGTAGAGGGCAAAGGGAGCTTCAAAGAGCTCAGTGGCATCCATTGCAAGCTCAGGAGCTCTAAGAAAAGGGAACCTTTGGAGAAAATCTACACACACAGGAGATTCTAGAGGCGCATTTAAACTGAGTCTTAATGTTTTTACACTTTTAATGATTAAGTTACCCACCTTAATCGACCCTTAAAGAAAAACAGAAAGAAAGAAAAAAGATCAGGGAAAAGTCTAAATAGAGATCAAAGAGTGGGAAATTAGACCTTCACAGAAAGACAAAGGGGCCTGATACTCTAACCAGGCACAGCTCCCTAAATGAACACCCAGCTTCAAGTTCATAGAAGCCAAACAATTAGTCTCCACTCCTCCCTGGCTGGGAATGGGAGGTGTGGGGGTAAACTAAACACAAGGAGTTGAGGTTGTCTTAAAGAGAAAAAACCAACATTTAAAAATCTTCTGAGCAATATATTCTAGGAAATGTGTGACATATTTAACACTCATGATTTTATAACAGCCTCCGGGAGCCAACATTTTTTTAATATATATCTTTTATTGATTTTAGACAGAGAGGAATTGAGAGGGATTGAGAGTTAGAAACGTCGATGAGAGAGAAACATCGATCAGCTGCCTCTTGCACACCCCCTACTGGGGATGTGCCCGCAACCAAGGTACATGCCCTTGACCGGAATCGAACCCGGGTCCTTTCAGTCTGCAGACCGACGCTCTATCCACTGAGCCAAACTGGTCTCGGCATGGGAGCCAACTTTTTTTTAAAAAAAATTATAGCCCTTCCATATTGTTTCTTCAGTTAAGCTGCTGAACACATCACACCTCTTGGTGCAGACACGCAGCCAGGACAGGAGGTGTAGTGGCAGCCATCGGGGCCTCTGGGAGTCACAGAGAGGACCACTCAGGATGAGAGCCGTCGGCCTGCCCAAGGAGGTGCCTGTATGCCCAGCAAAGGCAGCTGACTGATCCCATTTGGAGTTGTCCCTGGTGTGCACAGAGCATGGTGTTCCCTAGGACTCACTGGGTGTCCAGTTCTAAGACAAGTGTCCTTCACTCACCCAGGTGGCTGTGGAATTTCATCCAAAATGGAGCTCAGCACCAGGCTATTAACCAGGATGGGCTTAGCTGTGGTTCTGCTTTTGAAAATGAGGAAAGGTGTACAAAATGCCATTGGACTTCTGTCAGTCTTAGCACTGTGAAATTCTATAGAGAAAAACTTGGTCTCATTCACTTCTCTTCAAATCAATTCTTGCCTAACACCTTCCCTCCTCATCACCTAGTGCAAGGTACTAGGAATGCAGGCATGAACAAGGCTGGCCCTGAGGGACTCCCAGGCCAGGAAGAGAGGCATTCACAATCTGGGGGAGAAGAATGCACTAGAGATGGAGGTGAAAGCAGGAGCAACTAATAGTAGATTGGTTCGCTGCCACCAATCTAATGCCAACAGTAGACCCCAATCTAGGGTGTGGTAAAAGGAGAAACTTTATTCAGATAAACAGTTTGCAAAGCCCAGAGAAGCAGTCCCTAGTGAAAACCAAATTTGTGCTCCACTGAGATAAAGAGAAGGCCAGTCTTCATAAAGTCCCCATCATTGTCCCTGATTGGTCCATTTTTATGCAAATGAGGAATCCAAATTTGCACAACCTGGTCCAAATAGCACTGTGCTAATTGGTCAGCTTCATGTATTCTGATTGGTTGTTATGGAGCAGCTCTGATTGGTTAGTAAAGATGCAAATAAGGTTATAGCTCTGTAATTTTAAATGGACAGGGCAGGTCTCAGCCCCCTGGTTGAAATGCAATACCAGAAACTCCTTCATCAGGATGGACTCCACAGGCAGGAGCACCAGGAGGAGGCTGAGGTTCAGTCTGCAGTTTTTCCCTGAAAGCAGCCTATGTGAGAGGCCTTTGTCAGCAATGGCTGCCAGATTCTTGTTATGAATTTGGACCCAGTTAACCATGAGGAGGCCTTCTTGGCAGATAGATTTCTTCTCAGGTCACAGAGGCAACTTTGGGTCTGTATGTCAAAAAGCTGCAGGAGGCCTGACCTGGCCAACCTGAAGCCCAGAGGCCATAGCCCTGATTAGGCCACGCCCCTCCTGGTGCAGACACACCCCTCCTGGAGCCCGTGCACTGGAGGCCCCAATGGCTTCCTGCTTCCCCAGCACAGATGGCTTCTGAGGGGACAAGGTGTGCATTTGAGAGAGGCTTTTTCCAGAGGTTTAATTGTGAGCCTGGCTGTGCTGGCTTCTCTGAGGGATGTTTTGAAATTGGTTAATTGATGTTTTTAGATACACAGGAATCTGGGGATAAAATGCTCTGAGGAAGGGCAGGTTATTATGATCATAATGTTACTGATAATGGTTCAGCTCCTAGCCACTAGAGTCCGAAAACTACCTCCCCCAAACTTCCCCCCACCCCCAAGTCCTGCTCCATGCTACCACTTACCGCTGCCATCAGCGCCCCGCGGGGCCTAGGTGTGCATGGCTAATGAAAGAGATTTTAAAACAACCATGGAAGTATTCAACAGCGGAGAGGTATTTTTCATTTTTTGAAATTGTAGTAAGGGAGAACATGGGCGTCAGTTCACTTTATTAATTGATTTCTCACAATGCAATAGCTGGCTCCATAATCATCTGTGAATGTATATATATGGAAAACAAGCATACATCAAGAGAAGTGCCAAAGCCTGCCTGTAGATGGAAAGGAGGCTGAGTTGCGAGGCTAGAAGGGGAGACCAGAAGGTGGAGGCCCCAGGAGGTGTGGCCTGCAGTGAACAGCAGCCCCTGGTGGCAGGCTCTGGGCAGGGTGTTCTTAGAGCCAGCATGGTCATGGGGCTGGAGTATTGACATTAGGAAGCTCGAAAGAAATCACTGTGAAGGCTTTGTCTTTTTCTTTAAATGTCACAACCCCAGCATGAATTTATATGTGTGTCTTCGGACAAGTGCTTCCTGAGGAGGAAGCAAATAAATTTCAGTTATGGCCTGGCTGTACTTCAGGCTGTCTCTAAAGCCCTCTGTGGTCACATCCCTGGACATTGCTACAGTCATGTTGCCGGCCAGTGCCGCTCACTGGTGGTCAGCAAGTATTGCCCGAGAGGTCCCAGTGTCACAGGCAGAGACACATCTACGGGCATTCAGTAAAGGAGTACTCCTTCTCCAAAGGTGCCTGAATCTCTGGTTGGCAAGACACCCAAAGCGCTAACCAGAGCATACACGTGCTGGCAGTGCACACACGTGGTGGCGGGCATGCACACATTGGGCACACAGATGTTTAGGTGGAGGATGTTGATGAAGATGGTGATGATTTCACCAATGATTCATCAGTGAAAGGAACCAAAAGGGGGGGGGGGGGATTTTTATAAGACCCAAACTGGCCTAATATTGGGGGGAAATTCGTTTTAAGACAAGTTGAAAACCTCCAAGGAAACTCAGTGATCAAAATGGGCTGCTGCCTCAGCAGGGCTCCTGCTCCCCGGGCATCTGCCTCAGGCCTGATTGGGATCATGCTCGGTCGTGGGTATGCCAAGTGGTCAGCATTTGCTTGTGGTAGAGCCCATCTCACTGTCTACTTTGTCTTGTTTGCCCTCCCTGCAGTTACTACATATTGGAAAACAGACCCAGGAACATCTACGGCATGGTCTGCTATTCCTGCCTCCTGGCGCCCCCCAACACCAAGGAATGTGAGTGTGCTTTGTCCTACATAAGAACGGTACTGGTTCAGTATTGATGTTTTGTATTACATGGTGTGTTAGACAGAGGCCAGTCCTGGCACCTAAACAAGTTAAGTACAGTAAAGGCATAAACAAAAATGTCCCCGTAGTCTAACCCAGTGGTCGGCAAACTCATTAGTCAACAGAGCCAAATATCAACAGTACGATTGAAATTTCTTTTGAGAGTCAAATTTTTTAAACGTAAACTTCTTCTAACGCCAGTTCTTCAAAATAGACTCGCCCAGGCCATGGTATTTTGTGAAAGAGCCACACACAAGGGGCCAAAGAGCTGCATGTGACTCTCGAGCCCCAGTTTGCCAACCACGGGTCTAACCAATCGGAAAGCAAGTCCATGAAAAAGGTTTGCTGTACCATGAGTCAGAGGCTCAGATTAGTAACCTTGGACAAGTGACCTTGAATAAATCTCATAACCTCTGTGAGCCTCAGATTTTTCATCTGTAATTTGAGGGTGCTAAAATCTGAATTATCCATGTTATGCAATTCTTAGATAAAACAATGAATCCAAGGTATTTTGCAAAGTACTACAAAACTCTAGACAATTGTTAGTTCTCATACATAACCTCTGCTTTCCCATCTGAGAAATGGGGAGATGCAGCCAGATGGGCCATGTGGGGTGACATGGCTCTCAAGTGTGGATGTGAAAGTTACTCTCTCCACTTCGAGGTCTCCACTTCTCCTGCATAGGGCTCATGCTCAGGAATCAGAAGATGGGGCTAGAGGGTTAGTAATGAGGCCCAAACTCACAGAACTGCCATCAGCAGCTCTAGCCTGCCCAGGAATTAGGTAAAACCAATCAGGACTCCAATTTGCTAGCTGGCTGCCCAGGCCACACCAGACTCTGCCCTTCCTGAGCCTTGGTCAGTGGTTGAGAACGCCTTTGCCTCCACCTGAGAAGCCTGCTTTGGTTTTGTTTGGCTGTGATTTACCTAGGCGCATATCAGGCAAGCTAATGCCCTTGTCAGTGGATTACACACCCCATAGCAAAAGAGAACCTGGCACGAACCCCAGGGAAGCGTGTGACAGATGCACACGTGTGAGGGCTGGTGGAGGCCCGGGGTGCCGGCTGTGTAGGAGTGAGCCTTGGGCTGTGCAGCCTGAATCTGCCTGGGGCTCTCCGCCATCCCAGGTGCTGAGATTCTCCCAGGAGCCCCGGGCTGCAGTCACCCAGTCCCACTTTAGCATGCTTGGGGGGGGGGGGGGGCCTGAGAATACATGCTCACCGTCCCCAGGGGCTGCCGGGACCCCACAGAGAGCCCTGAAGTGCGGTATGGACTCTGAAACTTCAGGGCCTGAGTTTAAATTCCTGTTTCCTCATTGCCAAAGATACCCACCTCCCCAGCTGTTGTGCAGCTAGACTGAGCTACAATGCTGGTTACTGTGTCATGGCCCATCCAAATACCCTCAGGAGGAGTGGCAAAGCACCACACAGTTATTGTTAAAATGGGGGCGGAGGGGGGAGATAAACCTAGTTTCCAGCTCCATCGAGTAGTAAGAGGGAAGCCAGAGGATTGCCACTGGTCACCATTGGCCCTGCCTTTGGGCCATCATCATCTTCAGGCAAACAGACATGCGTGGAGCTTCGAACAGAACCTGGGCCTCAGGGACTGGAAGTGCCAGGGAGCCATGAACTCCCTGGTTTCCGTCTTTCCTCCTGAAAAACAAGTGTAAGTGATGGCTCTTACATAAACCACATGGGTGTGGAAGGGATGCCCCCAAGTATTCAAGAGCTCTGAAACCTCTCCTGCTTGCAACTTGCCCATCAGGAAAGCTTCAAGCCTTTCTTCCAGAAGCTTCCACCACAGTGAACAAACACTATCTTCCTTCCGCAACCCTAGTCCCATCACTGTGTCCTGGAAATGAAAGAAGCAGCCCTCCAGTTATTTTTCAGCTACATCCAAGAGCAAGACCCACTGGGTGCAACCAAAGCTTTCGGTTTTGTTGTTTTCCTTGCACGGGCCTGAGGACTGCCTCGGAAAGGACCCATGCTGTGATGGCATGGAGTGGCTCAGTGCGAGAGGAAGAAAGGGATTGCATCATATTTGGGATTCGTTCAAGTTTCCACTCTTGGGACAGTTACCTAACTTTGTACTTCAGTTTCCCCACCTGTTACATGAGGATCGTCTTCTCAGAAGATTGTTGGGAGGAGGAGATGACGTGTCAGGTGTGTGTGAGCCCCCTTTTCAGTGTACACACGGCACTTACTGTGGGATAAAGCTTCAGTCTCATAGGTGAGCACCAACCAGCCCCTGCAGCTCCACCTCATACAGCTGACCTTCTCTGCATTGTCGGTTCGCCTGGGACACAGAGAGCAAGAACCCCTCCTGCATAGAGTGCTGGAGGAATCAGTAAGAGAGTGGTGGGTCTGGCACCCAGCAATTGTTCCCTGGTTGTCGTCACCATTTTTATGACCACTTGTCAGTGGCTGTGACCCCTGAGAACTGTGTTCCCCTCCAGATGCCATATGAAGCCTTGGCCTCCCCAAATGACAGTTTCTAGCTGTTTCCAAAGCAGTGTTTCTTGTTACCGGTCCAAAGTCCATGTGCCCACACTGCTAAAGGCCAGTGTTCAAAACAGCAGAGTTGAGTAAGGAAAGTTGTATTGATTGAGAAGGTGCCTAGTCAAGCAGATGGTTCTTCAAATCTGTCTTCCAAGAGCCCAGAATTCAGGTGTCTTTTATGTCAACAGAAGGGAGAATGGAAAGGACAAGAGATGATTGATCACCAAAGGCATCTGGCCACCAACAGGGATCCAAAGAAGAGTATGAAATCTCGAAATCTCTTTTTTTAATTTAATAAATCTTTATTGTTCAGATTATTACAATTGTTCTTCTTTTCCCCCTCATATCTACCCTCCACCAGGTTCCTACCCCACCCTCTGTCCTTACCCCCCACCACTGTCCTCATCCATAGGTGTATGCTTTTTGTTCAGTCTCTTTCAGCACCCCCCACACCCCTTTTCCCCCAAGAATTGTCAATCCACTCCATTTCTATGCCCCTGGTTCTATTATATTCACCAGTTAATACTGTTCATCAGATTTTTTATTCCCTTGGTTTTTAGAATCACTTGTTGATAGATATATATTTGTTGTTCATAATTGTTATCTTTACCTTTTTCTTCTTCTTCCTCTTCTTAAAGAATACCTTTTAGTATTTCATATAATTCTGGTTTGGCGGTGATGAACTCCTTTAGCTTTTTCTCATCTGTGAAGCTCTTTATCTGACCTTCAATTCTGAATGATAGCTTTGCTGGGTAGAGTAATCTTGGTTATAGGTTCTTGCTATTCATCACTTTGAATATTTCTTGCCATTCCCTTCTGGCCTGCATAGTTTCTGTTGAGAAATCAGCTGACAGTCATATGGGCACTCCCTTGTAGGTAACTAACTGTTTTCTTCTTGCTGCTTTTAATATTCTCTCTTTGTCTCTTGCTCTTGGCATTTTAATTATGATGTGTCTTGGTTTGGTCCTCTTTGGATTCCTTTTGTTTGAGGTTCTGTGTGCTTCATGGACTTGTAAGTCTATTTCTTTCACCAGGAGAGGGAAGTTTTCTGACATTATTTCTTCAAATAGATTTCAGTATCTTGCTCTCTCTCTTCTTCTGGGACACCCATAATTCTGATGTTGGTACGGTTGAAGTTGTCCCAGAGGCTTCTTACACTATCTTCAACTTTTTGGATTCTTTTTTCTTTTTGCTTTTCTGAAGGAGTGTTTTTTGCTTCTTGGTGTTCCAAATCTTTGACTTGATTCTTGTGATCCTCTCATCTGCTTTTAGGTCTCTGTAAAATATTTTTTTTTATTTCAGTCAGTGTATGCTTAATTTCTTGTTGATCTTTTTTCATATCCTCGAGGGTCTCATTAAATTTATTGGCCTTTTCTAGGAAATTCTTGAAAAACCTTATAACCATGGTTTTGAACTCTATATCCAGCTACTGCTACAAATATGCTCATTATTTTCTCCATTTCCTTCATTTGTGACCTGCCTTTTTGTCTTCGCATTTTGGCTGCTTCCCTGAATTGATAAAGTTGCTTTGTGTGCTAGGTGTCCTATAGGGCCCAGTAGCTTAGGCTCCCCAGTGACCTGAGGGTGGACACTCTTGGTGCGCCCCTTTGTGGACTGTGTTACAGTCTTGTAGTTAAGCCTTGATTGTTGTTGGTATCGCTGGGGGCAGATGACCTCCAGGCCATTTGACTGGAGGATTAGCAGTGTCTCTGCTGGGAGGGCTTCTGTGCTCAGCTTGGATGGAGCGGAGTCTCAAGGTGAAGCAGACAGCCTTGGTTTCACATCAGTCCCTCACTAAGAGGGCCCTGTGTCTCAGTGTCCTGTAGCAATGACTGCATGCACCTCTGAGAGAAGGCTGCTCTCAAGTTTAGCCTGCTGCCAAATGAGTCTGGTACTGAAAGTCTCACCCGGAGCTGGATTTCAGTGCAGTTGGGAGGTTTTGTTTTCCTCCCTAATGAGAAAGCTAGCCTCCCATTTGCTGCCTGCCCTCTCCTCATGCTGTGAGTAAGCCAGCCCCATATTCAGCCGCCCGCCCTTTCCATGCTCACAGATCTCCATACTTCCACAGCTCCTCTGATTCTCAGTGTCCTTTTCTCTTTCCTTCTAGTTGTAGAATTTCCACTCAGCCAGCTTTCCTGTGGTTCTAGATGATGTCCATTCTGTCTTCCAGTTGCAGTTTTAAAATTGTTGTGCGAGACATCAGTATAGGTGTTTGTCTTATGCCACCATCTTGGTTTCTCTCGAAATCTCTTTGTTCCAGATTACCATCCCTGTACACATTTCCTCATCTCCCTGGGGAGAGGCACCCCCTGGCAAAAGGTTGTTTCTCCAAAAAATGTAGCCCCAAGAAGAATTCCTCTAATAATGATCACATTTGTAGCAGTAGCTAGTAGCTTGAAGGCCATGGGAGAAATGCAGGCTGGACCAGAGGTAGAGTCCGAGAAAGTGAACATGTCAGTCTGTCACACCATCCCTGGGATTCATTTAAGAAACAGGTCCTGCCTCAGAGGTCTGGATGGGCTCCAAGACTGCTCTCCCAGCAAGCTCTTAGGCCCAACTTGAGCAGCTAAGTTCTAATGACTCTGCTCATTGTTCCAGCGCTGCCAGTAGGGGGCACTGAGCCAGTGAAACAGCCTCAGGCCCCTCAATGACAGCTGTAAAAATCAACAAACAAATTCCTAAAAACTCAAGATTTTTGCCATATGTAGAGAATGCCAGCCATCTCTACTAGTATACTCATCAGCACATTTATAAATGGTGTGGATTAACAAACCTCAAAGGTTCTTAGTAAACCCTGTCATCACATTGCTGACATTAAGCCATATGCTCACAATTTCAGACTCCTCCTGAGGAGGTAAGTGTACTCCCTGCAGAGCCCACCTGCCTGTACCAATGTCCACAGTCAGTGCTGCCTCACACACAGACTCCATTTTCTTTCGTTTGCATAGAGACCTTGTGTGGATATTTCTGTCTACTTTCTGGAATATAGTTTCCAACAACTTTCCCTTACCCCTATCATAAAATATCTTATCTTTGCTTATTCAAAGCTGGACTCCAAACATGATGGAGCATAAGATGAGTTAGTAGTTCACCACCTATCAGAAACAACACTGACAAACATTTTCATCAATGATCCATTCCAAAGAGGCCAAGTGACCTGGAAAGACACAACATGTGTTGGAGCAAAGGGAAACCTCCCAGGCACCTTGTTTTTATTAATGCTGAGCTAATCCTCGTTAGACCACAGCAAGACCCGGGCAGGGGAACATCCTGCACAGGTCCTGTGTTGATGGTGTGCTTGCCCGAGGGCACCCACCCCCAGAGGGGACCTCTAGTCCTGCTCACTCTCCCTGTTATCTTTGGATGTGCTCAGAACACACCAGCCCAGGCTGTTCAGTTAGTACCAGATTGAGTTCACTTTGGGGGAAAATGTCTAGAGAATCAAGGTGGAGACATCGACCAAGGGTGGGCCCAGCAGGGGCAGCAAGGTGCACATTATTGACTTGCAATAACTTGCGTCCATTGTCCGCCGATGTTTACATGTGACCGGCCCTGCTAGTCAGATGCAAAGGCATTCCATAAGTCAGCATGCTGCTAGTCTGCTCTCATTGTCCCTCTTTGGACCACAGGCTGGGCATATTGTGTCCCCAACTCCCACCTCTGTTATCCAGCCTCAGCCAGCAAGGTACAGGAGAGACAGGAGACAGCCATACACAGACAGACCCCAGAGTCTTTTCCCGACTACAGGGCCTAAGCTCCCTTGAGCCCCTTGCCAAACAGATGGATGAGCTTCGTTTTCAATGTCCAATTGAAACTGTGCCCATATGTTTTCTCTCGCTTCACTGGGCCAAATGTGATAAGCTGTCTCCCAGTACAATGCCAACAGGGCTAACACCTGAAACCCAGCTCACCACCCTGTGATGGCGAAAGGCAACCTCCAGATTGGTCTTGTTCACGGGGAGCACACACCTCCAACTGCACCTCCCCAATGGACCATTGGCTCTGAGATCAGATGAGAAGGCTAAATTAATTTAACAGCATCTAAATTATGAGCTCTATCATGAGTTTGGGGGTCAGGAAAGCTGTTCATCCTCCAGAAAGGCAACGAAATGTCTCTGTGAGCTCTGAACAGAGCAGAGACTGCTCTCAGAGGCTGAGGAGAGGAAGAAAGAAAAGCCAATTTTCCAGCGGGGATCCTGAGCACGCCTCCTCCAGCCTCCCAGGTCCCAGGGCCCACTTCCCAGCTTGCTGCCCATCACCCACCAGCAATTACAGAAGAAAGGGGAAGGCCCTGGAGACACTAGCATAGGGGCTGGGACATCAGGAGGCCCCTCTGTTCTGAGCCTGTCACCTTTGGGTCTCTGTTGATTCTGAGGTTAGCCCATGCTGGGCTGTTGCCTTGGTACCCCTATGCCTCTCAGCATCCCTCGCTCTCAGTAGAACTAAGAAGCCATCCTAGTGACAGCAGTTGAGAACATAGAAGGAAAGAAGTGGAACCACAGAGCTCATCATGCCCTGCAGAGGAAAAACTCTGGCCCCTCCATCGTGTTGGTGATCTGGGTGGCACCCACACCCATGTCTGAGGCAACACTGCAGGTGACAGAGACCAGACAAAGAGCCAGAGGCCAGGAGCTCCCAATAAGTGAAGTCCCTGGGCTCTGGAAGTGGCAAATCCCCAGAGAGCGATGCCTAACTCAACAAGAGGGCTGTTTCAAACAACGTGGAAAACTGCTGAGTGTGAGCTGAAGGACCGCAGGATGGCACCAGGAGCACACACTCTGGCCTAGCAAGCTTCCCCAGGGTGAGCCCTGTCCAGGGTGTGAAGAGGGTGTGAGCCTTCACACCTCACAGTGCTTCCTTAAAAACCCACCTGTTTGCCCCTTGGGTGGCAAATCGCATTTCTCCTATACCTGTGACAGTTTAACTTCCTGTCCAACCCAGCAACTGGCTGGCCTGAACCCTGGGACACCTAACAGAAATGCAGAACTGGCGGAAACCGGTTTGGCTCAGTGGATAGTGCATCGGCCTGCGGACTGAAAGGTCCCGGGTTCGATTCCAGTCAAGGGCATGTACCTTGGTTGCGGGCACATCCCCAGTAGAGGGTGTGCAAGAGGCAGCTATTCGATGTTTCTCTCTCATCGATGTTTCTAACTCTCTATCCCTCTCTCTTCCTCTGTAAAAAATCAATAAAATAGATTAAAAAGAAAGAAAGAAAGAAAGAAAGAAAGAAAGAAAGAAAGAAAGAAAGAAAGAAAGAAAGAAAGAAATGCAGAACTGCAGCAGGAGCCAGTCTTCAGCCTGCTCCCTCCCAAACTGCAGCCCTATTTTATTTGTAGGGTTTCCATTTGTTCTCAAAGGTGTGAGGATCAAAAGTTTCTGACCCTGCTCTCTCCTAGGACCTTCTCTTCCTACTGGCCACTGATGTATGGATAATTCAGCAGGACTTCTCTTGCCCAGTTGGCTGTGGTCACTGTCACCTGGGTGTCCCAGGCCATGTGTGCAGGTGGCTTTAGAAATACCACTCACGGAGCAGGTGGCTGTGTTTCTCCTAAGAAGCTTCTGTTAAAGAAAACACCCCTGTTTCTCACGGAGCCTTGCTGACCAGGATCCAGGCATCGGTGCTGTTAGTCCTGGCTGGGCAGCTAAGAGGGCCAACATGCATTGATTTTCGGGAGGACACTCACTTGGCCTCACTCGGACAAGCAAGCCCACACTCTCCAGCTCAGGGGTCCTCAAACTTTTTAAAGTGGGGGCCAGATCACGGTCCCTCAGAGAGCTGGAGGGCTGGACTATATGAACTACTAATTCCTACTGTAACACCTCGGCTGCACTCACTGCCCAAAAAACCTGGCGGGCCGGATCAGACTCCTCTGCGGGCCGCATGTGGCCCGCGGGCCGTAGTTTGAAGACCCCTGCGAGTCCAGCTCCTCCAGAACTGTCAGCAAAAAAGCAAGGCAGGAGGACACTTATTTGAAACATGATCATTTTTATTAACTGCAAAACTCAAGTCTGGCCTAAAGGAAGGCCGGCTATGTCATCTTTTCTGTGGTAGAACATTTTGTTTGTTTTAACTGAACAACTTAGTGATTTGTCTGATCACAAAATCAGCTTCATATTACTCCTGCTAAGTGTCACTTTTTTACATAGAATGGGAGTTTTACAAATCACAGTTTTGAGAGAAGACCAAGCTCACGCCTACTCTTTTAACAATTTGGTCACAACTATTTAAAAATGTATTATGCAAAAAATACTGAAGAAAAATACACCAAACTATCAACTTTAGACAGAGGCTGTAGGTGATTCTTGTATTTCTTTCTTGCGTTTTGATTATTTTCTATATTTTTAAATAGTAAGCATGGATAACTTTACTTGGATAACTTGGATGGCAGGTCTTAGGTGGGCCCCTCTCCAGCCCTTTTATAACCTGGGACTGTGAACCAATAGCTCTGTGGCCGCACCGTGTGTTTCAGTGCTGGTGGTGGAGCTTCTGCTGGTCACTTTGAGGAGCCCACAGCAACTGTTCTCCTTGCAGGTGCAGGAGCCACCGTGGGGGTTTCTGCCCACTTGTCCAGCACCGCGGGCAGCAGCACCCTCTCTCCTTTCCACCGAGCCCATAAAGGTAGGCAGGGTGCTAACCACCTAGATGTAAGTGGGGGAAGTGGGTGGCTGGAGAGGAAGAAAGGAAATAATTATTAGAAATGACCACGAAGCCGGGACCGGTTTGGCTCAATGGATAGAGCGTCGGCTTAGGGACTGAAGGGCCCCGAGTTCGATTCCGGTCAAGGGCATGTGACTTGGTTGCGGGCATATCCCCAGTAGGGGGTGTGCAAGAGGCAGCTGATCAATGACTCTCTCTCTCATTGATGTTTCTAACTCTCTATCTTCTCCCTTCCTCTCTGTACAAAAATCAATAAAATATATTTTTTAAAAGAAAGAAAAGAAAAGAAATGACCACAAGCTCTTCTCCACTTCAAATCACCTTCCTCCTGTGATTTAATCACACTCACTGCCCCCAGCTCTAGAAATTAGAAATATCTCTGGGAGGAGGGGAGCTGCTCACTCCATGGGTGTGGCAATGCTGCTCAGGACGAGTGTGGCAGGGTGGAGAGTAGCCAGCTTCCTGAGCTGTGGTGGCTCTGATGTCAACAGCAATTCTGTTGCAGGCTTTCATCTGAACCTGCTGATCTCAACACTTGAATATCTGTTCTCAATAACTACGTTTTACTCCCCAGTCTCTTTGGGGTGGAAGGATCGGGGAGGACCCCCAAGGTCAACAGTTTCTCTCAGAGCAAGACCTCATACTGGCTCCTCATCCCCTCTTGTACAGTCGCAATGCCATCTGTGGTTTAAGCATATTTATGGCCCGGTCCCCAGTGAGGCAGGGTTGCCTTCAGATTCCCACAGTGCACTCAACACACATGCCGGCTTCCCAAAGCAGTCGAACCAAGGGCAAGCACCCCAGGAACAACTGAGCAAGTACAAGCCACAGCACTGTGGGAGGGCAAAGGAACTTGTAGGGTTGGGTTCTCAGACTAAGCAAGCATTTCTGATTCTGAAGCCCCAGGAAGTGTCCCAGGGCCATTGTTCACAGGGGCATGGTCTTAAGGAGAAAGGACCCTGCCTGGTGGATGGGTTCCTGTTGGGACGCTTGAGTCCTAAGGCATTGCCTTTTCTCCTCAACTTCAGCAGAGCTCTCAGGCCAAGGACACCTGGCTGCAGCTCTGATCATTGCCATGTCCACCATCTTTATCATGGCCATTGCCATCGTCCTCATCATCATGTTCTACATCATGAAGACGAAGCCTTCTTCCCCAGGTGACTGTTCCCCATGCCTGCCTCGTATCCCCTCTCCCCTGAACAGCCCCATCTCCTTACCAGTCAAGCCCAGCTGCTCACACACTTCTCTTTCTCTAACTAGCCTGCTGCACCAGCCACTCAGTGAAGAGTGTGGAAGCCCAAGTGAGCCAGGAAGGAGAGAAGAAAGAGGCCCAAGGTCTGCAAACAGAGTCCCCACAAGCATGGGTGTCTGTCTTCAGTGTGGAGATTGTCTGACCCTCTTGCCACTACCCCGGCAGCCTGGCCTTCTAACTGGCTATGCTCTTGTGCCACTTAGTGCAGGGGTCCTAGGAAGGGGTGTCAGTGCAGCCACGTGGTGCTTAATCTTCAGGGCATTGTGATTTAGTCACCAAGTAGGTCTGCTACAGAGGAAGTGAGCAGCGGAAGGACAAGTTCAGAGCTGGAGCCGACACTAACTCCTCCCTCCCCCAATCTTTCCCACAGACAGTGTGGTGATTTTCTCTGAAAAGGATGAATTTGAGAAACTGACAGCAGCTCCAGCAAAGACTGCCAAGAGGTATGTCAAACCAAAGCATGCCCAGTTCCAGGCTGAAGTGAAGAGTCCTTGGGGGTCCTGAGTAGGAAGGGCAGCTGGCCACGCGGGTGAGAAGTGCTCTGAGAAATCCGGCAGCTGGCTGGAGGTCGTGCTGGGGACAGCTCCAGAGAGAGCAACCAGCGGCCAGCCAGCAAGGCAGTCCTAGTCAACCCGGAGCCTCAGCCTCACTGTGGGGCTGCAGCAGGGCCAGGTGGTATTAGGGAAAGGTGGTGAACACCTGCCATCCTCCAGGGCCAGATGCCCCACGCCTTTCTCTGCAACATGCACCTGCTTCGTGCAGACCCCACAGCTGCTGCGTGCCCCTTTCTCTCCAGCAGCCTGGTTAATATGACTGCCGCTGCTGGCCGTGCGCAAGTGATGGCACAGTGCTGACACCAGGACTGATGTCCCCGTGATACTGCAGCAGTGGTGATGGAGACGGCTACCACATACCTGGTGCTGGTTACCTCCAGTGTGCCTGTGCTGCCTTCATAAACCCTTTGAGCAAGGTGCTAACATTGCGCACATTTGTAGGAAGCTGTCATGGGCCTACAGTCACATACCTAGGGAGTGGCAGGGCAGGGGGCCGAGTCCAGGCCATCTTGCTACAGTGTGTGTTCCACAGGCTCTGGCCCAAGCGCTAACACTTAGAGAAATAAAGCCCCTTAAGGAAGAGATTGGATGCATGAAGTCCTTACCATATTTACCACACACACACATCGGGATGTGGAATCAGCTCCAGCTTTAACATTGAGAGTGCAGGGAAGTAAACTTTTTTTTTTAAATCCTCACCCAAGGATAAATTCCCATTGACTAAAGAGAGAGAAACATTAATCAGTTGCTTCCAACACGCACCCTGACCAGGGATTGAATCTGCAACCAGGTTTGTGCCCTGACTGGGAACTGAACCCATGATTTTTCCACGTATGATATGACACTCCAGCCGTCTGAGTCACCTTGCCAGGTCATTTGTACTTAGTCCTGCTTAGATTCCAAAAATCCATCCCACGGTAATAGTCCACCCATGGCTGTCCCAGGACCCCATCCATGCAAACTGCCCCGTGGCAGATGCGGGCAGAGGCCCTGTGGAGTCAGCAAGCTGAGGAGGAGCAGGGGCTCTGCCCCGCTTCCCTGGCTCCTGGCAAGGGAGCTTTCCGGGGGACTTGAACCTGGCAGAGCCTGCTTTTTAGGGATGATAATGAATCAAGATGTTTGCATGGAGCTTTGCCGTTTATAAAGCACTACCCAACTTGTTACCTCATTTAGAAAACTCAACAACCTGACACAAGGGTAGGAAGCAAACTTAGATCATAAAACCTTTGCACACTGGGAAAGAAAAGCAATTGTGTGTGCTCATCTTGGCAGTCCTGTAGAAAATGGTTGTTTCTGATAAGTGCCTCTGTTGCCAATGGTCATTTTTCAAAACCTCACACATGTTTGGTCTGAGCAACTTCGTGCACATCTGGCAAAGGTCTGCCAGGTCCAAGCTGCTGTTAGCAGGAGGGAATCCAGGCTGGCAGCTGTGTGACGGGGACTGGGCTTGGCAGTGTGCCTCTTGCAGACAAGTCGCTCCTCCAGCCTTCCTCTGTCCAATCCCATCTGGTGTCAGCTACTCTCCATCTGACCTTCCAGCCTTTTCTCATTGCCAAGAGGAGAGAGCCGGGGCCCCGGGGACGGGAGGTAGAACACTCAAAAGTGCCGGGACACATTCTAAGACTTAAGTTTCCTCAAAAGCTAAGGAAATATTTTGGGACACTACTTGTTTCATACACAAATGTTAAATAAAAATTAACACTCAACAATTGTTTTAAAAGACAAGGCACTGAGCTTTCATCCCCCTCCGCCTTCTCTCAGGTTTTAGGGAAAGGGCCTGAGGCCACTCAGTGTCTGTGGACAGTGGTGCCTTCCCACGTGGCCTGCACACAGGTGGGGCCAGCAGCAAGCCAGCCAACGCTCCCAGGGGCCGGAACCCTGGGGGGTGTCTCTCACCATTTCTCCTTTCTTTAGATCATTCTGTGCCCACGGTTATGTTGGTGTGGGCTTCCTTACTGCAATCCAGTTATTAGCAAATATAATTCTTTAGCCAAACCACAGGAAACAAGCAGGATGCCTATTAAAAAAAGAATATTGTTTTCATATATTTGGAATGATTTTGAGAGTTTGAGCTTCAACCCGCATGTGCTTAGGGGTGTGGGCTGGGCGGTGAGCAGCAGTGTGACTGAGCCACCCGCCTCCCTGCAAGATTTCCCAGACCCCCTCCCTGGGCTGCTGTGGTCTCACATCCCAGCAGCCCCCCTCCCAGGCGCCCCAGGCTCAGCTCTGTGTGTATGCATGGGCTTTGTATTCCGTTACCCCAGAGAGCTGTCATCAAGTCTGTGCCCGCCACATCACCTCGTTTGCTACATGAAGACACAAGGTTAAACTCTTTGCTTCCCTGGATGAAATATAGAAAGCCATAGCATATTCAAGAACCCTTTCCCAAACTGGGTGGGGTGGAGGGGTGAGCTGGTGCCATCCCTACCGCACTGGCCCCTGCGAGTCCTCCTCACCCAGTGCCTGTGGGCCACCCTGCATCCACCCTCCTTGTCCGGACGGAATGGAGAGCAGGCTGAGGCTTCTCACATCGTGCCCAGGAGATGCTGAGTAAAAGCTTAAGAACCTCGTCCCTGCTCCGCCCACCGCTGGAAGGACATGCAGGCGGCGGCACTTTCCCAGGCAGCGCTAACGAACCCTTCTTTTTTTTTCTTTTTTTTTTTTCCTTTTTTAATATATTTTATTGATTTTTTTACAGAGAGGAAGTGAGAGAGATAGAGAGCTAGAAACATCGATGAGAGAGAAACATTGATCAGCTGTCTCCTGCACACCGCCCGCAACCAATGTACCTGCCCTTGACCGAAATCGAACCTGGGACCTTTCAGTCCGCAGACCTACGCTCTACCACTGAGCCAAACCGGTTTCGGCTAACGAACCCTTCTTGTTTCCACAGTGAGAACGACGCCTCCTCTGAGAACGAGCAGCTGCTGAGCCGGAGCATGGACAGTGACGAGGAGCCCTCCACCGACAAGCAGGGCTCCCCGGAGCTGTGCCTGCTGTCACTGGTCCACCTGGCCAGGGAGAAAGCCGCCACCACCCCCAAGTCAGCCGGGGTGAGGCGCTAGCAGCCCAGGCGCACACCTTGGGATTCTCTGTGCAGCCCTAACGCACGGAGACACGCCCCTTCTCCAATGAGCCTGCTGTGGGGCGTGGCGCTACTCCCACCGCCCAAGTTAGCAAACTCAGATGGAGGGACAGATTTAAAGCAAAATATTATAAAAATAGAAAACTTATTTATCTTATGTAGCTTCATAGAAGAAAATAAATAAGCAAAGACAATAAGTTAAAATTGCTTGGAATGCTATAGGACAGAAAAAAACTTTGTAAATATACTGCCCTATATCCAACCACACATATAATAGTTAAATATAACTATTTACAATATAAGTATATGAATACATAGTTATATACTATGTGAATGCATAGCTATATACTGTATGAACAAATAGCTGTGTACTATATGACCACATAGCTATCTATCGACATAGCATGCACATTTTCAGGTAAAAAAAATGCTCCACACGGTTTATCACCTGAAGCAGGCCTTAAAGGTACTGTGGAGGGGTGTGGGGCTGCCTGCCCAGGCTGCCTGACAGTCTAGCATCCAAGCCTCAGGGCAGCTGTGTTGCTAGGTAGTGCTGCTCTTGGTAAAAGTGTCCCTTATAATTAGAGACTGGACTGGGCCTGGGTTCTGGCGGAGACATCATGGGCTGTCCAGTTCAGTGACCTCTGCAGTGGGGCTGGTCATTTGCTGAACCTGGAGGCCTAGGGGGTGGATACGAGGGGGCCTTCCAAGCAGGGCTAGTTCTATACCTGCCCGTTAGGGGCCTCACCTCTTGGCCTCCTGCCGGCAAGCTGCAGTCCCTGGCATTTGCCCTCCAAACAGACCTGTGCACATGTGGCCTCTGGTTGTCATGTGAGTCTACGCCCAATGAGCCAAGGAAGTCTGCCAGAGGGCAGGGACAGTGCTCGAGCTGGACGCCCAGAAAAAGGCGTGCTCTCAGTTATGGATAAGATGTTCGTGTGGGGCCTTGATTCAGCATTTCCAGCTGGAAATCAGGGGACAGCGGCTCTCTGCCAACACTGAGATGGAAGAGTAGATTCATTGTTTTCTGCCATTCCCTCCTTTCTGAAAATTAACATTCTCTAAACTATTTTCATAGATTCAAAGTCGAAGGAAAAAGATACTGGATGTGTATGCCAACGTGTGTGGAGTTGTCGAAGGTGAGCATAGAAGGACTGTCCGGGGGCACTCCCCCAGGTCTTGCTTTCTAACCGGAGGCGAGGAGGGGGCTCTGACAGGAATCCTGGCGCTCTGGGGAGGGGCCGAGAAAAGTCACCCATCCAACTTCCTCATCAGAAGCTTGGCTGAACTGATTTCAGGTGGAGGGACATGGAATTTGATTCCAAGCTATGTTAGCACATTTCCCCAGCATTTCCCCTCGGCCCTCCTTTCCCTTCAGGCCAGGGAACCAGCATTCCCCAGTGCAGGGCCTCGCTGAGGGGAACACGCAGTCAGGACACTCACTGCTCTAGAGAAAGCAGGGGTGGAAGGGCTAGATGTCTCCCAGACCCCACGGGCTGTCTCTTTTTGGCATTATCATCTTCAAAATTTTTGATAATCATCACTTATCCAAAATGTGGTAGCCGCCCTTCCCTTCCCTCTCACTGGCAGTGTGTGTGGAGGTGTCCTCTCGTAAGGATGTCTCCTAAGCAGACTGAATCATACTGCCTTACTAACTGCAGTTTAGAGTGTGGGCAGGAATGAGTTTATATTTCTAATTATATTTCTATCTGAAACCAGAATCTGCACTCCCAATTTCTGCCAAATGAAGTTTCTATGTTACCATCTTGTCTTCAGGAGATAAAACTCATCCTTGAGGTTAGGGGGGTTTCCCGGCTTCATCGGGCCACTTGGTTTGGTCTCACTGGCCCCCTCCATGGATTTTTCCATATGCCCAGGCAGCAGGCGTGTAGCCTGGTACCCACTCATTTCTCCACTTGGGCCAAGCCCAGCACACTGAACCCAGGGCAGGCTTACTGGCTGGTGTTCTGGAGGTCAAAAATAACTCCTGAGGGCCACGCGCTCTCTTCAAAAGCTCTGAGTGTTGAAATGTGGCCTCTCTCCACCAGTCATATCCCAGGTCAGCCTGTCCGACCCAGCATATGTGGCTGGGAGCCATCAGCTGCCCAGTGGAGGATGGTCTGAGATTTGTATTCTATCACCCAGAAAGGTGATTAGAATTCTATCTTCTCGGCTCCAACAATGTCTTTATCTTAAGAGCCCAGACCCCAGGGACAGCGATTTTTCAAATTAATTTTCGGATAGAGGAGCTCCTCCAGTGAGACTGGAAGGATGAAGGGCTTGAAGCCCTGTGCACTCAGCTGCTCTCTCATGTGCCTACAGCACCCATGGTGCTGCTGAGAACCAATGACCAGCAGGGCCCAGTCTTGAGTGAACATTAGGCCCTCGGAGAGTCTTACACTGGCTCCCTCTACACCCCTGCCCCAAAGCCCCGATGTAATTGGTCTGGGGTGAGTCCCAGGCATCGGTGTCTCTTATTGTGTTTTTAATTAAACGTTTCCTTTTGAGATCATCGTATTGGTAAGAGATAAGACAGAGAGGTCATGTGATACTCTCCCCAGTTTCTCCCAATGGTAACATCTCGCCAAGCCATCCGTAAAGTCACAACCAGGATATCTACATGGATGCACTGCAGATCGTCCACAAGGATATCTCTGGTTGCCCTTTTATAGCCACACTCACTTCCTAGCTACCCCACCCCCTGGCAACCACTAATTTGTTCTTCATTTCTATAGTTTTGTAATTTCAAAATTGTAATATAAGTGGAATCATACATACTGTAAACTCTTGCAAATGTATTTTTTTATTAAGCATAATTCATTGAAGATTCATCCAGATAGGTGCATGTATCATAGTTTGTTTCTTTTTATTTCTAACTAGTAATCTGTGTTAAGGATGTACCACAATTTGTTTAATCACTCATTCATCCATTTAAGAACATCTTAGTTGTTTCCATTTTGGGGCCATTACAAATAAAGCTGCTGTAAATAATCATGTAGAGAGTTTTATGTGAACATAAATCATTATTTCTCTGGGATAAATGCCCAGAATTATTGAGTGGTATGGTAGATTAGTGTTGTTTAAAACTTCCAAACGACTTTTCAAAATGGCTGTACCATTTACATTTTTACTGGCAATGTATGAGTGATCCAGTTTCTCCACATCCTTGCCAGCATTTGGTGGTGTTACTATTTTTTTATTTTAGTCATTCTGGTATGTGTATTTGATATCTCATTGTGGTTTTTATCTGTATTTTCTTCATGTTTGAGCATCGTTTCATGGGCTTATTTGCTATCCGAAATGTTTCTTCATGTCTTTTGCCCATCTTTCAGTTGGATTGTGTGATTTTTTTTTTTTTTTTTTTTTTTTTTTTTTTTGCTGTTGAGTTTTGGGAGCTTTTCAATTTTGTGATTTGCAAATATTTTCTCCACTTTGTATCTTGTCTTTTCATTCTCTTAATAGGATCTTTCACAGAGCAAAGTTTTAAATTTAATAAGTCATATTTATCATTTTCCTCTTATAGATTGCTTTTGGTATCAAGGCTAGGATCACTTTGCCTAGCTCTAGATCCCAATGATTTTTTTTCTAAAAGTTTTATATTTTGCACATAAGTCCATGAGCAGTTGGAGTTAATTTTCACATAATATGAGACTTAGGTTGAGGTTTTGTTTTGTTTTTTCCTCTACATGTTCACTTCCTCCTGGAACATTTGTTGAAAAGACTATCTTTTCTCCATTGAATTACTTTTGCACCTTTGTCAAAAATCAGCTTGGGCATACTTGTGTGAGTGTATTTCCTGGGTTCTCTGTTCTTTTGCATTGATCTGTGTGTCTATTCCTCTGCCAAAATCACATAATCTTGATTGCCATATTTATATGTCTTGAAATCAAATAGACTGATTGTCCCCACTTTATTCTTTTTTCTTTATTGTTTTAGCTATTCTAGTTCCTTTGCCTTTTCATATAAATTTTAGAATAATTGTTCCCATATCTACAAAATATTTTGCTGGGATTTTGATAGGAATTGCAGCAAACCTGTATACCAAGGTTTGGGAAATTTGACATCTATACTATCTAAACCATGAAAATGGAATGTCTCTTCATTTATTTAGATTTTCTTTTATCTCTTTCACCACATATAGTTTTTAGAATACAAGTCCTGTTACTATTTTGCTAGATTTATGCCTAAGTATTTCATTTATTTTTGAATGATTACAAATGATATTTTATGTTAATTTTAGTGTATGTTTTAATTGCTAGCATATAAAAACATAATTCATTTTGTGTGTGTCTATCTTATATCCTGCAGCCTTGCTGAAGTCACTTATAAGGTTTAGGAGTTCTCTGGTAGATTCCTTGATAATCACCCAGATAATCACATCTGCAGATGGGGACAATTTGATTTCCTTTTTCTTAATCTATTGCCCATTCCTGCCTCATTGCACTGGCTATAACTTCAGCACCATGTTGACTAAGAATGAGGAGAGCAGACATCCTTGCCTTGTTCCTGATCTTGGAGTGAAAGCACTCAGTTTTTCACTATTAAGTATAACATTAGCCTAGGGTGTTTTCTGTTTGTTTGTTTGTAATTTACATTAATTTTGTGAATAGATTACATTATTTTTAAAATATTGAATCAGTCTTGTATTCCTGGAATAAAGCCCACTCTTATGAATATAATTTTTTTAATATATTGTTGAATTCTATTGTCTAATCATTTTTTAGGATTTTGCATCTACTAGTATATTCAGGAGGGATATTGATCTGTAGTTTTCTCTTTTTCGGTACTGGTTTCGGTATCAAGCTAATACTAGTTTCACAGAACAAGCGGGGAGTGTTTCCTCCTTTTCTATTGTCCAGATTTTATGTAGAATTGGTGTTGATTCTTTGAATTTTGGTAGAATTCTCCAATGGAACAATGTGAACCTATCAACTTTTGGGGGGTAGTGATTTTTAAAACTACAAATTCTACTTCTTCAATCATATTAAGGCTGTTCAAATTATCTACTTTAAACTGGGTGAGTGGTGGTAGCTTATGCTTTTTGAGGAATTGTTCCATTTCATCTAAGTTGTCAAATTTATGTGTGTATTCCCTTATCTTTTTACATCTTCATGGTCTGTAGTGATATGCTCAATTGCTTGATATTGATAATTTGTGTTATATTTCTTTATTTATTTAAAAATCTTACTAGAGATTAGTCCGTTTTGTTGATCTTTTCAAAGAACTGGCTGGCTCTTTTCAAGTTTAGCTCTATTGTTCTTCTTTTTTCAATTGCATTGATTCATGCTCTTTATTATAGTTTTCTTTCTGTTTACTGTGGGTATATTTTGCTAATCTTTTTCTAGATGCTTGAGATGGGAGCTTAGATTATTGATTTGAGATGTTGAATTTTCATTTTAAATTATTTTTAAATTTTTCTTTCTAATTTCTGTTTTGACTCCTGGGTTATTTAGAAGTGTTTGTTTAGCCCTGATAGTACACCAAATGCATGAATAGTGGTGCAAGACAGAGGCCCGGTGGACAGCGGAGCTCTTAGATTGCAGTGGGAGGTCAGCTCTGTGGGGTTATCCCCAGTGCCAGGGCTCTCCTCAAGGAGGGAGGCAGGATGCAGAGCAGGATGTGACTGCCAGTGGCCCGCCCCAACCTGGGAAGCACCAATAGCTTTTGGTTCCAGAACCTCCCAGAAAGATGAGGATCCCTATATCTCTCCTCCCTCGGCCCCACATTCAAACTAATCTTCTTAGAACAGAAAGTCAAGGAAGCTGGCAGAAACCTAATAAAGGTCTCTGAAAACAGTGTTTCAGCCTTTGAAAAATAAACCATGTCTATAAATGCATTAACTCCATGGGGAAATGAATGTAATGAACCAAATTCAATCTCTGCTTAAAAAAACAAACAAAAAAATTGTATTATTTCATTTCCAAATGTGTGTCAAGATTTTCCTATTATCTTTCTGTTGTTGACTTACAGTTTGAGTTCATTGTGAGGATACATTCTGCATACAGTTTCAGTTCGTTTAAATTTTTTTGTTGAAGTATATGTCCTGCACTTGAAAAGAAAGTATATTCTGTTATTATTGGTTGGAGTGTTCTGTAAATGTTGATTGGATTATTTTGGATAATGTATGGTTAAGTTCTATATTGTAATTATTCTACCAGTTACTGAGGAAGAGGGTTGAAGTTTTCAACTATAATTGTGGATTTGTCTGTTTATTCTTTTAGTTATACCAGCTTTTATTTCACATCTTTGGGGCTCTGTTGTTCTATGCATACATGTATAGGTTTGCTCTGTCTTCTTTCTGAATAGACCCTTTTATCATTATATTATGTCCCTCTAAGTCTCTGATAATTTCCCTTGTTCTGAAGTCTACTTTATCTGCTGTGATAGCCACTTCTGCTTTCCTTTTATTAATGTTTACATGATTTATCTTTTCCTAACATTTTACTTTCAACCTGTCCACAGTGTTTTTACTAGCCATTATTTTACTAGCTTCAGTGATATATATAAACCTTACCTCCCTATGTCCTTTTTGTTTATAGTTGTTTTATATATTTTCTCTACATATAGTTAGAACCACATCTGTTGCATCAACTTACAATAATAATTCAGAAAACTTAAAAGGAAAAAAAAAAGCCTATTATATTTACTCAAATTATGCTTACTGTGTTCTTTTCTGATGTTCCAAGGCTTATTCTTTTATTATTTCCTTTTTGTTTAGAGACGTCCTTTAGTTGTTCTTTTAGGATAGCTGTGGTAGTGACAGATTCCTTTCGTTTTTCTTTATCTTGAGAATGTCTTGATTTTGCCTTCATTCTTAAAGGATATTTTCACTGGTATAGGATACTGGGTTGACAGCTCTTTTCTTTCATTACTGGAAAACACTGCCACTTCCCTCTGCTTCCATATTTCTGTTCAGAAACCCACTGTCATTCTAATTGTTTTTTTTCCCTATCGGTAATATGTGGTTTTTCTCTGGCTGCATTTAAGACTTTCTTGTCTTTAGTTTTCAGAAGTCTATTTATGATGTGTCTGGATATGACTTCCTTTGAGTTTTTTCTGTTCAGAGTTTTATCAGATTTTTTTAAAAATATATTTTATTGATTTTGTACAGAGAGGAAGGGAGAGAGATAGAGAGTTAGAAACATTGATGAGAGAGAGTCATCCATCAGCTGCCTCTTGCACACCCCCTACTGGGGATATGCCCTCAACCAAGGTACATGCCCTTGACCGGAATCGAACCCAGAACCTTTTGGTCCCCAAGCCGACGCTCTATCCATTGAGCCAAACTGGTTTCGGCAGAGTTTTATCAGATTTTTTAATCTGTAGGCTTTTGTTTCTTTCCACGTTAGGAAATTTTTCAGCCATTTTTTTTTAAGCTCCACTTTCTTTCTCCTCACCTAGGACTCCATGGAATATATGTGAGACTTTTGGTCACAGGGTCACAGGTCCCTAGGGCTCTGAGTCTTTCAGTTTGTTTTATCTCTGTTGTTCAGATTCAATAATTTCCATTCCAATATCCAGTTCACTAGCTCTTTTCTCTGTCTTTATTCTGCCATTAAACATATCTAATGAGTTTTCTATCTTTTGCTTTCAATTTTTTTTCCAAGTGTGTTTGAAATTACTTTTGAGGTATTTTCTTATCATGGCTTACTTAAAAAGTTTGTCAGATAATTTTAACATATCTTACATCAGTGTTGGTATCTATTGGTTGTCTTTTTTTTTTTTTTCTCGTTGATTTTTGTGATGTTTCTGGTTCTTGGTATGATGAGTAGTGTCTATTGAAACCTGGGTTTTTATGTCATGTTATGGATCTTACTTAAGCCTTCTATTGTAGCTGGTGCCCAGGGATGCCTCTGTGGTAGGGGGCGGGTGCCACCTTGTTACTGGCAGGTGTGGTGCAGATAGATGTTCAAGTTCCCACTCAGCCTTATTTGACATCCAAGTGTTGGCTCCTTTTTATTGCTGGTTTGACATCCAAGTGTTGGCTCCTTTTTATTGCTGGCCATCTTCCACTCTAACTAAAGAGAAAAGATTAGTGAGAAAAGATTAGAAACAGATCAGTGGGAATCTGTTTCTCCAAGTGGTCTCCACTGATACAATGGGAGTTGGGGGACTTGTTACCAGCTGATAATAGGAAAGTCCAGGCTCCCTACTTAGCCTTCCCTGACACCATCGGGTGCAGGATTGTAGCCAGACTCCTCAGTCAGCCTTTGCTGGCCATGGTGGTGGTGAAACCACAGTTTTTCTGTGGTGTTTGGCTGCAATAAAGCATTATTGTCTAAATGTTTTCTTCTTGCTAAGCTTCTGTTTTCCTAGTGTTTTAATTAGAGATAACAGGCTTTTGTTGAAGATATTTTTGTTATTGTTGGAATTTGGATTGCTGAACTATTCAGCTCCATGATTTGGATGATGAGGCAAAAGCAAACCCAAGGAACTCACCACTGTATTATTGCTCCAGTACTGAGGTCCTCGGCAGTTTTTTCCCCTCCATTTTCTAGAATCCTTATATGTTTGCTTTATGTATAGTGCCAGGGGTTTCACTCTACTTACCCAGAAAAATATTCCATCTTCCAGAAGTGGCAACACATCAATTTTTTAAAATGTTTCTAAGTGAATCTATGTATAGCAAAGTCTGTGAACTACTGAGTTGGCTCAGATTTCTCAAACACTAAGTCTGGTCTGTCTTTGAGAGCACCTTTCGTAAAGGTTACTACTGTCCCCATAAAGGGACATAATACTATCCCTTTGACTTTCTTCCTGGCCCAGGTCCAAGTATGCAAAGTTACTCAACTAAGAGTAGCCTGTATGGAAGGCTTTGGTGACTGCTGAAAATGGTGTCGAGAGGATAACGGTCACTGTCAATATGGTTATGGTGGTTATTTTCTTAGGAGGAGAAAGGCCATTATCGAGACTGAGGTTTAGGAAAAGACTTCTCATGTGGTTGCCGAAGTCCTGGGTACTGTTGGCCTTAAGCTATTTATTTTTAGTGTTTTTCTGTATCTGTGTTTTATTTTACATATTTTTCAAAGGTTTAAAAATAAATGTCATGGTGTTGCCTTCTGTTGACTGCCATCTGCAGCATCTGACTGTGGCCCTTCGTCTCCACAGGACTCAGCCCTACGGAGCTGCCATTTGATTGCCTTGAGAAGACCAGCAGAATGCTCAGCTCCACATACAACTCTGAGAAGGCTGTTGTGAAAACGTGGCGCCACCTTGCAGAGAGCTTTGGACTAAAGAGGGATGAGATTGGGGGCATGACAGATGGCATGCAGCTCTTTGATCGTATCAGCACAGCAGGTTACAGCATCCCAGAGCTGCTCACAAAACTGGTGCAGATAGAACGGCTGGATGCTGTGGAGTCCTTGTGTGCAGACATACTGGAGTGGGCCGGCGTCGTACCCCCTGCCTCCCAGCTACCCGCTACATCCTGAAGAGCATGCCTGTAGACCACTCTTCTTGGGATGCACCAAGGACCCAATGAGAGCTCAGGATCTAATGAGGACTCTAGAGCTGTGGGTGATGCCAACAGACGACCAAGAATCAAGGGTATGTTGCCAGGGTATGCCTTAGGCTGTTTCAAGAAACAAGAGGAAATGAGGCCATCTTCCACTCTAACTAAAGAGAAAAGATTAAAGCTAGGATGCTCCCAGCTACCCACCTGCAGCTCACCAGATTGAATAAATATTTATTCAGCTAGTCCACTCACCATGAACTTGTTTAAGGGATATTGTTGGGTACTCAAGTGAGCCAAACAATGTGGGGATGACAGAAGTGAAGAATCTGGTCCCTGTTTAAGAAGTTTACAACCCAGGGAGAGACAGAGACATGTCCACAAGCCACTTTGCTAGAAGATATCAAACAATCTGAATGAGGGGATTCTAAGAAAATGTAATAAAAGTTCTGAGAGAGAGCGATGCTTCCCACTGAGATGGTGAGGCAGCATTTTCATGAGGAAAGCAGCTCGGGAGTTTGGTAAAATGGTTACAAAATGCAGACACCACCACCCTCCCCCTCCCCCTGCATGTATTGTTTCCGGATCAATACAAGTGGGTTCATAAGATAACTTTGCCTGTTTCTGAGGCCATCGTATTCCTGCAGCCATCTGGTCACTAATGGGAGAACTTGCTCTGGAGCCTGCTTTATGTCACTGATAGGAAGGTATGTGTCTGTCTAATCAAGGAGACCTGTGCAATAGTCAATTTTATTTACTGCATGAGTTCTAGGCCTGGGGACCCAGTTGTTTTTTATAACATACTAGAAGCCTGGTGCAAAAATTTGTGCACTGGTGGGGTCCAGCTGGCCTGCCCAATGGGGGTTAATCAGGCCAAGCCAGCAGCAGGGAGAAACCATGGGCAGTTGTACAGCCAGCCCTGCCCCTTTTGGGGTGAGTGCGGGCCAATCGGGGGCAGGGCCGGCTGAGGAGAGGGGCTGCAGGCAGTTGGCCAACCATCCCCACCCCTGTGTTGGGGGCCAATGGAGAGCCAGGCTGGCAGGGGGGGGGGGGGGGGGCAGCTGATTGGGGCCCAGATCAGGCTGGTTGGCTGCCACAGTGCTCATCATAACTACCAGTCATTCTGGTCATTCTGGTCATTCTGCCATTCTGGTCCCTGGACTTTTATATATATTGATGAATTGCCTTCCAACTCTCATTTTCAGTCACATTTGACCTTTGGGGTCAGCAGTGCTCGAAGGACACGGCCATTTATACTATATGCCAGGCTATTTTTGCTTCAAAGAAAAATGGGTGGTAACTCTGCTTAAAAAGAGAAATGATTACTTTCTAACAGCTCAGCCACACATAACTCTTGATTTCCAGAGAGTTTGAGACTTGTGCATGAGTTACATGGTGTGAGAGTTTTAGGCCTGGCTTTCTGAGCCAATCGGGGGAAGTAGAGCCCTGTGCAGGGAGGGCCTGGGCTTGGCATCCAGGGCCTGGTTCTAATTGTGCCAACATGGGCCGTTTTATTCTTTCTCCCCAGGCCTCAGTTTGTCTTCTGCAAGTGAGAGGCTAGCGTGTGATTCTATAATCACAGGAAAAGTAAGGTTCAAATAAGCAAAAGGAAAGTAGATCTCTGGGAAATGCCAGGCCTCTGAGGTCCATGGAAGTGAATACAGTGTGAGTCACCAAGTAAAATGGAAATTTAAAAAACCCTCCCATTTCAGTTGCAGTAACTGCAATTGCTTGGCATACATTCAGAAATGAAGTTAATAAACTGGCATTGTTCTTGGCAGATTCTCTTCCTACATCTGTAATTGTAAAGAGCTGGAGAGCAGGGTAAAGATCTCACCAGGGGCTTAGTTTGGAGCTCATGGCTGAGCTCCCTAAGGACAGGTCTGACTGTGGTTGTTACTAAATTAAAACCAGCCTCTCACGTATAAAGCAATGCTTCTAAAATCACAAGTTGCATGACTGAGCAAGTATTTTGGGGGTGAAAATCAGTCATATGTTTAAAGCCAACAAACAATTTTCCACCAATGAATGTAGAACATACTGTGATAAAGTCATAATGAATACTTAATATCATCATTTACTATGTCTGTTTGCTGCTCTTTGTCAGAACCTATTTGATATATTCTGCAAGCTAAATCTGCCATGGCAAAACATAGTTACCTTCATTCCTTCTGAAGTCCTGGGTACACCTTTCCCCTGCTTTGTGATAACGATGATGAGAATCTCCCCCTTAATTAGACTGCAAATGTCACATGTGAAGAGCACGCATTTCCAAGATAATAGTTTGCAGCTTCCCTAGAACAACATTTCCAGTAACGAAGCAGGGATGGCTATTCTCTGCCTCCTCCCTCCACACACACACACACACACACACACACACACACACTTGTGGGTGGGGAGAAGAGTTCCCTCTTCCCACCTACTGTTGAATTCTGGGGTCAGAGGTCAACCAGCATCAGATCATGTATTTTTTACTTAACCTGCCATTTCTAGGGAGCTAGTTACACATACACTTATGTATTTCTTTGACATTTACTTATTTGGAGACAAATCCAAAAAATGTTTACTCTGATAAGCTTTGGCCTGCATATGGACAATGAGACCATACGATTATTATTGACCAAAGCTAGGACTCCACCCTGACACTCTGTGTGGATACAGTCATTATTTTGCTATATGCAAAAACATTTAGAAAATACCCCAGGCTAGAGCTGTAGCCTATAGCCAATGAAGTCTTAATTGTCATTTTTTTTGTCTAATTTTGTATACATAACTTATTATATTTTACAGTTTCAATAAACTAATTAAAAAGAAGAGCTACAGACTGCTACAATGTGAATTCTTTGGGAGAGGGCCTTTGGAGAAGTGAAAAGATTCTGATTTCTCTGTTCCTGGTTATTGCTCTGTGTTTAACAAATCTGTAGGATTGGGACCAGCAGATTTGAAATACCTAAAATGTTATGAGCTGAGCCATTCACTCAACAAAAGCAAGCATTGCAACGAGATCATGTGAAAAACACTAGGAGCATTGCTTTCCCATTGCTATCATTAGTTTATAAGACATTGACTCACTTAACTACAGCTATGTAATAATACTGCCCCAACATTCAGTGGCTTAAGCCAACAATATTTTTTTAATGTTTCCATTGATTTTAGAAAGAGAGGAAGGGGGAGACATAGAAACATCGATGACAGAGAAACATCCATCTGCCGCCTCCCACATGCCTCCACTGGGGTGGGGCCCACATCCTGGGTATGTGTCCCAATCAGGAATCAAACAAGTGATCCTCCTGGTTCATGAGTCTATGCTCAGCCACTGAGCCACACTGGCCAGGCAACAACCGTTTGGCTATTACAGTTCAGGGGTTAGTAAGGTTTCTAGCTGACCTAGGTTATGCTAAGGTGGTTGTGGCTCAACTGGGACCTCTGTCTGCTGGAATACTTTCATTGGGATAGCTCTGCAAATGTAAGGTCAAAGAGTGAAATGTCAAAAATTAGGACAGATGATGCAAATGTCCACAGGTATATTTGTTTCCTACACCTGCTATAACAAATTACTACAAATCTAATGGTTTAAGACAACACGGATTTATGATCTTATCATTATGGAGGTCAGAAGTCCTAAAATCAAGTGTTCCTTGTGGAGACGTTAGCAAACAAATCTGTTTTCTTGCCTTTGCTAACTCATAAAGTCCTTTCATTCTCCTTGGATGATCTTCTTCCACCCCCCTAGCCAGCAATCACATTGCTTCCCTGCTGCTTCCTTCTCTGACTCCAAATGCTGGGTTCCTCGTACCTCTACAAGAATGTTAAGTCAGGAACATACCATCTCAAGATCCTTAATGCAATCAACACTGCAAAGATCCTTTGCCACATAAGATCACATATTCACAGCTGCTGGAAACTAGAAGGTCGACATGTTGGAAGGTCCATCCTTCTGCCAATGACAGTAATTGCTGTAAAACAATAGTGTTGTAACAACAACAGTGAGTGTGTAGTAGCTGTGGAATATAACAATGTAACACCAACAGTGAGTGTGTAAGTGACTCTGGAATATCACAATGTAACACCCACAGTGAGTGTGTAGTGACTCTGGAATATAACAATGTAACACCCACAGTGAGTGTGTGGTGGCTGTGGAATATCACAATGTAACACCCACAGTGAGTGTGTGGTGGCTGTGGAATATCACAATGTAACACCCACAGTGAGTGTGTAAGTGACTCTGGAATATGACGATGTCACATTGCAGAGGAAGCACAGTGAAGAAACTGTCCAGCAGGGTCTATCTTCTGTGTGGCTGAAATGTCAACTACACAGTGGCTGCCTTCCTTCTGAGGACAGAGAAATGGACTGTGCTGTACGTATCGGCCACAGAGCTTTCCCCTCCCTGACTGGGTGAGCTCTGCTTTCCTCCACTTTCATCTTCAGAGCGGACGTGGCAGTCACCTGCGTCCCCAGTTTCCATTGGAGAACATCCCATTTCTAGTGAGCCATTCACTTTGGCAACACAATGATGGCTTCAGAAGCCTATTGACTTTGTAATGAACCAACAGGTAAGGTGTATTTTGCTGCTTTGGTCAATGCATCGAGCCCTTCAATATTGCATTCCTAGTAGAAAACTAAAATCCTGGCACCTCTTCCTATTTGAGTGGCTGGTGACATGGGTCGTGAAAGAATTCACAAAGAAGAAGGAAAGTAATGATGAAGTTTACTTTCCAAGGGTGGAAAGGGCCAGGTCCTGTTGGAGCAATATGGATCCTGAAGAGAGAATCGCTCTGGCTTTTAAAGAGTAAGCAGTTGTGTTGTGAACAATAAGGAAGGAAGGGTGTTGTGTTGGTTTAGTGGTTCAACTATAAGCAGATGCTGGGAGTTATCGTGAAGTTATAGTTGTTTGGTTTTCAGGAGATGGTCAGGCGATGCACTGAGACTGTGCCATACCAGCATTTTCTCATGCCTGTGAAACAAGCTTAGAACAAAGTCATGAAGAGTTCAAAGGGGAGGCCTGTTTGAAAGGGAGAAAGAAGGGCAGGGAGAGGAGAAGGAATACCAATTCAACTTATTACCAGAGACTACTCAGTATGAGTCATCCTGAGTCTATTAAAACAGCAGGGAGGAGGGGGGAGGAGGACAGCCTTCTCTCGTCCTGCTATGTACACAGGAACCAACAGTCTTGGGGCTTAATTACCAGGCTCTTCTCATAAATTATGGAAAAATCACAACAAAGAAAAAGAGAGGCCTATTTTCTATTCTTTCACTTCCCATATATGTTGGTGTGTTTTAGAATCAGAAAAACTTGGAAGTAGCACAAGCACTTTAGAGGGTCAGAGGAGTCTTTCTTAGCTTTATGTTCTGGTTCCTTGATATCTCATGAAGAGCAGAAGTTTTGTAGATATTTTATTTTTTTAAAAAAACAGCATAGAGATAACCACAGGCAAAAGAGAGAGATAAAAGTTAACTAAAAGTTACCTAGTCGTTCCATTTAAACAAAGTTATTCATGATTCATTTTGTTTTGTTTTGTTTTGTTTTTATCTTATTTTCATAATTCTGATCAGCATTGATCAGGATAACTACTGCTCTCGGAGAATTGCTCCTATTCATTCACAGTCACCTGTCTTGGCCTTAAGACAGTTTCAAGTCATTTCTCTACGCTTCATTTTTCTCATCTACAAATGGTAATACTGTAGTAATATTATGTTGCTTTTATAATCGTTGAGAGAATTAAATTATGTAATAAATATACAGTACTTCATCAGGCACATATAAAGTTCAACAAATGTTAGCTATCATTACATTATTATCTAATCTTGATACGTGGAAGCTAATTAACTGCAAAGAATTTCTAAATAACATTTGGGTAGGAAAAATGATTATAAGGCTTACAATCCTTACTGCCAGGAGAAATATCAGTGTAAGAGAGAAGGAAGAGGAAGTCAGTCCAGCTAGAGAAAGTGGTGGTGCTCAGCGTGCTGCTGCCCCTGTTGGTACCAGGAAGAAGCAGCAAGATCACAGAGGGCAAACCAGAGACTTCAAACCTGCAGTAGCCCTCAGACTCTGGCCCTGCAGCTGTCGCCCTGGAGTAATGGAACCTGTGGGAAGAAAGGTAAAAGGCCTCTTTTAAAGCAAAGACTGGATTGGTTTTTTTTTTCTTTTATTTTGTTTGTTTTTTTAAATCTCACGTGGAGAAATTTTTTTCATTGATTTTTAGAGAGCGTGGGAGGGATGGAGAGAGACTAAGAGAGAGACACATTGATGTGAGAGAGACACATTGATTGCTTGCCTCCTGCATGCATCCCAACTGGGACCAGGGATTGAGTTTGCAACCAAGCTACGTGCCCTTGACTGGAATCAAACCTGGGACCCTACAGTCCGTGGGACAACACTCTAACCACAGAACAAAACTGGCTAGGGCTGGATTGGGTTTTGATACCATCTACCTGGGCATATCATAAATAACTGATGTTAAATTATGATGCTATCTAAGAACAAAGCAAACATCTTTCCAATAATCTGCACTTCAAGGTTTAGCATATAATACAGATAAAAGATTTACTTTAAAACTGCAGTACATCAGAAAGCCAAGACTGCATTACATCTTCTAGAGTTCAAGTTAAAAACGCCTGTAGGCTTCTACTCAATAAACACTCAGGACTGGTATAAGAAAATTACCATGCCTGGCACAGTGGCTCTGTTGGTGGGAGTGTCATCCTGTGCACCATAAGGTTGTGGTTTTGATTCCCAGTCAAGTCACATACCTAGGTTCTGGGTGCAAGCCCCAATTGAGGCCAAATCAGGAAGCAACCAATCAATGTTTCTTTCTCTCCCCTTTCCTTTCTCTCTAGAATCAATAAACATATCCTCATGTCGGGGGGTGGGAAAAGAAAGAAGAAAGAAAGAAAGAAAGAAAGAAAGAAAGAAAGAAAGAAAGAAAGAAAGGAAGGAAGGAAGGAAGGAAGGAAGGAAGGAAGGAAGGAAGGAAGGAAGGAAGGAAGGAAGGAAGGAAGGAAGAAAGAAAGAAAGAGAAAGAGAGAGAAAGAAAGAGAGGGAGGGAGGGAGGGAAGGAGAGAGGGAGGGAGGAAGAAAGAAATTTACCAAAATCCTCCCTTAATGCTAGTACCGGATTTTTATAAATGATTTTTTATTTTTCACTTATAGTTGACATGCAATACTATGTTAGATTCAGATGTACAGCATGGCATTTAGAGATTTATTTAACTTATGAAGTGATCACCCTGATAAATCTAGTACTGATTTGGCATCATACAAAGTTATTACAATATTATTGACTAGATTCCCTATGCTGAACTTTACATCCCTGTGACTATTTTTGTAACTGCTAATTTGTACTTAATCCCTTCACTTTTCTTTTTTTTTTTCATTCATCTCAGCAGGGGCTGTTAAAATGTAACCCCTCAGAAGTTCTGTGTGGCATCAGAGCCAATTACAGAGAACTGATCTCCAATAGAACTAACTGTGTGTTAAGTATTTCTTTAATTCCATCAACAACTCATGTGGTCTTTGTTTGTTTGTTTGTTTGTTTGTTTGTTTGTTTAATTACTAGAGGTCCGGTGCACAATATTCATGCACTGCGGGGAGGGGGGCCAGATCTCTCAGCCCAGCCTGTGATCTCTTGCTGTCCAGGAGCCCTCAGGTGATGTCCAACTGATAGCTTAGGCCCACTCCCTGGAGGGAGCATCCCTAAACTGTCAGTCGGACATCCTTAGCACTGCCACGGAGGTGGGAGAGGCTCCTGCCACGGCCGCTGTGTTCACCAGCCGTGAGCCTGGCTCTGGCTGAGCGGTGCTCTCCCTGTGGGAGCGCACTGACCACCAGGGGGAAGCTCCTGTGTAAAGCGTCTGCCCCTTTGTGGTCAGTGCACATCATAGCAACCTATCGTTCCGCTGTTGGGTCCAAACCAGCTCTCCAACATCCCCTGGGGATCACAGATTGTGAGAGGGTGCAGGCCAGGCTGAGGGATCCAACCAATGCATGATAGAGGCTGGGGAGAAACGCAGAGGGTTGGCCAGATGGGGAGGGGCCACCAGTCGGAGCATCTGCCCCCTAATGGTCAATGCACATCATAGTAAGCAGTTGAGTGGCCTTAGCATATCATTAGCATATTACGCTTTGATTGGTTGAACAACCAACCAAACGAGCAGACACTTAGTGTATTAAGCTTTTATTACGTGGGATTTATTTATTTACTTATTTAAATCTTTATTGTTGAGGGGAGTATAGATGGCTCCCTATTTTCCCCCCATTGTTTCCTTCACCCCAATCCTGCCCCAACCCAGGTCTTCACCACAACCACCCCCTATTGTCTGTGTCCAGGAGTAATGCATGTATGCATATAAATTCTTTGGTTAATCTTTTCCCACCACCACCATTCCCTTCCCTCTGAGATTTATTAGTCTGTTACATGGTTCTATGCCTCTGGTTCTATTTTATTCTTCAGTTTATATTGTTCATTAGATTCTTTATTTCCCTTTTTTAGATTCAGTTGTTGATAGATATGTATTCATTGCCATTTTATTGTTCCTATTTTTCTCTCTGTCTTTAACCTTGGACTTTTAATTATGATATGTCTTAGTGTGGGTCTCTAGGTTTCTCTTGTTTGGGACTCTGTGCTTCCTGAACTTGTAAATATATTTCTTTTATCAGGTGGGGGAAGTTTTCTGTCACTATTTTTTTTTTTTTTTCAAATAGGTTTTCAATTTGTTGCTCCCTCTCTTCTCCTTCCAGCACCCCCATGATGTGAATCTTGGTACAACATTTGAAGTTGTCCCAGAGGTTCCTTACACTACCTTCATATTTTTAAATTCTTTTTTTTCCCTCTCTTCTGATTGGGTGTTTTTTGCTTCCTCATATTCCCAAATCGCTGATTTGATTCCCAGCAATCTATACTGTATTGTAGATTCCCTGTAAATTATTCTTCATTTTTGACTGGTCCTTTTTTATGTCATTGGTGTTCTCTCATTCAGTTCCTTGAAGTTATTTCTCAGTTCCTTTAAGTTCTCATTAAGTTCCCAGAGCATCCTTATTATAACTGTTTTGAACTCTGTACCTGGTAGTTTGCTTTCTTCCATTTTATTTAGTTCTTTTTCTGGAGATTTCTTCTGGGTAATTTGTTTTGTTTTGTTTTGTTTTCATTTATGACATGCTTCATTGTCTCTGTATTTTGTCTTATTCCCTGTGTTTATTTCTGTGTATTAGGTAGAGTTTCTATGTCCCCTGGAATTGGTAGAGTGCCTTGTGTAGTAGGTGTCCTGTAGGGCCCAGTGGCTCAGCCTCCACAGTCACCTGAGCTGGGCACTCTAGATGTGCCCCTTTGTGGGCTGTGTGCACTGTCCTGTTGTAGTTGAGCCTTGATTGCTGTTTGTGTCAGTAAGAGGGATTGACCCCCAGGCCAATTAGCTGTGTGGACTGGCTGCATCTACAGTGGAAGAGCTGCTGTTCAGGAGATGCCCCTATGCAGCAGGTCTTTGTTTCATAGGGGCCTTGGTGCTCACAGAGTCCATATTTGAGTCCATCAGTTGTAATCTAGTGTGGTCCGAAGCTGACCACCAGGTGCACTGGCTCTGGGGCCTCCTGGCATGAACTACAGAGCCATCCACTTGTAGTACTTCTATTCAGCCAAATTTCTGAATGATGATTGTTCTGTAGTTTAGTTAAAATTATGTAGGAAGAGGCGAGTACTGCATTTACCTATGCCACCATCTTCCATGTGGTTCTTATTTAATGTCAAATAAAAGTGTCAAATGAACTAAAAATTGATCTGGAGGCTTTGGCTATATATAAATGATAAATATTTGTTCCTGGGTCTTAGAGTTTGCAAATTGAGAACACGGGGGGGGGGGGGGGGGGGAATGTACTAAAGAAGAAAAGTTTAGGGAGTATATTCTTGAGGATTATAAATTCTGCATTCTTAGCCCAAATAGGTCCAGAACAATTATCAGTCAGATGCCAGTCAGTCTGAATGATGGATGTCACATGGTCCAAAAGATGGGTGCCAAAGTTATTAGACTAAAGGGGTCTATTTTCCTAAATGTATCAAAGCCCAATAAGACAAGAAGATGAGTTTGTGGCAAATAAAGTAAGGGTTTGTTTTCAGGATTGGCCCATGCTGAGAGACAAGTGAGCTAATGTACAAAGACCTGATTTTCTGACTTCCAAGGCATGGGTTACAGAGAAGAAAAATCATTAATCATGGTGATCAGGGAGTTAATGTTGTGGTCTCTACTGATAGGTCTTGTTAGGGTAGGGGTAGTTGATCAGTACATCTGGTCCTCATGACAGCCATGGGGCTGCTTCATCTGGTGTCCCTGATTTTCTAGGCCTGGAGCTGAAACACACTGAGGCCAAGATGTTATCTTCAGTTTGACTGTAACTCAGTCTCTGAAAACAAAGACCCGAGGCTTTGTTCCTAAGATTGTCTAATGTTGACCAGGGTCTCATTGTCCTCATGGCTTAATTATTAAGGGAGTGGTCCTGCAGGAGAGGGAGGCAGGTGAGTCAGGTGCTGGTTAAGGCCTGTTTAAATCAAAAGGAAAGAAAGGAGGAAAGGTTACATTAAAGGATGATGAAGTTTCGCCGAAACCGGTTTGGCTCAATGGATAGAGCATCGGCTTGGGGACTGAAGGGTCCCGGGTTCGATTCCGGTCAAGGGCATGTACCTTGGTTGCGGGCATATCCCCAGTAGGGGGTGTTCAAGAGGCAGCTGATTGATGACTCTCTCTCATCGATGTTTCTAACTCTCTATCTCTCTCCCTTCCTCTCTGTACAAAATCAATAAAATATTTAAAAAAAAAAAAAAAAAAAAAAAGAGCTTCACTAATAAAAAAAAAGCTAAAGGAGTTCATCAACACCAAACCAGAATTATATGAATTGCTTCTTTCAGAAGAGAAAGTAAATAAAGATAAAAATTATGAACAACAAATACGTAACTATCAACAAGTGAATCTAAAAACCAAGGAAATTAAAAAAAAAAAATCTGATGAACAATATTAACTGTTGAATATAATATAATAGAATCAGAGGTATGGAAGGGGAGTGAACTGACGATTCTTGGGGAAAAGGGGAGAGGGGGATGTGGGAAAAGACTGAACATAAACTGTGCACCTATGGATGAGGACAATGGGGAGTGGGGAAAGGGCAGAGGGTGGGGTGGGAACCTGGTGGAGGAGAGCAATGGTGGGGGGGGGGGGGAAGGAACATTTGTAATAATATGAACAATAAAAATTTATTTAAAAAAAAAAGATTAGTATTTCCATAATAATGAGTAGTTTTTTAATAATAATGGACCACATTGCAAGATTAACATTAAAAGCCACTGAAAGAAAGTTATCTCTGTTGCAGAATTTGCTTTAGATGGTAATAATTGGCTTTAGAATCTCAAAGTTGTTAAAACATAAATAAATAAATGTAACTAAAATGAAGGATTTGTGGTGGAGCTTTTCAGTAATAAGCATAGGTATACTAGAGACCTGGTGCATGAAATCCGTGCATGTGAGGTCCCTCAGCCCGGCCTTCATCCTCTCCAATCAGGGACCCCTCAGGGGGATGTCCAACCACCTGTTTCAGCCCCATTCCACATGCTTCTCACAATCCAGGACTACTGGCTCACAAAACAGGACTGCCTGCCTGCCTGATCACCCCCTATCTGCCCCCCTGCTGGCCTGGTAGCCCCCCAACTGTCCCCTTGCCAGCCTGGCCCCTCCTAACTGAACCCCTGCTGGCCTAGCCCCCCTTAACTGCCCCCTGCCAGCCTGGCTGCCCCCAACTGCCCCCCTACCAACTGCCCCCTGCCAGTCTGACTGCCCTCTAGCTGCCCCCCTACTGCCTGCTTGACCATCGTCCAACTGCCCCTCTGCCAGCTTGCCTGGCCACCCACAACTGCCCCTTGCTTGCCTACATGACTACCCCCTAACTCCCCCCCACCAGCCTTCCTGACCCCCCCCCCCCCCCCAACTATCTGCCTGCTGGCCTGCCTGGCCACCCCCTAATTGCCACCCCTGCTGGCCTGGCTGCCCCCAACTACTCCCCTGCCGGCCTGGCCACCATCCAGCTGCCCCTGTGCCAGCCTGCCTGATCAGCCCTCAACTACCCCCCTACTGGCCTGCCTGGCCTCCCCACTACTGCCCCCTGCCTGCTTGTCTGGCCGCCCTTCCTCTGCCCACCCCTGCTGCCTGACCACCCCCTAACTGTCCAGAAGGAAGTCGGACATCTGGAAGATGTCCAGTCACCTGGTATAATTAGCATGTTACCCTTTTATTAGTATAGATTAATGGTGGGGTCCAGTCGCACGGGGGTGGGGGGAGACTGGCTTCACTCTCTATTGAGGGAGGGGCCAGCTTCGTTTCCTGCAGCAGTAACCTTAGATGTTATCTCAGGGAAAATGTGCCAGTTTTAAAAATCAAGCAGCTAGGTCAGCCTGCTTCCCTCCTCCTCCTACCAGCCTCAAACAGTTTTCCAAAGTCTTTGAAAACTTCAGAGTTTACTAAATTAAATAATAAAACTTATTAAATATCTAGGTATTTTAAAATGACAAAATACTGAAATATAAATCTGAGTTTGCCTCATATGAAAAATATAGAGGACAGAATTGAATCTATTAATTAAATATGTCTTATATTTCATTTAAAATATATCCTTAAAGACTGAAAAAAAAAAAAAAATAAAATAAAATAAAATAAAATATATCCTTAAAAATGTGAAGGTATTACTGATTTAAGAAATGCTAACTACTTAACTTGCCACCTAAAATTTAAGACTTCTAAGAGTTTAAAATTCAAATTAAGTTGGGAGAAATCATATGGTTATGATAACAAAATGCATAAAGTATAGAAATTTATTTTTTTTTAGAAAATAATTCTTGTATTTTCTCTGGAGAAATTAGTAGTTCAAAATATATTTGTCCTTATGTGTACTACGTATAGTAAAATTTTAACCTAAGATATAATATTTTGTATGGTCTAATTCAAAAATGAGGATTAATTCTATGGTCTGAAATAAATTTTTAATATAAAATCCAGTTTAAATTTAATTAATATCTTTTAGAATAATTACAAAAAGTATATAATATAATCTTTGGATTATGTATATTTGATAGTTTTTTCAGGTTAAATTTCAAGACTTTAACTGAGAGATAGCTTTGGGACATTACAAGGGCCCTGGGGTGATTCAAGGATTTATTCTCTCTTAAAAGAAATATTTTTGAACTAAATAGGCTGATCTAATATACCTAAAATCACATGAGAAGCTTTAACAAGTAAAAATTAATAACTGTATTCTATTTATAAACATATTTTAAATGTTGTAAAGGTTTCAACCTCTAAGGGAGGGCAAGACAAAGTTGCTGAATACTTCCCTTTTTTTTAATATATTTTTATTGATTTTTTTTACAGAGAGGAAGAGAGAGGGAAAGAGAGTTTAGAAACGTCGATGAGAGAGAATCATCGACCAGCTGCCTCTTGCACACCCCCTACTGGGGATATGCCCTCAACCAAGGTACATGCCCTTGACGGGAATCGAACCTGGGACCTTTCAGTCCACAGACCGACGCTCTATCCACTGAACCAAACCGGTTTCAGCACAGTTGCTGAATACTTCTTAAGCAAAACCAGATTATTCAGCAACAGAATTTTAGGACAAAAAGCCTCAGACAGCCTGTTCTTTAATAGACTGGGGAAGGGGATCGATCGCATCTGTGCTTCATAGGTCAAATGTATGTTTACTTACTTCACTTTTTAATAAAGATGCCTACTTTAGTTACTTAATAAATTAGCTTTCAGCAGCATGATCAAGGTCTCATATAAACTCATTTATATGAGAAGCCAATATTTTATGAGCAACCTGGTTCTAGTAAAGGCCAAAGTAAAAATTTGCATACTATGCAAATGAGCACTAGCCAAAAAGAATGTTGCTTAAAAGTAAACTTTAAGCTTAATAAAAAGGAGAAATTTTAAAATCTCTTCTGCTAATACTTATAAAGTAAACTAAAACTTATTATTCAAGCATTATATCTCACCATTAATAAGACACCATAAGAAAAGAAAGTTACTTTTACTTGATATGTATGCATTACAATATGGGCCAGCATCTGAAAAGCAACCAAGTTTGTTGCTCTGTTTAAAAGAAAGAAAAAGGTTTTTAAAGGAAACTCCTTAAATGTGGCCTAGAAATTACTCTGGGAGAAAAAACAGATTTCCTTCAAATATCTGGAAAATTATAATTAAAAACCAATGTATTAGGCCTCAAAAATAAAGTAAATAATTTGCTTTTTGTTTCCCTAAACAAAGCTTATGTCAATATACTCAAAGACTGATAGCAGAAATTCCATTGCTATCATTTACTGTCCACACCCAAGGACAAATGAAGTTAGAAAATAAGCCTTATTTCAGACTGATTTAAATTGGCAAATTGAAATAAGTGAATATTCAGGGGAACTTAATTGTACTAGGCAGGAACCTATTCCTAGAGAACTATTTTTTACTGATAGTTTATCTCATGGTGAAGCTGCTTATCATGCAATGAATTTAGATCAAGTCATCCAGACCAGTCATACTTCTGTGCTAAGAACTGAATTAAAAACTATCAAGGATGCTTTGCAAGATTTTCAAAAGCCAAAATATTGTACGGCAAACAAAAAAATGTTCCCCTTGCATGTTAAAACAAAAAAGGGGGAAACAGTGGAGAAATATTCTGCAAGTAAACTACATCAAGCCTTAATTACTTTAAAATTTTACTTAAATTGTTTTTTCACTTGTAATGCTGATGATAAGACACCCATAAAATTATACTGGTGTCAGAATATGCTAAAGGAAAACAGTCTGGTTAAATGGAAAGATCCTGAGTCTAGTTTATTGAAGGGTCCCTTTATTAACCTTTGGTTGAGGATGTGCTTGTGTATTTCCAGAAAACTCCTCCAAGCTCATGTGGATTCCTACAACAATGAATCAGAGAGGAATTGCTCACCCTGTACCTGTATCTGCAGATGGACAAGACAAAGGAGTAACAGTCCAGAGATGGGGGATGGTAAAGACGCCTTGCCATGCTAGCAGTCATAAGCTGTGCGTCAGTGCAGGTTGCCCTGGACCAAGCCAAAGAAGGTCAGCCTGCATTGCCATTGCCCACCATTTGTCCACCATCCAGAACTGGAATATCATTGCTGTCATGTCACAGGGAACAGTGATTGGGAAGGGGACTCAAAGAATTGATGTCCCAGAAATGAGCCTACTGAAAACTAGTTTCTTAAATGCCTGACAACAATTCTTAAAAGGACATGAAAGAACTCAATCCTTTTCATTGAATTTAAAATTTTTTAAAGGACCCGAGTTCTGCAAGAGGCATAATTCTTTCAACATCTATTAAGAAAACAAGAAGGGGGAAAAGCCAGAGCCTAAGATCAACAAGTAATTAGCATAATTATGCAAGAAGTTCCTTAGAAGGCTAATGGACTTAGATATTCATCAAGGGCTGAAAATCAGCTTTGTATTACCCTGCTGCTGGATGAATGGCTAAAGGAAATCCCCTAACCCAGTAGTAGGCAAAACATGGCTCGTAAGCCACATGCAGCTCTTTGGCCCCTTGAATGTGGCTCTTCCACAAAATACCACATGCGGGTGGGCACATATAGTGTGATTAAAACTTCATGGCCCATGTGCAAAAGTCAGTTTTCGGCTCTCAAAAGAAATTTCAATCGTTGTACTGTTGATATTTGGCTCTGTTGACTAATGAGTTTGCTGACCATTGCCCTAACCTGATAATCCTTTTATTTTTACCAAACCTAACCATTGAAATGTCTTTTTGCTTTGCTAAAAGGGCAAATGTGTAATCTAGTAAATAAAAAGCTAGTGGGTCCGGGCATTTGGGGAACTTCTCCGCTAGAGAGTAAGGTCTCCACCTGGCTCTCCCCATGCCTTCTAATTTATATTTCATGTCTAGTGTATCCGTTTGTGCACAGGGTCTCCAGACCTCGAATCCTAGCCACAAATGAATGAGGTGGTCACAGTCAGCCTCCACCCATCAGTTACTCTGCCTCCCCTCTGATGTTGCCTGGTCTCCCTCTAGGGCTTTCCAAAGAGTCTTTAGGGTAAGCCATGCTAACCTAGCGTGGGCTAGTGGGCCCCCTACTTAGAGATTGCAAGGTAGAACACTCAATGAGGGGAAATTAGTCTTTGGTTCAAAGCCAAACCCCTCAGTTTCTACCAGAGAATCCAACTCTAGTTCTCCCTAAGGGGGCTTCCTGAAGCTTCAGGTTGGGTACAGGAACCTGTGATCCTTTGGTCCATGGCTGATGCCTAACCACTGAGCACTGGCCAGGGCTATGTTTATTATACAGTGGTGCCTCGCATAAAGAACGCCTCGCACAGCGAACGCTGCACACAACGAACTTCATTTCATTATTCATACAACGAACTTCGTTTCACACAACGAAGTCGCCTGAGCTTCCACGGCCGCTTTGCCCGAGCTTCCACGACTGCTTCGCCCGAGCTTCCACGATCGCTGCCGATGTATTGCATCCTTCCGCGCAGGCACTGCAGGCAGTCGTTAGTCACTGCGCTTAACTTAAGCACGTATCGCGGCAATCGTTCTTCATTACGAATTAAATCACGCACGTATCACGGCAGTCGTCCTTTTAAGTTAAACTCAATATTTTTTTTTATATCATGGCTTCTAAAAAAAGCAGGAAGGTGATTTCTGTTGAAATGAAACAGGAAATAATTAGAAGGAGTGAATGTGGGGTAAAACAGTGTGACCTCGTCAAAGAGTTTGGCCTCAGCAAGACCACCATTTTCACCATTTTGACAAATAAGGATGCAATCAAATCAGCCAAAGTAGCCAAAGGAGTATCAAAACTATTTCATGAAAAACATAGGTCTTCAATCCACGAGGAAATGGAGAGGCTATTAGCGATTTGGATTAAGGACAGGCAGGTGAAAGGTGACGTAACAACCCAAGATATTATCTGTCACAAAGCCAAGAGAATTTATGACGATCTAAAGAAAAACGTCCCTGGAAGTAGCAGCAATCAAGATAATGAAGAAGAATTCAAAGCCAGCAGGGGGTGGTTTTTTAGATTTAAGAAAAGGTGTGGAATCCACAGCGTTACTATGCATGGTGAGGCTGGCAGTGCTGACAAGAAAGAAGCAGAAAAGTTCTCTATTAACTTTCAAAAATGTATTAAGGATGAAGGATACTGCCCACAACAAGTGTTCAATGCCGATGAAACGGGTCTTTTCTGGAAAAGAATGCCGAGCAGAACCTTCATTACAAAAGAGGAGAAGAAATTGCCAGGACACAAAGCCATGAAAGACAGACTTACCCTTATGTTTTCGTCTAATGCCAGCGGAGACCTCAAGATCAAACCTCTATTGGTTTATCACTCTGAAAATCCAAGAATTTTCAAGAAAAATAACGTTATTAAGTCCAAACTGCCCGTCCATTGGAAGTCCAATCAAAAAGCCTGGGTGACCCAAGTTATCTTCAACGAATGGATTCTGGAAACCTTTGCTCCTGCCGTGAAGAAATTCTTGCTGGAAAAAGAACTGCCGCTCAAAGCCCTTCTGATACTTGACAATGCCCCTTCTCACCCAAAAGACCTAGAGGAAATATTGCAGGAAAATTATCCTTTTATCAAGGTGCAGTATTTGCCACCAAACACCACATCCATTCTTCAGCCAATGGATCAGCAAGTTATTGCGAACTTTAAAAAACTCTACACTAGAGCCCTCTTTAATAAGGTGTTTGAAGAATGCGAGTTTGGTGGAGACAATATGACTGTCCGAAAGTTTTGGAAGGAGAAATTTGATGTCCTTATGGCAATACAACTTATACAGAAGGCCTGGAAAGAAGTGTCACAAAGGACCCTCATTTCTGCTTGGAAGATGCTTGTGCCTTCGTGGACCCAGGAAGAAGCAGTAGTTGATGACACAGAAGTGGTGAAGGACATAATCACAGTGGCCCAAAGGTTGGAATTAGAGGTAGAGGAAGAGGATGTAGAGGAGCTTATTGAGGAACACGAAGAAGAGCTGACAACTGAAGAGCTCCAAGCACTTCTGGTCCAGCAACAGGACAATGCTCAAAGGGAAGCGTCATCTGATAACGAGGAGCAACAATCAAACAATCAACCAATCCCAACTGCTGACATCAAGAACATCCTGGTCAAATGGAAAGCAGTTCAGGAGTTTACCAATGCCCACTATCCGGATTCAGCTGAAGCAAACAGGATCAACGATCTTTACTCCGATACTCTTGTCCGTTATTTCCGGCAGATGTTGGAGAAAAGAGAAAAACAAACGACTTTGGACAGGTTTTTCATGAAACCATCGGCCAAAAAGCAGAAAATGGATGAAGATGTGCAAGATTCGGTAGACTCTACTTAGTCTGTCTTAAAATTTAAAAAATGTGTGTTTTTTTTTTTAAAAAAAAATTGTTTTTAGATGTATCTAAATAAAAATAACAAAAAATTTATCTTTTTTATGTCATCTTAGCATATTTTATGCTACAGAACGAATTATTTTTTTTAACATGTATTGTTATGGGAAAACGCGTTTCACATAACGAACTTTTCACATAACAAACTTGCTCCTGGAACGAATTAAGTTCGTTGTGTGAGGCACCACTGTAACTTTAAGGTCTCACTGTGTTCATCCATTTCCCCCCTAAGTTTTTTAAGCATTCGTATAATCATTGTTCTGAATTCTATCTGGTACCTTGCTTACCTCCATTCCACTTATTCCTTTTTCTAGGGATTTATTCTGTTCTTTCATTTGGGCATGCTTCCTTGCCCCCATTTTAGCTGCCTCTGTATCTGTTCATATGTATTAGGTAGACTTGCATGTCTCCAAGTCTTGATATAATAGTTTTATGTTATAGGTGTCCTATGAACAGTCTACCTGATCAACCCACTAAGGTGCTCTAGGAGTGCTCCTTGTGTGTGTTATGCTAGTCCTCCTGTTGTAGTTGTTTTGATTGCAATTGGCTTTTCTGTGCCTGGGTCAAACCTCAGGCTGGCAGAATATGAAGATGAACCTTGTACAAGTTGTTGTGTGGGTGCTGACTACACAAATCAGAATTCACCCCAGCAGGGTCTGGTATCTATTGTATGAGACATTCCTTTGAATAGGCTACCTATGGAGCTAATTTGGTCCTTCTCTTAGGTGGTCTAAAGCAGTGGTCACCAACCTTTCAGACCTCATAGACCACCAGTTGGTTCTGGGGACTTTTGGGAGGGTCTCTGGTGTAGGTCAATGTTAGGGCTACCTATTTGAAGCTACAAAGCAATTTAGTTTGTGGCTGTCTTACTGGGCTTGGGTGAGCATTGGAAGGGTCAAGCTGGGTACCAAGACTGGCGTCCACTAGCACTAAGCCTGAGGGCAGGTCAGCAAAAGGCCCAAGGCACTCTGAGATCTGCCTCCACCTGCCAGCTGCTTGTTAGGCTCAGTCGCTTAAGAAACTACTGGTGGCACTTGAGTTGCACGAGTTAGTTTTTTAGTGAATCGCCAGGTAGGCGTGAGTGGTATTCAGCAGGTTGATACAGATTAAAACTTGGTGCCAGTGCTGGGTCTAAATCCACTCAGCAAAAGTCCCAGGGTACACCAAAGAGATATGTACCCTGCAAACCTTTGTGGTAGGATGGAGTCTCAGGGAGACTTCAGGGTGAGGCCAGCAGAGTTTACTAGCCCCAAACAGACAAGATTCAGCTTTGTGAAAGGAGGGCTCTGCACACGTTGGACATGCAAGGGAAATGTGATCCCAATACTAGAACCAACCATACAAGTGTCTATTCTGGATTCTGCCTGGACCTTCTGTAGAGTCCAATATTGTCAGGGTGGGGTTGCCAGAAGGCCAGAGGTGGGACTAATGGATCTTCTACGAGGGAGTGGCAATGTTAAGCTTGTGGGAAGGTGGGGGGAATGAGCCCTGCCCAAGAGCCACAAAACTCAGTTTCTGAAACACACTGAATCTATCTGAATCTCTACACACTGGGCACAGGGAGCTGAGTCCTCTGCAGGGTAAAAGCTCTACAGGGTGGGCAACAGGGAGTTAGGAGGGTGGAGCTTATGGATTCCCCCAAACTAATGCCATATGGACGTGAGTGATTGAACAAGAAAGATGGGGTCTGCAGTGTAAGTGACTTACCATGGGGACCCTTTAATGCTCTCCCTACAACCCAGTCTCTCCCCATATGACCCTATTCCCCTGTGAGCCACCCTCCCTCTGCTGGAGCCAAGGGGGAGTGGCTGAAAATGAGCTCTTGTGTGTTGGCCCTTTAACAGGACTCCTGTCTCTCCCTGGTGAACAGAATCCTTGCAGATTCTCAAAGCCAGATGTTATGTGGACTCATCTTCTCAGCTCTGGTGCTCTGGGCTGGGGAGCCTTGTATGTGGTTGAGACTTCAAGCTCCTCAGGAGGAATCTTTGCAGCTAGATATCCCTCCAGATTCTCAGCTGCCATCCATGGGAGTGGGGCCAGCCCCTTTTCCATCTCCACCCTTCCTACCCATCTCCATGTGGCTTCTGTAAATCCTTGGTTATAAGATTTGTGTTAGTCAGTTCTTAGTTGATTAGTCAGGTCAATTGTTCTATGATTTAGTTGTAATTCCAGATTGATCTTAGGAGGAAGTGAATGCAACCTCCACTAACTCCACCACCATCTTCAACATTTACCAGTATTTTATTTCTTTACAGTAATTTTAATTTGGATTTCAGCTTTGCTTATGTCTTGGGGGATCCAATTACCAAAATGTGAAAGCAAAAATGTTTATTTTTACCAATGTTCTTTCTATATCAGAATTCAAAGTTCTGTCATTTTCTATGGTGATTTTATTTATGGTTTTTATATCTTGGTTAGTAGTTATGTCCTTGGTACAGGCTATTAGGCTATCTTCTAGTTATATTATGAGCTCTAAAAAAAAAAATAAATAAAAAAATAAAAAAAAAGAACACTATTGCACAAATTCATTATGTTTTCTTGATACCTATTTCAAATAATTACCCATTTACTTAAGGCATAGATTCCAGCATATATTGAGATGAACATTCTGTGGTTGAACTTTATCAAAAGTTTTCTTATTGCTACAGTTTATTGGTTTGTCACAAGCTTAAGACATTGCATTACCTGTGGATCCATATGTCAACTGAAAATGATGCTTCATTCCACTTGCAAGTCATTATCTTGAGGAAATTGAAAAGCCTATATCAATAATTTGTTAATATGTTGCCATGTTAAAACTAATTAAAACTTACAGCTATAATAAGAATAATAATTTTGATCCCACCGAAATATGAAGAATTGTTAAAAAATACTATGAACAACTCTATTCCAACAAAATGGACAACCTGGAGGAAATGGACATATTCCTAGAAAAATATAACCTTACAAAACTCAATCAGGAAGAATCTAACCAGCCCAATAAGCCAATAACTATGGAAGAAATTGAAGCAGTCGTCAAAAAGCTTCCAGCAAACAAAAGCCTGGGACCAGATGGCTTCACAGAGGAGTTTTACCAAACATTCAAGGAAGAACTAAAACCTATACTCCTCAGACTATTCCAAAAAATTCAAGAGGAAGGAACACTTCCAAGCTCCTTCTATGAAGCCAGCATCACCCTAATACCAAAACCAGATAAAGACAACTCAGTGAAAGAGAATTACAGGCCAATATCCCCCATGAGCATAGATGCCAAAATCCTCAACAAAATTTTAGCAATTGGATCCAGCAGCACATCAGAAACATCATACACCATGACCAAGTAGGATTTTCCCCAGGAATGCAAGGATGGTACAATATCCACAAATCAGTAAACGTGGTACATCACATAAACAAATTGATAGATAAAAATTACATAGTCATATCAATTTGATGCAGGAAAAGTATTTAATAAAATCCAACACTCTTGATAAAAACTCTCAACAAGGTGGGAATAGAAGGATCATACCTCAATATAATAAAAGCTATATAGGATAAACCCACAGCTAACATCATACTCAATGGGCAAAAACTAAAACCATTTGCCCTAAGAACAGGAACAAGACAGGGATGCCCACTCTCACCACTCCTGTTTGACTGGAAGTATTAACTATTGCAATTAGACAAGAAGAAAAAATAAAAGGGATCCAAATTGGAAAAGAGGTAAAATTGTTCTTATTTGCAGATGACATGATATTGTACATAAAAAACCCGAAAGACTTGAACCACTTTCTTACACCTTATACCAAACAGCTGTTGCCCTTAAAACCCCTCCTCAGCCCCCACCTTAGGTTCTGCCCTTGCAGTTCACCCAGATTTGATTGGTCAGTTTCTATGCCAGTCAGTGTATCCAGGCCTATCTCCAGGCCTGATCAGAGAGGTGGGGCTGATTAGCTGCCCTCACGGAGGCCCGGAGAGAAACAGGTGCAGCTGCTGGTGAAGCCTGGAGAGAAAGAGAGAGGAAATGGCTGATCAACAGCTGCCATGGAGACTGCGGATCAGACCCTGCCTCTCTCTCCCTGGGCTTCTCTCCAGACCTGATCCACAGCCTCCTCAGCAGTCAGTGCTGGGTCACCAGGGCAACCCAGCACTGATTGCAGGACTGACTTCTGATTGGTCGAGCCTTGGGTCATTTTGGATGTTATGGACCCTGGGTTTTTATATACTAGGATTATGTATAACAGGATATTGTAAAAATTAAGTTATGAAATTTTTATAAAAATGTTTCTTACATACTGTTATATTGGCTAGGCCACAAAAATATTCATTGTAGGCCTCATGCAGCCCAGGGGCCACGAGTTTGACATGCTTGGTCTACACCCACACTAAGGCCCTATACAAGTTGTCCATAAGAACCCTTTTGGGAGTGCAACTTCTTTCTGGTGAACTCCCTTGGTCACAAGCTCTTTTAAATAACTTCTATCTGCTTGATCTTGTACTGAGTTCAGTGCTCATTTCTATGACACTGAGACTTAAGAATTTGGCATTCAAGGACCAGAAACATGACTCAAGACATATAAAGAATAAATTAAACTGAAGCTTCCCCCTTCCCTCAATATTCATACATCTTCAGAATGGGGCTATAGTATTGTTTTTAACAAATTCTAAGAAAAAAAGTTTATGTCCATTCAGAAAAACAGCATGTTACAAATATTAACACAAAAGTATAATAAATTAATATTTGGCCATACTAATGTTGTGCTATCAGAAAAAATTACTGGGTGCAAATTGTTATGTAAATCTGAAATTCGCTGCCAACTTTTTAAGACACAAACTTATATAAACATTTTTATTAATTTCAAGAACATTATTATATAAATTGTCTATTCATATTTTAAGTAATCATTGCTAATACTTAAAAGCTTTGCTTTTTATGTGTTCATTTTAAAATTAAGCATCTTGCTGAAGTTTTGTAAGAATCCAGTTTTCCATGTAATCATACTATCTGCAAATGACCTTTGTTTTTCTCCTTTCCTAACGTTCTTTTAAATAACTCAATGTATTAAATAAGAGTGGTTAGTAGACTCCCTGATTTTATTCCTAATTTTAAGAGATATGTCTTTCATGTTTCATAGTAAATTTGTTGTTAATGTTATATTCCTTTAAGGCCCTCAAAATAATTTGGTCTGGTTCGGCTAAGGCATTAGGGGCAAGTTAATCAAATGTTTGACCAAATAGAGCAGGCTCATTTTAAGTTGATAATTTTGTATGGCCTGGGAATGATGTTATAAATATCCAAATGGCCCTTGGCAGAAAAGTTTCCCCACCCCTGCAAACATACTGTACTAAGTTTCATCAGGACTGCAAGTTGAATTATATTTTTAGGCATTTATTAAAATGAGTGTATGATTCCCCTCCTTTGCTGCTCTACAAATATAATAAAATACTTAAAACAAAACAGAATACCAACCTTGTACAACTGATCCTTAAATTATGTGGGGGTCAGGGTTGCCAAACCACCCCACCCCTGCAGCTAATAATCTGCATATAAATTTTGACTATCCCAAAACTTAACTACTAATAGCCCTACTGTTGATGAGAGCCTTACTGATAACGGAAACAGTTGATGAACACATAATTTCTATGCTGCATTTAGCATATGCTGTATTCTTACAATAAAGTAGACAAAAGAAACTCATAAAGAGAAAATACATATATTTACTGAAAATATAACTGTGTTGAGGTCAACTATATTTCTAGAATGCATGCTACACTATTTGATCATGGATTAGTGTTTCTGTAAAATGTAGTTGTTTGATTGGTTCATAATTCTTTTTTATTTTTATTGATTTTTTGAGAGGGGGAGGAAGAGAGAGAAAGAAAATTAATTTGTTGTTCCACTTACTTTTGCATTCGTTGGTTCTTGTAGTATGACCTGACCAAGGATTGAAACCACAACCTTGGTGTATGGGGATGACACTAACCAACTGAGATCCCTGGCCAGGGCTATTTATAATTCTTTAAGACTTTTGAATCTATTTTATTTTACTTTGTCAATTTTTTTATATTGGGTTCATGGTAACTCTAAAAATACATTAGAATGCCTTTTTAACATTCTGGGACAGTTTAAATAGCTTTAAATATATCTTCCTTGAAATGTTAAAACAGCCGAGACCAGTTTGGCTCAGTGGATAGAGCGTCGGCCTGCAGACTGAAAGGTCCCAGGTTCGATTCTGGTCAAGGGTATGTACCTTAGTTGTGGGCACATCCCCAGTAGGGGGTGTGCAAGAGGCAGCTGATCAATGATTCTCTCTCATCGATGTTTCTGACTCTCTATCCCTCTCTCTTCCTCTCTGTAAAAAATCAATAATATATATATATTTTTAAAATGTTAAAACAATCTATAAAACACCTGGATTTGATATTATTTAAAATATTCTTCCATAATTTTATAAAAAGTTTTAATGATTTTCTATTGTGGGTTTATTGAGATACTTTTGATGTCTTTTTCTAGAAAATCATTCATTTCATCCACATTTTAAAGTTTATCAGCACAGGGTAATACAAAATTCATTTATAATTTTAAAACCTTTTATTCATCCTAAATACTTCTGTGTTTTACATGTTCCTGTTTTCTCAAGAAATATAATGTAAACAATATAATTTCTGAACACTTGCATATCTGAACATTTCTCTCCATTGAAAGACATTTTCATTAGGTATAAATTCTTAGTTTAAATTTTCCCTCTCCAAAAGTTGAAGGGATGGTTACTTATCAACTTCTGGCATTGTATGAGGCTAGCTTTGTTTTTCTACTCTTGCAGATAACTGGCTTTTGTTTGTTTCTGCTTTATCCTTAATATTTAACACATCATTAAATTATAATTGCAATGTATCTAAAATACAGGATGTGTTTAATTTAGACTCTGTTCCTCACTGATTTTTCTGGAACGTGATGAGCTTTTCCAATCTGTACATGCAGATCTTTCTTTAGCTTGCCCCCCACCCTCCCCACCCCTGCCTCAAATCTTTATTCAACTACAACTTTGAATAATGCTCTGCTTTACTTGTCTTGTTCTCTTCTTCAGAAACATCAAATATCCCATGCTGAAGTGCCAACCTCTGCTCTCCCACCTGGCATCCACTCTCTTACTTGTCCCATCTCTAGGCATTGCGTGTTCTGAGAAGCTAGTCTTTTTGTTCTGTTAACAAAAGTACCCATAATGGAATTTTTCTGAAGTATCCATAATGGATTTTTTGTTTTTGTTTATTTCTGGCTACTTCACTCATCTTTGGCTACAGCAGGAGATAGATATTTCTGGGTGTTGTGATTATGACATTTTAATTTTTCAGTGTAAAAACTTTTTTATTTTGTACAAATATGCTTTGGTGGTAATTAAATTATTTTGGAAAATAAACTAGAAAAATAAATTTTTCTCTAAAGTGCTTCATGGATAACACAATAAAATACAATATCTGTGAATCTAGGATATATAGAAAAGTTATAATATGAAGATGATAGTTAAAAATTTTGTACTTTTGTTTCCAAAGGGGGAAAAAGAATGACAACATGATCTAGCCCTGTTCCCACATAAATACCAGTTTTATTCCAAATAATCACATAATTTTAAATATTTTTATAAAGCAGTTTTACAAAAAATAACCCCAGTGTCATTAATTCTGGAAATTCCATTTTACACATTAGTACTACCTAAGTTGAACTGTAACATTACAATAATTCCATAGCTCCTCTAGATTTCATTCTTAAAGTAAAAAAATTTTCTATCTTATTTTTCATGATAAATGATGCTACTGGAAAGTTTACTTGTTAGACTTTTAGTTACTCTGATGATTTTTGCAATCTTTCAAATAAGCAACACATATATAATGTATATAAAATAATAATAAGCCAGTCTAATGGCTTGCATTGGAGGCCAGGGTGTTGCATTTCGTTAAACCCAGATTGAACAGAGTTGAATTTAGGTTAATACAGAGAAAGGCATGCTCTGGATGTGTTGTCCTTTGTAATTCCTGAAGCATCAGATGAATTGTAAAAAGTTCAAAGAATTTCTTATTACTCCTGTAAGAGAATGAGTACATTAAATACACACACTTAAGGAAATCATCTGTAATTATATTGATAACATGTGTAAATATAAAAAAAAGGCATCTGTTTTTTAAAAAGGTGAAGAAAATAAGTAACTATAAGGAATTAACATGCCACCCAGCTGGTGTGGCTCAGTGGTTTAGCGTCGACCTATGAACCAGGAAGTCACGGTTTGATTCTTGGTCAGGGCATGCAGGAGGCAGCTGATTAATGATTCTCTCTCATTGTTGATTTTCTGTCTCTTCCTCTCCCTTCCTTTTTGAAATCAATAAAAATATATTTTAAAAAAAGAATTAGCATGCCCAAGACAAATAAAGTGAGTTCATAAGATAGGCCTAAAATGACAAAGTATTCAAGGAAAAAGAAAATGGTTCATAATCCTTAAAACTGTACAATTCACTATTACAACAGTTGAGAATAGCTTTTTCCGTAACAGCTAGAATAAGTCAAATATTGACACAAGTACTAGATCAACTTATTTTAAACTTTTTAAAGTAGCAGAATATTGGTTTATCTTTTGCCTTTGTACCAAAATATCTTTTCAACCATGTTCCTCTTTCTAATAATCAGTTAGTAATTTCATGATCAATTAGTTAGAATTATATCTGATTATATATTTCTTATTTCCTGTCTACATATACTTATATCTTGGGAGAAATTATTAAATAACTGTATATAACCATCTATTTGATACAGAAGAATTTATATCTTTGTGGTTTTAAAGAATTATTTTAAGACTGCTTTAGCATCAACTGTTCCCAATCCAAGGATATATTGATATTTGCAATTTTGGGACCACTTAAAAAAATCCCATGAATTAACACCTAAGGAAGAATGAAACCTAAGGAATGTAATTGTAGTTTCATGCCACCACAAGTAACTATAACAGGCCTTATTGAGAATTTACTGATTACAAATCAAGACAATCATATTACAGTCAGTCTTCAAGAAAAGGATGACAATGATTTAGTAAGTTTAACTGACACCAGATGAAAACCAATAATTTGGTGAGATGAGTATGAGACTGTAATTTGATAACTAATAATTTACTATGGCACCAAATAGGACGTATCACACACCTGCAAATAATTTTAAGATGTATTCATACTTGAATGAGGCCTGGTAAACACCTAAGTTCACCACAATGGAAGTCATGACTGAGGGGAAAGAAAGGGGACAGAGGAGCTGAACCAAAACTACAATTTAACTGTCATAAAAACTGGACCATACCAAGAGTCTAAGAAAATATAGCTTAAAATCTATTTATAATTTTAAAAATGATTATACGTATACTTGCTTAAGAGGAAATATGAAAAGAAAGCCCCTAATTCTTACAGTAAAATCCAAATTAGTGGCAGGAAGCTCATATAATTTCCTAAAATAAAAATTATTTAAAAACTTTTCTGCCTACTTTTTCTTATTCCCTAAACTAGCTTTAGTACACAATAAGAATCTGAGAAATAGCCGAAACCGGTTTGGCTCAGTGGTAGAGTGTCGGTCTGCGGACTGAAAGGTCCCGGGTTTGATTCCAGTCAAGGGCATGTACCTTGGTTGCGGGCACATCCCCAGTAGGGGGTGTTCAAGAGACAGCTGGTCGATGTTTCTCTCTCATCGACGTTTCTAGCTCTCTATCTCTCTCCCTTCCTCTCTGTAAAAAAAATCAATAAAATATATTATAAAAAAAAAAAAAAGAATCTGAGAAATATACTTTATTATGATTTTTATTTTCACTTGTGGTGGTACAGAATACCAGTGTGCAATAATTTGTTCTAATACTATCACTTGATTGCTAAAAATTGCTCTTAGTTTTAGATACTCTGTCTGTGGTATTTAAAGTTCACTTAGCAGAAACAATAAGACATTCTAAGATTAAAACTATAATTTTACTGTATCACTAAGTGTTAAACAAGTACTAATATGCATGAATATCAAACAAGTATTAATGTGCATGAATCTCAATTTTCTACATGTTTAGTGAAAATTTTGATTTAACAAAGATGAACTAGTATAGGATTCAGAAAGGTCTAAGTGATCACTAAAGGATATATTTTAATAAAAAATATTAGAAATGAAAAATTCTTACTTGATTTTAGAAAGTTTCTGTAGAATAATACTGAGCTTTTCTAGTATTTGAAGATCAAGCTTAGGGGTTCGAAGCAGCACAGAGCAAGTACGAAAAAACAGAGTGTTGCTACAGGCTTCCAGGAAAGGCTGCAAGGATTCTGCAAAACAAATCCCAGTGTTTTAATGTTAGGGAATAGCCAAAAAAGAAAAAAGAAAAATTAAAAACCAAAATAAAATCAGAATTGTATTAAGTATTTTTAAATATTGAGTTGATTTTCATATGAAAACTTTGAGGCAAAAATATCATTATCTTAAAAATTAAAATACCCACTGGCTCTTGTTGAATAATGCAAATCAAAGATAAGGTTATTTTCCCTAATATTAAACTTCCATTAAGCAGAATTGAGCAGAAATCCCATATCTGAAAGAAAGGGGGGGAGGTAGTCATTTCTTCAATAAGTTCATAACAGTAGGCTGAATTTAAATAATTAGCAATAAGAAATTTTGTTGGGGGACAGCAAAATGGCAGAAGAACAGATGGACGGGTTCTGAGCCTTGTCCCAAAGCAGAAAGAGAGAGCAGCTGAGGGTTGTGCTGGGAGTGTTTATTAGCAAACTAAGAGACAGGTGAACTCCAGGAGTAGGTGGGGGCTGCTGATCAGGGTGCCCCTGACAGGGAAGCACTCACGGCGGGGCTGGGTCCCTTCCCGGAGCTACCTACAAGCTTAAACGGGAAAATCTCGCCATCTTTAAAGGAAAAGTGGATCTTGTCAGAGGCCTGAATTTCCACATCTGCAGCAACCACCAATCAGCTGTGACCCCCAGAACGCTGATCCCAGGCAGCACGAACACTTGGACTCAAAGGAATGCCCCACCGCACAGCGAAAAGGTCAGATTTCGCGGGGATAGGGTGAGTCCCCCGGCCGAAGACAGAAGCCCACGCGCCTTGTGGAAGCTGAAGGACTGGGACGGTGTTTACAAGGAGAAGCCCCGGGCTGCTGGGCTGGTGTCTCCCCTAATTGTGGAACAGGCTCCTAATAGGGGAGATATCTAAAGAGCAACACGTTTTGATCTGACTCAGAGGGATATCCGGAGAATTACAAGGTAGTGCAGTAGGCTCAGACTCCCCACCCCCAGATCAGTGTCACATAGAGGGGGGAAAAAAAAAAGCTAGAGAGGCTTAGAGCCCTGGAAGTCAACCCAGAAACACTGCCACCCAGAGGCTAAATCACAAATTGACCCTAGTGTAATAAAAAATCAAAGTAAGTCCTGCTTAAAAATCAGGCCTGGATTACAACACTGAGAAGCAGTGAAACGCAGGGAACTGCAATACTGTCCAGACTGGGAAACATGCATGCCAAACAGAATGATAGAGGAAGTGAATGACCTTTACTACTGCACATTTTATTTAATTTTTTTATTTTTATATTTTAATTTTTTTAATTTTTATTTTTATTTTCATTATTTGCAACAGTTACTCAAAAAACTATTTTCTTTTTTCCTCACTTCATTTTAGCTTTTAATTATCACATTTTTATTTGTAATCAGCATTATTAGTACTACTATTTTACCTTTTTTTCTTATTTACTTTTATTTTTATTATTATTTTTTAAGTGTCATATTATTTGCTCTTTATTTTACATTGGGATTAGTGTTCTACAGTCTATTTTTACTCTTCCTTCACCAATGCTTTATTCTATTTCAACCCTACCTTTATGCCATCACTCTCTTCCTAACCTTTCCCCCTTTGGTGTCCTGTTTATCTTAACCCTGTCCTGCTCTAGATTTTCCCTATTCTTTCTGTTTACCCACTGCTAAAATTTCACCCTACTTGTGTATATCTAATTTCCAACCCCCTGCTCCAAGCCCATACACACTTCCCTTTTCGCTGTCCTAAAAAAACAAAAACAGCCAAAACCGGTTTGGCTCAGTCGATAGAGCGTTGGCCTGGGGACTGAAAGGTCCCAGGTTCGATTCTGGACAAGGGCATGTACCTTGGTTGTGGGCACATCCCCAGTAGGGGGTGTGCAAGAGGCAGCTGATCAATGATTCTCTCTCATAGATGTTTCTAACTCTCTATCCCTCTCTCTTCCTCTCTGTAAGAAATCAATAAATTATTTTTTTTTATTTTTTTTATTTTTTATTTTATTTATTTTTTTAAATATATTTTATTGATTTTTTTTTGACCCCCTCCCTCCCTCCCACACATCCCCTACCTCCCCAGAGTTTTGTGTCCATTGGTTGCACTTATATGCATGTATACAAGTCCTTCGGTTGATCTATTATCTCCCCCAGATCTTCCTCCCCTCCCCGCTGTAATTTGACAGTCTACTTGTTGATATACTGTCTCTATATCTATCTTATGGTTCATCAGTTTATAATGTTCTTTATTATCCACAAATGAGTGAGGTCATGTGGTGTTTCTCTTTCATTGATTGGCTTATTTCACTCAGCATGATGTTCTCCAATTCCATCCAGGATGCTGCAAATGATGAGAAATCCTTCTTTTTTATGGCAGCATAGTATTCCATTGTGTAGATGTACCATGGTTTTTGGATCCAATCATCTGCTGACGGGCACCTAGGCTGTTTCCAAATTCTGGCTATTGTAGATTGTGCTGCTATGAACATAAGGGTGCATATATCCTTTCTGATTGGTGTTTCTAGTTTCTTGGGATATATTCCTAGAAGTGGGATTACTGGGTCAAATGGGAGTTCCATTTTCAGTTTTTTGAGGAAACTCCACACTGTTCTCCACAGTGGTTGCACCAGTCTACATTCCCACCAGCAGTGCACGAGGGTTCCTTTTTCTCCGCAACCTTGCCAACACTTGTCATTTGTTGATTTGTAGATGTTGGCCATTCTGACAGGTGTGAGATGGTACCGCATTGTTGTTTTGATTTGCATCTCTTGGATAATTAGTGACTTTGAGCATGTTTTCATGTGCTTTTTGGCCTTCCTTCTATCTTCTTTTGAAAATATTCTATTTAGGTCCATTGCCCATTTTTTAATTGGATCATTCATCTTCCTTTTATTTAGTTGTATAAGCTGTTTGTACAATAGATGTTGGAGATTAAACCTTTATCAGTGGTAACATTTGCAAATATGTTCTCCCACACAGTGGGCTTTCTTGTTGTTTTGTTGATGGTTTCTTTTGCTGTAAAAAAGCTTTTTATTTTGATGTAGTCCCATTTGTTTATTTTCTCTTTAGCTTCCATTGCACTAGGGGTAGTATCAGTGAAGAAGTTCTTTTGGCATATGTCTGAGATTTTGTTGCCTGTGGATGCTTCTAGTATTTTTATGGTTTCCCGTCTGATGTTTAAGTCCTGTATCCATTTTGAGTTTATTTTTGTGTACGGTGTAAGTTGGTGATCTAGTTTCATTCTTTTGCATGTACCTGTCCAATTTTCCCAACACCATTTATTGAAGAGACTGTCTTGACTCCATTGTATATTAGTGCCTCCTTTGTCAAATATTAATTGAGCATAGTGATTTGGGTTGATATCTGGGTTCTCGATTCGATTCCATTGATCTATATGTCTGTTTTTGTGCCAGTACCAGGCTGTTTTGAGAACAGTGGCTTTGTAATACAGTTTGAAGTCTGGTATTGAGATACCTCCTACTTTACTCTTCTTTCTCAGGATTGCTGTGGCTATTCGGGGTCTTTTATTGTTCCAAATGAACTTTTGGAGAATTCTTTCTAGGTCAGTGAAATATGCCATTGGTATTTTAATGGGGAGTGCATTGAACTTATAGATTGCTTTAGGAAGTATGGACATTTTGATGATGTTGATTGTACCAATCCATGAACATGGTATGTTCTTCCATCTGTTTACATCTTCCTCTATTTCTTTTTTCAGTGTCGTGTAGTTTTCCGCGTATAGGTCCTTTACTTCCTTAGTTAAGTTTATTCCTAGGTATCTTAATTGTTTTGGTGCGATCGTAAATGGAATTGCTTTTTTAGTCTCTGTTTCTATAAACTCACTGTTGGTGTATAGAAATGCCATAGATTTCTTGGTGTTAATTTTGTATCCTGCTACATTGCCAAATTCATTTATTAAGCCAATTAGTTTTTTAATGGAGTCTTTTGGGTTTTTTATATACAATATCATGTCGTCTGCAAATAAGGATAACTTTACTTCTTCTTTTCCAATTTGGATGCCTTTTATTTCCTCCTCTTGTCTAATTGCAATGGCTAGTACTTCCAGTACTATGTCAAAGAGGAGTGGCGATAGTGGGCATCCCTGTCTTGTTCCTGTTCTTAGAGGGAATGGTTTTAGTTTTTGCCCATTGAGAATGATGTTGGCTGTGGGTTTATCATATATAGCTTTTATTACGTTGAGGTATGATCCTTGTACTCCCACCTTGTTAAGAGTTTTTATCAGGAAAGGGTGTTGGATTTTATCAAATGCTTTTTCTGCATCAATTGATATGACTATATGATTTTTATCTTTCAACTTGTTTATGTGATGTATCACGTTTATTGATTTGCGGATATTGTACCAACCTTGCATTCCTGGAATAAATCCTACTTGGTCATGGTGTATGATCTTTGTGATGCTCTGCTGGAGCCGATTTGCTAGAATTTTGTTGAGGATTTTGGCATCTATGTTCACGAGGGATATTGGCCTGTAATTCTCTTTCATTGAGTTGTCTTTATCAGGTTTTGGTATTAGGGTGATGCTGGCTTCATAGAAGGAGTTTGGAAGTGTTCCTTCCTCTTGAATTTTTTGGAATAGTCTGAGGAGGATAGGTTTTAGTTCTTCCTTGAATGTTTGGTAAAACTCTCCTGTGAAACCATCTGGCCCTGGGCTTTTGTTTGCTGGAAGCTTTTTGATGACTGTTTCAATTTCTTCCCAAGTCACTGGTCTATTGAGATTTTTAGATTCTTCCTGATTGAGTTTTGGAAGTTTGTATTTTTCTAGGAATATGTCCATTTCCTCCAGGTTGTTCAGTTTGTTGGAATAGAGTTGTTCGTAGTATTTTGTAACAATCCGTTGTATTTCGGTGGGGTCTGTTGTTATTTCACCTCTTTCATTTCTGATTTTGTTTATTTGGGTCCTCTCTCTTTGTTTCTTGGTTAGCCTGGCTAGAGGTCCATCTATCTTGTTTATTCTTTCAAAGAACCAGCTCTTGGTTTTGTTGATCTTATGTATTGTTTTTTTGGTCTCTATGTCGTTTATCTCTGCTCTGATTTTTGTTATTTCCTTCCTTCTGCTTACACTGGGCTTTTCTTGTTGCTCCTTTTCTAACTCCTTGAGTTGTAGAGTTAGATCATCTGTTACTATTTTTTCTAGTTTTTTGCAATAGGCTTGTAAGGATATGAACTTCCTCTCAAAACTGCTTTTGCTGTGTCCCAAAGATTTTGGATTGTTGTGCTTTCATTGTCATTTGTTGCCAGGATGTTTTTAATTTCTTCCTTGATTTCTTTGGTAACCCAGTCCTTGTTTAATAGCAAGCTGTTTAGTCTCCATGTCTTTGATTTCTTTGGATTATTTTTATTGTAGTTAATTTCCAGTTTTATGCCATTATGGTCTGAGAAGATACTTGATATGATTTCTATCTTCTTGAATTTGAAGAGACTTTGCCTATGTCCCAAAATGTGGTCTATCTTTGAGAATGTCCCATGTGCACTTGAGAAGAATGTATATTCTGTGGCTTTGGGGTGGAGTGTCCTGAAGATGTCAATTAATTCCATCTGGTCTAGTGAGTCATTTAGGATTGATATTTCTTTGCTGATTTTTTGTTTAGATGATTTGTCGAAGGGTGACAGTGGGGTATTAAAATCTCCTACTATGATTGTATTGCTATTAATCTCTCCCTTAATGTCCTCCAGCAGTTTTTTAATGTATTTGGTTGCTCCTGTATTGGGTGCATATATATTTACCAGGGTTATTTCTTCTTGTTGGATTGTTCCCTTTAGTATTATGAAGTGGCCTTCATTATCTCTTGTTATGTCCTTCACTCTGAGATCTAATTTGTCAGATATAAGTATTGCTACCCCAGCTTTTTTTTCATTTCCATTTGCCTGGAAAACTTTTTTCCATCCCTTCACCCTCAGTCTGTGTGCATCTCTTTTTCTGAGGTGGGTTTCTTGTAGACAACAGATGTATGGGTCTTGTTTTCTTATCCAATCTGTTACCCTATGTCTTTTGATTGGAGCATTTAATCCATTTACATTTAAGGTTATTATTGATAGGTACTCATTTGACGCCATTTTTATTCTATACCCGTGTTCCTTCTTCACCTCCTATTTCTTTATTTTTACAGTAGACCCTTTAGCATTTCCTGCATTGCTGGTTTGGTGGATATAAATTCCTTCAGTCTTCTTTTGTCTGTGAAGCTCCTGATTTCCCCTTCAATTTTGATTGATAGCCTTGCTGGGTACAGTATTCTTGGATTCAGACCCTTCCTTTGCATGACTTTGTATATTTCATCCCATTCCCTTCTGGCCTGATAAGTTTCTGTTGAGAAATCAGTTGCTAGTCTGATGGGGGTTCCTTTGTATGTAACTTTCTGTCTCTCTCTGGCTGCTTTTAAGATTCTTACTTTGTCGTTGTTGTTTGCCAATTTAATTATAATGTGCCTTGGAGTCTGTCTTCTGGGATTCATTTTGCTTGGGACTCTGCGGGCATCTTGGATTTGTGTGGGTTTTTTCTTTTCTATTTCAGGAAAGTTTTCTGTCATTATTTCTTGAAATACTTTTTCCATGTCTACCTCAGTTTCCTTTCCTTCTGGAACCCCTGTTATTCGAATATTATTTTGTTTTGTTTTGTCCCAAAGCTCCCGTAGGCTCTCCTCCTGCTTTTTAATCTTTTTTTCTAGAAGTTACTCTACTTGGGTATTTTTTTCCATCTTATCTTCTAGCTCACTGATGCGGTCCTCTGCTTCATCTAGTCTACTCTTGATGCTTTCTATTGAGTTCTTCATGGTAGCGATGTCACTTTTCATTTCTTCTTGGGTCTTCTTCAGTTCCTCAGGGCTCTTCTTCATTTCCTCATGGTTCTTTCTCATTTCTTCTTGGCTATTGTCAAATTTCTCTTCCATTCTTTTTAGCCATGCTATGATCAATACTCTGAATTCTTGCTCTGGCAGGCTGCTTACCTCTGGCTCGTTTACTTCCTTTTCTGGTGATGCCTGCTTTTCTTTCACGTGCGGACTATGTTTTTGTCTCCCCATGGCCTCTCTTTTCAGGATGTCTGGTTATGTGGTATTCCTTCTCCTGCGTTGATTTTGAGGTACAAAATACAACACTACCAGGTACAACACAAGAGGCACTTAACCGGAATGTATTTACAATATTAATAACCTCTAATAAAGGTGACCACTAGAGAAAGGCAACTTAGGGGATATGAGAGAAGGAATAAAGGTAAAAATAAAATAAAGAAAAATTTAAAAAATAATAATAAAATTAAAATTAAAAAAAAAATTAAGTAAATTTAAAAAAAAGAGGGATAAAGAGATAGAAAAAGAAGAAGAAGAAAAAAAAAGTAATGACAAAATGAAGTTGGAAAACAGGGAAAAAAGAGAAGAGGGAGAGAGAGAGAGAGAAAGAGAGAGAAGAAGCAAACTAAAAGAGAAATGGGAAACAAACTATATATATGTGGAGAAAATTGCCATAGAAAAACCTCTGGACCCAGCCAATGCCAGTAACAATACTTGGAGATTAATACAAACTACAATATCCACTATTATTAAGTAAGGCTATGATATACAGAAGTAAAAGAAACAAACAAAAACAGAGGATTTAAAAAAAAATACAAAGCAACAATAACAATACAGGAATAAGCATAACAATTTCACTAAAAGGCATAAAAATTCACAATAATCAACCTTCACACATACAATGCGAAAAGGATAGAGGGGAGGACGGATTTTTTTTTTTTAACTAGTTAATATAGTGCAGAGATTGGTATTTATACACTTGGATCAGGGGTTGGAACTTAGGTCTATAACTATAGTGAGAGCTTTAGCAGGGGGTATACAGAGAGAATAGAGGAAAAACTAAAGCCGGAAAGGGATAGGATAAACTGTAGACTAAAGGGTAAAGTTTAGTAAGAGAGTGATAGTGTAAAGGTTGAGTTGAGATAGGGTTGAATGATGCTATAGTAGAGATTAAAATAGAATGAAGGTTACTCCCAATGTAAAATAAAGAAAAAATAAAATGGTACTAGAGAGAGAAAAAATAAATAAATAAATAAAATTTTTTTTAAAAATTGCAAAATAGCAGTAGTAATAGTGATGATAGAGATTGAAAAATGTAATAATTGAAAAGGTAAAATCAAGTAAGGAAAAAAGAAAAAAAATTGTTTCTTAAGTAAAAGATATGAAAAATGAAAATTAAATAAAAGATGTAAAAAATGAAAATAAAATAAAGAATAGCAAAATTAGCATAAAAATGACCAGTACTGATCACTCACTTCCTCAGTTAATGTATTTGGCACTTCTGATTCTCAGACCAGACAGTCTTGCAGTTCCCAGCTTTCCACAGCACCTCAGTTTTGTAAGGTAATCCTTAATTTTTAGTAGGCTATATCTTAGTTATTTGTGTCCATTTATTTTTGATTAATTAAAAGACAAAAGAAAAGAAAGAAAAAAAAAGAAAAAAAGAAAAAAAAAAAAAAAGGGCAGTTTGTAATTCAGCTCTTAGGTGTCAGTGTTTGCGGTTTGACCTCCCAGTCTTTTTGGTTGCTCTGGCCTTCTTTCTCTATGGCTCTAGCTGGCAGGGTGCCAGCTGGCTCCCAGACTATCTCTTCTGGCTCCGATCCCTTGTTTCCAGGGAGGCACTTTCTCCCTGCAAATTCCCTGGATATGCCCAACTAGGCTGTCCTTCCCTAGTATTCCGAAGCTAGGGGGTGAAGGGGATCAGGCGCCGAGGTGTCCAGATGTTCCGCCCTTGGCGGGACAGCCGCGATTCTTAACACTCTGTCCCGAGTCCCCTGCTTTTTTTAAAATAAAAAAAAATTCCCGCTTCTGGGGAAGCTTATGCCAAACCCAGCACTAGATGTCGCTGCAGCCTTCTTAGGGCTCAGCTTTGCGGGCGCTCCATGGAGGCGGGGCCGGAACTCCCCGGCTACCGTGGCTCCCCGGGCCGTGGGACCGCGATCTCTCAGGATTTCCCCGCAAATTCTGACGTTTCCGTGGGTGACCGAAGAACTCCTTTGAATCCACGCGCCAGCGCCAACTCAGGCGTCTCAGCTACTGGATGGACCTCTCCGCAGTGGGCTTTCCCGGCCTCAGAGAAGCCACTCCTTTCTCACAGCGCCGCCGCCGCCGCTGCCGCTGCCGCCGCGGCCGCCGCTGTGGCAGTGCTGGCCACCGGCAGGAAATCCTGTCCAGCGGATCGCTCCCTAGCTTCCTTGAAACCTCTGCTGCCCCTCAGCTGCCAATCAACCCTCCCTGAGTGACTCAGATGTTACTTTTATCTGTTCTGGGACCAGAGTCAGAACAAGTCCGACTGTTCGGTCGCCATCTTCAAGCCCAATAAAATATTTTTTTAAAAAAAGAAAGAAAAAAAGAAATGAAACTTCCTTATTTAAAAAAAAACTTTCTTTCTATCCTTTTGTAGTAGTATGCTTTTACTACTACAAAAGGATAGAATGTTAACTATATCGAATGTTAACTATATCGAAGTTTTATGCTTTTTTGTGAGATTGTTTTGCTTATTCTTTTTCTTTAATTGTATGTTTTTGTTACATGTGTTTTAGTTAGTTTTTACTTCTGCTTTCCCTTTCCTCGCTTGATATTAGTTGCAATTGTAAGTTGTATTAATCTCCAGATACTTGTTGCTGGCATTTGCTGTGATTAAGTGTTGTTCTATTGGAGTTTCCTTCCTATATATATAAAGTTAGTTCCTCATTTCTCTCGTAGTATCATTCTAGTTTCTCTCTCTCTTTTTCCCAATTTCATTTTGCCACTCTTTTTTTTCTCTCTTCTATCTCTCCTACCCCCTAATTTGCCTTTCTCTAGTGGTCACCTGTATTAGAGGTTATTAATATCGCAAATACATTCCAGTTCAGTGCCTGGTGTGTTGTACCTGGTAGTGTTGTATTTTGTGCCTTTAAATCAACGCAGCAGAAAGAAAACCACATAACCAAACATCCTGAAAAGAGAAATCATGGGGAGACAAAGAAACGGCCCGCATATGTAAGAAAAGCAGGATCACCAGAAAAGGAAATAAACGAGTTAGAGGCAAGCAACCTACCATAGCAAGAATTCAGAGTAATGATCATAAGATTGCTAAAAAGAATGGAAGACGAATTTGACAATATGACTAAGAACCAAGAAGAAATGAAGAACCAAAAAGAAATGAAAAATGACATCGCTACAGTAAAGAACTCAATAGAAAGCATCAAGAGTACACTAGAAGAAGCAGAGGACGAAATCAGTGAACTAGAAGACAAGATGGAAAAAAATACCCAATTAGAGCAGCTTCTGGAAAAAAAATTAAAAAGCAGGAGGAGAGCCTAAGGGAACGTTGGGACAATACAAAACAAAAGAATATTAGAATAATAGGGGTTCCAGAAGGAAAGGAAACTGAGGAAGGCATAGAAACACTGTTTCAAAAAATAATGTCAAAAAACTTTCCTGAGATAGAGAAGAAAAATCCCACACAAATCCAAGAAGCTCGCAGAGTACCAACCAAATGAATCCAAAAAGACCGACACTAAGGCACAACATAATTATATTGGCAAACACCAACGACAAAGTAAGAATCTTAAAAGCAGCCAGAGAGAGACAGAAAGTTACATATCAAGGAAGCTCCATCAGACTAGCAACTGGTTTCTCAACAGAAACACATCAGGCCAGAAGGGAATGGAATGAAATATACCAAGTCATGCAAAGGAAGGGTCTGAATCCAAGAATAATGTACCCAGCAAGGCTTATCAATCAAAATTGAAGGTGAAATCAGGAGCTTTACAGACAAAAACAGACTAAAGGAATTTATCACCACCAAACCAGCAATGCAAGAAATGCTAAAGGGTCTGCTATAAAAATAAAGAAATAGGAAGCAAAGAAGGAACACAGGGGTATAGAATAAAAATGGTAACAATTAAGTTATCATTAATAATAACTTTAAATGTAAATGGATTAAATACCCCAATCAAAAGACATAGGGTAACGGATTGGATAAGAAAACAAGACCCATATATCTGCTGTCTACAAGAAACCCACCTCAGAAAAAGACACACACAGACTGAGGGTGAAGGGATGGAAAAAGGTTTTACAGGTGAATGGAAATGAAAAAAAAAGCTGGGGTAGCAATACTTATATCTGACAAATTAGATCTCAAAGTGAAGAACATAAGAGATAATGAAGGCCACTTCATAATACTAAAGGGAGCAATCCAACAAGAAGAAATAACCCTGTTAAACATATATGCACCCAATACAGGAGCACCCAAATACATTAAAAAAAAAAACTGCTGGAGGACATTAAGGGAGAGATTAATAGCAATACAATCATAGTAGGAGATTTTAATACCCCACTGTCACCTCTGGACAAATCATCTAAACAAAAAATCAGCAAAGAAACATCAATCCTAAATGACACACTAGACCAGATGGAATTAATCGACATCTTCAGAACATTTCACAGAATATACATTCTTCTCCAGTGTACATGGGTCATTTTCAAAGATAGACCACAGAATATACATTCTTCTCCAGTGTACATGGGTCATTTTCAAAGATAGACCACATGTTGGGACACAGGCAAAGTCTCTTCAAATTCAAGATAGAAATCATATCAAGCATCTTCTCAGATCACAGTGGCATAAAACTGGAAATCAACTAAAATAAAAAAAAACAACCCAAAGAAATAAAACACATGGATACTAAACAGCATGCTATTAAACAAGAACTGGGTTACCAGAGAAATCAAGGAAGAAATTAAAAACATCCTGGGAACAAATGACAATGAAAACACAACAATCCAAAATCTATGGGACACAGCAAAAGCAGTTTTGAGAGGGAAGTTCGTATCCCTACAAGCCTATTGCAAAAAACAAGAAAAAATGGTAACAAATTATCCAACTCTACAACTCAAAGAGTTAGAAAAAGAGCAACATGAAAAGCCCAGTGTAAGCAGAAGGAAGGAAATAACAAAAATCAGAGCAGAGATAAACGACATAGAGACCAAAGAAACAATACATAAGATCAACAAAACCAAGAGCTGGTTCTTTGAAAGGATAAACAAGATAGATGGACCTCTAGCCAGGCTAACCAAGAAACAAAGAGAGAGGACTCAAATAAACCAAATCAGAAAAGAAAGAGGTGAAATAAGAACAGACCAAGCCGAAAAACAAAGGATTGTTACAAAATACTACGAACAACTCTATTCCAACAAACTGAACAACCTGGAGGAAATGGACATATTCCTAGAAAAATATAAACTTCCAAAACTCAATCAGGAAGAATCTAAAAATCTCAATAGACCAGTGACTTGGGAAGAAATTGAAACAGTCATTAAAAAGCTTCCAGCAAACAAAAGTCCAGGGCCAGATGGCTTCATAGGAGAGTTTTACCAAACATTCAAGGAAGAACTAAAACCTATCCTCCTCAGACTATTCCAAAAAATTCAAGAGGAAGGAACACTTCCGTACGCCTTCTATGAAGCCAGCATCACCCTAATACCAAAACCAGATAAAGACAAGTCAATGAAAGAGAATTGCAGGCCAATATCCCTCATGAACATAGATGCCAAAATCCTTGACAAAATCCTAGCAAATCGGTTCCAGCAGAACATCACAAAGATCATATACCATGACCAAGTAGGATTTATTCCATGAATGCAAGGATGGTACTATATCCGCAAATCAATAAACGTGATACATCACATAAACAAAATGAAAGATAAAAATCATATAGTCATATCAATTGATGCAGAAAAAGTATTTGATAAAATCCAACACCCTTTCCTGATAAAAACTCTCAACAAGGTGGGAGTACAAGGATCGTACCTCAACATAATAAACCCATAACCAACATCATACTCAATGGACATAAACTAAAACCATTCCCTCTAAGAACAGGAACAAGACAGGGATGCCCACTATCACCACTCCTGTTTGACATAGTACTGGTAGTACTAGCCATTGCAATTAGACAAGAAGAGGAAATAAAAGGCATCCAAATTGGAAAAGAAGAAGTAAAGTTATCCTTATTTGCAGACGACATGATATTGTATATAAAAAACCCAAAAGACTCCATTAAAAAACTAATTGGCTTAATAAATGAATTTGGCAATGTAGCAGGATACAAAATTAACGCCAAGAAATCCATGGCATTTCTATATACCAACAGTGAAATTACAGAAACAGAGACTAAAAAAGCAATTCCATTTACCATCGCACCAAAAAAATTAAGATACCTAGGAATAAATTTAACTAAGGGAGTAAAGGACCTATTTGCGGAAAACTACACGACACTGAAAAAAGAGATAGAGGAAGATGTAAATAGATGGAAGAACATGCCATGTTCATGGATTGGTAGAATCAACATCATCAAAATGTCCATACTTCCTAAAGCGATCTATAGGTTCAATGCACTCCCCATTAAAATACCAATGGCATATTTCACTGACCTAGAAAGAACTCTCCAAAAGTTCATTTGGAACAATAAAAGACCCCGAATAGCCACAGCAATCCTGAGAAAGAAGAGTAAAGTAGGAGGGATCTCAATACCAGACTTCAAGCTGTATTACAAAGCCACGGTTCTCAAAACAGCCTGGTACTGGCACAAGAACAGACATATAGATCAATGGAATCGAATCGAGAACCCAGATATCAACCCAAGTCACTATGCTCAATTAATATTTGACAAAGGAGGCACGAATATACAATGGAGTCAAGACAGTCTCTTTAATAAATGGTGTTGGGAAAATTGGACAGATACATGCAAAAGAATGAAACTAGATCACCAACTTACACCATACACAAAAATAAACTCAAAATGGATATAGGACTTAAACATAAGACCGGAAACCATAAAAATACCAGAAGCATCCATAGGCAGCAAAATCTCAGACATATGCCAAAAGAACTTCTTCACTGATACTGCCCTTAGGGCAGTGGAAGCTAAAGAGAAAATAAACAAATGGGACTACATCAAAATAAAAAGCTTTTTTACAGCAAAAGAAACCATCAACAAAACAACAAGAAAGCCCACTGTGTGGGAGAACATATTTGCAAATATTACCACTGATAAAGGTTTAATCTCCAACATTTACAGACAGCTTATACAACTAAATAAAAGGAAGATGAATGATCCAATTAAAAAATGGGCAATGAACCTAAATAGAATATTCTCAAAAGAAGACAGAAGGAAGGCCAAAAGGCACATAAAAAGATGCTCAAAGTCACTAATTATCCAAGAGATGCAAATCAAAACAACAATGCGGTGCCATCTCACACCTGTCAGAATGGCCAACATCAACAAATCAGCAAAGAACAAGTGCTGGCGAGGATGCAGAGAAAAAGGAACCCTCGTGCACTGCTGGTGGGAATGCAGACTGGTGCAACCACTGTGGAGAACAGTGTGGAGTTTCCTCAAAAAACTGAAAATGGAACTCCCATTTGACCCTGTAATCCCACTCCTAGGAATATATCCTAAGAAACTAGAAACACCAATCAGAAAGGATATATGCACCCCTATGTTCATAACAGCACAATATACAATAGCTAGAATTTGGAAACAGCCTAGGTGCCCGTCAGCAGATGATTGGATCCAAAAACCATGGTACATCTACACAATGGAATACTATGCTGCCATAAAAAAGAAGGAATTCTCATCATTTGCAGCAACCGGGATGGAATTGGAGAACATCATGCTGAGTGAAATAAGCCAGTCAATGAAAGAGAAACACCACATGACCTCACTCATTTATGGATAATAAAGAACATTCTAAACTGATGAACCAAAAGATAGATATAGAGACAGTAAAACAACAAGCAGACTGTTAAATTACAGCCAGGAGGGTGGGGAGATCTGGGGGAGATAATAGATCAACTGAAGGACTTGTATACATGCATATAAATACAACCAATGGACACAAAACTCTGGGGAAGGAGGGTATGTATGGGAAGGGGGTGGGGGTGGCAATGTTAAAATATGTACACAGATAATAATTTAATAAAAAATGTTAAAAAGAAAAAAAAGAAAAATAAACTTCTCATACACCCTTAATTTTAATTACACAAATGTGTCTACATTAAGTAAAAATAGGTAAACTAATGATTTGTCCATTTTCTAACATACATATTTGGAAAACCTACTTTATTATGTCATGGACTATCAGCTTTAAATATAGTTTTATTGATTTCAGAGAGGGAGAGATAGAAACATCAATGATGAGAGGGAATCACTGACTAGCTGCCTTCTGCACGCCCCCTACCAGGAATCAAGCCCGCAACCCAGGCATGTGCCCTTGGCTGGAATCAAACACAGGACCCTTCAGTCCCCAGACCCACGCTCTATCCACTGAGCCAAACCAGCTAGGCTTTTCCAAGCTGCCCACTCTGCTCTCGCCCTGCAGTGATGGTCCAGGAACCCTGCGGGCGGGGCCTGTCGCCTGTCTGGAACCCAGGTTGCTTGGCACCACCCTACCCCCAGCCACTAGGCGCCTGCATATGCAAATTAACCCTCCATCTTTGTTGGGTTAATCTGCATGCACACTCCTAACTGGCTGGTGTGCATCGTGGAGGTACAGTCAATTTGCATCTTTCTCTTTTATTAGTGTAGATAGACAATCAAATAAAGAGCTTCCCAGACAAAAAAGGCTAAAGGAGTTCATCACCACCAAGCCAGCAGTAAAAGAAATGCTAAAGGGATTGCTGCAAGGAATTGCTGAGAAGAAGAAACAGAGAGAGAAACCTAGCCATACAGAATTAAAATGACTATAAATTAGTACTTCTCAATAATAACCCTAAATGTAAATGGATTAAATGCTCCAATCAAAAGGTGCAGGGTAGCTGAATGGATATAAAAAGATGACCCAACTGTATGCTGTCTACAAGAGACCCACCTCAAAACAAAAGACACATACAGGATGAAAGTAGAAAAGAAAAAAAGCTGGAGTAGCAATACTCATCTCTGACAAAATAGACTTGAAAATGAAGGCCATTACAAAAGACAACAAAAGTCACTACATAATATTAAAGGGATCAATCCAACATGAGGATATTACCCTGGTAAACATTTAAGCACCCAATATTAGTGCAATTAAATATACAAAAAAAACTTTTAGAGGACTTTAACACAGAGAGTGACAACAATACAGTCATAGTGGGGGACTTGAACACCCCTCTACTTCCCTGGAAAGATCTTCCAGACAACAACTTAACAAGGAAACAGAGACTCTAAAGGGCACACTGGATAAGATGGATTTAATAGGCATTTATAGAGCATTTCACACCAGCACAGCTGCCTATCGGTGACCGACTGCAGGCTTCACTGTGGGGTGTAGGCCCAGACGTGGGCCAGGATGTGGTCTTGGCAGCTGGACTTACCCTCAATGTCACCTCAGCATCACAACTTCAAGTCATCACCTGCAAGTGGCCATCAATGCTGAACTGTGGGCCCCAGTAAGCCAATGCCATGCGTGCTCAGGGCAGTGTTCTCTGTTTCCGTTGAGAGGACACCATATGTGATGGATGCTGTTGATTCTGAACTTGCTTACGACACAATCTTTATTTTACTGCACAGACTTCTCAGGCTCAGGGAACCGGCAGCCACTGGAGCACCAGCTTGGCCGTCCCACACAGCCAGACGCCATCAGGAAGCACAGAAATGCCAAGGCCCCTATGGAACCCGCTGTGAAACAGACCCCAGTTCACATACTGGAGCGGAAATAAGAAAACTGTGGCATCTGTTGACCTCAGCTGGGACTGTGCCATGGGCCTGTCTGCAGGGTTCCTGCACCCTGGCCATGGCCCAATGGCCAAGGAAGCCCTGCAAGCCTTTATTCTGGAGTTATGGATCTTAGCAAGTAGGCAGGTGCACAAAGGTGGAATCAAAAATAGCAAGGTAAGACTGTGTGTGTGTGTGTGTGTGTGCATTCATACACATATATGCCTATTGCTCGCAGTCTTTTTCTGAGCTGTTTGACAGCATGCTCTACACATGACAGGTTTCCCAAAAGCAAACACTCTTACATAATAATTCTCCACCCAACCACATGAGGAAATATCCATTCAAATGGTATTAAGGTTCAATCCACGGACCCCATTTGAATTCTGACAACTGTGTCAACAATGTTCCCCACTCCCCACCCCCAGGATCCCATCCACCTAGGATGGTCCTCTGTCATTCCTGTCCCTGACAGTTTTTCAGTTTTAATTAAAAATCATAGACTTTTGCCCTAACATTTTTTTAAATAAATAAAAATAAAGACCCACTGGCGCTCCGAGGTGCCTCCCAGCACTGGCCGCCCCGCTCCCACCCCCACCCAGCGTGGAGCCCCAGGCTGAGCAGCTCGGTTGGGTGTGGGCCCAGCCCCAAGCCCCCAGCCCGGTGTAGGTGGAGAGGTTCACCCGCAGAAGTGCAGCAACGATGGTTAGCTTTGCTGGAGAGTCTGAGTTGGACTGAATGGACTGCAGCTGGCGGTGCTGGGCAGGTTAAGCTCCTGGAAGATGCTTTGTAAGAAGAGTGGGCAAGCCTGTTCTCCCAGTAGAGTTCTAATCACGGAGAATGATGTGGAGGAAGGCCTCCAGAAGTCTCACATTTTATATGACCGAGCAGGAGAAGAGCCTTCAACTGCATCTCTGCTCTTCATGCGGGATCATCGACTCCCTCTACTGGCTGGCACACATGCTAGAAGAGGAGAGGACCGCTGTATGCGGCAAGGAGGCTGGTGAGGTTTGCCAGGAAGACATAGGAATGGCAGACCCATCCGCATTACCACGAGCAGTGGCCGCCTACCAGGGCTGTCACTTCATAGGCATGCCCAAATGTGAGGTGCTTCTGGCCCAGTGTGTAGTCTGTTTTGCCAGAGCCCCAAAGTCTATTGAGGTGTACAGCGCCTACAATAACATCAAAGCCTGCCTGCGGAACCACCAGGGGCCTCTGCCTCCCGTCCCACTGCACCTGAGGAATGCGCCAACCAGGCTCATGAAGGACCTGGGCTATGGCAAGGGCTACAAATACAACCCCATGTACAGCGAGCCTGTGGACCAGGAATACCTGCCCGAAGAATTGAGAGGAGTGGATTTCTTCAAGCAGAGGCGATGCTGACTCTTTGAGGCTATGGCAGCAGAGGGTTACTTTTTTTTTTTCTTTTTTTTCTTCTTCTTCTTCTTTTTTTTTTTTTTTAATAGGAATGACAAGAAAGAGAGTAAATGGATTGTGAAGTTGGTTTCCTGGTAAAAGTTAAAACAGCCCAACTTTTTGTTCCAGGAATTTGAGAGTTTCTTAAGTGGAGGCACAGTTACTTCAGCTAAGTGTGTAATGTTGAATTGTGTTCATTTGCTCTCTGCAATGGTTATGCGCATAGAAGGGTCTAGCAGCTTTATCTATTTTGTCATAGTATTCAAATCATAATGTCATTTCAGAATTCAGTTATGTAGGATTCATTTCCCGTTAAAAATGTATATTCTGGGTAGTTTTAATTGGTAAAAAAAAAAAATGCAATTGTGATTTAATACTGCATAGTGTTCTTGGGTATCTTCTTTTATATGCAAAAGTCTTATAAGCCAATAAAACTATTTCAAAGTAAAAACAAAAAACTGCTAAGGAAGCCAGCGGGGCTCTGGTGTGTTCAGGGGCAGCCTGTTTAAGCCGGGACCCAGGTGTGCGGCCGCACACACGTGGTGGGTATGTGCTAGGAGCCCGGCGCAGGCATCATATGGACATCTATGTGTGAAACGGTATGCACAGAAACAGAAATACATCTGTTTCTCAGAAGCGTACCTGGAAAGGTGCTTTATCTGTAATAGGAAGTTTTCAAAATGTAATCCAGAGCAAGGAATCTATAGCAAAAACACACACACACATAAGAAAAGGTTTTTGATACTAAACACAAAGCTGTAATTGAAGTGTTTATGCCCAAATGTACTGTGAATCAAACATGGTAAAATTTATTGTCTGGTGGGTCTGTTTGAAAGGTTTGGAAGATCAGCTCTCATTTCACAAAAATAAACTAATGTAACTAAGTGATTGCTAAGTAGTATATACTTCTAAGGCAAAGTAGTTTACCTACTTTGTGTACTTTTTGCACGTGTGTAGCACATCAAGGCTGTTTATAAAGTCTAACTTGGATGATGTGACAATATGGTTGAGGAAGGGGATGTGGCTGGTTGTTTTTAAAAATTAGGTACCTCTGCCGGGACCGGTTTGGCTCAGTGGATAGAGCGTCAGCCTGCGAACTGAAGGGTCCCGGGTTCGATTCCGGTAAAGGGCATGTACCTTGGTTGTGGGCACATCCCCTGTAGGGGGTGTGCAAGAGGCAGCTGGTCGATGTTTCTCTCTATCCCTCTCAATTCTTCTTTGTGAAAAATCAATAAAATATATATTTTTTTAAAAATTAGGTACCTCACAGTTTTTAAGACAAACATGTTAACCTAAAATCTTCAGAAGGCAGGGTCAGGGTCTTTTTAAGACCTTTGTATAGACCTACGACATAAAAAAGCAGCTACGTTTTTAGGATGTGGCCTAAAAAAACCCTATTATTTTCAGTTATTACTGTCTTCAACGTAAAATAACAGTTTTGCAGCCTTTTTATGTGAATTTTTTTTATATACTTTAATTACAATATTTGAAATAGGTGTTGTCGTTATTTTAAAGCAATATCAGAGACCTAAGTTTTCACACACACCCCCAAAATGTTTATTTTATGCATCTGGGCTCCGGTTGGCCTAATTCAACATTGCACATTTAGCTGAAGTAGCTGTGCCTCCACTTAATAAACTCTCTGGGTGCTGGCTGGGAGGGCAGTTGGGGGCAATCAGGCCGGCAAGGGAGCAGTTAGGCATCAATCAGGCTGGCTGGGGAGCAGATAGGGGGCGATCAGGCTGGCAGGCAGAAGCAGTTAAGGGCAATCAAACAGGCAGGCAGGGGAGCGGTCCAGGATTGTGAGAGGGATGTCCAACTGCCAGCATCCGGCCCCAGATTGGAGAGGGTGCAGGCCGGCTGAGGGACACACACACCTGTGCACGAATTTCATGCACTGGACCACTAGTCTTATATAATAAAAGTCTAATATGTAAATTGTCCCCTCGACCAGGAGTTTGACCACTCACTATGACATGCACTGACCACCAGGGGGCGGCGCGGAACATAGTGGGTATGGTGTTGCCCCCAATTGATCGCCCTGAAGATGCCGAGCAGCAGCGGCAGCAGGGGGCTGGATTGCTGCCTGGCTCCCAGGTGCTGAGGGAGGCAGGCGGGGGCCCCCAGCCCCAAATGATCATCCCGCAGATAGTGACCAGTGGCTGGCAAGCCCTGATCACCTGATCAAGGCCAGCCCTCAGGCTGGAATGGGGAACTGAGGGTAGGTGGCAGTGATCAACCACCCACGGCGGCCAGTGGGGGACTGCGACCTCTCACCAGCTACCTGGGGGCAGGGTGACTGGGAGGGAGGGAGGGTGAGAATGTAGGGTGTACACTGAGCTCACTCTCACTCCCCTTGCTAGAGACCTTAGGGCTTGTGCGCCAGGGAAACCCCCACACTCAGGTGCCGGGCCCCCACAATGAGCCCGCCCCACACCCATGTGGTCTCTTCTGAGTGAGCTGGGCTGCAGCTGCTGGGACCATAGGGATAGGTTGGGATCCCCATGGTTCGCACGACCGGAAGAGAGCGCACTGCCCGCCTGGCTTCCATGCAGGCCCACGCTGCACCCTGGCCTGTGGTGTCTGGCCACGCTCACTGAACTCCACATGGGGACTTGGGCGCTATGACTCGGCAGAGGGAGGTATGAAGGGGCCCAGGGGCTGTCCAGGGCCCAGAAGTCAGTTGGGACCTGCCCTTCCACACCAGTCACTCGTGCTTCAATCGCTGGCCAGGCCTAGGGTCTGCACCCATGCATGAATTTCATGCACCAGGCATTTAGTATGACATAAAATTAGACTGAAGCTGAAACCAGTTTGGCTCAGTGGATAGAGCATTGGCCTGCGGACTGAAAGGTCCCGGGTTCAATTCCGGTCAAGGGCATGTACCTTGGTTGCGGGCACATCCCCAGTAGGGGGTGTGCAAGAGGCAGCTGGTCGATGATTCTCTCTCATCGATGTTTCTAACTCTCTATCCCTCTCTCTTCCTTTCTGTAAAAAAATCAATAAAATATATATTTAAAAATAAAATAAAATTAGACTGAAATTCTCACACAGCATCTAAATAGGTAATAACTTTCCACCACTCACAGAAAAAAGAAAAAAAAAGTCAAAAAGTAATTTTCTAAAAGCAACAGTACTAAGATATTATATAATATACATGCATGACCCAAATATATATATAATTAGAAGCCCTCAATCTAAAACAAATATTGAGTTCAAAATATATATGTTAAGGTAAATCAAGGTACAGATCTTTTTTTTTTTTTTTTTAATCCTTACCCAAGAAGTGAGGATATTTTCCCATGGATTTTTAGAGAGTGGAAGGGAAGGAGAGAGGGGGAGAGAGAAACATATCTACTGGTTTCTTCCCTCACACACCCCAATCAGGGCCAGAGATGGAACCTGTAACCCATGTTTATGCCCTTGGCTGGGAATAGAACCTGCAACCTCGAGTGCACAAGCTGACACTCTAACCATGAGCAACCCAAGCCAGAGCATTGTGCAGATCTTAAACTTACACTTAAGGAAATCTATTTGAATAGCTTAAAAAAAAAAAAACAATACCTATACAGCTAATGACATTTCTCATATATCAAAATATGAATTTTGGGGAAGAGCAGAGGGAAGAAAAAAAAATCACCTGTAGCACTAACTATAGCATAACTTAAGATAAAGTATCCATAGAGATGTAGTATCCCATTGTTTCTGAAGCTACTGTGGTGAAGGACCAATCTTTTAACATTTCTAATCCAGCAAAAAGAATTCATCACACTTTTACAAAATACTGTTAAAATAGTTCAACAAGCCGAAACCGGTTTGGCTCAGTGGTAGAGCGTCGGTCTGCGGACTGAAGGGTTCCAGGTTCGATTCCGGTCAAGGGCATGTACGTTGGTTGCGGGCACATCCCCGGTGGGGGGTGTGCAGGAGGCAGCTGGTCGATGTTTCTCTCTCATCGACGTTTCTGGCTCTCTATCTCTCTCCCTTCCTCTCTGTAAAAAATCAATAAAATATATTTTTTAAAAAAATAGTTCAACAAGAAGGCTGTTAGACTGGGGAAGCTCTAATGCTTTCTGTAGCAAAGCTTAAACAAAACCTAAGCCAGAGTCAATGTACTTGAATCTAAGAAAACAAAACTCGAAATCAACTAGTAATAAACATTAAACTAGGTTTTCTTGAACCTGAGAAAATCAAACTCAAGAACAATTATTATAACAGCCAAATTACTAAATTTCCCCAAATATGGCAAATATTTAAGCTACAGCCAATTAATTGCTTTGCTTCTTCCCCACCGCCCACCCCCATGTCTTCACTATTAAAAACTTTGCCCCAGGTCCCACCTGTGGAGTACCCTGAATCATTTTTAATTTTGGTGCTGCCCATTCAAATCATTTGCTCAAATAAACTTTCCAAAATGTAATATGTCTTAGTTTATCTTTTTACAATATACCATTAAAAAACAATAGAAAATGAAATAAAACAAATATACAAAATAGAAGTCCAAATGTTTTAAATTATTATACTGGACTAGAGGGCTGGTGCTTGAAATTTGTGCATGGGTGTGTGTGTGTGTGTGTGTGTGTGTGTGTGCCCCTAAACCCAGGATATACTCTCTCCAATCTGGGATCCTTCTCACAATCCAGAACTGCTGGCTCCCAACTGCTCACCTGCCTGCCAGCCTGATCACCCCCTTACCACTCCCTGCCAGGTTGGTCACCCCTAACTGCCCTCACCTGCCGACCTGATTGCCCCCAATTGCCCTCCCCTGCAGGCCTGGGTCCCCCCCAACTGTCCTCCCCTACAGGCCTGATTTTCCACAACTGTCCTCCCCTGCTGGCCATCTTGTGTCCACACATTGGGGTGGCCATCTGTGACCACATGGGGGCAGCCATCTTGTGTGTTGGAGTGATGGTCAATTTGCATAGTACTCTTTTATTAGGTAGGATTTAACAGATATAAGTTACTGTTAAATTATTATACAGGTTTTTTTTAAAAAAATATATATTTTATTGATATTTTACAGAGAAGGGAGAGAGATAGAGAGCTAGAAACGTCAATGAGAGAGAAACATCAATCAGCTGCCTCTTGCACACCCCCTACTGGGGATGTGCCCACAACCAATGTACATGCCCTTGACCGGAATCGAACCCGGGACCTTTCAGTCCACAGACCGACGCTCTACCACTGAGCCAAACCAGTTTCGGCACTATACAGGTTTTTAAATACTTTCTATACTGACATCCTGGGTAATGAGTAATAGGTACCTTGGGTAGTGCAGGGCTAGATATCAGCCCACAAAACCTAACTCCAGCTCCTTGCTCTGAAGCTCCACGGGGCTTCAAAGGAAGCCCCAATGTTCAGCAGAGTACTGCAAATACAGTGCTTGAAACATGGCACTACACACACACACATCTGGCTACTAATGCACATTAGATGGGTGAGATAAGCATCTATAAATAAATTATACCAAAATTTTTTTTCCAACAACTTTTTCATATGAATTTTTTTAAAAATGACACATGGAAATCATGTACTGGTATGTGGTGAAATAAGTTTCCCATCTCAAATCTAGGGGGGAAAAAAACACAAAAACATAAAACCAATAACTAGAGAAGTATTTGCTGCATTAATCTATCATTCATTTATCCCTTTAACAAATTTTGTTGGCTCACTAATACCAGGTGCTAGATTTATATACAAAAATATAAAATATGTCAAGAAAATTACTCCTGAAGAATCCAAGATGGCTGCTCGGGTAGGCAACTAGCCGCAGCCGCACACAACAATTTTAATAAAATACAACTAAAATATAAAATGGACATTACCCAGAACTACAGGAAAGTCGACTGACTGGAAATCCTACAACAAGAAGCAAGGAGAAAACCAGAAGGAAGCGCGGAGGAGCTGTAAAAACCTAAGGTACGGAGACACGCGGCGCGCGGAGAGGACGGAGCCTGAGAGGAGGGAGGCCGAGTGCCTGGCGGGCGTTCCCTAGCGGAAAGGAGATAAAACTCCGACTGTGCTGGGCCCCCAACTGCTCTGAACCCCCGTTCTGGGCCAGACCCCGGGGACTCAGGCTCAGCCATAGGGAGCTGGGCTGTAAGGCGGAACCCCGGGGTAGTGGAGAAAGGAGGTCCCGGAGGCGCGCACACTGCCCCCAGAGAAGGGACGGCCGGCTGTGCCGCGGGATTGCCCTGACGGGAAGGAGACTGGGGCTCCAGACTGCTGTGAACGCCACCTCCAACTCCACTTCCAACTGAACTGAACCCCAATACCGGGCTCATTGTGGGAGAGCATAGACTGTTTGGCAGCAGGCGAAAATCGAGGGCACCTCTCAGAGGCGCCGGCAGGGAGCACTGAAGGACCCGCATAGGGCGGGGCTGACGGAAGCCAAAGCTGCAGGCTCCACCCTGAAACCCCGTCCCATCTGTAACTGCGAAATGCGACAACAAAATAGATCACAAACGAAAGAAATGGAGGACAAAAAGCGTCTGGATATAGAGTTCAAATCTACGCTTATAAGGTTTTTCAAGAATTTCCTAGAAAAGATGGATAAGGCCTATGAGGATATGAAAAGAGATCAACAAGAACTAATAAGGGATCAACAAGAAATAAAGAATACATTGTCTGAAATAAAAAATATTCTACAGAGTCCTAAAAACAGAAGGGAAGATCGCAAGAATCAAGTCAAAGATTTGGAACATAAAGAGCCAGAAGACATTCCTCCACAGAAGCTAGAAGGCAAGAGAATCCAGAAAATTGAAGATAATGTAAGAAACCTCTGGGACAACTTCAAGCGAACCAACATCAGAATTATGGGGGTTCCAGAAGATGAGAGAGAGCAAGATATCGAAAACATACTGAAAGAAATAGTGACAGAAAACTTCCCCCACCTGGTGAAAGAATTTGACTTACAAGTCCAGGAAGCGCACAGAACTCCAAACAAAAGGAATCCAAAGAGGACCACACCGAGACACATCATTATTAAAATTCCAAGAGCAAAAGATAAAGAGAGAATATTAAAAGAAGCAAGAGCAAAGAAGGTAGTAACTTATAAAGGAGCACCTATACGATTGTCAGCTGACTTCTCAACAGAAACCATGCAGGCCAGAAGGGAATGGCAAGAAATATTCAAGGTGATGAATAGCAAGAACCTACAGCCAAAAATAAGCTACCCAGCAAAACTATCACTCAGAATCGAAGGCCAGATAAAGAGCTTCACTAATAAAAAAAAGCTAAAGGAGTTCATCACCACCAAACCAGAATTATATGAATTGCTGAAGGGGGTTCTTTCAGAAGAGAAAGTAAACAAAGATAAAAATTATGAACAACAAATACGTAATTATCAACAAGTGAATCTAAAAACCAAGGAAATTAAAAAAATCTGATGAACAATATTAACTGTTGAATATAATAGAATCAGAGGTATGGAAGGGGAGTGAACTGACGATTCTTGGGGAAAAGGGGAGAGGGGGGCGTGGGAAGAGACTGAACATAAACTGTGCACCTATGGATGAGGACAATGGGGAGAGGGGAAAGGGCAGAGGGTGGGGTGGGAACCTGGTGGAGGAGAGCAATAGGGGGGGGGGGGGAGGAACATTTGTAATAATATGAAAAAATAAAAACTTATTAAGAAAATTACTCCTATTTAATAAAGAGGGAACATGCTAACTGACCATCACAAAGACGGCAGTGCCCAAAGCCAGTAAGGAGGGAATGTGCTAATTGACTGCCACGCCCTCAAAGATGGCGATGCCCACAGCCACAATAGTGGCGCCCAGTCCCCTCAGTCCCACCATGGAACAGGCAAACAGCACGACCGGGCTCACCCCCAGGCAGGTCCAGCCTCTCTCACACCTGCCTCGAGTCCCCAGCCTCTTCAGCCCCCCAGTTGCCCAGGGCCGGCCTGAGGTGCAGGCAAGTCTCAGATGTCAACTGCCCAGCCAATGCCCAAGGCACAGGCAAACCTCGAATGGCGGCTGCCCAGCTGAACAGGGCCACCTGAGGCTCAGGTAATCAGGACTGTCCCAGGCTTACATTGTCGCCAGTAGCAGCAGCAGAGGTGTGACAGAACATCACTTTCCCCTGATTGCTGGGTTGCCTCCCACCCCTAAGGGCTCCCAGATTGTGAGAGGGGGCAGGCTGGGCTGAGAGACCCCCCTCCAGCGCATGAATTTTCATGCACTGGGCCTCTAGTATAAATATCAAAGGTCTTCCCATTATGGAACTTCCAAAAGTTTCCCATCACTAAAAACAATATGGGTGTCTTGCAATCCACACTAGTATTTGCTTCATTTACTCAAATTGAGCAAGAAACAATAACCTTGGATTTGAACATAACTTGAACAAGGGTAAAGAAATGTAAATGAACTGAACATCTGTTGACTAATCTAAAACTATTTCTCCAAATATGAACATTATGGTGCCAGAAAGTCATTTTACCCAAATAGGCCCACTGTTTCCTAAAATTTTACTTAGTTTTCCCTTGGCTACAAGATTTCACCTGTGTCAGACATATCCAGATTTGTTTTCAATTAGTAGATATTTGCATCTGGTAGGATTTTTGTTTTTCTCATTAAACAAAAAATTTTGTGAAACTACTAGTAGTTGGAAATCTACACTCTTAAAACAAATAACCTTGGGTCTCTGTCTCTCAGTTTACTAATTTTTTATTTTTTGCTTTATACCTTAAATTAATACACTAAATCACTTACCTAGATTGCTAGTTTCCCAATTACAATTAATTATCTTAATGGTAACAAATGGATGAAAATATTAGCAAAATAAATAAGTGAAAATATGACATTTTGGCTGGAAAAAACAAACAAACCTGGAAAACCTGTTCATGGTGCTATCTGATAAAATGTACTTTACATCTGGAATCAGAAACCTGGTTTCAAGTCTGAGTTCTACCTCTTTACAGCTGTGGAATTCATGGACAAGTTACCTAAATTTTCCAGGCCTCAGTTTTCCTATTAGGTCTCCTTCAGAGGGATGTTGTAAAGGAAAATTAAATTGTATATAACAGGGATTTGAAAACGTGAAACCATACATCAAATGTGCTAGTTAGAAGTATAACCACACTATGCACCCAGCCATTAGGAATTCTCCAGCATGGAGCATCAAGCAAGATAGACTGCTTACAACAACACTGAGCAATGGCTTTCCAGTTTTACTTTCTACTTTCTGGAAGGCTTTAACATTTTAATTTTAGCAGTGCTAGAGGGAAGAGGAATCGATAAAAGACAAACTACAGTGAAAAAGAATTACTGAAGTAAAATGACTGTTTGTTACAAGTCAAGGGGTTACTGTAGATTGAAAGAGCTAAGCCAACCAAAGATAATGAAAATATTTATGGGAAACATCCCTAATATATATCTGTGCTGAGTTAGGAACTGCCACAGTTATATTTCTTTTATTAAAATAACTAGTTATATCAATATAATAAAACCCTAATATGCAAATTGACTGAATGGCAGAACAACCAGTGGAATGATGGGTCGCTATGACATGCACTGACCACCAGAGGACAGATGTTCAACGTAGGAGCTGCCCCCTGGTGGTCAGGGCATTCCCACAGGGGGCGCACCACTCATCCAGAAGCCAGGCTCACAGCTGGCAAGCACAGCAGCGGTAAAGGGAGCCTCTCCTGCCTTGCTTCAGGCGGGCGGTAAGGAGCAAGGGGTCCTGGTTGCAAGAGCCCCAGACTGTGAGAAGGATGTCTGACTGTAGGCTTAGGCCCGATCCCTTTCTAAAGGGATCGGGCCTAAGCCAGCAGGTGGACATCCCCCAAGGGGTCCCAGACTGCGAAAGGGTGCACATTTTGTGCACCAGGCCTCTAGTATCAATATAAAAATCCCCACATACTATAAAATATTACAAATCTTAATAATAAAGAGGTGATATGCAAATTGGCCCTCATGCCCTCGTACAAGATGGCCACCCCCATCTGGTCAAAGATGGCTGCCACAAGATGGCTAGCAGGGGAGGGTAGTTGTGGGTGATCAAGCCAGCAGGGGAGGGCAGTTAGGAGTGACCAGGGCAGCAGGGGAGGGCAGTTGGGGGTGACCAGGCCTGCAGGGGAAGGCAGTTAGGGGATCCAGGCTTACAACGGAGGGTAATTAGGGGCAACTGGGCTGGCAGGGGAGGGGAGTTGGGGGCGACTGGGCCAGCAGGGGAGGGCAGTTGGGGGTAATCGGGCCAAAAGGAGAGCAGGTAGGCATTGATCAGGCTGGTAGAGGAGTGGTTATGGGGTGATCAGGCTGGCAGGCAGGCGAGTGGTTGGGTCCCAGATTGTAGAGGATGAAGGCTGGCCTGAGAGACACCCCCCCTGCCCCGGTGCATGAATTTCATGCACTGGGCCTCTAGTATGAATATAAAAGAGTAGCCTCCAACAAAAAGAATAAGGGTGAAGAGGCAACAACTGGACGATGGCTGTCACTATGCTCACTTTAAATGGAGACACATTTGATTGTCTCACTCTCTCTGAGAAAACCGTAAATATAAGAATAGATCTGTCAGAATAATGAGACAAAAGAGAAACAAGAAAGAAGCCTGAGTATATGAGTAACATTTGCAGAGTATATCCAAATAACTGAGATGACTACTAGAAATTAAAAGTTAGTGAAATTCTGGACAAAGGGTTAGGTTTTATAACTTAGGGATGCTATTAACAAACTTTATTATACAACTATTAAAATATTTAAAAGCATTTCTATTATAAAATATAATGGTATCTGATATGTAGAATTATACATTCAAAAGAGATTAGAAAAATCATCCCACCATAATTTATGTATATAGAACTTTAAAACTTACTGGATTCCACTGACATCTGAAGCAAACTATCAATGACATTGGATAAAAGCCCTTTACTGGATATTCTTAAGTGATTTAGTATTACTGGAACAGCTTGATACTCCAAAAATAAGATTTTTCCTTCATCGGTCTTCAAGTCCAAACAAAGAGAATCGAATGCCTGAGCCAGGTAGTCAGCTGAAAAACAATATGCAAAATCCACTTTCATATTAATAGTCCAGCTGGTAACCTGAAGGTACAAAGAAAATATCATAACTTTAACAAATTGAAAAGTGAAACAATTTAAATGACCAGAGATTACAGGCTAAATTTAGATATTCCATACCTAACTAATTTGTTAGAACTCAAATGGGAAAAAAGAAAAGGACCCACATTATGATATGGTAAATTTTACTCAAAATTTTCATATTTTAACATTGAAATAATAATAAACATTTCCATTTTATATCAAGAAAACAAATAATGGTTAATAGTAAATATCACAGGTAGTGTTTATTTTGCATATTTTATTATATCAATTACTTACTTCCATAAGTTTAAACAGTACTAGTATTTCTTTTACAACAGCTTCTAAGATTATACTTTTTGTTGTTTCTGCTTTCTAAGTGTTTATCTATTTCAAAATATCACTTTATACAAACTTGCTGAATGGGTTTTAAACTAGGATTTCTGTCTCCTAATAAAAATACAACATTAGCATTTTAAAATCAGCTTCAGAAGATTGGATTTGCATTGGTGTGTTACTTTTTGTGATACATCTGCCATTATGAATGGCAAGATTTCATTATGGCCAATGCTATGATGGCACCTGCCAGATCAGAGGCCTGGAACTTTCTTAGAGATTTTCCAAAGATGATTGGGAAGCTTGTAAAGCCAGGATTAAAAAATATAAATTTAACCAGAATCAATACAAATGAACTATTAAGATACTCATATAATTATACTTCAATACACCAAACAACCCAAGACACTGTTCTTACAATGATTTTCATTGTGCTTTTAACAATACATGAATATCCTAAGTTGCCTGGCTGGTGTTGCTCAGCAGTTGAGCATCGACCCAGGAACCAAGAAGTCACCAATTCAATTCCTGGTCTGGGCACATGCCTGCATTGCAGGCTCAATCACCAGTAGGGAGTGTGCAGGAGGCAGCTGATCGATGTTTCTCTCATTGATGTTTCTCTCTCTATTCTTTTATCTTTCTATTCAGCCCAAACACCCAGTTGAGCTGAGCCCAAGTTACCAAAGAACTGTAAGCTAGCAATTATCACGGTTGTTTTAAGCAATTAAGTGTTTGTTGGCCTGTGAAGCAACCACAGAAACCTAATGCAATCTAATAGATTTCAATTCTGATCTCAATCAAAACCAACTCTTAGAAATGGATAATGATGATGATGTTTGCAAGGATAGCAGCCAGCATAATAGATTACTATATGCCAGACTCTGCTGAAACTTCACGTTTCATTTAATCTTAAAAAAAGAAAAACTGTGCCGAAACCGGTTTGGCTCAGTGGATAGAGCATCGGCCTGCGGACTAAAAGGTCCCGGTTTCGATTCTGGTCAAGGGCACGTACGTTGGTTGCACATCCCCAGTAGGAGGTGTGCAAGAGGCAGCTGGTTGATGTTTCTCTCTCATCTATGTTTCTAGCTCTCTATCCCTTTCCCTTTCTCTCTGTAAAAAAACAATAAAAAAAATTTTTTTTTAAATTGTGGTGGAAAAACAGAAATTTTACTTGGCTAGAGATAGGGCTGGGAATCAAACCTAAGCTGGCTGACTGATCCCAGAGTTGAAATTCTTTACACCACCATCTTATCAGATCAAACCTTATTATTTGAGAATGGTAGTTATTCCCTATATTTCTCTAGACTTGAAGTATCCTATATAATGAGGTAATATGCAAATTGGCCATCACTCCAACATACAAGATGGCTGCCCCAAAGATTGCCACAAGATGGCCAGCAGGGGAGAGCAGTTGTGGGCATCAGAACAACAGAGGAGGGCAGTTGTGGGGGACCATGCCTGCAGGGGAGGGCAGCAGGGGCAACCGGGCTGGCAGGGGAGGGCAGTTAGGGGGAGCCAGACCTGCAGGGGAGGGCAAGTGGGGGTGACCAGGCCTGCAGGGGACAACAATTAGGGGCAACCAGGTAGCAGAGGAGGGCAGTTAGGAGCGATCCGGCTGGAAGGGGAGCAGTTAGGTGTCGATCAGGCTGGCAGGGGAGTGGTTAAGGGGCAATCAGGCAGGAAGGCAGGTGAGCAGTTGGGAGCCAGCAGTTCTGGATTGTGAAAGAAATGTCTGACTGCCCATTTTGGTCCGATCCCAGAGAGTTCCCAAATTGGAGAGGGTGCAAGCTGGTCTGAGGGACACACCCCTGCCCACAACCCATGCATGAATTTCGTGGACCAGTCCTCTAGTAAGTACATAATTTGTAAATTCATTAAATTGCATTAAGATAGGGCTAAGTGCTGAGTAGGACAAGACAGTAGAACTAGCCCTGATGAACATTTTTTTAAAATAATATTGTTCATATTATTATAATTGTTTCTCCTTTTCCCCCCACATAGCTCTCCCCCTCCCCCCACTGTCCTCATCCATAGGTATATACCGGTAATTTTTCTTCAGTCTCTTCCCGTACCCCCCACACAGGCACCCTTTCCCCCTGAGAATTATCAATCCCCTCCCATTCTATGCCCCTGATTATATTATATTTACCAGTTTATTCTGTTCCTCAGATTTTTAATTCAGTTGACTTTTAGATTAACATGTTGATAGATATGTATTCGTTGTTCATAACTTTTATCTTTACTTTTTTCTTCTTTTTCCTCTTTTAAAATAACACCTTTTAGCATTTCATATAATACTGGTTTGGTGGTGATGTACTCCTTTAGCTTTCTCTGATCCATGAAGCTTTTTATCTGCTCTTCAATTCTGAATGATAACTTTGCTGGATAGAGTAATTTTGATTGTAGGTTCTTGCTATTCATTACTTTGAATTTTTCTTGCCACTCCCGTCTAGCCTGCATAATTTCTGTTGAGAAATCAGCTGACAGTCTTATAGGTGCTCCTTTGTAGGTAACTAACTGTTTTTCTCTTCTGCTTTTAATATTGTCTCTTTGTCTTTTGTCCTTGGCACTTTGATTATGATGTGTCTTGGTGTGGTGCTCTTTGAATTCCTTTTGTTTGGGGTTCTCTGTGCTTCATGGACTTGTAAGTCTATTTCTTTCACCAGGTGGGGAAAGTTTTCTGACATTAATTCTTCAAATAGGTTTTCAGTGTCTTGCTCTCTCTCTTCTTCTGGCACCCCCATAATTCTGATGTTAGTATGCTTGAAGTTGTCCCAGAGGCCTCTTACACTATCTTCAACTTTCTGGATTCTCTTCTCTTCTTGCTTCTCCAGAAGAGTGTCCTTTTCCTCTTTGTATTCCAAATCTTTGACTTGATTCTTGCGTTCTTGTGGTCTGCTGTTGGGTCTCTGTATAATATTTTTTATTTCAGTCAGTGTAGGTTTAATTTCTAGTTGGTTTAATTTTTCATACTCTCGAGGGTCTCGTGAAATTTATCGGCCTTTTCTAGGAAATTCTTGAAAAGCCTTATAACTGTGGTTTTGAACTCTATATCCAGTCTTTTGTTCTCCTCCATTTCTTTTGTTTGAGATCTCCTTTTCTCGGAATTTTTGCTGTTTATGCAAAAGCAGCTGTGTGGAGCCTGGGTGGGTTTGTAGAATGTGCAGGGTGGGGCCTCAGAGCGGGGTAGGGTCTCAGGATGTCACTAGGCTAGCAGGGGTCTTCAAACTACGGCCCGCGGGCCACATGCGGCCCGCAGAGGAGTCTGATCCGGCCCGCCAGGTTTTTTGGGCAGTGAGTGCAGCCGAGGTGTTCCAGTAGGAATTAGTAGTTCATATAGTCCGGCCCTCCAGCTCTCTGAGGGACCGTGATCTGGCCCCCACTTTAAAAAGTTTGAGGACCCCTGGGCTAGGGCATGGCAAACAGCGATGGCGGCCGTCAGCCATCTCTGCCTTTCAGCGTTTCCAAGTCCCATGCTCCAGTGCAGTAAACAATGATTGCTGCGCGCACCTCTGCAAAAGAGTCACCCTCACTTTCGGACTCAATGGCCGACAGACCAGCTTCTCCCTGTAGGCATCTGGGTCCCGCAAGTGACCCCAGAAACTGGATTTCAAAGTGATCAGGAGCTTGTTTCCCTTCAGGTTGAAAAAAAGCCGCGTGCCCAGTCCCCCGCCACCAGCCCGATTCGCGTGCCTCCGTACCTAGGCTTTTCAGCTTTTCTGCACTTGTGCTCCTTTCTCTTTCAGCCAGCCTTCCCGTGGTTTTAATTTCAAAACTAAAACTAAAGGAAAAAACGTCAGCCAGCCAAAAAGACGTTTTTTCCTTTAGTTTTAGTTTTGAAATTTTGTGCAAGGCGGCAGATTAGTTGCTCACCTACGCCGCCATCTTGGTTTTCCCCTGATGAACATTTTAAAGCAGCAGTCGCCAACCTTTCAGACTTTATGGACAACTTGGACCACCAGTTGGCAACCTCTGTTTTAAAGAGTATATTTTTATTTAAAAAGAAGAAAATTGTGCCGAAACCAGTTTGGCTCAGTGGATAGAGCGTTGTTCTGCGGACTGAAGGGTCCTGGGTTCGATTCCAGTCAGGGGCATGTACCTTGGTTGCGGGTGTATCCCCAACAGGGGATGTGAAGAGGCAGCTGGTTGATGATTCTCTCTCATCAATGTTTCTTAACTCTCTATCCCTCTCTCTTCCTCTCGGTAAAAAAATCAATAAAATATATTTAAAAGAAGAAGAAAATTGTCCCTAAAACAATTCTCAGATAAAATTATTTATTTTAATGATCATCTTTACATAGAACAAATGTGTACATATTGCAAGCTTTATTAATTAAAATGTTTTTCACATTGCCCTGGTTCAATTTATTGGAATTGTCGTCCTGTGTACTAGAAGATTGTATGTTCAATTCTCAATCCTGGCACATATCTAGGTTGCAGGTTCAATTCCTGGCCAAGGCACATGCAGATTGTTATTTCTCTCTCTCTCTTTCTCTCTCCCTGCCTATCCTTGGGTGATGATTAAAAAATGTTTTCACATTGATCCCCATGCCTACATACCGTATTTATAATTATTAACGTATAACAGTGTTTCCCAAGGTGTGGTACGTGTACAGGAAGAGTTTGGTGGGGGTACGCATTGCACTGGAGTTTGATGGGGATATGCACTGCACCATGCTTAGCTGTGCCTAATTCTATGTTCTCATTAGTACAAGGGGTACTCAGCATTACGAAAATTATAGAAGGGGTACATATATGTCAAAAGTTTGGGAAACACTGATGTATAACATTTGTATTGTCCTCATGATATTGTTAAGGGCCTGATTTTGGGGGTTCAAGAAAGATCTGGATCCCTTACATTTGCCTGACCCTCTGTTTGCTCTTCTGTCAAAATGACAATACAGTCATTTGGGGGGAAAACTAGTAAATGACTAAAAAAATGCCAGCAATAGTGCAAGAATTCATTTAATGTTCATTTCCTTCATTCCAATTGTGGGTTTGCCAGTTATTTATCCTTTAACATTATTACAAACAGCAAATTAACATCCTTGAGCTTTTTTCTCTTATGAATTATTTCCTTCCAATAAATGTTATTAAAGGTTATAATACATTTTGGTGATTCCTGGAAGAAAAATGTACTTCAAAAAAATTATCCTGTCAAATAAAGAAGGAATATACTGACTGACCCTCATGCTGTCACAAAGATGGTGGCGCCCACAACCAATAAGCTAATTGATTGCCATGCCCTCAAAGATGGTGGCGCCCACAGCCACAAGATGGTGGCACCCAGTCCTCTGAGCCACATCGGGATGGCAAACGGCAAGGCCAGGCCTGTCTCCAGGAGGGCCCAGCCACTCCGTGCATATGCCTCTGGAATGCCCCAGTCTCCTTAGCCCCCCAGCCACCTAGGGTCGACTCTAGGCATAGGCAAACCTCAGATGGTGGCTTCCCAACCGCTCAAGGCTGCCCAAGACACAGGTAACCAGGGCCAGCTGAGGCTTGCGCTGCCAGCAGTGGCAGCAGCAGAGGTGTGATGGTGCGTCACCTTCCCCTGATTGCCGGGTCTCCTCCCGCCCCTGAGGGCTCCTGGACTGTGAGAGGGGGCAGGCCAGGCGGAGGGACCGCCCCCTCCAGTGCATGCATTTTTATGCACCGGGCCTCTAGTAATTTATAATATAATACAAATTATGTTTCTTCTCAGTGACACATTATATTTGATCATCTTCCTTTTGTAAATGTAATAAATATGAGGTTATATCTACGAGTTAATTTTATTTCAGGGATTCAGCATAGCATAATGATCAAGAGTGTAGGCTTAACATTACTATGCCTCAATTTTCTCATTTAGAAAACTGAGATATTAATACAACTGATATCTCATAACCTTTTGTTGCTGTGGTTGCTAATTCTAACCCTTTTTCCCATTGATTTTTAGAGAGAGTGAAAAGAAGGGAGCAGAAGGAGAGAGGAAGAGAGAGAGAGATTAATGTGAGAGACACATGGACTGGTTGCCTCCCTCACAGGCAAATGGGGCTGAGGTCAAACCTGCAACCCAGATATGTGCCCTTGACCGGGAATCAACCCAGTGACACTTTGGTCCATGGGCCGATGCTCTAACCACTGAGAAATATAGAAACACTGCAACCCAGGGATTGAATCGCAAATTGACTCTTGTGTAAATACAACTAAAGGCAGCCTGAGAAACAAAGAAGCACTGACTGTTTGAAAACAGAATTGTAGTTTACGACAAAGCAGAGTGGTAGAACGCAGGGAACTTCAATACTGTCCTAACTACCTGACAGAGAACGGGCATGGCAAACAGAACAGTAGAGTAAGCAAATGACCTTCACTCCTGTACATTTTTATTTTTTATCTTTTATTTAAGAAACTATTTTTTTCTTTTTTTCTCAGTTGATTTTAACTTTTTAATTATTATATTTTCAATAAGTATTATTACTATTATTTTATATTTTTTAAAGTTTCATTTTATCCTCCATTTTATTTTATTTTGGGACTAATGTTCTACATTTTATTTTAATTTTTCCTTTAGCATCATTTTACTCTACCTCAACTTTTATGCCAACACTCTCTTCCTCACTTTACCCCTTTTATTGTCTTGTTTCTCTTACCCTATTCCTGCTTTAGATTTCCATATTCCTTCTCTTTACCCCGTTAAAAATTCATCCTACTTATATATATAATTTCTGATCTCCTGCTCCAAGTCCATACACACCTCTCTTCCCTATCCAATTTTTTTCTCTCTTCCCCCCCCCCTTTTTTTTTTAATTTATTGCTGTTGTTTCATAGTTTTTGTTTTGTTTTGCCCTTATTTCTCTCTGTCCTACTGTGTTTGTTTGATTGATTGTTAATTAGATTGGGGTTTTTTTTGTGTGTGTGATTATTTCTTTCTCTCTCTCTCTCTCCTCTTTCTCGTTTTTTTTGTTTGTTTGTTTGGTTGGTTTTTTTTGCTTCTGTTTTTCCTCTACTTGCTTGTTATTAGTTACAGTTTGTACTTTGCATTCATATCAGGGTGTTAGTTGTTTGCATTTTTTAAATTAGTTTTTTATTGTTCTATTGAGTTTTCTTCCCATATAAATAGTTTTTCCCCCTTTTTTAAAATTCTTTCTTGTCTCAGACATTTTTTTCTTTCCTCAATATCAAGTTTTCACTCTGTTTCTCTTTTTTTTATACTCTAATTCTACATTCTCTGGCAGTCACCTTTAGTTGGAGTTATTAGTATCATGAATACATTTGTGTTCAGTGCCTTGTGTGTTGTGCCTTGTGTTGTATTTTGTGCCTTTAAGTCAATGCAGGAGAGAGCTTCATAACCAGACACCCAGAGAAGAGAGATCAAGGGAAAACAAAGAAACAGCCCACATATGAAGGAAAAGGAGGCATCACCAGAAAAGGAACTAAACAAAATGGAGGCAAGCAATATGTCAGAGAGAGAATTCAGAGAAATGGTCATAAGGTCGCTGAAAAGAATGAAAGACAAATCCAACAATATATGGAAGAAACAAGAGGAAATGAAGAAGAATGAAGAAATGAAAATGACATTGCTGCAATAAGGAACTCAATAGAAAGCATCAAAAGTAGACTAGAAAAAGTAGAGGTCCGTATCAGTGAGCTAGAAGACAAGTTAGGAAAAAATAACCAAGCAGAGAAGTATCTAGGAAAAAAAAAAAAGAAGAAGAAGAAGAAGAAGAAAAAGAAAACTTAAAAAACAGGAGGAGAGCCTAAGGGAACTTTGGGACAACACCCGCTTAATAGGGGAGCCAAAAGGAGGGGAAACTGAGCAAGAAATAGAAAACCTGTTTGAAAAAATGACAGAAAACTTCCTTGATATAGGAAAGGAAAAACACAAGTCCAAGAGGCTCACAGAGTTCCAAAAAAATGAACCCCAAAAAACAGATGCCATTTCACATTATAATTAAATTGGCAAACACCAAAGACAAAGTAAGAATCTTAAAAGTGTCCAGAGAGGAATAGAAAGTTACCTACAAAGGGTCCCCCAACAGACTAAAGACTATTTTCTCAACAGAAACACATCAGGCAAAAAGGAAATGGAATGAAATATACAAAGTCATGCAAAGGAATGGTCTGAATCCAAAAAAACTATACCCAGCAAGGCTATGATCAAAATTGAAGGAGAAATCAGGAGCTTCACAGATAAAAAAGGACTAATTAAAACCAAACCAGCAATGCAAGAAATGCTACAGGGTCTGCTGTAAAAAGAAGAAATAGGAAGCAAAGAAGGAACAAAGGCATAAAGAATAAAAATAGTGACAAAATATTTACCTACACTAAATAATAAAGAGGTAATATTCATATTAACTCTCACTCACAAGATTGCTGCCTGTGAACAGGCCGGCAGGGGAGTTAGTGAGGGACGACCGAACAATTGAACAGAAGGCTGTGTGCAACAATGAGGCCAGCAGACGCGCCATGATAGGCGACTAGGCCACAGGGGGGGGAGGGTGCAGTTGGGGGCAACCAGGCCAGCATAGGTGACAGTTGGGGTAGATTTGGCAGGCAGGGGGACAGACAGGGGTGATTAGGTCAGCGGGGGCGGTGAGGGGGGCAGTTGAGGATGACCAGGGCAGCAGGGAGTAGGGATAACTTGCATATTATTATTAGGGGCAACCAGGCCGGCAGAGGGAGGTAGTTGGGGGGCAACAAGGCTGGCAGGGGGCGCAGTAAGGGGCAACCAGGCCAGCTGTGTGGGGCAGTTAGGAGCGACCAGGCTGGCAGTGAGGAGGCAGTTGAGGATGACTTGGCCAGCATCTGCAGGGAGTTAGTGGTGACTAGGCTGGCAGGAGGGATTTGTCAGTTAAGAGTTAACAGGCAGGCAGGCAGGCAGGTGAATGATTAGGAGTCAGCAGTCCAGGACTGTGAAAGGCATATCCAACTGCTGGTTTAGGCCCAATCTCTGGAATCAGACCTAACTGGCAGCCAATATATTTTATCCCCCGAGAGGTCCTGGATTGGAGAGAGCGCAGGGTGGACTGAGGAGACCCCTCCTCCAGTGCACGATTTTCATGCACTGGACCTCTAGTCAAGAATAACTCTAAATGTAAATGGCTTAAATGCCCCAATCAAAAGACATAGAATAGTTGAATGTATAAGAAAACATGACACAAATATCTACAGGAAACCCAGCTCAAAAAAAAAGAAAAAGAAAAAAAGGATTCACAGAGACTAATGGTGAAGGGATGGAAAAAGGTTTTTCAGGTGAATGGAAATTTAAAAAAAAGCTGGGGAAGCAATACTTATATCTGACAAATTAGATCTCAAAGTGAAGAATATAAGAAGAGATAAGGAAGGCCACTTCATAATACTAAAGGGAGCAATCCAACAAGAAGATATAACACTGGTAAACATATACACCCAGTAAAGAAATATCCAAATACAAAAAAAAAAAAAAAAAAAATTCTGGAGGATATCAAGGGAGAGATTGACAGGTGGCTAAAAAAAAATGGAATACAAATTCGACAATATGAGTAAGAACCAAGAGGAAATAAAGAACCAAGAAGAAATGAAAAATGACATAGCTGCTGTAAAGAACTCAATAGTAGACTAGAAGAAGCAGAGGACCATATCAGTGAGCTAGAAGACAAGATGGAAAAATTACCCATGTAGAGCACCTTCTAGGAAAAATAAAAAACTAAAGAGCAGGAGGAGAGCCTAAGAGAACATTGGGACAGCACGAAACAAAACAATATTCGCATAATAGGACTGTCAGAAGGAAAGAAAACTGAGCAAAAAATAGGAAACCTGTTTGAAGAAATAATGACACAAAACTTTCCTGATGATATAGGGAAGAAAAAACCCACACAAATCCAAGAAGCTCACAGAGTCCCAACCAAAATGAACCCCAAAAGACCAACAGCAAGGCACATTATAATTAAATTGGCAAACACCAACGACAAAGTAAGAATCTTAAAAGCAGCCAGAAAGTTACATACAAAGAAACCGCCATCGGAGTAGCAACTTATTTCTCAACAGAAACTCATCAGTCCAGAAAGGAATAGAATGAAATATATAAAGTCATGCAAAGGGTCTGAAAGCAAGAATACTGTACCCAGCAAGGCTATCAATCAAAATTGAAGGTGAAATCAGGAGCTTCACAGACAAAAAAAAAAAAAAAAAAAAAAAAAAAAGACTAAGGGAATTTATCTCCACCAAACTAGCAATGCAAGAAATGCTAAAGGTTCTGCTGTTAAAAAAAAAAAAGGAATAGGAAGCGAAGAAGGAACACAGGGGTATAGAATAAAAATGGCAACAAATAAGTACCTATCAAAAATAACTTTATTTTTTTTTAAATATACTTTCTTGATTTTTTTTTTTTTTTATAGAAAGGAAGGGAGACAGATGAAGCTAGAAACATTGATGAGAGAGAAACATCAACCAGCTGCTTCCTACACACCCCCTACCAGGGTACTGCAACCAATATACATGCCCTTGACCGGAATTGAACCTGGGACATTTCAGTCCACCAACCAACACTTTAACCACTGAGCCAAACCGGTTTGGGCTTAACTTTATTTTTATTTATTTATTTATTTTTTTTTTTAATATATTTTATTGATTTTTCACAGAGAGGAATTGAGAGGGATAGAGAGTTAGAAACGTCGATGAGAGAGAAACATCGACCAGCTGCCTCTTGCACACCCACTACTGGGGATGTGCCCGCAACCAAGGTACGTGCCCTTGACCGGAATCGAACCCGGGACTCTTCAGTTCAAAGGCCGAGGCTCTAGCCATTGAGCCAAACCGGTTTTGACTGGGCTTAACTTTAAATGTAAATGGTTAAATGCCCCAATCAAAAGATATAGGGTAACATATTGGATAAGAAAACAAGACCCATATATCTGATGTCTATAAGAAAGCCGCCTCAGAAAAAAAGACGCACACAGATTGAAGGTGAAGGGATGGAAAAAGGTTTTCCAGGTGAATGGAAATGAAAAAAAGGCTGGGGTACCAACACTTATATCTGACAAATTAGATCTCAAAGTGAAGAACATAAGAGATAATGAAAGCCACTTCATAATACTAAAGGGAGCAATCCAACAAGAAGATATAACTCTAGTAAACATATATGCGCCCAATACAGGAGCACCCAAATACATAAAATAACTCCTGGAGGATATCAAGGGAGAGATTAACAGCAATACAATCATAGTAGGAGACTTTAATACCCCATTATCACCACTGGACAAATCTCTAAACAAAAAACCAGCAAAGAAACAACAATCCTAAATGACTCACTAGACCAGATGGAATTAATTAACATCTTAAGAACATTTTACCCCAAAGCCACAGAATATACATTCTTAGCAAGTGCACATGTGTCAATTTTCAATGATAGATTACATGTTGGGACATAGGCAAAGTCTCATCAAATTCAATAAGATAGAAATCATATCAAGCATCTTCTCAGATTATAGTGGCATAAAACTGGAAATCAACTATAATAAAAAACAACCCAAAGAAATCAAACACATAGATACTAAACAGCATGCTATTGAACAAGGACTGGGTTACCAGAGAGATCAAGGAAGAAATTAAAAACATCCTGGCAACAAATGACAATGAAAACACAACAATCCAAAATATATGGGATACAGCAAAAGCAGTTTTGAGAAAGAAGTTCATAGCTCTACAGGCCTACATCAAAAAACAAAAAACAATGGTAATAAATCACCTAACCCTACAACTCAAAGAGTTAGAAAAAGAGCAACAAGAAAAGCCCAGTGTAAACAGAAAGAAGGAAATAATAAAAATCAGAGCTGAGATAAACAACATAGAGACCAAAGAAACAATACATAAGATCAACAAAACCAAGAGCTGGTTCTTTGAAAGAATAAACAAGACTGATGAACCTCTAGCCGGGCTCACCAAGAAGCAGATAGGACCCAAATAAACAAATAGAAATGAAAGAGGTGAAATAACAACAGACCCCACCTAAATACAGAGGATTGTTTAAAAATACTATGAACAACTCTATTCCAACAAAATGGACAACATGGAGGAAATGAACATATTCCTAAAAAAAATATAACCTTCCAAAACTCAATCAGGAAGAATCTAAACAGCTCAATAGGCCAATAACTATGGAAGAAATTGAAGCAGTCATCAATAAGCTTCCATCAAACAAAAGCCCAGGGCCACACGGCTTCACAGGAGAGTTTTACCAAACATTCAAGGAAGAACTAAAACCTATCCTCCTGAAAATATTCCAAAAAATTCAAGAGGAAGGAACACTTCCAAACTCCTTCTATGAAGCCAGCATGACCCTAATACCAAAACCAGATAAAGACAACACAACGAAAGAGAATTACAGGCAATATCCCCTATAAACATAGATGCCAAAATCCTCAACAAAATTCTAGCAAAAATTTTGCTAAAAAATTTTGCTAAAAAATTTTGCTAAAAAAACTTTTGCTAAAAAATTTTGCTAAAAAAAATTCAAGAGGAAGGAACACTTCCAAACTCCTTCTATGAAGCCAGAATGACCCTAATACCAAAACCAGATAAAGACAACACAACGAAAGAGAATTACAGGCAATATCCCCCATAAACATAGATGCCAAAATCCTCAACAAAATTCTAGCAAATCAGCTTCAGCAGTACATTAGAAAAATCATACACCACGACCAAGTAGGATTTATTCCAGGAATGCAAGGATGGTACAATATCCGCAAATCAATAAATGTGATACATCACATAAACAAATTGAGAGATAAAAATCATATAGTCACATCAACTGATGCAGAAAAAGCATTTGACAAAATCCAATGCCCTTTCTTGATAAAAACTCTCAACAAGGTGGGAATAGAAGGATCATACCTCAACATAATAAAAGCTATATATGATAAACCCACAGCTAACATCATACTCAATGGGCAAAAACTAAAACCATTTCCTCTAAGAACAGGAACAAGACAGAAATGTCCACTCTCACCACTCCTGTTTGACATAGTACTGGAAGTGTTAGCCATTGCATTTAGACAAGCAGAAGAAAAAAAAGGCATCCAAACTGGAAAAAAAGAAGTAAAGCTGTCCTTATTTACAGATGATATGATATTGTACATAAGAAACCAGAGCCGAAACAGGTTTGGCTCAGTGGATAGAGCATCGGTCTGCGGACTGAAAGGTCCCGGTTCGATTCCAGTCAAAGGCATGTACATTGGTTGCAAGCACATCCCCAATGGGGGGTGCGGGGAGGTACAGGAGGCAGCTGGTCAATGATTCTCTCTCATCGACGTTTCTAACTCTCTGTCCCTCTCCCTTCCTCTCTGTAAAAAAAATCAATAAAATATATTAAAAAAAAAAAACAAAAAAAAAAACAAGAAACCCAAAAGACTCCATCCAAAAACTAATAGACTTAATAAATAAATTTGGCAATGTAGCACGATACAAAATCAACACCAAGAAATCTATGGCCTTTCTATACACCAATAGTGAAATTAAAGAAAGAGAGACTAAAAAGGCAATCCCATTTACCATCACACCAAAAAAGTTAAGATACCTAGGAATAAACTTAACTAAGGAGGTAAAAAACCTATACGTGGAAAACTACAGGACACTGAAAAAAGAGATAGAGGAAGATGTAAACAGATGGAAGAAAATACCATGTTAATGAACTGGTGGAATCATCATCATTAAAAGTCCATACTACCCAAAGTAGTATATAGGTTCAATGCACTCCCCATTAAAATACCAAAAGCATATTTCAACAGACCAAAAATAACTCTTCAAAAATTCATCTGGAATAAAAAAAAAAAAGCCACAGTAATCCTGAGAAAGAAGAATAAAGTAGGAGGGATCTCAATACCAGATTTCAAGCTGTATTACAAACCCACTGTTCTCAAAACAGCATGGAACTGGCACAAGAACAGACTTATAGATCAATGGAATAGAATAGAGAATCTGGATATGACCCAAACCACTATGCTCAATTAATACTTGATAAAGGAGGCACGTGCATACAATGAAGTCAAGACAGTCTCTCCAATAAATGGTGTTGGGAAAATTGGACAGATACATGCAAAAAAAAAATGTAACTAGATGAACCAACTTACACCAAACAGAAAAATAAACTCAAAATGGATACAGGACTTAAAACATAAAATGGGAAACCATAAAAATACTAGAGGAATCCACAGGCAGCAAAATATCAGACATATGCCGAAGGAACTTCTTTACTGATACTGCCCCTAAGGCAATGGAAGCTAAAGATAAAATAAACAAATGGGACTATATCAAAATAAAAAGCTTTTGTACAGCAAAAGAAACCATCAACAAAACAACAAAAACGCCCACTGTACGGGAGAACATATTTGTAAATGTTATCATTGATAAAGGTTTAATATCTAACATCTACAGATACCTTATACAACTTAATTAAAGGAAGATAAATGATCCAATTAAAAAATGGGCAATGGACCTAAATAGAATCTTTTCAAAAGATGACAGAAGGAAAACCAAAAGACACATGAAAACATGCTCAAAGTCACTAATTATCCGAGAGATGCAAATCAAAACGACAATGCAGAACCATCTCACACCTGTCAAAATGGCTATCATCAACAAATCAACAAACAACAAGTGTTGGCGAGGATGCAGAGAAAAAGGAACCCTCGTGCACTGCTGGTGGGAATGCAGACTGGTGCAACCACTGTGGAGAACAGTATTGAGTTTCCTCAAAAAACTGAAAGTGGAACTCCCATTTGACCCAGTAATCCCACTCCTAGGAATATATCCTAAGAAACTAGAAACACCAATCAAAAAGGATATATGCATCCCTATGTTCACAGAAGCACAATTTACAATAGCTAGGATTTGGAAACAGCCTAGGTGCCTGTCAGTAGATGATTGGATCCAAAAACTATGGTACATCTACACAATGGAATACTATGCTGCCATAAAAAAAAAAGAAGGAATTCTTATAATTTGCAGCAACCTGGATGGAATTGGAGAACATTATGCTGAGTGAAATAAGCCAGTCAATGAAAGAAAAACACCACATGATCTCATTCATTTATGGATAATAAAGAACATTATAAACTGATGAACAAAAAGATAGATACAGAGACGGTAAAGCAATAGACTGTCAAATTACAGTGGGGAAGGGAGGGAGATCTGGGGAAGATAAGAGATCAATCAAAGGACTTGTATGCATGCATATAAGCAAAACCAATGGATGCAAAACTCTGGGGGATGAGGACATGTAGGGAAGTGGAGGGGCAATGATAAGATATGTACACATATAATATCTTAATAAAAAATAAAAAATAAATTAAATTAAATTAAAATAACTTAGAAATTGGACAAGATTCATTAAAAAAAAAATGAAACGGGTATGAAGTGATTTAGATATGTAAAAGTTACCATTATGTGAACTCTGGTTTGAGACTTTGTTTATTACCAGTTACCACAGAGAGTTTAAAATTCACTAGTGACTGTGTCAATATGAATAAACTGCAAACACACTGTTGGCAAAAATAATAAGTTGTAGAAAAATATGGTAAAATATAAATTGTAGATTTTAAGAAATGATAAACCAAAAGTAATGTGTTTTTTAGAGAGTTATATAAACAGCATTTGAGAAGCATTTGTCATCCAACTATCTATACTAATAATCTATATTAATAGGGTAATATGCAAATTAGTCAGGACACCATCACAGTAACGAATGATCAGCAGCGTCAGGGACAAGGGCGAGGTCTCTCAACTGTGGCCACAGCCGGGGGTCCACAGGCATGCAAATAGGCCTCTGAAAAGAGCCTGGCCTGGGTGCAGGGCCACAGCAGAGAAGCCTCTCTGCCATGGCCCCATCCAGGGTATACAGGTGCGTGGATATCTGCAGGTCTCTGCTGTGGCCTAGCCTAGCCTGTGGCCAGCGCTTCCATGCGCCTGCGCCTGGGGTACGCAGGCCTCCACTGGCTCCGCCTTTCCTCTTTGGGGCAATCCATCAAGGAACCGGATGGATGGGTGGGGAATGGATCACGGGGCTCCCAAACTGAGACAGGGCACAGGCCAGGCTGGGGAACCCACCATGCCCCAAGTGTACGAATTTCAAACACAGGCCACTAGTGTTTTCATATTTGACAACTCATTTTCTTGCATGGCAACCTCTTACAATTCCCAGCATTTGTTCATACTGTTCACTCAAGAAGGACTTTTCTCTTTACTTTGTGCCTATGAAATCCTACATAATCTACATGGTTTCAACTCCACTGCTGACTATTTACATTAAATACTCTCCTGATTCCCTATCTTACATCTCCAAAAGTAACATATCATTTCTCTTTAACCAGCACACTATTTAAACTTCTATTGTCATCCTATAAAATAAAAGGCTAATATGGAAGTTTCCCCTGGACTGGGATTTCGACCAGGAGTTTGACCAGGGGGGGTGGGGTGAGCTTGCCAAAACCCACGGCCCCTCCCCCTTGGTGGCCCCACCCCAGATTTCCCAGGCTGCACTGATTCAGGAAGGAACTGGCTAGCCAACCGCCCATGGCCGCTGTCCCCAGCCAGCCTGACAACCTCCCACGTCCCCTGCCCCTGGCTGGCCCCAATTGGGGCAGGCCAGCTGGACCCCACCATGCACAAATTCATGCACCAGGCCCCTAGTTAATTATAAAGTGAAGCAGAATGAAATACTTATAAGTTACTTACTCACTAAATACTAATATCATTGAGAGCAGGAACTCTCCTATGATTCTTAGAAATAATTGGTGTGGCCCAGTAATTGAGCATCAAGCTATAAACCAGGAGGTCACAGTTCAAATCCTGGACAGGGCACATGTCTGGGTTGTGGGCTCGATTCCCAGTGGGGAAATTCAGGAGGCAGCCAATCAATTATTCTCTCTCATCATAGATGTTTCTCTCTCTCCCTCTCTTTTCCTCTCTGAAGTAAATAAAAATATGTTAAATAAATAAACAAACAAACAAACAAACTGTTTTGGCCCTAGCTAGTTTTGCTCAGTGGATTGAGTATCAGCCTATAGACTGAAGGATTCTTGTTTGATTGTGGTCAAGGGCATATGATTCAGGTTCGATTCTGGTTGGGGCATAATTTTTTTTAAATGTCTTAGACAAGTATTAGCAATCAAAACTCCCTGGCCAGTGTGGCTTAGTTGGTTAGGCATCGTCCTGTGCACAGAAAGGTTATTGGCTCAATTCCCAGTCATGGTGCATGCCCAGGTTGTGGGCTTGTTCCCAAGGGGTGTGTAGCTGATTAATGTTTCTCTCTCTCCCTCTACCTTCCTTGGTTTCTACAAATACATAAAAATCTTAAAAGAAAAAAATACACCAATTAAACTCATTAAAAATACATATATATAAGTGCCAATTTTATGTCATTTCTGGATTAATCCAATTGTTTTATGTTTTAAATCAACATTACTCATTTTTTATTATTATACTAGTGGCCCTGTGTACGAATCCTTGCACTAGTAGCTCGCTACCTCTTGCCTCAGCTGTCCACCAAGCCACCCGTAGCTTGTTGCCCTGCCCTCCTATAGCTCTTCCCCACTCGTAGATCGCTGACTGCTCTCCTGTAGATTTCCACTCTAGTAGCTTGCTGCCCCACCCTCCTGCTGATCTGATCTTACACATCACAGCATTTAACGACCATTTGCATAAAACTATATTATATAACTAGAGGCCCAGTGCGTGGGGGGGAGGGGTGTCCCTCAGTCCAGCCTGCACCCTCTCCAATCTGGGACTGCTCAAGGGATGTCTGACTGCCTGTTTAGGCCCACCAGAATAGGCCTAAATGGGCAGTCAGACATCTCTCTCACAATCCAGGATTGCTGGCTCCCAAATGCTCAGCTGCCTGCTTTCCTAATTGCCCCTAACTGCTTCTGCCTGCCAGCCTGATTACCCCCTAACTACTCCCCTGTCAGCCTGATTGATGTTTAACTGCTCCCCTGCCAGTTTGTTTGTCCCTAACTGCCTAACTGCCTTCCCCTGCAGGCCTGATCCCCCGCAACTGCCCTTCCCTGCTGACATGGTCGCCCCCAACTTCCCTCCTCCTCTGGCTTGGTCACCCCTAACTGCCCTCCCCTGCTGGCTTGATCACCCCCAACTGCCCTCCCCTGCAAGCCTGGTCCCTCCCAACTGCCTTCCCCTGCTGGCCTCCTTGTGGTGGCCATCTTGTGTCCACGTGGGGACAGCCATCTTGTGAGTTGGAGTGATGGTCAATCTGCATATTACTCTTTTATTAGGATAGAGGTGGGGTGCAAGGGTGGGGATCGGCTGGTTTGCCTTGAAGATGTCCCAGATCAGGGTGGGGGTTCCCTTGGGGTATGGAGCAGCCTGAGCAAGGGGCCTGTGGTGGTTTGCAGGCAGGCCATGCCCCCTGGTGACCCAAGCAGAGGTCCTGGTATCTGGGGTTTATTTATCTTCTACAATTGAAACTTTGTAGCCTGGAGTGTGGCCACAACCATTTCTGTTACAATTTAAGTATCTTCTACCATTGGAAATTTGTAGCTTTAAGTGGAGGCCTGGGCTGGCTAGGGCAGGTGGAAAGTTCGGCTTCCTCCATCAACAGGGAAACCCAAGCCTCCCTCCTGCTCTCTGTGGCCGTAGCCATCTTGGATGGGTTTATTTGCATATTCGCTCCTGATTGGCTAATGGGCATGGTTTGTAGGCTTGGCTTGTGGGTATGGAGTGGAGTGATGGTTAATTTGCATATTACTCTTTTATTAGCTAGGATATATCACAATTATTTTCAAACTAGAGGCCTGGTGCACAAGATTCATGCACAGTAGGGTCCCTACACCTGGTCGGCGATCAGAGCCAATCTGTGAGGCAACCAGCAGGGTGATTGGGGCCACTGGTCCCACATGCCTTGGCTGGTGCTGCCCGCTTGCCAGCCTCACCCCCCACCACAAGAGCAGTCGGGGCCTGTGGGCTGGGGGCATCTCCTGCATTGAACATGTGCTCCCTGGCAGTCAGTGCATGTCATAGCAACTGGTTATTCTGCCAGTAGGTCTATTTGCATATTAGTGTTTTATATAGATTGATATGCTAAGGCAAGCCCCCACCCAGTGTTGTTGTTTTAGTTTGTTTTGGGGGACAAACGGGGCCACATGCTAACCTGACAAGCTCAGGGAAGGCTTGCATGGCTATCTGGCAAAATCGAAGACCTAAAGTATCCACAAAGGACAGTTTAAAATTAAACTTTAACTAAAAGCAGTTATGGGCCGAAACCGGTTTGGCTCAGTGGTAGAGCGTCGGTCTGCGGACTGAAAGGTCCCAGGTTCGATTCCGGTCAAGGGCATGTACCTTGGTTGCGGGCACATAACCGGTAGGAGGTGTGCAAGAGGCAGCTGATCGATGTTTCTCTCTCATTGATGTTTCTAGCTCTCTATCTCTCTCTCCTTTCCTCTCTGTAAAAAATCAATAAAAATATATTTAAAAAATAAAAAATAAAATAAAAGCAGTTATGATAGTCACCTCTTAGACCTGTATCTCCCTGACAAGGTCAATCTTTACCTTAATTGACCTTATTGTCTTTTTGCATCACTGATAACACATCATTGAAATGTCAGGGTAACTTGAAATTTCCCCCTTTTTTTTTTTTCCAGACCCCTTAAGGCACTTCCAAATGTCCTGGGCCTATTGGGGTGGGGGGTGTGATCAGGGGTGGGCCAGCTGAGGGAAGGGGCTGTGGGCCTATAGTGGTGGAGCAGACTGATCTGGGAGGGCTGGCCTGGGGGAAGGAAGGACAATTCTCAACCCCACGGACTTGGAGCTGCCAAGAAGGGTCCAGGCTCTGTGCAACCCCACTTTTTTTTTTTTTTTTTTTTTGTACAGAAGTGGTGACAGGAAGCACCTAATTTCCTCCTCTTTTATTTTTCTATTTCATTGGTTTTATCAGTAATGAATGTTATCTTTTATCAAATGTATGTTGGTACATGGTAACTTTATTTGGGGCTAATAAATGACTTTTTAAACAGTTACCATTCAATTTACTATAACTTTGAGAACCATAACTATAAGAAAGAAAATAACTAAGAAGGTAAGAGTTAGAGATTAGGGTTTCTTTTTCTTCAATTTCAAATAATTAAAAGTAACTAAATGGACACATATTTCAGAGAAAGTAGGCAAATTAAATTACTGAGATTGCCCACTTACAAAAACGAGTTATATAATTTAACAAACAGGAAAGAAAGACAGATGATGTATTTATTGTTTGACTACATTGGTATGACTTATTTTAACAAAAATTCTCATATTTAATAATCCAAAATAGTAACTCATTCACTATATATCAAAATACATTAAAAATGGCCAACTTTGAAACACTTTTCAATTCATTCATTCCCTTATTCACCATTATACATCAAATACTATGCTAGATGAAGAGAGATATTGTTAAAAGGCTTTTTAGTTTTTCCTCAGAAAACTTACAAACTAGTGCAGGAATTGACAAACTTTTTCTGTAAAGGATCACAAAACAATAACATAGGCTTTAGAGAACTATATAGTCTCTGTTGTTGTGAGGCAAAAATAGTCATAGACAAAGGTAACAAATAAGCATTGGTGTGTTTAAATAAAACTTTATTTGCAAAACAGGTGGTAGGTCAGATTTGGCCCATGGGTTATAGTTTGGCAACATCTGCTCTAGTGGAAATTAACTAGCAATTCCAATACTACATGGTAAATGCAGTGATAATGGGCAAAGGTTGTTATGGAACATGATCTAAGAGAATCAACATAGGCTTCTGGGAGGGGGCAACAATTTTAACTAATGCCTCTATTGTCTCAAATTCAGGAAACAAAAGTAGTTTTTATAATTTTTTTTAAAACAATTTAAAATCTCATTCTAAAAATGCAAACCATATTTGAGTAAGAATTGCTTCATTATATAGTATTTTCTTCTAGAAAAAATTATGCCATAAATATATCTGAAAGCTTACCTTGAGTGACTGTTTTGAGAACAATTAAAGTTGACAAAAATCTCAATGGCAAATTGGAACTCCTAAAGAAAGCAGCTGTCTTTGGTTTATTATCCACAGAATGTTCCAAAGAATTATCCTGAATTCCCTTATTTACTACTCCTTTGAATATGTCTTCACCCAATCTCCTCAATGTTGAAGTCATAGTTGAATGCTGTTAAAAAATATGTATTATCTTAGTATAGTTATTAATGTTCAGAAAATATAATTTTATTTTTTATTTTTTTTAAATATATTTTATTGATTTTGTACAGAGAGGAAGGGAGAGAGATAGAGAGCTAGAAACAGCGATGAGAGAGAAACATCGACCAGCTGCCTCTTGCACACCCCCTACTGGGGATGTGCCTGCAACCAAGGTAAATGCCCTTGACCGGAATCGAACCCGGGACCTTTCAGTCCGCAGACCGACGCTCTACCACTGAGCCAAACCGGTTTCGGCTCACACAACAATTTCAATAAAATACAACTAAAATACAAAATGGACATTACCCAGAACTACAGGAAAGTTGACTGACTGGGAATTCTACAATGAGAAGGAAAGAGAAAACCAGAAGGAAAATCAGAGGAGCTGTAAAAGCCTAAAGTACGGAGACAAGTTGCGTGGGCGGAGAGGAAGGAGCTGGAGAGGAGGGTGAGGCTGAGTGCCTGGCTGGCATTCCCTAGCGGGAAGGGGATAAAGGCTCTGGACTGTGCTGAACCCCAGATCCGACAGCACTGAACCCCAGTTCTAGGCCAGACCCTGGGGACCCAGGCTCATACAGAGGGAACCTGGACTGTTGGGCAGAATCTCAGGGGAGCGGTGAAAGGCAGAGCCCCCGGAGGCGCACACATTGCGCGCAGAGGACAGACCGTTGACTGTGCCGCTGGACTGCCCTAGTGGAAAGGAGACAAAAGCTCCAGACTGCTCTGAACCCCACTTCCAACCCCACTTCCAACTGAACTGAACCCCAGTTCCGGGCTCATTGGGGAAGAGCCTAGACTGTTCGGTAGCAGGCGAAACTCGAGGGCACCTTTCTCTCAGAGGTGCTTGCAACGAGTACTGAAGGACCCTGAGGAATACGGAGACTCAGGAGCCTCATAGGGCGTGGCTGACGGAAGCCAAGACTGTAGGCTCCACCCTGAAACTCCGCCCCATCCAAGCTGAACACAGAGACTTTTAAGGCTACCAACTCAGGAAAGCTGTGAAAATGCCAAGACAAGGAAACAGATCACAAAGGAAAGAAATGGAGGACAAAAAGCGACTGGATATAGAGTTCAAAACCACGCTTATAAGGTTTTTCAAGAATTTCCTAGAAAAGGCCAATAAAATAAATGAGACCTATGAGGATATGAAAAAGGATCAACAAGAAATATTAAGGGATCAACAAGAAATAATAAGGGATCAACAAAAAATAAAGAATACATTGTCTGAAATAAAAAATATTATACAGAGTCCTAAAAACAGAATGGAAGATTGCAAGAATCAAGTCAAAGATTTGGAACATAAAGAGCCAGAAGACACTCCTTCACAGAAGCAAGAAGACAAGAGAATCCAGAAAGTTGAAGATAATGTAAGAAACCTCTGGGACAACTTCAAGCGAACCAACATCAAAATTATGGGGGTCCCAGACGAAGAGAGAGAACAAGATACCGAAAACATACTGAAAGAAATAGTGACAGAAAATTTCCCCCACCTGGTGAAAGAATTAGACCTACAAGTCCAGGAAGTGCACAAAACCCCCCCCAAAAAAAAGAAATCCAAAGAGGACCACACCAAGACACATCATAATTAAAATGCCAAGAGCAAAAGAGAATATTAAAAGCAGCAAGAGAGAAACAGGTAGTTACCTATAAAGGAGCACCCATACGATTGTCAGCTGATTTCTCATCAGAAACCATGCAGGCCAGACGGGAATGGTAAGAAATATTCAAGGTGATGAATAGCAAGAACCTACAGCCAAAAATACTCTACCCAGCAAAGCTATAACTCAGAATCCAAGGCCAGATAAAGAGCTTCACTAATAAAAAAATAAAAATAATAAAAAAGCTAAAGGAGTTCACTGCCAAACCAGAATTATATGAATTGCTGAAGGGGGTTCTTTCGGAAGAGAAAAAAAATAAAAATAAAAATTATGAACAACAAATACGTAACTATCAACAAGTGAATCTAGAAACCAAGGGAATTAAAAAAAATCTGATGAACAATATTAACTGGTGAATATAATAGAATCGGAGGTATGGAAGGGGAGTGGACTGACGATTCTCGGGGAAAAGGGGAGTGGGGAGTGTGGGAAGAGACTGAACAAAAACTGTGCACCTATGGATGAGGACAATGGGAGGTGGGGAAAGGGCAGAGGGTGGTGGGAACCTGGTGGAGGGGAACAATGGAGGGAGAAAAAAAAATGAGGAACATTTGTAATAATATGAACAATAAAGATTTATTAAAAAAATAAAATAATTGTTATGTTTAAAAAAAAAAAAAAAAAAAAAAGAAGAAAGGACATTCTGACCTGGGAGTTGTCAACTAGAATAAGCTGAGGATTGAACCAGTGAATTAAAAAGCAAGGAAGAAAAAACAACAACACCTATTCAAAGAAGCAAATGAAAAAAACTTAAAAAGCAGGAGGAAAGTCTAAGGGAGCATGGGCAACATGAACAGTAACATTACAGGGTACCAGAAGTAGCAGAATCTAAGAAAGGAATAGAGATCCTGTGTGAAGAAACAATGGCAGAAAACTTCCCAAACTTGGTAGAGAAAAAATTCTCTCAAGAACATGAAACACAGAGTCCCAGTCAATATGAACCCCAAAAGCGCCACACTTAGGCACATGATAATTAAAACAGCAAACATTAAAAACAAAAAAACAATCTCAAAGGTTACAAGAGAGAAAAATAAAGTTACCTACAACTGCCAAAACCGGTTTGGCTCAGTGGGAGAGCGTCGGTCTGCGGACTGAAAGGTCCCCGGTTCGATTCCGTTCAAGGGCATGTACATTGGTTGCGGGCACATTCCCAGTAGGGAGTGTGCAAGAGGCAGCTGGTCGATGTTTCTCTCTCATCGACATTTCTAGCTCTCTATCCCTCTCTCCTCCTCTCTGTAAAAAAATCAATAAAATATATTAAAAAAAAAAAAGTTACCTACAAGGGAGTTCCCATTAGACCTCAGCTGACTTAGCAATTCAGGCCAAAAGGGAGTGGTATGAAGTATAAAAAATACTGAAAACCAAAGGACTGAACCCAAGATTACTCAATCCAGCAAGGCCATCTTTCAAAAATTGAAGGTGAAATAAAGAGCTTTACAGACAAAAAAGGATAAAAGAGATTACTTCCACCAAACCTGCATTGCAAAAAATGCTAAGTGGAGAAGGTGGGAGGGAGGGGAGAAAATGGGGAGGGAGAAAGTTAATGCACCAAGTCTCTAGTAAATAAATAAGTAAATAAATTAATAAATAAAAGGTCCCCCTCAGAACCTAAGACATATACAGACAAAAGGTAAGGAGATGATACAACTGCTAAGGGATTAGCCGAAACCGGTTTGGCTCAATGGATAGAGCGTCGGCCTGCGGATTGAAAGGTCCCAGGTTCGATTCCGGCTAAGGGCATGTACCTGGGTTGCGGGCACATCCCCATTAGGGGGTGTGCAAGAGGCAGCTGATCGATGATTCTCTCTCATCGATGTTTCTAACTCTCTGTCCCTCTCTCTTCCTCTGTGAAAAATCAATAAAATATATTTTAAAAAAAAAAACTGCTAAGGGATTAATTTATAACTCAACACTAAAAAAAATAAATAAATAAACAACCCAATTAAATGATGGTTAATATAAAAAGAATAGAGGCCGGTGCATGAAAACTCATGCACTGGATGGGGGGTTGCTTCAGCCAGGACTGCCCCCTCTCACAGTCCAGGAGCCCTCAGGGACAGGAAGTGATCCAGGGATCAGGGGAAGGCAACGCCCCATCACACCTCTGCTAATGCCACTGCCTGCAGTGCAAGCCTTGGTCAGCCCTCATTACCTGAGTCTCAGGCAGTTCTGGGTAGCTGGGTAGCCACCATCCAAGGCTTGCCTGTGCCTCAGGCTGGCCATCCCAGCATGGCTGAGGGGACTGGGCACTGCCATCTTTGAGGGCATGGCAGTCAATTAGCATATTACCTCCTTATTGGCTATGGGTCCACCATCTTTGAGGGCGAGGCAGTCAATTAACATATTTCCTCCTAATTGGCTGTGGGTGCCGCCATCTTTGAGGGAGGTGCAGTCAATTAGCATATTCCCTCCTTTCTGGCTGTGGGCACTGCCATCTTTGCAATTGTGTGAGGGTTGATTAACATATTCCCTCTTTATTAGATAGGATTTTTTTTAATTTTTGCACTTGTTCAGATAGCACACGTACTTTCAGGGCAGCAATTCAAAATGTAAGAAGTGGAAAATTGGGTCCCCGAATGATTTGCCTCAAAACAAGGTAAGTTCTATTGGGATGTATCCACAAATTACCTTAAAGATGGAGGAAATGTGTAGCTAGCAATGGACATTACTTTGAATAAACCACTTTTGATGTTTCTCTTGAAATTATCGTGTTTTCTTTGAATACAAAATCTGCCACTATTAACCGGTACACCTGGTATAGATCTTGTCATTTACATATCTTTGTTTGGTAAGACATAATTAAGACCAATAAATTAAAAGTTATATATATATATATGTATATATGTATATATACATATATATATATATTTATATTTATATTTGTGTGTGTGTACACACTAACATAAATACTCATGTACTTACTCATGTGCAGCATGGGGACAAAATATCTAGGATTCAACCTCAGAAAAAATATGTTTCCTTAACCTTAACCATCACATTATTTAATTATCATGCAACTCAATCACTGATGGTTAATGCTACTTAATCCTCAATACTGCACTGAGTGGTTTAGCTGTGTGCTTCTTCAATTCCACACAGCTAAGATTAAACTACATATGCACAAATTTGTTCTCCTTTTTTAACTAAATGAAAGCTATAACATTTATTCATAGTAATAGGGCGGAGGGGGGGGATTTACAAACTTACTACAGTTTGCACTAATGATTATATATACATGTCATAATCTGGATTAAATGGCCCTTACATGAGTAGGAAACATACCATTCATTTTATAAGATGCTGCAAAAAAATTATTCTTTGATTAGGTTACCCTAAAATTTATCATCCCATTAGCTAGTGTATTCACTAGCATTTTGTAATCGGGCATTTTCCCGCCAAATCGTGTCGTAACGCGGAGCTTTTTTGACATTTTCTCGCCAAAATTAGACTTTCCGTAAAATATTCATATCTTTCGATCTATTCGATATTTTTCTATGAAACTTTCAGTGTTTTAGTTTAAAAAGAGGTCTCTTATTTATTTACTTTGCAAAATATGTGCTATTCTATTTTTCATGTACACAAAATTACTACATTCTAGGTAAACATAGAAAAAAACACTTTCACAATCAAAATAATTTTATTTATACAAAATTACAATATTTTTTCAAAATTTTCAACAGATCTTATATAAAAAAAACTATAACCTAATAGTGCTTCACTGTGTGGTAGCGTTCGAAACACTTTCCTTTGTGCAGGGGTACATTACAAAACTTGCACAAGTGCCACGTTTCACTTCGTAGTTTATGAGCGGCACACACACGACAACGACGTAAAACATTTTTATTTCTGCCGGTTCCAACTAGAGGTTCCAATGTATGTTTCCTCATGTCCATTGACAGTCTCCCTGGTGGATCCGATTTGCAACCCTTGCTCCTAGATGTCGATGGTACAGGTTCGGCTGGTTCATCTATCAAAATTTCATCAGTTAGATATTTCTTTTTGTTAGCCGAATTAACCGAATTACATACTACGAATGAGTTGAATAAGGCACAATTTATAAGGTACATAACCATTCTTTTGGTCCATTTAGCCGTTTTGCGTAAAATTGAATAATACAACAAGTACTGATCCGCCCAGTCTACGCCTTTCATGTATCGATTGTAATCGATCAGAGCATTTGGCTTTATAATTTTTTGTCTTGTCCTTCTATCGATGTTTTGACTCTCCCTCATCTCAGCAGAGTGAATGCTGGATATGAGAAACACTGTCATTTTTTATTGCCAGACTTATAGCAAAATATCCTTTTTCCTTCTGAAAGTTGTTTCACTATTTTTCAATGAAACCTTTTAGACAATCCGAAAGTCCTCTATTTTTCCGTATGGTACCGCAAATTCTGATTTTTTTTTTTTTCCAAGAGTATCTCGCTGTTTTGAACACTATTGTAATAATTATCCATGTATACATGGTGCCATAAATCTGTATAAGGAGATACCGCTGTTTGAATTGTTTCAATTAATCTCTTTCCTTCAGCGCAATAAATTTCGAAATTGCATATGTAGCCAGTATTGCTTTCGCATACCATACGCACCAGAATCCTATACTTTATAATTTTTCCTGCATTATAAACCCTGAAGAATAATCTTCCCCTCCAAGGTACTATGCCTTCATCTAAAGACAACTGCTGAATAGGCTTGTAAACTTCTTTGAATTTGGGAAGAAAGAAATCCAATAATGGTCTGACTTTGCAAAGTCTATCTGAGTTGTTTTGCACATTTTCGTTGTTGTTGAAATGCCAGGCCCTCTTATATTTGACGGAATCTGTCTCTACTCATCGTTTTTGGAAAAAAAAGGTGTCTCCATCCACGGTTCCGTGCTCCAATAATCATCTCGTCGGTCCTTGTGTACCTGTCCCATAAGTATTACACGCCCCAAAAACTTCATTTCTTTCACAGTGATATCTTTCCACTTACTGCTATTTATTTTTATGGCTATTGTTTTTGTTCGGGCCCAAATTTATTCTTTTGTTTTGTTTTGTTTTTTGTCTGTGAAGATCCTTTACTTCCTAGAAAAATACACGCTGCCTCCGCGGGCTGCCGCTGCCGCTGCTTTCCTGGGGGAGGCAGCCCGGGCGCACGGACGAGTATTAAATATCGGGAGAGGTGGGCTCTAAAAAATCCGTTTCTCCGGTTTCTAGGAGAAAAAAAAAAGGAGAAACAGACGGCCACCTGCCTGGCTTCGGGTATGCATGTGTGCGCGCAGGAGTGCACGTGTGTGCGTGTACACAGACGGCTGGGCGGCCCGTCATGCACGGAGGCAGGGGGCGTCCTGCGGGCCGTGGTGCTGTCCTGGGGGAGGCCTGTGTGGGCGGCGCCGTCCCTCGTCCCGTCCCCCCGGGCGTCCTGAGGCAGAAGCTCCTCTCCCGGTCACGTCAGGTCATGCCCAAATTTATTGTATCGGCAGGTAGACTCATAGGGTATCGCTGACAATAGATAATGCGTAGTCCGTCACCCGTTTGGCACCCTTGTTTACAAGTTTCCCACGCCCCACCGCTTAGCGCAGGGGTCCTCAAACTTTATAAAGTGGGGGCCAGATCACGGTCCCTCAGAGAGCTGGAGGGCCGGACTATATGAACTACTAATTCCTACTGTAACACCTCGGCTGCACTCACTGCCCAAAAAACCTGGCGGGCAGGATCAGACTCCCCTGGGGGCTGCATGTGGCCCGCAGGCCGTAGTTTGAAGACCCCTGGTTAGCGGAACAAAACGAGTTAACTCGTCTCCCGCGCTTTGGTATAAAAAGTGATATGACGAGTTTTTTCGTTTCCCGCAAAAAATGTGTTAGCATAAGCACAATCATTAATTTCTATTAGCTTCAATGGAATATAAAAAATTATAAATTAAATAATGGGGGAATGACAGTTGATTTTAACTCCTTATTTATACAATTCTGAAACTTAAAACAAAGCATTACATATTGAGCCACATCTAAGGCATTGAGAAATAAGACATATGAAAAGAGAAAGAAGAGAAAGTAGTAAATGAGGCAAGGGAAGCAAGGAGAAGTCCTGAAATATAAACAAAATACATGCAAAAAAAAGTGAAAGAACATCAAGAAAAATAATGCCAACAGAGCAGTAGTTGAAAATAGGTTCCTATTAATAAATTACCAGTGTTCCAGCTTCCAGTTGCCGTAGAGACCAATATATAAATTTTACAAAAGGCTCATGAAGTTTGGCATTCACAAATGGCATCCACTGTAGTTGCTCTGTCATCAGAGGCAAAAGCTAAAATTATGGAAAATATAAAAGAACAGAATTTTTTAGATATCTGAAACCAATTACCATAATTTTCCAAAATAAGAAAGAAAGAAAAGCGTTCTCTAACAAAAATTACTTTAAAATGACATGCAATACAATATGGAGATATGTATTTGAAATTTTAAATATAGTCATGTGCCACATAAAGATGTTTCAGTCAATGATAGATCTCATATACAATGATGGTCTCATGAGATTATCATTAACAGAACTATACAATCCCTACCACCTAGTGACTTCATAGCCATCATGAGGTTTTAGCACAAAGATTGCTCTAACTGAGATGGAAAACAACTTGAACCTGAAGTGGAGGAGGATGACCTTGAGGAGTTTAAAGAGGGGGTTCCTGAAGAACTGACTGAAGAGGAGTTGTTGGAACTAGAAGAGAAATACACAGCGGAAGGGCAAGAGAAAGGAAAACTGCTGAAGAAAAATAACCTCCAGGAGAACTCAGGGAAGGATTTTTATTAATATAGAGGAATGTTAATGGTGTATTATCTGCTTACAAGAAAATCTATGCTGGAAAAAAAAAAGCAAACCACCCTAGACATATTTCTGAAAAGAGTGACACCTCCTCAAAATGAGCACCAGGCAGGACATTGAAGAGGTGTGCTTGTCATCATAGGAGAAGACAGCTCCATGTGTGCTACTGCCCTGAAGGCCTTCAGCAGGACAAGATGTGGAGGCAGTGACATTGATGATCCTGACCCTGTGCAGGCAGAGGTTAATGTGTGTTTCTTAGTTTTAAACGAAATAGTTTAAAAGAAAAAAGAAAAAAAAAAAATAGAGAAAAAGCTTATCGAATAAGAATTTATATTTTGTGCAGTTGTACAGTGTGTTTGTGTTTTAAGTTAAGTGTTAACATAAAGTCAAAAAGTTTAAAAAAATAAAGTTTATAAAAAGTAAAAATGTTATAGCTTAATTTATTATTGAAGAAATTTTTTTTATAAATTTAGAGTGGCCTAAGTGTACAGTGTTTATAAAGTCTACTGCAGTGCCCAGTATACTCTAGGCCATCACACTCATTCACCACTCATTGACTCACATAGAGCAACTGCCAGTCCTGTAAGCTCCATTCATGTCAAGTGCCCTATATGAGTGTACCATTTTTAAATCTTTTATACCATACTTTTTCTATGCTTATATACACAAATATTTACCATTGTGTTACCATTGCCTACAGTATTCAGTATAATATGTTGTACAAGTTTGCAGTCTAGGAGTGGTACCTTATACCACTTAGCCTACATGTGTAGTAGTCTATACCTCTAAGTTTCTGTAAGTATATCCCATGATGTTCTCATGATGAAATTGCCTACAATGCATTGATTCTACATTATTAGCACATCTAAGATTTTTTAAAATATATTTTTATTTATTTCAGAGAGGAGGGGAGGAGACAGAGATGAATACATCAATGATGAGAGAGAATCATTGATAGGCTGCCTCCTGCACACCCCCTACTGGGGTCTAACCTGCAACCTGGATGTGTGCCCAGACTGGGAATCGAACCCAGGACCCTTCAGTCCACAAGACGATGCTCTATCCACTGAGCCAAACCAACTAGGGCTAGCACATCTAGTATTTTAAGGAGCTCAATCTAGATAAACATACACTCCGAACCTTAAATAGTTAAATAAACTTAAGGTACATATATAAACATTAGAAATGATAATGGCATCTATACTTATTATAATGGCTTATTTTGGGTGATAAAAACAGGTTACAAAAGAGCAGATGTAATAAGATCCCATTTATATAAAACATTTCTATATGAATTAATATTGAAAGAGAAATAGAGTGCCCTGGCTGGTGTGGCTCATCGAGCGTTTCCCGTGCAATTAGGGCACATGCCCAGTCAGGGTGCATGTGGGAAGCAGCTGATCAATGTTTCTCTCACATCAATGTTCTCTCTCTCACCCTTTCTCTCTCTAAAAATAAATCAATAAACCATATTTTTTAAAAATATATTTTATTGATTTTGTACAGAGAGGAAGGGAGAGAGATAGAGTTAGAAACATCAATGAGAGAGAGTCATCAACCAGCTGCCTCTTGCACACCCCCTACTGGGGATATGCCCGCAACCAAGGTACATGCCCTTGACCGGAATCGAACCCGGGACCCTTCAGTCCCCAAGCCGACGCTCTATCCATTGAGCCAAACCAGTCTCGGCAATAAACCATATTTTTTAAAGACAAAAATAAACATATTGAAGAATTTTAAAAAATATATTAACAGATTATAGTAACTGAGGTAATATTTACTTTCCTCTTTATGTGTGTTTTGCATAAATATATTAATTAATGTCAATTTGTAAAATAATAGAAAATTTAGAAAAAGGTGAGTCCCTTATATCAATGTTTTCCAGATGCATCCATTTTGATACCTCAAATCAACTTGTCTAAAAAAAAAACTTATTAAATTAAGGAGGCTAAAAACCCGTATCTCCTCCAATATGCTTCGAATAAATGCTACCAACATTAAACCAGTTGCAAAAGTCAGAAACCTGGAAATCAACCTGGACAATCCAACCTTTATACTGAATCTATTATAAAGTCTCATTTATTTTACCTCCTAAATATTTTCTAAATAGAACACTTCTAATTCCATAGCCACCATTCAAGTTGCGTTGGTGGTAACCATTCAAGTGGTGAGCATAGCTGCCTTCTAATTCCATAGCCACAACTGTAATTCAAGTTACTATCTTATTTCACCTAATCGCAAGTTACATTATCTTATTTTACTACATAAGAGTTTTCTAATTATTTTCTAACATCCACTTCTTTGTCCCTTCAATCCTATTGTCATCTAACAGCCGATATAATCTATTTTCTCTTTAAAGCTTTTCATTGGTTTCCTATTAGTAGTTTTGGTTATCACTTTCTTGAATGACATTTCATGCAAAATTGAAAATTACAGACACCTAATGTTGATAAATGCCTAAATTATACTTTTGTGGATGAATGGAATTTGACAACTAAACACTATGATAAAATTTTATATGCTTAATCTCTACCCACACTATATTTTAAAAAAAAGATGTAAATTGGTAAAAACGAAAGGGATTTGTTTTAGAGAGGTATCTTTCAAATGAGACCACACATTTAAATACAAGATAAAGTACACGGAATTATCTATAAAGTATTTCTTCAACAGAACAAGGTACACAACATGAAGATGGCGGCTTACGTAAGCACCTAAGCTGCCACCTCACACAACAATTTAAAAACAACAACTAAAATCAGAATGGGAAAAAAAATAAATAAATAAATAAATAAATAAATAAATAAAATAATAAAATAAAGTAAATAAAATAAAATAAATAAAATAAAATAAACAAAATAAAATAAATAAAATAAGCAAAATAAAATAAAATAAAATGAACAAAATAAAATAAAATAAAATAATAAAATAAAATAAAATATCAGAACGGACATCATCCAGAAACACAGGAAAGCTAGCGGAGTGGGAAATCTACAGCTAGAAAGAAAGAGAGAGGCTCACGGATCGGACTGGGAGCCGCAAAGCGCTGAGGTAGGGTGACTTGTGCGCAGAGAGGAAGTGCGACCTAATGCCTGGCTGGCGGGAGGGGAAAGGAAGTCCCCGATTTCACTGAACCCTTTCCGACTGTACTGAACCCCAACCCCGGCCGAAATCAGTTTATGTTTAGTTTTTAGTTGGGTCTCATGAAATTTATCAGCCTTTTCTAGGATATTCTTACATAACCTTAAAACCATAGTTTTAAACTCTATATCCTCCATCTCTCTCATTTGAGATCTATTTCCTTGTCTTGGCATTTTTGCTGCTTCCCAGAGTTCGTAGGATGGCTTTATGTGTTTGGTATCCTATATCAGTGTTTCCCAACCTTCTCTCATGATGAGAATCACCTGGTGGAATTGTTAAAACACAGATTCCTGAATCCCAACTAAGAAGTGCTAAACTAGAATTTTTGGGAACATATAGGTAAAATTGTATACTTAACTAGTGCTCTAACACAGATGTTATATACAGAGCACTAAGTTAGGTATGCAATTTTACCTATATGTTCCCAAAAATTCTAGTTTAGCACTTCTTAGTTGGGATTCAGGAATCTGTGTTTTAACAACTCCACCAGGTGATTCTCATCATGAGAGAAGGTTGGGAAACACTGTCCTATATGACTCAGTGGGTCAGCCTCCTCAGTTACCTGAGTTAGACACTCTTGGTGTTCCCCTTTGTGGACTGCGTGTACAGCCCTGTTGTAGCTGTATTTATTGTTGTTGGTATCCCTGGGAGGAATTGACCTTCAGGCCAATTCGATGTGGGTATCACCTACTCTGGGATACCTTCTGTATTGGAGACAGTCTTATAGGATCAAACTTGCAAAACTGCAGAAGCCTCTGTGCTCAGCTTGGATAGGGCGGAGTCTCGGGGCTGAGCTGACAGTCTTGGCTTCCCGTCAGCCTGCCCTTGTGCGCTCGCCTGAGTTTCTGCCTGACCTCTATCTTGCGCAGCTCTCCTGAGTTTCCGCCTGACCCTCCCAGATTCCCTGTGCAAGAGTGTGGGTGCCCCAGGGGCTTGCCCGGAATTGGGTTGGGTCTCTGTAGTCTGGAACTTCTGACTCCTTCCACTATGGAGAGGCTGCAGCAATCTCCACGGTCAGACCTCTGCACATGCTCACTTTCACACTGTGCGACTGTAGAACCTGCCTGCTGCGGCTCCTGGCTCCACCAATCTCCCAGTCTCTGAGTCTCTAGATGCCTTTCTCTACAGTCCAGACTCCACCCGTATGAGCCTGGGTCCACGGGGTTTCGGCCGGGGTTGGGGTTCAGTACAGTCGGAAAGGGTTCAGTGCAATCGGGAATTCCTCCCCTCCTGCCAGCCAGGCAGTAGGCCACACTTCCTCTCTGCACACGCGAGTGTCACCCTACCTCAGCACTTTGCAGCTCCCAGTCCAATCCGTGAGCCTCTCTCCTTCTTTCTAGTTGTAGATTTCCCACTCCGCCAGCTTTCCTGTGTTTTTGGATGAAGTCCATTCTGATTTTAATTGTTGTTTTTTAAATTGTTGTGTGAGTCGGCAGCTTAGGTGCTTACCTAGGCCACCATCTTGGTTCCTCCTCAATAATAATAATCTTAAATGTAAATAGATTAAATGCTCCGATCAAAAGACAAAGGATAGGTGAATGGTTAAGAAAACATGACCCATATATATGCTGTTTACAAGTGATCCACCTCAGAATAAATAACTCAGAGAATAAAAGTGAAGAGATGAGGAAAAAATTTTTATGCAAATGTAAACAGGAAAAAAAATGCAAAAGCTGACAAAACAGACTTCAAGAGACGAAGAAGGCAACTACATAATCCTAAAGGGATTGATACAACAAGAGGATATAACCCTGGTAAACATATGCAACCAATATAGGAGCACCTAAACATGTAAAAAAAAGCTCTTGGATGACTTTAAGGGTAGATTAAACAGCAATACAGTTACAGTAGAGGACTTTAATACCCTCATTGACATCACTAGACAGATCTTCCAGACAAAAAATCAAATAGGACACAGAGAGCTTAAATAACACACTAGAGCAGATGGATTTAATTGACATTTACAAATCATTTTATCCCCAAACTGCAGAATATACATTCTTCTCAATTGCTCATGGGACATTCTCAAAGATAGACTACATGTTAGGACACAAAGTAAGTCTTTGTTCAAGAGGGCTGAAATCATAACAAGCATCTTCTTGGATCACAATGGCATGAAATTAGAAATCAACTACAATAAAAGCACCCAAAAATATCCAAACATATGGAGGCTAAATAGCATGTCATTAAACAATGTATGTGTTAGCCAAGAGATCAAGGAAGAAATAAGAAACATCCTGGAAACAAGCAAAAATGAACACACACAAATAAAATCTATGGAACAAAGCAAAAGCAGTCCTGAGAGAGAAATTCATAGCATTAGAGGCATGCAGTCCTCAAGAAACAAGAAAAGACTGTAATAAACTAATACTAGAATTTAAAGAATTAGAAACAGAACAAGAAAAACCCAGAGCCTAAGGGGGAGTGCACCCTTGTACCACAGAAGTCATAGGAGCCTTGCATCCTGGAGCCGAGAGGGAGAAACTCCTTTGTTTGAAAGTTATAAATATTCATGTTTCATGTTCTTGCAGTGGCCATTCCCATCCTGGACACTAATTTGTTCCCAGGTATGTCTGGCAGATGGATAGGCACCTTCCCACGTCACTCCAGCCTCTACTGGGCATGCGTTTATTGTCCAGTCCCTTCCCTCGTTGATCAGCAGGGAGCAGGCTTGGAAAAAGTTAAACGCAGCTTTTCTTTTTTTTAATATATTTTATTGATTTTTTACAGAGAGGAAGGGAAAGGGATCGAGAGTTAGAAACACTGATGAGAGAGAAACATCAATCCAACTGCCTCCTGCACACCCCCCACTGGGTTAGAAACACCAATGAGAAACATCAATCAGCTGCTTCCTGCACACCCCCCACTGGGGATATGCCCACAACCAAGGTATATGCCCTTGACCAGAATCGAACCTTGGATCTTTCAGTCCGCGGGCTGATGCTCTATTCACTAAGTCAAACCGGTTTCGGCTTAAACACAGCTTTTCGCAAAGCTGTATAAATGGCATGCCTATACCTAGTCTTCCCTTTCCTTCTTTCCTGTTAAATAAACAGGTTGTTGCAACAACATTGTACGTATATATCCTTTCTAAATTTTCAAAAAATGGAATGCCTTCCAACAGGCCAAAAAATGTCCCAAGAAAAATGTTATCACTTAACAATTTACTGTGGAATGGTTCTTGGTGAATACTAAATAGAGTTTTATTCTTCCATATGGTTTTAGAAACACAAGAGTTTTGATGCTTAAATATTTTATTTGGAAGAAGAGACTTCTATTTATGATAAATGCTCAGTAAAGAAAAGAACAGAACTTGTTCCAAGTTGAAGAAATGAGACACTGATTTCAGGTTCTGTTAATACTTACAAGCACAGGTTTGGAAGACCTGCCATATGTAAAAAAACGTAATTGTCTTTTGTGGAGAATAAACTGAATACTGAGAACAACAATAAAAAAGAAAAGCCCAGAATAAGAAGAGGAAAGGAAATAATAAAGATTCAAGCAGAAAAGACATAAAGACTAAAATAAAATATAAAAGATCAATGACTCCAAGAGCTGGTTCTTTGAAAAAATAAACAAATGTGATGAATCTTTAGCCAGACTACTAGTAATCAAGAAACAAAGAGAGGGAGGAATGGCAGTAATGGTGAGAGAATCAGTCTGAAGAAGTAGCATTTCCAGGCGCTTTGTGAGAGTGTGAACACAGAAGAGCACAAACAATGGCTGACAACAGTGTACTAACATTTGCTGGCAGAACAAGCTCGGCAGACTCTTCCATTTTTTATTCTAAAGTTAGGGAACTTCTAAGGAAAACTTAAAGGGCCTACTTGGAATGTTGAAGAAGAAATGCCTCAGTTTGAAACAAGAGTGGTATTGGTTCAAGAAGCTGGGAAACAAGAACTTATAAAAGCCTTAAAGACTATTAAAATAATAAATGTACCAGTTATAAAAAGAAAGTTGCCCCAAAAAATTAATTAAAAGTGTTGTTAATATGGAAATTAAAGTGCCCTTTGTAAAGATGGAATCAATAAAAGAATATGAAAATTTGGATTCTCCAGAATTTGAAAATGTATTTATAGTCATGGACTTCCAGGACCCTGTCTTTACTAAGTTATACAAGACTGACTGTGGAGTTATTGGACCACCAGTAGTATTAAACTGTGTACAAAAAGGAGAGCCTTTGCTATTTTCATGTCATCCACTCTACTGTACAAGCATGATGAATCTAGTATTATGTTTTACTGGATTCAGGAAGAGAGAATTAGTAAGATTGGTGACATTAGTCCATCACATGGGTGGAGTTATTCGAAAAGACTTGAATTCCAAAGTAATTCACTTGGTGGCAAACTGTACACAAGGAGAAAAATTCAGATTGCAGTGGGCCTGGGTACTCCAATTATGAAGCCAGAATGGATTTATAAAGCTTGGGAAAGGCAGAATGAATAGTATTTCTGCACATCAGCTGATGACTTTAAGAAATGAATTTAAAGTTCCTCCATTTCAAGATTGCATTTTAAGTTTCCTGAGATTTTCAGATAAAGAGAAAACCAATGTGGAAGAAATAACTGAAATGCAAGGAGGTAGCTATTTACAGGTTGGAGATGAAAGGTACACTCACCTTATAGTTGAAGAGAATATAGTAAAAGAATTTGAACCTTCAAAGAAACTTCATGTTGTCAAGCAAGAGTGGTTCTGGGGAAGCATTCAAATGGATGCCCAAGCTGGAGAAACTATGTATTTATATGAAAAAGCTAATACACCTGAGCTCAAGAAATCAGTGTCACTGCTTTCTCTAAGTATTCCAAACAGCAATCGCAAAAGATGTCATTTAAAAGAGACACTTGCTCAGCTTTCAAGAGAGACAGACCTGTCACCTTTCCTTCCCCAAACACCAAAGTCTTGTACTAAGATTTCTAAAAATTCCACTCCGATTCCTTCAAAGCAACAGGCCAGGTGGCAAGTTGCAAAAGAGCTTGTGTAATTTTTTATTCCCCATATAGGGAACTAGAAATCATGAGTACCAATATCCAAATTAATGTCTATAATTTAATAAAACAGTCATCTCTCCTTATTGATGAGAAGACCCCCAAAAATAGACCTTTCATCCCTTTATAACAAAAGGCAAAATAAAAGTTATTTTAGTGGGAATAAATCCTAAAATGGTGTGCATCACAAACTGTTCACATCACTGATCATTTGCCTAAATCTAATATGCAATTATTTTTTTCATTTTGAAGGTAGGTTTTTAATTTCTGGTCTCTATTTTTTTTTTTAATTCCTGTCATGTTAAAAAATATATAAATATGAATTAATTATAATTAAGTATGAAACAAATCTTTTTAGAGACATATTTCAAAATAAAAAACAAACCTTTATACACTTCTCCTGAATATCATTTCTCTGAGTAGCAAATTTAAATAGCAGCTTTTCACCATCCATCCCAGATTCTTCACTTTTCAATTTGCTAAGGTGATAATCCGAAATCCAATCCATGAAGACTGTTAAAAGTTCAAAAACTTGTGCATTAAGTGGTACCTGTATGTAAAAAATTTAATCAAACATTTCAATTCACAACTTCATAAAACTTCAAAGGCAAGCTTTAAATTTGGTTAAGTGATTACAGAATAATTTATCTAAACCACTTCACTAAAAATATGGATTCAAAAAGCTCCAAATGAAAAAAATTCCAAATCAAATATATCCAATTAATATTAGAAACATTAAATGCTGGCTGAGAAAAGAGGAGAAACTTATCATAATAAGGATACTGAAAGTGCTACTGCTCATTATCAAAACAAAGAAATTTCATAAAAATTCTTTGTCCAAGTTTGATAATATAGGAAAGTAAAATTAGTCTTAACTTGAAAGTATGAACTACTATGACTAAAAGACTTTAACAAACGAAAGATTTCAAAAGCTAAATAATTTCTACTATGAAAATTTATCTTTTCGCCGAAACCGGTTTAGCTCAATGGATAGAGCGACGGCTTGGGGACTGAAGGGTCCCGGGTTCGATTCCGGTCAGGGGCATGTACCTTGGTTGCGGGCATATCCCCAGTAGGGGGTGTGCAGGAGGCAACTGATCGATGACTCTCTCTCATCGATGTTTCTAGCTCTCTATCTCTCTCCCTTCCTGTCTGTACAAAATCAATCAAATATATATATATTTTTAAAATTATCTTTTCTTCTTCTCTAAAATGTTTCTTTCATGTTTATATTATTAAGAAAATTTTTTAATTAAGAAAAATTTTTTTTGGAAATCCTGTTCTCTGAGAGTCAACCCAAATAGGAGAAAAAATAAATAAAAACAAAATGTCACAAAACAATTTATAAAGTCAATTAGACTAATTTTAGTATTAGTTAATATCACCTTTAGTCAATTTAATTCAATATCACACATCTACTTAAAGCAGGAAACTATGCAATACTTCATTACATTTTTAAAAATCCAAAATACTAAGAACTATAAAAGCAAATTAAATTTTAAAATTATTATAAAGGTTAACATTAAGCAGACAGAAATTCATGAAAAGTGAATCAGACTATTGAAAACAAAAAGCTACATTATTCTGTATAAAATAAACTTTTAACGTCCTCAATTTTCTTCAAATAAAATCTTTAGATGAGAATTTCAATTATCTTGAGTACCTGATATAAAATTTCCACTTTTTCCAATTCTTTTTTAAATTAAAAATTTGTTCCATCGCCAGCATACATGGAAAGCTGAATGCCAGTAAAAAGGAGGAGGGTCGTGGGAATTATGAAATATGACCATGTAGAACTATAAAAAAAAACTTTTGTACATATCTCATGCCTGGCAAAGGGGAGGGCCAACAGAGCAGTAGCTGCCAAATGGGGCCAACCCTATGTGCATAACACATCACAGGCCCAAGCCAATAGAATAGGCAGACCTTGGACTTGGACCACTCAGGAAATATGTGCTGATATGTGTTTCCACCTTCACTGGGTATCTGGACTCCAGGGACCCTGAGGGCCTGCGTCAGCATGATGATATGGCCCCCGAGCCTTCGACCACTGAGCGCGGGCAATGGAGCCGAGACCGGGGGCTGCTTCCTGGGCGGCGGTGCCGACCCCGGCAACAGGCTGAAGCAGTGCAGGAGCCCGCAGAAAACAAAGGGGTGCCACAGGCCAACCTGCTGAGCTTCCAGGACAAGGAGGAAGAAACCAAAGAAGTTCTCAATGTGAAGAAATCAAGGGAGAGCAAAAGATAGTAAAATTACTTAAGAAAGAACACAAAGAAGATCTTGAAAAATCAAAGACTAAGTCAGAACTCAACTCAGCAGCCAACATGGCAACATAAATGCGTTTTTAAAATAAAATAATAAAAAAGGACAGAATGTTGGAACGGCGGCGGCCAGGCCTAGAGTGGCCAGGCACAAGGCAGTGGCAGCCGGGCCTGGAGCAGCAACAGCCAGGCCCCAGAGCAGCAGCAGTCAGAACCAGAGCAGCAACAGCCAGGCCTGGAGCAGCCAGACCTGGGGCAGTGGCAGCCAGGCCTGAGGTGGAGGCGGCCAAGCCCAGGGTGGCCAGTCCAGGAACACCCAGACCCGGAGTGGCCGGGCCCGGAGAAGCCGGGCCCAGAGCAGCCGGGTCGGGAGCAGCCAGGCCCAGAACAGCAGTAGCCAAGCCCAGAGCATCCAGGCCGGGAGCGGCCGGGCCCGGAGCAGCTGGGCCCAGAGCAGCCGGGTCGGGTGCGGCCAAGCCCGGAGCAGCAGCTGCCAGGCTGGGAGCGGCCAGGCCCGGAGCAGCAGCTGCCAGGCTGGGAGCGGCCAGGCCCGGAGCGGCTGGGCCCGGAGCAGCCGGGTCTGGTGCGGCCAGGCCCGGAGCAGCTGGTTGTGGAACAGAACAGAGCAACAGAGGCCAGGCCCGGAGCAGCCAGGCCCGGAACAGCTCGCTCCTCGCCTGCCCCTGCCCCACGGCTGCCTCTCAGACATGGCTGGAAACTTTTGTGGGAACTTGAGGGTCTGCTGAATCAAGTGATGAAGGCTTAGATCTGGATATGTTGAGTTAGTATAACGCTGGGGTGTTGATCTGTGAGTGCCTTCTGCGGGGCCTGGATGAGGTTGGTTGACCTATTTGGAAATGTCTTTTGTGTGAAGTGTATCTTTGGGCATGTGGAGGTATATTTGATCTGAGAAAATGCTAAGTAACTGATTTACTATCTGAAAAGGGATTTACTATCGGGGAAAGGGAGGGAAGAAGAGACTGAACATAAACTGTGCACCTATGGATGAGGACAATGGGGGAGGGGAAGAGGGCGAAGGGTTGGGTGGGAACCTGGTGGAGGGGGAAGGAATGAGGAACCTTTGCAATAATATGAACAATAAAGATTAAAAAAAAAAAAGTATATTTGAGCCCAGCCAATGTGGCTTAGTGGTTGAGTGTTGACATATGAACCAGGAAGTCACATTTCAGTTCCTGGTCAGTGTATAAGACCAGGCTGTCAGCTCGATCTTCAGTCTGGGGCATGCAAGAGGCAGCCAATCAATGATTCACTCTTATCATTGATGTTTCTCTCTCTCTCCTCCTCTCCTTTCCCCTTTTAAATCAATAAATATATATTATTTTTAAAAGGCATTTATTTGAAATATTATAAAGATACTAGAGGCCCAGCGCATGAAATTGTGCACAGGTAGGGTCCCCAGGCCTAGCCTGCAATCAGGACCATCATCCACCAGCTGGCCAGTTCCCAGTCCCGCCCCACCTCCACCCTCCTGGTTCCCTGTTCGCCATGCTGTAATCAGAGCCTTTGGGCCAGGGGGAGGGACCAAGAGGTCGGCAGTTCCACCCATCGCCAGTCCTGCCCCACCGTCACCCACCGGGATCCCATGCAGCAACTGGAGCCTGCGGCCAAAGGGTGGTCAATCACGTTGCTATGGTCACTAGGTTTCTATTATATAGGATTCCTTTCGTACCAAAAACAATGTTTGCTAAACGAAATAAAAAGGCTAAAGAACAAAGAAAATTCTTGACTTTCCACTGGAGAAAAATTCAATAATATCATACCTTATATGTTTTAGAAACTGGTACCTTTTCTTGTCTTAAACTTTTCATTTCATGAACAGCATAGGAATTTCCTTTCAGTCTCTGTATTGTCATAAATTCATGCTTCCTCTGCAATAGCACATATCCATGAATTAAAGAACAATTATGTTAAAAGTGAGAAAATCCAAAGGCAATCATTATAAAATTCATTTATGCCAAAAAGAACAAGCAACTTACCTGTAAATTATCTAAACGAGCTTGAACTCTTTTAGCCTGAATCTCCATCTTCTTGTTTTCTTCACTTACTTCATTTAACTAAAATATAAAAATGTTAGATATTTCAATATAACCCTTAAACTGACTTCATACTGAAGATTTCCCAGATAATCTATATAATCTCATCCGCATAACCAAGCAATGAAACAAAACAAAGGCAGCATCCATAATTAAAGATCATAGCTAACATCACCATTTGTCCCCAAAATAATAATACATATCTAAGACTGTATCATTCTATAAAAATTTGCAAGTCTCCCGACATCTTAAAATTCTTTTAATTGAACTTTTTATGGAACTATCATATATGTACAGAAAAGTGTGCAAATCATTAAATATGTAGTAAATTATTGGGATTGTATTAAATATATTAATTTGGGGAAAACTGATAACTATATAATATTGAATCTCTCCATTTATGAACATAACACAGACTTCAATTTATTTAGGTCTTCTGTAGTTTAATAATGTTTTGACTTTTCAGTATATATGTTTTACACATCTTTCTTTAGATTTATTTCTGGATAGCTAATGTTTTTCTATGCTATTACCTATTTGTTGGTTAGAATATAGAAATACACTTAGTTTTGTATAATGAACATAGTTATATCCAAAGATTCTCCTAAATATGCTTAATTCTAATAACTCATCTGTACATTCATTTGGATACCTAGGTACATAGGTAAATAATATCATCTGTGCATAATTCTGATTTCTTCTTTTCCAATCCTTACTTTCCATTTTTGCCTTATTTTATTGACTGGGGCTTTCAGTATAATGCTCAATAGAAAAAGTAACAAATAGTGAGCACATTTATTTTGTTATGATTACAGATGGAAAATATTTCAATAATTTGCATTAAGTATAAATTTATTGTTGGATTTTTTTTAGATATTCTATTAGAACTATGAAGTTCTATTATTAGTAATAATATCAATTTGTGCTGAATTTTATCATAGAAATTATGGGTTTTTCTCCTTTTATAAAATAATGCATTAATTTTCAAATGATAAATTACCTTGTATTCCTGAACTAAATCCACTTGGCTGTATTATCCTTTATATGCATCGCTAAATTCAATTTGCTGATATTTTAAAATTTTGCACCTATTCCTAAAACTGGTTTCCATTTTCCTTTGTTTATAATGTTCTCAACAGGGTTGAGTTTCAAGGTTATGCTGGCCTTATACAACAAGAAGGGGAATTTTTACCTCTTTTTCTATCTATGTTTAAGGTACATGATACTTCATCCATAAAAGTTAGCCATGAGTCCTACTGCTCCTACTTTGAAGGTAAAGTATCTTATTTTCCTCTGATCACTTTTAAGATTTTATCTTTACCCAAAGTTTTCAACAGTCGTAAAAATAATGTGTCTATGTATGTATGGTTTTCCTTAAATTTATTCTGCTTAGGGTTAACATAATTTCTTAAGTCTGTGGATTGGCAACTTCCAGCAGTTTTGGAAATTTGTGACCATTATCCCTTCACATATTTTGCTTTTCCCCATTATCTCTTTTTGGAATCCCATGTTAAACTTTTAAACTAGATTCTATGTCTATTTTATGAATTTTCTATTCTTCCTCCATTCAATGTTTTCATTTCAAGACTTTTTATGAAACTATCTTCTAGTTCACTAACCTGCCTTCAGCTGTGTCTCATCTGCTGTTAAACCCATTTACTGGTGATTTAAAATTCAATTAACACATTTTTCAGTTTTAGATTTTCAATTTAATTCCCTTTTATAGATCCTAATTCTCTAATGAAGTTCTCAATTCCTTCTACTTTATAGACCATATTAATCATTATTTTTAAGTCTTTACCTATTAACTCTAATATCTGTAGGTATGTTCATATTGTTTGGAGTGTTTTTCTCTTCATATTTAGTCATATGATTCTGTCATTTTAACTGATTTTAGAAAAAAAAGAGACGGAGGGAGGGAAGGAGGGAAGAAGGGAAGGAAGTAGGAAGGGAAAGAAAAGCACTGATTTGTTTTTCCACTTACTTATTGGTTGATTCTTATGTGTATTCTGATGGGAGATAAAACCCACAACCGTAGTGTATCAGGACAACACTACCAGACCAGAAACTATGATTCTGTCTGTTAATGTACTTATGAATTCTGTATAGAATGACAGAAAATTACAATTTTTAAACATATGATATCTTCTTTAATGAGGGCTGATCCTTTTCTCTGCTAGGTCTTTAAAATGGGATTGATCATCTTAATCTGATCAGGAACTGAGATGAGTCAAGGTGAGGTTTCAGTTTGAAGAGGATTCTATCTACCTTTAATTCACTTCCTCCTAGGGTACAACCCTGCTGCTTTCAACTGTGACCCTGGGATGTTCACTGGGATTCAGTCCCCAATGAGTCCTAATATTAATCTTTGTCTCTTCAGCTGGGTAAGACTTAATGGGAAATTTTATTATTATTATTATTATTATTATTATTATTATTATTATTACTATTAGAGGCCCAGTGCATGAAATTCGTGCATGGGTAGGGTCCCTCGGCCTCGCCGGCGATCAGGGACCATCTGTGGGGTGACCGTCAGGGTGATCGTGGGGGCCCCCGTGGGCACCCATCTTGGCACCGCTCACTCTCTGACTCCACCACCTGATCGCCCTACCATCGCCACTGGTTGCCTCTCTCTGCAGGTGACCAGTGGGGCAATTGGAGGGGCTCCCGCTGGCACCTGCCTTGGCTGGGCTGGAGCAGCTCCTGCATTGAGCATCTTCCCCCTGGTGGTCAGTGCATGTCATAGCAACCAGTCATTCAGTTGTTTGTTTGCCAATTTGCATATTAGGCTTTTCTTATATGGGATCATCACTACTACTACTACTACTACTACTACTACTAAAGCAAATTTACTTATATCCAATGCTATCATAAAATGCTATGTAAGTGCGTCACAGAAACAACTGACTTTTATATATACTAGAAACCTTCCTTCCCATTGGCTTCCAGCACCAGATTTCCTCTGGCACCTGGGACCAAGGCCTTCGCTCTGGCCAGAGTCTGCCATCTTCGTCTTTGCTACAGACTCTGGAGTCTACAGTCTTCCTCTCTGCTGCAGCTGGAGTGCCACTCCTATAGATCCCTTCATCCCCCGCCCTCCTTCTCATACCAGGCATCTTGCCCTGCCCAGTCACGCTGCACCTGGAACAGCTGGGCAGCAGCCATCTTTATCCTTCTAATTTGAATATTCCCTCCTGATTGGCTGGTGAGCATAGTGGAATGATGGCCAATATGCATGTTTCTCTTTTATTAATGTAGATATTTTTTCAGGAGTGGGGTTTCCAGTCTATTATTTTTAATTTTTTTCTTTATTGTTTAAAGTATTACAAATAATAGTACATATCTCTCCTTTTCTTCCCCCGCTAACTTTTATATTTAGCAATTTTTCAAAGCATGTATCGCCCATCATTCCAGAAGCTGGCAAACCATCGCATGTGGAACAAATCTGACCACTGCCTGCTTTTATTAGGACATATTCACGCTCATTCACTTGCTTACTGTCTATAATTACTTTTGCAGAGTTGAGGCATTATGATAGAGATCATATGGCCCACAAAGTAGAAAATTTTTACTATGTGGTCTTTTAACAGAAAATATTTGCTGACCCATATTATATACTTAAGGAAACCAACGGAAAAAAGCATTCTGGCCAGGTAAGTATGGCTCAGTGGTTGAGTGTCAACCCATGCACCAAGAGGTCACTAGTTCGATTCCCACTCAGGACACATGCCCGAGTTGCAGACTCAAACCCTAGCAGGGGGCAGCCAATCGATGTTGATATATCTTTCTCATCTATATTTCTATCTCTCTCCCTCTCCCTTCTTCTCTATCTAAAACCAATAAAAACATTTTTTTTTTTAAGTATTCTGCCACTTAATACAAAAAGTTTCTCCCAACTTCAATGCATCAGTTTGGACACATTGCCATAAATCCAATTACCAATAGATTCAATCACTTACTGATGGCCACTCGAATCACCACACACTCATGCAAGCACATGTAAAATTAGTAAGGACTGTCTTTTATATAATAAAAGCCTAAGCGGCCATTACAGCAGAATGACCAGAACGACCGGTCACTATGATGTGCACTGACCAACAGGGAGCAGACACTCAACACAGGAGCTGCTCCCTGGTAGTAAATGCCCTCCAACAGGGGGAGCCCCGAAGCCGGGCTCATGGCTGGCAAACACAGCGGCAGAGGTAGGAGCTCCTCCTGCCTCCATGGTAGCGCTAAGGAGCAGTGAGCTGAGCTGTAAGGAGCAGCGAGCAGACAGGCAGTAAGGAGCACAAGGTCCTGGACTGCAAGAGGGCACAGGCTGGGCTGAGGGCCTCCCCCAACAGTGCACAAATTTCATGCACCAGGCCTCTAGACCGATCTAATAGAGAGAGAATATGCTAATTGACCATCATGCCAACACAAAGATGGTAGTGCCCACAGCCAATAAGGAGGGAATATGCCAATTGACTTCCCTACCCTCAAAGATGGTGTTGCCCACAGCCATAAGAAGGCAGCACCTAGTTCCCTCAGCCCCGTACAGCAGCAGGTGCGCGGCAAGGCCAGGCCCAACCCCAGGCGGACCCGGCTGCTCCACGCACCTGCCTCAGGAGTCCCCCCCTCCCAGTTCCCTCAACCCCCCAGCCACCAAGGGCAGGAACAAGGCACAGGCAAGCCTCAGGTGGCGGCTGCCCAGCCACCAAGGGCTGGCCTGAGGCACAGGAAAGTCTCGATGGCAAGTCTTGTCCTGCTGGCAGTGGCAGCAGCAGAGGTGTGATGGAACATTGCCTTCCCCTGATCGCCAGGTTACCTCCCACCCCTAAGGGCTCTCGGACTGTGAGAGGGGGCAGGTTGGACTGAGGGTTCCCCCTCCAGGGCATAAATTTTCATGCACCGGGCCTCTAGCATAAAAAAAAACAAAACAAAAAAAAACCTAGAGATAGGTATGGGCAATGATGTACCTATGCTAGCAAAAAAAGAAATCCTTGTCTTTTTTGAGTGCTAGACTGAGATTTTGATGGGAAAAAGTAATCTCTCTAGGGATACAGCAAACTCCCAGACAACATTAAGTCAAGGTCATATTCTAATTGCGGGAGACCACAAATGAACTCAGGGAAGCCAAAGAACTAAATGAAGTGAAAAATAAGGTACCTATTTATCACTGCAAAGTAGAAATATTACAAGCAGTTCAAGACTCATTGGGGGATATCAAGAATAAAAACAAAATTCTGACCAGATGGATTAGTTGGTTGGACCATCCTCCCATGAATCAAAAGGTTGTGGATTCAATTCCTGATCAGGACACATACCTAGATTACAGGAGCATACAGGTGCAACTGACAGATATTTTTCTATCTCTCTTAAGTCAATAAAAATATATCCTCAGGGGAGGATTAAAAAAAAAAAAAAAGAACACAAACAGAAAACACACAGCCAACTAAGGAATCCCAGAAGGCAAATTAACTCTAAGATTCTGAGCTTAGTTAAATTTTAGAATCTATAAATTTTCCCAGCCCAGTGCTTTTATTGTTAAAGTGACTAAATTTATTCCTTTCTGCTCATCCATTTCTCCTTCCCACAAATACCTTCTCCTGCCCATCTTCAACATATACCTCCACTTTCACATTTCCACTAAAAAATTGGCAAAGGGAAGTTGAAAAAAGAAACCCAATAAAATGTGCAAAACTATAATATTATTTATGCAACTTTACTATAATCGAGTACTATTTTAAATTACTCCACTTTTATAAATAATTATAATGCAATATGATACCAGCCTATATTCACAAGAGTATGAACAACGTAGACTACCTTCTAGTACAGTGCCTAGTATGCGCCCTGCCTGTTTTGTCACTGGTGACTGATATGGCAATTAACATGTTAATAGATACCCACAAAATAAATGACTGTTACATAAGCACTTAAAAGTAGTTAAAAGTCCCCAGGTTATTGGGGTTTTTACTTTTGCTTGTTTTTATTTATTTATTTATTTTTAATACATTTTATTGATTTTGTACAGAGAGGAAGGGAGAGAGATACAGAGTTAGAAACATCGATGAGAGAGAGTCATCGATCAGCTGCCTCTTGCACATTCCCTACTGGGGATATGCCTGCAACCAAGGTACATGCCCTTGACCGGAATCGAACCCGGGACCTTTCAGTCCCCAAGCCGACGCTCTATCCACTGAGCCAAACCGGTTTCGGCTACTTTTGCTTGTTTTTAAATATAGTACTTGCTTTTATATTTTTAAAAATGTCAACTTGCCAAACTTCTCAGCTGGTTGCCAGAACAGATGATGAGAAAGCAAAAGCTTAAGAATATTTTATATTGGAAGTATCTATATATATAAAAAGCCAGAGACCATAACAATATAATGACCATGAAAAGCCAGAAATCATAACAATATAATGACCATAATGACCAGTCACTATGACACTCACTGCTTGGGGGATGGAGCGGCCAGCCAACCTTCCACAGCCTATCCCCAGGGCCCACCCCACACCTGATTGCCCCTCCCTACCCCAACAGGGGGTGGGGCCAGCCAGCCAACCTCCTGCAGCCCCTCCCCCTGGCCAGCCCCACTCCAGAAGAACCCCTACCATTCTATTGGCTGCAGCCCCTGCCCCAAGCCAGCTCCATGCCTGATTATACCAATTGCTTTTTACCAACCTCCCCCGGCTCCAATCAGTGGCAGGGCCAGCTGGCCCACCACCCACAGATCCTCCCCATGGCCAGCCCCAACTCCAATCAGCACCCTGCCCCAATCGGGGACAGAGCCTCCCTGTTCCCTCCCCACCACCAATTGCCCTCAGACCCTCCCCGCAGCCGGCCCAACCCTGATCAGCCCCAATCAGGGTGGGCCCACCAGCCAACCTCCTGCTATCTCCTCTTCTCAAAAGGACCAGCCCCAATCCGCCAACTGGGGCCAGCTGAACCCCACCCATACATGAATTTGTGCACTTGGCACAAATAAAGAGGGAATATGCTAATTGGCTATAACTCCATCACAAAGATGGCTGCACCCACAGCTGAAGCCAAGTTTCCATAAGGTGCCTTAATGAGCAATCAGTAGGGGCCTGAGGCGACACCCTCCCCCGCCCCCATGGGACTTGACAGGAGACTCAGACCACATGCCCCACCCAGCAAGCCTTGACAGGGAACCTCAGGCCACCCCAACCCCTCGGTCCTAGAGTCAGGCTGGGGGACCTCAGGCCATGCTTCGCCCCCCCTTCCCCTGCCCCAGCACTAGGCCAGTGGACCTGAGGCTGAGAACCCCTGCCTGGCGGGAATAGAGCTCCTCAGGCCGTGCTCCCCACCCAGTGGGGCTTGACGGGGGACCTGAGGCTGCACACCCCTGCTGGTGGAGTTTGACATGGGACCTCAGGCCATGCCTCCCACCCAGAAGAGCTTGATGGGGACCTCAGGCCTTGCCCCCCACCTGGCAGGGCTTGACGGGGGACCTCAAGGCACGCCCCCCCATCCTGGTGCCACACAGGGGAACTGAGGCTACGCCCTCTGCCCGGCAGGGTTTGAAAAGGGTGGGACTGGCCAGGTCTGGATCTAGCCTAATAGGGGGGGAAGGCCCAGGCCGGGTCTGGGTCTCATGTGATTTTGAGGGACATGTGGGTGGGCGGGAACTTGACTCTGGGTCCCCCTTTTGATGTGCACGAATTTCGTGCACGGGGCTACTAGTTTTCTAATAAATCCATAAGCAAAGTTAATCAAACATTTCTCTAGCCAGAATGTCTTATAATCTAATATATATTAAAATGGGTCTTACCTGCTTTTTTAAATTATCATTCAATTCTTTCAAGGCATCAAAAGAAGACCTTAGCCTCTTGCTTTCTTTGTTTTTATCCTTGAGGACCTCAGTTAAGTGTGTAACTTCTGCATCATGTTGCTAGGGGGGAAAAAAAAATCTTATTTAAAAATTTGGTAAGGATTCCTTGTCACTGTAACAGTACTTGGAAGCTGGGTCCACTAATTGGCATATACACTACTCCTTACTGTAGAGCAATGTTCCACCTGGATCCAGTTACAAAGTTTATTTGGAAAGTTGAAGGCCTTAGTTCTACTGGATTTGCAAGGAGCCCTCTGTGGCCTTTTGCTTTGAGTGCTGTTTTCCTTTTATCAGAGGGCAGCACTGTATAAATTACTATTTTTCCCACAGCATATTCACTTGGATTGTATTATTAACAAAAGAAAAAGAGGCCACATATTGGGCAGAAGTCACCATTCAAGGCTAAGGTAAGCTTCCTGTATACTTCTAAACTGCCTTAATAGAAGTATTCAAATCCCCTGAATAGTGAACTGGAAAGTCTACAGGAGAAAAGAGGTTCCAGTTTTCATTAGAAACTTTTATAATTAAGGGAATCTTTAAAAACTGATCTCATGAATTTTGGGCTCATGTGGCTTTAGTTATTTTTTGCTTTCCTTAATGAATGAGACTCTTATTACTGGTGTAACTAACATGCTCTTTTGCCCCCAACTGCCCTCCTCTCCTGGCCTGATTGCCCCTAATCACCTCTGCCTTGGCCCTGCCATCATGGCTTTGTCCAGAAGGACATCCGGAAGATCTCCCAGTCTAATTAGCATATTATCCTTTTATTAGTATAGATATATTTATTTCAGAGAGGAATGAAGAGAAAGAGAGATAGAAACATCAATGACAGAGAATCACTGATGGGCATGTAGCAGGCCCACTGGGGATCAAACCCGGAAGCTGGACATGTGCCCTGCCTGGGAATGGAACCATGACCTCCTGGCTCAAAGGTCAAAGCTCAACCACTGAGCCATGCCAGCCAGGCAAGCATCTTTTCATATATCTATTGGCAATCTGCATGTCCTCTTCAGAGAAGTGTGAATTCAGGTCATCTGCCTATTTTTTAATTGAAGTTTTTTTTTTTTTTTGCATGTGTGTTGAGCTATATAAGTACTTTAAAAATTTTACATATTAGCCCATTATCAGATATCATTAGTGAATATCTTTTCCCATTTACTAGGTTGTCTTTTTGTTTTATTGATGATTTTCTTTGTGTGCAAAAACTTTTTAGTTCGATGTAGTCCCTTTGTTTATTTTTTCTTTTGTTTCCCTTGCACAAGGAGATATATCAGAAAAAATATGGCTGAAAGAAATGTCAGAGATTTTACTGCCTATGTGTGTGTTTTTTCTAGGAGTTTTATGATTTCGAGTCTTAAATTATTTTTTAAAATGTATTTTTATTGATTTTAGAGAGGGAGAGAGAGATATAAACATCAATGATGAGAGACAATCAGTGATTGGCTGCCTCTTGCATGCCTCCCACTGGGGATCAAGCCCATAACCTAGGCATGTGCCCTTGACCAGAATTGAACCCAGGCCCCCTCAGTTTGCAGGCTGATACATTTCTCTAATTATTGGTACATTGAGCATCTTTATTTTTATTAATATATACATATATATAGTATATAATAAAGAGGTAATATTCATATTGACCCTCACACTCTCACGTCACAAGATGGCCACCCCCACATTGTCACAAGATGGCTGGAAGGGGAGGGCAGTTGGGGGTGATCGGGCCAGCAGGGAAGGGAAGTGGGGGGCAACTGGGCTAGCAGGGAAGCAGTTAGGTATCAATCATGCTGGCAGGGGAGTAGTTAGGCATCAATCAGGCTGGCAGGGGAACGATTAGGGGGTGATCAGGCTGGCAGGCAGAAGTGGTTAGGGGCAATCAGACAGGCAGGCAGGTGAGTTGTTAGGAGCCAGCAGTCCCGGATTTTGAGAGGGATGCCCAATTGGGCCTAAACTGGCAGTCAGACATCCCCTGAGGGGTCCCAGATTGGAGAGGGTGCAGGCTGGATTGAGGGACATCCCCCTAGTGCACAAATTTCATCCACCAGGCCTCTAGTATGTATATATATATTTGTTTACTTCCACTGAGCCAAACTGGCTAGGGCTGGCATGAGATATCAGTTGGGGGCAAGCAGGCCCGTGGGGGGATGGGGGGGTGGCGCAGATGGAGGTGATCAGGCCAGCAAGGGGGACAGCAGGGGGCAAGCAGGCCAGCAGGGTGGGTCAGTTGGGGTCGAGCAGGCTGGCAGGGGGCTGTTGGGGGCAATCAGGCTGGCAGGGGGGGCAGTTGGGGGAGAGCAGGCCAGTAGGCAGAGTATTATGGACAATCTGGCAGGCAGACAGGTGAACAGTTAGGAGCCAGCGGTCCCAGGTTGCAAGAGGGATGTCTCAGATTGGAAAGGGTGCAGGCTGGACTGAGGGACACCCCTCTCCATGCATGAATTTCATGCACCGGGCCACTAGCATATTTTTTTTCAAAGATGCTCAATGTACCAATCACTAGGGAAAAAAAAGCAAATTTAAAGCATAATGAGATATCACCTCACACCTGTCAGAATGACTATCATTAATAAATCAACAAACAACAAGTACTAGAGAGGATGTATAAAAATGAGAACCTTCATGTACTGTTGGTGTGAATGCAGATTGGTGCATCCACTACAGAAAACAGTATGGAGGTTTCTCAGAAAATTAAAAATGGAACTTCCACATGACCCAAATATTCCACATTGGGGTATATCTGAAGAAACCCAAAACACTAATTTGGAAGAATATATACATCCCTATGTTCATTGCAGCATTTTTTATAATAGCCAAGATAAGGAAGCAACCCAAGTGCCCATCAATAGATGAGTGGATAAAAAACTTGTGGTATAGCTCAGCCAGCGTGGTTGACCTGAAATCAATAAAAAATTATGGCACATATTTACAATGGAATACTACTCACCATAAAAAATAGAATGAAATCTTACCATTTGTGACAGCATGGATGGACATTGAGAACATTATGCTAGATGAAATATCAGTCAATGAAAGACAAATAACAAAATTTTACTTATAAGAAGAATCTAATGAACAATATAAGTGAACAAACAAAAGAGACAGATTCATATAGAGAACAAACTGATTAGAGCAGAATTGAGGTACTGGGTGAATAATGTGAAGGGTTTAGAAGTACAAATTTGTAAATACTAAATAGTCACTGGGATGTAAAGTACAACACAAGTAATACAGTCAAAAATATTATAATGGTGCCAGTTGGGTACTATAAATATTGGGTGGAACATTTTGTAAAGTATATGATTATCTAATCACTATGCTATGCACCTAAAACTAGTTCAAAATAAAATGGCTCAGAGATAGGGTTAGAGTCTGTCAAGGGTATATACTTTGGTTGCAGGCTTCTCTCCAGCCCAGGCCCTGGTCAGGGTGCGAACAAGAGGCAACCAATTGATGCATTTTTCTCATATCGATGTTTCTCTTTCCCTCTATCTTCCACTCTCATTAAAATCAATTTAAAAATATCCTCAGGGTGGGCTAAACGCAGCCCGCACTACAGCAGAGACCTCTCCAGGAGCTACGGGCTCACAGGAAAAACTACTCCACCTTGCAAGGAAAAGTGGATCTTATCTGAGGCCTGAAAAACCCACAACAGTGGAGAGCACCAAACAGCTGTGACGCCCTAATCGGCGCAAACACGTGAATTCAAGGGAGTTCTTCAATCACCAATGGAAAGCACAGAGTTTGCCAGGAATAATGTGAGGGACCTGGGTCCCGGCTACAGCACCGGCATCTCTGCAGCCAGAGGGGCGCCGAAAGAGGCAGCGGCTGTAGAGAGAATCGCACGCACTCCAAGGCCCACTGTTGGGTCTGGTGTGATCCTTCCAAAAATCAGGACTTTTTTAAAACGCTGCGGGACGCAGGACAAATTGTTAAAAAACAGGACTATCCTGCCAAAAGCAGAAAGTTTGGTCACCTTAGCACAAACCCATCCTGTGCACACCTGGGCCTGCTCCCCTTCATCCCCTTGCCTCTGAGTACTATGAAAAGACTACCCAGTTTGGCATATCCTGGGAGACTGCAGGAGGAAATTGCCTTCCTGTAAACGGGATCAGAGCGGGGAGAGACCTTCTGGGAGCCAGCACCAAGGCATTCCACCTCCACAAAGCGGTATTGAGTGCCATAGAGAAAGAAGGCAAAAGGAGCCAAAAAGACAGGGAAGGCAATCCAGAAACACTGCCACCTAGGGGCTGAATTACAAACTGACTTCTTTTATTATTACTTTTAATTAATCAAAAACAAAGGGACACAATTAACTAAGAAATAGCCTACTTAAAAATAAGGACTAGCTTACAAAACTGAGATGTAGTGGGCCGCAGGGAACTGCAATACTGTCTGGTCTGAGAAACAGGCATGCGAAATATAATACAGGAAGTGAATGACCTTCACTAATGCACATTTTTTATGCTAATTTTTTGATTTTTTATTTTATTCTCATTTTTTACATCTTTAACTTAAGAAACAAATTTTTTCTTTTATCCTCACTTGATTTTACCTTTTTAATTATTACATTTTTTAGTTTCAATCATCATTATTACTACTGATATTTTGCATTTTTTTCTTTTTTCTTTTCTTTTTTTTTAAGTGCCATTTTATTTTCTCTTTATTTTACATTGGGAATTTTCATTTTATCTCAACTCAACCTTTACGCCATCACTCTCTTCCTAACCTTTCCCCTTTTGGTGTCCTGTTTATCTTAACCCTTTCCTGTTTTAGATTTTCTGTATACCCCCTGCTAAAATTTTCTGCTTTAGTCTTTTTGTATACCCCCTGCTAAAATATTCACCCTACTTATAAACCTAATTTCCAATCCCCTGTTCCAAGTGCATACATACCACTCCCTTCACTATCTTAACTATTAAAAAAAAATTTTCCTCTCTGTCCCTTTCTTGTTGTTTGCGTGAATGTTGATTATATTGAATTTTTATGCTTTTCAGTGAGATTGCTGTGCTTATTCTTTCGTTGTTATTGTTGCTTGGTATTTTTTTATTTTCTTTGTCACTTCTGCTTCTCCTTGCCTTGCTTGATATTAGTGGGTATTGTAGTTTGTATTAATCTCCAGTACTGTTGCAGGCATTTCCTTGGATTAGTGGTTGTTCTATTGGAATTTTCTCCACATATATATAGTTTGTTACCATTTTCTCTCTTAGTCTCTTTCTTGTCTCTCTTTTTTTTCCCTTTTCCTAATTTCATTTCGACACTACTTTTTTTTTCTTTCTTTCTTTTTCCCTCTTCTTTTTTTTTTACTCTTCTTTCTCTCCTATCCCCTAATTTGCCTTTTTCTAGTGGTCACCTTTATTAGAGGTTATTAATATCGCAAATACATTTTTGTTCAATGCCTTCTGTGTTGTATTTTGTACCTTTAAATCAACACAAAAGAGAGAGAACTACATAATCAGACATCCTGAAAAGAGAAACCATGGGGAAACAAATAAATAGCCTGCACATGAAAGAAAAGCAGGCATCAGCACAAAAGGAAGTAAACCAATTAGAGACAAGCAACCTATCAGAGCAAGAATTCAGAGAAATGGCCAAAACCGGTTTGGCTCAGTGGCAGAGCATCGGTCTGCGGACTGAAAGGTCCCAGGTTCAATTCCGATGAAGGGCATGTACATTGGCTGCAGGAACTTCCCCATTTTTAACTCTCTCTCCCTCTCCCTTCTTCTCTGTAAAAAATCAATAAAATATTAACTTTTAAAAAAAGAATTCAGAAAAATGATCATAAGATTGCTAAAAAGAATGGAAGACGAATTTGACAATATGAATAACAACCAAGAGGAAATGAAGAAGAACCAAGAGGAAATGAAGATGAACCAAGAAGAAATTAAAAATGACAGAGCTACCCTGAAGAACTCAATAGAAAGCATCAAGAGTACACTAGAAGAAGCAGAGGACTGCCTCAGTGAGCTAGAAGACAAGATGGAAAAAAATACCCAATTAGAGCAGCTTCTGGAAAAAAAAATTAAAAAGCAGGAGGAGAGCCTAAGGGAACTTTGGGACAATACAAAACAAAACAATATTAGAATAATAGGGGTTCCAGAAGGAAAGGAAACTAAGGAAGGCATAGAAAACCTGTTTCAAGAAATAATGACAGAAAACTTTCCTAAGATAGAGAAGAAAAAACCCACACAAATCCAAGATGCTCGCAGAGTCCCAAGCAAAATGAATCCAAAAAGATCGACAACAAGCCACATTATAATTAAATTGGCAAACACCTACAACAAAGAATCTTAAAAGCAGCCAGAGAGAGAGAGAAAGTTACATATAAAGGAACCCAATCAGACTAGCAACTGATTTCTCAACAGAAACTCATCAGGCCAGAAGGGGATGGGATGAAATATACAAAGTCATGCAAAGGAACGGTCTGAAAGCAAGAATACTGTACCCAGCAAGGTTATCAATCAAAATTGAAGGTGAAATCAGGAGATTCACAGACAAAAAAAAAGACTGCAGGAATTTATCACCACCAAACCAGCAATACAAGAAATGCTAAAGGGTCTACTGTGAAAATATAAAAGAAACAGGAAATGGTCAAAGAATAAAAAATGGCGACAAATAAGTACCTATTAATAATAATGTAATTATTTTAAATGTAAATGGAATAAATGCCCCAATCAAAAGACATAGGGTAACAGATTGGATAAGAAAACAAGACCCATATATCTGCTGTCTACAAGAAACCCATTTCAGGAAAAAAAGACGCACACAGACTGAGAGTGAAGGAATGGAAAAAGGTTTTCCAGGTGAATGGAAATGAAAAAGAAGCTGGGGAAGCAATACTTATATCTGACAAATTAGATCTCAAAATGAAGGACATAAGAGATAATAAAGGCCACTTCATAATACTAAAGGAAGCAATCCAACAAGAAGAAATAACCCTGGTAAACATATATGCACCCAATACAGGAGCACCCAAATACATAAAAAAAACTGCTGGAGGACATTAAGGGAGAGATTAATAGCAACACAATCATAGTAGTAGATTTTAATAGCCCACTATCACCTTTGGACAAATCATCTAAACAAAAAGTCAGCAAAGAAACAACAATGCTAAATGACTCACTAGACCAGTTGGAATTAATTGACATCTTCAGAACATTTCACCCCAAAGCCACAGAATATACATTCTTCTCAAGTGCACATGGGTCATTTTCAAAGATAGACCACATGTTGGGATATAGGCAAAGTCTCTTCAAATTCAAGAAGATAGAAATCATATCAAGCATCTTCTCAGATTATAATGGCATAAAATTAGAAATCAACTACAATAAAAATAATCCAAAGAAATCAAACACATGGAGACTAAACAGCATGCTATCAGGCCTAAACAAGGACTGGGTTACCAGAGAAATCAAGGAAGAAATTAGAAACATCCTGGTAACAAATGACAATGAAAACACAACAATCCAAAATTTATGGGACACAGCAAAAGCAATCTTGAGAGGAAGTTCATAGCTGTGGAGAACAGTATGGAGTTTACTCAAAAAACTGAAAATGGAACTCCCATTTGAACCAGTAATCGACTCCTAGAAATATATCCTAAGAAACTGGAAACACCAATCAGAAAGGATATATGCACCCCTATGTTCATATCAGCACAATTTACAATAGCTAGGATTTGGAAACAGCCTAGGTGCCCATCAGTAGATGATTGGATCAAAAAACTATGGTACATCTACACAATGGAATACTATGCTGCCATAAAAAAAGGAAGAAATTCAAAAAGGCTCCAGGTTAGGAGGAGCGCGATGAGGAGCGGAAGCCACTGCCAAGCGCCAGCAAGCTGGGCGCCAGCAAGGAGCCGGGCGACAGGGCCCCCGGGGGGGAGGTGCCACTGGGCCCTCAACTGCTAATCGTCGGCCACGGAGCCGAGACCGGGCGCTGCTTCCTGGGTGGCTGAGGCCGCGCAGGAGGCTGAGGAGAACAAAGGGGCGCAGCCAGCCAGCCTGCTGAGCTTCCAGGACGAGGAGGAAGAAACCAAAGAAGTTTTCAATGTGAATAAATCAAGTTATAGCAAAAAGATAGTAAAATTACTTAAGAAAGAATACAAAGAAGATATTGAAAAATCGAAGATTAAGACAGAATTCAACTCAGCAGCCAACAATGCAACATAAATGCGTTTAAAAAAAAAAAAAAAAGACAGAATGTTAGAGCGTCGGCGGCCAGGCCCAGAGTGGCCAGGCCCAGGGCAGTGGCAGCCGAGCCTGGAGCAGCAGCAGCCAGGCCCGGAGCAGCAGCAGCCAGGCCCGGAGCAGCAGCAGCCAGGCCCGGAGCAGCCAGGCCTGGGGCAGTGGCAACCAGGCCTGGGGCGGAGGCGGCAAAGCCCAGGGCGGCCAGGCCTGGAACAGCCAGGCCTGGAGCGGCCGGGCCCGGAGCAGCTAGGCCCGGAGCAGCCAGGCCCGAAGCAGCAGGACACGGAACAGGCCTGGAGTAGCAGCATCCAGGCCCAGAGCAGCAGCAACCGGGCACCAAGCAGCAGCGATCAGACCTGGAGCAGCTGGTTGTGGAGCGGCCCAGAGCAACAGAGGCCAGGCCCGGAGCAGCTGGGCCCGGAACAGCTCGCTCCTCGCCTGCCCATGCCCCAGAGCTGCTTCTCAGACATGGCTGGAAACTTTTGTGGGAACTTGAGGGTCTGCTGAATCAAGTGATGAAGGCTTAGATCTGGATGTGCGGAGTTATTATAGCGCTGGGGTGTTGATCTGTGAGTGCCTTGTGTGAGGTCTGGATGAGGTTGGTTGATCTATTTGGAAGTGTCTTTTGTGTGAAGTGTATCCTTGGGCATGTGGAGGTATTATTGATTTGAGAAAATGCTAAGTAATTGATTTACTATCTGAAAAATTTAAAGTTCTGAAAGTTTAAGGTCTCTTGCCAAAATAGGTTTTAAAGCTAACACCTTAATTTTAATGGAGAAAGGGGAAAACAACCCCCACCCACCCAGAACAGGTAATCCAATTCCAGCCAGCAGCTATCTTTAAACAATGTGTTCATTTACATTTGAATGGCTATGCCTTTTGATAGCCTAAGGGCAAGTTTACATGTAAACAAGTTTGCTTCTCAGTTCCCAGGGCAGAAAAAACAAGGTTTAAAATTATTAGATTTTAAAATTTATTCTTAAAAATATAAAAGTTAATTAAAAAAAAAAAGAAAATTAAAAAACCTGATGAACAATATTAACTGTTGATTATAATAGAATCAGAGATACAGGAGGGGAGTGGTGGATGCGGGAAGAGACTGAACAAAAGCTGTGCACCTATGGATGAGGACAAGGGGGGTTGGGGAAAGGGCAGAGGGTGGGGTGGGAACCTGGTGGAGGGGGGAAGAAATGAGGAACCTTTGTAATAATATGAATAAAGATTGATTTTTTTTTAAATATATATTTTATTGATTTTTTTACAGAGAGGAAGAGAGAGATAGAGGGCTAGAAACATCGATGAGAGAGAAACATCGACCAGCTGCCTCTTGCACACCCTCCACCGGGGATGTGCCCGCAATCAAGGTACATGCCCCTGACCGGAATCGAACCTGGCACCTTTCAGTCTGCAGACCAACGCTCTACCACGGAGCCAAACCGGCTTCGGCAAGATTGATTTTTTTTAAAATTAAAAAATAAATAAAAAATAAAATAATTAACTCACCAAAAAAAAAAAAAAAGAAGGAATTCTTATAATTTGCAGCAACCTGGATGGAATTGGAGAACATTATGCTGAGTGAAATAAGCCAGTCAATGAAAGAAAAACACCACATGATCTCATTCATTTATGGATAATAAAGAACATTATAAACTGATGAACAAAAAGATAGATACAGAGAGAGTAAAGCAATCAAACTGTCAAATTACAGTGGGGAGGGTAGGGAGATCTGGGGGAGATAAGAGATCAACTGAAGGACTTGTATGCATGCATATAAGCATAACCAATGGACAAAAAACTCTGGGGAGGGAGGGCTTGTTTGGGCATGGTGGGGAGCAATGGTAAGATATGTACACATATAATACCTTAATAATAAAAAAATAAAAATAAATTAAATTAAATTAAATTAAAAAGAAGTGGGCTAGAGGCCAAGTCCCTAAATAAATAAATAAATAAATAAATAAATAAAAATATCCTCAGGTGAGAATTAAAAAAATAATAATAAGGAAAAATTAAATTTAAAATTATACTTACTTGAAAAATCAGGTTAAAATTCTCATTTCTCAAGTTTTGCACATCCAAAAGATATTGAAAATATATGAGTTTCGTTTGCAATATGGCAAGATAAGACCCCTATACCGTATTTCTCTTACTAATTACAACTAAAACCCGTAGACAAAGCACAAAAACTGTGAAAAGTAAACAAAGCAGGAAATTGTAAAAAGAAGTGAAAACTTGGAAGTAACCTAAAGTAAGTAGTTTCCTAAGATTTTTTCCCCACTCATTTTCTATAGCAGACTTAGGCCAGGGCAGGCCTCAGTAATTGCAAAGTACAGCTTTAGTGTAGTCTGCTAAAACTCTGAGGCAAGTTGGGAACCCAGTGGAGGGGGATAATGGAGAAAATGAAGGACATCTGTAATAATATCAACAATAAAGATTTTGTAAGAAGCATAGGGAGATTCAGCATAATTGAATTGCAGCTTAAAAAAAGCTAAGATATAGAAAAATCATGTAATGTTTCTATTTACATGGCATTTTGGAAAAGGCAGGGACAGAAAGAAGATCAGTGGTTTTAAAGGGTTGAGATTAGGGGACTAGGGATAACTACAAAGGAGAATAAGGAAAATTTAAGTGCTGGAATTATTATCTTGATTATGGTGGTGATTACAAGACTTTTAAAAGAAAGAATTTTACACTATATATTATACATACAGGAATATATTTCTTGATATGAAACAAAGAAGGGTGCAATCCTATTTAATAAAAGAGTGATATGCAAATTAACCAACACTGTCACACCCACAAGCCATGCCCACCAGCCAATCAGGAGCAAGTATGCAAATTAACCCAACCAAGAGGGCTGCAGCCACTAGTGAGCAGGAGGTTTAGGTTTCCCTGGCAATGGAGGAAGCTAACCTTTCCGCACACCCTGGCAGAACCAGGCCTCCACTCAAGGCTACAAAGTTTCAATTATAGAAGATGAAGAAATCCCAACAAAAATGGCTGCAACCATGGAGCGAGCAGGAGACTTGGCTCCACTGAAGGCTACAAAATTTCAATTTTAGAAGATAAATAAATCCCAGATATCAGGGTTTCCGTTTGGGTCACTAAGGGGCGTGGCTTGCCTGCAATCCACCACAGGCACCTTGCCCAGGCCACCCCACGCCCCAAGGGAACCCCCACCCTGATCCAAGATGCCCTTCAGGGCAAACCAGCTGACTCCCACCTGTGCACCAGGCCTCTATCTAATAAAAGAGTAATATGCAGATTGACCATCACTCCAACACACAAGATGGCTGCCCCCATGTGGTCAAAGATGGCCGCCCCCATGTGGACACAAGACGGCCACCATAGATGGCCAGAAGGGGAGGGTAGTTGCCTGCAAAATCATGCCTGCAAAAAAGGGTAGTTGCCTGCAAAAAATCATGCCTGCAAAAAAGGGTAGTTGGGGGCAATCAGGCCAGCAGGGGAATCATGCCTGCAAAAAAGGGTAGTTGGGGGCGATCAGGCCAGCAGGGGAAGGAAGTTGGGAGGGACCAGGCCTGCAAGGGAAGGCAGTTGGGGTGACCAGGAGAGCAGAAGAGGGAAGTTGGGGGTGACCAGGCCTGCAGGGGAAAGCAGTTGAGAAGGACCAGGCCTGAAGAGAACAGTTAGGGGTGACCAGGCCTTCAGGGGAAGGCACTTAGGGGTGACCAGGCCTGCAGGGGACAGCAGTTAGGGGCAAATAGGCTGGCATGGAGCAGTTAGGCATCAACCAGGCTAATCCCCAGTGGTTAGGGGGTGATCAGGCTGTCAGGCCAAAGCGGTTTGGAGCTATCAGGAAAGCAAACAGTTGGGAGCCAGCAGACCTGGATTGTGAGAGGGATGTTCGACTGCCTGTTTAGGCCCAATCCTACTGAAATCAGGCCTAAACAGGCAATTGGACATCCCTCGAAGGGTCCCAGATTGGAGAGGGTGCAGGTTGGGCTGAGGGACACATACCCCCATGCACAAATTTTGTGCACAGGGCCTCTAGTACAACCTATAGAACATTTTTTACATAAACAATTAATCTGAATATAATCAAATCCAGAATAAGACATACTCTATAATAGTGGCCGTCAACCAGTGCTCCAGGGAGCACTAGTGGTCTATGAGGTTGAAAAGGTTGGCAAAGGCTGGTTTAAGAAAACCTTTGGAGCAGTGGTCGCCAACCGGTTGTCTGCAGACCACTGGTGGTTCATGAGGTCCGAAAGGTTGGCAACTGCTTCTCTATAAGAATACTGGCCTGGAGCCTTCAAAGAGAAGTCTTTCAAAAAACAAAAACAGGCCTAAGCTGGTTTGGCTCAGACTGAAAGGTCCCAGGTTCGATTCCGGTCAAGGGCACGTGCCAGTGGGAGGTGTGCAGAAGGCAGCTGATTGATGTTTCTGGCTCTCTATCCCTTTCCCTTCATCTCTGTGAGAAAATCAATAAAAAATATATATTTTTTTAAATAGTAGAGTTGACTGCTCTAGATTCAAAGAAAGCACAAAGATATGAAAAGGAAACATAATGCATGGATTATGTCTAGTTTCTTGATCCAAAAATACAACAAAAGAAGCAATAAAACACATTTCATTCTCCCAGGTGGGAAAGTGAATGTGAACTGTACATCAAATTACTTAAAAGCCTCTGTGGAAAATGCTAATAACTAGTGGATCTAAATTAAGAGAAAAAAGAGAAACTCTAAAATCAAATGCTATAGTTACCTCCTTCATAATCTGAAATCTTATAAGAACTTCTTCTTCCACACCTTTCATTTTACTCAAGGCAGTTTCATGTCTGAACAATAGTTGTTCTCTTTCAACTAAAAAATGTTCTCGCTTCTGAAGTTCTTCAGCAAATTCCTGTTGTGCTGCAGTTTCACACTGTATTAAAATGTAAGATTTAAAAATGTGTTTTTAAAAGTACATTCACAAATTCTACAAATTATATTTTATTTACTAAAACAGAATAATCAAATGGTACCAATCAAAATCTGGATTACAGTAATAATTAGAGTAGTACAACAGCAAGTAAACTTGAACAGAAATTTTAATTTGCTGTAAAAATAACATGATACTATAGTGAGATTTTGGGGTCCAAAATTACAGTATTATACTGAATTAATCCTCTATCCAATCCAGCTTAAATTCCCTGCTCCACTTCAAATTAATAGTCCACTTTTTTACTTCTGTTACGTTGGGCTAAAAGACCCAAGCCCTGAACTAAAGCACTAACTGCCTTTCCTACCTCAGTTCTATACTGCTAAATACTGCTGGAGAAAAATCACACACCATAAAAAGCAGTACCATTGTGAATGTATTGTCTCACACCTCTAATGCAGTCTAGAAATCTTATTTATATTTTCATGGCTGGCTCTCTCTTTCCCATTCTCCACAGTGTCTATTTCAAACCTTCTCCACTCTTTACCTTTAACATATCACCTTCTCTGTCCTTCAGTGCAAACAGCCTCATCTCTATCTTCACAGGGAAAATAGAAGAAAGCCAAAGAAATCTACCCCCTGCCCTCAATACACACATTTATAAATGTGCCCTTACTCCCTATTATAAAACTAGAGGCTGGATGCATGAAGTTCATGTACAGGAGGGGGTCCCCTCAGCCCAGCTTGCACCCTCTCCAATCCAGGACCCCTCAGGGATGTCTGATTGCTGGTTTAGACATCCCTCTCATAATCCTGGACCACTGGATGCTAATCACACACCTGCCTGCCTGCCTGCCTGGCCGCCCCTAACTGACCCTGCCAGCCTGGTCACCCCTCACAGCCCCTCCAACCAGCCTGGTTGCCCTACACAGCCTTCTTGTTCAGTGGTTTGGAGGTCCCTCACTCCCCCTCCTCCCCCCGCTGACCTAGTCATAGGCAGCCATCTTGTGAGGGCATGAGGGTTAATTTGCATATTATCTTTTTATTATATAGGTCTAGAGGCCCATTGCACAAAGGGATTCCCTTGGCTTTTTCTTTCTTTTTTTTTTTTTTAAAATACATATATTTTATTGATTTTTTTTTTTTTTTTTTTTTTTTTTACAGAGAGGAGGAGAGAGGGATAGAGAGCTAGAAACGTCGATGAGAGAGAAACATCGACCAGCTGCCTCTGGCACACCCCCCACTGGGGATGTGCCCGCAACCCAGGTACATGCCCTTGGCCGGAATCGAACCTGGGACCTTTCAGTCCGCAGACCGACGCTCTACCACTGAGCCAAACCGGTTTCGGCTCCCTTGGCTTTTTCTCCGGCACCCAGGACCCAGGCTTTTGCTCCAGCCAGAGTCTGCCTTCTTCGTCTTTGCTGCAGACTCCAGCTGGAGTCTGACATCTTCGTCTTCACTACAGACTCCAGCCAGTGTCTGCCATCCTCGTCTGCGCTGCAGACTCCAGAGTCTGCAATCTTGTCTTCGCTGTGGCACTCCGCTCCTGTAGATCCCTTCGCCACTCCCTCCCCTCCCCCGCCCTCTCTCTCATAGCAAGTGTCCTGCCCCTCCTGGCCACTCCGAACCTGGAGCATTTGGATGGCCACCATCTTTGGCCTTCTAACTTGCATACTCACTCTGATTGGCTGTGGGCAAAGCTGAGGTTGAGTCAATTTACATGTTTGTCTATTATTAGGTAGGATAAGCTCAGGATCTCATTGCCTTCTGCCCTCTTGTGGAGACTGCCATACTGAGTATTCCTTTAATATTTTTGACATCTTCCATCTTATCTGAAATGAAATCTTTTGACCCCACTCAACTTATCTCCTCCCCTTCACAAACTTCTTTAAAACTGTGTCTACATTTGCAGAGCCCTCTTCTGTACCTCTCAATAATCTGTGAATTTATTTTAATCTGGCCTCAGCCAATGTACCCCTATTTAAATGACTTAACTATTACAAAATCTAAAGATCACTTTTCATTCCTAATTTTATTGAATCTTCAGCAATGTCTTATATTATTGTCCCTTTATTCCAACTTAAAATATTATTTCATCAGTTTCCACATTCTCCTGGTTTTCCACATCCCCCTCTGTCTCCTATGTGGGCTCTGTTTCATCTTTTGTACTTTAATTACTAATGTTTCTCAGGCTTTGTACTTCAGCCATTTATTTCGCATTTTTCACACACTCTCTGCTTGGTTCCATCCACACAATGGCCAATTTCACCCAACCTACAACTACTCAGCTCTTTCTCTAAGCTCCAAACTCAAGTCCAATCAACCTGTTTGACATATCCACCTAAATGCTTTCAGGCAACAAAAATAAACATGTCTAAAACTGAGTTCAATTAGCAATCAGGAAAATGGAAATGAACACTACCAGGATGAACAATAAAAAGAACAAAATATTGCCACCCACAAAAGCATGGATCAACCTAGAGGGTATAGTTCTAAGTGAAATAAGTGAGACAACGAAAAATACCACATGATTTCACTAATATGTGAGGGTTTTTTTGGAAAATCAAAACAAATAAGGAAAACAAAACACACTTAGATTCATAGAAACAAAGAACAAACTGATGGTTGCCCGGGGGGAAGATAGTGGAGAGATGGATGAAAATAGTGAAGGGCAATACAGTCAAAAGCAGTGTGATAACTTTGCAACTTCCCTAGACTTAGTGTGCTGAGCATACCACAATGTATATAAAAATGTTGAATCACTATGTTGAAACTAATATAATATTATATACCAACTATACTTTAATAAAAAATAGTTTAGCCAGACCGGCATGGCTCAGTGGTTGAGATTCAAAGTATGAACCAGGAAGTCACAGTTTCAATTCCTGATCAGGTTATATGCAGGGGTTGTGGGCTCAATCCCAAGTAGGCAGGAGGCAGCCAATCAGTAATTCTTTCTCATCACTGATGTTTCCATCTCTCTCTCCTGCTCCTTTCATCTCTGAAATCAAGAAAAAATAAATTTTTTTAAAAATCCACAATGAAATATCACTTTACACCCACTAAAATGGCTAGAATCAAAAAGACAAAATAACAAATGTCAAGGATGAGGAGAAACTGGAATCACTGTTCACTGATGAGAATGTAAAATGATGCAGTCACTTTGGAAAATAGTCTGACAGTTCCTCAAAATATTAAACATAGAGTTACCATATGACCCAGTAACTCTACTCCTAAGAATACAAACGAGGCCGGTTTGGCTCAGTGGTAGAGCGTCGGTCTGCGGACTGAAAGGTCCCGGGTTCGATTCTGGTCAAGGGCATGTATGTTGGCTGCGGGCACATCCCCTAGTAGGGGATGTGCAGGAGGTGGCTGGTCGATGTTTCTCTCTCATCAACGTTTCTGGCTCTCTATCTCCCTCCCTTCCTTTCTGTGAAAAATCAATAAAATATATTAAAAAAAAAAAAAAAAACATGACTGTTCTTAGCCACATTACTCATAATAGTCAAAAAGTGGAAACCCAAATGTACACGAATTGATGATTTGATTTAAAAAAAAAAAAAAAAAAAAAGTAGCCGAAACTGGTTTGGCTCAGTGGTAGAGCATCGGTCTGCGGACTGAAAGGTCCCAGGTTCGATTCCGGTCAAGGGCATGTACTTTGGTTGCGGGCACATCCCCGGTAGGGGGTGTGCAAGAGGCAGCTGGTCGATGTTCCTCTCTCATCGACGTTTCTAGCTCTCTATCTCTCTCCCTTCCTCTCTGTAAAAAATCAATTTAAAAAATATTAAATAAATAAATAAAAATAAAAAAAAGTAGAGCCCAGCCAGTGTTGCTCAATTGTTGAGTATTGACCTATGAACCAGGTGGACACAATTTGATTCCTGGTCAAGGCACATGCCTGGGTTGCAGGCTGGAACCCTGTAGAGGGGCACGCATGAGGCAGCCAATCACTTATTCTCTCTCATCATTGATGCTTCTATCTCTCTCTCCTTCCCCCTTCATCACTGAAATAAAAATATAAAGAGAAGAAAAAATGGCAGCCAAATTAGGCAGAAGTGTAGTGCACCTCATCCAGGGGCCAGACTGGAAATCTAAATCGGAGAACACCTGGAATTAAATTAGGCACAGCTGAGGAGGCAACCTACAATAAGGAAGGGCAGAAAATGCCTGGAGACTAGTAGGAAGGGTGGCAAGGGCTCTAGAGGGGCAGCAGGCCACCAAGCCATCGGGCCAAGAGGTAGAGGAGGAAGCTGCATTACGGAAGTAGCAGTTCCCTCAGAAAAACAGATGCCCAGCCTAGGTTGAACACCAAAACCATGTCCCTTGGTGGCAGGTGTTACATCCAACTGTGAAAAGGAGCCACAGGGCTGCTGGGGCGTCTGGACCCAAGACCAGAGCGGTGAAAGGCTGCACCACGAGAGAGTGCTGGGGAGGAGAGAAAGCCATGATTTCATTGTTTTTGTTTTGTATTTCATTTTGTTATGTTTTCAGGGCTTATTCTTTATTTTTTTAATAATATTTTTTCATTATAGTATAGTTTTAGGTGCACAACCCATTGATTGGACATTTATGTAACTTACAAAGTGGCCATGCCGAAAAATCTAGTACCATCAAACACCATAGAGTTATATTATTGATTATATTTCCTATGCTGTACTTTACATGACTATTCTGTACCAGCTAATTTGTACTTCTTGTTTTTTAATTCTTACTGTTGAATATATTACATATGCCCCTTTAATCCCCCATTGTCCTCTCCTAGCCCACTCCCAACTCCAACCCAGGCCTTCACCTCCCTATTGTCTGTGTCCATTGATTATGCTTATATGCATACAAGTTCTTTGGTTTATCTCTTACCAGTAGCCCCCAACCCTCACCCATCCACCCCTGCCTTACCTCTGAGGTTTGACACTTCTATGTCTCTGGATCTATTTCTGTACATCAGTTTACACTGTTCATTATATTGCACAAATGAGTGATATCATGTGATACTTATATATATATTTTTTGACTGGCTTATTTCGCTTAGCATAATGCTCTCCAGGTCCATCCATTGCAAATGGTAAGAGTTCTTTCTTTTTTACAGCAGTGCTGTATTCCATTGTGCATTTGTTTTTATTTTTTAAACCCAGAACACTCATTGCAATCACTAAGCCAAGGCTTTGGCACAGGGAGGGAGGCACTGACTTGAGGTGCTTGAAGAGAGGCTGGGGAGGGAAGCAGGGCAGAGAGACCTGCCAAGGGTCCAGCATTAGGCTTCCACACTTAAGGGGCCATTTCTCCCCAGAGGAGCTAACCTCTCCCAGTAGCCTCAGGGCAGGTGACGCAGCCTGCCATATGCTGTATTTTCAGCTTTGCAGAGGAAACAAAGACAGAGGCCAAGCTTACAAGTCTAAATAGTCTCAAGGAGTCCTCAGTGACTGGATTGGAAGAGGGCCCTGTTGACCCCGATATTCTGGGAACCAGACTGATAAAAACTCCAGATTGCCAGCCAACCCCATTGGTCTCCATACAAGGATCTCTGTCCAACCAAGGACAGAATGATATTTTGGGCTACTTGTGGAGCACTACTTTTGGGGCAGGAAAAAATACCCATCTTGCCCTAGCTGGTTTGGCTCAATGGATAGAGCATCAGCCTGCGGACTGAAGAGTCCCAGGTTCCAGTCAAGGGCACATGCCTAGGTTGCAGGCTGGATCCCTAGTGTGGGGCATGCAGGAGGCAGCCAATCAATAATTCTCTCTCATCATTGATGTTTCTCTCTCTCCCCCTCTCCCTTCCTCTCTGAAATCAATAAAAATTTATTTTTTTAAAAAATACCCATCTTATTCCCTGAAAGTGAAACAGCACCAACCCCAGCTACAGCGCTCTCAGAAATAGATGCTTGAGTAATTAAGAATGACAGCTAGCAGACAGGCAAAGAGGGCATATTGGTCCCATCTGCTTGCAGAAAAAGCCTGAGGAGACACACAAGCAGAGAACCTGTGGATTGCTTGGATCTTAAAGCAGGGTGCTAAAAGCCTAAAGAAAGTGCCTAACAATGGTTAGCACCTAAGTAACTAACAGGAAGCCTAGAATTGGCAGGCAGAACTGAAGAGTGGGGCCCTAAACCAGCTCCCATGGGGCATTAAAACTTAGCTAAAGCGAATGACACTTCATTTCTGCTTTATAAGTGTGGTCCCTCAGCCTGGCCTATGGGATGGGGCCAAAACCCGCTCTCTGACATCACCCAAGGGGTCCTGGATTGTGAGACCCCTCTAGGGTGAGGGACCCATCAGAGCACAATCAGAGCTGGGGAGGGACACAGAAGATTGGCCAGCCAGAGAGGGACTGCATGAGGGCTCAGAGCATGTCCAGTCTGCCTCATTCAGTCCCGATCAGCCAGACACCAGCAGCAAGCTAACCTACTGGTCAGAGCATCTGCCCCCTAGGGGTCAGTGCATGTCATAGCGACCATTTGACCAGTCGACTGCTCCCAGGTGGTCAGTGCACATCACAGCAACTGGTCAAACAGTCGAGTGTCTGGCCCCAGGTGGTCAGTGCACATCATAAAAAGCAGTTGAGTGGCCTTAGCATATCATTAACATATTACGCTTTGACTGACCAGCCGACTGGACACTTCCATAATAAGCTTTTATTATATAAAATTTTTGTTTTTCTAATTTTATTTATTTTCTTCCTTTCTTCTCTTTTTTTGCTCCCATTTTCCTACTCCTTTTTCTGTTTTAATTTTTCTTTTTTCCCCTTTTTAAAAATTGATATTCTTTATCACCTTAGTGATATATTATTCTAGTATCTCTTGGTTTATTCATTTTATCTAATTTCCTCTTCCCTGCTTCTACTCCATTATCCCTTCTCTTTTCTTTTTCTTCACTACTCTTTTTTCTCTCTCTCTTATCTTGCTCTTTTCTCCTAATTTTTAAACTTCTTTCAGATCCTCAATTTAGGCCTATCTGCACTATTCTCTCCTCTCCTTTTCAAAGAAATAAAAATTTTTAATTAATATTTTTCTTTTCTTCTTGTTTCCTTTCTTTTCTCCCTTCTATATCCTAAACCAGGGTCCTTCCCCTATTCCTCTAATTCCTTAACCTTATGTTCTTTATTTAAGCCCTGCAACTACAGATTCTGCCCTCCATCCCTTTCTAGGTGTTTGTGCATTTTGGTTTATTTGCTTGTTTTGTTGTGTTTTCTCCACATATTTTTTCATTCTATTTTTCTCGCTATCATTCATGCTCTTTTTTCTCTTTCCTAATTCTCTTTTGGCTGGTGGTCACATTTAAAGGGGTTATAGGTGCCTGTGTACACTAGTGTTCTGTTCCTTTTGTGTCATGTCTTAGCTTGTTGTATTTTGTGCCATTCAGCCAGTACCTCCACAACAGTTGGGACTTTGTGGCAGGCAGCAAACCACATACCCTGTTTCCCCGAAAATAAGACAGTGTCTTATATTAATTTTTTCTCCCAAAGTTGCACTAGGTCTTACTTTCAGGTGATGTCTTATCTTTCCATGCGCTAGGTCTTATTTTCGGAGGATGTCTTATTTTCGGGGAAACACGGTAGTAAAACACCTTGAGAGAAGACTCTATACACGAAAGGAATAATGACATTCAAGACCCAACTACAGCCCTAGCCAGTTTGGCTCAGTTGATATGAGCACCAGCTTGCAAGACTGAAGAGTCCTGGGTTCAATTCCAGTCAAGGACATATCCCCAGGTTGAGGGCTTGATCCCTATAAGGAGCCTGCAGGAAGCAGCTGAAATGATTCTCTCTCCTCATTAATGTTTCCATCTCTCTCTCCCTCTCCCTTCCTATCTGAAATCAATAAAAATATATATATACGGTATTAAAAGAAAAAGAAAAAAAAGACCCAACTACATCAGGAGAACACAAATATCTCAAGTAGGGAACTTCCCTAGAACATACAGCCCAGGAGACCTGAAAGAATGCACCACTGGGTCCCACAAGACATCTACTAAATAAGATCAGTTCAAAATGTAGATGGCATAGCAGTTTGATCTAATACATAGGAATAACTACAAAGAACAGCAAAAATGGAGAGACAAAGACACAACTCGCAAATGAAAAAGAAGGAAGACTTATCAGAAAAGGAAATAAATGAAACAGAGGCAAGCAATTTCATAGAGAAAGAATTCAGGGAAATGGTTATAAGGATATTGAAATGTCTGGATGTGATAATCACCAACATGTATAAAAATTAAGAGGAAATGAAAAATGACATAGTGGCAATAATGAACACAATGGAATGTTTCAACAGTAAACTAGAAGAAACTGAGAACCCAATCAGTGAATTAGAAGACAAAGTAGAAAAAACGACCCAACAAAGCAGCAAGTGGAAAAAAAGTTTTTTAAAGGAAAACAATCTAAGCGAGCTATAGGACAACAAGAAATGAAACAACCTTCTAGCCGAGACAGGTTTGACTCAATGGATAGAGCGTCGGCTTGAGGACTGAAGGGTCCCGGGTTCGATTCCGGTCAAGGGCATGTACCTTGGTTGCGGGCATAACCCCAGTAGGGGGTGTGCAAGAGGCAGCTGATCGATGACTCTCTCTCATCGATGTTTCTAACTCTCTATCTCTCTCCCTTCCCCAAAATCAATAAAAAAATTTTTTTTTTTTGAAAGTCTGTAAAAAAAAAAAAGAAAAAAGAAAAAGAAACAACATCTATATAATAGGGGTGCCAGAAGGAGAAGAAGCTGAGCAAGGAATACAAAATCTTTTTGAAAAATAAAGTCAGAAAACTTCCCTGACTTTAGAAGAAAAACGTCAGACAAGTCCAAGAAACACAGAAAGTCCCAAACAAGATGAACACAAAATGACCAACACCAAGACACATCATATTTACTAGTAAATTGTCAAACGTCAAGGACAAAGTGAAAATCTTAAAGGTTGCCAGACAGAGACAGAAAGTTACCTACAAGAGAACTCCATTAGACAATCAACCTATTTCTCAACAAAAGCATATCAGGCCAAAAGGAAATGCAATGAAGTATACAAAATGATGCAAGGCAAGGAACTAAATTAAGAATACTATCTAGTCAGGGTACCATTCATAATTGAAGGGAAAATCAGGAGCTTCACAGACAAAAAAAAGGCTTAAGGGAGTTTATAACACCAAGCCAGCAATGTAAGAAATGATAAAAGAACTGTTGTAAAAAGAAGAACTAGAAAAGGAAGAAGGAGCACAGATATAAATAAAAATGGCAACAATAGTACCTAAAATAACCTTAAAGGCTCCAATCGAAAGGCACAGGAGGCAGCTAATTGATATTTCTCTCTCATTGATGTGTCTAACTCTCTATCCCCCTCCCTTAAAAACGAGCAAAGGGCCTAAATAGGTACTTTTCAAAAGAGGTCATACAGAATGCCAAGAGACATATGAAAACATGCTCAAAGTCACTAATTATCTGAGAGTGACAATAAAGTACCATCTCACATCTGTCAGAATGGCTATCATCAACGCATCAACAAATGACAAGTGGGGAGAGGATGTGGAGAAAAAGGAACCCTCGTGCACTGCAGGTGGGAATACAACCACTGTGGAGAACAGCATGGCATGTCCTCAAAAAATTAAAAATGGAATTTCCATTTGACCCAGTAATCCCACTTCTAGGAATATATCCCAAGAAATCAGAAACACCAATTAGAAAGGATATATGCACCCCGATGTTCATAACAGCACAATTTACAATAGCTATGATTTGGAAACAGCCTAAGTGCCCATCAGATGAATGGATTAAAAAACTGTGGTACATCTACACAATGGAATACTACGCTGCTGTAAAATAGAAGGAACTCTTACCATTTGCAGCAGCATGGATGGACCTGGAGAGCATTATGCTAAGTGAAATAAGTCAGTCAGAGAAAGATAAATATCACATGATCTCACTCATTTGTGGACTATAATGAACAACATAAAATGATGAACAAAAAGATCTAAAGACATAGAAGCATCAAACAGACCAACTTCAGAGAGAAGGCAGGGGGTTGGGACAGGTGACAGGAGGTCAACGAAAGACTTGTATGCATGCATATATAAGAATAACCTATGTACACAGACAGTACGGGGGTAAAGGCATGTGCCAGGGGGTGGGAATGGGCAGAGAGAGGTCAATGGAGGGAAAAGGAGGTATATGTAATACTTTAAACAATAAAGAATTCTTTTTTTTCTTTTTTTTAATATATTTTATTGATTCTTTACAGAGAGGAAGAGAGAGGGATAAAGAGCCAGAAACATCCATGAGAGAGAAACATCGACCAGTTGCCTCCTACAACCCCCTACCGGGGATGTGCCCGTATCCAACATACATGCCCTTGACCGGAATTAAACTTGGGACCCTTCAGTCCGCAGACCAACGCTCTATCCACTGAACCAAACAGGTTTCAGCAACAATAAAGAATTCTTTAAAAAATAGTCTAAAATCTAAGAAATACACCTACACGTAAAAAGACCACTGTTGATTTTTTCTCTCAGCCATACATTTTCCTCTTCAATAGTTCTTATAATTGTGTTTGTTCCCTTCCAATCTTTTGACACACTTATTGAAAAAAAAATGAAATACCTTGTAGCACTTAAATTTTGTAAATGTTTGGTGTTTAGAACATAAACGTTTCTAAATATTTAACCCAGTATTTAGTTCTTACCTGCAGTTTCTGATGTATTTGGAATAATTCATCATATATCTGATTGATCTGATGTGGAAGGAAACTCTGCTTATTTGATGCTTTAGATGTTGGATAGCTCACACGTTTCAAAGGAGAGTCACTTGCATCACTACAACATTCAGTCCAATTTCTTGAATTTGAGGCCAAATTAGTTGGCCAGGCTACTGCTAAGAAAATAAAAGTTTTAAACTTTATTAATTTAGTTTTAAATATTCACAGATAATCTTCAGGAAGAACTACTTTAAATATGAATTCTAGTATATTTTTGAAGTTTCAAGTAACTTATGCGGAAAGAATGATACAGCAAAGGTAGTAAAAATGTGGATAAAGGCTATACAGAATTCTTTGTGATCTTTTGGATACTTTTCAGTTTGAAATGGTTTCAAAATAGACTTCAAAGTGCACAAAAACACCCATGTATTAACTGTCTAGGACAAGAAATGTTGTTACCTCAGAAACTCCTGATCATATATTAACCACTAACCCAAATATAGTGTTAATCATTTTTCACTTGTTTTTAAATTTTGCTACTTATATTTTTTAAAAAGGCCTTATTTGCCTCGCTTGAGTAGTGTTTTAGGGGCTTATACTGGCTACATATTTTCTCTGCATTAAATATGCTTTCATATATTCCTTTTGAATTTATTCAACTAACTTGTTAAAATAATTCCAATGAATTATAATTGCTCTCGCTAAGGATACTCAATTTTTATTTAGATTCAAACTAGCTTTCCCCCTAATTATATATACTTTTCATCAATCTGCCCCCAGTATTTACGCATTTAAACTCTACAACACTGCCCAAAACTGAAAAATATTAGGTGTATCTTTATTCTGCTCACTATAGAGAAATTATTCTTCATCACTGCTCAGCAAAATCATCATATATGCTTAATGCTTAATCAATACTTGTATTATTTCATTTTAGTTTTTCCAGTTTTCTTCTATTGTAGTGAAACTGTTACTGGTTTTTAAGAGCTATTTTATGACTAAAGAAGTTAACAATTTCTCATGCAATGCAAATGAAATACCATATTTTTTGTTACTACCGTGTTTCCCCAAAAATAAGGCATACTCCAAAAATAAGACCTACTTACAGGTTTCCTTCTGAGTGAAATATAAGGAATCCCCCCAAAAAATAAGGCCCCCCTAGGCTAAACATGAGAGATTTGGTCCACTGATTCTGAAAGAAATGGAGTCACAAGAAATTCACCAGGAAATTCAGGAATTGGATTGTTATGATGATGTTCCAGAAGATGATGACATGGTTGTCATTGAATAAATGAGTAAATTCTTGATACTGTAGGATTCACAGTTTGTCTGGTTTGTGTTGACAACTACCGTACTACCATACCATATACAGGTAATAAATTTCCTTTATTTTCATTTAACAATAAATGTGTACCGTATTCTTCATGGAAAAATAAGACATCCCCTGAAAATAAGACCTAGCGCATCTTTGGGAGCAAAAATTAATATAAGACACTGTCTTATTTTCGGGGAAACAGGGTATTTTACTTTGATGTTTTATTTTTTTTTTTTATTGTACCAAACTTGTGTATTATATATAATCATTTTCTGTTTAAAAAAAAAAAAAAAAAAAGACTTGCCCTGATTTGGTTTGGCTCAGTGGATAGAAAGTTGGCCTGTGGACTGAAAGTTCCCAGGTTTGATTCTAGTCAAGGTCATGTACCTTGGTTGAGGGCACATCCCCAGTAGGGGGTGTACAGGAGGCAGTTGATAGATGTTTCTCTCTCATCGATGTTTCTAACTCTCTATCCCTCTCCCTTCCTCTCTGTAAAATATATATTTAAAAATAAATAAATTAATTAAATAAATAAAAATAAGATTTATTTGGTTTTTGCCTATCTTTAGCTTTGTACAACCTCTCTTAATATATAATGTAATTATGTAATTTCTATAACCTCCTCATTTAAATAACATGTTCTTATTTTAATGCCAGAATTATCTTGACTGCTTTATCCTATATATATATATATTTTTTTTTTTTTTTTACTAGAGGCCCAGTGCACAAAATTCATGCACGGGAGAGGGAAGGTCCCTCAGCCCAGCCTGCACCCTCTCCAATCCGGGATCCCTCTCGAAATCTGGGCCAACTGGTTCCTAACCACTCTCCTGCCTGCCTGCCTGCCTGCCTGCCTGCCTGATCGCTCTTAACTGCTCTCCCTGCTGTCCTGATCCCCCTAACTGCTCCGCCCTGCCGCCCTGATTGCCCCTAACCACCTCTGCCTAGGCCCCGTCTCCTTGGCTTTGTCAGGAAGGATGACTGGAAGATATCTGGTCTAATTACCCCTTTTTTAGTAAAGATATGCCACATAATGGCTATCAATGTGGCAATAGTGCTCTCAAAAACTTACAGCCAAGAGGGCCTCATCTCTGACTGCCTCTTTCCCTAAAATCCTAACAGACCTATGCAGCCAGGCACATAGAGATTAAATACTAATTCAGTGTCTAAGGAGGCCATACCTTAAGTAATCTGGGATATTTTCTAAAAATATTAAAGTATTAGTCAAATACTACTAACAATATTTTACTCACTTCCTAACAAATACTGACATGAAAAAGAACTAAAGAAATTATACAAAGTATTCATTTGATTAACTTATTTTCATGAGTTTTGAGTTTAGGAATACTACTAGAAAAAAATAAAGTTTATTTTTCTTCTTTCCTTTAGTTTAATAATAAGCACAGTAACTATGTCATGGTTTTCAAAAATTAGAACACAGAAATGCAGACACTTGAGGACAAGTGTTATTACTATGGGATAAGCTTTATATGTACGACTTCACAAAGTTATTATTTAAATGATTATTCTAAAAAGAATATTTCTTTTACCTTTTTCTACTTCTTTAAAAGACTGCTTGGTTACTTTGGAGCTATTCACTCTATGATCCTTCTCAATTAACTCTACTTCTTTTTCCTGTTGCTTCAAATTATGAAAAGAATCCAGTTCATCATCTAGGCTTTAAGAAAAATTATGTCAAAGCATTCTAGAAGTTTACTATAGCATTCTAAAAAGATAAAATTGGTTTTTAAATATTAACAGCATCACAACTGAGAAAAATGTAACACATAAACATTTTTTTAAAAGCAAAAAGTAAAAATATAAACAGTAAGTCATTGATCCTGCAAACTCACTAAAAGTATCTTCCTACAGATACAAATACTAGAGGCCTGGTGCTAAAAGAATTAGTTTAACATGAGGAAACTGAACCCTAAATCATTTAAATAACTGACAGATGATGCAACTAGTAAAAGATGAAAGAGAACTAAACTCATAAGTGTTCTCATCAAAAAGATGACCTCAAAGTTGAACTTTCTCAAAGCTGAAAGTACTATTCAAAAAAAACATAATGCAAGTCACATAAGGTTATTTAAATTTTCTAGTAGCCACATTAAAAACATAAACAATTATAAAATTCTAACAATATTATATTAAACCTAGTATATCTAAAAGATTATCCTTTGAAGATGTAATCAGAATTTTAAAATTAGAATATTTTACATTTTGGGGCTCATTTTCTTCAATCTGATGTGTATTTTAGATTTCCAACATACCTCAGTTCAGAAAAGCCCAATTTCAAGAACTCAATTGCCGCTTGCAGCTACTGTGCTGGACAATAGTATAATTCTACAGTAGGTCATAACGAGTGAAAAAACTGTCCAACAATATAAAACACTTTATAGTCAAAATGCTTTAAATTGCCGAAACAGGTCAAGGGCATGTACATTGGTTGCAGGCACATCCCCAGTAGGGGGTGTGCAAGAGGCAGCTGGTCGATGTTTCTCTCTCATCGACGTTTCTAGCTCTCTATCTCTCTCCCTGCCTCTCTGTACAAAATCAATAAAATATATTTTTAAAAAAAAAAAAAGCTTTAAATTATAATTTGAAATATACCAAGAAACAAAAAGTTATAAAATTACCAGTTAAATCCTATATAAGAGAGGAATATGCTAATTATCCGTTAAGCCCTGAGGCATAACGAATGACTTTGTAACAACCAGATCACTGATCTGCAGGAGGGTAGGGCATTGAACTACAAGCAGGCAACAACCTATTGGGGGGAGAGGGGGAAAGAAGATGGAGGAGCTATCGGAGGGCAGGGCAGCAGGTGGAGAGCCAAAGGAGGACAAAAGCAACCTACTGGTACATGGATTAATATGCAGGGCTACCAGTATCATAATAAAAGGCTAATATGAAATGGTCACACACCGTTGACACATAACAACCGATCAACAGGGACCTGAGGCTGTGTCTTCCGCCTGACAGGGCTGGACAGGGGACCAAAGACCATGCCCCCGCACAGCAGGCCTTGACGGGGAACCTCAGGCTGCACCCCCCATTAGGCAGGGCTTGACGGGGTACCTCAGGCCACGACCCTGCCTCTCGCCAGGCTGGGGTACCTGAGGCTGTGCCCCCCACCTGGTGCCAGGCTGGGGGACCCGAGTCTGCGCCCCCCCGCCCAGTGGGGCTTGAGGGAGTGGGGCCAGATAGGTCTGGGTCTCACTCAATGGTGGTGGGGTCGGCCAGGTCTGGGTCTCGCACGATTTTGAGATGCACACTGGTGGGCAGGGACTTGACTCTGGGTCCTGCAGCCCGCCCCAGACTCTGACAGAAGGGAGATTTTCATAAATATTTTACTAATTTTCTTTCATCTCTGACACTTCTATTACAGAGAAAGGGCAAATAGCAATATTAAAATATTTCCTCTAATTCCCTTGTAATGTGCATGAATTTTGTGCACCGGGCCACTAGTAAGAAAATAATTTCCATGAATTCTTAATTATTTTAAAGTAATTTTTACTTCCCTTACTCTCTATTCAATATACCTCATGTCCAAATGCTTAATCCAGATCAACTAGGCTATTCTGTGAATGATAGAGTAATAACGATAATGATCATATTTGAATGTTTTTCTATGTGCTGAACACTGTTTTAAGTGCTGTACATAGATTTTCATTAACGTAGAGAATGAAACAATTATATTAAAATTTTAAGCTACAAGCCCTAGCTGGTTTGGCTCATTAGATAGCACGTTGGCCTGCAGACTGAAGGATCCCGAGTTTGATTCCAGCCAAGGGCACATGCCCAGGGTTGTGGGCTCAATCCCCAGTGGGAAGTGTGCAGGAGGCAGCCGACCAATGATTTACTCTCATCATTGATGTTTCTCTCTCTCTCTCTCTCTCTCTTGCTCCCTTCCTCTATGAAATGAATAAAAAAATATACTTAAAAAAAATTTAAGCTACCAAATATCAATTACTTTAATATATGGTATTTTAGGCACAAGTGTCTTTTTTTTCACTCCATAATTATCTCAAAATTTCATTCTGTATCTGTCTTAGTTGTTTAATATTATTTCAAAACTGGAGGTAGGCGAAACCGGTTTGGCTCAGTGGTAGAGCGTCGGTCTGCGGACTGAAAGGTCCCAGGTTCGATTCCGGTCAGGGCCATGTACGTTGGTTGAGGGCACATCCCCGGTAGGGGGTGTGCAGAAGGCAGCTGGTCGATGTTTCTCTCTCATCAACGTTTCTAGCTCTCTATCTCTCTCCCTTCCTCTCTGTAAAAAAATCAATAAAATATATTTTTAAAAAAACTGGAGGTAGGGTGTCCCTCAGCCCAGCTTGCCCCCTTTCACAGTCCAAGAAACCTCAGGGGCAGAGGCAACCCGGTGATCAGGGGAAGGCGACACCCCCATCACACCTCTGCTGCTGCCACTACCGGCAGTGCAAGCCTCAGCTGGCCCTGGTTACCTGAGCCTCAGGCAGCCCTGGGCCTCGAGCTGGTCCTGGGCAGCTGGAAAGCTGAGAGGACTGGGCGCCGCCATCCTGTGTCTGTGGGTGCCGCCACCTTTGAGGGTCTGGCAGTCAATTACATATTCCGCACTGTCTGTGGGCGCCACCATCTTTGTGAGGTATGATGGTCAGTTAGTATATTCCCTCTTTGTTAGATAGAATGTTTAACCCTTAACACAAATAGTACTTTCTTCTGACACATATTTTTGGCATTTAATAAGATTGAATTTGGAATTTTAACTTAGCTTCTACTATTGTTTTGTGTATATATGTGTGTGCCTTTTTAATTATATTCTTATTGATTTCAGAAAGGAGGACAGAGAGATAGAAATATCAATGATGAGAACAAATCAAATGATCCACTGCCTTTTGGCCCCTTATTGAGGATCCATCTTGCAACCAGGCCTGTGCCCTTACCAAGAATTGAACCAATACCTCCTGGTTCATTGGTCAACGCTCAAGTGTTGAGCCACACTGGCCAGATAGCTTCCAGTGTTTTTATACTTGTTTTATCCAGGGTAAAATCTCCTATACAAAAACTACTAATCCCTCACAGCCCACTTAACATCTCTCTCTCAGCCTATCTAAAATCCATTGCATATCACACTACTAGACATATATTGCTATTCAGCAGGCTCCAGATTCCTTATACTTCCTCTCAGAGAAAAGCAAACACATAAATAATCCATCCTTTGCCTTTTTTCAGTGTTTTGAGGAACTGAAGCGTTAACAACAGTAAGGATACAGGGTAATTTACCAATTCATGTTGAAGTGCTTGGATGAACTATAGAGAGGTATAGTGGAATGCTTTCTTTCATCAGAATACGATCTTAATGAGGAATCAATTTTATCTCCAGATGAGCAGACATCCAAGTCATCTATTAAGAAAAAAGAAAATAGCAGAGATTACTTACCTAATTATATTATTCTAGGCTCCTAAAGATAAAATAGCAAAATTAGTGAAAGAATTTCTTATATCTATGTCTCCTTAATGCAAACTTCCAGAAAATAAACAACTCTTACATTTATACTATAGCACTTTACTGATTACAAAAAGCTTTTTCATCCATTACCTTATTTGATACTAACCCCTAAAACCAAGCAGTACAAGTTCTTTTAATTCTATTTTAATGGTTAGAAACCGAGAAATCAGAGAAGTTATGCAAATTTTTTCACAACCAGCAAATAGAAAGAATAAAATTGAAAATCGAGCCCTCTTTCTAAATACTTATGGCATTTCATCAGTCCTCAACCATGAAACATTTTATTTTCAATTTTATATACTTAAACATTAAGATATGTTTAATAAACTGTTAGCCTATAACTAAATTCAGTTAAAAATAAAAAAGGAAAATAGAACTTCTCTGATAAGCTTTTTAGAATTACTTATAAATGTATGCACCCTACTTTAACACTCATTTTTACCTCAGAAATGTAATAACCTCCACTTTTCAGTTATATTATATTTTGGAAGAATGAAATTTTAGGGGAATTTTCAAAATTAAAATTCAATCTTTACAAGCTATTTTTAAGATACTGGACTCAGTAATAACTGGAATATTTTTTCATATTCAACAAATGTTTAAGAAGATTGTTAAAATACAATTAAAATTTCAAAATGAAGTAAGCTTGGAAAAAAGTGAAATTCCTTAATCCACCATCTAATGAACTTTTAAAGATATTAACTACTGTTTCTGCTAAAATCATTTCAAACTTCAATAATTACACTTACTAAAGACACTAAGAAGTATCAAAAAAATAAAAACTCTAATGATGAATTAGCTACGCATGTTAGTCACAGATTATCCAATCCCACAGTATAATTAACTTTACTAAATAAATTTATTTGATAAATTCCTCCAGTGCAATAATTCTAATAACTTGGGAAAGCTTGTGTGAAAAAATAGCCATTTAGCCTACTTTACCTAATATACTCTGTTTAATTTTTAATATAAAAATACTATAATTGAAACACCAAAAAATTCAATTTTATCTTTAAAGACATCTTACACATTCACCCCAAATATCATGATTACTATTAGATCATTACCAGACTGAAAAAAAGCTTAGCATTACAAGACATCTGGCAATAGCAATTAAGTCTAAACATTTTTTAAAAGTCTTTTCTCTCAAATTAAATTTGATAAAACCCCAAATACAGAAAATTCTCTACTAGCTTACCTGGGGAGGTTAGATACCTTCTCTTACATTTAGCCTGATCAAAACTTGAAACAGAATACTAAAAAAAGAAAAATGATGACATTTAATGTGTATACTAAGAATCAACTTACAGTCTCAAGATAATTCCCTATAAATTATGTACAAAGGTTAGCCTTTAATTAAACCAGTATTAAAATCTGGTAGGCACCACCTTAACCAAGTGATAAAGTTAACATCAATAACGTGACAAAGCAACATCAAGTGTCTCCTGATGAACATCGCAAGCCACACACCAGTCATGTAACATTCTTGGCAAAAATATATAACCAGTATCTACTGAGATATCATCAAACCCACAGACATTCTAATAATTGTTCTAACTCTTCAAAAACATCAATATTGCAAAAGACCGATTCTAAATTAAAGGCAACAAAAGGAAAAAAACAAACAAACGCAATGCTCGTTTTGCTTCTATCTGCACCAGGAGAAAATACTTATATACAAAGGACATTACTGAGATTATTGGTAAAATTTGAATATGAAATACATAATATTGTATCAATATTAAGTTTCCTGAATTTATTACTCTACTCTGCTTATACAAGACAAATGCCCTTATTTCTAGAAAAACACACTGAAGCATTTATACTTGACGATGTAAAGAGTCATGATGTCTGCAAATTATCCTCAAATAGTTCAGGGGGAAAATGTCTGTATGGAAAGGGAATCAAAAAGAGGGTGAGAGCATGGTAAAGCAGATGTGGCAAAATAATAATGGTGAACACAAGAGAAGGGTAGAAGAGGATTCTATCATCTAAAAGTTTGAACGTATTTCAAAATAAGCCTCTTAAAGGAGTTAAATTGTTTTTTAACTCCATTCAAGTCACTATAAATAAAAGTTCAAAAACACTTTCAACAATGACTTACCACCACTTGTAAAGCATAAACCTTCAAAAGCGTATGGTGAAGGCACTTTCCTGCTTTTCCCCAGTGTGTGACTGTCCCCGGCCCACCGTTTACCCACCAGCGGTCCGGAGCCTCGCCCCGCGGCTACCATCCCTCCGCCCGTTTTCCCCGAGCGGCCGGGCGGAGGCAGCGAGGGCCTTACCTGCGCCGGACGGCAGCCCCCCAGCCCGTAGCGGCTTTTGAGACGCTCCACGGCCAAGTCCTGGCCCGGCGGCTTGACGACCCTCGGCTGCATCGTGCGGGGCCGCGGTATCCGCGGGAGCAGCGTTCAAACCCGCGGCGGGACGCGCAGGGGCGGAGCTCGCGTAGCGGAAGTGCGTCATGACGCACGAAACGGCCCCTCCAGGGAGGCGAGGGTCCCTGTCACACTGTTAAAAATGTCTTAGCGTTACTTCATTAGTGTGTTATTTGGACTGATAAATGGCGTTTAATCTTTTCAGTCTTTTGCTACTTGGTTTTCTTCCGTCACGCCTACCGAGGTCCACTTAGCAGGCGTGGCCCTCCCTCTGCTCAGCCTCCGAGCTGCAGGGCCGGGAGGAAGCCCCGCCCGGTAACCACTGCATCTCTGTGCAGGTGGCCTGCCTGAGGCTTCTGTCCAGACCTGGGCTCACCAGAATGGCCCAAGCCTGACGGGTAGGACCGCACCTTGGTCTGGGCAGATCTAACGTATTTGTGTGCGTTTGGACATAATCGGGGTGGCCTTGCTAACTGTAATGTTAAATGGGGGCTAAGTCCAAGAATAAGTCATACTACAAAGTATAGCTATTTCCAGAGTTAAGTCTTCACTTTCCTACTATGGGCCAATATTTCCTATTCCGAGTAACATGGTATATTAATAAACAGTATTAGAATGTAAGTTATATGAGAGCACGCTTAAAAAAAAAAAAAAATCCCCCGATGTCCAGAACGGTGCCTGTCACTTAGTATTTATTGGTAAAGTATATCAACCTAAACCCGAGACTAATGGAGTTGAATAACCATTTAATTTCCTATATAAATATACTAGTATAATTCTTTACTTTTCTAAAATGTATTCAGCAGTATGTCTGGACTAATTCCTAGAGTTTCTGTATTATCTTTAAATTTCCTCAAATACCAAACATTTTATAAAATGAATATTTTAATAAAGTAGTTGCCTGATAATTACTTAAACCAATAATCACTTGGCATACAATATAACTATAGTATAAAAATGAGTTCCTTGCCAAAACCGGTTTGGCTCAGTGGATAGAGCGTCGGCCTGCGGACTCAAGGGTCCCAGGTTTGATTCCGGTCAAGGGCATGTACATTGGTTGCGGGCACATCCCCAGTAGGGGGTGTGCAAGAGGCAGCTGGTCGATGTTTCTCATCAATATTTCTAACTCTCTATCCCTCTCTCTTCCTCTCTGTAAAAAAAAAAAAAAAACCAATAAAAATATTTTTAAATGAGTTCCTTTATATTCTATCTTTAAACAGAATTTAATGAGCCAATATAAAATCAAACCAGTTTAAAAAATACATAGCATGGGTTTATACCACATTAGAAAATAACAAAAATCATAGGCAAAGTCCTTTGCCTCAAGCCACTTTTAAGCATCTTTGGAATACTATTAGAAAAGTCCATTTACTGGCCATTTTTATCAAACTTTTGGTCAAAATACTAGTTTTTAAAGCTTAATTCAAAATCCAAATGCTTTAAGATACCACTGATTTCTAAAAAAAAAAAAAAAAAAAAAAAAAAATCTCTATACTGCACTTGCCTTTACTTGAATATTATTCTAAAATCACATCACAGGCATCAGCTCTCCCAGCTGGAAAATTCACAACCTTATAGAAATTTATACTACACTAGAGGCCCGGTGCACAAAATTCATGCAGGGGGCGGGGGATGTCCTCTCCTGCTGGCCTGGTCACCCATAATCTCCTTCCCTTGCCAACCTGGTCACCCTTAACAGCCCTCCCCTGCCAGCCCAATTGCCCCTAACTGCCCTCCCCTGCTGGCCCAGTCACCCCTAACTACCTGCCCTGCCACCCTGGTCACCCCCAACTGCCATCCCCTCCAAACCTAATCACCCCCAACTGCCTGATTAGTCCAGGTTCCCTGCAGGACTGGTCACCTTTAACTGCCCTCCCCTGCTGGTCAGCTAGTGTCCATATGGGGGTGCCCATCGTGTTGGAGTGATGGTCAATTTGCATATTACCTATATTATATTATATTATATTATATTATATTATATTATATTATATAGGCTAAATGTCCAAAGAAGCCAGTTCTTACTATTAAATAAGCATACATGTAGTCCATAGTTCCCAAAGGTTCATCTAGTTCACCTGATACACTGGAGTATGTTACCTGGTTATAGGGCCAAGTGGATTTAGTGATGGTATTCCATTACTCATTATTCACACAAACCACACACAACATTCCTCTCCTTCTTTAACTAGTGGTTGAACAGATACTTATTACTGGACTAGAGGCCCGGTGCACATATTTGTGCACATTAAAAGAAAATGAATTACCCTGTTTCCACGAAAATAAGACAGTGTCTTATATTAATTTTTGCTCCCAAAGATGCGCTAGGTCTTATTTTCAGGGAATGTCTTATTTTTCCATGAAGAATACGGTACACATTTATTGTTAGATGAAAATAAAGGAAATTTATTACCTGTATATGGTATGGTAGTACGGTAGTTGTCAACACAAACCAGACAAACTGTGAATCCTACAGTATCAAGAATTTACTCATTTATTCAATGACAATCATGTCATCTTCTGGAACATCATCATAACAATCCAATTCCTGAATTTCCTGGTGAATTTCTTGTGACTCCCATTTCTTTCAGAATCAGTGGACCAAATCTCTCAATAGCATTCTGAGACAGAACCTAGGGGAGCCTTATTTTCGGGGGATGTCTTATACTTCACTCAGAAGGAAACCTGTAAGTAGGTCTTATTTTTGGAGGATGTCTTATTTTCGGGGAAACACTGAAGAAATATTTTAATATCACTATTCACCCTTTCTCTATAAGTGTTAACCAAATTCACATCTGACAAAGATAAATGCAAATACACTCTGCAAATTTGCACCAGCCAGAGCTTTATGTATATAAACTTGCTTAATTAGACCTGCTTTCTGATTTAGCTAAACTTTTTCCAGCCCCATGAAGTGCCCCAAGTTCTCTTTCAGGTAGTGAACAACACAGCAGTAAATGTCAACACGAAGCATATTATTGTAGATCACACAAGGAGAACAAAGGGTGAAATATTTAACTGCAGCAGTGTTTGACTATATTCTGTGCAGTGAAAAAAACCTTGTCATTTTTAAGGTCCACCATTTCTTCTTTTCAATGAGGTCAAGTTTCTAAACTTTCTAAATCTCAGTTTTCCGCTAATGAAAATAAAATAGGATTCTACTAAGACTCCTATCTACCTACTCCAGGACTTCTGGGAGGATCAAATGGGATGAGACCTGTGAAAACGTTTCACAGATATTTGATTAAAGTATAAAATGTTTGCACCTAGTTATAATGCAAGTCATGTCCCTGGGATGAAGAAACTCCAAGGAGGCTAGTAACTAGGGAGAGAAAGCCAGACGTTGCTACGTGACATCATTACCCGGCGCCCACAGCCATCGTTTCCCGGCTGGGCTATGGGCCACATTTTGCACCATGGGCTTGGGCAGCGTTGGCTGCGATTTGGTGGGCTGTCACTCTGGGTTGGTGGCAGGGCCTGTGTTCCATTTGGGGGAAGCCAAGTGTTGCTTTGTCGATGCCAGGTCCACAATGCTATTTCTTTGAAATGGCTAGTGCACATCACAGCAGCTCCTGTGTTGAGCATCTGTCCCCTGGTGGTCAGTGTGTGTAATAGCAACTGGCCACATGGACACAGCCTTTTATATACTGCATATAGACTAGAGGTCAGATGCACAAAATTAATGCACTCGTGGGGGCGGGGGGAACTCCTCAGCACAGCCTGTGCCCTCTCCCAGTTTGGGAGCCCTCAGGGGATGTCAGACTGACAGGTCCTCTGTTGAGCATCCGCCCCTTGGTAGTCAGGGCACGACATAGCGACCAGTCATTCCGCCATTCGGTCAATTTGCATATTAGCCTTTTATTATATAGGATAGCCTATTTCCAAATTCCTAAACAATAGAATAAACTCACTGTCTTTTACTAAATGCAATAATTTCACTGGGAAGAACATAGGAGGACGGAAGGAAGTCACTGCTAGTGATTAGAATGATTGGAAAATACCAAATCTAGTGCTCTAATGAGATACTTTGTAGTTCTATATTGAGTAGGCTTATAAGAATATCCCCTTTTTTAGCAGTCTAACTTTTGAAACAAGCCATTTTCCAAATAAATTTTCAATGTGTATCAAACCTGAAAAAAGTCACTTCCTTGGGAGCTGTGGAAATTATGTGGCATTTTGAGTTTATAGAATTTTAATTGCCCTCCTTAATTTGGTTCTAGAATTAACAAACAATTATATGCACAATAAATTTTCTTAATGTCATAGCTGTTAACAATCGTCATTTTATTTTTGCTACAAAATTCACCAGAAAAAAGTTACTGCAACAATCTAGTATAAAGCAAATCTTTAACCAAAAACATGAAATAGATCTTTTTAAAATATTCACAATTTATCACAGTAACTGCAAGGAAAAATTCGAGTTCAACTAGAACAAAGCTGCAATTTTGAGGTAGTAGGAATAGATGACAGAAAGGTTAAAAAAAAAAATCTACGGACATACTCAACTTGTTTTAAATGTAAAAATAAATGTAATACCTTTGAAAGGGCACAGGAAGCTACATATAATTTTAAGAAAAGAAGGTATCTACTTAGAAGTTCATTAACTATCCAAGAGGTGCAAAGATTATCGAAGAGCACTTTGGTTAAATCTCTAACCTCTGGGCTATGCCCATTCATAAGTCTCTATGCATAAATGAGCACAACAATAGTTAAAATTACCAAATATATTTTCAATTCTAAAATAAAAATTACCCCCGTTTTGGTCCCTTTATTCAAACAGTAAATATATTCAAGCAGGAAGTTCAATATCCTAAAAGAAATTATAATTAAGTTGCTTATATAATATTCCTTCAACGCGGTCTATTGCTTTTAATAAGATTAGTATTATTCCATTTTTAATACAAATATGTCAGGAGTACATAAACACAAGTACACCTGAAATAAACCAGTGTTTAAACTTTTATTTCACACCATGCAAGGTCAATTGTAACACATTAAAAAGTGACAACAGCTATAAGCTGCAATTTTACATTTATACATTGGAAATGTCCATTTTCAAAAGCTGAACATAATTACTATATTGTCATAATAGCTAAGCTTCAAATCAATTGTTTATACTATATTTTGATTTGTTTGATACTATAAAAAAACAATGATTTTATATCTGTCCACATTCTTTGATACTAATTCTTCGACTAACAGATCCTTTAGAAGAACCAAATGACTCAATCTTTTTCACAGTATCCATGCCATCCTTAACAAACCCAAATACTACATGCTTAAAGTCCAAATGCTCTGCTTTTTTCAATGTTATAAAAAATTGAGAATTATTGGTATCCCGGCCTCGATTAGCCATTGATAGGAAGCCAGGACCAGTATGTTTCACATTAAAATTTTCATCTTCAAATTTATCTCCATAAATGGACCGTCCTCCTGTTCCATCATGTTTGGTGATATCTCCACCCTGGAAAAAAAAAATTTATTAATAGGGATCCTGAGTAAAATATTACAATGCACACAGACTAACCACTATAGGTAAGTCTTAAACACCCAGCTTGCTTGAAAATGCGGTATGAAGCCGAAACCGGTTTGGTTCAGTGGTAGAGCATCGGTCTGTGGACTGAAAGGTCCCAGGTTCGATTCCGGTCAAGGGCATGTACCTAAGTTGCGGGCACATCCCAGTAGGGGGTGGGCAAGAGGCAGCTGGTCGATGTTTCTCTCTCATCGACGTTTCTATCTCTCTATATCTCTCCCTTCCTCTCTGTGAAAAATCAATAAAATATATTAAAAAAAAAAAGAAAAGAAAAGAAAAAGTGGTATGAAAACTAAGTAATACCCATTTTTGAACAAAGACAAAAAGTGACAAGAGGTCTTTTTCCCACCCTCAATTATAGTATGTTTAAAGTTATCAAAAATTTCCATTATTTTAGGCTGAAAAAAAATTTTTTTAAATATATTTTATTGATTTTTCACAGAGAGGAAGAGGGATAGAGAGCTAGAAATATCGATGAGAGAGAAACATCAACCAGTTGCCTCCTGCACACCCCCTACTGGGGATATGCCCACAACCAAGGTACATGCCCTTAACCGGAATCAAACCCGGGACCTTTCAGTCCACAGACCGACATTCTATCCACTGAGCCAAACCGGTTTAGGCTAGGCTGAAAATTTTTTGTGGTAGGATATATTGAGATGGTGACACCCATGTGTGAAAAGGCTAAAGATATCTTAAGAAAATTATAGGTGAGGAAGAACACTCAAATTTCCAATTAGTGTAGAGCACTTTTCTAGACTTCAATTGTGATACACCGTCAACACTTACTTGGCAAACGAAATCTGGAATTACTCTGTGAAAAATGGAGTTCTTGAAACCAAAACCCTTCTCTCCAGTGCATAGTGCTCTGAAGTTTTCAGCAGTTTGAGGAACAATGTTTGAAAATAATTCCATGGTTATACGTCCTAGAGGTTCATCATCTGCACAAACATCAAAAAAGACCACAGGATTTGTCTCCTTTGATAATTCTGCTGTCAGTGATACCTGACCCTTCTGGAGTTTCGATAAATTCTGTTGACATTCTTCAAATTTTCTCTTAAAACAATCAGCCATTTCTTTAGTTTTAAATCTTGCTGCAAGCTGTTCCACTTTGGCTTCGCCATCTATTAAAAAGTAGAACACAGTTATCTCAAAATCAAAATGTTTTAATATTGTTAGGGATTTTTATCAAAATCTAAAAAGTGAAAAGTATCATTTACCAGCATAATCCGAGGCAGTCCAAACTAAAGCATTGTTTGAAACATTTAAGGGTTTTAATTCCATTGTTTTGGTAATAACATGGTTTGCACACACTTTAAAGACTTGGTCTCTTCTCATTAGAATACGATAGTAATTCTTCAGTGTATGCCAAAGAATTTTAATATCTCCAACACCACGCTCCTTCCACTGATTAACATCTCGATCCCATCTATAAAGTTTGGCTCTTTCTTTAAATAAAATTTCCTCATCTTCTTCTCCAGATTTCACTTCTACCTATAATAGATGAAAAAATAAGCTGCTTGTTATAACATACTCCATAACAAATTCCTTAAAATACTGTCTTTGTAATGACATTAACAAAATGTGAACTGTGCTATCAAAACAAATGGTAATATCCTAGGGCTAGGAATACATCTGATTTAGATGAAGCAGTGAAGACCTGATTTGTTATTAAGTCTTTTTCTCTTATGTAAGTATTCTTCCTCCTTTTAAAAATTAAACATATTCTTTTATAAGACAGAACAGGTTTCAAAAAGTTCTTCAAGAGAAATATTTAACTACTTGAGGTTGAAAACTGACAAAGTAATTTGTCTAAAACAACATTTTTGTCCAGAAAATGTAGAGTTTATTTTTACTTATAGGACTTTAGCAAGTATGATCTTAGATATTTCGCCCCCAGAATTATAACAACAAACATGAAAAAAAATAGCTCTTCACAATATTTTTATACATAATATACCAAACAACATCCTATCTAATGAAAGAGAAACATGCAAACGGACCGTACCTCTGCTATGCCCACAAGCCATGCCCACCAGCCAATCAGGAACAAATATGCAAATTAGCTCAACAAATATGATAGCAGCCACAAAGCTGGAGCAAGCAGGAAGCTTGGGTTGCCCCCAATGATGGAGGAAGCCAAGCTTCCCAACCACCCTGGCCTCCACTCAAGGCTACAAAGTTTCAATTATAGAAGATAAATAAATCCCAGATACCAGGGTCTCCGTGTGGCTTGCCTACAATCCACCACAGGCCCCTCGCCCAGGCCTCCTCACACTCTAAGAGAACTCCACCCTGATTGGAGCCCCACACCAGTGCACCAGGCTGCTATATAATAAGAGTAATATGCAAATTGACTGTCACTCCAATAAACAAGATGGCTGCCCCCATAAGGACACAAGATAGCCACCAGAAGATGGCCAGCAGGGGAGAGTAGTTGGGAGGGACCAGGCGTGCAAGAGAGGGCAGTAGGGGATGATCAAGCCTGCAGGGAGGGCAGTTAGGGGTGGCCAGGCTGGCAGAGGAGGGTAGTTGAGGGCAACTGGGCCTGCAGGGGAGAGCAGTTGGCGGGGATCAGGCCTGAAGGGGAGCACAATTGGGGGTGACCAGGCCTGCAGGGGAAGGCACTTAGGGGTGACCAGGCCTGCAGGGGAGGGCAGTTAGGGGTGACCAGGCCTGCAGGGGAGGGCAATCCGACTGGCAGGGGAGCAGTTAGACATCAATAAGAATGGCAAGGGAGTGGTTAGGGGGTGATCAGGTTGTCAGACAGAAGCGGTTAGAGGAAATCAGGAAGGCAGGCAGGCAATCAGTTGGGAGCCAGCTGTCTTGGATTGTGAAAGGGATCCCAGATTGGAGAGGATGCAGGGTGGGCTGAGGGATATGCCCTTCCCCGTGCACAAATTTTGTGAGGAGCCTACAGTTTATATATAAATTTTAACAAAAATGACAATTTATAGATACTTAAAAGCTTAACTTCTACTAAAGAGCTTCCATTTAAAACTGTAAATATTCTGAAAGAAATGCAAACAAAGCTAGCCCTGTAAATCAAGTTTGAAACCTAAAATATGAAGTTATTAGTAAGATTTTCATACTTTAATATTTACCTCTGGTAATGACACTATTGGTTCAAAGTGGATATCTTCATTATAAACTACTTCTTCATCACTGCCATCTTCTTCTTCCCCAACTTTACTGGTTGACTGAGTTCCAAACACAGTTGCTCCAGTATTTGCCCACTGGAAATTTTTATCTGATGAATAAATTAAGATATTTAAATAGTGGTATCTATTTATATAAGCTTTTAATCCTCTGGTTAAATGATTTAACCAATACATCAAATTAAGATGACGTGCCATATGCTTGTATTTTAAAAAAAATACCCCCATTTTTATATTATTTAAAATTATATTATTCTGCCAAGGCCAACTCATGTAGTGAGTTCATAATACATTTAGTACTATTTATGCTTGCAGATATAAGGATAAGATCATTTGACCATTTGGTAAACTTCATGATATTAACAATATAAGTATACTTTCAGTAACAAAGCAGGTTCTTAAAAAAAAAGTACATACTTTGGAATTCTCAAAACTCAGCTCCATAAGTAGTTTATTTCATAAAACATTTTATCACATGAGAAAAATAACTTTGAACCTAAAATGTCCATAAAGAGGCCAAATGTGCTACTTCAAAATTAGTCAAAGAAGTCTAAACATGTTTATAACTTCTATATTTCACAACTTCCTACTGAAGTAACTAGTGTTGGAGCTTAGATTTCTTTAGGCCATGGGAAAAGCTCACTGACTCCAACTGTCCTCAAAGGATTAGACTTGAGGGGTGAAAAGAATTCCCATTCCCATGCAGAAGAACAGACTATTTCTCTCCCTCATACCTTGCAGGTGAAAACTAAATGAGATGACCCAGCCTGTTAATACCTCACTACCTCAGAGGAAAGAAACCCCTCTTAATTTGTCATCACTTGATGAATCAGTGACTTAAGAGAACCCTACATTTCTACTAAAAATTCATAAAGTAGCAAAACTGTATCAGATCACTTAAAAAGTTGGCGCAATGAAGAAAGAACTAATTAAATAACTAAAAGTAACTCCTTCTAAAACAGATTTAATAAGGGGGGGGGGTGGAGAAATACACACAAAAAATCCTTAAGATACTGCCAAAAAATGCTATAAAATAAGAAAAACACAAAATAGAGTTTATGGGGGCTTCCTGTAAATAGTGACCATGGATTAGATGATATTCAGGTTTGGGGCTCAATAATAATTAATTTAGAATCTCCCAAACAAACTTTTTAAATTATCCCAAATACCTTTGGAAGGTGTGGCAGAAGTTTTCAAAACTCCTCTAAAGCAGTGGTTCTTAACACTGGGTGAATATTACACTACACCAAGATCTTCTGTAAAATAGCAATGCCTGAGGTACCATTACCAAGGAGCCCAATATACCTATCAGGTAGTTTGTGTGTGTGTGTGTTTTTTTTAAATCACCCAGGAGCCGAAACCAGTTTGGCTTAGTGGATAGAGCGTCGGCCTGCGGACTGAAAGGTCCCAGGTTCGATTCCGGTCAAGGGCATGTACCTTGGTTGTGGGCACATCCCCAGTAGGAGGTGTGCAGGAGGCAGCTGATCGATGATTCTCTCTCATCCATGTTTCTAACTCTCTATCCCTTTCCTCTCCTCTCTGTAAAAAATCAATAAAATATATTTTATAAATAAATAAATAAATAAATAAATAAATAAATAAAATCACCCAGGAAATTCTATTAGGAAGCCAACAGCTGAAAACCACTATTTCTCTTGGGATCAGAAGGAATAATCCAAACAGTAAAATATAAAAATAAACATGTCAACAATCAATATCAATATCACAGTAACAGTACCAAGGAGACTTCCACTATGTGTTGAAGTTTAATGAAAATACAAAATCTAAAGAAAATATGATAAAGTGACAATCATTGGCAAAGGCAGACCTAAATAGGTTTTCCTTATTTTTCTCTTAGTTCCCATATGAAATACTATTCTCGAAAGCAAACATACAAATGGCCAAGAGACATGTGAAAAAATGCTCAAGGTTATTATCAGAGAAATACAAATTAAAACAATGAGGTATTATCATCTCACACCTGTCAGAATGGCTACCATCAACAAATCAACAAATGACCAATGCTGACGAGGATGTGAAGAAAAGGGGACCCTCGACAAATCAACAAATGACAAGTACTAACGAGGAGAAAAGGAAACCCTCGTATGGTACTGGTGGGAATGCAGACTGATACAGCCATTATGGAGTTTAAAAAATTAAAATCAGCCGAAACCGGTTTGGTTCAATGGATAGAGCGTCAGCTTGGGGACTGAAGGGTCCTGGGTTCGATTCCGGTCAAGGGCATGTACCTTGGTTGCGGGCATAAACCCAGTAGGGGGTGTGCAAGAGGCAGCTGATCGATGACTCTCTCTCATCGATGTTTCCAACTCTCTATCTCTCCCCCTTCCTCTCTGTACAAAATCAATAAAATATATTTTTAAAAAAAAATTAAAATCACTGCCATTTGACCCAGTGATCCCACTTCTATAAGTAGATACTAAGAAATCTGAAACACCAATCAGACAGAATGTATGCATCCTTATGTTCATAGCAGCACAATTTGCAATAGCTAAGATCTGGAAACAGCCCAAGTGCCCATCAGTAGGTAAGTGGATAAAAAAAGTAGTGATACACAACTTTCATATCATGGAATACTACACAGCCATAAAAAAGAGGGATCTCTTACCCTCTGCGACTGCATGGAGGGAACTGGAGAGTATTATGCTAAGTGAAATAATTCAATCAGAGAAAGACAAGTATCACATGATCTCATTCATACATGGAATCTAATGAATAAAACAGATCCATAGACATCGAATCATAGAAAAGACTGCGGAATTTCAGAGGGAAGGCAGGCTAGGTGAGTGGGAAGTGATCAACCAAAGAACTTGGATGCATATATGCATAATCCATGGACACAGACAATAGGATGGTAAAGGCCTGGGCATGGGTTGGGGCTAGTAGAGGAGTCAATGGGAGAAAAAAGGGAATATATATAATACTTTCAACAATAAATATTTTTAAAATAAATAACAGTAAAATATAGAAGCCTTTCCTTATATTAAAAATTCTAAATGAACTACAGAATAGGGAAGGGGAAGAAATATCCAAATTAGTTATAACACTGTGCAAAGGACTAGTTCTTTCAGTTGTGTTTAAATTCTGTAACTTGATCATTAAAATCCCTCTATCTGATCTTACCTTTGGAACCAAAAGCAAAATCCCCAGAATTACTGGAAGCCAAGTCTGCAAATGACAATCCTGTGTTGCTTCCAAATCCAAATGAAATAGTTTTGTTTTCAACTGGCAAAAGGAAAAAGAGCATTTAATATTTAATTAAAAAAAACATTAAACATCAAAGGACCCAAAGAAGGGGGTAGAACCTTCTTTAGTACTCAGGGGCTTGGGTTAGTTATGAAGCATTTATCTTATGGTTATTTCTCTGAAAAAAATTACAAGACTCAGCCAATTCTGAGCTTCTTCAGTATTTCTAAAGGTACGGGTATTATTTTCAATACCACTATACCAAAAGCATGCCAAATATAATTTTTAATATGTTTTTATTAATTTTAGAGAGAGAGGAAGGGCGAGGGAGAAAGAGAGAGAAACACCGATCAGCTGCTTCCTGCAGGTCCTCCACTGGGCATCGAGCTGTTGACCTCATGCTACACCAGCCAGGGCCCAAATATAATTTTTTTAATGAGATGTTGATCTATAGAAGCCAAATATAGAAGTATACAGTTTTTGCTTTCTACTGTCTTGTATAATCTAAAACATTCATTCAAAGGCAAGATTTTAGGAAATAGCTTCATAAGGAATTTCTGTGTTCTCTATTATAAATAACAAGATCATAAAACCTGACTTTTAAAAAATATTTGGTCATCAGGAATTTTGGGGTCTTGTCTTAATTCTGTCAAAGTGCAGCTGCAGGTTCTCTTGAAGTCCTATGCACCTTACTTTCCACATCTAAAAGTGGGATATTAGGTCTGAAGTTACCATCCTGTTGTACCATATTATATCAAGACTCCAAAGTGCCATATTTGTGCTTTATTCAGGACTACTTTGAAAAAATTAGGGTGCCCTAGCAAGTTGGCTTAGTGGATACAGCATCAGCTTGTAGACCAAAGGATCCCAGGTTTGATTACAGTCAAGGAGGCATTACTTGGTTGCAGGCACCTCCCCCGACTGGGCCCTGATTAAGACATGTGCCTGAGGCAATCAACTATTGTGTTTCTTTCAAATCAATAATTTTCTCTGTCTTTCCCTCTCTCTTGCACTCTCTCTAAAAAAAATTAATGGAAAAATATTCTCGGAGATAGTTGAAAATAAATTAAATCAAAAATTTTTAAGAAGGAAAAATTAAGTAACGAGAATGCACACATATAAAGCAATACAATGTTAAAAGATTTCCCCCTTCTAATGTCAACTGGAATGAAAAACAGGGAAAAGCATATTAAATATTAATTACTATAAACAAATACTTAATTTAAAGTAGGTAGAGAAAAAGGAAGACATTTAAGTACAGTTGACTCTTGAACAATTTGTGAAATTAAGGGCATCAACATCCCAATAGTCAAAAATCCACATATAACAACGGACTCCCGAAAAACTTAACTACTAATTGTCTACTGTTGCCCCAAAGTTGATGAACACATATTGTATGTTGTATGTATTATATACTGTATTCTTACAATAAAATATGCTAGAAAAAAGATGTTATTAAGAAAATTATAAGGAAAATACATTTACAGTATTAAAAAAAACAAAAAACATGTAAGTGGACCCATGCAGTTCAAGCACATGTTGTTTTTGGGTCAACTGTAGTAGCATAAATATTTAACACCCCTACTATAATACTTATATAATTACTTCATATATAATTAAAACAATTTTAATAAACTTGAGTGAAAATATAATTCAAGCAATATAGCAGTTCCCCCATATATGTAAATTTTTCCATGATTTCAGTTACCAATGGTCTACCATGGTCCAAAAATATTAAATGAAAATTTTCAGAAATAAACAATTCAAATTTTAAATTGTGTGCTGTTCTGAATAGCGTTATATAACCTCACACCATCCCATTCCATCTCACATGGGACATGAGTCAGCCAGGCTACATAAAGTGCCCATCTATCATTCAGGAGCTATCTTGGTTATCAAAGATAGGGAAAGAGAGATCACATTAACTTTTATTACAATATATAATTGTTTTATTTTACCATTAGTTATTGTTTTAAACTCTTTCTATAACTAATTTATACATTGAATTTTATTATAAATCAATGATAGTCCGCAGGTTCTGCATCATCCATGAATTCAACCAACTGCAGGACAAAAATATTCAACGACAAAAAAACGTTACGTTGTTGCCTACTATGATTCCCTCTGATTGAACATGTATACTTTCTCCCTTGCATTATCCCCTAAATCAGAGGTGTGGAAACTCAGCCCATGAAATAATTTGGTCTGGCCTGCTAAGGCATTAGGGATGAGTTAATTAAATATTTGACCAAATATAGCAGGCTAATTTTAAGATAATTTTTTATGGCTCTAGAATGATGTTATAAATATCCAAATGGCTCTAATCAGAATAAAAGTTCCCCACCCCTGCTAAACAATACAGCAACAACTATTTACAAACTATGTACACTGTATTAGGTATTATGAGTAATCTAGAGATTTAAAGTATTCAAGAGGATATGTGTAGTTTGTATAAAAACATTACATTTTACATAGGGAAACTGATCATCCATAGATTTTGGTATCTGTAGGGAACAGCAGGGGATTTTGGAACCATTCCGCAACAGATACCCAGAGACGACTATATTTGTAGGGGGGGAGGGGAAGAAGTATATGGGGTTCAGTGCTATTTGCAGTTTCAGGCATCCACTGGTGTCTTGAAATATATCCCTAGTGAATAAGGGGGAACTACAAAATAAAAATACTATCACAAAGATAATTTCCATGTAAGCAAACTACTGTCATTTATTCTCAGGTAGTGTCATTTATTCTGAACTCTAACAAAAAATAAAAAAGACAGTAATTTCTAATTATTACAAGTATCTTATGACCATTTATATACTACAAAATTTGTTTTAAGAAAGGGAGTTTCTAGGATCGATATCTTTTCAAACATACTGATATACATTACATAATGTATGCCTAGGTTTTTGTAAACATATATCAAATTTTACCTTGGCTTGTAGCATCTGAATCATTTTCCTTTCTAGTCGACAAATCTACAGGTTTATCCACAGTTCCAGAAAAAATAGATGATGAGCAAATAGATTTGGTTATAAAATCAGGTTTTTCAGATTTGCATAAAAATGGTACAGTCACTTTAGTTCCATCTGTACACACACTGTCAGCTGAGATAGTTGTTACTTCCTCATTGTGGGATTTCTGCAAAGAAGTAATAAGAAACTGACAAAAAGGATCTTATACCCTATTTTTTCAAAAACCAAGGACATGGGGGGGTTCTAAACAAAATGGAGTAGCACACTTCAACTTATCTCTCCCATTCCACACTCCATCCTATTTGCTCCAATACCTAACACCACACTGAATTTAAACAGATAAAAGTACTTAGAAGAAGCCTGTGAAAGATGAATAAAAACAGGAGGATTAAGAATCTAAACCTTGCCGAGACTGGCTTGGCTCAATGGATAGAGTGTCGGCTTGGGGACTGAAGGGTCCCGGGTTCGATTCCGGTCAAGGGCATGTACCTTGGTTGCGGGCATATCCCCAGTAGGGGGTGTGCAAGAGGCAGCTGATCGATGAGTCTCTCTCATCGATGTTTCTAGCTCAGCGTTTTTCAACCGCTGTGTGCCACGAGATGTTGCCTGGTGTGCCGTAGGTGCAGACAAGACAAGAATTTTATAATTTTTCACTATTTTGTTTACTTAATATTTCATAATAAAGTAATTATAAAATACTTTCTTTGTGTTTATTTGATTCCTATTCAAGAGAATTACTTTATATATAGTCAATATAGGCACAGAGTTAAATTTTTTAACATTTTCTAATGGTGGTGTGCCTCGTGATTTTTTTCATGAAACAAGTGTGCCTTTGCCCAAAAAAGGTTGAAAAACACTGTTCTAGCTCTCTATCTCTCTCCCTTCCTCTCTGTACAAAATCAATAAAATATATTTAAAAAAAAAAAAAAAAAAAAAAGAATCTAAACCTTGAAGCATAATCTGGTTGTAAGAACCTTGTGAGGGTTTTTCACCCCTACCTCCAAAACAGTCCATAAAACTAGAGCTCTTGCCCTAGGCAGTGGCTCAGTTGATTAGAGCATTGTCCCATACACCAAAAGGTTGCAAGTTCGATTCCCAGTCAGGCCACATAACTAGGGGTTCAATCCCTGGTGGGGATGAGTGTGGGAGGCAACAAATTAATGTTTTTCTCTTCCTCTTTCACCCTTCCTCTCTATCTAAAATCAATAAAAACATATTGTTAGGTGAAGATTTAAAAAAAAAAACAAAAAAACAAAACTGGAGCTCTCCATTGCATCGATGGAAAATGTCCTGAAAAGTTCTAGCTGGGGCAGCAAAAAAAAAAATCAATAAAATATATTAAAAAAAAAAAAAAAATTTTGTATTCTTGTGAAGGCTCTTTCAAATGTTATTTTTCAATAAAAACTTGATTTTAGGTTATAAATAAAAAAAAAAAAGTTCTAGCTGGTTTGGCTCAGTGGATAGAGCATCAGCATGGGTACTGAAGGGTGCCAGGTTCAATTCCAGTCAGGGACACATGCCCAGGTTTCGGGCTCCATCCCAAATAGGAGGGATGCAGGAGAAAGCCTATCAAAGATTCTCATCATTGATGTTTCTCTCTCTCTCCCTTCCTCTCTGAAATCAATTAAATTATTAAAATAAAAAGAGAAAAGAAAAAGTCCTAAGAAAAGCCAACACTCTGGCCAGGGAGTAAGAGATGTCATGAAATGATCCATTGTGTTGAATGATCCATGTTTGAATGACTTTTAAAGAAGCTATTATAAGAAAGTTTCAAGAGGTAAGGACAAATACTCTTAAAACCTCTTAAAACAAATGAAAAAATAGAAGGTCTCAACAAAGGTACAGAAAGCATGAAAAAATAATCAAATGGGAATTTTATAATTTTTAAGAGTCTAAAGGGAAAATACAGTAACAGAAATTTAAAATTTTATAGGACAATATATAGAGGGTGGGCAATATTTAGAGGGAATTCTTCTTTGAGTTCTTTGTAAGGAAAAAGACTGGTTATAATTAATACAATAGACATATTAACTCAAAAGACTGTCACAATGGCACAGTGCAATCTCGTAAGTGCTCAAATTGTCAGCCCTCATTATTTACACATTTTTGTAGTTTGCCCTGGTCCGTTTTGCTCAGTAGTTAAAAGCATTGGCCCCTCAAACCAAAGGGTCGAAGGTTTGATTCCAGGTATCTTGGTTGTGGGCTCGATCCCCAGGGTGATCAGGATGGGTGCGGGAGGAAACAGATCAACGTGTCTCTCCCACATCAATTTCTCTCTCCCTCTCTCCCTCCCTCCCTCCCTCTCTCTCTCTCTCTCTTTCTCTCTCTCTCTCTCTCTCTCCCCCTCCCTCCTTCCCTTTTTCTCTCTCTCTCTTTCTCCATCCCTCTCCTCCACACTCCCTTTAAAAAAAAAAAAAAAAAAAACAACAATGGGAAAAATATCTTCAGGTAAGGATAAAAAATAAAAAAAAAGAAACTGAAAATAACCTCCAATGGATTACTGAATATACTGTTATACATCCACCTAATGGAATGCTACATAGTTATAATAATAATCTATTACTATAACACAATAACTTGGACAAATCTCAAGGTCATTACGCGAAGTAGGAAAAAGTGGTATCAAAGATAACACCATATGATTTTATATGTTAATCTGGAAAAGGGAAAAATACAGAAACAGAAAACAGATGAGTAACTGCCAGAGGTTATGGGTGGGGGAGGATTTTCTCTATATCTTGTCTGTGGTGGGAATTACAGAGTCAAGCATGTATAAGAACCCATAGAAAACACATACATACATATACAAAAGTGAATTTTACTTAAGTATATAAAGATATCAATGCAAATGAAAAAGGTTGTTTTTAATATACTGAAACACCAAGGAAAAAATAATTCATTCTATTTGTGTCAAATGCCAGAGTATCACAGCAATCCTATCTAATAAGGAGGGAATATGTTAATTGACTGTCACACCATCACAATTATGGTGTCACCCAGTCAATAAGGAGGGAATATTTTAATTGACTGCCACGCCCTCAAAGATGGCAGCACAAGATGGCGCCAGTGGGCAGCAGGCACGTGGCACAGCCAGGCCCACTCCCAGGCAGGCCTGGCCTCTCCGCACTCCTGCCTCTGGAGTCCCCCAGTCCCCTCAGCCCCCCAGCCGCCCACGGCCGGCCCAAGACACAGGCAAGCCTCGAGTGGTGGCTGCCTGGACACCCAATGACTGAACAAGCAGGCTGCGTTGGGCGACCAGGCTGGCAGGCAGGTGAGTGATTAGGAGCCAGCAGACCAGGATTGTGAGGGATGTCCAACTGCCAGTCTAGACCGGCAGTCACACATCCCCCGAGGGGTCCCAGATGGAGAGGGTGCAGACTAGGCTGAGGGGACCACTACCCTCCCACCCCCGTGCACAAAATTTAATGTGCTGGGCCTCTAGTATTATTTGTAACTAGTAGCCCTGCGCACGAATCGTGCGCCAATAGTTCTCCGAGGGGCCTGCCCACCCTGTGCCCACTGCCCAGAGGCCCTCCATGGCCCAGAGGCCCATCCACGGCCAGGCACAGAATGCTTGCCTCATCGCTGGGGCGATAACAAAGCAAGCATTCTGCCAGGCCGCTCATGCTGCCCACACTCAGTGGCCGCACCCCTCCCCCCAGGGACTGGGGTGCTCCAGTGGGGATGAGAAGACTGGGCACCGCCATCTTGTGGGAATGGGCGCCACTGTCTTGTGTGACAGAGTGGTGGTTAATTTGCATATTGTACTTTTATTAGATAGGATAGCCAAAAAGTAGAAACATATCAGATGGCCACAACATATGAACAGATAACTAAAATGTGGTATTTTCCATATAATGGATATCATTCAACCATAGAAAAAAATGAAATATATTGAATGTGAATACCCCTAGAGAAAAATAAGTAAAAAAAAAAGCCATACACAAATGACAACATATTATGACCTATTCATATGGAATCTCCAGCCTAGACAAATCTAGTGACATAACCATAGTTATGACATAACCGTAGTTAACTAGAACTACAGGAGTTGAGTGGAAATAAGGAAGGGTAATGACTACCATAGGCTACAAGATTTCTTTTTGTGATGATGAAAATGTCTAAAATTATTTTGGTTATGTCTGCAAAACTATGCGAATGTGCTAAGAATCATTGAATTGTACACTTCAAAACTGTATCTGAATTGTATCACAATAAACATAGATGAGATTATTTGGGGGAGGGGTGTGCTTTAATTCAGCTTCTCACACACTCCCTGAATGAAAAACTGATGCTTGAACAAATTTTTTTGTTCAAAACTGTATCCCCAGTCCTCAGAAGAGTGTTATCTCATAGTAAACTCTTATAAATACTGTACACATAAGCATTTTATTCGAGGATGCATATCTGCAGACCTTTCATAATCCAATATGATTTATGCTGAGTGTGAAGTAGGAATAATGTATTCTAAAAGGATGGAAATCTACACCCATTATAACATGTTTTGTTTTTAATCATTTGTAGTTCTCTCTTTCATCTGTGTGTCAAAAGGTCCTTTCCTGCAAAATTATAATTTATTATAGCACTATTTTCAATCTTTACAGTAACTAATCACATTTAATATCTGTAATAAAGGTATTTTGGGAGAGCCCCTAGTTGCTACTTAAGGAACATTATGATGTTATAAAGTATTTTATAAGATTTTAAGTTATAAAATGTTTTGAAATAATACAATAATCACCTGAAATAAAATATTTCTACAGCTATAGACAGCATGGCTCACAAAAAACTGACAAAAGATACCAAATCCTTGTGTAACAAGCTTTGGCACCACAAGGTGGGAAAAGAACAAATAATGTACAATTCAGTCTGCACATCAACATTTAAAATTATTTTCCAGTTTTATTTTTTAAGTTTTGCACAACAGAATGATGCACATTTAAGTAGCATTGTTTTGCCCTAGCTGGTGTGGCTCACTTGGTTGGAGCACTGTCCCATACACCAAAGGGTGGCGGGTTTGATCCCCAGTTGGGGCACATATAGGAGACAGCCAATTCATCAATCCGTCTCTCTCACATTGATGGTTCTTTCTTTCTCTCTGTCTCTCTCTTGTTCTTTTTCTTCCTCTCCTTTCTGTTCTCTCTTTAAAAATCAATAAATTGTTTTAATTTGCAAAATCCAAATTTGTGTTAATACTGTATTTGCTGAATAGCTGCATGATAAAGCCTCTAACAGCCAGCAATTAGAGAAGTTAAAGAAATTACAAATTTTATATTTCCAGGGAATTCAGGGGAAACTGAAGATGATTTTAAAACTCTTTAGATTTAGCCCAGATTTGCTCAATGGTTAGAGAGCCAGTCCTCAAACTGAAGGGTTGTGGGTTTGATTCCCAGGGCACATACCTTAATTGCAAGCTTGATCCCCAGGGCCAGTTGGGATACGTGTGGGAGGCAATCAATCAATGTATCTCTCTCACTTCGATGTTTCTCTATCCATCCCTGCCCCCCCCCCCCCCCGCTTTCACTCTCTCTAAAATTCAATGGAAAAAAATATCATCTGGTGAGGATCAACCAACCAACCAACCAATAAGTTAAATGAGTAAATAAATAAATCTGTAGATTTATTTAGCATAGAGGCTACTGATGTAAAAACTACCAAAAGGACTTCCACAAATAAATCTATTATTAGTCATAAATGAGAAATGAATGTCATTATATTAGCTGGTGGTCATAGTACTGATAAATTAAAACCTACTGAATAGTTGGCACATCTTAGGTGGACAACTGGGAAAAGTGGCCAGCTAGACTCCTCAGTCACAGACTATAAAGGACAGTAAATTTCTTAAAGACACAGACCATGTATTGGACCACATCTCTCTGTAGCTACAGATCCTTTAATTGAACCACTGCATTCATAACTAATTGCAGGACTTTATTTCACTTTACCTTTCCAACAATAAAATAGTATTACCTGAGGGGACAAGGAATCATGCTAAATACATATCAATATTAGATTGTAAAAAACTACTAGGCAGAAATCTTATCTTCTAATTTCTGTGAAATATAAATTAAAACACCAAGATGTTGATACCATGTTTCCCCAAAAACAAGACATAGCGCATGGAAAGATAAGACATCCCCTGAAAATAAGACCTAGCGCAACTTTGGGAGAAAAAATTAATATAAGACACTGTCTTATTTTCGGAGACACAGGGTAGTTATTCAAATTATCACTACATTTGAGCTAAGAAAGTAATCAAATCATAAAATTATTGACAAAGCAGGGTACAAAATAAGCCAAGGGAAGTAGGTGTCAAATGCTGTTATTTCCTATCTACTCTGGCCACAATATAATAAACTAACTTACATGAAAAATGAACCACTTAATACTGTTGTTGGTATTGGGTAGGCATTCTTAGAAATATTTGCGTAGTCTATGCAATCCCATTCCCCAAAACCCAACATACACAAAGGGATAACCTTTTTTATTTGTCTATAAAAAGTCCTCCTTCCCAAACATAGCTGACTAATAAATGCCTAATACATTTGCTAACCAAAACACATTACTACAATTTGGTAAAAACATTCTAGTTTATTGCATCAACAAAGCCAATTGGACCAGGAAAAAAAACCACACAATAAAAGTGTTCTTACTTGGGCTTCCTGAACTTTTTGAAGCTCTGATTGAAAGTCTTCCCCATTTCCATTGTCCTCATCAGTATCACTGCTGACTCCACAAAAAAATGTAGGTGGAAGTTTTAACGTATCTGCTTTTGCCTTCTCTTCAACTGTTGGTTTCTTTTCCCAAACAATAATGCATTCTTTCTCATTTTCTGAAAAATCCCATATGACACACACAAAAGAAAGTTACAGATAAAAGTAGATGAAGTGCAACTCTTTTACAACAATGGTCCTCAAAATTTACACATTACAGACCCAGGTAACAATACCTAAGTATTAATGGAAAACAAGAACTACCAGAACAGTATTTTTCACTTCATATTGTTTTAAAATATCTTAAATAACCACAGGCATAATAAAGTTGGTAATTACAAAGATAATCAAATTGGGAGGTTCCTTTGAAATAAAAGTTTTTTTAAAAAAATAATTAGTAATTTTAACTTTACATACCTGTTAGACTTTTTTCTAATGGTTTATATTTTTCTGAGTCATCCAGATACAGTTTTCCATTAAGTTTCTTGACAGCTGTTTCAAAATCTTCATCTTAAAGTATAATTGATTTTATTAAAGAATTTATAGTGTTTTCCTAGCCAGAAATCTAGAACTTATCTCCAACTTCAGACTTTTCCTTACTCCCCACAACTAAATAGCAATCAATTTGACAATTCTATATCCCTAATGTACCTTCTGTTAGAAATCTCACTGAAAGCTCGCCTCTTTGAGCTGATCTATTATCATTTTAGCTCATGTACCTATCTCCATGTCCCACAACCCAATCTTTTATACCATTATCCAAGTGGTTCTACTGAAACTTTTCCGAAGACCCCTGCTTTAAAAAACTCTGATATGGCACACAAAGTTTTCCATAATCAAACCTGTCTGCCTTTAAGATTCTAAGGAAATTATGATTGTTTTCAAATGCCTCAAAATGCCTGCCCTGCTCATGGTAGCCATCCAAAAAATTTTTACTTAATAAATTAATGCAGTTATTTCCATCATTACATCCACTGGCTATTTACACATACATTTAGGATAAACATCTATCTATCTGCAAGGACACCACCACTGAGAGTTGTAAGAACAGACTTAATATAATTTAACCACACTTCCCAATTCCTAAGATTAACATATTTCATAAATAACAAGAGATTTACCATCCTCTTCTTCTTCGCTAACATAATCTGGTCTATTCTTATAGCAGAAGAAAGTTGGAGGAAGTTTAAGTTTGCTTGCAAGAGCTTTGTGCTCCGGAGTTGGGGTTAGCTCATATACAATGAGAACATCCTCATCTGAGGAAGGGTCTTCAGGTTTTACCTTCTCTTTTGCTACAACACAAGTAAATAATAAATTGATAAAGCCAAGGTGTTAAATCAGTATTAACATCAATATTCTAACTGAATATAAAAGCCATGGAACTTATCTGTAGGTTAAAATAGCATACTAGTAAAAGCACAAATACTTTGATGTGGACAGAACTCTAAAATAATAATTATAATTGGTAGTAGACAAGAATATAGAATTTAATGTTCTATCAAAACCCTTATTGAACACAAAACCTATTTAAAAAACAAAAAATTCACCTTGGCCAGTGTGGCTCACTTGGTTGGAGCACTGTCCCATGGTTTCAATTCCGTCAGAGAACATACCCAGTTAGCAGGTTTAATCCCCCATTGGGATACAAACAGGAGGCAACCAATTGGTGTTTCTCTCTCCCTCACCCTTTCTTTCTCTCTAAAATCTATAAAAACATATCCTCAGGTTAGGATTAAAAAAATAAAATCCTGCTTTTACTTACTGATCATTGAAAAAAAATTACTATTAATGGCTATAATGTAAAAAGTGCTGCCATAACCATATTTGACATACTAGACAATAATTGGGCAAAATACGCATGCATTTTCAACAACTGAAAAAAATTAAAGCAATCACAAGTAAAAACTAAGTGTAAATATAAAACTTAGTTCCCACAAGGAAAGTTAACAATTGCCAAGATGGCAGGTGATTAGAGTTACATCCAGTTTTGAATGTTTTCAAACATTGTAATAGATAAAATGAAATAAAAACTGTAATCCTGTATGTTAGTAATACTAATATTGTAAAAATTTAATTATTATAACTGAAAAACCTACAAGGACAACAAAACAAGCAAAAATTTAAAAATGGAGAGAAAAGCAATTCTTCATACAACCTGCTCTGGTTTATAAAAAAGAATTTCTGGCCCTGGCCAGTGTTGCTCAGTGCTTGGAGCGTCAGCCCGTGGACCAAAGGGACACAGGTTTGATTCCCAATCAAGGGTATATTCTTGGGTTGCAGGTTCCATCCTCCACCCGGGTTGGGGCATGTTTGTCTCTCTCCTTCTCTTTCTCTCTCTCTCTCTCCCTTTCCTCTATCCCTCCCTCCTTTCCACTCTAAAAGTCAATGGAAAAAATGTCCTAGGGTGAGTATTAACAAAAACCAAAAAATAAATAAATAATAAGAATTTCTGGGTAAAGGACCTGATAAATAGTAAACAACTTATGAAGCATGTTCTATACCAACTGGTACTATCCAATATGGCAGCCTGGCCAGTGTGGCCATTAAGCAATTAAAATGTGGCCAAACTAAGATGTGCTACAATTTTAAAATACAAATCTAAGTTTAAAATATAGACTTGGCAACAACAACAAAAAGAACATAATATACCTCATTTTGTTATATTAGAATACTAAATATTACTTTGAATATAATGGGTTAAACTGAATAATTATTAAAATTAATTTCATCTTTTTTTCTACCTGTTTCTTTTTATTTTTAATATAGCTACTGAAAATTTTTATATTACACACATAGGCCATATTTATTTCTATGGGATAGCACTGATCTGGAGAACTAGAGCTCTTTTACAACATTAAATCTGTCTTTCGCTCTCCTTCATTACAAAAATACTGTCAATTCCTGCCAGGGATAGTACAAAACACCATAAAAATAGATTCTTGTTCCAGTTCTATTGTGAGCTAGTAAAGACAACTTGGGCATAATAAAAAGCCCGCTGGGCCCTAGTTTCCTCATGTCTAGAATCTTTGTCTCTAAGATCCTTTGGGACTCTGACAGACTCAAATTTGAAACAAAATAACATTGTTTGTCCTGAAGTAGCTTATCGGTAAATATGCATGTAGGCCAGGGATTCTTAACCAAGGGCCCAGAGTCGGTAAGTATATACCCCTTTACAGAAAAAAGCCAGACTTTTCACATTTCTCAAAGATTGCACACTTTAAAATAAAGCTTAAGAGTTGCTTTAGCTAATAATAAAATGAATATAACTTTATAACTGAATACCACAGAAATCAAGGATTGTCGTTTTATCAATCTACTTATTTGGCAACCTATAATACAGCTGCTAAAGAAACGTTATTAGACACTCATAGGTAGTTTCATTTGCCTAATTTGTGTCCTTGAAGATCTTTAAGAGATTATACTCTCTTTAATAAAAAATCTGTACTACATATATAACATACCAGGTGGATATTAAAAATGGGCACATTTTCAAATACGATTAATTTTCTAAAACATGGCCCTAAGGGGACACACTGTTTCATGTTGTATGCATGCTATTACCATCACATGTTTGGATACAGGCTGACATTAGTGACTAAAGAAAAGGGTTAGATAAAATATGTCTTCATTAAGCAAGATAAATAATAAATAATAGAGTAATTTAGTACCATGCAGCAAAAGGTAAAGCCCTAATAGACAGATCTCAAAATAATGTTATGCAATAGTGAGAAACATGACATCCAAGTACATTAAAAAACAGCATTAAATGGTATTATACCACCAATCAAAAGTTACTTGCTTTTAAACTGACATTCTTTAACATGCACACTGCAGTGTTAAGTACTTAATTTCATACAGCCACAGTTACTTTTCTAAAGTCTACCAGCTGCTAAAAAACTGCTGTCATCTCATACTGAGAATGCTCACTCTATACCTTTGTTCTCAGGCTGTGAGGAAGGAGTGCTGGTCCAAAAGGCCATTGGATTAGATTTAAAAAGACTAAAATTAAATCCTACAAAATAAAGAGTATTTAATTTTTGAACATTATGGGATCAAAGTGAATACGATGCTAAAATATAAAAAGCCAGAGTCCCTCAATTTATGCCAATTTGGCCATTTTACATATTCATTTATCCAAGAGGTTCATTCTTTGTTCATTTAATAGAGTGGCAAGGCTAATTTACATAAAATATGAGCATCTCAAGACCATGTTTTTTGTTTTTGTTTTTGAGTGACAAGAAAATAACAATAACTTAAAGAATGAATACTTAAGAAAAAAGAAGAAAACAGACTCAAGTTAATGTTCATGATTCAAGTATAATGACTAAATTTCTGTATTGCATTGAGTTCATGTGTTCTACCCTAAGTATGATATAAATATCTTCCACCTATTAAAGATACTCCAAAGTATCTTACACACATACTTTCTGTTACTGTCTGAACACTCACAGGTAAAATAATTTTGGGAGAAAAAAATTCTGTGCAAATGTGGTTTGGCTGTTCATAAAGCACTGTGTTTATGACCCAATTTTCAGTAAAACATTAGTATCCTACAAAGAATCTGCATCAAGTTAACATTAAAAAGAAAAATATAAAATAAAAATTTGCTTAATCTATCAAGACTAAGTGCTTACCTTTTTCTGGTGTCTTAAATGTGTAATTAGTTGAGAACTCTTCCTTTGGAAAAGCAGCAAAGAGATTTTGTATTTTGCCATCTGGAGACTGTTTAATATCAGAGTTCTTTGATGCTTCGCAGTTGGGTTCCTCTTGTCTTTCAGATCCACTCTGAACTCCTGAACTCGTTTCACTATTCTTTAAAGGTGCATTAAAACAAAATCCAAACAAAGACCCAGTAGCTGAACTATTGCCAAATGTAAATGGTTTTGATTTTTCACTACTAAAAATACTTTTAACAGATTCTGAACCAAATACAAACTTTGGAGGAGAAACTACTGCTTTAGTTGCTATTTCAGATGTGCTAGACACATCTCCAACTTCTGAGGTTGTATCTGCTATATCATCGCCCTGAAGTAAATCTGTCCTCTCTTTTGTGGTTTCTTCTAATACAGCTACAGCAATTCTGCCACAGGGTGACTCTCTGGGAGTGGTCGAAAAAGAAACATGAGGTGTTATCAAAGAATCTTTTTCTTGGGCTATTTTTGCTTCATCAAATATTTTCTTAAATGAGTCTGCAACATCCTGTAGTTTAAACCGGACAGCTAAATGTTCTACTTTTCTTTCTCCATCTGCAAAATCACATGCAGTCCACACCCACACTCTTTCTGTCCCTTTCATATTTTGCAAAGTCATATCTGGAGTTATTCTGTGATTGGCACAAAGTTTTAACACCTGGTCCCTTCTCATCACTATGCGAACTTGCTTATTATCATAATTCTGTAAAATCTTTATATCACCAATGCCTCTTTCTTTCCACTGACCAACATCTTTATCATATCTATAGAGTTTTGCTCTGTGACTAAACACAACTTGTTCATTTTCCTCACCACTGGATACTTCAACTAAATCAGGCAAAGGTACAACAGGTTCAAAGTACTGTCCATCTCTCTCCTCTTCTTGAGTAACATCAGATTCTTCATCATTACCAATTGTGGTCCCACTCTGATTCAACATGGCAGGAGACTTAGATGGACTCAAAGCAGATTTAAAACTGAAGTTAAATCCTGTTGTTGACTCACCAAAACGGAAGAGATTTTTTCTCACAGGGCTACTTGCCAGTGGAGAAGCATGTACTGAGCTAGTGCTTACACTATCATCCAAAGCATCTTCCCTTAAATCATAGTTACTCCACTCTAATGTGGGTCCAGTGTTTTCAGGATTTGGCTTGGTGGTTATGTCTGAAACACTGGCAGCACCTGCATCTGAATTCTTACTTTCTTCCTCAGTGACTTTTGTTTGATCATTTGTCAAAAATGTTTTGAAATCTTTTAGCCCACTCTTCATTTCTTCAGCTCTCTGTATTAACTTGGCAGCTCTCCCAGTATCCACCAACTTATGGGGAGTTTGAAGTGGTATATCTAATAGAAGTCGCTGGCATTCCTCAAATTTCTGCTTGAATTCTTCAGCAAGCTCTGGTGTTTTAAATTTTGCTGCCAGCTGCTCTAGTTTGGCATCACCATCAGAAAAATCACTAGCTAACCACATCCATGCTCTATCTGATCCAGATAAAGGCTTCAGGTTCATTGTAGTCGTTATCCAATGATTAGCACACACTTTTAGTACTTGCTCTCTTCGCATTAACATTCTTAGTTTGCCATTGACTTCATTTTTGAGAATTTTTAAGTTCCCCAAACCCCTTTCCTTCCATTGACTTATCTCAGCATCAAATCTAAATAACTTTACCCGCTGTGAATAAAGAACTTTTTCATCTTCTTCTCCTGTTACAAGTTCTACTTTTTCAGGCATTTGAACTACTGGTTCAAAATGGATGTCATCACTGTCCTCAGTTTTATAGGCATCATCATCTCTCTCAAGGTCAGTAGAATTGTCAGCTTTATCAGCCTTTTTACCACTTTGCAATGAGAATAATTTTTCTCCAGCACCTGAAAATCCCTTGAAATTAGGGTCTTTTTTGCCAAATTGAAATCCTTCTCCTGAAGTTGATTTTGCAAGATCTGCAAAGGTAAAAGTGCTTCCAGTTTGACCAAATATCACACCAGTTTCATTCTTCTGACTGCTAACACCTTGAGCCTGAAAATCATTGTCATTTTCAAGTGGTTTTTCACTATTCTTCTCTTGATTTCCCAGCTCCTGAATGCCAAATTTAAATCCATCAGCAAGCACAGGAATAGAAAAATTAAATCCTTCTATTGTTGAATTCGTGTCTTTATTAGAACTCTGAAATGTAAATGGTGTATTTTCTTGATCCGTGTGTCCAAATTTAAATCCTTGTTCTGTGATGCCAAATTTAAAAGCTTTTTCTGAAAAGTTACTTTTAAATCCTGTTCCCATCTGATTTCCAGAAGAGTCATTTAACTTAGCTTTTGAGCCCAATGTGAAAGCTGAAGGAGCTTCCGGAACAGGTTTATTAGTTGGTTTAGATGCATCACAAGCCACACATTTTAAGGAAGAACTCTCATTTTGCACAAAGCAAACATTACAATCCCACTGTCCTTCCTTCTTGGTGAACATTCCTTCAAATCCACTCTTTGTGGCCTTGCTTGTCTCTGAAGAGGCAGGTGCTGAAACAACAGGAGTAGGCTGATTTTGTGTACTTGGATTCTGACAAGCAACACATTTGGTAGTACTTGCTTCATTTCGCACAAAGCAAACACTACAATCCCACTGTCCTTCCTTCTTGGTGAACATTCCTTCAAATCCACTCTTTGTGGCCTTGCTAGTCTCTGAAGTACTAAACTTAAAAGAGGCAGGTACTGGAACAGCTGAAGACGACGGACTTGGTTTACCAGGATTATGACAGGCAGCACATTTCGCAGCATTTGCTTCATTTCGTACCAAGCATACACTGCAATCCCACTGTCCATCCTTTTTAGTAAACATGTCCTCAAATCCACTCTTTGGAGTTTTATATATCTCTGAAGCATCAAACATACAAGCAGCAGGGGCTGAAACAGTAGGTAAATTCTGTTTTCTTGAATTATCACAGGCAACACATCTTGAAGAGCTTCCTTCATTTCGTACCAAACAAACGCTGCAATCCCACTGTCCTTCTTTTACAGAAAAAACAGACCTGAAATCATTGTTAACAGACTTAGGAAGATCTCCCTGGCCAAATTTAAAGGAAGGTTGCTGAACAAATGAAGAGCCACTTTTGTTAGCAGACTTCGTATTCTGGCATGCAATGCATCTAGATACAGTAGGTTCATTTCTCACTAAACAAGTACTACAATCCCAGTGACCTTCATTCTTTGGAATTATCAACGCAAACCTATCTGGAGTATTTTCTGGGCTAGTTTTAAGAGTGGGAATAGTTTCAACTAATGGTGGGCCAAGGAGCTCTTTATTGCTTGGGTTTAGATTCTGGCATGAAACACATTTCTTAGCAGCTGCAGCATTCTTTAATGAACAGCTGTTACAATGCCACCAAGACCCTTCCTTCTTAGCTACTTGAAATTCGAAATTCATATTTCTTGCATCAGATTTGCAGATATCCTTATTACCATGACTTGTGGGTTCTTTTATAATTCTCATAGCCTTATCTGTTGTGGTTACCTTTGCTCCTGAGGCTTTTAAAATATTCTGGGCCTCTTCAAACTTACACTTAAAAAGTGCTGCTTCCTCAGGAGTTTTGAATCTAATAGCAAGTTGTTCTGGTTTGGGGAACTCATCTGCATAATCATTAGCATGCCATACAAAAGATTTGTCTGATCCAGCATTTGGTGTCAATTTCATATCTGGACTGATGTAATGATTTGCACATATTTTCAATACTTGCTCTCGTCTCATTAGAAGGCGAATTTTACCAGATGTTTTATGTCTTAGTATCTTTACATTGCCAATTCCACGTTCCTTCCATTCTTTGGATTCTGCATCAAAACGGAACAATTTTGCACGATTGCAAAAGAATTCTTCTTCATCTTCCTCACCAGTCTTCACTTCAATCTTATCAGGAAGAGGAACCACAGGCTCAAAGTGAGGGCCATCATCATCTTCATCACCATGGGCACTCCCTCCATCTGCTTCATGATTCTTGTTGGCCACCTCTGGAGCAGGTGTCCCAAACACTGATTTTCCTGGACCATGGAAAGTAAACATATCATCACTTCGACAAAAAACAGAGTTCTTTTGATTTGGACCTATGTTTTCAGTAAATGAAATTCCAGGTACATTTTTGCTTCCAAAATTGAATGTATTTCGAAATCCAATAGTTTGACCACCTTTTGCTCCACTGTAACCATCTCCTTGCAAAGGTTTTTCTGAAGTCAAAAGACCTAAAAGGCTTTCACTATTATTGTAAGCCATAGAAGGGGGCTGTGTCACAACCTGCGGTGAGGAAAACGTGAAATCACCATCATTTGATTTGAAGTTGGAGTTAAATTTAAAAGGAGGTGGCTGTGTTGTATGTGTAGGTGCTGTCAAAGATGGCCTTATTCCTTCACCTGGCATTGGCTGAACAAAATTAGTTTTACCAAATTCTATAACCTTTGATTCTGCAGATCTTGAAGCATGAGCTGCAACTGGAGGTTTTGTGAAATAACCTGGTTCTGGCAAAGGTGGGTTTGTGCTTGGCTGTTGAATATTGTAATTAAAATAATCATCACCCCTGGGTGACAAAATTCCTGTGGCAGGAGACTCAAAACGCAATGGAGGACCATACATCTCTTGAGAAAACATACAAGCAGATGTGCTTTGCACAGGTGGTGTGTGCATCTGTTGTGAATAGGCATAAATATGCTGCTGAGGTGGAAGTCTATTCATGCCATAAACTGGACCCTAAAAAGAAAAAAAATGTTAAATTTGTGTAGGTTGTCTACAAAATTACAGGTAACTACTAGATACAAACCAATTTTCACAAACCACAAACGTAAGTATAAGGTAAAGATATCATTAGGTAATGTAGAGAATCATTAAGAAAAGACAGCATTACTAAAAAAGGTATTTACAATTATATTCCTTCTTGGCATATAATAAAAATTGTCTTAACTCATGACCATCTTAAAAACTTAATTCTCTAATACTTTCAACAGTAAAGAATTTAAATTTTTAAAAAATTTAATTCTCCAACAATAAATGCATAGTATAAATATCTTCTTTATTTATCAATGTGTCAAATGATGTTAACAATAACGGTGATGATCATGGCCTTGGCTGGTGTGGCTCAATTAGTTTAGAAGTCACTGGTTCAATTCCCTATCAGGGCATATGCCAAGGTTGCACACTCTGTTCCCAGTAAGGGACGTGCAGGAGGCAGAAGATTCATGGTTTTCTTTCACTTATGTCTCTCTTCCCCCCCTCCTTCCCTTCCTATCTCTAAAAGCCACAGAAAATCGTATTTAAAGAATAATAATGATGAATATTAGCATTTATCGAGCTGTTACTGTGCCAAGTTGAGCAATGTTCTAAATACTTTACATATATTAACTAATTTTAATATCCTCAAACCCCTATGAATTAAGGCATTATTATCCTCATTTCACATATGAGGCAACTAATGTATAGAGATGGTAAGACACTTGCCCATGGTCGCAATTAGCGGAAAAGCCAGGGCCCTAAACACATCCAAACCTTCTGTCTTTAAGCTTCACATTCACTACTATTATAATATTGGGTCTTAGCTAATTCAGACCTGAATATTGCAGTTCAGCAAGGAGATTCTACTCCTATGTCTGCCAAAACAGAATGATGAAAGACCCACCACCACCACCCCATTTAAACATATTCTAAACGTTCACTTATTTCATAAAAATAAGATGACTAGGAAATATAACTTCTGTACCTGGAGAGAAATTTAAAATATCTGTATCTTGTGAGACTTAGAAGTTTTAGTACTTCTTGAATTTATTCTTGAATTTATTTGAAAGAAGCCTGAACAATTAAAAAGGAGATATTTATAAATGTGTAAATTATTTCTTTGTTACCTTTGTGGGAGTAACATTAGCTGCTGGTCTGAGAAGATACTGGGAATTATATGCTGGTGACTGACTATAATATACTGAAGTGCCAGTAGTTGCAACTAAAAAAATAAAAATAAAAGAAAGAAAACACTGTTAAAAAAAAAATCTATACTACAGTTAAGACCATCTAGGCAAGAACTATAAATCCAAAAGCAACAGAAATCAAAGAAAGATTTAAAACTACATCAAAATGTTTTTAATTTTTATATCAAAATATACCATGAAGAAGATTATCAAATGACAAACTAATAAAGCTGCTGAATATGACACATGAGGAATAAGAGCCCGGCAGTAGTCAACAAAAATAAGCACCTCACAATAGGCATCAAAAAAGCAAGAAGTAAGTAGCTGGTCAACTTTCCAAGAAAGTGTGATATGATGTGAGCACACAACTATGTTCCAACAACAGAAATATTGAGAACAAACTAGTCATGGGAAGGGTTTAAGGCAGTGGTCACCAACTCCGTGAGATCCAAAAGGATGGCGACTGCTGTTTTAAGGAACCAAAATATACCTGATGGCCCCATAGCCATATTTCTGAAGTGAGCTTTGAAAATCTGCACAAAACAAGGTTGCATTTTCTAAACTAAAGCTTAGAATGTCCAGGTCAAAAGTCACCAGGACATTCACATATGAGATCCATGAAAAAGGACCTCACAAGTAACATAAATAACACAAAATGTTATTTATACTCCCCACCTTGGAGTGAAGGTGGGGAGGATACATCATGTCTGACAGTCATTCCAATGTCCAAACTATTTCCTTCAACTGATCTGTTTTATGTGAGTTTTATCAGGAAATCAACAATTAGAATGCACTCGTGCTGATGGCAAAACTATCAACAGTCATTTGCTTGATCTGTTAATAAAAGTTTTATCAGAAAACAATACAACTTAAAGACTATTTATGCCTTTACCCAAAAGAAGAAATACAAATTATGACTCAAGAGATGTTAAACTATTAATTCTGGCAAGCACTGAAAAAGACCTAGAAAAAGCTAGCCAGTCTAAAAAATTGCAAAGAAGCCAAAGTCTGATTTTGGAAAATGAATGGAACTGCCTGGTGAACATGATTATTTTGGAATATTCTGAGGAGAAAACAGGCATAGAACAAGCTGATGGACATGAGCCAAGAATAATAAAGTATGAAATTTAGTGACCTTATCAATGACTAGTAACTGTTTAAATAGTAAAAAAAAAAAATAAATAAACAAACAAAAATCCACCCGCATCACACAACAAACTATTTAAGAATTCTTATAAACCTATTACAAAAAGCACCAAGTGAATAGGTAAGTCAGGAAATATAACAGATTATAAAGTGTTTAGCATGCTTAATGACAGTATTTTTGTTCTTAAAATTGGCAAAGGTTTTTATAAACTGACTAGTAGCCCTGTGCACAAATCCGTGCACCAGTAGCTCTCTGTGGGGCCTGGCTCATCCGTGGCCGGGCGCAGAACGCTTGCCTTGTCACTGGGGCGACAACGCAAGGATCCCCTCCCTGCCGACCGCCCTGTGCCCGCTGCCCAGAGGTCCTCCACAGCCAGGGTGGAACGCTTGCCTCGTCACCACGGTGATGAAGCAAGCATTCTCCTAGGCCGCTCATGCTGCCCACTCTCAGTGGCCACCCCCCCAGGACTGGGGGACTCCAGCGGGGCTGAGAGGACTGGGCACCGCCATCTTTGTGACTGAGTAATGTTAATTTGCATATTATTTTTATTAGAAAGGATAATAGTTAACACTAGGCAAGAATACAAAGAAATGGGCATTAGTAGATATCAGTAATAAGAGTGTAAGCTGGCCGAGACTGGTTTGGCTCAGTGGATAGAGCGTCGGCCTGCGGACTGAAAGGTCCCGGGTTCGATTCTGGTCAAGGGCATGTACCTTGGTTGCAGGCACATCCCCAGTAGGGGGTGTGCAAGAGGCAGCTGGTCAATGTTTCTCTCTCATCGACGTTTCTAACTCTCTATCCCTCTCAATTCCTCTCTGTGTAAAATCAATAAAATATATTTAAAAAAAAAAAAAAAAGAAAGAATGTAAACTGGCATAGCTTTTCTGTAAAGCAATTTCCCAACACAAAAGCATTTTTAAAATATGCTACAATCCTGGAAATGTACCCACAGCACTATTTATAATAGCAAAAAGTGTAACTAACAAAAATAAGGGAATAAAATTTACAGTACTGCTACATGAAAAAATAGTATATTCATTAATGTATTTTCAAAAAATATTTAATAGCCATGTGCTCAGAACTTAAAGTAATATTTTAAAAACAGGCTAATCAACCGAAGGACTTGTATACATGCATATAAGTACAACCAATGGACACAAAACTCTGGGGAGGGAGGGGATGTATGGGAGGGGGGGGTTATGGTAAGATATGTACACAGATAATAATTTAATTAAAAAAAAATAAGGAAAAATAATAATAATAAAAATAAAATAAAAGTTAAAAAATAAGTAAAAATAAAAATAAAAAACAGGCTAACTTATCTACATACACCCTAACATAATAAAAGTCTCATTAAAAATTCTTTATGTTTACATAGAGAAAGAAGAAAATGCTCCAAAATGTTAATGGAAATCTTTGTGATATTGTTAGCTTTTCATTTTCTTTATACTGTTCAATATGCCTTAATATTACCTATAAGCTTATTAATCATTTTTTAAATCATCTTATTTTCAAAAGACAAGATACATCTTGGTATATTTTTACTTCCATTAAGAAACACAAATCTGTAAACACAGGAATTCCCATCAAGAGATTTAGCTCTGCTTTTCGAGCCACAAAGCTGTTTTATGACCTTGTCAATTAGCCATTTGGGATCTCCCATTTTCTCACACATCTTATAGGGTAATTATAAGAATAAAATGAGACAATTTGAATGTTATTTTTACATTTGTTTAGCAACCTTTCATGCCTGTACAAAAGAAATGGAAATTATGATCTAACAGATGTCAAATGATCAATTCAGACAGCACTCAAAAAGCCTTAGAAAAGGTTAGACAGTTTACTTATCTTCTCTTCACAAGACTCTATATAGTACACAGGGTTTTTAAGTAAGCAATGTTTGAACTCTTGACATCTCATATATTTGTCTATAACTCGTGACATTTAGTAAGTAGAAGCTTACGATTTATTTTACCTGCATTTAGAAGACACTGTCACAAGAGGATAGTGGGGCAGCCTTAAGTATTACCCCCAAAGACTATCACACAAATGTACTAATATAAACTAGATTAAAGCATTCCAAATCTTTCCTGGGTTAAAACCAATTAGAAAAAAAAATACATACTACTACCATTTCAAGAATCTGTCTCATGTAAAAGCAATCTATTTTTGACATCATTTCTGGGTGCCTGAGTGCAATGTATCATATTGGCAAATGGCTTTAAAGTTAGACCACTGGAGTTTGATCCCCAACTCTTTATCAATAATTACCTTGTACAATAATGGATGAGTTACCTAACTTTTCTAAACCCATTTCCTCATTTATAAAATTAGGATTAGAAATAGTAACTACCACTCTGGGTTACTGTGATTAGTACTACTGTACAGCGACAACCCACAGAAATACTATTAATACCCTTTGGTTCATTAGTGTTTACTGTAAGTAAGCACTTAATACATTCCCATACTTACACAAATGCTTACAATCATGTGAGTCAAGTATTATTATCTCCATGTTTCAAACAGACAAACTGTCTTAGAGAGGTCGGTAAGTGATAAAACACAACTTTAAAATCTAATATAGTCTAACCTTAAACTCCTTCCTTTTATGTATGACCATGGTATTTCAAAACAAGATTTCTTATTAATGTCATAACTCTGTGTATATCATCAAAATAATTCCTGAGAAGTTTTAAGTTTTTAATTAGGCATCTCTTAATGCATAATGATAGAAATTAACATTTTTCAATTATAAGGAATACTTCTACCTCAGTCTCAGCTCCTCTGACATGGGAATTAAAGGATTCTTCTTTAAGCCTTTTTATACACATTATCAGATAAAGTTTATTTTGTTTCTGATTGGAATTTTAAACATCTCAGTAATACCAAAGACAGCTTAAGTAACATATATGCAGACATATACACATACCGTATATGAAAACAAATACATGTACACAAGGTGGTTTCAAAAGTGATCTACTTAAAGGAGGAGAAGACACAGTGATTTACTAACATATCCAGTTGCCAACTCACCTGTTAACGGAGTCCCCTGAAAAGTCTGTGATCCCTGATATCCATCAGGCACTGAATCTGGTCCATAACATTCTGTAGGCCAACGATGAGGGGACCCCAAGTTACTGCTATTTAGTTTCAATTCCTGCATTTCTTTCTGATGGAAAAAGAAAAAAGACAAAATTTTAAGGAATTCTATAATGCCACAACAGTGACGGAGCAAACAAATATTTTAAATAGCTGATGGGGCCCTGTAAGAGACTCTACATTCCAAAAAGAGCTGATTACCAGATGCTGATTTAAGAACATGATCCTTAAAGTGTTAACAATTCATTTGCTCCCGTTCTTTATTCCTTAGAACCATTATCTAATTCATTCATTCTAGATTAGAGTTAGCTCTAGCCTAAACAACTAATCTCCTAATGGCCTCATCTCCGTTTCCATTCTACACTTGCCTAAATTAATCTTTCTAAAGTTCAGTTCTAGCCAAGTAACTACAAAGTTTCTATTTCTGACATTCATATCCTCAGCAGTATTATCCCAAATATCCTTCCAGCATATCTTCTTTCCACACTGCTTTACCCTTCAGTACATGTGGACTGTTTCAACATTTTAAATTACCTCCCATCCTAACCGGTTTGGCTCAGTGGATAGAGCGTTGGCCTGCGGACTCAAGGGTCCCAGGTTCAATTCTGGTCAAAGGCATCTACCTTGGTTGCAGGCACATCCCCAGTGGGAGGTGTACAGGAGGCAGCTGATCAAGTTTCTAACTCTCTATCCCTCACCCTTACTCTCTGTAAAAAATCAATAAAATATATTTTTAAAAATATATAAATAAATTACCTCCCAATACCAGCTTTCCAATTATATACATTTGATGTAACAAAACACTATTTATCCTTTAAGGTGATGCTCATATGCTCCACTAGAAAAGAAAAAACTAAAATTTGCTCAGGGTGAGGCAAAAATATATTTATAGTTGTGTGCATGGAAAATAATACAATAATTAATAAATACAAGAATCAGCCGAAATCAGTTTGACTCAGTGGATAGAGCGTCAGCCTGTGGACTGAAAGGTCCCAGATTTGATTCTGGTCAAGGGCATGTACCTTGGTTGCGGGCACATCATCCCTAGTAGGTGTGCAGGAGGCAGCTGATCGATGCTTCTCTCTCATTGATGTTTCTAACTCTCTCTCTCTCTCTCTTCCTCTCTGTAAAAAAAAAAAATCAACAAAAAATATATTTAAAAAAAATACATTCCATGTAATCCCTTACATCTCCACCTTTGAAGGTAATTTATATAAACAGGTGAAAAACCGCCATTCCCTGGAGCATTATCCCCATATGTAGAGATTCTGCTTCCTGGCCAATTGTTGACAGTTTGGCTCAAATAAACTCACAAAAATTCTTTAAAAAAATAAATAAATAAAAATAAATAAATAAATAAATACAAGAATCAAGTTTTGGGTACTCTCAACTGAAAATCTACTTTTGCCTCATCCTGTATTATGTATTCTATCTAATAAAAGAGTAATATGCAAATTGACCGTCACTCCAACACACAAGATGGTTGCCCCCATGTAGTCAAAGATAGCTGCCCCCATGTGGACACAAGATAGCCGCCACAAGATGGCCAGCAGGGGAGGGTAGTTGGAAGGGACCAGGCCTACAAAGAAGGGCAGTTGGGGGTGATCAAGCCCACAGGGGAGGGCAGTTAGGGGTGACCAGGCTGGCAGAGGAGGGAAGGTGGGGGCAACCAAGCCTGTAGGAAAGGGCAGTTGGGGGGGACCCAGGCCTGCAGGGGAGGTTAGTTAGGGGCAATCAGGCTGGCAGGGGAGCAGTTAGACATCAATCAAGCTGGCAGTGGAGTAGTTAGGGCATGATAAGGCTGACAGGCAGAAGCTGTTAGAGGCAATCAGGAAGGCAGGCAGGCAAGCAGTTGGGAGCCAGCAGTCCTCGATTGTGAGAGAGATCCCATATCAGAGAAGGTGCAGGCTGGCTGAGGGACACACCCCCACCCTCTGTGCATGAGTTTCATACATTGGGCCTCTAATATAATAATATATTACAATACAAACACTTTACCTAAGTTTTTAATCCTTACACAGTTGTATAATATTAGCAACTTACATCTTAATAGTAACATATCTTAAATTGAGAAAGATATAGAAAATAGCACAGCTAGAATTGAAAACAGATCTTACTCCAAAAATATTTTCATAATACCCTCTGCTGCCTAGATCAAAAGGCAGATGTTTGGCCTTCTAATGGTATCCATGTGGCTAACTATCAGATCTCTTGTCATTTTACAGACAATACCTTCCCCAACCCTAAAACCTACAAAATGTCCCTTACAAAACAGGCACTTAATAAGAAACTTTGTTTAAAAAAAAAAACTAAAAAAAAACACGAAACCACCATCATGTTAGCATACAACAGGTTCACATTAGAAACAAGTATCAAGTTTCGTTGTGTGGGTTAAGGTATCTGATCAGTTATAATGAGTGAAGTCAGAGACAGAGTCAGCATGTCTGGTTACCTTCTTCTAGAGGTATTTTCAAATACAAATTTCCCAAAAACCATAACTACTAAGGTCAAAAATCTCTTGAATTTTCTAGCTAAATAAATTTCTCCCACTCATCCATCTACTGTGTCTAGTCCAGATGCTTTACATCCATAAATAAGAAATTGGTGGCATCAACAACAAAAAAACTACTGGTCACTACCAATATCTGGACCATAGTTTAAGCATGCAAAAATTATAATTATAATTATAATTTTTAAAACTCAAAACAACTAAAAATGTGATGAGAACTGGTTTCAACAATTCTCACTTTACAATTGAGAAGCCAGAGAGAGAAAAAGGTTAAGAAAATGCCTGGCCCAAAATGGTTAGTGGCCAAGTTAGTACTAGAGCTCGGCTCTTTAGGCACATGAACTAGTGTTCCATTATCTTCCACAAAATACACTGGTGGGTGCCTGAAACCTATAAGTCAAGAGTATATGTAATATCATAATAGGACATAATTATACAAAATTGTCAGAAAAATATTGGTGCAAATTCAATAGTTTGTTGCCCTCCCAACAGCATTTTTAATGCTCACACACTACTGTGACAGTTAAGGTCACTTGTACAGAGTTCAAATAAGATTATATACATAACTATTTCCTTACATAATTAAGTTGAATTGATATGAAAATATTAAAAAGATAAGAGAGTTTCTGAAGTTCAGAGCACTTATCAATTACCAACTATAAATTCTTTAAATATATTTTTATTGATGTTAGAGAAGAAGGGAGAGGAACCGAGAGATAGAAACATCAATGATGAGAGAATCATTGATCGACTGCCTCCTGCATGCCCCCTAATGGGAATGGAACCAGCAACCTGGGAATCAAACCTAGAACTCTTCAGTCCACAGGCTGATGCTCTATCCACTGAGCCAAACTAGCTAAGGCACCAGTTATAAATTTGATACACACACTATAGTTAGTCTGAGAAATTAATTCATAGACCAAGATATTTTCACTAGTTCAATTGAATCACTTGGAGGCCTCCTCTATACCAGAAACAATGCTCTGTACTGAATAAAAAGAGTATGTACCTTTGAAAGATTCACATATGGTGGAAGATGCAGACATAGATAATTTCAAAAATATGGTGTTAATATGGAGATATGTAAAACACAGTATGATTCTATAGTAGCAAGCAAATGCACATTTTGAACAGCTTCAGAAAGAAATGAGGGAGTGGTCAAAGAAGGAACTTTAGAATAAGGAAGGCACAGAATAGAGAAATTAGTGATTTACCTTAATGGCCTCTACTTGTTGGCAGATCATTTTCAGTAAAGAATTTTGATCTTCTGCCCATTGAGGTGGTGCTTTGGGAGAATACTAAAAATAAATAAATGAATGAGTATTTAGAACAGAAACGTATTCCACAATGAAATGATTCACTTCTTTCCCACTTACCTTGTAACTTTTATTTGGTGACAGAGAATATTTGGTAGGAGATGGTGTGGAATATTTCATTTCTGAATCTGTATTACGCAAAGAACCATTTTTATAAAGAGGACCTCCTTCACTATAGTCATCGAGTTGCTGCATGACTGAATTGAACATATCTTTTACAGACTCCAGGGGCACAGGCAACTAAAAATAAAAGACATAAATCAAAGGTCTTAGTTTGCAAAAATGTCAAATTAAAAATTCTTAAATAAATTTATTATTTTATTTTACTAATTTATTTTTTCTCACTTATGTATACCAAACACTTTATATCTTTTTTTTTTTTTTTAATGATTCTGCCTTTTATTATTAGATCAAAACAGATAAAGTACAGGGAGAAATAGCAACAAAAGGACTGTCATACAATGAGCTTCTGCTGGTTCTCAGGCAAGGACCCCTGTGTAGGAGTCGATGCCTCAATCCACAGCAGACCCTTAGAACATCACTTGGGCTCTAAAGTGCATCTGCTTGGTGGCATTGTTCTTCATTCCCGTCTTCAGCAGGCATTTTGACTTCATCCTCTGAACATACTTCATGTCCCGTTTGTTCCTAAGAGCTGCTCCTGTGCTGCCAGTCCATCCCAGATCTCTGTATTGCTTGAGTACCTGGCCCAATGCCTTCTGATTCTTGGCAACTGTCACAGCTCTTGACAAACCAAATCACTATTTGTATCTCATCAAGGAATGATGGTCCACTCTGGCACCAGAGGGTAGAATCAGCTCCATAGTTTCATCATCATAATCCAAGGTCTTATCTGAGGGCAACTCCTCGGTCTCATCAGGCTCCTCCCTTTCCTTGTGGTCTGGGTAGCTACTCCTCAAGTAGAAGTCTGTAAATTCCAAAGCAGCATCACCATCTATGAAGAGCTTACAGTGGCTTTTGTCATTCATGTGTGCTTGCCCAGCTTCCTTAGAGTAAAAGGACTTCCCTTTCTCATTGCACCATAAGCAAATCTTCCCAACACCAACTTTTTCTCCCAAACACTGAATCAGTCCCTTTTAAGATCCGGAAGATATTCTGTATCAGGAATAAAGAAGCTATGGATTTTAGTCATATGAGCCACTTTCTTCATATGGGAACCTGAATGATGGAACAAAATAAGGAGTCCTTTATAAAGATGGCACCAAAGGAGTGCCTCTCCCAGCCTTTTCCTCCTCTGCATCCTGCTCCTCCAACTCCTCCATCGACTCAGCATCTTCACATTCCATTTCATCAGAATCAGTATCTTTTCCAATTGTCTCCATCCAGATCCCCCTCTTCTCTTCCTCACCCTGCTGCTTTGCCAGCTTCTTTGCCTGCCGTTCAAACCACTGTAATCAGGGAGATTTCTTGTCTGGGTTTCGGTCGTCTGCCACAGGTCCTCCTTCAGCAACTGTCCCAGGACCTCTGGACTCCTTCCTAGGAGCTGGAGGGGCCCTCTTGGGAAACAGCTGGACTTTGATGACCTGCTGGATAGCCGCATTCATGGCATCCTTATCAACACTGCCCACACCCAACCGTTTTTCCAAATTCTTTTCACTTATCTCCCTGCTGTGATTCACTATCTTCCTCTCCAGCTACACGTGCCACCAGGACTTCAGGTGGTTTTCGTAGGTGTTCAAACAGGCGAACTTATTACATCAGACAGTGCAGAAGGTGGCTGTGCCCTTGCTCTCCTGCTCAACCACAGCCCACTGTGCTCCCCCCCCCCCCCCCCACGCTCCTGGAAGCCCTTAGCGGTGACAAGGGCCATGTCAACCATCTTCCGCTTCAGGTTGTAGCATTGCCAATCCATCTTGTAGTGGGCCTGCTGCAGCTTGGATTATTAAGTGCCACCCAGTAGATAATGCAGGTATACGTTGAAATCCCTAGTGATCTCAGCTAGGCCCCAACACCATGATTCACTCTAACCTTAACTCGCCTCACAGCCCGCAAGAGGTTGCACTTTATACTTTAACTAAGCCCGGGGCACGAAATTTGTGCAGGGGTTGGGGGGTGTTGTCCCTCTACCCAGCCTGCACCTTCTGCAATATGGGACTGCTCGAGGGACCAGGATCAGGCCTAAATGGACAGTCGGACATCCCTCTCACAATCCAGGACTGCTGGCTCCCAACTGCTCACCTGCCTGCCTTCTTGATTCCCCTAACTGCTTCTGGCCTGCCAGCCTGATCACCCAACCACTCCTCTGCCAGCCTGATTGATGCCTAACTGCTCTCCTGCCAGCCTTTTTGCCCCTAACTGCCCTCCCTTGCAGGCATGGTCCCTCCCAATTGTCCTCCTCTGCTGGCCATCTTGTGGCAGCCATCTTATGTTGGAATGACGGTCAATTTGTATTTTACTATTTTATTAGATAGGATAGAGGCCTGGTGCACGAGTGGAGGTGGGGGCCAGGTGGTTTGCCCTGAAGGGTGACCCAGATCAAGATTGGGGTTCCCTTGAGGCATGGGGTGGTCTGGGGGAGGGTCCTGTGGTGGTTTGCAGGCTGGCCATGCCCCCGGTGACCCAAAAGGAGACCCTGATATCTGGGATTTATCTATCTCCTATAATCGAAACTTTGTAGCCTTGAGCGGAGCCAAGCCTCCTACTTGCCCCATGGCTGCAGCCATTTTTGTTGGGATTTATTTATCTTCTATAATTGAAACTTTGTAGCCTTGAGTGGAGGCTTAGGCACGCCAGGGTGTGCAGAAAGCTTGGCTTCCTCCATTGCCAGGGAAACCCAAGCCTCTTGCTAGCTCCGCGGCCACAGCCATCTTGGTAGGGTTAAATTTTCAGAGGGAGAGGGAGAGACAGAAACATCAATGATGAGATTCACTGATTGGCTGCCTCCAGCACATCCCTATTGGGAATGGAGGCTGCAACCTGGGCATGTACCCTGACCAGGAATTGAACCATGACATCCTTGTTCATAGGTAATGTTCAACCACTGAGCCATGCTGACCATGTGGTTTCTACTCTTTCTATTAGTCATTATAATGGCAGAATGTTAACTTGCAACTTTTTTTTATTAAATATAGTTTTATTGATTTCAGAGAGGAAGAAAGCAGAGGAAAGAGACAGAAACATCAATGATGAGAATCATTGATCGGCTGTCTCCTGCACACCCCCTACTGGGGATTGAGCCTGTAACCCTGGCATGTGCCCTTGACCAGGAATCCAACCCAAGATCCTTCAGTACAGAGGCCAATGCTCTATCTACTGAGCCAAACCAGCTAGGGCTGGGAATTTTTTCAATGACAGCAAAATATGTTTACTGCCGAAACCAGTTTGGCTCAATGGATAGAGCGTCGGCTTGGGGAATGAAGGGTCCCGGGTTCGATTCCAGTCAAAGGCATGTACCTTGGTTGCAGGCATATCCCCAGTAGGGAATGTGCAAGAGGCAGCTGATCGATGACTCTCTCCCATCGATGTTTCTAACTCTTAAAAAAAAATAAATAAATAAATAAATAAAAAAAAAATATATATATATACACACACACACACACACACACACACACACACATATATATATATATATATATACACACACATATATATATGTTTACTAATTTATTTTGAATGTGAAAAAAAATGTAGATGCTAGAAGGCACCAGACAACATAAATTCTAATCTGAGAGCAGCAACACAAATTAATGCAATATTTGTAAAGTTGAATATAACTGACATTAACACCATCATAACAATTTCAAACTGTTGGAAGTTGGAAAAAAGATAAGAAATGCTCTGAAGTTGTCAGATTTCTGCTTTTGATTTCCGCAAAAAATTTTTAATTGTCAAATCCTTGAGAACTAGTCTTAGATAGCAATAATTCTAAATAAAAAACAAAAATAAATGTCCTATCTTAGAAACCTTTTCTAATTCCCCATACAAGTATTTTTGTAACAGTATAAACCTAGATTCTCAATTTTGAAAAACACCAAACCTAAGACAAAGCAATGCTATTAAAATATTTAAACATACTGTGCATTAATTATGAGGTATTACTGAGCACTTTTGAAATGACCAAATTATAACACAAAATAAAAAATACTTATCAATCGTCAATAATAAGAACAAAAAACGTGCAACTTACTTTCTTGACTACTGAAAGATTTGAATCACTGTCATCTAAAATCTTTATTAGGTAGTCCCGGGTCTTTCTCAGGTAATTTTTGCATTCTTCTTGTTCTTCAGGAGAATGGGCATCATTTTCAATGTCTTCTGCTTTTCTGTGAAAAATCTATACAAAGAATGCTTTTATGAAGCAATTGGGCTTTACTGCTTGTTGTGGTTTTTTTTTTTTTAAATATGGGATACTTCACAAATGTGCATGTCACCATTGCACTGGGCTGTCCTAATCTCTGTATCATCTCAATTTTAATGTATGTGCTGCCAAAGCAAGTACCAATTAGGTTTTTGAAAGTAAAACTTTTAATTGTACATTTACTTACCAATGCAAGATTCCAATAAGAAACAACATTTTTTATTGATTCAAAAGCAGTCATAGCATCTTCTATATTTCCATTAACAGCATCCAATATAGCAAATGTTATGTGTGCTTCTTCTTCATATTCACCAATTTCAGATGCCTAAAGACATTTAGTAATTTTTATTCAAGTTGCCTTAACCCAGAATATCAAACCCAAATGATTTCCCAAAGAATTGTATGTTCTAGTGAGTTTAATAACTCAGTACTCTTTTGTGCCATATTTTATTTCTAATAGCTAGTGCATTTAGAAAGCAAGACTAACATTAAATAGTCAGGCAATTAATTTAAGCAGTTTATGCCCTCCATTTGTTTATTTACATACTGGAAATCCACATCCCCAGTTAATTAACCAAGGGACCCTCCATTACCTGGATGTCTGCACTATGAAAGTGTTTAAACAGAGGGTCAGTAGGTTCAGGAATACTAATCTTCTTTTTGATCATCTTCAATAATGGCAAAACCTTCTTCCAATAATGAACACTTCTGCCTATGTATTCCCGCTGATCATAAAAAGAATTAAGATCGCTGCCCTAAAATAAAATAGAAATTTAGGAGCACCCAACCTAAGGAACACAAATGATCAGACCAAAAAATGCATTTTTAAATGGATGAGAAACTGGTTAAATTACAAATCAAGGCAAAACAGAATTTCAAATCATATCCTCAACTCTCCAATAGTAGAATAACTACATACCTAATACCAGTGATCATTCCAAACTCAATTGTTAAACACTCTCCTATTTTTTTCGTTTTAATATATATATTTTTAACTTATTTCAGAGAGGAAGGGAAAGGAGAGGTAGAAACATCAATGATGTGAGAGAATCATTGATCAGCTGCCTCCTGCAGGCCTCCCACTGAGGAGATCAAGCACACAAGCCAGGCATGTGTCCTGACTGGGAATACAACTGTGACCTCCTGGTTCATATGTTGAGACTCAACTACTAAGCCACAACTGCTGGCTACCCACAACTGCATGACTAGACTTACCTGTTAAACATTTCCAATGACACTAACCTAATAAGGCAGCCCAATCCACTTATTTTTAATTGCCACTTTTAGATAGTGTAGTCAAAGGTCTAAACACCTTGTCACAGAACAGACCAAAACTATTTATAAAGATCTATAAATGCCCTTTCCTACAAAGCAATGTGCTACTGAATGTAAAAAAATTTCCAACTGGACAATAAATATAACTTAATTATTAAGTAGTAATAACAACAGCTAATACTTATGTAACATTTACTATGTCAGACCACTGTTCAAGTGCTTATATATTAACTATATTAACAACTATGTAGCAAGATTTAAAAAATAATTTTCTCCTAGTATATCTGTTTTAGAACTGAATGACTTTCAACGAAAAGTTTATGACTTAAAAATAAATAATAAGTTAATGTTTTTAAAAATAAACTCACCGTTTTCTGAAGGTATTTGGCCCAATGTATAAGGAGGGCGGGTTGAAGGCCATGTTTTTCCTGGCCCCTTAGAGTATTTATGTCCCGCTGAACTAGAAGCCGCAACTTTGCTGAGGTTCCAGGGCTAAAAAATTATTTTTATTTAATAAAGTTGATTTATAAACATGCATTTCAACACATGTGTTAATCATCACACTACAATTAAATTAAATACCTAGGAAATATGTTTTTAAAGTAAATCGGTGTTTAAATAAAGCCATGCAGTAAGTTAAAGGAATGTTTTTGTTTTACTACTTACATTGCTTTTCTGTGAATTAGATTACAAACTGCATCCCACCAAGACTTTTGTCTCTCTGTACAAAGTTGTTTACACACAGGAAATGGCAAGCATAGTGGCTGATAGAAGTTGTAGTGAGAACTACATTTTTCCTTCAATTGTAAGTCGCTGTTATATATTACCCCAAGTAGAAATATCTGTTTTATTTAAAGAAAAATCAATTAGAAAAAAAAAAATTTTTAAGCTCAAAATATTTAATTTGCTCAAATATTTGCTTACTTCAAGATCTAAAATACATATTGACTCAGGTGCATTTGTTTCAAGTCTTGAGGTTTCCTGAGGCAAATGATGAAAAAGTTGTTTCAGCCATTTTCGAATTGCAGGTAACGTAGGCAACAAATTCCACTGTAAACCAAGCCAGGTAAGGTGCTGAAGGCTACCATTATGTGCTCGAATGGCACCTAAAATAAAATGGAGGGGGAGTGGGGAGAATTGGCATTGAAAACTTCTTATATATCATCAGGTTTTCCAACAACTGAGATTAAATATATCTTAATTTTCTAAGTCAGAACTGGGGAAAAGTCTATGACAACCAAAGTCTTATGTTTTTTTGTATGTTTGTTGTGGTTTTTTTTTTTTTACCTTTATCCAAGGATATTTTCCCACTGATTTTTAGGGAGAGTGGAAGAGAGAGGGAAAGGCAGAGAATTATCAATAAAAGAGAAACACATCCATTGGTTGCCTCTTGCACGAGCCCTGACCAGGGCCCAGGCCAGGGGGAAGCCCTGCAACCAAGGTACGTGCCATTGACCAGAATCCAACCTGGGACCCTTTGGCCCGCAGGCCAACACTCTATCCACTAAGCCAAACCAGCCAGGGCTTTTTCTTTTTTTCTTTTAATATATTTTTATTGATTTCAGAGAAGAAGGGAGTGGGGAAGAGAAATAGAAACATCAATAATGAGAATCCGAGAGAAAACAAGATGGCAACATAGGTAAATGCCTAAACTGCAGCCTCGCACAACAATTTCAAAACTACAAATAAAAGACAAAATGGACGTTATCCATAACCACATGAAAGCTGACTGACTGGAAATTCTACAACTAGAATTTCTACAACTACAAAGAGAAAACCACAAGGAAAATCAGAGGAGCTGTAAAAGTCTGCAGTACGGAGACACGGCGCACACATGCAGAGAGGACAGAACCAGAGAGGACAAGGTGGCTGAGTGCCTGGCTGGTGTTCTCTAGCGGGAAGGAGATAAAAGCTTCGGACTGCACTGAACCCCAGTTCCGGCCGAGATCCTGGGGACCCAGGCTAATACAGAAGGAATCTGGGCTATGAGGCGGAAACTCAGGGGAGCGGTGAAAGGCAGAGCTCCGGAGGTGCGCACATGAATGCACGCAGAGGACAGACTGTTGACTGTGCCGCTGGATTGCCCTAGTGGGAAGGAGACAAAAACTCCGGACTGCACTGATTCATTGGGGGAGAGTCTAGACTGTCTGGCAGCGGGCGAAACTCGAGGGAGCCTTTCTCTCAGAGGTACTTGCAGGGAGTACCGAGGGACACTGAGATCCAGGAACCTCATAGGGCGGGGCTAACAGGAGCCAAGGCTGTAGGCTCCACCCTGAAACTCCACCCATCCAAGCTGAGCACAAAGGCTTTTGCAATTTTGCAAGTCTAGTCGAATAAGGCTCTCTCTCAGCATAGACACAGCTGATCCTCACAGCCAATTGCCTGGAGATCAACTCCTCCCACTGATACCAACAACAATCAACACTTAACTACAACAAGGCTGTACACACAGTCTACAAAGGGGTGCACCAAGAGTGTCCCCCTCAGGAAACTGGGCAGGCCGAGCCACTGACCCATATAGGACACCAAGCACACAAAGCTACCCTATCAACTCAGGGAAGCAGCAAAATTGCCGAGAAAAAGAAACAGATCACAAATGAAAGAAATGGAGGAAAACCAACGACTGGAGATAGCTATGGGGGGAAAAAAGAGGAACAACTATAATAATCTGAACAATAAAGATTAAATAAAAAATAATGTGAATCATTTATCAGCTGCCTTCAGCATGCCCCCTACTGGGGATTTAGCCTGAGACCCAGGTTTGTGCCCTGACCAGGTATCAAACTGTGACCTCCTAATTCATAGGACAATGCTCAACCACTGAACCACATCAGCCAGGCTGGCCTTAATATTCTTATTAAAGATATTCACACTTATATGTCTAGGAATTTTACAATAGAGAAAGTTCTTTCCAAGTCCATCTGAGGAAAAAAGAAAAAGACTCACGAGAACTCAATAAAACAAAATCTGACAAGGGCCAAATAAATAGTTACCCACTAAGAAACCTTGAAACAATGGATTTGCCTTTCAGTAAAGAGTCATAAAATCAATGCGATACCACAACATTAATCCATTAGGAAAGTGAAGAGAATTTTTCTCAGAAGAGATTCAGTATTGAAAAAGTTATGAGCTTCTGGATGCATAGAGAGGTACAGTCTTCCTGGCAATTTGCAAGAGATTTAAACATGTTTATCAACTTTGTCCCAGTAATTATTTTTAGGAATCTATTGAAAATTTTGAAATGGAGACATTTTATATTATTTTTCATCACAGTCTTTTTTTTTTTTTGAGTTTTTAAATTGATTTTAGAGAAAGGAAGGAAGAGAGAAAGGAAAGAAAGGAGAGAGGGAGAGAAGAAGAAAGAGAGAAGGAGAGCAAGAGAGAAACATCAGTCGACTGCCTCCTGCTTTGTGCCCATACAGGGGATCGAACTGGCAACCTGGGTGTGTCCCTTGACACAATCAAACCCACAACATTTTAGTGTATGGGACAACGCTCCAACCAACTGACCCACGCTAACTAGGGCCACAGTTTACTTTTAATAGTGAAAAAAACTGAAAATGACTTGAATACCCAACAATAAAAAGCAGCAAGCAAATTATGACTAACTCATGAAACGAATAATATTGTCATTAAACGTCATATTTACAGAGGTAGATATGATGGGAGAGAATTGCTGAAAGACATATCATATGTAGAAGTACAAACAAATATTTAGGATAAAAACATATGCCACCACTACCCCTACCAACTTCTTAAACCCCCCCCCCCCCCCAAAAAAAAAAAAAACCACCTGAAAGGAATACAGGAAAATCTTAACTCATTATCTCTGGGTCAGTGGTCACCAACCTTTCGGACCTCATGGACCACCAGTTGGTGATAGCAGCTCTGGGTAATGAGATTATGGACAATTATGTCCCTTTCTGCTTATTTTTCTCCCAATATAAAAGGATTAAGATTCAAAATGTTTTCTTTAAAAGATACAACTTACCAACATCATATCTAGCCAAATCATCAGTTTCCGGTGCTTGCACATCTATGTTTCCAATATCATCACTACCAAGGAAAGAACTATCCTTAGGTGACTGACCAGAAAACAGAGCATCATACAATGCAGACTGCCCACTTTTATTGGCAAAGGATTCTACAACTTCTTTTAAAAAATCTTGCTTGTCACGACTTAAGTTTAGCAACATGTGCCCTGAAAAACAAATTATTTCCATCAGTATACAGATATTTTGTATTCACATCTCTCAATAGTTTTATTCATATCCACCAACAGGCAATAACAATTATCTGAGACATAACCATCCAACCCAATAACCATATGTGGACAACAAAAAGGGTGCTTATATAAAAAAATGAATATAGATTCCAGGGTCAATAGTATCTCTGTCTACATGTTAGAGTAAAAGGAAAGAAAGATAAGAATGTGTGGGAAAATACCAAAAATATTTACATTTCAAATGGGAAAGTGTAGAATTTAAAAGTGGCCACAGAAGAGCAGGGCCAAGCTCAAATTCTCTGATCTTATACACTGAGTTCTAATCTTGGTTGGTCAGAATTCTCCTTTAAAAGACTTTTAATACATATTTATTTCCAGGTCCCACTCTCAGAGATTCTGATTACACAGGTTTGGGGTGAGAAATCTATTTCAAAAACACCTTTGGATAAAGTTCCAATATATGCTACAACATGGATGAACCTTGAAATATTATTTTAAGTTTAAAAAAGCCTGTCACAAAAGACCATATATTATATGATTCAATTTATATGAAATTTCCATATAGAAATATCCACAAAGAGACAAAAAAAAAATCATGGTTGGTTACCTAGGACATGGTTGGTTACTAAGACTAGGGGGAGAAATGGGGCATGACTGCTATGGGTATAAGATTTCTTTTATGAGATGATGAAAATATTCTTAAGTCACTTGTGGTAAAGTTTGTACAACTCTATGAACATACGAAAAAAATTAAAATGTATATTTAAATGGGTAAATTATATAGTATGTTAATTTTATCTAAAACTGTTTAAAAACAACAAAAAATACTCCTTGGAGTAATTCTGCTGGTCAATCAGGTTTGGTTATCACCAGACTATTGTTTTTCTAAAAATTTGCCGAGACAAGCTCAGAAATGCCCAGATCAAAGACAGTAAAACTGTGACACCCTGCAAAGGTACCTATGATAGCCCTGCAAAGGTACAAGGGAGACATAAAAAAGGTGGCAAGTCACTTCTTTAAAAACAAGTCTACCTCCCACACACACAAAAAAAGTAGATTGTCAGCTAGAACAGCATTATAAGCTTAGACCAATAGCCTAACTACAGACCAAAACTTACAGAAACTTTTATTTAATACTACATCTTCCTCTTTACAAAGTTCATGCAATTTCTATCAAAACTACTTTGTACAGAAAGTGTTCAATGTCACTGCATGAGTCACTGGGTACATTAATAACTTAAAGATTTTGCCTTAGCAAAACCAGGTAACCTTTAAACATTTGGGCTCTATCCCAAATAGTCAAAAGTAGGAATAAATCTACAAATCCTAAAAGCCTAATAGAAAGTGAATATAATCCTCTATCTTCCTTACTATACTGTCAGTTCCTTAAGAGGTATTTTGCAAGGTATCTTCTTCATCTTTTTATCCCACATAGCAGTCTTGCAAGCAACTGATAAATGGCTGGTAAATCAGTATTTATTCTTAGTATTAAAAACTTTTATAAAATATTCAGAATGGAGGCTCTAGCAGCTAGAAAGAGGAGGGTTTAAGAAGTTTCTGCATCTGGTAACACAATATCAAATACATAGCTGTTCCTATTTCAGAATATACTACTTTTTTTTAAGATTAATCCTCACCAAAGGATGTGTTTATTTTAGAGAAAGGGGAAGAGAGAAAAATTGATGTAACATAAAAACATTGATGAGTTGCTTTGTGTATGTGTCCTGATGGGATCAAACCCCCAACCTACTTATGTGCCCTGACCAGGAATCAAACCAGAAACCTTTCAGTGCAAGGGATGATGCTCAAAACAACTGAGCCACATTGGCAAGAGTAAATATACCATTCCTCCTAATTCTTTATCTCTTGCCCTAATCCAACATGACAAAGAGAAACATGATTATGACAAATTTTCTCCCGAAAAGACAGATGATATTATCATAAGATGCATTCTAAAAGAGAATTTTCCTTTTTTCTTTTCCAAAATAAAACCAGTTAAACATCACTATTACCTGATTGGCTCAGACGATCAAAAGCCATGGTTTCCAGCGGATTTTGTCCACCTTCTCCTTTTATTAATTTAATCTTTGGTCTTGGAACCTGGTAATTTTATAATCAAAAATATTTATTTAGTGATACCCATATATTAAATAGTAAGATGGTCCTTTTTATTACAATGTATTTTTTTGATGATGAGCAGTTAACCAACCAACCAGCAGTTAGACTGGAAACTAGGAATTAAGATTATCTATAAAAGATGTCTGCACCTATATGGAAATGTCTTTTGTGTGAAATGTATCATTGGGCATGTGGAGGTATTATTGATATGAGAAAATGCTAAGTAACTGATTTACTATCTGAAAAGGGATTTACTATGGGGGAAAGGGAGGGAGGAAGAGACTGAACATAAACTGCACCTATGGATGAGGATAATGGGGGATGGGGAGGGGGCGGAGGGTGGGGTGGGAACCTGGTGGAGGGGGGAAGAAATGAGGAACCTTTGTAATAATATGAACAATAAAGATTGATTTAAAAAAAAAAAAGATGTCTGCAAACAGCATTCCTGAGAAATTCCCACTAAAAGCATATTCAAATGGCATTTTTGGGAAATGGAGTGTTTAGAGAACTTTTCTACTTGCAGAAACAGAACCACCAAAGCAGATATATAAGACCCCTACTTTGCTCAGCACTGGAACCATACTTGGAAATGCCACACTGAACAGTACATTTGCTAAGTATAGATAATTTGGGATGCCATTGTGATGAACTGGAAAAACCCAAAAGATGAAAAGGATTCCAAGCCTTATCCTATAAAGAAGAGCTAAAAGAATGATGAAAAAATATTAAGAAAATTACCTTGTAAAAGAAGTTAGACTTTTTAAATATCATCAAGAGAAAAAACATTAATATGCAGCAGCTTAAGAAACGTTTTTATTCCATACTAGTGGCCTGGTGCATGAAATCTGTGCATCAGGGAGGAGAGGTGTCCCTCAGCTCAGCCTGCACCCTCTCCAATCTGGAACTGCATAAAGGATGATCCTAACTGCTCACTTGCCTACCTGCCAGGCTGCTCACCCCCAACTGCCCCCACCACTGGCCTGCTCGCCCCTAAATGCCCCCCCACTGGCCTGCTCACCCCCACCTTCCCTCCACACTGGCCTGCTCACCCCCATCTGCTCCCCTTCTGGCCTGCTCACCCCAAACTGGCTCCCCCGCTGTCCTGGTCACCCCCAATGGCATGCTCTGATGGCATGCTCACTCCTACTGATGGCATGCTCACTCCTACTGGCTGCCCTGTGGTCTGCTCACTCCCAACTGCCCACCTCATCAACCTGATCACCCCCAACACCCCCCCCACACACACACACACACACACACAGAGGCCTGAGCACCCACAACTGCTGTCCCATCCTGGCCTAGCACTCACAACTGCCTTCCCATCTTGGCCTCCAACCACCTCTACCTCAGCCCCATCATCATAGCTTTGTCCAAAAGAACATCCAGAAGGTCTCCTGGAAGGTCTCCCAGCCTAATTAGCATACTACTCTTTATTAGTATAGAGGCCTGGTACACAGGTAGAGGCAGCTCATTTGCCCTGAAGGGTATCCCGGATCAGGGTGGGGGTTCCCTTGGGGCATAGGGCGGCCTGGGCAAGGGGCCTGTGGTGGTTTCAAGGCCGGCCACATCCCCATGGGGTGAGTGTCCCCATTTGGGGGGGCATGGCCAGGCTGGGTGAGGGGCTGAGGGCTGTTTTCAAGCTGGCCACACACTCTTCAGGGTGGGGGTTCCTACTGTGGTGCCTATTCAGCCTGGGTGAGGGGCTAATAGATGTTTGCAAGCTGGCCACAGCCCCCAGCAGGGACTCTTACTCCATGGGGTGTGGCCAGGCTAGGTGATGGGCTGAGAGCTGTTTTCAAGCTGGCCACACCTTCTTCAGGATAGGAGTCCCCACTGGGGTGCCTGGCCAACCTAGCTGAGGGACTGATGGCTGTTTGCAAGCTGGGCAAGCCCCCCAATGGGGGCCCTCACCCCATGAGGATGTTGCCAGCCTAGGTAAGGGGCTGAGGGCCATTTCAGGCTGGCCACACTCCCCAGTGACCCAGGCTCCCAGCCCCTCCTTCAGCCGAGGCCAGGGAGGGCAGAAACTTGGCATCCTCCGTTGCTTGGGGGCAATCCAAGCCTCCTGCTCGCTCCAGCTCCGTGGCTGCTGCTATCTCTGTTGAGTTGATTTGCATACTCACTCCTGATTGGCTGGTGGTCCAAGAGGAATTATGGTCAATTTGCATATTTCTCTTTTATTAGAGTAGATAAGGAAACACCAAAAACCAAATTATCCAAAAATTCCAAGGGCTATCTTGAAATGTAGTGAATGTCCATCACTGAAAATGTGCAGTCATAGGCAATGATCACTTACTAAAAATATTCTACAAGTAACCATGTTGGGGTAACAGCAGTTAATTTCTAAAGAGTTCCTTAATTAGTAAAGGAGTGTAATGGCACATCTCTGTGATGTCAAAAGTAACCTAATACCTTGGCTTTAAGGCACTGGTTTAAATCCTCCAAACCTCCCCCAAAAAACTATGCTATATCCATAGACTGGAATAAATATGCAACCTTAAAAAAAAAAAAAAAAAGAAGATGTTATACTCATGTTATCCTTACTACATTGCACTGATATGAAAAAAATTACCAATAAATATTTCATAAAGCAAAATAAATAGAATATACAGAATGTTGGAATGCATAAGTGTGTGTGCGCGTGGCGTGGTGGGGGAGGGTGCATGTGTGGGTGCTCATCTATGCATAAAAAAATTTCTTGAAGAACTCAAACAAATTAGTAACATTAGTTCCTTCAGGGAAGAGAAGTAAACGACTAAGGAACAGAGGTAGCAAAGAATTTTCAGTGTACTCTCTTTACTCAAAAGTTTTCTATGTATGTTAAGAGGCTTCTATTACATATCCATTCAATGGAAACACATGGCAGATGAAAAGAGAGAGACTAAGGTAAATGTCTATGTGCTGAAATGGAAAATGAAAAAACAGTAAGGCCGAAACCGGTTTGGCTCAGTGGATAGAGTGTCGGCGTGGGGAATGAAGGGTCCAGTTTCGTTTTCGGTCAGGGGCATGTACATTGGCTGCAGGCACATCCCTGGTTAAGGGGGTGTGCAGGAGGCAGTTGGTCGATGTTTCTCTCTCATCGATGTTTCTAGCTTTCTATCCCTCTCTCTTCCTCTTTAAAAAAAATCAATAAAATATATTTTTTTAAAAAACAGTAAGGTTTTCAACAGTAAATAAAGCACATCTCCACTGAGGCAAAACAGTTTTTAAAAGTAGAAAAAGGGGTATATGCTTACATATACAGGAGAAATTCTGAATACCAACCAAACTATTAACACTGGTTGTCGTCTAGAAAAGGAGACTTAAGTGAATGGGTTAAGAGGAAAATTTAATTTTTACTATTTCAAAAAGTCAAAGTTTAAAATAGGTGACAGTGTGTTAATTTAAAAAAATTATATTAAAAACTTTTAATAGATTTCAGTTTCCATGAAAAATAAGAAAACTGTCAGCTACTTGAGAATCTAAAAATATTAATCACAAGAACTTTTTAGTGCCTATGTAAATTAGCAAACTTCTTACCTTCATTCATTTTCACTAAAAAATATATTCCTTATGAACTTAAATCCTTCTTCAGAGTAAAGAATAACACTTAACACAGTGGGACAAATATAGACAGTGTTCAAAGATTCATATGATACAAATTTCAAGGAGGAGCCTCCTCTAATAGTCACTCTACAGTGAACCCTCTGCTTTCCCTCAAGCAAAAGATCCTTCTCTAAAGCTAACAATTTTTATAAACTGAGCTCAATGCATTTTTTTTGCATACTGCCTATTTCTTTTCATTTCAGAATTAATGCAAACTTACTAAAAAAAAACACTAACACTAAAATAAATAAATAAATAAATAAATAAATAAAAATTTAAAAAAATTTTTTAATTGACTAGGAAAAGATAATAGCCAGAATCTCATCACCTAAAAATAATAGTTAACACTTTGACAGTCTCAGTGCAACTGCACCCAAACCTGAAAAATGCTTACCTGAAATGCTATGAGATAGCATAATGCAGCCAACTCAGAGAGAGCTCTCCACTGCACATCACTATGCTGACCCATCTTCAAAAGCAGAGAACCAGCATGCATGTAGAAATGTCCTTTTATTTCTAAGAAAATAGCTGAGAGTTCATCATTTCCACCCACACAAGATTTCACAGACTGAAGAGCACCATCAAAACTGTAATATTAAAATATTAAACAGATCTAAAATATGTTGCACTGTGAATAACCATGGTTTCGATATTTAACTCAAAATAAATTTCAAGCTTCATCTACCATATTCAAACTCCTAACAATCCATTCTTCTCTATTTTATAAATTATGAATCACATAGTACTTATTTTTATTCCACATATGTAACCCCTATACTTCAAGCTAAACATCTAGAATGACCTATTACAAAACTTAGTTCACGCCCTCCATTCATAGAAAAGATACAGATCAAATAATAAGATTACTGATTATGGTGTACTAGAGGCCCAGTGCACAAAATTCATGCACTGGAGGGGAGGGTGTCTCTCAGCCCGGCCTGCACCCTCTAACAATCCAGGAGCCCTCGGAAGATGTCCGACTGCCACAGAGGCTAGAGAGCCTCCTGCTACTGCCCTCGCCAGCTGAGCCCGGCTTATGGCTGAGCAGTGCTCCCGCTGTAGAAGCACACTGACCACCAGGGGGAAGCTCCTGCATTGAGCGTCTCTCCCCTGATGGTCAGGGTGCAACATAGCGACTGGTCATTCCACTGTTCAGTCAATTTGTGTACTAGCCTTTTATTATATAGAATGTTTCATAATATACCAGAATAAAACTGAAAAACTATTTAAATATTTTCTAGTTTCTTCTCAATAATATAGTTTCATTATTTAATTCAAGGTTGGAAGTTATAAAATTAGGTATGCCTTATTCAAATTAAAAGTAAGTAACAAACAACAATTTTGGTTGTCAATACCATAATTGCTCTTCTTACCATATGACTAAAGAGTTAAATAAATTCTATTTCTCACTATTATTTATAATCTATACACTAATCAGTGCTTCTAAATCAAATGGTCTTCGGAGGCATGGGTGTATTCCAATAAACCTTTAAGTAGAAAATCGGATAGAGAGCCATGTTTAGCCCACAAGCCCTAGTTAAACCCTACACTCAACTAACATCATTATGCAAATGCAAATCCAAGTGCTGTTTTTGTTCAATGGCATTTATTTTAACAAAAAAGATACTGATCCTCAAAATCAAAATTTAGGAAAACAGAAAAATCATGTATTACATTTTCATTATCTTATTTCTAAGCTAAAAATACTGTTTTCTAAAATACTACTGTGCTAACTGCTTATATTAGAATATCTGACAAATGAAACTTATTCTTCGATTTTTTTCTCAAGATTATATCATTTTTGAAAATAAAATATGGAATAGTTAGAACATTCATTTTCAGGCTTGATTCTCTATTAATCATGTCAAAACTGAATATTAACTCTAAAAATAATTTAATCAAACCTGAACAATTTTATGTTATCTAAAAATCAAAGTCAATATAAAACCAATTATAATATCTCCACACAAGAAAGATTCCTTCCAGGTGGTTCATCATATTAAATATTACCCATGTGCACACTATAAAAATGCAGTAAAGATATTTAGACCAATGAAGTGAGTTACTACAAAAAGAAAATTTGTGATTTACACTGAAGTCCACAAAACATACCTTTCCAATAAATCTCTGCTTTCTTGTATGTCTCTAGTGGAGAGCGTAAGAAGCATAAGATTAGCATAGGCCAGAAGTAAGTCTTTATTGGTTGCTCGCCAGTTACTTTTATCAGAATCCAAACACTGTAAAGATTCCAGATATTCCTATTTTGTAGAAAGAGCACTAGGTTATAAAACTTACCAAGTGTTATAAAATTTATCCATTTATGCCTATAAATTCCTTTGTCCTTTCCTATTTCTAAAACCACATTTTTATATCACCTATAAAAACACCACACACACACACACACACACACACACACACACACACACACAATTTTTCAATTTTATCTTTCCAAACTATCAATTACAAATTGAAATCATCCTAATAAAAATTTCATTTCAGCCGAAACCGGTTTGGCTCAGTGGTAGAGCGTCGGTCTGTGGACTGAAGGGTCCCAGGTTCGATTCCGGTCAAGGGCATGTACCTTGGTTGCGGGCACATCCCCGGTAGAGGGTGTGCAAGAGGCAGCTGGTCGATGTTACTCTCTCATCGACGTTTCTAGCTCTCTATCTCTCTCTTCCTCTCTGTAAAAAATCAATAAAATATATTTAAAAAAAAAATTTCATTTCACACGTGGTATACATAAATAAAAGAAATTTATATCTTGGGGAGTACTGTTTCAAGGAATGTATAGTAATTATCTATATAGAAGTATAAAAACCCAGCAATGTTTACCTACCTTAAGGGTTTGTACAACACACAAATTCCATTCTAAACTTGAACGCAAAGCTACATTTCTCTCTGCCTCATGGCAGTGGGCCACAGCATCCTTCAATCTTTTATTTGAGCGATATAGCTCTACTAGTCGGATGTTCACATAGACATCATCAGGTCTTGCATAAAGTTCTGACTGAATCAAGTCAAAAAGTTTATTCCATCCATCTTCACCTTCACAATCCAAAAGCTGTTCCTAATTTAAAATACAAAACCATTAATTTAGAAAAACACCTGTGCAATTTTAAACTCATCATGGCTCCTATGAGCACCATTCAACTGTGGCTAGCTTCAGTAAATTAAAACCAGAAATACTATCTTAGATATTTTATTAGCCCCTTAAGAGTTGAAGCTAAACCTCAAAAAAGTTATGTGTAAACATCTACGATTACATAGGTGTCCATTTCACCTCAGAGATTGCCAGGACTACTACCCACCCTTGTACACCCATCCCAATCATTATCAGAGCCTAGGCCTCCCATCACTCCTCATTCCAGGTCCTTATCCTCAAACTGCTCCAGATATCCCTAAATTTGACTCAGTCCCTTACCCACTATGCTCCTACATTGGAGCACCAAATGTTTGCTATCTGCTCAGTGTCTTCACCCTCTGTCTTAACTGAATGGTGTATAACTTGAGATAGCCATCATTTCTCTGCCACAGTAGCTTTTTCTCTGCTAACCTACATACAAGTAGAGGAAGTGGAGTTTGTGACCTATTCACTCCCAATGTCACTTCCAAATAACATCTCCCCATACCTGTTTAGAACCCTGCTCTAAAGGAGCTACTCCATCTATTCCTCCTCATTAGCAAATGGAATAGAAAACTCTTCGTTCATCCTTTACTGTCATTGGTCATTATCAATTACTGTCATTATCAGCTGAAAGATGTACAAGGTATATAACTGCCTGGCTACTAAGTTCTTTAACTACCTCATCTCCACTGGTCCTACAACTCCAGTCTCAGCCATCCATCTGACATTGCTAAAGGTCTTCAAAATACGTATTTTGGTCATACCAATCAGACCACACTCCTCACTCCTCTTATTCTTCCACCTCATAGAAACTCATATAACCCCACTGCCACATATATTTGCATCTACTACATGAAACCACCATTAATACACTAACATCCCTAAGTTTTAATTTTCCAGAAAACACATACACACACACACACACACACACACACACACACAGTCGTTCTGTTAAGCTAAAATGCCATAATCCCTAATATCCATAATTACTACTTGCTTACACATCCTCTCAATTAATTCCATTTCTTTCCTTAGAAGAAGCCTATTATCTGTGTTCTCTATATCTCTAAAATAGCAACTATACCACTAAGGGCATTTGGAAATTTAGGAAATCTCAAACTGGTAATGCCTAGAACAAATCCTATTGTATCTCTAATACTCACTTTCTCCATTCCTTGAAAATATAATTTCATACACCTCCTCTCTCCTCACATTTCCCACACTTTCCTTCAACCCTCACTTTCAACTTAAGATTACAATTCATTCTTCACTGAGAAAACTAAAGCCATCAAATGTAAATTCCATTGTGCCATATCTACTTATACTTACTTCTCTCTGCTCCCTTCACCTAGCAAAGACCAAGCTCTCCATAAGAGTTATTTTTTTCATTGCCCTCTCGCCTTACCAATCACTCTACTTCTGGATCACTTCCATAAACTTTCACTTGGCCTTTCCATATTTGCAAAAAGCCCTAGATTTCAAGTGTATGTTTAAAAAGAAATAAGATCAACACTATTATGCTTTTCAAAAATTCTACTCTCATAAGATCTTATACCAATAATATTTTCATTCATTAAATAAATGCCAAAAAACTATTTCCCTTAAGCCTTCAATTTTAAAAACCAGAATTCCTTTGCTAAAAAGTTACATTTAAGAAAGGTTTAGCTTCACAAAGATAATAAGATAAAGAAATTTACACAGACGTAACATTTTTTTAAATATATTTTATTGACTTTTTACAAAGAGGAAGGGAGAGGGATAGAAAGTTAGAAACATCAATGAGAGAGAAACATCGATCAGCTGCCTCCTGCACGCCCCCCACTGGGATGTGCCTGCAACCAAGGTACATGCCCTTGACGGGAATTGAATCCGGGACCCTTGAGTCTGCAGGCCGATGCTCTATCCACTGAGCCAAACCGGTTTCGGTTAGACCTAACGTTTTAGATTAATATTTAAAACCCAGCTGCTTCTCACAGGGAGAAAAAAATTAATAAGCCTGTATCGTGCGTGACTGCAGTGGTGATGACAAAAATCTATAGATTTTTTAAAATATATTTTTATTGATTTTAGAAAGAGAGGAAGGGAGGGGACAGAGAGAGAGAAACATCGATGAGAAACATTGATTTGCTGCCTCTTGCATGTCCCTACTGGGATAAAGCCACAACTCGGGCATGTACCCTGACCAGGAATAGAAATGGCAACCTCTTAGTGCATAAGATGACACCTAACCAACTGAGCCACACCAGCTGGGCATGAATCTATACGTGTAATAAAATTTAAAAGAACTATACATACACACTGTACCAATATCAAATTCTTAGCTATGCATTGTACTATAGTTACATAAGATGTAACCACTATGGAAAGTTGGATGAAGTATACACATGACCTCTCTGTGCAATCTTACAACTTCCTGTGAAAAATCTATAATTATTTACTAATAAAAAGTTAAAATTTTATCAGAAACATGTATATTGAAGGTAGGTAGTTCTTAAAAACAATATACACTAAAAATTCCATTTAGCTAGCACATTTGAAAAGATTTTATATCCAAGAGTTATTTTGCAAACCAGTATATTATATTCAGTAAAGAATAACAATCAGAACTGGTTAATATAGAAGCAACAACTTCCTATCATTTTTAGTAATTACCTGTAACATCCTGGAGAAACTGTCATTTAAGTTTTGCTTGAAAACCTCACTATCCCATAGCACAATCCTTTCCATTTTTAGATAGTAGTTCGTTAAAAACTTCATAATAACCCTAAATTGTCATCCTTTGGATAATTTTCACCAAATGAAGTAAAAATTTTATACCAAACAGCTCAATTTAATTATTAGCTCCACCATCTAGTTACAAAACTGTAAGTCCCTAAAATGTTAATCACTGCATCAGGGTAAATGAGATATCATTTGTAAACCATAATAGTGCCTAATAAGGCACAAAAGTTTTGAAGAAAAAAATTTTGACATTCTTTTTTTAGAGGTATAATTAACATATGTCATTGTATTAGTTTAAGATAAACAACATAATAATCCTATCTAAGAACTGTTCTCAACCTCCCAGCTGCCCAAGGCCCGCATGAGGCTCAGGCAAGTCTCAGATGGTGGCTACCCAGCCAGCCACCAAGGCCACCTCTGGCAGCAGCAGAGGTGTGATGAGGGCATCGCCTTCTCCTGATCGCTGGGTCACCTCCTGCTCCTTAGGCTCCCGGACTGTGAGAGGGGACAGACTGGGCTGAGGGACCCCGCTCTTTCCAGTGCATGAATTTTCATGCACCAGGCCTCTAGTTTGATATATACATACTGGAAAATGATTTCCACAGTAAGTTTAGTTAACATCACCTCAGAGTTACAAATTAGTTTTTATCATGATAATAACTTTTAAGATCTACTCTCTTATCACCTTTCAAATATACAGCACAGTATTGTTAATCGTCACCATGCATGCTGCACATTACATCCCCAGAATTTAATGTTATAACTGGAAGTTTGTACGTTTTGACCACTTTCACCCATTACCCACCAACTCCCCACCCACACACACAATATTTTAATGTCTCCTATTAAAAAGTCATTTAACTCCAAATATTAGAAATAGTTTTACTTCCTTTAGTTTTCCCAACTGCTTTTATCATATTTTATTCCCTTTTTTTACCTTTAGTTTATAAATTGCAGGACTTCCTGGAAAAAGTTTAGCTGCTCTTTCAACCCAGTATTTTGCTCTTCCATCAGTAACATCATTTTTACAAAGCAATTCTGCAATCTTCAACACAAGATCTTTTTGTGTTGGATTTAATTCCACTGAACGCTATCAGAAAATAAATAATAAATTAGTAGGGTTCCTAAAGTACAGATACTCATATATAAACATGAAAAACTCTATTCCTAAATGGTAAGATGCTATTTCAAAGTTATTATAATTAAACTTAAAGTGTCCTAAAATACTTTTGAAGATAAATTAATAAAAATTATGTTTTTATTAGATATGTCAGAAAGAAAGAAGAAAAAAAAAAGAAAAAAAGAAAGAATACCACACACATAAGAATAGCATTTCTGACCACGTTAGGTTTAAAATTTAAACGTGTTCTTCTAAAGTGCTAACCTCTTAATTACAAACATAGTATACTTTGGGCCAAATAATTTAAAATCAGTTCCATGTTATGTCACTTTTTTTTTTTGGGGGGGGGGGGAGGGTGATAATCTTCACCTGAGAATATCTGTCCATTGCTTTTTAGGAAGAGTGGAAGATAGAGGGAAAGACAGAGAAAACTATCGATGTGAGAGAAACACATCAATTGGTTGCCTCCTACACACAAGTCCCAACCAGAATCTGGGCCAAGGAGGAGCCTGCAACCAAGATACATGCCCTCTGACCAGAATCAAACCCAGGATCTTTTAGTCTGCAGGCTGACGTTCTATCCACTGAGCCAAACCGGCTAGGGCCAAGCTGTGTCACTTAATAGTACTGTGATACCTTGTTTTCATGACATCCATATTAAACATTTGAATATGAATATTACAAAAATTACTCTGGGCATCGTGTTTGGCTGCACAACGTCTAAATTTTAATCTTACATAGTTTACCTTATAACATTCAACAGCTTTGTCTATGTTTTCCTCCACTTCATAAAGAAGACCAAGAAACCTGTGAGCTTTGGGATCTCTTTCTTGAACGTTAATATATGTAGATATGTATCTGTTTAAAAAATAATAATATAAAAATAAGTAATTTTTAAATAATCACATTTACAACTATATTTAAATAACTGAAGAGTATATCTTAAACCAAAGCAATCACTCAACTAATTTATATTATTATAATTATTGAGTACCACTCTTTAAACTAGGATATGAAGATAACTCAAAGTACTATAACACAAAAGGATAATACTTAAACACAAACACACAAAGCTGACAACATACTAATATTACCACTAAATGCTACATTTATCAAATGGTTTTTCCAGTGCTACCCACATATAATAAATAAATACATAAATTGTTTTTTCTTCCTGATTACATTTTGGAAAAACACCCAAGAGTTTGCATAAAAATCAGAAAGTGATGAGAGTAAATATTTTAAGTCATCATACTGTGAATAGTAAAGAGCAACAATTTCCCAAATAACAACTAAGAGAATGTATTTATCTTTAAACAAGAAAACAATATCTAACAGTACTGTGTACCCAGAAAAACTAGAGCAGAGAAAAAAATTGCTAAATATAGTACTAAATGAAGGTAATTTTCATTTCTTCAATCAGTTAACAACTAAAAATAAGGAAGTCTCTTCTAGAGTCAGTGAGTGGTATCCTAAGGGCAACACTGAAGAAAAAAAGTGTCACATTAATAAGGAAGGAGGGTTAACAGCCTAATGCTATTAAGTAAAAGTGCTTTCTCCTTATCAGCATTTTCATTTTCCCATAAATTCCTTTAATATCCTACCTCCCTCTTCATTTTCTGCTTTTCTCTACTGCAAATCAGCAAATCAGATCAACAGCCTTCTTGGCCATACTATGTGTGAGACAAAGCTTCAGTGTGACCTACTGAATCAATTAAAAATCTTTTATACAAGCTAGTCTCCCATCCAGAAATCAAAGTTTAATTTTGTATTCACTGCTGTTTTCCAGCTGATTAATGTACCAGAAATGTAACCAAGAAGAAATTAAGATATAAACATGGTTGTCTTTTATTCTAACCCAGGACAATCTTTAGAAAAGTATTTTAAGGCAAACAATTTCTTGCCTTTGGTAGGCACGAAGAAAATACTCATCCTAGGCTCCATCTCCAAGGAATCTAAACTGGTCCTTAAGATCAATCTTAGTGATAAATCCCTTATTTCCAGGATATACTTAGAAAGAACTGCTAAAAAACAGCAACAATTTTTTACCCATTTCCAAGAACATGAGATACAGTAAGGCACTGATTTTAGAAAACTAAAGCATGTTTAGTTTCGTACTTACTTCTTAGCAAGCTCGTATTCTTTAGCTTCATAGTATAGCTTCGCAAAATAGAATCCTTTCATTGATTTCTAAAAAACATTAAAAGTTCTTTATTTCTCATACTTTAAATTTTGAAATTTTTCATAAGAAAAATCTGTCCTAACAAAATTACTATGATTTATTTTTGTTCACTTAAGAGATAAATGAAATTGCTTGTAGAAATGCATGTATGCTCTGAAAGCCATTATTCCACGTAACAATTTTCATCACAAAACAAATTTAAGAACAGCAACATAAAACCATATAGAAATTAAGAATTTATGTCAGTGCCCTGGCCAGGTATGGCTCAGTTGGTTGGGCATTGTCCCATGCACTAAAAAGGTTGTGGCTTGGATTCCTAGTCAGGGCACATACCTGAGTTGCAGATTTCAACTCTGGTGGGGTGCATGTGGGAAGAAACCGATCAATGTTCTCTCTCTCTCTTCTCTCTCTCTCTCTTTCCTTCTCTCTCTCCCTCTTCCTTGCCCTCTTTCTCTCCTCCTCTCTCTCCTACCCCAGACCCTCAATAAGCATATCCTTCAGTGAAGATTTTAAAAGAGAGAGATACTTTGGGATAGGAGGAGAAGTATACCAAAAACCTCTCTTCTACCATGTGAAAGCCTTTACATGTAAGAATAAGCAGATCTAGTAAGGCACTGGAGATTTATTCCCTGATCCAGGCACTATTCTCTGTACAGAGCAGTATTTTATACTTAAGAAATTAAAAAGGCAGAAATAAAAATTGAATTCTTCTGGTAATAAGCCAAGTCCACACCCAGGTTCTTTTATTTCTATACGCTCCAAGTACAGAACACTGGGACACAATAGCTAGTGTTATATACACGTGATAAGAGTACACAGCCGTTAAATCTAATTTTTTAAAACTATACAAGGACACAAGGAAAAAACCAAGATATTAAGTGAAAAACAGTAGTCTACAAAGTAGTATATTTTCATTTACTGATAAGCAGTTAGACAGACATGATGTGAGCGAGAATAATGGGCCAGGTACAGAAGAAGGTCATCAGGATGGAAAGCCTTGGTTACCAGACAAGGGACAAAACTGAGAAAACATGGGCCTCATGCCCCCCGCTAATCTTTCCCCTCCTAACATATCCCTGGTCATGGGGTTTGAATTCTCTGACCATTCATATTGATGTTCATGGCTTTAGCCCCTCTGATCTTTTCCTCCCTAATGATAACATCTAGGCCTCAGATGTATTTCATCCCCAGCCCAGAAAAGCAGCAAAACCAGACAACTAATACCATGGCTTTCTCAAAACTAGTTGCACTGACTAATGACCCCTCTGGCTCCAACCAATCAGCTGAGACGAGGAGCATGAAAGAGCACACTTGGAAAGCTTATGAATATTCTATTGAGACCCTTCACTGAGACCTTCCCTGGGATTCCTGCCAGCAAGAGATAAATACCTTCAACACAAAGGACCCCATACCCTTCCTCCTCTTCTTCCCCTCCAAAGTTAAGGACCCCACAAGATTTGCAACCAGGGAAGCAAAGGGCAGTGACAGTGTGTCCTGGGCTAATAACCCCCTGAACAGTCTTCAAGGCCCTCTTTTTCTAACCCGGGCATACTACCCTGTTTCCCCAAAAATAAGACAGTGTCTTATATTAATTTTTGCTCCCAAAGATGCGCTAGGTCTTATTTTCAGGGGATGTCTTATTTTTCCATGAAGAATACGGTACACATTTATTGTTAAATGAAAATAAAGGAAATTTATTACCTGTATACGGTACGGTAGTATGGTAGTTGTCAACACAAACCAGACAAACTGTGAATCCTACAGTATCAAGAATTTACTCATTTATTCAATGACAACCATGTCATCATCTTCTGGAACATCATCATAACAATCCAATTCCTGAATTTCCTGGTGAATTTCTTGTGACTCCATTTCTTTCAGAATCAGTGGACCAAATCTCTCATGTTTAGCAATAGCACTGTTTTTAAATGAGTACTTCTTGTCAAGGTAGCTGCTCGCAGTGCATTTGCAATGCAACTGTCAGTGATTTTCTCCCATGAATTCTTCACCCAAGTCACAACTTCTTGCAGTTTAGGTTTCACAAACTTCCCATGCTGATTTCTCTCCATTCTATTTTCAATGTAGTCATTAATTTCCATGCGCAAATTGTCTTTGAATGGCTTGTTCATTGCAATATCAAGAGTCTGGAGATAGGCCGTCATTCCTGCGGGAATCATTATCTGATCTATTTTTCTTTCGTGAAGAAATGTCTTCATGTCTGTAGCGTTGTGAGTGCTGGCTGCATCCCAGACTAGCAGACCTCTTTGGCTCCCTCGCATAACAAGCGGCAGCATTAAATCGACCCACTTCCTTATAACTGCTTGTGTGGCCCAGGCTTTTTCAGTTTCAAGAATAAAAATGCCCAAAACATGTTCAATCTTTTCCTTCTTGCCCTTAGAAATGATTAAAGGTGGGATTTTAGTGCCATCCAGATGAATTGCCAAAATACAGGAAACACGTGCACTTTCGTAAGCAGTGGAGGCCCCAGCAAGCCCAGTGACAGTCCCCAGGCAGGCCCCAGGGGATAAATGTCTGATAAAGGGGTAGGGGGGAAGTCTGGTGAAGGTGTTCAGTGACACAGGAGTGGGGGGAGTGGGATCACGTAAAATGACACAGGAGGATCAAAGGGGGCAATCAAAATGACACAGGAGGATCAAAAGGAGTTACTAAAATGGTAATCCCCCCTCTGATTCTCCTGTGCCATTTTGATTCCCCCCCCCCCCCCCCCCGGTCCCCTGTGTCATTTTAAGTGATCCCCCTCCCCCACCTTGATACCCCAATTCCTTTTTTTTAACCCCTAGAAATGAGCGCAAAAAGAAAAAGCTACTCCGTGGAGTATAAGAAAGGAATCGTGGAAGACTCTTGGGGCCAAAATCTTACTGCTTTCTGCAAAGAGAAGATGTTGAGTATCCCATTGGTCCGAAAATGGCGAGCAGAGTATGGTAACCTCATTGAATAAGTGGACAAGGGAAATGCTAAAAAGAGCAAGTGTGGATCAGGTCGGCAAACATTATTTTCCGAGCTGGAAGACCTGATCTGTGAATGGGTTGTTGACAGGAGAGCAAAGGCTTTGGTTGTGAATAGGGCTCAGATTCAAGAATTTCCCCTTGCAAAGGCACCACAGTTTGACATAGCCCCCGAAGACTTCAAAGCATCACAACACTGGCTGGAAAATTTCCTTTATCGAAATGAACTGTCTTTAAGAAGATCTACAACATTGTTTAGGTTGGAGGATACTCAAGTTATTAAGCGATCACTCACATTCAAGTCCTTTATTGATGATGCTGACTTCTCTAAATACAATCTTTCCAACATGATTGCTATGGATGAAACTGCAGTGTTTATGGGCCAATCATCTCAAACAACAATTGAACAGCAGGGTGCCTCCTTAGTGTACATTCCCTCCACTGCTTACAAAAGTGCACGTGTTTCCTGTATTTTGGCAATTCATCTGGATGGCATTAAAATCCCACCTTTAATCATTTCTAAGGGCAAGAAGGAAAAGATTGAACATGTTTTGGGCATTTTTATTCTTGAAACTGAAAAAGCCTGGGCCACACAAGCAGTTATAAGGAAGTGGGTCGATTTAATGCTGCCGCTTGTTATGCGAGGGAGCCAAAGAGGTCTGCTAGTCTGGGATACAGCCAGCACTCACCGCGCTACAGACATGAAGACATTTCTTCACGAAAGAAAAATAGATCAGATAATGATTCCCGCAGGAATGACGGCCTATCTCCAGACTCTTGATATTGCAATGAACAAGCCATTCAAAGACAATTTGCGCATGGAAATTAATGACTACATTGAAAATAGAATGGAGAGAAATCAGCATGGGAAGTTTGTGAAACCTAAACTGCAAGAAGTTGTGACTTGGGTGAAGAATTCATGGGAGAAAATCACTGACAGTTGCATTGCAAATGCACTGCGAGCAGCTACCTTGACAAGAAGTACTCATTTAAAAACAGTGCTATTGCTAAACATGAGAGATTTGGTCCACTGATTCTGAAAGAAATGGAGTAATACTCTGGTTTCTCTTCAGATCGCATAAATCTTTCGCCTTTTACTGAAAGAAATGGAGTCACAAGAAATTCACCAGGAAATTCAGGAATTGGATTGTTATGATGATGTTCCAGAAGATGATGACATGGTTGTCATTGAATAAATGAGTAAATTCTTGATACTGTAGGATTCACAGTTTGTCTGGTTTGTGTTGACAACTACCATACTATCATACCGTATACAGGTAATAAATTTCCTTTATTTTCATTTAACAATAAATGTGTACCGTATTCTTCATGGAAAAATAAGACATCCCCTGAAAACAAGACCTAGCGCATCTTTGGGAGCAAAAATTAATATAAGACACTGTCTTATTTTCGGGGAAACAGGGTAGATAGTAGATAAATGGCATATGAACTTGCCTAAGAAGTAACTAAATCAAAGTAACATCAAAGAAGTTCTGTCTAAATGCTTCTAAGAATCCCCTTAGTAAGACAGCATAGTAGCATGGTGGAATTTCAGATAATTTCCCCTACCCCACTCCCACTGCCTTCCCTGACTGAAGTATTCCTTCATTATTTACCACAAAATCCCATTTATTCCCATCATTGCATTTATACAAGTAGTAATTATTTGTCTTGACTTTATGAATGTTTGTCCTCAAAATTGTAGGCTCTACCAGGATAAGGGCCCCTGTGGCTTATAATTACCATGGATCCAAGAACATTATCTGACAGGTGGTATGTATTCAATATTTACTTAAATACAGGTAAGTTTGTATACCCACTGATTATGTCCTTATGATAAACTAGAAGCTCAGTGCAGGAAATTCATGCATGGATATGGTCCCTAGGCCTGGTTGGTGATTAGGGCCGATCAGGGCCTTCCGGCTGCCGGCCGGGGCCTTCATTCGTTCCATGCCTCCCCGTGTTGGTCAGCACACCTCATAGCAGCGATCATTCCCAGTCTCTGGTTGAAACTTTGCATATTAGCCTTTTAGATAGATAGATACATACATACATACATACATACATACCGTGTTTCCCCGAAAATAAGACATCCTCCGAAAATAAGACTAGCGCATGGAAAGGCAAGACATCCCCTGAAAATAAGACCTAGCACAACTTTGGGAGAAAAAATTAATATAAGACACTGTCTTATTTTCGGGGAAACAGGGTAGATAGGTTTCTAAAACTTGACTAGTTCAAGCAATATACAAAAATCTAAAGTTTTTGCTATGGTATCAATTCTCCTCCATAAAGTTTTTATCAATTAACCTCCCTACTCAGTATTCTATGCCTAAATCAGAGTACATGCAGTCCTTGGGTTACATCAGACTTGACGTAAGTCGTTTCATGGTTATGTCACCATGTCCCCTTTATTTATTAAAAAAAAAAAAAAGTTCCATCATTTTGACGCATGTACATATGTGCTTTATGTATTTTATTATTTACCACAAGTAAAGGTCAGGAATTGTTATCTTTCTTTTAAAAATTTTTTACTGTTTCACTTCATTATAGCTGTGTATGTGCTCCATGTGAGTGACGTAGGTGCTTATGTAGGTGGGTTCCGAATTACTGTGAAATCGTGTTACATCATACCATAGGAACAGATCTCCAACGTAACCCAAGGACCTACCATATATTCATCAATATTGATTTTTTTTTATTTCTTCTATCTTTGCTAATTTGATAGGTAGAAGTAATACTGAGTCAACCTACCGTTTCTCTAATTAATAAGATAATTTTAAGTCATACTCAAATATTTATAGTATGAATTATTAATATACGTTAACTATTCCAATTTTGAGAGGGCAGAGAAAAATTGAATAATTTTTAAGGGTTCTTAACCACAATGGTATTTGAGGGTTTTTCAGTTTTCCTAGGTTGACATTTGTCTCAGTGCTCAATGAGTTTGTGAAATAAGACTTCAATTTTTACACAGTAATAATCTTTACTGTTTACTTTTTTAGATTACATGATTTTTAAAAAGGCCTTTCTAATTTGAGATACATGAAGTATTCATCTCCATTTCCTTTCAGTTTTCCAAAATTACTGTTAAGTCTGAAACATTTTGATAAATAATGTAGGCTAAAGCCCCTATTTTTTAAACAAATAATTAACAAGTGTCAATTATTCAAGCAGCATATGTTTAGGTTTTTTTTGTTTTGTTCTTTTTTTTATTGTTTAAAGTATTACAAATTGTAGTACATATGTCTCCTTTTGATTCCCCCCAACTGACATACCCCCTGACCCATGCCCTCGCCCCCCTCCCAAAAATATGTTTTTTAAAAACCTTGAGGAAAAATACATTAACGGGAACTTTGGTCACAGTGTACTCTGTGGTTAGAGTCCCACACAATGAAGGGTTGCCAGTTCAATTCCCAATCAAGGGCATGATTCCCAGTCAAGGGCACGTACCTAGGTTGCAGGTTCACTCCTAGCCCTAAGTTAGGGCACATGCAATGGAAAGGATATCCTCAGGTGAGGATTAACAAAACAAAACAAAATAACAACAAAAAAACATATTAACTCAAAAAAGATATATGGGCCCCCAGGTTCATAGGCAATGGCCAAGATATAGAAACAACCTAAGTGTTGTCAAGGATGACTGGATACAGAAAAGTTAAGTATTTATATACAATGGAAAAAATAATGAAATCGTGCCATTTGAAACAACATGAATGAATCCTGAGAGAATTATGCTGTGAAATAAACCAGACAAATACCACATGACCTCACTTAGATGTAGAATCTTTTAAAAAATAAATATTAAAGAAGCCAAGTTCATAAATGATAGAACAGACTGGTGGCTGCCAGAGAGGGTGGAAGAGAGGGTGAAATAGGTGAAGGGAGTCAAAGGCACAAACTTTCAGTTATAAAATAATGTCACAGGGTTGTAACTGAGGGCATGCATATCTGAAAGTTGCTAAGAGAGTAAATCTTAAAAGTTTTCATCACAAGAAAAAAAAGTCCTGTAACTATGTATAGTGACAGATGTTAAGACTTTTGTGGCAATCATTTCACAAGATATACAAACACGGAATCATGTTGTATACCTAAAATAACAATGTTGTATGCTAATTATACCGCAATAATAAAATAAATGTGAATAGTTGGGGGAAGATATACCAATCTAATACTAATCAAAAGAAAGCCAAGAGAAGCTATCTTAATTTCAGGCAGAGAAGACTTCAGAGCAAGGAAAGCTACTGGATCAAGAGAAGCATTACATAATAATGTAGCAGACAATTCTCCCAGGAGACATAAAACTCCTTAATGTGGTATGTACCTAAAAAGACATGACTAAAAGGATAAAAAAGACTATGAATAACTCGATGCCCACAAATCTGATGGCATGAACCAATTCCTTAAAAGACACAATTCCTTAAAAGGTGAAATAGCCTAAACCAGTTTGGCTCAGTGGATAGAGCGTCAGCCTGCAGACTGAAAGGTCCCAGGTTCGATTCTAGTCAAGGGCATGTGCCTTGGTTGCGGGCACATTCCCAGTAAGGGGTGTGCAAGAGGCAGCTAATAGGTGATTCTCTCTCATTGATGTTTCTAACTCTCTATCCCTCTCTCTTCCTCTCTGCAAAAAACCAATAAAATATATATTTTTTTAAAAGTGAAATAGCTGGCCTCAGCAGGCCTATTTTTATTAAAGAAATTGAATCAATAATTAATCATCTTCCGAAACAGAAAATCACCAGGCCCAGATGGGCTCACTAGTGAATTCTATCAAACAATTAAAAAATAAATTACTCCAATTCCCTATAATCTTTCTGAGGCTAAAACATAGGAAATACCTCCTAACTCATTCTGAGGCCAGCATTACCTTAATACTAAGGGATTGTGGAACACCATTCAGTATCTAGACTTTGCTTATCCTTACCCTCACCCTTGTCAGGTCTCCACAAGTTTGCAGCCCATCAGTTTATACTGAGAACAAGTCCATTTCAATGTTTTGCAGGGTGTGTGTGTGTGGAGGGTGGGAGTAGGTTAGAGAGAAGTCAGTTGTGGCATCTTTCAAAGTCTGAATGCTTCTATTTTTATGTCTTGCATCAACTCTTAATACTTAGTAGTTAAGTGAATTCAAGCATTTGCTTACAGTGGCATTGTCATTTGAAAAAGCACACTGGCTGCTTCACAGATTGTCCTGTATGGCATTGCCTCTGCTCCTACTCCTTCCCAGCTATGTATGTATTCTGTCACAAGGCACTTACTCTCAGGGCTTGTTCATTTTCTTTGTGAAATGAGCAAATCGGTGACAGTAGATTATCAAGTTTCTTTCAAATTTTATAGTTCTATAAGTTTTTAATAACTTTCTCTTAAGACAGTGTTTTAATGAGATAGTTGGAAGCAAATTAGGTTAATGGAGTTCATTTTTCTATTATGTATTGACATTATGTCTAGTAGGAATCTATTTTTAATAGGGGGTTAGAAAACTGTGTCCCTAATGCCATTTTGATTGTTATGTATTACTACTGGCCCCGTGCACGAAAGTGAGGGGAGCTGATCCTCAGTCTGGCCTGCACCCTCTCCAATCTGGGATGTCCACTACTGGCAGTCAGACATTCCTCTCACAATCCAGGACCGCTGCCTCCTAACCACCCGCCCACCTGCCTGATCACCCCCAACTGTTTCTGCCTGTCAGCCTGATTGCCTCCTAACTGCTCCCCTGCTGGCCTGATCATCCCTAACTGCCCTTCTTTGCCACCCAACTCCTCTACGCAAGGTAGTGAAGACGCAGGGACCTGCCTCCTCCACACCTGGTGGAGCCAAAGAACCCTCAGGCCTCCCTGCACTGAGTGGTAGCTGGGAGGCCTGAGGGTCCCTTGGCTCCACCACTGTGCACGCAGTCATCTTGTGACAACGTCAAGTGCGAGGGCCACTTAGGCTTTTATTAGTATAGATTACTGTCATAAATTATTATTGTCATTCCTCATATCTTTGAAATGTGAGTTCATAATGATGGGAAAGGGGGGAGGGACTCTATATACCCAATTCTGGTATATTCCTTTGTTTTGTAAAAGTATACCTGATTTTTTTAAAAATGTATTTTATTGATTTTTTACAGAGAAGGAGAGGGATAGAGAGTTAGAAACATCGATGAGAGAGAAACATCGATCATCTGCCTCTTGCACACCCCACACTGGGGATGTGCCCTGACCAGAATTGAACCTGGGACCCTTCAATCCACAGGCCTACGCTCTATCCACTGAGCCAAAGCGGTTTCGGCTACCTGATTTTCTTAACCTGTTTTTGCAGTATAAAGACTACTGAATGAGCCCTAACCGGTTTGGCACAGTGGATAGAGCGTCAGCTTGTGGACTGAAAGTTCCCAGATTTGATTCTGGTCAAGGGCATGTACTCTGGTTGCAGGCACAACCCTGTAGGGGGTGTACAGGAGGCAACTGATAGATATGTCTCTCACATCAACGTTTCTATCTCTCTCCCTTCCTCTCTGTAAAAAATCAGTAAAATATATTTTTTTAAAAGAATACTGAATGAAGATTACATAACAATACATAACAATCAAAATGTAACTCATAACAATCAAAATGGCATTAGGGACAGAGCTTTCTAACCCCCTATTAAAAATAGATTCCTTAAAAATAAATAAAGATTCCTACTAGACATAATGTCAATACATAATAGAATAAGGATTGCTTGTAGTTCTTTAGTTTAGAATATACTCTGTTAAGAAAGATGTAGTGTCAATACTGTCATACTAAGATCACTTGGAATAATTTCCTTAGTATTATATATGTCAGTATTTTGACATAAAATTAAGAGTATATTTTTAAGTTTTACTGAGATGTAATTCACATACCATACAGATGAACTGGTATGTTACTTTACCTTTTTTTAATTGTAGTTATATATATATATCAAAATTTGACATTTTTACCACTTTTAAGTATACAATTTAGTTGTATTAGTTCAGCCATCACCATGAGGAGTCCAGTTATACATGGATTTTTGACTGCATGGGAGGTCAGTACCTCTACCCACCCAGGGATCAACTGTCTTTGTAAAACTTTCCATCACCCTGAACATAAACTTGGTAACAATTAAGCAATAACTCCCATGTTATCCTCCCACCCACCCCACCAGCCCTGGTTACCTATAATCTTTCTCTATGAATTTGCTTATTTTTGATATTTCATATAAGTGGGAACATACAATATTTGTTATTTTGTTTCTGACTTATTTTACTTAGTATGTTTTATTTATTTATTTATATTTATTTTAAAAAATATTTTACTGATTTTTTACAGAGAGGAAGGGAAAGGGATGGAGAGTTAGAAACATCGATGAGAGAGAAACATTGATGAACTGCCTCCTGCACACCCACTACTGGGGATGTGCCCACAACCAAGGTATTAGGTCTAGTAATAATTAATGTCGTTTTCTAATACTTTTTTAAATCGAATTTAGTTAAAACAATACAACAAAATTTAATCAACAATATAGTTGCCGTTGTTTGCTACTACTTGTGCCCAACGCTCAGGAAGCATTTTAATCCCTCTGTTGTAAAATTCTTGTGATTTTGATGCAAAAAATTCGGTCAATGCATTTTTGAGGCATTCTTCATTATTAAATTTTTTTCCAAGAAGAAAGTTTTGCAAAGAACAAAACAAATGGTAATCAGAAGGGGCAATATCAGGAGAATATGCAGGTTGAGGGAGAACTTCCCATTCCAACTGGCGCAGTTTTTCAGCAGTGATTCTTCCAGTATGCGGTCGTGCGTTATCGTGGTGAAGAATTACGCCCTTCCGATTAATCAGCGCGGGTTCTTTTTCTCTTAAAGCTTGGGCTAACCTTTCCAATTGGGCACTATACACTGCACTTGTAATGGTTTGGTTAGATGGTAAAAGTTCATAATGAAGAATTCCTTTAAAATTCCACCAAACACACAGCATCACTTTTTTCGCATGCAAGTCAGGTTTTGGCGTGGGCTGCGGAGCCTCATTTTTGTCCAACCATTGAGGCCGCCTTTTCAAATTAACATACAGCACCCATTCTTCATGTCCGGTAACAATTTGCTCTAAAAACGGCAAACGGTTTTGACAAGAGAGGAGCGAACTGCAAATTGTGACTCTTTGATTACGGTTGTTGTCGGTCAACTCATGAGGAACCCATTTTCCAAACTTTTGGACTTTGCCAAGTGCACGCAATTGATTGGAAATTGTTTTTTGTGAACAATTTAAAGTTATCGCAAGCTCTTGTTGGGTAATTTGAGGATTTTGCACCAAAAGAGCTTGAAGAGCTTCTTGATCAAAATTGGACACACGGCCTCGACCACTCTTGTCATCTAACGAAAAATTTCCCTCGCGAAATTTCTCAAACCAACACTGGCATTTTCTGGCGCTAACTGCATCTTGACCAAGAGCACTATGGATGATTTTTGCAGCCTCACTTGCTTTTCTTCCTAATTAGAACTCGTAAAGCATGCAGTGCCGAATATGCTCTTCATCCGCCATCTTCTTAGCCCTAGTTCTGCAACAAAAACCAAACCAAACACAAACTTTTTCAAGCAAAACTTGTTAATTGCACTTCACACGTTCTGTAGATACCACGTGTTTGAAGGTTATGTCAATACAAGTCAACGCCAAGCAAGATTTTAAACGAATGTTTAAAAACGACATTAATTATTACTAGACCCGATACATGCCCTTGACCTGAATTGAATCTTGGGACCCTTCTGTTGTCAGGCCGACCTACGCTCTATCCACTGAGCATGTTTTAAGGACTCATCCATGTTGTAACCATTGTCAGATTTCATTCTTTATTATTACTGAATAATAATTATGTGCAGATTCTACATTTTGTTTATTCATTCATCTGTTGAGGGACACTTGGATTGTTTCACCTTTTGGCTATTTTAAGTAATGAACCTGTGAACCTGAGTATACAAACACCTGCTTGTAACCTTGTTTTCCATTTTTTGGGTGGCATTTATCAGGGTGTACAATTATGGGGTCATATTCTATGCTTAGTGTTTAAGGAGTCACCAAACTTTTCCACAATGGCTGCATCATTTTATCTCATAGCAGTGTAAGAAGAACAGTTTGTTACTCCACATCCTTGCCAAATTTTCTATTTTCTTCCTTCAAATTTTTTTTTCTTATAGCTAATGTAGTAGGTGGTTTTGATCTGCATTTTCTTTTCTTTTTAAATATATATTTATTGCTTTCAAAGAGGAAAGAAGGGAAGGAGGGAGGGGGGGCGTAAAAATAGAGACATAAATGATGAGAATCATTGATTGGCTGCCACCTGCATGCCCCACACTGGGGATTGATCCTGAAACCCGGGCATGTGCCCTGACTGGGAATCGATCCGTGACCTCCTAGTTCATAAACTGATGCTCAACCACCGAGCTATGCTGGCTGGGCTGCATTTTCTTAATTATTAATAATATTGAGAACCTTTTCTTGGCTTATTGGCTATTTTCATGTATTTAGAGAAATGTCTATTTAGGTTCTTTACCTTGGTTTTGGTTGCATATTTGTCTTTTTATTGAATTGTAGAAATTCTTATGTTTAAGATGATTTCAATTATTTTTATAATTTCACTTTCTTTATAATTTCAGTTGATACAGTTTTTAATTTAGATTAATCCCATTTTACCTACTTTTTTCTTTCATGTCTTGTGGTATCATGTCTGATAATACATTGCCAAATCCAGGGTTACAAAAACTTACCTTATGTTTTCTTCTAAGAGTTTTATGATTTTTAACTATTATATTTAAGTTGTTGACTCATTTTAAATTGTATATGTTGTGAGGAAGGGGTCCAATTTCATTCTTTTGCATTTGCAAGTTCAGTTGTACCATCACCATCTAGTGAAGAGGCTCTTCTTTTCCCATTGAATGGACTTGACACCTTTGTCAGGAATCAGTTGGCCACAGGTTTATGGGTTTATCTCTGAACAATCAATTCTCGTCCATTGGCCTACATGTCTTTTCTTATGTTAGTACCACACTGTCCTTGTTTTTTAATCCTCACCTGAGGATGTGCTTTTCCCCCCATTGATTTTATAGAGAGGAGGGGGGTAGAGAGAGGGAGAGAAGGCAAGAGAGGAAGAAACAATTGCTGTGAGAGAAAAACATTGATCAGTTGCCTAGATCACCCACCCTGTCAGGGGATTGAACCTACAATCCAGGTACATGTTCTGACAAATAGAACCAGCAACCTTTCAGCTCACAGGATAATGATCAACCAACTGAACCATTCTAGCTGAGCTGTGTATAGGTTTTTGTGACAAGTCCTGAACTCCTTTGGGTAAATACCAAGCAGCACTATTGATGACTCATATATTTAATACTATAATAAACAGCTAAACTGTCATCCCCTGTGGATACTATTTGCATTCCTATTGGCAATGAAAGAGTTCCAGTAGCACCACATCCTCACCAGCATTTGGTGATGAAAGTGTTCTGGATTTTGGCTATTCTTATAGGAATAAATATGTCACCTTGTGCTTTTTAAAAAAAAATCCTCACCTGAGGACTGATTATTTTTGGATGGGGGGGGGGCCGGGGGAGGGGGAATAAGAGAAAGAGAAAGATAAACATTGATCATCATCAATTGGTTGCTTCCCATACATGCCCTGCCTGGGGATCAAAGTTGAAAACCTAGGAGTGTGTCCTGATCGGGAATCGAACTATAAACTTTTATTGTACAAAAGGACGCTCCAACAAACAGCCCCTTGGCCCAGGTAGTACCCTCCACATCAGCTTAATTTCCAAATTAAACAAGCTGATGCAAAGGGCATTTTTATATGTTTATTTGCTGTCTGTACGTCTTCTTTGGTGATGTGTCTGTTCAGGTCTTAGACCCATTTTTTAATTGGGTTTTCTTATTATTGGTTTTTAAGTTATTTGTGTACTTTGAATAATAGACCTATCTCAAATGTGCCTTGCAAATGATTTCTCCTGGGGTGTGGCTTCTCTTCATTCTCTTGACAATGTCTTTGGTAGAACAGAAATTTTTAATTTCAATGAAATAGAACTTAACAATTCTTCCATGGATTGTGCCATAGATGCTGTATCTAAAAAGTCCTAGCCAAACCCATGGTCATCTAGATTTTCTCCTAAGCTATCTACTTATATTTTTTGTTTTACATTTAGGTCTGTGATTCATTTTGAGTTAAATTCTGTGAAGGGTGGGTTGAGTCTGTGTCTAAATTCATTTCTTCATATGTGGATTTTCTAACACCCTTTGTTGAAAGACTTTTCTCCATTATATTGTCTTTTCTCCTTTGTTGCAGTTATTTGACTCATTTCTGGGCACTCTCTTCTGTTCCATTTTACTTTTTATACTTTTGCTTTTATCACACATTGTCTTGATTACTCTAGCTTTGTATTGAAGTCAGGTAGTGTCTGTCCTCCAACTGTCTTTTCCTTCAACATCTTGTTGGCTATTATTATTATTGCCATTCTACATAAACTTTGGAATCAGATTGTAAATATGCTGAATTGCTTTATTAATTGTTTTTTGCTGAGCTAGTGTTGCATACCTGGGATAAATACTACTTGGTTACGATATATGCTGCTTTTAACACATTTTTAGGATTCAGTTACTAATACTTTCTTGAGGATTTCTTTTGCATCTATGTTTGTGAGCATTGCTGGTCTGTAGTTACCTTTTCTTATAATGTCTTTGTCTGGTTTTACTCCTGTAAAGTAAGGTTATAGGGAAATCTCTTTAAAAAAATAAATAAATAAGAACAAAGAGAAGACAACATAAATAAGAAAGGAAAATGTGGAGGACCAAACCAAAACCAAATCATGCTTTCACTTATATGTGAAATCAAAGAACAAAATAAATAAAATAGAAACAAACTCATAGAGAACAGACTGACAACTGTCAGAGGGGAGGGATGTTGGAGAGCAGGGTGAAATAGGTAAAGAGATTTGCAGTACAAATTGCTAGTTACAGAATAGTCTCAGAGATGTAGATTACAGCATGGGGAATATAGTCAATAATATATAATAATAAAAGCAAATATGCTAATTAGACCAGACAGGCAGACAACCTTCTGAACATCCTTCTGGATGACGCCAGGGCGGCAAGGGCCGAGGCTGTGAAGACTGAGCCCCTTGCATGAATTTCATACATCAGGCCTCTAGTATCATGATTACTATGTATGGCAGGGGTCTTCAAACTACGGCCCGCGGGCCACATGCTGCCCGCAGAGGAGTCTGATCCTGCCCGCCAGGTTTTTTGGGCAGTGAGCGCAGCCGAGGTGTTACAGTAGGAATTAGTAGTTCATATAGTCTGGCCCTCCAGCTCTCTGAGGGACCGTGATCTGGCCCCCACTTTAAAAAGTTTGAGGACCCCTGATGTATGGGGACAGGTGGGTACTAGAAATATCAGAGGGCCCATTCGGTAAAGTACACGATTTTCTAAACACTATTTTGTATATCTGAAATTACTAAGAAACAATATTGAGCCCTGGCTGTAGCTGAGTTGGTTGAGTGTAGTCTCCAGTACCAAAAGGTTGAAATGCCCAAGTTGTGGGCTCCATTCCTGGTAGGGGGTGTGCAGGAGGCAACCAATTAATGTTTCTCTCTCATCAATGTTTCTCTCTCTCTCTCCCTTCCTCCCTCCCTTCCTCTTTCTCTAAAATAAATTTTAAAAAGCATATTAAAAAGAGAAGAACAAAACTTAATGTAAACTGTAATCTATATAATAAAAGCCTAAGCAACTGGTCACTATGACATGCACTGACCACCAGGGGACAAACATTCAATGCACAGGATTGGGCTCCCTCCTGTCTGGTGGATCTAGCCTGCTGGGATTGTGCTCCCTCCTGTCTGGATCGGGCCTGCAGGAATCAGGATGAAACTGGCTATCCGACATCCCCCAAGGGGTCCTGGATTGCGAGAGGGTGCAGGCCAGGCTAAGGTACCCCCATCAGTGCACAAATCCGTGCAATGAGCCTCTAGTTTAAAAATAAAAATAATAAACAAACACATCTGAAAGATGACAAAAAAAAAAAGACAGTTACTCAAAGAAATGTCACAGAACTGAAAGAAATGTTTGCCAATTGAATAGAATATTCAGAAAACCTAAAAGCTATCAACAAGAATCACATAAAACATCTAACAATAGTATAAAAGATCAGAAAATTAAGCAATGCTCTCAAAATTGAGGAAATAATTATTTGAAATCTAGAATCTGATCACCAAACTATCAGTTAGGTAATCAGACACACTAAAAATTTCCCCTTATTCCTTCTCAAAGCAAACTGGAGATTGTACTAAAACAAAACAGAGGAAGTAAGTCAAGAGGACAAGAGTTACAAGAAACCAAGAGTCTAACACAGAAAAGTGAAGGCATTTCTCAAAATGATGATAAAGGAAAAGTCCCAGGAACACAGCTATGTAGGAAAGAGAAACAGAAACCACTCCAGGCTGGAGCAGTAAAACGAGAGTGCTCCAGAAGGAAGACACTTGAAAAAAAAAAAAAAATGTTTTTTAACTTGAAATTGTGGGTGATGTGAACTGTTTAATCACAGTTGAGAGTTTAAATTGGGTTTGAGTAAAGAATTAGTAATACATCACAGAAAGCTAAACACACCAAAAAATAAACCAATTGTTAACTCCAGAAAAAAATAAAACACAATAAAGACAACTCAAGTGCAAAGACATATACCTTCTCATATTATATAAACACTAAATATTCATTTAACTAAAAATTACAGAAACAGTTCTGGAAGAACAAGGGGTGGGAAAAAACATTTGTCGGCAGACGCCTGGAGGAACAGAGAAGTGTCGAAAATGGAGGGTAGAAGATCAAGAAATAAAAGTATATATGTTATATAGAGTACAGCTGTAAATGGTAGGACAAACAACTAAAAGTTGTCAAATTGTCTCCAAGGATTAGAAAAGCAGGAGTCTGGAATTAAAAGCTAACTAAACAGAAATCTAGAAAAACTAAATAGAAGCCATCTGGAAAAATAAAAATTAAAAAACACAAGTGAAAATTTCAACAAGAGCTGAATGTAAATGAGAAGAAAAATGGCAAAACAAAAGAGATGAACAAATGGAAGCAAGGGAAAATATGAAAATATGAACCCATCACCTTACTCCAGAACTGGGCCAACCTAGAAAGCATGAGCAGTTCCCACAGGTGCAGTCTCTGCCAAATGGGAGCTAAGTAAATACCCTGTTTCCCCGAAAATAAGACAGTGTCTTATATTAATTTTTGCTCCCAGAGATGTGCTAGGTCTTATTTTCAGGGGATATCTTATTTTTCCATGAAGAATACGGTACACATTTATTGTTAAATGAAAATAAAGGAAATTTATTACCTGTATAAGGTACGGTAGTTGTCAACACAAACCAGACAAACTGTGAATCCTACAGGATCAAGAATTTACTAATTTATTCAATGACAACCATGTCATCATCTTCTGGAACATCATCATAACAATCCAATTCCTGAATTTCCTGGTGAATTTCTTGTGACTCCATTTCTTTCAGAATCAGTGGACCAAATCTCTCATGTTTAGCCTAGGAGGACCTTATTTTAGGGGGATGCCTTATATTTCACTCAGAAAGAAACCTGTAAGTAGGTCTTATTTTCAGAGGATGTCTTATTTTCGGAGAAACACGGTACTAGTCTTTCTACTCTTCACAGCGCCTGCTGCCTCCACCATCTCCCTTCCGTTATCTAAAGCACCCGTTTTTGTCATTTCACTTAGAGGCAAGTTTACCTTGAATAACATCACAAGTTCCAAAGTTATTAATATTCCACTGAAATCACCAGGCTCTAAAGTAAACTATTTCTCCTTGTGTGAAGAAAAACATCTTATTAAAATAATACTCTTTAAATGTAGAAGAGAGATGGCCATAATAACCAGTCCTTAAAAATTTGCCCCCAACCTCTTTGATGGAAGAGCTAGGTAGATCAAAGAACATTCTAACTTCTGTCTAGACCAACGGTTCTTAATTTTGGGGAGCAAGGGTGCCCACTAACAATCTCATGAAAGCTTTTATCCTGCTTTAAAAAAAAAAAAAAAAAAGTGGTATCTAATACTACAATAAAGAATTAAAAAATAAAAATAAGAATAAATAAAAACCCATTTCCAATGGGGTGAGGGAGTCGTATCAATTTCAAGGGTACAGAAACCCTTAATAAGGTTCTGTTTTAGATTCTGACACCACATATGTGTTCATGACTACACCAACAATTTCTAGGTACCCATTCTTCTCTGGAGAAACAGGCTGTAACCTACTTCACTATTCCTGAATAAACTAAATTAGACCCACTACCAAAGTCCAGCCGAGTCACCTATTGAACTTGGACAAGTATCTTTAATTTCTCCATGTGTCAATATCCACATGGTTATTGGAAGCACAAAATGAGATAACAAATGCCTAGTATATGACAAAACATGCAATTATCTGCTCTTTGAGTTTTGGGGTTGTTTTTTTTAAAAAAACTACCCATTTATTTTTATTCTAATAGGTCCTTGCCCACATCAGGTCAGAATGACTGACTCTTTTTAACATCAACATTTATTTAATGCTATGTGCCAAGCACTGCCCTAAATGCTCAACATGGATTATCCTATATGCTCCATCTTATTGACGAAATACGTTTAAATTGACTCAAATCCTACAGCTTATAAACCGCAGAGCAGATTCAACCACAGGCAACCCGACTCAAGATTCTGTGCACAGCCACCCTTAATTCCTTTTTCCTCACACTACACACAGAATCCCTAAAGTCACGTTGAATACAAAATATATCTAGTACATTATTTATTTTAAAAGAGAAAAAATGCTATTTTAAAAAGCAATTAAGTTTTCAAAAAGTGCTGGGGCGGGGTGGGGGGCTCAAAACACGGAGAGCTTCCAGTGTCATTCGCGCGGTCTACTAGCGAGGCAGTTGCAAATGTGACGGTGCCCACTTCGGTCACCTGCACGCCCACGATGGTCCCGTTAGCAGCAAAGCCCAGCCCGGAGCTGTGCCAACCCGCAGGGTTCCACCGACCTCCAAGGCCGGAAGGCGTCGCCTCCGCCGCGGCGGGTAACTGTCCCGGCGGCGAAAAGAACCCGCCGGCCATGGCAGGCGCCCACGCCCGGGAACGGGGCCTTGTGGGCGGCCCGCGCCCGAGGAAGCCGGGTCAGGCCGGGCCCGCGGGGGAGGACAGGCGGAGGGGCCAGAGGAAGCGCTGGCACCCACGGCCGCCCGCCGCGGCCTCCCCCCTCCTCCAGTGCCCCTCAAGCTCGAGAACCACACGCCGCCATCAGAGCGCGCAAGCCGGCCGACGCCTCAACAGAAGTCCCGGAGGGCGGCGGCCGCCGGGAGCCGGGAGGAGGGCGAGAGGCGGGCGCCACGCGGGGCCACAGCCAGGCCCGGACGGAAGCCACCCATCTCTTCAGTACCGGCTCACCTCTCGGGACGACGGGGTAAAACCCTGCACCGAAGCAATGTACCGTTCCACCTCCGCTTTGCTGCGCCTCATCGCGCCGCCCGCCTGGACCCCAGGGCGCGACAGGCCAGCATGGAGGCCCAGCAGTCACCGTTTCCACTCGCCCAGCGCCTGAAAGCCAGTGACGCAGCGCCGTCGCCGGCAGAGGAGAGGGCCGCCCCGCGTGCGTGTTGCGTAATTGCTATGCGCCTCGCCCACGGCGGCGGTCGGCCGACTGCGCACATCCGGCTGCGCACCGCCCACAGCGTTCCTGACGCAGCGCTCACTGACGTCCGGCAGGCCCCTCCCGGCCCAGTGCCTGCAGGTCCGGGTCAGACTCCTTATGCTGTCAGCGAGTGGGCAGCGCTGATGTGGGAAACAAGTGTTTATCAGCAGGCATAGGCTAGAAACTAGATCCGCGATTTCCAACGATGTGCCGCAAGAATTTTTAAAACATGCACTACCTGATTATTTAATCAGGGACAATTACCTATTTTCCCTTAGATTGTCAAATAAAACTAACTAACTAACTAACTAAATAAATAAATAAAGACAGCCCTAGCCAGTTTGTCTCAGTGGATAGAGCGACGGCCTACAGACAGAAGGGTTCCAGATTCCATGCCCGGATTGTGGGCTGGATCCCCAATGTGTAACAGGCAAGAGGCAACTGGTCAATGATTCTCATTGATGTTTCTCTCTCTCTCCCTTCCTCTCTGAAATCAATAAAAATATATATTTAAAATATTTTTAAAATGGCAGCCCGCACAATAGCTGTCTAATGTGAATGAATTAAAATTATACCTTTTCTTATCAGATCAGCAAAATAATTTTTTTCAGTGTGCCACGGAATTTTAATAATTAGTTTATGTGTGCCATGAGATGAAAAAGGTTGAATATTGCATAAGGCACTGGCCCCATGGGCTAAACATCAAGGCAAAGAGCTCCACCCCCACTCCATCTCCACCAGTGTTGGGATAAATCTGGGGTTTGGGGAGCTGCCCACACCCCATGTCCACTCCCCGGCCTTAATGTGGGGTATGAACATGACAGAAAACCTCCCTGGTCACTGCCTGGACCCCTACCCTGAGCTTCTCCTCACACAAGAGCAGAGATTTCATTTCCTGACAAGAGCAGTGATCTCACTTCATGACGATGGAACCCAACAGAATGTGGAACCTGGTAGCCAGGCAGCACATTCTAAAACAACCCCAACCCAGCTCCTTTAATAGAGACATTCCCACCAAGGCATGTTCTGGTGTTTGCTGCAGTCCCATCGCCATGTAGGCAAAGAGCCAGCCATGACAGCTTCTTCCAACATTACTGCTGCTGGCTCCACACTCAGCCCAACGCCTCCGGCCCTTTTTACAGGGGAACCCAGAAGTAACCCAGGGAGGCCCAGGGTAGTTTTCTTAGAGCCAGGCCACTGCTCTCATCCCCCTCACCAGCCCTGTGTCCCGTGGTGCGCTGGCCCCGCGGGGCTGCAGGACTCAGGGACTCAGGGGAGTCCTGCAGCCCCACAGGTGCCGGCTTTGATGGGTATCCCCACGGGCGCCGTCACATACTCTGACAGAAGGGAAGAGGGACACGGATACCTGCACCCAGGACTTGGCAAATAGTAATATTAAAATATTTCTTCTAATTAATTCCCTTTCAGTGTGCACCAGGCCACTAGTTTAAAAATAATAAATATTGATAACATATATGCATAATCCATAGACACATATAACAGGATGGTCAAGGCCAGAGGGGGGAGGGGCTGGGGGATGAGTGGAGTTGGGCAAAGGGGGGGGAATTTGGGAACATAGGTAATAATGTCCACAACAGAAAGAAAAAAATAGTACCAGATCCAGGCAGGAGCAGCTCAGGAATGAACCCTGGACTTCATAGACAACTTAATGGGGTCACTTTCCTGAACAACTCTCTTAGCAATCTCTCTGTTACTTTTGTTTCTGGGGGCTTCTCGTTTTAGTCGTCCAATCAGAAAACTGAGACTTACCCAGCTCTGCTGTGCACTCCTACATTTGGGGCTGAGCATCGAGAGAACAGAATTGGAACAAATGCAACACCAATGATTTTATCCCTCAGGTTTATAATTCCATCAATTGGAGAAAGTTCCCTCTTTCAGAGTTTTGGTTCCTGGGGCCCAACTAAATGGAAATCCTCACCAGGTCTTTTTTGCAGGCTGTTCTCTTGTATAGAAAGCCTTTTTTTCCTTCTGGAAAGCTCTTTCATTGTCTTTCAAACCCCAGTTTATCTATCACCACCTTTGAGAAGTCTTTTAGAGTCCCTAGAATTAACCATTCTCTCCTCTGAGCAATCTTTTTTTGTCAAGAATATTACATATATCCTGCCTTTTTCCTCCTCCCCACAATATTCTTAATGGTTCTTATCACATTATATCTGATGCATTTCTTACGGCCCCTGATAAACTGTCAGCTTTACAAAGACTGAAAGTTTATTGCTTTTCAATTATCTTCTAGCACAGGGGTTGACTAAAGTTGACATTCAATAAATGTTTCTTTAATTTCTTACATTCTCTCTACTTCTAATTTGCATCCTTTTATTTGGTACTAGAGGCCTGGTGCACAAAATTTGTGTGTGGGTACAGTCCCTAGGCCTGGTGTGTGATTGAAGCCATCTTCCCCAGCTGCCCACAGCCACTCCACCCCTGCCACCATTCACCATTGGGTGCTGGGGGAAGGAACCAAGAGGTGGTCATTGCACCTCATAATGACTGGTCCAGTGGTCATTCTGTTGTTAGGGTCAATTTGCATATTACCCTTTTATTATATAGAGACCTGGTGCATGGGTGGGGGCCAGTTGGCCTGCCCTGAAGGTGGTCTCAGATCAGAGTGAGGGGAGCCCACTGGAGGCTGGGGCTGCTGGGGCAGGGGACATGGGGTTTGCAGGCCAGCCCTGCCCTTGATCAGGGTGGGGGTCCCCGCTGAAATGGGGTGGCCTGAGAGAAGGGTTGCTGGCAGTTTGCAGGTCAGCCACACCCCCGATCGGGGTGAGGGTCCCTGCTGGGAGTGGGGTGGCCTGGGTGAGAGGCTGGGAAGAAGTCCAGTCTAATTAGCATATTACCCATTTATTAGTACAGAAAGGAAATTCATTAAACTTGTTAGAATTGTGCATACAGTTCTAAAAGGAAATATCCATGTAAAATTTTTTAAAAAAGAGAATACTGTTCAAGAACAGTACTATTCCTGATTAAATGTGTGGTTTTATTATTTGGGGGTTATTAATTGGAATGTAGTGTGAATAATTTTCATAATGTTGATACCTTTGCTCCAATATAGTTTGTCTTATGGGGTCAGGTATGATGCTAATGCTACAAAGGAAAAGCATATCTTTTTAATAAGCTGTTTCTTTCATCATGCATGCCTCCACATTTTTGTGATTAAGATAGATCCCTATTGTGGACTGTAAATATGACTTACACTTCTGGGACTTGCGAGCACCTGCCAGGCACAAGGTTAGATTGAAAACCACACTTGCTTTTGCAGTACAGATTATCGGGTCTAGTAATAATTAATGTCGTTTTTAAACATTCGTTTAAAATCTTGCTTGGCGTTGACTTGTATTGACATAACCTTCAAACACGTGGTATCTACAGAACGTGTGAAGTGCAATTAACAAGTTTTGCTTGAAAAAGTTTGTGTTTGGTTTGGTTTTTGTTGCAGAACTAGGGCTAAGAAGATGGCGGATGAAGAGCATATTCGGCACTGCATGCTTTACGAGTTCTAATTAGGAAGAAAAGCAAGTGAGGCTGCAAAAATCATCCATAGTGCTCTTGGTCAAGATGCAGTTAGCGCCAGAAAATGCCAGTGTTGGTTTGAGAAATTTCGCGAGGGAAATTTTTCGTTAGATGACAAGAGTGGTCGAGGCCGTGTGTCCAATTTTGATCAAGAAGCTCTTCAAGCTCTTTTGGTGCAAAATCCTCAAATTACCCAACAAGAGCTTGCGACAACTTTAAATTGTTCACAAAAAACAATTTCCAATCAATTGCGTGCACTTGGCAAAGTCCAAAAGTTTGGAAAATGGGTTCCTCATGAGTTGACCGACAACAACCGTAATCAAAGAGTCACAATTTGCAGTTCGCTCCTCTCTCGTCAAAACCGTTTGCCGTTTTTAGAGCAAATTGTTACCGGACATGAAGAATGGGTGCTGTATGTTAATTTGAAAAGGCGGCCTCAATGGTTGGACAAAAATGAGGCTCCGCAGCCCACGCCAAAACCTGACTTGCATGCGAAAAAAGTGATGCTGTGTGTTTGGTGGAATTTTAAAGGAATTCTTCATTATGAACTTTTACCATCTAACCAAACCATTACAAGTGCAGTGTATAGTGCCCAATTGGAAAGGTTAGCCCAAGCTTTAAGAGAAAAAGAACCCGCGCTGATTAATCGGAAGGGCGTAATTCTTCACCACGATAATGCACGACCGCATACTGCAAGAATCACTGCTGAAAAACTGCGCCAGTTGGAATGGGAAGTTCTCCCTCAACCTGCATATTCTCCTGATATTGCCCCTTCCGATTACCATTTGTTTTGTTCTTTGCAAAACTTTCTTCTTGGAAAAAAATTTAATAATGAAGAATGCCTCAAAAATGCATTGACCGAATTTTTTGCATCAAAATCACAAGAATTTTACAACAGAGGGATTAAAATGCTTCCTGAGCATTGGGCACAAGTAGTAGCAAACAACGGCAACTATATTGTTGATTAAATTTTGTTGTATTGTTTAAATAAATTCGATTTAAAAAAGTATTAGAAAACGACATTAATTATTACTAGACCTAATAGTTACAGTCATTAAGGGGAGAGTCTCCTACTTGATCTCGTGGCATCAAAAATTCTAATATGATAGCAAGATGAGAAAGTAAAGCAGGAAATCCCAAAGTTTTTGAAGTGAGGAGAAACTACCTTTTCTCATTCTAAAATCTTGGGATTGCCCAATGGAGAAGCTGAGTCTCAGGTGAGGCAGATCAATACACATCAGCTCGCTCACTGTGCCGACCAGTGTCCCCTGGGAATTATAGAACGTGAGGAAGGCATGTCTGAGGCGCTGAACTTATGATCCACCAAGTAAAGTTTTAAAGTTAAGGTGATCACAGCAATTTTGGGAGCACAGCTAAAAGAATGCTTTTCTTTCAACTCTGAGTTAGAATTTGTGATTGTTTAGACAGAAGCTGCTTTGAGCTGACTTTGAGTCATAGGTGGAGGAAAATAAGAAAATTTTCCAAAACAATAAAAGATGTAAAAATGTTGTAGGATACATGTTTAACTCATAGAACACATTCAAAAAGTAAAACTAGCTTTTCCCATTTCATTTTTTTTTAAACTTTTTTTTTTTTTTTATAATATATTTTGTTGATTTTGTACAGAGAAGAAGGGAGAGAGATAGAGAGTTAGAAACATCGATGAGAGAGAGTCATCGATCAGCCGCCTCCTACACACCCCCTACTGGGGATGTGCCCGCAACCAAGTTACATGCCCCTGACCGGAATCGAACCCCGGACCCTTCAGTCCCCAAGCCGACGCTCTATCCACTGAGCCAAACTGGTCTCGGCAGCTTTTCCCATTTCAGTAACATAACATTTATGCTGGCAAACTGAAAAATACTACCTAAATAGAGTCCTCTTTCTCCCTATTTCTCAAAAAACCCCAAACAAAAAAAATCTAAGAATCATTTTCATGTATTTCTGCCATATTTTTAAAAAGCTTTTTTGTTGCCCTAGCCGGTTTGGCTCAGTGGAGAGTGTCAGCCTGCGGACTGAAGGGTCCCGGGTTTGGTTCTGGTTAAGGGTTCCTGCCTGTGTTGTGGGCTCGGTCCCTAGTGGAGTGTGCAGGAGGTAGCTGATCAATGATTCTCTCTCAATATTGATGTTTCTATCTCTCTCTCCTCCTTCTTCTCTAAAATAGAAATGTGGTTGTTTTTTTTTTTTAAAAAAGCTTTTTTTTTTTTTGCAAATATTTATGATGACCCTGTATAAAATGTTGGGTCCTTCTTTTAATATTCATTATAAGTACTTGGAAGGGATGACATTTGTTTTTAGGCAGAAAATCCTGGTCTTTGTGCCGGTTCTTAACTTTAAAAATTTTAACAGTTTTGAAGAATACTTAAGGCGGGTTAAAGTATAATGTACATTGCCCAGACATTCTGTCTGTCACTCAGTAACCACTGGGCTCCCATTGGGCGTCGGACATTGTGAGAGGCATGGAGAATACAAAGATCAAAACAATCCAGTTCTTGTCCAGCTGGCGTGGCTCAGTGATTGAGCATCAACCTGTGAACCAGGAGGTCATGGTTCAATTCCAGGTCAGGGCACATGCCCGGGTTGTGGGCTCAATCCTCAGTGTGGGGTGTGCAGGAGGCAGCTGATCAATGATTCTCTCATCATTGATGTTTCTGTCTCTCTTTCTCCATCTCTCTTCCTCTCTAAAATAATAATAATAATAATAATAATAATAATAAGTATTAAAAACAGCCACAACAACAAAAATCCAGTTCTCCAGGGGCTGGCCTTTTGGTGGGAACAGAAACCAAGACATGCAGTGCACTTAACAACTGAAATAGAGGTGCCAGCAGGGAGCTAAGGGAGCGAAGAATTACTCATTTTACTTGAAGAAATCAGGAAAGGCTTAAAAAATGGGATGAGATTTGAGCTGTCTCAAAAGTGAGGAGAGCACTGTTATTACAGGAGGGCCGGTTGAGATCTGAGACAGTTCTGTGTAGCATGCACATTGGCCATTGGGAGACAAAAACTTAACAGGTTGGGACCTGTCTATGAAAGTCCTCGATACCATGGGAAAGAGTTGGGGTTTTACTGTATTTTTTCAGCAGGCCCAGCCCAAGATTAACAAACAAGGGAGAGCTGAAGAAGGATGGTTGCTTGAAGACAGAGCAGAGTTGAGCATGGAGGCAGGCAGGGCTGCAGCCAGAAGAAAGGTTCCTGGGACCTTTCTACAGGTGAAGTGATAAAATTTGGAATACTCAGATGTGGGGACAGGTATAAGTCGTGGGGAGGGAAGAGTGGGAGTCAACTAAATATTAGGTGGGAAGCCTCAATAGATGGCGATGCCACTATGGGAAACAGAAAATAGGAAATGGAAGAGGGTGTGGGCAGGCCATCTCCTGGCCTCCTCCTATGCCTGGCTAACTTCTATTCTCCTTCAGAGACCCAGCTCTCCTAGGAAGCCTTCCCGCCCCCTCTGCTGGGGGTGCTGCTGTTGGGATTTTGAAACCCCTATGCCCACTCCATCACAATACTTTACAGATTTCATAATTACTCATCCCTCCTACTTGGGCAGGAGGAAATCAAAGCTCTGCACCTGCCCAGGGAGGAAAAGGAGTGTGAGACTCAAATTGGTATCTTCCCTCCTTTGCGTGTCACCCCCCGCCTCCCCCACGCCCCAGCGCCTGGCAGTGAACACATTTCCCCAGCACACCACACAGTGCCAGGCTTCCTGGATGATGGAATGAAATGTCACCAGCCACTCCTAATGCTGCTTGTGTGCTTGTTTGGCGGAAACCTAGTACCTCTTTGTGAAGTGGCAGGAGGAGACTGGTGCTCACCATAGCCAAAGAGAAGCCCTTGGAAGGAGTCTAGACTGTGAACAACCAACATATTCATTTGAAGGTGATGGGGCAGGGTGGTTCTGTGGGGCAGTGTAAAATTAAGAGGCATATCTCTTAGTAAACTAGTGTGGTGGACAGGGTTTGTCAGTGAGGCAGATCAGATTCCCATTTGATGGGCAGCCTGTCAGTGAAGCAGACACACTGCACAGTTGGACATGGAAGATGAAGATACAACAGATGTGTTCCCACAGCAGATGGGAGGGGCCTACTGAACAGTGCTTTACTCCAAAACTTGGTTTCTTCAGACCAAGACATATTCTCAAGTAGCATACTGCCATTTAGTTCCCCCACCTCCTGACCACCTCTTGCACCCTCTCACAATCTGGGACCCCTTGGGGGATGTTGGACTGCTGGTTTAGGCCTAATCCCCGCAGGCCAAGCTGAGGGACCCCACCAGAGCACGAATCCGTGCACCAGGCTTCCAGTATGCATGTAAGAGCTTTGGTTAATCTCTTCCCGCTCTCCCTCTTCCCTATAAGATTCATCAGTCTGTTCCATATTTCCATGCTTGAGTGTTGAGCATCTGCCCCCTGATGGTCAATGGGCATCATAGCTACCAGTCAAATGGTTGGACACTTACTACACACACACACACACGTATATATAGCTGTACATATAGAGAGGGAGAGAAGCATGGATGTGAAAGAGAAACACAGACGTGCTGCCTCCTGTACCACTCCGACTACTGAAGATTGAACCCACAACCCGGGTTGGGCACCTGCCCTGACTGGGAATTGAACCTGTGACTTTTTGGTGCATAGGAGAGCAGTCCAACCGAGAGCCACATTGGTCAGGGCCTGATAGTATGTTTTTTAAAAAACGTTTTTTAATTTCAGAATGGAAAGGTGAGTGATAGAAACATCAATGATGAGAATCATTAATTGGCTGCCTCCTGTAAACCCCACACTGGGGATGGAGTCCACAACACAGACATGTGCCCTGACTTGGAATTGAACTATGACCTCCTGGTTCATAGGTCGATTCTTAACCACTGAGCAATGCTGGCCTGGCCCAATGGTAAATTTTGATGAGCATAAAATGAAGATACAATGGGAAAAAATAGTGGTTCTGTGAAAATACCCCTTTTCCCACTAGTGGCAAAAATTCAGGTATAATTTATATATAACATTAGTTTCAAATGTACATGATTCAATGTTTGTATATATTATGAAATGTATAAGCCTAGCTAAATTCCATCATCACATAGTTATATATCTTTTCTTGTGATGAGAACTTTTAAGATTTACTCTTTTAGCAACTTTTAAATATACAATACAGTATTATTTACTATAGTCACTGTGTTGTGCATCACATCCCTCCGATTTAATTATTTTATAACTGGATGTTAGTGCCTTTTGACCCTCTTCATTCATGTTGTCCACACCCTACCGCCATCTCTGGCAGTCACCATTTCTTCTCTATAAGCTTGTTTTTTATTTTAAAATTTCACATCTAAGTGAAATCATATAGTAATTGTCTTTCTGTCAGAATTATTATCACTTAGCAGCATAAAATCTCTCTCTCTCTCTCTCTCTCTCTCTCTCTCTCTCTCTCTCTCTCACACACACACACACACACACACACACACAGACACACAAACACACACTTTCTTTCTTTTTTTTTTTTTTAAATATATTTTATTGATTTTTTACAGAGAGGAAGAGAGAAGGATAGAGAGTTAGAAACATTGATGAGAGAGAATCATCAATCAGCTGCCTCCTGCACACCCCCTACTGGGGATGTGCCTGCAACCAAGGTACATGCCCTTGACCGGTATCGAACCTGGGACCCTTCAGTCCGCAGGCCGATGCTCTATTCACTGAGCCAAACCGGTTTTGGCAACACACACTTTCTTATCCATTCATCTACCTAGGCTGCTTCCAAAAAGAGCTTTCTTAAACATTAGCCTTATATTCTCATAGTTCTGTCTCAAAGCCATTCAAATTAATACACAACAGATTATTGTTAATAATTATGCACATTTATTAGGTACCAAGAGTATATTGCAAAGGTTGCTATATAAAAACACAGTTAGTAATATAGTGTCCCTGCCATTGAGCTTACAATCTAAAATGAAATACAATAAGAATTCTGTAAGCCTACCTTGAAATTTCCTCAATTTAGAAATGGCTGTTTTGGAAATAAGGCAAAATGGCTATGATTTCAGGTGCAATGTTAATAAGGCTTTGAACACAATCCAAAGAATGTTTAATTTGTATCCAGACATTTCCCCCAATTATATCAGGCTTAGAAAAAAAAAAAAAAAAAAAGAGCACTTAGAAATTTAGTAACAACAATGAATTTTAACTGGAAGTTAAAACTGTCTTGCTGGACTTTAAACAAAGAAATGCTTAGTAGCCTGAGTTTTTTCACAGCTAGGAAAAGCTTCACAAAAATATTATGAACTACACCAAGTTTGTTTTCTATTCCAATATAACTTTTCAACTTTCTCCTCCTTTCCCATCTGTAAGGGCTCCAATGAGAGCCCTATAAGGGAATAAAAGTATTGTATTTAGATGAAATACCCTAATAAGTTGAACTTACAGAAAACATTAACTCATGCTTTAAAAGAAGGAGCCAAAACAGCACTGGGACCTCTGGCTGCAGGACAGGTGGCCACATAGGTGTGTAAACAAAGCAGTCCAGCTCAGTGCACACGCCTTCACGGGGACTCAGAATATAGGTGAAAAGAAAAAGAATCTAGTTAATGGTTTGCTTTTATGCTCCGTATTTCTGATGTAGGCATATTTTAGAATTTAACATCAAGACCCTACACTGCAAACCCTGTATGTACTCTTTTTCCTCTATCTATAGTATATTAATTAATTAATACCTTCAAGGTTTTCATTGCTGGTCATAAATCAGCTGACAAAGGCACACTGAAGGGATTTTGATTCTTACTGTCAAATGCAGACTTTTAAACTTCTGAACACGTGCAGTCTTAATCTATATATTTAATTATTTTCAATCATTTGTAATTCTTTGAACTCTAGAAGAACACTAAAAGTAAGTTATTGGTTATAAGTTATCTGAAACATGAAATAGAATTTGCCCTGTTACATGCATACACAAACTTTTCAATACAAATATTTTAATGGCAGAGTGATAGCATTGTGAGGTGATATCAAACGGCAGAGTGATAGCAAAACAGTATTTCAGCATTTTTGTAAAAAACAATAACTTTCCCCTTAGAAGTCCATCTTGCCACCTTTCTTTTAAATGATAATACAGCAGAAACATGTAAATAATGCTCACAACAACTAAATGCTTTGCATACAAGTTTATCAAGAAAGAATGGTCCAGAAACTTCATAATGAAACCTTTTATGAAATAGAATAACTCACTACTTTTTACCTAAAATTGACACTTAAACATCCCTTTTCTAATTTAAGTGCCATTTGTATCTTACTTAAAGCAAAGCAAATCTAATTGTGAGATTTGAAATGAAAAACTTAAAACACATATCAACATGATTATCTTCTAATAAGATGGTAGATATTAATTTTAACATGTTACCCAAAAAGGGAGAAAACAAATTTTAAAAATATAATCATAGATGTGGTAAATGATTCTAAGTTTATAAATCTCAACCAATACACTTGTTTTTAGTCAGTACTATATGGAACTGCTAGAATTCCTGATAAGTATATGTTTTTCTAAGGCAGGGCAAGTTTATGTACAAAGTATAGTTATTAACTTGGTTATAAAGGCAATATGACCAAAATGTGGTTATAAAGGCAATAGGACCAAATACATTCACTTTTTTTTTAAATGATACATTTCAAGCTACATAAAATTTAATTTCATGTCCTATTCTAGGACTACATCTTTGATATTAAGCTTAGAAGCAAAACTGCTGTAATTTTTACAACAGAAAAAAACTTTCATTTTCTAATACGGTAAAGTATATTGTATTTTCAAATACAGAGACTATAATTTTTTGCACAAAATTTAAAAAGGCAATCTAGTTAGCCAGCTATAACTACTGTTAATTGTATGAAGGAAGAAGTTCTCAAGGAGAATAAAACATAAAGCTAAGCATAATTTTAAAAAACTAAGCATAATTATTGCATTTTACAACAAAAAATCAAAGTAGTTCTGAATACACTTGTTTTGTGTTAGTAATGTGTATATTTGTTTTATAGGTACCAGTTTGATAAGCATACTAAAATTCCATAAGGTTTTTCTTGGTTATTTTTCTTCCTATATCATCCCTAAAAGCAGTTGAAATTAACTTTCTTTTTAGTACAAAGTAAAATAATGTTTATATTCTTTAATCTGAGTCATGTAAAAGGTGACTCCTTACTTTCATTTTTAAAAGTTGTATTTAATTTTTGAAACCTAAATTAAAATTTAATATTTAACCATATAGTTTTTGCTATTAAATATAGTCTACTTTTTAACAAATTGAAAAGGGTTATTGACAAAGGCAAATCTTTATTTCATCTGTGTTTTAAATATGATCACAAATTTTTTCTTTTTTAATGAGACAAAGAAGATGAAGAAAATGTTCATCTATGTCCTTTTCATCAACTGCTTTGAGAGACAAGTTTAACTAAGGATGGGTCATGTCAAATGGTGTTACTCTCTTATCTTTGCAGAAAAGAAAAATAAAACAAAGGAAGTTATTTCCTTCCTAAGGTCTCAGCTAGTTTCTTAAGTCTTTTCTTCAGCTCCAACGGGAATTTCTCATAGCACTTTTTACAGACTGGCTTCATATCGAACTCCACAAATTTATTCCTAAAGATAATGATAAAAAAATTAGTGGAAATATATTGAACATAAACACATAAATAATGTGAAATAATTTTATTGAAGTAAATAAAGACACTATATGATGACATGTTAGCAAAACAACTATAATTCTAATCTCAATTCGTATCAATGTGGTAGATATAAAAATTCATAATATTTGAAAAAACTTTCTTATAAATTGCCGAAACCCGTTTGGCTCAGTGGATAGAGTGTTGGCCTGCGGACTGAAAGGTCTCAGGTTCAATTCCGCTCAAGGGCATGTACTTTGGTTGTGGGCACATCCCCGGTAGGGGATGTGCAGGAGGCAGCTGGTGAATGTTTCTCTCTCACAGATGTTTCTAGCTCTTTATCCCTCTCCCTTCCTCTCTCTCTAAAAATAAATACAATAAATAGATCATTCATCTTCCTTTTATTTAGTTGTATAAGCTGTTTGTAGATGTTGGAGATTAAACCTTAAATAAATAAATAAATAAATAAATAAATAAAAATAAATCAATAAAATATAAAAAAACACACCAAAAAACACTTCCCTATAAATTGATCCTATGCATTAAGCTATGTAATATAGAATGTGTACTACAGTGCAGTCAGTGTTAAGTAATCAGGAAATGTAGTATAAATAGAGCTAGGGAAGTAAAGTCAGTCATATTTTAAATACCACGAGAACACTTTTAAAATTAGGTAGCAATAAGGTTTTGTCTTTCATGATAAAGAGGGGAGTGGACTGACTGTTCTCGGGGAAAGGGGGAGTGGTGGATGCGGGAAGAGACTGAATATAAACTATGCACCTATGGATGAGGACAACGGGGGGTGGGGAAAGGGCAGAGGGTGGGTGGGAACCTGTTGGAGGGGGGAAGAAATGAGGAACCTTTGTAATAATATGAACAATAAAGATTGAGTTAAAAAAAAAAAAAGATTTGCCGCCCCCCCCTCCCCCCAAAAAACCAAACAAACAAAAAACAAACCTCAACAAACAAAACAAAACATCTGAAATAAATCTTACATCAGAATGGGCTATTTTGGTTGGTTGGTTAACAGAAAGGCTGATAGGGCAGATACAGTAAGGTTTCAATCCCTCTTCACGAGCACAAGTGAACCAGACTCCCTGGATGGAGAACTCAGGTCTTCTCTTTAAAAGCCAGAGCAGTAACCTGGCCAGCATGGCTCAGTGGTTGAGCATTGACCTATGAATCAGGAGATCATGGTTTGGTTCCTCATCAGGGCACATGCCTGGGTTGTAGGCTCGATTCCCAGTTTGGGGCGTGCAGGAGGCAGCCAATCAATAACTCTCTTTCACCATTTGATGTTTCCTTCTCTCTCTCCCTTCCTCTCTGAAATCAATATATATATATATATTTAAAAAAAAAAAAAAAAAAAAAAAGCTAGAGCAGTACACATTGTTAATTTATTTGTAATACAGTTCTGGAGAGGACAGTTTTCAGACGGCCTCCTATCTGCAATAGTGTGCTAACTTGTAATTATAATAGCTTATTACTGTCGAAATCAAGGTCCGTCATTGTGAATCGAGTAAATACACAACTTTATAACTTGTTCATTTTCTGTGAAATTATATTTAAGAAGCATTTCTGGAACAAGCCTGGCAGTACACTGTCATCTATGACAAATGATTAAATCAGCTAAAACCTTTTATTTTAAAGCTCCATATGGGTATTATTTTCTAGCTGTTTTTCAGAGATCCTAATTTGAATGTTATATTTCAACAGTCAGTTTGATTCAAACTATTGAGCTAAAAAATTTCTCCCAAAGACTTTTTAGAACAGAAGCTATTAAAACTGCCATTCTTTTTCTTTTGAGATAGTTGGAGTACTTTTTAAAAAATATATATATTTTATTGCATTTTTACAGAGAGGAAGGGAGAGGAATAGAGAGCTAGAAATATTGATGAGAGAGAAACATTGATCAGCTGCATCCTGCATAACTCCTACGGGAATGTGCCTGCAACCAAGGCACATGCCCTTGATTGGAACTGAGCCTGGGAACTTTCAGTCTGCATGTGGATGCTCTATCCACTGACCCAAACCAGTCAGGGCGATTCTTTTTTTTTTTTTTTTTTTTTTTTTCTTTTTTAAACATTTTTATTGATTTCAGAGAGGAAGGGAGACAGAGAGAGAGAGAGAGAAAGATCAACGATGAGGGAGAGGCATTGATCGGCTGCCTTCTGCATGCCCCCCACTGGGTGAGCCTGCAACCTGGGCATGTGCCCTGACCTGGAATTGAATCATGACCTCCCGGTTCATAGGTAGATGCTCAACCACTGAGCCACACCAGGTAGGCCATTCTTTTTTTAAATTGTAGGAAATTATCACTGCTTTTGAAGATACTGCTAAGCAAATCTTCCATTAAAAAAATAATAATAATTTATGGATTTTCAGAAAGAAAGGGAGAGAAACATCATGTGAGAGTGCAATATCAATCAGCTGCCCCCTGAATGCTCCCCACTCTGGATGGAGCCCACAACCTGGGCACGTCCCCTGACCAGGAATCGAATTGCGACCTTTCGGTGCATGGGACAACAACCAACCCATTGAGCCACACTGGCCAGGGCCACTCCATTGTTTTAGTCTCATATTTGAATTTTAACTTCTCTTTGTACAAAGAAACATGAAAACTTTAAAAAATGAAGAACTTAAAACACAATGGTACCCATAAAGAAAACATGGAATAATTATGCTAACAATTCAACAGAATTTCAAATTGAAATATTTCTCATAAAAATCAGAAACAGAGTTTAGAAATATCAAGAAAAATAATTCATTAACAGTAGCATTTGGGCATCATATGAAAGCACACATACCAGGTGAGACAAAAGGAGGTTTACAGCTATGAGCAGCAAAAAGAGTTTATTCTTATATTATTATTTAATATTGTATTATTTTCCATATGAACTGTAAACCTACTTTTGCCCCACCCTGTACATACACCAAAGACAGTACATATCTTATTATGTACATTATGGGTGTTTGCTTAGATCTGAAACACACTGAAAGAACTTAATTTATTACAGAACTTAGAACATGAGTCTCAGACTCTATCAATTAAGTAAATTTAAGCAAAGAAACCCCAAACCAGGATTTTAAAAGCTACAATTATCAGACAAAAGTACTTTAAAACTTCCAGTATCAAGAGATGGAAATTCTTCCCTTTGAATCAATTAAACAAAAAGAGAGAAATCCATTCCATATTATATTTAAAAAAAGAGATGAGGGTATTTACAGATTAAGGGAAATAAGGGAAGTACAAACTGGTATTAAGTGTGAGCCTTATTAATTTAAGCTCTATAATTTTAAGAATTATATAAAAGGACCAACTTTACACAGGACATACTTGTATTTTACTCTCTAGCATTTACAATACACACCAAAAAGAAACGTAAAAGATAAAAACATATTCCAAAGGACTAAGAAAAGAAGAAAGTTGTGAAAATGACAGAAGGGAGAGAAAGTTTACAGACAGACAGGCTTTTTCTTTTTCTGCTTGTCCTTATCCTTTGCTTCTCTCTCCCGTTTGGCAAGTCGCCGCTTAAATTCCTCTGGCATTTTCTCATAACAGTGTTTGCAGACTGGTTTTAGATCAATTTCAACAAACTTATCCCTTTGAACAGGACAAAGAAGGAATAGAAGAAAGAACAGGGAACAATTAAAGGAAGAACTTTTATTTTCAGAAGGCCTGAATAGAAAAAAGAAAAAAGGGATCAAATAATCCTGTTTTTAAAGTTTATATTGTTTTAAAAAATGTTACCCCAAAGTTTTCAGTGTTAGGATGCACACTGGATCAAAATGTATACTTACTTGAGTGTTAATTTAGTGTTGCAGGTAGAACAGGCAAAACAGTTCACACACCAGGCCTTGTTAAGAGCGGAGACCACTAGAGAAAGAGAAAAGACATCTGGTGACATACTGGTATAGGAAGTGGGGAGCTTACATTTTCAAATCTAAAATAGAATTAAGGTTATTTCCAAGACACCTGGCAGAGGTTCTCAAGAGATTTGCTTGCAAAAGAACCACATAGCTAAAAGCTTTAGTGTCATTAATGTTTATTGAATCAATCAACTTTAAAAAATATATTTTTTATTTATTTTTTACAGAGAGGAAGGGAGAAGAATAGAGAGTTAGAAACATCGATCAGCTGCCTCCTACACACCCCCTACTGGGGATGTGCCTGAAACCAAGGTACATGCTATTGACTGGAACTGAACCCGGGAACCTTCAGTTCGAAGGCTGACGGTCTATCTACTGAGCCAAACCGGTCAGGGGTAATCAATCCATTTTATTAATTTATTTTTTTCACATTAAAATCATACAAACTCAATATTTATCTTCCATGACTGTAGGCTTCATCTTAGAAAAAATCATTATTGCCCTTTCCTTTTTCATTCTTTTCTTAAAAACAAAAAAAACAGCCGAAACCGGTTTGGCTCAGTGGTAGAGCGTCGGTCTGCAGACTGAAAGGTCCCAGGTTCGATTCCGGTCAAGGGCATGTACATTGGTTGTGGGCACATCCCCAGTGGGGGGGGGGGGGGGGGTGCAAGAGGCGGCTGGTCGATGTTTCACTCTCATTGACGTTTCTAGCTCTCTCTCTCCCTTCCTCTCTGTAAAAATTCAATAAAATAAAAAAATAAAAAAAACCTATATAAAAAAGAGGCAATATGCAAATTGACCAGCAGCCCAACACACAAGATTGCTGTCCCCATGTGGACACAAGATGGCCTCCACAAGATAGCCAGCAGGGGAGGGCAGTTCGGGGGACCAGGCCTACAAGGGAAAGCAGTTAGGGGCAAATGGGTCGGTAGGGGAGGGCTGTTAAGGGTGATCAAGCTGGTAAGGAAGGGAGGTTAGGGGTGACCAGGCCAGCAGGGGAGGGCAGTTAGGGATGATGGGGCCAGCAGGGGAGGATAGTTAGGGGTGACCACGCCAGCAGGGAAGGGAAGTTAGGGGCAATTGGGCTGGCAAGGAAGCTGCTGGGAATTGATCAAGCTGGCAGGTGAGTTGTTAGGGGGTGATCAATCAGGCAGGCAGGTGAGCTGTTGGGAGCCAGCAGTCCTGGATTGTGAGAGGGATAATCAGGCCTAAACGGGCAGTCAGACACCCCTGAAGGGTTCCAGATTGGAGAGGATGCAGGCTGTACTGAGGGACACCCTCCCACCCCCAGTGCACGAATTTCATGCACCAAGCCTCTGTGTGTGTGTGTGTGTGTGTGTGTGTGTGTGTTATCTGATAAAAGAGTAATATGCAAATTAACCATCACTCTGCTACACCAACTCAGGCCCACCAACCAATCAGGAGTGTGCAAATCAACCCACCATGATGGCTGCATCCACAGAGCGGGAGGGAGGCTTGGGTTTCCCCGTTGATGGAGGAAGCCAAGCTTCTGCAGCCCTGCCCAGCCCAGGCCTTCGCTTAAGGCTACAAAGTTTCAGTTATAGAAGATACATAAATCCCAACAGAAATGGTTGCTGCCACGGAGAGAGCAGGAGGCTTTGCTCCACACCAGACTACAACGTTTCAATGATAGAAGATAAATAAACCCCAGATACCAGGGCTTCCGTTTGGGTCGCTGGGGGGCGTGGCTGACCCACAAACCACCACAGGCCCCTCGCCCAGGCTGCCCCACACCCCAAGGGAACCCCCACCCTGATCTTAGACACCCTTCAGGGCAAACCAGCTGGCCCACCCATGCACTAGGCCTCTATCCTATCTAATAAAAGAGTAATATGCAGATTGGCCATCACTCCAACACATAAGATGGCCAGCAGTGAAGGACAGTTTGGAAGCACCAGGCCTGCAAGGGAGTGAGTTGGGGGCTATCAAGTCTGCAGGGGAGGGCAGTTAGCGGTGACCAGGCTGGCAGAGGAGGGAAGTTGGGGGCAAACAGGCTGACAGGGAAGCAGTTAAATATCAATTAGGCTGGCATGTGGTTAGGGGGTGATCAGGATGGCAGGCAGAAGTTGTTAGGGGCAATCAGGAAGGTAGGCAGGCAAGCATTTAGGCAGTCCTGGATTGTGAGAGGGCAGTCAGGTATCCCTTGAGGAGTCCCAGATTGGAGAGGGTATAGGATGGGCTAAGGACATCCCTCCTCCCCCCGTGAACGAATTTTGTGCACTAGGCTTCTAGTATGGGTATTTATGTGTGTGTGTGTGTGTGTGTGTGTGTGTGTGTGTGTGTGTGTGTATTTTTTTTTGTTCTTTTTCTTTTTTTCCCCCCTGGAGAGGAAGGGAGAGGGAGAGAGAAACATCAATGATGAGAAAGAATCAATGATGAGAGAGAATCAATGATTGAGTGCCTCCTGCACAACCCCTTCTGGGGATCAAGCTCATAACCCAGGTATGTGCCCTGACTGGGAATTGAACTGTGGCCTCCTGGTTCATAGGTTGATGCTCAATTACTGAGCCATGCCAGCCAGGCTCTTTGTGTGTGTGTGTGTGTGTGTGTGTGTGTGTGTGTGTGTGTGTTTTAATCCTCACCAGAAAAGTGATGATATTATTTTTCATTGATTTAAAAAAAAAGAGTGGGAGGGGAAAGGTTGAGAGAGCAAAAGAGCAGAAACATCAATGTGTGAGAGAGAAATTGGTTGTCTCCAACACATGCCCTGAATGGAGATGGGGATCAAACATGCAACCCAGGTACGTACCCTAGACCAGGAATAGAACCCTAGACCATCTGGTGTACAGGCCAATGGTCTAACCACTAAACCATGCCAGCCAGGGCTATTATTGCCCTTTTTAACTTGTATTTTTAAAGAATATACATAGAAATCTACTTTTTTTTCTGTATTGAAACTTTATGAGTTAATTTTTACTACTCTGTGTCTCTTGAAAATGCTTGACTAAGTTTCACATACTCACTGAAGGCATGAATTTAGGAAACTGCACATCAACCTTTATTTGTAGGTAAGTAGCTTTTTCTTTCTCTTGAGTATCCTATGAGGCATATATGGTAAATGCTATGTGGTGTGAAGATACACCACAGCTTAAGTCTTCTCACTCCTGTGGACAATGCGGTGTCTACATAACATGCATTATTACATCACTCAGACGAGCTTTTTGCACATAATGCTTGCCTACCAGTACACTTTCCCCTACTTTTCTATCCCTATTGCCACTGATCAAACAAAGAAATATGGACTAGAGAAGTAATTAAAGAAAAAGCCAGACATTAATGTATTCATCTACAGCAGTGTTTCTTTTAAAGCTAAGAGCTTCCTTTGACAGCTTCTTTCATCTGGTAACCATCCCATGTAGGAAGAACTTTTATTTTCAATAGCACTAAGATAACTTTCTTAAACTAATCCTTTTGCAAACCACATATATGCATTATTTCAGCAAGTATGCCCGAGAACCATGAAGCATGCTGAAAACAGTAATGTTTAAAACCTTGACAATAAATGTCTGGCAGAGCTGTGCTAGCAACTATTACCAAACACAGCTGCTTTCAGTTCTAGCCCATCAGGTGTGCCTAATTATCCCGGTACAAGACCTAGAAATGTCTATAGGTAACTGCCAGGTTTTAGCATCTGCAAGGGTAAAGTTGAGTCTTCCTAACTACCATGCAGATTAAACATTTCTTAATAAACACTGCTCTACAGCTTCCAAGTTATATAGTTCTAGGGAAAGGAACGAGACATAGGTTTCAGGGTTGGCCATAAATGCTTTCTGCACTTCCTAGTTAACAAACCCTATGGCATTAGCCTAAAGTATTATCATAAATGAGTAACAAATCCAACTCTTAGGCCATTATCATCTCACTGCTATAAATTACTTGGGAAATATACCAAAGAAAGAGAAAAAGTAACTGACAATAATCACATTCCAAATTATAGCAATCAATTTCTTTCAATTTTCACAATTTTCAAGTATTTTTGTATCAAACTGGTGTTATATAAAATTTCTATGGTTACTCACCATCACCTTCTATAACACGGTTGCAGTGGAAACAAACATCACCAAATAGCTGAAAAATGAAAAAAGGTACAAATTCAAGATGTGTCAGAACTAAGTTTTAAAACACCAAACATTTAACAAAATTTGGTTCTTTCTATTACTTAAAAACAAATAGCTGGCTTACTAAGTCCAGATTTTACCATTATTAGAGATGATGAGTAGCAGTTCATGGACTAATTTTTTTCATCACTATCAAAACCAAAAAAATCTCTGGAGATGTTCCATATTTAAGGAAGGTAAATGAAAATGACAACCCAAGACTGGGTATAGTATTGAAGTGGAAAAATTTTTTTCTAAGTGATTTCTTGTAACTAAAATATTGACAAGCTTAAATTCATAAAAGTATATCTAGTATCCAATGAGTAGAAATAATACCTGGTTATAGTGGGTTTCACAATATGCAAGGCCCTTCCTTTCATAATGGCGATGTCCAAGAAATGGTTTTTCACACTTGGCACAAACAAAATGCTGAAAAAAAATTGCTACAGGTCATTTTTGAATTGCTATATTTTAGTTATTAAGTGAAATAAAACTCCAAAGTTACACTATTCTCAAAGATGATACATACAGGCTTGAAGCAGCCATTTCATATGGCCATGGGTTCTCCTGTAGCCCTTTCATTTTTACTTCAGATGTCTGACAAATTACTCTAAGACCCGGCCTATTCAAACATCACACAGTGAGAAAACAGGTGAACGTCTGAGTGGCATCTGTAAGCCAGGGCACTTTCTACCTCAACAAGAATTATTATCATAAACAAATTGAGAGACAAAAATCACATAATCACATCAATCGATGCAGAAAAAGAATTTGACAAAATCCAACACTCCTTCCTAATAAAAACTCTCAGCAAAGTGGGAATAGAGGGATCATACTTCAACATAATAAAAGCTATATATGATAAACCTACAGCTAACATCATACTCAATGGGCAAAAACTTAAACTATTTCCCCTAAAAATAGGAGCAAGACAGGGATGCCCACTTTCACCACTCCTGTTCTACATAATACTGGAATTGCTAGCCATAGTGATCAGACAAGAAGAAATGAAAGGCATCCAAATTGGAAAAGAAGTAAAACTGTCCTTATTCGCAGATGACATGATACTGTACATAGAAAACCCCTAAGACTCCATCAAAAAACTACTAGACTTAATAAATGAATTTGGCAATGTAGCAGGATACAAAATTAGCACCCAGAAATCGATGGGTGCTAATTTTATACACCAATAATGAACTCACAGAAAGAGAAACTAAAAAAACAATCCCATTTACCACTGTACCAAAAACAAATTTGAGGGGGGAGGTAAGATGGCGGAAGAATAGATGGGCGGATTCTGAGCCCTGTCCTGAAGCAGAAAGAGAGAGCAACTGATGGTCTTGAGCTGTGAGTGTTTATTAGCAAGCTGGGAGACAGCGAACACCAGAAGAAATTGCTGGGGGGGGCTGCTGACAGAGGTGCCCCTCACAGGGAAGCACCCACGCGGGCTACGTCCCTGCCCGGAGCTACCTACCGGCTTGGACGGGGAAACCTCGCCATCTTGAGAGGAAGACAGGATCGGGTCAGAAGCCTGAATATCCACAGCCACAGCGAACACCAAGCAGCTGTGACCCCCATAATGCGGATCCCAGGCGGTGCGAACACCTGGCCTCACAGGAGTGCCCCACTGCTCGGGGAAAAGGTCAGATTTCGCGGGGAGAGGGTGGAGAGTGCTTACGGCGAAGACAAAGCCTGCACGCACAGAGCACGCGGAAGCTGGAGGACAAGGGCGGTGATTACAAGTAGAAGCCCCAGCTGTTGGGCGGGTGTAACCTGTGAAAGTGGACGGGGCTCCTAACAGGGGAGATATCTAAAGAGCAACACATTTGGATATAGCTCGGAGGGATATCAGAGAGTTGCGGGAGATTGAAGTGGCTCGAACTTGCCCCCTCCACCCCTCCGTAGTTCCTGCTGCAGAGAGGACAGAAAAAAAAAAAAAAAAAAAAAAAAGCTGGAGACGCTCTAGAGTAGAGGTGTCGAACTCAATCAGAGAAGGGGCCAAAATCTAAAATCCAGCCTAAATCGCGGGCCGAATGGTTTACTGAACAGTCATAAACTGACAATGTTAACCAGAAATGTGAATTTAAAATGAGTGGAACAATCTTTTCCTTAACAGTGCTGTTAACCAACTCACATGCTATCAAGCAAAACAGTAATATTGGTATCAAGCAAAACAGTAATATTGGAATGTACCTAAAATGCTCATTGTTTTGTTTTCTGGCTAGATGTCTGACACCGTTTTCCCCGGATCAATGAGTCAATGTTCGGTCTTATTTCTTGGGCTGTAGCAACCCGCAAAACAGCATGGAGGTTGTCATCGGTAATGCGTGATCTATGCTTGTTTTTGTTCAGATTCATTATTGAAAACATCTGTTCACAAAGATAGGTGCTCCCGAACATGGATAGAATACGGGCAGCATGAAGTCGGAGCTCTGGCATTGAGTCAGGGGGCAGTAGAGGGTAGAAGTCCTCAATTTCAACATCCTGAAACCTTGATTTCAGGCCACTGTCAGACTGAAGCTCGATTATCTCTATCTGAAGGTGATGGGGCACATTGCTGACATCAACTGTAAAAGGATTGGCAAAGATGTCAAAGCCTGAGTGCTGTGTTCTAAAGTCAGAGAAGCGCCGCTCAAATTCACTTAGTAAACGGCTAACTTTGGTAGCCAGCCGACTGCAAGGAAAAGTACCAGAAATAGTGGTTGAGATACTCAAACAAACGGGAAAGTGGGCAAGATTGTCCTGTTCCAGTTGGGACTTCCATAGTTGAAGTTTACGCTGGAATGCTGTGATCATGTCAGACATCTTCGTGATGACTTGTTTGCGTCCCTGCAGCTTCAGATTCAGTTGGGCGAGATGCTCGCATATGTCACACATCATAGCAAAATCACATAGCCAGGTGGGATCCGACAATTCAGGCAAGGGCTTTCCTTTACTTTCCATGAAAAGAGCAATTTGTTCTCTGAGCTCAAAAAATCTTTTGAGGACTGCGCTCTTGCTCAGCCATCTTACTTCTGCGTGGTATGGCACGTCTCCATGCTCTGCACCCACCTCCTGTAAAAACTGCTGGAACTGGCGATGATTCAGGCCACGTGCCTGTATAAAGTTAATAGTTTTAATGACTGTGGTCATTATGTCATTCATGTCCAGAACTTTTCCACACATAGCCTCTTGGTGGATAATGCAATGATAAGTAATCAAGGGTGTGTGGCAGTGACTTTTTTGCATTCTTTCCTTCATAAGTCCAACCAAGCCTTTCTTTTCTCCGCACATTGAAGGTGCGCCATCGGTAGTTAGCCCCACCAACTTTTCCCAGGGTAATTTAAAATTATTTATAGATTTCTCCACAGCCTCAAATATATCTCTACCAGTCGTCGCCCCATGCATGGCAGCTACATCCAAAAGTTCCTCAGTGACAGAGAGGTCGGTCTTCGTAGCACGTATAAAGATGGACAGCTGCGCTGTATCAGTGTTGTCTGTGCTTTCATCGATAGCAAGTGAAAAAGCGAGATAACTGCATGCTTGTTCGGCCAGCTGTGATGATAGATTTCCTGAGAGTTCTTGAACTCTATCTGCAATGGTGTTTCTTGACAAACTGACATTTTGAAAACTCTGTATCTGGTCTGGGCATACTTGCTCACACACTTTTAGCATGCATTGCTTCAAAAAGGCACCCTCTGAAAAACACCTTGAAGTACGGGCAATTTCTTCAGCCACTATAAAGCTTGCTTTCACTGCAGCATCATTTTTCGCTGTAGCTTTTGTAAACATTTGCTGCTGTGATTGTAGTTTGCCTTTTAGTTCTTTAACAATTTTATGCTTTTCTTCCAAAGTATATTTGCCATACTTAACATTATGTTTGGTGTCAAAATGACGACGTATATTGTATTCTTTCATCACCGACACTGTCTCATAACACAATATACACACTGGTTTGCCCTCTCTAAGCACAAACATGTATTCATTTTCCCATTTGTCATTAAATTGTCTGCCTTCACCGTCAACTTTTCTTTTCCTGGACATTTTGGGATCAATATTGGCAGTAAAAGATGTAGTTTATTGGAAATCTGCGTTAGAAGGAAAAAGTTGAAAACTGCACAAGGATAGCTTGATTTGGCAGATGGAGTGGAGAAAAAAAAAGTCAGTCAATAAATGCCTGGCTGGGTACAGATAGCAGATTCTGTTGCGATTTTTATGCCTGCACTTTATGCCAGGAACTGGCAGCTTCTGCTGTGTATTTTTTATGCCTGCACACTCATTCTCTCCTCTGCTCTGCCACCCGCACAACCACATCGGATGCCGGACTATAGGTCATGCCTCCTGAATCTCGCGTGACTTGTTATCTATGCGCATGCGTAATAGATAGCAAGTACAGCGGCCGGCGAGGCGGCCTGCGAGATCACAAGCCTCCTATGTCACCGCGAGTCATTGTGATGGAACGCAGCGGAGTGCAGTGATGACAGCGCGGTGCGGGCCACATTGCAAGGCCTGGCGGGCCGGATTTGGCCCGCGGGCCTTGTGTTTGACATGTGTGTTCTAGAGTCTGGGAATTCAACCTAGAAACACTGCCCCCAGAGGCTAATTCACAAATTGACTCTAGTGTAATAAAAACAAAGCAAAACCTGCCTAAAAATCAGGGCTGGATCATAACAATAGAGGAAGCGAATGACCTTCATTACTGCAAATTTTATTTAAATTTTTTAAATTTTACTATTTTTTAAAAAAATTTTCAAATTTTTGTTTTTTATTTTTGTTTTCATTATTTACAACATTTACTGAAGAAACTATTTCTTTTCTTTTTCCTCACTTGATTTTATCTTTATAATTATTACATTGTATATGTAATCAACATTATTACTACTACTAATTTACCTTTTCCATCTTGTTTTCTTTTGTTTATTTTTATTATTTTTATTTCATTTTATTATATATATATTTTTTAATTTCAGGATTACTGTTCTACAGTCTTTATCTATCTTTCCTTCTCCAACGCTTTATTCTATCTCAACACTACCTTTATGCCTTCACTCTCTCTCCGACTTTTTCCTTTGGTACCCCATTTATCTTAACCCTTTCCTGCTCAAGATTTTCCCCATTCCTTCTGTGTACCCCCTCTTAATATTTAACCCTACTTGTATATATCTAATTTCCAACTTCCTGCTCCAAGCTCATTCACACCTCCCTCGCAGTTGTCCGAAAAACAAAACAAAAAAAAACAGTCTTTTTCTCTAACTCTTTGAAGTTGTATCTTGAATGTTAACTATACTGAAGTTGTATGCTTTTTTTATAAGATTGATTTGCCTATTCTTTTTGTTTGATTGTATGTTTTTGTTAGCTGGGTTCTAGTCACATTTATTGGTGGTTATTAATATTGCAAACACATTTCTATTCAGTGCCTTGTGTGTTGTACCTGGTTGTGTTGTATTTTGTGCCTTTAAATCAAAGCAGGAGAGAGAGAACTACACAAACAGACATCCTAAAAAGAGAGATCATGGGGAGACAAAAAAACAGCCCGCATATGAAAGAAAAGCAGTCTTAACCAGAAAAGGAAGTAAACAAGATAGAGGCAAGCAACCTACCAGAGCAAGAATTCAGAGTAATGATCATAAGATGGCTAAAAAGAATGGAAGACAAATTTGACAATATGAGTAAGAACCAAGAAGAAATGAAGAAGAACCAAGAAGAAATGAAAAATGACATCGCTACTGTAAAGAACTCAATAGAAAGCATCAAGAGTAGATTAGAAGAAGCAGAGGACCGCATCAGCGAGCTAGAAGACAAGATGGAAAAAAATACCCAATTAGAACAGCTTCTGGGAAAAAAAAAATTAAAAAACAGGAGGAAAGTCTAAGGGAACTTTGGGACAATACAAAACAAAACAATATTGGAATAACAGGGGTTCCAGAAGGAAAGGGAATTGAGGAAGACATGGAAAACGTATTTCAAGAAATAATGACAGAAAACTTTCCTGAGATAGAGAAGAAAAAACTCACACAAATCCAAGATGCTCGCAGAGTCCCAAGCAAAATGAACCCCAGAAAACTGACCCCTAGGCACATTACAATTAAGCTGGCAAACACCAACGACAAAAAAAGAATTTTAAAAGCAGCCAGAGAGAGACAGAAAGTTACATATAAAGGAACCCCCATCTGACTAGCAAGTGATTTTTCCACAGAAACTTATCAGGCCAGAAGGCAATGGGATGAAATACACAAAGTCATGCAAAGGAAGGGTCTGAATCCAAGAATACTGTACCCAGCAAGGCTATCAATCAAAAGTGAAGGGGAAATCAGGAGCTTCACAGACAAAAACAGACTAAGGGAATTTATCTCCACCAAATCGGCAATGCAAGAAATGCTAAAGGGTCTACTGTAAAATTAAAGAAATAGAAAACAAAGAAGGAACACAGGGGTATAGAATAAAAATGGCATCAAATAAGTATCTATCAATAATAACTTTAAAGGTAAACGGACTAAATGCTCCAACCAAAAGACATAGGGTAATGGACTGGATAAGAAAAAAAGACCCATACATCTGTTGTCTACAAGAAACCAACATCAAAAAAAAAAAAAAATGCACATAGACTGAGGGTGAAGGGATGGAAAAAGGTTTTCCAGGAGAATGGAAATGAAAAAAAAGCTGGGGTAGCAATACTTATATCTGACAAATTAGATCTCAGGGTGAAGGACATAATAAGAGATAATGAAGGCCACTTCATAATATTAAAGGGAGCAATCCAACAAGAAGAAATAACCCTGGTAAATATTGGGTCGGCAACTAAGTAATTGCGGATTTTTTAAAGAAAATCAAAGACAATTTTTTCATGGAACTAAATAACTTTATTCTGTAATGTATTGCCCATTTTGATCAATGACCTTTTGCCATCTTTCAGGCAGCATCATAATCCCACGTTCAAAAAACTTCTGGTTTTTATTAGCAAAAAACTGAATCAGGTACGATTTGACATCATCATCATTATTGAAATTTTTACCATTCAAGGAGTTTTGTAAAGATCGAAACAAAAAGTAATCAGATGGTGCAAGGTCAGGACTATATGGTGGATGTGGCAAAACATCCCAACCAAGCTCCATTAATTTTTGCCGAGTGACCAAAGATGTGTGTGGCCTTGCATTGTCATGATGGAATACAACACCTTTTCGATTTGTCAATTCGGGCCGCTTTTCTTCAACTGCATTGTTTAATTTCGTTAGTTGTTCAATGTAGACATCAGAATTGATCGTTCGGTTGGGTGGTAAGAGTTCAAAGTAGACAATTCCTTTGTAATGCCACCAAACTGATAACAAAACCTTCTTTTGATGAATATCAGCTTTTGATGTTGTTTGAGTTGGTTCACCTGGCCTGCTCCACGATCTTTTCCGCTTGATATTGTTGCAAACAACCCAGTTTTCATCGCCAGTTATCAGTCGTTTTAAAAATGGATCATTTTCATTACGTTTCTTTAGCAAATCGCAGCTGCTAATGCTTTGCGTTAACTGTGATTCTTTCAGTTCGTGAGGAACCCATGTATCAAGTTTTTGAACTTAGTCAAGTTGTTTTAAGTGATTTTCAATGCATGTATGTGATACATGAAGCTTCTCTGCAATCTCACGTGTTGTACTGTGACAGTCCGAATTGATTATTGCTTTGATTAGGGCGTCATCAACTTCAACTGGACGACCAGAGCGTTTTTCATCTTTGAGTGAAAAATCACCAGAACGAAATTTGGCAAACCAATTTTGACACTGCAGTTCTTTTAAGGCTTCGTCACCATAAACAGCACATAACTTTTTATGAGCTTGCGATGCGTTTTCCCTTTGCGGAAATAAAAAAGCAAAATATGACGAAAATGTTCCTTTTGATTTTCCATTTTTCAACGAACGCCAAACGAAAACTACAAAACAGATCAAAAAACTTTTCTTACTGATTAACAGCTGAATAGCCAACTATCAAATAACAAAATGTGTTTTACATTTGTACTACGTCTGCAAACCTAAAAATTCAACTGAAGCCATATATGTGTGAAACCCGCAATTACTTAGCTGCCGACCCAATATATATGCACCCAATACGGGAGCACCCCAATATGTAAAAAAACTGCTGGAGGACATTAAGGGAGAGATTAATAGCAATACAATCATAGTAGATTTTAATACCCCACTGTCACCCTTCGACAAATCATCTAAACAAAAAATCAGCAAAGAAATATCAATCCTAAATGACTTGCTAGACCAGATGGAATTAATCGACATCTTCAGAACATTCCACCCCAAACCCACAGAATATATATTCTTCTCAAGCGCACATGGGACATTCTCAAAGATAGACCACATTTTGGGACATAGGCAAAGTCTCTTCAAATTCAAGAAGATAGAAATCATATCAAGCATCTTCTCAGATCATAGTGGCATAAAACTGGAAATTAACTACAATGAAAAAAATCCAAAGAAATCAAACACATGGAGACTAAACAGCATGCTATTAAACAAGGACTGGGTTACCAAAGAAATCAAGGAAGAAATTAAAAACATCCTGGCAACAAATGACAATGAAAACACAACAATCCAAAATCTATGGGACACAGCAAAAGCAGTTTTGAGAGGAAGTTCATATCCCTACAAGCCTATTGCAAAAAACTAGAAAAAATGGTAACAAATGATCTAACTCTACAACTCAAAGAGTTAGAAAAAGAGCAACAAGAAAAGCCCAGTGTAAGCAGAAGGAAGGAAATAACAAAAATCAGAGCGGAGATAAACCACATAGAGACCAAAGAAACAATACATAAGATCAACAAAACCAAGAGCTGGTTCTTTGAAAGAATAAACAAGATAGATGAACCTCTAGCCAGGCTAACCAAGAAACATAGAGAGAGGACCCAAATAAACAAAATCAGAAAGGAAAGAGGTAAAATAACAACAGACCCCGCTGAAATACAAAGGATTGTTACAAAATACTATGAACAACTCTATTCCAACAAACTGAACGACCTGGAGGAAATGGACATATTCCTAGAAAAATATAAACTTCCAAAACTCAATCAGGAAGAATCTAAAAATCTCAATAGAGCAGTGTCTTGGGAAGAAATTGAAACAGTCATCAAAAAGCTTCCAGCAAACAAAAGCCCAGGGCCAGATGGCTTCACAGGAGAGTTTTACCGAACATTCAAGGAAGAACTAAAATCTATCCTCCTCAGACTTTTCCAAAAAACTCAAGAGGAAGGAACACTTCCAAACTCCTTCTATGAAGCCAACATCACCCTAATACCAAAACCAGATAAAGACAACTCAATGAAAGAGAATTACAGGCCAATATTCCTCATGAACAAATATGCCAAAATCCTCAACAAAATTCGAGCAAACCGGCTCCAGCAGAGCATCACAAAGATCATACACCATGACCAAGTAGGATTTATTCCAGGAATGCAAGGATGGTACAATATTCGCAAATCAATAAACGTTATTCATCATATAAACAAATTGAAAGATAAAAATCTTATAGTCATATCAATTGATGCAGAAAAAGCATTTGATAAAATCCAACACCCTTTCCTGATAAAAACTCTCAACAAGGTGGGAGTACAAGGATCATACCTCAACATAATAAAAGCTATATATGATAAACCCACAGCCAACATCATACTCAATGGGCAAAAACTAAAACCATTCCCTCTAAGAACAGGAACAAGACAGGGATGCCCAATATCGCCACTCCTCTTTGACATAGTACTGGAAGTACTAGCCATTGCAATTAGACAAGAAGAGGAAATAAAAGGCATCCAAATTGGAAAAGAAGAAGTAAAGTTATCCTTATTTGCAGACGACATGATATTGTATATAAAAAACCCAAAAGACTCCATTAAAAAACTAATTGGCTTAATAAATGAATTTGGCAATGTAGCAGGATACAAAATTAACGCCAAGAAATCTATGGCATTTCTATACACCAACAGTGAATTTATAGAAACAGAGACTAAAAGAGCAATTCCATTTACCATCGCACCAAAAAAATTAAGATACCTAGGAATAAACCTAACTAAGGAAGTAAAGGACCTATTTGCGGAAAACTACACGACACTGAAAAAAGAGATAGAGGAAGATGTAAACAGATGGAAGAACATACCATGTTTATGGATTGGTAGAATCAACATCATCAAAATGTCCATACTTCCTAAAGCAATCTATAGGTTCAATGCACTCCCCATTAAAATACCAACGGCATATTTCACTGACCTAGAAAGAACTCTCCAAAAGTTCATTTGGAACAATAAAAGACCCCGAATAGCCACAGCAATCCTGAGAAAGAAGAGTAAAGTAGGAGGGATCTCAATACCAGACTTCAAACTGTATTACAAAGCCACTGTTCTCAAAACAGCCTGGTACTGGCACAAGAATTGACATATAGATCAATGGAATTGAATCGAGAACCCAGATATCAACCCAAATCACTATGCTCAATTAATATTTGACAAAGGAGGCACGAATATACAATGGAGTCAAGACAGTCTCTTCAATAAATGGTGTTGGGAAAATTGGACAGATACATGCAAAAGAATGAAACTAGATCACCAACTTACACCATACACAAAAATAAACTCAAAATGGATACAGGACTTAAACATCAGATGGGAAACCATAAAAATACTAGAAGCATCCACGGGCAGCAAAATCTCAGACATATGCCAAAAGCACTTCTTCACTGATACTGCCCCTAGAGCAATGGAAACTAAAGAGAAAATAAACACATGGGACTACTTCAAAATAAAAAGCTTTTTTACAGCAAAAGAAACCATCAACAAAACAACAAGAAAGCCCACTGTGTGGGAGAACATATTTGCAAATGTTACCATTGATAAAGGTTTAATCTCCAACATCTACAAACAGCTTATACAACTAAATAAAAGGAAGATGAATGATCCAGTTAAAAAATGGGCAATGGACCTAAATAGAATATTTTCAAAAGAGGACAGAAGGAAGGCCAAAAGGCACATGAAAACATGCTCCAAAGTCACTAATTATCCGAGAGATGCAAATCAAAACAACAATGCGGTACCATCTCACACCTGTCAGAATGGCCAACATCAATAAATCAACAAACGACAAGTGTTGGCGAGGTTGTGGAGAAAAAGGAACCCTAGTGCACTGCTGGTGGGAATGCAGACTGGTGCAACCACTGTGGAGAACAGTGTGGAGTTTCCTCAAAAAACTGAAAATGGAACTCCCATTTGACCCAGTAATCCTACTCCTAGGAATATATCCCAAGAAACTAGAAACACCAATCAGAAAGGATATATGCACCCCTATGTTCATTGCAGCACAATCTACAATAGCTAGAATCTGGAAACAGTCTAGGTGCCCGTCAGCAGATGATTGGATCCAAAAACTATGGTACATCTACATAATGGAATATTATGCTGCCATAAAAAAGAAGGAATTCTCATCATTTGCAGCAACCTGGATAGAACTAGAGAACGTCATGCTGAGTGAAATAAGCCTGTCAATGAAAGAGAAATACCACATGGCCTCACTCATTTATGGATATTAAAGAACACTATAAACTGACAAATCGAAAGATATAAAGACAGTAAAGCAACAAGCAGACTGTAAAATTACAGTGGGGATAGTAGGGAGATCTGGGCAAGATAAGAGATCAACCGAAGGACTTGAATACATGCATATAAGTAGAACCAATGGACACAAAACTGTGGGGAGGGAGGGTATGAATGGGGGGGGGGGGCAATGTTAAAATATGTACACAGATAATAATTTAATTAAAAAAAATAATAAAATTTAAAAAAAGGAACTCACAGAATCAAAAAAAAAAAAAAAATTGAGATACCTAGGAATAAACGTAACCAAGGAGATAAAAGACCTATACTCAAAAAAACCACAGGACATTGAAAAATGATAGAGGAAGACATAAACAAATGGAACAACATACCATGTGCAGGGATTGGTAGAATTAATATCATTAAAATGTCCATATTACCCCCAAAAATTTATAGATTCAATGCAATTTCCATTAAAATACCAACGGCATAATTTACAGACCTAGAACAAACTCTCCAAAAATTCGACTGGAATATAAAAAGACCCCGAGTAGCCATAGCAATCCAGATAAAGAAGAATAAAGTTGGAGGGGTCACAATACCAGATATCAAAAGCATACAATGGAGTCAAGACAGTCTCTTCAACAAATGGTGATGGGAAAATTGGTCAGATTCGTGCAAAAAAAACCCCCCAAAACAAAACCAGACCACCAACATACACCACACACAAAAATAAACTCAAAATGGTGAAATGACTTAAATGTAAGACGGTAACCATACAAATCTTGTAGGACTCCATAGGTAGCAAAATATCAGATGTACATTGTAGCACTATCTTTACCGATACAGCTCCTAAACAATGGAAACTAAGGAGAAAATAAACAAATGGGACTACATCAAAATAAAAGCTTCTGCAAAAAGAAACCATCAACAAAACAACAAGGCCACTGCATGGGAGAACATATTTGCCAATGCTATCTCAGGTAAGAGTTTAACTTCCAAAATTTACATGAAAGTCATATAACATAACAAAAGGAAGATAAAAAATCCACTCAAAAAATGAGCAAAGGACCTAAATAGACACCTTTTGAAAGAGGAAATACAGAAGGCCAAGAAACATGAAAATATGTTCAAAGTCACTAATCATCAAGAGATGCAAATCAAAACAACAATGAGGTACCATCTCACACCTATCAGATTGACTATGATGAACAAATCAACAAACGACAAGTGCTGGTGAGGATGTGAAGAAAAAGGAACCCTCGTGCACTGCTGGTGGGAATGCAGAATGGCGCATCCACTGTGAAGACAGTATGGAGTTTCCTCAAAAAATTAAAAATGGAACTTCTATTTCATCCACTTCTAGGAATATATCCCAAGAAATCAGAAACACCAACCAGAAACGATATATGCATCCCTATTTTTATAGCAGCACAATTTACCATAGCTAAGATTTGGAAAGAGCCTAAGTGCCCATCAGCAGATGAGTGGATTAGAAAACTGTGGTATATGTACACAATGGAATATTACACTGCTATAAAAAAAGGAACTTTTATAATTTGCAACAGTATGGATGGAACTAGAGAACATTATGCTAAGCAAAACAAGCCAGTCAGAGAAAGACAAATATAACATGATCTCACTCATATGTGGGATATAATGAACATAAACGGATGAACAAAAATAGATCCAGAGACAAGGTAACACTGCAAAGACTGTCCAAACTCAGAGAGAAGGCAAGGGAAGAGGGGAGGTTAGAGATCAACCAAAGGACTTGTATATTAGCATAACCAATGGACACAGACACTGGGGCAGTGGGAGCTTGTCTTGAGGGATGGGAGTGGCAGGGAGTGGGGGTTAATTGGGAAAAAAGAAGGCTTTATAGAATGACAACAATAAAAATTGCCTTCAGCCAGAAACCAAGATGGCAGCGTAGGTAAACAACTGAACTGCCACCTTGCACAACAATTTCAAAAATACAACTAAAAGACAAAACATCTACCACCAGAACTATGGGAAACCTGGGTGAATGGAAATCTTATAACTAGAGGGAAAGAGAACGGAGCATAAACACTGAAATGCTGAGGTAGGGAGGCACATGAATCGGGCTGGTGGCGGGCAACTGAGCACGCGGCTTTTTTTCAACCCGAAGGGAAACAAGCTCCCAATCACTTTGAAATCCAGTTTCTGGGGACATTCGGGGGACCCGGACACCTACGGGGAGAAGCTAGTCTGTCGGCCATCAGGTCAGTTTTTTGCAGAGGTGCGTGCAGCAATCATTGTTTACTGCGCTGGAGTGGGGACTTGGAAAAGTGGAAAGGCAGAAATGGCTATGGCAGCCATAGCTGTTTGCCATGCCCTAGCCTAGTTATGCCTTGAGACCCCGCCCCGCCCTGAAGCCACATCCTGCACATTCTACAAACCCACCCAGGTTCTACACAACGGCTTTTGCATATAAATGGCCTGCCCTGTGGCAGTTTAACCAAATAAACTGCAGCAACAGTCAGACTGCTCCAAAACCGCCAAATCCCAAGCAAAGAGAAAAAAATTGTAGTTCTTGCTGTAGCTCCTGCTGGGTGGCCTCAGACAGTAGCTGACCTGCACCCCACTGGAGATCCAGAAACTAGTGTATCTAGTGGACGGTGTGAGATGACATCAGATTTCAACTATTCTCATAAGAGACACATTCAAGAGGCAGACTCAGTGAGCACCAAAGCCCCATGGGAACAAGTCCTGCACCATAAATGTGTCTCCAGCAAAGAAATTCTTCTATTATAGCCAGCAAAGCAATTCTTCTGTTATAGACACAGCAGGTCCTCACAGCCAATTGGCCTGGAGGTCAATTCCTCCCAGTGATACCAACAGTAGTCAAGACTTAACTACAACAAGTCTGTACACACAGTCCACAAAGGGGTGCACCAAGAGTGTCCACCTCAGGTAACTGGGAGGCTGACCCATTGAATCATATAGGACACTTGGCACAAAAAGCTACCCTACCAACTCAGGAAAGCAGCAAAAATGAGAAGCCAAGGAAACAGACCACAAATGAAAGAAATCACGCACAAATGACTGGACATAGAGTTCAAAACCACCGGTATAAGTTTTTTTCAAGAATTTCCTAGAAAAGGCCGATAAATTTTTAAAAATATATTTTATTAATATTTTTACAGTGAGGAAGAGAGAGGGATAGAGAGTTAGAAACATTGATGAGCCGAGGCCGGTTTGGCTCAGCGGTAGAGCGTCGGTCTGCGGACTGAAGGGTCCCAGGTTTGATTCTGGTCAAGGGCATGTACCTTGGTTGCGGGCACATCCCCAATAGGGGTTGTGCAGGAGGCAGCTGGTCGATGTTTCTCTTTCATCGACGTTTCTAGCTCTCTATCTCTCTCCCTTCCTCTCTGTAAAAAAATCAATAAAATATATATTAAAATAAATAAATAAATAAATAAATAAAATACAAAGAGGCAAAGGACACTCCTCTGGAGAAGCAAGAAGAGAAGTGAATCGAGAAAGTTGAAATAGTGTAAGAGGCCTCTGGGACAACTTCAAACGTACCAACATCAGAATTATGGGGGTGCCAGAAGAAAAGAGAGAGCAAACTGAAAACCTATTTGAAGAAAAATGACAGAAAACTTCCTACACCTGGTGAAAGAAATAGACTTACAAGTACAGGAAGCACACAGAACCCCAAACAAAAGTAATCCAAAGAGGACCACACCAAGAAACATCATAATTAAAATGCCAAGGGCAAAAGACAAAGAGAGAATCTTACAAGCAGCAAGAGAAAAACAGTTAATTACCTATAAGGGAGCACCCATATGACTATCAGTTGATTTCTCCACAGAAACTATGCAGGCATGGCAAGAAATATTCAAAGTGATGAATAGCGAGAACCTTCAACCAAGATTTCTCTACCCAGCAAAGTTATCATTCAGAATTGAAGGGCAGATAAAGAGCTTCACAGATAAGAAAAAGCTAAAGGAGTTCATCACCACCAAACCAATATTATATGAAATGCTGAAAGGTATGCTTTAAAAGAGGAAAAAGAAGAAAAAAGTAAAGATAAAAATTATGAACAACAAATACGTATCTATCAACAAGTGAATCTAAAAGTCAAGTGAATTAAAAATCTGAGGAACAGAATAAACTGGTGAATATAATAGAATCAGAGGCATAGAATGGGAGGGGATTGATAATTCTCAGGGGGGAAGGGGTATCTGTGTGGGGAGTACAGGAAGAGACTGGACAAAAAAACCTATGGATAAGGACAGTGGTGGGGAGGTAGGGGCAGAGGGTGGGGTGGGGACCGGGTGGAGGGTAGCTATGGGGGGCGGGGGGAGGAGAAACAATTGCAATAATTTGAACAATAAAGATTTATTAAATTAAAAAATAAATAAGTAAAAAGGAAAAAATTGCCTTCAATTATCTAAATATAAATGAAACTTTCAAAAAAAGATTCATCATTATCATTATTATTATTAGAGAGGGGAAGGGAGAGAGAAACAATGTGAGAGTAAAACATCAATGGGCTGCTTCCTGCACACCCCACACTGGGGATTGAGTCTGCAACCAGGCATGTGATCTGACCGGGAGTCAAACCTGCAACCTTCCAGTGTACCGGATGGTGCCCAACCCCTTAAGCCACACAAGCCAGGGCTAGAAGATTTAAGAACAGAAGAGCACATCCTTTATCATTACCAAGAGCTCACAAAAGCTCTTGTGTATATTCTATATTCCTAATTTTCTACAAAGGCAATTGTCTTTAAAATGTTCACATTTAATTTTTAAAACCTCCTAATCTTGTTAACACACCTGAACCAACGAAATTAAAAAGTACTGGTTGCCCCTACATCATGCATGTAGAACTCACCTCCACATGCCACTGTTTGCCCATGGCATTGACCACACGCCCTTCAATGGGGCGCCGACAAGCACCACAGATGGGAACCCCCATTTTATCATGGCATGGCAAGCAATACAGTTCTCCTTTCAGCTCCCGGGCATCAGCAGTCAGCTCCTTCCTGCCCATGAGAAAGATAGCCAACTGAATGATATCATCAGGAAGGAAACAAATGGGCAACAATATGACTAACACTTTTTAGGAGATTTTTGAAGTTTTCACTATAACAATTTCTATAACTTCTTTTCCCTCCTGGCAATCAGCGTAACATGAGTTAATAGGTTTGAATAGGTTTCAGATTCCTATCAAAACATCACTAATGGTAAAGTGTATAAGTAAGTAAAATACATATTATCACACTAGACATTAGCTATCATTTATTTGTCTTTATCACATTATGTCCATTTGTCTTCCTTGAAAAGCTAGCGGTTAATAACAATACTGAGGATAAACTCAGTGACATTATCTTCCCAAAATAATCAAGGAGTTTGGAGATTAGTTCCATTAATGATAATTATTTAAACCATGATAAGCTTTTAAGAATAGTTACAGGTTAATATATAAGTAAATGAAATGACCAGAATTTTCTGTTTCCAAATGCTTAAGTATGCTATTATTTTCTGTCTCCTGTGTCAATAAACACAGATAGCTCCAATTAGCCAAATGGACTTATTTGAATTTTATCTGTTTAAATAATTATTTAAAGTGCTAACCAAAAGTGAAAAAAATATTCCTTTAGAGCAGTGACTGGCAAACTGCGGCTCAAGAGCCACATGCGGCTCTTTGGCCCCTTGAATTTTTAGCGAAGGCCAGCTTAGGAGTACCCCAATTAAGTTAATAACAATGTACCTATCTATATAGTTTAAGTTTAAAAAATTTGGCTCTCAAAAGAAATTTCAATCATTGTACTGTTGATATTTGGCTCGGTTGACCAATGAGTTTGCAGACCACTGCACTAGAGCAAATGATAGGCAAGAAAAGCAGAAAAGGCACAAACTGTTAATCACAAAAAAGATGAGGTGGCTGTTTTTATACTGCAAAGCAGTTTGCTTGACCCTGAGCCTACCTTGTTTTCCCTACTACAATTTAGCATGTACATTCATATTCAATATATCATGAGTTTTTGAAGGAAAAAACAAAACACCTTTAGATAGAATTTTAGATATTTTGAGATAACACCCTAACTACAATATTACAAATGCAAAAGTTATATATTCAATATGTACAAAGATAAGACTTCCTGAGCTTTTTTTTATTATTAATCCTTTTTTGGAAAACAGTTTTTGGATGATTGAGGATATTTTAATATGGTCTATAATTACTTCAAAGTCTGTACATGCAGACTGTGGCAAAATATTAACTGATGAAACTACATTAAGGGTATGTAGGTATTTTTTTTATATTATTCTCTTGACTTTGCTGTAGGTTGAAAATTTCCCAGATTAAAACTTGGAGAAAAACAAATTTGGTTTGCTGGAATAACAGAAATACAGATAAATGTTATCCTTCATCTTCTCTATGGTGCAGTAACAAAGAAATCGCAATACCCGCAGTTGGCACAGTTGAAGTGGTCTGGATGATAAGGGTCATTCTTGAATATCAGAGGCTGCTCGTCAATGATGGCATGGCATTTCTGGCAGATGTATTTTCCAAGGCCCCTGGCTTTCTCACGATTATGACAGGGGCGACACAGATGCCTAAACAGAGCCAAAACTTTTTAAAAAACTTACAATTTAAAATCTAAGGTCCTTCCTAATAACTAAAAAGAAATGTGCCGATAAAGAAAAGAAAGAAAAATGGGGGGGGGGGGGGGGAGAGAAAAAGAAATATGCTTCCCATATCTCTCAAAAGAAATTAAAGAAACTCTTTAGAAATCACTGTTGACTTAATAGAGCAGACTACTACCTTTTATATGAAAAACACAAATAATCTGACTAATATTTTAGAAACTCAATTTTAAATACTTGTCCCCCTTTTGTGAGGCCCAGGAACACAAATGGCAGTCAAACACTGCTGCCCAGAAACTCCAGGGCCCTCTCCTAACAGACACCAGTTTGAGTACTTCTGTTTTAAACTGGGTGTCCTGAAGCACTGCCTCACATCCCATGAGAAAATATGCATGACATGTAGTAGTCACTTTATTCACCCACACTTGACAAGAATAAAATACTCCTACCTCCCAGCATTCTTGACAAATCCGATATCTGCCAGGACCTCCTGGCAGAGGTCACAGCAGAAGCACTCAGGATGCCAGCTGTTATTCATGGCTTTGATAACTCGGCCAATAATGAATTCACCTGTGAGAAAGAGACACACAAAATATATCCAATGTGGCATTTTATTGCTAAAAGCAGCAAAGGGAAAAAAACACACACATTTAAATCTTTTTCCACAAAAAGGAAATTTTTATGTATGTGTATACCATAACAAGTATATTAGAAAAATGTTTTCTATATCATCTGAGTGCTTGTTTTTGATTCTGTAATTCTATATTTTCGGGCTGTCTTATTACATCTCTGAATCTGCCTTTCTTTTCCCAAGCAATTACTGAGATCTCTTGAATGCCTTTTAGTAATTTCTGGCCATCAATGATACAGAAACTGAAATCCACAGCACATTTTCTTGTAACTTAGGCTTAATTTCTTCTTTCATTAAACCTTTATAACATTCAACTCAGTTTCTCCAATCTCTGGAGGCCTTCTAGTAAGAGCTGTTAGCAACCAGTGAAGTAGCTAAGGTGCAAGCCAGTCCAGCACCTGTATAACCAACCATAGGTAATCTCTAAGCATCAATGTACCTCACTGACAATCTTCTCTGTCTCCCTTCTGGCAAACCCAAAAGCAAGAGGGTAAATGAATATTCCATAAATGTGTTCATTTAACATAAGTCTCAGTTAGTTCTGAAATAACTTTATACTAGATGTCCTTAGAAATCAATTCTCTCTGGGTTTTTATACTCTTCCAGTTTGTTATATATTACTAGAGGTCCAGTGCATGAAATTCGTGCATGGGGGTGGGGGTGGGGATAGTACCTCAGCCCGGCATGTGCCCTCTCACAGTCCAGGACCCCTCGGGGGATGTCTGACTGCTGACTTAGTCAGACATCCCTCTTTCAGTCTGGGGCTCTCACAGTCCAGGACCCCTTCTTCCTACTGACCGCCTGCAGTGGAGGCAGGAGAGGCTCCCACCACCACTGATGTGCTCACCAGCCATGAGCCCAGCTTCTGGCTGAGTGGCACTCCCCTGTGGGAGCACACTAATCACCAGAGGATAACTGCAGCATTGAGCGCCTGCCCTCTGGTGGTCAGTGCATGTCATAGCAACTGGTGGTTCAGCCATTTGGTTGATTTGCATATTAGAGATTTATTATATAGGAGTGATAGGCAAGTGGACAGATAAAGTACCTAAATGCTATTCCTAATGAGCACCAAACCCCACTTTTATCATTGATACTTCAGTAGTGTTAAACACCGTAAGTAACTTTGAAACTTAACTTTTTATGTTACAGTCAGCAGTGAGACTTACCGCACTGATGGCAGCAGGGTGCAAAAAGCATCTGAAAATCATGTTCACAGTACTTCCTCCCTTCAAACTGAAATAGAAAGTATTTGTAAATATGAATATAACTAGAGGCCTGGTGCATGAAATTCATGCATTGGGGGTGGTGGTGGGGGAAAGAGGTCCCTCAGCCCAGACTGTACCCTCTCCAATCTGGGACATCCCTCTCATAATCCAGGACCTCTGGCTCCTAATCGCTCACCTGATTGCCTGCCTGCCTGACTGCCCCTAACCGCTTCTGCCTGCTGGCCTGGTCACCCCCAACTGCCCTCCCCTGCTGGCCTGATCACCTCTAACTGCTCTACCCTGCCCGTCTGATTGCCCCTAACCATCTCTGCCTCGGCCCCCATCACCATGGCTTTGTCTGGAAGAAGGACCGGATGACCAGAGATGTTCGGTCTATCTGGTCTAATTAGCATATTACTCTTTTATTAGTATAGACTAGAGGACCGGTGCACAAAATTCGTGCATGGAGAGGGGTGTCCCTCAGCCTAGCCTGCACCCTTTCCAATCTGGGTCCCCTCTCACAATCCAGGACTACTGGCTCCCAATTGCTTGCCTGCCTGCCTTCCTGATTGCCCCTAACTGCTTCTGCCTGCCAGTCTGATCACCCCGTAACCACTCTACTGCCAGCCTGTTTGCCCCTAACTGCCATCCCTGGCAGGCCTGGGCCCCCCCTTCCCCCCCGCCAATTGCTCTCCCCTGCAGGCCTGGGTCCCTCCCAACTGCCCTTCCCTGTAGGCCTGGGTCCCCCCTAATTCCCCTCCTCTGCTGGCTTAGTCCCCCCTAACTGCCCTCCCCTGAAGGCCTGATCACCCCTAACTGCCCTCCCTTGCAGGCCTGGTCCTTCCCAACTGCCCTCCCCTACTGACCTGATCACCACAACTGTCCTCCCTTGCAGGCCTGGTCCATCCCAACTGCCCTCCACTGCTGGCCATCTTGTGGCCACATGGAGGAGGCCATCTTGTGTGTTAGAGTGATGGCCAATCTGCATATTACTCTTTTATTAGATAGGATAGAGGCCTGGTGCACAGGTGGGGGCTGGCTGGTTTGCCCTGAAGGATGTCCTGGATCAGGGTGGGGGTTCCCTTGGGGCGAGGGGCCCGTGGTGGTTTACAGACTGGCAATGACCCCCCCCCCCCCCGCCCCGGCAACCCAAGTGGAGGCCATACTACCCAAAGCAATTTATAGATTCAATGCAATCCATATTAAAATATCAATGGCATATTTCACAGATTTAGAATGAAAACACCAAAAATTTATATGGAATAAAAAAAGACTCCAAATAGCTGCAGTAATCTTGAGAAAGAAGAACAAAGTAGGAGGAATCACAATACCAGATATCAAGTTATACTGCAAAACCAATGTGCACAAAACAGCCTGGTACTGACACAAGATCAAGCACATAGATCAATGGAACAGAACAGAGACTCCAGAAATTAACCCAAGCCATTGTGCTCAACTAATATTTCAAAACAATAATTAAAAGACAGAATGGACATCATCCAAAACCACAGGAAAGCTGGTGGAGTGGAAAAATCTACAACTAAAAAGAAGGAGAGAGGCTCATGGATCAGGGGAGCTGCAAAGCGCTAAGGTAGGGAGACTTGCGCACAGAGAGGAAGGGCGGCGGAGTGCCTGGCTGGCAGGAGGGGAAAGGAAGCCCCCCCACTGCACTGAACCCCAGTTCTGTCTGCACTAAATACCAACCCCCTCTGAAACTTTGTGGACCCAGGCTCATACGGGTGGAGTCTGGACTGTAGAGAAAGGCACCCGGAGACTCATAGACTGGGAGACTCCGGGGAGCCAGGAGCCACAGCAGGCAGGGTCTACAGTTGCGTGCAAGTGAGTGTGCGCGAAATCTGACCATGGAGGTTGCCTTAGCCTCTCCATAGTGGAAGGAGTCGGAAGCTCCAGACTAGAGACCCAACACAATTTCGGGTGAGTCCCTAGGGCTCCCACACTCTTGCAGGGGGAATCTGGGCTGTCAGGCGGTAACTCAAGAGATCCGTGGAATACAAAGCTCTGAGGCACGCACACAAGGGCAGGACTGACTGGAAGCCAAGACTGTTGGCTTAGCCCTGAGACTCTGCCCCATCCAAGCTGAGCACAGAGGCTTTTGCAATTTTGCAAGTCTGATCCTATAAGGCTGTCTCCAAAACAAACGGTATCCCGGAGTAGACACAGCTTATACTCACATCCAATTGGCCTAGAGGTCAATTCTACCAGTGATACCAACAACTGTCAAGACTTACAACAAGGCTGTACACACAGTCCACAAAGGGGTACACCAAGAGTATCTACCTCAGGTATCTAGGGAGGCTAACCCATCGGGCCATATAGGACCCCAAACACACAAAGCCATCCTACCAACTCTTGGAAGCAGTGAAAATGCCTAGAAAAGGAAATAGATCACAAACGAAAGAAATGGAGGAGAACAAAAGACTGAATAAAGAGTTCAAAACCACGGTTATAAGGTTTTTCAAGAATTTCCTAGAAAAGGCCAATAAATTTAACGAGACCCTTGAGGATATGAAAAAAAAAAAAAATTAGAAATTAAACATACACTGACTGAAATAAAAAGTATTATATAGAGACCCAACAGCAGACTATAGGAACGCAAGAATCAAATAAAAGATTTGGATTACAAAGAGGCAAAGGACAGTCCTCTGGAGAAGCAAGAAGAGAAGAGAATACAGAAAATTGAAGATAGTGTAAGGAGCCTTTGGGACAACTTCAAGCGTACCAACATCAGAATTATGGAGGTGCTGAAACCGGTTTGGCTCAGTGGGTAGAGTGTCAGCCTGTGGCCTGAAAGGTCCCAGGTTCGAATCTGGTCAAGGGCATGTACCTTGGTTGTGGGCACACTCTCACTAGTGAGTGTGCAGGAGGCAGCCAATCGATGATTCTCATTTATGTTTCTCTCTATCCCTCTCTCTTCCTCTCTGTAAAAAAATCAATAAAAATATATTTAAAAAAAAAAAAGAATTATGGGAGTGCCAGAAGGAGAGAGAGAACAAGATACTGAAAATCTACTTGAAGAAATGTCAGAAAACTTCCCCCACCTGGTGAAAGAAATAGACTTATAAGTCAAGGAAGTGCACAGAACCCCAAACAAAAGGAATCCAAAGAGGACCACACCAAGAAACATCATAATTAAAATGCCAAGGGCAAAAGACAAAGAGAGAATCTTACAAGAAACAAGAGAAAAACAGTTAGTTACCTATAAGGGAGCACCCATATGACTATCAGTTGATTTCTCCACAGAAACTATGCAGGCATGGCAAGAAATATTCAAAGTGATGAATAGCGAGAACCTTCAACCAAGATTTCTCTACCCAGCAAAGCTATCATTCAGAATTGAAGGGCAGATAAAGAGCTTCACAGATAAGAAAAAGCTAAAGGAGTTCATCACCACCAAACCAATATTATATGAAATGCTGAAAGGTATTCTTTAAGAAGAGGAAGAAGAAAAAAGATAAAAATTATGATTAACAAATACATATATATCAACAAGTGAATCTAAAAATCTGAGGAACAGAATAAAATGGTGAATATAATAGAATCAGGGGCAAAGAAAGGGAGTGGATTGATAATCATCAGGGCAAAAGGGATTTGGGGTGCAGGAAGACTGGATTAAAATCGTACACCTATGGATGAAGACAAAAGGGGGGGGGGGAAGTAAGAGCAGAGGGTGGGGTGGGACCGGGTGGAAGGGAGCTATGGGGGGAGGGGGAAGGAGAAACAATTGTAATAATCTGAGCAATAAAGATTTATTAAATTTTAAAATAAATAAATAAATAAATAAATAAATAAATAAAAGACTAGTTGATGATTACAATACATCGTAAGACCTTCAGAAGGAATAGAGAATATTTTGTGAACCATTTGTTTTTTTCTCCATGTGTGGCAGTTTTAAATTACTAGTTTTTAAAATCAGTATTTTTTAGTGGAAATAACTTGTCCAAAAATCTGTCACAGAATTTGAAGACCTATTAAAACAAAGTTCAATTAGGGGGAGCGGCGGGGGGGGAAGCAACAATCAAGTTTTACTCTGTATTTAATGAAAGAAAGAAATATAGCCCTGGCCACTTTGATAAATGGTTAAAGAGCACTGGCCTAAGCACCAAAGGGTTGCAAGTGTGACCCCTGGCCATGGTTGGGGCAGGTGTTGGAAAAACCAATTGATGTGTCTCTCACATCGATGTTTCTCCCTCCCTGTCTCTCTTTCTCTTATTTCCCCCTCCTTAAAAAAACAAAACAAAACAACAATTGAAAAAATATCCTAAGGTGAGGATAGACAAAAAAGGAAGAGAACAATATATATCTTAAAAAACAAAAAATAAGTCTAACAGTTAGCATAAATACGATACTTGCTAGCAGAAGGTAGAAAAAAATTAGGATTAGTTGTAATTTGAGTAAAAGTCTTTTAATGTATGATTCAAATAGATAACACATCATAGGCATTAAGAACATTGACCAAAGCCTGGATGCAGGGCTCAGTGATTGAGCATTGACCTATGAATCAGGAGGTCATGGTTTGATTCACGATCAGGCCATATACCCAGGTTGTGGACTCCATTCCCAGTGTGGGCATGCAGGAGGCAGCCAATCAATGATTTTCTCTGATCATTGATGTTTCTATCTCTCTCTCCCTCACCCTTCCTCTTTGAAATTAATTTAAAAAATTTATATATATATATCACATTGACCACAAGTACAGACTGCCTGTGTTAAATCCTAGCTGAACCACTGCCACTGACTGGCTGCATGAGTTAGGGCAAGCTGTTTAAACTCTCAGGACCTCGTCTGAGACACAAACCAATTATGTTTTGGCTGTTTGTTCTGCCACATAACACATCCAGTGATCTCTTTGCTTTGCTTTTACAGGACTCTCTCTTTAAAAGGATGTCCTTTAAAAATACATACTAATAAAAGGGTAATATGCTAATCAGTCCGGGAGACCTTCTGGACATTCTTCCAGACAAAGCCATGGTGGTCGGGCTGAGGCAGAGGCAGTTAGGGGCGATCAGGCCAGGAGGGGAGGGCAGTTGGGGGTGAGCAGGCTGGCAGGTGGGGCAGTTGGGGTCAATCATGCCGGCAAGGGGGGGCAGTTGGTGGAGTGAAGGCTGGTGGTGAAGGCAATTGGGTAGAGCAGGCCGGTGGGTAGAGTGGTTAGGGGTGATCAACAGGCAGGCAGGTGAGTGGTTAGGACCAGCAGTGCTGGATTGTGAGAGGGATTCCAGATTGGAGAGGGTGCAGGCTGGGTTGAGGGATACCTCCCACCCTGTGCACGAATTTCATGCACCGGGCCACTAGTAATTAAATAAATAAATAATCAATCAATCAATCAACCAATAAAAGAATGTTCTTTTGAAATTAGAGAACAAAAGAGGCAAAGTCCTAAATGGAAAGCTGTCATGATCACTCTCCACATCTGCAAATCTATCGTATCTCTGAATATAGAACACCCAATACAGTTTCTAAAGCTAAGCCTCACCCTTAACAAGGCAAGGAGCTGCAACCGGTTTGGCTCAGTGGTAGAGCGTCGGTCTGCGGACTGAAAGGTCCTGGGTTCGATTCTGGTGAAGGGCATGTACCTGGTTGCGGGCACATCCCCGGTGGAGGGTGTGCAGGAGGCGGCTGGTGGATGTTTCTTTCTCATTGATGTTTCTGGCTCTCTATCTCTCTCCCTTCCCTCTCTGTAAAAAATCAATAAAATATATTAAAAAAACAAACAAAAAAACCCCAAAAAACAAGGCAAGGAAAGATTGAAAAGCCTTATGGGTTTAAAGACTTTGCACAAATCACTTCAGATTGGTATCCTGGAGCAATTCATCATAGTAAGATTTGAGATTCCTATCTTTAGTGAGGTTGGAGAAGTGCTACTGTGAATACAAATATACTATCAGGCAAATCAGTACTAGAAAGAAAATTCAGAAAATGAATTCCTTGGAGCCATCCTCATTGCAAACCTGGTGCACACACTGGGGTGTGCTTACCCCAGCATGAGGACAACTGAAAGAGCAGAATTTCTTTTGCTATAACAAGCTACCTCTTTTCTACAGTGTTAGAAATGATCAGACACAGTTATGGCCAGTTAATTCAAAGTAAAACTATAGGATGTAAAATGAAAAAAATTCGAAAATCATAAATTTAGAAGAATTGAAATTAGGGAACAAAATATTGGAAGATTCTATAAATATTGCCTTTCTAGGTAATTACACATTAAACCCCATATTGATTTAAAATGCAAGAAGCCTGTAAGAATATTAATGCTTCAAATTAATAGTGTTGAAACACAATGCCAATACTCCGCCACCTGCAGGGAACAGTGGTAGTTAGTACAAGGGAGGATGGACTCTAGTCAAGAATGGTTCTGCCACAGGGGCATAGGGTACCAAGGAGACAGAACTGAACCTCACATCACCCTGCTTGGCCCTGGAGGATGGCTGGTTAGTCAGTGATGGGTAAGATTCCTCAGGGAAGGAACAACCTAAGTAAGACAGGCACAGTTGAAGAGGAGCCATCAGGAAAGAACTTGGGGGTCAACAGAGGTGGGGCACAGACCCTCACCCCCCCAACTTTGCAGGGGCCTAAACCCTCATCCATTCTGAGGGAAGTCTCCTGCCCCCATGACTGCTTAACTTCCCATGCCCAGATCAAGTCGGGACCTGGGTAATAGACAGAGACTTGGCCAACAGCAGCTGCCCTCGCACTGCAACAAGACTTGTTTGAGTTGTCTTGTACCCATGGTGTGGGGAAGTGGGTTTTTGATATCTAAATCCAAGCTACCACCAGGAATGCTCAGGGCCTACTCAAGAAGGCAAATAATCCTTTCCCCTAGTATTTACAGGGTAAAATAAGATTGTTGTTAGAGTAATAAATTTGACAGTAAAATAATAGTCAAGTTTTCAAGCTAAATTAAATTGGCTAAGTGAAATAAGCGAATATTCTAGAAAAATTAATTAATTGTACTAGACAAAAAGCAGTTCCTAAAGTGTTAACTAAAATTTTTATCAGTAGTTCATCTCATGATAAAATTGTGTAACATGTAATGAACCTAAGGCAGTTATATTACAGTGCAAAAAATTAAAATTTAAAAGCTATCAAGACTACATTATAAAATTTCCAAAAGCCTCCTAATATTTAAATTAAAAAAGGGCAGATACAGAATATCATGTAAGAAAAAATATCTGTAAGTAAATTACATCTAGAAAATTTGTACTTTAGAAAATTAATTTTAATGCTAACAGCAAGACACCCATGAAAAACACACGTGGTGTCAAAACAAGCCAGAGGGAAATCATTTGGGCAAAAAATGAAAAAGGATCCCAAGTCAAATTTATAGAAATATTACTTTATTAACTTTTGGTCCAGAATATGTTTGTATATTTTCAGAAAACAACTCAGAGACCATGTGGATTCCGGCAATAGAGAGGAATTGACAGGACTACTCCAACCATGAAGACAGAAGAGAAGCAGTCCCGAGATGGAAGATGCTGATGTCGCCTTAATAGCCGTCAGCAGCTGTGTGTCACTGCAGGTGGCCCAAGACCAAACCAGAGTGTGTCGGACCTGCATTACCACCATTTGTCCACCATCCAGAACTAAAATATCATTGCTGACATATACACATAAGGAACTGTTTAACATTGAAATTGGGACTCAAAAAGAACTGTTGACCCAGAAAGAAACTCACTACAGAATGATTCATTTGCCTTTCAGCATAACCATTATTGCTTGTCTCAATTTCAATTCTTATAAGTATATTTCTAGTAGGACATGATCTCACTCATCTAGGGGAAATGATGAACAACATAGACTGATGAACAAGAACAGACCCAGAGACAAGGAGGCATGGATCAGACTGTCAGACCTTAGAGGGAGGGTGGGGAGGGTGAGGATAAAGGGGAGAGATCAACCAAAGGACTTGTGTGCATACATATGAGCCTAACCAGTGGTCAAGGACAACAGGGGGATGGGAGTATGCATGGGAAGGGGTGTGGGATGGGAATGAGGGGATGAGGTTAAATATGTGATACCTTAATCAACAAAGAAATTTAAACAAACAAAAAAAGAAAGAATGGTTCTGTTTTTTAACTAATTTAAGTTATGGAGTTCTATGAAGATTCCCTTTGAGCAGGGAAAATATAATTCCGCTGCATTAAAGAAAGTTCAGAATTAGAAACTTAGCTAATGGTCTCATTTCAAGTCAAGTGCAAATGTTGAAAACTGGACTGTCATAAAATGAGTGGGCCAACAGACAAGCACCTCATTTTTTTTGCAAATTTCCTCTCAACGGTATGTCTTTCCTTCTCAGGTTTCAGCCTTCCTGAATCATCCTGGTTCAGTATAAGAGAAAATGAGTGAAAAAAAATCTCTTGTAAAACATCTTTCCACTCACTGTCCCATCATAAATTGGTCTTTCCTGTTATGCATGTTGTGACAGGGAAAAAAGAAGTATGTTTTGGATATTCAAACTAAGGAGAAAGAAAACAATCTGAAGTATCAGCCAAGAACCCAGCCCCTAAATGCCTACTATTCTAAATTGGAAAGGCTGCATACCAAGTCCTTAGTCCTTGGTGCAGTCCATACAAAACTGTAACAATTCTGGAAGCATATTTTTCTGTATTGGTTCAATTTCACTTCCAAAAATTATTTTCTTGGGGGAAAATTTAATATATTCTTTTTACTGGAGATAATCCCAGGTGCTACAAAGTTAGATTTAGGAACCACTATATGGCTATGTATAGTTGGTTTTAGGGTCTCTGGGTTGAATGGGTAATAGCACCTGGAAGTGTCAATTAATCAGCCTTCTTATGCCACCAATAATTTGGCCTTTTTACAAATACTTCTTCATGTGTATTGGAGATTGATTTGGCGATACTAATAACTTATGTAAACCAGCACTGATGGACATAAATTTCCCTCTGAAAACAACTACAACACGAAGTCTAGGATCACTAATCATACATAACACACATTTATCAACATCTCTCAGTTTTCCTGGCCTGAAAATGAGGACAAGTACCATAAAAGCTGTCAATTTCTTCCTAAATCATTTGGAAAATTGTATTCACTACTGGAACTAGGGCATTATGTGGTCTATGCAGCAAAGCATGGAGTAGGCTTTTTATAATACTAATGGAGTGACTCAACAAAGCAGCAGGAATGGCTAAGTATAGGAGAGCGTGAGCTATCAGTTATAGAAAATACCATTCTCAGCCAGGCTGCTGGGGCTCGGATGTTGGGCATTGTCCTGTGCACCAAGAGATTGTTGGTTCAATTTCTGGTCACGGCATGTGTTGGGGTTGGGGCCTTGATCCCCAGTAGGAGGGCATGCAGGAGGCAGCCAATTAATGTTTCTCTGTCACATTGATGTTTCTCTCTTCCTCTCTCTCTAAAAATCAATAAAAAGCCGAAACCGGTTTGGCTCAGTGGTAGAACGTCAATCTGCAGACTGAAAGGTCCTGGGTTCGATTCCGGTCCAGGGAATGTATATTGGTTGCGGGCACATCCCCGGTAGGGGGTGTGCAAGAGGCAGCTGGTCGATGTTTCTCTCTCATCGACGTTTCTAGCTCTCTCTCTCTCCCTTCCTCTCTGTAAAAATATCAATAAAATATATAAAAATCAATAAAAAAGTCATATATATATATATATATATATATATATATATATATAATTCCTAGGAAACTATTTGTTTCTATGAGAGTCAGGCCATCATAATGGAGTAAAACAAAGCATATAGACACAAGCAAAACTCAGACTGAGACCCTATTGGGATTGCTCACCTACCACATAACAGTGCGGTCTCTGAGGACCGTGTCCACAGGAAAACTGGGAGTGAAATGCCTGCTTTGCATATGAGAATCAAAGGAAAGAATAAGAACAATAGGTTGTAAAACACTTAATACAGAGCTTGGTTCACAATAGGGTTTAATATGTGATATTTTCAGAAATAAAAATGTTAATATAACTCACACATCTTTAAAATTAAAAATAATACGGCATTTATTCATGCATAAAACACTACACTCCAGGCAAGTTGAAGTGATGTGAACAAGCCAGGTGAGCCCACCTTTGAGAGAATCACAGGAAGCTGGGAAGAAGCACCTAGGTCAGGGGTCTTCAAACTACGGCCCGCGGGCCACATGCGGCCCGCAGAGGAGTCTGATCCGGCCCGCCAGGTTTTTTGGGCAGTGAGCGCAGCCGAGGTGTTACAGTAGGAATTAGTAGTTCATATAGTCCGGCCCTCCAGCTCTCTGAGGGACCGTGATCTGGCCCCCACTTTAAAAAGTTTGAGGACCCCTGAAGGTGGTTACAGTGGTAGAAAGCAACACCTGTTGTTGTTTTAACATGTTTACATAATTTTAATTACTACCCAGGTCACTATCTTCTGATATAAATAAACTTAAAAGAGTAATTATTATAATCATTACTATTTAAAATTTATTTAGAATTAAAACGCATAAATAGAGCCATAGCTTGTTTGGCTCAGTGGATAGAGTGTAGGTCTGCGGACTGAAGGGTCATGGGTTCGATTCCAATCAAGGGCACATGCCTGGGTTGTGGATTCGATCTCAATAGGGGACATGCAGGAGGCAGCCGATCAAAGATTCTCTCTCATCATTGATGTTTCTATCTCTGTCTCCCTCTCCCTTCTTCTCTGGAATCAATAAAACTATATTAAAAGGAAAAAAAAGCAGAAGTAGAATATCTGAATAGAGAAAAATAAATTTCAGTTTGGGGAAACAGTTCTAATTACTATATAGAAAATAAATCTTGCCTTCTGCTAAATGAATGATGAGTTATTTAAGAATGGGTATATTTATCTTCCTTTGTGCCAATTTAAACAAGAAAATGTAAGCTCTCTTTAGGGTCTTTCTTAAATGAGTTCTTTCTAGAAGTACTTTCTATTTAAATTTATGGCATAAGAATTAACAGTTACTGTAGACAGATTCTTAAGAGACAGGACTATAAAAAAGGTTTTTGTTTTGTGTACGGTATTGCCTAAACAACCAGAGGAACATGCCCATTTGTAACTGACTTATTATCATAGTGGACTTCACTACCTACTGGAAGGGATGTCCTTATTATTTGATGCATTGGTTCTCAACTGAGAGTGATTTCGCTCCCCAGCGGGTATTGAGCAATGACTGGAGATATTTTTGTTTGTCACAACTAGGGATCTAGTGGGTAGAGACTAGAAATGCCATTAACATCCTATAATGTAAAGACATTGTGGGATTTAATCGTTGAATTGGGTCCCCCCCAGCACCACAACTGAGAGGGGTACCCACATAACATCTGACTGTGTAAAGCAATGGGGTTGCTGTCTGCCAGGAAGTGACAGCTGAAAATTCAGGCACTCTCTTAAAGGGCCTGTGGAACCACCCACCTTGTGTTCTGGCAGAGGGAGGGCACATTGGACTAGAGCTGTGTGAGAAGAAGCCAGGATTGGAAACTCAGGAGTTAGAGCTCAGAAGGCACATACCCTCGGTTTCCTGTGCTGAGTCATTCCCTCACACAATAGAGGACATCTTTCTCACAAAAACATTTGCCTTGCCTAGGGCGAAGACAGCTGACCCACCATATTGGTCCCAGTAAATGAAACAGTGTTCCCCAATCAAAACTCTTAAAGCTATTTCCAGAGTGAAGTTACTATATACATGGTAGTTCTATATTTCATGTGCCCATGAGAGATAGGCAAATAGCTTTCCACAGGCTGGTCTGGGAACCCCACTCTCATGGGGCATTGTTTCAATGGGAAAATGCTGTCTGAGTCACAACCAACTTACTAATGACACTTAACAACTATTTTTCCTTCCTCAGGAATGGTTTGTAAAACAGTGAAATTTAAAAATCTGTTAGGCCAAGAAGAAATCAAAGAGCAGCCATCTCTGTCTATAGCACAATTCTTATTATATAGGGATACACATATGAATAACACACACACACACACACACACACACACACACAAACATGTAAGGAGTAAGTTGATAAAAGTAAATTATCTTCTCTCTCTCTCTCTCTCTCACACACACACACACACACACACACACACACACCACTCTATCTTCATTAACAGCATGAGGTCAGTCTTCTTAGACCAGTCCCAAAAGTAGACATTTACTTTGAGAAGGGGGTATCATTGATAGTAAGTAAGAATAAATACAAATGGAGTATAGAGCACATGGTAATACAGAGGATCAAGAAAAACAAGTACGTTGAAAAGAATATAAGATACATAGAAGAGCTAAAAATGGACAGAGAATCCCCCCAAAATATTCATTTTCAAACAAGATCCTCTTTAAAAAATAAATGCAAGGAAGGTCGTACTAGTTGCCTGAAAGTTTTGGAGCAGGTAACAAATGCCTGCCTTCAGAGAGGGGGTCCAATGGTGCCCTCAGAGGGAGGAGGACACAGAGATAGGACTCAGAAAGGTATGTGCAGGAGCAAGAAAGTGAGGACCTGAGTGGAGAAGCCAGAAAAACTGAGGCTGAAGTGTATAAAAAGAATTTGTCTGCTGAGCTGAAGTGCTCAGGTCTGACAGGTTGAGAAACAGGCACCATGGGTTCTGAAATAGGAGGACAAAATAAAGAGTGTAAATGGTGGGGTCTGTCAAAGTATTCCATATCTAGGCCATCCCCATTAACCTGACAGAAACCAAATATCTGGCACTGTATCTGGCATTTCCATACAGTCTTTGGCACTGAAATTTAAGGTAGAAGGGGAGGGGAGAGGAGGGAAAAAGAATGGTACCTTTAGGCCTCACTCCAAGTTGACTCACCTCATAGAAAAGTCCTTCTGGGAACTGCTGGAAGCACTGAGCACATACAAAACACTGCTCATGGTACAGCTCACCGTTACTGTTCACAATCTTCTCGGCGGGTGCAAAACCCCCCCTGCAGCGCTCACAAGTGGCATTGGCCAGAGCATTGGCCATGTTACTGTAAAAACAAAGGACAGGAAGTCACAGATTAACCTTTGCTTAGCTATAAGACCAAAAAAAACAGAAAGAACTAAAGAGCACATTCTATCTAATCACAAAAACCATATTTTATCTATACAGCCCATTTTTTTGTTTGTGTCTTAAGTACTCAACATAAAGTATCCCCCTATTTCCCCTAGCATCTTAGGTCCTGAAAGTTCCTCCTGCTTGGAACATGTTTTGCTTTTTTGAGATTTTGATAAATATACCACAAGTGAATGCCAACTACGAGTTAAGCACTATGGATAGAGATAAAAGTCAAGAGTTGCCCCCATGGAGCTTGAGTTTACAACTTGATAAGTAGCTTTAATACCCACAAGTCAATATCTCAAGTCCATTTCTCTCCCTTCTGAGAACAGAATCTAAATTTCATGTTAACGAATGCCATTGTACAGACACAGATGATCCTTTTGATTAGATCCTGTTGAAAGCAACTGCTCAAGTAACTCTTTTTTTTTTAATGCATTTTTATTGATTTTGTACAGAGAGGAAGGGAGAGAGAGAGTTAGAAACATAGATGAGAGAGAGTCATCGATCAGCTGCCTCTTGCACACCCAATACAAAATAATATTGGATGTAAAGAAGTGAAAATAGGAGTGAAATTTTTATAAATTTCAAAGCTTAAAGGCTGAAAAGGAAGGATGGGAGAGAATAAAAATAGTGTTTTTCATTTTACCATTTTATTGTCTTTTCAGTACATAAAAAAGACAGTTGTCTTTATATGGTACTTTTATACTTTTCTAAGTCATTATCTCATTTTATGTTCAGGGCAACTTAAAGACAAGATAATTATTCCCTCCACTGTTCAAAGAAAGGAAATCTTGGTGTCTAGCCCCAATGATTCAATCATCCAGCCCTTATTGTAAAACAGGGTTAATGAGATTTTCTATGAAGGGTCATATCTGTACTAATAAAAGCCTTGGGGGCAATCAACACAGCAGGGGAGTAGTTAGGGGGAGATCAGGTTGGCAGGCAGAAGTGGTTGGGGCAATCATGCAGGCAGGCGAGCTGTTAGGAGCCAGCAGTCCCGGATTGTAAGAGGGATGTCTGACTGCCAGTTTAGGCCCAATCCCTGCAGCCTAAACTGGCAGTCGGACATTCCAAGGGGTCCAAGATTGGAGAGAGTGCAGGCTGGGCTGAGGGACACCTCCCCCCATGTATGAATTTCGTGCATCAGGCCACTAGACATAATATAATGTCAATTTTAAAACACGTGAGAATACACGATAGAGACACCACCATACTTTTAGATGGGGAAAGTAAAACCAGGCAGTCAAGTGAGCACTGATGGTGAGCCTAAGGCGTTGGTAACTTCCTTGCCAATCATTCCACTACACCTGAAAACCCCAGGACACATTCAATAAGTAGTCCCAAGTTTCACCTAACAATTGTGCAGTTTGCAAGAAGAGCATATAAGGCATAAAATCAGATAATTAGTTATTCTCTAATGGTCACCCTGAATTTCACATAAAGAACTGTTTGTTTCTGAAAGGCCACCAAGTGAAGAACCCTAAACAGGCTAAGCTAAGCCACCCTTTGTAATTTGGCAAGTTTATTTTCAGATGCCCATTCAGAGCACAAGTTCCACCTGTGTGTCTGGTCCCCTGATGCAGCTTCCTACCATCTGATCAAGTTAAAAATACTTAAGATATTTGTTTTGTTTTCTAATATAGTAAATATTGATAAAATAAAATCTCAGGGGTCAAGGTCAAAATGTTTGTCATTGATGTTTATACTATAGAATAGCAATTTTCAACCGGTGTGCCACAGGAATTTTGAAAACATGCAGTACCTAACTAATAAGAGACAATGATCTCTTTTCCTTTAGTTTATCAAATAACCTAGCTCCATGCTGAAAGCAGGTGCAAGCGGGGCCGGTGCTGTCAATGCATGGGAGGAGAGGTGGTGGGAGCAGAGCTGCCGGCAGACAGGAGCCTGGGGGAACGAAGGATGGGCCAAGACCCATCCCTGTGCCCACCACTACCTCGTGGCCTACAGTTCCTTTCAAGGTGCACAAATCTGTGCACTGGGCCCCTAATAAATAATTTTAAAATATATATATATATATATATATATATATATATATATATATATATATATACACACACACATATAAAATTGATTTTTTACAGAGAGGAAGGGAGAGGGATAGAAAGCTAGAAAAGTCGATGAGAAAGAAACATCAACAGGCTGTCTCCTGCACACCCCTCACCGGGGATGTGCTCGCAACCAAGGAACATGCCCTTGACTAGAATCGAACATGGGACCTTTGAGTATGCAGGCCAATGTTCTATCCACTGAGCCAAACCAATTAGGGCAAGTAAACAATTTTAAAAAAAGAAAAAAAGATACTACAGCCAGCACAACAATAGCTGTCTGGTGCGAAGGAATCAAAATTATACCTATGTTTTTGTTAGATTGGCAAAAAATTTGTATTTTCTGCCAATCTGACAAAATTTGGTTGGCACAGAATTTTAGTAATTAGTTTATGTGTGCCATTAGATGATAAAAGTTGAAAATTACTACTATAGACTGTTTGCATTCAAGTTAAAACACTCAAATAGTTAGAATTAGAAAATAGGTAGAAACATTATAAAAAGAAGCATATATTGTGGGTGTGTTTTTTTTTTTTTTACCACAGGAAAAAACTAGTTTTAGAAATGATGTAATATATATTTTTAAGTATTCCTTTTCATTACAACAAGGAAAAGAAACAGTACATTAGACAAAATTTTCAGGAAAAAAATTCCAATAATCTCACTAATCTATGAAACTGTTTACATTTCCCTTTTCTTTCTATCTTTGATCCTCTGGCACTATGTTTTTGTTTGATTGGTTATTTAATGGACTATTTTTTAGAGCAGTTTTAGGTTCACAGAAAAACTGAGTGGAAGGAACAGAGATTCCCCATATAGTCTCTGCCCCACACATGCACACCTCCCCCATTACCAACATCCCACATCCAAGTGGCACATTTGTTATAATGGATGAACCTACATTGACATATGTACTTTTTTAAGAGTTGACTTTTATATTAAGTACACATAATAAAAGTTACTTTTTTAAAAGTCATGAATGATAGTTACCACTGTCATTTGGTTAGCTATAATAAATTAGTTAATTTCTCAGAAAATAATTTTACTAACTAAATTTTTTCAACACAAGTGTTGATGGCAATGAATATATACACTGGGAAGATAATCTCTCTCTCTCTCCATATATAAAATTTATTTTTTACTATTGATTTTTAGAGAGCCTGGAAGGGAAGGAGGGGGCAGAGCAGGGGGGCATGAGGTGGGGGAGAGGGAGGGAGGAGAGAGAGAGAGACAGACATTGATGTGAGAAAGACACACAGACTGCTTATCTCACTCACAGGGCTGAGATCGAACCCAGGACTGTTTGGTGCACAACTAAGGCTACATTACCACTTAACCACACCCGCCAGGGATATAGATATATGTATATGCCTTTAGTGTAGAACCTTCATAACTAACTGGCCAGTCACAACTGTTTCAGCTGATCTATTTCCAAAAATCAGGCACACATAGAAAGCTTAACATCATAAAGTTTTCTGTTATTTAAGTGCCTCACTTATCAAAGTATATGTGTGAAACAAATTTTCTGGTGTTAAAATGCAAAAAATTGTATAGATCCAAAAAGCATCTTGAGAGTTCACCAAGCATTTTAGTTATAGTACAATTATAATTGCCCAACTATGCTTAAAAAGAACTCTTTATGAGTTGTGAAAATGACATCTGTTGTAATACCACACAGAATGAATTCATGGTCAGTCAAATCTTCCTTAACTCTCAAATGACAAATTGGGAATTTGCAATAGATTACAATTTGTATAAAGTCAACAATCTTATATGAGTTGGTCTAAATACTACTCTGCACTATTTAAAAAAATAAACTGTTTGATAAAACCCTTTCAATAATATGAATTAGATGAACTTCTAGGGTTAACTGCATTATATATACATATGTTATACAATATCCTTTTTTTATTCATTCAATTCCCCTAGAGACAATATTAAAAAACTCACTTAGCATACTTTAGACTGACTGTTAAACATAACAAAAATCTGTATTTTTATCAGCAGTCTTTAATTAATTTTTCAGTTTCCTAACCTGTCCCTTATCTGTAGGCAGTTTTAGAGTATAAAATTTTTCTATTACAATTCTAACAATGAAAACCCTAGACCTCCCTCTTGGACTACACAGTTAAAGTGTACCATTATCAGGAACCTGCTGCAGACAAAGCTATCACTACTTTGACTTTAATGGTAGCATTTTCCTTCACATCTCACTTCAGCCAGCACAAGTGTACAGGACAGGCAACCGAGCTGCCTGCTGGGGCCTACCGCTCCACCCCGGCACCCCCTGCTCAGAGCCCATGCAGAAGACATCTGGAAGAAGCAATTCTGGGAAAGGAGACACTCACAATTTCGCATAAAAGTCACAGAACTCCTTGTAGACTTTGACGTCGCTCTGTCTGCGCTGCAGTTTGGACACAGCCCTCTCATGTCCATTGCCATTAGCCTGGCAGACACTGCTCAGGGCCGACTGGGGGATTTCTTCCTTTTTTGGAATAACAGAGGGGTGGTGCACCCTGCTTGGGAACGCCATTGTAGGTGCTCTTGAGCTTGGAGCCCAGGCCAGAGGAGACCGGAGAAACAATGTCCAGGCCTCCCCCACTTCCGTGCCAGGGTCACTCCCACTGTCCTCACACACGTCAGCCCCAGCGTGCTGACCTTCACAGTAAGAGCTCCAGTAGTAAAGAAAGTCTTGATTTACAGAGGCATTTTGGAAGTTCTAGAAAACATTACAAAAAATAGCAACGCAGTCTTTGCTGAATAGCCTTCTGGCGGACTGTATCTCTACTACAGAAAGAGAGGGCTGTCTGGCAGGCTTCCAGGAGAAAGAAATAGCCATGTGTGCTGCTAGCCGCTGCTGGGCTTCAACAACACTAACACTGTGCTTCTCAGCCTGGGTGAGCATAAGACTCTCTTGGAGAGCATGTCATCCCCCACCCCTAGAAATTCTGTTTCAGATAAGCTCCTGGTGAGGTGGCACTGCTGGCACACTGAGGAGCATCCCGAGGCCCAGGCCATGCTTGCAGATGTGCCCTATTGTGCCTTCCCCCAGGAATATGAATTAGTGCAATAAAGAATGACACTTAAATTATTTTTCTCACCCGTGGCACATACTAACAGTTCAATAATGTATTCAGTGAATGGGTGTATGCAAGAGTTAATTGGAAAGAGACGGAATTTAGTTAGAACTCTTTGTATCTCATTCCCAGCTAATCCTACAAGTCAGGCGAGCCAATATTTTTTGGTCCTTATCATGACTAAGGACGCCACTGGCATGCATGTGTTATCACAGCATATTACAGGTCTTATAATGACGTCAGCAGAGAAGATGACGATGATGTAGAACTGTCAGGCTCTTATTTGTTTTCCTTACAATATTCTTTACAGTCCTTAATTGTATTAGGTCCAATGATTGTAAATCATGTTCATTTTCCTGCCAGAAACACCATGAGATCCAAAATATTCTGTTCAGGCTGAGGTAACACTTAGAGACAGCAACCAGCAGAGTAGCACACTGAAGTAGGCACTGGAAACTGCCTTTCCTTTAGTTCAAACAGTATTAAGGAGGCTGGGGACAAATTCTTAAACTTCTTTTAGCCTCACTTCACATGCCACTCTGGAGTGGAGGAACTTTGTCTTATTCATGACTGTACTCACATCATAAATAGAGCCCACCTCTTAGTAGGTATGCAATTAATTGTTGATGAATGAACTGGGGTTAATAATCCATCTACTTGATCTAACAAACCTTGGAAACAATGAAAGAGCAAATTAGCTACAAGTCTGCTAAGCACTTTGAGTCAGCAAGAGATCTAAACATGTAACTAAAATATTACTACTAAAATAAATGCAACTAATTATCTTATTTACTTCATAACAACCAGTCTTATATCTACTAGTAAAAAAGAGTTGAACTATGAAAAATTAATGGTTCATGAATATAAGACACAATGAATTCTCTTATCTGCCAGCAAACTAAAAATATTCTGAAAGAACTGAAATCAAATTTTCAACTTTTTATTTTGTAATAATTTTTGTCACAGGAAATTATAAAGATTGTACAGAGAGGTGATACAGCATCCAGCTCTCCCAAGCAGTTCCATCTCATACAACTACAGTAAATCATCAAAACCAGGAATCTCACATCAGTGTAATGTGTGTATAGGGTAGACATATGTAAACACCACCCCAATCACAATATAAAACAAGTCTAGCACTACAAAGATCTCTGTCAGGTTATCTCTGAGAGTTCTCTCCTCATCCTGCCATCCCTAACTCCTGGCAACCATTAATTTGATTTTCATCTATGTAATTGTAACTTAAAGAATATTATTGCTATGGACTCAATGTTTGTGCCTCTCCAAAATCCATATGTTGAAAGCCCGATCCCCAATGTGATGGTCCTTGGAGGTGGGGCCTTTGGGAGGTGATTAGGGTTAGATTAAGTCATGAGAGTGGGACATCAATTCCTCACCATGGGATTAATCCTATATAATAAAAGGACAGGGACTACAAACGTAACAATCGGAACAACAGTTTGACCAGTCACCATGAGGTGCCTTGACCACCTCTGGGTCCTTCCCCGCCAGCCTGTGAGAGGTGGCTCGCGGCTCAGGCACAATTTTGTGTGCTGGGCCTCTAGTATCTTCATAAGATGAGGAAGAGACACAGATCACTCTCTATGGGCCACATGATACATGATAAACAATATAGCCTGAGCAGCTGTCTACAAACCAGGAAGTGGACCCTCATCCAAGCTGAATCTGCTGGAGTGTGGATCTTAGAATTCTCAGTCTCTAGAACAGCAGTTAGGGGAACATCTGGCCTGTGGGCCATATAAGGCCTGTGAAATCATTTGGTCTGGCCCTGTCAAGGCATAAGGGGTGAGTTAATTAAATGTTTGACCAAATATAGCCAGCTAATTTTTAAAAAATATATATTTTATTGATTTTTTACAGAGAGGAAGGGAGAGAGAGAACTCGAAACGTCAATGAGAGAGAAACTCTTGCCCACAACCAATGTACATGCCCTTGACCGGAATCGAACCTGGGACCCTTCAGTCCGCAGACTGACGCTCTACCACTGAGCCAAACGGGTTTCAGCGCCAGCTAATTTTTAAGTTGATAATTTTGTATGGCCCATGAATGGTGTTATAAATATCAAAATGGGCCTTGGCAGAAAAAAGGTTCTTCAGCCTGGCTCTAGAACCTTGAGAAATAAATATTTGTTGTTTAAACCATGTAGTGTACAGTATTTTTGTAGCCAAAACTGACTGAGACAACTACATCAATGAAATCACACAGTCTGTGACCTCATTGGAGGGCTCCCTTTTTCTTTCGTTCTTTTTTTTTAATCCTGAGAGAAATGCATTGATTGGTTGCTTCCTGCATGCGCCAGGGCCAGGGTCAGGGAGGAGTTGTAACCCAGGTATGAGCCCTTGATGGGAATTGAACCTGGGACTCTCTGGTCCATAGCCTGACACTTTATCCACTGAGCCAAACCAGTTAGGGCTGGAAAGCTTGCTTTTTCCACTAGCATAATGCCCTTAAGATATATCCACGTCGTTTTTTAAAATATGTCAAAAACTTGCTCTTTTTCTTTTTAAATATGTTTTTATTGAGCTCGACCAGTGTGGCTCAGTGGTTGAGCATCCCTATGAACCAGGAGGTCATGGTTCAATTCCTGGTCATGGCACATGCCCAGGTTGTGGGCTCGATCCCCAGTGTGAAGTGTGCAGAAAGCAGCCCATCAATGATTCCCTTTTATCACTGTTGTTTCTCTCTCTCTCTCCCTTCCTCACCGAAATAAATAAATAAATAATATGCTAACAAAGCCAAAAATAAAATTGTAAAATGTTTTTATTGATTTCAGAGAGAGGAAGGGAGAGGAAGATAGAAACATCAATGATGAGAGGGAATCATTAACCGGCTACTTCCTGCATGTCCCCCATAGGCAATTGAGCCCTCAACCCAGGCATATGCCCTGACTGGGAATCAAACAGGCAACCTTTTGGTTCCTGGGTTGACATTCAACCATTGAGCCACACTGGCCGGACAATAGCTTGCTCTTTTTCTTTGCTCAGTAGCACTCCATGGTATGAATATACCTTAGCTTGTTTAATCATTTACCCATTAAAGGACATCAAGTTTGGGCTGTTGGGGATATAGCAGTGTATATTTCTGTGTGAATATGAGTTTTCATTTGAGATAAATGTTCTAGAATGAAATTGTTGAGTTATATGATAAGTCTATGTTTTTTAAAAAAAAAAAAAAAAAAAAAAAAAAACTTGTCAAATTATTTTATAGAGTGGTTGTAAGTCTTTACATTGCCACCAGCAATGTATGAGACTTAATTTCTCCATATCCTTTCCAGCCTTTGGTGTTACCATTATTTTTAATTTTTAATTAATAGGTATGTAGTCCCAATTTTTATTATATATATATATATATATATATATATATATGAAGATAAATACAAAAACAAGCCAGAAAATTTACCTCACCAGATAATCGTACTGACAAGAAAAAGGAATAATGTGTGCATTTGGAGAAAAAAGCAAACACTACAGAGAGGTATAAAATGAAAAGTCTCTTAATAGTTTATGTGTGTGTACATGCATGCATTCTATTTTATTTTATATATTTATTTATTTTGTTAATCCTTATCAGAGGATTTTTTCCCCATTGATTTTTAGAGAGAGTAGAAGGGAGGAAGAGGGAGAAGAGACAAAGAGAGAGAGAGAGAGAGAGAGAGAGAGAGAGAGAGAGAGGAAGGAGAGGGAGAGAGAGGGAGAGAGAGAGAGAAATATGGATGTGAAAGAGACACATGGATTTGGGACTGAACCTGCAATCCAGGTATCTGTCCTTGACTGAAAATCAAACCTATGATTGCCAATGTTCAAACCACTGAGTCATGCTGGCCAGCAATTACTTTTTAAGAGGCTATTAATTATTATAGAAAAGCTGCTGCCCTAGCTGGTTTGGTTTAGTGAATGGAGCTTTGGCCTGCAGACTGAGGGGTCTCTGGTTCGATTCTGACCAGGGGCATGTGCCTGGGTTGCCGGCTCAATCCCCAGTTGTGGGCATGCAGGATGCAGTCAATCAATGATTCTTTCTCATGTTGATATTTCTCTCTATCTCTCTCCATCTCCCGTCCTCTCTAAAATCAATAAAAATACTAATATATTTAAAAAGAAAATAGCAGCTGCATGAACAGCCCGCCCACATCCAAGGAGCAGCAGCTTCATGAGCATCCCATACCCATCATAGAAGCAACATCAGCATGAGCAGCCTGCCCCCACCAGCCAGAGGAGCCACTACTGCTGCGAACAGTGACCACTAGAGGAGCCACAACCAACTGAGGAGGAGCCGCTGCCATGGCAACCCAAGGAGAAGCTGCCACCCAAGCAGTAGCCCCTGCATGACTCAACACCTAGATCCTTCGGTGAGAGCCAAAATGGGTAGACAAAGAAACCCCCAAAGGAAAGAAAAGGAGGAAGTGCCAGAAATGCAGCTAAGTGAAATGGAGGCATGCAATATCTCAGAAAAAGAATTCAGAATAAGGGTCATACAATTTATAAATCAGATGGATAAAAAATAAACAACTTGTGTAAGAATCAAGAAGAAATAAAGAGTGATATAGCGGCAATAAAAAAAAAAAGATAGAATATTTCAACAGTAGAATAGAAAAAGCAGAGGACCAAATTAGAAAATTAGAAGATGGAAGCAAAGCACCCCCAAACTGAAGTGCAATTGGAGAAAGAATTAAAAGACAGGAGGAGAGCCAAGGGAGCTTTGGGACAACATGAAATGAAGCAACATATGAATAATGGGAAGAAGAACGAGGGTCAGAAAATCTATTATAAGAAATAATGTCAGGAAACTTCCCTGATGTGGGGAAGAAAAGTTACACAAGCAGAGTCCCAAACAAGATGATCCCAAAAAGATCCACACCAACACATGATATAATTACAATGACAAACACAAATGACAAAGAGAGGATCTTAAAGTCTGCAAGAGAGAGGCAGAGTTACCTACACGGGATTTCCCATTAGATTATGAAATGATTTCTTAACAGAATCACACCAGAAAATAATGGAAGGAAATTTACGAAGTGATGCAAAACAAGAAACTGAATCCAAGAATACTCTATCCAGCAGCGCTATCATTCAAAATTGAAGGGGCAATAAGGAGCTTCCCAGACAAAAAAAAGGCTAAGAGAGTTTATCACTACCAAGCCAACAATGCAAGAAATGCCAAAGGAACTGGTGTAAAAAGAAGAAATAAAAAGGGAAGAAGGAACACAGTCACAAAAAATAAAAGTAGCTACAAACAAGTACCTATCAATAATAACTTTAAATGTAAACAGACTAAATGCTCCAATCAAAAGATATCGACTGATGGAATGGATAAAAAAACATGACTGAAAAAACAATCCCATTTACCATAGCACCAAAAAAATTAAGATACCTAGTAATAAACTTAACTAAGGAGGTAAAAGACCAGTACTTGGAAAACTACAGGACACTGAAAAAAGAGATAAAAGAAGACATAAACAGATGGAAGAACATACCATGTTCATGGATTAGTAGAATCCACATCATTAAAATGTCCATACTACCCAAAGCAATCTCTAGATTCAATGTACTCCCCATTAAAATACCAATGGCATATTTCAGACCTAGAATGAACTCTCCAAAAATTCATCTGGAATGAAAAAGGACCCTGAATAGCTGCAGCAATCCTGAAAAATAAGAACAAAGTAGGAGGGAATCTCAATACCAGATATCACGCTATAGTACAAAGCTACAGTTTTCCAAACAGCCTGGTACTGGCACAAGAATAGACATATAGATCAATGGAATAGAATAGAGAACTGAGAAATCGATCAAAATCACTATGCTCAATTAATATTTGACAAAGGAGGCAAGAACATACAATGGAGTCAAGACAGTCTCTTCAATAAATGGTGTTGGGAAAATTGGACAGATACATGCAAAACAATGGAACTAGTCCACCAACTTACATTATAAACAAAAATAAACTCAAAATGGATAAAGGACTTAAACATAAGGCAAGAAACCATGAAAATATGACAGACAGCAAAATCTCAGACATATGCCGATGCATTTCTTCATTTATACAGCTCCTAGGGCAATGGAAACTAAAGAGAAAATAAACAAATGGGACTACATCAAAATATAAAGCATCCACACAAGAAACCATCAACAAAACAACAAGAAAGCCCACTGTAAGGGAGAACATATTTGCTAATGTTATCACTGATAAGGGTTTAATATCTAACATTTATAGGAAACTCATACAACTTAACAAAAGGAAGATAAACAACCCAATCCAAAAATAGGCAACAGACATAATTAGATACTTTTCAACAGAGGCCAAGAGACATAGGAAAACATGCTGAAAGTCACTAATCATCTGAGAGATGCAAATCAAAACGACAATGAGGTACCACCTCATACCTGTCAGAATGGCTATAATCAACAAATCAACAAACAAGTGCTGGCGAGGATATAGAGAAAAAGGAACCCTTGTGCACTGCTGATGGGAAAGCAGACTGGTGCAGCCACTGTGAAAAACAGTATGGAGTTTCCTCGAAAAACTAAAAATGAAACTCCCATTTGACCCAGTGATCTCACTTCTAGGGATATATCCCAAGAAGTCAGAAACACGAATCAGAAAGAATATATGCACCCATATGTTCACAGCAGCACAATTTGCCATAGCTAAGATTTGGAAACAGCATAAGTGCCCATCAGCACATGAGTGGATTACAAAACTGTGGTACATCTACACAATGGAATACTACGCTGTGGTAAAAAAGAAGGAATTCTTACCATTTGCAATAGCATGGATGGAACTGGAGAGCACTATACTAAGCGAAATACCAGTCAGAGAAATATAAATATCACATGATCTCACTCATTTATGGAATATAATGAACAACATAAACAAAAATCGATTCAGAGACAGAGAAGCATCAAACCTCAGGGAGAAGATAGGTTAGGGCAGGAGGAAGGGGGAGAGATCAACTAAAGGCCTTGTATGTATGCATATAAGCCTAACTAATGGACACAGACACTAGGGGGGTGAGGGCATCAGTGGGGGGGGTGGGAGGGGGTATGCATGGGGGAGTGGGAGGGGGTATGCGCGCGCACAATGGGGCGATAAGGTCACATATGTAATATGTTAATCAATAAAGAAAAGAAAAGAAAAGAAAAGCTGTTAAGCAAAGGGCAGCCTATTCAAGTTGCCACCAGCCCCTAAAACACCAGAGCTTGTTTATTCTCACAACTGCAGAGTTCCATGCCTTCCTGGTTCACTGTATTAATTTGTTTCTTTGTTGTTTCAGCCTAAGTAGCATTTATAAGGTGCAGAGAGTTTCTCTGCTAGTCTTGTTCATAGGGAAGCACAAAAATCAATGGAAAAAATATCCTCGGGTGAGGATTAACAAACAAACAAAAATAACTGGTCACGTTATTTCACTATTATATTATTTTACACTAGAGGCCTGGTGTGTGAAATTCATGTGCTGGGGGTTGAGGGGAGGTGCCCATCAGCCTGGCTTGTACCCTCTCGCATTCTGGGAGCCCTCAGGGGATGTCCTTCAGTCAGACATCCTTAGTGCTGCTGCAGAAGATGTGAGCCCATCTTCTGGCTGAGTGGCACTCCCCCTGTGAGAGTGCACTGACTATCAGGGGGAAGGTCCTCCCTTGAGTAGGATCAGGTGAAACTGGCTCTCTGACATCGCCCAAAGAGGTCCCAGATTGCAAGTGGGCACAGGCCAGGGCAAGGGACCCCACTGGTGCACAATTGAGCCTGGGGAGGTACGAGGGAGGTTTCCAGGGTGTGTTCAACCCATGTGGCTCAGTCCCGATCGACTGGACCCCAGCAGCAAGCTAACCTGCTGGTTGGAGCATCTGCCCCTTGTGGTCAGTGTATGTCATAGTGAGTGGCTGAGTGGCCTTAGCATATCATTACCATATTATGCTTAGATGACTGTACAACAGAACACTAAGTATATTAGACTTGTATTACATAGGACTAGCCTGACCTGTATCCTCTCCAATCTGGGGGTTTCTGTCTGACTTTGCAATCATATGAGTGAATTGTCTGAGAACCCAGCCCCAGTTTGGTTTGGTGCTCACAGAATAATAGAGGTCTTTTTTTTTTTTTTTTTCTTTTTTCCCTTTGCTCCATTGGAGGAGATTTCCTAGAAGTTGCAGGATATCTTTTAATTTTTCCTCAACACTCTGACTTTACTTATGTCTCTTACTTTTGCTGTCCCTCCATTCCCCATCCACAACAGTAACTTGCTCCAGGCTCACTTTGCTCTAGTGTCTAGAAGATCCTGGAATGCATCTGCCACCAGAACTACAATTCCCAGCATTCCTGGTGCTCTCCACACTCTAGGCTTCCATTTCCAGTCCAGGGGCTGCCACCAGAACTACAATTCCAAAATTCCTGGTGCTCCCCTTGATCTTGGGTTCCTCTACCAGTCCAGTGGCTGCACAAACCAAAAGGACTACGAATGCCAACCACACCCAGGCCAGGATGACAGGACCGTACACTCCAGTGGCATCCCCAGCTGTTCAATGCCAGCGGGTGCATGTGTAAGCTGGCCACAGGCTTAAAGTGGGTGGGGTCCCAGGGATGCCCACTGCATCACCTGGGCTAATCAGAGGGTGGGTGGGCATCTCGTCTCGTCCCTGGCCATTTGGCACCTGCGAGCTGCCCACAGGCCGGCCAGCTTTTTAGGGGTTAATTTGCATACTCACTCCTGATTGGCTGTGGGTATCATGGGGATTATGGTCAGTTTACATATTGTCTATTATTAGTATAAATTATGCCTGACCATATGGAGCTCATGGTACAACAGACCTAAAGGATACCTAACAAGCACCTGCTGAATGAATAAACACGTGAATACAAGTCACACCCTCTGTTTCTAAGAGTATATAATGTAGCTGGGAAAACAATATATGGATCTATTATTATTATTATTATTATTATTATTATTATTATTTCTTTTGAGGGCCAAAACAGCTCTTGAAGTAGTTGGGAGACTGTTTTTTTTTAAATATCATAAAAGATATTTTTGTCTGAATAGAGGGCCTATTAGGTGGTTTTTTGCTGAAGAACTAGGGTTTCCTGAGGTCTCTGATTACTTAATGTTTTTTCCAAAGAGCTTCTAGGATCTAATAAACTCTCCTCATCACATCAGCTCTTTGGGAGATCCCATGGGATAGCTCTGAATACTAGACAACCCTTAAATCCACCCTGGGTAGAGAAATGCATATTTTATAAGCTCAACATTTTCTCATCTACTGTTTGCTAAGCTGAACTCTATCATTTACTGAAGTGATCATTTTGTCATTATCTACTGTGCAGTGACATAGAAAATGGGGCTGCTAGGACAAAAATACCACAGACTAGGCTTATACACAACAGAGATTTATTCCTCATAGTTAGAAACTAGACATCCAAAGACAAGGCACCAGCACTGTTGGGTTCTGGTAGGGGCTCTCCTCTCCTCTTTCTGGTTTATAGTTGGCACCTCACTGAATTCTCATGTGGTGGAAGAGGCTAGGGATCTCTAACACCATTTTTAGAAGGGCATTAACATCATTCACGAGATCCACCTCATAACCCAACCACCTCCTAAAAGCCTGAACTCCTAATACTATCACCTTTGGAAGTTAGGGTTTCAACGTATGAATTTTGGGGGGAGAGATATCACAAACATTCATACTATAACAGGTAGGACCTAGGATCCTTACTGAGTGCCCCTAAAGCCTATTAGATGCCAAGCCACACACAGTGTTTCCAATGTTAAGCTGACCACTCTGGGTCCCACAAAGAGTGCTAAAGGGCTTCAGATTCCATCATTCACTAACTCCATGGTTCCAGCATAAATAAATTCCACCCAACACAACACACAACCAGAGATAAATAACCCTTTTACTATCATAAAATACCTAATATAGTAAGTGCTATCATACAAAAATAACCTGCATTTTTTAATTCTTAAAGCCTGGATATAATCATGAGCATTGCCAAATATAAAAATCAACTTTTTAATAACTGGTATTTCCAAATTAAAATTCTCTCAAATAGCAACTACTGAATTATGTATATCACTACCCAATATTTAATCTATGTGATTTTAAAAAAATGTTTTATTGATTCTTTACAGAGAGGAATAGAGAGAAACATCGACGAGAGAGAATCATCGATCAGCTGCCTCCTGCACACCCCCAACTGGGGATGTGCCCGCAACCATGGTACATGCCCTTGACCTAAATCGAAACTGGGACCCTTCAGTCCGCAGGCCGATGCTCTATCCACTGAGCCAAACCGGTGTCGGCTCATCTATGTGATTTTCAAAACCCAAGTTGAACATTTTGACCAAATGCCATTAAAACACGGAACTCTAATATAGAAACATGTTACATGGTGGCTATACTAAAAACTTGGCAACAACCTAACTAATAGCATGAAGCATCTCTAATGTCAAAGGCTTCCATGAATGCTAGGGTATTCAAATTGTTGAGATTTTTAACATAGTTTGGTTAAACTACCATATGGCAAAACAAATTATTTTCACTATGAGTCTCAATCCCACTCACATGGGAAATTTAATCTGATTTCCTCCTATTATTAAAACAATCATAACACCAAGTAAAGATAATGGAGCTGGAAAGTTCTTTCCTATTTCCCAGCTTCCTGGGCAAATGCACTGTTTTCTCCTTACAGACAGTGAGGAAACAGACAAAGCCTGGCGAGAAAAGGATATGGAGTTGCAATGAATATGACATTTTGCTCTGTCGTTCAAATTGTTTCCTAATTCCTGATTGCACAAGCAAAAAGAAAGTATTCATTTCAACAGGGGCAAGACATTGAGAGTGAAATAACGTACACATCTCAAATTTAAAAGTAGGAAAACAGAACATTTGTTACCTGCTTCCACTGGCATTGCTTTTCGGGATCATGATCAAAGCAAGGAAGAGTCTTTTGGCCCCTTTAAGAGTATGTTAGAAATAACTGAGGAGACTGAATGAAAAACTTTGGCACCTAACACAGATGAAGATGGAGTGAATGATCAACTGCCCATTCCCGGGCCTCCACTTCATCCCAAATACTCAGACCAACCCAGCAGTGACAAGGAGGCTGTGATCAGAGAAGGCGATTTGCATCTTTATTGTAACACCCTTTCAAAGGAGACTCACCTAAAGTTAGACTATTTTTAGTGTTGGAGACAAGATTTTCAACACCCCAAACTTTGTGATATTTTAAGAAGTGTTCATATCCCTCATAAAAACTGAGTGAATATTTCAATTTTAGGTTGAAATATTTTGCTATGTAAACTAGAAGTCACATTTTCAGTCCTAAAACCAACAATTAAAACACTATTTCTATTCTCCATGAAACTTTTTATTCAGGAACATTCTGAATCATGTGCAGAGAAAACTTAACAGAGTTCAAAACTTGTGACCCCTCCCGTCCACACGAACACAGCAGACCTGACTATCTGCAACTAGCTGCCTGCCTCAAGAACAGAAAGACATTCTCATCACAGAAAGGACCCACCATAGAAAGGTACAAAACTAGACTGAGAAAGCAGCAGAATGTGTAGCAGAAAAGCCAAAATCATTACTATCAGAAAACCAACAAAGAATTTGAACATTGGGGCAGCCCCAGTTTTGCAAGCCCCAGGTGTGTAAAATGTGAGCTCACAGGAACATCATTTTGTTTGATAAGTTTAATTTCCTCACCTCCTTCAGCCCAAAAGTAACTTATTGTAGAAAATTTATAAAAGTTAAAGACTCAGTGATATTTCTCTTTAAAAAAAAATATTTTTATTGATTTTTTACAGAGAAGAAGGGACAGGGATAGAGAGCTACTGCCTCCTGTACAACCCCAACCGGGGATGTGCCTGCAACCAAGGTACATGCCCTTAACCGGAATCAACCTGGGACCTTTCAATCCACAGGCCAACACACTGAGCCAAACAGTTTTGGTCTCTGATATTTCTACCATCTAGAGATAAGCACTTTAACATTTAATCACTATTCTTTTTTTAAAAAAAATATATGATTTTAAATAAAAACAGGATTGTTGCAAGGTGACTGCTCAGAATTATCTTTAGTATTATGATAATCAAACATTCCTGGTACTGGATGATACATCCACAAAAATATGTGGACACGTGATGGTGAGCTGCTTCCTTCTGCAGGAGCTCATGGACTTCGGAGGACTTCCTCCTCCAAGTACAGACAACTAATTTACCTATCATCACTACAGTGTGAAAGCTGTAAGCTCTCTCACAAATTTTCTCTCACTGAATCCCATGGTCACTCAAATAAACAGTATTTGGTCTACTGAAACAACATACTTAAAATTATCTTTCATGGGTTGCTCAATTTTTTTCTCTTCAATTTTTAAACATTTTTACTGGAAAATGCCTCTGTAGCAGCTCCTCTGTTACTCAAATAATTTCTCTCTGGCATTTGTATTGTGACCTATTACACATTTTTTCACCCCTAAACGTCTTTTCAAAAAGATATATTGTGAGTGGAGAGCTGGGAGAGGATCCAAGATGGCTGCTCGGGTAGACATCTAACAGCAGCAGCACACAACAATTTCAATGGAATACAACTAAAATGTAGAGTGGACATTGCCCAGAGCTACAGGTAGTCGACTGACTGAAAATTCTACAACAAGAAGGAAAGAGAAAACCAGAAGGAAAATCAGAGGAGCTGAAAAAAAGCCTAAGGTACGGAGACATGCTGCGCGCCTTCACGCACGCGCGCGCGGAGAGGTCGCAGCCGGAGAGGAGGAGAGGGCTGGGTGCTGCCTGGCGTTCCCTAGCAGGAAGGAAATAAAACCCCCAGCCTGGGCTGAACCCCCGAACCGGCAGTGCTGAGCCCCAGCTATGGGCCAGACCCTGGGGACCCAGGCTCCGGCAGGGGGAGTCGGGGCTGTGAGGCGGAATCCCAGGGGAGCAGCGAAAAGCAGGGCCCCCAGAATCACGCGCACATTGCGCGCAGAGGACTGAATGTTGATTCTGATGCTGGATTACCCTAGCAGGAAGAAACAAAGCCTCCGGCGGCACTGAGCCTCAGTCTGGACTGCTCTGAACCCCAGTTCTAGGCCAAACCCTGGGGACCCAAACTCAAGCAGAGGGAGACGGGGCTGTGAGGTGGAGTCCTGGGAGAGCGGCGAAAGGCCGAGCCCCCGGAGTCGCGCACATTGTGCGCAGAGGACAGAATGTTGACTCTGATGCTGTATTGCCCTGACGGGAAGAAACAAAACCTCCGGCAGTGCTGAACCCCACTCCCGACTGCTCTGAACCCCAGTTCTAGGCCAATCCCTGGGGACCCAGGCTCAAGCAGAGGGAGACAGGGCTGTGAGGTGGAGTCCTGGGGGAGCAGAGAAAAGTGAGCCTCTGGAGTCGTGCACATTGCGCGCAGAGGACAGTCTGTTGACTCTGATGCTAGACGCCCCTAGCAGGAGGGGGGAAAAAAGCTCCAGATTGGAGGAACGCGATGAGGAGCAGGAGCCCCTGCCGGACACTGGCCAGGCGGGCACCAGCAAGGAGCCGGGCGACGGGGCCCCCAGGGTGGGGGGGTGCCCCTGGACCTTTGACCGCAGAGTGCGGGCCACGGAGCCGAGGCTGGGGGCTGCTTCCTGTGCGGCGCCGACCCCTGCAACAGGCTGAAGCAGCACAGGAGCCCGCAGAGAACAAAGGGGTGCCACAGGCTAACCTGCTGAGCTTCTAGGACAAAGAGGAAGAAACCGAAGAAGTTTTCAATGTGAAGAAATCAAGTGAGAGCAAAAGATAGTAAAATTACTTAAGAAAGAATACAAAGAAGATCTTGAAAAATCGATGACTAAGTCAGAACTCAACTCAGCAGCCAACATTGCAACATAAATGCGTTTAAAAAAAAAAAAAAAAAAAAGGACAGAATGTTGGAATGGCAGCGGCCAGGCCTAGAGTGGCCAGGCACAAGGCAGTTTCAGCCGGGCCTGAAGCAGCAACAGCCAGGCCCCAGAGCAGCAGCAGTCAGAACCAGAGCAGCAACAGCCAGGCCTGGAGCAGCCAGACCTGGGGCAGTGGCAGCCAGGCCTGAGGCGGAGGCGGCCAAGCCCAGGGTGGCCAGTCCAGGAACACCCAGGCCCGGAGCGGCCGGGCCCGGAGAAGCCGGGCCCAGAGCAGCCAGGTTGGGAGCAGCCAGACCCAGAACATCAGCAGCCAAGCCCAGAGCATCCAGGCTGAGAGCTTCCAGGCTCGGAGCGGCAGGGCCTGGGGCAGTCGGGCCCAGAGCAGCTGGGTTGGGAGCAGCCGGGTCGGGTGCGGCCAGGCCCGGAGCAGCAGCTGCCAGGCTGGGAGCAGCCAGGCCCGGAGCGGCAGGGCCCAGAGCAGCTGGGTCGGGTGCGGCCATGCCCGGAGCAGCAGCAGCCAGGCTGGGAGCATCCAGGTCGGGAGCGGCAGTGGCCAGACCCGGAGTAGCTGGTTGTGGAACGGACCAGAGCAACAGAGGCCAGGCTTGGATTAGCCAGGCCCGGAACAGCTCACTCCTCGCCTGCCCCCGCCCCAAGGCTGCCTCTCAGACATGGCTGGAAACTTTTGGGGGAACTTGAGGGTCTGCTGAATCAAATGAGGAAGGCTTAGATCTGGAGGTGTTGAGTTAGATCAAGTATAGTGCTGGGGTGTTGATCTGTGAGTGCCTGGTGTGGGGCCTGGGTGAGGTTGGTTGATCTATTTGGAAACGTCTTGTGTGTGAAGTGTATCCTTGGGCATGTGGAGGTATTATTGATTTGAGAAAATGCTAAGTAACTGATTTACTATCTGAAAAATTTAAAGTTCAAAGTTTAAGGTCTCTTACCAAAAAGAAGTTTTAAAGCTAACACCTTAATTTTAATGGAGAAAGGGAATGACAAGCCCTTCCCACCCAGAACAGGTAACCCAATTCCAACCAGCAGCTATGTTTAAACAATGTGTCCATTTACACTTGAATGGCTACACCTTTTGATAGCCTAAGGGCAACTTTACATGTAAACAAGTTTGCTCTCAATTTCCAGGGCAGGAAAAAAAACACAAGGTTTAAAATTATTAGATTTTAAAATTTATTCTTAGAAGTGTAAAAGTTTATTAATTAAAACAACAACAACAACAACAACAACAAAAAGATTGAAAAACCTGATGAACAATAATAGTGGTTCATTGTAGTAGAGTCGGTGATATGGGAGGGGAGTGGACTGACTGTTCTGGGGGGGGGGCGGGGAAGGGAGGGAGGAAGAGACTAAACATAAACTGTGCACCTATGGATGAGGACAATGGGGGTGGGGAGGGGGCGGAGGGTGGGGTGGGAACCTGGTGGAAGGGGGAAGAAATGAGGAACCTTTGTAATAATATGAACAATAAAGATTGATAAAAAAAAAAAAAAAAAGATATATTGTGTTCTGACCAAATAGACAAACTTAAGAAAGACTTGTATTTCAAATATACAACAGTATTATTTGCTAAAAGAGGGTTGGCTTAAGAGAATGCCCACAGGGAAACTCTTCTAGTGTGTCCATGAGCTCCTCAGACACTGTAGTGGCTGCCAGCACCAAGCTCTCTGGCTCTAATTACATCCTTAATTTAGTTCTGACTCAGCTAGGAACAGCTCACTGAGCACTGACCTTCAGCTAGATTGGTAGGGGAAGTCAGTGGGAGTTTTTATTTCTTGACTAAGTTTAACATGAGGGCTACTTCCTCAATGGTAAGCTAAATGAGAACAAGAATTTCAGTATGGAAGGACAGAAAAAACATTTTTCTCAAGTCAAAAACAATCCTTTCAAATTTAAACCTAGCACTAACCAGTTTGGCTCAGTGGATAGAGCGTCGGCCTGTGGACTGAAGAGTCCCAGGTTCGATTCTGGTCAAGGGCATGTACCCTGGTTGCGGGCACATCCCCAGTAGGGGGTGTGCAGGAAGCAGCTGGTTGATGTTACTCTCTCATCAATGTTTCTGGCTCTCTAATCCGTTCCCTTCCTCTCTGTAAAAATTCAATAAAATATATTTTTTAAAAATTTAAACCTACATATATTTCATTTCCACTTGTTTTCTTTTTAACATAGAACATGTTTCCGTCCTTATGTTATTGTATTAAGAAACATTTGAAAATATTGGACAGGATTAAGCAGAATTGAAAGTTTTATTTTTTGCTAACTTTTAAAAAGTTTCTTCTCTTTCATTAACTCCAAATTTTGTTAAGTGTATATAGAAAGTCAAGGAATTGTTTTAGATTCCATGACTTAGTTTTTCCCATATGCATAACCCAAGATGTGAAAATGAGAGGCCACAGGAGGCCTGGCACTTGTGGCTGTCAGTGTAATGGTGTCCAGCGCACCCCAGGCCTTCATTTTCTCCCAAGTGTCTTTTGCATGTTTCTCCTCTTATTCTGGCTCCTGTCCTCATCCTTTCTCTCTCCCCATTGAGCTTACCATCTTCTGTCACAGGAGGAAATTGGGTTTTTGAAAGCAGTTTAGTGTTAGGTGGGGAATTCTGTTCAATTCCTTTAGCTCTTCTCAAGAAGACATATTCTAAAAATCTGGCAACCCTATATAATAAAAGCCTAATATGAAAATTGTTCCCACAACTGGAGTTCTGCTGGGAGTTCAACAGCTCAAACAGTTGCTATAACATACATTGACCACTAGGGAGTAGATGCTCCAACAGATAGGTTAGATTGCCCACCTTGGCCCCCGCCCCTCCAAGCCTTTGGGAACTTAACCCCCAGAGGAGAAAGGGGGAGGCTGCAGACAGGAGGTCACAGGAGGAGGGGACAGAGCAGGGCACACCTAGTTAGATGGAGGGGAGGGAGAGACCCCACAGGACTGGGGACAGAGATGGGTGGGGAAGGAGGATTGTATGGAAGCGTTGCCGTTGGTTGAAGTAGAAATCCTGACCCCATTTTACAGACCCCAGCAGAGTGTGTGTGTGTGTGTGTGGGGGGGGGGGGAGGGTGAAGACAAAAGAAGGTGTAAGGGGACTGGATGGAGAGCAGTGACATTTGATTCATGGCCTATTTATTTTTATTAATATATTTTTATTGATTTTAGCGAAGAAGGCAGAGGGAGAGATAGAAACATCAATGATGAGAGAGAACCGATCTGCTGCCTCCTGTATGCTCCCTACTGGTGACTGAGCCTGCAACCCAGGAATGTGCCCTTGACTGTAATTGAACCCAGTCTGCAGGCTATGTCTCTATACACTGAGCCTTATCATCTATGGCGACCCATGGCCTATTTAAAACCGTTGCAATAGGCTGAGCAGGGGTCTTACCATGATGGTGTTATTTGATAATGTGGTGTCTTTCCTTATGTTGGGGTAATCGGAACTGCAGTGAAGTAAAGACACACCCATAGAGCCTGGAGAGGGTTTCCACATACACGATGCAATTTACTTCCTGTGGCAGCTGAAGAGGGTGAGCAGAGCCTTGGAAGGACATGAGGTCTCCAAGACCAGGGGTTGGAGGGTAAATGCGTGCCAAGCATTCCACACCGTGAATTACAATCTATACTAATAAAAGGATAATATGCTAATTAGACCAAGAGACCTTCTGGGAGACCTTTTGGACATCCTTCTGGACAAAGCCATGGTGGCGAGGCTGCGGCAGAGGCGGTTAGGGGTGATCAGGCAAGGAGGGGAGGGAAGTTAGGGGTGAGCAGGCTGGCAGGGGAGGGCAGTTGGGGGTGAGCAGGCCAGCAAGAGGGGGCATTTAGGGGTGATCAGGCCATAAGGGGGGTGCAGTTGGGTGCCATCAGGTCACAGGCAGAGTGGTTAGGGGCAATTAGACAGGCAGGCAGGCAGGCAGATGGGCAGTTAGGAGCCAGCAGTTTCAGATTGTGAGAGGGATCCCCGATTGGAGAGGGTGCAGGCCGGGCTGATAGACATTCCCCGACCCTTGCACGAATTTAATGCACCAGGCCACTAGTCTATATATAGAAAAGCTTAATATGCTAAGTGTCCTCCAAGAAGTCAACCGAGTGTTCGCTATGATGTGCACTGACCACCAGGGGGCAGATGCTCTGACTGGTAGGTTAGCTTGCTGCTGAAGTCCAGCTGATCGGGACTCGGTGAGAAGGGGCTGGACACACCGTGGAACCATCCCATGGTCCCTCCCCAGCTACTGGCCCAGACTGGAACTGGGTGAGATGGCCCTGATTGGCCCTGACCGCCAGCCAGGTGGAGAGACTGCAGAATGCACAAATTTCATGCATTGTGCCTCTATTCCTATATAATAAAGAGCTAATATGCAAATGGTCATCATGCCCTCATGCCTTAACTGCTCACTCAACACTGGGGAGAGAGGAATGAGGACTAGCCAGGCACAAATGAGCTCACAAGAGAGGAATGAGGGAGGACCAGTCAGGCTGTGGCCCGGGAGAAGGATAAGCTGCCCAGGTCCTGGGTGCCTGCGGCTGGCCAGAGGAGGGAATCTCAGGTCCTGGGTTCCTGTGACCGCCGGACAAGGGAATCCTGGGTCCCGGATGTGGGGCAAGGCAGAGGCAGTTAGGGGTGATCAGGCCAGCAGGGGAGCAGTTAAGGGCAATTAGGCGGGTAGGGGAGTAGTTAGGGGCAATCAGGCAGGCAGGCTGAGGTAGTTAGGTGCGATCAGGCAGAGGGGTTAGGGGCAATCAGGCAGGCAGGCAGGCAGGCAGGCAGGTGAGCAGTTAGGAGCCGGTGGGGCCAGATTGCGAGAGGCAGTTGGATATCCCCTGAAGGGTCCCAGATTGGAGAGGGTGCAGGCCGGGCAGAAGGGGCATTGACCTGTGCATGAATATTGTGCCTCTAGTAATAATTAAAAGCATAGTAATTATGACTGCAGACAGACCCACTTATTTTCTTGGAGTATTACTGGAACATCTTTGGAGTGCGGGTTACAGAGTTACTGCCTGCTCTGTGTAAGTGGTTGTTCTCCTTTGCTGCACTGGGGCTTTCTTTTCAGGAGAGGGCACTAAAGAGACATGATGGAGGAAATGCTTTTGCATCTTGGTCTCATGTGCTCACTTGGCAAGTTCCTGAGTGTAGGGCTTTCTTCTGCACTAGCCTCCTGCAGCACACACAGTGGATATGTTCTACTTTGTCAGTGGTCCAGTTCCTACAGGCATGGCACCAGAAAGAGCCAGGTGCGTGCAGCCTCCCTGGTGGTTTTGCAGCAGGTAGCCTCGGACTCTTACATGTGTGGCAGACCACAGCACACTGACCCTCCCCAACTATCAGCAGTTCTGTAGTGGAGTGCCTCTGGTGAGACACCTCACAAGAACTGCCTTCCTGTACCCTAGAGGGAGTGTCTGCAACAAGTTCACATTTCTAGCAAGTTTCACTGGTCTGGCACCATAGCAACTTCTCTGCTGTTCCGTGAGCCTCCACAGTATGTGTGTGCAGGGGTGTGACACTCTATCTCAGCTCCATGTAGCTGCTATTCCTATAATCTTGAGTGTTCTACGTCTTACTAGCCAATCCCTTATTATCTCAGCCTCCTGTTAAAGAGTTAATAATTCTTCCTATCTTTATAATAAACCTTCCTCATTCAAATTAGCATGTAGTTCTCTCCTAATCAAACCCAGACAGATATAAGAGACTAAAGACAGGGATCTGTTCTTAGAACCTCATGGACCCTTTATCCAACACGAAACACATTTCATTTAGTCACTTAAAACAATTGTGTCTGCTTTTGAAACTAGGAAGGAATGGAGGATTGGGTTATAATACAAAAGTCCAGCCTGGACAGTGTGGCTAGGGTTTGAGCGTCAACCTATGAACTAAGAGGTCATGGTTCAATTCCGGGTCAGGTCACATGCCTGGGTTGCAGGGTCAATCCCCAGTAGGCAACCAATCAATGATTCACTCTCATCACTGATATTTCTATCCTTATCTCTCTCCCTTCTCTCCCTTACTCTCTCTGAAATCATTAAAAACCTATCTTAAAAATCCTATATAATAGCCGAAGCCAGTTTGGCTCAGTGGTAGAGCGTTGGTCTGCGGACTGAAAGGTCCCAGGTTCAATTCCGGTCAAGGGCATGTACATTGGTTGCGGGCACATCCCCAGTAGGGGGTGTGCAAGAGGCAGCTGGTCGATGTTTCTCTCTCATCGACGTTTCTAGCACTCTATCCCTCGCTCCACCTCTCTGTAAAAAATCAATAAAATATTTTTTTAAAAAAATCCTATATAATAGAGGTACTATGCAAATTGACCATCATGCCCTCACACAAGATAGCTGCCCTCATGTCATCACAAGATGGCCAATACAAGATGGCCGGCAAGGAAGGGCAGTTAGGGGCAACCAGGCCTGCAGTTAGGGATGACCAGGATGGCAGGGGAATGGTTAGGGGGCAAACAGGCAAGCAGGCAGGCACACAGGTGAGTGGTTGGGAGCCAGCAGTCCCAGATTGTGAGAGGGATGTCCGACTGCTGGTTTAGGTCTGATCCCTGTGGACCAGCAGTTGGACATCCTCCAATGGGTCCCAGATTGGAGAGTGAGCAGGCTGGGCTGAGGGACTTCTCCTCCCCACAAGTGCACGATTTTCGTGCAACCGGCCCCTAGTATAAAAGTACAGCATAATAAAATGATCAGTTACATGTGGGACCTAGTCAGTCTACTCATTATTTGTTTCCCTAAGTTAGAGGTCACAAATGAACTCATTAGTCAAAAGCCAGAGGATATGACAGCTCCCACTCAAAAGTATAGACCAGGCACCCCCCTTTCTGTTAGCACTCTGGTACAGGAGATGTTTGGGGCCAGACAATCTGGGTTCCTATAATATATTTCATACTAGTATTACCTCAGGAAAGAGGCAAATGGCCACACAGCTCCATTTCCATCTTCAAGAAACAAGAGAATAAAGGAACCTTTTGTAAGCTCTCCCTCCTCTCCACAATAACAAGGAGGTGAGGATGAGAACTGTAAGCTTCTAGAGCACTCTCTATGCACCAGCCCACCTGGCTGTGGGGGTTCTGTGATGTTTTTGCCAGGGATACACTCATTCTCTTGGTCATAGCCAGTCCTGTTTCTCTCCCTATCATATTACTCCTACTCTATAATTAAAAAACAAAAAAACAAAAAAAACAACAGTTTGTTTCTACAGTAAATAGTCCTTCAATTTCAGGAAACTTGTCGTGAAAGGGACCATGTATACCATTTAACACTGACGTGTGGCATCTCTCCAAAGGTGTGGTCATGACAGGTGCCACAGACAGAAATAACTGCTTCAAGGGGGGGGCTGAAAGCCAGCTTTGAAAGGGGAGGATATTTGGGGGAGGGGGAGACCAGGACCTGTCTCACATTTTGGAATCTCTGCATTTTCTAAGGAGGATAAGTCAAAATGGTAATCGGAAGGGGCAATATCAGGAGAATATGCAGGTTGAGGGAGAACTTCCCATTCCAACTGGCGCAGTTTTTCAGCAGTGATTCTTGCAGTATGCGATCGTGCGTTATCGCGGTGAAAAATTACGCCCTTCCGATTAATCAGCGCGGGTTCTTTTTCTCTTAAAGCTTGGGCTAACCTTTCCAATTGGGCACTATACACTGCACTTGTAATGGTTTGGTTAGATGGTAAAAGTTCATAATGAAGAATTCCTTTAAAATTCCACCAAACACACAGCATCACTTTTTTCGCATGCAAGTCAGGTTTTGGCATGGGCTGCGGAGCCTCATTTTTGTCCAACCATTGAGGCCGCCGTTTCAAATTAACATACAGCACCCATTCTTCATGTCCGGTAACAATTTGCTCTAAAAACGGCAAACGGTTTTGACGAGAGAGGAGCGAACTGCAAATTGTGACTCTTTGATTACGGTTGTTGTCGGTCAACTCATGAGGAACCCATTTTCCAAACTTTTGGACTTTGCCAAGTGCACACAATTGATTGGAAATTGTTTTTTGTGAACAATTTAAAGTTATCGCAAGCTCTTATTGGGTAATTTGAGGATTTTGCACCAAAAGAGCTTGAAGAGCTTCTTGATCAAAATTGGACACACGGCCTCGACCACTCTTGTCTTCTAACAAAAAATTTCCCTCGCGAAATTTCTCAAACCAATGCTGGCATTTTCTGGCGCTAACTGCATCTTGACCAAGAGCACTACAGATGTTTTTTGCAGCCTCACTTGCTTTTCTTCCTAATTGGAACTCGTAAAGCATGCAGTGCGGAATATGCTCTTCATCCGCCATCTTCTTAGCCCTAGTTTTGCAACAAAAACCAAACCAAACACAAACTTTTTCAAGCAAAACTTGTTAATTGCACTTCACATGTTCTGTAGATACCACGTGTTTGAAGGTTATGTCAATACAAGTCAACGCCAAGCAAGATTTTAAACGAATGTTTAAAAACGACATTAATTATTACTAGACACAATAGAATAAAGGAAACAGACAAAAATAATTAAACAGGGCCAAACAATTTGAGCAATTTATGGCCAGTTATCATCCCTAACCAAGGACACAGGTTTACACATTCCAGACCATCCGGAGACAGACTGGCCTCGGTCCCAGTCCCACTCCAATGATGTTCTTTAAAAAGGAAATTAACCAGAAGATAATCATAACCCATCTATATGCATTTTTTGATAAATCAACATATTAAAGGGCACACCTGGAAAGCTAATGAATATTCTGTTAAGACTCTCACCTGAGACCTCTCCCAGAGTAACTAACTGTTTTTCTCTTGCTGCTTGTAAGATTTTATCTTTGTCTTTTGCCCTTGGCATTTTAATTATGTTGTGCCTTGGTGTGGTCCTCTTTGTATAACTTTTGTTTGGGGTTCCGTGCGCTTCTTGGACTTATAAGTCTATTTCTTTCATCAGGTGGGGAAAGTTTTCTGACATTATTTCTTCAAATAGGTTCTCAGTATCTTGCGCTCTCTCTTCTTCTGGCACCCCCATAATTCTGATGTTGGTACATCTGAAGTTGTCCCAGAGGCCTCTTACACTATCTTCAACTTTCTGGATTCTCTTCTCTTCTTGCTTCTCCAGAGCAGTGTCCTTTGCCTCTTTGTATTCCAAATCTTTGAATTGATTCTTGTGTTCCTCCAGTTTGCTGTTGGGTCTCTGTATAATATTTTTTATTTCAGTCAGTGTATGTTTAATTTCTAGTTGGTCCTTTTTCATATCCTCGAGAATCTTGTTAAATTTATTGGCCCTTTCTAGGAAATTCTTGAAAAAACTTATAACCGTGGTTTTGAACTCTAGATCCAGTGGCTTGTTCTCCTCCATTTCTTTCATTTGTGATCTGTTTCCTTGTCTCCTCATTTTCACTGCTTCCCTGAGTTGGTAGGGTGGCTTTGTATGTTAAGGTGTCCTATCGGGTTCAGTGGGTCAGCCTCTCAGTTACCTGAGGTAGACACTCTTGGTGCAACCCTTTGTGGACTGTGTGTACAGACTTGTTGTAGTTAAGTCTTGACTGTTGGTGTCACTGGGAGGAATTGACCAGCAGGCCAATTGGCTGTGAGGACCTGCTGTGTCTATAACTGAAGAATTGATGTGCTGGAGACATGTTTACGGGGCAGGACTCGTTCCAGTGGGGCTTTGGTACTCACTGAATCTGCCTCTTGAATGTGTCCCTTATGAGAATAGTTGAAATCTGATGTCGTCTCACACCGACCACTAGATACACTAGTTTCTGGATCTCTAATGGGATGCAGGTCAGCTGCTGTCTGAGGCCACCCTACAGGAGCTACAATGAGAACTACAGTTTTGCTTGGCTTCAGAGGTTTTGCAGCTGTCTGACTGGAGCTGCAGTTTTATTTGGTTAAACTGCTACAGAGCAGGCCATTTATATGCAAAAGTTATTGCTGGGAGCTTGGGTGCGTTTGTAAATTTTGTGGGGCAGGGTTTCTGGGCGTCACTAGGCGAGGGCATGGCAAATACCAATGGCTGCCATCAGCCTTCTCTGCCTTTCCACGTTTCCAAGTCCCTGAGTCCTGTGCTCCAGCGCAGTAACAATGATTGCTGGGCACACCTCTACAAAATAGTCACCCTCACTTTCCAACCTGATGGCCGACAGTCCAGCTTCTCCCCGTGGGCGTCTGAGTCCCCTGCATCTCCCCAAAAACTGGATTTCAGAGAGATTGGGAGCTTGTTTCCCTTTGGGTTGAAAAAAAGCAGCACGCCCAGTTGCCCACCACTACCCCGATTCGCGTTCCTCTATACCTCAGCTTTTCAGCACTTGTGCTCTTTCCTCTCTTCTTCTTGTTGTAGAACTTCCACTAAGCAAGCTTTCCCGTGGTTCTGAGTAATAGGCGTTTTGTCTTTTAGTTGTAATTTTGAAATTGTTTTGCTAGGCAGCAACCTTTGCAGACATCTTGGTTTCTCTCTCTAGTTCTATTTCTTTTTGCTGTTATTGTTTTCTTTTCTTTTTGTACTTTGATTCTAAATGATAGTTTTGCTGTGTAGAGTAATCATGGTTATAGGTACTTGCTTTTCATCACTTTGAGTATTTGTTGCCACTCCCTTCTGGCCTGCAAAGTTTCTGTTGAGAAATCTATTAACAGTCATATGGGTACTCCATTGTTGATAATTAACTGCTTTTCTCTTGCTGCTTTTAAGTTTCTCTCTTTGTCTTTAACCTTTGGCATTTTTATTTTTTATTTTTATTTTTTTAAATATATTTTATTGATTTTTTTTACAGAGAAGAAGGGAGAGAGAGAGAGCTAGAAGTGTCGATGAGAGAGAAACATCGACCAGCTGCCTCTTGCACACCCCCTATCGGGGATGTGCCCGCAACCAATGTACATGCCCTTGACCAGAATCGAACCCGGGACCCTTCAGTCCGCAGACCGATGCTCTACCACTGAGCCAAACCGGTTTCGGCTAACCTTTGGCATTTTTAATTATGATTCCTGGTATAGGCCTCTTTGGGTTCATCTTGTTTATAACTCTCTATGCTTTCTGGACTTGTATGTCTATTTCTTTCACCAGGTAAGGGAAGTGTTCTGTTATTATTTTTTCAAATAGGTTTTCAATTTCTTGATCCCTCTCTTTTCCTCCTGGCACCCCCATTATGCAAATGTTGGTATGCTGAAAGTTGTCTTAGAGGTTCTTTACACTATCTTCATATTTTTGGATTTTTTTTCTTTTAGCTTTTCTGATGGGATTTTTTGCTTCCTCATATTCCAATTCATTGATTTGATTCTCAGCTGCTGCTAGTGCCAGCCCTGGGAAGATATAGGGCATGCTAAGTCCAGCTGCTACCTGTCTGAGAGATTTTTGGAAAGTCCGAAGTCTGAGTCAGGATAGGCCATTTATATGGAAAAACCACTGCAAATTGCTTGGGTGGGGCTGCAAATTGAGTGGGGAAGAGTCTCAGGGAATCACCAGGGTGGAATGAATTAATGTGAACCAGGTTGATGGAGACTCAGATATGGTGCCTGCCTATCTGCACTATGATGGGGGAGGTCTCAGCCTAGGAGCAATGACCTCTGCCAGCACTTTTATCTGGAAGAAAACCGATTCCCAGTTCTTGCTCTGGTGCTAGAGAATCCAGTTCCTCCCCATATGTCTATGGATCCCCACAAGTCACTCCCCCAGTGCTGGAGCTCAGAGGAAGCAAGTCCAAGTAAGTTCATGTACTGGCCCTTTAAGAGGAACTGTTTGGGAATCCAGCAACCTCTTTGTCACTCAGCCACAATTCCTGCTGGTTTTTACAGCCTGAAGCAATGAGGACTTCTCTTCCTGGCTTTAGAACCCTGAGCTGAGGGGTCTGGTGTGGGGCTGGGACCCCTTGCTCCTCACAGGAAACTTCCACAGCCAAGATAACCCTCCTGATCAAAAACACACCATACGTGGGTGTCAGACCAGCCCAGGCTGCATCTCCACTCCGCCTACCAGTCTCAATGTGCTTTCTTCTTTAATCATCTAGTTGTAAGACTTCCATTCAGTCAGACTTCAGGCAGTTCTGAATGATGGCTATTTTGTATTTTAGTTGTAAACTGTGATGTGGTTGTTGGAGGATGTGAGTACTGAGTTTACCTAAATCTCTATCTTAATTCTTCTCCACTGATTCTTAGAGAGAGTGGAAGGGAAGGAGGAGGGGGAGAGAGAGAAAAAAGGGACACATGATTGGTTGCCTCCTGCACACATCCCAATGGGGCAGGGGATCGAACTATTCCCTTACCTTGATAGAGAATTCAACCAGAGACCGTTCAGTGTGCAGGCTGACACTCTAACCACCAAGCAACACTGGTCAAAGCATTAGATCTCTAGTCCCAAGTTTGTACCTCTAAAACATCTCTCTAATTTGCACACTCCTCCAAGCTGATCACAACCATGCTACTCTGTTTTTATGTTTAGTTTTTGTCGATTCCACATATAAATGAGACCCTACAATATTTAATATTTGTCTTCCTCTGTCTGACTTATTTCATTTAGCGTAATGACCTAAAAGTTCATTAACCTGTTAACCGGGAGTTCCCTTTTTAATGGTGCAACCTGTAACGGGCACGTACTCTTTCACTAGAACGTGTCAGTACGTCATGCCCGGAGGACATAATTTCATATTATTATTATTTTTTATTTATACTTAATTAAAATAAATGAAATATATATATTTTCATTTATTAATATATATATAAAGCACAAAGGAAAATACAAAATTACCAAAAAAAAAAAAAAAATAGAAAAGAATACCGACAAAAAAGTGGAAACATCGAATTAAAAAATTATAAATTTTAGCCAAAACCGGTTTGGCTCAGTGGATAGAGTGTCGATCTGCGGACTGAAAGGTCCCAGGTTCGATTCCGGTCAAGGGCATGTACATTAGTTGCGGGCATATCCCTGGTGGGGGGTGTGCAGGAGGCAACTGGTCGATGCATCTCTCTCATCGATGTTTCTAGCTCTCTATTTCTCTCCTTTCCTCTCTGTGAAAAATCAATAAAATATATTAAAAATAAATAAGTAAACAAAAAATTATAAATTTTACAAACAATTATACAAAACATACGTATATACCGTCCCTCTCAGGGCGCAACATATATTTCCAGGACGTAGTCATACGTCCTACCTGTTCCCGATATTGTTTACATTTGACGTATTTATAGGTCCCGCTCGGTTAACAGGTTAATGTTATCACAAATGGCAGGATTTTCTTCTTTTTCATGCGTGAATAATAAATATGATATTGTATGGATATGTGGATTACACTCTGAAACACATATAAGTACTCCTACAATTTAAAGGCAATGCTGGTGCCCTGGACGGTGGCTCAGTGGTTAGAGCATCAGCCCCTGAACCAAAGCATCAGGTGTTTGATTCCCAGGGTACATACCTGGGTTGAAGTTGCGGGAAGCAACCAGTCAATGTGTTTCTCTCACCTTTCTCCCTCTCTGCCTCTCTCTGAAAAGCAATGGAAAAAATATCCTCAGGTGAGGATTAACTAACTAAACAAAAGCAATACTGACAAATTTATATCATTCAGTACCAAATAGAAAAAAATCTGTTATTAACTGTGCAATGTGATCATTATTAGGAAAATTAAATGTGCTCTCACTGAACCATTAAATAATGAGAACAGCCGAGACCGGTTTGGCTCAATGGATAGAGCATCGGCTTGGGGACTGAAGAGTCCCGGGTTCGATTCCGGTCAAGAGCATGTACCTTGGTTGCGGGCATATCCCCAGTAGGGGGTGTGCAAGAGGCAGCTGATCGATGACTCTCTCTCATCGATGTTTCTAACTCTCTATCTCTCTCCCTTCCTCTCTGTACAAAATCAATAAAATATTTTTTAAAAAATAATAATAAATAAAAAATAAATGAGAACAGACAAATATGGCAAAGATGCAATTTTATCCCCCTAATTGTCTAACAGACTATGCATATTTCAAAAATTTCAATATAAACATTGGTTTTTCAGTTAAAAGGCCAGAAATGATCAACACATTGCAAAGTGGATATGCAAGGAAATGTATATTCTAGGCTGACCAATTCCAACCTCAGCTGAACTCATAGTATTAACTTTTTTGAACCAAAGACAGGAACTGGTTATATAACAACTAGAGGCCTGGTGCACAAAATTCGTGCTTGGGGGAGGGGGGGTCCCTCAATCCAGCCTGTACCCTCTCCAATCTGGGACCCCTTGAGGAATATCCGACTGCCTATTTAGGCCCAATCCCACTGGGCAGTCGGACATCCCTATCACAATCCAGGACTGCTGCCTCCCAACTGCCCTCCCCTGCAGGCCTGGTCCCCCCAACTGCCCTACTCTGCAGGCCTGGGTGCCCCCCAACTGCCCTCCCCTGCAGGCCTGATGACCCACAACTGCCCTCCCCTGCTGGCTATCTTGTGGCGGTCATCTTGTGTTCATATGGGGCAGCCATCTTTGACCACATGGGGGCGGCCATCTTGTGTCATAGAGTGACGGTCAATTTACATAGTGCTCTTTTATTAGATAGGATGATCACCTTTTCAGCCTTAGGTCTTCCTCCACCTTTACAGGATTGTGTGTTAAAAAAACATGGAAGTTTTTAACACAGTGCCTGGCCCATAACAAGGGCTCAATCAAGGGTAATGTATTATTCAGGAACACAAAATCTGAGTTTTCTAATCTCAAACTAAGTCATGGATATTCCCACTACTTAAAAATGATTCTATCCTATATGTTAAAAGATATGAACTCATGTGGCGAAGGGCAGGGAGGTGGTGGGGGGCGGGGACTAAGTGAAGGAAGACAAAGTGGGGTGGAAATGGAGGACATCTGTAATAGTGCCAACAATATAAATAAATAAAATAAAAAGTTATGAGTTGAGGTTTATTTATTGATTTATTTTTAACTAATTAAATTTATTGGCGTGACACTGATTAATAAGATTATATAGGTTTCAAGTGTACTCCAGGATACATGATAACGTGATATATGATACTGTACCCAACAGAAGGTTTATTTAATAACCAGAAAGTAAAGGTCACTTTTCTTTGTACTTCCTCCCATTTGTGGTTACCCAGTTCCAGTGGGAAAGGACAGAAAAGTAAAGCATAAGGATGTTAATCCAGTCAACTTTACATAGGGATAGAAATTTCTAAGTACATTTTCTTTTCTTTTTTTAAATATATTTTTATTGATTTCAGAGAGGAAGAGAGAGGGAAAAAGAGATAGAAACATCAGGCGGAGCTTGAAGATGGCGACCGAACAGATGGACTTGTTCTGACCCCGGTCCCAAAACAGATAGAAGCAACATCTGAGTCGCTCAGGGAATGTTGATTAGCAGCTAAGGGGCAGCGGATCACTCTAGGAAGGTAAGGAAGGGTCCGCTGGACAGGATTTCCTGACCAAGCGGACAGCACTCCCGACTTCTCCCGGAGCTCCGGGCTCGGCGGGAAGGCTGCACCTCCCTACCAGGGAGGGAGCAGCTTCTCTGAGGCCTGGAAAACCCACAGCCGAGGAGTCCATCGAGCACCTGTGGCGCCCCGATTGGAGCAAGCGCATGGAGTCAAGGAAGTTCTTCAGCCACCCAGGGAAAGGTCAGAGTTTGCGGGGATAGCCTGAGGGTTCTGGCGGGTTCTGGAGCTCCCGCGAGGCCCCGCCCCCAGTGCGGCCCGGAGTGCCGCGGCCCCGCCTATATTGTAGCCCGGGAGCGCCGCGAGGCCCCGCCCCCAGTGCAGCCCCGGAGCGACGGTGGCCCCGCCTCTATTGTAGCCCTGGAGAACTGCGAGGACCCAAACCCAGTGCGGCCCAGGAGCACCGTGGTGGCCCACACCCCAGAGCTCCGCCCAAAGAAGGCTGCAGCTAGAAACCTGTCTGGCAACACCCAGTCCGGGGTTTGGCGTAATTGTCCCCAGAAGCGGGACTTTTTCTAAAACACCAGTGGGACACGGGACAGATTGTTAAGAATTGCGGCTGTCCTGCCAAGGGCGGAACACCTGGACACCTTGGGGCCTGATCCCCTTCACCCCCTAGCTTCGGAATACTAGGGAAGGACTGCCCAGTTGGGCATATCCTGGAAATTGCAGGGGGAAATTGCCTCCCTGGAAACAAGGGATCAGAACCAGAAGAGATAGTCTGGAAGCCAGCTGACACGCTGCCAGGTAGAGCCATAGAGAAAGAAGGCCAGAGCAACCAAAGTCTGGGAGGTCAAACCGGTAACACTGACACCTAAGGGCTGAACTACAAACTGCCTTTTTTTTTTTTCTTTTCTTTTTCTTTTAATTAATCAAAAATAAATGGACACAAATAACTAAGATATAGCCTACCTAAAATTAAGGACTACCTTACAAAACTGAGGTGCAGTGGAATGCTGGGAACTGCAAGACTCTCTGGTCCAAGAATCAGGCGTGCCAAATACAATAACAGAGGAAGTGAATGACCACTACTGGACATTTTTATGCTAATTTTACTATTCTTTATTTTATTTTCATTTTTTATATCTTTTACTTAAGAAACGATTTTTTTTTCTTTTTCCTTACTTGATTTTACCTTTTCAATTATTACATTTTTCAATCTCTATCATCACTATTACTACTGCTATTTTGCAATTTTTTTTTTTCTTTTCCTCTCCAGTACCATTTTACTTCTTTATTTTACATTGGGAGTAACCTTCATTCTATTTTAATCTCTACTATAGCATCATTCAACCCTATCTCAACTCGACCTTTACACCATCACTCTCTTACTAAACTTTAACCTTTTAGTCTCCAGTTTGTCCTATACCTTTCCGGTTTTAGTTTTTCCTCTATTCTTTCTGTATACCCCCTGCTAAAGCTCTCACTATACTTATAGACCTAAGTTCCAACCCCTGATCCAAGTGTATAAATACCAGTCTCTGCACTATATTAACTAGTTAAAAAACAAAACAAAACAAAACAAAAAAACGGTTCTACTTTCTATCCTTTTCTCATTGTTTGTGTGAAGGTTGATTATTGTGAATATTTATGCTTTTCAGTGAAATTGTTATGCTTTTTCCTGTGTTGTTATTGTTGCTTTGTATTTTTTTATAAATCCTCTGTTTTTGTTTGTTTCTTTTACTTCTGTATATCATAACCTTACTTAATAATAGTGGATATTGTAGTTCGTATTAATCTCCAAGTATTGTTACCGGCATTGGCTGGGCTCAGTGGTTGTTCTATGGCAATTTTCTCCACATATATATAGTTTATATAGTTTGTTTCCCATTTTTTTAGTTTGCTTCTTTTCTCTCTCTCTCTCTCTCTCTCTCTCTCTCTCTCTCTCTCTCTCTCTCTCTCTCTCTTCTTTTTCTCCCTGTTTTCCAACTTCATTTTGTCATAAATTTATTTCTTCTTTGACTTATTTTTTTATTTTTTTAAGTTTTCTTTATTTTATTTTTACCTTCCTTCCTTCCTTCTCTCCTATACCCTAATTTGCCTATCGCTAGGGGTTACCTTTATTAGAGGTTATTAATATTGTAAATACATTCCTGTTAAGTGCCTCTTGTGTTGTACCTGGTAGTGTTGTATTTTGCACCTTTAAATTAACGCAAGAGAAAGAACAACACATAACCAGACATCCTGAAAAGAGATACCATGGGAAGACAAAAAAATACCCCACAAATGAAAGAAAAGCAGGCATCACCAGAAAAGGAAGTAAACGAGCCAGAGGCAAGCAGCCTACCAGAGCAAGAGTTCAGAATAATGATCATAGGTTGGCTAAAAAGAATGGAAGAGAAATTTGACAATAACCAAGAAGAAATGAGGAAGAACCATGAAGAAGGGAAGAAGAACCAAGAAGAAATGAAAAATGACATCGCTACCATGAAGAACTCAATAGAAAGCATCAACAGTAGACTAGATGAAGCGGAGGACCGCATCAGTGAGCTAGAAGACAAGATGGAAAAAAATATAATACCCAATTAGAGCAGCTTCTAGAAAAAAAGATTAAAAAGCAGGAGGAGAGCCTACAGGAGCTTTGGGACAATACAAAACAAAATAATATTCGAATAATAGGGGTTCCAGAAGGAAAAAAAAACTGAGGTAGACGTGGAAAAAGTATTTCAAGAAATAATGACAGAAAACTTTCCTGAGATAGAGAAGAAAAAACCCACACAAATTCAAGATGCTTGCAGAGTCCCAAGCAAAATGAATCCCAGAAGACAGACGCCAAGGCACATTATAATTAAAGTGGCAGACAACAACGACAAAGTAAGAATCTTAAAAGCAGCCAGAGAGAGACAGAAAGTTACATACAAAGGAACCCCCATCAGACTAGCAACTGATTTCTCAACAGAAACATATCAGGCCAGAAGGGAATGGGATGAAATATACAAAGTCATGCAAAGGAAGGGTCTGAATCCAAGAATACTGTACCCAGCAAGACTATCAATCAAAATTGAAGGGGAAATCAGGAGCTTCACAGACAAAAAAAGACTGAAGGAATTTATATCCACGAAACCAGCAATGCAAGAAATGCTAAAGAGTCTACTGTAAAAATAAAGAAATAGGAAGTGAAGAAGGAACACGGGTATAGAATAAAAATGCCGTCAAATGAGTACCTATCAATAATAACCTTAAATGTAAATGGATTAAATCCTCCAATCAAAAGACATTGGGTGTCAGATTGGATAAGAAAACAAGACCCATACATCTGTTGTCTACAAGAAACCCACCTCAGAAAAAAAGATGCACACAGACTGAGGGTGAAGGGATGGAAAAAAGTTTTCCAGGCAAATGGAAAGGACAGAAAAGCTGGGGTAGCAATACTTATATCTGACAAATTAGATCTCAGAGTGAAGGACATAACAAGAGATAATGAAGGCCACTTCATAATACTAAAGGGAAGAATCCAACAAGAAGAAATTACCCTGGTAAATATATATGCACCCAATACAGGAGCACCCAAATACATAAAAAAAACAAAACAAAACAAAAAAAAAACTGCTGAAAGACATTAAGGGAGAGATTAATAGCAATACAATCATAGTAGGAGATATTAATACCCCACTGTCACCCTTCGAAAAGTCATCTAAACAAAAAAATCAGCAAAGAAATATCAATCCTAAACGACTCACTAGACCAGATGGAATTAATTGACATCTTAAGAACATTCCACCCCAAAGCCACAGAATATACATTCTTCTCAAGTGCACATGGGACATTCTCAAAGATAGACCACATTTTGGGACATAGGCAAAGTCTCTTCAAATTCAAGAAGATAGAAATCATATCAAGCATCTTCTCAGATCATAGTGGCATAAAACTGGAAATTAACTACAATGAAAAAAATCCAAAGAAATCAAACACATGGAGACTAAACAACATGCTATTAAACAAGGACTGGGTTACCAGAAAATCAAGGAAGAAATTAAAAACATCCTGGAAACAAATGACAATGAAAACACAACAATCCAAAATCTATGGGACACAGCAAAAGCAGTTTTGAGAGGGAAGTTCATATCCTTACAAGCCTATTGCAAAAAACTAGAAAAAATGGTAACAGATGATCTAACTCTACAACTCAAAGAGTTAGAAAAAGAGCAAAAAGAAAAGCCCAGTGTAAGCATAAGGAAGGAAATAACAAAAATCAGAGCACAGATAAACAACATAGAGACCAAAGAAACAATACATAAGATCAACAAAACCAAGAGCTGGTTCTTCGAAAGGATAAACAAGATTGATGGACCTCTAGCCAGGCTAACCAAGAAACAAAGAGAGAGGACCCAAATAAACAAAATCAGAAATGAAAGAGGTATAATAACAACAGACCTCACCGAAATACAACAGATTGTTACAAAATACTACGAACAACTCTATTCCAACAAACTGAACAACCTGGAGGAAATGGACATATTCCTAGAAAAATACAAACTGCCAAAACTCAATCAGGAAGAATCTAAAAATCTCAATAGACCAGTGACATGGGAAGAAATTGAAACAGTCATCAAAAAGCTTCCAGCAAACAACAGCCCAGGGCCAGATGGCTTCACAGGAGACTTTAACCAAACATTCAAGGAAGAACTAAAACCTATCGTCCTCAGACTATTCCAAAAAATCCAAGAGGAAGGAACACTTCCAAACTCCTTCTATGAAGCCAGCATCACCCTAATACCAAAACCAGATAAAGACAACTCAATGAAAGAGAATTACAGGCCAATATCCCTCATCAACATAGATGCCAAAATCCTCAACAAAATTCTAGCAAATCGACTCCAGAAGAACATCACAAAGATCATACACCATGACCAAGTAAGATTTATTCCATGAATGCAAGGATGGTACAATATCCACAAATCAATAAACGTGATACATCACATAAACAAATTGAAAGATAAAAATCATATAGTCATATCAATTGATGCAGAGAAAGCATTAGATAAAATCCAACACCCTTTCCTGTTAAAAACTCTTAAAAAGGTGGGAGTACAAGATTCATACCTCAATATAATAAAAGCTATATATGATAAACCCACAGCCAACATTATACTCAATGGGCAAAAACTAAAACCATTCCCTCTAAGAACAGGAACAAGACAGGGATGCCCACTCTCGCCACTCCTGTTTGACATAGTTCTGGAAGTACTAGCCATTGCAATTAGACAAGAGGAGGAAATAAAAGGCATCCAAATTGGAAAAGAAGAAGTAAAGCTATCCTTATTTGCAGATGACATGATATTGTACATAAAAAATCCAAGAGACTCCATTAAAAAACTAATTGACTTAATAAATGAATTTGGCAACGTAGCAGGATATAAAATTAATGCCAAGAAATCCATGGCATTTCTATACACCAACAGTGAAACTACAGAAACAGAGGCTAAAAAAGCAATTCCATTTACCATCGCACCAAAAAAATTAAGATACCTAGGAATAAATTTAACTAAGGAAGTAAAGGACCTATTTGCGGAAAACTACACGACACTGAAAAAAGAGATAGAGGAAGATGTAAGGAGATGGAAGAACATACCATGTTCATGGATTGGTAGAATCAACATCATCAAAAGGTCCATACTTCCTAAAGCAATCTATAGGTTCAATGCACTCCCCATTAAAATACCAACGACATATTTCACTGACCTAGAAAGAACTCTCCAAAAGTTCATTTGGAACAATAAAAGACCCCGAATAGCCACAGCAATCCTGAGAAAGAAGAGTAAATTAGGAGGGATCTCAATACCAGACTTCAAACTATATTACAAAGCCACTGTTCTCAAAACAGCCTGGTACTGGCAAAAGAACAGACAAATAGATCAATGGAATAGAATCAAGAACTCAGATATCAACCCAAATCACTATACTCAATTAATATTTGAGAAAGGAGGCACGAATATACAATGGAGTCAAGACAGTCTCTTCAATAAATGGTGTTGGGAAAATTGGACAGACACATGCAAAAGAATGAAACTAGATCACCAACTTACACCATTCACAAAGATAAACTCAAAATGGATACAGGACTTAAACATCAGATGGGAAACCATAAAAATACTAGAAGCATCCACAGGCAGCAAAATCTTAGATGTATGCGAAAAAAAGAATTTCTTCACTGATACTGCCCCTAGGGCAATGGAAGCTAAAGAGAAAATAAACAAATGGGACTACTTCAAAATAAAAAGCTTTTTTACAGCAAAAGAAACCATCAATAAAACAACAAGAAAGCCCACGGTGTGGGAGATCATATTTGCAAATATTACCACTGATAAAGGCTTAATCTCCAACATTTACAGACAGCGTAATCAACTAAATAAAAGGAAGATGAATGATCCAATTAAAAAATGGGCAATGGACCTAAACAGAATATTTCCAAAAGAAGACAGAAGGAAGGCCAAAGGCACATGAAAACATGCTCAAAGTCACTAATTGTCCGAGAGGTGCAAATCAAAACAACAATGCGGTACCATCTCACACCTGTTAGAATGGCCAACATCAACAAATCAACAAACGACAAGTGTTGGCAAGGTTGCGGATAAAAAGGAACCCTCGTGCACTGCTGGTGGGAATGCAGACTGGTGCAACCACTGTGGAGAACAGTGTGGAGTTTCCTCAAAAAACTGAAAATTGAACTCCCATTTGACCCAGTAATCCCACTTCTAGGAATATATCCCAAGAAACTAGAAACACCAATCAGAAAGGATATTTGCACCCCTATGTTCATAGCAACACAATCTACAATAGCCAGAATTTGGAAATAGCCTAGGTGCCCGTCAGCAGATGATTGGATCCAAAAACTATGGTACATCTACACAATGGAATACTATGCTGCCATAAAAAAGAAGGAATTCTCATCATTTGCAGCAACCTGGATGGAATTGGAGAACATCATGCTGAGTGAAATAAGTCAATCAATGAAAGAGAAACACCACATGACCTCACACATTGGTGGATGATAAAGATCATTATAAACTGATGAACCAAGAGACAGATATAGAGAAAGTAAAGCAACAGGCAGACTGTCAAATTACAGTGGGGAGGGTAGGGAGATCTGGGGGAGATACTAGATCAACCGAAGGACTTGTATAAATGCATATAAGTACAACCAATGGACATAAAACTATGGGGAGGGTGGGGATGTGTGGGAGGGAGGGGGGCAATAAAAAAAATCAATAAAATATGTAAAAAATATATATAAAAATTAAAAAGAAACGCAAAAAAAAAAAAAAAAGATAGAAACATCAATGACGAGAGAGAATCTTTGACTGGCTGCCTCCTGCATGCCCTCTACTGGGGTGGGGTCTGCAACTCAGGCAGGTGTCCTTAACTGGAATAAAACCTGGGACCCTTCAGTCCACAGGTCGATGCTCTATCCACTGAACCAAACCATCTAAGGCCTAAGTACATTTTCTTTTTTTTTTTTTAAATATATTTTATTGATTTTTCACAGAGAGGAAGAGAGAGAGATACAGAGTTAGAAACATCAATGAGAGAGAATCATCCATCAGCTGCCTCTTGCACACCCCCTACTGGGGATGTGCCTGACACCGAGGTACATGCCCTTGATCGGAATCGAATCCAGGACCTTCCAGTCCGCAGGCCGATGTTCTATCCACTGAGCCAAACTGGTTTTGGCTAAGTACATTTTCTTGATTCATATTCATTTCAAAAGACTGACACAGCCCTAATTTCATCAATTATAACTGTAACTGGAAGTGGAGGAGTGGGAACAATGGGGCAAGAGAACTGGGCCGGGAATGACTGCTAAGGGCCAGAGAGTAAATACTTTTGTCTTTGCAGGTACAGGGATCTGTGTCACAGCTCAACTGTGCCACCGCAGCAAGAAACCACCATAGACAATATATACAAAATAAGCAAGGCCGTGTTCAATAAAACCTTACTTATGAACATAGAAATCTGAATTTCATGTAATTTTCATATGTTGTGAAATACTCTTCTTTCCCCCTAAAACGTTTGAAAACTGTAAAATCTACCATAAACTTGTGGACAATACATAATTAGGCAGTGGGCCAGATTGGGCCTAAGGGTCACAGTTCTCTAACCCCTGCTTTATTCAACCATGTTTCGAATCCACCCAGCAAATACTTGCATTTTGAGGTATCCCAAATCAGTTAGTTATAAAACCTTTATATTCAAGGCACAGCAAAGGTGACTTTAAGAATTTTAAAGAAGGGTGGGGTTGTGTTCAGGTATGTTTTTCATCAAGGTTCCTAAAAAACAAAGACAAAGAAAACTACACTGTGTTTGGGGTCAACATAATTTAACAGCTAGAATAGACGTTATCTTGCATGTTATTTTTGGTCAACAAAAATTTCAGGGGAAAAAGGGTCAATACCCTGGTAAAGTTGAGCCCAAAGGAACAAGAGTGTGAACTACTTCACTCTAATGAATCCACTGTTTGAACTGGAAAGTCATGTCAATTCCATCCGGGTTGTGAGGAGAGGAACACAAAGATTATCCATATTTGTGTATATAAACAAATTCACATGCTTTATTCAAATTCTTAACATTTAACTTTATAAAGAAAAATATTTCCAACTGCTTCTTAGACATGTCAGATTCTACCTAAAATTAAGGACATGTTCTAGAACTTACAATAAAAGCCCACAGGACATTTTCTACTAGTAGTGAGAATTATATTTAAACAAAACAAATTGCTATATAATACAACCCTCAAATACAGTGGGTAGTATTCCATTGTACAAAAGCATGCAAGTATAGTAAATTTCAGATTACATTTAATATTTTAAAGTAAATATATATATATATATATATATATATATATATATATATATATATATATAGTCAGTGATTTTCATGCTGCTTTTCACATGCTTTTGTTTTAAAACTATTTCATGTTTAAAGCCAAAACTAGTTTCATGTTTATTACAGTGCTCTTCAAACACTTGTATTATGTTTCAAAGCAGTCTTTTACTTAAACTTAAAAGCGAAATATTTTCTGGCAGTTTTTCTGCTAGAGTCCATAAGCATACCAAGAAAAAGAACATGAATAAGCAGGAATCAGAGAAGGAATGGGTCTTGTGTAATACTCAAGACAGTATGAAAGATAACTGATAGTAAGTACATATAATATTCAACATCAAATAACTGCTCCTAGGAAGAGCATCTATTGGTCACATTCAATGTGCCAAAACCTAGGTGTACCTTGAGGGGAAGAACTATGACTGATCATGACTGCATCTTTTTATTGAGTGCACATAATAGGCACTCAATAAAAATTAGTTGAATAATGCATGAAAGGCATTAACCCTAAAGCACTATTTATATAATTACTAAGTTGTGGGGTGAGGGTTTTATGAGATAAATGATGTTTGATAATGGTAGGTATTTAAAGAGGAACAAACTGAGGTTCAACAAGTGACCTAACTTATCTAACTGGGTTGTACTGGAATAGGTGTGCCTAATTTAAAGATCTCCTCGCCCCAATTCCTATTAGCTAAGAAACCAGACTGAGTACTAAAAAATATAACTAGGAAAGAAAAACCCTTGCCACTCTACATTGATAAAAAGTCCATGGAAAACAAAAAATTGTCTACTTTTCCTAGCTCAACCCTGAACTCATAAAATAAGGTAAATGGTCATTCTCTCTGCATTAAAGGACAGAGAAATGGAAGAAATGTAGTAAGTCACCAAGAAACTACATTACTAGAATGGATGGAAAAATATTTCCTCTTAACCTAATGAAACAAGCAATACTTCTTAAGAATCACTCTTCCTCCTTTAATTTAAATTCGAGACAAAAGAAAAAATTTTGTTCCTTCAAAGGTCATTATAACTACCAGTGTTTCCCCGAAAATAAGACATCCTCCGAAAATAAGACCAAGCACATGGAAAGATAAGACATCCCATGAAAATAAGACCTAGCGTAATTTTGGGAGAAAAAATTAATATAAGACACTGTCTTATTTTCGGGGAAACAGGGTATATGAAAATTGCCTCCTCTGGCATACATGTGTACTTTCACTACTATCTGACAATAAGTAAAAGAGGTTGGTCTCAAATGGTGTTTTACATATCTTAATTAAAAAAAAAAAAAAATTCCTTAGGACCCCAAATCTAAAATTAAAATTGTTTTTGGTAACTTTTCACTCTTGGATCAAGAGTAGATTGGAGTCTACAACTAAACGTCAATTTTAGAGGTCATTTCCAACAGCCTATCTGGTTAGCAAGAAAAGCTCAATATTTTCACTAAAACTTAGGCTTAAAAATTTGTAACTTTTCAAACTCTGAAGCTTTCAAGTTCTGTTTAGTCTAATCAATTCATAGTTTATACATTAAATGTAATTAAAAGATTCCTGATATAGCAGGGGGAAATGCTAATAATGTTAGGTCAATAACAGTTTTTTTGTTTTGTTTGTTTTTTGAGACTTTTTATAAGCATTTGTTTGAGCCAAACTGAGGTCAATGTCGGGAAGCAAGATCTCAAATGCTCCCAATAACAGTTCTTTAATGTTACTATTCTTCTCAAAGGTAGTAAGAGTTGATAATTTTCACATAAGCGTTTCCCTCCCAAAGTATAGTTCCTGTAGCATAGCTGGCTAAGTTGAAATGTCAGGCAGAGAAAGGCAAATACTGTTATGACTTCACTTATATGTGGATTCTTAAAAACAACAACAACAAAAGAATAAATAAAACACAAACAGATCCATAGATATAGAGAACAAGCTGTGGTTGCCAAAGGGAAGGAGGATGGGGGGATGGGAAAATACAAATTTGATATGTTTAAAAAAAAGCTTCCTTGTCAAATTTTCCCTGTCAAATATTTAAATTTAAAAACTCTAAAAATAAATTTATAGGAAAAAGAGCAATAGTATACACATAAATACCGCCCCCACCATTTAAATGAAACATTCAAACACTTGAGAGTCCATGAATAAATTAAGTACTAGACAGTAAATGCAGTAAATGTAATAAAATAAAATTAAAAAAATAAGAAAAGAAGTCTGTCTTTACGGCAGGTTTCTGCCAGCACTAAAAGAGGAACTCTTCATTTTAGAAACCAAATCTAAACCCTTCTAGTTAACAATATTTTTAACATATAGCTTAAATTGCAGGGGCTTTCCAGAACCAAAAATCTAAAAAGAAATTCAACAATTGTAACAAAAACCAAAATTGTGTTGTTTTGGGCAAATTAACTTTGAAAACAAAAAACCCTAACCTTTTTAGTTAAAATGGCCCCCAGATTTTTTATGTCCTTCCTTCCCAGGTTTCATGCAATAGTTTCTCTGCATTCCTTTCTTATACCCATTTCAATAACCAAGAATCCCATATGAACACCCCCTGATGCCCAAAACACCACAAACTATACTCACCACCAAAAATTAAAGAAAAATTCCTCACAAAACATGTTCTAAATATACCAAAGCAATCTATCATCCTTAAAACCAATGGGGTAAAGTAATTTAATTATTACTGTGGTAATTATATAGTTTTTAAAGACATAAAAATACTACAGGTTTTGGGAAGAGCTAAAACAACTTATAGAATCTGTGAAGAAATGGGAAAAAGAATTCTAGTTTTGCACAGTTCCAATCAAGCACAATCTGGGATTATATAAAGTTCAGTCTTTAATTATAGACTAAGAGGTTCCTGGTGGAATCCTCTCAATATGTACCCCCGGTGCTGCACTCACTTAGGCAAGAATCTCGTTGCAGTCATATGGTGCCTTGACCTTTAGCCAACCTTGGCTTTGCACTACTCACCTTAGCCCTTCCTCCGGTAACCCAGTTAGTCTCAAACTATCAGGACGATCTCGTCTTCTCCTGTAGAGACCTGAATGTGAAAGCTCTTTAAGCTGTAATTCATTCATATTTCTCTCTACACATAAATTATTGACACTTTAAAGGATTTATGCTGAGCAGTGTGGCTGCCACGGCTCAGAAAGACAGTGTCCCTGCTGCAGAACCTAAGCACACCTGACCCAGAGTTAGAAACCTCCGGGCAGGCCAGGCGCTGAAGCACAGCTTCCTGTTTTTCTGCTGGTACACGCCCTCCTCCCAAGGCCTGGCTTGCCTTCACTTTGGGCCTTGCACCTTGGAGGGTGTGTATATGTGTGTGTGGGGAGGGAGGAGAAAGGGAGGGGAGGGGAAAGGGAAAAAGGGTGTGTGGCCTGGGTTACTCACATTAATGACCTGGATTGCTCATTAATAAGCAAAATTTAACTGTTTTGAATAATTACACCAATTCCTTTATAAATCTTTCTAGCATCAATCTGCATTAAAATTGAGCTAACAAGCTCCAGTAAGGTAATAACTAAAGAAGGGCCCTGCCTTATTTTATTTGTCAGGAAACCATTAACATTTCACAAGCAGTTGCCACGTATAAAGAAGTGCCTGGTCATCTTGAGCTCTTTGGGACATTTTCCTTAAAAGGGAGGAAGGACAGAATTGTAAGAAAACAGTCCAATTCCTCCCTCTCACACTAGACTCTAAAGCCCCTTTAGAAAGGAAATATCTTTTCCCCACTACCTATTATTCAAAAATTCATAAATGAAAGAAAAGTACTTTGTTATCAACCTCCATTCAATGATTTTCTAAATCTATAACTACCCATTCTGAAAACTCCCATCATAAAATGTGCACCTCAGTTTAATCACCATTGTGGTGCCCATGCAGCCCCTATATTTATCTATCTATATATTTGATCCTACACAGTGACAAAGTTAGAAAGGGGGTTTTGGGTTGGTGGGGCAGGGTATGGGTGAGTGTTTACAAGGGGATTTTGTGGACAGTAGAGGACATATAATATGGGGCAGGTTCTCTCTTTTTAAATTTTTTTTATTTTCCAATTACAGTTCACATTCAATATTATTCTTTATTAGTTTCAGATACACAGCAAAGTGGTTAGAAAATCATGTACTTTATAAAGTGGTCCCTCTGATATTTCAACGACCACCACACATAGTTACGAAGGTATTATTGACTATATTCTCTATGCTGTACTCTGGGACTGCCGTAACTACCAATTTGTACTGCTAATCCCTTCACCTCTTTCACCCAGGCCTCCCACCCCTTTTATCATTCAGCTCCAAATGATGGCAGTACAAGAGTAGGCAAGGATTCCCGCCTCTGACTGGATCCCACTCAATACATATCAGCATATCACAAACACAGTTTAGGTCCTTGGCAAGTTCTTAGCCAGTAGTTGGACTTTATGGTTCCAGTAAGTTCTCCCTGAGTAATTTGTATCAGCTTCTTTCCATTCTAAAATCCTCCTAAAAAGAGTACAGAGAAGTGGGTCTGAAACTTTCTATTACAACAAAAATTAAAAAGTTAATCTATTCCCTACTCAAAAGTATTTGTATTATAAATACAAATGTTAAGGCACCCCACAAGGAAAGGCGAGTGCAGATCTGACTCCTTCACTCAGGACATGCAGGTGCTAGGTAGCTCCACTCAGGGATACCATTCGGCACCCTGGTTCTATGGCCCCAACGGAAAACGGATAACTTCCTATAGCTGCCATCAAAATATAATGTATGTTTTTAAAGATGTAGGGGAAAAATTACTGTTTTGTTACTATACTAGAATTAATTAGTGATAAAAGATGTTCTTTTAAAAAGTGTCAGATGTATCTCTTTCGCTCCCAGGAAGGGACACAAAAAACTGATATATGATATTGAGTGCCTGTGGAGGGACAGTGGCAAAAGAAAGCCTTTCTGCTTCATACCTTCTAAATTTTAACATTGCCTATTCAAATATCAGTAGAAATAATTTAGAAGATTTACATGTCTTTTGTATAGATTCCCAAAATCCTACGGAGGTATAAAATATAGAAAGGTTTACAGTAATAGAAACAAAATTAGGATTCTTAAAGTGTCTAATTCTCGCTAAGGTTGTGGCATCGCACACGTTTTCAACACAGACTTCACACGGTCGCCACTGAGTGAGTAGCATGACCCTAGAGGAGCTGCTGGCCCCGGGCAGCTGGGCAGCGGCCTCTCGAGAGCCGGGCTCTGCATCTCCACCTCCTGCTCCCACCCTAACCAAACGCCCGGGTGTGGTCTGGATGGATAGGAGCAAAACCAGTGGAGAAAGCTCGAGGCAGACACGCTGAGCACCTCGGTCATGTCTAAGCTTAGCTGGGTCCTTTCGAGTTTGTTTTACAGTTTCCTAGGTTAAGTAATTTGCACTATTTTTGCAATAAATTCATGGAAACCCTAACAGTTATTTGTTTTGTTTCTTATTGGCATAGTGTTTGTTCATCTCCTACACAACCCTTAACATGCATAGAATGCTGTAAATCTGATAAAACATGTGAATGATATTTTATAGTTATTTTGTATGGTATCAATTTTGTTTTTGCCTCAATAGTATGTCAGCAAAAAATAAAATAAAATTCTTTGTATTTACAAAAAAAAGTGTCTAATTCTCACATTTTTGTCAAGACAGGTGAAAAACAAATGAAGAGAAACAAGCATCAATCTTTAATTTTTTTTACTCTAAGCATCAAAACAAAATAGATGCCTGATGAATAAAATACAAGTTAATTGTATTTACTGCAAACATAGAAACCTCAATATTAAAAAGGACTTGTTTGGAGTAGCTATTTGAGCCACCTGCTTGAAATTTCTCTTAGAGTATACTTTCTCTTTGCTTGTTCAAATAAATTTTCTCTAGCAAAATAAACAAGCAAACAAACAGACTTGTTTGTATAGAAAAATGTAAATAAGAGGATTTGATTTTTATTTATCTACTTATCAATTATTTTTTGAGAGTTTGATTTTTGAAAGAGTGTTTTAAAAAGTGATTTATCGTCTAACTGGTAAGGCTCAGTGGATAGACCATCGGCCTGCGGACTTAAGGGTCCAAGGTTTGATTCCGGTCAAGGGCATGTATGTTGGTTGTGGGCACACCCCAATAGGTTTGCAGGAAGCAGCTGATTGATGTTTCTCTCTCATCGATATTTCTTACTCTCTCTCCCTCTCCCCTTCCTCTCTGTGAAAAATCAATAAAATATATATTTTTAAAAAGTGATGCATCATGCTGACAAGGAAAAAGAGCTTGGTAACTACTAAAGATTAAAAAAAACGAAACACTTATTGTGTAGGATGAATTCTGTTTTTGATGAGTCTCAGGTTAAAAGAATGTGAACAGCCCGGCCAGAGTGGCTCAGTGGTTGAGCGTCGATCTATGAACCAGGAGCTCATGGTTCAATTCCTGGTCAGGGCACAGCAGTCCCCAGTGTGGGGTATGCAGCAGGCAGCCAGTCAATGACTCTGTCTCATCATTGATGTTTCTGTCTCCCTCTCCCTCTCTGAGATCAATAAAAATATACTGGGGGGAAAAAAGAATGTGAACCAAAAAAAAGTAAATTAAAAAAAGAGAATGTGGACAGAAAAAAAGTTCCCAAGCTATCTATACTATAAATAGCCTAGGGCTGCCATGACTTAAATGACCAGATGGACAACGGGTCACCAGGAAGTGCATGGAGCACCTCTTGGCCCCCTCCCCATGGACCACGGACTCCTATCATAGCAAGGCTGGTGGCAAGTGAGCAGGCAGGGTGGTAGCGGGCAGTGAGTGGTGCAAGGCGGGCATGGTGAGATCATTAGCCTTTGGCCCGGGGCCTAATCAGCAGCCTCTGTGGCTGCTGGAGAGAGAGAGAGAGAGAGAGAGAGAGAGAGAGAGACACCCCTCAAAGGATGTCTTACTGCCAGTTTATAGGGATCCCAGATTGGAGAGGGTCCAGGCTGGGCTGAGGGACACCCCCCCCCCCCCAACGTGCACGAATTTCGTGCACCAGGCCACTAGTTTATAATAAAAAAAATTATCAAAAAAGTGGGAATAGAGGGAACATATTTCAACATAATAAAGGCCAGATACGAAAAACACATAGCTAACATAGTACTCAACATCAAAAAGCTAAAAGCATTTTCCTTAAGTTCAGGAACAAAACAAGGATGTCTACTTTTACTACTTTTATTCAACATAGTATTAGTTGGTCTAGCTAAAGTCAGACAAAAATAAATGAGTAAATGGCATCCAAATTAGAAATGAAGTAACACTGTCATTATTTGCAGATGACATGATACTATATATAAAGCACCCCAAAGACTTCACTAAAAAAAACTATAAAAATTGATAAATGAATGCAGTAAAGTTGCAGGTACAAAATATTTAGAAGTATTAAAATTTTAATACAATTACAATGAATTACCAGAAAAAGAAATTTGGAAAACAATCCAATTTATAATTGCATGAGAAAAAAACCCCTCACTGAAATACATTTAACCAGGAAGGTAAAATACCTAGGCTTGGAAAATTAAGAGACATTTTAAAAAGAAACTGAAGAAGATACAAATAAATAAATAAAATGTACCATGCTCATGCACAGAAAAATTAACATTGCTAAAATGACCATACTATCAAAAGCAATCTACAGATTCAATGCAATCCAGATCAAAACATCAATGGCATTTTTTGCAGAACTAGAACAGCAAATCCCAAAATTTATATGGAATTACAAAAAAATCCAAACAGCCAAATCAATCCTGAGAAAGAACAAAGTTGGAAGCATCGTGTTACCTTATATCAAACTATAAAGAAGGCTATACTAATCAAAATAGCATGGAACTGGCATAAAAAAAGAGACAAAAATCAATGAAACAGAATAGAGAGCTCAGAATAAACCCACATCTTTATGATAAATTAATTTATGATAAAGTTGGCAAGAATATACAATGGAGTAAAGACAATGTCTCTTCAATATATGGTGTTTGGAAAACTGGACAGACACATGTAAAAATTGAAATTGGATCACTTTCTTTTTAAAAAAATATATTTTATTGATTTTTCACAGAGAGGAAGAGAGAGGGACAGAGAGTTAGAAATATCGATGAGAGAGAATCATCAATCAGCTGCCTCTTGCACACCCCCACCAGGGATGTGCCCGCAACCAAGGTACATGCCCTTGACCGGAATTGAACCTGGGACCTTTCAGTCCACAGGCCGATGCTCTATCCACTGAGCCAAACCGGTTTTGGCACTTTCTAAGCAACTCAAACTGGATTTAAGATTTTTTAAATTTTATTTTTATTTTTATTGGATTTAAGATTTAAATGTAAGCCCTGGCCAGGTGACTCAGTTGATGGGAGCATCATCCCATGCACCAAAAGGTTGTGGGTTCCATCCTGATTGGAGTATGTATGAACAGCAACCCAATTATATTTCTCTCTCACATCCATGTTTCTCTCTCCCTCACTCATCCCTTCCTTTTTCTCTAAAATCAATAAAAACATATCCTCGAGTGATGATTAAAGAGTTTTAAATGTAAGACTCCAAAGCATAAAACTCCTAGAAGAAAACTCAGGCAGTAAACTCTTTCTTTAGATGTCTCCTCAGGCAAGGGAAACAAAAGAAAGAGAAAAAAAGCAAAACAAAAGGGACTATTTCACATTTAAAAGTTTTTAGACAGTGAAGGAAACCATCACCAAAATGAAAAGACAATCTACTGATGAACAAAGATATTTGCCAATTATACATCCACTAAGAGGATAATATCCAAAATATAAAGAACTCATACAAATTAACACCAAAAAACCTCAAATAACCCAACCCTACATAATGAAAGAGTAATATGCAAATTAACCATCACTCTACTACATCCACAGCCAATCAGAGTGAAGATGCAAATTAACCCAACAAAGGTAACTGTTAATTTGCATATGCCGAAGGAGGAAGGAGTGAAGACTGAAGACAGCATAGAAGAAAGAGGGAGGGAAAGTGGAAAGCAAGGCGGCTGCTGGAGGGAAAGCGCGGGTGGTGTGTGAGGCTGCAGAGGCAGGCAGTGGAGCGCAGCGGTGACAGTGGCGGCTGTGGTGGGCGTAGCAGTCAGGGTTCACAGCAGCGACAGTGGTACTTGGCACTGGCAGCAAAGCGGGGCAGGTTTCCTTCCTCCCTGCCCGCCACAGCGGGAGAGGTGGGGGGGTGGGAGAGGTGGTGGTAGCAGGACCTAAGCCAGCTGTAAGTCTTGCAGGATTCTTCCTGCAACGAGCCCCTAGTTAAAATATACACAGAGGACCTGAATAGACATTTCTCATGACCAATAGATATATGAAAAGATGTTCACTGTCACTAATCATTAAATAAATGCAAATTAAAACCACAATGAAATATCATCTCACACCTGTCAGAATAGCTATCATCAGTAAATCGACAAACAACAAGTGTTGGTGAGGATGTGGAGAAAACCCTCATGCATTGTTGGTAAGATGGTTAATTTGTGCAACCACTATGGAAAACAGTATGGCAGTTTCTAAAAAATTAAAAATAACTATTATCCAGACATTCCACTTCTGGGCATTTACCTGAAGAAATCCAAAACACTAATTAAAAAATACATATGCAACCCTATGTTCATTGCAATATTATTTACAATAGGCAAGATACAGAATCAAAGCAACCTAAGGGTCAATCAATAAATAGACAAAGATGATGTGATACATATATACAATGAAATATTACTCAGCCATGAAAATAATAAAAATTTACCACTTGGGATAACATGCATGGAAGTAGAGGGTATTACGCTAGGTGAAATAAGTTAGACAGAGAAAGACAAATACCATATGATTCCACTTATATATATATGGAATCTAAAAACAAACAAAAGACAAAAACAAATTCATAGATTCATAGAACATATTGATATTTCCCAGATGGGAGCAGATTTTGGGGGTGGAGTGGGTGATGATGGGGAAGGAATTAAGGTGTACAAATTTCCATTTATAAAAGTAGTTATGGGAATGTGAAGTATAGCATGTGGAATATAGTCAATAATATTATAATAACTATATTTGGTGTCAGATGGATACTAGACTTATTGAGATGATTACTTTGTAAGTTACATAGTTGTCTAATCGTTATGCTATACACCTGAAACTAATAATATTGTATGTCAAGTATAATTGGGGGGGGGGGGGGAATTTAAGAACCTTGAATACATTTTTCAAAAAGAAAAAAATCCAATTGTTGGTTTGACAAAAATAGGAATCTCTGGTTAGTAACAAATAACAACCCAGTTCTAAAACTTTCACTTCTACCCTGTTTTCCCGAAAATAAGACAGTGTCTTATATTAATTTTTTCTCCCAAAGTTGCGCTAGGTCTTATTTTTAGGGGATGTCTTATCTTTCCATGAGCTAGCTCTTATTTTCGGAGGATGTCTTATTTTCGGGGAAACACGGTAACTACTACTTTACATGCATTAAACCACAGGCCTGCTAACAAAATAATAGCATTTATAAACCAGTATTGGTAGGGGCATACTAATATGACCAGGGAAAGCACAACCCAGGGAAACCTGTCTGCACTGCCACTGGACCATATTAAATTGCCTAATGGACCATTTGATGTTTGGCTAATCTGTTTTATACAGCTATCCCTACTTCATGGATATAAGTATGTTTAGTCATGATTGTATATTTGCTCACTGGACTGAAGCTTTCCCTTGCGGATAAACTACTGCCTCCCCTGTGGCTAAAGTCCTGTGAGAGATTATTCCTACCTGGGGCAGCGTTTTTCAACCGCTGTTCCGCGGCACACTGATGTTGCCTGGTGTGCCGTAGGTGCAGACAAAACAAGAATTTTATAATTTTTCACTATTTTGTTTACTTAATATTTCATAATAAAGTAATTATACAATACTTTCTTTGTGTTTATTTGATTCCTATTCAAGAGAATTACTTTATATATAGTCAATGTAGGCACAGAGTTAAATTTTTTAACATTTTCTAATGGTGGTGTGCCTCGTGATTTTTTTCATGAAACAAGTGTGCCTTTGCCCAAAAAAGGTTGAAAAACACTGACCTGGGGAACTCCTCTGGAACTCCACAGTGATTAGAGAACGCTTTTACTGGTCAAATGGTACAAGTCTGTTATTTGGCCAGTTTTACAACAGTTTCACTGCTTTTACAACCGTCCTTAATCCTCAGTTTTGAATGAACGTACAAAAAGCCTTACTAAAATTAAATTGGCACAATTTATAAAGATCCTCCAAATCTCCTGGTGAAAGCATGGCTATTGATCCTTTTGAATCTCAGATCTAATCTCTCTGGAGCTCAGAAATCTCACCTTTTGAGATAATTACAGGACACCCCATGCATAAGGCTCCTGCTTCTTTGGACCCACAGTTGATAAAGGGAGACTACTTCAATATTGTAAAGGCCTAATTGCTTCTATTGCTAATGGTTATTTGCATGCTTTGGTAGAACAGTCTTCAGAGTCCTGCAAGGAGGTGAAAACCCTAAACACCACACTCTACAATCTGGAGATTTTATTTCCTGGAAAAGACACTTAAAAAAAAAAAGACTCCTTTCAGCCTTGTTGGAAAGGCCCTTACCAGGTACTGTTACCTAAATTCCAGGGAACAGACTTTTGGGTTCACGTGTTGCGCCTAAAGAAGGCATCAAACCTTGACTGGAGCGGCATGTAGTGTGGTGACCTGAAAATAAAGCTGTCAAAAATTGAAGCAGTCCTCTTTTCCAGCTGGAATCATGAGGAAGGTGCAGAAGAGAAGAAGGAGGTTATTGCTGTGCTTGAAACCCATCAGAAAATGCAAAGGAATCTCCCAGAGCTGAACATCAAGCACCTGAGAAAGAAGTTGCCCAAAAGATGTTTTGAAAGACAAGGAGAAAGGTCATCTATGAAAAAAGCACTACCATAAAGAATATAGGCCGATGTACAGAACTGAGATATGAATGACCAGGATGGCAAGAAAAGTTGGCAACTTTTATGTTCCTCTGGAACCCAAACTGGCATTTGTCATCAGAATAAGAAGTATCAGTGGTGTGAGCCCAAAGGTCCAAAAGGTGCTACAGATTTTACGCCTTCTCCAGATCTTCAGCAGCACCTTTGTTAAGCTCAATAAGGCTAAAGCAGACAATTGTAGAATCACATATTGCATGTGGGTACCCAACCTGATGTCAGTAAAATGGATTGATGTACAAGTGTGGTTATGGAAAAATCAACAAAAATCTAATCGCCCTGGCAGATAACACATTGATTGCTCAAACTCTTGGTAAATATGGCATCATCTACATGGAGGATATGACCCCTGAGATCTATACTGTTGGAAAACGCTTTAAAGAAGGAAACAATTTCCTATGGTCCTTCAAATTACCTTTCCACAAGGTGGAATGAGGGGAAAATACCACCCATTTTGTAGAAGATAAAAATAAAAAAAACATTAAAAAAAACATCTGGTCTTCCTATAAAAAGGAAGACCAGATGTTGTTTTTTTTTATAGGAAGACCGTCCTTTTTATAGGAAGACCAGAGCTTCCTATAAAAGCTCTGGTCTTCCTATAAAAGCTTATTAGGATGAGCAAAGATCTGCCATGGTTATCTGTCTGTAATCTAGCCCATTAATAAACAGTGGTGACTGCTTTAAAACTGAAAAACAACAAACTGAAGATGACATTTGAAAGAGAGACCTTTCCCAAAATGACCAATCTTATACAACCTTTGGTTTAAGCTTTCATTTTCTCTTTCTTGGAAGTAAAATACAATTTTCCTCATTTCCCAATCTATTGTCAAAAGGGGAAACCTCTCAGTTACTGGATCTGTCATCAAGAACTTTGATGTCCAAGAAGTAATGGCCCCTTAGTTCACTGCTTTCAGGTCTAAGCTCCTGTTTTAGAATCATCATAAGTTTGTTATGTTGTTTTAATTTCACTCTGTTTTCTTACTGTTAAGTTCTGTACCTGTTGCTTGTGAAACTTGGACACAATGGTTTTCAGACCATGCATATTCCCTCTGATGTGGGACATATACCTAAAAAAGGTCCTCCCTGGCACTGAGGGACAAAAGTCTGCTGAAATCAGATCTGACTACTGATCAGGTGATGCTTTCAGAAAAAGATCTCAATCCAAGAGAGGAAATGTCAAAATTAATGAGAGACTTCAATCAAGACAGGAATTAGGAGGATCTCTCATGCTCTATGTCAGTCACTCATGAAAGCCCTATAGGAAGAATTCTATGGTTGTAAAAGCAATTTCCTCTTCCTGATATGAAAGAACTTCTTTTCCTCCCCATCTCTCCCTTCCCACTCCATCCTGTCCCAGATTAGCACGTGGCTCATCTTGGCTGCACGAACTAGATTGTAATCCTTTATTTTCTCACAAATAATTCCTTTTTTGCTGATATACCTGGATGACTTTTTATTTATAGTCAACAGAGGTAAAGGGGGGGATGAGGATGGAAGCAGACGGTTAAGAGCCTATGCAGAAGTCCAGGGAAGAGATGACAGCTTGAGCTATAGTAGTGATAATGAAAACAAGGAAGTGAGTTGGTGTGAGTGCTATCTAGGAAGTAAAATAGAGAAACCAGGATGATAGACTAGACACAGAGGGAAAGTCGAGGAGGCAGTAAGCACTGACAATATTAACATTTTCCCCACATTTCTTTACTGACATAGCAATAAAACCAACCTTGTGAAGCACAGCCTGAACTGTACTTCATGCTGCTTTCACCTTGTTGACAGAGAGGCAGACATTTCAAACTTATTTTTAATCTAAAAATAGTTTTAAAAAATATTTATACTAAAAGAAAAGGCTGTCACACATAAATATTCATGTATATTCACTCTGTTATATACTTGAAGGTTCTTGACTATCTAATATAACTATTACCATGTTATGTATATGCATATGATCTCATTTAATTTTTATCTTAATTCTACAAGGCATGGGTGGCCTGAGGCAGAGGCTTAATTAGCACCTCCTTAGAGATCCAAGAGCCAGTATGTTCAGGGGTCAGAGTGGAACCATCCAGATTACAACTCCTCACATCCATAAGGGACACACTCAGGGGGCGGCTCAGTGAGCACCAAAGCTCCACTGAGGCAAGTCTTGTCTCATAAGGGTGTCTCCAGCACAGAAATACTCATACTCCCAGAGTAGATACAGCAGATCCTCACAGCCAATTGGCCTGGAGGTCAATTCCTCCCAGTGATATCAACAACAATCAAGGCTTAAAGACAACAAGATTGTGCACACAGCCCACAAAGGGATGCGCCAAGTGTGTCCACCTCAGGTAACTGGGGAGGCTGAGCCACTGGGCCCTATAGAACACCCACCACACAAAGCCACTTTATCAACACAGGGAAGCAGCCAAAATGCCGAGACAAAGAAACAGGTCACCAATGAAAGAAATGGAAGAAAGCAAACTACTGGATATAGTGTTCAAAACCATGGTTATTAAGTTTTTCAAGAATTTCCTAGAAAAGGTCTATAAATTTAGCAAGACCCTCGAGGATATGAAAAAGGTCCAACTAGAAATTAAGCATACCTGACTGAAATAAAAAATAATATACATAGTTAAACAGCAGACTAAAGGATCCCAAGAATAAAGTCAAAGATTTGAAATACAAAGAAGCAAAAAACACTCAACCAGAAAAACAAAAAGAAAAAAGAATCCAAAAATACGAAGATAGTCTAAGGAGCCTCTGGGACTTCAAGTGTACCAACATCCAAATTATGGGGGTACCAGAAGAATAGAGAAAGATACTGAAAACCTATTTGAAGAAATAATGATTGAAAACTTCACCCATCTGGTAAAAGAAATAAACTTGCAAGTCCAGGAAGCTCACAGAACCCCAAACAAAAGGAATCCAAAGAGGACCACACAAAGACACATCATAATTAAAATTCCAAGAGCAAAAGACAAAGAGAGAATATTAAAAGCAGCAAGAGAAAAACAGTTAGTTACCTACAAGGGAGCACCCATAAGATGTCACCTCATTTCTCTACAGAAACTATGCAGGCCAGACGGGAGTGGCAAGAAATATTCAACGTGATGAATACCAAGAAACTACAACCAAGATTACTCTACCCACCAACGCTATCATTCAGAATTCAAGGTCACATAAACAGCTTCACAGATAAGAAAAAGTTAAAGGAATTCATCACTACCAAACCAGTATTATATGAAATGCTGAAAGGTTTTCTTTAAGAAGAAAAAGAAGAAAAAGGTAAAGATATAAATTATGAACAACAAATACATATCTATCAACAAATGAATCTAAAAATCAAGTGAATAAAAAAAACAAGATGGCAGCATAGGTAAACACCTAACTGCAGCCTTGCACAACAACTCAAAAAATACAACTAAAATACAAAATGGACATTATCCAGAACTACAGGAAAGTTGACTGACTGGAAATTCTACAACTAGAAGGAAAGAGAAAACCAGAAGGAAAATCAGAGGAGCTGTAAAAGCCTAAGGTACAGAGACACGGTCCGCACGTTGGGAGAGGACAGAGTTGGAGAGGAGGGAGCAGCTGAGTGCCTGGTTGGCATTCCCTAGTGGGAAGGAGATAAAAGCTCCAGACTGTGCTGAACCCCAGTTCTGACTGCACTGAACCCCAGTTATGGATGAGACCCTGGGGATCCAGGCTCATACAGAGGAAATCTAGGCTGTAAGGTGGAAACTCAGGGGAGCAGCAAAAGGCAGAGCCCCAGAGGCACACATGTGAATATGCGCAGAGGACGGACTGTTGACTGTGCTGCTAGATTGCCCAAGCGGGAAGGAGACAAAAGCTTCAGACTATGCTGAACCCCAGTTCCAGGCCAGACCCTGGGGACCCAGCCTCATATGGAGGGAGCCTGGGCTGTAAGGCAGAAACTCAGGGGAGCAGCAAAAGGCAGAGCTCTGGAGGCGTGCATGTGAATACATGCAGAGGACGGACTGTTGACTGTGCTGCTGGATTGCCCTAGCAGGAAGGAGACAAAAGCTCCGGACTGCTCTGAACCCCACTTCCAACTGTACTGAACCCCAATTCTGGGCTCATTGAGGGAGAGACTAGACTGTCTGGTAGCAGACGAAACTCGAGGGCACCTTTCTCTTGGAGGTGCTTGCAGCGAGTACCGAAGGACACTGAGGAACACTGAGACTTAGGAACCTCATAGGGCGGGGCTGACAGGAAGCCAAGGCTGTAAGCTCCACTCTGAAACTCCGCCCACTCAAGGTAAGCATAGAGGCTTTTGAAATAATTTTCCAAGTCTAGTCAAATAAGGCTGTCTCCAACATAGACACAGTTGATCCTCACAGCCAATTGGCCTTGAGGTTCCTCTCAGTGATATCAACAACAATCAAGACTTAACTACAACAAGGCTGTACATACAGTCCACAAAAGGGGTGCACCAAGAGTATCCATCTCAGGTAACTGGGGAGGCTGACCCACTGAACCATATAGGACACCAAACACACAAAGCCACCCTACCAACTCAGGGAAGCAGCGAAAATGCCAAGACAAGGAAACAGAGGACAACAAGAAAGAAACGGAGGACAACAAGTGACTGGATATAGAGTTCAAAAACCATGGTTATAAGGTTTTTCAAGAATTTCCTAGAAAAGGCCGATAAAATAAACGAGACTTATGAGGATATGAAAAGGGATCAACTAGAAATAAAGAATACACTGTCTAAAATAAAAAATATCATACAGAGTCCTAAAAACAGAATGGAAGATCGCAAGAATCAAGTAAAAGATTTGGAACACAAAGAGCCAGAGGACACTCCTCCGCAGAAGCAAGGAGACAAGAGAATCCAGAAAGTTGAAGATAGTGTAAGAAACCTCTGGGACAACTTCAAGCTAACCAACATCAGAATTATGGGGGTCCCAGAAGAGACAGAGCAAGATACCGAAAACATATTGGAAGAAATAGTGACAGAAAACTTCCCCCACCTAGTGAAAGAAATAGACTTACAAGTCCAGGAAGCGCCCAGAACCCCAAACAAAAGGAATTCAAAAAAGATCACACCAAGACACATCATAATTAAAATGCTAAGAGCAAAAGACAAAGAGAGAATATTAAAAGCAGCAAGAGAAAAGCAGGTAGTTACCTATAAAGGAGCACCCATACGATTGTCAACTGATTTCTCATCAGAAACCATGCAGGCCAGATGGGAATGGCAAGAAATATTCAAGAATAATTCATCAAATATTGATGAAAAACAAGAACTTACAGCCAAAATTACTCTACCCAGCAAAGCTATCACTCAGAATCGAAGACCAGATAAAGAGCTTCACAAATAAAAAAATAACTAAAAGAGTTCATCACTGCCAAACCAGAATTATATGAATTGCTGAAGGGGTTCTTTAGAAAGAGGAAGAAAATAAAGATAAAAATTATGAACAGCAAATATGTAACTATCAATAAGTGAATCTAAAAACCAAGGGAATTAAAAAATCTGATGAACAAAATTAACTGGTGAATATAATAGAATCAGAGGTATGGAAGGGGAGTGGACTGATGATTCTTGGGGAAAAGGGGAGTGGGGGGTGCAGGAAGAGACTGAACATAAACGGTGCACCTATGGATGAGGACAATGGGAGGTGGGAAAAAGGCAGAGGGAGGGGTGGGAACCTGGTGGAGGGGAGCAATGGAAGGGGGGGAAATGAGGAATATTTGTAATAATATGAACAATAAAGTTTTATTTAAAAAAAATAAAAAATAAAAATCAAGTGAATAAAATACCTGATGAACAGAATACACTGGTGAATATAATAGAATCAGTGGCATAGAAAGGGAGTGGACTGACAATTCTCGGGGGGGAATGAGATTGGACAAAAATTGTACAGGTGGTAGGGGTAGGGGGGGGTAAGGGCAAGAGGGTGGATTGGGAACCGGGTGGAGGGGAGCTATGTGGGGGAAAAAAGAAGAACAATTGTAATAATCTGAACAATAAAGATTAATTTAAAAAAAAATAAAAATCAATGGGAAAATATCCTCAGATGAGGATAAAAAAGAAAGAAATGCCATATTCTATGAAAGAGACATCTTGAAAATGCCTAAAGAAAGTTGTCATTTTTTTGTGGTGAAGGGACTGGAGTCCATGTTGATTAAAACACCTTGGTGGCTGTGAAGTCTGGGCTGGGACCTGCGGCAGCTGGTAGTGGCAGTGGCAGCAGCAGCAGGGTGATGAGGGTGGCGCCTTCCCCTGATCAGCCTGGTGGCCTCCTGCAGAGGGAGGCCAGTCTATGGCTTAGTCCCGCTCCCCCTCGGGTGCGGGCCTACGCTATCAGTAGGACATCCCCTGAGGGCTCTCGGACTGTGAGAGGAGGCAGGCTGGGCTAAGGGACCCCCTTAGTATAATAATAAAAGATTGAAGGAGAAAAGTTAAATGGGACAAAGACAACAAAGTAGGCAGAATCACAGGTAGAAAAAGAATGAAAAGGAAATTCTAAGAACACTATTAAATAATTTCTGTATTGCTGGAATAGAAGTCTGAAACTATCATTTATCTTGTTCCGGGTAGATTTGAGGTCTGTGGAAATTCCCATATAAGGTAGTTTGTTCATGGTTATTTCTTCAAGCTAACATTACAGCTTCCCTTCTGTAAAGGGATCCGACATTTGGAAGAAAAGACTTTTTGGCAATGGCAATCATGTATATATTAAAGGCTGAGGTTCCCATTCTTAATGATTAATAGATTTGCCAAGATATGTCATCACCTGACCAAATATGGTTTAGCATCAGCGGTCAACAACACAGTTCTCTGGTCACTGCTTGCTGGTGATAAAGGTCAGCATGACTTACTGCTTTCCATAATGGTTCACAGTCAGTAATGAGTTTACAGGGTACAGTAATATCTTCATTTTCTTTTAAAGAGCAGCCTTGCCTTTTATGTATGATAACTTTTTTCCACAGAGTTTTCCATCTTAGGTTAAGCTGTTCTCTTGCCCCACAACAATTCCTCCAACTGCTTCAAAGCAGAGCCTTTTTTAGGATGAATCTTACTACCTTTTTCTTAGATCTATGTAATCCAGTTTGGTAGCCACTTGAAATGTGGCTAGTCCAAATTGAGATGTGTTTTAAGTATAAATACACACAGGATTACAACCTGGCTCCATCTCTTATTAGCAAAGGCAAATTTCTTCATCTGCAGGTTAGTTTCTTCATATATAATGTGGGCATTATAAAAATATCTCACTGTGGTCAAGGCCTTAACACAAAAGGAAAGCATTTCAGCATTTAGCAACAAGAAGTGCATTCTCAGTAAACGTTATTTCCTTTATTAAAAAAATTAGAGGCCTAGAGCATGAAATTGTGTGTGGTTAGGGTCCCTAGGCCTAGCCTGCAATCGGGGCCACTTTCCGCCCACCCACCAGTCCCTAGCTGCCAGCTAGCCAGTTTCCCTCATAGGCCCTCGTCCCGCCACCTACAACCTGGTTCCCCTTCGCAGGCCCTTATCCTGCCCCACCGCCACCACCGCCAGCCAGCCAGTTTCCCTCACCGGCCCTCGTCCTGCCCCAGCGTCCTGCCCCGCCGCTGCCGCCAGCCAGTCAGTTCCCCTCCCTGGCCCCAGATCCCACCCCACTGCCCCTGCCAACCACCTGGTTCCCCTTGCTAGTCCCCACCTCATAGCGGTCATTCTGATCATTCCACTTATGGTCTGACCTTTTATTATATAGGATTTTAAAAATTGATTTCAGAAAGGGAGAGGGAGAGAAAGATAGAAATATCAAGGATAAGAGGGAATCATTGATCACCTGCCTCCTGCATGCTCCACAGAGGATCGAGCCCACAACCTGGGCAAGTACCCTGACCAAGTTTCAAACTATGACCTCCTGGTTTAAAGGTTCATGCTCAACCACTGAGCCACGCTGGCTGGGCAGACTTACTTCCCTTTCTTTTAAGGTCTTAGAAATCTTGTCAACACAGGATTCATGTAGCTGATTTAGTCATCTTTGGGTTAGTCATGGACAGTCTGGATTCCAATTCTCTTTTTTCCTTCTCACCATTCTAATTACTTCCACAGAAGTCAACATTATATGCAAGGGTTGTGTGTAGACCTTTCTAGGCAAAATCTATTCCCTTCCCCATAGCTGCATTATATATTCCTGTTTATCTGAGATATTCTTCCCATCTCCTCTCTGTTCATCCAGGTAGCAATTCATTAAAATAAGCTTCAAAATTCTGACTACTGTTCATTTTCTCTATAGGACTGTTATCCATAGATCACTGCTACTGCTCAAGTGTAAATGAAACTTGCTATAATTTTATCTATTTCATGTGTGTACACTTCATTCTCCTAAGACACATGGATAAATCCTTTATTTCCCCTAGATACATCATGAATGAAGACCTTTATAATGGTCTTAGTAAAATAAAAGTCAATGGTGAAAATCTGGTCAAGATGGAGGCGTAGGTAAGTGTGATACTTGCCACCTCCCACAACCACATCAAAATTTACAACTCAAATACAGTTGTATTTTTGAAATACAACAACCATTCTGAAATAGAACAACCATCATTCTAGCTGAGCAGAAGCTCTACAATTAGGGAATTAAAGAAGAAGCACATCGAGACTGTTAGAAGATGAAGAGATGCAGGCAGAATTGCAAAACCCCCTGGTCCCACATCCATGTGTGGTGCTTTAAAACTGTGACAGATATCCTGGCTGTGGAGGTTTCCCTGAGTAGAGAGTGTCCCACAGCAGGCCCCCAGCCTAAGGTTCCAGAGCTGGGAAGAGAAGTTCCCACAACTTCTGGCTGTAAAAACCAGCAGGGATGTGGCTGAGTGACATGAGGCTGCTGGAGTCTCAGGCAGTTACTCACTTAAAAAAAAAAAAAAAAGTTTCTATTGATTTTAGAGAAAGAAGAAGGGAGAAGGAGAAATAGAAACAGCAATGAGAAAGAAACATCAATTGGTTGTCTCCCACAAGCCCCTCCTGGGAATTGAGCCCACAACCTGGGCATGTGCCCTAATCAGGAACTGAACTGGTGACCTCTTGGTTCATGGGTTGACGCTTAACCACTGAGCCATACTGGCCCAACCCAGGCAGTTTCTCTTAAAGGGCTCACATACAGACTTACTTGGACTTACTCCCTCAGAGCTCCAGCCCTGGGGCAGCAGCTTGAAAGGAACTTGGGACATTCATGGAGGAACTAACTTGTATGGAATCAGGGAGAACTGGAAAGGCAGCTTTCTCCCAGACAGAAGTGCAGGCAGAGACCACAGTGCTTTTTCTGGGTCTTCCCCCAACAGAGCCTGCAGGCAGACACCATATCTGAGTCTCCATCAACCTGGCTCAAACTTTTTGCTCTGCACTGGTGACTCCCTGAGACCTCACCCCTCCCTATATGCAGGCTCATGCAAGCCATTTCCAGTGACTTTCCCATACAAATGTCTCTCTTGTCTCATGCTTTAGACTTTCCTAAAATCTCTCAAACAAGCAGCAACTAGCACCAGCATGTCCAGTACCTCTCAGTAAGTAGCCCCAGGCCTGGCACTAATGGTACCTTGCCCTGGTTCACTGCTTGGCCTCTCCTAGGCACCTCCAGGCTCAACTCAAGTAGCAGCCACCTACAGATTGTTTTGTAGTTCAGGTTGAGAGGCCCTGGCAGTGGCTGACTTTGCACCTTCCAGGAGACCCCAGAGCCAGTTCACCTGGTGGTGTTTCAACCACGCCCGATTACAACCCTACCACCTCCATGAGTGACATACTCAACGGGTAGGCTCAGTGAGCACCAGAGCCCCACTGAAACAAGTCCTGCTCCACAGGGTTGGCTCCTGCACAACAACTCTTCTGCTGTGTAGTCAATTGGCATGGGGATCAATTCCTCCCAGTGACACCAACATTAATCAAGGCTCAACTACAATAGGACAGTGCACACAGCTCACAAACCAGCACACATAGAATACCCAGCTCAGATGACTGGGGAGACTGAGCTATGGGCCCTATAGGACCCTTACTACACAAGCCACTCTACCAATTTCAAGAGCCATAGCAGTAGAAATAAACACAGGGAAACAGCCAAAATGAGGAGATAAAGAAACATGTTGTAAATGAAAGAACAGAAGAAATATCCAGAAAAAAAACAAAATGAAATGGAAGGAAGCAAAATACTAGATATAGAATTCAAAACAATGGTTATAAGGATGCTCAAGGAACTTAGAACTTCAAGTTCTAAGTGATGACTTCAAGGAACTTAGAACATCAACAACATAAAAAAAGACCAGTTAGAAATAAATAATTTACAACGGATCAAAGTAGAGTAGAGGACACTGAGAATCAAATCAAGAATTTGGAATACAAGGAAGCAAAAAAATATCCAATTAGAACAGCAAAAAGAAAAAGAATAAAAATATATGAATATAGTGTAAGATGCCTCTGGGACAACTTCAAGCATACTAACATTCGCATCATGGGTGTGCTGGAAGGACGGAGCAAGAAATTGAGAACCTATTTGAAAAAAAATGACAGAAAACTGGTGAATAAAATAGAATCACAAGAATGGAAATATGGAGCAGACTGACAATCTCAAAGGGAAGGGGGAATAAGGGATGGGAAGAGATTAACCAAAGATCTTCCTATGGACACAGACAATGGAGTGGTAAAAGCCTGGGGCGGGGCAGGAACTGGGTGGAGGGAAACAAAGGAGGGGGGGAAAGAAGGACATCTAGAATACTCTCAACAATAAAGATTTTTTTTTTAATTTAAAAAGCAATGAAAAAATATCCTCAGATGAGAATAAATAAATAAATTTTTTAAAAAGAAAAGAAAGTAGATTAGAAGTTACAAGGGGTTTGGAAGGAATGGGGAGTTAATGCTTAATGGGTATGAAGTATCTATCTGGGGCAACAAAAAGTTTTTGAAATATAGGGTGTCCCCCAAAATATATGCATACTTCAGCAACTAATAACTCAATGAAATGTATTTTAATAAACACTGCCTTTATAATTATTCAAAGTTGTATGTATACATTTTTTGGGGACACCTGTATACAGTGATGATGTTTGTACAACATTGTGACTGTAACTAATGTCTCTGAATTTTATACTTAAAATGGTTTAAATGGCAAATTTTATGGTCTTAAAATGGCAAATGTTATGATATATGTATTTACCACAATAACAAAACAGGGAGAAAAAGGAAGATTTGTTGACCACCTAAATGCCACCAAATATCAAGCTGGGATCCTTTTACATACATTATCTCAGTTAATCCTTACTACTTATAGATTGGCATTATTTCCATTTAGAGATAAGAAATCTGTAACTCGACTGTTAAGTAATTTGTTCAGAATCTTGCAAGTGGCAGAAGATTTGAACCCAGGCCTGATGGCTCCAAAGAACTACGTGCCCAAACACTTTCCTAGGCTACAAATAAACATCTGTGTAGTAGCAAACTTCCTTTAAGCGTAGTTTCTAAACCCTGTGGATAGTTTACTAAGGGAAATTTGCCTCTTCTCTACCCCATCCCTGCCCAGTACCCAGAATATTTGGTAAAATGTGTTTTTCAATTTTTCATGTTCTCTATATATATCCTTTCCCAAACTCTCATCTGGTGTGTTCTACTATCAATTCTCCCCACCTCCCACTCCCTACAATCCCATCATATATTTGTAGCAATGTTTAATGCATAAAATATTTTCCTACACATCACCTCATTTAATTTAATCAATCACTTATTTTGTAGGCTGAACATCAACCTCTTCATTCTTCAAACTGGTCAACTATGTCCCAGAAGTGACACACTAACTTGGAGCTGAAATCTGAACTAGTATACAGGCAATTATATATACACTAGAGGCCCAGTGCACAGATTCGTGTATATTGAAAGGAAATTAATTAGAAAGTAACCAGGGGGGTGGGACTGGGCGAGTGGTCCCTCCCCAGCGTGCTGTACCTGGGGCAGCACCAGGGCTCAAAGGGCATCTCCACAGTGAGTGGGGTTCCTCTGGCAGGTGGGGTCCCTCAGCCTGGCCTGTTGGGATTGGGCTGAAACCGGCAGTCCGACATCCCCTGTTGGGTTCTGGAGTACGAAAGGGCACTCTGCAAAGTTGCTGTAGCTCAACAGCTCTTTTTTTTATTTTTTCTATTTATTTATTTATTTATTTATTTATATATTTTTCTTTTTTCTATTATTATTAAGGTATTAGATGTGTACATATCTTACCATTGCCCCCCCACTCCCATACATGCCCTCCCTCCCCAGAGTTTCTCGTCCATTGGTTTTGCTTATATGCATGCATACAAGTCCTTCGGTTGATCTCTTATCTCCCTCAGATCCCCCACCTTCCCTGCTGTAATCTGTCAGTGTGTTTGTTGCTTTACTGTCTCTGTATCTATCTTTTTGTTCATCAGTTTATAATGTTCTTTATTATCCATAAATGAGTGAGATCATGTTATGTTTTTCTTTCATTGACTGGCTTATTTCACTCAGCATAATGTTCTCCAATTCCATCCAGGTTGCTGCAAATGATAAGAATACCTTCTTTTTTATGGCAGCATAGTATTCCATTGTGTAGATGTACTCAACAGCTCTTGTGTTGAGCATCTGTCCCCTCATGGTCAGTACATGTCATACCTTCTGGTTGGAGCATCTACCCCTTGTTGGTCATTGTGTGGCATAGCTACCAGCCGGTTGGCTGGTTGGCTGGTCACTTAGGCTTTTATATATATAGATATACATCCAAAATACATTTTCTTCTGAGAATAAATGAATTAATATATTAGTAAGAACTTTTAGGCAAGACCTAATTCAAAATCACTGTAAGGCCTCTGCTTTAAAAAACAACACATTCCTAAAAGCAATTTAAAAACATTTATAGATGTATAGTTGAGATATAATTAAAGTTGCTTTAAAGACTTTATTTTTTTCTGGGGAATTCTCAGAGCTGTTGATATCAAGAAATTGTCTATGAGACTTAAGACTCAATCCCACCTCTCTGACAACACCACGGTTTAAGCCCCACACACCTTACTTTCTTGAACCCTCGTTTTCAGTATATTCTAAAATCTGGTATTCCACCAACTAGAACCACTTCTCAGTCATCTTTGTATCCTCAGAACTGAGCACAATGCTTACCATAGAACAAACAAATTGAATGTCAACTGAATGAAGGAATTGTTGACAAAGCTTTTATATGGTACTGTACTCCACTCTCTTCCCAGTCCAGGCTCTACAGGGCTATGTTATTAGCACCTCACTGGAAAATGGCCCTAAATTTTATTGCATTCAAGACCAGTATTCCATGTATATTTCCTGTTACTTTCACCCCTCAAAAACATCTTACATCCTATAGCACCTTAACCTTTTGAATTTATCTCATTCATTTAACATTCATTTATTGAGCACTTGGTATTCTAGGCTCTGGGGAAATTAAGGAAAAGCCACTGCTTCGGGGATCTTAATAATCTAGTGAAAGGGCAGGAGATACCTGGCATCTGACAGACAGAGGTTGAGGGCAAGGTGCAGATCAAGTATGCCTGTAGATCAGAATAGGGTCTGTGGGTTTCATTCTAGGTGACATGAAAAGACAATGAAATAAAACTGACCAACCCCTTTGCTCAAGCTGTTGCCAACACTGCCTAGAACACTTTCCCAACATTTTACATTGAAATGCACTCATTCTTCAAAATCCAACTCAAAAATCATCAACTAAATGGTGCCATTCTTGAGAATCATAGGCACTGCTTCTTTTGGTTATTCCCCCAAAACTTGACAGCACTCAACTTTTTATTAATTTGAAAGATCAAATTAAAGTGATCATCCTCTTTTTAACTTTTTCTTTCTTGTTCTAGATAGTGTTCTCCTCATCACTTTAACTATGCCATATTTCACAATTGTTTATATGTATAAAACATATAAAAATATGTAATATATATAAGAACCTTCTTTACACATCACTCCATTCTATATCACAGGTATATACCTCTCAAGGTTATCATGTTTTAGGACATTAACTGTAAAATAAATACATTATTTTTTCATAAATACATTAAATGTCTAAGGAAATTCATAATGTAAGGAAAATCCTGTGTGGACCCAAGATCTTTTTAAAAAAAAATCCTCACCTGATACGTTTTTGATTTTAGAGAGAGAAGGGGAAAGGATGGAGGAAAGGAAAGAGAGAAATATCAATTGGTTACCTCCTGTACATACCCCAATCAGAATAGGGATCGAATCTGCAACCTAGGTATGTGCACTGACCAGAAATCGAACCCATGACCCTTCAGTGCATGGAATGACACTTTAACCTCTGAGCCACACTGGCCAGGGCTGAAAAATCACTTCTTCATAGATGTTTTACAAATGTAGTTTTGGTGCACTAAGGCAGTTTAAAAAAAAAAAAAGAATTATATAGGTTAATAAAAAATAGTAACTCCTCAATTGGTTGCTCTTTTCCAGCCATGGGAAGACAAAAGTTCACTAACCATGGTATTGAACAGCACATGATTGATTATTTCTTTAAGACCAAAGGCAGAATTTGGGTTAAAAATATTTAACATAGCCAAAACCGGTTTGGCTCAGTGGTAGAGCATCAGTCTAAGGACTGACAGGTCCCAGGTTCGATTCCGGTCAAAGGCATGTACCTTGGTTGCGGGCACATCCCTAGTAGGGGGTGTGCAAGAGGCAGCTGGTCGATGTTTCTCTCTCATCGACGTTTCTAGCTCTCTATCTCCCTTCCTCTCTGTAAAATATCAATAAAATATATTTTTTTAAAAATATTTAACATAGTAAGATGCCAAAAAGAATAACTAAGGTCTTTTTTACTATAAGTCCTGCAAGACCTTAAACTTTATGGCACTAAACATTATTAAGGTTGCTAATGTTTTCTTGCAAGAGTAAAGAATTTTTGCTTTAAAACCAATATAAGATGAAATTGGTTTTACACATTTTCAATAATTAAATATACACCATAAGAAGGAAGGCACACAACCATTACCCTCTATAGCAGGGAGGAGAAAAATTTTAATGAGTATGGTCAGCAGCTATTACAACTTATCTAAACCCTTTGCGTTATTATATATGCAAGTTTAGGTAAGTAAGTATATTTTATATTTGCTTTTCAATAACTAAGAAAAATAGTTCATAAAGAAAACAAATCTGGAAATACAACAATACCCTGCATTTGGCTCAACCAGCCCATCACATGCATTTCTTCTCTCAGACTTTCACTCCTCAGATTTAACAACTATGTGCACACAGCCCCATCTCTATAAAAACAAGTCGATACTCCAAGCACTTACCTGATGTGCTTCTAGCTCCCTTCCTCTTAACTTAAGAGAAAAAAAAAAATCTCCTTTCAGCTCCCGTATTCACTCATTTACTAGAGCCTGGGAAACGAGTTTCACATCATGGTGAATTATCTTTAAAAGCTTCTGCTTCCTATACTGTATAACACTTCCTCATCCTAACTTTGCATCTGTGCCCTTGAACTATATTTAAGCAAAGGAAACCAAGCTGAGGGTTTTCCCCTGAATTCAGTCAAATCATGTGACATGATGTGTTACATGATAACCCATAACTCTGAAGCAATAAGACAACACCCTTAAATGTCATAACTCACATCCTGTTGAGTTCTTTTATATGCCTTATTAAGTTAAGAAATTCATCCACAAACTTATGAAAAGCATTTGTAATATTCAGAAAAATGAACAACAGATACTTCTCCTAAAATCCCTCAAATAAGCAGCACTTGGCCTTAGCAGGCCCTCTATCTATCCTCCACAATGGTTGGTAGTCACAGACAGCCCTCGCAGCTGATTGGCCTAGAGTTAAATCTCTTCCATTGATCTGCCAACAGCAATAAAGACTCAACTACAACAGAAGGGTTTACATAGCCCACCTGGGAGTGCACCTGGAGTGCCCAGGTAGGGTGATCAGGGAAGCTGTGTGACTGGACCCTACAGAACACCCACTACACAAGGCTACTCTACCAAACTCAGAAGACCTAACAGCTCTACCAAATACATAGAAACAAAAGGGAAGCAGGCAAAATGTGGAGACAAAGAAATAGGTCCCAAATGAAGGAATAGGAGAAATCTCCAGAAAAAGAACTAAATGAATCTGGCTGGTGTGGCTCAGTGGCTGAGCATTAACCTATGAACCAGGAGGTAGCAATTTGATTCCTGGTCAGAGCACATGCCTGGGTTGTGGGCTTGATCCCCAATGTGGGGTGTGCAGGAGGCAGCCGATCAATGATTTTCTCACATCATTGATGTTTCTATCTCTCTCTTCCTCTCCCTTCCTCTCAAAAACAAAACAAAAAAAGAATTAAATGATTCTTTTAATGTTCAAAACAATGGTTATAAGGATGCTCAAGGAATTTAGTCAGAACTTCAAGGAACTTAGTGAGAATCTCAATAGCATGAAACAGGACACAGAAACCATAGCAAATAACCAGTCAGAAATGAAGGATACACAAACGAAAAGAAAAATAATTTACAGGGAACCAACAGTAGTCATGTAGAGGATGCTGAGAATCAGCAAAATGTTAGGAAGCAAAAACACCCAACCAGAAAAGCAAAGTGTAAAAAGAATTTTTTTAAAAATGAAGATAGTGTAAGGAGCCACTGGGACAACTTCAAGCGTACCAACATTCGCATCATAGGCATGCTGAAGAAGAGAGGGAGCAAGAAATTGAAAACATATTTGAAAAATTAATGACAGAAAACTTCCCCTACCTGGTGAAAAAAAAATAGACATACAAGTTGAGGAAGTACAGAGTCCAAACAAGATGAACCCAAAGAGGACCACACCAAGATACATCATAATTAAAATGCCAAAGGTTAAAGACAAAATCTTAAAAGCAGCAAGAGAAAAGCAATTAGTAACCTGCAAGGGAGCTCCCATAAAACTGTCAGCTGATTTCTCAATAGAAACTTCACAGGTCAGAAGGGAGAGGAAACAAATATTCAAAGTGATGAAAAGCAAAGACCTACAACCAAGATTGCTCTACCCAGCAAAACTATTATTTAGAATCAAAGGACATAAAAACAGCCTTGTGAACAGCTTCCCAAAACAGCTTCCCAGATAAGAAAAAACTAAAGGACTTTATTACCACCAAACCAGTATCATATGAAATGTTAGGAAGAGGAAGGAAAAAAAAAAGATAAAAGATCTCTCTTTCTCTCTCTCCTCTCTCTCTCTCTCTCTCTCTCTCTCTCTCTCTCTCTCTCTCTCTCTCTCTCTCTCTCTCTCTCTCTCTCTATCTCTCTCCCTAGCCCCCTATTCTCTCGAAAAAATCAATGGAAAAAATATCCTTGGGTGAGGATTAACAAAAACATAAAAATTTTTAAGATGAACAATGAAATGGCAATAAATACATTTTATCAACAAATGAATCTAACCAAAATAAACGAACAAGCAGAACAGAAACAGACTCATAGACATAGAGAACATTTTGATGGCTGCCACATGGGAGGGGGTTGGGGAGATGGGTGAATACACTCAGATAACTAAACAAGATATGTCATTCACACACAGATAGTGCAGTTAGCATTCTGAGAAAGTGGAACCCAAGGTACAGTAATCCAAGGGACCAAATAAATAAAATTGTATTGGCCCAGAAATGGGGTGGGAGCAAGCTTAGGAGCAGCAGAACTGCAGCTGTACCCCCAGTGACCCCTTTTGCCTATGGTCACAACCCACTGCTTGGAACAGGGGTCCTCAAACTTTTTAAAGTGGGGGCCAGATCACGGTCCCTCAGAGAGCTGGAGGGCCGGACTATATGAACTACTAATTCCTACTGTAACACCTCGGCTGCGCTCACTGCCCAAAAAACCTGGCGGGCAGGATCAGACTCCTCTGCGGGCCGCATGTGGCCCGCGGGCCGTAGTTTGAAGACCCCTGGTTGGAACAATTCTCAGCATCCTATTCCAAGAGTAGTTAATGAGGAGACAAGATGTATAAAAAGCCTATTGTACCCCTGAAAGATTCCCTCATACAGAATGCAGTTATTTGTGGGTTGGGTTCATCAATCTGGTCTCATGCTAATCTTTTCACTCTGGCAGGGAAAGTATTATTACACATCCTTCTTTAAAAAGAAAATAGCTTCTTGTCCTGGCCGGTGTGTTCAGTGGTTGGAGGCATTAGCCCTGTACTGAGGAGGGTGAATTCAATTCCTGGTCAAAGCAGCCTACCTGGGTTGCAGATTCAATCCCTGGCCCCAGTCGAGACATGAGTGGGAGGCAACCAATTGATGTGTCTCTCATTGATGGTTCTCTCCCCCTCCTCCCACCCACTCTCCCTCCCCACTTCTACTCCCTATAAAAAGCAATGGAAAAAATATCCTCGGGTGAGAATTAAAAATAAGTAAATAATAAATAAAAAAGAAAAACAGCTTCTCTATCCAGGCCACTTTCAAAAGCTAGAGATCCCGGGGTAGAGACTCAGATAAAGCATGTAGGGAGGGATTTCCCCCAAAGTCCTCACATGCATGTGCATAGAATGTGGTCTCTGCCAAGAGAGAAGAGGGAGTGATGCTATGGAACTTGGCCTGAGACACATGGCAGTGCCAGTTGCTCCTATCCACCTTGTGTCTCCGACTTTCTCCATTATGCCAATTGATGCCCTCTCCTTGAAACTTCCAGATCACAAAAGCATAGCCCCCTACCCCCTTCTGTGGCTCAATTCTGGGCATCTGGGAACAGGGCCGGGCTATGGATCTCTTCTACCTCCTGAAAGTAGGGTGGCTTTCCCTGTGAGCTAGGGGCCTGCGGGGCCTTCAGTGGACACAAGGCCACCATTTGGCTGAAGTTCTGACAGAATGGCACTTCTTGGGCTAAAGTGGCTGCTTGCATTCCTTGGCGCGATGGTCTAGACCTCCACAGTTGCAGCACCTGTCTTCCTTCAGTTGGCACTGCTGCATGTTTTTCCCTTTTGGCAGCCTCTCTCACTTCCAACAAGAATACCACACCAGGGTCAATAACTCAGATAGATTTTAGGCCATTGGCAGACTTTTTAAAGGGGAACTCCACTGCCTTACCACCCTACAGGCTCCAGAAGTTCCCCTGGTGCAGCTTACTCTGGTGCAAAAAGATATCCATCAGTGGGTGGAGCGTAAACCCAGTGAGGGCGGTCATAGGTGGAAGCAGAACTCACGCACACATTGAACCTTACAGATGCTGACACCAAGCAGCAGCTGCAGCTCCTCTGCCACCTGGGCCACAATCCCCGGCAGCCTGGTTTGACACAGAGCTCATGATAGTCAGCTAAGCCCGTGTCCCTGGACCCCAGGTCAGGTGGCTGCTGGCCCTAAAGAAGTCCAGAAGCAGCCAGGACCGGTTTGGCTCAATGGATAGAGCGTCGGCTTGGGGACTGAGGGGTCCCGGGTTCGATTCCGGTCAAGGGCATGTACCTTGGTTTCTAACTCTCTATCTCTCTCCCTTCCTCTCTGTACAAAATCAATAAAATATAATATATTAAAAAAAAAAAAAAAAAAGTCCAGAAGCAAACAGCAACCACTCATTTTTTTTTTTGAAGAGTCAAGTTTTCAAAACGTTGGCAGTTCCTCAAACATTAAATACAGAATTGCCATATGGCCGAGGCCGGTTTGGCTCAATGGATAGAGCGTTGGCTTGGGGACTGAAAGGTCCTGGGTTCGATTCCAGACAAGGGCATGTACCTCGGTTGCAGGCACATCCCCAGTAGGGAGTGTGCAGGAGGCAGCTGGTCGATGATTCTCTCTCATCGATGTTTCTAACTCTCTATCCCTCTCTCTTCCTCTCTGTAAAATCAATAAAATATTAAAAAAAAAAAAAAAAAAAAAAAAAGGAACACAATTCTGACATATGCTACATTATGATGAATCTTGAGAACATTATGCTAAGGGAAATAAGCCAGTCACAAAAGTACAAATATTGTATAATTCCATCCGTATGAGATCCCTAGAGCAGTTAAATTAATAGAAAGTGGAATAGTGCTTCCTGGGGGCTGGGAGAGGTGAGACTGGAGAGTTATTGTTTAATGGGGACAAAGTTTCTTTGATTAAAAATGTCCCAAAAGAGTGGTGATGGTTACACATATTGTTAATGTAAACTTAATGTACTAGTAAATTCTATACTTACAAATGATTAAATGGTAAATTTTACATTACTTACATTTTCCACAATAAGAAAAAAACAAAAACAATTAGAAATAAGACTTAAACTAGAAGAAAAAGTTGAGTTTTTTGTTTTGTTTTGTTTTTAAATATATTTTATTGATTTTCCACAGAGAGGAAGGAAGAGGGATAGAGAAATAGAAAGGTCGATGAGAGAGAAACATCGACCAGCTGCCTCCTGCACACCCCCTGCCGGAGATGTGTCTGCAACCAAGGTACATGCCCTTGACCGGAATCGAACCTGGGACCTTTCAGTCCGCAGACCGACACTCTATCCACTGAGCCAAACTGGTTTCGGTGAAAAGTCGAGTTTTTAAATTTTCACTTCCACTATTTCATTATTCTTTTGGGGCCCAAGATTCTGCATTTACAACAATCTATACAATGCTGAGGCTGCTGATCTCTCCCTACAGGCAAGAGCTACCCAACAACAGTTTGTGTGCCCTTAACTAATTATTCACCTCCTCGGATTACGAGAGTATCTGACAGCCTCCTCAAATTGTCATATACATAACTGGTCAAGCTGGCTGTCAATTGGACTCTGGGTTTTACAGTCTACTACACTGCTCTGGGCTGTATTGGCAGTGGATATTGAGGACTGTGGGTGACAAATTACCCTGAGGCATCCAGAAACTAAGAAGCCTTTTATACATAACACTTGCCAAAATGATCAATGGTGATGAATAAAAAATGTACTCTAGCTTCAATGGCAAGCATTACATATGAATAACTTTTGCATTTATCGCCCCACCTATACAGGATCTCCATAACCATCTGACCCTGACAGGAGCTGTCATTCCTCCCCACTTGACCTCGCCTCTTCTGCTTCCATGGTTTCAGAATAAACAGGTCAAAATTTTTATTCTGCCCTACTGAATGGATTACCCAAGGCAATTTAATACCACAGGAAATGTATGGGATTTGAAATTTCGGTATTCAGGTCTCAATTTCAGTTCTGCCACTTTACTAATCAGCAATGTGACTATACAAGTATTTTCGGTCTCAGTATGTTCATCTGAGTTGTGGGGATTAAATAAAATGGCATAGGAGAAGTCCTTTGTAAATCATAAAACTTTACAAATATCCGTCTCTATCATTCAAAGCTCTTCATATGGAGGGTGAGCAGTCTCAGGTTTCCCCACATTCTAGAGACTTCTGTAATTCTGTATATTTATGTTGAAAATAATTTAGCCCATAACTCCTCCATTTACACATCCACAGCAGCGCTGGGGTGCATGGCTTGAGCCAGACCTCCAGAGATTCCGGAAAGGCTGCACTGGGTCTGTACCCGCCTGCAATTTGGAATTTCCTGTTCCTTAGCAGTGTATCAGACTGATCAGTGAAGTTTACAAAGGAGTGGTTCTTCTTTCTGTGAAGAGAAAATACCACAAAACTGATGCAAACTGTCATTGTTTCTAATGAAAGAGGAGACTGGCTAGTCCTCTCAAGTCTCTTCCAACTCTTGCCATTTTGGGCTTCTGTGATCCTGAGGCTCGCCTCAGAGAAAGCTCAGCACAGATTCCATTGTTATCAAAGCCTCTATTATCATGATCCCCATTTAATCCTGCCAAATTGCAGCTGCTGTGCTCAACTGGCTCTCTAAATTTATAAAATAGTTAATATGGCCATTTGCTTCAATCATGAAGCAATGTTTTTTAAGAGAACCAAAACTTAAAAACACTCTTTTAAAGAAGAGTGAACCCTCAGAACGAATTTACTTGCACTGAGACAGGCTGAATCTGAGCAGTAACAGGAAAACTTGGACCTTACAAATTGTGTCTAGGACAGCATGGAGCTTCACAGTAAAAAGTAGTAGCTTATTCTCTGGTGGAAGGATGAGGCTCACAAGAATTATAACTCTTTTTATGGTTTTCCCTTTAACAGCTGATCAGCACAAGCCGTGATTTCTGGTGCTTTGGTACCTTCTTCAGGATCCATTTGATTAAACTTGGCTTACTTTGTAGTTAGATATGGCCATGACACAGAGGTCTCAGATGAATGATTTTCATTTTCCATAATCTATGTCTCAAAAGCTGACATTAACTTTTAAGGGCATGTATATTAACAAGTGTTTTTAAGATTAAGTACTGAGAAAACTTTTTTGGTGTTTATAGTTAATTTGCAGAATTATAAGGCAGTGAATTAAAACTATGTCAAGCCAGCACCTCCTAGGGTCAGTAGCTTAGAAAGTTTTTAGTGTGAAGATGTGTTTTTTAAAATACTACAATATATATACCCTGGCCAGTGTGGCCCAGTGGTTAAGAGTTGGCCTGAGCACTGAAGGGTTGAGGTTTTTTGTTGTTGTTGTTTTGTTTCCTTTAAAAATATATTTTATTGATTTTTTACAGAGAGGAAGGGACAGGGATAGAGAGATAGAAACATCGAACAGCTGCCTCCTGTACACCTGCTTACCGGGGATGTGCCTGCAACCAAGGTACATGCCCTTGACCGGAATCAAACCTGGGACCCCCATTCTACAACAAACTGTTGTTTGGAATTTTCTGCTGTTCTTCCTAGATAAAATGTTGCTTTCTAGTTTGCTTTAGCTCGTTTGAAGAATGATGAAGATAAACTTAGCTGTCTGACCTTGCAGGCCAGAGACCAGATATACCCACAGTCTTAATACCATGCCAGGTGCATTTTTTTAATTGGATAGAACAGCATTGTTTTTGAGGCCAGCTCGAGATAACCACTAAGTGTACATAGGGCTGGCTCTTTAATGAAAAAGAAAGTTCTGCCTGTAACCTTGCCCAGAACTTGAACTCATCTTCCCTAAGCCCATTGCCCGATGAACAAAGCAAGTAAGTGAAGGTCGAAGTCAGAATAGTAGGGTTAAAATTCAAACAGTAGTTTTTACCCAAGTATGATTGCTACCATATTTCAATAATAGAAATACTATTTATTATGTGAACTAAAATACCCCTTCCATGTTTTTCAGACTAATTAAGTGTTCTCTACCTCATACTGATTGCTACATTTTCTGAAGTCTTACTGCATCTCTATTCATTATCAGATTGCAGAACTTTTTGTCTATGTCTCTCTCTCTTTTTAGCACCAGTAAAAAACTACATACTGGAAACTGTTTGAAAGGAATCCTTCTTAGGTTCTTTGCATACCTGATTGGGCACTGAGTGCTACAATTAATGTGACTTCAATTACCTTTGTTTTTCAAAAGGAATGAACCACAAATTAGGTAAAACCCTTATACTGGCATATATTGCTTGGCACTGATTCCCTCTTCTAGTACTAACACATGTGTGCTCCTTTGGTGAGACTGAATAAGGAAGCCCTGACTTCCACCAGCCAAGGTTGGGCACATGGCCAAATTAGGCTAGGCAGACTATCCACTCCAGATATGGGAATCTCAAGCCAAATGACACAACTGGAAAAGACTCATCCCCAAAAAATCTGATGAGATCATGACTAATATCCCTTTAAAGTAACTAAAGAGAACTCTGAATTACTCACTTCCTTGTACAGCATAATATGTAACTCAGCTTTAAAAACTACCATGGAGGCCTTTTAGCCAAAATTGCCATTTTTCAATATTTCATTTAAATGACTAATGCCTGGGGAAAGATTTGATCCAGCATATATACTCTAGGTCCTTTTGAAAACATTCAATGATTTCTTTAGTATTTTATGGCTTACAAAGGTAGCACTTTAGACATGAAAGAAATGGTATTTACAAAAAGGAATGCCCCACAATTTCCCTCTTTTTAAAAAGATTCTTTTCAATTACAGTTGACATTCAATATTAGTTTCAGGTGTATAGCATAACAATAAAACATTTACATAACTTATGAAATTGTCCCCCAATTTCAGGTCTTGCTCAACCTAAAACCATACATAGTTGCTAAAATATTATAGACTATATTCCCTATGCTATACTTTATATTCCCATGCCCATGACTATTTTACAATTGCCAATTTGTACTTCTTAATTCTTCAACTTTTTCACCCAGTCTTGTAACCCCCCCTCCCATCTGGCAACCATCAATTTGTTTTTTATATCTATGAGACTGTTTCTGTGTTGTTTGTTCAATAATTTTTTTTTAAAGATTCCACATGTAAGTGAAATCATATGGTATTGTCTATATCTGACTGACTTATTTGATTTAGCATATTTCCCCCTAGGTTATTCTATGTTGTCACAAATGATAAGCTCATTCTTTTATGGAACATTCCATTGTATTTATGTATCACACTATCTTTGTCCATTCCTCTTTTGATTAGAGCATTTAATCTATTTTTATATTTACAGTGATTGATAGGCATGTAGTTACTGACATTTTATTATGTTCTAATCTTTTTTGTAGTTCTCTGTTCCTTTCTTATTCTCTTGCTATCTTCCCTTATATGTTGATGACTTTCTGTAGTGCCAGGTTGGATTCCTTTCTCTATAGTCTTGTCTCTCATAACATTTTGGTTTGTCTCTGTCTTCAATCTTTGGCATTTTAATTATGATGTGTCTAGGTGTGGGCATCTTTGCATTCATTCGGTTTGGGACTCTATACTCCCTGGATTTGAATGTCTATTTCCTTTACCAAGTTAGAAAAATTTTCAGTCATTATTTCCTCAAATAGGTTTCCGATTCCTTGCTCTTTCCTCCTCTTCTGGCACCTCTAGGATGACGATGTTGCTATGCTTAATGTTGTCCCTGAGGTCCCTTAAACTATCCTCATTTTTAAAAAATTCTTTTTTTTTCCTTTTGCTGTTCCAATGGGTGTTTTCCACTACCTTGATTCCAAATACTGATTCAATCCTCTGCTTCATCTAATCTATTGCTCAGTCCATCTAATGCACATGTGTCAAACACAAGGCCCGCGGGCCAAATCCAGCCCGCCAGGCCTTGCAATGTGGCCCGCACCGCGCTGTCATCACTGCACTCCACTATCAGTTTATGACATTGTCAGTTTATGACTGTTCAGTAAACCATTCGGCCCGCGATTTAGGCTGGATTTTAGATTTTGGCCCCTTCTCTGATTGAGTTCGACACCCCTAAATGTATTCTTCATTCCAGTTATTGTATACTCCATTTCTGACTGTTTTTTTCTTATGTTTTCTATCTCCTTTTTTATGTTTCCTATCTCTTTTTAGAATCTATTCTTCCCCTAAATTCATTAAACATCCTTACAACCAGTATTTTGAACTTTACATCTGGTAAATTGCTTGCCTCCATTTTGTTTATTTTATTTATTTATTTATTTATTTGTTTATTTATTTATTTTTTCCCTGGAGTTGTGTCTTATTCTTTTATTTGGGACATGTTTCTTTATCTCCTCATTTTAGCTGCCTCCCTGTGTTTGTTTCTATGCATTAAGCAGATGGCTATATCTCTGAGTCTGGAAGAGTGGCTTTGTGTGGTAGGTATCCTGTGGGGCTCAAGTTCAATTCCACTAAGGGCACATGTTCAGGTTGTGGGCTCCATCCCCAGTAGGGGGTAAGCAGGAGGCAACCAATCTATGATCCTCTCTCATCATTGATATTTCAATCTCTCTATCCCTCTCCCTTACTCTCTGAAAGCTATAAAAAAAAATATTTAAAAAATAAATAAAATAACCAGGAGTGGTGATTTTAAAAAAACAAAAACAAAAACTCTAAGGAACCCCATGAGGCTTATAACCAGGGCAGCAAGGGGCAATGGCAATTTATCCTAGGCCAACGCCCTGAACCTGTCCCCAAGGCCCCCTAACTTCTTAGTGAGTCAAAGCAGACCAGCCTAAACTCATTCCCTCAGCTTTAATAAATGTCCTCTAAAATTCACTTGGACTTGTGTTGTGAAATTTTTCCTGTACAAAGAATCCACACACTACTGGCTGTCCCAAGGCAGACTCACTAAGAGCCAGGTCCCCTTTCTGGTAACATTCTCTGGAGACTCAGATGCAACCCCCATATGGTGACCCTGAAGCATGCCTGTGCCTTTCCCTTTCTCCCTTTTTGTCCCCATCCCCCGACCCCCACCCCTCAGGCTCATTACCCTTGCCATTCCCTCTCCAACCTCCCTAACAACTGGTGCCATTTCGCTGTTGCCGACATTATGGTACTGTGACTCAGATTGCTTCTTTACTGGGTAAGCCAGTCATCTTAGCTGCCTTGGCTTAAAGGACCCGAGTGATTGTGTTTTCTTTCCTCCTTGCATCTTTTCCTTTGGCCAACAGGTTTTCTCTCTCTCTGGGGATTGCTGTACTCCGCAGATATGAGAGGTGCATTTAAAAGCCATTAGTGCACTGCTTTTAAAGACCCCAGTCAGAATGGCTATCATCAACAAATCAACAAACGACAAGTGTTGGCGAGGATGCGGAGAAAAAGGAACCCTCGTGCACTGCTGGTTGTGATGCAGACTGGTGCAGCCACTGTGGAGAACAGTATGGAGTTTCCTCAAAAACTAAAAATGGAACTCCCATTTGACCCAGTGATCCCACTCCTAGGAATATATCCTAAGAAACTGGAAACACCAATAAGAAAGGATATATGTTCTTTGCATATATGCACAATTTATAATAGCTAAGATTTGGAAACAGCCAAGGTGCCCATCAACAGATGACTGGATCAGAAAACTATGGTACATCTACACAATGGAATACTATGCTGCAATAAAAAAGAAGGAATTCTTACCATTTGCAGCAACCTGAATGGAATTGGAGAACATTATGCTAAGTGAAATAAGCCAGTCAATGAAAGAAAAATATCCCATGATCACACTCATTTGTGGATAATAAGAAACACTATAGTCTGATGAACAAAAAGATACAGAAGCAGTAAAGCATCAAACAGACTGTCAAATTACAGTGGAAAGGTTAGGGAGAGGTGAGGAAGATAAGAGATCAACCAAAGGTCTTATATGCACACATATAAGAAGAACCAACAGATGCAAAAATTTGGGGGGGTGAGAGCATGTATGGGAGTGGGGTGAGAGGGGCAATGGTACAATATGTACACATATAATACCTTAATAAATAAATAAATAAAAGACCCCAGTGACCAGGATAAGTCAGCCATGGACCAGGGAAGTTTGTACAAGGCACCCTGCCAAATGCAAGACAATATCCATGCATCCAGGAGTAGTTAAAATCATAGGTGGCCCTTCTCCATGGTTCTTCCCTGTCAGGTTACCAGTTCCCACAAAGAGAGAAATCCTTGCCTTCTAGCTGAAAGGACATTCTGATAGGGGGCAGAAATAGAATGTTGGGACCAGCTAGAATTGTAAGAAATATTAATCATGCTCTGTTAACCTTGATTGTTTTATTCTGATTAAAGAAGGCACATTCTAACCTGGCTGGCAATTGCCTGTGGAACCTGGGAACTAACCTGGAAATACAGCCTATCCTCTCAATTTGGAGCTGCCTATTATGAAAAATTACTAACACTAGAGTCAGAAACTAAAGCTCTTGGCCTTTGCATATCACTAGCTCTTTGAAAATCTCCAGCCCTCTCCTTATCCGTGAACTGCCCACTTGGCATGCCCTTTGGGTATTTCCCCATACAATCTTTGTCCTTTTTACCCAATATAAGCAGCTGGCGTATAGTGGAGATATGCAGAGCAGATTTTTGTGGAAGCCCTGCTGTTCTCCGATACTTCCAGCAATACTGGAATAATTCGTTTCAACCCTGTCTCTGCTTAATTGGCTCAAATAGTGACAGGCAGCAGGGACTCATTGTTTGTCCAGTTGCAATTCTTTTCTTGCTTTTTTTTCCCTTCCCTTATGTCTGAAGTTGAAGTCAGACTGGCTTTCTTTTATCTGTTTTTTATTTTTATTTTTAAAATATATTTTATTGATTTTTCACAGAGGGGAAGGGAGAGAGATAGAGAGCTAGAAATGTCGATGAGAGAAACATTGACCAGCTGCCTCTTGCACACCCCCTACCGGAGATGTGCCCGCAACTAATGTACATGCCCTTGACCAGAATCGAACCTGGGACCTTTTAGTCCGCAGACCGACGCTCTACCACTGAGCCAAACCGGCTTCGGCTTTTATCTGTTTTTTTTTTTTTTTTTTTTTTAAATCCTTGAGGTAGTAGAGCTAAAGGTTAAGACTGTCCCCCCAAAAAACAAAACAAAACAAAAAGTCTAGAGGAGGGAAATGGATGGCTGATTCTTAACTTGGGCTTTTTAATTGAAGTTGCTTTCTGGGGGTCTGAACAAAATCTTTTACCACATGAATGTGAGTGAGTCTAGGTTCATTAGGCTCCAAGGATGAGGGGGTGCTTACTCCCTCTGGCTCACATTTTAAACATTCTTAGGTGACTGAGAGAATTTTTGGAAGGGGGAGGGAAAACCAAGAGATGTGGAAAGGTTTGATTATGACTTGGAGCTCAGCACACAGGCAATGCGGTTTAACCCAGGACACAGCATAGCTGGAGGTTTATTTGGACTCTGCAAACCTCAAAATAAAACTAAAATCAACATGGGAAATTATGCCTCAAAGGCCAGAAACTCCAAACACTATTAACACTCCAGACTTACAGGAGTGTTAACTAGATTTAACTAGAAGTAGTATCAACTTAAAATGGCGAAAATGTAGCTCCAGTGATGCCTAAATTAATTATTTTGCATACAAAATTTTAAAAAGAGGCTGCTTTTGGCTTTTTATTGCAGAAAGTCTGTAAAGTGGGTTTGAAACTGTTGATGTTATGTCTGTGTTTTATTGAAGGTGTATGTGTGTTTTTTTAATATATTTTTATTTTTATTGATTTCAGAGAGGAAGGGAGAGGGAAACATCGATGATGAGAGAGAATCATTGATTGGCTGCCTCCTACATGCCCCACACTGGGGATCAAGCCCACAACCCCAGCATGTGTTCATAGATCGACATTCAACTACTGAGCCATGCTGGCCGGGCAAAGACGTTTCTTGAAAGTGAAAGTGTGTTTAATATCCTATATAATAATAGAGGAATATGCAAATTATCTGGGACACCCTCACAGTAACAACCAGCAGGAGTGGATGGGCTTTGCTGCCTGCCACATGAGGACAGGGTCGTGAGGCTGCGTCAAATAAAATAAAATGCATTCACATGCCCTAAAGCACAAACATCCCAGCAGATACACAATGATTACACAATAAATCACAATGATTACACAATATTGATTACACAATAAACTTATTTTCATTGGAAAAAAAATAACATCTTCATTTAATTTTCACCAAAAAAAAAAAAATCTTCATTTAAAGATGCCCCAGTAAGTGCCAAAACCGGTTTGGCTCAGTGGTAGAGTGTCGGTCTGCTGACTGAAAGGTCTCGGGTTCGATTCCGGTCAAGGGCATGTACATTGGTTGCGGGCACATCCCCGGTAAGGGGTGTGCAAGAGGCAGATGGTCGATGTTTCCCTCTCATCGACGTTTCTAGCTCTCTATCCCTCTCTCTTCCTCTCTGTAAAAAATCAAAAAAATATATTTTAAAAATAAATAAATAAATAAAATAAAGATGCCCCAGTAAGGCTGCTGAGTCTTTCATCTGTCCTCTTCTACACTGAAGTCGACAGAGTTCAAGGAGGAAGGGCTCCACTTTCGTTTTCTCAGCACCCACCTGGGAGGCCTCCCTGGGGCGCCCTGCACAGGACGGGCGCTCCGCTCCGAAGGGAGGGGGAGCGCAGTGCGTTCCCTCTCGCTGGGAACGGGAAATCCGCCTCCTGGGGCAGCTGCGCAGCAGCCAGGCCTGGTGAGCTGCGGAGAGGGCGACCTACCCAAGCGGATGTGTCTGCTGGCAGAGGTCGCACAGGGGCCATAGTTGAAGTCGTCCTCGATGGAGGCCTGGGAGTAGGAGTAGCGGGGATCGGAGTTGGCCATGTCGGCAATGGAACCCCAACTCTCCGCTGAATGACTAGAGCACATGGACCTCAACAGTCCTCGGTCACTTCCTGAGCAGCAGTCAGACTGGGATCAAACCTGAAACCTATGTAGGTGCCCTGACAGAATGGAACCCAAACCTTTGCTGTGACAGCGGAGCTCCGACCCACAGCAGAGCCAGGGCAGCCAGAGGGCTTTGTTGAGGGGCCCTGACAGGCAGCGCCCAGCGCAGTGGGTTAGAACCTCCTGATACAGCAAGGTTGTGAGCTGGATCCCTGGTCAGGGGACAGGCAAGAAGCCACCAAAGAGAGCATAATAAGTGGAACAACTCACTGGTGTTTCTCTTGCTCCCTTCCTCTCTCTAAAATATCAATCAATAAAAATTAAAATAAAAAGTAAACCCTCTGGCTTGCCGAGTTGCTAAAAACAGAAAGCAAAGTCCCATCCCTTTCCGTTCATTCAACAAATACTTCATATGCTCCTTCAATAATCACACTGGGGATGGGTGTTTGTTTGTTTTGGTTAATCCTCACCTGAGGACATTTTTGCATTGATTTTTTTTTTTTTTTAACAGAGTGGAAGAGAGGAAAAAAGACAGAAACTAACTAATATGAGAGACATCAATTGTTGCGTCTTGCTGAATCCCCAATCAGGGCCCCGGATTGAGCCTGCAACCTAGATACAGGCCCTTGATCAGAATCCAACCCTGTACTCTTCAGTCTGCCTGCAGCACTATCCACTGAACCAAATCAGCATGTTTTTTTTTGTTTTTTTTTAAGTCCTCCTCTAAGGATATGTTTTTTTCATTGATTCTAGAGAGAGAGGAAGGGAGAGGGAAAGAGAAACATTGATCAGTTGCCCAAGCAATCTGACATGGATGGAACCCACAACCTGTGTATGTGCTCTCACTTGGAATCGAACCCATGACCCTTTGGTATGTGGGAGGACACTCTAACTACTGAGTGTCTGCTGACCAGGGCCTGGAGGTACATTTAAAAAAATTTTTTCAGACCTGCCCCGGCCAGGTGGCTCAATTGGTTGGAGTCACAACCTGTACACCAAAGGATTTCCTGTTGGATTCTAGGTTAGGGCGCATATTTAGGTTTAGGTTAGATCCTGGTGGGTCAGCTGGTGCAGAGGCAGCCTACTGGTATTTCTCTGTCCATGGATGTTTCTCTCTCTAAAAATTAATTTTAAAAACATCCTCAGGTGAGAATTTAAAAAATATATACATACATATATATGTGTGTGTTGTGTGTGTGTGTATACATTTTCAGATCTAAAATTTTGTTTAGTTCTTTTTTAAATATTATTTTTCATTTGCAGTTCACATTCAAAATCCTATTCTATATAATAAAATCTTAATATGCAAATTGACTGAACAGTGGAATTACTGGTTACTATGAACAACATAGCTCAACATAGGAGGTGCCCCGTGGTGGTCAGTATGCTTCCACAGGGGACGCGCCACTCAGCCAGAAGTGGGGCTCATGACTAGTGAGTGCAGCGGTGGTGGCCAGGCTCGGAAGCCTCAGCGGCAGCACTAAGGAGCAGCAAGCCAAGCAGTAGGAAGCAGCAAGCAGGCAGGTGGTAAGGAGCAAGAGGTCCTGGACTGCAAGGGCACAGGCAGGGCTGAGGGATTGATTTCATGCACCAGGCCTCTAGTGTGTTCATGAAAGTCAATCTAAAGAATGCTGGCTATTTACTTTTTTTTTTTTTTTTTAATATATTTTATTGATTTTTTGTACAGAGAGGAAGGGAGAGAGATAGAGAGTTAGAAATATCGATGAGAGAGAGTCATCGATCAGCTGCCTCTTGCACACCCCCTACTGGGGATATACCCACAACCAAGGTACATGCCCTTGACCGGAATTGAACCCAGGACCTTTCAGTCCCCAGGCCGACGCTCTATCCATTGAGCCAAACCGGTTTCGGCGTGGCTATTTACTTTTTGGTTATCATTGGAAACTGAGGTTCCTAAGAATTTAAAGTTCAAATTAAATTAGAAATTGTAGGCCTAAAATATAGAGATACACCTTTGCAGGACAAGAATTAAAATTGAATTATTCTAATGATGGTTATTTCTGAATAGATACAAAAGTTTACACAAATTATAGAAAGATTTATAGAAGGTTATAAACATTTATAAAAGTTTTAAGTGTTTAGAGTAAGAGTCTAGTTCGGCTCCAATCCTCCTGCCCTGACCTGATTTCTCTCTGGGGACATTATTTGATGACTCTGGGAGCTGGAGTTGTTTTCATTGCACTCTCTCTTGCCCTTGTCAGTGTGGAGAAAACCTACCTGAAGATGTGCACTAAATCATACATCAAAACGTGTCTAGTCAATGCTGAGATACAAGGTAAGCCTGCCCTATGGATATGGAGCTGCCCACCCACACAACCACCCCCAAGTGACTCCTGAGTGATGGTGTCTGTTGAGTCAGGACCTGATCACCCCTGTCATGTGAAGAGACACCTTCTCTCTTGCTTATTTGATGGCTCTGAATTGAGTGTGAGATATTCATTCCCAGGGCATCTACCCAAGGTCCCGGTCATTGGTAAGATCACCTTCAGGACATGAAGTAAACCCTCTCTTTATATTTAGCTTTTATTACAAAGAATGTGACAACCCCACTCTTGTCATGTGACATCTTATGTCATGAGGGTTTCTTACTTTTCAATGAGCCAAAGCAGCCCCATGCAGACTCACTTCTTTTCTATATCATTTATAGGAAGCTTATGCAGCCCTGCCCAGGCTCTCTCCTGTTGCTTCATTCCGACTGGAGCATAGACTTTATTTTCACAGCTCTTTCACAGCCCCAGACACCCTTGAAAATATCAACAAGTCTTCCCCGCTTGGTATTTAGGAACCTCCTGCCCCTTTCCTAGCCTTCATAAAAGTCATCAAAAGAAATGAAAACAATCTTGAGTCTTCTCTATAAATATTAGTAATTCAAATTATGTGTATGGTCTTTTTGTGTTTAGTTCTCATGTGTGTGGTCTCTATATGATCCATATTTGTGTACTAGAGGCCCGGTGCACGAAATTTGTCCATGGGGGTGTGTGACCCTCAGCCCAGCCTGCACCCTCTCCAATCTGGGACCCCTCGAGGGATGTCGAATTGCCCGTTTAGGCCCAATCCTGGACATCCTTCTCACAATCCAAGATTGCTGGCTTCCGACAGCTCTCCTGCCTACCTTCCTGATTGCTCCTAACCACTTCTGCCTGCCAGACTGATCACCCCCTGACCACTTCCCTGCCAGCCTGATTGCTCCTAACTGCCCTCCCCTGTAGGCCTGGTCACCCCCAACTTCCCTCCTTTGCTGGCCTGGCCACCCCTAATTGCCCTCCCCTGCAGGCTTGATCGCCCCCAACTACCCTCCCTTGCAGGCCTGGCCCCTCCCAACTACCCTCCCCTTATGGCCTGATCGTCCACAACTGCTTTCCCCTGTGGGCCTGGTGCCTCCCAACTGCCCTCCTCTGCTGGCCATCTTGTGGTAGCCAACTTGTGTCCACATGGGGGCAGCCATCTTGTGTGTTGGAGTGATGGTCAATTTGCATATTACTCTTTTATTAGATAGAGGCCTACTGTACGGGTGGGATCCAGCTGGTTTGTACTGAAGGGTGTTCTGGATCAGGGTGGGGGTTCCCTTGGGGCGTGGGGCAGCCTGGGTGAGGGGCCTGTGGTGGCTTGCAAGCTGGCCACACATACCCAGCAACCTAAGCAAGGCCCTGGTAGCTGGGATTTATCTTCTATAATTGAAATTTTGTAGCCTTGAGCAGAGGCCAGGGCCAGCCAGGGTGAGCGGGAACTTGGCTTCCTCCATCGCCAGGGGCAAACCAAGCCTCCTGCTCGCTCAGTGGCCACAGCCATCTTGTTTGGGTTAATTTGCATACTCGCTCCTGATTGGCTGGTGGGCATGGCTTGTGGGCATAGCGGAGTAGTGGTCAATTTGCATGTTACTCTTTTATTAGTGTAGATTATAAAATGGTGTGCTTTCTGCCTCCAGATGGCATTTTAAGGGTATGATGTTTTATTGTACTAAAAAGATTATATACCTACTAGAGGCCCAATGCACACATTTGTGCACTGGTGGGGTTCTTCGGCCTGGTCTGTGACCTCTCGCAATCCGGGACCCCTCAAGGGATGTCAGACTGCCGGTTTCAGCCCAATCCCACAGGCCAGGCTGAGGGACCCCACTGGGCTTCTAGTATGCATATAAGATCTTTGGTTAATCTCTTCTGACGTTCTCCCCTTCCCTCTGAGATTCATCAATCTGTTCCATGTTTTCATTTCTGTGCATTGAGTGTCTTCCCCCTGGTGGTCAGTGCACATCATAGCTACCACTCAAACAGTGAAAAGGTCACGTAGGCCTTTATACATATAAATGTAGATTATACAGAATTATGTAGTCTGAACAAAACATTTTATATTAAAAGTACCGTATTTTAAGTTTAATTAATATATTTTAGGGTTATTACCATAAAATGTGTTTGTTATTTGTGATATCGTCTTTTGATTAAATTTGTCTGACAACCTTTCCAAAGCTTAAATTTTTTATAAATATATTTTACTGATTTCTTACAGAGAGGAAGGGAGATGGACAGAGAGCTAGAAACATCAATGAGAGAGAAACATCGACCAGCTGCCTCCTGCATACCCCCTACTGGAGATATGCCCGCAACCAAGATACCTGCCCTTGACCAGAGTTGAACCTGGGACCTTTCAGTCCACAGGGTGACACTCTATCCACTGAGCCAATCCAGTTTCGAACAAAGCTTAAATTTTTAAGAGACTTTTTTAAACCAAGAAATAACTTTTGAGTCATTCTCTTTCCTAAGTGTTTTGAAATAATTAGGCATATTCAATAGGTTTGTAAAATTACATGAAAAGCTGTGCCAAATAAAAGTTAATAACTATATTCTATTTATATACATATAGTTTATAAAAATGAATGTTCTAGAAATTTCTAAGAAGAAACTTGCAAAAATCAAAGCCAAGTTCAAAGAGGAAACTCTCAGGTAGCAGGTGCCCTGTCACAAGACAAGAGTAATGGTTCCTGTTCCCCATGGGACATCCAGCAGTGGCACTCCAGGTGTTTGTGATCCACACAATGCATGAATTGTTTCCTGTGCTCAGTAAACATTTCTAATGAGTCATGTGTAGCGTTTTAAATCTTGCATATTATTCCTTATATATTAAAATTGTTTAGTAAATCTAAAAATGTGAGCTTTGTATTGTTTTATGTCATTTCATAATAATTATTATTTACCAAAATTTATGTTTGAATGTTATAGCTTAAAAGCAAAATTTTTTATCAGTTGCATTGTAATCAAACCTATAATCATGTCATTTCAGCTTTGTCATTTATACAGTCATTGTTTTACTCTGATGCATTTGTAAATATGTTAAGACTTTGGAAAGATTCACGAAAAGGACTCTAAATTACAGATTTCTAAGCAGATCATCTCTTTTTGTTATTGTTAATCCTCACCTGACACTTATTCCATTGATTTTTTTTAAGAGAGTGGCAGGGGGGAGTGAGAGGGGGAGAGGGTAAGAAACATCAGTGTGAGTGAGACACATCAATTGGATGCTTCCCACACGTGCCCCAACTGCAGCCTCAGATGGAACCTGCAACTGAGGTAAATGCCTTTGATTGGGAACTGAACCTATGACCCTTCAGTGCCCAGTCCAGCACTCGAACCGCTGAGCACACTGGCCAGGGCTAAGCAGATCATCTCTTAGAAGTAGAAGAAAAAAAAAATGTATGGAACCCTAAGAAATAACTGGATTCATGGAAATACTTCCAAATAATCAGAACAAAAACTGGTTGTATGAGACTGAATGAACAATAATTATTATTACAACTTTGTTAAAAATATTGCTGATTTAAAAAAAAACCACCACTTGCTGTTTTCCAGATAAAGCAGCTTGTTTCTATTTTCCTTGAACAATTTGGTAAATTTTATCCTTATAAACAATACTAGAGCATTTATGTTTTTCTCCTTACCTAATCCCTCCAGAATTTGGCAACTCTCAATGAGTGTGTATTATTTTCATGACAATATTGCATAAATCCAATAAGAACCTGTTCTCTTTATAATAGGACACATAAAACCAGATTCCAATTGTGGTTTTACTAACCAAACCTTTGACTGCAATATCCTAATCAAGAGAGACGTGCCTGGGTTCTTGGTGTCACCAAAAAGACTTATGGAAGCCAATAAAAGCCCCTTGAAGTAATGGCCTGGTACCTTGCTTATTCACATGGTTCATGACAGGTAAGGAATGAAAATTGCTTTCAGGTAAGGAATGAAAATTGCTTTCCTGGCAAATGGCAAAAAGAACTTGAGGAATCCATCCAAACCCTTGCAGGTAAAGCCAGATGGCAACTGTGCAGCTTGGCTTCTGTGCCCTGAGAGGCTGACTAAAAGCACAATCTGAAGATTCCTTATATGTAAAATTCCAGCAAAGCAAATTTCAAAGAGCCTAAATGATCAACTGCTGCTATACTTGTTGCGTTTCAGCAAATAATCAGGCTGAATTAAATACAGTCTCTTTAATAAAATTAACAATTTTAAGGAGAAAAATTTGGTTTCAATGAAAATTACCAATGCCCAAAATTTAAAGTTTTATTTTTATCTGTGAACTAAACTGTTTTATGAATTCTTCTAATTGTCTTCAACCCTCCAAGCTAATGTTTTCTTTTTCTTCCATCTTTTGACTTGGAATTACTAAGAACTACTGATGCAATGTCAACCATATAAAATTTACCTGAGCATCTGATATCACCAGAAATATTTAAACTACAAATAAAGAGGGTCTGTCAAATTATCACTGCTTGTTTTATTCCAGTAAAAAGATTTTCAGGGATGGAAGTGTCTGAGAGGGGAATGAGACAAGCCAGTAAGTCAGGATAGGTAAAATGGGGAAAGTGAGACAAATAGTTAAACAATAGTTTACAGCCATCTAGCAAATCCCATCTTCCCTATCTAGGGACACTTAAGAATAAAAGGTTTGCACTTCTCCTCCCAAACCAGAGGGTAAACAGCTTCAATCACCCTACTAGGGGAGACTGGTAACAGAAATCAGATTAGTGTCATTTTCCAACCACATTAAAGGACAGATCATGTTGAGAATAAATATTATTTTAATACATCAGCATAAGGCTGATGAATATCCTACTGAAATCCTCCCCTAAGACTATCTCTAAACACCCACTCTTTAAGATCCCACAAAACAAAGGTCCCAGCCCACACTTTCTCTCCCAGGAGCATACCCATGCCTTCACTCTCCTTTGTCCCCTACAGCGTGCATCTATCTCCTAGACTTAGGGACCCCATGAGCCTTACCACCAGGGCAGCAAAGGGCAGTGGCAGTTCATCCCAAGCAACCCCCTGAACCTGTCCTCTGACTTCTTAGTGAGTCAGAGCAGACCAGCCTAGGCTAGTTTCCCCAGCCCTTTGTTTCATGTCCCCAGCTCTAATGAACATCCCCTAAAATTCACCTGGATTCATGTTGTGAAATTTTTCCTGCATGAAGTCAAGAACCCACACACCATTGGCTGGCAAGAGGCCGATCCACTCAGGGCCAGATCCCCTTTCCAGTAACAGAAAAGAGAATAAGAAAATACAGAAAGGAGACTGGTAGCCTAATTTCATCTTACTTTTTTTCTTTTCCCATTCGCAATATAGAGAAATAATAAATAATTATAGTCTTCAACACTGCCTAAATTACATCTATGCAGTTGTACTGGATTAGAACACAGACATCTGCTAAGAAGAAAGTATTAACTGGCTAGTAGAAGACAACTTTCTTCTGGTTGCCTCTAAGAAAATCAACAATACACTTTGTACTAACCCAACAAAGGATAATTCTGTTAACTGTACTAAGAGTTCCACCTGGAATTTTCATTAACAGTATTAAAGCTATATATTAATATGAAAAACAAAAGATCACAAGAAAAATTTCTAATGGTTGATCTAAAAGATTTAACACATTCCTTCTAGAAGCTTCCTTCCATGTCAAACAACTGTTCCTGCATTAAAAACTAAGAAATACTTGCACAGTACTGTTGGAATAACCCTTCATGTACAATTTAATGCCAACTGAAAAGTACCTTATTAGCATTTATCACACATTTTATGGCAATATTTAAAGAAATACACTACACTAAACAAAAAAGTTAACAAATAAAAACATACTACAACATTATTTATTTGACAAGTATTTACTGAGTGTCTATTATGTGCTATACATTGTTATATGGACATGGGAAACAGGATTCCTAAAAGTATAAGTAGTTTTTTCTAGGGCAATGCTATATATACTTAAACTTCACCTCTTTATCAAAGTTTATCTAAAAACTCCAACTTCTTACTTTTACTTTTATCCCATTTGTTTAGCTAATCTCCAGCAATGCTTCCTTCTGGAAAGCATGATTAACCTGACACAGCAAAGGAAAACTTCATTTCTAAACAGTTCCCAAGCCCTGTATCCTTGGAGTTCCCATCTCTCTCTTAATCAACCAATGTTTGCTGCATATTCCAGAACCTATCACCACCACTTCCTGCATAGAAAGCATTCAGCAGTCTCCAACCAGTGGTCCGCGGACCACTTATGGTCCCTGAGGTCTGAAAGGTTGGTGACCGCTATCTAACTGACCAAACATATTATCAGAAAGAGATGTAGCTACTTTATTTTAAAAATAAAAAAGCTTCAAGTTTAGATAATTCTTTTTTTTTTTTTAATACATTTTATTGATTTTTTAGAGAGGAAGGGAGATGGGTAGAGAGCGAGAAACGTTGATGAGAGAGAAACATGGGATGTGCCTCTACCGGGGATGTGCCTGCAACCAATGTACATGCCCTTTGGTTCATCAGTTTATAATGTTCTTTATTATCCATAAATGAGTGAGGTCATGTGGTGTTTCTCTTTCATTGACTGGCTTATTTCACTCAGCATGATGTTCTCCAATTCCATTCAGGTTGCTGCAAATGATGAGAATTCCTTCTTTTTATGGCAGCATAGTATTCCATTGTATAGATATACCATAGTTTTTGGATCCAATCATCTGCCTGCAACCAATGTACATGCCCTTGACCGGAATCGAACCTGGGACCTTCCAGTCCACAGACCGACGCTCTACCACTGAGCCAAACCGGTTTCGGCAAGTTTAGACAATTCTTTAAGTCTGATCTCACAGTCCCAAACTGACCCAAGTGGGATAAAAGATCTCTGATATTTTGAGGAATCACTGGAATTTTTGTGTGATTTTTTTTTTTGTCAAATTCAGTAGAAAGTTATGTATGAAAATTAAACATTACTTTCTACACTTTACCAATGCCCTTCCTCAAAAAGAAAAGTACTGGGAAATCCACCTCTAAAATAGAGTAGCAAAAATAAAGTAGTTTTCATATAACTGTATAATACTCATGTACTCATGATTAAAACATTCCATTACAAAGCATAAAGATATTGCCTTAAAAAGACATCTGCAGATGTTTCATGCTTTATATAGATCTGGCAAATACCCAAAAGACCAAAAATGCTCTAATTTCCTGACATGCATTAGCCAGCTTTGAAAAACAAACAGATAAACAAAAAACACATTAAGTCCAGGAACACTATTAAATTATTTCAAATATTAGAGTAACATCATTGTAATTCTGGTCCACCTTATAAAACAGATAACCTGTTTCCTACACATATATCTTATAATTTTAAACACATTTTTTCATCATTATCCTCAGTCATGTAAATAAATACAACCTCTTATCGTTTGTTGATTTGTTGATGTTGGCCATTCTGACAGGTGTGAGATGGTACCGCATTATTTTGATTTGCATCTCTCGGATAATTAGTGACTTTGAGCATGTTTTCATGTTCCCTTTGGTCTTCCTTCTGTCTTCTTTTGAAAATACTCTATTTAGGTCCATTTCCCATTTTTTAATTGGATCATTCATCTTCCTTTTATTTAGTTGCGGAGAAAAAGGAACCCTCGTGCACCGCTGGTGGGAATACAGACTGGTGCAACCACTGTGGAGAACAGTGTGGAGTTTCCTCAAAATACTGAAAATGGAACTCCCATTTGACCTAGTAATCCCACTCCTAGGAATATATCCCAAGAAACTAGAAACACCAATCAGAAAGGATATATGCACCCCTATGTTCATAGCAGCACAATCTACAATAGCTAGAATTTGAAAACAGCCAGCAGATGATTGGATCCAAAAACTATGGTATATCTATACAATGGAATACTATGCTGCCATAAAAAGAAGGAATTCTCATCATTTGCAGCAACCTGAATGGAATTGGAGAACATCATGCTGAGTGAAATAAGCCAGTCAATGAAAGAGAAACACCACATGACCTCACTCATTTATGGATAATAAAGAACATTATAAACTGATGAACCAAAAGATATAGAGACAGTAAAGCAACAAGCAGACTGTCAAATTACAGCAGGAAGGGTAGGGAGATCTGGGGGAGATAATAGATCAACAGAAGGACTCGTATACATGCATATAAGTACAACCAATGGACACAAAACTCTGGGGAGGGAGGTATATATAGGAGGGGGGGTGAAATGTTAAAATACGTACACAGATAATAATTTAATTTTTAAAAAAGGAAAAAAAAAATTATATCACATGTATACCGTGAAATACTAAGGTTAAAAACATAATGTAAAAAAATTTTTTAAAAAACCATAATGTAGATAACTAGATATTCCACATAGGAAAACCTCAAAGACAGTTTATGAGGTTAAAAAAGCAATAGCCAGAAGTGGGTAATTATTATTCATTGAGCAGAGAATTTGGAAGATCTTCTGGATCTCAACCTTTGGAAGAGGTTCTGGAGATGTGAACATACTTAATGTGAATGTACTTTAATGCCTTGAATGTACACTGCAAAGGTAAATTTTGTTATGCATATCTTACCACAATTTTTTAAATCCTGATAAAACAGCAAATGCACAATAGTATGATTAATTGTTTGTTTTGTTAATCTTCACCAGAGGATATTTTTCCACTGATTTTTAGAAAGGGTGAAAGGGAGAAGGAGAGACAGAGAGACATATCAATTGGAGAGAGGTATCAATTGGTTGCCTCCTGCACGCACCCTGACTGAGGCCAAGGATGGAGCCTGCATCCCAGGTATGTGCTCTTGACTGGAATCGAACCCACAACCCTTCAGTCTGTGGGCCAACGCTCTATCCACTGAGCCAAACCAGCTAGGACCACAACAGAATAGTTTTGATTCCATTTCTGTACAAAGGGAATGTGAATGGATATATACATAAATATATTATTTGTAGAAATTTTTTATCCTTTATCTTACTCTTACCTGATTCAGACATCCTAATAAGGCTCCAGACTTCTCTGCATGCTAACATTTAGTCCTGTGTCTCCCAACCCAAGTGTGGCATTCAAACTCGATTCCTAGCACCCTTTTCCCCTAACAAGCTATTCAGATCCTGGTTTATCTAATCAGCTTCCAAACCTTTATGTTAAATGTCATTATGGACTCATCAAGCTCCAAAATATGTTCCAACATGAAAAAAATATGCAGGAAAATGCTCCCTCCTTGCCGCCTGTCAGCTCCAGTGTGGACATGTCTGATGAGATCAAATAAGAGAGATAAAAGGCTGGCATGAGAAGAGATACCCTGTTTCCCCGAAAATAAGACAGTGTCTTATATTAATTTTTGTTCCCAAAGATGTGCTAGGTCTTATTTTCAGGGGATGTCTTATTTTTCCATGAAGAAGAATACAGTACACATTTATTGTTAAATAAAAATAAAGGAAATTTATTACCTGTATACAGTACGGTAGTACGGTAGTTGTCAACACAAACCAGACAAACTGTGAACCCTACAGTATCAAGAATTTACTCATTTATTCAATGACAATCATGTCATCATCTTCTGGAACATCATCATAACAACCCAATTCCTGAATTTCCTGGTGAATTTCTTGTGACTCCATTTCTTTCAGAATCAGTGGACCAAATCTCTCATGTTTAGCCTAGGGGGCCTTATTTTCGGGGGATGCCTTATATTTCACTCAGAAGGAAATCTGTAAGTAGGTCTTATTTTCGGGGAAACACGGCAGAACCACTGTTATTAAGTCCCACTAAAACTCCCCAAAACTAGAAAGCACATACTACAAGCATCCAGTACATATTTTAAAGAGAAATCTCTGTATACGTTCCTTTTTAAATATCTCAAATATGTATACTTCCCTCATCATTTAGAATGTCATTAACAGTGGTTCTCAAAGTATGGTCTGGAAACCTGAGGGGGGAGGACAGAGGGGTCTCTAAGACCTTTTCAAGAGGTCTAAAAGATCAAAACTATTTTTCATAATAATACTAAGGTGTTCCTAAGAAGCTGATATACTGATATAGCCTTGTGCACTGTGTTGACACTTTCACTGATAGTGCAAAAGCAATAACAGGTACAAATGCTGGTCTTTCAGCACTAATCAAAGCAGTTGTAGCATAACCAAATTCTTCATGTACCTACAAGAAGAGAATGCCAATTTCTCGTTTAAGTGTCCGTAATGAAAATAATATTGCCACTCTGGAAAAGTCTGTCAAAAAACCTGGGAATTGTACTCCTGGACATTTATCTCACAGAAAAGAAAACTTATCCTATATAATAAAGAGGTAATATGCAAATGGTCATTACGCCACGACACGTAACAACCGATCAGCAGGAGGGCAGGGCAGCAAGCTACAAGCAGGGGAGAGCTAGAGGAGGGTGCGACAGCAAGCTATGAGTGGTGGAGAGCTACAGGGGGGCGGAGCAGCAAGCTATGTGCCGTGGATGGGGCAGCCAGCTGAGGCAAGCAGCAGTGAGCTACTCACGCATGGATTTGTGCACAGGGCCACTAGTGTTTACATAAAAACCTGTCCACAAAATTCACAATAGCTTTATTATTAAACAGAGGCCCAGGGCATGAAATTCATGCACGGGTCGGTCCCTAGGCTGGCTGGCAATCGGCTGATCTGAGCTTTCTGGCTGTTGGCCAAGGCCTTACTTCCCCGGTTGCTGGGCATGGCCTTCTGTTGTTCCACACCACCCCCTTGTGGTCAGCACACGTCACAGTGAGCAACTGAACTCCTGGTCTCCAGGATGAACTCCCGAGGACACTTTGCATATTAGCCTTTTATATATATACTAGAGGCCCGGTGCGTGAAATTCATGCACGGGATGGGGGGGGGGGGGGTCCCACAGCTCACCCTACACTCTCTTCAATCTGGGCCCCTCAAGGGATGTCCGCCTGCCCATTTAGACCGGATCCCATCCCATAGGTTTCGGGTCTAAACGGGCAGTCGGACATCCCTCTCACAATCCAGGACTGCTGGGTCCCAACTGCTCGCATGCCTGCCTTTCTAATGGCCACTAATCACTTCTGCCTGATTGATGTCTAACTGTTCCCTTGACAGCCTGTTTGCCCCCAACTTCCCTTGTCTGCTGGACTGGCCACTCCTAACTGCCCTCCCCTACAGGGTTGGTCGCCTCCAATTGCTCTCCCTTGCAGACCTAGTCTCTCTCAACTGCCCTCCCTTACAGGCCTGGTGCTTCCCAACTGCCCTTCCCTGCTGGCCATCTTGTGTCCACATGGGAACAGGATCTTTGACCACATGGGGGCAGCCATCTTGTGTGTTGGAGTGATGGTCAATCTGCATATTACTTTTATTAAATAGGATAGAGACTGAGTGCAGAGGTGGGGGTCAGCTGGTTTGCCCTGAAGGGTGTCCTGGATCAGAGTGGGAGTTCCCTTGGGGTGTGGGGCGGCCTGGGCGAGGGGCCTGTGGTGGTTTGCAGGCCAGCCACGCCCCCTGGTGACCCAAGTGGAGGCCCTGGTATCTGGGGTTTATTTAACTTCTACAACTGAAACTTTGTAGCCTGGAGCGGAGCCAAACCTTCTGTTTGCTCTGTGGCGGCAGCCATTTCTGTTAAAATTTATGATTCTTCTATACTTGAAACTCTGTAGCCTTAAGCAGAGGCCTGGGGCCAGCCAGGGTGTGCGGAAACCTTGGCTTCCTCCATCACCGGGGGGCAACCCTAGCCTCCTAGTCTTTCCAGCACCATGGCTGCCACCATTTCTGTTCAGATTTATGTATCTTCTATCATTGAAATTTTGTCTTGAATGGAGGCCTAGGCTGGCAAGGACAGGTGGAAAGCTTGGCTTCCTCCATTGCCAGGGAAACCCAAGCCTCCCTCCTGCTCTCTGTGGCCGTAGCCATCTTGGTTTGGTTTATTTGCATATTCACTCCTTAGTGGCTGTTGGGCATGGCTGGTGGGCATAGTTTGTGGATGTAGTAGAGTGGTGGTTAATTTGCATATTACTCTTTCATTAGGTAGGATAGACTAGTGGCCTGGTGCACAAAATTCGTGCATGGGGGAGGGGGGTTCCTCAGTCCAGCCTGCATCCTCTCCATTGTGGGACATCCCTCTTGGAATCTCGGACCACTGGCTCCTAACTGCTCACCTGCCTGCCTGCCTGATCGCCCTCAACCACTCTGCCTACTTGCCTGATCGCTCCCAACTGCCCCCCCCCTGCTGGCCTGATCAATCCCAACTGCCCCCAACTGCCTCGCTCTGTTGGTCTGCTCGCCCCCTGCCTGCCTGCTTTCTCCCAGCTGGCCCCCCTCTGCCAGCCTGCTTGCCCCCAATTCCCCCCTGCCAGCCTGATCACCCCCAACTTCCCTCTCCTTCTGGCCTGATCACCCCTAACCACCTTTGTCTCAGCCCCATCCAAATGGCTTTGTCTGGAAGGACATCCAGAAGGTCTCCAAGAAAATCTCCAGGTCTAATTAGCATAACACGCCAAAACCGGTTTGGCTCAGTGGATAGCACATCAGTCTGTGGACTGAAAGGTCCCAGGTTCGATTCCGGTCAAGGGTATGTACATTGGTTGCAGGCACATCCCCAGTAGGGGGTGTGCAAGAGGCAGCTGATCGATGATTCTCTCTTATCGATGTTTCTAACTCTCTATCCCTCTCTCTCTTCCTATCTGTAAAAAATCAATAAAGTATATATATATTTTTTAAAAAGTAATAATAATAATTAGCATATTACCCTGTAAGTAGTATAGTCTGGAGGCCTGGTGCATGAAGTGTGCATGGGGAGGGGGGTTCCTCAGCCCGGCCTGCACCTTCTCCAATTTGGAATCCCTCTCACAATCCGGAACCACTGGCTCCTAACCATACACCTGCCTGCCTGATGCCCCTAACTGTTCCCCTGCCAATCTGATCCCCCTAACTGCCCTGCTCTCCTGGCCTGATCCCCCTAACCGCCTATCTGCTCTTCCCTCCTGACCTGATTCCCCTAACTGCCTATCTGCTCTCCTTTCCTCTCCATGCCCTTCGGACCCTGGTACAGGTGTGCCGAGAGCTCTCTGCCGCAGCCCTTCCCCCATCCTGACTGGTCGTTGCATGATAATGTCCTGGACAATTTGCATATTCCTCTATTAATAGTATAAATAGCCCCAAATTGTAAACAGCCCAAATGTTATACTCTTTACTAATACTGTATATCCACTGTATAGTCTATTTTTTACAAATATTTTAAATTTTGTATCAACTTAATATTTATTTAATACATTTTAATGAAGAAAAAACATCCTTGATGAAGCAGTATAAATTATGAATGTTATAAATCTTGACTCTTGACTTTCATTTTTGTCACTTGAAAAAAAGGTATGCATATCCTGGCCATTGTGGCTCAGTTGGTTGGAGCACCAAAAGGTGGTGGGTTCAATTCCCAGTCAGGGCACATGCTCAAGTTGTGGTTTGATCCCCAGTTGGGGGCAACTGATAGGTGTTTTTTTCTCACATGGATGTTTTCTTTTCTGTCTCTCTTCTCTCTGAAATCAATTTTTTAAAAAGTTTTTTAAAAAGAGGTATGCATAAAGCACTTCTGCTGCACACCAAGATAAATCAGCTTTCTCGAGGAAAAGCATGTTAATAGAACATAAATTAAATGCTTTTTTCATGATACATTTTTACTAGAAACAATAACATGACAAACCATGGTTTGTAGACATTTCTTGAAACTGAACAAAATGAGCCTGTCACTTTGAGGAAAACAATTGATAATAGTTGTCTACCGATAGTAAAAATCAAGATTTCAACTGAAAATTAGAATGTTGGAAAACTTGTATCCACCACTTTCAGCCTGACTGTTTCACAATACTTATGGGAAATCAGCGGTGATATTGTATAATGAAATGTGTCAGCAATTTCGAAGATCTGCCTTAACTTGGTGAATCAGTATTTTCCAAATGATAAACACAAGCTGTTACAAAGCTCATTTAAACTGCCGGATAGAACAATGAATGTATCACATGTGAAAAGTTCATTTGTAAGACTTCAGATTTCACATCCAAACTAATCTTTAAGAAACTAGCAGTAACCTCTTTTGGGTGTAGTAACAAAAAATAGCCACAATTACTTAAAAACCTATTAAAATACTCCTCCCCTTTCCAACCACTTATCAGATTTTTCTTCATGTAATTCAATCAAAATATATGGCAATAAACTGAAGGCAAAGGGGATAGGAAAGTCCAATTGTGTTCTATGCAAAATATTTTAAATGTCTCAGTTTTCATTTCTAATATAGTAAATACCTATAGGCATAACTACCATAAGTTACTATTTTTAAAATGGGTGCTAAGACCGCTGGCCTATATCACATTCCTACTGCCAGAATATAAATTATTCACTCAAATATTTGACGTTGAGTACTTTGCTAAGCACTAAGACAATATCGCCCTCAAAATCTCATGACATATGGGACACATCCCGGGAACCAAAACCCCTCAGAAGCGCCGGGCAGGCCGCCGGGCGGGGGGCGGGCGGCGGGCGCGGCCGGGCGGCCGCAGGGCTCGCCGGCCGGAAGGCGCGGGGCAGGGCCGGCCGGCGCCGCCCGCAGCCTACGTGGCGGTGCTCGGAGCGCGCGGCCGGGAAGGGCCCGAACTTTACCTGTTGGTCATTCCTGCCGCCACGCCCAGCATCTCTCCGCGAGCGCCGTTCCTCCGCGCCTCGGCCCGCGGCGCCCCGCCGCTCTTCCCCTCGCTCCGCCGCAGCCGGGAGTGGGCCGCCGGGCGGGCCGCCGACAGGAAGGAGAGGCGGACCAGGGGCGGGGAGGCCGCCGCCTCATCCTCCGCCTCATCCTCCGCCTCCGCCTCCGCCTCCACCAGAGCCCGCTAAGGCCGGGCTGGCCACGAGGGGGCGCGCAGGAGCGGGGAAGTGGGGGCGCGGGGGCGGGAGACCAGGCCCGGCCCGCCGCAGAGCCCGCCCGCGCGCCGGGGTGAGGACCGCTTCCTCGTCCCCGCATTCCAGAGGCCCAGACGTCACAGCGCTGGACTCTGACACCCATCTTGGGTGACGGCTTGGCTCGCAGGGAGCGGAAGGAGCCGGCGGTTCTTATTCCCCAAGCCGTCTCTGATTCAGCTTTGCTTACGGACCCCGTGGCTCAGGGAGGGGACAATTGAGCCAAGGTGTTGGGGTCTACGGAGCTCCACCCTGTTCTGGTGAGGGGCCTGCAGAGACTCCATGGGAAGGTGGCCATCACTGTGCACGAAACCTGGCACGTTCTGGGGTGCTCACTGGGGTTTTCACTGCGTTTACGAATTTGAGAATTAGGAAATCTAACCTTTCTTGAGACACTCCAGTCTTGCCACTGCCTGTTTCCTTCCTCTTTGCCCTCAATCCCTTCTGCCCATTCACCCTACCAAAACTTGAAATCTGCAAACCATCTAATATAGGTGATTTACCCTGGGCTAATTTTCCCCCTTTAATTCTCATCCGAGGGCATGCTTAGAGAGAGGAAGGGAAAGAGAGAGAAAAAAAACACGATGTGAGATAGAAGCATCAGTAGGTTGCCTTCCGGACTGGGAACGCAACCAAGGTTTGTTCCCAGACCAGGAATCCAACTGGCAACTTTCAGTGCACAAGACGTTGTTCAACCAACTGAGCCATTCAGGCAGGGCTAGGATATCTGATTGTGATTTTTGTATCTATACTTAATTTCTAATTATAGAATGAAAAAAAAATTTTAAATATATATTTTATTGATTTTTTTCATAGAGCAAGGGAAGAGAGTTAGGGATAGAGAGTTAGAAGCATCAATGAGAGTGAAACATCAATAAGATGCCTCCTGCACACCTACTGGGGATGTGCCCGCAACCAAGGTACATGCCCTTGACCGGAATTGAACCTGGGACCTTTCAGTTTGCAGGCCGACACTCTATCCACTGAGCCAAACTAGTATCGGCCAGAATGAAAACTTTTGTCTCTTACTAGTCTAGATATGTGATGAGAAACACTGTATACCTTTGACATCCTTAAATCAAGATAAATTCTAAGTAGAGCAAAAATTTACATGTAAAAAATAGAACATATAAAAATACTAGAAGAAAACTTGGGAGAAAATTAAGGTTAGAGGGAAGAGAAACTGTCCAAACAAGATATAAACCCCAGAAGTCGTAAAATTTGTTATCGATAAATGTGATGACCAAAAAATGTCTAATTTCTTTATGACAAAAGAATCAGTAAGAAAAAGTTTACCAATTCAGAAAAATAGAAAAGGTATATACACAGGTTTCCACAGAAATATGAATGATTTTTAAAGGCACAAGATAGTATCCAATATTAAATAAAAATTTAAACCCTTGCCGGTTTGGCTCTGTGGATAGAGCCTTGGCCTGCAGGCCAAAGGGTCCCGACCAAAGGGTCCCGGGTGTGATTCCAGTCAAGGGAGGGTACTTCAGTTGCAGGCTCCTTCCCTGCCGGGGCCTTGTGCCAAACACAATAAATCGATGTGTTTCTCTCACATAGATATTTCTCTATGTCTTTCCCTCTCTCTTCCATTCTCTCTAAAAATCAATGGAAAAATATCCTTGAGTGAGGATTAACAAAAACACAAAAATAAAAAACTTAAAATACCATGTTTTAATATATGGGCAAAGATTAACAATTGGACAATATGCTGTTTTGATGAGGATACAGGGAAACAGGTGCTTTGATTTACTGTTGATGGGAGAATAAATCCACACAATTTTTGTAGAGGACAAGTGGACAACATCATAATGTGAAATTCCACTCCACTTTGATCAGGAAATCCACATTCTGGAATTTATCTTACAGGTGTATTCTTACATGTACACAAACAGTATGCACAGGTTTTAAAGATATCTAGGGAACAATTTATAAAGTGAATGACATAATGACTGGAATTTTCTTTAAAATATAGGGGTGGGGTCAAAACCGGTTTTGCTCAGTGGATAGAGCGTCGCCTGCGGACCGAAAGGTCCCGGATTCGATTCCGGTCAGGGGCATGTACCTTGGTTGCGGGCACATCCCCAATGGGGGATGTGCAGGAGGCAGCTGATTGATGATTCTCTCTCATTGATGTTTCTAACTCTCTATCCCTCTCTCTTCCTCTCTGTAAAAAAATCAGTAAAAAATATATTAAAAATAAATAAATAAAATAAAATATAGGGGTGAGACTAGGGGATGTGGGTAGGAGTATCAGTGAAACAAAATTGACCATAAGTTCATGTTACGCCCAGACTTGGTGATCCCCAAGGACCACCAGGGAGCCGAGTCCGATGCAATAAACAAAAGAGCCTTTTCCATGCTAGCCTGGGCTCTGTCCCACTCACGCCGGCAGCATGGCGGAAGAGCGAATTTTGCCCAGTCCAGGGGTTTTACTCAGGTCGGTGGTGATGTCACTGCCTCGGCTGACCCTGATTGGTTGGATGAGGGCTAGGGTTAAGTTACAAAATGGAGGATAACTCTGCCCTGCCCCACAGTGGAGTCTGGAGTTTGTCCTCGCCCCGCCCTGCCCTCTCATTCATAACTGGTGAAGCTGGCTTATTGTTATATAGAGTTCTTTATATTAGTACGTCTATTTTAGTGTATATTTGAAATTTCAAAATGTTTTAAAAATGGAAACAAGAATATACAAGGAGAATCTTTGTAATTTTGTTTTGAAGAGCAACTGAGAAAGTTTATTTAACCCGGACATGAATAAATTATGGTTCCAACATATAATGTGTAGAAAGCGGTCTGGGAAGGCACATGGACATTCTTTTAAAATCTTATCAGCTGAGCCCAAGGGCACTGGCAGAATCCTGTTATCAGTACTGATTTCTTATCTTTATCCAGTGCTGGGAATGAGGAACAAATAGGACCTTGACTCACCCATGTCTTGATATGCTAAATCTTGTACCAAAAAATAAGGAGCTTACCCAGATTTTGATGAATAGAATCTGGGCACACCCGAAAGTCCTTTTAACCTTATAATCCCTTTTGGAAATCAATAAATGTGTGGCGTTGTAGGGTGTGCGTGACTGTCTCTCTATCAGAGGACAGGAAGCCACCTGGCACCCAGCTTCGAATCTATTTCTGCCTCTTGTCTCTTTCTTTCTCTAATTTCTTAATCTCCAGCTCCTCGCCTCATGAACCTGTCTTTCTTCCTTTCCGTGAGAGATATGGAAAAAGGAAAAACACCACAATAATGCTATGTAGCTATTAAAATAATAAAAATAGGCTGCTTTGCAGACATGAATGCCCCAGAGCCACCCATGACCAGCCATGATGAATCCTACTGTGTTCTTTCACATCACCATTGAAGGTGAGCCCCTGGGCTGCATCTCCTTCATGCTGTTTGCAGACAAAGTTCCAAAGAGAGCAGAAAAACTCTTGTGCTCTGAGTACTGGGGAGAAGGGTTTGGTTACAAAAATTCCTGATTTCACAGAATTATTTGGGATTTATGTGCCAGGTTGGTGACCTCACATGCCATAATGGTACAGTAAGCAAGTCCTTCTATGGAGAGAAATTTGATGATAAGAATTTCATGCTCAGAGAAACCAAGATGATGGCATAGGTAAATGCCTAACTGCAGCCTCCCACAACAATTTTAAAAATACAACTAAAATACAAAATGGACATTATCCAGAACTACAGAAAAGTTGCTGACTGGAAATTCTACAACTAGAAGGAAAGAGAAAACCAGAAGGAAAATCAGAGGAGCTGTAAAAGCCTATGGTATAGAGACAAGGCGCTTGTGCGGAGAGGATTGAGACAGAGAGGAGGGGTGTCTGAGTGCCTGGTTGGCGTTCCCTAGCAGGAAGGAGATAAAAGCTCCGGGCTGCCCTGAACCCCAGTTCCGACTGCACTAAACCCCAGTTCTGGGCAAGACCCTGGAAACCCAGGCTCATACAGAGGGAATCTAGGCTGTAAGGCGGAAACTCAGGGGAGCGGCGAAAGACAGGGCTCTGGAGGCGCACATGTGAATGTGCACAGAGGACGGATTGTTGACTGTGTTGCTAGATTGCTCTAGTGGGAAGGAGACAAAAGTTTCAAACTGTGCTGAGCCCCAGTTTCAGGCCAAACCCTGGGGACACAGTCTCATACAGAGGGAATCTGGGCTGTAAGGTAAGATGACCAGATGCTCCCCACTTTTGGCAGGACAGTCCCAATTTTTAACAATTTGTCCCACGTCCCGTGGCATTTTAAAAAAGTCCCGATTTTTAGAAAGAATGCACGACCAGCTAGGAACAGCGGGAGAACGAGAAGGGAAAATAAGGTTTTTGGAGGCCATGTGGCTATTTAGCCAGGATATGAGTTTTATATTATTTTTGTTAATTTTATAATGTTAAACTTTAATAATAACAAATAATTGTTGAGAACTAATTATCGAGAACTGCTTATCAAGTTCACATTGTTGATCAGTTGTTAGAATTTGACCACCATTGTTTGGACTTAATAAACAATGGCATTTTGGGGGATTGGCAACAACGAAACATTTCATAACTGTCTCTCAGATGATACACATCTTACTGCATGCTAGTAAGCTAGTTAACAAGTGATGTCATTACAAATCAGCTATTCAGATAATTTAGGTAAGTAATTTATTTATTTCATAAATACATAAATTTTCTTGAATTTAGCAGACAGTACTCGTATTATTTATATTTTATAGTGGCGGAAAAAAGTCTAGTGCTGGCCTTGAAAGTGACACTTAAGACTATACATAATTTTTTTTTATTATATTTGTAAATTGTATTTATGTTGAAATTTTAAAAATATATTACAATACTATTTTTGTGTTCTAGAAAAATTTTTGTTGCTCCATATAGACCAAATTTTTAATCAAGAGTACTCCCCCCTTCCCTGTCAATGGTGTCCAGCTTTACCAATGTTAAACACTGATCACCTTACTGTAAGGCGAAAACTCAGAGGAGCAGTGAAAGGCAGAGCTCCTGAGGTGTGCACAAGAATGCATGCAGGGAGAAACCAAGATGGCGGCATAGGGTAGACACCCGAATGCAGCCTACCACAACAAATTTGAATTTAGAACTGGAAAACAGGGGAGGCATTGCCCTGAAGCACTGGACAGCTAGCTGAGAGGAGGCTCTGCCAACTGGGAAGGAGAGAGAAGGCATGCCGACCCTCAGAAACTCTGAAGGTACAGAGAACTGTGTGCGTGCGAAAAGGCACTGCCTTAAACCCCGCATGCAGAGAGGAAGGGACGAGATTGCTGCTGGCGTACTCCTGGCGCCCGAAGAGGCCAGGCCGGACTGAGTTCTCTACTGGCTTACTCCCGGCGCGCGGAGAGGGTGGACAGCTAATGCGCGGCTGGCTTTCTTGTTCGAGAGGAAAACAGAATCACCCTATTGCCAAAACCGGTTTGGCTCAGTGGATAGAGCATCGGTCTGTGGACTGAAGGGTCCCAGGTTCGATTCCAGTCAAGGGCATGTACATTGGTTACGGGCACATTCCCAGAGGGGGGAGTGCAGGAGGCAGCTGGTCGATATTTCTCTCTCATCGATATTTTAACTCTCTATCTCTCTCCCTTCCTCTCTGTGAAAAATCAATAAAATATATTAAAAAGAATCACCCTATTGCTCTGATAGACGGCCCCATCCAGAGAGAGGCCAGACTGTCAGGCAGTGGGCAGAGATCTCTCAGAGGTGTGTGAAGCCAGAGGCCATTACTGTGGGACTTGGGGAGGAGCCACTTGGGGAGGAGCTGATAAGAAAACAAAGCTTGTCTGCACCACCCTGAGACTCCGCCCCATCCAAGCTGAGCACAGAAGCTCTCCCAGAGGCTGGCTTTCTCTAAGGAGGGACTGACTAGAATCCAAAGCTTGTCTGTTCATTTACCAAAGAGGTGCACGAGCCTGCAACCAATCTTGTGAGACTCAATGCGAACAGGACTTTTTTAAGGCGAGACTGACAGGGAACCAAAGATAGTCTGTGCCACCCTGAGACCCCGCCCCATCCAAGCAGAGTACAGAAGCCCTCCTAGCTGAGACACTGCTGATCCTCACAGCCAATTGGCTTGGAGATCAACGCTTCTCAGTAATACCAACAATAAGCAAGGCTTAACAACAAGACTGCACACACAGCCCACAAAGGGCTACACCAAGACTGTCCGCCACAGGTAACTGGGAAGGCTGTGCTACGGAGCTCTACCAGAACACCTAACACACAAAACTATTCCATCAAATCAGGAAAACAACTAAAATGCAGACAAGAGGCAGGACACAAAGGAAGGAGATGGAGGAAAAGAAAAGAATGGACATTGAGTTCAAAACCACTGTTATAAGGCTTTTCAATAATATCGTAAAATGCCAAAACCGATTTGGCTCAGTGGATAGAGCACTGGCCTGCGGACTGAAGGGTCCCGGGTTTGATTCCGGTCAAGGGCATGTACCTTGCTTGCGGGCACATCCCCAGTTGGGGAAGGGGTGCAGGAGGCAGCTGATCGGTGTTTCTCTCTCATCGATGTTTCTAGCTCTCTATTTTTCTCTCTTTCTCTCTGTAAAAAATCAATAAAATATATTTAAAATAATAATAATAATAATATCCTAAAAAAGGCGAATAAAATAAATGAGACCTATGAGGATATGAAAAGGGATCAACTAGAAATAATAAGGGATCAACTAGAAATTAAAAGGGATCAACTAGAAATAAAGAAAACATTGTCTGAAATAAAAAATATTGCACAAAGTCCTAAAAACAGACTGGAAGATCGCAAGAATCAAGACAAAGATTTAGAACACAAAGAGCCAGAGGACACCTCTCCACAAAAGCAAGAAGAGAAGAGAATCCAGAAAGTTGAAGATAGTGTAAGAAACCTCTGGGACAATTTCAAGCGAACCAACATCAGAATTATGGGGATCCCAGAAGAGAGAGAGCAAAATACCGAAAGAATACTGGAAGAAATAGTGACAGAAAACTTCCCCCACCTGGTGAAAGAAATAGACTTATAAGTACAGGAAACATACAGAAGCCAAAACAAGAGGAATCCAAAGAGGACCACACCAAGACACATCATAATTATGCCAAGAGCAAAAGACAAAGAGAGACTATTAAAAGCAGCAAGAGAAAAGCAGGCAGTTACCTATAAAGGAGCACCCATACAATTGTCAGCTGATTTCTCAACAGAAACCATGCAGGCCAGACGGGAATGGCAAGAAATATTCAATATGATGAATAGCAAGAACCTACAGCCAAAAATACTCTACCCAGCAAAGCTATCACTCAGAATCGAAGGCCAGATAAAGAGCTTCACAAATAAAAAAATAAAAAAAAGCTAAAGGAGTTCATCACTGCCAAACCAGAATTATATGAATTGCTGAAGGGGGTTTTTTAGGAAGAGGAAGAAGATAAAGATAAAAATTATGAACAACAAATACGTAACTATCAACAAGTGAAACTAAAAACCAAGGGAATTAAAAAATCTGATGAACAATATTAACTGGTGAATATAATAGAATCAGAGGTATGGAAGGGGAGTGGACTGATGATTCTCGAGGAAAAGGGGAGTGGGGGTGTGGGAAGAGACTGAACAAAAACTACACCTATGGCTGAGGACAATGGGGGGTGGGGAGAGTGAAGACGGTGTGATGGAAACCTGGTGGAGGGGAGCAATGGAGGGGGAAAAAAGAAGGAACATTTGTAATAATCTGAACAATAAAGATTTATTTTTTAAAAAAGAATTTTATCTTCACTAATCATCTGAGAGATGCAAATCAAAATGACATAAGATATCACCTCACACTTGTCAGAATGGCTACCATCAACCAACAACAAGTGTTGGCAAGGTTGTGCAGAAAAGGGAACCCTAGTACACTGCTGGTGGGAATGCAGACTGGTGCAGCCACTGGAGTTTCCTCAAAATAAATTGAAAATGAAACTCCCATTTGACCCAGTCATCCCACTTCTAGGAATATATCCTAAGAAACCTGAAACACCCGTCAGAAAGAATATATGCACCTCTATGTTGATAGCAGTGCAATTTACAATAGGTAAGACTTGGAAACAGCCTAAATGTCCATCAGCAGATGACTGGATAAATAACTATGGGAATTTTATACAATGGAATACTATCCAGTAATAAAAAAGAATGAACTCTTACCATTTGCAACATCATGAATGGACCTGGAGAGTATTATGCTGAGTGAAATAAGCCAGCCAGAGAAAGATAAATATCATATGTGCAATCTAATGAACCAAATAACTTGATGATGAAAAATAGACCCAGCTGAGACTGGTTTGGCTCAGTGGATAGAGGGTTGGTCTGGTGACTGAAGGGTCCTGAGTTTGATTCTGGTCAAGGGCATGTGCCTTGGTTGCAAGCATATCCCCAGTAGGGGGTGTGCTAGAGGCAGCTGATCCATGATTCTCTCATCGATGTTTCTAACTCTCTATCCCTCTCTCTTCCTCTCTGTAAAAAATCAATGAAATATATTTTTTTAAAAAGAATTAAAAAAAGAAAGAAAAATAGACCCAGAATCATAGAACAGACTGTTGAACCTCAGAGGGAAGGCAGGGAAGTAGGTAGAAAGAGATCAACCAATGAACTTGTATGCATATATGCATTACCCATGTACACAGACAATGGAATGGTGAGGGCCTGGGGGGAGGGGGTAGAGGGAAGGATGGGAGCAGGCTGGAAGAGGTTAATGTGGGGAAAAGGGGTCCCTATGTAATACTTTCAACAATAAATATTAAAAGAAAAAATTTTAAATAAAAAGATATTTCATCCTGGCATATGGGTCCTGGCATCTTGTCCATGGCAAATGCTGGAGCAACAACAAATGTTTCCCAGTTTTTTTCTGGACTGCCAACACTGAGTAACTGGATAGCAAGGATTTGGTCTTTGGTCAGCTGAAAGAAGGCATGGATATTGTGGCAGCCATAGAGTGCCGTGGTCAAAGAATAGCAAGACCAACAAGAAGATCATCATTTCAGACTGTGGACAACTCTAATAAATTTGACTTGTGTTCTCGCTTAACTACCGGGCCATTCCGTCTGTCCTTCAGAAGAGAACCCCTTTACCCCCATCCGCTTGGAATGTTTGTAACCTCTGTGCTCTCACTGCAGTTCATTGGGTTCCATATTTTTCTTACCCCTTCCAAGTCTCACTGGATTGCAGAGTTCAGTTTATGATTATGAAATAAAAACTTCATTGGAATGGCTACTATCAACAAATGCTGGCAAGACGTGGAGAAATTGGAACCTTTATGCACTGTTGATGCAAATGTAAAATGGCGCAACTACAGCCCAGCTGGCATGACTTAGGGATTGAGTTTTGACCTATGAACCAGGAAATAGCAGTTCGATTCCTCAGTTGGGCATATGCCCAGGTTTCAGGCTTGATCCCCAGTGGGGGGTAAGCAGGAGGCAGCCAATTAATGAATCTCTTTCATCATTGTTTCTAACTCTCTCTCCTTTCCTCTCTGAAAACAAGAAAAAAAATGTATATATCCTATCTAATAAAGAGGAAATATGCAAATTGACCATCACAAAGATGGCGGCGCCCACAGTGGAGGCAGGGTTTCCATAACACAAGATGGCTGAACCCAGTGAGCCTTAATAAGCAATCAGCAGGGACCTGAGGCTGCGTGGTGCTGGGCCAGACAGGGGACCTGAGGCTGCACCCCCCCACTAGGAGGGGCTTGATGGGAGCCCTGAGGCTGTGCCCCCCACTCGGTGGGGCTTGACAGGGGCCCTGAGTCTGTGCCCCCTACTTGGCAGGGCTTGACAGGAGACCTCAGGCTGCACTGCCTGCCCTGGAGCTGGGCCAGGAGACCTGAGGGTCCGCCTCCTGTCTGGTGGGGCTTGACAAGGGTGAGGTCAGCTGGGTCTTCCGTGATTTTGAGGAGCCTGAGGTGGGCGGGGGCTTGACTCTGGGTCCCACAGGATGCCCCAGACTCTGACAGGAGGAATATGTTCATATATATTTTACTCATTTTCTTTCATCTTTGACACTTCTACTATAGGGAAAGGCAAATAGTAATAATAAAATACTCTAATTAATCCCCTTTTAATGTGCACAAATTTGTGCACTGGGCCACTAGAGTGTGTGTGTGTGTGTGTGTGTGTGTGTGTGTATTAAAATGGTGCATCCATTTTGGAAAAGGGTATTATAGTCCTCAAAAGATTAAAAATAGAATTATCATGATCTAGCAGTCTCATTTCTGAGATTCCAAAAAAATTGAAAGCAGGAACTTGAAGAAATATTTGCACACACATGTTTATACTAACATTATTCACAATAGCCAAAAATGGAAACAATCCAAATATCCATTAAAGGATGAATGGATAAACAAAATGTGGTGCAGGAATCCCTCACTTATTCAAAGTTCATCTTAGACCACTTTGCTTTCATGAAGACCTACATTAGTGCCTGTTTTCTCTAACTGAAAGAAATATTAAAACAATTTTTGCTTTTATGAAATAAAGTGGAAAGTGAAAATGGTGTTCAACATTTGTTTGGTAGCAAGTTTAATAGAGGCAGCAGCACCCTAAGCAGCGAGAATGGCCCTGCCAAGTCCTTTCCCATGGAACTACATTCCAAAGCTTGGCTTCGAGCCCCATAGTTTTTGACTGTGTCAGTGAGCAACTGTGTTTTATCTCCATCTCTTTTGTTGATCCATTAGCAAGATGTGTTGTAAAGTATCAGAAAAGCCAAAGGGAGCTCCTAAGGGTGTTATGCTTAGTGCAAAACTTAGTGTAATTAAGTGTATTTGGTATGATTTGGCAGGTTATTTTGGGGACCTGGGTACACCACCAAATTTTTTCCATGTAAGTTAATGGTAATTGTTTTTTCACTTTATGCCATTTTGGATTACAAAGGGTTTAATAGAAACACTCTACTTTCAGATATTGGGGAAAACCTATATAAACTCATAATGAACTATTATTATTATATTCAGCTATAAAAAAGGAGAAATTATGACACATAATATAACATCAATGAGTCTTGAGGGCATTATGCTATGTGAAATAAGAGAGTCAAAGAAATATAAATACTATATAATTCCACTCGTGTAAGGAAGTCAAATTCATAGAGTCGGGAAGTAGAATGATAGTTGCCAGGAGTTGGGAAGAGAAAGAAACAGAAATTTATTGATTAATGGATACAGAATTTCAGTTTTGTAAGATGAAATGTTCTGGAGTTTGGTTGTACAATAATGTGAATAAACTTAACACCACTGAACTGCACACTTAAAAATGGTTAGGATGATAAATTTTATGTTATACTAGAGGCCTGATGCATGAAGATTCATGCAAGAGTAGGTCTTTCTTCCCTGGCTGCCAGCACTGGCTTCCCTCCGGCACCTGGGACCCAGGCCTTCACTCTGACGCTACCTTTTGCTTTCGTTCCAGCCAGAGCTGCCTTCCGCCTTCACTCTGGCCGTGCTGCCCTCCTGTAACTCCCTTCACCCCCTGAAGTCCCCTTATAGCAGGTATCCTGCCCTGCCCCGGCTGCTCAGTGCCTGCATACAGGTGCTGCCCAGAAGACTGGAGTGGCTGGGTGGGGGTGGTGGGGTGAAATGCCTGCATCCTTGCTATGGTAATGATGCAAGCATCCCGCCTGGCTGCCACCATCTTTGTCCCATCAATTTGCATATTCCCTCCTTATTGGCTGTGGGCACTGCCATATTTTATTGTGGAGTGATGGTCAATTTGCATATTCCATCTTTGTTATATAGGATGCATGTTACTACAATTAAAAAAATAACAATTAGGTACATGACATGAAGCAATAAAGAATTATCTCCATGATATATTTTAAGTAATGAAATAAGACAAAGAATAAAAGTTTGTTTAGTGTGCTAGTATTTGTGGGAAGAGAAAAGGGAGCCAAAATACACACACACACACACACACACACACACACACTATCTGGAAAGGTAAGCTATACAAGAAGCAGTGCCCTAGCTGGTTTAGCTCAGTGGCTAGAACATCAGCCCACGGACTGAATGGTCATGGGTTTGATTCTTGTCAAGGGCACATACCTCGGTTGCAGACTCAATCCCCAGCCCTGGTTGGGACACATGTGAGAGGCAACCAATTGATGTGTCTCTTTCACATCAATGTTTCTCTCTCTGTCTTTCCCTCTGTCTTCCACTCTCTCTGAAGATCAATGGACAAATATGCTTGGGTGAGGGTTAACAACAACACAAAAGAGCAATTCTAGCCCGGCCAGTGTGGCTCACTGGTTGAGTGTCAGCCTATGAACCAGCAGGTCACAGTTTGATTCCCAGTCAGGGCACATGCCCAGGTTTCAGACTCAATTCCCAGTGTGGGATGTGCAGGAGGCAGCCGATCAGTGATTCTCTCTCATCATTGATGTTTCTATCTCTCCCTCTCCTTCCTCTCTGAACTCAATAAAAAAATATTTTTAAAAAAAAGAAAGTGACAATGTAAATTGAATCTGTAGAGGTACTGGGTATTAGGAATGAGGGGGGACATGCACATATCTATATTTCTTTAATAGAGTATTATAAATTCATTAACAATTTAAGTTACACACCCAATCAGAGATAACCAATTCTTATAGTTTTGGTATGTCCTTGTTTTTATTTATATTGTTGGAAAGTATTTGCTGTTGTATTGTAAATGTACATATTTTGTGATTGAAACAGCACACAAATCACATTGACCAGCTTAAAACTGCTCCTGCTTCCTTAAATCAGTTGGGTGATTTCAGAGTTATTTCAGAGACAGCACTGCGCATGTGAGTCCCCTTTTCCACAGCTGAACTGAGAACCAAAGTTTTCCCCTCTCCTTTCAGAAACAGAGAGTCCACTGTCTAGGAAGATCCAGTGCTGAAACTTCTTACTATAAAAGGCCAAATTTCAAAGTTCTCCAATTAAAACTTGCCCCATCAGCATGCTTCCTCACAGCTGTTGCCCCTCACTTCTTAAAACCATTCAATTGTAAGCCATCTGTAAGTTTGGGTTTTAAGGAATGCAGCTCCCTGTTCTCCTCACTTAGCGCTTTGCAAATAAAGAGACTCTAATTATCTGTGTGAAACTCACTGTGGGCTAGGATGAAAACATTTGTCTCCTACTAGTCTAGATATGTCCAGCAGAGATGAACTCTCTTTCAGTTCATTTATATGCTTATATAAGTGGTTTTATGTTATAGATCTCATTATGTCTCTTGCTTTCTTACAATACTATATTTAAGCAACCATCTTTATATGTCTACTTTACTTACTATTTTAATACTGCAGGATTTTGTAGAGTACACCTCCCCTCCACATTTCCTTAAAGGTGTACATCTAGGGTGCATCCAACCCTGGCTCTTACCCCAACTAATGCTTAGATCAGTGGTCAGCAAACTCATTAGTCAATAGAGCCAAATATCAACAGTACAATGATAGAAATTTCGTTTGAGAGCCAATTGTTTTAAACTTAAACTTCTTCTAACACCACTTCTTCAAAATAGACTCACCCAGGCCGTGGTATTTTGTGAAAGAACCACACTCAAGGGGCTAAATAGTTGCATGTGGCTCATGGGCCACAGTTTACCAACCACTAGCTTAGATGAACGTTCTCATCACATGTGCACCTTTCTCTGAAATATATGCCCAGAAGTGGGATTATTGAGCCATAGTTATACAAATATTAATTTTTCTAAATTCTGCAGATTGCTCTTTTTTAAAATTTTAATATATTTTATTGATTTTTTTTGCCCCCCTCCCTCCCTCCCGTACATACCCTCCCTCCCCAGAGTTCCATGTCCATTGGTTGTACCTATATGGATGTACACAAGTCCTTCGGTTGATCTCTTCAGAATGGCTATGTTATTCTAAATTTTTAAAAATAAATCTTTATTGCTCAGATTATTACAATTGTTTCTCTCCCCCTCTCCCCCCATAGCTTCCATCCACCCGGTTCCCACCCTACCCTCTACCCTTACCTCCCCCACCCCCATTGTCCTCATCCATAGTTGTATGATTTTAATCCAGCCTCTTCTTGCACCCAAAACCCCTTTCTTCCTAATAATTATCAATCCACTCCCTTTCTTTGTCCCTGATTCTATTATATTCACCAGTTTATTCTGTTCCTCAGATTTTTAATTCACTTGATTTTTAGATTCACTTGTTGATATATATGTATTTGTTCAGCATAATTTTTATCTTTTTTCTTCTTCTTCCTCTTCTTAAAGCATATCTTTCAGCATTTCATATAATACTGGTTTGGCGGTGATGAACTTCTTTAGCTTTTTCTGATTTGTGAAGCTCTTTATCTATCCTTCAATTCTGAATGATAGCTTTGCTGGATATAATAATCTTGGTTGTAAGTTCTTGCTATTCATCACTTTGAATATTTCTTGCCACTCCCTCTGGCCTGCATAGTTTCTGTTGAGAAATCAGCTGATAGTTGTATGGGTGTTCCCTTATAGGTAACCAACTGCTTTTCTCTTGATACATGTAAGATTTTCTCTTTGACTTTTGCCCTTGGCATTTTAATTATGATGTGTCTTGGTGTGGTCCTCTTTGGATTCCTCTTGTTTGGGGTTCTGTGTGCTTCCTGTACTTGTATGTATATTTCTTTCACCAGGTGTAGGAAGTTTTCTGTCATTTTTCTTCAAATAGGTTTTCAGTATCTTGCTCTCTCTCTTCTTCTGGCACTCCCATAATTCTGATATTGGTACTCTTGAAGTTGTCCCAGAGGTTTCTTACACTATCTGCAACTTTCTGGATTCTCTTCTCTTCTTGCTTCTCCAGAAGTGTCCTTTACTACTTTCTATTCCAAATCTTTGTCTCAATTCTTGCATTCTTCTAGTCTGCTGTTGGATCCCTATATAATATTTTTTATTTCAGTCAGTGTATGTTTAATTTCAAGTTGGTCCTTTTTCATATCCTTGAGTGTCTTGTTAAATTATCGGCCTATTCTAGGAAATTCTTTTTTTTTTTTTTAAATATATTTTATTGATTTTTTTTACAGAGAGGAAGGGAGAGGGACAGGGGGTTAGAAACATCTGTGAGAGAGAAACATCGATCAGCTGCCTCCTGTATGCCCCCACCTGGGGATGTGCCCACAACCAAGGTGCATATCCTTGACCGGAATCGAACCCGGACCCTTCAGTCCGCTCTATCCACTGAGCCAAACTGGTTTTGGTATTTGGTCTGGATTTTATTTTATTTTATTTTATTATTATTTTTTTTAGTAATCTTTTTAAAAAATATATTTTATTGATTTTTTTTGCCCCCTTCCCTCCCTCTCACACATACCCTCCCTCCCCAGAGTTTTATGTCCATTGGTTGTACTTATATGCATGTATACAAGTCCTTCGGTTGATCTATTATCTCCCCCAGATCTCCCTCCCCTCCCCACTATGATTTGACAGTCTGCTTGTTGCTTTACTGTCTCTATATCTACCATTTGGTTCATCAGTTTATAATGTTCTTTATTATCCATAAATGAGTGAGGTCATGTGGTGTTTCTCTTTCATTGATTGGCTTATTTCACTCAGCATGATGTACTCCAATTCCATCCAGGTTGCTGCAAATGATGAGAATTCCTTCTTTTTCATGGCAGGATAGTATTCCATTGTGTAGATGTACCATGGTTTTTGGATCCAATCATCTGCTGACAGGCACCTAGGCTGTTTCCAAATTCTGGGTATTGTAGATTGTGCTGCTATGAACATAGGGGTGCATATATCCTTTCTGATTGGTGTTTCTAGTTTCTTGGGATATGTTCCTAGAAGTGGGATTACTGGGTCAAATGGGAGTTCCATTTTCAGTATTTTGAGGAAACTCCACACTGTTCTCCACAGTGGTTGCACCAATCTGCTTTCCCACCAGCAGTGCACAAGGGTTCCTTTTTCTCCACAACCTCGCCAACACTTGTCGTTTGTTGATTTGTTGATGTTGGCCATTCTGAGAGGTGTGAGATGGTACTGCATTGTTATTTTGATTTGCATCTCTCAGACAATTAGTGACTTTGAGCATGTTTTCATGTGCCTTTTGGCTTTCCTTCTGTCTTCTTTTGAAAATATTCTGTTTAGGTCCATTGCCCATTTTTTAATTGGATCATTCATCTTCCTTTTATTTAATTGTGTAAGCTGTCTGTAAATGTTGGAGATTAAGCCTTTATCAGTGGTATTATTTGCAAATATGTTCTCCCACACAGTGGGCTTTCTTGGTGTTTTGTTGATGGTTTCTTTTGCTGTAAAAAAGCTTTTTATTTTGAAGTAGTCCCATTTGTTTATCTTCTCTTTAGCTTCGATTGCCATAGGGGCAGTATCAGTGAAGAAGTTCTTTTGGCATACATCTGAGATTTTGCTGCCTGTGGATGCTTCTAGTATTTTTATGGTTTCCCGTCTGATGTTTAAGTCCTGTATCCATTTTGAGTTTATTTTTGTGAATGGTGTAAGTTGGTGATCTAGTTTCATTCTTTTGCATGTGTCTGTCCAATTTTCCCAACACCAATTATTGAAGAAACTGTCTTGACTCCATTGTATATTCGTGCCTCCTTTGTCAAATATTAATTGAGCATAGTGATTTGGGTTGATATCTGGGTTCTCGATTTTATTCCATTGATACATCTGTCTGTTCTTGTGCCAGTACCAGGCTGTTTTGAGAACAGTGGCTTTGTAATATAGTTTGAAGTCTGGTATTGAGATCCCTCCTACTTTACTCTTCTTTCTCAGGATTGCTGTGGCTATTCGGGGTCTTTTATTGTTCCAAATGAACTTTTGGAGAGTTCTTTCTAGGTCAGTGAAATATGTCGTTGGTATTTTAATGGGGAGTGCATTGAACCTATAGATTGCTTTGGGAAGTATGGACATTTTGATGATGTTGATTCTACCAGTTCATGAACATGGTATGTTCTTCCATCTGTTTACATCTTCCTCTATCTCTTTTTTCAGTGTCGTGTAGTTTTCCGCATATAGGTCCTTTACTTCCTTAGTTAAATTTATTCCTAGGTATCTTAATTTTTTTGGTGCGATGGTAAATGGAATTGCTTTTTTAGTCTCTGTTTCTGTAGTTTCACTGTTGGTGTACAGAAATGCCATGGATTTCTTGGCGTTAATTTTGTATCCTGCTACATTGCCAAATTCATTTATTAAGTCAATTAGTTTTTTAATGGAGTCTCTTGGATTTTTTATGTACAATATCATGTCATCTGCAAATAAGGATAGCTTTACTTCTTCTTTTCCAATTTGGATGCCTTTTATTTCCTCCTCTTGTCTAATTGCAATGGCTAGTACTTCCAGTACTATGTCAAACAGGAGTGGCGAGAGTGGGCATCTGTGTCTTGTTCCTGTTCTTAGAGGGAAAGGTTTTAGTTTTTGCCCATTGAGTATAATGTTGGCTGTGGGTTTATCATATATAGTTTTATTATGTTGAGATATGATCTTTGAACTCCCACCTTGATAAGAGTTTTTATCAGGAAAGTGTGTTGGATTTTATCAAATGCTTTTTCTGCATCAATTAATATGACTATATGATTTTTATCTTTCAATTTGTTTATGTGATGTATCACGTTTATTGATTTGCGGATATTGTACCATCCTTGCATTCCTGGAATAAATCCTACTTGGTCATGGTATATGATCTTTGTGATGTTCTTCTGGAGTCGATTTGCTAGAATTTTGTTGAGGATTTTGGCATCTATGTTCATGAGGGATATTGGCCTGTAATTCTCTTTCATTGAGTTGTCTTTATCTGGTTTTGGTATTAGGGTGATACTGGCTTCATAGAAGGAGTTCGGAAGTGTTCCTTCCTCTTGAATTTTTTGGAAAAGTCTGAGGAGGATAGGTTTTAGTTCTTCCTTGAATGTTTGGTAAAACTCTCCTGTGAAGCCATCTGGCCCTGGGCTGTTGTTTGCTGGAAGCTTTTTGATGACTGTTTCAATTTCTTCCAAGACACTGCTCAATTGAGATTTTTAGATTCTTCCTGATTGAGTTTTGGCAGTTTGTATTTTTCTAGGAATATGTCCATTTCCTCCAGGTTGTTCAGTTTGTTGGAATAGAGTTGTTCGTAGTATTTTGTAACAATCCTTTGTATTTCGGTGGGGTCTGTTGTTATTTCACCTCTTTCATTTCTGATTTTGTTTATTTGAGTCCTCTCTCTTTGTTTCTTGGTTAGCCTGGCTAGAGGTCCATCTATCTTGTTTATCCTTTCAAAGAACCAGCTCTTGGTTTTGTTGATCTTATGTATTGTTTCTTTGGTCTCTATGTCCTTTATCTGTGCTCTGATTTTTGTTATTTCCTTCCTTCTGCTTACACTGGGCTTTTCTTGTTGCTCTTTTTCTAACTCTTTGAGTTGTAGAGATAGATCATCTGTTACCATTTTTTCTAGTTTTTTGCAATAGGCTTGTAAGGATACGAACTTCCCTCTCAAAACTGCTTTTGCTGTGTCCCATAGATTTTGGATTGTTGTGTTTTCATTGTCATTTGTTGCCAGGATGTTTTTAATTTCTTCCTTGATTTCTCTGGTAACCCAGTCCTTGTTTAATAGCATGCTGTTTAGTCTCCATGTGTTTGATTTCTTTGGATTATTTTTATTGTAGTTAATTTCCAGTTTTATGCCACTATGGTCTGAGAAGATGCTTGATATGATTTCTATCTTCTTGAATTTGAAGAGACTTTGCCTATGTCCCAAAATGTGGTCTATCTTTGATGATGTCCCATGTGCACTTGAGAAGAATGTATATTCTGTGGGTTTGGGGTGGAATGTTCTGAAGATGTCGATTAATTCCATCTGGTCTAGTGAGTCATTTAGGATTGATATTTTTTTGCTGATTTTTTGTTTAGATGATTTGTCGAAGGGTGACAGTGGGTATTAAAATCCCCTACTATGATTGTATTGCTATTAATCTCTTCCTTAATGTCCTCCAGCAGTTTTTTTTTATGTATTTGGGTGCTCCTGTATTGGGTGCATATATATTTACCAGCAATATTTCTTCTTGTTGGATTGTTCCCTTTAGTATTATGAAGTGGCCTTCATTATCTCTTGTTATGTCCTTCACTCTGAGATCTAATTTGTCAGATATAAGTATTGCTACCCCAGCTTTTTTTTATTTCCATTTGCTTGGAAAACTTTTTTCCATCCCTTCACCCTCAGTCTGTGTGCATCTTTTTTTCTGAGGTGGGTTTCTTGTAGACAACAGATGTATGGGTCTTGTTTTCTTATCCAATCTGACACCCTATGTCTTTTGATTGGAGCATTTAATCCATTTACATTTAAGGTTATTATTGATAGGTACTCATTTGACGCCATTTTTATTCTATACCCGTGTTCCTTCTTCACCTCCTATTTCTTTATTTTTACAGTAGACCCTTTAGCATTTCCTGCATTGCTGGTTTGGTGGATATAAATTCCTTCAGTCTTTTTTTGTCTGTGAAACTCCTGATTTTCCCTTCAATTTTGATTGATAGCCTTGTTGGGTACAGTATTCTTGGAGTCAGACCCTTCCTTTGCATGACTTTGTATATTTCATCCTATTCCATTCTGGCCTGATATGTTTCTGTTGAGAAATCAGTTGCTACTCTGATGGTGGTTCCTTTGTATGTAACTTTCTGTCTCTCTCTGGCTGCTTTTAAGATTCTTACCTTGTCGTTGTTGTTTGCCTTGGCGTCTGTCTTCTGGGATTCATTTTGCTTGGGACTCTGCGTGCATCTTGGATTTGTGTGGGTTTTTTCTTCTCTATCTCAGGAAAGTTTTCTGTCATTATTTCTTGAAATACTTTTTCCATGTCCACCTCAGTTTCCTTTCCTTCTGGAACCCCTATTATTAGAATATTATTTTGTTTTGTATTGTCCCAAAGCTCCCATAGGCTCTCCTCCTGCTTTTTAATCTTTTTTTCTAGAAGCTGCTCTAATTGGGTATTTTTTTCCATCTTGTCTTCTAGCTCACTGATGCGGTCCTCTGCTTCATCTAGTCTACTCTTGATGCTTTCTATTGAGTTCTTCATGGTAGCAATGTCATTTTTCATTTCTTCTTGGTTCTTCTTCAATTCCTCATGGCTCTTCTTCAATTCCTCATGGTTCTTCCTCATTTCTTCTTGGTTATTGTCAAATTTCTCTTCCATTCTTTTTAGCCATTCTATGATCATTATTCTGAACTCTTGCTCTGGTAGGCTGCTTGTCTCTGACTTGTTTACTTCCTTTTCTGGTGATTCCTGCTTTTCTTTCATGTGCGGGCTATTTTTTTGTCTTCCCATGGTATCTCTTTTCAGGATGTCTGGTTATGTGGTGTTCCTTCTCTTGCGTTGATTTAAAGGTACAAAATACAACACTACCAGGTACAACACAAGAGGCACTTAACAGGAATGTATTTACAATATTAATAAACTCTAATAAAGGTGACCACTAGAGAAAGGCAAATTAGGGGATAGGAGAGAAGTAAGAGAGGTAAAAATAAAATAAATAGAAATTAAAAAAATAAGTAAATAAAAAAAGAGGGATAAAGAGATAGAGAAAGAAAAAAAGTAATGACAAAATGAAGTTGGCAAACAGGGAAAAAAGGAAAAGAGAGAGAGAGAGAGAGAGAGAGAGAAGAAGCAAACTAAAAGAGAAATGGGAAACAAACTATATATATATGTGGAGAAAATTGCCATTGAACAACCACTGAACCCAGCCAATGCCAGTAACAATACTTGGAGATTAATACAAACTACAATATCCACTATTATTAAATAAGGCTATGATATACAGAAGCAAAAGAAACAAACAAAAACAGAGGATTTTTTTTAAAAAAAAATACAAAGCAACAATAACAACACAGGAACAAGCACAACAATTTCACTAAAAAGCATGAAAATTCACAATAATCAACCTCCACACAAACAATGAGAAAAGAATAGAGAGGAGAACCGTTTTTTGTTTTTTGTTTTTTAACTAGTTAATATAGTGCAAAGAGTGGTATTTATACACTTGGATCAGGGGTTGGAACTTAGGTCTATAAGTATAGTGAGAGCTTTTGTAGGGGGTATACAGAAAGAATAGAGGAAAAACTAAAGCAGGAAAGGGATAGGGTAAACCGGAGACTAAAAGGGTAAAGTTTAGTACGAGAGTGATGGTGTAAAGGTCAAGTTGAGATAGAGTTGAATGATGCTATAGTGGAGATTAAAATAGAATGAAGGTTACTCCCAATGTAAAATAAAGAAAAAAATTAAATAGTACTGGAGAGGAAAAAAAAAAAAAAAGAAACAAAAATTGCAAAATAACAGTAGTAATAGATAGTGATGATAGAGATTGAAAAATGTAATAATTGAAAAGGTAAAATCAAGTAAGGAAAAAGGAAAAAAATTCATTTCTTAAGTAAAAGATGTAAGAAATGAAAATTAAATAAAAGATGTAAAAAATGAAAATAAAATAAAGAATAGTAAAATTAGTAGTCATTCACTTCCTCTGTCATTGTATTTGGCACGCCTGAATCTCGTACCAGAGAGTCTTGCAGTTCCCAGCATTCCACTGCACCTCAGTTTTGCAAGGTAATCCTTAATTTTAAGTAGGCTATATCTTAGTTATTTGTGTCCATTTATTTTTTATTAATTAAAAGAAAAAGAAAAAGAAAAAAAGGCAGTTTGTAATTCAGCCCTTAGGTGTCAGTGTTACTGGTTTGACCTCCCAGTCTTTTTGGTTGCTCTGGCCTTCTTTCTCTATGGCTCTAGCTGGCAGGATGCCAACTGGCTCCCAGACTATCTCTTCTGGTTCAGATCCCTTGTTTCCAGGAAGGCAATTTCCCCTGAAATTTTCCCAGATATGCCCTACTGGGCAGCCCTTCCCTAGTATTCAGGAGCAAGGGGGTGAAGGAGATCAGGCGCCAAGGTGTCCAGATGTTATCCGCGATTCTTAACAATCTGTCCCATGTCCCCTGACGTTTTAAAAAAGTCCCGCTTCTGGGGAAGATTACGCCAAACCCAGCACTGGCTGTCGCCGGGCAGAATTCTTGCTGCAGCCTTCTTTGGGCGCAGCTCAGCGCGGGCGGCAGCAAGGTGCTCCTGGCTACCGTGGGGGCAGGACCTCGCTGGAGCTCCGCGGCTACCTTAACTGCCTGCGCCGCGGGACCCAGACCCTCAGGCTATCCCCGCAAACTCTGACCTTTCCGTGGGTGGTTGAAGAACTCCCTTGAATCAACGTGTTTGCGCCGATTGGGGCGTCACAGCTGCTTGATGGACTCCTCCGCTGTGGGTTTCCCAGGCCTCTTTTCCTGGTAGGATGGCGTAGCCTTCCCTCCGAGCCCGTAGCCCGTAGCTCGCAGCCGCGGCAGTGCTGGCTGCTTGGTCAGGAAATCCTGTCCCACAGGAAGGAGGGGAAGGCATGGGTTTCTCTGGTCTGGGTGGCAGGTGGGCTACAGGGTGGAGCCATGACCCAGGCTGGAGTGAGACCCTCTATCACTTCAGTCAAAGACTGGAGGATCATTCACAAAAGTCATCTCTGCCCAGTCCTGTGGGCTCGAAGCCCATTCGGCAGGCGCCTCAGGTCCGTGAGAAGGTCTTCACGAGGCATCCCCTCGCCTGGCTCCTGAAGCATTGTGGGAAGCCAGGCTCTCCCAGGCGGTGGGCGTTCTCCATCCTTCACTGGATCTTCTGCAGGTCCTCAGGCCCAAAGGAGGCAGGCAGCAGCTCCTGGACTGTCCTGACAACATAGGTGCCATCTGGCTTGGTCATGTAGACAGCCCAGCTGGAGCCAAACTCTCTCATGACTTGCCTGCAGGCCCCACACAATGAGATGAAATCATCTTGCAAGTCACTGGCAATAGCCATTGCCCTGAAATCCTTGTATCCTTCTGAGATGGCCTTCTGGATAGCGGTCCGCTCAGCACAGATGCCCAGCGGGTAGCAGGCGTTTCTATGTTGCACCCGGAGAAGACCTTCCCGTCCCAGGTGAGCAGGACGGCCCCAGTGGGGAAGTGGCTGTAGGGACAGTACTCAGACCTCTTGGCCTCCTGCGAGCAACACAGCAGCCGCCGGACGTCTTTGGGGTCCAGGGCGCGGGCGGGACGCTCCTGGGCCATGGCAGGCCGGGGTTTGCGGAGCAGACAAGGAGCTCCGGGCTCAGCTGGGCTGGGCCTAGGAAATTCTTTAAAAATCTTATAACCGTGGTTTTAAACTCTATATCCAGGCTTTTGTTCTCCTCGATTTCTTTTGTTTGAGATCTCCTTCCTTTTCTCAGCATTTCCACTGCTTCCCTGAGTAGGTAGGGCAGCTTTGTGGGCCTGGGTGTCCTATATGATTAATGGGTCAGCCTACCAGTTACCTGATGTGGACACTCTTGGTGCACCCCTTTGTGGACTGTGTGTATAACCATGTTGTAGTTAAGTCTGGATTGTTGTTGGTGTCACTGGGAGGAATTGACCTCCAGGCCAATTGGCTGTGAGGACCCCCTGTGTCTATAATGGAAGAATTGCTGTGCTGGAGACACATTTATGGGGGAGGACTTGTTCCCATAAGGCTTTGATGCTCATTGAGTCTGTCTCTTGAATTTGTCCTTTATGAGAGTAGTTTAAATCTGGTGTCATTTCACACCGACCATTAGATACACTAGTTTCTGGATCTCCAATAGAGTGCAGTACAGCTACTGTCTGAGGCCACCCAGCAGCAGCTAACACAAGAACTACAGTTTTCTCCTCTTTGCTTGGGATTTGGAGGTTTTGGAGCTGGAGCTGCAGTTTATTTTCTTAAGCTGCCACAATTCAGGCCATTTATATGCAAAAGCAGCTGTGTAGAGCCTGAGCGGGTTTGTAGACTGTGTGGAACGGGGCCTCAGGGCGGGGACTCAGGACATCACTAGGCTGGGATGTGGCAAACAGCAATGGGTACCTTCAGCAGTTTCTGCCTTTTTCAGTGTTTCCAAGTCCCCTCGCTCCAGCGCAATTAACAATGATTGCTGCACGCACCTCTGCAAAAAAGTCACCCTCACTTTCGGACCCCATGGCCGAAGACCAGCTTCTCCCCGTAGGCGTCTGGGTCCCCCGCATGACCCCAGAAACTGGATTTAAAAGTGATCGGGAGCTTGTTTCCCTTTAGATTGAAAAAAAGCAGCGTGCCCAGTCACCCGCCACCACCCCGGTTCGTGCACCGCCGTACCTAGGCTTTGCAGCTTTTTAGCGCTTGTGCTCCTTTCTTTCAGCCAGCCTTCCCGGGGTTCTGGGTGATAGACGTTTTATCTTTTAGTTGTAGTTTTTAAATTGTTTTTTGAGGGGGATTAGTTGTTTACCTACGCCACCATCTTGGTTTTTCTTGATATCTCAATTCTGTTTCATTGGTGTATTTGTCTGTTTTATAGCAGTTCTATACTGTTTTGACTCCTATAGCATTATACTATAGATTGAAATTGTGAAGTGTGATGCCTCCTACTTTGTTCTCCTTTCTCAGGATTGTTTTAGGGCCTTTTGTGGTTTCATATGAAAGAATGACATTGGAATTGGTAAGGATTGCATTGACTCTATAGTTATCTTTTGGTAGTATTGACCTTTTAACAATATTAATTCTTCAAATCCATGACATTGGTATACCTTTTCCATTTCTTTGTGTCTTTTTAAAAATTTCTTTCATAAATGTCTGGCAGTTTTCAGAGTACAGATCTTTTGCATCCTCAGTTAAATTTATTCCTAAGTATTTTATTATTTTAATACTATTGTAAAAAAAAGATCAATTTCTTTATTGTTTTCAGAAAATTTGTTAATGTATAGAAGTGTTCTCAGTTTTTGAAGAACCAAAAGATAGATATAGAGACAGTAAATCAACAAGCAGACTGTCCAATTACAGCGGGGAGGTTGGGGAGATCTGGGGGAGATAAACGATCAACTGAAGGACTTGTATACATGCATATAAGTACAACCAATGGACACAAAACTCTGGGGAGGAAGGGTATGTACGGGAGGGGGGCATTGGCATATGTACAAAAATAATAATTTAATAAAAAATAAATTAAAAAAATGAAGTGTTCTCAGTTTTGTATATTAATTTTGTAACCCGTGACTTCAGGTCAAGATGACCACATCAAAATTACAACTAAATTATATAAAACCATCATTGAGAATACCTGAAAGCTAGCTGCACCAAAGGCCAATAACTAAGGATATAAAGAAGACATATGAGATTGGTAGGAAGGGCAGAAAAGTAGAACAGGTCTGATTCCACACCCAGGGTGTGGCAATAAGAATTGGAGGGGAGGTCCTGGCCAGGTAGTTCAGTTGGTTAGAGCATTGTCTCAATATGTGAAGGTTGCAGGTTTGATTCTTGGTCAGGGCACATACAAGAATTAACCAATAGCCTAGCCAATGTGGCTCACTGGTTTAATATTGACTAATGAACCACGAGGTCTCCTGTGCGATTCCCATGTCAAGGCATATGCCAGCTAATGGGCTCAATCCCTTGTAGGGGGTGTGCAGGAGGCAGCCAATAGATGTTTCCATCTCTCTATTCCTCTCCCTTCTCCTCTCTCTAAAAAAGTTAGTAAAAACGTATTTTTAAACTAGTTTTTAAATAAAGCAATAATCTGAGAGGATCCAAGATGGCTGCAAAGGTAAACACCTAACCACAGCCGCACACAACAATTTCAATAAAATACAACTAAAATATAAAATGGACATTACCCAGAGCTACAGGAAAGTCGACTGACTGGAAATTCTACAACGAGAAGGAAAGAGAAAACCAGAAGGAAAATCAGAGGAGCTGTAAAAGCCTAAGGTACGGAGACACGCTGTGCGTGGAGAGGAGGGGGAGGCTGAGGGCCTGACTGGCATTCCCTAGTGGGAAGGAGATAAAAGCTCTGGATTGTGCCGAACCCCAGACCCGACAGCACTGAACCCCAGTTCTAGGCCAGATCCTGGGGACCCAGGCTCAAACAGGGAGCCGGGGCTGTGAGATAGAATCCCAGGGGAGCGGCAAAAGGCAGAGTCCCCAGAGGCGAGCACATTGCGTGCAGAGGACTGACTGTTGACTCTACTGCTAGATTGCCCTAGTGGGAAGGAGACAAAAGCTCTGGACTGTGCTGAGCCCCACTTCCGACTGCTCTGAACCCCAGTTCTAGGCCAGACCCCGGGGACCCAGGCTCATACAGAGGGAGCTTGGGTTGTAAGGCGGGACCCCGGGGGAGCAGTGAAAGGTGGTCCCGGAGACGCGTACATTGCACGCAGAGAACGGGTGGTTGGCTGTGCCAAGGGATTGCCCTGGCGGGAAGGAGACAAAAGCTCCGGTCTACTCTTAACCCCACTTCCAATCCCACTTCCAACTGAACTGAACCCCAGTTCCAGGCTCATTGGGGGAGAGACTAGACTGGTAGAAGGTGAAACTCAAGGGCACCTCACTCTCAGAGGTGCTTGCAATGAGTACTGAAGGTCCCTGAGGAAAACTGAGACTCAGGAGCCACAGAGGGCGGGGCTGACGGAAGCCAAGTCTGTAGGCTCCACCCTGTAACCCTGTCCCATTCAAGCAGAACACAGAGACTTTTAAGGCTACTAACTCAGGGAAGCTGCGAAAATGCTGAGACAAGGAAATAGATCACAAACGAGAGTACTGATTGGAGGAGAGGCCAAGATGTTGGCGTGGGTGGATGGCTGGTCTGCTGCTCCTACAACAATTTAAAAATTGAAGCTGATATGAAGGACATCTATCGTTCAGGGCCACGGGAGGGAGGTGCTGGGTAGTTGATGGTCAATTGACATGGTGGTGGGAGTGATGAGGGACCGATGGGGCTCTTGGAATGTGACCAGCTGGAGAAATGGAGGAGTGGCGGGTCCGGAGCGGCCAGGCCTGGAGCAGCAGCAGCCAGGCCCGGAGCATCCAGGTCCGGAGCATCAGCAGCCAGCCCCAGAGCAGCCAGGTCTGGAGCAACCAGGCCCAAAGCAGCAGCAGCCAGGCCCAGAGCAGCCAGGCCCGGAGCAGCAGCAGCCAGGATCGGAGCAGCCAGGCCCGGAGCAGCAGCAGCCAGGATCAGAGCAGCCAGGATTGGAGCAGCCAGGCCCGGAGCAGCAGCAGCCAGGCCCAGAGCAGCCAGGCCCAGAGCAGCCAGGCCCGGACCAGCAGCAGCTAGGTCCAGAGCAGCCAGGACCGGACCAGCAGCAGCCAGGCTTAGAGAGGCCAGGCCTGGAGCAGCCAGGCCTGGATCAGCAGCAGCCAGGCCTGGATCAGCAGCAGCCAGGCTTAGAGTAGCCAGGCCCGGAGCAGCCAGGCCTTGAGCAGCCGGGCCCGGAGCAGCTGCAGCCGGGCCCATAGCAGCCAGGCCTGGAGCAGCCAGGCCCGGAGCAGCCAGGACCGAAGCAGCCAGGCCCAGAGCAGCAGCTAGACCCAGGGCAGCCAGGCTCAGAGCAGCAGCATCCAGGCCCAGAGCAGCCAGGCCCGGAGTGTTGTGGGGTCGAACCCTGGATTCAAAATGAAAGGAAAGAAGGAGCAATGCAGCCAATTCGGGTACCAGAGTGTTAGGTCCGTCATCACAATGGACTCAGAGAAGCTCATGTGTCCCTTCACCCAAAAGGACTGAGAGTTGCCCAGACAACAGCGAAGTGGGAGAAGAAAACTGAAAGCTACGCAAGGGACTGAGGTGCCAACATGGAGACATCTGAAGAAATTAAAGACTGAAATGGAAGCTACTTCTTTAATCATGTTCCTGCTCATGCTAGCATCTGTTAGCTTCCAGTCTTCTGCAAAGTCTTACTCAAGTCCAAGGACTCTGAGTAAATGTACACCAGCAACAAAAGAGACTCATTTAGTAGCTAAAAATATTAATATGCCCATAATTCTGATTTCTCATTTTATTGTTTTGCATTGGCATTGTTGTTATTACTTAATAGCCAGAGTTTTGCTCTTGACATTCAAGTTTTGAAAATAACATATATGTGGTTTAGTTTCTGCAAAAAAAAATAAATAAATAAAGCAATATTCAATCAATAAATGCATAAATAAGTGGACAACAAATCTCTCTCACTTCCTCTCTCTCTTTAAAGTCAATCAATAAATAGCCAAGACCTGTTTGGCTCAGTGGATAGAGCATTGGCCTGTGGACTGGAAGGTCCCGGGTTTGATTCTGGTCAAGGGCATGAACCTTGGTTGCAGGCACATCCCCAGTAGGGGGTGTGCAAGAGGCAGCTGGTCGATGTCTCTCTCTCATCGACGTTTCTAACTCTTTATCCCTCTCAATTCTTCTCTGTGTAAAATCAATAAAATATATTAAAAAAATAAAGTCAATCAATAAAAAATTGGAGGGGATATGTTGGCTGTTAAGGCCTGTTCTGAGGAGCAAGGGGTTCCAGTCCCATTCCAGGCTCCCTAGCACAGAGCTCCAGTGCCAGAAAGAGGATTCCTCATACCATCGGACTGTGAAAAAGTGAGAATTACATCTGAATGAGATGGAAGATTGCTGGAGTCCTAGGCATTTCTCTTGAGGGGCCAACACATGGACTTGCTTGCTCACAGACTCACTTGCTCGAAGCTAATAAAGTGCCAGCATCATATAGGGAGGAATTAATCAACTAGCTTCAGAGTAAGAGCTGCAGGGCAGAGGTAAAGGCAGCTCTCCTTGTGGATCATAGTGAAGGTAGGCACCATTGTTCCCTTGTTGAGCTCTCTTCTTATCCAGTTGGCAGGTGAGGCAGTCAGCAAACCTATACTCTCTATTAACCTGACTAACATGGTTGACCCTGCCCTGAAACCGCACAATACAAGACTTGTGTACATGGCAAAACCACTTCTAGCAGCGTTATTTTTTCTCTCTTTCTCTCTCCAACCCCGGTCTTCCTGCTGAGGTTTGACAGTCTGTTTAATGTTTCTGTGTTTCTGGGTCTATTTTTATTCATCAGTTTATGTTTTTCATTAGATTCCACATATGTGTAAGATCATGTGATACTTATCTTTCTCTGAAAGGCTTATTTAGCTTAGCATAATGCTCTCTAAGTCCATCTTTGCAAATGGTAAGAGTTTTTTCTTTCTTTAAAAAAAAATATTTTATTGATTTTTTTTACAGAGAGGAAAGGAGAGGGCTAGAGAGTTAGAAACGTTGATGAGAGAGAAACATTGATCAGCTACTTCCTGCACACTCCCCACTGGGTATGTGCCCACAACCAAGGTACTTGCCCTTGAATCAAACCTGGGACCCTTGAGTTCGCAGGCCAATGCTCTATCCACCGAGCCAAACTGGTGCAGTGTTTTCCAAAGTGTGATACGCGTACCCCCAGGGGTACGGGAAGAGTTTGGTGGGGATATGCACTGCATCGTGCTTAGCTGCGCCTAATTCTATGTTCTCATGAGTATGAGGGGTACTCAGCGTTATAAAAATTATAGAAGGGGTACACATATGTCAAAAGTTTGGAAAACACTGGGTTAGGGCTCTTTCTTTTTAAAATAATCCTTAATTCTGCCGAGACCAGTTTGGCTCAATGGATAGAGCATCGGCTTGGGGACTGAAGGGTCCCGGGTTCGATTCCGGTCAAGGGCAAGTACCTTGGTTGCATGCATAATTAAGGATTATTTTAAAAAATATATAGTTTATTGATTTTGTACAGAGAAGAAGGGAGAGAGATAGAGAGTTAGAAACATCGATGAGAGAGAGTCATTGATCAGCTGCCTCTTTCATACCCCCCACTGGGGATATGCCCGCAACCAAGGTACATGCCCTTGATCGGAATCGAACCCAGGACCCTTCAGTTCCCAAGCCGACGCTCTATCCATTGAGCCAAACCGGTTTCGGCCCTTAATTCTTAAAAGAATTACATGTCCCTCATTCCCCCCCCCCCTCTGATTAAGTGATATATATATACATACACACACACACACATATATATTTATATATATTTATAATATATAAAAATATACATTTATAATATATTTACAATATATTTATATTATATATATATAATATATATTTTTAATAAATCATTATTGTTTAGATTACAATTGTTCCTCCCCCCCCCCCCCCCCCCCCCCGCCTTGGCTTTGTGTGCTTGGTGTCCTATAGAGCCCAGAGGCTCAGCCTTCCCAGTTACCTGAGGTGGACAGTCATGGTGTACCCCTTTGTGTGCACTGTCTGATGTTGAGTTGTAATCTGGACAGTCTCACTCTGACCACTGAGTACACTGGTTCTTGGGTCTCCAAGGAGATGCAAAGTCAGCACTGCCTGAAGCCACCCAGCAGGAGCTACAGAGAGATCTGCAGATTCCTCCTCTTTGTTTAGGGTTTGGAGGTGCCCAGATGAGGCCCAGCTGTGAAGCAATGCAAGCTGCTGTGGAGCCTTGGGCCTTCTTTTGGAAGCTCTGGGACTCTCTGATTTAGTTGCAGTTTGGTAATTTTAGATTGCAAAAGGCCAGGCCATAAATATGCAAAAGCCTCTGTGCACAGTTGGGTGGGGTTGATTCTCAGGGAATCACCAGGGTGGAGCAAACAGCAATCATGGACTGTCAGTCCTAACCTGAAGAGGCCTCTAGGTCTCTGTGATCCTCAGCACCATGGAGGAACAATGATTGCTGCAAGCACCTCTGAGACAAAGCCGCCTTTGCATTCCTGCTCGATGCCAGACAGTCCAGTTTTGCTCAGTATGAGTCTGGGTCCCCAGAGTCTGGTCTGAAACTGGAGTTCAGAGCAGTTGGGAGCTTGTATCTCCCTCCAAATTTAAAGACAACAGTGTACCCAGTTGCCAGCTCCTTTTGCACATGCCTCTGTGCCTCCATACTTCCATACCTCCTACCAGACTCAATGTGCTTTTTTTTTTCCTTCTAGTTGTAGAATTTCCACTCTGCCAGCCTTTGCAAGGTACTCGATGATATTCATTTTGTCTTTTACTTGTAGTTCTGATATGGTTGTGCATGGCAGCAAGTTTAGGTGTTTATCTATGCTGCCATCTTCCCAACACACTTTTTTGATAAATATTTATAGCTAAGTGGGAATAGAGGGAGCACATCTCTATATGATAAAGGCCATATAATAAACCTACAGCCTATATCATACTCAATGGGCAAAAACTCAAACCATTTTTCCTAAGAACAGGGACAAGACAGGAATGTCAACTTTCACCACTAGAGGCCTGGTGCATAAAATTTGGGCACTGGGGTTGGTATCCCTTAGCCCAGCCTGTGCCCTCTTACAGTCTGGGACCCTTTTGGGATTGGGTCTAAGCCGGCAGTCGGATATCCCTCTCACAGTGAGGGACTCCTTGAGGAATGTCTGCCTGCCAGCTGAGGCATGTCTGACTAAGCTGGCAGTTGACATCCCTCTTGTAGTCTGGGACCTCTCACTCTTTACTGCCTGCCTGCTCGCTGCTCCTTACCACTGCCACAGAGGCCGGAGAGACTCCCGCCTCTGCCGCTGCGCTCCCCAGCTGTGAGCCTGGGTTTTGGCTGAGTGGTGCTCCCACTGGGGGAGTGTGCTGACCACCAGGGGGCAGCTCCTGCATTGAGTGTCTGCCTTCTAGTGGTCAGTACGCATCATAGCGATTGGTCAACTGGTCATTGCACCATTCAGTCGCTGGGCTTTTATTATAAAGGACTAGAGGTCTGGCACATGAAATTCATGCGTGGGGGGTTCCCTCAGTCTGGCCTGCACCCTCACCAATCAGGGACCCCTGCAGGATTGGGCCTAAACTGGCAGACATTCCTCTCGCAATCTGGGACTGCTGGCTCCTAATTACTCGCTGCCTGCCTCCTGGTTGCCCCCCAATTGCCCCCCCGCCAGCCTGGTCATCCCCCAACTGCCCCCCTGCTGGACTGGCCACCCCCCAATTGCCCCCCCGCCAGCCTGGTCATCCCCCAACTGCCCCCCTGCTGGACTGGCCACCCCCCAACTGCCCCCCTTCCTGGGTGCCCAACTGCCTCCCAGCTGGCCTGGCGACCCCCCCAACTTCCCCTCTGCCTTGTTGCTCCCCAATTGCCCCCTGCTGGCCTGGTCACCCTGCAACTGTCCCCCCTGCGGCCTGGTTGCCTGCCAACTGTCCCTCTGCCAGTCTGGTTGCCTCCCAACTGCCCACCTGACAGATTTTCCCCCAACTGCCCTTCTGCTGGCCTGGCCACCCCCCAACTGCCCCCTGCCTGGCTGCCTCTCAACTGCCCCCTCAGCTGGCCTGGTTACTCCCCAATTGCCCCCCAACTGCCTCCCTGCTGGCCTGGATGACCCCAATTGCCCCCCTGCCAGCCTGCCTGGATGCCCCTCAAATACACTCCTGCTGGCCTGGTTGCCTGCTAAAAGGAAATAAGTCGGACATCTAGAAGATGTCTGGTCACCTGGTCTAATTAGCATATTACCATTTTAGTAGTATAGATAGTACTGGAAGTCCTAGCCCAGCGATTAGACAAGAACTAAAAGGCACCCAAGTTGGAAAGGAGGAAGTGAAACTCTCATTAGTTGCAGATGACATGGTATTGTACATAAAAAACCCAAAGACTCCACCTAGATTTAAAAAATGAATTTGGCAATGTATGGCTTTGAAAAAAAAATATTTTATTGATATTTTATAGAGAGGAGGAAGGGAGAGAGATAGAGAGCTAGAAATGTCGGTGAGAGAGAAACATCAACCAGCTGTCTCTTGCTCACCCCCTACTGGGGATGTGCCCGCAACCAATGTACATGCCCTTGACCGGAATCGAACCTGGGATCCCTCAGTCTGCAGACCGACGCTCTACCACTGAGCCAAACAGGTTTCGGCTATGTATGGCTTTTTAAAATACCAATAATGAATTCTCAAAGAGAAACTAAAAACCCATTCCCATTACACTGCAACAAAAAAAGATTTTTTTTTTTAAAAAAAATTTCTTTATTGATTTCAGAGAGTAAGAGAGAAGGAGAGAGATATAGAAACATCAATGATGAGAGAGAATCACTGACTGACTGCCTCTTGCACACTCCCCACTGGAGATCGAGCCCGCAACCCTGGCATGTGGCTGAAATCAAACCTGGGACCCTTCAGTCTGCAGGCTGATGCTCTATCCACTGAGCCAAGCCAGCTAGGGTAAAAGTAAGAGTCTTAGGAGTAAATTTAACCAAGGAGGCAAAAGACTTGTACTTGGAAACTACAGGATGTTGAAAAAAGAGACAGAAGACGATATAAACAAGTGGAAGAATATATTGTGTTCATGGATTGGTATAATGAACATCATTAAAATATACATACCACCCAAAGAAATCTAGAGATTGAATGCAATTCCTATTAAAATACCAACAGCATATTATAGAGATCCAAAACAAAGACTCCAAAAATTTATATGGAACCAAAAAAAGACCATGAATAGCTTCAGCAATCTTTTTTTTTTTTTTTGTAATATATATATATATATTTGATTTTTTACAGAGAGGAAGGGAGAGAGATAGAGAGCTAGAAACGTCGATGAGAGAGAAACATCGACCAGTTGCCTCTTGCACACCCCCTACCGGGGATATGCCCACAACCAATGTACATGCCCTTGACCGGAATCGAACCTGGGACCTTTCAGTCCACAGACCGACGCTCTACCACTGAGCCAAACCAGTTTCGGCAGCTTCAGCAATCTTGAGAAAGAAGAACAATGTTGGAAGAATCACAATACCAGATATCAAGTTATACTATAAAGCCACCGTAATCAAAACAGCTTGGTACTGGCATATGAAACGGCATATAGATCAATGGAACAGAACAGAGGGCCCAGAAATCGACCCCAGCCATTATGCTCCATTAATATTTGACACAGGAGGCAAGAACATACAATAGAATCAAGACAGTCTCTTCAATAAATGGTGTTGGGAAAATTGGACAGATACATGTGAAAAAATGAAATTAGACCATCAATTTACATCATACACAAGAATAAACTCAAAGTCGATCAAAGACCTAAATGTAAGTCAGGAAACCATAAAAATCCTAAAAGAAAGCATATGCAGCAAAATCTCAGATATTTCTTGTAGCAGCATGTTTATAGATACATCTCTTAGGGCAATGGAAACTAAGGAGAAAATAAAGAAATGGAAATACATAAAAATTAAAAGCTTCTGCACAGCAAAAGAAATCATCAATAAAATGTGAAGGGTGTCATTTTATTTTATTTTAAATATATTTTATTGATTTTACACAGAGAGGAATTGAGAGGGACAGAGAGTTAGAAACGTCGATTAGAGAGAAACATCGACCAGCTGCCTCTTGCACACTCCCCACTGGGGATGTGCCCGCAACCAAGGTACATGCCCTTGACCGGAATCGAATCCGGGACCTTTCAGTCTGCAGGCCGACGTTCTATCCACTGAGTCAAACCTGTCCTGGCGAAGGGTGTCATTTTATGTGAGAACATATTTGGCAATGATACATCTGGTAAAGGGTTAATATCTAAAATATATAAGGAACTCCTACAATTTAACAAAAGGAAAACAAACAATCCAACTAAAAATGGGCAAAGGACCTAAATAGACGATTCTCCAAAATGGTCATACAGATGTCCAAGAGACGTTTAAAAATGCTCAAAATCACTGATCATCAGAGAGATGCAAAGCAAAATAACAATGAGTTATCATCTCACACCTTTCAGAATGGCTACCATCAACAAATGACAACTGTTGGAGAAGATGTGGAGAAAAGGGAGCCCTCATGCACTGCTGGTGGGAATGCAGACTGGTGCAACCACTGTGGAGAACAGTGTGAAATTTCCTCAAAAAATTAAAAATGGAACTTCCATTTGACCCAATGATCCCACTTCTAGGAATATAGCCTAAGAAACCAGAAACACCAATCAGAAAGAATGCATGCACCTCTAAATTCATAGCAGCCCAATTTACCATAGCTAAGATCTGGAAACCGCCCAAGTGCCCATTAGCAGATAAATGATAAAAATAAAACACACATACACACACACACACACACACACACTCACAAAAAACACACAACACACACACACACACACACACACACACACACACACACACACAAAACACAAAACAAAAACAAAAACCCATGGTACATTTACACAATGGAAAATTATGCGGCCAAAAAAAAGAGAACTCATATCATTTGCAATACTATGGAAGGACCTTGATTGGGACTTGAACCCATGCTAAGTGAAAAATAAGCCTGTCACTCATAATTGGAATCTAATGAACAAAATAAACTGATGAACAAAATAGATCCAGAGACCTTGAAGCAATAGACTGCTGATCCTCATAGGGAAGAAGGAAAAGGGTGGTTGGGTGGTAGAAGATCAATCAAAAAATTTGTATGCATATATGCATAACCCATGGACATAGACAATAGGATGTGAAGGCCTGGAATGGGGGGTGGGATTGGGCTAGAAAGGGTCAATGGAGGAAAAAAGGGTACATATGTAATACTTTCAACAATAAAGATAAAAAAAAACCAAAAACACCTGCCGAAACTGGTTTGGCTCAGTGGATGGAGCATCGGCCTGCGGACTGAAAGGTCCTGGATTCAATTCCGGTTAAGGGCATGTACCTTGGTTGCGGGCACATCCCCAGTAGGGGGTGTGCAAGAGGCAGCTGACCGGTGTTTCTCTCACATCGATGTTTCTAACTCTCTATCCCTCTCTCTTCCTCTCTGTAAAAAATCAATAAAATATATATTAAAAAAAAAACCACAAAAAACCTAAATTTATAGCTCAAAAGACTAGCAAAAGAAACTAAAATTTAGGTAGTAAAAGTTTTGCCTCACACAGCACTCCATTGGGGCAGAGATCAGACATGCAACCCAGGTACATGCTCTTGACTGAGACTTGAGACCCTCTGGTGTACAAAAAATAACCACTCTAACCACTAAGCCAAGTTGGCCAAGGCCCTTCTGAGTTTTTAGAAAGGACTTACCAGACCTATTTTTTTACACTATTTTAAAAATAATTTATTGTTGACACTAGTATAGATATCACCCATATTCCCCCCTCCACCTTTGTGCTCCTCTACCCAGTCCCCACCCCAGCCCAAGTTTTCCCTACTATTGAGTGTGCTTGCGCTATGCATATATACATTCTATCGGACCTATTGCAAACATGCTGATTTGAACAGATATCAGAAACAGGCTCCACTGTTTAGACTGGGTGTTAGGAATTAATCCCTCCTAGCTGGTGGACATAGCCTTTAAAGTTCACCATGCCCAGGAAACAAAGAAATTAAATAAGGCTACCATTTTCCTAGAAACAGTGCAGGAAACCAGAAAAGGGGGGATTTGAGAGGAAAAGGGAAAGACCCACTAGGCACCAATGAATGTGCCTATTGCAAAGAGGAGGGCCATAAGAGAGGACTACCCAGAACTCAAAAATAAAAGTAATGGAAACCCTCACCTAGAAGGGTTAGGAAGAATGAAGAATCTGGAGGTCCAAAGGTTCCCCTAGACACCTCCCAACCTATTAATATTTCCCCACAGGAGCCTGGGGTACAACAAATAGTGGGGAACAGGCTAATTGACTTCCTTGTAGATATGGAAGCTACATATTCAGTGCTAAATACAAAAGTAACTGATAGTGCATATAAGCATAACCAAAGGACATAGACAATAGGGGGGTGAGGTCAGCTGGGGAGAGGTCAATGGCAGAAAAAAGGAGACATATGTAATACTTTCAGTAATAAAGAATTTAAATTAAAAAAATAAACTAACAGAAAAAAGTTCAGCTGTGGCAATGGTAACTGGAGTTATCAGACAATTACAAAAACAGGCATTCCTTCAACATCTAGAATAACTGCTTGGAGATAAAAAACTTATGCATAATTTTCTCTACATCCAGACTGCCCATTCCATCATTGGGTCAAGATTTCCTTTGTAAACTGCATGCACAAATAACTTTTTCCTGAGAAATAGCAGTTATGTTTAAGAATCCTGCAGGAATGTGCTCTGCAGCCCCAGGTGCTCCTGATTTACACATAGGTGAACTCCTCCCACCCAAGATCTTTGATCAGGTCAATCCAGTCGTTTGGGCTGACAGAACCCTAGTAGATCTATTGGATCAACTGCTGACAGAATTTGACTGGGAATTATTTACAGATGGGAGCAGATTCATGGAGGATGGCAATGATAAACCGTGTGTGTGGTAGTCACCATATACAAGGTAATAGGAGCCCACGTCCTTGCTGTAGGAACTTCAGCACAAAAGGCTGTACTGATAGCCTCACCAGAGTCTTAGATTTATCACAGGGAAAGAATGTTAACATATACACCCACTTCATGGTAGTCCATGACCATGGCCCTATATAAAAAGAAAGAGGGCTCTTAACTTTGGGGAATAAGGACATCAAACATGCAAGAGATTTAAAGGTTGCTAGAGGCAGTGAATCTACCAAATCAAGTTGCCATAATATATTACCCAGGACACCAGAACAGTTCCAAAACAAGCCAGGGAACCAAACTGCCAATAAAACAGTAAGACAAGCCACCCAAGACTGACACTTCTTGGGACTTTAAGTCCCCAACTGGATTTGTCAGAATTCAAACCACATTACACAGAATAAGATGAGAAATGGGCCAGTGAATAGGGATACTCTTAACACTGACCCTAATTCTATATGGAAGATCAACACTCATGGTATAACCTTACTCCCTAAAGTTCTAGTATATCTCATCCTCAAACATCTACATGAAGGGACCTGCTGTGGAAGGGATGCTTTAATGGACCTCATTAGACATCATTTGAAGGGCCCTCATTTACAAAGGGCATTCAGAAGATTATCCAAGCTTGTCAGATATGCACCCAAAACAGATGAGAGAAAATCATCAATTAGCTGCCTCCTGCACCCCCCCCACTGGGGATGTGCCCACAACCAAGGTACATGCCCTTGACTGGAATCGAACCTGGGAACCCTTCAGTCCGCAGACCAATGCTCTATTCACTGAGCCAAACCGATTTCGGCAAGACTACATCCTTTGACAGCAGGAAGAAACTACAGAAGATAAGACTTTTATCTATTACCCTTGTAAGGTTATACGGGTCCAGAGTTTTGAAGGGGATATTTATCATAGCCAGGGAGCACAGGGGAGTCTCTCCTAAAAGGCACAGGGAGAGGTTCTTACACTGAGCATGCAAAAAGCTAAAAAGATTAATATAATAGATAGGGCCCAACCACACCAAAAGCTAGCACAATAATTAGACAGAAAAACGCCCTCCCCTCCCTATCCCTGTAAGAACTACAGGCTTGAGCAGGAAAGGAAGATGGTTTTTGAGAAGGGAGCCTACCATTCTCCAGGTCATGCCACCTGAATAAAACTCTTCCCTTTTATACCAGCACCTATCTCATGAGTTTGGCGTTTGTTGCTGCAGGCAGCTTAACTTGTGTTTCATTACCATATGTGTACTTTTTTTGTGTATGCTGTGCCATTCACCCAGTACCAAAATTGTGCCTTTATGGAAAACATTACACTCCTCAATACTATATATTTCTAGCTACACAATCAACTAATGTGAGGTGTAAAAAATATAATTCTTGATCTTATATTGCTTGGAGTGTAAGCAAAACTCATTATATAGAAAAGATGCCTTAATCACAGAGAAGCTGGAATCTGAGGTGCCCACAGAAAGGCTGAGCAGGGCTCGCAGTTTAAGGTGTAAGATGGTTGTCAGACATGCAGGCACCTTGGTCTACACATCACATACCACAAGGTTGGCCTCGTTCTCTCAAGCACCCGATAGTCTATGTCCAAACTGTCTATTAGGATGGTCATTAAGGACTTTGCAATTCTAACTCATAAACTAATTTAAAACCAAAGAGACAGTGTCTAAAAGAAAGAGTAAGCAAAAAAACAAATGTATAAACATATTTAATAGGAACATTAAAATAATCACTACATTTCCTCTCATTGCTAAAATCATGAGAATATTTCTTTTGTAATCAAACTAATTTTTTAATCAGAAAAAAGTATTTTTGTTATATTCATAAGCAGAAACTATATTTCAAAACAAGTGCGTAGACGTAAAAAAGACTAGACTTAAAGAGAAAGTGGGATTTATTTAAATACTATTAAAGTTTCATTGTATGCTGTTGGCATACTTATATTCACAGTATATAAAGTAAAAAAAAAGTAATCTTTTAAAGTCAGCTCTGAAATAGATGCATTTTTTTAAAAATACATTCACTAGTTAGTTCTGTTCTAAAACAGGAGGGAAGATAGATATATAAGATATTTTTAAAAGAACAAACTCAACAAGTCAGCATCACATTTCAGTTAAATTAAATTGGAAGCCAATGTTCTGAGTAACCAAAGTGCAAGTCAGTTCACCAGCTGAGAGTGAAAATTAGAATATAAATTAAAAAGCTTAAGAGAGACCTTCATAGAACACACAGTAACGAATATTAAAAATAGAATTCTCAAACTTATGATTTAAGAACACAATGTTTTTGTAGTCAATAAAATATATTCAGAGGCATAAAAAAGCAAGTCATAACACCATCTAGAGTTATTAAGAAGAACTGTGGATCTCTAAAATGTCTCTCTGAAATCCTTCTAATGGAAAACTTACAGAATAACATTATCTGCTGAAACATGGGAAACACCAGTTTTATATTTTGATAAAATGCTGAGTAATACAGTAATTGTTCTGATATTTTTATTTGGGGACATGGAGAAAATTCTCAAAATAGACTTATGGCTTAGAAGTAGTTGAGCTGTAACCAGAGCCTAGAGAGACACCATGAAATCAGCCCAAGGTGAGGTGGTGGTTCCATCTACTCACATTCAGCATTACACCAGCTAATAAAGGGCTTTGATAACTCAGTAAGTTTTGATATAACTTACGTTAGAGGGCAAAAACCCAGTTAATTTAAAGTAACTACATAAATTGTATTTTACGTTAGTCTCATAATTAACTGTAATATATCTAACATATAGTCCCTCCTTTAATAAACAAATCAACTTTACCAATAAAGCATTTTCCTTCATGTTCTAATTAACAAATTTCTTTAACAATTTATAGCTAATTACAATCTACCAGCCCGACCTTGCAATAAATATTCGTGTAATATTATTTTAAAAGACTAAATTCCAGTTGATATGGTACCAAAATGTCACTTAATTTTAACATTCACAGTACTGCTCAGAAATAGGCAAGCCTGAGGTTCTAGAGAATGGAGTGAGTTCTTGGTGCTTCTACTTGGCAGCATGCGTGAGTGATCACAGAATCAAAGAGCTGTGGACTGGTATCAACAGTGTAGGCTATTGTACTTTTACTTCAAGCTGAGACTTTTAAATACAGGATACAGTGGTGGGCAAATGTAGGCTTTTAACTGTGAAACACAGTTTATTCTTGTATATTTATTTGTATTACAACTATAAACCTACTTTTGCCCATCCCTGTATATGTGCACACATATGTTCAAACACGTGTGGATATGGATATACACACACATTTTGATGAAAGAATATGTGAACCATTTTTGCCAAATGGATTCTATTTGGTTAATAAAGAATGTTCTTTCCATCCATCTATCTAAGTCCAGACCAGCTATGCAGATAGGATGCCCATCCGGAGGAACGGGAAGCATTTTCTTCTTCACCTGTGGGGAGTTAAAAAAAAAAGTATTAATCTTCTCATATCATACTTTAATGTTACTAATCTTTCTGTACTTGAACTTTCAGTATTTATAATTTTTGTCTTTCTCTATTAGATAATTAGAGGTTGGTTGGCCAGCCCTCCCCTCTATTGAGGTAAGGTGATGATCAGGGGCAAGGGGTGTGATGGGGGGTTAGGAAAGAGCGGGCAGGGGGAGGGGCTGCAGGAGGTTGGCCACCCAGCCCCATCCCCTATTGGGAAGGGGTGTGTGTGTGATCAGGGGCAGGCTGGGCATGGGGAGGGGCTGTGGGCCTATCGTGGTGGGGCGGGCTGATGGGGGGTACCCACAGCTGGCCGGGGTGTGTGTGTGTGGGGGAAGGAGGCATTTGGCCAGCAGGTCCGGCTCTCGATTGGGGTGGGAGAGTCTGATAAGGGGCAGATCGGCAATGGGGAGGAGGCTCGAGGTTGGCTGCCAGTCCCACCCCATGATTGGGTTGGTTTGCTGGCCACAGTGGGTGTCACAGCGACCAGTTGTTAGGTCGTTATGACTGTTACAGTAGCTGCCTATATATATATATATATATATATATATATATATATATATATATATAGAGAGAGAGAGAGAGAGAGAGAGAGAGAGAGATAGAGATATATAGATATAGATATATATAGATATAGATATAACAGGCAGCAACCAGCAGCTCATAACACTTGCTTAGGGTGCAAGTTGGGCCCTTAATAGGTGTTTATCATAAGGATTTTAATGTCACTTATCAGAATTGGATAACCTTATTCCCTAAACTAATGCTTCTCAAATATTTGTGGCCTAAACCCACAGGAAAAAAGAAGAAGAAAAAAAAAGGACATTTTATGTTAGGAACCGTCAGTCAGAAAAATAACCAACATCCATAAATATAACTAGAGAGTTTCAAGAAATAATTCTTACTCTTACTAAATTCAATGTATTCTGATGTGTCTTTTTCCCCCCTCAAATCCTCACCTGAGAACATGTTCATTTTAGAGAGGAAGAAAGAGGGAGAGAGAGAGAAACATCAATAAACAACATTTAGCCAAAACCAGTTTGGCTCAGTGGTAGAGCGTCGGTCTGTGGACTGAAAGGTCCCGGGTTCGATTCGGGTTAAGTCATGTACCTTGGTTGCGGGCACATCCCCGGTAGGGGGTATGCAAGAGACAGCTGGTTGATGTTTCTCTCTCATTGATGTTTCTAGCTCTCTATCTCTCTCCCTCTCTGTAAAAAATCAATAAAAAATATATATATATTAAAAAACATTTAAAAATTATAATTTTAAGTCATAGTGTTAAGAAAAAGATTTTAAGTATACACACAAAGACTCAACCACAAGACAATATTTAGAGTAAGTCATAAAACAAGTTTTAAGACTTTGCTTCACCTACCTTGAGCAATTGCAGCAAGTTTTCCCTTTTCTTCAGGGCTGAGCTGTAACATTGTGTCTATGACAGGAAGAAGCCTTTCTCTTTCACTACCTGGTTTTAGGAAAATGAACTGTAGCAAGACATTCTTCAAGTACTCCAGGTTAGCTACAGACTTCTCTCGCTCTTGATTTCTTTCCAATCTTCTAATTTCATTTTTGAGAAGCTGGTATTAGAGAAATGACTTAAAAGTGGGTTTTAGGAGCTTCTGGTTAAACATGGCAGATTGAACACATGCATTTTTCTTCTCTCCCCCCTGACATGCCCCCAAAATGACAATAATGGAGAGCCGAGGAAAAGAGAAAAATGTAGATGAGAAATATGAAGAAAGTCCCAGAAAAGTGGGAGAGATGAAGCATCAGTGACCCAATACAAATACTGACCAAGTACCAGAGACAAAGAGGAGAGAATGGATCCCACAGGAACACAGAGAATCTTCTGCCTCAGAAGTACAGGTTACCATGGGAACTGAGGACTACATAAAGTCTATATAGGTTAGTACCAGGATGTTCCCTTTACTTGCATACTCTCTATAGAAACTAAGCCAAGAGGGCTCAGGGTTTTGGGTTGCCAAAAACATTGTAAGGAGTGCAAGCCAGAAGTCTAAGAACAGGGGCTGAGTGAACATTTGTATCCACCACCAATATCTCTCCCTGCCCTGCTCCCAGAACTGCAGCAGTTAAGATGCACACAGTGAAATTATGTTTTCATGATGACCAGCATTTCACCAAAAATAAAGTCAAGTTTAGGATAGAATGAAAATTCTAGAATACAAGATAATCTAAAATATAAGGAAAATGGAGCAAAGGATATGAAGAAGATGGTAGAATGTTAGTCTTTGAGGAAGATTTCTGAGTTGAAACAAACAAACAAAAATATATATATTTTTTTGATTATCATTTTATAGGCTAGTCCAAAAAGTTAGCCAGCTATGTTCCATTTTAGAAAAGTGACAATAAGGTCTAAGAAATCATATGAGAATTTGTATTTGTGGAAGTAAAATATAAATAGTCACTTAGGTTCATGGGATAGTGATTTGCTAGATGTGATAATATTTTGACTTAGTGGGAAAATTTTTTTTTTATAGAGATGCATACTAAAATATTTGCTGATGGGATGTCATAATTTTTTATTTATTATTATTTTTTAAAATATATTTTATTGATTTTTTACAGAGAGGAAGAGAGAGGGATAGAGAGTTAGAAACATCGATGAGAGAGAAACATCGATCAGCTGCCTCTTGCACACCCCCTACTGGGTATGTGCCCGCAACCAAGGTACATGCCCTTGATCAGAATTGAACCCAGGACCTTTCAGTCCGCAGGCCGATGCTCTATCCACTGAGCCAAACCGGTTTCGGCTGTCATAATATTTTTAACCTGAGGCCTGGTGCTCTGGTGGGGACCTTCAGCCTGGCCTGTTCCCTCTTGAAATTCAGCACCCCTCAGGGGATGTGGGAGATTGGTTTCGGCCTGATCCCCACAGGCCAGGCTGAGGAACCCCACTGGTGCACAAATTCCTGCACCAGGCCTCCAGTATGCATATAAGATCTTTGGTTGATCTCTTCCTACCCTCCCCCATTTCCTCTGAGATTCATGGGTCTGTTCCATGTTTCTATGTCTGTGCATTGAGTGTCTGCCCCCTGGTGGTCAGTGTGCATCATAGCTACCAGTAAATGGTCATACATTTTAGCTTTTTATATATATATATATAGATGTGCTGCTAAAACTGAATAACTTGGCATTAAAAAAGTTATTTTGACAAAGACAAAACTGGTGGCCCCGCATGGCACAGGCAGAAGTACATGCTTCTTGGAAAGCCAGGGGTTTAAATTTTGCACCACAATTTATCAACTTCAGGTGTTCTCTTAGTTATTTTGTTAGAAAGGACAAGGGTCTCAAGGTCTGGTGGTTCTCACTAAATGCTATTCTTGCTAAATGTTAAAAATCCAGGGTCTGGCTCATGAGAACTACTCACCAGGTATTATGACTATTTTTAGAGAGTCTATATACCATTGAGCTAGGGTGGAATATACAATTTGTGTAATCCTCAACTGCTCCACAATATAACTTATTCCTACGCATTTCTGGTGTCTTTAAAGAAGGAAAAGCTCCCCATGCTATTTTACCATCTGTGGAAAGTAGTTTAGTGCCATAAACAGCAGAATAATCCAAATAAGAAATGCTCCATGGTTTACCTTTAAAATACCCATTTAAGCCAAAACCGGTTTGGCTCAGTGGATAGAGCGTCGGCCTGCGGACTGAAAGGTCCCAGGTTCGATTCTGGTCAAGGGCATGTACCTTGGTTGTGGGCATATCCCCAGTAGGGAGTGTTCAAGAGGCAGCTGGTTGATGTTTCTCTCTCATCGATGTTTCTAGCTTTCTATCCCTCTCTCTTCCTCTCTGTAAAAACTCAATTAAAAAAAAAAAAAAAAGGTGGTTACATACTACTTAATAAATGAAAAAAGTCTGGGGGATTTAAAAAAAAAATACCCATTTAAGTTTTATTTAATACATGTAGAATAATGACTTGTGAACATATGTCTACATTCTAAATCTATTACGTTTCGTAGAAAAAGTAGAAATTAAAATAGTATTTATATAATAGACATAAAAGCAATTAATATTTCTTGATATGGGAATGTAATACCATCAGGAATCAAGATGTTATGGATACACCTGATCTGTGAGTTTTTAAACTTAGATAAGTGTGTGTAGAGGGCCAAGAAACCCAAATTGCATTTTCTTGTCGGCAGTTTTTAACCCTTACCTTAATTTGCTCCATAAGGATTGCATTGGTTGCTTCCGTTTCCCGAAGCAGGCCATTTAAGTGATCGGCACTTTTTGTGGTGGAACTGAGCTTTTGCACCAATTCTTCTTTGGTAAGTTCAACATGCCACAAAGGAGGCTCTGTAAGATGTTGTTCCAGTAATTAATTTTCAAAATCAAGATTACAAATGAAGATTCTAAATAAGAGAAATATCTTAGTACAGATATTTTGCCCTGTAATATTATATAGGTCCATTTTCTTTGCCATTACTCTAATCATCATAGCACAGTTAAAAACTTACATGTTAAATGTAACAAAGACAATCTCTGTTGTAAGGCATTTAATATAATTATATATAAGTTCTATGGGCCCCAATTCTGCAATTTGTTAGGCTTTTGTTTATAAATCATTTTATTAGTTTTATCACTCAACCTCCTCTATTTTTTAAAATTTTTTTTATTTATATTTTATTGATTTTTTACAGAGAGGAAGGGAGAGAGCCAGAGAGCCAAAAACGTCGATGAGAAACATCGACCAGCTGCCTCCTGCACACCCCCTACCAGGGATGTGCCTGCAACCAATGTACATACCTTTGACTGGAATAGAACCTGGGACCTTTCAGTCCGCAGACTGACGCTCTACCACTGAGCCAAACCGGTTTCGGCTCAACCTCCTCTATTAATGTTCTAAGAGCTTGTGTCATTTTACTTATAAATGAAGTAGTAACATTTACTGATCACTCATATCATGGTGCCTCAAGAATTTTATGAGGTGGAGTAGTTATTATTCAAATTTTACAAAAGATGAAACAAGCTTAGAGTTAACAAATAATTTTGGCAAAATCACAAAGCCAAGTCTGATTCTGGGGTCTAGTGCCACTCTATAGTGACACTTCCATCTCACTACTATTAACTTCACTTAAGGAACAATAAGTACAGCTTCCACCCACATCATAATCAATGACTGTGGATTTCCAAGGACTCCAGGTCCCGAAACTTCAGAAAGATAACAGATTCCCCCTGAATTGTGAATCTTAGTTAGTTTGCATTATACGTAAGAAAAATATACCACAACTTCACTATATGGAAGAAGGCAAATTTAGCACTACTGCTTTTTCGAGAGGAATAAAATTATTTCTCAGAATGGTGAGAGAATATAATACTTTCTAATACTACCTTAGAACTTCCAGCTATCTATTTCTGGCTCAAGCTTAGGCAGAACTAATTTTAATTAAGCCATTTTTTTTCCTTCCTTCATCCTGCAGGAAAGTTTTCCATTTGAAAAGGGATGGAACACTGAAAGAAATAAATTTTATTGGAGTAGATAAAAAAAAAAAGCATTTGTAATTTAGAGTAATATTGATTAGACAAGACAGTGAAATTAAATAAAAACATACTTAAACAGAAAAACATACCAAGTTTAGTTTGGGGAGAATTAAGAAGCTGCTCTAAAGACTGCGTGTGAGGGCCAGTGGAAGATACAGACTCCGTATCAGCAGTCTCCATCCCTTCTCCTTCCTCCCGGGTTATACAATGCATGTCAAGTAGTGGGAGGTCTGTGTTTCTCCTTTCTCGAAGGTTCTTCACTGGTTGGTGGAAGGAAGCTGGGCCTATTTTTTTTAAAGGGGAGGTAAGAGAGTGCTCAAAACTGATAAATTCAGCATTAACAGAGATATACAATAAAATTAAAATGATCCTAGGAATGTCAGATGATATGGTAAGGAATTTGAATAAATAGAATAAAAATAAATGATGTATAAAAAATAATTTCTAAAACAGTCCTAAAAACTGAACTTGTAACCACTTACGTCATTTCAGCAGAAGGTATAAATTACTATTAGTTGGATATGATAAAGTATTAGATAACACAAAGCTCACAATATAGAGACCTCAACATTGGTAGAAATTCTAAAACTAGATTCCAGCTGTTTTTGAGGATGAGGTATTTCAGCTGACTGTAAACTTTCTGACACAACAGACTTGCTGACATATGCTTAGCAAACGTTCTTGTTGATCATGCCCTCTACTGATTCCTACCATTGTCTGCTCAGTGTTCAGGCAAGAAGAACCTAGAGTTCAGGACAGGGAACTAATCAGCACTAATTCACAGGCACTAATTCTCCTGCTTGCTAGTAGTGAACACTTGCATAGAAACGTAAGGTTGGTAAGACACTTTCAAACACATCACTTTATCGATCCCAAGAAACCTGAAGTTCAGGGAAAGTAAATGACTTTGCTCAGAGCTGGGTCAGAGACCAGAATTCTAACCTAGGTTTTTTAACTTCAAATTTCACTCATTTCCCATTCCATGAAGTTGCCTCCCATTTTCTTTTTTTTTTTTTTAATATATCTTTGTTGATATATTTCAGAGAAGAACGGAAAGGGAGAGAGAGATAGAAACATTAATGATGAGAGAGAACTATTGATCAGCTGCTTCCTGCATGCCCCCACTGGGGATTGAGCCCACAACCGGGACAAGTGCCCTGACTAGGAATCGAACTGTGACTTCCTGGTTCATAGGACAACGACCAACCACTGAGACATGCTGGCTTGGCTGCCTCATATTTTCTTTCAAATATTAGCCCTCTGGCTACATTTGTTGAGGCATTTTCCTGGATTTCTGATATTTTCCTAACTGCTTATTCTATTGCTGGTTCCTAGACTACAATCTCTTATGCAACCCGTGTTTCCCTGGCTGATTACTTTCTGTGCTGATTCTTGGCATATGTTAAATTTTCTTAAATTTCTTCAAAGTTGGTTTCTGACCCAGATGAGTGACTAATAACTGATGGCATTTTTCCATGGCAAACAGTGTTAAGTATGAAGCTGATACTTAATACTAAAATGTAGCCTCATCTGGGCTGACATATTTCCCTTTCTTCCAGAAAGTAGACTGATACTGGGTGTGGCTGAACTAAAACTCCAACTAATCAGAAACTTGAGAGGGAAGAGCTGACCAACCAATCCTGTAAGTTCAGTGCTACTCGAGTGTTTCCAAGCCTCTTGGTCTCTTAATATTTCTAATTAAAAAATACATACATTTTGATGACTAACAGTGAAAAACACCAAACAGACCCAGTGAATATTTGAATCTGGCAGGTCATGAGACTGACACAGTATGTTGGAGTCAGAGAAAGGAAATACTATCTTACATGGAGGCTGAAAAATACATGGAAATCAGCATTCTCTGGTTACATAAGTTGGTTTAAATACAATCTAGAATGGTTCCAATATCTTTTCTGTGAGCAAATCCAAAATTCATTAATCACAGAATCAACACTGGCTGTCATCTAGTACATTTTCTATTTTCTTAAGAATTTGTGAAGAATGTATTTGAGTGACATAAATACACGAGAACATGAATGACGATGGTTTCCATGTGTACATACATACTTTTTGTGGTCGATTCACTCTTAAGCTGGAAAAGCTGAGTTTCCACCTTGGAAAGCTGTTGCTGCAAAGTTTCTATTGTCTTTCTGTGCTCTTCCTGCAAGTGCCTCACTTGATCTCGGAAGCTGCTGCGAAGGACCTCATTCTGGGATGTCAGGTGACTCACTGCCTGTGCATGCTCAGACTTCATCATCATGTTCTCTGATTGTATTGAACATAACCTGAAGGGTGAGAGGCACGTAATTTATCTGAGACCTTTCAACTTAAGATGCTGACTCAGCCTTTCCTAACTGGGCCTTGCAAGAGAATTAGCCCTGAGATAGGAATGAACTTCTCTCATATGCATCTAAGATGGAACTAGGGGTGTAACAATCTGGGGAGAAATGACACTGGCTGTCATCTAGTTCAAATCCTAGTCTGTATTCCATAGTTCAGAAAGGAACCTTGGTTGAGAAACTATGTTGTATGGCTTAGATGAGAAACTTTCTTCATAGTTTAGCAGAAAAAAGCACTACATTTAGGACATAAATATTATACTTTTAATTAGTGCACTTTGGGTAGCTCATATAAATACAGGATTAATATATCTTTTTTTGATTATCCCAAAAAACACACAAAAAGAACACTCTTTTGATTCATAAGGAAAGCCTTAAAGGAAAGCATCCCCTTCTGAGTGAATTAACATGACACTGAAACACAAAGACTTAGCTTACTATAACGGCTTCTGAATTTCACTGCACTTCAGAACCACTCAAAAATACAGACAACTGGTTCTCTTCCTCCAGCCACTGAATCAGAATATCCAAAGGTAATCCTAGAATCCTAGAAGATGCCAACTTTTAGCAGTTATCTATGTGATTTTTTTATGTAGTCAGACTGATACTAGTAAGGGACCTACTATTTGGAAACTACTATTTTTAATAGCTTAGTTGTAGTATTGATTTCTATGTTTAACTTTGATAAAACAAAACTTTTTTTTTTTAACAAAAAGAATCCACAAGTACACTACCATAAAAATTCAAACAATACTGAAGCAATTATAGGAAATAGTTAACCCCCCCTCTTTATTCACTTACCCCCACAATGTAAAACCCCAACTCCAGGGGTAAAATTCATTAATGGTCTAGCATGTAGCTTTCCAAAATCTCTTTTGTATGTGTTACACATATGGATACCACATAAGGTTTTAAAACAAGATTTAGTTGCTAAAGGGGGACATATGAAATAACAAATCATGCTTCATGAGGATACTTTTAATATATACTATTAAAGAATGATAGTATATATGCTACCCCTTAACCCTGCATTTTCCCTGCATTTTGTTTAATATGTATCAAGGAAGTAAAGAAAGAACCATTAGCTATCACAATATTTTCCTAAGGTAGATAAATGCTGCATTTTAGAACTAGGGTTTTCAGGTTGTGTCAGTGATACTTCTAAATTTGCTTGTTTGAGAAAGGTAGAAATTTAAGCCACACCTGATACAGGAACAACTGTGATGATGAAAGTCCTCTGTTCTTATCCCAGCTGTTACTAGGGTGTTTATATTAATTGGGTCCCTATTTACTCCTCTACCATTTAAAAAAATCTCATAAAATATGAATATTAAAATGTTTAAAAAAGAGAATATATAAAGAAAAAGCTATTTCTTTAGGCTAGGGCACAGATAACACAATATCATTAGAGGGAGAGAGACATTGATTTGTGATTCCACTTATTCATGCATTCATTGGTTGCCTCTTTTATGTGCCATGACTAGGGATCGGACACACAACCTTGATGTATTGGGTTAATATATCAACTGAACTACTTGGCTATGTCAATAATATCATTAGTTTTTCATATTTTGGGGAAAGACACCTATATATATATATATCTCAAAATGCTATGAACACTGTCCAGCACTTAGAAAAGTGACTGCTCAAAAAAATTTATGGAATGATCGAATTACTTCAGAGGCATCACTTGCACTCTGTCTTATCAATGTAGTTAGCAATAACTTTTCTAAAGTAAAGAATAAGTGTTGGAAATTTCTAAAGTAAACATCAAGTATATACATCATTATATATAAACTAATCTCATGGTAAACACTGGTGATAGTTAAAAAATTGGTAGATCTTTCCTAAAACTTTTGATTTATGAAATTAACATACATAAATCACACTGTTAAAAGATTAAAAAGCCAAAAAAATGAAGTGCTTTAACTTTTAAGATTAGTACACAACTGGGCATGTATTATAAACACATCTGAGATATATTAAGTATCTTTATGAAAGACACTCATGAAGAATCCTTTTCCTCAATCTAGGATACAACTAATATTACCACTCAATTTCTTTATGACAAGAATTCAAAGTTCCTTCTTCACAATAATCGACTTATTCTGCCAATACTCCTACTGTCTATTTATACTGATCAACAAAAGTAACAAGTTGAAGACAGAGCTGCAAAGGTAGGTTAAATATTCTTTTTAGTTGGCAGCTATTTGTTTACATGTCTTCCTTTAAAAAGAAAGAAATTTGACACATGGTCAGCAAGGTAGCGTTTTTTTTTTTTTTTTAGGGAACATTCTCGCCATAAAGGCCATAGGAAATTCAGAGTATTGGATGACTAGTTTCTCTTAAACAAGCTAAGAACAAAAATAATCAAAAGGGAGAGTTTTAAGATAGAAACTTAAAAGGCAGGAATATTTTACTGCCTGGTACAAACACTGTTAGTGCTGTTAGCAACCTTACTTTTCCCGGAGTTCTGCCTCTTTAGACACCGTTTCCTGCAGCATCTTGTTGTGCCTTTCTAGCAGAGTATCATGTTCAGACTGTAATGTTTGAAGTTCAGACACACTGATCTGTAAATTATTTTGGGTATCTTGTAATTTGATCTTTAGTTGGTCAATCATCATTTCCAGGTGTTCTCTAAAATAAACAGAAATAAACAGTTTAAACTATTTTTGAAAAAGGAGAACATGATTAAAAATTTTACTTTTACTCTTTCAATGTCAGACTCCTGCTATTATGGATGATTCTAAAGTAAACATAATAATCAGAAGAATTCAGAGACTAGGGTTAAATATAATGCAAAAGACATGATCAGATTTTAGATCTCAGGCACTTCAGGTTTAAACTTTTAAGTTTCATATTCAAAAGGGGAGACCATTACAAGGCATTAAAATAACCTATTTTATGTTGTAGGACTATGCCATTAATTTAAAAAGAAAAAAATCACACAGTTCTAAGCTAATCATTATGAGAATGGTAGATGGTAGATGGTAGATTAGACCAAGTTATAGTTAAACAAGTCCTTGGAGAAAAAACAAGGATTTGTTTTTATTTGGAGAAAGTCCCTGGAGAATTGGACTTTGTAGCTAGATCTCGAATTCTAACCGGTAATTCTGCCACAATTACTGAAGTACACTATATTGATTAGTTTCTTTTCTTTTTTGAAAGTAATGTATAAGAAAGTAAAAGGCGTCAGTCCCCTCATCCTCTGCTGCCACTATCCTCTGCCAGTGCTCCAGAGCCACTCGCCACTCAGCAGCCACTTGACACTCAGGACAGTGGTCTCGGGTGGGGGTCAGGGAGGGGGAGTGAGGCTGGCAGTCTTGCTCTGCGCAGCAGCTCCATGGGATTGGTGTGAGGCATCTTGTGCTCTGAGGACATTCCCACTGCTGCATTGAGAGAACCCATCTTCCATGGACTGGGAATTCCTGGAGAGCCGTGTTTGTGAACAGCTGGCAATAATTTCCTAAGACCCAACTCTTCATTTTCCTTTGTGTTGCATTTTGGAACATCTAGAAAGCATGAACATGAACAGCGTTAGTATGAAGAGTATGACTGCCATTTCCTCGATGAAGCCTTTACTGCCAAGGACATTCTGGACCAAAAAATTAATGCAGACTCTTCTTCTGATGATAAGGATGCTTCTAAGTTGTGGACTTGGGAGACATTCAAAAGAAACATCTGAGATGGCTAAAACCTCCGGTCACCCCGTTATGCAGTCAAATGCAATGACAAGAGAACCATAGTGAAGACTCTAGCCACCATCTGGATGGGATTTGACTGTGCCAGCAAGACTGAAATATAGTTGGTGCAGAGTATTGGGGTGTTTCCAGACAGGATCATCTATGAAAACCCTTGTAAACAAGTGTCTCAGATAATTAGCCAAATATGGAGTCCAAATGATGACTTTCGATAGCGAAGTAGAGCTGATGAAGGTTGCCAGGGCACATCCAAAGGCAAAGCTGGTTTGTGGATTGCCACTAATGACTCTCAAGTGGTCTGTCATCTCAGTGTTAAATTTGGTGTCACTCTCCAGACCAGCAAGCTTCTTTGGAATGGACCAAGGAGCTAAACATTGATGTCATCGGTGTGGGCAATTGCTGTACTGACCCTGAGACCTTTGGGTAGGCCATTTCTAATGCCCACTGTGTCTTTGATATGAGGGCTGAGGTCTGTTTCAACAAGTATCTGCTGGATATTGGTGGTGGCTTTCCTGAATCTGAGAATGCAAAGCTTAAGTTTGAGGAGATCACCAGTGTAATGTTTGTTTTATGTGAATTTTTATTCAATTCTCAAACATGCTATGAGAGCACCCCTAAGCTGCCAGGCAAGCATTTGTAGCTTATGTATTGGCAGAACCAGCCCAAGGCTTAGTGTTGTTACCTGTTTTACAATAAAGTACCTTGGAAATTAGGCATTGGAAAAAGAAAAAGTAGAAGGAACATATAACATTCATATTAAAAGAATGTGAACCCCAAATTCTGGTACAATTAAAAAGTGTTCAAGTCTTGCCAAAACCGGTTTGGCTCAGCGGTAGAGCGTCCCAGGTTCGATTCCGATCAAGGGCATGTATGTTGGTTGCGGGCACATCCCTTGTAGGGGGTGTGCAAGGGGCAGCTGGTCGATGTTTCGCTCTCATCGATGTTTCTAGCTCTCTATCTCTCTCCCTTTCTCTCTGTGAAAAATCAATTAAAAAAAAAAAAAGTGTTCAAGTCTTGGAAATGGTGACATTTTTATATTGTGCAAATATTCAACTTTAGCTTTGAGATGAGCTATTGATAGAGAAAATATCTCATCATTTTCATCCTATAGTTGCTATTTTTTTTAAAGCACTTAAAATTTTTTTTTTTAATAAATTGGATTTTTATTTTAAAAAAAAATAAATCTCTATTGTTCAGGTTATTACATATATTCCTCTTCCTCCCCCCATAGCTCTTCTCCACCTGATTCCCCACCCTATCCCCATGCCCTTACCCACCCTGTCACTGTCTTCATCCATAAGTGTAAGATTTTTGTCCAATCTCTTCCCACACCCCTCACACTTCCTTTTCCCTGAGAATTGTCAGTCCACTCCCTTTCTATGCCCCTGATTCTATTATATTCACCAGTTTATTCTATTCATCAGATTTTTTATTCACTTGTTGATAGACATGTATTTATTCTTCATAATTTTTATCTTTACTTTTTCTTCTTCTTCCTCTTCTTAAAGAATACCTTTCAGCATTTCATATAATAGTGGTTTGGTATTGATGAACTCCTTTAGCTTTTTCTTGTCTGTGAAGCTCTTTATCTCACCTTCAGTTCTAAATGAGAGCTTTTCTGGGTAGAGTAATCTTGGTTGTAGGTTCTTAACGTTCATCACTTTGCATATTTCTTGCCACTCCCGTCTGGCCTGCATAGTTTCTGTTGAGAAATCAGCTGATAGTCGTATGGATACTCCCTTGTATGTAATTAACTGTTTTTCTCTTACTGCTTTCAAGATTCTGTCTTTGTCTTTTGCCCTTGGCATTTTAATTATGATGTGTCTTAGTGTGGTCCTCTTTGGATTCCTCTTTTTTGGGGTTCTCTGTGCTTCCTGGACTTGTAAGTCTATTTCTTTCACCAGGTAGGGAAAGTTTTCTGTCATTATTTCTTCTAATAGGTTTTTAATATTTTGCTCTCTCTCTTCTTCTGACACTCCAATAATTTGGATGTTGATACGCTTAAAGTTGTCCCATAGGCTCCTTACACTATCTTCGTATTTTTGGATTCTTTTTCTTTTTTTGGATGGGTGTTTTTTGTTTCCTCATGTTTCAAATCTTTGGTTTGATTCTTGGGGTCCTTTGATCTACTGTTGAATTTCTGTACATTCTTTATTTCAGACAGTGTATGCTTAATATCTGACTTTTTAATTTTATTTAAAAATATATATTTTTAATTGAATTTTTACAGAGAGGGAGGGAGAGGGAGAGAGTTAGAATCATCAATGAGAAACATCAATGAGCTGCCTCCTGCACACCCCTACTGAGTACATGCCCTTGACCGGAATCAAACCTGGGACCCTTCTGTCCGCAGGCTGGCACTCTATCCACTGAGCCAAACCAGTTAGGGCCTATAGTTGCTATTTTTTAATAGACACCTAAACAAAAATTAATATAAGCAAAAACATAGAAATACTGTAGGATATTTAGTCCTACTTGGAACAGTAAAAGTCAGATGTGAAACTGCTTTAGCACTGGATAAAAAGAAAATACACATGCTGTAGAATGCCCTATCGTTTATTCATAGTATATTTTAAAATAATTTACAAAAGTATGCTAGATTTAAAAAAGTATTAAACAATACACTATTGAAACAGTTACTTTTTAAAAAAAATATATTTTATTGATTTTTTACAGAGAGGAGGAGAGAGGAATAGAGAGCTAGAAACGTCGATGAAGAGAGAAACATCGACCAGCTGCCTCTTGCACACCCCCTATCGGGGATGTGCCTGCAACCAGTGTACATGCCCTTGACCGGAATCGAACCTGGGACCTTTCAGTCCGCAGACTGACGCTCTACCACTGAGTCAAACCGGTTTCGGCTGAAACAGTTATTGATGGTCATAAACTTAAATCCAATTCCAAACCAAAAACTTAGTACTTAATTTAAAACTTGTGAAATAAGTAAAAATTTCAGAAACTTCTGTTTAGCATAATTAATGGAGAATAAGAATATCATGGAAACTTTTTTATTGCCGTATTCCTAAACTTTCAAAATTGGGAAACTTATAATGTAACTTTGTCTGTGTTTCCACTATGACCAGATTCTACTACAAGGTGAAAATATTATGTCTGCTTTTCAAAGCTTGTAGCCTGGTTTCATTGTTTACTTTACACATATTTTTGAGTTCATAATAGTGCCTTTCACAGTGGCCTTTCCTGCTGCTGTCTGGAACACAGTGAAACCAACACCTTTCTCATTGATCCCAGTAAAAAAAAAAATCAAAGTAGGATTGTCAACCTACTGGGTGGAAAATCCTGCATGTTCCCTATAATTCAGACTTTACCTTTCTTGTTTAGCTTCCTCAGTTTCACCCTGAGATGCAGATTTATTTTTCTGTTGTTTTAGAACATTATGAACTCGGACTTTATAGCTTTCAAATTCAGAGGTTACAGCAGCTTGTTCCACCTATAATATTTAAAAGAGAAAAAATTTCAATTGCATTTTCTTTAAAAAGAAAAAAATATATACACATATATATCCTACCTAACAAAAGAGTAATATGCAAATTAAATATCACCCCGTACACCAACAAGCCACACCCACCAGCCACACCCACCAACCAATCAGAGCAACTATGCAAATAAACACAACCAAGATGGCTATAGCCACAGAGAACAGGAGGGAGGCTTGGATTTCCCTGGCAATGAAGGAAGCCAAGCTTTCTACCTGCCCTTGCCAGCCTAAGTCTCCACTCAAGGGTACAAAGTGTCAATTATAGAAAGTAAACAAATCCAAACAGAAATGGCAGCAGCCATGGAGCTGGAAAGAGCAGGAGGTTAGGTTTCCCCTGGCAATGGAAGAGGCAAATCTTTCCACACACCTGGCAGGCCCAGGCCTCCACTCCAGGCTACAAAGTTTCAATTATAGAAGATATATAAACTCCAACAGAAATGACGGCCAGCCATGGATCGAGCAGGAGGCTTGGCTCCACTTCAGGCTATAAAGTTTCAAATGTAGAAGGTAAATAAATTCCATATACCAGGGCCTCCGTTTGGATTGCCAAGGGGTGTGGCTGGCCTGCAAACCACCATAGACTCATCGCTCAGGCCACCCCAACACTGCAAGGGAACCCCCATCCTGATCTGGGACATCTTTCAGGGCAAACCAACTGGCACCCACCTGTGTACCTCTATCTATCTACCTAATAAAAGAGTAATATGCAGATTGACCATCACTCCAACACAATATGGCTGCCCCTATATGGTCAAAGATTTTGCCAGTATGTGGACACAAGATGGCAACCACAAGATGGCTAGCAGGGGAGGGCAGATGGGAGGCACCAGGCCTTCAAGGAAGGGCAGTTGAGAGGGACCAGGCCTGCAAGGGAGGCCAGTTGGAGGCAATCAACCCTGAAGGGGAGGGCAATTAGGGGTGACCAGGCTGGCAGAGGAGGGAAGTTGGGGGCAAACAGGCTGGCAGGGAAGCAGTTAGACATCAATCAAGCTGGCATGGGAGTGGTTAGGGGGTAATCAGGCTGGCAGGCAGAAGTGGTTAGGGGCAATCAGGAACGCAGGCAGGTGAGCAGTGGGGAGCCAGCAGTCCTGGATTGTGAGAAGATGTCTGAATGCAGGCTGCATGGGGCCCTTCAGGACAATTACTACACAAGGCCACTCTACCAATTCTAGGAGTCATAGTAGCTCTACTTAATACATAGAAACAAACACAGGGAAGCAGCCAAAATGTGTAAACAAAGAAACGTGTCACAAATGAAAGAAATTGAATCAAGCAAACTACTAGACATAGGGTTCAAAATCATGGTTATAAGGTTTCTCAAGGATCTTCATGGGACTTAGTGAGATTTTTGAGGATCTTAGTGTGAATGTCAAAGACATGGAAAAGGACCAGTCAGAAATTAAGTACACACTAACTGAAATAAAGAATAATTTACAGGGATTCAATGGTAGAGTAGAGGAGTACAAGAATCAAATAAACAATGTGAAATATGAGAAAGCAAAAACATCCAATCAGAAGAGCAAAAAGAAAAAAAAAATCCAAAAATATGGAGATAGTTTAAGAAGCCTCTGGCACAAGCATACCATTTGCATCATGGGGGTGCCAGAAGGAGAAGTTAGCAAGATATTAAAAACAAATTTGAAGAAATAATGACAGAAAACTTTCCCTACCCAGTGAAAGGAATAGACTTACAAGTCCAGGAAGTGTGGAGAGTCCCAAACAAGGGGAACTTCAAGAGTCCCACATCAAGACACATCAAAATTAAAATGCCAATGGTTAAAGACAAAGAGATAATCTTAAAAGCAGCAAGAGAAAAACAGTTAGTTACTTACAGGGGAGCATCCATACAACTGGCAGCTAGTTTCTCAACAGAAACTTTGCAAGGCTAGAAGGGAGTGGCAAGAAATATTCAAAGTGATGATAACAAGGACCTACAACCAAGATTATTCTACCCAGAAAAGCTTTCATTTAGAACTGAAGGTCAGATAAAGAGCTTTACAGACAAGAAAAAACTAAATGAGTTCATCATCACCAAACCAGTATTACATGAAATGCTGAAAGGTATTCTTTAAGAAGAGGAAGAAAAAGAAAAAAAGAAGAAAAAAAAGATAAAAAACATGAACAACAAAATGGCAATAAATATACAACTGAATCTATAAATTAATAAAAGTGAACAAGATATTTAATGAACAAAATGAACTGATTAATAAAATAGAACCAGAGGCATGAAACTCGGAACAAACCGATGAATTTCAGAGGGAAGAGGGGGAAGGATTGGGGTAAGACATTAACCAAAGATCTTACCTGTGGACACAGACAGTAGGGTAGTGAGGGCCTGGGGCTGGGTGGGAACCAGGTAAAGGGGGCATGGAGGGAAAGAGGGGACATTAGTAATACTTTCAACAATAAAGAATAATAATAATAATGATAAAGACATTAGATTGAAATAAAAATAAAAAACACTGCCTAGCCCTGGCCTAACATCTCAAGGTTATGGGTTCAATCCCAGTCAGGGCAAATATAAGAAAATCAACCACTGAATGAATAAATAAGTGGAACAACAATTGATGTTTCTCCCCTTCCCTGTCTCTCTCCCCCCCCCCCCAAGCCAAGTCTACAAAGGGGTCCCTCATGCAAATTGCACATCAGGGAAAAACTTGCCCTGAACCAACTACCTCTACACTGAACTATCTGCCTGCATGTGCTCCTGCCACCTGAGCTAGCCTATCTTATGAGAGTTCCTGGAATCCCATTCTAACCAATTGGACTAGTCCACCTGAAAAGAGGAACAGCTCTCTTCTGACCAATTAGGAATTGCCTTTAGACCAATCAATGATCTGGAGTCCTCATTTGCATGAGGCTTGACTAATTAGGAACAAGGGGCAGGAAATCCTTTCTATATAAGTCAGCTCCTCTCTGGCTCTGAGACCACACTTTTCCATTCCACTGAAGAGTGCATTTCACTGTCTAAGCTGAACCATTAAAAATGCCTCATTGGAACAGAGTGGACCAGACCAGCACAGGGCAAAGCAGACCAGCGAGGAGCAGAACAGAGCTGCCTAGCAGAAGATAGGCTTGGCCAACTATTGCCTGTTCCCAGGAATGCCTTCATAGCCTTGCTGTTTTACAGCAGTACTGCTATTACAGTCATGCTGTATCATAACTGAACTATTTGCACTGAATAAAGTTTCCTTCTTCACTGCACCCCAAAGTGATGATTCTTGTTGGTGTGGAATTGGCACTAATGACAATGTGCTGACACCTGGTAGAATAATTTACTATCTATAAATTTTATAATGGCACTACTTGCCTTTGGAAATTTAGAAAGATTTTCATGTATGGTGTGTCCTCTTTGTATAAATACAAGAAAAGCAGAGATTAAAAGTGGTGGCAGAGTCAACAGATGCTCCACAGACATGCTCGTAGGACCAATGTGAAATTATAATTATAATACAAAAAAACCTATCCTAAATAATCAACTGAAGACTAGCTGGAGGGAACCCTGATAACCAAGGACAGAAAGTGGAGACCACATAGAGAGTGGAAGGGCAGAGGTGGGAAAGGGCTGGTCAGACTGCAACAGACAGTAGCTGATGCTACAAAGGAATATCTCAGCTGCAGGGGGTTGCCCTCTGGGATCTAAACCCCAAGTTGGGCTACCAACAGAGGACCAAAACTGAGAAAGGTGACCACATAAAAACTGGCTGTGAAAAACAGCAGGGGTGCTGTCTGCTAGGGAGAGATGGTTGGAAATGCAGGTACCTTCTCAAAGGGTCTAAGCACAGAATTTCATGTGCACCCACTCACCTTGGATTCTGGTAGAGGGAGGGCAGAGTAGATTGGAGCTGTGTGATTAGAAGCCAGGGTTGGGGGCTCTGGGGTTAGAGCTCTGGAGGGCACACACTCCGGTTTCTTGTGCTGAGTGATCCCCCTCAAAATGCAGAGGACATCTTCTTGAAGTAGACATTTGCTTACAGGCAGTTTTTTCCCTGGGAGAAAGACAGCTGACCCACCCTATTGACTCCTTTGCCTCAGCATGTGGAGTTTCTGAGAACAATTAAGAGACTGAGAATAGCCGAGACTGGTTTGGCTCAATGGATAGAGCGTCGGCTTGGGGACTGAAGGGTCCCGGGTTCGATTCCGGTCAAGGGCATGCACCTTGGTTGCGGGCAAATCCCCAGTAGGGGGTGTGCAAGAGGCAGCTGATCGATGACTCTCTCTCATCGATGTTTCTAACTCTCTTTCTCCTTTCCTCTCTGTACAAAATCAATAAAATAAAAAATAAAAAAATAAAAAAAAAAAGAGACTGAGAATAACATTTCACTTCTAGGCAATTGCCCCACTATTTTGGAAAAACTGTTGCCCCACCTGTGGATAATTCTTAAAATTGAATCCAACTATTATGCAGGTAGAGACAGGTCTTTGGAGGCTTTAAATATTTGCCTGATCTAATTAGTCAGAAATAGCTTTTGACACTGGAAGGCATAGCAGATCTACTTAATATACAATCACAAACCCAAACAGGCAGCCAAAATGGGGAGATAAAAAAACCACCACCAAAAGAACAAGACAATTATCAGACACAGAGTTCAGAAATTTCTGACACAGAGTTTAGAATAATGATGGCAAAATGCTCAACAGCATAAGAAAAGATATAGTAACTATGAAAAAGGAAATAGCAGTAATAAAGAACACAGTGGAAGGAATACACAGCCGATTAGGGACAGCTGAGGACTGGATGAGTAAATTAGAAAACTGGGTAGAAAAAAAATCACGCAATCAGAAAACATAAAAAATAAAAAACAATTAAAAAACAGGACAGCTTAAGGGAGTTGTGGGACAATATGAAACATAACAATATTCCCATAACAGGTATGCCAGAAGAAGAAAGGGAGCAAGGGATAGAAAACGTATTTGAAGAAATAATGGCAGAAAACTTCCCTAATCTGGTGAAGGAAAAACTCTCACACAAGTAGAGAGAGTCCCAAGCAAGAAAAACCCAAATAGACCCACGTACAGACACACCATATTTAAATTCCAAAAATTAAAGACAAAGAAAGAATCTTTACGGCAGCAAGAGAAAAGCAAACTATTACCTACAAAGGAGCTCTTATTTCTCAACTGAAACTCTAGAGGCCGAAGGGAATGGCATGAAGTACTCATGGTAATGAAAAGCAAGGATCTGAAACCAAGATTACTATATTCAGCAAGGCTACCACTCAAAATAGATGGTAAAATAAAGAGTTTCCCAGAAAAAGAAAGGCTAAAGGAGCTTATCACCACCAAACTTGCACTACAAGAAATCCTACAGGGACTGCTGTAATGAGAAGAGATAGAGAGAGAAGCCCAGGCATACAGAACAAAAATAAATACCTATCAATAATAACTCTAAATGTAAAATGGATTAAATGCTCCAGTCAAAAGACATTGGGTGACTGAATGGATATAAAAACATGAACTAACTATATACTGTCTACAAGAGACCAACCTCAACAAAGAACACAGGACTCACTCAGAAAAAATATCTTCAGGTAAATGGAAATGAAATAAAAGCTGGGGTAGCAATACTTATATCTGAGAAAATAGACCTCAAAGTGAGAGCTATAAAAAGATAATGAAGGCCACTGCATAACACTAACGGGATCAATACAACAAGATGAAATAATCTGGTAAACATATGCACCCAATATAGAAGCACCTAAATATATATAAATAACTTCTGAAGAATAAAGGGAGAGATCTACAGCAATACAATCACAGTAAGGCACGTTAATACCATACTGACATCACTATATAGATAATCTAGACAAAAAAAAAAAAAAAATCAATAAGGAGACAGTAAACCTTATCAATACGATAGATCAGATGGAATTAACATTTTCGTAACATTTTACCACAAAGCTACAGAATATATATTTTTCTCAAATGTACATACCCAAAAATAAGACAGTGTCTTATATTAATTTTTGCTCCCAAAGATGCGCTACGTCTTATTTTCAGGGGATGTCTTATTTTTCCATGAAGAATACGGTACATATTTATTGTTAAATAAAAATAAAGGAAATTTATCACCTGTATATGATACGGTAGTATGGTAGTTGTCAACACAAACCAGACAAACTGTGAATCCTACAGTTTCAAGAATTTTCTCATTTATTCAATGACAATCATATCATCATCTTCTGGAACATCATCGTAACAATCCAATTCCTGAATTTCCTGGTGAATTTCTTGTGACTCTGTTTCTTTCAGAATCAGTGGACCAAATCTCTCATGTTAAGCATTTCCACACTGATTTCTCTCCATTCTATTTTTAATGTAGTCATTAATTTCCATGCACAAATTGTCTTTGAATGGCTTATTTATTGCAATATCAAGAGTCTGGAGATAGGCCGTCATTCCTGCGGAAATCATTATCTGATCTATTTTTCTTTCGTGAAGAAATGTCTTCATGTTTTTAGCATGGTGAGTGCTGGCTGCATCCCAGACTAGCAGACCTCTTTGGCTCCCTCACATAACAAGAGGCAGCATTAAATCAACCCACTTCCTTATAACTGCTTGTGTGGCCCAGGCTTTTTCAGTTTCAAGAATAAAAATGCCCAAAACAATCTTTTCCTTGTTGCCCTTAGAAATGATTAAAGGTGGGATTTTAGTGCCATCCAGATGAATTGCCAAAATACAAGAAACACGTGCACTTTCATAAGCAGGGGAGGGGATGTACACTAAGGAGGCACCTTGCTGTTCAATTGTTGTTTGAGATGATTGGCCCATAAACACTGCAGTTTCATCCAGAGCAATCATGTTGGAAAGATTGTATTTAGAGAAGTCAGCATCATCAATAAAGGACTTGAATGCAAGTGCTCGCTTAATAACTTGAGTATCTTCCAACCTAAACAATGCTGTACCGGTAGATCTCCTTAAAGACAGTTCACTTCACTGAAGGAAATTATCCAGCCAGTGTTGTGATGCTTTGAAGTTTTCGGGGGCTATGTCAAACTGTGGGGCCATTGCAAGGGCAAATTTTTGAATCTGAGCCCTGTTCACAACCAAAGAGTGTTGTGATGCTTTGAAGTCTTCGGGGGCTATGTCAAACTGTGGTGCCTTTGCAAGGGGAAATTCTTGAATCTGAGCCCTATTCACAACCAAAGCCTCTCCTCTCCTGTCAACACCCCTTCATAAATCAGGTCTTCCAGCTCAGAAAATAATGGTTGCCGGCCTGATCCACACTTGCGCTTTTTAGCATTTCCCTTGTCCACTTGTTCAATGAGGTTACCATACTCTGCTCGCCATTTTCGGACCAATCGGATACTCAACATCTTCTCTTTGCAGAAAGCAGTAAGATTTTGGCCCCAAGAGTCTTCCACGATTCCTTTCTTGTACTCCACGGAGTAGCTTTTTCTTTTTGCACTCATTTCTAGGGGTAATAAAAAAGGAATTGGGGTATCAAGGTGGGGGGAGGGGGATCACTTAAAATGACACAGGAGGGATCAGAGGGGGGAATCAAAATGGCACAGGAGAATGAGAGGGGGATTACTATTTTAGTAACCCCTTTTGATCCTCCTGTGTCATTTTCATTGCCCCCTCTGAACCTCCTGTGTCATTTTAAGTGATTCCCCTCCCCCCACCACTGTGCACTGAACAGCTTCACCAGACATCCCCTCCACCCCTTTATCAGACATTTACCCCCTGGGGCCTGCCTGGGGACTGTCACTGGGCTTGCTGGGGCCTGGATCTGGGCTGGAGCAGGGTCTGCCACTGACTGAGAACCTTCAGTCATCATGAGGGCGGCCTTGAGCATCAGGTAGTGTCACCAGAGACAGACCAGCACTCACCACCTTCGCTGCATCCTGTCCGCTCTAATCCTCCTGTTCTACACGCATCTGCGAAAGTCTCCTCCTCTCTCCCACCCTGCGCTCACCGCTCATTCCGACCTCTGCTTCTCCTCCACTCTGCGTAACGTCACTGGTTGCTAGACGCCAGTCGGGGCAGCCCTAGCAACCAGTTTACGGTAAATTAATTTTCATTCTGAGACAGAGCCTGTGGGGACCTTATTTTCGGGGGGATGCCTTATTTTTCACTCAGAAGGAAACCTGTAAGTAGGTTTTATTTTCGGAGGATGTTTTATTTTCGGGGAAACATGGTAGGAAAATTTCAAAGACAGACCACAGGTTAAGACACTAAGTCTCTACAAGTTTAAGAAGATTTTAATACTATCAAGCATCTTCTCAGATCAAAATGGCATGAAATTAGAAATCAGGTACAATAAAAATACTCAAAAACTTTCAATCTCATACAGGCTAAACAGCATGCTATTAAATAATGAATGGGTTACCAAAGAGATCAAAGAAGAAATAAAAAACATTCTGGAAACAAATAAAAATGAAAACAAAATAATTCAAAATCTATGGGGCACAGTGAAAGCAGTTCTGTGGGAGAAGATCATAGCACTATTGGCCTAGTGTAAACAAACAAAACAAAAAAAACACAAAAAAGAAAACAAACAAAAAAATAAAAACTTGTAATAAGTTATCTTACTCTACAACTTAAAGAATTAGAAAGAGAGCAACATGAAAAGTTAAGAGTAAGTAAATGGGAGGAAGTAATAAAGATAAGAGCAGAAATAAATGACATAGAGACCAAAAACACAATACAATAGAGCTAGATCTTTGAAAGGATAAACAAAACTGATGAACTTCTAGCCAGACCCATCAAGAGGCAAAGAGAAAGAATGTAAATAAAATCAGAAAGGAAAGAGATGAAATAATTACTGACTCCACAAAAATAAAAAGGATTATAAACAAAATACTATGACCAACTCCATTCAAATGGAACAACATGGACGAAATGTACACATACCTAGAAAAATACAATCTTCCAAAACTCAATCAGGAAGGATCAGAAAACTTGAAAGGCTGACAACTATTGATGAAATTGAAGCAATAATAAAAAATCTTCCAGCAAACAAAAGGGCTGGTCTGGATGGCTTCACAGGGAGTTTTACCAATCATTTGAAGAAGAAATAACACCTATCCTCTTCAAACTATTCCAAAAAATTAGAGGAAGGGACACTTCCAAGCTCTTTCTAGGAGGCCAGCATTACTCTAATCCCAAACCAGATAAAGACACCACAAAGAAAGATAATTACAGGCCAATATGTCTGATAAACATAGATGCTAAAATCCTCAACAAAATATTAGCAAATCGCATTCAGTAATACATGAAAAAGTTCATTCACCATGACCAAGTGGGATTTATTCCAGGGATGTAAGGCTGGTACAATATCCGCAAATCAATAAATGTGATACAGCACATCAACAGATTGCAAGGCAAAAACCATATGATCACATAAACTGATGCATAAAAAGCATTTGACAAAATCCAACATCCTTTTTGGATAAAAACTCTCAGCAAAGTGGGATTGGAGGGATCATATTTCAATATAGTAAAAGCGTTATATAACAAGCCTACAGCCAACATCATACTCAATGGGCAAAAACTAAAACCATTTTCCCGAAGAACAGGAACAAAATAGGGATGCCCACTTTCACCACTCTTATTCAACATAGCACTAGAAGTACTAGCCATAATGATCAGACAAGAAGAAGAAATAAAAGCATCTAAATTGGAAAAGAGGAACTAAAACTCTCATTATTTGCAGATGACATGATATTGTACATACAAAACCCTAACAACTCCACCAAAAAACTTTTAGATTTAATAAATGAATTCAGCAATGTAGCAGGATACAAACCTAACACCCAGAAACCTATGGCATTTCTACGTATGGCATATACCAATAATGAACTCACAGAAAGAGAAACTAAAAAGAACCCAAAAAACTCACTTACCAGTGCAACAAAAACTAAGATACCTAGGAATAAACTTAACCAAGGAGATAAAAGACGTGTACTCTGAAAACTACAGGACATGGAAAAAAGAGATAGAGGAAGATACAAACAATTTAAAGAATATACTGTGGCCCTAACTGGTTTGGATCAGTGGATAGAGTGTCAGCCTGTGGACTGAAGGGTCCCAGGTTTGATTCTAGTCAAGGGCATGTACCTTGGTTGCAGGATCGAAGTTTCTCTCTCATTGATGTTTCTAACTCTCTATTGCTCTCCCTTCCTCTCTGTAAAAAGAAATCAATAAATTAAATATATTTTAAAAATTAAATATATCTTAAAAAGAGAGAATATACTGTGTTAATGGATTGGTAGAATTAACCTAATTAAAATGTCCATACTACCGAAAGCAATCTATAGATTCAATGGAATCCCTATTAAAATACCAATGGCATATTTCACAGACCTAAAACAAACTCTCTAAAACAAAATCCCAAATACCTTCAGCAATCTTGAGAAAGAAGAACAAAGTTGGAGAGATCACAATTTCAGATATCAAGTTATACTATAAAGCCACTGTAATAAAAACAGCGTGGTACTGGCACAAGAATAGGCATAGAGATTAATAGAACAAAACAGAGATGCCAGAAATTGACCCAAGTCATTACAAGCAATTAATTTTTGACAAAGTAAAGAACATACAATGGCGTCAAGATAATCTCTCCAATAAATGATGTTAAGAAAATTGGACAGTACAAGCAAAAACACACACACACACACACAAAAACAACAAACAAAAAACAAATAAACAAACAAAAACTAGACAAACTTACACCATACACAAGAATAAACCCAAAAGCAATAAAAGTCATAAATGTTAAGTGGGAAAAAACCATAAAAATGCTTGAAGAAACCATAAGCAGCAAAATTTCAGACATCTCTCCTAGGGCAAAGGACACTAAGGAGAAAATAAACAAATGGAACTACATCAAAATTAAAAGATTCTGCACAGCAAAAGAAACCATCAGCAAAATGAAAAGGGAGCTCAATGTATTGGAGAACATATTTGGCAATGATACATTTGATAAAAGGTTAACATCCAAAATATATAAAAAACTCATACAAATTAACAAAAGGGAGACAAACAATCCAATTGAAAAATGGGCAAAGGACCTAAATAGGCACTTCTTCAAAGTGGACATTCAGATGGCCCAGAGACATGAAAAAATGCTGAAAGTCACTGATCATCAGATAGATGCAAATTTAAACATCAATGAGGTATCATCTCACACTTGTCAGAATGGCTACCATCAACAAGTCAACAAATGACAACTGTGGTCAGGATGTGGAGAAAAGGGAGCTCTTGTATGATGCTGGTGGGAGTATAGACTGGTGCAGCCATTATGGAAAAGAGTATGGCATTTCCTCAAAAAATTACATATGGAAATGCCATTTGACCCAGTGGTCCCATTTTTAGGAATATATCCTAAGATACCCGAAACACCAATCAGAACAAATATATGTGCCCCTATGTTCATAACAGCACGGACATAATAGGTAAGATATGGAAACAGCCCATGTGCCTATTAGATAAGTGGATAAAAAAGCTGTGGTACATTTATACCATAGCATACTATGCAGCAGGAGAAAGGACAGATATCTTACCCTTTGAGACAGCATGGAGGGACCTGGAGAGTATTATGCTAAGGGAAATAAGCCAGTCAGAGAAAGACAAGTATCACATGATCTTACTCATATGTGGAATCTAATGAACAAAATAAACTGATGAAGAAAATCGGTGGAACCTCGTGGGAAGGCACAGGAAGGTGGGTGGGTGGGAAGTGATCAACCAAAGAACATGTATACACATATGCATAGCCCATGGACACAGATAATAGGGTGGTAAAGGCCTGGGGTGGATGGCAGCGGTGGGCTAGTCGAGGTCAATGGGGGGAAAATGGGGACATATGTAATACTTTCAACAATAACTTATCAATCAATCAATAAACAAATAAATGAAAAATAATTCAAAGAAATTAAATTACTTGTATTTCAGTTTTCAAAAGAGTGTGAAAAAAATAAATTCTAGGCCTTCTACTTTCCTGTAATGATCTGTAAACTCCCACGACTCTTTTACCAAGAACACATAGATCAGAGTTTTATCCTCCAATAAAGCTACTATGCTGTTTCTGTTTTGTATGCAGGTAAGTAGGCCCCAGACCCCAATGTACTAGAATATTTTATAATCATTTAGCCCTCAGAAAGAACTGTAACACTTCTCTAATAAAAACTTTAAAACAGTAACTTTCTTACACATGGAAATTGCAAAACAAAGTTGGAGTGAAAACAACATGTATGCATGTCTTTCCTCTTAGCAAAGAAAAAGTTATCCAGGTGACAGGTTTGTAATGGAGTTGGGGTTAGGGTCAGATGAGCTGAACCTGGTATTCATCTACAATAGTAAGTGTTCTTAAATGACAAACACTAAAAAGCCAGACCATAGTCCTCAAGTGAAGTGCTACCCAGTGGGTAACAGCATCTCTGACATGCTGCTTCTGGGTGAGGAACACACCTTGGCAGCATGGCACTCTTCCTGAAGGGCTGCCACTTTCTGCTGGTATACGCTCAGTGTGCGCTGGTGCTGGTCTACAGAGGTCTTCAGGTGTTCGTGAATGTTGTGTTTCTCAGATGTTATTTCAGCCAGCTGAATCTGGGGGCAAAATCTTTTAATTAAGCTCTAGCAAATATGATTTTCACTTGTTAAGCAGATTTCCTTTAAACATAAACTTGAGTTTAGAGACATGAGTATCAAATAATTAAGTGACATAAATAAATATCAGAATAGATTTTATTGAAATACTTTTTCTTAATAAATTAGGTTTCATTAAAAAAATCATGAAAAAGAATCCCAGACTACATGTTACAGTTCAGTGTTTAATTGAGAAAGAATATTTAGGGGGGATTCAATTGACCCCCCCGTATCTGTGGGGGATTGATTCCAGAAATCCTATTACAAAATCCGTGGATGCTCAAGTACCTTATATAAAATGGCATAGAACAATACATACAGTTGGCTCTTCACATCTGCAGAATCTGATGATGCAAAACCCGCAGCTATGAAGGGCCAACTGTGTGTATGATTGGTATATAATAATATTTAGCAAAATCCCTAAATGATATTTTACTTCTACATAGAAAATATTTTCTTAATCTTAAAAAATAAAAGGAATCTTACTTTATAGACTTCTACTTGCTGCTGGCTTGCCTCTAGCTCGCTCTTTAAAGATGCTTGAAGCATTAAGTGATCAGTTTCCTACAAAATAAGAATCTTGGTTAAATTTAAAAAAGAAATTATTCATAAATACACTATAAGTCTTAAAATGTGAAACTGAGAAATTAACATACTGCTTGCTTTGAATCTGCCAGTTCCTCCTTAGTTTTCATAAGCAACTGCTTGATTTTGGTGTTGTTTTCCTCAGATTGTTGCAATGAAGTCTGTAGTGAAGCTAGTGTTTGGAAATAATTTCAGAAGAGATGAAATTATTTTCATGAATGAATTAAACAAGTGACAAGTCTTTTCTTTGTATTAACCTATCTTTTAAAGAAACTTGTTTTAGCTTTTTCTTATGGAACATTTCAGACATAAATTACAGTCGTGAAAATAGTGCAATAAACACCACTGTGCCCCTCACCTGACTTTAACTATTACCAACACATGGCCAATCTTATTTCACCCAGACCAGGAGTCAGGCCCACAAGTCAAATCTGGCTGCTGCCTGTTTTTGTAAATAACTTTATTAAAACACAGGCTCATTTATTTACACATCGTTTTTAAGGCTGCTTTAGTGCAACAATAAATAGTAAACCTGACTAACATGATAGAGACTACATGGCCTGAAAATAAAACATTTATGGCCTGGCCCTTTATAAAACAAGCTTGCCAACCCCTGATTCACCTACTCTTCCCCTCCCCACTGACTCCCTCCCTCTTCTTCTCCTTCTTCTATTTATTTATTTATTTATTTATTTATTTATTTATTTATTTATTTATTTATACAAGATATACATTCATTTGTAAATATTTAGAATATACAGAATAGGGCAAAAGTAAGTTTAAAGTTGTTTATATGAAAAATAATACAATAATCCTATATAGTAAATTGACTATCACACCATTACAAAGATGGCAGCGCCCAGAGCAGTGGCAGGGCCAGCTGCTCTGTGGGCCTGCCGCCAGTGTCCCCTCATCCCCTCAGATCCTCATGTATTGGCCACTGACCGACAGCTCACCCAGGCTCCTCCAACAAGCTACACATCCCTTTCTTCCTCCCTCCCTGAAGCTGAAGCCTGACTTTGGTGCCCAACAAATTGGAAGTTATAACTCATGTTTTTGAGTGTACCCTTTATTCCTCAGCTGGGGCCAGCTGCTCCGCATGCCTGCTGCTGGAGTCTCAGCCCCACCAGGGGCCTTCAGTCCTCCTGCACCCCACCACTGACTGAGACTCAGGCAAGCAGGGCTAGCCGAGGCACAGGCACGCTTTGGATGGCGGCTGCCAGCATCCAGGGCTGGCCTGAGGCTCAGATAACCAGGACCAGAAGAGGCTTGAGCTGCTGGTACTGGCAGCAGCAGAGGTGTGATGGGAAAGTCGCCTTCTCTTGATCTCCTGGGTTGCCTCCTGCCCCTGAGGGCTCCTGGACTATGAGGGGCTGCAGGCCGGGCTGAGGGACCCCCCTCCAGTGCATGAATTTTCATGCACCCGGCTTGTAGTCTATATATATAAAAAAGCTCAACAACCAGAACGGCAAAATGACCAGAATGACTGGTAGCAATAACACACACTTGGCAGCAAACCAGCCTGATCTGGGCCCTTATTAACCCCCACTCCCCAGCTGGCCCAGTCCCCAATTGACCCCCAATATCCCAATCAGAGGTGGTGACGGCCAGCCAACTGCCACAGCCATTACCCTCCACTGGCCCAGCCCAATAGACCTCCATTGGGGCAGGCCAGCCAGACTGCACCCGTGCATGAATTTGTGCACTGGGCCTCTAGTCTACATACATAAAACTTTAAGTGACCAGCTAACCATCCAGTAGCTATAACATGCACTGACCACCAGGGGGCAGATGCTCAATACAGGAGTGGAAACGATAGGCATGGAAACATGGAACAGACTGATGAATCTCAGAGAAAAGGAGGGAGGGTGGGAAGTGATTAACCAAAGATCTTATATACATACTAGAGGCCAGGTGCATGATTCATGCACTGGTGGGGTCTCTCGGCCTCGCCTCTGGGTATTGGGCTGAAACCGGCTATCCAACATCCTCCAAGGGGTCCCGGATTGCGAGAAGGCACAGGCCAGGCCAAGGGACCCCACCAATGCAAGAATTCATGCACAGGCCCTCTAGTTAATAAATAAAAATACAAGAATAAACTGTGTTTCATGTACTTACACTGTAAACCTACTTTTGCCCCACTCTATATCTCTAAAATAAAGGTATATACTTTCAGTATATCTGAAAGATAAACTTTACTTTAAGAAACACCTTAAAATAGGTGCTAGATATTTTCAATTGTATCATAATAGAGGCACTTAGCTGGCTTTCTATTTTTGTGATTCTAATTACTTTAAAGGTATTGTGAGTGAAAAATAAGAACTGAAATGTAAGGAAAACAAATATTTTCATGCTTACAGAGGTAAAGAAGAAACAAATATCAAATAGGAATAAGTGGATTCATTGTCTAAATCACAGGTACCCATTTATAACCAGCAGGCCAAATCTGGCAATAGCCTATTATAAAACAAAGAACATATGATAGAGACCATGTAGAAGTCATGACTATTTATTACCTGGTCCTTTACAAAAAAAAGTGTACTTGACATCTAGTTTAGACCAGTACTACTAAAAGATCTTAAAAGCAATGATTAACTTTATGAAGTTAAATCCACAAATATAGATTGTATTATTTGGTAAATATGAACAGGTACTATGCCTTTTTATGATATATTTATTCAGTTATTTTCTGATAACTATTTACCTAGTTCTGCAAAGCATTTTATAAAGCACAACTGATATACAAAACCCTGTTAAGTGCTCCCAGGAATTATGATAAGCAAGATATACTAAGTTCCTGAACTCAAAGAATATATAGAAAGAAATTAGGGGATAACATTTTACATGATAATGTAAAGCAAAATATAAATGTTAAGAAAAAAATACAATAGGCTATGGGGATCCATGGACTAAAGATTAAGATTATTATTAATAATAAAAGCATAATATGCAAATGGGCTGAAAGGCTTAACAGTGGAATGACTGTCCGGAGGAACACTCTATGACACCCACTGGTGCCAGGCAGCCAAGACATGTGCGATGCAGACAGGGGCCCTACCATCACCCCATGATCACTCTGCAGAGGGAGGTCCAGGCCACTGGCCAGCAGGGCAATAAGTCCATCAGGGGGGTTCCATGATTGCCCCAAAGAGGGAGGCCCAGGCCACTGACCAGCAGTCTGCAGCGGGTGGGTGGGGCCTCCCTCTGTGGGAGCAATTCATTGCAGAACCCTGGCCAGGTGGGCAGGGCCTACCTTTTTGGGACAATTGATCACAGGGCTCCCAAACTGTGAGAGAGCACAGGCTGGGCTGAGGGACCACTCCTCCCCCGCAGTGTGTGGATTTCATGCACCGGGCCTCTAGTTTATATACAATTTGCATGGGACAAGGAAGATTTCATAGTATAAGAAAACATTTAAGATCAGAAGAATTTCAAAAGGTGAGCATAAGCGTAGGAGGGCCAGAACATGAAAAAAAGAATAGCAGCAGAAGAAATATACACTTAAATCGTGTCTCAGAAAAAATGAATAGTCCTCTTTTCCTATAAGAGAGTAATGAGAATTAAGCTGAAAAGTTAGATGGGGGTTAGCTGTTTAGGGGATTGAGATTAAAATTGGCATTCCTAATTCATTGGGCAGAATGAGCCAACCATTAAAAAAAATTTGCATGGAACATTGTCCTCCTGCTTCCTCCTTTTCTTTCTACTCTGTCACAACTCCTTAGCTCAGATACCAAAGTCTTTGCTGCCATAGGCTGGTGGCATTTTCAAGATTCTACCCCATTCTAATTAATTTGATATACTATATGGGCAAATCTTCCTCACTGTCCACATATATTCTGGTATTCAGGTACTTCATGAACTGAATGGAAATATATCTTCCTTAATTATACTTTACTTACTAAAAAGTAAAGTCTTCATTCCAAGTAGTCAAGTCTTTCCAAAATTATGTTCTTTAATTTCTGTTCATACCATGGTGTTGGAAGCTGCCCATTGTCTTTACTAGAAGAGAGGTGTGGACAAGGAACCTGGAAGGCTGGTCAACCTTGAAGTTCTGAAAGGTCAGAGCCAACTACCCTCTGCTTAGTTGAGACAATGGTAGTTAAAGCACCTTTTAGTTGCATGTAAATTCTTGCTGATTGGCTATTATTGGAATTGCCTACCTAAGGGCTATGGGTGTATCCCATAATCTGAATAAAAGGGATTGCAAGGCCAGAGCAAGATAGAGTCCTTCCCCTTGGGCTCCTGCCTAGCCCCCAATATTTCCAAATTAATATTTTCTAGTCTCCAGAGCCCGAACCCTGAACCTGTACCCTGAACCACACTTTAGAGAAAGGAATACCCTTCTCAATTAGCTTTTTCTCCCCAAACCTTAACTTTAAGGATTAACTTTAGCCCCAAATTGTAAAAGTTTGTTTCAGTGCACAGAATCTCTCCACTCTGAACTCTTAGCACGCACTGCCTGTGACAACTCATTTCTGGCCTTGAGGGAGTAACAAAATCTAGACTTTTATTTTTGTTATAAAAATGAGAAAACAGGAGGTCCAAGATGGCAGTGGTATAGGAAGACACTGAACTTATTTAACCCCTTCCATTGGAATACTCAAATATACACATATAAAGAGAGCAAACACTCCTTCCAGACAGCTTCTGAACAAAAAACAAACAAAGTGCATAGAGAAGCCTGGGAAACCACAGGAACTTTCCCAGGCTAGAGAAGCTATGAGTGCCATTGTTTATGGCTCCCTCCACATCAATAGGGTGGGCTAGCCTGGAGTGGAAGCCTAGGCCAGCCAGGGCAGGTGGAAAGCTTGACTTCCTCTGTCGCCGGGGGAAACCCTAGCCTGTTCTCTCCAGCTCCATGACTGCTGCCATTTTTCTTGGGATTTATCTTCTATAATTGAAACTTTGTATCCATGAGTGGAGGCCTGGGCCTGCCAGGGTGTGTGGAAAGCTTGGCTTCCTCCATTGCCGGGGAAACCCAAGCTTCCCTTCTGTTCTCTGTGGCCTAGCCATCTTGGTTGGAGTTAATTTGCATGCTTGCTCCGATTGGCTGGTGGCATGGCATGTGGGTGTGACAGAGTGATGGTTAATTTGCATATTATTTTTTATTAGGTAGGATTAACATCAAAGTTGAAGTTAGAAAAAGGAATATTACCAGTGATAAAAAAAATGACATTTCATAATCATAAAGGGATCAAATCACAAAAAATGACAACTATATATATAAAACCCTAATATGCAAATAGGCCAAACAGTGGAACAACCAGTCATTATGACATGTGCTGACTGCCAGGGGGTGTACATGGAACATGGTGGGTGTCGGCAACATGTGGCAGAGCGTGGAACATGGCAGGTGTCGGCGACAGAGGATGGTGGAGCAGGTAAGCGGGGGTGCCAGACCAAGGTGGGGCACTGGTTGCTGTCATTGAGGCAAGCCTCTGGTGGTTACTGAAAATTATTTGCTCCCACATGCCACGGCCCCACCCACCTCTCACACCTACTGCGGGCACTGGCCTTGCTGTCGGTGCAGGAGCTGCTACTTGCACCTGCTGCCAGCGCTTGGCGCCAGCGCTTGGCGCCAGCCCCTATCACTTGGCACTTTCAGCAGAAATGAGCAGCAGCTGCTGATCCCAATTGCTCCTCAGGGTTTCTTCACCTCCACCTGCTCCTGAAGGTGCAGCCGCCTCTTGCTTCCACTACTGGCGCCAGCTCTGCTTACAGCCGCTGCCAGCACCCGATGCTAATCCCGATTGCTTGGTGCTGTCAGTGGGTACGAGTGGCAGCTTCGTCCCCAATTGTTTCTCCATTTCCCCCTGCTCCTGAGGGGTGATTGGGGCTGGCGGCGGCAGTAGCTGGGCTGCCAGCAGACAGGGAACCAGGGGCCAAGGTGGGAGGGGCAAGGAGGGGTCATGGAGGATGGGCTGAGACCCACCCCTGCGCCTACTGCTGCCTCAGTCCACAGTTCTTTTCAAGGTGCATGAATTCATGCATTGTGCCCCTAGTACTAAATATACAAGTGGCTAATTCCAGAGTTTCTAAATATATGAAGCAAATTCAACTGAACTGATAAGAGTTAGCTAGCTAGCTTAATGAGGCAGACAGAAAGGGGGGTGTCCAGGGAGGATGAAGGCATTTCTGGCCTGAACAATTAAAACAGCCATAAAGTAGATCAAAAGCAGCCCTGACCTGAGCAGCTGAGAGAGCCCTAAGGGGTAATGAAACATCTCTGGCAAGGACAACTGAGAGAGCCATAAGGGAGATTAAAAGTAACTCCAACCTGAACAGATAAGATGGACAATGTTGCAAAGTAAGGGGGAGAGTCAGTGAGGAGCACCACCTGGGCTTTAGACTTTGAAACTAACACTATGTAACACAGTGACAAATGAGGAAAGCACAGAACTCCTAAATTAAGGAAGAGTCCAATTAGGAAGAATTAAGTCCAGTCAAAGAACTGCAGCCTTTATACTAGTAAACCAGGAGACAAAAAGACTCAGCAGAAATACATTTTGGATTTAGATTTTTTTTCCCCATTAGAGAGAGAGAGAGAAAAAAAAAGCAGGCATTTCTCCTTTGGGGACCCCCCCAACCTAGACGGATTTTATAAATGCTTCCAGTGAACTTTTACATTTTTATTAAAGAAATCTTTTAGTCCATGAGTTTATTCTTCAAACTTCACAGGGCAAGGACCCACAGGAAGAATCTGCACCCTGAGCCCCATGTTTCAGAACCAAAAAGAAAACAAAATTCAGAATACAGAGAATTCAACATACCTCTCTCAATCCTTGATAGAACAGTAGTAAAAAATCATTAAGGATGTAGAAAACTTAAACATTGTCAACTAACACGATCTAATTGACATTAGATAGAACAACCTATCTAACAACTAATATAGTCTAATACATTATTTTCAAGTGGATGAAACATTTACCAAAAGAAATCATTCTGGGCCATAATAAAAACTCAATAAATTTAAAAGGACTAAATCATACAGAATATGTTCTCTAACCTCAAAGGAATTAGGTTAAAAAATCATTAACAGAGCCCTAGCTGATTTGGCTCGGTGGATAGAGCGGACTGAAGGGTCCCAGGTTCGATTCTGGTCAAGGGCACATGCCTGGGTTGCAGGCTTGTTCCCCAGAAGGGGACGTGCAGGAGGCAGCCAAACAATGATTCTCTCTCATCATGATGTTTCTATCTCTCTTTCCCTCTCCCTTCCTCTCTGAAATTAATAGAGATATATTTTAAAAAAAAACTTTTTAAAAATCATTGACAGAAAGATATCTGAAAATTCCTTAAAATATTTAGGAATTAAACAGCGCATTTCTAAATAATCCATGAGTCAAAGGAAATGAAAAAAATATTGTAGGCTGAATTAAAATAAAATAAAATAAAATGAAAAAAATATTGTAGGCTGAATTAAATTAAAATAAAATGATACAACATATCATTCTGTGAGATGTAGCTGAATGAACTAGGTCTAAAGAAATATTAATGTGAACATTAATTCCATTATGGATAAAATGGAATATGAGCACCTTAAAAAGAAAGATTTTCACCGCTATTTAAATTATCCCACTCTGTTGACAATCAAAAAATCATTGACAAAGACCCCTTTTTATTTTTGTATTACTCAGACAGTAGGTACTTATGAAATATTTAAGTGAATGCATTATTCACCAACATTGGGTGTCAATGTCTGTATTACAAATGGTTTTACAACTTTTCTGGTCCTTAAAAATGGTTAGCACTGTGTGAAAGATCTGGTTGGCAGTCAAAAACTGGTGAAATAAACAAGTAATATTGCTCTACTGTATTCTATTATGATGAAGTTATTATTAAGTTAAAATGAATTCTGTTTTACTCACTCATTTCTTTTTGTAGGGCTTCTTGTTTCTGTTTTTGAATTTTTACTTCTTGCTCCAAATCTTCTATTTTGCTGTTTTTATTAGTTAACTTTTGATTTAGTTCTTTCATCAAACGTTCATAATCGGCTATTTCCATATTCATCAATGTGGTTTGTTGGGCATCCTGCACATATTATAAATAAATGATCCATAAATAAAAGATGAGTTAATTTCATATGCAAAACTGCTAAAATGACGCCATAGGAATAAACACATTCTACTATGCTTTTCTGAAATAAAGTATACACAGTAACGAAAAAACTAAAAGCTGAATATTTTCTACTTTGTAATTTCAAAATGTGTTTTGCAATAGTTTATTTAAATCTAACTTTCTCAGTTTTATTGTATCTCTTATTTTTTATTAACTCAATTGGTAGTTATTCTCTTGTGGGGCTCTTATTTATAAATTAGAGGCCCGGTACATGAATTCATGCAGAGGTGGGGTTGGGCCAGTCCACCCTGATGGGGCTGATTGGGGCTAGGTGGCCAGGAGAGGTTGGCCAGCTGGCTCCACCCCTGATCAGGCTAGTTGGCTGGCTATAGTGCACATCATAGAGAATGGTTATTCCATTCGCTTGGCTTTTATATATATAGATATTAGTATTTTAGACAGCTTGTAGAGTTGTACAGTACTTTTTCTATTAACCTCATCTTGAAAAAAGTTGAGAAAAATAAGCCATAGTTAAATCTTCATGTGTCATACAATAATCATGTACAAAAATAAAATACCAGTCTAATATCTAAAATATCTAATAATTCATGTGTCTAGATTTTTTTGGAGGCATTCAGAGAAATAAGTTCAATTTTCAATATTATGAGGCAAGCAATTTATAAATGATTATTTTAGTACATGTTTTTGAAAGATTTCTTTTCAAAGTTTATAGAATAGTTTAACAAAGATAATTACTGACATAAGTTTTGAGTCTGATGTTTTATTTTACCTTTTTAACTAGTTCTAGTTCTTGCATGGTTTTCTGTAGCTGTTTCTTTTCCTTTTGAAGTTGTAGCTGAAGTTCTTCAAGTTCAGTTACAGAACTGGCATGCTCCTAAAATTAAATTAAATCAAATTAAAAGTCCCCCCTCCCCCCACCCTATGCCAACCAACATTAAAAAGGTATTTGTAAGGAACTATAAGATAAATCTGACATAATAAAATACAAAGTGTTTGAAATCTTTCAATATTTATAAAATATACACTTAAAAGTCATAACTTAGATTCTCAAATCCATAGTTAGCATATATTAAGGAATTAATGAATTTTGCTGTATTAACAAATGCTATTCAGTAATCTTTCCATCTTTTTTGTTATGGTTAATCCTTACCTGAGGATATTTTTTCAAAAAAAATTTTTTTGGGGGAGAGTGAAACTGGAAGGGGGGAATAGAGGTAGGATGAGGAGAAAGAGAAACACATGGATTGGAAGCCTCCTGACCAGGACTGGGATTGAACCTGCAACCCAGGTACTGTGCCCTAGACTGAGAACTGAACCCAAAACACTTTGGTTCATGGGTCAGTGCTCTAACCACTGAATCAAATAGGCCAGGACAATCTTTCCATCTTATATAATAATATACAAATTGTCCCTATGGGCAGGAGTTCAACCTATTGGGATTTAGACATGTGCTGACCACCAGGGTCGGCGCGGAACATGGTGGGCATCAGTGACATGGTGCTGATAGTGGTGGAACAGGTGAGTAGGTGGCACCAGGCCAACGTGGGTATGAAAGGAGGCGCTGGACAACAGCTGGGGGAAGGGAGGCCCTGGCTGGCAGCCGGCAGCTGCTAGGGACCCTACCTGTACACGAATTTTGTGCACTGGGCCTCTAGTCTTTTAAATAATACTTAGATAAAAACATCAATGTATAACATGAATTAATCCCACAGGACTATTTTTACCTTTATCTTCTGCTCTTTCTTAAGTTTCTCAGCTTCCAACTCTTTGTCTACCATTGCTTTGGCTTTTTGGACCTCTAAAATCTGTACTTCCAATAACTTGACATTAGACTGTAGTGTTTCAACATGAGCCAGGAGATCAACATTGTCAGAATTTAGTTTTTCACACTAGAATGAGAAATTATTCATTACTGTAAAAACACACAAAATATATATAGGAGTGGAAGAATAAAATGGTATATTATCAAGAATGTTGCCATAGTATTAAAAAAAAAAAAGAAGATTTCAAAATCAGTTTTAAAGAATGACAAAATTAAAGGTAAAGACTTACTAGTAGAGTGAAGATGAAGATATGTTTTAAACACTATAATTGTTTATATTAATTTGGCAAACAATATAAAAGACTAGAAGCACTGGCAGAGAAAAAGGCAAAAATGAAACAAAACCAAAAAACCCCCAAGGGAACTGAGATTAGAGTAAGCATGTCAAACTCAAAGGCTAACACGGGCCAAATCAACATGGTTTAAGTTTATGTAGGCCGCAAAAAGAAACAAAAGCTTCAATTTTCATAGAAATGTAGGTTTATTTCAGTAAAGACATGCTGAATACAAAGGGCTGAAATGTTTTAATAAAAATTAATATTTTTTCTTGATCATTAACTTACCAGACACTGAATAACTGCATAAATTAATACGTTTAAGGCAAATAAACCTATTTTTCTTGTCCTCCGAAAACAAAATATTTCCTGTTTTGCATATGAAACAAGTCAATCCAAGACTAATGACTTGGCAAAGGGAAATGAATATAACACGATTATAGTAATCAGTCATTAATGAACACTGTATTTCATTATTAATAATTATGTATAACAGGATATGGTAAAAATTAAGTTAAAATTTTTATTAAAACATTTCTTACATACTGTTATATTGGCTAGACTGTAAAAATATTCGTTATGAGCTGGGAGTTTGACATGCTTGGATTAGAACAATAAGTAAGACAGATTAGTTGCTATTTTTTCCCCAACAGTGGAAAAAGAAAATGAAATTAAATTTCTATGTATTAATTTTTATGCAAATATGCTGAAAATAAAATATAATTTTCATGTATGCATTTTCTCAATTTAAAGTTACCTGAAAAGTTGAATTCCTTAAATGTCTTGTAAGGTCTTCTACCTGATGCTCAAAATTATTAGCACGTTCTTTTTCTATCTCCAACTGCTCTGACTGCTTATCATATTCTAGTAAAAGATTCTTCAATAAAAGAAAAAATAATTTAATTTTAGGATATTATTATAATACACTCAACCAGTCAGACTATACCATCAAGCCATCTTTATATAAGGTTTATGAGTCCATTCTGGAAGCTTAACTATTTGCCTAAGTTCAACATTTGACAGAATACCTAATTGGAATTATATAAAATTAGCATAATTCAGATGACTTTAAGTATAAGGGGAATCTTTTGAGGAGGAAAAGGATTTTATATTTATACAGTAATTTCCAAGTTAAATCTTTGAGACATCAATAAAAACAAACTTCTAAAATGTAAACAAAAATTGAGGAAGGAGAAAAAGTTTAACCTGGTTAGTTATTAGTTCCACCTAAAGAATTCTGATGAAGGAAATGTTTCAGGTTTAGTCTAATATAAAGTAGAAGTGCTAATGATAGAATATGAGAAGACATTATATAAATACAACCCTTTACATCTTATAGTAAAACATTCAATATTTTCTGACGACTCTAAAACCAAATTAATTTTTTGGATAGTCCCACATGGCCATTATTCCAGGAGAAAATGCCCACACAGACTTTTCTGCTGCATAGTAGCCAATCAGTTACTCTATCAGAAATACGTAAATGAGACTCACTGTTTCCAGACTATAGTTAGTTTCACCTCTTTACCCTATCTTCTAAATCCTGTTTTTGCCTTTGTTTCTGGAAAACTACTGACCTCCTTCACATAAATGAATTTGTATGCAAAATAACTAAGAAAATGTTTCTCAGCTTTCTGTGAAAAGTGACTTTCATCTAGCGCTGGAACTCGAGTCCTTGCCTCACCTTCCCTGGCTCCTCTGGTGGTCTCATGCATGGAATTATATGTTCTTTCTGGTTCTGGCCAAATCTAATTTTGTTTCTAATTCTAATTTATTCATAGTCAACTATTATCCACATTGGTGAGTTGGAATCTGAGGTTCTATTTTATGGTCTACCTATTTATTCATTGGCAAAGGCAGGAATTGGGAATCTAAAATCTGGCTTACAAATTTATTTGTCCATGTTCATTTGTCTGAGGATTCTGATAAATATTAGGATACATAAATATGGAGTTGAGAAGTTATGTCTTCTATCTCATGGAGAGATGATGGCATGCTTATTTTTTATTTATGTGGATTCCTTTAACTCCAAAAATCAAAGGTCTTTATGCTCTTAGTCTCTAATGTTTTTACTCTTTAGGGTTTTAATAGTTGTCAATAGCTACTCTTAAAAATGGTGGTGTTGGTGAACTTTGCTTTCTATTTTACCACTTTTAAGTATTTAAAAAAAACCAAGGGGGAGTAAATGGATGCTACACTGGCACGTTCCCAAGACCAAATTGGAATTATAACTAAAATACAAAAAACAAACAACAAAAAAACACTTGAATAATCAACTGAGGACTAACTGGAGAGAACCCTGATAACCAAGAAAGTGGAGACTGCATAGAGACTGGAGGCAAGAAAGGGGTGGTAAGGCACTCATAGACAGCAGCTGAAGTTCTGGAGGGATATTTCAGCTGTGGAGGTTCCAACTGAGGGCTCTGGGATCTAAACCCCAAGCTGGGCACCCCAACAAAGAGCACCAGAACTGAGAAAGATGCCAACATAACACCTGGCTGTGAAAAGCAGAAGGGTTGCAGTCTGCCAGGGAGAGATAGCTGGAATTGCAGACATCCCAATAAAGGACCAACACACAAAACTTCATATGCAGCCACACCTTGGGTTCCGGCAGAGAAAGACCACAGTGGACTGGAGCTATGTAAGCAGAAGCCAGGGTTGAGGGTAATGAGTTAGAGCTCTGAAGGCAGACATCCCTATTTTCTGTGCTGAGTCATTCCATCAAGCTGCAGAGGTCATCTTTCTCAGGTACATATTTGCTATCCAAGCAGCTTTTGCCTGGGGGGCAAATAGCTCACCCATCCTATTATAAAACCCCTTGTCCCACACTGTAGTTTCTGTGGACAATTAAGAAACTAAAATAACAATTAGCCTCCAAGTAGAAGCAACTGCCCCACCCTATTGGAAAACATCTCAAAGCACCTGTGGATGATTGCCAAAGCAACTGCCCCACCCTATTGGAAAACATCTCAAAGCACCTGTGGATGATTGCCAACTCAAGACTGAAGCTAATCCAGGATCAAGTGGGTCTTTGAAGGCGCTGAGTCTTTGTCTGATCTAATTAGTCAGAAACAGCATCTGACACAGTCCTACACTAGAGATTGAGAGGTGTAGCAGATCTACCTAATATACCGTATAGTCAGTCAAAATTCAAATAGGCAGCCAAAACAACAAGACAGAGAAAGAGCCTCCAAATGAAAGAAGAGAATTGATATAGTAACTATGAAAACAGAGTAGTCAGAAATAGAGAATGACAGAGCACAAATAAAGAATACATTGGAAAAAATACACAGTAGATTAGAGGAAACTGAGAATCAGATCAGTGAATTATAAGGCAGGTTAAAAAAAAGTCACTCAAAGAATCTAAAAGAAAAAACAACTAAATACAGGAGGGCAGATTAGGAACATGAAATGTAACAATATTCGCATAATAGGTGTGCCAGAAGAGAGAGAAAGGGAGGAAGGGATAGAGAACGAATTTAAAGAAATAATAGCAGAAAACTTCCCTAACCTGGTCAAGAAAAAAGTCACAGAAGTTCAGGAGGCAAAGAGAACCACAAGCAAGAACCCAAACACACCCACACACAGACACATAATTAAATGCCAAAAATTAAAGACAAAGAGAGAATTTCAAAGGCAGCAAGAGAAAAGCAAATTGTTACCTACAAAGGAGCTCCCATAAGGCTGTCAGCTGATTTCTCATCAGAAACTCTACAGGCCAGTACTTCATAACAGCATGAAGTACTCAAGGTAAAGAAAAGCCAGGAACTGAAACCAAGATCACTATATGCAGGAAGGCTGTCATTGAAAAGAGATGGTGAAATAAAGAGCTTTCCAGACAAAGGTTAAAGGAGGTCATTAACATGAAGCCAGCATTACAAGAAATGCTAGGAAGGATCCAAGATGGCTGCGCCCAGGTAAACACCTAGCCACAGCCGCACACAACAATTTCAATAAAATACAACTAAAATATAAAACAGACATTACCTAGAACTACAGGAAAGTTGACTGACTGGAAATTCTACAGCGTGAAGCAAGGAGATAACCAGAAGGAAGCGCGGAGGAGCTGGAAAAGCCCAAGGTAAGGAGATGCGGCGCGCGGAGAGGACGGAGCCAGAGAGGAGGGGGAGGCGGAGAGCCTGGCGGGCATTCCCTAGCGGAAAGGAGATAAAACTCCGACTGTGATGGGCCCCCAACTGCTCTGAACCCCAGGTCTAGGCCAGACCCTGGGGACTCAGGCTCAGCCATAGGGAGCCGGGGCCGTAAGGCGGAACCCCGGGGGAGCGGCGAAAGGAGGTCCCGGAGGCGCGCACACTGTGTGCAGAGAAGGGACGGTCGGCTGTGCCGCGGGATTGCCCTGACGGGAAGGAGACTGGGGCTCCAGACTGCTCTGAACGCCACCTCCAACTCCACTTCCAACTGAACTGAACCCCAATACTGGGTTCATTGGGGGAGAGCATAGACTCTTTGGCAGCAGGCAAAAATTGAGGGCACCTTTTTCTCAGAGGCACCGGCAGCGAGCACTGAAGGACCCGCATAGGGCGGGGCTGACGGAAGCCAAAGCTGCAGGCTCCACCCTGAAACCCCGTCCCATCTGTAACTGCGAAATGCGACAACAAAATAGATCACAAACGAAAGAAATGGAGGACAAAAAGCGTCTGGATATAGAGTTCAAATCTACACTTATAAGGTTTTTCAAGAATTTCCTAGAAAAGATGGATAAGACCTATGAGGATATGAAAAGAGATCAACTAGAATTAATAAGGAGTCATCAAGAAATGATAAGAGATCAACAAGAAATAAAGAATACATTGTCTGAAATAAAAAATATTTTACAGAGTCCTAAAAACAGAAGGGAAGATCGCAAGAATCAAGTCAAAGATTTGGAACATAAAGAGCCAGAAGACACTCCTCCACAGAAGCTAGAAGGCAAGAGAATCCAGAAAATTGAAGATAATGTAAGAAACCTCCGGGACAACTTCAAGCGTACCAATATCAGAATTATGGGGGTCCCAGAAGATGAGAGAGAGCAAGATATCGAAAACATACTGAAAGAAATAGTGACAGAAAACTTCCCCCACCTGGTGAAAGAATTAGACTTACAAGTCCAGGAAGCGCACAGAACTCCAAACAAAAGGAATCCAAAGAGGACCACACCAAGACATATCATAATTAAAATTCCAAGAGCAAAAGACAAAGAGATAATATTAAAAGCAGCAAGAGCAAAGGAGCACCTATACGATTGTCAGCTGACTTCTCAACAGAAACCATGCAGGCCAGAAGGGAATGGCAAGAAATATTCAAGGTGATGAATAGTAAGAACCTACAGTCAAAGATAATCTATCCAGCAAAGCTATCACTCAGAATCAAAGGTCAGATAAACAGCTTCACTAATAAAAAAAAGCTAAAGGAGTTCATCAACACCAAACCAGAATTATATGAATTGCTGAAGGGGGTTCTTTCAGAAGAGAAAGTAAACAAAGATAAAAATTATGAACAACAAATACGTAACTATCAACAAGTGAATCTAAAAACCAAGGAAATTAAAAAAAAAAAATCTGATGAACAATAGTAACTGTTGAATATAATAGAATCAGAGGTATGGAAGGGGAGTGAACTGATGATTCTTGGGGAAAAGGGGAGAGGGGGGGCGTGGGAAGAGACTGAACATAAACTGCACCTATGGATGAGGACAATGGGGAGTGGGAAAAGGGCAGAGGGTGGGGTGGGAACCTGGTGGAGGAGAGCAATGGTGGGGGGGGAAAAAGGAACATTTGTAATAACATGAACAGTAAAAACTTATTAAAAAAAAAAATGCTAAAGGGACTTCTGTAATGAGAAGAATCAGAGAGGGAAACCTAGGCATACAGAATTAAAATGGCAATAAATAAGTACTTATCAATAATAAACTTAAATGTAAATGGATTAAATGCTCCAATCAAAAGGCATAGGGTAGCTAAATGGATACAAAAACATGACCCAACTAACTATATGCTGTCTATAAGATACCCACCTCAGAACAAAAGACCATTACAGGATGAGAGTGAAGGAATGGGAAAAAATTTTCCAGACAAATGGAAAAGAAAAACGCTGGGGTAGCAATACCCATATTGGAAAATATAGACTTCAAAATGAAGGCCATCACAAGAGAAAATAAAGGTCACTATGTAATACCAAAGGGATTAATCCAATAAGAGGATATAACCCTGGTAAACATATATGCATCCAATACAGAAGAACCTAAATGTATAAAAATCTTTTTTTTTTTTTTTAATATATTTTATTGATTTTTTACAGAGAGGAAGGGAGAGAGATAGAGAGCTAGAAACGTCGATGAGAGAGAAACATCGACCAACTGGCTCCTGCACACCCCTCACCGGGGATGTGCCCGCAACCAATGCACATGCCCTTGACCAGAATCGAACCCGGGACCTTTCAGTCCGAAGACCAACGCTCTACCACTGAGCCAAACCGGCTTTGGCTAAAAATCTTCTTGAGGACATTAAAGGAAAGAGCGAAAACAATTCAGTCATAGTAGGGTAATTTAACCCCTGCTGGCTTCACTGAATACATCATCCAGACAAAAATTTAACAAGAAAACAGTGACTCTAAAGCAGTGGTCACGTCGTTTCGGACCTCGCAGACGGTGGTCCATGGACAACCAGCTGGCAACCGCTGCTCCAAAGGTTTCCTTTCGGACCTCACAGATCACTAGTGATTGGCGGACCACCAGTTGGTGACCACTGCTCTAAAGGACAAATTGGATCAGATGGATTTAATGACAATTATAGAATACTATAATTGCCCGGTGCACAAAATTCATGCAAGAGAGGGGTGTGTCCATCAGCCCAGCCTGCACCCTCTCCAATCCAGGACTGCTGGCTCCCAACTGTTCACCTGCCTTCCTTCCTGATTGCCCCTAACTGCTTCTGCCTGCCAGCCTGATCACCCCCTAACCACTCCTCCCAGCCTGATTGATGCCTAATTCTTCCCCTGAAAGCCTGTTGGCCCCTAACTGCCCTCCCCTGCAGGCATGGTCACCCCTAACTGCTCTCCCCTACAGGCCTGCGTCCCTCCAAACTGCCATTCCCTGCAGGCCTGGTCACCCCCAACTTCCCTCCTCTGGAAGCCTGGTCACCCATAACTGCCCTCCCCTACAGGCTTGATCGCCCCCAACTGTCCTCCCTTGCAGGCCTAGTCCCTCCCAACTGTCCTACTCTGCTGGCCATCTTGTGGAGGCCATCTTGTGTCCACATGGGAGCAGCCATTTTGACCACATGGGGGCAGTTATCCTGTGTGTTGGAGTGATAGTCAATTTATTAGGTAGGATAGAGGCCTGGTGCATGGGTGGGGGCCAGCTGATTTGCCCTGAAGGACATCCCGAATCAGGATGTGGGTTCCCTTGAGGTGTGGGGGCGGTCTGGGTGAGGAGCCTGTGGTGGTTTGCAGGTTCACCACGCCCCCCAGCGACCCAAGCATAGGCTGGAAGCAGGTATCTGGAATTTATGTATCTTCTAAATAATTGAAACTTTGTAGCGTGCAGTGGAGCCAAGCCTCCTGCTTGCTCCATGGCGGCAGCTATTTCTATTTGGATTTGTTTACTTTCTATAATTGAAACTTTGTAGCCTTGAGTGAAGGCCTAGGATGGCAAGGGTAGGTGGAAAGGTTGGCTTCCTATATTGCCGGGAAAACCCAAGCCTCCCTCCTGCTCTCTGTGGCTGCAGCCATCTTGGTTGGGTTTATTTGCATATTCGCTCCTGATTGGGTTGTGGACATGGCTTGGCATAGCGGAGTGATGTTTAATTTGCATATTACTCTTTTACTACATAGGATTTCACCCCACAGCTGAAGAATATACATTCTTCTTAACATGGGTCATTCACAAAGAAAGACATGTTAGGACACAAAAAAATCTCTACAAGTCAAGAAGATTGAAAAAAATCAAACATCTCAGAACATAGTGGAATGAAATTAGAAATCAACTAGAGTATAAACACCCAAAAACATTCAAATACACGAAGGCTAAAATAGCATGCTATTAATCAAATTTTTCCATGAGATCAGGAAAAATGAAGAGACTTCCTGGAAACAAATGAAAATGAACACACAACACCACAAAATCTCTGGGACACACAAAAGCAGTTCTGTAAGGTAAATTCATAGCAATATAAGCCTACCTCAAGAAACAAGAAAAAGAGCTAATAAACTATTTAACCCTACATTTATAATTAAGGAATTATAAAGAGAACAACAAGAAAAGACCAGAGTAAGTAGAAGGAATGAACTAATGAGGATTACAGCAAAAATAAATTACATAAAAAAAAAAATACCAAAAGAAATCAATGAAACCAAGAGCTGGTTCTTGGAAAAGATAAACAAGATTGTTGAACAATTAGCCAGACTCATCAAGAAACAAACAGAGAACCCAAATAAATAAAACCATACATGAAAGCAGCGAAGTAAGCAGTGACACAACAGAAATACAAAACAAGCTGGACAATATAGATAAAATAGATAAATTCTTAGAAAAATACAATGTCCCAAAACTGAATCAGGAAGAATCAGAAAACCTGAATAGGCCAATAGCAATTGATGAAATAGAAGCAGTAATAAAAACAAACTCCTAGCCATTAAAAGCCCTGGTTCAACGGCCGCACAGGGAGTTTTCCCAAACATTCAAAGAACTAACACCTATACTCCTTAAATTATTCAAAACAACCCCAGAGGAAGAATCACTTCCAAGTCTTTTTTATGAGGCCAGCATTACCCCAATTCCAAAACCAGATAAAGACACTACCGTACAAAGAAAGAGAATTACAGGCCAATATCTCTAATGAACATAAATGCTAAAATCCTCCAACAAAATATTACCAAATAAGATCCAGCGATATATTAAAAAGATTATACACCATGACCAAATGGGATTTATTTCAGGGATGCAAGGCTGGTAAAATATTTGCAAATTAATAAACATGATATGTCATATAAACAAATTGAAAGACAAAAATCACATGATCATATCAATAGAAGCAGGGAAAGCATTCAACCAAATTGAACACCCATTTAAAAAAAATAAAAACTAGGCAAAGCAAGAATAGAGTGAGCATATCTCAACATATAAGGCGATATATGCAAATCTACAGCCAACATCATCCTCAATGGGCAAAAACTAAAACCATTTCCCCTAAGAACAGGAATAAGACAGGATTATCCACTTTCAGCACTCTTATTCAACACAGTACTTGAAGTACTAGCTCGGTGTTGGCAAACTCATTAGTCAACTGAGCCAAATATCAACAGTACGATTGAAATTTCTTTTGAGAGCCAAATTTTTTAAACTTAAACTATATAGGTAGATACATTGTTATTAACTTAGTTAGGGTACTCCTAAGCTGGATTGCTAAAATCTCAAGTGGTTCATGAGCCGCAGTTTGCTGACCAACGTACTAGTCACAGTCATCAGACAAGAAGAATAAACACAAGGTATCCAAATTGGGAAGGAGGAAGTAAAATTGTCCTTATTCACAGATGACAGGATATTGTACGTAGAAAACCCTAAAGACTCCACCAAAAAAATACTAATATTTAACAAATGAATTTGAGAGCCCTGACCAGTTTGGCTCAGTTTATAGAGCGTTGGCCTGAGGACTGAAGGGACCAGATTTGATTCCAGTCAAGGGCATGTACCTTGGTTGTGGGCACATCCCCAGTGGGAGCTGTGCAGGAGGCAGCTGATCGATGTTTCTCTCTCATCGATGTTTCTGACTCTCTATCCCTCTCCCTTCCTCTCTGTAAACAAAAAAAAAAAAAAAAAAAAAAAAAAAAAAAAAAAAAATATATATATATATATATATATATATATATATATATATATATATTTTTTTTTTTAAATGAATTTGAGAATGTAGTAGGATACAAAATCAACATCCCCAAATCTATGGCTTTTCAACATGGCAATAATAAACTTTCAGAAAGATAACTAAACAAACAATCCTATTTACCATTTTAACAAATAAATTAAATTACTTAGGAATAATCTTAAGGGTGGAGGTAAAAACTTTCTTGGAAAACTACAGGACGTTGAAAAAAAAAGATAGAAGAAGATATAAACAACTTAAAGATCACACCGTATTCATGGATTAGTAGAAGTAACATAATTAAAATGTCCATACTATTCAAGGCCATCTACAGATTCAATGCAGTTCTTATTAAAATACCAATGGCATATTTCACAAATGTAGAAATTTATATGCAACCAAAAAAGACGCTGAGTAGCTTCATCAAATTACAAAAGAACAAAGTTGGAGGAATCACAATACTAGATATCAAATTATACTACAAATCCACCGTAATCAAAACAGCCTGGTACTGGCACAAGAACAGGCACATAGATTAATGGAACAGAACAGAGAGCTCAAAAATCGACCTAAGCCATTACACACCATTAATATTTGACAAAGGAGGCAATAGCATACAATGGAGTCAAGAATGTCTCTTCAATAAATGGTGTTGGTAAAATTGGACAGACACAAGAAAAAAAAAAATGAAACTAGGCCACCAACTTACACCCTATACAAGAATAAAATGAAAATGGGTAAAAGACTTAAATATAAGTTGATATATAAATATAAAAACCATACATATTATAGTAGAAACCATAGGCAGCAAAATCTGAGACATCTCTCCTAGCAATATGTTTCCCAATACATCTCCCAGGTCAAAAGAAACTAAGGAGAAAATACACAAATGGGACTACATCAAAATAACAAGCTTCTATACTACAAAAGAAACCATCAACAACAACAAAAAAGGGAGCCCACTGTACGGGAGAACATATTTGGCAATGATACATCTGATAAAGGGTTAATATCCAGAATATATAAGGAACTCAATACAAATTAACAAAAGGAATACAAACAATCCAATTAAAAAATGGGTAAATAACCTAAATAGACACTTTCCCAAAGTGGACATTCAGATGAACAAAAGACATGAAAAAAATGCTCAAACACTGATCATCAGAGATGCAAATTAAAATGACAATGATGTATCCCTAACCCTAACCTCACACTTGTCAGAATGGCTACCAACGACAAATCAAGAAATGACAAGTGCTGGTGAGGATGTGGAGAAAAGAGAATTCTAGTACACTGCTGGTGGGAATGCAGACAGGTGCAGCCATTATGGAAAACAGTATGGACTTCCATCAAAAAATTAAATATGGAACTGCCAGTTGACTCAGTGATCACACTTCTAGGAATATATCCTAAGAAAACAAAACACCAGTTAGAAAAAAATGTATGTTCAGCCAAAACTGGTTTGGCTCAGTGGATAGAGCGTCGGTCTGCGGACTGAAAGGTCCCGGGTTCGATTCCGGTCCAGGGCATGTACATTGGTTGCGGGCACATCCCCGGTAGGGGGTGTGCAGGAGGCAGCTGGTCGATGTTTCTCTCTCATCGGCGTTTCTAGCTCTCTATCTATCTCCCTTCCTCTCTGTAAAAAATCAATAAATTAAAAAAAAAAAAAAGAAAAGAAAAAAATCTATGTTCATAATAGCACAATTTACAATACCTAGCTATGAAAACAGCCCAAGTGCCTATCAGTAGATGAGTGGATAAAAAAGCTGTGGTACATATATACCATGGAATACCATGCACCAGTAAAAGATTAGGAACTCTTACTCTTTGAAACAGCATTGAGAGGCCTTAAGAATATTATGCTAAGTGAAATAAGTCCGTCAGAGAAAGACAAGTATCACATGATCTCACTCATATGTGGAATCTAATTAAAATAAACTGATGTACAGAGTGGATCCAGAGACATGGAAGCATGGAACAGAGTGCAGAATCTCAGTGTACTGAAAAAGTTCAGTTGCTGAATGACTGGAATATAACCTGTGTGAGAGAATCTATTGCAAAACCCCACAGATATTGCTCCCATCAGTGAAAAAAAAAAAAAATTCCTCCTGAACCACATATTTCTAAAATTGAGCTCCATTTTAATTTTATGAGACCACTGTCATATATGTGGTCTGTCATTGACCAAAATGTCATTATGTTGTGCATGACATCCATTCACTTACTGAAGGCCACCTTGTTTGCTTCCCAGTTTTGGCAATTATGTATACAGCTACTATAAACACCTGTATATAAGTTTTTGTTTGGATATGTTTTCAAATCCTTTGGGTAAATACCAAGGAGCATAGTTGCTGAATCATATGGTAAGAGTATGTTTAGTTTTGTAAGCAAATGTCAAATTCCTTCCAAAGTGGCTACACCATTTGGCATTCCCATCAGCAATGAATGAGTTCTGGTTGTTCCATGAACTTACCAGCATTTGGCAGAGTCATCTTTTCAGACTCTTGACCATTCTAACTGGTGTATAGTGGTATCTCATTGCTTTTAATTTGCATTTCCCTAATGATATATGATATGGAATATCTTTTCATGTTTACCTGCAATCCATATATCTTCTTAGTGAGGTATTTGTTAAGGTCTTCAGCTCATTTTAAAATCAGGTATTTTGTTTCTTCTTATTGTTGTTTTAATAGTTCATTGTATTGTTTGGATAATAATCCTTTATCAAATACATATCATTTGCAAATATTTGCTTCTAGTCAGTGGCTTGTCTTCTCATTCTTTTGACACATTTTAATTAAGAATAGCTTGTTAATTACTTCATGAGTCATGCCTTTAGTGTTCTATCTAAAAAGCCATCACCAAAACCAAGGTCATCTAGTTCTTTCCTATATTATATTCTAAGAATTTTATAGTTTTGTGTTTTATACTTGTTAATTTTTGTGATGATTTAATATCGAGTTTCTTTTTTGTTGCATGTGGATGTCTTATTGTTCCAGTACCATTTGTGGAAGATTATCTTTGTTCCATTGCCAAAGATCTGGTTGATTGTATTTACATAGATCTGTTTCTGGGCTCTCTATTCTGTTCTATAGATCTGACCATTTTTTCAGCCACAATCTTGATTACTGTTGCTTTAAAGTAGCAAGTCTTGAAGCCATAGGATGTTAATTCTCCTTTACTTTGATATACTTATGACCTATAACATTTTCCTTCTCTCCAAAGAACTTCTAATATTTGCTGAAAGGCATGTCTACTAATTCCCACCAGTTTTACCTGATAAAGTCTTTATTTCTACTTCACTTTTTGTTTTTAAAAAAATATATATATTTTATTGATTTTTTTTTACAGAGAGGAAAGGAATGGGGTAGAGAGCTAGAAACATCGATGAGAAAGAATCATCGATCAGCTGCCTCCTGCACACCCCCCACCGGGAATGTGCCCACAACCAATGTACATGCCCTTGACCGGAATCGAACCTGGGACCTTTCAGTTTTCAGACTGATGCTCTATCCACTGAGCCAAACTGGTTTCGGCTCTACACTTTTTGGAGGATAATTTTTCAGAGCACAGAAGTCTAGGTTAGTGTTGTTGTTTTTTTCTTTCAACACTTTCAGTATTTCATTCCATTCTCTTCTTTCTTTGTATGGTTTCTGATAAGGTGAACGTAATTCTTTTCTTTTTTTCTTTTTTTTTTTTTCTTTTTTTTTAATATTTCTTTATTGATTTCAGAGAGGAAGGGAGAAGGAAAGAGAAAAACATCAATGATGAGAGAGAATCATTGTTCGGTTGCCTCCTGCATGATTCCCACTGGGGATTGAGCCTGCAATCCAGGCATGTGCCCTTGGCCTGGAACCCTTGAGTCGGCAGGCTGATGCTCTATCCACAGAGCCAAGCCGGCTAGGGCTGAATGTAATTCTTATAGGTTAAGGTGTGTTTCCTTACTTATATGCCTTTTATCCCCCCAGAATTTATTTTTGATGTTTTAAAGTTTGAAATGATATGCTGAGGTTTAGATGATATGCTGGGATTGTGGTGGTGGTATTTATCATGCTTAATGTTCTCTGAGCTTCTGGATCTGTGATTTGGTATCTAACAACATTTCCAAGTTAAAAATTTTGGAAAATTTTCAATCATTACTGTATCAAATATTTGTTCTTTTATCTCTCTTTTCTCCTTATGACATCTCATTATACATATATTATACTTTTTTTGTAGTTGTCCCACAGGTCCTGAATATTCTACTCCTGTTTTCAATCTTTAGAAATCTCTATTTTAAACAAATATATTGACATACATAATCTGACTCTGTGGAAAATTAACAAATTAATATGTAAAAAAGCAAGTTTCTAATGGCTCATAAAAGATAAAGTCCATATTTAAATTTCAAGTGTGTTTAAAAAATGCATTTGTGAGATATCTGTATATATTAAAGACACTAATATCTTGTCATATTTTCATGTTAACTTCATATTTTCTTGAGTTAGGTATATTTTCTTTTGTAACTTCTTTCATTGCTTTTAAGTTTAGAAACTATTTCATATTCAGAAGTCAAATGATCAAATATTTTATTACAGGTTTTAAAACATTACTTTTATTTTGACAAAACTCTATAATCCATCCAGATTTTATTTTAGTGTGGAGAATGAATTAAAAGTCTACCTAGATTTTTCTGAAATAGTGTTCTAATTCCTTCTTCCTCGGTTTCTATGTTTTTAAGTCTCATTGGGGTAGTATAGCTTACTTGGTAAAAGAACAGATCTGGGAACCAGACTGCTTGAATCCAGTCCAGGTTCTGTTATGTTACTTGCTCTGTGATCTTGAATCCCTTAACCTCTTTGTGCCTCAGATTTGTCACTTGTAAACTAGCGATGTTAGTAGTACTGTTTGGGATTGTTGTTTTTATTTTGATAATTAAGTGCTATAATATAAAGTGTGTAGAAGAGAGACTACACACTGTGTGTTGTTATGTACAAGTCTCTAGGTCTTCTGTTAAATTAATGCTTTATTTTTGCTTATCATTGTAGGTTTGTAATAAATTTTATTGTCTGCAAGATGTCACTTTTCATTTCTATATGTGCTAACTTGTCCAGATCGCCCCACCAAAAAGCCCTAGAGGGCTTCTGGCCAAGATGGTGACATAGGTAAACACAGTACTCACCTCTTCCCACGATCACCTCAAAAATACAAGTAATCTTCAAAATAACCATCATTCAGAAATGTCCTGAAATCTAGTTGGCTGGGTGTCCCACAACTAGGAAATTAAAGATGCCATATTGAGACTGGTAGGAGGGGAGGAGTCATTGAACAGGCTGGTTCCACAACCTTGTGTGATGGTTTTTAATCAGATGGGATATCTTGGCTATGGAGGTACCCTTTGAGGAACAAGGAATATCAGACCCACACCAGATACTTCAGCCCAAGTTCCAGTGCCAGGAAAATAAGTCCCCTTGAATTCTGGCTGTAAAAACCAGCAGGCATAGTGGCTCAGTGAGATGGGAGCTGCTGGAGTCCCAGGCAGTTCTTAAAAGGCCAATGCACAGACTTACACAGGCTCACTTCCTCTGAGCTCTAATGCTGGAGCAGCACCTTGAAAGGATCAGGGGCATATGGAGAGGAAATAATTGGCATCAGGGTAGGAGCAGTTGGGGCAGCTTTCTCCCAGAAAAAAGTGCTGGCAGAGGTCATTTTCAAATACCCCAAACTGACAGGTAGGTACCGTATCTGAGCCTCCATCAACCTGGCCCACACTGTTTGCCTTGCTCTGGTGATTCCCTGAGACCTTACCCCCACCCAACTAGCTAACTCATCCAAGCTGTTTCCAGTGGCTTTTCCATACAACTGGCCTCTCTTGCCTCATGCTTTGGAATTTCCTAAAATCTCTGACAAGCAGCAACTGGCATCAGCATGCCCTGTAGCTCTCAATAAGTGGCCCCAGGTTTGGCATTAGTGGCAGCCCTCTTTTGGTTCAGAGCTTGACCTCTCCTGGGCAACTCCAAGCCCAACACAAGTAGCAGCCATCTGTAGATCTCTCAGTAGCTTGTGCCACATGGCCCCAGGCAGGGTCCAGGTAGTGGTTGACTTTGCACCTCCGAATAGGCCCCAAACCAGTCCACCCAGTGGATAGCATCAGACCAGGCCAGATTGCAACTCTACCACATCCACCAGTGACACACTCAAGGGGCATACTAGGTGAGCACCAAAGCCCCACTGAAGCAAGTCCTGCTCCATAGGGTGGGCTCCTGTACAGCAGTTCTTCAGCTATAATCGCAGTTGGACCTCACAGCTAATTGGCCTGGAGGTCAACTCCTTTCAGAGATACCAACATCAAAGAATACTCAACTATAAAAGGACAGTGCACACAGCCCACACAGAGATGCACCTGGAGCACCCAGCTGGGCCACTGGGTCCTTTGGGACAACTACTACACAAGGCCACTCCTCCAAGTTTGCGAGACATGGCAGCTCTACTTAATACATAGAAACAAACATAAGAAAGCAGAAAAAATGCAGAGATAAAGAAACATGTTGTAAGAGAAGGCCAGGGGGATCCAAGATGGCTGCGCGCAGGTGAACACCTAGCCGCAGCCGCACACAACAATTTCAATAAAATACAACTAAAATATAAAACGGACATTGCCCAGAACTACAGGAAGGTTGACTGACTGGAAATTCTACAGCGAGAAGCAAGGACAAAACCAGAAGGAGGCGTGGAGGAGCTGGAAAAGCCCCAGGTACGGAGACGCGGCGCACGGCGCGCGGAGAGGACGAAGCCAGAGAGGAGGGGGAGACGGAGTGCCTGGCGGGCGTTCCCTAGCGGAAAGGAGATAAAACTCTGACTGTGCTAGGCCCCCGACTGCTCTGAACCCCAGTTCCCCAGACCCCGGGGACCCAGGCTCAGCCATAGGGAGCCGGGCTGTAAGGCGGGACCCTGGGGAAGCGGCGAAAGGAGGTCCCGGAGGCGCGCACAGAGCGCGCAGAGAAGGGACGGTCGGCTGTGCCGCGGGATTGCCCTGATGGGAAGGAGACTGGGGCTCCAGACTGCTCTGAACGCCACCTCCAACTCCACTTCCAACTGAACTGAACCCCAATACCGGGCTCATTGGGGGAGAGCATAGACTGTTTGGCAGCAGGCGAAAATCGAGGGCACCTTTCTCTCAGAGGTGCTGGCAGCGAGTACTGAAGGACCCGCATAGGGCGGGGCTGACGGAAGCCAAAGCTGCAGGCTCCACCCTGAAACCCCGTCCCATCTGTAACTGCGAAATGCGACAATATAAATCACAAACAAAAGAAATGGAGGACAAAAAGCGTCTGGATATAGAGTTCAAATCTACGCTTATAAGGTTTTTCAAGAATTTCCTAGAAAAGATGGATAAGACCTATGAGGATATGAAAAGAGACCATCAAGAAATGATAAGGGAACAACAAGAAATAAAGAATACATTGTCTGAAATAAAACATATTTTACAGAGTCCTAAAAACAAAAGGGAAGATCGCAAGAATCAAGTCAAAGATTTGGAACATAAAGAGCCAGAAGACACTCCTCCACAGAAGCTAGAAGGCAAGAGAATCCAGAAAATTGAAGATAATGTAAGAAACCTCTGGGACAACTTCAAGCGAACCAACATCAGAATTATGGGGGTTCCAGAAGATGAGAGAGAGCAAGATATCGAAAACATACTGAAAGAAATAGTGACAGAAAACTTCCCCCACCTGGCGAAAGAATTAGACTTACAAGTCCAGGAAGCGCACAGAACTCCAAACAAAAGGAATCCAAAGAGGACCACACCAAGACACCTCATAATTAAAATTCCAAGAGCAAAAGACAAAGAGAGAATATTAAAAGAAGCAAGAGCAAAGAAGGTAGTTACATATAAAGGAGCACCTATACGATTGTCAGCTGACTTCTCAACAGAAACCATGCAGGCCAGAAGGGAATGGCAAGAAATATTCAAGGTGATGAATAGTAAGAACCTACAGCCAAAGATAATCTATCCAGCAAAGCTATCACTCAGAATCGAAGGTCAGATAAAGAGCTTCACTAATAAAAAAAAGCTAAAGGAGTTCATCACCACCAAACCAGAATTATATGAATTGCTGAAGGGGGTTCTTTCAGAAAAGAAAGTAAACAAAGATAAAAATTATGAACAACAAATACGTAACTATCAACAAGTGAATCTAAAAACCAAGGAAATTAAAAAAAAAAATCTGATGAACAATAGTAACTGTTGAATATAATAGAATCAGAGGTATGGAAGGGGAGTGAACTGATGATTCTTGGGGAAAAGGGAAGAGGGGGGCGTGGGAAGAGACTGAACATAAACTGTGCACCTATGGATGAGGACAATGGGGGGTGGGGAAAGGACAGAGGGTGGGGTGGGAACCTGGTGGAGGAGAGCAATGGTGGGGATGGGGGGAAGGAACATTTGTAATATAATAATATGAACAATAAAAACTTATTAAAAAAAAAAAAAAAGAAACTGCAAATAAAAAAAATAAATAAATAAAAAATAAAAAAAAAAATAAAAAAGTATACAAAGAATATCCACTGAATGTTGCACCTACAATTTCAAATAATGCCTGGAGCCCTTGACACATAGCCATAGTCTCTGGTCCTCAAGTTCTAATCATTAATATAAAGAGTGTTTTCCCAGACTATTTAATTTAAAAGACAATTCTAATTTTGAATAAAAATGTGAAAGAAACAAAAAAAAAAAAAAAAGAAACATGTTGTAAAAGAGAGAACAGGAGAAACCTCCAGAAAAAGAATGAAATGAAATGGAAGCAAGCAAACTACCAGATGGAATTCAAAACAATGGTTATAAGGATGCACAAAGAACTTAGTGAGAACTTCAAGGAACCTAATGAAAACTTCAACAGCATGAAGAAAGTCTTAAGAACTATAAAAAAGAACCAGTCAGAAATGAAGGATACACTACCTGAAATGAAGAATAATATACTGGCAATCAACAGTAGAGTAGTGGATGCCGAGAATCAAGTTAAGAAATTAGAATATAAGGAAGCAAAAAACAACCAATCAGAACAGCAAAAAGAAAAAGAAATCCAAAAATATGAAGATAGTGTAAGGAGCCCCTGGTGTAACTTCAAGTGTGCCAACATTCCCATTATAAGGTCACGGAAAGGAGAAGAGAGGGAGCAAGAAATTGAAATTTGAAAAAATAATGACAGAAAACTTCCCTTACCTGGTGAAAGAAATAGACATACAAGTCTAGGAAGTACAGAGAGCCCCAAACAAGATGAACCCAAAAAGGCCCACCCCAAAGACACATTATAATTAAAATGCCAAAGGTTAAAGACAAAGAGAGAATCTTAAAAGCAGAAAGAGAAAAGCAGCTAGTTATCTACAAGGGAGCTCCAATAAAACTGTCAGCTGATTTCTCAACAGAACCTTTGCAGGCCAGAATGGAGTGGCAAGAAATATTCAAAGTGATTAAAACGAAGGACCTACAAGCAAGATTATTCTACGCAGCAAAGCTATCATTTAGAATTCAAGGTCAGATAAATAGATTCTCAGAAAAGGAAAAGCTAAAGGCATTTACCAATATTAAATGAAATGTTAAATGACCTAAATATAAACAATAAAATAGCAATAAGTACATATCAACAACTAAATCTAAAAATCAAAATAAATGAACAAGCAGAACAGAAACTGATTCACAGATACAGGGAACATTTTGACAGTTGCCAGATGGAAGGGAGATGTGAGGGATGGTTGAGAAAGGTAAAGGGCTTTAGAGGTACAAATTAGTACTCATAGTCTTGGATGTAAAGTATAGCATAGGGAATACGGTCAATAATATTCTAATAACTATGCCCTAGCCATTTTGGCTCAGTGGATAGAGCATCAGCCCGCCGACTGAAGGGTCCTGGGTTCAATTACAGTCAGGGCACATACCTTGGTTGTAGGTTCCCTGGCCCTGGTTGGGGTACGTGTACGAGGCAACCAATCGATGTGTCTCTCTCACATTGATGTTTCTCTCTGTCTCTTGCTTTCCCTTCAACTCTCTCTAAAAATAATACAAAAATATTCTTGGGAAAGGATTACAACAACAAAAATAAAAATAATATTCTAATAACTATGTATGGTGTCAGATGGTTACATTTTTTGGGGTGAGCAGTCAGTAAGTTTTATAATGTGTAATCACTGACATGTACACCTGAAACTAATATTGTATGTCAACTATAATTGAAAAAGAAAAACTTATTTTAGAAACCTATAATTTTAAGTAAAATTGTCTTAAAACTTGTAAATAAAACTAACATTTCAAATAATATTGAGTAATCCTATATATGTTTTTCAGCTTTCTTCATTAAGTTCCAAAGTTTATTATTAAAATTCTTCCCGAAATTTTATTTTAGACTAGTTTGGGTTTTTCCTCTTTTAATCAAATCCCACTTGATTATGGCCTACTCTCTTCTCCCTATCTACCTTTACTTTTCTATATAATATCCATTTTGTATTTTTGTCTGCTTGTCTGTTATTGCCATTGAAATGTAAGTCCTAACATAGCAATACCTTAGTCTATTAGGTGACTACCATCTCCCCAGTACCCAGTATATTTGCTGAAAGAATACATAAAGAAACATAATGGTATTTATCTTGCATTCAGTAATTTTGTACTCTTATTTTAAATTACTTTATTTTTAAAATAGATTCTCATTTAGGTAGACAAGCATATTACCAAATAATAATGCTTTCATTTCCCTGTCAGACCTGTTGATTAAGCTTCAAATGGTTTATTCATGGGGGAACAATTCCTATATTATAAAAGTCTAATATGCTAAGTGTCCAGTCGTCCATTCAACCAAAGTGTAATAGGCTAATGATATGCTAAGGCTGCTTAACCACTTGTTATAACGTGTGCTGACCACCAGGGGGCAGACGTTCTGACCAATAGGTTAGCTTACTGCTGGGGTCCAGCTAATCAGGACTGAGTGACATGGGCCAGATAAGCCCGGGAGCCCTCCCATGGTCCCTCCCCGACTGACCAACCTTCCACGTTCCTCCCCAGCCCCAATTGTGTATCAGTGGAGTCCCTTGGCCTGGCTTGCACCTTCTCACAATGTAAAACCCCTCAGGGGATGTTGGAGAGCCGGTTTCAGCTCGATCCCTCAGGCTAGGCCAAGGGACCCCACTGGTGCACCAATTCATACACTGGACCTCTAGTCCTATATAATAAAAGCCCGGAAACTGAATGGCAGAATGATAAGAACGACTGGTCAACCAGTTGCTATAACATGCACTGAGCATCAGGGGACAGACACTCAATACAGGAGCTGCCCCCTGGTGATCAATGCGTTCCCATGGTGGGAGAAGCTGCTCGGAGGGCAGGTCCACAGCTGCTCGGCTGACCAGGATGAGCAGCACTCCCACAGTGGACTGATCCACAGGCCATGTACCTCACCGATGCACATCTCTAGTATTAAATAATTAGTGACCTGGTACACAGATCTGTGCACATTGAAAGGAAGTTAATTAGAAGGTGGCCAGAGGGGCATAAATGGGTGAGACAGGCCGGACATGCCCTGGAGACAACCTCCCGCAGTACCTCCCAGACATTTGTGAAGTGAGCGGGTACCTTCTGGCAGGTGGGGTCCCTTGGCCTGGCCTGTGGGGATCAGGCTAAAACCAGCTCTCCAACATCTCCCGAGGGGTCCCAGAATGCAAGAGGGCACTCTGCAAAATTGTTGTCGTAGTGGTGTGGAACGCATACACAAGTGTGCAATAAACCAGATTCAGGGCCCATAGTGCCACAACAACATAACCTATGGCTGAAGGTGAAATTGTATGGCCCTGTGAGAAATTGGGCTCCCTTCTTTCTGGTTTCAGGGTGTATCACCTGAGAACTACCACTGCCAAGTCAATGCAGCTCAGCAGCTCCTGCATTGAGTGTCTGCTCCCCAAGTGTCAGTGTGCGTCATAGCAACGGGTTGTAAGGTCGGACACTTAGCAAATTAGCCTTTTATATATATATATATCCTATCTAGTAAATTAGCCTTTTATATATATATCCTATCTAATATATATCCTATCCACAAAGATGGCATTGCCCAGTCCTGTCAGCCCTACCTGAGTCCCCAGTCTCAGGGGGGCAGCCGCTAAAAGTAAGCAGCATGAGTGGCCTGGAGGAATGCTTGCTTCATCACCATGGCGATGAGGCAAGCATTCTGTGTCCAGCTGGGGATGGGCCTCTGGGCTGCGGAAATCCTCTGGGCAGCAGGCGCGGAGCAGCCAGGCTCCACAGAGAGATACTGGCGCACAGATGCGTGTGCAGGGCTGCTAGAAGATAACAGTAATAATACCATCTTTCTTGTTACTAATTTTATTATAAAATCCCAAAACAGAATCTTAATTTTAAAATACAAGGCACTAATTAGAGCTTAGCTACTTAAAATCTTGACATTATGATACCACATTATAAAAAAAACAATTTACTAAAAACACAAAGTGGTTCTATTACGGACAATTTTCTAGTACATTTCTTAACTTAGAGATTACAAATAAACCTTGTTATTAAAATAACTTTTTACCTTATAGCTTTCTGCTCCTTGAATGAGATCTCTCATGGAAGTAGACAACTGATCCTTTTCTGATTGAAGAGATTTGAGTTCTTCCCTTAGTGTCTGGGCCTATTTTAAATATATAATAGAGAGCTTTTTATAAACAGAAAAGTTGATTTCCAAAATGTAAGGTTCTTGAATTTTGCATTTTTAAGTCACCTTACCTGTCTCCTGCTAGAATCTAGTTCTTTCTTTGCCTTCACAGCAACTAGTTTTATCTTATTTATTTTTTCCTCTTTCTCTCTGGATTCTTTCTTGAGGTATTCTAAAAACATAAAATGAATGGCTTATGTATGAACTCAAAAGGAAAAACATTCAAATTTACTTATTTTAGCCTTAGGAAAAAAATATTAGTAACTATTTTTTTTAAGTGAAATATTAATTATTCATTATCTAAGTGAGGGAAACAATGTAAAAAATTTACATTTTCTTCAATCCTCCATAATAGTCTACTTTTGTTTTTTAGGCATTTCATAACTGTCTAGGAATTTGTTAGGACATCTTTAACCTTAAAAGATTTCCTGGAAACACCCATATGCCAAGATTTTAGGTTATAATTTTCAAACAAGAATCAAGTAGAAGAGAAATTATATAGTTATTAAGTTATATAACCAGATGAAGTTATATAGTCATGCTTCCTAGGCATACTCCTCTTATTGGTGGGTCTTATTCTTACAATTAAACCTGCAACGTGTTCTATGTATCCAGTCTTGACCTCACCTCTTAATTTCTTTTTAAACTTTTACTTACTTTATTTTATTTTATTGATTTCAGAGAGGAAGAGAGGGAGAGATAGAAACATCAATGATGAGAATCACTAATCTGCTGCCTCCTGCATGCCCCCTACTGGGGATTGAGTCTGCAACCTGGACATGTATCTTGACAGGAATCAAGCTGTGACCTCCTGTTCACAGGACAACACTCAATCCACTGAGCCACACCAGCCAGGGCATAATTTACTTTTTGATGGTATTACTGCTTAACTTCAGTTCTGTTCCTGCTTATTAATGTACTTGCACATGTCTTCAAATGCACTGTTCAAATATATCTGGCTGCTACAGATGAACCATCTGTGTGTGTGAAGCACAGGACAATTATTTCAATTCTGCATTTCATCCTATATCTTCTCACCTACTCAGGTGTAACAATTCTTCTCCTTTATTGTACAGCATACCTCCTCAACTATCAGTGTTTCTCCAATTTATAAGCATATAACAAGAAAAATACCAAGAGATAATGCTCAGGAATAAATAGTGAATGCAGTCAAAGAGGGTTGCAGTGAGGTCACGATAGGATAGATGAAACATTATACATACACAAAAAGGCAAACCACATTTTCCCTGTGGATACTGTCCCATCTCTTCTTTCTTTAATAGAAGAACTTATAAGAGTTGTTTATATATGCTCTTAAATTTCTCTTCCTCCATTGGTTTCTTTAACTCACTTTAATCAGGATCTGGCTTTGGCATATCATAGGAACGATTACTACCCTGTTTTCCCGAAAATAAGAGAGTGTTTTATATTAATTTTTTCTCCCAAAGTTGCGCTAGGTCTTATTTTCAGGGGATGTCTTATCTTTCCGTGCGCTAGGTCTTATTTTCGGAGGATGTCTTATTTTCGGGGAAACACGGTACCAAGTTACCAATGACATCTAGGTTGCTTAATCCAATGGTTAGTGCTTAGTACTAATGTTACTTGGTCTATCATAGCATTCACATGGTTAAATATTTTTCCCTCTTGAAACATTTGAACTTCATTTGCCTTAGTTTCTTAGATATTTTACATTCTGGGTTTTCCTACCTCCCCTTTCTTTCTTTCTCAACTTTCTTTGCTATTTCTATCTTTCTGATTTTTAAATGATAGAGAACTATCTCTGGACTTCATCCTTTTTCTACACTCATTTGCTTAGTGATCTCAATCTCATGACTTTTAATGCCAACTACTATGTTGACTATAAATTTTTATCTCTGATTAACTCTTTCTCAATTCTGGATCTGCATATTTACCAGTCTATTTGACATCTCCACTTGCATTGGTCTTTACACTTAATTTATTTAAAACAGCTCATGATCACCCTAACCTGACTTTCCCCAATCATACATTATAGAAAACTGGGAGTCATTTTAATCTCTTCCAGCTACCTTCTCCCATTCTCTCTGCCAATCTAAGTGAGCAGTAAAATGAGGAATTATGGGCACATTACATAACACTAAGTATTTGTTTATCTTTATTATTTATATATTTTAAAATATATTTTTATTGATTTTAGAGAGGAAGGGAGAGGTTGCCTCCTGCATGCATCCTACTGGGGGTCGAACCTGCAACCAGGGCATGCGCCCTTGACTGGAATCAAACCTGGAACCCTTCAGTCCCCAGGCCAATACTCTATCTTCTGAGCTAGTGCTGTTTCTTTTGTCTTTAAAAGAGCTATCCCATAATATTACTATGAGAAATAAAGTCCCAATTCCTCTGCAGGTGGCACCAGTGCTTCTGTGCTCAGACTCCTGCCTCCACAGGAACTTCTAGTATGCTCCTGGATAGTATATATGTTAACATACAAGTTCTTGCTGTTTCCTCTTGCTAGCATACCTTCCTTTTGTGAAAAATATTTCATTCTTCGAGACATAAGAAAAATAGTCTATACTGTGATGATTTTCCCTAACTTAAAAAAGGCAGTTACTTTTTGTACTGCCAACACTGTACCTTGTGCACACATCAACCTAATGTAATAACAGCCCCTTGTGGCAGTGAGTTTTTTGAAGACATGACCTATATCTTAATCACCTTTCTATTACTAGTGCCTAAGTAACTGGGCATTCAAATAGTTTGTTAAATAATTAAAAAATCCAAAACTATCATGGAACCATTTATAAGTGAAATCATATCAGTCCTTTATTTGGATTAAACAAAAAGTTAGTTTTGAAAGGGAAGGCAAACAGATGGCAGAGGGGCAAGAAATAGGATATTAGGAAGAGACAGCTGCTTATTATGATTTAAAGACTTATTAATTGGCTTCTCTATTTCCCAACCTACTTTAACACTTAGGAGAATCTGTATAATTGTGGCAACATATGCAAAACTGTACTTACCTATTTTTTCTTCTAGTTCTTTTACTAAGGGAGGTTGATCATTTTCCAGAGAAGGTGACTTCTCAAAGGAATCCTAGATTTTATAAGGAACACAAAAACAGAATCATTTTATTTCTAATGATGAACAGGCCATCATGTTAAATATATGAAAATCATTATTATAGAATCCATACAAAAAGAATTTGGTGAACAGGTAATATTGACCTTAATAAAGGTAATATGTACATCACACAAGAATGAAATTCAAATTTTTTCATTCTTAGTGCAGTTTTGTTGTTGACTATACAGTTAAACAATATCACTTAATCTTATGCAACATCATTTCTAAAATGATCTAAAACCAAAAAATCATCAGGAAAAAGAATGTAATTTTCAGAAATTTCCCATTTAAGCTTAAATGCCAAAAATTTAAATCCTGACTTTGAAGTGTAAAAAAGTTTTGTTTTTTAGAGCTTACAATTAGAACTAAGCATTTATTTAAATTGATAAAATTCAAATTAAAATACCTTTAATAATTTCAACTCTGCTTTCAGATCTTGCAATTCAGATTCTTTTTGTTTTAGTGCTAGCCTTAGGTTTTCAAGTTCCTTTATAAAAGATTTTTCTTTTTCATTATGGATTTCAATGTTGCTACACAATTTTTGAGACATTTCTTCAACTTGAATTGAAAAATTCGGATTTTCAAGCCTTGTTTTTAATTTAGCATTTTTCATTTCTAAAAGATTAGACTGCAGGGCCTCTTTTTCTAATCTCGTTTCTTCTAACTCTTTCTTTAAGAGAACTTTCTCTTGTTTATAGTCTCTCAGTAAAGACCTAAGTTCCTCACATTGAACTATATTCTCCTCCTGAAGGCACTTAATATTTTTTTCTAACTCTACTACCTTTTTATCATATTGAAAGAGCAAGTTGTGTTTTTCCTCATTTGTTTTAGCTAAGGATTCACCTACAGCTTGTAGGATATTTGCAACATCTTGCTCTTCGTTTTCTTCTACTTCCAGCCCCATTTGTTTAAGAAAACCATACAACTGAGTTTTAACAAATAACTTCAGGATTTGCTCATTTTCAAACAGTTTATTTAAATTATCTCGCTCTTCAACTATTAACTGAAGTTTCTTTTCTAATTCAGAAATATGTTCCTTAAGAATAAAATATTCTTCCTTTTGAGAAAAGAAAGCTTCCAAATCTCTACTCAAATGATTCTTTTCTGAACTTAGCTTACTATTTTCCTCATAAAGAGACTTCACTTCAGATGACGCTTCCTGATTTTCAGAGAGAGTTTTCAATTGAATCATAAGCTTTTCTAGTTCTTGGTTACTTAGGTCTTTTTCTTTTAAAGTTTCTTCTAGTTCTCCTGTCAATTCATTTACCTTTTGTTCTAGTTCACTGTTGTATTGGGTAGTTTGCTGAACTTTTTCCCTAAGTTCTAGATTTAACTTTTCTTCCCTTTCACATTTTATATGGAGATTACCCATCTCTTCATGAGAACTTTTAATTTTACTTCTGAAGTTATCTTTTTCTTCTGTAAGAGAACTTATCTTTGCTTCAAATTCTTGTAACATGGAATCTCTCTGACTGAGACTGACTAAATATGCATCATTCTTTTCTTGAAGATTTCTTATGGCTTTCTCTAGTTCTGGTACAAGTTCTTTTTGTGACAATAACTTTTCATTTTCTATTTGGAGATGATTCACAGTTTCAAGAAGGGCATCTTTTTCATTGAAAGCAGTTCTGAGCTTCTGCTGAAGTTCATTAACATCAGATGCTTGTTGTTGCTTCATTGATTCAAATTCTTGACTTATTTTTCCAGCAGATTCCCCTAGTTCTGCTTGTAAAATTTCCATAATCTCTCGCAAACTCTCATAATTTAATACTGCTTCTTGCTTTTCTTGCTGTAGGTTTTCACACTGCTCCTTAAGACACTGTATTTCAAACATTAAAGTTAATTTTTCTTTTTCTGAATCTGACAAAAATGACTCATGTAGTTCTGATATTTCTTTTTGATGTTGCTTCTGAAGACTCTGTATTTCTTTGTTATGCTGTTCTGTAATGTGGCAAAATTGTTTATTTGAATCTTCTAGCTCAGATTTTAATTTTTCAATTACACAGCCCTGTTCTTCTTTAACTAGTAATAATTCGTTGATTTTAAATTCTAAATCTTCCCGCTCATGAAAAAATTCATCCTTTATATGTTGGGCATCAATTTCAAGTTTTAATTTAAGATTATTCATATAAATTACCTCATCTTTTAAAATATTATGTTGAGACTGTAGTTCTTTTAAAGTATCTTCTAAGTGTTTGACTTTTTCATTTACTATTTGTTCTACAAAAGTATCTTTTAAGAGCAAAGAAGACATCTGATTTTCTTGGTTTGCATTTGAGGCTTTCCCTAAGTTTTCTAATTCACATTCATATCTCTCCTGAATGTTGTTCTCACTTGCCTCTTGTTTGACTAAGTTCTCCTTTAGCTGGTTAAAATTATTGGCTTCTGCTTCTTGTTCTTTAGCACATGCTGCAATTTGGCACATCAATTCTTTCACCTCTTCTTGATGTGTAGCTTTCAACTGTGTAAGTTTTTCTTGCAAACTATTAATATCTTTTTGGTAATGCTGAGAATTAGCCTCAATGACTTTTTGAAGATGAGTAATTTCTTGTTCCTTTTCATTTGTGGCATCTTCTAATTGATTTTTCAGATATAAAATTTGCTCCTCAAAGGCTGCCCTAATTTTCTGAATCTCTTCTTGTAGATTTTTAACATTATCTTCAGAGTCACTCTGAAATTTAAGTTGTTCTGAAAACTCTAATTTATTTTTTTTTGCTTCTTCCAATTCCATTAGCAATCTAGCTTTATCTTCACTATATTTACAATGTACTGCCATTAATTCACTTTTCAAATTTTCCATTTGCTTCATACAGTTCCTTTGTGACTGTTCAAACTCCTTGTGGATATCTTCCATCTTATTTTCAGAATCCTATTATAAAAATAAGCACATAAAAATTATTTTATTAGTCCCAGGCAGATAGCTCAGTTGGCTAGAGTGTCGTCCCAATATGACAAAGTTGTGGGTTTAATCACAGGTCAGGGCACATAAAAAAAACAATCGATGAATGCATAAATAAGTGGAATCACAAATCAATATTTTTTTCTCTCTCTCTTAAAAAAAATCAAAACATAAAAATTAAAAATAATTATTTAATTAAGACAAAAGAAACCCCTGTCCTCAAGAAAAGTATTAGACACAGGCTAACTAAAAAGAACAGGAATTGAACAGAAAAGTACTTAGCGAAATAGGACACTGATATTTCAAAAATTCTACTTAGGGTCTGACTATCTTAAGTATGACAATATATATATCAATAGTGCTAATGCCATTCAGAGTAATAACTAGGAAATTTATTAATTTAATTTTCTTTTAAAAGGACAAATTGTGTAAGTTGTATTACATCAAAAGGCTCCTGATTAGCCGAGACCGGTTTGGCTCAGTGTCGGCCTGTGGACTGAGGGGTCCCGGGTTCGATTCCAGTCAAGGGCATGTACGTTGGTTGCGGGGGCATCCCCAGTGGGGGGTGTGCAGGAGACAGCTGGTCGATGATTCTCTCTCATCGATGTTTCTAGCTCTCTATCCTTCTCTCTTCCTCTCTGTGAAAAATCAATAAAATATATTAAAAAAAAAAAAAAAAAAAAAAAGGCTCCTGTTTAGATTAATAAGACTTTTTGGAAAAATTTGCCCAGACCCAACAAGCAACTGCATATCCTAGAACTGAATATATAATAGCATTTAGAATATGCCTGAGGATAAACCTACATACTTTTTCATAAGATACTTTTTTACTGCATTTTTATTAAAGAATGACATTAGCCTTAGACGTGCAGTGGATAGAGCATCAGCCTTCAGATTGAAGGGTCCCAGGTTCAATTCTGATCAATAGCACATGCCTGGGTTGCAGGCTCAAGTCCAGTAGGGGGTGTGCAGGAGGCAGCCGATCAATGATTCCCTTTCTCATCACTGATTTTTCTATCTCTCTCCCTCTCCCTTCTTCTCTGAAATCAATAAAGAAAAAAAAAAAGAAAAAGAAAAAAAGAATGACATTAGCAAGAAGGAAGTTTAAACAATACAACAAAGAAATGTTAGCTCCATCTCTTGTAGTTGAATGATTTCAGATATTTTTCTTTTTAAATATCAATTTATTTCTTGTTTGTAAACTGGTAAAATCAGATCAGATGCTTTTTAAAATCTTAAGTCTAAAATTCATTACCACACTATATAAGTTAATAAAAAATTAAAATATTGCTTACCTCAACCTGTTGCTTCATTTTAATATTTTCCTTCTTCAGAGAAAAACACTGTTGCTCAGTCTCTGCTTTTTCCAGAAGAACAGCATCCAGATGTTCAGACAATGCCTGTTTGAAACAGGATTTGTTTGCCCAAAGTTAAATATAATGGATTGATCACATACATAAATATAATGGATTGATCACAGACAGGAAAAGCACAGATATATATATATATATATATATATATATGTGTGTGTGTGTGTGTGCGTGTGTATATATATTAATCCTTCATTTTAAAATCCTAGGTAAACATTCATCATCCATCATCCTTGAATTGCCTATCTCTGGACTTATATGAAACTAGAGACCCAGTGCACGAAATTCATGCACGGAAGAGGGGGTCCCTCAGCCCAGCCTGCACTTTCTCCAATCCAGAATCCCTCTTGCAATCTGGAACCACTGGCTCCTAACTGCTCACTTGTCTACCTGCCTAATGGCCTAACTGCTTTCCCCTGCTGGCCTGATCCCTCTAACTGCCTATCTGATATCCCTTCCTCTCAGAGCCCTTCAGACCCCCAGTGCTGAGAGCTCTCTGCCACGGCCCTGCCCCATCCTGATTGGTCGTTATGTGATGGCGTCCCAGCCAATTTGCATAGTCCTCTATTATTAGTATAGATAAAAAAACTTTGTTATTAAAAAAAAAAGCACATATGTAAGAAGTTTAGACTTCTATATCAAGTTATAGTTGTTATTCAAACATGAGAGCAGAATAAGTCCATTTTAATACATAAAATGACAAAAGTTTTCCTCCCATGCATCCACTCTTACAACATTATAGAAGGACATGCTATACCAAATGAGAAGGTTAACCAAGAAGGTGAAGACATGTGACTTAGCAAACAGGAGGGCCAACATAGGAAAGCAGTGTAAAAATTCACAGGATCATGGCAAGAGGCCAAGTCCAGGATAGCTGTGCAGCAATACTAAAAAAACAGCCAGATCAAATTAGTGCAGAAGGAGAGTACTAATTTGACCATTTGGAAAATAGAAGTCATTGTAAAAGACAGCTAAACTTTTACCAAAGCTTTACTTTCTGGGAATTGTGAGGTCAGGATAGCATGGGTTAATTATTAAACACAAAGATTCATGCAACAGGCCTTCCTTCCTCTGGTTGCTGGCACTGGTTTTCCTCTGGCACCCAGGCCTTTCCTCTGGCTGCTGCCTTCCACCTTCAGTCTGCTCTGGCCAGAGTGTCGGTTGTGTCGTTCCCTCTGACCCTGCCCTCCTCTGCATAGCAGGCATCCTGCCCTGCCCTGCTGCTCTGTGTCTGTGTATGCAAATCAACCTATCGTCTTTGTTGGGGTAATTTGCATACTCAGTCCTGATTGGTGGGTGTTGCGGCGGTACGGTCAATTTGCATATTTCTCTTTTAATAGTGTTGATAACGTAAAAGGTAATGTTTGCTAACTTAGAGAAATTTTCTAATCTCATCTCTAGAAACAGTTTTGACAGAATAGGATAGGGGTGTCGAACTCAATCAGAGAAGGGGCCAAAATCTAAAATCCAGCATAAATTGCAGGCCGAATGGTTTACTGAACAGTCATAAACTGACAATGTCATAAACTGACAGCGGAGTGCAGTGATGACAGCGCGGTGCGGGCCACATTGCAAGGCCTGGCGGGCTGGATTTGGCCCGCGGGCCTTGTGTTTGACACATGTGGAATAGGAGAATACATTGATTGATGATAAGGAACAAATAAAGGGGAGATATTTAAGTATCCTGAAATGCAGCTGTATAAAAAGTATTTTAAGAGCTAAGAGTTGAGAGGCGGAGCTTGAAGATGGCGACCGAACAGTCGGACTTGTTCTGACTCTGGTCCCAGAACAGATAAAAGTAACATCTGAGTCGCTCAGGGAGGGTTGATTGGCAGCTGAGGGGCAGCAGAGGTTTCAAGGAAGCTAGGGAGCGATCCGCTGGACAGGATTTCCTGCCGGTGGCCAGCACTGCCACAGCGGCGGCCGCGGCGGCAGCGGCAGCGGCGGCGGCGCTGTGAGAAAGGAGTGGCTTCTCTGAGGCCGGGAAAGCCCACAGCGGAGAGGTCCATCCAGTAGCTGAGACGCCCGAGTTGGCGCTGGCGCGTGGATTCAAAGGAGTTCTTCGGTCACCCACGGAAAGGTCAGAGTTTGCCAGGAAAGCCTGAGAGATCGCGGTCCCTTGGCGCCGGCAGCCACGGTAGCCGGGGAGTCCCGGCCCCGCCTCCATGGAGCGCCCGCAAAGCTGAGCCCTAAGAAGGCTGCAGCGACATCTAGTGCTGGGTTTGGCATAAGCTTCCCCAGAAGCGGGAATTTTTTTTTTTTTTTTTTTTTTTATTTAAAAAAAAAGCCAGGGGACACGGGACAGTGTTAAGAATCGCGGCTGTCCCGCCAAGGGCGGAACATCTGGACACCTCGGCGCCTGATCCCCTTCAACCCCTAGCTTCGGAATACTAGGGGAGGACTGCCTAGTTGGGCATATCCGGGGAATTTGCAGGGAGAAAGTGCCTCCCTGGAAACAAGGGATCGGAGCCAGAAGAGATAGTCTGGGAGCCAGCTGGCACCCTGCCAGCTAGAGCCATAGAGAAAGAAGGCCAGAGCAACCAAAAAGACTGGGAGGTCAAACCGGAAACACTGACACCTAAGAGCTGAATTACAAACTGCCCTTTTTTTTTCTTTTTTTTTTTTCTTTTTTTCCTTTCTTTTCTTTTGTCTTTTAATTAATCAAAAATAAATGGACACAAATAACTAAGATATAGCCTACTAAAAATTAAGGATTACCTTACAAAACTGAGGTGCAGTGGAAAGCTGGGAACTGCAAGATTGTCTGGGCCGAGAATCAGAAGTGCCAAATACATTAACTGAGGAAGTGAGTGACCAGTACTGGTCATTTTTATGCTAATTTTGCTATTCTTTATTTTATTTTCATTTTTTACATCTTTTATTTAATTTTCATTTTTCATATCTTTTACTTAAGAAACAATTTTTTTTTCTTTTTTCCTTACTTGATTTTACCTTTTCAATTATTACATTTTTCAATCTCTATCATCACTATTACTACTGCTATTTTGCAATTTTTAAAAAAATTTTTACTTATTTATTTTTTTTTCTCTCTCTAGTACCATTTTATTTTTTCTTTATTTTACATTGGGAGTAACCTTCATTCTATTTTAATCTCTACTATAGCATCATTCAACCCTATCTCAACTCAACCTTTACACTATCACTCTCTTACTAAACTTTACCCTTTAGTCTACAGTTTATCCTATCCCTTTCCGGCTTTAGTTTTTCCTCTATTCTCTCTGTATACCCCCTGCTAAAGCTCTCACTATACTTATAGACCTAAGTTCCAACCCCTGATCCAAGTGTATAAATACCAATCTCTGCACTATATTAACTAGTTAAAAAAAAAAATCCGTCCTCCCCTCTATCCTTTTCGCATTGTATGTGTGAAGGTTGATTATTGTGAATTTTTATGCCTTTTAGTGAAATTGTTATGCTTATTCCTGTATTGTTATTGCTGCTTTGTATTTTTTTTTAAATCCTCTGTTTTTGTTTGTTTCTTTTACTTCTGTATATCATAGCCTTACTTAATAATAGTGGATATTGTAGTTTGTATTAATCTCCAAGTATTGTTACTGGCATTGGCTGGGTCCAGAGGTTTTTCTATGGCAATTTTCTCCACATATATATAGTTTGTTTCCCATTTCTCTTTTAGTTTGCTTCTTCTCTCTCTTTCTCTCTCTCTCTCTCCCTCTTCTTTTTTTCCCTGTTTTCCAACTTCATTTTGTCATTACTTTTTTTTTCTTCTTCTTTTTCTATCTCTTTATCCCTCTCTCTTTTTTTTTTTAATTTACTTCATTTTTTTTAATTTTAATTTTTTTTTTTTAATTTTTCTTTATTTTATTTTTACCTTTATTCCTTCTCTCCTATCCCCTAAGTTGCCTTTCTCTAGTGGTCACATTTATTAGAGGTTATTAATATTGTAAATACATTCCTGTTAAGTGCCTCTTGTGTTGTACCTGGTAGTGTTGTATTTTGTACCTCAAAATCAACGCAGGAGAAGGAATACCACATAACCAGACATCCTGAAAAGAGAGGCCATGGGGAGACAAAAACATAGTCCGCACGTGAAAGAAAAGCAGGCATCACCAGAAAAGGAAGTAAACGAGCCAGAGGTAAGCAGCCTGCCAGAGCAAGAATTCAGAGTAATGATCATAGCATGGCTAAAAAGAATGGAAGAGAAATTTGACAATAGCCAAGAAGAAATGAGAAAGAACCATGAGGAAATGAAGAAGAGCCATGAGGAACTGAAGAAGAACCAAGAAGAAATGAAAAGTGACATCGCTACCATGAAGAACTCAATAGAAAGCATCAAGAGTAGACTAGATGAAGCAGAGGACCGCATCAGTGAGCTAGAAGATAAGATGGAAAAAAATACCCAAGTAGAGCAACTTCTAGAAAAAAAAGATTAAAAAGCAGGAGGAGAGCCTACGGGAGCTTTGGGACAAAACAAAACAAAATAATATTCGAATAATAGGAGTTCCAGAAGGAAAGGAAACTGATGTAGACATGGAAAAAGTATTAAAAGAAATAATGACAGAAAACTTTCCTGAAATAGAAAAGAAAAAACCCACACAAATCCAAGATGCCCGCAGAGTCCGAAGCAAAATGAATCCCAGAAGACAGACTCCAAGGCACATTATAATTAAATTGGCAAACAACAACGACAAAGTAAGAATCTTAAAAGCAGCCAGAGAGAGACAGAAAGTTACATACAAAGGAACCCCCATCAGACTAGCAACTGATTTCTCAACAGAAACTTATCAGGCCAGAAGGGAATGGGATGAACTATACAAAGTCATGCAAAGGAAGGGTCTGAATCCAAGAATACTGTACCCAACAAGGCTATCAATCAAAATTGAAGGGGAAATCAGGAGCTTCACAGACAAAAGAAGACTGAAGGAATTTATATCCACCAAACCAGCAATGCAAGAAATGCTAAAGGGTCTACTGTAAAAATAAAGGAATAAGAAGTGAAGAAGGAACACGGGTATAGAATAAAAATGGCGTCAAATGAGTACCTATCAATAATAACCTTAAATGTAAATGGATTAAATGCTCCAATCAAAAGACATAGGGTAACAGATTGGATAAGAAAACAAGACCCATACATCTGTTGTCTACAAGAAACCCACCTCAGAAAAAGAGATGCACACAGACTGAGGGTGAAGGGATGGAAAAAAGTTTTCCAGGAAAATGGAAATGAAAAAAAAAGCTGGGGTAGCAATACTTATATCTGACAAATTAGATCTCAGAGTGAAGGACATAACAAGAGATAATGAAGGCCACTTCATAATACTAAAGGGAACAATCCAACAAGAAGAAATAACCCTGGTAAATATATATGCACCCAATACAGGAGCAACCAAATACATTAAAAAACTGCTAGAGGACATTAAGGGAGAGATTAATAGCAATACAATCATAGTAGGAGATTTTAATACCCCACTGTCACCCTTCGACAAATCATCTAAACAAAAAATCAGCAAAGAAATATCAATCCTAAATGACTCACTAGACCAGATGGAATTAATTGACATCTTCAGGACACTCCACCCCAAAGCCACAGAATATACATTCTTCTCAAGTGCACATGGGACATTCTCAAAGATAGACCACATTTTGGGACATAGGCAAAGTCTCTTCAAATTCAAGAAGATAGAAATCATATCAAGTATCTTCTCAGACCATAATGGCATAAAACTGGAAATTAACTACAATAAAAATAATCCAAAGAAATCAAACACATGGAGACTAAAGAGCTTGCTATTAAACAAGGACTGGGTTACCAGAGAAATCAAGGAAGAAATTAAAAACATCCTGGAAACAAATGACAATGAAAGCACAACAATCCAAAATCTTTGGGACACAGCAAAAGCAGTTTTGAGAGGGAAGTTCATATCCTTACAAGCCTATTGCAAAAAACTAGAAAAAATAGTAACAGATGATCTAACTCTACAACTCAAAGAGTTAGAAAAGGAGCAACAAGAAAAGCCCAGTGTAAGCAGAAGGAAGGAAATAACAAAAATCAGAGCAGAGATAAATGACATAGAGACCAAAAAAACAATACATAAGATCAACAAAACCAAGAGCTGGTTCTTTGAAAGGATAAACAAGATAGATGAACCTCTAGCCAGGCTAACCAAGAAACAAAGAGAGAGGACCCAAATAAACAAAATCAGAAATGAAAGAGGTGTAATAACAACAGACCCCACCGAAATACAACGGATTGTTACAAAATACTACGAACTCTATTCCAACAAACTGAACAACCTGGAGGAAATGGACATATTCCTAGAAAAATACAAACTTCCAAAACTCAATCAGGAAGAATCTAAAAATCTCAATAGACCAGTGACGTGGGAAGAAATTGAAACAGTCATCAAAAAGCTTCCAGCAAACAAAAGCCCAGGGCCAGATGGCTTCACAGGAGAGTTTTACCAAACATTCAAGGAAGAACTAAAACCTATCCTCCTCAGACTATTCCAAAAAATTTAAGAGGAAGGAACACTTCCAAACTCCTTCTATGAAGCCAGCATCACCCTAATACCAAAACCTGATAAAGACAACTCAATGAAAGAGAATTACAGGCCAATATCCCTCATGAACATAGATGCCAAAATCCTCAACAAAATTCTAGCAAATCGGCTCCAGCAGAGCATCACAAAGATCATACACCATGACCAAGTAGGATTTATTCCAGGAATGTAAGGTTGGTACAATATCCGCAAATCAATAAACGTGATACATCACATAAACAAGTTGAAAGATAAAAATCATATAGTCATATCAATTGATGCAGAAAAAGCATTTGATAAAATCCAACACCCTTTCCTGATAAAAACTCTTAAAAAGGTGGGAGTACAAGGATCATACCTCAACGTAATAAAAGCTATATATGATAAACCCACAGCCAACATCATACTCAATGGGCAAAAACTAAAACCATTCCCTCTAAGAACAGGAACAAGACAGGGATGCCCACTATCGCCACTCCTCTTTGACATAGTACTGGAAGTACTAGCCATTGCAATTAGACAAGAGGAGAAAATAAAAGGCATCCAAATTGGAAAAGAAGAAGTAAAGTTATCCTTATTTGCAGACGACATGATATTGTATATAAAAAACCCAAAAGACTCCATTAAAAAACTAATTGGCTTAATAAATGAATTTGGCAATGTAGCAGGATACAAAATTAACACCAAGAAATCTATGGCATTTCTATACACCAACAGTGAGTTTATAGAAACAGAGACTGAAAAAGCAATTCCATTTACGATCGCACCAAAACAATTAAGATACCTAGGAATAAACTTAACTAAGGAAGTAAAGGACCTATACGCGGAAAACTACACGACACTGAAAAAAGAAATTGAGGAAGATGTAAACAGATGGAAGAACATACCATGTTCATGGATTGGTAGAATCAACATCATCAAAATGTCCATACTTCCTAAAGCAATCTATAAGTTCAATGCACTCCCCATTAAAATACCAACGGCATATTTCACTGACCTAGAAAGAACTCTCCAAAAGTTCATTTGGAACAATAAAAGACCCCGAATAGCCACAGCAATCCTGAGAAAGAAGAGTAAAGTAGGAGGTATCTCAATACCAGACTTCAAACTGTATTACAAAGCCACTGTTTTCAAAACAGCCTGGTACTGGCACAAAAACAGACATATAGATCAATGGAATCGAATCGAGAACCCAGATATCAACCCAAATCACTATGCTCAATTAATATTTGACAAAGGAGGCACTAATATACAATGGAGTCAAGACAGTCTCTTCAATAAATGGTGTTGGGAAAATTGGACAGATACATGCAAAAGAATGAAACTAGATCACCAACTTACACCATACACAAAAATAAACTCAAAATGGATACAGGACTTAAACATCAGACGGGAAACCATAAAAATACTAGAAGCATCCACAGGCAACAAAATCTCAGACGTATGCCAAAAGAACTTCTTCACTGATACTAACCCTAGTGCAATGGAAGCTAAAGAGAAAATAAACAAATGGGACTATATCAAAATAAAAAGCTTTTTTATAGCAAAAGAAACCATCAACAAAACAACAAGAAAGCCCACTGTGTGGGAGAACATATTTGCAAATGTTACCACTGATAAAGGTTTAATCTCCAACATCTACAAACAGCTTATACAACTAAATAAAAGGAAGATGAATGATCCAATTAAAAAATGGGCAATGGACCTAAATAGAATATTTTCAAAAGAAGACAGAAGGAAGGCCAAAAGGCACAAGAAAACATGCTCAAAGTCACTAATTATCCGAGAGATGCAAATCAAAACAACAATGCGGTACCATCTCACACCTGTCAGAATGGCCACCATCAACAAATCAACAAACGACAAGTGTTGGCGAGGTTGCAGAGAAAAAGGAACCCTCGTGCACTGCTGGTGGGAATGTAGACTGGTGCAACCACTGTAGAGAACAGTGTGGAGTTTCCTCAAAAAACTGAAAATGGAACTCCCATTTGACCCAGTAATCCCACTTCTAGGAATATATCCCAAGAAACTAGAAACACCAATCAGAAAGGATATATGCACCCCTATGTTCATAGCAGCACAATCTACAATAGCCAGAATTTGGAAACAGCCTAAGTGTCCGTCAGCAGATGATTGGATCCAAAAACTATGGTACATCTACACAATGGAATACTATGCTGCCATAAAAAAGAAGGATTTCTCATCATTTGCAGCATCCTGGATGGAATTGGAGAACATCATGCTGAGTGAAATAAGCCAATCAATGAAAGAGAAACACCACATGACCTCACTCATTTGTGGATAATAAAGAACATTATAAACTGATGAACCATGAGATAGATATAGAGACAGTATATCAACAAGTAGACTGTCAAATTACAGCGGGGAGGGGAGGAAGATCTGAGGGAGATAATAGATCAACCGAAGGACTTGTATACATGCATATAAGTGCAACCAATGGACACAAAACTCTGGGGAGGGAGGGGATGTGTGGGAGGGAGGGAGGGGGTAAAAAAAAAGTCAATAAAATATATTTTAAAAAAATAAAATAAAATAAAAACTAAAAATAAATAAATAAATAAATAAATAATTCATCATGTAAAAAAAAAAGAGCTAAGAGTTAACTAATACATATTAGAAGAGAATCCTTATGATTTTCAAATACTAAAGCCTTCTGGTGTGCATTCATATATGTGCATAAAACATTCCCACAAATACAATGATAGCTGGTTTGGCTTGGTGGACAGAGCGTTGGCCGGTAGACTGAAGGGCCCAGACTCTGGTCAAGGGCACATGCCTGGGTTGCGGGCTCAATCCCCAGTAGGGGTAGTGCAGGAGACAGCCCATCAATGGTTCTCTCTTATCATTGATGTTTTTCTCTCTCCCTCTCTCAAAAAAAATATTTTAAAAATAAATAATGATAATTAATAATTATCAAGTACTTATGTGACAGACCCAATTCTAAGTGCTGTACATTTATTTACTCATAATACTCAAAACAACCCTATGAAAAATAGGTATTATTAGCTCTAGTCTACAGTTGAAGGAACTGAGTCACAGAGAATGAAGAAACTTAGTCATGGTCAGACAGCTGATAAGTGGCAGAGTAGGCAGGGATCTGAAGATCTGACAGGCAGTCTGGTTCCAGAGTTGGCTTCCTTCATTGCCAGGGGCGACCCAAGCTTCCCGCCCGCCCGCCCGCCCTCACTGACTATGAAAGGAGGGACCTGCGAGCAGTGGCCACATAGCTTGAGTGTGTGGGAGGCTTGGGTCACCCAGGCCAGCTGCTGAGGGGACTTCAAATGGCCTCAGCCCTTCATCCATGCTGGCCATTCCACCATCAGGGTGAGGGTCCCAGCTGGGAGGCGTGGCCAGCCTGAAAATGGCTTTCGGCCCTTTACCCAGGCTGGCCATGCCCCCATGGGGTAAGGGTCCCCACTGGGGGGCGTAGCCAGCCTGAAATCTGCCCCAGCTCTTCACCCAAGCCAGCACCGTTCACAATGGGGATCTCCACCCCAATGGGGGCATGGCTGGCCTAAAAACCATCACAGGCCCCTCGCCCTGAAGGGAACCCTCATCTTGATTTGAGACACCCTTCAGGGCAAACCAGCTAGCCCCCACCATGCACCAGATCTCTATCTATACTAATAAAAGGGTAATATGCTAATTAGACTGGGAGACCCTTCAGGAGACCTTCTGGATGTTCTTCTGGACAAAGCCATTGTGGTTGGGCCAAGGTAGAGGCAATTAGGGGCCAAGAGGGGAGGATAGTTGTGGGTGATCAGGCCGGGATGGAACAGCCACTGTGTTGCGCAGGTAGGCAAAGAGGGCAGGTGGGGGCGAGTACGCTGGCATGAGGGGGAAGTTGGAGGTGATCAGGCTGGTCGGTGGGGTAGTTGGGGGGCGAGTAGGCCAGCAGGGAGAGTCATTAGGGGCAATCAGGCAGGCAGGCAGGTGAGTGGTTAGGAGCTAGCAGTCCTGGATTGCGAGAGGGCTGTCCAATTGCTGGTTTAAGCCCGATCAAAGGGATCGTGCCTAAACTGGCAGTCTACCACCCCCCAAAGGGTCCCAGATTGGAGAGGGTGCAGGCTGGGCTGAGGAACACCCCTCTCACCTGTGCACAAATTATATTCACGAGGCCACTAGTCCTAATAAAAAGGGAATATGCTAATTGACCCTCACGCTGTCGCAAAGATGGTGGTGCCCACAGCCAATAAGGGAATATGCTAATTGACTGCCCCACCCTCAAAGATGGTGGCACCCAGTCCCCTCAGCCCTGTTGGGTCAGCAGGCATATGGCAAGGCCAGGCCACCTGCCTCTGGAGTCCCCGAGTCACCTCAGCCACCCAGCTGCCCAGGGTCAGTCTGAGGCACAGGTAAGCCTCCAATGGTGGCAGCCCAGCTGCTCAGGGTTACCCAAGGCTCAGGTAACCAGGGCCGGCTGAGGCTTGCACTGACAGCAGTACAGCAGCAGAGGTGTGATAGGGTGTTGCCTTCCCCTGATTGCTGGGTCACCTCCCACCCCGGAGGGCTCCCAGACTGTGAGAGGAAACAGGCCAGGCTGACGGAATCCGCCCCTCCAATGCATGAATTTTCATGCACTGGGTCTCTAGTGTTTAAATAAATTATAAATCCAAATAGTATTTGTGCATGCCATTCACTATATACTATTTTAGCTGAGTAAAGAACAAAATTATATTGCATGATATGCATAGGGATTTAAGAACTCCTGTAGTAACTTTCTAGAAGTCTTTCAATTGTTCACTGCTCACAAATTTAGAGCCATCTAATAAAAGAGTGTAAGATAACATATAATAAAAGAATAGCTGGCAAACTCAAATTACAAATATGGAAAAGCAAGAAAAAAATTATTGCACAGCTTTGAGAAGCGAAACTTTCAAAAGGTTAAGCCAAGTGGGAAAAGGAAAAAGTATTTTTTAGTGTTAATGGCAGGTAATAAGCAACTCAGGTTCTTAAACAGAATAACAAGGTAAAAGTAACATTCAGTGATCTGGTGATTGGATATAGCAGTAAAAAGAGATAGAGAGCCTAGTTATGGGGTTATTAAATTAAGTCACATATGACATGAAGCGCTTCACACAGAGCCATCGACAGGGAGAGAAGGAGGGTGAACTGCCGCCTTAGCTTGAAAAAAAAAACTCTGGTAACTGACACACAGAGTTAGAGACAGGGGAGCTGAGGAATCTCTAATGTTAAAGGCCTGGAAGTGTGCTACCCCTGGTTGTCCAGAGAAGAGGAGAGTCATGTTGAAGAGTGGACTCGAGAAATGGGTAAAGATTTTCCCCCCAATAGCTAGAAATTCACCTGTGAGATATGGTTAGTAGTCAAGTCCAGGGATACATATCTATCTGTAGATTAAATGTATATATAAGTGATCAGCCCCCAAACATCATCAATGTCCTGGGCTTTCTGAGGAGGAGAGGAGCAGGACTGAGACTGAGGCAACAATCACTGTTACAGTCTGTTTGATGAAAAGGAGAGGGAATAATAATACTCATTTCAGAACAGAAGGGAGACAGAGATCATTTAATCCTCTCTTTTTATAGTCAGACAGAGTGATTACAAACTTATCTAAGGGCAGAGAGGAAGTGGAGAAACAGGGGCAGAAAGCTAGAGAGAGGTCCAGGAAGCTGACAGCCCTCACAGAAATATGAAGGTCATTAGACATTTCCTCTAAGTAAATAAATCAAAATAAAAGCAATATTCACAAATGTTTCATCACCTTAATAACTTCATGAGTTCCTCCAGCAACAGGTTTTGATTTGAGTTCTTCAATTTCTTTCTCTAATTCTAAACATTAAAAAAAAAAAAAAAAAAAAAAGATTCCAGTTCAGCAATGAAAAATAACTGGCTACAGGAATAAGTACTTTCTTTTAGAAAAAAAATCACTATAAATTATAATACATTTAAGAAACAACAAATAATGAGAAAATATTAACTTCACCCATTATTACCTTTTATTTTCCTTTTTATTATGAAAAACTCCAAATATATAAAGAGAATAGTATGATTAATTATCATATGCTCATCACCTTGATTTAGCAATTGTTACATAGCCAATCTTGTTTCATTCTGACCTGCATTCACTTTCAACTTTCCATCAAATTTTGAAGCAAATCCTAAGCATTATGTTATTTCAGCTGAAAACAACTTCTTACTGTAGAATCTTAAAGCAACAACTAACCTCATATTAAACATAGATGTCAATCTATTTCATCCACTCATGTCTAGGTCTGGGGCCAGGAACGCCTTTCCAAATAAATTACTCTCTCACAAATTGATCAACCTTCCAAAACACAATGTGACCTTTCCTAACAGAAAATAAAATTTGGCTTTTAGGCTGGGCAGTTAACATTTGTTAAATCACTGAAAATTTAAGCACTAACCCACACATACTAAAAAGGATACTAATTTCTTCATCCTTTTGGAATATAAAGAAAGGAAAACTAAATAAGGACTCAATCAACTTCAGTAAGTAAATATAATTCAAAATTTCAGAGTGGAAATTTTTTATTACTTTACTTAAGCCTTGTTTTACTTCTTTGACTCACAACCTCGTGACTCTAACATTTCAACTGACTACTCTAGATGTACATTTTAATACATCTAGAAACATGCTTGACTCAGAAGAATATGTAATCTAAATTAAGTTTAAAAAGGTACTTAATTTAACAAATTGTTTTAAATATCTTCCTTTATTTTAATAATTCAAAGGATCTGCATTTTAGAGATGTAAGGTTAAAAAAATGAGAGGCAAATGGTTAGATGCTAAATAACAGATTTCACTACACTAAGATTTTACTGGATTCACTAGTAAACAAAACAAATGTACAATTAAAAACTAATTTTTAACTATGATTAAATAATATTTTTGTTAAGATAGTTTCAACCCAATACCTGTGCATCTTGAATTAGCTTTCTGTATTAGCATCATCTGTTTCTTGGCAAACTTGATAAGATCTTCCTTGGGCAATGTTTCCAGCTGAAAGATGTAGTGACATTACCAATTTGCTATAACTCATGTTTCTACTATATTGCAAAAGAAACATCACATCTCCCCAAAAATGAAAATCCTACTGTATGTCAACCAAACACTACATTTTTTAAAATGAGCAAATGCAACTTCAATTATTAGTTAAGCAACCAGTAGGAAATGTAAAAATAGCACATGTCTTACAGACATTGTCAGAGGTTAAGACACTTTCTAGGTTTTGATTTCTTTAAGCATAATTCTTATAGCAATAAGATGAATCATGCTGCAATACGGTTTTAGTTAAAACTCAGGGGAAATTACTTAACTTTAATCACTTAAATTACTTAACTTAAAATTACTCATCTGTAAAAGTGGGGAACAATGATAGTTATCTCATGGCTACCATTAATCTGAAATGAAGGTGTTCAGGCAAGTGCCTGAAACTTAGCATGCAAGTGATAAACCGCTACCTGTGAGAATCATGAAGGATAAACGGGCAGTGAAAATTACACAATTGAACTCTATCTTCGCATCACAGGAGACGCCTACACAATAGTCCCTTGACTCCTATCCCATGTCTGCTCTTTCCACCTCACTATGAGTCGTCATAAATTAGACTTTGTTTGTCTGAAATTTACATAATCTCTCAGCTGTGCTAACCAGGCGCAGGAAGTAAAGAGAGTCAACTCTTTTCATACCAGTAAACTTAAAAAGGGAACAGATGGGTGACTGTGTAAACTAAAATTGAAAGCCCTTGGAAAAAGGCTATTTATTTTGAATAACCCCTCCCCCACTCCCATGCCACAGTTTTTCAATTCATCAGCCTTCCACTCTCCAGGGAGCCGCAAGGCAAGTATTCTCTTCACCTTCGATTTCCCGGCTCCAGGCGGGGCTGGTGAAGCCACCCCGTGTTGGACAGGATCCTGCAAAACAATCAAACCCAGGTGGTCAGAACTGTTTTCCTAATCTGAACAGAACGCGGAACCTTGAGAGGTAAAACACCGTTCCGTGGGATCAGGTGGAAACCTTTACCGTGAGAAAGACCTGGGGAAGGAGGGTCTGCCACTGGGGCTGATGGTAGCAATCGTGCAGGAGCGGTTCTAATGGGCCCGGGACCGCGAGGGCCGGCGCTTGGGGCGGTGGGGAAACTGCGGGAGGCTGCTGAGCCCTCTCCCGGGCCTCTCCCCGCGCCCAGCCCGGGCGGACGGCTCGCGAGAAGGCAGCGGGTCCCACCCAAGCGCGCGGCTCGGGGCTCCGGCCGCGTTACCTCCATGGCGGCTCGCCCACCGCGGCCCAGCAACCGCGCAGTCCCCGGCCCGCCGCTCCGGAGCTGACTGGAACTTGCGTCTGCGCCCGCCTCTGACGTGGCCGACGGCAGGTCAAAGGTGGCACTCCTCCGGCTGCCCCACCCCACGCGTCTCCATGGCTGCGCCCCGGCCGCTTCCGCTTCCGCTCCCGCTGCTACGGGCCCCGCCGGATACCGACCCCGGGCCCCAGGGGGCCTCGCGGGGCTGCAGACCTTGGAGCAGCCCAGTCACAGCGATGAAGCTGGGGGCCGAATCTACTTGGTTAGTGAGTCGGTAAATTCCCTTTATTTAGTGTACGTGGCCAGTCAGTCAATTCCCTTTATTTAGTGATCCAGTTAGGATAGGGATTTACTATTATTTGTGTGGAGGAAAAGGGGCCACAGGCTAACCTGATTAACTTAGGAAAGGCCTTGCAAACTCGGGAGACCTAAGTAACCACAAAAGATGGTCTGAATTAAAACCTTTTGTTAAAAGCAGTTTATAGTGGGTAGTCATGTCCTTGGCCAGGGTCTTACATGACAAAGATCAACTTCATCTTTACAGAGGCTATTGTCTTTTTGCATCTAACAAACTTGTGGAATGTCAAGGTAATTTGTAACTTCCCTTTTTAACAGATCCCTCAGGGCACAACAAATGGTGCCAGGACACTGACCACAAATTCCCTCATTGTAATTGTTATCTGTTAATTGTTGCCTGGTACCCACCTTTGTAAAAGAAGCTTGTATTTATCATTTTACTTTTTAGAAAAATACATTTTTGTTGATTTCAGAAGGTGAAGAGAAAGGGAGAGAAACATCAATGATGAGAGAGAATCATTAATTGGCTCCCTCCTGCATGCCCCCTAATTTGGATGGAGCTCGAAACTAGGGCATGGGCCCTGACCGGAATCGAAGCACAACCTGTTATGGAGTGAATGCAAGTAAATGACCACAGGAGTCCAGACCAAATTAAAATTTAGGGAGCCTTTTAATAAACAGCCAGCTGACTGCTCTCTCTCCACGCAGCCCAGAGAGCAGCCCCAACCCTTTGTGTCTGACTATATTTATACCCATTCACTACCTCCTGTTTTTGCAGAGCAAACAATTTAAAACAAAGTAGTTTTTCTTAGGTAAAGTCAACATGTCATTTATAGGATCCTGGCACCTGGTGGAGTAAGTAACTGCATCCCATTATCAGGAAAGTTGGTTTATCTTGTAAGGTTATTTTGTTAGTTGTAGCTGGAATTTATGGCCAAGTCAACTAGGAGAAAACATGCTAAAAAATTCCCACTCTCTAACAAACATCCTGGTACATAAGATGACACTCAAGCACTGAGCCACACTGGGCTTTTGCCTGTTTTTAAATAGGATTATTTGTATTCCTGGTGTTTAGTTTTATAAGTTCTTTATATATATTGGAGATGAACCCCTTGTCTAATGAATCATTGGCAAATATATTCTCCCATACAGTAATTTTATGGATGGTTTCTTTTGCTATGCAGAATTTTTTTTTTAACAGTTGCCAGTTTATCATTTATTTATTTATTAAATGTATTTTACTGATTTTTTTTTTTTTTTTACAGAGAAGAAGAGAGAGAGAGTTAAAAACATCGATAGGAGAGAAACATTAATCAACTACCTCCTGCATACCCCCTACTGGGCATATGCTCTTGATCTGAATTGAACCTGGAACCCTTCATTCTGCAGGCCTATGCTCTATCCACTTAGCCAAACCGGTCAGGGCTATGCAGAAGCTTTTTAATCTGATGTAGTTCCATTTGTTTATTTTTTTCCTGTGTTTCCCTTTCCCTTGGAGACACATTGGCAAAATATTGCTGTGAGAGATGTCAGATTTTACTGCCTATGTTTTCTTCTAGGATTTTTAAATTTTCACAACTTATATTTAAGTCTTTTACCCATTTCGAGTTTATTCTTGTATAAGATGTAAATTGGTGGTTTAGTTGCATTTTTTTTTTACATGATGCTGTCCAATTTTCCCAACACCATTTACTAAAGAGACTGTTTTTACTCCACTGTATGCTCTTGTCTCCTTTGTCAAATATTAATTGAGCATAAAGGCTTAGGTTGATTTCTGGGCTCTCTGTTCTGTTCCATTGATCTATATGCATGTTCTTGTGCCAATACCAGGCTGTTTTGATTACAGTAAATTTGTAGTATTATTGTTGTCCAGTATTGTGATCCCTCCAACTTTATTCTTCTTTCTAAAGATTGCTGAGGCTATTTGGGATTTTGTTGTTGTTGTTCCACATAAATTTTGGAATATTTGTTCTAGATCTGTCAAATATGCCATTAGTGTTTTAGTAGGAATTGCATTAAATCTATAGATCACTTGGGTACCATGAATATTTTAATGATGTCTGTTCTTCCAATCCATGAACATAGTGTATGCTTCCACTTGTTTGTATCTTCTTCAATTTCTTCTTTGATTTTGCTTTGTTTTTGTTAATCCTCACCTGAAGATATTTTTCCATTGATTTTTAGAGTAGAAGGATAGAGGAAGGACAAGAGAGAAAGACATGAAGAGAGAAACATCAATGTGTGAGAGATACATCACTTGGTTGCCTCCCACAGGTGCCCCTACCAGAGCCCAGAATCAAAACCTCAACTCAGCTATGGATCCTTTTTAAAAAAAATAATAAATCTTTATTGTTCAGATTATTACAGTTCTTTTTTTCTTCCATAGCTCCCCTCCACCCAATTCCCACCCCACCAACTGTCCTCCTCCATAGTTATATGATTTTTGTCCAGTCTCTTCCTGCACCCTACACCCTTTTCCCCCCAAGAATTATCAGTCCACTCCCTTTCTATGCCCCTGATTCTATTCTATTCACCAGTTTATTCAGTTAATCAGATTTTTTTATTCATTTGATTTTTAGTTTCACTTGTTGATAGATATCTATTTGTTGTCACTTTGTTGATCATAAATTTTATCTTTACCTTTTTCTCTTCTTCCTTTTCCTAAAGAATACCTTTCAGCATTTCGTATAATACTGGTTTGGCGGTGAACTCCTTTAGTTTTTTTTTTTGGTTTTTTTTTATCTGTGAAGCTTTTTATCTGACCTTCACTTGTAAACAATAGCTTTGCTGCATAGAGTAATCTTGGTTGCAGGTTCTTGCTATTCATCACTTTGAATATTTCTTGCCACTCCCTTCTGGCCTGCCTAGTTTCTATTGAGAAATCAACTGATAGTCGTGTGGGTACTCCTTTGTAGGTAACTGTTTTTCTCTTGCTGCTTTTAAGATTTTCTCTTTGTCTTTTGCCCTTGGCATTTGAATTATGCTGTGTGTTGGTGTGATCCTCTGGATTCCTTTTGTTTGAGGTTCTATGTGCTTCTTGGGCTTGTAAGTCTATTTATTTCACCAGGTAGGGTAAGTTTTCTGTCATTATTTCTTCAAATAGGTTTTCAATATCTTGCTCTCTCTCTTCTTCTGGCACCCCTATAATTCAGATGTTGGTATGCTTGAAATTGTCCCAGAGGCTCCTTGCATTATCTTCATATTTTTGGATTCTTTTTTCTTTTTTTGGTTTTCCGATTGGATGTTTTTTGCTTCTTCATATTTCAAATCTTTGGACTTGATTCTTGGGATCCTTTAGTCTGTATATTCTTTATTTCAGTCAGTGTATGCTTAATTTCTACTTGGTTCTTTTTCATATTTTTGAGGGTCTCACTATATTTCTCGGAGGTTTCTAGAAGATTCTTGAGTAACCTTATAACCGTGGTTTTGAACTCTGTATCCAGTAGTTTGCTTTCCTCCATTTCTTTCATTTGTGGCCTGTTTCTTTGTCTCCGCATTTTGGCTGCTTCCCTGTGTTGATAGAGTGGCTCTATGTGCTAGGTGTCATATAAGGTCCAGTGGCTCAGCCTCCACAGTTTCCTGAGGTGGATACTCTTGGTGTACCCCTTTGTGGGATCTGTGTACAGTCTTGTTGTAGTTAAGCCTTGATTGCTGTTGGTATCACTGGGTGGAATTGATCTCTAGGCCAATTGGCTATGAGGACCAATTGTGTCTACAATGGGAGAACTTCTTTGCTGGAGAGACCTTTATGAGGTAGGACTTGCTTCAGTGGGGCTTTGGCATTCACTGAGTCTGCCCCCTGATTATGTCTCTTATGGATGTGAAGAGTTGTAATCTGGACAGTTTCACTCTGACCACTGAGTACACTGGTTCTTGGATCTCCAAGGAGGTGCAAAGTTAGCATTTCCTGAAGCCACCCAGCAGGAGCTACAGAGAGATCTGCAGATTCTTCCTCTTTGTTTAGGGTTTGGAGGTGCCCAGATGAAGCCCAGCTGTGAAGCAATGCAAGCTGCTGTGGAACCTTGAGCCCTCTTTTGGAAGCTCTGGGACTCTCTGACCCAGTTGCAGTTTGTTAGGTAATTTTAGATTGCAAAAGGCCAGGCCATTAATATGCAAAAGCCTCTGTGCACAGCTTGGGTGGGGTTGTAAATTGGGTGGGGTGGGATCTCAGAGAATTGCTGATCATCAGTCCTGCCCCGAAGAGGCCCCCAGGTCTCTGTGTCCCACGGCACTGTGCAGGAACAATGATTGCTGCAAGCACCTCTGAGACAAAGCTGCCCTTGCTTTCCAGCCTGATTCCAGACAGTCCAGTTTCTCTCTGTATGAATCTGGCCTGAAACTGGAGTTCAGAGCAGTTGGGAGCTTGTATCTCCTTCCCTATTGAAAGACATCAGCTTACCCGTTTGTCAGCCCCTTTCGTGCGTACCTCCGTACCTTTGCCCTTCACTTCCACACCTCCACACCTCCTACTGGACTCTATGTGTTTTTTTCATTCCTTCTAGTTGTAGAATTTCCACTTAGCCAGGCTTCCTGTGTTCTGGATGATATTCATTTTGTCTTTTATTTGTAGTTTAGATATGATTGTGCATGGCAACAAGTTCAGGTGTTTACCTATGCTGCCATCTTGGTTTCCAGGTATGGTTTCTTAACAAAGAATTGAACTTGCGGTCCGTGGGCCAACACGTTAACCACTGAGAAATCAACCAGGGTATTTTGTTGAGGAGTTCAGCATCTATCTTCATTAGGGATATTGGCCTGTAATTCTCTTTCTTTGTAGTTTCTTTATCTGGTTTGAATTAGGATAATGCCAGCCACATAAAAAGGGCTTGGAGGTGTTTCTTCCTCTAGGATTTTTTGGGATAGCTTGATGAGTATAGGTGTTAGTTCTTCTTTAAAAATTCCCCTGTGAAGCCATTGAAACTAGGGCTTTTGTTTACTGATAGTGTTTTGATTATTGCTTCAGTTTCATCAGTTATTATCTTGACCTATTCAGGATTTTTTATTCTTCCTGATTCAGTTTTGTGATATTGTATTTTTCTAGGAATCTTTCCATTTTATCCAGATTATCTTCTTAATAGTTCATCAATCTTGCTTATCTATTTAAAGACCCAGCTCTTCGTTTCATTGATTATTATTTTTTTGTAGACTATGTCATTTACTTCTGCTCGTATCTTTATTATTTCTTTCCTTCTGTTTACTCTGTGCTGTTCTTGTTGTTCTCTCTCTAATTTATTAGTTGTAGGGATAAATAGTTTATTATTAATTTTTCATGTTTTTGAGGTAGGCCTGTACTGCTATGAACTTCCCTCTCTGGGCTGCTTTTGCTGTTTCACAGAGAATTTGGGTTGTTGTGTGTTCATTTTCCTTTGTTTCCAGAAGTTTTTTTAAATTTATTTTTTGATCTCATTGGTAACCCATTCATTGTTTTTTTTATAACATGCTATTTAGCCTTCATGTGTTTGAATGTTTTGGAGAGTTTTTTTTCTTTTTAAAAAAATATATTTTATTGATTTTTTACAGAGAGGTAGGGAGAGGGATAGAGAACTAGAAACATTGATGAAAGAGAAACATTAATCAGCTGCCTCCTGCACACCCCCTACTGGGGATGTGCCTGCAACCGATGTATATGCCCTTGACTGGAATCGAACCTAGGACCCTCCAGTTCGCAGATCCACGCTCTATCCACTGAGCCAAACCAGTTTCGGCATGGAGGGTTTTCACTATAGCCAATGTCTAATTTCCTGCCATTGTGATCTGAGAAGAAGCTTGGTATGATTACGATCTTCTTGAACTTTTAGAGACTTAGTTTGTGTTCTAACCTGTGGCCTATCTTTGAAAATTTCCTATGTGCACTTAAGAAAAATACATATTCTGTAGCTTTGCAGTGAAATGTTCTGAAAATGTCAATTCCACATGATCTAATGTGTTGATTAGGATCACTGTCTCCTTGTTGACTTTTTATCTAGAAGATCTATCTATTGATGTCAGTGGGGTTTAAAGTCCCCTACTGTGATTGTATTGCTGTTAATCTCTCCCTTTATATACTCCAGAAGTTATTTATATGTACTTAGGTACTCCTATATTGGTTGCAGATATGTTTACCAGGGTTATGTCATCTTGTTGTATCAATCTCCTTAGTATTATGAAGTGGCTTTCATTATCTCTTGTTTTAGCCTTCACTTTGGAGTCTATTTTGTCATTTATGAGTATTGCTACCTCAGGTTTTTTTTCCCCTTTGCCTGGAAACATTTTTTCTCATCACTTTACTTTCAGTCTGTGTGAGTCCTTTGTTCTGAGGTGGGTTCTTGTAGACAATATATATATGGATCATGATTTCGTACTCATTCAGCTGTCCTATATCTTTAGATTGGCGATTTAATCCATTTACATGTAAGGTTATTATTGATAGGTACTTGTTTGTTGCTATTTCTATTTTATATGCCTTATGTTTCTCCCTCTCTTCCTATTTTTTTCCCTTTTTTAAAATATACTGATTTTTTACAGAGAGGAAGAGAGAGAGAAAGTTAGAAACATCAATGAGAGAGAAACATCGATCAGCTGCCTCCTACACAACCCCCACTGGGGATGTGCCCACAACCAAGGTACATGCCCTTGACGAGAATCGAACCTAGGACCTTTCAGTCCACAAGCTGACACTCTATCCACTGAGCCAAACTGGTTTCAGCTCTTTCTATTCTTTTTATAGCAGTCCCTTTAGCATTTCTTACATGGATGATTTGGTGGTAATAAATTCCTTTAGCCTTCTTTGTTTGTGTTTGCAAAGCTCCCAATTTCACCTTCAATTTTCTTTTTTTTCTTTTTTTTAAATATATTTTTATTTATTTCCGAGAGGGAGAAGGAGAGACAGATAGAAACATCAATGATGAGACAGAATTATTTATTGGCTGCTTCCTGCACATCCCATACTGGGCATTGAGGTCACAACCCATGCATGTGACCAGAATTGAACCTGGGACGCTTCAGTATCCAGGCTGACACGCTACCCACTGAGCCAAACCAGCCAGGGCTTACCTTCATTTTCAATGATAGTCTTGCTAAATAGAGTAGTCTTGGATTCAGTCCCTCAGTTTTCATTACTTTGTATATCTCCTGCCTCCCTTCTGACCTGAAGTATTTCTATTGAGAAATAAACTGATAGTCCAATGGGAGTTCCCTTTTAGGTAACTTTCTGTCTCTATCTTGCAGCCTTTAAGATTATTTCTCTTCAATGTTTGCCAGTTTAATTAAAATGTGTCTTGGTGTGGGTCTTTTGGGGTTCATCTTGATTGGGACTCTGTGCTTCCTAGACTTGTGTGGCTTTTTTATTCCTCATGTCAGGAAGTTTTCTGTCATTATTGCTTCAAACAGGTTTTCTGTTCCTTGCTCAGTTTTCTGTTATGCGGGTGTCATTTCATTTTATGATGTCCCAAAGCTCCCTTAGACTCTTCTACTTTTTATTTTTTGTTTTTCCATTTTCTGCTCTGAATGGCTTTTTTTTTTTTTTTTTTTTTTTTTTTTTTTTTTTTTTTTTACCTTGTCTTCTAATTCACTGATTTTGTCTTTAGCTTCTTCTAATGCACTGTTGAATCCTTCCAGGGTGTTCTTCATTTCAGCCATGTTATTCCTCATTTCGAATTGAATCTCACTTATTCTTTCAACATCTCTTTTCATGTTGGTTTAGCTCTCATTAAATCCCTTCATATTCTCATTAACTTCCTTATAATTCTTATTAAGTTGCTTATAGGTCTCACTGAATAGTTTGAGCACTCGTATTTCCATTATTCTGAATTCTTTATCTGACAAATTGATTGCTTTCATTTCATTTAGTTCATTTTCTAGCAATTCTTCATTTTATTTCATTTGTGGGTTGTCTCATTTTTGCTGCCCCTTTATATTTATTTCTATGCATTAGATCAAACTGCTGTGCTTCTCAGATTTGGGGAGGGGGGTGGTCTTACATAGTAAGAGTTTTGTGGGACCTAGTGGTACAGTCCCTTAAATATCCTCAACTGGGTGCTCTAGGAAAGCCACTTGCTTGAATTATTTTGGTTCTCCTGTTGTAGTTGGGTCTTGAATGTTATTGTTTCATTCTTGGATGGAGCCACCTCTCAGGCTGGCTGACTATGTGGCTCTCCCCCAACCACATTGTGCAAGATCCTGTGTAGGTGCTGACTAGACAGTATGAAATACAAGACAAAACACAAATGAGAATAAACAAAACAAGAACATACACAAGACCCATATAGCACCAACAAAAGTAACCACCAGAGAAGAGAGAACTAGGAAAGAGAAAAGAGAGAAAGAATGATAGAAAAAAAAAAAAGAGAGAGAGAGAGAGAAAACTATGGGGACAAAACAAAACAGACAAACAAAACAACCAAGAAAAGGTGGAGCAGAATATGTAGGTGAAAAGGCTGAAATAAGAAAATAAGAATGAATTAGAAGAGTAGGTGAAGGAAAAGTATTTAGAATAAAGCAGTGTTTCCCAACCTTCTCTCATGATGAGAATCACCTGGTGGAGTTGTTAAAACACAGATTCCTGAATCCCAACTAAGAAGTGCTAAACTAGAATTTTTGGGAACATATAGGTAAAATTGTATACTTAACTAGTGCTCTAAGACAGATTTTATATACAGAGCACTAAGTTAGGTATGCAATTTTACCTATATGTTCTCAAAAATTCTAGTTTAGCCGAGACCGGTTTGGCTCAATGGATAGAGCGTCGGCTTGGGGACTGAAGGGACCCGGGTTCGATTCTGGTCAAGGGCATGTACCTTGGTTGCGGGCATATCCCCAGTAGGGGGTGTGCAAGAGGCAGCTGATCAATGACTCTCTCTCATTGATGTTTCTAACTCTCTATCTCTCTCTCTTCCTCTCTGTACAAAAATCAATAAAATATATTTAAAAAAAAAAAAAAATTCTAGTTTAGCACTTCTTAGTTGGGATTCAGGAATCTGTGTTTTAACAACTCCACCAGGTGATTCTCATCATGAGAGAAGGTTGGGAAACACTGGAATAAAGGACAGAGAAGAGAAATGAAAATCAAGAAAAAAATTAGAAAAAGAAAATAGAGGGCAAAGCAGAGGACCTAAAATAAGAAAGAAAAAAGATAAGAAAGCAGGAGAAAAGTAAAAGAAAGGAAAGACTGAAAAAAAAATTGAGTAATGAAAAGAGAAAAATTTATTAGAAGGAAAGAGGAAAATTATATATATGAACAAAACAACAACAGAGACTAGAATAACAAATCAATAAGTCAGATAGATGAAGAAGATAAACTTAAAAAGAGGAAAAAAGAATGAAAGAGAAAAATAAAAAAGAGGAAAAGGAGGGAAAAGAAGAGAAAAAAAAGAAAAAGATGAAGTGCTATTTGTTTCAGCCACGTTTAATGCCCCATGAGAGCTCACTTTGGACACTACTCTTCTGTCTGCCAATCTGGGCTTCCTGTGAGTACTTAGGTGTTAACTACTGTCAGACACTGTCTTTGGGCTTTGGCAACCTGCTGGAAGCTCCAAGTGATCCAGTGATCCACCACTTAAGTCTGTCTCCATGGCCCTTGGCTGCAAGCAGGAAGGGCAATCTGCCCTATAAAATAGGTTTGTTAGCTGCAAGGGGCCCAGGGCTGGGTCAGCAAACTTTCCCTGATTCCCAGGCTCTACCTCTGTCCACCTTTGCCTGCTAGCCATCTGTCAATCTTAATCACTCAACAATCTGTTTGTGAAAGGGCTTCAGTGGGGAAGGTGCTATTTAGCTTCAGGCAATGTGATGGGTATGTTTTCCTATTCCAGAGCTACTCCTGTGAGTAGCCCAAAATATTACTCTGCCCTTGGCTAGACAGAGATCTTTGTATGGAGACCAAATGTGATCAGCAGGAAATTTTTTAAAATATTTTATTTTTTTTATTTTTATCAGTCTGCTTCCCATTATAGTGGGGTGGATGGCCCCTCCTCCAATCCATCATTGAGTGCTCTAGGTAACTACCTAATTTTCTCTGGCTGCTTTTAATATTTTCTCTTTGTCTTTTGCTCTTGGAATTTTAATTATGATGTGTCTTGGTGTGGTCCTCTTTTGATTCCTTTTGTTTAGGGTTCTGTGTGCCTCCTGGACTTATAAGTCTATTTCTTTCACCAGGTGGGGGAAGTTTTCTGTCACTATTTCTTCCAATAGGCTTTCAGTATCTTGCTCGCTCTCTTTTTCTGGAACCCCCATAATTCTGATATTGGTTCCCTTGAAGTTGTCCCAGAGGTTTCTTACATTATCTTCAACTTTCTGGATTCTCTTCTCTTCTTGCTTCTGTGGAGGAGTGTCCTCTGGCTCTTTGTGTTCTGAATCTTTGACTTGATTCTTGCAATCTTCCAGCCTGTTTTTAGGACTCTGTATAAAATTTTTTATTTCAGACAATGTATTCTTTATTTCTAGTTGATCCCTTTTCATATCCTCATAGGTCTCATTTATTTTATCGTCCTTTTATAGGAAATTATTGAAAAACCTTGTAACTGTAGTTTTGAACTCAATGTCCATCCTTTTACTTTCCTCCATTTCCTTCCTTTGTGTCCTGCCTCTTCTCTGCATTTCAGCTGCTTCCCTAATTTGATGGAATAGTTTTGTGTGTTAGGTGTCCTGGTAGAGCCCAGTAGCACAGCCTTCGCAGTTACTTGAGGTGAACAGTCTTGGTGCAGCCCTTTGTGGGCTGTGTGTGCAGTCTTGTTGTTAAGCCTTGCTTGTTGATCTCCAAGCCAATTGGCTGTGAGGATCAGCAGTGTCTCAACTAGGAGGGCGTCTGTGTTCTGCTTGGATGGAGCGGAGTCGTGGTGGTGCAGACAAGTTTTGGTTCCCCATCAGTCCCGCCTTAGGAAAGTCCCATTCGCTGCGAGACCCGCAAGATTGGTTGCTGGCGTGCGCACCTCTTGGATAAAGGCTGTTCTCAAGTTTTGTCTGCTCCTTGACAATCAGTTTTTTCCTGGTTCAGAGTTGTCTCTCAGTGCAGGTGAGAGATTTTTTTTCCCCCCCTCCTGAATAAGAAAACCAGCCTCCGGGAGAGCTTCTGTGTTCTGCTTGGATTGGGCGGAGTCTCGGGTGGTACAGACAAGCTTTGGTTTCCCATCAGCCCCTCCCTACGAGGGTCCTGTTCCTGAGACCCGCAGTAATGGCTGCAGGCTTCATGCCCCTCCGAGAGATCCTTGCCCACTGCCTGACAGTCCAGCCTCTCCCTGACTGGGGCTGTTTATCTGAGCAACAGGGTGGCGCTGTTTTTCTCCTGAACAAGAAAGTTAGCCACCCATTAGCTGTCCTCCCTCTCTGTGCGCCGGGAGTAAGCCAGCAGTGAACTCAGCCTGTCCTCTCTACGCTCCGGGAATAAGCCAGCATGAACTTGGCCCGCCTTCTCCGCGCACCTCAAGCAAGCCAGCAAGGAACTTGGTGGCCGCCTTTTCCACGTGCACAGTTCTCCTCACCTTCACAGTTCCTGAGGCTCAGCATCTCTTCTCTTTCCTTCCTAAATGGTAGAGCCTCTCTCTACTCAGCTAGCTGTCTGGTGTTTCAGGGTGATGTTTCCTCTGTTTTCCAGTTATAAATTTAAAATTGTTGTGGTAGGCTGCAATTAGGTGTCTACCCTATGCCGCCATATTGGTTTCTCTCTGTAATGTGTTGTTTAAAATCACTGTTCCCTGGTGGGAAAGCAGACTGGTTTAGGCACTGTGGAGAACAGTATGGCGTTTTCTTAAAAAACTAAAATGGAACTCCCATTTGACCCAGTGATTCCACTTCTAGGAATATAGCCCAAGAAACTAGAAACACCAATCAGAAAGGATATGTGCATCTCTATGTTCATAATGGCACAATTTATCATAGCTAAGATTTGGAAACAGCCTAAGTGCCCATCAGCAGGTGAGTGGTTTAGAAAACTATGGTACATCTACACAATTGAATACTACCTGCAGTAAAAGTAAGAAATTCTAATCATTTGCAACAGCATGGATGGAACTGGAGAGCATTATGCTAAGCAAAATAAGCCAGGAAAAGAAATATAAATATCCCATGATCTCACTCATTTATGGAATATAATGAACAACAAAAAGTGATGATCCAGAGACAGAGAAGCATCAATCAGACCATCAAACCTCAGAAGGAAAGTAGAAGAGGGTAGGGATAAGGGGAAGAGATCAACCAAAGGACTTGTATGCATACATATAAGCCTAACCAATGGACACAGACACCAGGGGTATGAGAGCATGAGTGAGGGGGCTGGAGGGAGGGAAGCAAAGGGGGGTTAAGGACACATATATAATACCTTAATAAAGAAAAAAATATTACATATTTTTAAAAATCACTGTTTCCTTGTTGATTTTTTGCCTATAAGATCTATTCAGTGGCCCTAAGCTGTTTGGCTCAGTGGATAGAGCTTCGGCCTGTGGACTGAAGGGTCCCAGGCTCGATTCCAGTCAAGGGCATCTACCTTTGTTGCGGGCACATCCCCACTGGGGAGTGTGCAGGAGGCAGCTGATCGATGTTTCTCTCTCATCGATGTTTTTAACTCTCTGTCCCTCTCCCTTCCTCTCTGTGAAATATCAATAAAACATATTTTTAAAAATCCATTCAGTGATGTGTTAAAGTCCCCTACTCTGATTGTATTGCTGTTGATATCTCCCTTAAAGTTTTCTTTTTTTTTTTATATATGTTTGTATATTCCTATATTGGGTGCAAATCTGTTTTCCAGGGTTATATCGTCTTGTTGTATTGATCCCTTCATTGTCTCTTCTGAAGGCCTTCATTTTGAAATCTATATTGTGAGACATGAGTATTGCTAGTCCAGTTCTTTTTCCATTACTATTTGCATGAAAAAATTTTTTCTATCCCTTCAGTTTCATTCAGTTCTTTGTTCTAAGGTGGGTCTCTTGTAGACAGCATATATATATATATATATATATATATATATATATATATATATATATATGGGTTATGTTTTTTATCTATTGAGCTACCTTCTGTCTTTTGATTATAGCATTTAATTCATTTACATTTAAGATTATTATTTATAGGTACTTAGTTATTGCCATATTTATTCTTTATGCCTGTGTCTCTCTTTCTCTCTATTTCTTCTTCTCACACCACTCCCTTTAGCATTTTTTGCAGGGCTGATTTGGTGGTGATAAACTACTTTATCCTTTTTTTGTCTGTGAAGCTTTTTAATTTATCTTAAATTTTGAATGATAGCTTTGCTGGATAGAGTAGTTTTCGATTGAGTCTTTGACTGAATACTTCATGCCACTCCCTTCTGGACTGAAGTGTTTCTATGAAGAAATCAGCTGACATTCTAATGGGATCTCCCTTCTAGGTAACTTTCTGTCTTTCTCCTGACTTTAAGAGTCTTTCTTTTTCTTAATTTTTGTCATTTTAGTTAAGATTTGTCTAGGTGTGCTTTTTTTTTTTTTTTTTTTTGTTCATCTTGATTGGGACTCTGTATTTCCTGAACTTGAGTAACTTTTTTATTCACCAGGTTAGGGACATTTTTCTATCATTATTTCTTCACACAGGTTCTATATTCCTTGCTCATCTTCTTCTTCTGGCACCCCTATTTTGCAGATATTGTTAGGTTTCATGTTGTCCCAAAGCTGCTTTAAAGACTCCTCCTGCTTTAAAAATTTTTTTCTTAATTGCTGCTCTGATTGGGTGTTATTTTCTACTTTGTCTTCTAAATTTCTTATTCAATCCTCACCTTATAATCTATTATACTTTATTTTTTTCCAAAGTATTCTTTATTTTAGCTATGCCATTCTTCATTTCCTATTGATTCTTATTCATAGTTTCTATTCTGTTTTCATGCTAATATGGTTTGTACTAAGTTCCTTATAGTTCTCATCACGTTGTTTGAGCATACATATAACCATTACTTAGAGTTCTATATATGATAAATTGCTTGCCTCCATTTCATTTAACCCTTTTTATGGAGATGACTATTGTTTTTCCATCTGTGGCCTGTTTCTCTGTTTCCTCACTTTTTAATGTTTCTTTATTTTGTGTCAGAGAAGACTGCTTGCTATTCCTCTTAGTATTGGAGGGGTGGCCTTCTTGTAGGACCCAGTGGCATGCTCTTAGATCTTCTGAGCTGGGTGCTCTAAGAATGACCCTTGTGTGGGTTATATGGGTCCTCCTGTTGAATTTGGGTCTTGATTGCTAGATGAGTTTAGTTCTCAGACTTGTTGCCTGTGAGCCTTAATCCTGACCTCATTGTGCCAACTCTTATACAGGTGCTAATAGAACAAAATGACAAAACCAGATCAAACCAAAAGGAACATAAAGAAGAAAAAAAAGCATGAGTAAACAAAATACCACTAATAATGAAAGCAGCAGCATAAACAAACCAAAACAAAGCCCTTGTGTGTCTATATCACATCCTTACCTGACACTTTCAGGGAAGTTAAATTAGGACTGGCCCTAAGGCTCTTGACCACTGCAGAAAGCACATTCACAGCTTTCAGGGACCAGGAAGTAATCAGATCAATCAAGGCCATTTGTGAGACACAGGGTACCAATGTCTGCACTGAATTGCTGGAGGGCAGAGGAAGTCACTATGTGGATGCATGCTCACTGACCCAGAAGGAGGATCACAATGTGTCATATAAAAGAGCAAGTTTCATAAGCAGCATGATTAATGCTTTGTAATAGAACATTAATAATTACTGCCTTTTGTGTGTTTACTCTGTAGCTTATTCCATTTTAACCTGTCATACCTCTAATGTTGGTATTATTCCTGGCTGGAGACACTTGAGGCATGAGCATGTGGCCTTGGTTACACAGCTAATAGGGGAAGGGACTGGAACCCAGGCAGTGATGTCAGAGCCCTCTTGGGGCCAGTACTGAATCAGCTCGATGAATTACTGAGGACTTGTCTCCCTGAACAAGGTTACATTATTTCAGCCACAGACTCCAAGATTCTATCTGGTAGATCCTGAATCCCCTCATGATTAAGAGACACCTCCCCTCCCCACCACCCGGCATGGGCTCCAGGCCCTCTGTAGGGAGTTGCAGAGTGATGCTAATCCAGCAAGAGTCACACCACACTGGCCAAAGCCATAGTACTTGAGCATAACAACAGATAATGAAGGCCACTTCAGAATACTAAAGGGAGCAATTCAAAAGGATATAACTCTAAGGCCCGGAGCAGCAGCAGCCAGGCCCGGAGCAGCATCCAGGCCCAGAGCAGCAGCCAGGCCCGGAGCAGCATCCAGGCCCAGAGCAGCTACAGCAGCAGCCAGGCCCGGAGCAGCAGCAGCCAGGCCCAGAGCAGCCAGGCCTGGAGTGTTGTGGGGTCGAACCCTGGATTCAAAATGAAAGGAAAGAAGGAGCAATGCAGCCAATTCGGGTACCAGAGTGTTAGGTCCGTCATCACAATGGACTCGGAGAAGCTCATGTGTCCCTTCACCCAAAAGGACTGAGAGTTGCCCAGACGACAGCAAAGTGGGAGAAGAAAACTGTAGGCTACGCAAGGGACTGAGGTGCCAACATGGAGTCATCTGAAGAAATTAAAGACTGAAATGGAAGCTACTTCTTTAATCATGTTCCTGCTCATGCTAGCATCTGTTAGCTTCCAGTCTTCTGCAAAGTCGTGTCCAGCAAATCCAAGGACTCTGAGTAAATCTACACCAGCAACAAAAGAGACTCATTTAGTAGCTAAAAATAATAATATGTCCATAATTCTGATTTCTCATTTTGTCGTTTTGCATTGGCATTGTTGTTGTTATTTAATAGCCAGAGTTTTGCTCTTGACATTCAAGTTTTGAAAATAACATATATGTGGTTTAGTTTTTGCATTGGCATTGTTTGCAATTGTTTTTAAGTTTAGAGCCCTATTATTGATGTTTAAATTTTATTTTAATTAGTAAAAAAGGGTGAGATGTAGAGAGCCGCCTGAGAAGGCACATGGACATTCTTTTAATTCTTATCAGCTGAGACCGAGGGCACTGGCAAATCCTCTTAACAGTACTGATTTCTTAATCCATGTGCTTGGAATGAAGAACAAATAGGACCTGGGCTCACCCAGGTCTCGATATGCTAAATCTTGTACCAAAAAATAAGGAGCTTACCCAGATTTTGATGAATAGGATCTGGGCACACCCGAAACTCCTTTTGACCTTAAACTCCCCTTTGGAAGCCAATAAAAACAAACAAACAAAAAACAAACAAAACAAGGGAAATAAAAAACCTGATGAACAATATTAACTGTTGAATATAATAGAATCAGAGGTATGGAAGGGGAGTAGACTGACGATTCTCAGGGAAAAGAGGAGTGGGGGGTGCGGGAAGAGGATGAACATAAACTGTGCACCTATGGATGAGGACAAGGGTGCGTGGGGAAAGGGCAAAGGGTGGGGTAGGAACCTGGTGGAGGGGGAAAAATGAGGAACTTTTGTAATAATATGAACATAAAGGTTTATTTTAAAAAAATTAAAAAATGAAATGAGATTAAAAATTAAATAAATGAATGAATAAATAAATACAAGAAGCAGCATAAGCAAAAGGTTGAAGTTGGGACTAAGCCAGGTATATTCAGAGGATAGCAAGGAGTTGGGCTACAAGAGAAATGAGAAGAGAGGATAAGTAATTAAGTTGGAAATGTAAGTTGATGCCATATTACTAAAGGTCACATATGCCAAGTTTAAGAATATGATCTCTTAAAATATTCATAAAAAATAGAGAGCGACTGCCGAAACCAGTTTGGCTAAGTGGATAGAGCATCAGCCTGCCGACTGAAAGGTCCCGGGTTCGATTCTGGTCAAGGGCATGTACCTTGGTTGGGGGCACATCCCCAGTACGGGGTGTGCAAGAGGCAGCTGATTGATGATTCTCATCAATGTTTTTAACTCTCTATCCCTCTCTCTTCCTCTCTATAAAAAATCAATAAAATATATTTTTAAAAAAAGAGGATATAACTCTGGTAAACATATGCACCCAATACAGGAGCACCCAAATACATAAAACAACTTCTGGAAGATATCAAGGGAGAGATCGATAGCAATACAATCAAAGTAGGGGACTTTAATACCCCAATGACACTACTGGACAAATCCTCTAAACAAAAAATTAAAGAAACAACAATCCTAAATGACTCACAAGATCAGGTGGACTTAATTGACATCTTCAGAGCATTTTACCCCAAAGCTACAGAAAAGCCCATGAAGGAAGGAGATTATAAAGATCAGAGCAGAAATAAATGACACAGAGACCAAAAAAATCATACAAAAGATCAATGAAACCAAGAGCTGGTTCTTTGAAAGGATAAACAAGGCTCACCAAGATACCAAGAGAGAACACCAAAATAAAATCAGGAATGAAAGAGATGAACAACCAACCATATATATATATATATATATATATATATATATATATATATATATATATACACACACACACACACACACACACACACACACACACACAAAGAATTATAAAAAAAATACTATGAACAACTCTACTTCAACAAACTGGATAACCTTGATGAAATAGACACATTCCTACTAAAATACAAGCTTCCAAAACTCAATCAGGACTATTCAAAAAACCTGAATAGGCTGATAACTACTAATGAAATTGAAACAGTAATCAAAACTTTCAGCAAACAAAAGCCCTGGATCAGATGGCTTCACAGGGGAGTTTTACTGAACATTCAAAGAACTAAAACCAATCCTTCTCAGACTATTCCAAAAAATTCAAGAGTAAGGTACTCTTCCAAACTTTTTCTATGAAGCCAGCATTATCCTAATCCCAGAAACAGATAAAGACACCACAAAGAAAGAGAATTATAGGCCAATATCCCTGGTGAACAAAGATGCTAAAATCCTCAACAAAATTCTAGCAAACCGGACCCAGTGTTACATGATAAAGATCATACACCATGTCCAAGTGGGATTTATTCCAGGAATGCAATGTTGATACAATATTCCCAAATCAATAAATGTGATATGTCACATAAACAAATTGAGAGACAGAAATCATATAAGCATATCAATTGATGCAGAAAAGGCATTTGACAAAACCCAACACCCTTTCTTAATGAAAAAAAAAAAAAAAAAAAAGCTTAGCAAAGTGGGAATAGAGGGATCATACCGCAACATAATAAAAACCTTATAAGACATACCTACAGCCAACATCATACTCAATGGGCAAAAACTAAAATCATTTCCTCTAATTACAGGAATAAGACAGGGATGCCCACTTTCACCACTCCTGTTCAACATAGTACTGGAAGTGGTAGTCACAGCAATCAGACAAGAAGAAGAATTAAAAGGCATCAAAATTGGAAAAGAAGACATAAAACTGTCATTATTTGCAGATGACATGATAATTATGTAGAAAACCCTAAAGATTCCACCGAAAAATGATTAGATTTAATAAATGAATTTGATAATGTAGCAGGATACAAAATTAATGCGAAGAAGTCTATGGCATTTTATACACCAATAGTGAACTTACTGAAAGAGATACTAAAAATAAAAATCCCACTTACCATTGCACCAAAGAAATTAAGATACCTAGGAATAAACTAAGGATGTAAAAGACCTCTACTCAGAAAACTACAGGTCATTGAAAAAAGAGATAGAGGAAGACAAATAGATGGAAGAACATACCATGTTCATGGATTGGTAGAATTGACATCATTAAAATGTTCATACTACCTTAAACAATCTATAGATTCAATGCACTCCCCATTAAAATACTAACAGCATATTTCACAGATCTAGCAAGAACTCTCCAAAAATTCATCTGGAATAAAAATAGACCCTGAATAGCTGCAGCAATCCTAAGAAAGAAGAGCAATGTAGTAGGGATCTTAATGCCAGATATCAAGCTGTATTACAAAGCCACTGTTCTCAAAACTGCCTTGTACTGGCATAAGAGCAAACATATATATATATAGGGGAGATAAGAGATCAACCGAAGGACTTGAATGCATGCATATAAGAATAACCAATGGATGCAAACATTGAGGGGTTATGGCATGTATGGGAGTGAGGTGGAGGGAGCAATAGTAAGATATGTACACATATAATACCTTAATTAAAAAGAGAACAGACATATAGACCAATGAAATAGAATAGAGAACCCAGAAATTGATCCAAGTTATTATGCTCAATTAATATTTGACAAAGTAGGCAAGAGAATACAATGGAGTGAAAACAGTCTCTTCTTTAATGGTGTTGGGAAAATTGAACAGATATATGCAAAAAAAATTGAAACTAGACCACTAACTTACACTATACACAAAAATAAACTAAAAATGGATAAAGGACTTAAATGTAAGATGGGAAACCATAAAAATATTAGAGGAATCCACAGGCAGTAAAATCTCAGACATATGCTGAAACAGTATCTTCACTGATACAGCTCCTAGGGCAATGGAAACTAAAGTGAAAATCAACAAATGGAACTATGAAAATAAACTTCTGCACAGCAAAAAAGTAAGCATTCACAAAACAACATGAAAGCCCAATGCATGGGAAAATATATTTGCCAATATTATCTCTGATAAGGGTTTAGTCTCCAACATTTATAGGGAACTCATACAACTTAACAAAAAGAAGATAAACAACCCAATAAAAAAAATGGCCAACGGACCTAATAGATACTTTTCGAAAGAGGACATAAAGAAGGCTAAGAGACATATGAAAACATGCTCAAAGTCACTAATTATCTGAGAGATGCAAATCAAAATGACAACGAGGTACCATCTCACACTGTCAGAATGGCTATCAACAAATCAACAAAGGACAAGTGCTGGCGAGGATGTGGAGAAAAAGGAACCCTTGTGCACTGCTGGTGGGAATGCAGACTGGTGCAGCCACTGTGAAAAACTATGGAGTTTTCTCAAAAATCTAAAATGGAACTGCCATTTGAACCAATGATCCCACTTCTAGAAATATATCCCTAGAAACTAGAAACACCAATCAGAAAGGATATATGCACCCCTCTGTTCATAACAGCACAATTTACAATAGCTAAGATTTGGAAACAGCCTAAGTGCCCATCAGCAGATGAGTGGATTAGAAAACTGTGGTACATCTACACAATGGAATACTGTGCTGCCATAAAAAGGAAGGCATTCCGCCGAAACCGGTTTGGCTCAATGGATAGAGCGTCGGCTTGGGGACTGAAGGGACCCGGGTTCGATTCCGGTCAAGGGCATGTACCTTGGTTGCGGTCATATCCCCAGTGGGGGGTGTGCAAGAGGCAGCTGTTCGATGACTCTCTCTCATCGATGTTTCTAGCTCTCTATCTTTCTCCCTTCCTCTCTGTACAAAATCAATAAAATATATTTTTTTTTAAAAAAAGGAAGGCATTCCTACCATTTGCAACAGCATGGATGGAGCTGGAGAGCATTATGCTAAGTGAAATAAGTCAGTCAGAAAAAGATAAATATCACATCTCACTCATTTGTAGAATATAATGAACAACATAAACTGATGAACAAAGACAGATCCAGAGACAGAGAGCATTGATCAAATGTTCAAACCTCAGGGAGAAGATAGGGTAGGGTGGGGGTAAGGGGAAGAGATCAACCAAAGGACTTGTATGTATGCATATGGGCATAACCTATGGACAGAGACACCGGGGGAGTGAGAGCATGAATGTGGGGGAAGGGAATGGGGAGATAAGGACACATATGTAATGTGTTAATCAATGAAAATTTTTAAATTAAAAAAAATGTGCCTGTGTGCCAACCTATGACCCTATGCTAGGCCTCATGCTGAGAACGTGAGGACATTAAGGGATGCATTGGAACCTGGCATCAAGGGGGCCACGTGGCAGAGGTCATGGAACAAGTACTTTCTCTTTTGGGAAGAGATCAGTGAGATGTCTTTTTCTATTTTCTGTACTCTATTGTTTGGATTTCCTGACCATAGGTATAGTTTTGTGTGTTTTTTTTAATTTTTTTACTGTTTTCCCACCCATGCCATCCTCCACCTTCCTGTGTCAAGCAGCATTGTGTTACCCACTGAGTCCAAGTTGTGATCACAGGTACTATTCTAGATTGAGTATGCTTGTATCACTCTTTTAACAGTAGGAAATGAAGACATTTATAAAAATAAGGAAAATACAGATAGATAGTTGCCATATTCTGAAGGTTCAGCACATGTGTGAAGTGAAATCCAAACAAATATTTAGAGAAAGGATGAGGAAAAACAGTGGACCTCTTAGGCAAAATAGATGCCACAAGGAGAGGAAGAGCGAGCAGTGCATATGGACAGCAGACAGCTTGGCACCTGGAGTGAGGGGACACTTCAAAATGTTTGCAGGACAGGCCTCTACAGTTCCCACCATCTGAGGGGCTTGCAGACACTTTGAGCAAGGGCAGGAAGGAATCTGTAGTGTGCTTCAGGAGAATTCATCCAGCAGTTGCAACTAAAATGCATGTACCAGGGATCTGAGGTTGAAGTGACCACAACAGTTCTGGAAAGGGGTGATAGGCATCATAATGGGAACAGAATGTCATGGCATGCAGCTGAGAGTCAGTGACATCAGAGGCCACTGCAATGGTCTAGGTGGCAGAACATGGAGCAGGGGAGGCAGAGGAAGCTGTGCAGAAACCCGAGTCATCCTAAGGAGAAGGGGAGGTGAAGGGAATATTGGTGAGGAGGATTTGGAACTAGAGGATGAAGGATTAAGCTCCACAGAAAGTAAAACAGCCAAGAGAGCTGGGGAGAGGAAAACTGTGGGTTTTAAAAATATATTTTTATTGATTTCAGAGAGGAAGAGAAAGGAAGAAGAGATAAAAATATCAGTGATGAGAGAGGATTATTGATCGGCTGCCTTCTGCACACCCCTGTACTGGGGATCCAGCTGCAGCCTAGGCATGTGCCCTGATGGGGAATTGAACTGTGACCTTCAGGTTCATAGATTAATGCTCAACCAGTGAGCTACATCAGCCTGGAAAGAACATGGGTTTGAGTTGAAATACTGAGGTAGAAACAACAGTTGGCCACAGAGGGGAAATCAGGATCAGCTACAATGGGAGAACCCCTCCCCACCAAGTATTTGCAGAAAACTCTTGAGAATGGATACCCCTTCAAGAAAAGAATATCAAGTAGAAAGGGTAGAGGTGAGGGGACTGAGCGTGGATTAATTGGGAAGAAACACGGATCAGGCACACAGGCCCTGTGCTGACTTGCTAGTTGTAAAGTAACCTAACCTACAGTATCTGAGGTGGGCTCTGCTCACTACAGCATCACCTCAGAATCCATTACTCTCCTCACTTGGTTTACATGCTTCCAGATTTTCTATGGATGTTAACAGTCTTTTCTTTTTGCTTTTTAACAAAGATGTGATCCAACTGTATTGAAACCTGCTTTTCTGACTTAATGGATAACAAGCATCTCTTCTTGAACAGACACATTTGTGTTTTAACAACATTTTAAAGGGCTGTATGGATATGCTACATGTTATCTAATATATCTATTGTTAGGAAATAGAGTTGTTTCCAGTTTTTCAATATTAGGAACATCTCTGCTATGACCAATTTTGTGGCTAATTCTGAGCACATCCTTCTTGCTTAAAGGTCAGTGTACACCAAAGCAAATCCAGGTGCAAGCCCACATTGGAGGCTTTCCCAGGAACTGCCAGCCAGCCTTCCAGAAAGATGGCGGTTCCTCTTCTAGGGTTCTGTTTTCTCACAACCTTGCTAACAACAAAAATGTTTTTGTTTTAATATAAATTTCTTCATTAGTGAAATTATTTTTCATATATCCCAGTGTTTATTTCTTCTTTCATGATTTGCCTTTACCTGTTTTCAGCACATTTTTCTGTTAAAGAGTTTCTGTCTTTCCTCTTTTACTTTGAAGTACTCTTATATGTTTAAATGCTCACACTGTCACATTTTGCCCTTTGTTAGCTCTTTGGCTGCAGTTTGCTTGCAGTTGTGCTGATTGTGTTTATACCAACATCTGTCACTGTTACTTGAACCAAGTGAAATTCATCAAGTCTTTCTTCCTCAGTTTCTGCCTTTGACATAGACTCTTAAAGGTACTATATATAGTAGCACTCATCCCTGTGGTTACGATGATGCTGATGTTTTTGTATCCTTCCAGAAAACCATTTGAAGAGTAACTTCGCAAAACATACAAGTCTCCCAAAGAATGAAGTCAGACAGAGTACTGCTATCGAGGTCACCTGCACACAGAAAACAGACTGAACTCAGTGCCCTGACATTGGAGGCTTAGCTTTAGTTCTCTCATAATCCCAACCACCCACTGGCCACCTTGATGCCATTCCTGAGAATTAGTGATGTCCCTTCATATTACTGAAAGTTGCAGCAAAATTCTTTGTTAGTTGTAATGGTTTCTTCCTCTTGAAAGGAAACCTGCTCTTGAGCCATGAACTCCATGACCCAATGGGTAGAGCTTCCTGAGAGGGGCTGACCAAGGAGGTAGAGGACCCAGCAGGTATTTCTCCAGAGAACAGAAGGTCAAGGCCTGCAGAAGCAGGCACCTTTGTGTTCTCAACTCCTATGCTTATATTTAGAATGGGCATCCAGCAGTTCAGACTCTCTAGTGATAGAGTAACTACCCAAAGATGCATTTTGAAGTGGTGTGTCATTTTTAGACATTACTGCCATTGCTGCCTATATTTGGCTGGTTAGAATAGAGGTCACTGACCCAGTGTGAAGTCTTGACAGTCTTCTTCGTAGGTTAGAGAGTACCAACTTTAAACTGCCTGTGGACAGCTAGATTTTCAGCCTGTGACTCCCTCCCAGGCATTGCCTTCAATTGTCAGGAAAATATAACTCCTCCATAATGAGGGTACTTTCATCCACTAAGGAGGAACGAAGGTTGGCAAAATAGAAAGAGAATAGGGAAAGAGGCAACCTGGCTTAGGTTAGGAGAATGGAAAGGTCTGGGGTGAAGGCTGGAAGGAATGGGCTCCCTAAGGGACAGGGAACAGGGAGCTGGCTCTGGGATCTGAGAGCAGCAGATGACACAATTCTCCTCTCCCACTGCAGCCCTCATGGGTCCTGGGCATGAATGTGGCTACAGCCCCTTGCAAATCTTCTAGTTCTCAACCTGTTCATCTTTGAAGAGTTACAGAGAGTTACTGTTAGGGCCAGGCTTGCAAAAGGGCTTGAGGCAATTCCAAGACACAGCTGTTTAAAATAAGATTTGCTTGGTAATCCTGGATCTGCCAGCCCCCCTTCACATTTGATTTTAGAGACTTCAAGTACAAATAGTGGCCAAAGGAGCAATTTGAAAGTTGGCAGGCAACCCAAAGCTGTATACATACGACTAATAACAAATAGAGGGGTGAGGACTCGGAAAGAGAAGCAAAGGACTGGGAAGACAACCCATGAAATTGTCTCCTTGGCCAAGCTGGTGCGGGGGAGAAACCAGTTTTTCCCAGGTCTGTGAATTCACAACTCTTCTTCCGACTCTGTGTTTGTTTGACAGTCACTGGGCTAAACATTTTCTATCCCAGATTTTCGTTAATTGTGGACTCCTGGTCACATGGAAGTGTGCACATCATCACTTTGATGGCCTCCAATAAACCACATTCTGGTTTCCACTCCCTTGCTCAGTGTCCTACTGCATTGACTCAGGGCTTGAACATCTGATAGGCTCTGACCAACAGGACACCAGCAAGTGTGATGCAAGCAGAGATTGATGGTGCTTACACCTGGAATGCTTCTTGAATCCCTCACCCACTGAGAGAAGCCCAAACCCGGTGGAGCAGCCTAAACCCCGTGAAAGATAGAGGGCTACCTGGCCCACAGTTCCAGCCAGGTGAGCTCCCAACTGATAGCCGGTAGCACCTGCCAACCTCCACAGACCTACAGGGCTTCTAGATAGCTACCACCCCAGCCCATGCCAAGTGAGCAGGAAATCTGCCCAGTTGAACCCAGATACCCTTGGAATTATGGAAGATAATAAAAGCTTCTTCTTTAAAGTAAGGAGTCAAAAACCTTTATCTTTTAAAGAACCTGAGAGTAAATATTTTAGGCTTTGGAAGACATGCAATCTCTGTCACAGCTACTCTCAGAAGTGAGTTGCTATAAAGTTTGGAATTAATGTGAGCAGGTCAGCAATTTATTAAGTAAACCCACCTGGAGTAGCTGGTTAATTTGATATATTACTTAAAATAACATGTGATCAGCCCAACTGGTGTGGCTCAGTGGTTGAATGTCATCCTGTGCACCAGAAGGTCAGAGTTTGATTCCTGGGCAGGGCACATGCCCAGCTTTTGAGCTCAATTGCAAGTTGGGGTTGGGCAGGAGGCAGCCAATCAATGATCCTCTCTCATCAACGTTTCTATCTCTCCCTTTCCCTTCCTCTCTCTTAAAATCAAAATAAAAACATTTTTAAAAATTACATGTGATTAGCTAGTAAGCACCAATAAATACTATATGATTTATCACTATGAAAAAGATGGAAATGTGAGAAGTACAAGAAGTAACATACTACACTATGTTATGACACTGTGTATTTGTCATTAAATAAATATGCTTCTCAAATAGAAGTTGTCTATCTGATTTATCCTGTATACACAGAAGATGAAAACCTTCCACTCCATTAAAAATGCCTCATGATTGAAGCATCAGCTCAGCAAAGGGGCAAAATTCTCCCAAACTCCAGAAATAAAAATAAAACAAAGTTCAAATTGAAACTTGAGCGGTGGGGGGGAAGAAAAGGCATGGGGCCCACCTCATCTATGACTAGCTCTGGTAAGCCACTTGTTTTTTTATGCTTACAGGTTCCTCAAAGAAGATGAGAGAAAGATTGCTACAAATAAAGAAATAGGTGGCTCCCCCACATTGTCCGGTAGTTGTGAAAATAATAAAGTCTGAAGAGGAAATGAGTAAAGGTGGTTATAAACAAGGAGAGGTAGTTAAACCATACTCCAACTTCGTAAGAGAAGACTAATGGTGAATGAAATATGAAGTGATGGCTCTGGGCTCCTTTCCTTTAAATCTAGGAAGCAAGGGGCAGCATGTAATCAGACATGCACTGTGAAACTTAACAATTCATGAATATTATCATATCTCAATATACATTCTCTGAACAGTGTCAAGCTAGGATTAGTACCCTTATGGGGTGGTTAAAACAATAAGTGATAACTGCTAGAGAACTTAGACCAGTGACTGATGTGCATAAACCTCAGTCAGCGTGACTTAAAATTGTATGGCATGGGAACCAAACTGGTTTAGAACATATCACCACATCTTGACTTGGGAGACTCAGAGATTCCATGATCACTCTGTCTCTTCCTGTTGGGTCCTGGAGGGACAGTCTTCCCCACCTGCTGGACAGCCTCCAGGGGTGAGGCATTCACTGCTTTTGAAGACCTTGGCACTTGGTCCTGATAATAAGAAATTAATTTTTATTTGTTTATTCTGAGTCTTAGTTCAATCCTTAATGGGTGAGAGAGAAAAAGCTGATATCTCATGAAAAGAACAAATGTATAGTTACATCGAAAGGCAACAAAAAGGGGAAAGAACAATTGTCTATTCACTTAGGTGGCTCTCAGAGGACACCTATGTCTAAGAGAAAAAGATGACATTTTTTTTTTTTTTACTTGGATGCCCTGTCTCCTGTCCTGGGTGCTATTGATTTACTCATTTAACCATTCTTTTAAAATAAATATGTATTTTATTGATTTTTTACAGAGATGAAGGGAGGGAGATAGAGTTAGAAGCATCAATGAGAGAGAAACATTGATTACCTGTCTCCTGCACACTCTACTGGGGATGTGCCCATCACCAAAGTATATGCCCTTGACCGGAATCGAACTTGGGACCCTTCAGTCTGCAGAATGACGCTCTATCTCCTGAGCCAAACCAGTTAGGGCTCATTTAACCACTCTTTTTTTTTTTTTTTTTTAAATATATTTTATTGATTCTTTACAGAGAGGAATAGAGAGGGATAGAGAGTTAGAAACATCGATGAGAGAATCATTGATCAGCCACCTCCTGCACACCCCCTACTAGGGATGTGCCCGCAACCATGGTACATGCCCTTAACCGGAATCGAACCCGGGACCCTTCAGTCTGCAGGCAGTCGCTCTATCTACTAAGCCAAACCGGTGTCGGCACATTTAACCATTCTTAATACATTTTGTACATGTGAGGCATTATGCTCTTATTCCTTTAAAAAACAAGCATTGGTCTTTATCCAAATCCATGTGTCATACTCTACGTACTTCTCAAAATATTTGTAGAAATATTAGCTTGGGTTCCACTTCAAGAATATTAAGTGTTAAAGGAGATGTGGTTCCATGTGACAGTTTAACACTTTAGTAACTGATGGCCTGACAGGATGTTTCTGTTGTACTGGGTATCAGGAATGTAGGCATCTGCCAGGAGAATGCCCTGCTCCTCATAGGGAGAAAGTCAGGGGACAGCAACAGTCAGAGTATAAAAGTACACTTCTTTTCATGAGTAAGTATGTACCAGTGTAAATGGAAATGCCCTTCACCTCCTCCACCTCACTCTAGCAGAGGCAGACAGCATTAACAGTACTGCATGTCACCTCCAGATGTTCCCTGGGCCCTGAGAATCCCACAACCAGACTGAACCACAGGCTCACTTTGAAGCATAGTAATCCCTCATTTGGAAAACTGCTGTTTAAAACTGATGTTTGAACTACACTGTTATTCTTAGACAGTCCCCTGTTCTATAGGTCAGCTGTTATTATTAGATAGTCCCTTATTCTATAAAATAACTGTTTTAGTTGAAATTATAGAAAAAGATAAAAACTTAACTGACCTTGCAAGCTAGCCATCTAATGTAATAGGCAAATACTGATAATAATTCCCATATTCTACAATAATACCAAGTGTTTGTTCATTATGTATCCAAGGTCACAAACTGTCTGCAAAAATAACATACACAGAGTTCTTTGTAAAATATGCAGACAAAGAGCTTGAAAGGTATAAATAGGAAAAACTTCCTCCATGTCTTTGCTCAGAGATTTGGGAGACACCTCCCTCTGGGCTTGCTGGCATTAATCAAGACTCCTAGTTAATTGACTTATTTTAAGGCATCTTGTAATTAGCTTGCTGATTGACAATATAACAACTTCACTTTCTTGAATTCAAATATAGGCTCTCAGTGGAGGAAATGAAAAAAAGAAACATGGAGTAGTATCATACATGTCTTTAAATGGTATATTTATACATACATCCATACATATGGTTATTACACAAATACCTATGTATGCATAAGATATATATATAAACACAAAATTATATTTAGGCCAATTGATGGGTAGTTAGAGGGTTGCTCAAGGATTAGTTTGACAAGTCAATTATTGTCTTTCTTGATGACTTTTGAACCTAACTCCATCTCAAGGTATGACCCCAACTCTATAGATACATAATTTTAAAATAATAAAATTGTTTTCATATGATGCAAAGCTTACTTTTTAACAACATATTCTGGATTTTAATAATAAATTTGAGTATATATATCATATATATATATATATATATATATATATATCCCACTCTTTTTTTACAAATGCCTTTTCCTTCATTTTTAAATGAATATTAAACTCACACACATGTTTTTTGTTTTGTTTTGTTTTTGCCAATCCTTACTAGAGGAGATTTTTTCCATTGCTTTTTTTTTTTTTTTAATTTTTTTATTTATTTATTATTTTTTTATTTTTTACATATTTTAATGATTTTTTTTTGCCCCCCTCCCTCCCTCCCTCTCACACATCCCCTCCATCCCCAGAGTTTTATGTCCATTGGTTGTACTTATATGCATGTATACAAGTCCTTCGGTTGATCTATTATCTCCCCCAGATCTTCCTCCTCTCCCCACTGTAATTTGACAGTCTGCCTGTTGCTTTACTTTCTCTATATCTGTCTCTTGGTTCATCAGTTTATAATGATCTTTATCATCCACCAATGAGTGAGGTCATGTGGTGTTTCTCCTTCATTGATTGGCTTATTTCACTCAGCATGATGTTTTCCAATTCCATCCAGGTTGCTGCAAATGATGAGAATTCCTTCTTTTTTGTGGCAGCATAGTATTCCATTGTGTAGATGTACCATGGTTTTTGGATCCAATCATCTGCTGACGGGCACCTAGGCTGTTTCCAAATTCTGGCTATTGTAGATTGTGCTGCTATGAAAATAGGGGTGCAAATATCCTTTCTGATTGGTGTTTCTAGTTTCTTGGGATATATTCCTAGAAGTGGGATTACTGGGTCAAATGGGAGTTCCATTTTCAGTTTTTTGAGGAAACTCCACACTGTTCTCCACAGTGGTTGCACCAGTCTGCATTCCCACCAGCAGTGCACGAGGGTTCCTTTTTATCCGCAACCTCGCCAACACTTGTCGTTTGTTGATTTGTTGATGTTGGCTATTCTGACAGGTGTGAGATGGTACCGCATTGTTCTTTTGATTTGCACCTCTCGGACAATTAGTGACTTTGAGCATATTTTCATGTGCCTTTTGGCCTTCCTTCTGTCTTCTTTTGAAAATATTCTATTCTGTGGCTTTGGGGTGGAATGTTCTGAAGATGTCAATTAATTCCATCTGGTCTAGTGAGTCATTTAGGATTGATATTTCTTTGCTGATTTTTTGTTTAGATGATTTGTCGAAGGGTGACAGTGGGGTATTAAAATCCCCTACTATGATTGTATTGCTATTAATCTCTCCATTAATGTCCTCCAGCAGTTTTTTTTTGTGTGTGTGTATTTGGGTGCTTCTGTATTGGGTGAATATATATTTACTAGAGTTATTTCTTCTTGTTGGATTGTTCCCTTTAGTATTATGAAGTGGCCTTCATTATCTCTTGTTATGTCCTTCACTCTGAGATCTAATTTGTCAGATATAAGTATTGCTACCCCAGCTTTTTTTTTCATTTCCATTTGCCTGGAAAACTTTTTTCCATCCCTTCACCCTCAGTCTGTGTGCATCTTTTTTTCTGAGGTGGGTTTCTTGTAGACAACAAATGTATGGGTCTTGTTTTCTTATCCAGTCTGACACCCTATGTCTTTTGATTGGAGCATTTAATCCATTTACATTTAAGGTTATTATTGATAGGTACTCATTTGATGCCATTTTTATTCTATACCCATGTTCCTTCTTCACTCCCTATTTCTTTATTTTTACAGTAGACCCTTTAGAATTTCTTGCATTGCTGGTTTGGTGGATATAAATTCCTTCAGTCTTCTTTTGTCTGTGAAGCTCCTGATTTCACCTTCAATTTTGATTGTTAGCCTTGCTGGGTACAGTATTCTTGGATTCAGACCCTTCCTTTGCATGACTTCGTATATTTCATCCCATTCCCTTCTGGCCTGATATGTTTCTGTTGAGAAATCAGTTGCTAGTCTGATGGGGGTTCCTTTGTATGTAACTTTCTGTCTCTCTCTGGCTGCTTTTAAGATTCTTATTTTGTCGTTGTTGTTTGCCACTTTAATGATAATTATGCCTTGGCATCTGTCTTCTGGGATTCATTTTGCTTGGGACTCTGCGAGCATCTTGGATTTGTGTGGGTTTTTTCTTCTCTATCTCAGGAAAGTTTTCTGTCATTATTTCTTGAAATACGTTTTCCATGTCTTCCTCAATTCCCTTTCCTTCTGGAACCCCTATTATTCTAATATTGTTTTGTTTTGTATTGTCCCAAAGTTCCCTTAGACTTTCCTCCTGTTTTTTAATTTTTTTTTTCCAGAAGCTGTTCTAATTGGGTATTTTTTTCCATCTTGTCTTCTAGCTCACTGATGTGGTCCTCTGCTTCTTCTAATCTACTCTTGATGCTTTTTATTGAGTTCTTTACAGTAGCAATGTCATTTTTCATTTCTTCTTGGTTCTTCTTAATTTCCTCTTGGGTCTTACTCATATTGTCAAATTTGTCTTCCATTCTTTTTAGCCATCTTATGATCATTACTCTGAATTCTTGCTCTGGTAGGTTGCTTGACTCTATCTCGTTTACTTCCTTTTCTGGTGAAGCCTGCTTTTCTTTCATTTGCGGACTGTTTTTTGGTCTTCCCATGATCTAGGATGTCTGGTTGCGTAGTTCTCTCTCTCTCCTTTTCGCTGAGCAGTGGGGTACTCCAGTGCAGTCAGGTGTTTGCGCCGCCTGGGATCCACGTTCTGAGGGTCACAGCTGCTTGGTGGTCGCTGCGGCTGTGGATATTCAGGCCTCTGACTCGACCCTATCTTCCTCTCAAGATGGCGAGGTTTCCCCGTCCAAGCAGGTAGGTAGCTCCGGGCAGGGAAGTAGCCCGCTTGGGTGCTTCCTGGATTACTGGTTTCTTATCAAATGATGTAACGCAGGAGCATCAGGAGCAGCCGGAGGGAAGGTATTAAAAGTCTGGGGAAAGGACCTGGAGCTTCCAGGCCATCCCCAGGTGCGCTGCTCTCCCCAAATCTTCACGCGTTCGCCAACCCAGACCAGCGGGCTGCTCCTTTTTCTCAGGTGTACATCTTGTTTTCCATTAGACAGAAGCAGTGATCTGATCAACTGAGGTCACACAGCTATTGAGTGGGCAGAGCTGGAACTTGGGTTTGTATCTTGCTGATTCTAATTATTGCACTACTATTGCATGCACATACTGGAAACCCTGCCCAGTCAATCTGCACCCCTCCATCAACAGCATCCTCAGGACGGATGCCACAGCAATTCTGGAGCTGGCTTGTCCTTTCCAGAACCTTCCAAACAAGATTCACATAGATATTCCAGAAGTAGTGATACGGAATCTTTGGACTGGAACCTGGATTCTTTGTCCACTGGAGTTGAAGAATGAATCCCTGGACAGAAGATCCCAAATGATTTTCCTATGGCTTGTTTTGACACCATGTGTGTTTTTCATGGGTGTGTTGCTGTTAGCATTACAATTAATTTTCTAAAATACAAATTTTCTAGATGTAATTTACTTACAGGATATTTTCCCTTACATGATATTCTTCTACTTTCCCCATTTTTTAATTTAAATATTAGGAGGCTTTTGAAATTTTTATAATGTAGTCTTGATAGCTTTTACATTTTATTTTATTTTCACTATAACATGACTGTTTTAGGTTCATTATGTTATGCAATTTTATCATGAGATGAACTACCAATAAAAATTTTAGTTAACACTTTAGGAATAGCTTTTTCCCCCAGTACAAATTAATTTTTCTAGGTCATTTTCTTTTATCTCTCACACTTTTATTATAGAGAAAGGGCAAATAGCAATATTAAAAGATTTCCTCTAATGAATTCCCTTTCAAAGTGCACGAACTTTGTGCACCGGGCCACTAGATAGATAGATAGATAGATAGATAGATAGATAGATAGATAGATAGATATGTCCCCCTGCCCCAAGTACCTGAAGGGCAGGGACTGTGTCTAATTCCTACTTGCCTCTCTAGCACTGCATCTACAATGTCCATTGTGCCTCAATATCAAAAGTATTATCTTAGGCTAGTGTCATCAAGATCTTTTTGATCTGCCTCACAGTATCCCATGGACACTGTGATTATATCAGCTTTAGCCACCACAGCCAGAGGAGTCCTGGTACAAGGAGGCCTGTAGTACTTTCCCAACTTTAACTCACAGATGAGGAACACAATGTGAATAAGACCTTCAGTAGCTCCACCTGCCAGATTTAGAAGTTTTACATATTGCTTACTGGTCTGCACTCTGTTCCTGGAAGAGTTCTGGTTCTACTTCCTGGTTAATGTGACCCACAGGGTAGACACGAGTGGAACCTGACTCACTCAGGATCTTTTAGTGCTAACCTAATAGTTTGGACTCTCTGAGAGCAGCTTATATACCCATCTCTAGGTTAAAGTTTGCAATTCTATAAATAGAAACAGGAACAAATTTTACTCTTTATTCAGATTTGTGGTTAGATTTTTCAAAGAACTTGGACATTTCTCAAAGAGGAAAACTATAATTTTATTCACTCAATGTGAAATGAGAGCAATCTTTGACTCTATCTCCGGATGAATTTCTCATTGGCAGACTTTTTTCTCTGGCAACCCATGACATCAGGCCAACACATACAATGCAGCATTCCCAGACAAAATCAGATAGGAGATCAGACATCAAATAAGTATTGGGGGGAAGAAAAAGAAATCTGAGGAAGGTAGATGGGGTGATGACATCTTAGATTTAAGTTTTTGTTTTTTCTTTTAAAATATATTTTATTGATTTTTTACAGAGAGGAAGGGAGAGGGATAGAGAGCTAGAAACATCTATCAGCTGCCTCCTGCATAGCTTCTACTGGGATGTGCCCACAACCAAGGCAGAGGCCCTTGACTGGAATTGAACCCGGGACCCTTCAGTCCGCGGGCTGATGCTCTACCCACTGAGCCAAACCAGTTTCAGCTAGACTTAAATTTTTATGTTCCGTTAATCTTTTGTAAAACAATACCATTTGTAATGTGTTTGTGATCATATTGGCCTTTCCTAATTTTTTCAAATAAATTTATCAACCAGATAATATGTTGGCATTAAGAGGAGGAACTAATTTCTCTAAAATGATAGTAACTCATTATACTTATTGTAGAGTGTTACTTTACCCCCTCAAGGTAGGAGGTTTCCAGGATTGGTTGATTGATTAATTTAATTACATATTGAACATGTGCAAGGCTTTTGCCAGACCCTGTAATAACATGATGACTTCTTCCATTTGATGGCAGTGTTGAGCCCGTTCACATGTCCAACTTTGTCCAAGCCCCATAGTACTCTGGGTATGTCAGCTATGTCATCCTCGTGCTTTGTCCTTCCCCCATTTTTTGTTTTTGTTTTTGTTGTTGAATTTCTGGGTACCAGGTTTGGTCTGTGCCTCCTCCACTCCTCTACCACACAGATGAGGTGGGTGGTTATCTGGGGGATGCTAGTCAGATTATCTCTTGGGCATTGAAACAAAAATACAGAAAGAAGTTGGCAATTTGTCGTGATAATGGCCCATAAACGTAACTACTGAGAAGGAAAAAAAAAATAGAAGAATGTTATCTTAGTATGTGTGATCTCTTAGCGTTCTATTCTAAGACAAAAATAACATGTAAAACAAGACAAAAATGGTCCTAGCCAGTTGCTAAGTGGTTAGAACATTGGCCTGCAGGCTGAAGGATCTAGGGCTCAATTCCAGTCAAGGGCACATACCTCCATTGAAGGCTTGATCCTCAGGCCTGGTACGGGCAAGTGCAGGAGACAACAAATAAATGTTTCTCTCTGTGTGTCTCTCCCCCTCCCTTCCACTCTCTAAAATTCAATGGATGAAAAAAATATCCTTGGGTGAGGATTAACAAAAAAATAAAATTAAGAAAAACAAAAACCCAGACAAAAATGAATCTAAAAGCTTTCTTCCTCTCAATGGACTGGAATTGCTATTTGTTCAAAAGTTAGTAAAAACTATTTCTTTTTTACTTGATTTTTAATAAGTCCAGAAGTGGATTATGACCAACCATGAGAACTTTTAATTAGTCTTTGTTTTGGTTGTAACTATCTCTTGCTAGACATTATGCCTTTTGAACTTTAATTAAAACACACTTAGTAATATTGTACAAACAACTACTCATGTAGAATCAGGGCATCATGTAGAAATATGCATTATAGGAATGTGGGTGCAGGTTACAGTGCGGAGTTGTGCCTACAGGAAACTGGCAGTGGGAAGGTTTTAGTGGGGAGATATGAGAAAATATGACAATGGTAACAGGAAGTTTCCTGCAGACTAGAGAGCCTTCTATCTGCAACCCAGTTAAGGTCAGCTAAGATTTCAAAAAGTACATAGTTGAAATGTGTTAATGTGATTACATTTGTAATCTAGGACCGATACCATTTGAGCAACCAAACTTATATGCTCTTCCACAATTCTCATTCAGATATTGTTCCCATATCCCTGCACAGGTTTTGTTGTATATATAATAATTGTATATTATTTTCTTATATGTAATTATAGAATTATAATTATAGAATCAGGCAGCATGGAGAGTTCAATTTCTTTTCCTGTTTTCTAATGTGCTTTTCCTTCTCCGTCAGAGCTTTTCTTACATGTGTGTTTCTTCGGAAATGCCTAGTCATAGCAGGTGTTGGTGTGCTGCCCAAATCCCTTGGTTAGGATGGTATGCTCATCCCCCATCTGCTGCAGGTGCTTCAGCTCATGGCTCAGCTCATAGTCTTCAGCTACTTTGCCTCAAGGTGCATGGGAATTTAATTATTATCCATCACTCCTCATACTGGTCTCAAAGCAGCACAGCTTCTGCAGCTCCTCTCCTCATCCCCATCTCCCCACTCCTATTGTTTCCCTGAAATCATATTCTTGTGTGACTCCTTTTATTTTTGTCATGCTAATCTCATTCCTCAATAAATCACAGTGTCCATGAACCTTTATCTCAGTTTCTGTTTCCAAGGATCCTGCCTAAGAAATTGCTATAACTTGATGCTTGAAGGAAAAAATGAATACTTAAAAATAAAATATATTTTTCCTCTTATTTTGGACTTTTCCTCTAATTCAAGGTATTGGCACAGCTTTTGAACTTTATATTATAAGAGCATGAGTGACTAATGTTGTGTTTTATTCATTTAGAATTAACTAGTATCTGTTATGGAAAGAGACCTAGCATTTTGGCCATAGAAGTAGGGGTAGCAAATAAGGTAGAGTTATGCTTCTCTCTCTCCTGAATATAACTTCACTTTCTTTGGGCTTTGTTATTGAAGAATTATTCCATTGAGTCTTGAAGGATTTCTGGAACTATATGTCCCTGAGGTTTTATAAATACAGTTGGCCTTTAAGCAATGCAAGGGACAGGGGTGAAAACCCCTGCGCAGTCAAAAAACCTGCATATAACTTTTGACTCTCTCGTAACGTAACTACTAACCACCTATTGTTTACTGGAAGCCTTACGAATAACGTAAACTTTCGATTAATACATATTTTGTATGTTACATGTTATTCTTCCAATAAAGTGACCTAGAGAAAAAAAATGTAATTAAGAAAAATCATACAGAAAATAAATATTTATTTTTAAAACTGGGTATAAGTGGACTTGTACAATTCAAACCAGGTTTGTTTAGAGGTCACCTGAAAGTTGGACATTAAGTAGGACACTTTTGCACTTTGGGGTGGTAAGAGAGAGAAATGCTGACTGGTCTAAATGTGGTACATGTACTTATGGCTAGGGAGTGGGTTGTTGTGAAATACCCACCGTGTCTTGTCCCTATTTTTTCTCAGTTTTTCTGTGACTCCATACTATGTGGCTTTTCTTCTCTATGATCCTGATGCACCTTTCAGTCTATGTTAGTATCACAGTTTATTTGATAATATGATTCACCTGTGCCATGCTGACTGTTAGGGGAAGAACATGCTATAAGAATAGAGTCTTGGTTGTTTAATAAGCTATTCACTATATTAACTATAGAAAAGAGATTATTCTTGTAGAACCTGAGAAACTGGAGAACTTGTTGCAAGAAGAAAAACAGGGCTGTAAAGACAATGTGGCCTTGAAGCCCAGATGGGTCCATTACTCTGAAAAGAAGACACGTTTTTATTGCAGATCAAAGAAAGGACCTATCTGAAGGGAGATATATTCTGGTGCTAATCTTTGCAGTGTTCTTGGGCTAATCTTTTCAAGGACAATGATAGAAAACAGTCCCTGGGAACTCACTAGTTTTAGCTTTTTTCCCACCCTCCAACCCTACATAAGGGCTGGTTTGAAATGAAATGTCAGAACAATTTCTTTCAGGTTATTATTCTTGCTGCTCCCTTGGATTGCTGGCCATCTGAATAAAAACACACCACAAAGATTCAGCTTTGTCTTTACTTATTGACTTGTGTAGTGACAGGCAGCAGGCTCCTTTCTTGTCCAGTTTTACTACTGGCTACACCCTTCCTTGAGGAAGAAACCTTGTTTTTTTCCATCTTTTGATGCTCTCCATTTTCCAGCATGAATAAGTAGCACTCAATATGACTGTCATCAAATGAATAGAGTTGGTCTTTTTTCTAGATATGATTGTATTGTACAGAAATTTTGAAAGAAACATTTCAATTCAAATAAAATTATAACAGACTATGGAAAGAGGATATATAGAAAGAACAGAAATTATTAAACATATATTATATACTAGAGGCTCAGTGCACGAAATTCATGCATGGGGGTAGGGTGGGTGGTTGTCCCTCAGCCCAGCCTGCACACTCTCCAATCAGGGATCCCACTGGGATCAGGCCTAAACAGGCAGTCAGATTTCCCTCACAATCCAGGACTGCTGGCTCCCAACTGCTCATCTGCCTGCCTTCCTGATTGCCCCTAACCACTTCTGCCTGCCAGCCTGATCACCACCCTAACCACTCTCTTGCCAGCCTGCCCTCCCCTGCTGGCCATCTTGTGGCAGCCATCTTGTGTGTTGGAATGATGGTCAATTGAATATTACTCTTATTAGATAGGATAGAGGTAATCCTAGCCTCCTGGTCTTTCCAGCTCCATGGCTGCCGCCATTTCTGTTTGGATTTATTTATCTTCTATTATTGAAACTTTGTAGCTTTGAGTGGAGGCCTAGGCCAGCAAGGGCAGGTGGAAAGCTTGGCTTCCTCCATTGCCAGGGAAACCCAAGCCTCCCTCCTGCTCTCTGTGACTGTAACCATCTTGGTTGGGTTTATTTGCATATTTGCCCCTGATTGGCTTGTGGGTGTGGCTGGTAGGTGTGGTTTGTGATGTGGCGGAGTGATGGTTAATTTGAATATTACTCTTTTATTAGATAGGATTACATGTTGGTACGTTGAAATTAATCTAAACACTAAAAATCTGCAGAGAGAGAAGGAAAATGCTGAGTATTGATACTGGATAAATGAAGTCTCATTTGGGTTAATCCAAAAAAGTAAATCATAAATTTAAGAATAAGAATGCCAGTTCATTGCTTAAAACCCTTACATAAGGTCATGCAAATCATTAGTAGTATTTGGAAACAATTCTCTTCTACTTCACATAGGCTGGCGAGGAATAGGTCTCATTTCCATGCTCTGATTTCTAGAGCTACATGCAGAATGACAGAGAGGTGTCAGCCATATTTTTCTCATAGATTTCATTAAATTGTTTGTTCTGAGCTTCAGTGAAGTGATTTTTCCAATCTCCAATGACTCCTAAAAAGAGTAATGTAAAATTCAATAATACGTTATGAACTTGGACCATTTTGCATTAGGTAATCCTTTTCCTCTCAATGCTTAAATTCCTTACATAGACATAGTTCATTGTCCTCCTGACATTGAATGAGAAATAATATTACCCATGGCACAGGTGAGGTACTTGTAAATAAAAAGCTTTGTTCTGAAACACTTGAGGAAGGCTAAAATCTAGATCATGGGTTCTCTAATTCTCTGTATTGCATTCTTGAGCTCTCTAATCTACCAGTACTTTGTAAACCCTTAGTACATCTAACATTCTATTTAAATTAATTGGATCTAATTTTCTTAGCTTCTCTTTACGGATTACTGGAGTGCTGTCTCCTCCTCTTATCTGTAGCTTTAGTTCAGGCAAAATTCATAGTTAAATACAAATGAGAATTCTCCTTTCCAATCTAAATGATCATTGCTGTTGCCCTAGCTGGGTTTGTTCAGTAGTTAGAGTGTCGGCCCATGGACCGAAGTGCCCCAGATTCAATTCTGGTCAAGGGCACATACCTTAGTTGCAGGCTCCCTGACCCCAGTTGGGGCATGTGTGTGAGGCAACCAATTAATGTGGGTCTCTCACATTGATGTTTCTGTCTATTTCTCCCTCTCCCTTCTACTGTCTTAAAAAAAAAAAAAATCAATAGAAAAAATACTCTCGGGTGAGGATAAACCAAAATAAATAAATAAATAAATAAATAAATAAATAAATAAATAAATAATTATTGCTTTAATGTATAAGTAAATTAAAGCAATCCTATGTAATAAAAGCCTAATATGCTAAGTGTCCGGTCATCCAGTGGTCTGTTCAACCAATCAAAGTACAATATGCTAATGATATGCTAAGGATGCTCAACTGCTTGTTATTTCATACATTGACCACCAGGGGGCAGGCGCTCCAACCAATAGGTTAGCTTGCTGCTGGGGTCCAGCCAACTGGGACTGAGCAAGATGGGCAAGACATATCCTGGAGCCCTACTGCAATCCCTACTTGGCTGATCAACCTCTGTGTTCCACCCTGGCACCGATTGTGCACCAGTGGGTGCCTTAGCCTGGCCTGTGCCCTCTCATAATCTAGCATCCCTCAGGCTATGTCAGAGAGCCAGTTTTGGCCCCATCCTGCAGGCCAGGCTGAGGGACCAAACTGGTGCACGAATTTGTGTACTGGGACTCTAGTATAATATAAAGGAGTGGTAGGGTTGGTTAACTTTGTTTCATGCTTATGCAATAGAGTATTCATATTTTTTTACTTTCAATAGCTAAAAATGGTCAGAGAGACCATAGAAAGCTATTTCTCTTTTGATTATTCTATGCTGCCTTCATTTAGGCTCTTATATCTGTGCAATGTTATTTTCATGTATGAAATGTCAATTTGCTTAATTTTCTAGGTTTAATAAATTATATGATGTGTCAATTGTCCTGCAAGAAAATTAGGTGTCCAAGTGGCATCAGCGAATTGGTAGAGGAGACACCAGCCTTCATCACCCCAGAAAAACTAATAATTAGACAGCGATCATGAACAAAAATAGACCTGGGAAGGCTTCAAGTGTCTAAGAACCTGAAACAACTCAGTGGGGGAAAAACAAGAGCATAACCATACAGAAAGAATTGCTGAAGAGATTGACATAGCTGACATATTTGGAGATGCTAGGAGCAAAAAAGGGTGAGGCTATCAGTATTAAACACACAGCAGGTGTCATTGTGGTTCACAGTGGCCTGCTCTGGAGAGGGCCTGGTAGTCTTTGTCACCCTTGAGCCTTAATAATCTTGTGACATCCACAACCACCCTGTGGCTTTCACAGAAGAAGACTCCAGAGTATTTGTCAGCATGGACTCCAGTGGCTTCTTCTATAAAAAACAAAACAAAACAAAACAAAACCACACACACAAAACAAACAAACAAAAAAACCTGGCAATTTTTCCCACTGAGGTAGGCAACAACCATCACCACCACAGAGCCCTCTAAAGGGAGAGACACTACTATGTGTCCTCTTCTCCAAGAAAGAGCCACTGTTGTGCTGCTCTGAGATCATGGCCTTTACTTACCTCAGCCCCATGCATGCACTGGACCCCAGGGCCCAATACACCCCATGCATGCCCATTCTCCATAGCCAGACCCCACAACCACTTAATATGTGCCTGGATTGCAGACTCTGGCTCCATGACCCCTTTATGAGCAACAACACCAGAAATACTAAAATCACCAATGCAGTAAGTGCACCCATGCCCCATACTTCAGGGCTGTAGCTTGTCTGCATGTACTTGCAATCTGTACTCTGGCTCTACAACTATTCTCTGTGAGTGCCCATACCTAAGACTCTGGAGCCACCATCACAGTAGCCCTTAACCCTGGATCCATTGTAATCCTGTGAGGTCCCACACTCTAACCCCTGGTCACATGCTTCTCTCCTGTAGGATAAAAAGAAATCAGGAGGACCTCAGCATCCTTTGTGAGGTCCAACATGCTGCTGTGACCACCTGCTCTCAGAAATGCAGGGGCTTCTGCAGTCTTCACTGATGCTGACTCAGTTGATGGAATGCCACAGAGCCCATACTGCTGTGCTCTCCCTGGAGTCAGAATTGCTGCAGCTCACCCAGTCAGTGAGCCCACACCACCCATAGGTGAAGGTCTTTCCTCACTGAAGCCAAATCACAAAGTCTGGAAGAGTGACTACTTCATCAAATCAACACAAGACTATGAGAAACATGAAAAAAATAAAGGAAACATGACATTGTCAAAAAGACACAATTGTAACCTACTCCAAAGGAATGGAAATCTATGAATTGCTGGATTAAGAATTCAAAATAGGGGTTAGAGCGCAACCAAAGGATTTGTATGCGAGCGTATTAGCATAACCAATGGACACAGACACTGGGGCTGTGGGGGCTTAGGGCCCAGGGTGGGAATGGCTGGGGGTGGGTGGTGTCAATCAGGGAAAAAGTAAAACTTTAATCAATAAATTAAAAAAAGAAAAGAAAAAAATTTAAAATAATTGTTTTAGGGGTTCAGCAAGCTACAAGAGAACACAGACAACTCAAGAAAATCAGGAAAACTATACATGAACAAAATGAAAATTTAAACAAATAAAAACATAAAAAATAATCAAACAAATTCTGAAGCTGAATAATACAATGAATGAAATGGGGATAAAATAGCAGATTTGATCAAGCAGAAGAAAAAAAAAATCTGAGAAAACTGAGACAAGGTACTTAAATAACCCGTTAGAAAAGCAAAAAGAAGAAGAATTAAAAAGAAGAAAGAAAGTCTATGGGATTTATGGGACACCATCATGAGGACTCATATATGAATCATAGAAATACTAAAAAGAGAAGAGAGAGAGAAAAGGGCAAAGAGCTTACTTAAGGATATCATGGCTGAAACTTTAAAAACTGAGGAGAGATATATACATCCAGGAACATGAAGCTCAAAGGTCCTTAAACAGGTTCAACCCCAAAGAGTTCCTCACTGAGACAGTGTAATCACACTGTTCCAAAACAAAGATAAATAAAATTGAAGGCAACCAGAGAAGAGAGACTCTTCACAGACAAGGAACCCTAATAAAACTATCAATAGATTTCTTAGCATAAACCTTGCAGGCTAGGAGAGAGTGAGATAATATATTCAAAGTGCTGAAAGAAAAACATACAGCTGTCAACCAAGAATATTTACCTGCAAAACTGTCCTTCAGAAGTGAAGGAGAGACTTTCCCAGGCAAACAGGAGCTGACAGAGTCAGTAACTACTAGACTTTCCATACAAGAACTACTAAGGGAGTTTTTTAGGCTGTAACAAAAAGGTGTTCATTTGTAACATGAAAACATGTGAAAGTAAAAACTTACTTGTAAAACTTAGTCTATAGTCAAATTTAGAATACAGTTAACTCTAGAACACCTTGGGTTTGAATTGCATAGTTTTACTTACGTATTTTCCGGCATATAAGACGACTCCCCTAATTTTACAGTTAAAACATAGGTTTAGGCCTATATTCGCTGTATAAGACTACTCCCCACTTCAAAGAAAAGACTTACTTACTTTACTTTGCCATCAAGATCTGCAGGTAATTTTTATGCAATTTTGGTCTTTGCCCCTGATTTTCGGTTGACTTTTTTTCGTTTCAAAAGTCGTCTTATATGCCAGAAAATACGGTATTCGCAAAATTTTCACTCAATAAATATAAAAAACTAGAGTCCCGGTGCACAAAATTTGTGCACAGGGTGGAGGGGTGTCCCTCAGCCCAGCCTGCACCCTTTCCAATCTGGGACCCCTCGAGGGATGTTAAACTTCCCGTGTAGGTCCGATCTCGGTCGGGAATTCCTCTCACAATCCAGGACTGCTGGCTCCCAACTGCTTGCCTGCCTTCCTTCCTGATTGCCCCTGTTTCTGCCTGTCAGTCTGATCACTCCTTAACCACTCCCATGCCAGCCTGATTTATGTCTAACTGCTCCCCTGCCAGCCTGTTTGCCCCCAACTTCCCTTCTCTGCCAGCCTGGTCACCCATAACTGACCTCCCCTGCAGGGTTGATTGCCTCTAACTGCCCTCCCTTGCAGGCCTGGTGCCTCCCAACTGCCCTCCCCTATTGGCCATCTTGTGTCCACATGGGGGCAGAATCTTTGACCACACAGGAGCAGCCATCTTGTGTTGGAGTGATGGTCAATCTGCATATTATGCTTTTATTAGATAGGATAGAGGCCTGGTGCATGGGTGGGGGCCAGCTGGTTTGCCCTGAAGGGTATCCTAGATCAGGGTGAGGGTTTCCTTGGGGTGTGGGACAGCCTGGGCAAAGGGCCTGTGGTGGTTTGCAGGCCAGCCACGCCCCCTGGCGACCCAAGCAGAAGCCCTGCTATCTGGAATTTATTTACCTTCTACAATTGAAACTTTGTAGCCTGGAGCGGAGGCCTAGGCTGGCCAGAGCAGGTGGAAAGCTTTGCTTCCTCCATTGCTGGGGGAAACCCTAGCCTGCCCTTTCCAGCTCCATGGCTGCCGCCATTTTTCTTGGGATTTATCTTCTATAATTGAAACTTTGTATCCTTGAGTGGAGGCTAGGGGAAACCCAAGCCTCTCAACTGCTCTCTGTGGCTACAGCCATCTTGGTTGGAGTTAATTTGAATACTCGCTCTAATTGGCCAGTGGGCGTGGCTGGTGGGCATGGCTTGAGTGGAGTTATTTTGCATATTACTCTTTTATTAGGTAAGATACTGTAAATGTATTTTCTTTTCCTTTTTGATTTTCTTAATGACATTTTATTTCCTCCAGCTTACTTTAAACTAAGAATGCAGTATATAATCTATACTAATAAAAGGGTAATATGCTAATTAAACCATACGTCTTTCGGACAATCTTCCAGATGTCCTTCCAGTGGCAGGGCCCAGGCAGAGGCAGTTAGGGGCAATCAGGCCAATAGGAGATAGCAGTTAGGGCGATCAGGCCAGCAGGGAAGCAGTTAGGGGCATTAGGCAGGCAGGCAGGCAGGCAGATTGGTTAGGGGCAATCAGGCAGGCAGGCAGGTGAGCGGTTAGGAGCCAGCAGTCCTAAATTGTGAGAGGGATGTCGGACTGCCAATTTACCCAATCCCTATGGGACATCCTCGAATGGTTCCAGATTGGAGAGGGTACTGGCAAGGCTGAGGGACAACCCCCTATGCATGAATTTTGTGTACTGGGCCTCTAGTACATAAAGAAAATATGTTAATCAACAGTACATGTTATTGGTAAGGCTTCTGATCAACAGTAGGCTATTAATATTTATGTTTTGGGAATCAAAAGTTATATATGGATTTCTTACTGTATAGGGAGTTGACACTCCTAATCTCCATCTTGTTTAAGGGTCAATTACACTCTAAAACTGGAATAGTGGTGTATAAATCATCTTTAAACCAGCACAAAGGTTAAAAACAAAGTATTAAAAATAACTGTAGCTATAATAATTTTTTAATGGATACAATATAAAAATATGTAAACTGTGATATCAAAAAATGTAAAATGGCGCCGTAACTGGTTTGGCTCAGTGGATAGAGCATTGGCCCGTGGATTCAAGGGTCCCAGGTTCGATTCCAGTTAAGGACATGTATGTTGGTTGCGGGCACATCCCCAGTGGGGGGTGTGCAAGAGGCAGCTGATCGATGTTTCTCTCTCATTGATGTTTCTAACTCTCTATCCCTCTCCCTTTCTCTCTGTAAAAAATCAATAAAATATATTTAAAAAAGCTCACCCTCTCATAAAAAAAAAAAGTAAAATGGCTGAAACCATGGATAGAGCATCGGCCTGTGGACTAAAGGGTCCCAGGTTCGACTCCGGTCAGGGGCATGTACATGGCTGTGGGCACATCCCCAGGGGGGTGTGTGCAAGAGGCAGCTGATTGATGCTTCTCTCTCATCAATGTTTCTAACTGTCTATCTCTCTGTCTTCCTCTCTGTAAAAAAATAAATAAAATATATTTTTAAAAATGTAAAATGTGGGGGAGGGAGTTAAAAGGCAAAGTCTTATATGCAATTAAAGTTAAGTTGTTATTAGCTTTATGGAATCAAAGCAAAACACTACAAAAATAATCAGTCACAAATTAAAATAGCAAGAGAGGAAGAAAGGAGAAAACTATAAAAGATTCAGAAAATAATGAACAAAATGGCAATAATAAGTCTTGATGTACCAATAACTTTTAATAATGTAAATGGTTTAAATTCTCCAATAAAAATAAATAGAGTGGCTGAATAAATAAAATACAATTTCAGCTTTAAGGAATAGGTTGAAAATGAAGGTTGAAAATTCCATGAATATAAAAACCAAAAGAGAATAGAAGTACTTAGACAAGATAAATTTTAAGTCAAAAACTGTCCCAAGAGACTAAGAAGATAAAGAGATCAATTTATAAAGAGTACATAACAATTATAAATATACTAGAGGCTCGGTTCACAAAATTTGTGCACTGGGGAGAGGTCCCTCAGCCCAACCTACTGGGAGTCCTCAGGGGATGTCCTACTGATGGCTTAGGCCTGCTTTCTATTGGGAACGGACCTAAACTGCAGTCTGGCCTCCCTTTGCGGGAGGTGACTGGGCTGATCAGGGGAAGGTGCCAGCTCCTCCATCACCCCGCTGCTGCAACCACTGCCAGTCACCACAGCCACCAAGGTATTTTCATCAACATGGACTCCAGTGCCTTCACTATGAAAAAATGACAACTTTCTTTAAGCATTTTCAAGATGTGTCTTTCATAGGATATGACATTTCTTTCTTTCTTTTTCTTTTTATCTTCACCTAAGGATATGTTTCCATTGATTTTTCCCCCCTTCCCTCTAATCCCAGGCTCAGGCCCTGTCCCCTGCCCTTCTGATCACCAGCTCGGGATGCCCAAGCTTTAGGCTTGGGAAGGGGATCTCCTCCTGCCCCTCCAATGGCCGCTGAGAGTGACCTGGGTGCCAAGGAGATACCCGGGACCCAGGAATATACGCTAATTAACCTCTATCTTTGTTGGGTTAATTTGCATACTCACTCTGATTGGCCGTGGGTGTAGAGGAGGTATGGCCAATTTACATGTTTCTCTATTATTATGTAAGACTAGAGGCCTGGTGAATTAATTCGTGCACGGGTGGGGTCTCTTGGCCTGGCTGGTGATCAGGGCTGATTGTGGGGGCCAGCCAGCCAGAGGAGTGTCTGTCCCCCGGTGATCAGTGTGCATCATAGCAACTGGTCGACCAATCATTCTAGTCATTTGGTCATAATGGTTGCTTAGGCTTTTATATATAGATAGATATTCACCCAACATCAGAGCTTTTAAATATATAAGGCACATACAAACTGATCCAAAGTGAGACATAAACAGCAATACCTCACTTTCAACAATGGATAGGTCATACAGGCAGAAAATAAATAAGAAGACATTGAACTTTATATCAAACTAGAGGCCTTAGCCCAGCCTGCACCCTCTCCAATCTGGGACCCCTTGAGGAATGTCTGACCTAAATAGGCAGTTGGACATCCCTCTCACAATCCAGGACTGGTGGCTCCCAATTGCCCTCCCTCAGGCCTGGTCCACCCCAATTGACCTCCCCTGCAAGCCTGATCCCCCCAACTGCCCTCCTTTGCTAGCCTGGTTCTCCCCAAAACTGCTTTCCATTGCAGGCCTGGTCTCCCCCAGCTCTTTTCTCCTGGAGGCCTGGGACCCACCAACTGCCCTCCCCTGGAGGCCTGGGACCTCCCAACTGCCTTCCCCTGAAGGTCTGGGTCCCCCACAACTGCCCTCCCTTATTGGCCTGGTCTCCCCCAACTTCCCTTTTCTGCTGGCCTTGTCACCCCTAACTTCCTACAACTGCCTTCCCCTGCAGGCATGGGGCAGCCATATTTGACCACACGAGGGCAGCCATCTTGTGTCTTGGTGTAATGGTCAATTTGCATATTGCTCTTTTATTAGATAAGATGGACTTCATATATATGTCATTCCATCAAAAGCAGCAGAACAGAACACTCTAAAGATCATTTGTTAGGTCACAAAAAAAGTCTTACAACATTAAGAACATAGAGGGGGCCAGGTATTTATAGTCAATGAGGACCACTGCCCTGGGCCCACACCAGCCAAACCTGTCTCTGGAGCTCTCTATGTTCTTGCCCTCCCTGATCCCCCAACTTTTCCCTAACCTGCCTTCTAAGCTGCACTCAGAAGGACCTGACATTGTATTCACCAGGTTCATTTCTGGACACCAGCTTTACTCCTTTTGCTGCTCCACAACTACTCTTGAGCAAAGAAGAAACCTTGAAGAATATTACTGCATTAGACCTGTAACTGATATATTTAATGCTGATCCTGGTTCCAACTGCTTTTATACCTCCCTGCCAGGTTAATCTTCCTAAAGCTGAGCTCAGATGATGTCATTCCTCACACCCTTTGAGTAGAAACTCCTCAGCTTGGCTTTAAAGCTCACATTTCCCAAATGGACCACATAAAGAGATAGAAAACGGAGACTCTCAGCACCATCCAACAACCTTTCTGATCAGTGGGATGACAGCTAGACAGAGCTCCATTAACCCAGGAATGAGACCCACCTTTGCTGGGGAAATGCCATAATTAGGCTGCTTGGAAGCAGGCACCTAAGTGTGAAGGACTGCCCGGCCCAGAGTAAAGGGAGGTATGTGTTGAATGCACTGGGGAGGCAGAAGGTGGAGGGACAGCCTCTGAGATGATAAAAAGCCAGCTTGCTGTCTATCATCCCATAATCCCACGAATCCTTGGTGAAAGTATTAATATCACAAAGTGCTTGGCAGGCACAGAATTCCATGGAAAGTAGTGAAGAGCTCTTGTGCATCTGATGTCCATCTTAGCCTAAGGCAGAAAATCAGGACATCCTGCGGAAACTAACCTCAAGGAATTCTCAGTGGGATTTGAACTCTCCTAGTCCCTAAAATAAATAGGTGCTGGCACCATGTTTCTCTAAATCTCTGAAGGGTGGAGAGGTCCCAGTTTCATCTGGTTTACACGAGTATTAGAATTAGGATGAAGGTAGCTTATCGTCAAAAAAAATGTTTTTTTTAATATATTTTATTGATTTTGTACAGAGAGGAATGGAGAGACATAGAGAGCTAGAAACATCGATGAGAGAGAGTCATCGATCAGCCGCCTCTTGCACACCCCCCACTGGGGATATGCCCGCAACCAAGGTACATGCCCTTGACCGGAATCGAACCTGGGACCTTTCAGTCCCCAAGCCGACGCTCTATCCATTGAGCCAAACCGGTCTCGGCAATCGTCAAAAATTTTTTTAAAAAAGAAGGTAGACATCATATCAAGTATTTTTTCCAACCACAATTGTATGAAACTAGAAAATAATTTATGGATATTTCACAAATATTTGAAATTTAAAGCATACTTTTGCACAACTGATGGGTCAAAGAAGAAATCGAAAGGACATAAAAAGTCTTTAAACAAATGAAAGTGGAACATACCAAAACTTACAGGATACTTCAAAAACACTTCTAAGAAGGAAGTGTACAGTGTGATAAATGCCTACATTAGGAAACAGAAAGATATCAAGTATGTGACCTAATTGAATACTAGCTTGAGAGGAATAATAGCCTCCCAGAGATTAAAGACTTTACTTGAGAAATAGTTTTGGGTCAAATACATTTTTGAAGCTCTGAGTTAACAAAATTAAACAAATTTCTTCTCAGAAAATCTAATATGCTCATGTGCTTTAAAGGGGGGCAGTGCATGTTTAAGTTTGTAGTTTCCCACATTTCTCTGTGAAACACGCTACATGGTCTAGGTCCCTTAATAAGGCTTTAAAGAACTCACTTAAGAAAACACTGTACATAGTGGATTCACTGAGCTTGAATGTTAGGAAACGATTTTATGAATTGATAATGTTTTTCCTATTATCAGAGGAAATACAAAGTGCATATATACATTACCTTTTCTCATGAATGGAGAAAGATGATGATTCATTTGAACATCATTTATATAGTTGGTCATGGGGTTCCTTTTCATTACATCAAATGAAGTGTTATAGACAATTTTGTCTAAAACCTCTTCTTTTAGGTCCTTCCCCAGGAATTTCATAACTTTCCTAATTTCACGTTTTGGATCCTATAGGGGAGAGTAGAAGAAATGTAGTAGATTTTTTATATATATATATATAAGGAAAAAATGTAACAATGAACAAATCTTAAAGAATTAAGCATTGGGATAATGGTTAAACCATTTTTTAAAATATATTTTATTGATTTTCCACAGAGAGGAAGGGAGAGAGAGAGCTAGAAATGTTGATGAGAGAGAAACATCAACTAGCACACCCCCCACCGGGGATGTGCCCGCAACCTATGTACATGCCCTTGACTGGAATCGAACCCGGGACCCTTCAGTCCGCAGACCAACGCTCTATCCACTGAGCCAAACCGGTTTCGGCTGGTTAAACAATTTAAAATCATATTAGTTTATGTTTAAAAGTAATTCTAACAAATATAATTCTATATTTAAATTTATGAATGTAAAATCAATAAGCATGTACATATAAAGTGTAATTGTATTAAAGCCCATTGTGTTTCATACTGTGCTATAGCCGATGCTAAGCGAACAAACAGAAAATTGTTTTATTTGGGAAGGTTATTATTTTACAGGTAGCAGATAAGAAGCTATTTGAGAGAATAGGTAACAGTCGTTCAAAATAAACAAGACAGGTCTCCTCCTTGTGACTGGAGAAACACACACACGGAGCCCACATTTCTTGGGCTTTGATGTCTGATGACTCTGGATCATTGCTTATTCCTGACTCTGCACATGTTGGGTATACCTGTTTATAGATGGACCTCTTGAGAGAGCCTTATATTCTGTAATGGGTTCCGGCTTCATCCAAAAGTGAAGAAAAGGGGTCCGGCCCCCTTTCACTGTGGCTCTTTCAAATAGACAGAGGGCTATGCTGGGGAAGTGGAGGGCGATGTTGAAACTTAGGAAAGCTGCAGAGAGCAAGTATGGCCCCAGCCAAACATTTGGAAGGAAAGAAGCAATACATTATTTCTACCCAGAGTAGAAGAAGAAGAGAGGCCATGGTTAATGAAGGAAATGAGTTTGTAATCCATGTCATAAACCGAAGCTTTGAGAACCATGGATCAGTCAAGGGCTACATTTGCCAGGCATTTATTTTACATATAAATTTATGATAGACTTTGAACCAAAGATTACACATGTTGCTAATGGGAAACTTATTTAAAATGACAAAACTTTAAAAAATATTTATTATTATTGTTATCTTTAATCCTCACCTGAGGATATTTTTCCATTGATTTTTAGAGAGAGTGGAAGAGAGAGGGAAAGACAGAGAGAAATATTGATGTGAGAGAAACACATCAAGTGGTTGTATCCTGCATGCACCCCGACCAGGGCCTGGGCCAGGAAGGAGCCTTCAACCGAGATATGTGTCCTTGACTGGAATCAAACCAGGGACCCTTTGGTCCGCAGTTCGATGCTCTATTCACTGAACCAAACAGGCTAGAGTGACAAAATTTCAATATACTTGTTTAAAAAGTGAACAAATTAAAACAGCTCTAGTCTTAATAGTTCTTTCCTATTAAGAATCCTAATTCTTTTCCTTAAAAGTCAGAACAAATGATGGGGGAGATAGAGATCCTGGAAGGAGGAACCTGGAGAGCTAAAGAGGGAAAAACTTGTGGCTAAAACAGAAGATCTCTTCCATGCTTCTGAATGAGGTGGGAATTGCCCCTAGAGTACAGAGAGGCCAGCAGCAAGAAACAGGCTGTGGAGTAAGGCAGCTACTGTACTGGTACCATGTTTGGAGCTTTGTATGTCTGTCACATGGCAAGGTGGTTGGAAAAGTTGAAGGTGGCATGCAAAATATTTTACATAGATAAGCTTTTATACGTTACTTTCCTTCATTGCTGTCATGGATCTGTAACTCAGGAAAAAAAAAGTCAAGTATATTTCTTACTTTCATCATTTCTTCATAGAAGAGATAGAGAATGGGGTGACTCTCTTTCTTCTTCCACCAGCCTTTCACGTGATCAAACCAGGAACCCCATACCACTGGAAGGAAGACACATAAGTGAGAGTGGGAAAAGACAAAAGAGAAAATTAGTTGTTTCCCCAAAATACAAATGGAAAGTGTGGTTGATCAACACAAGAGCAGAAGAACTTACTTTTTATACATCCTACATCCATATTCTGCATTACTTTTCTTCCTTTTGGAAGCTGGCAAGATTACAATCAGGCTCTAGAGCCTACTGGGTTTGAATCTCAGTTCTGACATAGTTGTATAACCCTGGGCCAGTTACTTAACCTCTCTTTGCCCCAGTTATTTTAATTCTCATCTCTGAAAGAAAACCAATAATAGTACCTACATCATAAGATAATATTAGGATTTGTTAATTTATTCTGCAGAGCCTACTATGTGCTCAGCACCATCCTAGGTAATGGGGATAGAGCAGTGGACAAGACAGGTGGACAGGTAGAAAGTCCTATTCTGAAAATGCATCTTGTAGGGGAGACAAATGAGTTAAATGTGAAATACATAGTATATGATATAGTGCATGTTTAGGAGAAAAAAAATCAGAAAGGGAGAGGGAAAATGTTGGGTTTATATAGAAGGTTTAAATGTTCATAGTCTTGCCAGAGAAGGATTCTTTGAGAAAGCAACATTGAGTAAAAACCTGAAGAAGGAAAGTGCTTTCTGGGCAGCAGGACAGCAAGGTAAAGTGCTGAAGCAGGAACTGCCTGGTGTTTGAGGTATAGAAAGGCAGGCAATGGGACTAGGACAGAGTAAGAGAGGAGCAAAGGAACAGGAGAAAAAATGTGAGTGGAAAAGAGGCCCAACCCTATGGGCCTTATGGGTCACGGTTCAGGCTTCGGCTTTCACTCTGAGTGAAATGGAATAGCATTGGTGGGCTTTGAGCAGAGGAGTGAGGTGGTCTGACTTCCCTTTTAACTGAATCCCCTTGGTTTCTGTGTGGAAAATAGATTTTAGCTTGGCAAGGTCAGAAGCTGAGAGATGGGACAGGGGCTATTAATTTTTTCAGGGAAGGAATGTCTGATGGTAGATTGGGCCAAAGTGGTTGGAGAAGTGCTCAGGATAGGTAAGATTCTGGATATAGTTTGAAGGTAGGGTTAACAGATTTGCTGTTGGATTGGATGTGGTGAGTAAAAAGAAAGAGGCCCAAGATAAGTTCAAGATTTTAGGCATAAGCAACTTAAGCACAGTCACAATTAACTAAGACGTGGAAGTCTCCAGAAGGAAAGATAAAAGTTTGGATTTGGATGTGTGAAGTTTGAGATGCCTCATAGTCATCCAAATGGAGATGCCAAGGAAGCAGCTGGGTCTATGTATCCAACACAGGGCAGAAGCCAGGAATAGAAGTGCAAATCTGTGGGTCATCAGCAGATGGATGACATTTGATACTAGGAGATAATTGGGAAAACCCCAAATCAATCTCTCTCTCTCTCTCTCTTCAATCTCTCTCTCTCTCTCTCTCTCTCTCTCTCTCTCTCTCTCTCTCTCTCTCTCTCTCTCTCTCTCTCTCTTTCTCTCTCTCTCTTTGTGGAGGAGGACCCTCCAAGGTTTTGATTTCCATGGTGTACAACTTAACCTCACTTTCAGCATGGTGTACAACTTAACCTCACACAGGACAAGATTAAGCTCTAATTTAGAAAGATCCATCTATACCTCAGCCCAGTCCCATGCTCTCAAATTCTTCAATTATTAATAGGTCACTTCTTTGTAAAAAGCATCTGACATCACTGTTAGAACATCCACTGTGAAATTTGCTGAAGACATTAAATCAGCAAAAGAATCTTAGGGTATAAATGAATCATTCTCAAAATCTTACCTAATAATAAACAAACATATAAATTGACCTTACCTCCACTATGCTCACACTCATCAGGAGTGAGTATGCAAATTAACCCAACAAATATGGAAGGTTAATTTGTATATGCAGGCGTGGAGCAGGTAAGTGGGGTGGGATGCCTGCTATGAGAGGGGGAGGGTGCTGAGGGCGCTACAGGAGTGGTGCTACGGCTGAAAGTGAGGACTTGCGGCTTCTGTGTGGCCAGGAGCAAAGCCAGGGGAAGGAAGGCCTAATTCTTGCACTAATATCGTTCAAGGGCCTCTAGATATCTTATAAGGAGCAAATTATAGCAATAATAGTTTTTGCCATTTAGGATTACAGAAATCAAATGGCAATTAAAGGCATATTTCTACACTTTACTGTGGACTCGTGGAAAATAATACTTTTAAAAGTATTTGTATTGATTATTGAGAAAGGGAGAGGGAGAAAGGTAGAAACATTAATGATGAGAGACAATCGTTATCAGCTGCCTCCTACATGTCTCCACAATTCAGGCATGTGACCTGACCCAGAATCTGAATCATGACCTTCTAATTCATAGGTCACGCCCAACCTATGAACTACACTGGCCAGGCATGTAAAATAATATTTTATCAAATTTATTCATAATTATTTTAGAGGTATAAGATTCAACTATAGGAGAACTGTAAAAGGCAATTATTTCTTCATAGATCAACATAAATAATTAGCAAAAGGATTTCAGACATTAACTTTGAGCTTAAATAATCAAGTAATATAGTGCAAATGCTTAGGTTTTAATCATGTGAAGCTGCCAATTGAACTGCAGAGTAGAAAACAATCTGCTCTTATATTTATATTATACCTCCCAAAAGGTATAAACTTGACAAGGTTTGCTTAAATTAGTTTTTTAATGTTTGAAAAATCTTGTTCCTATGAAGTATTCAGATAGATGCAAGAGTAGAGGCGATAGTATAATAACTGTCCGTGACCCATTACCCAGTTTCAATAACTTAATCACTTTAAAAAAATATATTATTGATTCCAGAGAGGAAGGGAGAGATAGAGATAGAAACATCAATGATGAGAGAGAATCATCGATTGGCTGCCTCTTGCACACCCCCTACTGAGTGAGGATCAAGCCTGCAACCTGGGCATGTGCCCTTGACTAGAACTGAACCTGGGACCCTTCAGTCCGCAGGCTTACTGCTCTATCTACTGAGCTAAACCAGCTAGGACAATTTAATCACTTTTTAATGTTCTTCAGGAGAAGGACTGATGTATTTTTTAAAATATATTTTATTGTTTTTTTTTTCACAGAGAGGAAGAGAGAGGGATAGAGAGTTAGAAACATCGATGAGAGAGAATCATCGATCAGCTGCCTCTTGCACACCTCCTACTGGGGATGTGCCCCCAACCAAGGTACATGCCCTTGACCAGAATTGAACCTGGGACTTCTCAGTCTGCAGGCCCACGCTCTATCCACTGAGCCAAACCGGTTTCAGCAAACCTGAGACTCTTCAGTCCATAGACCAATGCTCTATCCATTGAGCCAAATCAGTTGGGGCAGGACTGATTCATTAAATGGTCTAATAGTATTTGAGATTTAGAAAAAATCAAGAATCTTGTGGTAACTTACTTTTGACACTGGAAGCATGATTGTAGTTTGTTACTTCAAAGCACCATGGGCCACCATGTTACCAATTCATGATGGTCATGGTTAGAAAACTTGATCATGCATAAAACCTTTCTCTCCAGTAGAACATGTAGGTAATTGGGAAGACATGGCAGCCAAATACACAGGATTTGAGCTTAATGAGGCTTGCCTATGTTCAAATTCTATTCCCTACTCTTGCTAACAGGGTAATCATCAGTTCTGTAAACTCAGTCTCAATTTCACCAGCTGTGAATTATGGATATTATTACTGTAAAGATTAAACAAGCAAATGCATGTAAAGCATTTAGTATAGGTTTAGAGTTGGAACCAACTTTTATTATATCTGCTTTCCCTACAGTACAGTTTTGGCTTTATTAATGGGACATATTGTCATTGGGCATAGATACACTGACCACCAGTGACAAGTAACCAGAGCTATGCCACAACTCTCAGAAATGTTGCCTCTTACCTTCCACCCCCTATAATCAGAGTTTCTTCTGTGAGTGAATTTCATGGAGAGAATTTTATAGAAAGAAGAATTTTATGAGGAAAATTTATCCTCCGCAGACATGGGTAAGACTGGTTCCTTCCATTTGGCTTACCTTTGCCTGACAGGAATGTTTCAAAGTACTGATCCCAGCTTCCTGGGTCTGGGAGTGCTTTGTTCATCTTCTGAAAATAGTAGTAGGACACCATGTTATCCTTGACATTCCTTGCCACATAAATTATCTAAAGTGGTCAGAAGACATGGAAGAAACAAAATGTAAATGAAAAAAAATTATAAATTGAGCATTTAATGTGCATAGTAGCATCTGTCTGTGTTCACAGACCAAGTTTTAAAGGCCACAAATACATTTTTGTTCTCTTCCACTCATCTTATACCAGCCAGTAAAAACTTGTAAATATGAAAATCTGATCAAGTAGCTCCCTTGGGTAAAACTTCAATATCTGTTCATTGCTCTTAAAATTAAGTAAAAATTCTCAACCTGATGTATAAGGCCCTGGGTAATCTGTCTCTAAGCCAGCTTCTAATTTCCTTTTGGTCACTTATTCCACAGTAGCACTACTTTTCAGTTCTCTAATCTTGTAGCCATCGTTTTCAGGGTCTTATCTGCCATTCCTCTCTTAAACCAAAAGGTTTTACACTGATGGACATCAATAGGACTGTGCCTCTCCTTTAAGTAGCAAGCAAAATGTTGTATAGGTGTGTAGTTTGACAGAAGTGAAGACATGACTTATTTCAGATTCTCAGCAGGGTCTGTGATCATTGAAACTTTAAAACCTTTAATTTAAATGTTGGGGGGTTTTAGAGCTCTGTTTGAGGCCTATCTTTATTCTCATTTTGTTCACCCCTTTTGCCACCTTCTTCTGTTGCTCTAAATTTCACATATTTATGACAGATTTGTTCCCAACACATACCACTCTCCTAAGCTACATGCTTTTATATCTATACCTGAATGCCTTTCAGGCATTTCATACTTAATGGGCTCAAGATTAAATTCATATTCAGATAAACTTACTTTTCTCCTTCATTCACTTTTTTCATTAATGGTACCACTACCAAACAATTAAAATCACAAAATCATGATGATTCTTTTTTGAACTCTTCCAAACCAATCCTTGACCAAGTACATAGATTCTGTCTTTTCTTTACATTTGCAATTCATCTCCTTACTGCCCATATTTAATTTTAAAATTTTATTTTTAAAAGTAAATTTATTAGGATTACATTGGTTAATAACATTATATAAATTCCAGGTATACAGTTCTATAATACATCATCTGTATACTCCATTGTGTGCTCATCACCCAAAGTCTAGTCTCCATCATCATGTATTTGACTTCCTTTAACCTCTCTATCCTAATTTAAGTCTTCCTAATTCCTTTTCTGAACTATTGCCACCATCTCCTCATTGACATTCATTTAGTCTTATCCCAGTTTCTTTCTTTCTTTCTTCCTTTCCCTTCCCCTCCCCTTCCCTTCCCCTCCCTCCCCCTCCCCTCCCCTCCCCTTTCCTTTCTTTCTTTCCTTCTTTCCTTCCTTCCTTCCTTCCTTCCTTCCTTCCTTCCTTCCTTCCTTCCTTCCTTCCTTCCTTCCTTCCTTCCTTCCTTCCTTCCTTCCTTCCTTCCTTCCTTCCTTCCTTCCTTCCTTCCTTCCTTCCTTCCTTCCTCTTTCTCTCCCTCCCTCCTTCATTTCTTCCTTTTTTCATTCCTTCCTTCCTTCTCACCAGAGGATATTTCCCCATTAATTTTTAGAGAAAGTGAAAAGAAGAAGGCAATACAGAGAGAAACACATTGATTGGTTGCCTCCTGCATGCACCCCAACCAAAGCCAGGGCCAGGGAGGAGCCTGCAACTCGGTACATGTCCTTGATCGGAATTGAACCTAGGACCCTTTGGTCCACAGTCTGATGTTCTATCCATTGAGCCAAACTGGCTAGGGAATCCAGTTCTTTTTGCCCCTCCTTTAGCATGTTCCCATGGGATCTTTCTAAAATGTAAATGGGCTCATTCATTTTATTGTTCAAATTCTTCTATGTGACTCAAGTCCAAACATTTAGCATGGCAGCCTTTCAGGCTTCGTTTCTCGTCTTAAATCTACCTTTTAAGTAAAGGAGTCATGGCTCTTACCCATCTGGTAGATTGGAATGCTCTCCCATCTCTCATCTCTTGGAAATTTCCTATTTACTTCTCATGATCATCTCCTCTGTCACCCTTGCCAACCCTCCTTGTCAAGGAATGAAGTACTCTCACCTTTCTGTCCTCAGAACACCTTACCTAGATCTTATGGTGTTTTACTGTTACCCCAACTCAGTTCTGGTTCTGTCTACACTACCAATATATTGACATTGGTCTTTAGTCATTTTCCCCCCTGGACCTAGATCTACAGAAAAATATGTGCAAGGTAGAGTGATTAAGGCTCTAGATACACCCAGGGATGGTACTATAAGGTGTGGCTTTTAACAAGACTGTTAAAAGGCACAGAACTATTGCATGGAGAGGGAAAGTCAATGTCTCCTTTGGCTAATTGCCAAGAGCACTTCTACAGATTCTCTGTAGGTGAGCACTTCTTTAGAATACAAGTCAGCAAATGGTTTCTTGGGGCTCTGAAAGAGTTATAATGAGATCTTTAGGGACCAACTCATGATGTGACAAATTGCCAGTTATAAAAACAGACATGGGCTCTCCCCCACTCCTCCTCTAAGTGCATTGTCCACTGTTACAGAGAAGACAGGCCAGATGGGGGTGGGCTGCAGCTCTGGGAATGGAGATGAGGAGGCACAGGACTTTTCTCATTAGGAGAAGTGGTTGTGGGATCCAAATAACAGGATGAGCAGTGGAAAGAAAGCAAAATAAACATCTCAAAGGTCTTTTACTAATATCCTTCACCACAAAAATCATACCGACCTTGATTACAGTGTATTTCCTGTGAGTCAATCTTCTCATCCCCAGACATGGCTGAGGCCCAGGACTCCACTGAGCAACTAGGCCAGAAGATCTGCTGTTCTGTGCTCTTCCCACTTCAGTTCACCCCAATCCATTCAGCACTTCAGCCAAAACCCTTCAACTCATCCCAGACTTTTTTCATACTCTCACACCCCATAGCTTGTATAACAGCAACTTCAGCCCCACTTTCAACATATATGGAGAGTCCATCCATTCCTCCGCTTGTCCCACTTGCTGTCTGCTCTGTCACAGCTGCTAGCCAAATCTCTGAGAAACCTAAAATAGATCATATCCTTACCCTACTTTAAAGAAGAAGAAGAAGAAGAAGAAGAAGAAGAAGAAGAAGAAGAAGAAGAAGAAGAAATCCTATATAATAAAGAGGAAATATGTAAATTGACCATCACACCATCACAAAGGTGGCGGTGCCCATAGCCACAGATGGCGACACCCAGTCTCCTCAGCCCTGCCAAAGTCCCACAGTCCTTTTAGCCCATCCAGGGGGCGGCTGGCACATGGTGCGGCTGTCCTTGCCCTAAGCCCCTCAGCTACCCAGTGCTGGCCTGAGGTATAGGCAAGCCTCAGATGGTGGCTGCCTAGCTACCCAGAGTTGTATGAGGCTCAGGTAACTAGGGCCAGCTGAGTCTTGTACTGTCAGCATTGGCACAGCAGAGGTGTAATGGGGCATCACTTTTCCCTGATCACCAGGTGGCCTCCTGCCCCTGAAGGCTCCAGGAATGTGAGAAGGGGCAGGCCAGGCTGAGGGACACCCCTGCTCCAGTGCAAAAATTTTCATTCACCGGGTCTCTAGTGGGGATATAAAGTATAGCTTAGGGATTATAATCAATAATATTATAACAATTATGTGATGTTAGATGGGTACTAGACTTATCTGAGTGACGACTTTGTAAGTAACATAAATGTCTAATTACTATGTTACACACCTGAAACTAATATAATATTATATGTAAACTGTAATTGAAAAATAAGATGTATGTAAAAACCAATTTGTACTCCTATAGACTTCAATATATAAAATAATTTTTATGCTGACAAAAATTTGGTAAAATTATTTGGTTTTTATATCAGGTCTCAGAATGTTTAGAAGTTGTAAGCACCCTTAGAAGCTTGAAAGAGACAATTTATCTACAAGTGAATTAAAGTGAGAAGATAGTGGATCCCTTACAAATTCCCCTACAAGATAGTGGAATCTTACAAATTCCACCAATGAAATCTGATAACTTAAATAAATACTCATTACCTCAAGGCTAGGATCAGGCCAACAGAGTATAAGTTTAAGAAGCATGTTGTGGTTGTAGGAGGCATAGAGTAGGCAGCATAGAGTAGTGAAAAGATCATGGGTTGTCAGGTCAGAAAGAGCTGTATTTGCAGCCCATACTTCTATTTTCCAGGTGTTTATCATTGGACAAGTTGTGTGACATCTCTGAGCTGTATTGTGGTCATCTTTACTCCCCTTTATGGCATTATTGAGGAGCTGAGGATGTTCAGAACGAAGGCTAATAGATGTTGGTCCTCTCCCTCTTCTTCATGTAGGTGTAAACTAAGCCCATCCTTATCAATGAGAGATGAAGAACATGGAAGATAATTGCAGGTCTTATGATTGATTCCTTGGTGCTCCTCATAGACACAACATGAGGATGACTGTACCATTGTTCTAACACAATATTCTTAGGAGGAATATTTATCTCTGACTATTTCCTGTTTCAAACTTACCTTACAGTTTTTCTCCCAGAAGGATGGAGGTAATAGTTGTGCAGGAAGATGAGTTTTCAGTGTCCTCGGGGAAGGCATTGCATTAGCCTGGTCAATTCCTGAAAAATTATACTGGCTTATTATTTACTTTTTTAGAAGTTGTTATTTGTTATGCAATTGATCATGTCATGTTTTTCAATTGTGACTTTTGGGTTTGATGTCATGTTTAGCCTTTCACCATTCTTAAACGATAATAGCATTCTTCCCTGTTTTCTTTTAGTAGTTAATACATTGTGTTTCACTTTTTATGTTAAAATCTTTGATACATTGGCCTTCACTTGGTGTCTTATTTACTATGAGAGGCCTGGTGCATGAATTCATGCACGGTGGTGGGGTTGTAGATGGAGGAAAGAACAAGGTAAGTTGGCCCTTGGCCCCCAGGGGAAAGAGGCCATATCCATCACCACCCACCCCTGGGTCCCCATCTGAGTCCGGGCCCAAAGGCCCTGGCAGGGTCTGGAAAGGAGGTGACAGTCACCGGGCTGGGTGCGGAAGGAATGAATGCTGGACATTGAAACCACTGTCCTGAGCACCACACAGTTTCCTGCCTCCTCTGCACTACTATTGTGGTGGGAAGGTGGCCTCCAGGGATGGGAGAGGACAGGAGCAAGACAAACCCTAATATCAAGAGCCGACTTTCAATAAATTGCAGCAAGGGAGCTGCTCTGCTATGTATGCAACCCTGGCCCAGAAGCAGGTCTGTATGAATGGTTTAGCACCAGGGACCAATGAGGACCAACTGGCCCGGGGTTGGCTCTGGGAGCACACTGACCACCAGGGAGCAGCCTCTACATTGAGTATCTGGCCCCTAATGATCAGTACACATCATAGCGACTGGTTGTTCCAGTTATTCGGTCATAATGGTTGCTTAGGCATATATAGACAGATATAGATATAGATAGATATAGATATAGATATAGATATAGATATAGATATAGATATAGATATAGATATAGATATAGATATAGAGATAGAGATAGAGATAGAGATAGAGATAGAGATAGAGATAGAGATATAGATATAGATATAGATATAGATATAGATTGAGTCCCCCTATCTATTTCTCATCTCATTAACCTTCACTAACTACAGCAGTATTTCTCAGCATTAAGGGTTGTTGACACAGATACAAATTAGGACATTGGTCATAGATCATCCAAAGCATGCCTACATTATATTTTAAAGTTGCTATTCAAATAAAATAATCAAGAAATTATTGTAGAGTTGTTAAGGACTTCCAAAGATATGTCCACAGATGGCCTCTAAGATCAAACCCAAATTACTTAGTGTGACCTAGAATACTTTTCAAAATTGGTCCCCAGGTATTTATAACCCTCACTTTTGCCACTTTTCCTCAATGACCCTGGTTTGACACTGACCAAGCTCTTTTGAAAACATAGCACATGTTAGGCTAATTCAGAAAACAAAAAAGATAATCATTATAAAAGATAATCAAAAAAGATGATCATTAATTTGTTAATTCACTTTTCAAAGATGAATTCATTAGTCAGTTGTTTTAGATTAAATAATAATAGATTCTGGGACAGATAAGATGACAGCTGGCAGGACGGAGGGGAGGGAGAGGAAGTGAGTAAGTGAGGGGATGAAAGGAGAATGTTTGGATGTGTGTGTAAGTGAGGGACAGTTAAATTCCCACAGGAACAGCAAGGGGCTGGCAGTCCAGGCTCTCTTGGGTCGGAAGAGGCTATCACCACTGTAGGAATATGGGACTCGGGCATGGAACCCATGCCATCTTGAAGGGGAGAACGGCCTTTTTTGAGGAACTCATCAGCACCACCACCCAGACAGGCCTTGGAACTGCCCGTGACCCAGAAGCCACTCCAGCCAAAATCCTGCTGCCCCACCCACAGACCAGCAGACCCTGAGACCTCCACCTTCAAAGGTGCACCATTCTGGCAACAGTTAGTGCAATTTCCCCCTCCCCCAGTGGTAGAACTCTGGACACCACATTCCTGCATTTCCAGCGCAGGCATCCAGGGCACATCACTTCATAGGCAGTGCCTGGGAGCCACTGGGAGCCCTGCTGGGTGTAATTTTGTACAGACAAGGGGCTCTGTTCCACAGTAGAAATTCTGAATTTCATTTTCCTAAATAACTGCCAGCTGTGCAACTTCAGTGCAAGGGCCCCTCAGAGAGCATCAGAGCTCTGCGCTAGCAAAGGGACTGCCAAAGTCGTGCATTTTCAAGGAGAAGGTCCCCTGAGCCCATTTATCCACAGGGTGCTCTGGGGAGCTGCTGTGAGCCCCTTCTGAGTGCCATCTTGGACAAACAGCTATGCACTCCCCGCCTGTCAGTAGAAATTGTGAATTCCCTCTTCCTGAATAACTGCTCATAGACACCCCATCTGCTCAACCTCAGTGCCAGGGCCCCTCAGAGTGCATAGAGCTCTGTGCCAGCAAATGCACCATCACAGTCACCCATTTCCACAGGGCAGGCCATAAACAGCGCATATCCACAGGGCACTTGTGGGGGCCACTGTGAGCTCTCGCTGGGTGTGATCTTAGACAAAGAGGGACGCACTCCCCCCTGGCAGTAGAAGTTCTGAATTCACTCATCTTGGATACCTGTCCACATATGCCTTAATTACACAGCTTCAGTTCCAGGGCCCTTCAGAGTTCTTCAATGCCCCTTGCTGGCAAATGCACCATGGGTGCCCCTGTGAGCCACCATTGGAAGCACATGCCTGCCACCATAGGTGCAGCAGCAAAAGCTGAGTCTGCCTACCCCACAAGTACAGAACTCTGGACACCACAGTCATACCTTTCCAGAGCACAGACTTCCTGAGTCCCATCTCCCCAACAGTTCCTGGGTGCCATTATGAGTCCCCACTGGACACATGTGATTTCAATCAAGGGTGCAAGACAGCAAAAATTGGGACACCCCCCTCCATGGATACTGACTTCTTAGCACCAAAGTTGCACCTTTCCAGCTCTCAGGCCTACATCAAGAGAACCCAAATAGCTCAAGTACAGAACTACACTAGATTACCAAGCTCAGGAGATATGAGAGATCACCATCACCAAAAGAAACTGGATAGCAAAGCAATCAGATCTACAATTAAAACGTTACAGCAAAACATCGGAAGGCAAAAAAAAAAGCAATCCCCAAATGAAAGAAAAAGAGGAATCACCAGAAAGGGAGTTAAATGAAATTGAAGCTAGCAGCATATCAGAGAAAGAATTCAGAGTAATGGTTATAAGGATGTTTAAATGTCTGGATGACAAGTACACACGACTCAATGACAAAAAGCCCCCACACTCAATGAAAATTATAAGGATCTGAATGAGAATGTTAGCAACATGAAAAGGAACCAAGAGTAGATGAAGAATGACATAGCTGCAATAAAGAACACAATGGAAGGCTTAAACAGTAGACTAGAAGGGGCTGAGACTACAGCAGCAAATTAGAAGACAAGGTAGGAAAAAACACACAAACTCAGCAACAACTGGAAAGAAGACTTAAAAAGCAAGAGGAAAGCCTAAGGGAGTTTTGGGACAACACAAAACGAAGCAACATTTGCACAATTGGGATAACAGAAGGAGAGAAAGAGAAGCAAGAAATAGAAAACCTATTTGAAGAAATAATGACAGGAAACTTCCCTAATATTGGCAAGAAAAAAAAACAAAAACCCAAAAAACAACAACAACAACAACAACAAAAAAAACGCACACAAAGTCTAAGAAGCACATAGAGTCCCAAACAAGATGAACCCCAAAAGACCAAAGACAAGATACATTAGCAAACACCAATGACAAAGTAAGATTCTTAATGTTATCAGACTGCCGTACCAATATTTCAGTAATTGCGAATCTGCAGCTATACTGCTGTACCTAATTTTTGGTACTTTGCCTAGTACATGAAAATAATGCATCACAAGCTAAGAATAACCAACCAATCATGGTCAAACCTCATGGTTAGCCATTGCAAATGTCTGCCCCCATGAGTTTGAATTGATTTTGTGTGGTTTGAAGTGAAAATTTTTTGAAAATTCACAATGAAATGAGCTGCTGATGAACCAAGCACTTCAACAGGAAAGCGAAGTAGGTCTAGGCTTATCATAGTCCAACAGGTAATCGATACTTTGGTTGATTCAGACTCTGAGGAGTCAGAATTTAATCAAGAATATGTTTCCAGTTCAAGTGACACAGACAGTGAGAACTCGAGCGATGAGGAGATTCTTGAACTTTATAGATCTAGAGCTAGATCTATAAAGTTCAAGAGTCTCCTCATAAGAGAAGGGGGCCATGTTCCTCAAACAGCTGATGGGGGAGATCTAGTGATGAAGGTTGGACAAAGAATTTTATATCAGCAAATACAGATCTGAGTTTCAATGAGGATGGTAAAGGCCCAGTGATCATTCCTGGATTCATCACAGAGGAGAGTGAACTGATTGACTTTTTAATCCTTGTTTTTGGATGATACTTTCTGGCAAAATTTGACAGAGAAAACCAATATTCGGGCCCATCAATTGCATATAGCAAAGCCCAAATCCTACAATGCCAAAAATTTCAAGAATGCCACAGTGGAAGAAATAAAGGCTTTTCTTGGACTGAGGACCTGTATGGAATACTTAAGTATAAAACCCAGCTATGGGGATTATTGGACAAATGAGGGCTCTGACTTTGTTGGGTTTACTCCCAGATTTCAAAATGTTATGACTTGAGACAGATTCTTGGCCCTTTGGAGTTTTTTACACATAATTGATGAGGAAGACACAGATATTGATAAGAAAGATAGAATATATAAAGTTAGGCATTTCTTAGTAAGTCTGCTCCCCAAGTTTCTCCACTTCTATCTGCAAAGCAACATTTGAGCCTAGATGAGGGGATAATCCCGACAAAAATATACTTGGCCATCAAGCAATATATAAGGATAAGCCCACAAAGTGGGGCACCAAGTCTTTCCTTCTCTGTGAAGGTGAGACTGGCTACATTTTGAATGCAGAAATCTACACTGGTGCTGCACCAAGGCCTATAAAAGACTTGGGCCCAGTAGGAAATACAGTCGTTTGTCTCCTGACCTCATGTACAATGGAAAATAAATGTCATGTGCTTGTCATGGACTGGTTCTACAACTCTGTAACCCTTGCTAAATATGCACTGTCAGAATTACACACAGGAATTGTGGGAACCCTGCAGCAAAACAAGAAGCAGTTTCCTAAGTTACTGAAAAGTGTAAAAAAAAAACTTGCTAGAGGTGACAATCGCTATCTATGCCAAGAAAGTGTAACATGTTTAGTTTGGTAGGATAGAAAGCCGATCACAAACTACCATGATCCAGCTCAAAATGTATTAATAAACAGAAAAAATAAAGATGGCAGTGTGCAAGAAATACAGATGCCACAGTTGGTGAAGGACTATAATAAATATATGGGTGGCTGTGACAAAAATGACCAGATGACCCTCCTTCACCAGTCTCATCGTCATTACCGCTGGCCCCAGCAGCTTTTCATAAAAATTTTTATGTGGACAGTTATAATTCTTATATCTTGTATGCTTCAAAGCAGCAAGCTGCTTCAAAAAAGCCAGTTTATTTCACCAGATATATTCAGAAACTGAGCCTGCAACTTATTGGTGGATATAGGACATCAGCCCATTGCAAAAGGAACCTTGCCTTCAATGGATGACACCAGGCAATAATTTTCCAGAGATTCCCCTGGGACATCGTCTAATCATATCTGTGTTGTGTACATGGAAAAGCACTCCAGGTACAACAAGCAAAATACTGGAGTGTCTTACAAAGACAATTCATTTAAGAAAGTGAAGAGCAACATCTGGTGCTCACTTTGCAAGAAGTACCTCTGTGTGAAAATAAGCTCATCCTGCAGGGTGGATTGGCACACAAAGGTGGAATATTGGTGCTAGATGAAAGGTAGACCTATTTTCTACAATGTCTCCAAGTTCCATCTTATTCTAACCACTTTTTTCATGTAACTGATATTTTTCTATGCTGATTTTTTCTCTTTAACGCTCAGCAGCCCAGGTATAAGGGACAGTTAGGTTCAGGGCCTCATGTCTGGTAGGGTTAAAGGCTGCCAGAGAGAGACAGAAAGTTACCTACAAGGGATCTCCTATTAGAATATCAATGGATTTTTCAACAGACACACTCCAGGCCAGAAGGAATGGAATGAAATATACAAAGTGATGCTAAGCAATGGATGCAACCCAAGAATACTATACCCAGCAAGGATATCATTCAAAATTAAAGGTGGAATCAGAGCTTCACAAACAAAAAAAGGGCTAAGAGAGTTTATCACTACCAAGCCAGCAATGGAAGAAATGCTAAAGGGACTGCTGTAAAAAGAAAAAAAAAACAGAAAGGCAAGAAGAAACACAAATATTAAGGATAAGTATGATAACAAACAAGTACTTATCAATAATAACCTTAAATGTAAATGGATTAAATACACCAATCAAAAGACATAGAGTAGCTGAATGGATAAGAAAACATGACTCATATGTTTGCTGTCTGCAAGAGACTACCTTAGAGCAAAGGATTCACACAGACTGAGTGTGAAGGGATGTAAAAATATTTTTTTTAATATATTTTATTGATTTTGTACAGAGAGGAAGGGAGAGAGATAGAGAGTTAGAAACATCGATGAGAGAGTCATCGATCAACTGCCTCTTGCACACCCCCTACTGGGGATATGCCCGCAACCAAGGTACATGCCCTTGACCAGAATCGAACCCGGAACTCTTCAGTCCCCAAGCCGACGCTCTATCCATTGAGCCAAACTGGTTTCGGCTGTAAAAATATTTTTAAGGCAAATGGAAATGAGAAAAGAGCTGGGCTTGCAATACTTACATCTGATAAAATAGACCTCAAAGTAAAGGCCATAATAAGAGATAAATAAGGCCCTTACATAAAACTAAATGGAGTGATTCAACAAGAAGATATAATTCTGGTAAACATATATGCACCCAATAAAGGAGCACCCAAATACATAAAACAACTTCTGAAAGATATGAAGGGAGAGATCAATAGCAATACAGTCATATTAGGGGACTTTAATAACCCACTGACACCACTGGATAAATCATCTAAACAAAAAATCAGCAAAGAAACAGCAATGCTAAATGAGACACTAGATCAGATGGATTTAATTGACATCTTTAGAACATTTCACCCCAAAGCTACAGAATATACATTCTCCTCCAGTGCACACAGAATATTTTCAAAAATAGACCAAATATTAGGATATAGGCAAAGTCTCTTCAAATTCAAGGAGATAGAAAACAACAAGCATCTGCTCAGACCATAATGGTATAAAACTATAAATCAACTACAATAAAAAGAATGAAAAAAATAAAACACTTGGAGGCTAAATAGCCTGCTATTTAAACAAGGATTGGGTTACCAAAGAGATCAAAAAAGAAATCAAAAGGATCCTGGATACAAATGACAATGAAAACACAATAATCCAAAATCTATGGGACACAATAAAAGCAGTGCTGAGAGGGAAGTTGATAACTCTACAGGCCTATCTCAAAAAAAAAAAAAAAAAAAAAAAAAGGTAATTATCTAACCTTGCAACTTAAAGAACTAAAAAGAGAGCAACAAGAAAAGCCCACAGTAGCCAGAAGGAAAGGGATAATAAAGATCAGAGCAGAAATAAATGACATAAAGACCAAAAAACAAACAAACAAACAAAAAGACCCCACAAAAAAACCCCAAAAACAAAAAACATAACATCAATGAAACCAAGAGCTAATTCTTTGAAAGGATAAACAAGATGGATGAACCTCTAGCCACACTCACCAAGAAACAAAGAGCAAGAGCCCAAATAAATTAAAGCAGAAATGAAAGAAGTGATGTAACAACTGACCCCACAGATATACAAAGAATTATTTAAAAAATTACTATGAACAACTCTATTCCAACAAACTGAAAAACCTTGCTGAAATGGACACATTCCTAAAAAATACAAGTTTCCAAAACTCAACCAGGAAGATTAAAAAAAAAAAAAAACACCTGAATAGGCTAACTACTGATGAAATTGAAACAGTAATCAAAAGCTTTCAGCAAACAAATCCCTGGACCAGATGGCTTCACAGGGGAGTTTTACCAAACATTCAAAGAAGAACTAAAACCAGTCCTTCTCAGATTATTCCAAAATATTTAAGAGGAAGGCACACTTCCAAACTCTTTCTATGAAGCCAGCATTACCCTAATCCCAAAACCAAATAAAGATACCACAAAAAAAAGAGAATTACAGGCAATATCCCTCATGGGAATAGATGCTAAAAACCTCAACAAAATTCTAGCAAATTGGATCCAGCATAAATTAGAAAGATCATAGACCATGACCAAGTGGGATTTATTTCAGGAATGCAAAGCTGGTGCAATACCTGCAAATCAATAAATGTGATACATCACATAAACAAAGTGAGAGACAAAAATCACATAATCATATCAATTGAGGCATAAAAGGCATTTGACAAAATCCAACACCCTTTTCTGATAAAAATGCTCAGCAAAGTGGGAATAGAGGGATCATACCTCAACATAATAAAAGCCATATAATACAACCTACAGCCAACATTATATTCAATGGGCAAAAACTAAACCCATTTCCCCTAAGAACAGGAACAAGACTGGGATGCCTGCTTTCACCACTCCTGTTCAACATAGTACTGTAAGTGCTAGCCACAGGAATCAGACAAGAAGAATAAATAAAAGGCATCCAAATTGGGGGGGAAAAAAAAAGATAAAACTGTCATTATTCACAGATGACATGATACGTTACATGGAAAACCCTAAAGACTCCATCAAAAAATGATTAGACTTAATGAATGAATTTGGAAATGTAGCAGAATACAAAATTAATGCCAAGAAATCTATGATATTTCTATACACCTACAGTGAACTTACAGAAAGAGAGACTAAAAAAGTAATCCCATTTACCATCACACCAAAACAAAAAAAATATTAAGATATGTAGGAATAAACGTAACTAAGGAATAAACGTAAAAGACCTCTACTCAGAAAACTACAAGACATTGAAAAAAGATAGAGGAAGACATAAATAGATGGAAGAGCATACCATGCATGGATAGAATCAACACCATTAAAATGTCCATACTGGAGAAACCAAGATGGCTGCATAAGGTATACGTGCTGCCTCTCACAACTACACCAAAACTACAATTAAAAAACAAAACAACTATCACCCAAAACCATGGGAAAGCTGGCTGAGTAGAAGTTCTACAACTAGAAGGAAAGAAAAAATCGCATTGAGAACAAGTAGGATGTGCAGAGGCACGGAGAAGCAGAGGTACAGAGGCATGCAAATCGGGCTGGCGACTAGGTGCACTGTTTTTTTGTTTGTTTGTTTGTTTGTTTCAACAAGGAAGGAGATACAAACTCTGGACTGCTCAGGGAAGGAGATACAAACTCAGGACTATAGTTTCCTACTAGACTCTGGGGATCCAGGCTCATATGGCGATAAGCTAGCTTGTCTGGCATCAGGTCGGAAAGTGAGGGTGACTTTCTTGCAGAGGTGTTCACAGAATCATTGTTTATTACACTGGGGCATGGGATGCTGAGACTTGGAGACACAGAGATGGCTGAATGGCAGCCATCACTGTTCGATACACCTGGTGATTCCCTGAGACCCAGCCCTACCCAATTTACAAACCCACCCAAACTGTGGGCAGCAGCTTTTACATATGAATGGCCTGCCCTTTTGCAGCTTAAGCTAACAAACTGCAGCTGGGTTAGTCAGCTCCAAAACTGCCAAACCCCAAGCAAAGAGGAAAAACCTGCAGATCTCTCTGAAGCTCCTGCTGGGAGGCCTCAGGCAGTAGCTGACTTGCACTTCCTTGGAAATCCAGAAGACAGTATATCTAGTGGTCAGTGTGAGACGATACCAGATTTCAACTTCTCATATCCATAAGTGACACACTCAAGAGGCAGAATCAGTGAGCACCAAAGCCCCACTGAAGCAAGTTCTGCCTCATAAGGGTGTCTCTAGCATAGCAGTTCTTCCATTATAGATACAGGGGGTCCTCACAGCCAATTGGCATGGAGGTCAATTCCTCCCAGTGTACCAACAGCAATCAACGCTTAACTACATCAAGATTGTGCACCCAGCCCACGAAAGGGTGCACCAAGAGTGTCCACTCCAGATGATTGAACAGGCTGAGCCACTACACCATATAGGTCACCTACGACACAAAGCCACTTCATCAATACTGGGAAGCAGCCAAAATGCGGAGACAAAGAAACATGTCATGAATGAAAGAAATAGAGGAAGGCAAACTACTGGATATAGAGTTCAAAATCACAGTTATAAGGTTACTCCAAGAATCTTTTAGAAACCTCCAAGGAACTTGTGAGACCTTTAAGGATCTAAGTAAGAATGCCAAAATAATAATAGTAATAGTAATAATAATAATAATAATAATAATAATAAATAAATGGAAAAGAACCAGTAAGAAATTAAGCATACACTGTCTGAAATAAAGAATAATATACAGAAATTCAACAGTAAACTAGAGGATCCCAAGAATCAAACAAGAGATTTGAAATATGAGGAAGCAAAAAACACCCAACCAGAAAAACAAAAAGAAAAAAGAAAAAAAAAATGTGAACATAGTATGAGGAGCCTCTGGGACAACTTCAAGCATACCAATATCTGAATTATCAGGGTGCCAGAGGAAGAGAGAGAACAAGACACTGAAAACCTATTTGAAGAAATAATGACAGAAAAATTTCCCTACCTGATGAAAGAAATAGACTTACAAGTCCAGGAAGCACAGAGAACCCAAACAAGAGAAATTCAAAGAGGACCACATCAAAACACATGAAAATTAAAATGCCAAGGGCAAAAGACAAAGACAAAATCTTGAAAGCAGAAAGATAAAAACAGTTACCTACAAGGGAGTACTCACACGACTGTCAGCTGATTTCTCAACAGAAACTATGTAGGTCAGGAAGGAGTGGCAAGAAATATTCAAAGTGATGAACAGCAAGAACCTACAACCAAGATTACTCTACCCAGCAAAGCAATCATTCCGAATGGAAGGTCAGATAAAGAGCTTCACAGATAACAAAAAGCTAAAGGAGTTCATTACCACCAAACCAGTATTATATTAAATGCTGAAAGGTATTCTTTAAGAAGAGGAAGAAGAAGAAAAAAAGTAAAGATAAAAATTATGAACAACAAATACATATCTATCAACAACTGAATCTAAAGGAGGTGGAGACAAATGGCGGGAGAATAGATAGGCGGGTTCTGAGCCTTGTCTCAAAGCAGAAAGAGAGCAGCTGAGGGTCGCGCTGGGAGTGTTTATTAGCAAGCCAAGAGACAGGCAAACTCCAGGAGAAACTGGGGGTCTGCTGATCAGGGTACCCCTGACAGGGAAGCACCCACGGTGGGGCTGGGTCCCTTCCTGGAGCTACCTACAGGCTTGGACAGGGAAATCTTACCATCTTTAAAGGAAAAGTGGATCTTGTCAGAGGCCTGGATATCCACAGCCGCAGTGACCACGAAGCAGCTGTGAACCCCAGAACGCTGATCCCGGGTGGCATGAACACTTGGACTCAAAGGAGCGACCACCGCACAGCGAAAAGATCAGATTTCGTGAAGATAGGATGAGTCCCCGTGGTGGAAGACAGAAGGCTGCTTGCATGCGCTGGGCACACAGAAGCTGGAGGACTGGGGTGGTATTTACAAGTAGAAGGCCCTGGCTGTTGGGCTAGTGTCATTGTGAATGTGGATGGGGCTCCAAATAGGGGAGATATCTAAAGAGCAACAAGTTTGAATCTGATTCAGTGGGATATCAGAGAATTACAGGGAGTGCAGTAGGCTCAGACTCTAGCCCTCCCTCCCCCCCACCCTCCTCCAGATCAGTGTTGCAGAGAGGAAAAAAAAAAAAAAAAAAAAGCTAGAGAGGCTAGAGCCTGGAAGTCAACCCAGAAACACTGCCACCCAGAGGCTAAATCACAAATTGACCCTAGTGTAATAAAAAAAATCAAAGCATGACCTGCTTAAAAAACAGGACTGGATTACAATACTGAGGAGCAATGAAATGCAGAAAACTGCAATACTGTTCAGACTGGGAAACAGGTGTGCCAAACAGAATATAGAGGAAGTGAATGACCTGCAAATTTTATTTAATTTTTTTAAATTTTTAAATTTTTGTTTTTTATTTTCATTATTTGCAACGTTTACTCAAGAAACTATTTTTTCTTTTTTCCTCACTTGATTTTACCTTTTTAATTATCACATTTTTATATGTAATCAACATTATTACTACTACTATTTTACCTTTTTATCTTATTTTCTTTTGATTATTTTTATTATTATTTTAAGTGTCATATTATTTGCTTTTTTTATTTTACTTTGGGATTAGTGTTATACAGTCTATTTTTATCTTTTCTTCTCCAAATGCTTTATTCTATCTCAACCCTACCTTTATGCCATTACTCTCTTTTTAACCATTTCCCTTTGGTGTCCTGTTTATCTTAACCCTTTCATGCTCTAGATTTTCCCTATTCTTTCTGTTTACCCCCTCCTAAAATTTCACCCTACGTGTGCATATCTAATTTCCAACCCCCTGCTCCAAGCCCATTCACACCTCCCTTGTCTCTGTCCTAAAAAAACAAAACAAAACAAAACAAAACCACACACACACACACACACACACACAAAACAAACAAACAAAAACAGTCTTTCTCTCTATCCCTTTGTAGTTGTATGTTGAATGTTAACTATATCGAAGTTTTATGCTTTTTTGTAAGATTGGTTTGCTTATTCTTTTTGTTTGATTGTATGTTTTTGTTAGCTGGGTTCTAACAACCTTTATTGGAGGTTATTAATATTGCAAACACATTTCTGTTCAATGCCTTGTGTGTTGTACCTGGTTGTGTTGTATTTTGTGCCTTTAGATCAAAGCAGGAGAGAGAAAACTACATAACCAGACATCCTGAAAAGAGAGATCATGGGGAGACAAAGAAACAGCCCACATATGAAAGAAAAGCAGGCATCACCAGAAAAGGAAGTAAAGGAGTTAGAGGCAAGCAACCTACCAGAGCAAGAATTCAGAGTAATGATCATAAGATGGCTAAAAAGAATGGAAGACAAATTTGACAATATGAGTAAGAACCAAGAAGAAATGAAGAACCAAGAAGAAATGAAAAATGACATCACTGCTGTAAAGAACTCACTAGAAAGCATCAAAAGTAGACTAGAAGAAGCAGAGGACTGCATCAGTGAGCTAGAAGACAAGATGGAAAAAAATACCCAATTAGAGCAGCTTCTGGGGAAAAAAATTAAAAAGCAGGAGGAGAGCCTAAGGGAACTTTGGAACAATACAAAACAAAACAATATTAGAATAATAGGGGTTCTAGAAGGAAAGGAAACTGAGGAACACATGGAAAATGTATTTCAAGAAATAATGACAGAAAACTTTCCCAAGATTGAGAAGAGAAAAACCACACAAATCCAGATGCTCTCAGAGTCCCAAGCAAAATGAATCCCAAAATACCGAAGCCAAGGCACATTATAATTAATCTGGCAAACACCAAAGACAAAGTAAGAATCTTAAAAGCAGCCAGAGAGAGACAGAAAGTTACAAATAAAGGAACCCCCATCAGACGAGCAAATGATTTCTCCACAGAAACTCATAAGGCCAGAAGGGAATGGAATGAAATATACAAAGTCATACAAAGAATCCAAGAATACTGTACCCAGCAAGGCTATCAATCAAAATTGAAGGTGAAATCAGGAGCTTTACAGACAAAAACAGACTAAAGGAATTTATCACTACCAAACCAGCAATGCAAGAAATGCTAAAGGGTATACTGTAAAAATAAAGAAATAGGAAGCGAAGAAGAAACACAGGGGTATAGAATAAAAATGGTGACAAGTAAGTACCTATCAATAATAACTTTAAATGTAAATGGATTAAATGCTCCAATAAAAAGGCATAGAGTAATGGATTAGATAAGAAAACAAGACCCATATATCTGCTGTCTACAAGAAACCCATTTAAAAAAAAAAAAAGATGCACACAGATGAAGGTGAAGGGATGGAAAAAGGTTTTCCAGGCAAATGGAAATGGAAAAAAAAAAGTTGCTATGGGGAACATTTAGGCAATTCCTCAAAAAGTGAAACAGAGTTACTGTATAAACCAGCAAATCAATTCATGAGAATTGAAAACGTATGTCCACCCAAAAAAACCTTGTAAATGAATGTTCATAGCAGCATTATCCTATATAATAAACAGGTAATATGCAAATTAACCCTCATGCCCTCATAAGATGGCTGCCTACAACCAGGATAGCAGGGGGGTTAGTGAGGGATGACCAAATGACTGAACAAGCAGGCTGTGTGGGGTGACCAGGCCAGCAGGGGGGAGTTGGGATGACCAGGCCAGCAGGGGGTTTAGTAAGAGGCAACCAGGTGGTGGGAACAGGGAAAACCTATCTAATAAAGACAGAATATGCAAATTGACCACCACTTGGTGACAAAAGATGGAAGCGCCCACAGCCAATAAGGAGGTAATATACAAATTGATCTGACAAAGATGGCGGCAGCTGAGCTCACAGGCGTTCTGCCCCATCCTGGCTGCAAGGCCTCTGGGCAGCTTGCACGTGTGCAGGCATGGAGCGGCCAGGGCGGAGCTGGACACCTGCTATGAGGGGAGGCAGTGGGGGGGGGGTCGGGTTTGGAGGGAGCTACAGGAAGGTGGCAGGGCCAGAGTAAAGGCAGAAGGCAACTCTGGCTGGAGTGAAGGACCAGGTCCCAGGTACCAGAGGGAAGCCAGTGGGAAGGAAGGACTATTCTTGCACGAATCTTCATGCATCAGGCCTCTAGTAGAGAATGATTGCTAATGGATACAGGGTTTTGTTTTGCTTTGTTTTGTTTTAATGTTCTGGAATAAGATAGGGGTGATGGTTGCACAATCATGTGAATATACTAAAAACTACTAAAAATTATAACTTTAAAAGGCTGAATTTTATGGAATGTGAATTATATCTCAAAAATTGAGTAATTTTTTTTTAAAGTACATTGTGAATTCTTATTTTGAACACTGTGTCCTTGGTGCCAGGCTTCCTTGACCTTGGCCTTGTCATTGAGATCCCACATGTAAAAGCAGGATCTCTGTTGGGGGTGAACTAAGTAGACATTCCTTGGCACTTATAACTTATTGACACATCACTTAATAGGGAGATGGTACCTCTCTACTAAGTATTAAGGCTAAATAAGTTAAGTGAAGGGGCCTATCTAGATTTGCCCAAGAAAATATAACTTTCATTCAGTATTCAGAATTGGGGACCAAAGGAAGTTTTTCATTTTTTTTTTAGTATAGTAGACTTTCAGAGTCTCTACTCTGAAATTCCCAATTTTATGTAAAGTTTATGATTTTTTATCTTAGAGACTTACCAGAGTTTATTATTCTTATCCACTCCAAGAAAGGTTGTCGAAGATTAATGGGAGCCTGTCTGCTCTTCTCAATGTCTCCATTGTTCTGTATCAAATCGACAATTTCCTGTGTCCAAGTAGTTCCTAAAAGTAGAATAAAGAACCAAGTAACTGATTATTAATTTTCTACAATTTACAATTTAGAAACATCTTGTCTACATCAAGAATTAATTTGTCTTATGTTACTTTACTATATTGAATTGAAACCAATTGTTATTATCTTCTCACAAAAAAAAAAGGGAAGAAATGTGACATTCATTTTTATCTTCCAGTGATGTGTTTTTAAAAATCTAAACATGCATTGGTATTTTTAGAAAACAATCATATAAATAATTATTATATGTAATAATAGGGGGTTATTTTAAAAATATTTCATTTGAGAAAAATCACAGAAATTCACAACCACTCACTTTTACAATTAAACCTTTGCTGCTAATAAATAATTTTGTTTCCCCTTCTGGTTATTTTTTCTTTTTAGAAACATGAAATTGACCCAATGTGAAAAGGAAAGAAATTTTAAAAGGGAAAATAAGAATTACAAATAATCCACAAACTGGAGGAATATAGATTGAATTAATTTCTCTTTAAAAGGAAAAGAAAGACTCAATGTAATATTAAACAACTACCAAGAAAGTTGAATTGGTTTTAAATGAAAAATAACCTTTGTTACATTTGGGGTTAATATTTCCTTCTTTCTGCAGACTCATCTACTAGCTCCTTAATGATTTGGGGTGGGGAGGGTGGTTCCTCTCACACTCCAGCCCCCTTGGCCTCTACAGTGTTCAGCCTCCCAGGATGTTTCCCTTTGATTGGCTTCTGGGACGTGTGGGTGACCTGGTCTTATTTCTCTGGGAGAAAGCATGATGGCTTGGATGTGTATGAGGCTGTGGAAACTGATTACTCCAATCCTATCTCTGGTATGCATGATTTAGGTGGTTTTGATAAATTATATAAATTTTATTGAGCACCAATTATTCTCATGTGTTTTGAAAATTAGAAAATAGGAAGAGCCTGGTTTACAGTCAGCACTAAATAAATATTAAATGTCTTAATTTTTTTTTTTACTGTGTTAGTATACCTGGAGGACCAGAGCCAATACATGTGAGAGCATCTTGCTCAGGTAACGTAAGGGGGAGAAAGGTGCTATTGTTGTCATGGTACCCTCATGTGGGTTTCCTGAGATCCTGGTTCCCCTTTCCCTAGTACCTTGATGACAGTCCCTGGGTGCTGTCCCATGGTCCCCATCTAGACCCTACTCTGGTGCCATATCTGCTCAGCTCCTAGTTGGTTTCTACTCTGCACTAAAACCAATTTCTCCTTCCCTCCTGGAATCAGAATTTGCTTCATTTTTGACAATTTTGTTGCCTCTTTGTCAATTTATTGTCCTAACTCCATGTTTGATTCTGCCACATACAGGCTATTGGATCTGCTGCCTTTCCTGGATTCTGAGGGTGACTGAGCCCCTCAAAGGAAGTGCCCTCCTCCTTTGCAGACTCTGTTTCTAGACTTGGCTTTGCTGTTGTAAACATTGTGAGAATCTCAGAAAACTCAGACTCCCTTAGTGGTTGGTCCAGACTGTGGCTCGTGAGTCACATGCAGCTCTTTGGCCCCTTGAGTGTGGTGGCTCTTCCACAAAATTAGGAGTACCCTAATTAAGTTAATAACAATGTACCTAGCTATATAGTTTAAGTTTTAAAAAATTGGCTCTCAAAAGAAATTTCCATCATTGTACTGTTGATATTTGGCTCTGTTGACTAATGAGTTTGCCGTCCTCTGGTCCAGACCATCCAAGGGCTTCTGACAGACTTCCTTGCCTCATACTGAAGACTTGCCTTGCAATTAATCCTGTTTATAAGGGGTACACATCATGACTCACACTCACCACTAACTATTTAGCTCTCCAGGAGAGCTAAATCCCACTACTCCATGCCCCTGCCTAACTTCCATGGCAATCTGATCTTTGCTCTTTCATGGACTCTACCTGCTAGCTGGCAAATTCCCAGATATGGATGTTTACCAGAATGGAATCTCAATAAGTTATGACCTAGTCCAAGCAAGCTATGCCTCAAGTTACGCCCTACAGAAATATATGGAAGATTATAAAACATGCAGGATTTGCTGCCCAGATTTTCCTTCTGAATGGAAGGGTTCATTATCCCAGCGGCTGGCAGATAGCCCCTAGCTTTTCGTCTCTCTTCAGGACCAAGGTCTTGCCCCTTTCCTGAGGCAGCTTACATTCAGTGATGGGCTGACACCTGGTCCTCTCACCTCAACTACTATGGCACTAGCTCTGAAGAGCCATCTAAGCTTCAGAGTGACCCATGGGGATGGAAAGGCTTTGCTGAGACTGAGTTAAAGCTCAACTTCTCCCTCTGCTCAATCCTGCTTTCTTCTAGAGGAAATGATCCCAAGAGCACTCCCTAGTAAACATCCTACATACTATTTCTCACTCAGAATCTGACTTCTGGGGAACCCAACCTTTGACATAGATAGAAAAGGGGCTGATTTGAGAGTAAAGTTCATGACTTAACATTATACCATGCTGAACTAGATAGCAGCAGATGGGATCCTAGAATCTTACATGACCTTATATGGAGTTAGGGTCTTATAGAAGAAATATAGTTAAAAAGATGTCATTAGGGTAGGCCCTCATATATCAATAATAAGGCCGGTGTCCTTACAAAATGGGAAAATTGGGGGATAGATATGCATATCAAGAGAATACCGTGTGAACATGAAACTGAGGAAAGAAGCCTGGAACAGATTTTTTTCCTCATAGCTCTCAGAAGGAACCAACAGTGATAACCTGCCACCTCCAGCACTGTGAATCACTACCTAAGTAATAATCACAGTAGTTCAGAGTTTCTTTAAGATACTTTTCTTAATCTGAATTAGGTCCTGCCAATATTATCTCATCATCCCTTCCATGTTTATGTGCCTTTAGCACATATTGTAACCAAAGACCTATGCCTATAATTTATTTAATGCTTTAATGTCCTCCAAATTAGATTGTAAATGTCAGCAGGGCAAATATAGAACATTTTGTCTATCACTATGCCTGGTGCTATTGTGTTTCCCTGAAAATAAGACATCCTCCGAAAATAAGACCTACTTAGAGGTTTCCTTCTGAGTGAAATATAAGGCATCCCCCCAAAATAAGGCCCCCCTAAGCTTTGTCTCAGAAACTTTGTGAAACCTAAACTGCAAGAAGTTGTAACTTGGGTGAAGAATTCATGGGAGAAAATCACTGACAGTTGCATTGCAAATGCACTGCGAGCAGGCTACCTTGACAAGAAGTACTCATTTAAAGACAGTGCTATTGCTAAACATGAGAGATTTGGTCCACTGATTCTGAAAGAAATGGAGTCACAAGAAATTCACCAGGAAATTCAGGAATTGGATTGTTATGATGATGTTCCAGAAGATGATGACATGATTGTCATTGAATAAATGAGTAAATTCTTGAAACTGTAGGATTCACAGTTTGTCTGGTTTGTGTTGACAACTACCGTACTACAGGAAATAAATTTCCTTTATTTTCATTTAACAATAAATGTGTACCGTATTCTTCTTCATGGAAAAATAAGACATCCCCTGAAAATAAGACCTAGCGCATCTTTGGGAGCAAAAATTAATATAAGACACTGTCTTATTTTCGGGGAAACAGGGTAGTCTCTGGTGTTTAGAAGATCCATGAAAGCTGAAACTGGTTTGGCTCAGTGGATAGAGCGTCGGCCTGCGGACTGAAAGGCTCAGGTTCCATTCTGGTCAAGGGCATGTACTTGGTTGCGGGAACATCCCCAGTAGGGGGTGTGCAAGAGGCAGCTGATCAATGATTCTCTCTCATCGATGTTTCTGACTCTCTATCCCTCTCTCTTCCTCTCTATAAAAAAATCAATAAAATATATTTTTAAAAAAAGAAGATCCATGAAAAATTATAATTGAATGGGGAAAAATTACAAGTATACATGTATTGACCTGCAGAATCTGATTTGGCTAGTTATATATTTTTAATAAATCGAGTACTCTATCTTTTACAAAATACTCATAGTTTTGTAGAAAAATTTCAGTTCCTTTGCCTTTCTATCTGATTTATAGGCAAGTACGCTGCTTCACTCCACCCTTGAGCTTAACCGGATCCTACATGCCTTTACATACCTGCTTTGGGATAGGAAGCAATGAGCAGGTCATCAGGCTTGGCTTCAAAATTCCAGACTTTATCCCAACTGTTGCATAGATTCTTCTCTAGAACAATACCATCTACTTGGGAAACTTCTCCTGGGGGTATCAAGGCCCATTCTAACTCCTTTTTTTCCTCCACCTTATCATTAGCCATTCTTTCTGTCTTGTTTTGGGCTCCAGCAGAGGAACATGACAAGTAAATGAAAGGACGAACACAGGTTTTATATACTCAGTGCTTTGGAACAGATCTCTAGTCATTTATTATAGGTATGTATGTTTAGGCAAAAAAGAGGCCTTATTTGTATTGCTCTTTATATCCTGAGAGGACTCAACAAAAAATGCTAGCATTATGCCAAATATATGCTTTCCTTGTGGCCAGGCTCTGGCAGGGCTCCACCTTGATGTTGCCAGAAGGAAGAATAGTGAGAAGGCATCTCAGCCAAGGGGCCTCCCCAGATCAGGGAGGTCACTTCCTGGTCCTGTGGGTGCCAACAAAGATAGGAAATTGAGAGGTGCCACTGAGGGAAAACCTGGGCAAGTCACCAGGAACCACCCTTCTCTCTTCATTCAAAGTTAGTGATTCTGTGTTCTGAGCTTGTCATCCATGACATTTATAGGAATACCTTTCCAAAAATGAGAACTGAGCTTCTGTAAACATGCCACCTGTTAGAGATGTACATGTTGATGTCATTAGTTTGGACAGTTCATCTTGAAATTCCATCCCAATATTCAAGAGTAATTGAATTTTCAGGGCTCTGTGTATTATTGTTGTTGTTTTTTTTAAAGTGTAAAGTTAGACTGTAATATTTAATGGGTATTATCAGATAGAGGTGTTTTTTCCTTAAATCAAGGCATAATTAACATACAGTAAAATGCACAAATCTTAACTTTACATCTTAATGATTTTTTACTTATACATACACCCATATAACTGCCACCCAGATCAAAATAGAGACTATTTCCTTCAGAAAGTTCCACCCTGCCTCTTTCTAGTTAATTCTGCACTATTAACCCATGCCCAGGCAAGCAATGTTTTGACTTTTATTGCCATAAATAAGTATTGCCTAATCTTGAACCTTTTATAATGGCATCATACCATTATGTACCCCTTCCTGTCTGGCTTTATTTTTTCAACATAATGTTTTTAACATTATTGATAGAGTTGCAACAGTCAATAGTTTTATTCTATTACTATACTACATATAACTGAATATATTATAATTTGTTTAATTACTACTCATTTGATGACATAGAGGTTGATTCCAATTTTGAATAATTATGAATAAAGTTTGTATGATACTTTAATACTTCCTTTTTGTGTGTAGACACAAGCATTAATTTATCTTGGGTGTGTGCCTAGGATTCTAACTGCTATGTCATAGATATGATTAACTTGAGTAGAAACTGCCTGTTATCTATCCAGTACATAGATAAGGACACAGTTTAATGACATCGAAAGAACCATATGGCCACCTGTCTGAATGACTGTCTAAAGCTTTCCTTAATTTTGAGATTCTTTCACTCAGGTAGAGTGGAGGAATGGCAGTCTTATATTTACCTCATTTAGTTGCTGTCTGGTAGCACTGTAAGTTTCACTCGTGGAGTGAATCCAGGATTGTCCTTGTGTCACTCTGGGTACTAAGTTGAAGAGTCAGACTTCAAGTGTTATCTCTGCCAGAATTTCTCTCAGCTTTAGGAGGGGGGTGACTTCTTTCTGTCACCATGAAGGGATTTTAGAGCCCAGATTGTTCACCAGTGTTCTAATGTTTCCTCTGGGTATGCTGGACACAGGCATTAATCACAGATTTCAAACAAACAATTATAAAGGTCACCTGTGAGACAGTATTTCCCAACCTCAGCCTCAGTTACTGCACCGCTTCTCCCTGGGGATTCATCTTCAGAGACGACCTGCCACCAGGAATCCTTGAGCAGAGGCAAAAGGGGGAAAGTTTGCTAACTACAGTGCAGGATAGTTAACAGTTGTGGATGATAAGGGACAAGTAAAGGGACATGCTAACCTGACTAACACAGGAAAGGCCTTCGTGGTAGCCTTGCAAATTGAAGAGACTAAAGTAACCACAAGGATGGTCTGAAATTAAAACCTTTAATTAAAAAGCAGTTAATAGTGGGTAGTCAGGTCCTAGGATAGTATCTTCCCTGATAAAGATCAACTTTTTTTTTTTTTTTTTTTTTTTTAACTGAGTTTATTGTCTTTTTGTATCTAAGATAACATATTTGTGAAATTTCAGGGTAACTTGTAACTTCCCTTTTCTGGACCCCTCAGGGCACAGACCTGGTCTTATAAGCAGACCACAAATTCCCTCATTGTTATTGTTATCATGTTAATTGTTGACTGTTAACTATCCTATACCCACCTGTGTAAAGGAAGCATGTGTCATCATTTTACTTTTTATCCAGCCCCAGAGGTTTCCTTGCTTTGCTTTCCTTCTGTCTCCCAATCTATCACCAATGGATCCCAAGTAACTCTAGGAGATATAGCCGTAAACATATTGCTACAAAGATGTCTGAGACTTTGCTGCCCATGGTTTCTTCTAGGATTTTATATTTTCACAACTTACATTTAAATTTTTTAACCATTTTGAGTATAGGTATTTTAAATTTTTGTTGTTGTTGCAGTGCTTAATGCAACTGGGTTATTTGTTTGTTTGTTTAAAATATTTTTATTGATTTCAGAGAGGAAGGAAGAGAAAGAGAGAAATAGAAATATCAATGATGAGAGAGAATCATTTACCAGCTCCCTCCTGCATGTCCCACACTGGGGATTAAGCTGCAACCTGGGCATGTGCTCTGACTGGGTATTGAACCATGATCTCCTAGTTCAAAGGTCAATGCTCAACCACTGAGCCACACTTGCTGGGCTGGGGTTTTTTATTTTTTTAAGTTTCTCTGTAATTTCATTATTGGTGTATAAAAATGGCATTGATTTCTGGGTGTTAATTTTGTATCCTGCTAAGTTATCGAATTCATTCATTAAATCTAGTAGTTTTTTTTATGGAGTCTTTAGGGTTTTCTATGTACAATATCATGTTGTCTATGAATAATGGCAGTTTTATTTCCTCTTTTCCAATTTGGCTGCCTTTTATTTATTCTTGTCTGATCACTATGGCTAGCACTTTGAGTGCCAGGAATTGGATTTTTTTTCAAAAGCTTTTTCTGCATCTATTAATATAATCATGTGATTTTTATCTTGCAGTCTATTAATGTGCTTTATCACATTTATTGATTTGCAGGTATTGTATTCGTCTTGCATCCCTGAAATAAATTCCACTTGGTCATGGTGTATCTTTTTCTGTAATGCTTGATCTGATTTGCTAAAATTTTGTGGATGCTTTTAGGATCTATGTTAATCAGAGATATTGCCTCTATTTCTCTTTCTTTGGAGTGCCTTTATCTGGTTTTGGGTACTGGTCTAATGGAAACAGCATGGAAGTGTTCCATCCTCTTGAATTTTTGCCATAATTTGAGGAAAACAGGTGTTAGTTCTTCTTTGAATGTTTGATAAAATTCCCCTGTGAAGCTGTCCAGACCAGCCCTTTCTCTGACTGGATTATTTTGCTTAGCCTAATGCTCTCCAGTTCCATCCATGCTGTTGCAAATGGCAAGAATTCTTATTTTTTATAACAGCATAGTATTCCATTGTGTAGATGTTCCATAGTTTTCTAATCCATTTATCTGCTGATGGACACTTAGGCTGTTTCCAAATCTTAGCTATTGTAAATTGTGCTGTTATGAACGTAGGGGTGCATATATCCTTTCTGATTGGTGTTTTTAGTTTCTTGGGATATATTCCTAGAAGTGGAATTACTGGGTCAAATGGGAGTTCCATTTTTAATTTTTTGAGGAAACTCCATACTGTTCTCCACAGAGGCTACATTCCCACCAGCAGTGCAGAAGGGTTCCTTTTTCTCTGCATCCTCACCAGCACTTGTCATTTGTTGATCTGTTGATGACAGCCATTCTGACAGGTATAAGACGGTACCTGTTTTGATTTGCATATCTCAGATGATTAGTGATTTTGATGTTGTTCTTTTTCTAATTCTTTAAGTTGTAGGGTTAGATTAGAGATTTTTCTTATTAGTTAAGGTAAGCATGTAATGCTATGCACTTCCCTCCTATATTTTGTTTTTTGTGTTTGTGTTGTTGTTTTTTCCTATTAGATTTTGGATTGTAGTGTTTTCATTGTCATTGGTTCCCAGGCTGTTTATTTCTTCTTTTATCTCCTTGGTATTCCAATCATTGTTTAATATCATGCTATTTAGCCTCCATGTGTTTGGTTGTTTTTGAGTGTTTTTTATTGAAGTTGATTTCTAATTTTATATCATTGCTATCTGAGAAGATGCTTGATATGATTTTAATCTTCTCAGATTTGTAGAGACTTAGCTTGTGTCTTAATATGTGGTCAATCTTTAAAAATTTCCAATGTGCACTTGAGAAGAATGTATAGTCCATAACTTTGGGGTAAAATGTTATAAATATGTCAATTAGTTCCATATAATCTAGTGAGTCATTTAGGATTGCTGTTTCCTGTTTGTTTGTTTGTTTGTTTGTTTGTTTATTTATTGTCTAAAAGATTTATCCAGTGATATCAATGGGGTATTAAAGTCCTCTACTATTGTATATTCAAAGTGAGGATTGAAAATGGTAGTGGAGAAAGTTGAGGCTACACATACACACTTCTAGGACCAAACTTTAATTACAACTAAAATCAGTTGTAATCAGCTGAAGAGAACTCTGATAACCAAGAACAGAAAGTGGAGATCACATGGAAACTGGTTGGAAGGGCGGAGACCAGAAAGGGCTAGCCAGCTCCCACAGAGAACAGCTGAAGAGCTGGACAGATATCTCAACTGTGAGGGATTGCCACTGAGAACTTTGGGATCTAATCCCCAAGCTGGGCCTCCCAGCAGAGAGCACCAGAACTAAAAAAGGAGCCCACATAACATCTGACTATGAAAAGCAGCAGGGTTGTGGTCTTCCAGGGAATGATGGGTAGAAATGCTGCAACCCATTTATAGGGCTAACACACATAATTTCAAGTGCAGCCACTCACCTTGGACACTGGCAGAGGGAAGGCTGAATGCACTGGAAATGTGTGAGCAGACGCCAGGTTTGGGAGCTATGGAGTTAGAGCTTAGAAGGTAGAAACTCCGGATTCCTGTGCTGAGTCATTCCTTCACACTGCAGAGAATAGCTTTCTTAGGCAGACCTTTGCTATTTAGGTGCTTTTGCATGAGGAGAAGACCGTTAATCCACCCTATTGGAAAACACATTGTCCCACCCTGTGGAGTTTCTGAGGGCCATTAAAAAATTGAGTGCAGCCCTGGCCCGATTGGCTCAATGGATAGAGCATCAGCCTGTGAACGGAAGGGTCTCAGGTTCGATTTCGGTCAAGAACATGTACCTTGGTTGTGGGCACATCCCCAGTAGGGGGTGTGAAGAAGGCAGCTCATCAATGTTTCTCTCTCATCGATGTTTCTAACTCTCTATCCTTCTCCCTTACTCTCTGTAAAAAATCAATAAAATATATATTTTTAAAAAGACTGAGTGCTGGAGGCTAATTCCAGCACATCATAATAAATGCGAGAAGTTCTCAAAAGGTTGAATGAACTCTTTCATCAAGGCTGAAAATCTGCATATATTATTGCCTGCTACTGGAACAGCTGAAGGCAGTTCCCTCAACCTAATAATCTTTTTATTGTTTACCATACTTTACCTTTAATAGGCATACCTGCTTTGCTAGAAGGCGAGATGTGTAAATAAATAGCCCTGTGTGCAGAGATTCAGGGAACTTAGTTACTAAAACTAAGCCTTCCCTAGCTTCCCATGTATTCCAAATTTTTATTTCATGTCTAGTCTCTTTATTAATTTACTTGCAGCCCTTCTCCAGGTTCCTGAAACCTTCTAGATGCTGAGAAACATCCCGGCATTAATGGCACCGTGAAAGGAGAAGTTTCGCCTGAGAAGTCAGTCACCAGTAAAAGGTGGGGTTGTTGTGGCTGGCAAGACCCCGTGGAGGCAGAGCTCCAGATGGCTAGCAACACCCTGTTGAGGCAGGACTCCAGGCCAGGGAAGGAATGAGCAACCAGACCCACAACAAAGAATGTAGCATAACTTAGTCATAAAATAGTTCTGTTGCAAGGCTCAACTCCCAGGCAGGCACATCCTGTTTCCAGTAGCCACAAGGCAAGACAAACAGACCAAACCAGGTCAAACAGAGACTGCTTAGCTGAAAATAAACCCCCACCTCAGGTGTTATATAAACTTAAAATGTTACTGTACTAGTGCAATTTTTCTATAACTTATAACTGACGTTTCTTTATTAAAACTTTATCCAATCATAATCTGCCAGGCATCCCTAAGATGGGGATAAAAGTAGCATGCTTAGAGTGGGCCGGGGCTCTCGTTGCTTGCTGCTGTGTCAGTTGAGACGGGAGCCCGGACTCGAGTTCGTAATAAAGGCTTCCTAAATTCCAATTTGGCTGACTGGTGGTCGTCATTCTCGGGTCGCCCATAACAGGGTCACTGCACATAGAGCTCATACCAAGCTTTGGATTTAGTGAATCAGAGTGGGCAGGAAAAGTCTGGTTTCAAGTCAAACTACAGTAATGGGGAAGAATTCAGTTTAAAGGCAAAAATATCATCGTAAATTTTTAGCTCTCGTGCTCAAAGATAAAGAAATCAAAATGTCAAAAGGTACTCTTTTAAATCAGGTTCAAGGAAAAAGAATGCTGTTGTCATATTTAACTATGTAGGATCTTATTTAAACTGCATGCCTAGTTTGTATTTGGGGTCAAAGTCTGTAATAAGAAAAAATCCCTGCTGACGAATCTGCCTCTAGTATTGAAAGGCTGGGCAGTTAGAGAGATTAAAGTTGTAAGCTCTCTCTCTGAGAGACTCTCTGATACTTTGCTTAAAAATTACAGTAGGATTTCTTGGGACAAGCAGATTTTAGCAAAAATAACTAAAAGATAGTCAATGCTGTGGAGAGCAGAATAAGAAAAGATTCAGGAAAAGAACTTTGATTTGTTTAGTCTTGTTTCTCTGTCATTTTCTATTAAACATGCCTTTAATTTAATAAGAAAAGAAATTAGGCCAGGTCAGTTGCTAAATTTTCCCAAAACAAACAGGATGTGGGAGAAGGAAGACATGTGGTGATCATGTAATATGGACACTCAACTCCTGAGTATACTAAGAAAAGTCTCATCTCTGTTGTGGGGTCGAAACCTGGGTTCAAAATAAGACCACTGGAGACTGATGATTAATTAAAAAAGTAGGCGAGGATTTGTTGAAATAACTGGCCAGGACAGCTGCGAGAGCACCACACGCAGGTGGTCTCACATGACTGCACCGTTTCAGGGGTAGGCAATCCCTTTTAAAGGTTCAAACTACAGGAATTTTCTTTTGTTCTAAATTCTAAATCCTAAAAACTAAATTCTAAAGACTGGGACAACCCGCAGGGTTGGTTCCCAGTCACATCCTGCTGGACATTGGAATGTGGCCCTATCTTGCAATAGCCGATTACACAGAAGCAGAGCTCAGCGGTTAGTCTCTAAAGGTTATCTACAGTTTCTATCCCTGAAGCTACTGAGTCTGGGAATTAATCTCCTGTGGTCCTGGTCCCAGGCAAGGGAAAATTGCCTTAGCCTCCAGGTTTCCACCTGGAAGCTGAGGTAAGTACCCAGTGTTTTAATCAGATGCAAGAGCCAGACTTAGCAGGGTTAAAATTCAAACAGCAGTTTTTACCAAAGTATGGTTGCCACTATATTTCAATCTCCACCATGTTTTTCCCCTGGTTTGTAATTTGAAAGTTTTACAAAATTTAAAAATGCATCTGGGATTTTTGTACATGTAAAGAGAGAAAGCTAGCTTAAGCTAAATGCACACACCATCCAATTTCAGATTTTAGGTAGTTTTAAGCTAAATTTAACTCTCTTTACAAATGCTACAGAATAAAACTTTCTTTTTTTCTCAAAAGAAAAATGGCAGAGATGACCCAAAGATTTCCCCAAGAAAGGGTAGTTTTTAAATAATAATGGACTGCATTTCAAAGTTATCATTAAGACTGCTAGAAAATCAGTAAATTTTCTCTGTTATGGAATTTGCCAAAGTCAATGCCTTAGAAATAATTGGTTTTAGAATCTTGAAGTTGCTGAAACATAGATAAATAATATATGAATTATGAAGTTCCAAGGAGCCCAGGAGGAAACTAGCTTCACTCTTTAACAAACAAAAAATCTGGTCTTACTAGTTTCCTCTCTGGCAGCAACCCAGCAGGAAAAATGTGGTGATTTAATGGACTAGGCTAGGCCAAATCTGTTTTGCCAGCCAAAAAAGGTGGTTTTTCCAGAGCCTTTGGCAACTTAAAATTTTGCAAGTTTACTGAATTAAATAATAAAAAAAAACTTGTTGAATATCTAGGCATTTTTAAATGACAAAATATTGAAATATTCATCTGAATTTGCCTCATGAAAAATCTAGAGGATAGAATTGAATCTATCAATTGAATATGTCTTGTATTTTTGAAATATATTCTTTTAAAAATGTGAAGTTATTACTAATCTGAGAAATGCTAAGTATTTATCTTACTGTTGTGCTGAGATTTCATGATCCCCAAGGACCATCAGGGAGCCAAGTCCAATGCAATAAACAAAAGAGCCTCTTCCATGCTACCATGGGCTCTGTCCCACTCAAGCAGACAGCATGGTGGACGAGAGAGTGAACTTCGACAAGTCAAGGGGTTTTATACGGGTGGTGATGTCACTGCTTTGGCTGACCCTAATTGGTTGGGTGAGGGCTAGGGTCCAGTTGGAGGATAGCTCTGCCCTGACCCACAGCACAAAATGGAGTCAGGAGTTAGCCTTGCCCCGCCCTGCCCTCTCATTTACCAGCTAAAATGTAAGGCTTCTAAAAGTTTAAAGTTCAAATTAAGTTAGAAGAAATTATATAGTTGTGTTAACAAAATGCATAAAGTAGAAAAATTTATTTTTGAGAAAATAATTCTTGATTTTTCTCTAGAGAAATTAGTAATTTAAAATATATTAATGTACCAAGTGGGGTAAATTTTAATCTAAGATATAATATTTTATATGGTCTAATTAAAAAAGGGAATTAATTCTGTGATCTGAACTAAGTTTTTAATATAAAAACCAGTTTAAATTTAATTGATATCTTTTAAGATAATCATAAAACTGCAGTCTGGCCACGGGGCCTGTGGTGGTTTGCAGGCCAGCCACTCCCCCATTGGAGTGGGGGTTCCCACTGGGGATGATGCCAGCCTGGGTGAGGTGCTGGGGCAGTTTGCAGGCCAGCCACGCCCCCATGGGGTGAAGGTCCCTGCTGTGGGTGTGTGTGTGGCCAGCCTAGGTGAGGGGCTGAGGACCTCTGCAGGCCCCTCTCTCAGACGCCAGGCCAGACAACCCAAGCCTCCCACACTCAGGCCAGCTCCATGGCTGCCACCCAATTGCCCTTCCTTCATTGGCTGGCCAGGGCAGGTGGGAAGCTTGGGTTGCCCCCGGTGACCCAAGCCTCCCACACACTCAGGCCTGCTCTGAAGCTGCTGCTCAAAGGCCCCTTCTTTGGTGGCCGGCCCAGGCAGGTAGGAAGCTTGACTTTCTATGTCACCAGGGGTAACCCAAAACTCCCGCCCACTCTGTCTGGATCCATGCCTGCCACCATTTTTGTCCCACTAATTTGCATACTCACTCCTGATTGGCTTGTGGGTATCACAAAGTGACAGGCAATTTACATATTACTCTTTTATTAATGTAGATGCTGAAGGGTATTCTCTAAGAAGAGGAAGAAAAAGGTAAACATAAAAATTATGAACAACAAAGTGACAACAAATACAACAAGTGAATCTAAAAATCAAGCAAATAAAAAAATCTAATGAACAAATAAACTGGTGAATATAATAGAATCAGGGGCATAGAAAGGGAGTGGGCTGACAATTCTCATGGGGAAGAGGATGGGGGGGTGCAGGAAGAGATTGGACAAATATCTTACACCTATGGATGAGGATAGTGTGTGTGTGTGGGGGTGGGGTAAGGGCATGGGGTGGGGTGGGAATCGGGTGGAGGGGAGCTACTGAGGGGGGAGAGAAACAACTGTAATCTGAACAATAAAGATTTATTAAAAAAATAAGACTTATTTCAGATTAATTTGAATTGGCAAATTGAAATAAGTAAATATTCAGGGGAACTTAATTGTACTGGGAAGGAAACTATACTTTAAGCATTAACTAATTTTTTTTACTGATGGTAAAAACTACTTATAATACAATGAATCCAGAGCAGTCAAATTTCTATGCAAAGAATTAAATAAAGCTAGCAAGACTTCATGGCAAGATTTCCAAAAGCCTCTTAATATTATTTAAATAAAAAAGGGGGTATAGTGGGAAATATCCTGTAAGTAAATTACATGCAGCCTTAATTACTTAAAGCTTTTACTTTAAAATTATTTTTCACTTGTAATGCTGAAGGCAAAACACACATGATGTCAGAATAAGCCAAAGGAAAATGGTTTGGGCAAAAATGAAGAGATCCCAAGTCTAGCCATGAGGATTTCTGCAAAAATGGGTCAGAGAGAGGAACTAACCAGACTACTCCAGCCACAGAACAGCAGTGGCTCCAAGCAGCACGCTGATGAAAAAGGAGAAACAGTCCTGAAAGACACCTTGCCATGCTAGCAGTCAGCAGCTGTGTGTCGCTGAAGGTTTCCCAGGAACAGGCCAAAGAAGGTCAGACCTGCATTGACATTGCTCACCGTTTGTCCACCATCCAGAACTAGAGTATCATTGCTATCATGTCACAGGGAACCCATGGAAAAACTGTGGATAGTGATTGGGAAGAGAACCCATAAAAAACCGTTGGACATTGGAAAGGGGACTCAAAGAACTGTTGGCCCAGAAAGGAACTTACTGCAGACTGATTCCTTTGTTACCTGGCAGCAATTTAAAAGGACATAAATGTGACTGATTTTTAAATTTATTAAAACAAGAAGGGGGATATGCTGCATATGTTTCATGTGATATCATTCCTCCAGCAGTTAATTGAATTATTTTGTGTACTCTTAAAATTTAAATTAAAGCTTCTGGTCTTTTTTCTGGTCCTAAGCCTTCCCCTTGGTCCTGCTTGCATAGAGTAGCCTCTTCACTAGCAAATGCTTGAATGTCCCACACCTGCACAGTTAAAGTTTATCTCAAGGGATATCTTAGATAAATATCCCAGATTCTTTCCCAGGATCTACTTGGGACAATATCTTAATTTTTTTGGTGCAATGGTAAATGGGATTGTTTTTGTTTGTTTGTTTTTATTTCTGTGAGTTCATTGTTGGTGTATTAAAAAAAACATAGATTTCTGGGTGTTAATTTTTAATCCTGCTATGTTGTTGAATTAATTTATTAAGTCTAGTAGTTTTTTTTATGGAGTCTTCAGAGTTTTCTATGTACAATATTATATCATTTATAAATACTGACAGTTTTACTTCTTCTTTCCCAATTTGGATGCCTTTTATTTCTTACTCATGTCTAATCGCAATAGCTAATACTTCCAGTATTATGTCGAACAGAAGTATTGAGAGTGGGCATCCCTGACTTTTTCCTGTTCTTAGGGAAAATGGTTTTAGTTTTTGCCCACTGAGTATGATGTTGGCTGTAGGTTTGTCATATAAAGCTTTTATTATGTTGAGGTATGATCCCTCTATTCCCACTTCGGTGAGAGTTTTTATCAAGAAAGTGTTTTTGAAGAAACCAAGATGGCAACATAGGTGAATACCTAAACTACTGCCTTGCACGACAATTTCAAAACTACAATTAAAAGACAGAACGGACATCATCCAGAACCATAAGAAAGCTGGCTGAGTAGAAATTCTACAACTAGAAGGAAAGGAAAGCACATAGAGAATCAGAGCTGCAAAGGACTGAGGTGCAGAGATGCACATGCAGAGAGGAAGGGCAGCTGAATGCCTGGCTGGCGTTATCTGGCAGGAGAAGGAAGGAAGCCACAACTGCACTGAACCCCAGTTCTGACTGCACTGAAACCCAGTTCTGACTGCACTGAACCCCAGTTCTGACTGCACTGAAACCCAGTTCTGACTGCACTGAACCCCAGTTCTGACTGCACTGAAACCCAGTGCCAGGTGAAACATATTGGACCCAGGCTCATATGGGGGGTGGTGAGGAGGGGGAGTCTGGACTGTTAGGTAGAGAGAAAGGCACACAGATACTTGGAGTCTCGGGGAAGCCACAGTGGGCAGGGGCCTGGAGGTGTGTGCTCAAGACTGACTGCTGAGATTGCTGCTAGCTCTCCCCAGTGGAAGGGAGTGGAAGCTCCTGACTTAACTGAACCCCAGTTCTGACTGCACTAAACCCCAGTTCCATGAGAGCCTGGGGAAATCTGAACTGTCAAGTAGAAACTCAGGAGAGCCTCGAAAAGCAGAGGTCTGGAGGCACACGCACAAGGGCAGGGCTGATGGGAGAAGCTAAGACTATTTGCTCAGAACTGAGACTCCGCCCCATCCAAGCTGAGCACAAAGGCTTTTGCAATTTTGCAAGTCTGATCCTATAAGGCTGTCTCCAATACAGAAGGTATCCCAGAGTAGACACAGCTGATATACATACCCAATTGGCCTGGAGCCCAGTTCCTCACAGTGATACCAACAACAATCAAGACTTAACTACAATAAGGATGTACACACAGATCACAAAGAGGTGCACCAAGAGTGTCCACTCAGGTGACTGGGGAGGCTGACTCACTGGGCTATATAGGAAACCTAGCACACAAAGCTACCCTACCAACTCAGGGAAGCAGCGAAATGTGGAGACAAAGTAACAGATCATAAATGAAAGAAATGGAGGAAAATAAATGACTGTATATAGAATTCAAATCCACAATTATAAGGCTTTCCAAGAATTTCTTAGAAAAGGCCAATAAATTTAAGGAGACCCTCAAGGATATCAAAAAGGACCAACTAGAAATTAAACATATACTGACTAAAATAAAAAAATATTATACAGAGATCTAACAGCAGACTAGAGGAATGCAAGAATCAAGTCAAAGATATGAAATACAAAGAAGCAAAAAGCACTCAACAGGAAAAGCAAAAAGCAAAAAAAAAGTTGAAGAGAGTATAAGAAGCCTTTGGGACAACTTCAAGTGTACCAACATCAGAATTATGGGGGTGCCAGAAGAAGAGAGAGAGCAAGATACTGAAAACCTATTTGAAAAATTATGACTAAAAATTTCTCCCACCTGGTGAAAGAAATAGACTTACAAGTCCAGGAAGCACACAGAACCCCAAACAAAAGAAATCCAAAGAGCACCACACCAAGATACATCATAATTAAAATGCCAAGGGCAAAAGACAAAGACAGAATATTAAAAGCAGCAAGAGAAAAACAGTTAATTACCTACAAGGGAGCACCCATAGGATTGTCACCCATGATTTCTCAACAGAAACTATGCAGATGGGAGTGGCAAGAAATATTCAAAGTGATGAATAGCAAGAACCTACAACCAATATTACTCTACCTTGCAAAGTTATCATTCAGAATGGAAGGTCAGATAAAGAGCTTCACAGATAACAAAAAGCTAAAGGAGTTCATCACCACCAAACCAGTAATATATGAAATGCTGAAAGGTATTCTTTAAGAAGAGGAAGAAGAAGAAAAGGTAAAGATAGAAATTATGAACAACAAATACATATCTATCAACAAGTAAATCTAAAAATCAAGTGAATTAAGAATCTGAGGAACAGATTCTATTATATTCACCAGTTAAACTGGTGAATATAATAGAATCAGCAGCATTGAAAGGGAGTGGACTGATAATTCTCAGGGGAAAAGGGGTATGGAGGTGCAGGAAGAGACTGTACAAAAATCATACATCTATGGATGAAGACAGTGGGGGAGAGGTAATGTGGGGTGGGAATCAGGTGGAGGGGAGCTATGGGGGCAGGAGAAGGAGAAACTATTGTAATAATCTGAACAATAAAGGTTTATTAAATTTTTTTATTTTTTTATTTTTTTAAAATATATTTTATTGATTTTTTACAGAGAGGAAGGGAGAGAGATAGAGAGCTAGAAACGTCGATGAGAGAGTAACATCGACCAGCTGCCTCTTGCACACCCCCTACCGGGGATGTGCCTGCAACCAAGGTACATGCCCTTGGCCGGAATCGAACCCAGGACCCTTCAGTCCGCAGACCGACGCTCTACCACTGAGCCAAACCGGTTTCGGCTATTAAATTTTTTAAAAAAGAAAGTGTTTTAAACTTTGCCAAATTCTTTTTCTGCATCAATTGATATGATTATGTGATGTTTGTCCCTTAATTTGTTTATGTAAATCATATTTATTGATTTGTGGATATTATACCATCCTTGCATACTTGGAATATATCCCACTTGGGAATGGTGAATGATCTTTCTAATGTAATTCTGGATCTAATTTGCGATAATTTTGTTGAGGATTTTATCATCTATGTTCATCAGGGATATAGACCTGTAATTCTCTTTCTTTGTAGTGTTTTTATCTGGTTTCAGGATTAGGGTAATGCTGGCTTCATAGAAAGAGCTTGACAGTGTTCCCTCTTCTGGAATTATTTGGAACAGTCTGAGTAGGATAGGGTTAATTCTTGTTTGAATGTTTGGTAAAACTCCCCCTGTGATGCCATCTGGCCTAGGGCTTTTATTTGCTTCAAGTTTTTTTTTTGTTTGTTTTGTTTTGTTTTTTAGTGTGTGTGTATGTGTGTGTGTGTGTGTGTGTGTGTGTGTGTGTGTGTGTGTGTTTGTTTGTTTTTATTACTGCTTCATTTTCCTCCATAATTATCAGCTTATTCAGATTTTTTAATTCTTACTGATTGAGTTTTGGAAGGTTGTATTTTTGTAGGAATATGTCCATTTCTTCTAGGTTGACAAGTTTGTTGAAATAGAGTTGTTCATAGTATTTTTTTTTCAATTCTTTGAATTTCTGTGTTCTGTTGTTATTTTTTAATCTTTCATTTCTTATTTTATTTATTTGAGACATCTCTCTTTGCTTCTTGGTGAGCATAGCTAGAGGTTCATCAATCTTGTTTATCCTTTCAAATTACCAGCTCTTGATTTCATTGATGTTTGGTAAATTTTTTGTCTCGATGTCATTTTTTTCCTACTCTGATCTATTAACTTCTTTATGCTTTTCTTGTTGCTCTTTTTCCAATTCTTTAAGTTGTAGCATTAAATAATTTATTACCATGTTTTATTGTTTTTTGATGTAGACCTGTAATGCTATGAACTTTCCTCTCAGTGCTACTTTCACTGTGTCCCATAAATTTTGGATTGTTGTGTTATCATTTTTTTCCAGTATGTTTTTTATTTCCTCTTTGGTCTCTTTGATAGCCCAATCATTGTTTATTAACATGCTATTAGGCCTCCAAGTGTTTGATTTTTTAAATTGTTTTTATTGTGGGTTTATTTATAACATTATGCCATTGTGATCTGAGCAGATTCTTTTTTAAATATCTTTTATTGTGTTTTTTTTTTTTTTTTTTTTTTTTTTACAGAAAGAAAGAGAGAGGGATAGAGAGTTAGAAACATCAATGAGAGGGAGTCATTGATCAGCTGCCTTTTGCACACCCCCTCCTGGGGATATGCCCACAACCAAGGTATATGCCCTTGACCGGAATCGAACCTGGGACCTTTCAGTCCCCAAGACAACACTCTATCCATTGAGCCAAAACGGTTTCGGCATGAGCTGATTTTTTTTCAGATAGTAAATCAGTTACTTAGCATTTTCTCAAATCAATAATACCTCCACATGCCCAAGGACACACTTCACACAAAAGACATTTCCAAATAGATCAACCAACCTCATCCAGACCCCACACAAGGCACTCACAGATCAACACCCCAGCGCTATACTAACTCAACACATCCAGATCTAAGCCTTCATCACTTGATTCAGCAGACCCTCAAGTTCCCGCAAAAGTTTCCAGCCATGTCTGAGAGGCAGCCCTGGGGCGTGGGCAGGCGAGGAGCGAGCTGTTCCGGGCCTGGCTGATCCGAGCCTGGCCTCTGTTGCTCTGGTCCGTTCCACAACTTTGAATAAAGTACTTTTATTGTTTCACGGTGAAATTATTGTGTTTTCTTTGATTGCAAAGTTTGCATTATTAACCAGGACACCTAGTATGTCCTATGTGCACTTGAGAAGAATGTATATTCTGTAGCTTTGGGGTGAAATGTTCTGAAGATGTTGATTAAGTCCATCTGATCTCATAAGTCATTTAGAATTTCTGTTTCTTTGCTGAATTTTGTCTAGAGGATTTATCCAGTGGTGTCAATGGGGTATTAGAGTCCCCTACTATGATTGTATTGCTTTCTATATCTCCCTTGATAACTTCCAGAAGTTTTTGGGTTTTTTTTTTTTTTAATGTATTTGGGTGCTCCTGCATTGGGTGCATAAATGTTTACCAGAGTTATATCCTCTTGTTCTCTTGATCCCTTTATTATTATGAAATAGCCTTTGTTATTTCTTGTTATGGCCTTCACTTTGAGGTCTAGTTTGTCAGATATGAGTGGCACACCAGCTTTTTTTTTTTTCATTTTCATTTGCCTGAAAGATATTTTTCCATCCCTTCACTTTCAGTCTGTGTGAGTTCCTTTTTCTGAGATAGTAAACAGCATATATATGAGTCATGATTTCTTACCCATTCAGCCACTCACTGTCTTTTGATTGGAGCATTTAGTCCATTTATGTTTAAGGTTATTATTAATAGTTCCTTGTTCATAGCCATTTTTATTTTTTTGTGCTTGTGTTCCTTATTCCATTTCTATTTTTCTTTTTACAACAGTCCCTTTAGCATTTCTTGCATTGCTTGATTAGTAGTGATAAATTCCCTTAGCTTTTTTATTTTTTTATCTGCGAAGCTCCTGATTTTCTCTTTAATTTTGAATTATAGTCTTGCTTGATAGAATATTCTTGGATTCAGTCCCTTGCTTTGCATCACTTTGTATACTTAATTCCATTTCCTTCTGGTATGATGTTTTTCTGTTGAGAAATCATTTGATAATTTAATGGGAGAGCCTTTGTAGGTAACTCTCTGATTCTCTCTTTTAGTCTTTAAGTTTGTCTCTTTATTGTTTGCCATTGTAATTACAATGTGTCTTGGTGTGGATCTTTTTGGATCCATCTTTTTTGGGACTGTGCTTGTGTGACTTTTTTCTTCCCCAAATTAGGGAAGTTTTCTGTCATTTCTTCAGATAGGTTTTCTAATCCTTACTTTACTTATTGTGCTTCTGGCACCCCTATTATATGTATATTACTTCATTTCATGTTGTTCCAAAGATACCTTAAGGTTTCCTTCTGCTTTCTAATTTTTTCTCCAATAGCTCTTCAGATTGGGTGTGTTTCTCTGCCCTATATTCTAATTCATTAATTCAGCCCTCCACTTCTTCTAGTCTACTGTTGAAACCTTCCATCATGTTTTTTTTTTTACTATAGCTACATCATATTTTATTTCCTCTTGATTCTTACATAAATTGGTGATTTTCTCCTCTATCTGGTTTATGAACTTTATGACCCTGAATAATTATATGAACTTACTCTGAATTCTTTTTCTGAAATATTGCATACCTCTGTTTCATTTAGTTTCTTTTCTGGCTTTTCCTTCTTTTTCTTCCCATTTTTACTGTCTCTTTATTGCCCTGGTCACCCTGCTTGAGGTTTGAGAGGTTGAAGACCTTATCAAGGTAATGGTCTGGAAATTGTTAGCCCAGAGGCTGGGTCTGCCTGGGTCTCATACCTTTATTGTCTTTGCTCTGAGTTGTAATTCCTACTCCCACTGATCTGGTTCCTCAGTTTTCTGCTTCAGATGCTCAGGGTGGTGGGAGTGCATGCACAGTTCCTTTGATGTGCAACTCCCTGTAAGGACCCAGAGCCCCCATGCATGCAGTTTGCTGTGTGGTCACACCAGTGGCAGGGTGGTACCCAAGGTCTCTCTGGCAGTACACTTGCAGTATGGTCCTTTGTCCCCTGGCTGGGCACACCAGCTTTCTCTGAATTGCCCTGGCAGTGTTTTTCTTTGGCCTAGAATTGGGGGTTGCTCTGGGTAGCCTCTGCAGGACTATCCCAGTGTCCAGGGAGAAGTGGTATGGGTTGATCTGGGTCACACAGTCCCCATTTTCTTGTATCCCAGAGTGAGACATGTGCTGAGTTGCTCCAGTTCTCCCCTTCTCAGTGTTGGGCAGGGTCAGGTTGCCCTGGGTCACTCAGTCTGCACTCCCCTGTCACCTGGAATGAGGTGCACATTGAGTTGCTCTGGATGGCCCTGGAAGGACTGTCCTGGGGGCTCAGTTTGCTCTGAGTTGTACAGTGATAGCTTCCCTGTGGCATGCTCTGGGTTGCTTTGGCATCAGGTCCCATTTCTGGTATTGAAGTGGGTGCCAGGTGGCTTTAGGTCAGGCTAGCAGTATGGTTCTGGGGCCTGGGATAGGAGTGGGCCACCGGATTACCCCTGGCTTGCACTCACTACAGGATCTTGGAGTCGGATCCTAGGATGCTGGGTCCTAGTGAGACTAGTGAGGAGGCCTGGTGCAGGAGCTTACTCTGGCAGTGTGTGCTCCCTGCAGACATCTGAGAGCCTGCTGGGAGATACTGCAACACTCACTGCCAGGCGCGCACACACACACACACACAACACACACACACACACACACACACACACACACACACACACACACACACATCTGCGCTTTATCTCTGACTGGCTCTGGTCTCCTTATTGGCCAGAAGTCCCACCACCTTTTTGGCTGTATGTTAAGTGAACCACTGTTATCAGCTCTGGTGCTCCATACTGGGGAGCCCAGCCTTGGATCTTGGACTTGATCCTCTCAGGGACAACCCCCATGCAGTTGAGAGATTTCTCATCACTCTCAGCCTCTGCCCCTCCACATGAAAGCTTGGCCAACACTTCTAAAGACCTCACCCTTCCTACCAGTCTCCAGGTGGTTTAGGTCCTTCCTTGATATAAGTCTCCTTCTCAGCTGGACCTCAGTTGAAAATTCCCGGTGAATGTTCACAAATTTAGTTTATTTGCAGTCTGGTCCTGGGAGTAGGTGCAAGAAAGGTCTGCCTCTTCAAATGCTACTGTGTTTTCCTGAAAATAAGACATCCTCTGAAAATAAGACTTAGCACAACTTTGGGAGAAAAAATTAATATAAGACACTGTCCTATTTTTGGGGAAACAGGGTATCTACTCCTCCAAGCTTTTTCTTTGTAATATCTTTATCTGGTTTTGTAATCAAGATAATGATGGCTGGTGGCAGAGAAAATGGCATCAGAATAGATAGACATATTCCGAGCATTGTCCTGGAGCAGAAAGAAAGAACAATTGAGGGTTGCACTGGGAGTGTTTATTAGCAAGCTAAGGGAAAGCTGAACTCCAGGAGAAGGTGGGAGACTGCTTGACAGGGTTTCCCTGACAGGGCAGCCCCCACGACGGCTGGGTCTCCTCCTGAAGCTACGGGCTTGGATGGGGAAATCTCGTCATCTTGAAAGGAAAGGTGGATCTTGTAATAGGCCTGAAAATTTACATCTGTGGCAACCGCCAAACAGCTGTGAGCCCCAGAACACCAGTCCCAGGGGGCACAAACACTTAGAACTTCACTCCACCACATAAAGGAGAGAGAGAACTATAATCAGACATCTGGAGAAGAGACACCATGGGGAGACAAAGAAAAACACCATGGGGAATGAAATATACAAAGTCATGCAAAAGAAGGGTCTGAATCCAAGAATATTGTACCCATCAAGGCTATTAAACAAAATTGAAGGTGAAATCAGGAGCTTCACAGACAAAAAAGGACTAAGAGAATTTATCACCACCAAACCAGCAATGCAAGAAATGCTAAAAGGTCTGCAGGGGAAAAAAAAAAACTGGGGTAGCAATACTTATATCTGACAAATTATATCTCAAAGTGAAGGACATAACAAGAGATAAGGAAGGCCACTTCATAACACTTCATGATACTAAAGGAAGCAATCCAATAAGAAGAAATAACTCTGATAAACATATATGCACCCAATACAGGAACACCCAAATACATTTAAAAAAAACAAACAAACAAAAAAAAAAAAAACCTCATGGAGTATATCAAGGGAGAGAGTAACAGCAATGCAATCATAGTAGGAGATTTTAACACTCCAATATCACCATTGGACAAATCCTCTAAAAAATCAGCAAAAAACAAAAACAAAAAACCCAGCAATTCTAAACGACTCACTAGACCAGATGAAATTAATTGGCATCTTCAGAACATTTCACCACAAAGCCACAGAATATACATTCTTTTCAAGTGCACATGGGTCATTTTCAAAGATAGACTATATGTTGGGACATATGCAAAGTCTCTCCAAATTCAAGAAGATAGAAATCATATCAAGCATCTTTTCAGATCACAGTGGCAATCAACTACAAAAAGAAAAATCCAAAGAAATCAAACACACGGAGACTAAACAGCATGCTATTAAATAACGACTGGGTTACTAGAGAGATCAAGGAAGAAATAATAAAAAAAAAAAATCATGGAAACAAATTACAATAAAAACATAGCAATCCAAAATCTATGGGACACGGCCAAAGCAGTCTTGAGAGGGAAGTTAATAGCTCTACAAGATTACTGAAAAGAAAGAAAGAAAGAAAGAAAGAAAGAAAGAAAGAAAGAAACAATGGTAATAAATTACCTAATTCTACAACTCAACGAGTTAGAAAGAGAGCAACAATAAAAGCCCAGTGTAAGTAGAAGGAAGGAAATAATAAAGATTAAAGCAGAGATAAATGACATGGAGGCCAAAGAAACAATGCAAAAGATCAACAAAACCAAAAGCTGATTCTTTGAAAGGATAAACAAGATTAATGAACCTCTAGCCAGGCTCACCAAGAAGTAAAGAGAGAGGACCTAAATAAACAAAATCAGAAATGAAAGAGGTGAAATAACAACAGACTCTGCCAAAATACAAAGGACTGTTACAAAATACTAAGAACAACTCTATTCCAACAAACTGGACAATGTGGAGGAAATGGATATATTCCTAGAAAAATATAACCTTCTAAAAATCAATCAGGAATAATCTAAACAACTCAATAGGTCAGTAACTATGGAAGAAATTGAAGCAGTCATCAAAAAGCTTCCAGCAAACAAAAGCCCAGGGCCAGATGGCTTCACAGGAGAGTTTTACCAAACATTTAAGGAAGAACTAAAACCTATCCTCCTCAGACCCAAGCTCATTCTATGAAGCCAGCATCACTCTAATACCAAAAACTGATAAAGACAACTCAATGAAAGAGAATTACAGGCCAACATCCCTCATGAACATAGATGCCAACATTCTCAACAAAATTCTAGCAAATAGGATCCAGCAGGACATCAGAAAGATCATACACCATAAGCAAGTAGGATGCAAGGATGGCACAATATTCGCAAATCAATAAACGTGATGCATCACATAAATAAATTGAGAGATAAAAATCGCATAGTCATATCAATTGATGCAGAAAAAGCATTGGACAAAATTCAACACCCTTTGTTGATAAAAACTCTCAAAAAGGTGGGAATAGAAGGATCATACCTCAACATAATAAAAGCTATATATGATAAACCCACTGCAAACATCATACTCAATGGGCAAAAACTAAAATTATTTCCCCTAAAAACAGGAACAAGACAGGGATGCCCCCTCTCACCACTCCTGTTAGACATAGTACTGGAAGCATTAGCCATTGCAATTAGGCAAGAAGAAGAAATAAAAGGCATCCAAATTGGGGAAAAAAAGAAATAAAACTCTCCTTATTTGCAGATGACATGATATTGTACATAAAAATGCCAAAAGACTCCATCAAATTAATAGACTTAATAAATGAATTCGGCAATGTAGCAGGATACAAAGTTAACGCCAAGAAATTTATGGCCTTTCTAGACACCAATTGTGAACTTACAGAGTGACTAAAAAAGCAATCCCATTTACCATTGCAACAAAAAAATTAAGATACCTAGAAATAAACTTAACTAAGGAGGTAAAAGACCTATACTCGGAAAACTACACAACACTAAAAAAGAGATAGAGGATGATGTAAACAGATGGAAGAACATACCATGTTCATAGATTGATAGAATCAACATCATTAAAATGTCCATACTACCCTAAGCAATCTATAGATTCAATGCCCTCCCCATTAAAATAACAATGGCATACTTCACAGATCTAGAAAGAACTCTCCAAAAATTCATCTGGAATAAAAAAAGACCCCAAATAGGCACAGCAATCCTGAGAAATAAGAATAAAGTAGGAGGGATCTCAATACCAGATTTCAAGATGTATTACAAAGCCACTGTTCTCAAAACAGCCTGGTACTGGCATAAAAACAGACATATAGATAGATGGAATAGAATAGAGAATCCAGATATCAAACAAACCACTATGCTCAATTAATATTGACAAAGGAGGCATGAACATACAATGGAGTTAAGACAGTCTCTTCAATAAATGGTGTTGGGAAAGTTGGACGGATACATGCAAAAAATGAAACTAGATCACCAACTTACACTGTACACAAAAATAAACTCAAAATGGATACAGGACTTAAACATAAGACAGGAAACCATAAAAATACTAGAGGAATCCACAGGCAGCAAAATCTCAGACATATGGCAAAATAACTTCTTCACTAATACTGCCCCTAGGGCAATGGAAGCTAAAGAGAAAATAAACAAATGTGACTATATATATATATATTAAAAAAAAAAAAAAAAGCTTTTTCACAGCAAAAGAAACCATCAACAAAACAACAAGAAAGCCAACTTTATGGGAGAACATATTTGCAAAATGTTATCACTGATAAAGTTTTAATATCCAACATCTACAGGCAGCTTATACAATTTAATAAAAGGAAGATAAATGATCCAATAAAAAATGGGCAACAGACCTAAATAGAATCTTTTCAAAAGAAGACAGAAGAAAAGCCAAAAGAAACATGATAACATGCTCAAAGTCACTAATTACCTTAGAGATGCAAATCAAAACGGCAATGCGGTACCATCTCACACCAGCCAGAATGGCTATCTTCAACAGATCAACAAACGACAAGTGTTGGAGAGGATGCAGAGAAAAAAAAACACTCGTGCACTGCTGATGAGAATGCCACTGTGGAGAACAGTATGGAGTTTCCTCAAAAAACTAAAAATGGAACTCCCATTTGACCCAGTAATCCCACTCCTAGGAATATATCCTAAGAAACTGGAAACACCAATAAGAAAGGATATATGCACCCCTATGTTCATAGCAGCACAATTTACAATAGCTAAGATTTGGAAACAGCCTAGGTACCTGTCAGCAGATGATTGGATCCAAAAACTATGGTACATCTACACAATGGAATACTATGCTGCCATAAAAAAGAAGGAATTCTTACCATTTGTAGCGACCTGGATGGAATTGGAGAACATCATGCTAAGTGATATAAACCAGTCAATGAAAGAAAAATACCACATGATCTCATTCATTTATGGATAATAAAATTATGAACTGTTGAACAAAAAGATAGATACAGAGACAGTTAAGCATCAAACAGAATGTCAAATTACAGAGGGAAGATTACGGAGAGGTGGGTGAAATAAGGGATCAACAGAAGGACTTGTATACATGCATATAAGCATAACCAATGGATGCAAAACTCTGGGGGGTGAGGGCATGTATGGGAGTGTGGTTGGGGGGCAATGGTAAGATATGTACACATATAGTACTTTAATAAGAAAATGGGAGGGGGGGGGAGAAAGACATGTCCAGGAGGAAGCAAAAATAAAAGCCCAACCAGTTGATAGCTGGTAAAAATAAATAATAAATAAATAAATAATAAGAGAATGATGTCCTCATAAAATGAGCTTGGGTTTCTTCCTTCTGCTTGAATTTTGTGAAATACTTGGAGAAGGCCAAATGTTGGCTCTTCTTTTAATTTTGGTAAAATTCCTCTGTAAAGTCACCTAATACAGGACATTTGTTTACTGGGAGTGTTTTGATTACTACTTAGAATTCAAGGTTGTATTTAGTCTGTTTAATTTTTTGTTTCTTCTTGATTCAGTCTCAGAAGATTATATGTTACTAGAAATTTATCCTTTTTCCTCAGATTTTCCAATTTGTTGTAGTATATTTTTGTAACATTTTCCTATAATCCTTTACATTCTTTTGTGTCAATCATTTCTTATCCTCTTTCATTCTGATTTTACTTATTTTGAGCCCTCTCTCATGTTACATTTAAAGAATATGGTTAATGTGCACTTGAAAAGAGTACATGTATATGGTTAGCTGTTTGGGGATAAAATGCTCTAAAAATTTTTATTAAATCCCTTTTGGTCTAGTGTGTCAATGATAGATCTGTCTGAAAGATCTGTCTATTGATGTCAATGGAATTTTAAAGTTTTCTACTATGACTATATTACTCCTGACTTCTCCCTTTATTTCCATCAATATATGCTGTATATATTTAGATGCTTCTATTTGGGGTGCATAAATATTTACAAAGCTTACATGCTCTTATTGGATTGATTACTTAATTATAATGTAACTAGAGGCCCTGTGCATGAAATTTGTGTACGGGGTGAGGGTGAGGAGTGCCCCTCAGCCCGGCCTGCACCCTCTCCATTCTGGGACCCCACAAAGGATGTCTTATTGTCAGTTTACAGGGATCGGACCTAAACCGGCAATCGGACACCTCTCTCAAAATCCAGGACTGCTGGCTCCTAACTGTTCACTTGTCTGCCTGCATGCCTGATTGCCCCTAATCACTCTGCTTGCTGGCCTGCTCGCCCCCAAATGCCTTCCGCGCCTGCCCCCCCTCCCCGTCGCCAGCCTGATCAGCCCCAACTGCCCCCATGCCAGTATGCTCACCCCCAACTGCCTCCCCTGCTGGCCTGCTCAATCCAAACTGCCCCCCCCAGCCCCCTGCTGTCCTGATCACCCACCAGCCCCATCCCCCACCAGCCTGATCACCCACCACTGCTGTCCCATTCTGGCCTGATCACCCACAACTGCCCTCCCCTCTTGGCCTCTAACCTCCTTTACTTCAGCCCCACCACCATGGCTTTGTCCAGAAGAACATCAGTAAGGTCTTCTGGAAGCTCTCCCAGTCTAATTAGCATGTTACCTTTGTATTAGTATAGATAGAGCCTGGTTCACAGGTGGGGTCCAGCTGGTTTGCCCTGAAGGGTATCCTGGATCAGGGTGGGGGTTCCCTTGGGGCACAGAGCGACCTGGGTGTGGGGCCTGTGGTGGTTTGCAGACTGGCCATGCCTCCATGGCATGAGGGTCCCCATTGGGGGTGTGTGTGTGTGGCCAGCCTGGGTTTGGGACTGAGGGCTATTTTCAAGCTGGCCACAGCCCTGCAGGGTGGGTGGTCCCGCTGGGATGCCTGGTCACCCTAGGTGAGGGACTGATGGCTGTTTGTAGTCTGGCCACACCCCCCAGCTGGGACTCTTACTCTATGGGAGCGTGGTCAGCATGGGTCAGGGGCTGATGGCTGTTTGCAAGCTGGCCACACCCCCTAGTGATCCAGTCTCCCAGCCCCTTCTTTTATACCTTTTTTCCCAGCACCTCCTTGAGTGGAGGCCAGTGCTGGCTGGAAGCAGGTATCTGGGATTTATTTATCTTCTATAATTGAAACTTTGTAGCCTTGAACGGAGGCCAGGGCCAGCCAGGGCAAGCAGGAAGCTTCACTTCCTCCATCGCTGGGGGAAACCCAAGCCTCCTGCTCTCTCCTGCTCAGTGGCCGCTGCCATCTTTGTTTGGTTAATTTGCATACTCACTCCTGATTGGCTGGTGGGTGTAGCAGAGTGATGGTCAATTTGCATGCTATTCTTTTATTAGTGTAGATGTCCTTATTTGTCTCCTATTACATTCTATCATTTTTTAATATATTTTATTGATTTTTTACAGAGAGGAAGGGAGAGAAATAGAGAGCTAGAAACATCGATGAGAGAGAAATATCGACCAGCTGCCTCTTGCACACTCCCTACCAGGGATGTGCCCGCAACCAACGTACATGCCTTGACCGAAATCGAACCTGGGACCTTTCAGTCTGCAGGCCGACGCTCTACCGCTGAGCCAAACTGGTTTCGGCACATCCTATCATTCTTTAAGTTCATTTTTATTATTGACACTTACGGATGTCTCCCCTTCATCCCACCTTTTGTATTTTATCTGATGTAAGTATTGCTATACCAGGACTTCTTTTTCCATGTGCATTACATTTCTTTTTCTATTCCTTTACTTTCATTCCATGAGTGTCTATCATTCTGGATTAGTTTCTTATAGATAGCTATCTTGGTCTTGTTTATCCATTTTGCTTCCTAGTGTCTTTTTATTGGAGCATCTTTTCCATTTACATTAAAAATGTTTAACAATTGATATGTAGTTATATCCATTTTATTATTTATATATGTTTTTTTTCTTAATGAAGTCTATTTAACATTTCTTATAATATTAATTTGGTGGTAAAGACTTCCATGAGCTTTTTATTTTGGGGGAGGCTCTTTACCTCTATTTTAATCTTAAATGATAACCTTATTGGGTAAAGTTAGGTGTTTGCTTTGTATCACTTTGTTTATTCTGTGCCAATCACCTCTAATCTGAACTGTTTCTGTTGAATAATCTGCTGACAATCTTATGGGAGCTTCCTGTAGGTAAGTAAGTTTTGCTTTAGCAGTTTTTAAGATTCTCTTTAAAGTTTGACACTTGTTAGTTAAATTTATTGGGTGATGTTAGTTAATAAGATATACAGTTTTCAAGTGTACATTTCTATGATAAATCTGTATATTACATTGTGTGCCCACCATCCAAAGTCAAATCATTTTGTCACCATATATTTGTCCCCCTTTACCCTTTACTACCCCCACACCTGTTAATCATCATGCTGTTGTCTGTGTTTATGTGTTTCAGTTTTATATCCTACACATGAGTGAGATCATATGGTTCATAGCTTTTTTTCTGACTGACTTATTTCACTTATCATGCTGTTTTCAAGCTCTGTCCATGTTGTGGCAAATAGCAGTATTTCATCTTTTCTTAGGGCTGAGTAGTCTTCCATGGTGTATTTGTACCACATCTTTTTTATCCAGTCATCAATCAAAGGACACTTTGGTTGTTTTTATGTCTTTGCAACCATGAATAAATGGAGGTCCATATCTTTGCAAAAAAAATGTTGATGGTCTGCACAAAAATTAACTCAAAATGGATCAAATACCTAAATAGAAGCCCTGAAACAATAAATTACATAAAAGAAAACGTAAGTATTAAATATGGATTTTTGTCATAGAGAAGATTTTATAAATTTCACCCCAAAGGCAAGGGAAGTAAAGACAAAAAGAAATAAATTGGACTGTATCAAACTAAAATGCTTCTGCATAGCAAAAGAAACAGTCAACAAAACAAAAAGGCAACCAACTGAATGGGAGAAGATATTTGTAAACAACAGCTCTGACAAGCAGTTAATATAAAAATATAAAGAAATTATATGATTCAACACAAAACAAACAGTCCAATTTAAAAGAGGGCAGAGGATCTGAACAGATACTTCTTCCAAGAAGACATAAATGGCCAACAGAAGATACTAAACTTCAACAAGTATTATAAAAATGCAAATCAAAAGGCAACTTATTTTTTATTAAATTGATTTGGGTGACAATGGTTAATAAAATCTTATCAGTTTTACATACACATTTCTATGATTCAGAATCTGTATATTGCACCAAAGTTGTTTCATCTTCTGTCACCATATATTTGACCTTCTTTACCCTTCACTACCTCCCACCCCCTACCTCTGTTAACCATAGACCTGTGTCTATGACTTTCTGTTTTTATATCACACATAAAGGCTAAATCATATGATTCTTAACTATTTCTGATTGGTTGATTTCACTTAGCATAATATTTTCAAAGCCTATCCATGTTGTCACAAATGGCAGTATTTTATACATTTTTTGTGTGAGTACTATTCCATAGTATTCATATACAATATCTTCTTTATTCAATACTCTATTGAAGGACATTTTGGTTGTTTCCATGTCTTAGCCACTATGAATAATGCTGTAATGTACAGAGGGTGCATATATCCTTGCAAATAAATGTTTTAGAGTTTTTTGAGTAGATGTCCAGAAGAGGAATTGTTAGGTCAAATGTTAATTTTATTTTGAGGAACTGCCATACTGTTTTCCATAATGGCTGTACTAATTTACATTTTCACCAGCAGTAAATGAAGGTACCTTTTTCTCCACAACCTCACCAACACTTGTTATGACTTATTGTGTTGATAAATATTATGTCAAGTGTCGGGTGGGATCTCATTGTAATTTTTGATTTTCATTTCCCTAAAAGCTAGTAAAATTGAGCATCTTTTCCTATATCTGTTTGCCATTTGTATGTATTTTGGGAAATAGTGTCTGTTCAGGCCCTTTGCTTATTTTTTAATTGGATTGCTTGTTTGTTTTGGGTCCAGTTGTATAAGTTTTTATATGTTTTTGATATTGACCCCTTGGGCAGTTGTTTGCAAGTATCATTTTCCATTCAGTTGGTTGTCTCTTTGTTTTGTTGGTGGTTTCTTTTACAGTAAAAAAGCTTTTTAGTTTGATACATTCCTAGTCATTTATTTTTGCCTTTATTTCCCTTGCCTTTGGGGTCAAATACAAAATATGTTTTCTAAGACTAAGGTTCATAAGTTTAGTAACTATATTTTTATATGTAATTTGTTGTTTCAGATAATATATTTAGACACTTGTTTTATTTTGAATTAAATTTTGCACATGAAGATAAACTGTAAACTAGTTTTAATTAATTATTTATTTTTGCATGTGACTTTCCAGCACCACTTATTGAAGAGGTTTTCTTTACTCTATTGTGTGCTTTTGGCACGTTTGTAAAAAAAATATTTGGCCATATACATATGGGTTTATTTCTGGGTTCTCAATTCTGTTACATTGGTCTGTGTGCCTGTTTTTCTGCCAAATCATGCTGTTTTGGTTATCATACTTCTGTAGTATAATTTTTTTTGTAGTATAATTTTAAATCAAGTAGTGTGGATACCTTTGGCTTATTTCCTTTTTCTCAGGATTTCTTTGGCTATTTTGGGTCTCTTGTGGTTCCCTAAAACCTCATGATTTTGTTGTTCTATTATTTTTAAAATGCCTTATAATGAATCTTAAGAAAGGGAAAAAATGAGTTAATTTTTTTGTAATTGCAAGCAAAATAATAAAATATCTTGAAATAAACTTAACAGTTGATGTGAAAGACCTATATACTAAAAACTACAAAGATGCCCAGTGGTTGTGGCTCAGTGGTTGAGCACTGACCTATGAACTAGGAGGTCATGTTTGATTCCTGGTCAGGGCACATACTCAGGTTACACACTCAATCCCCAGAGTGGGATGTGCAAGAAGCAGCTGATCAATGATTATTTCTCATCACTGATATTTATCTCTTCCTCTCTGGAATCAATAAAACAAAATTTTTAAAGTAAAAATAAAAACACACAACAAAAAACAACAAAACACTACAAAGCATTATTGAAAGAGGTTGAAAAAGACATAATAGCATGGAAAAATATTTTATGTGCATGGATTGGAAGAAAAAGTACACTTAAAAATGGTCATATTACCCAAAGCAATATACAGATTTAATGCAATCCCCATCAAAATCCCAATGTCATTTTTACTAGTATACAATTTTTTTTATGTCAATTCTGTGACTTTGTTGATCTCCCATATTCTTAGAATTCTTTTGTATTCCTTAGGATTTTGTATGTAAAAAATTATGTCATCTAAAAATAGAGACAGTTTTGTTTCTCCCTTTCTGATCTAGATGCTTTGCTATAGTGTACTCATTAGAATTTTCAGGGCTTTGTTGAGCAAGTAGTAAACTTGCTTTGTTCCATTTTTAGAGCGTAAACTTTCAATCCTTCACCATTTGGTATATTACTGTAGATTTTTCCACCTGTTTTTTATTAAGCTGAGGAAGTTCACTTCTATTCATAGTTAAAATTTTGTGTTCATATCATAAAAGTGTTTAATTTTATCAACGTTTTTAAATATTCTGTAAACATGATAGACTATCTTTATTATTAAATTATTATTTTTTAAATTTAATTTTATTGCTTAAAGTATTACAAATAGTATACATACATCTCCTTTCCCTGCCATTGACCTTCCCCAGCCTTCCCTAAACCCTGTCGCATGCACTCATCCCACCTCCCCAGTGTCTGTGCCCTTGGTTGCGCTTATATGCATGCATACAAGACCTTTGGTTGATCTCTTTCCCCATCTCCCAATACTCCCCAGCTGTAATTTGACAGTCTGTTCAATGCTTTACTACCTCTATATCTATCTTTTTGTTCATATGGTTATAATGTTTTTTATTTTCCATAAATTAGTGAGATTGCGTGTGTTTGTTTGTTTTGTGTGTGTGTGTGTTTGTTTTTGTTTTTGCTTGGCTTATTTCTTTTGGCATAATGCTCTCCAGTTACATCCATGCTGTTGCAAATGGCAAGAATTCCTTCTTTTTTATAACAACGTAGTATTCCATTGTGTAATGTTCCATAATTTTCTAATCCACTCATCTGCTGATGGGCAGTTAGGTTAGTTCCAAATCTTAGCTATGAATTGTGCTGCTATGAACATAGGAGTGCATTTATCCTTTCTGATTGGTGTTTCTAGTTTCTTGGGATATAGTCCTAGAATTGGGATTACTAGGTCAAATGGAAGTTCATTTTTAGTTTTTTGAGGAAACTCCATACTGTTCTCTACAGTGGCTGCACCTTTCTACATTCCCACAGCAGTGCACGAGGGTTCCTTTTTCTCCACATCCTGGGCAGCACTTGTTATTTGTTGATGATAGCCATTCTGACAGGTGTGAGATGGTACCTCATTGTCGTTTTGATTTGCATCTCTTAGATAATTAGCGGCTTTGAACATATTTTCATATGTCCTTTGGCCTTCCTTCTGTCTTCTTTTGAAAAGCATATATTTAGGTCTGTTGCCCATTTTTGATTGGATTATTTATCTTCCTATTATTAAGTTGCATGAGTTCCAGGTAAATTTTGGAGATTAAACCCTTATAGGTGATAATATTTGCAAATATGTTCTTCAATACAGTGGGATTTCTTGTTGTTTTGTTGATGGTTTCTTTTGCTAGGCAAAAAGTTTTTATTTTGATGTAGACCCATTTGTTTATTTCCTCTTTACTTTCCATTGCCCTAGGAGTGGTATTGGTGAAATTACATCAGCATGTGTCTGAGATTTTGCTGCCTCTGGATTCCTCTAATCTGAAGAATCTTTATTGTTCAGATTATTACAATTTTTTTCTCCTATTTCCCCCCCATAACTCTCCTCCACCTGGTTCCCACTCCACCCTTTGCCCTTCACCTCCCCCATACACTGTCCTCATCCATAGGTGTACAATTTTTGTACAGTCTCTTCCTGTATCCCCCCACTCCTTTTCCGCTAAGAATTATCAACCCACTTCCATTCTATGTCCCTGATTCTATTATATTCACCAGTTTATTCTGTTCCTCAGATTCTTAATTCACTTGATTTTTAGATTCACTTGTTGATAGATATGTATTTGTTGTTCATAATTTTTATCTTTACCTTTTTCTTCTTCTTCCTCTTCTCTTTTTTAATATATTTTATTAATTTTTTACATAGAGGAAGGGAGAGGGATAGAGAGCTAGAAACATTGATGAGAGAGAAACATCAACCAGCTGCCTCTTGCACACCCCCTACCAGGGATGTGCCCGCAACTAATGTACATGCCCCTGACCGGAATCGAACCTAGAACCTTTCAGTCCGCAGACCGACGCTCTACCACTGTGCCAAACCGGTTTTGGCTTCTTCCTCTTCTTAAAGAATACATTTCAGCATTTCATATATTACTGGTTTGGTGGTGATGAACTCCTTTAGCTTTTTGTTATCTGTGAAGCTCTTTATCTGACCTTCCATTCTGAATGATAACTTTGCAGGGTAGAGTAATCTTGGTTGTAGGTTCTTGCTATTCATCACTTTGAATATTTCTTGCCACTCCCATCTGCATAGTTTCTGTTAAGAAATCAGGTGACAATTCTATGGGTGCTCCCTTGTAGGTAATTAACTGTTTTTCTCTTGCTGCTTTTAATATTCTGTCTTTGTCTTTTGCCCTTGGCATTTTAATTATGATGTGTCTTGGTGTGGTGCTCTTTGGATTTCTTTTGTTTGGGGTTCGGTGTGCTTCCTGGACTTGTAAGTCTATTTCTTTCACCAGGTGGGAGAAGTTTTCAGTCATTATTTCTTCAAATAGGTTTTCAGTATCTTGCACTCTCTCTTCTTCTAGCACCCCCATAATTCTGATGTTGGTACACTTGAAGTTGTCCCAGAGGCTCTTAACACTATCTTCATATTTTTGGATTCTTTTGCTTTTCCTGTTGAGTGTTTTTTGCTTCTTTGTATTTCAAATCTTTAACTTGATTCTTGTGTTCCTCTAGTCTTCTGTTGGGTCTCTGTATGATATTTTTAATTTTAGTCAGTGTATGTTTAATTTCTAGTTGGTTCTTTTTCATATCCTTGAGGGTCTCATTAAATTTATCAGCCTTTTCTAGGAAATTCTTGAAAAACCTTATAAATGTGGTTTTGAACTCTATATCCTGTTGTTTGTTTTCCTCCATTTCTTTCGTTTGTGATCTGTTTCCTTGTCTCCTAATTTTTGCTGCTTCCCTGAGTTAGTAGGGTGGCTTTGTGTGCTAGGTTTCCTATACGGTCCAATGGTCAGTCTCCCAGTTACCTGAGGTGAACACTCTTGGTGCACCCCTTTGTGGTCTGTGTGTACAGTCTTGTTGTAGTTAAGTCTTTATTGTTGGTGGTGTCACTGGGAGGAATTGACCTCCAGGCCAATTGGCTTTGAGGACCTGTGTGTCTATAAGGGAAGAATTGCTCTGCTGGAGACACACTTATGGGGCAGGACTTTTTCAGTGGGCTTTGGTGCTCACTGAGTCTGCCTCTTGAATGTGTCCTTATGAGACTAGTTGATATCTGGTGTCATCTCACTAGATACACTAGTCCACTAGATACACTAGTTTCTGGATCTCCAATGGGGTTCAGGTCAGCTACTGTCTGAGGACACCCAGCAGGATCTATAGCAAGAACTAGTTTTCTCCTCTTTGCTTGGGGATTGGAGGTTTTGGAGCTGTCTGACTGGAGCTGCAGTTAGTTTGGTTAAGCTGCGATAGGGCAGGCCATTTATATGCAAAAGCTGTTGTACAGAGCCTGGGTGTGTTTGTAGATTGTGAGGGTTGGAATCTCAGGGCGTCACTAGGCTAGGGTGTAGCAAACAGCAATGGCTGCCAGTCAGCATTCTCTGAGTTTCCACCTTTCCAAGTCTACGTGTCCTGCATTCCAGTGTATTAAATAATGATTGCTGGGTGCACCTCTGTAAGAAAATCACCCTCACTTTCCGACCTGATGGCTGACAGTCAAGCCTCTCCCACATATCCCCAGAAACTGGATTTCAGAGTAATTGAGAGCTTGTCTCCTGTCAGGTTGAAAAAAAAAACAGCACATCTGAGAAACCAAGATGGCAGCATAGGGTAGACACCTGAATGCAGCCTACCACAACAATTTTGAATTTAGAACCGGAAAACAGGGGAGGTATCACCCTGAAGCACCGGATGGCTAGCTGAGAGGAGGCTCTGCCATCTGGGAAGGAGAGAGAAGTCGCGCTGAGACTCAAACTGTGAAGGTGCGGAGAACTGTATGCACAAAAAGGCGGCCGCAGAGTTCGGGGCTGGCCTACTCCCGGTGCGCAGAGAGGGCGGACAGCTAATGCGTGGCTGGATTTCTTGTTTGAGAGGAAAACAGAATCACCCTATTGCTCTGATAGACGGCCCCAGTCAGGGAGAAGCCAGACTCTCAGGCAGTGGGCAGAGATCTCTTGGAGGTGTGTGAAGCCAGTGGCCATTACTGCGGGACTCGGGGAGGGGACGACAGGAAACCAAAGCTTATCTGCACCAACCTGAGACTCTGCTCCATCCAAGCTGAGCACAGAAGCTCTCCCAGAGGCTGGCTTTCTCTAAGGAGGGACTGACTAGAATCCAAAGCTTGTCTGCACCTTTACCAAAGAGGTGCGTGCACCTGCAACCAATCTTGCGAGACTCACCGAACAGGACTTTTCTAAGGCGAGACTGACAGGGAACCAAAGATTGTCTGCACCACCCCAAGACCCTGACCCATCCAAGCGGAGTACAGAAGCCCTCCTAGCTGAGACACTGCTGATCCTCACAGCCAATTGGCTTGGAGATCAACACTTCCCAGTAATACCAACAATAAGCAAGGCTTAACAACAAGACTGCACACACAGCCCACAAAGGGCTACACCAAGACTGTCCACCTCAGGTAACTGGGAAGGCTGTTTTACTGGGCTCTACCAGAACACCTAGCACATAAAACTATTCCATCAAATCAGGAAAACAACTAAAATGCAGAGAAGAGGCAGGACACAAAGGAAGGAGATGGAGGAAAAGAAAAGAATGGACATTGAGTTCAAAACTACAGTTATAAGGTTTTTCAAGAATATCCGAAAAAAGGCCAATAAAATAAATGAGACCTATGAGAATATGAAAAGGGATCAAATAGAAATAAAGAATACATTGTCTGAAATAAAAAATATTACACAGAGTCCTAAAAACAAACTGGAAGATCTCAAGAATCAAGACAAAGATTTAGAACACAAAGAGCCAGAGGACACTCCTCTGCAGAAGCAAGAAAATAAGAGAATCCAGAAAGTTGAAGATAGTGTAAGAAACCTCTGGGACAATTTCAAGCAAACCAACATCAGAATTATGGAGGTCCCAGAAGAAGAGAGAAAGAGCAAGATACCGAAAACATATTGGAAGAAATAGTGACAGAAAACTTCCCCCACCTGGTGAAAGAAATAGACTTACAAGTCCAAGAAGCACACAGAACCCCAAACAAATGGAATCCAAAGAGGACCACACCAAGACACATCATAATTAAAATTCCAAGAGCAAAAGACAAAGAGAGAATATTAAAAGCAGCAAGAGAAAAGCAGATAGTTACCTATAAAGGAGCATCCATATGACTGTCAGCTGATTTCTCACCAGAAACCATGCAGGCCAGATGGGAATGGCAAGAAATATTCAAGGTGATGAATAGCCAAAAATACTTTACCCAGCAAAGCTATCACTCAGAATCAAAGGCCAGATAAAGAGCTTCACAAATAAAAGAAAGTTAAAGGAGTTCATCACCGCCAAACCAGAATTATATGAATTGGTAAAGGGGGTTCTTTAGGAAGAAGAAGAAGATAAAGATAAAAATTATGAGCAACAAATACGTAACTATCAACAAGTAAAACTAAAAACCAAGGGAATAAAAATAAACTGATGAACAATATTAAATGGTGAAAATAATAGAATCAGAGGTATGGAAGGGGAGTGGACTGACAATTCTCGGGGAAAAGGGGAGTGGGGGGTGCAGGAAAAGACTGAACAAAAACTGTGCACCTATGGATGAAGACAATGGGGGGTGGGGAAAGGGCAGAGGGTGGGGTGGGAACCTGGTGGAGGAGAGCAATTGAGGTGGGGCGGGGGGGAGAGTAACACATTTGTAATAATCTGAACAATAAAGATTTATTTAAAAAAAAAAAGCAGCACATCCAATTGCCCATCACCAGCCCATTTTGCATGCCTCCATACCTCAGCTTTTCAGTGCTTGTGCACGTCTCAATGCTCTTTTCTCTTTTCTTCTAGTTGTAGAGCATTTACTCCGCCAGCTTTCCCAAGGTTCTGGGTGATAGACATTTTGTCTTTTAGTTGTAATTTTGAAATTGTTATGTGAGGCAGCAGTTTAGGTGTTTACCTATGCCGCCATCTCAGTTTCCCTCCAGTATTTTTATGTTTTCCTGTCTTATTTTTAAGTCCTTTATCCATTTTGAGTTTATTTTTGTGTATGGCGTAAGTTGGTGGTCTAATTTCATTTTTTTGCATGTGATCCAGTCCAATTTTCCCAACACCATTTATTGAAGAGTCTGTCTTAACTCCATTGTATGTTCATGCCTCCTTTGTCAAATATTAATTGAGCATAGTGGTTTGGTCAATTTCTGGGTTCTCAATTCTATTCCATTGGTCAATATGTCTGTTCTTATGCCAGTACCATGCTGTTTTGAGAACAGTGGCTTTGTAATATAGCTTGAAATCTGGTATTGAGATCCCTCCTACTTTATTCTTATTTCTCAGGGTTGCTGCAGCTATTCAGGGTCATTTTTATTACAGATGAATTTTTGGAGAGTCCTTTCTAGGTCTGTGAAGTATGCCATTGGTATTTTAATGGGGAGGGCATTGAATCTATAGATTGCTTAGGGTAGTATGGACATTTTAATGATGTTGATTCTACCAATCCATGAACATGGTATGTTCTTTCATCTATTTATGTCTTTCTCTATGGCTTCCTCTTCCTCTATGGCTTCACATGGGAGTTTTACCAAACATTCAAGGAAGAACTAAAACCTATCCTCCTCAGACTATTCTCTTTTTTCAGTGTCGTGTAGTTTTCCACGTGTAGGTCTTTTACCTCCTCAGTTAAGTTTATTTCTAGGTATCTTAATTTTTGGTGCGATGGTAAATGGGATTTCTTTGTTAGTCTCTCTATAAATTCACTGTTGGTGTATAGAAATGGCATAGATTTCTTGGCATTAATTTTGTATTTTGCTACATTGCCGAATTCATTTATTAAGTCTATTAGTTTTTTGATGGGGTCTTTTGGGTTTTCTATGTACAGTATCATGTTGTCTGCAAATAAGGACAGTTTTACTTCTTCTTTTCCAATTTGGATGCCTTTCATTTCTTCTTCTTGTCTAATTCAATGGCTAGTACTTACAGTGTTTCCCCGAAAATAAGACATCCTCCGAAAATAAGACCTAGCACATGGAAAGATAAGACATCCCCTGAAAATAAGACCTAGCGCAACTTTGGGAGAAAAAATTAATATAAGACACTGTTTTGTTTTGTTTTGTTTTAAAATATATTTTATTGATTTTTCTTACAGAGAGGAAGGGAGAGAGAAAGAGAGCTAGAAACGTCGAGAGAGCAACATGGACCAGCTGCCTCTTGCACACCCCCTACCGGGGATGTGCCCGCAACCAATGGACATGCCCCCTACCGGAATCGAACCTGGGACCTTTCAGTCCACATACTGACGCTCCACCACTGAGCCAAACCGGTTTCGGCAAGACACTGCCTTATTTTCAGGGAAACAGGGTATGTCAAACAGGAGTTCCTATTCTTAGAGGAAATAGAGGAAATGGACATATCCCTACAAAAATACAACCTTCCAAAGCTCAATCTGGAAGAATCTAAACATCTCAATAGGCAATAACTATGGAAGAAATTGATGCAGTCATAAAAAAGCTTCCAGCAAACAAAAGCCCAGGGCCAGATGGCTTCACATGGGAGTTTTACCAAACATTTAAGGAAGAACTAAAACCTATCCTCCTTAGAATATTCCAAAAAATTCAAGAGGAAGGAACACTTCCAAGCTCATTCTATGGAGCCAGCATCACCCTAATATCAAAACCAGATAAAGACTACTCAATGAAAGAGAATTACAGGCCAATATCCCTCATGAACATAGATGCCAAAATCCTCAACAAAATTCTAGCAAATCGGCTCCAGCAGTACATCAGAAAGATCATACACCATGAGCAAGTAGGATTTATCCCAGGGATGCAAGAATAGTACAATATCTGCAAATCAATAAATGTGATACATCACAGAAACAAATTGAGAGATAAAAATCACAGTCAAATCAATTGATGCAGAAAAAGCATTTTACAAAATCCAACACCCCTTCTTGATCAAAACACTCAGCACGGTGGGACTAGAAGAATCATACCCCAACATAATAAAAGCCATTTATGACAAAACCACAGCCAACATCATACTCAGTGGGCAACGATCTATTGGTTCTTAAATATTCTGATTTTTTTAATGGAAATTTGAAATTTTATGCTTTATACTTATTATTAGCTTTAAACATGTTTATTATTGCTTATTTAATTACTTCCATAATGAAAACTTTAGAATCTTTGTCAGATAACCCTGATATCTCTGGTATTATTTTTTTACATTATTATACTTTTCATTTAGATTGAGGGCTTTCTGTTTCTTGGCACAATGAGCAATATTTATTTGAAACGTGGACATGTTTTTATCTTTTTCTTTTATTTTCAGGTAAAAAAAAATCACACCAAATAAACAAACACGGGGCACCTGTCAGCCAATTAAAGGGGAATAGCATGGCTGCCAGTCTTAAATCGCAGGTTTGGGGAATGGCTAATCCAATCCCTCCTCTTTGAGAATATTGGGCTGATTCTGAGCCCAATTTCCTCTTTCTCTATCAGTGTGCTGTCCTGCCAGAAATTGGGTAGAAGGTGGAAACAGAGTCCCCAGAGTCCTGACTTTGGTCGGTTGACCTGATGGCTATGGGAACCCCTTCCGAATTGAGCGTGAGTGGACAGCTTCCCCACGTGGCCGTTACCTCCCTGCAGGCCTAGACTTCATCTCTCTCTTTAGGAATTACTGGGGGAAATATGGTATCCAGATTTTACACAGGCTGATAGGCACACCCTTCCCTCGTTGCCCATGGTGTCCCATAAGTTTTATTTCCACCCAGGAACAGAGAGAACTGGTCCATTGGTTTCCTGTCCCTCTGGGAGGCCCTGGCCAGATGTATGCCAGCAGGCCCAACCCATCTTGTTCAGGCCCTCCAACATTTTCTCTTTTGTTTCTCTTGGGCCATCCCTGGGGCTTATTTTTAACTTCCTTCTGCAATCTGATGCCACTCTAGCAGAATTTCAAATCTCCTTTTGAGCTTTCTTTGATACTGGAGGAAGAAGGTTCCTTATCATTGACTAGAATCCCAGTGAACAAAATTTGTGCACTGGTAGAGTCCCTAGCGTCTACCAGCTGGGTACTCCCTCCCTTCCCCTGGCTGGTCTCACCCCTGGTCGAACTCCTGGACAACTCCCAGTTTAGGGGACAATTTGCATACTATACTTTTATTATATAGGATGGGTGTGCAAGTTCTCCCTCCAGTAGGCCTTATTGGAGAGGAGGGGGGTACCTCATTACCACCATGATTGGTTAAAAACCTGGCTCAGTCTTCTCTGGTACTATCCCAGCAGAGAGTTAGATTACTTTGTTATTACCTGTTGCAGTAGAACTATAATCTCCACTCACCCTTTGCTGGCATGGCTGATATGGCTCACAGTTCTTTATGGTGTTTAGATGAAACAAAATAAATATTATTTAAAAGATTTCTGTCTTTGTAAGACACCACTTTCCTAGCTTTTTAGGTAGAGAAAGTAGGATTTTTTTCAAAGAGAATTTTTGTCTGTGCTTGTTTGTGTTTCTGAGTTACAAGTTTCTTCAGAACCAAATCCATAACAAAAAATGCTGAAATAAAATCCAGGTACATACAAGCATGAGGACACACTTCTATATAGCCACATTTGCAAATAACTATAAAGGTTATTTTAAAAACAAAAAACAAAACAAAACAAAACAAAAAAACACCTCATCACCTTATCATTTTTTGGATTGGAAATCTCATTAATTTACTCATTCTCTCTACCTTTCAGAGATTTTTTTTTGCTTGCTATATATATATATATATATATATATATATATATATATATATATATGATATCCAAGGATATTAGTTGTAAACATGGAATAAAAACTTTATACTACTCTGACTAACCATGAAATAGAATTAGAATAAATGTATTAATGAACTTATACAAAGGAGTTATATACTAATACCCTTATGAGCAAACTATAGGCACCAGCAGTTTCAGTTTGAACAAGAAACGGCATTGACCACAGATTTTGGCCTACACATATTGCTTAACCACAGGAATGTGGCTAACTGTGACCAGTTCCAGTGTGCTGACATTAAAGATTCATATCAGAATCAACAAGGACACTGCAGCCCTGCCACCTGGTCTCTTTGTTCCTCTTCCTTTCTCCCTCTCTTTCAAAACCCCTGCATTAACCGAGACATTAAGATGGTCTTTGGGACAAGAGTGCACTATCTTCTCAGGCTGATGGCACTTTAATAAATCATTTTTCCTTACAACAGCACCTGCCTGTTGAGTATGGGCAGCTGGATCTGGGTTTGGTATCAGAATGTGGCGTGCAATCCAGAAGCTCTCAGCTACTTGTGGCAGTCTGACACTGTGCCAGGGACTACAAAGGGACTTCCCAGAAGCTGTGGAGAGTTTTTATGTTTTTTTAATCTCAGGGACTCTTCCTGTTCTCGCTCTCACAGCATCAGCAACCTATGAGTGATTTGCTGGTGAAAGTAAATGGTCTTTGGGAGAGTTGACTAACTCCAAGACCGAATAACTGGTATGCACCGAAAGTCCTCTATCATTTCTGCTTGGGTTTTCAAGCTATCTGGATTCAGAAATGAGTCAGTTCCAGTATTGTTTGTCATGGGATAGAACTCTATGACTTTAATCCAGTTTTTTCCAAAGGAGGATTTTGGTTTTTATTTGAGAGCTCCAATCTGTCTGAAATGCATCTTTGGTTATAGTTGTTCTTTGATTGCTTTCTTATATTTTGAGGTTTTTTTTTTTTTTTTTTTTTTTTTTTTTTTTTTTTACATATTTTCTTGATTTTTTTTATTGCCCCCCTCCCTCCCTCCCACACATCCCCTCCCTCCCCATAGTTTTATGTCCATTGGTTGTACTTATATGAATTTATACAAGTCCTTCGGTTGATCTATTATCTCCCCCTGATATCCCTACCCTCCCCACTGTAATTTGACAGTCTGCCTGTTGCTTTACTTTCTCTATATCTGTCTCTTGGTTCATCAGTTTATAAAGATCTTTATCATCCACCGATGTGTGAGGTCATGTGGTGTTTCTCTTTCGTTGATTGGCTTATTTCACTCAGCATGATGCTCTCCAATTCCATCCAGGTTGCTGCAAATGATGAGAATTCCTTCTTCTTTATGGCAGCATAGTATTCCATTGTGTAGATGTACCATGGTTTTTGGATCCAATCATCTGCTGACGGGCACCTAGGCTGTTTCCAAATTCTGGCTATTGTAGATTGTGCTGCTATGAACATAGGGGTGCATATATCCTTTCTGATTGGTGTTTCTAGTTTCTTGGGATATATTCCTAGAAGTGGGATTACTGGGTCAAATGGGAGTTCCATTTTCAGTTTTTTGAGGAAACTCCACACTGTTCTCCACAGTGGTTGCACCAGTCTGCATTCCCACCAGCAGTGCACGAGGGTTCCTTTTTCTCCGCAACCTCGCCAACACTTGTCGTTTGTTGATTTGTTGATGTTGGCCATTCTGACAGGTGTGAGATGGTACCGCATTGTTGTTTTGATTTGCACCTCTCGGATAATTAGTGACTTTGAGCATGTTTTCATGTGCCTTTTGGCCTTCCTTCTGTCTTCTTTTGAAAATATTCTGTTTAGGTCCATTGCCCATTTTTTAATTGGATCATTCATCTTCCTTTTATTTACTTGTATAAGCTGTCTGTAAATGTTGGAGATTAAACCTTTATCAGTGGTAATATTTGCAAATATGATCTCCCACACCGTGGGCTTTCTTGTTGTTTTATTGATGGTTTCTTTTGCTGTAAAAAAGCTTTTTATTTTGAAGTAGTCCCATTTGTTTATTTTCTCTTTAGCTTCCATTGCCCTAGGGGCAGTATCAGTGAAGAAGTTATTTTGGCATACGTCTGAGATTTTGCTACCTGTGGATGCTTCTAGTATTTTTATGGTTTCCCGTCTGATGTATAAGTCCTGTATCCATTTTGAGTTTATCCTTGTGAATGGTGTAAGTTGGTGATCTAGTTTCATTCTTTTGCATGTGTCTGTCCAATTTTCCCAACACCATTTATTGAAGAGACTGTCTTGACTCCATTGTATATTCGTGCCTCCTTTGTCAAATATTAATTGAGCATAGTGATTTGGGTTGATATCTGGGTTCTCAATTCTATTCCATTGATCTATTTGTCTGTTCTTGTGCCAGTACCAGGCTGTTTTGAGAACAGTGGCTTTGTAGTATAGTTTGAAGTCTGGTATTGAGATCCCTCCTACTTTACTCTTCTTTCTCATAATTGCTGTGGCTATTCGGGGTCTTTTATTGTTCCAAATGAACTTTTGGAGAGTTCTTTCTAGGTCAGTGAAATATGTCATTGGTATTTTAATGGGGAGTGCATTGAACCTATAGATTGCTTTAGGAAGTATGGACATTTTGATGATGTTGATTCTACCAATCCATGAACATGGTATGTTCTTCCATCTCCTTACATCTTCCTCTATCTCTTTTTTCAGTGTCGTGTAGTTTTCCGCAAATAGGTCCTTTATTTCTTTAGTTAAATTTATTCCTAGGTATCTTAATTTTTTGGTGCGATGGTGAATGGAATTGCTTTTTTAGCCTCTGTTTCTGTAGTTTCACTGTTGGTGTATAGAAATGCCATGGATTTCTTGGCATTAATTTTATATCCTGCTACGTTGCCAAATTCATTTATTAAGTCAATTAGTTTTTTAATGGAGTCTTTTGGGTTTTTTATGTACAATATCATGTCATCTGCAAATAAGGATAACTTTACTTCTTCTTTTCCAATTTGGATGCCTTTTATTTCCTCCTCTTGTCTAATTGCAATGGCTAGTACTTCCAGAACTATGTCAAACAGGAGTGGCGAGAGTGGGCATCCCTGTCTTGTTCCTGTTCTTAGAGGGAATGGTTTTAGTTTTTGCCCATTGAGTATAATGTTGGCTGTGGGTTTATCATATATAGCTTTTATTATGTTGAGGTATGATCCTTGTACTCCCACCTTTTTAAGAGTTTTTAACAGGAAAGGGTGTTGGATTTTGTCAAATGCTTTTTCTGCGTCAATTGATATGACTATATGATTTTTATCTTTCAATTTGTTTATGTGATGTATCACGTTTATTGATTTGCGGATATTGTACCATCCTTGCATTCCTGGAATAAATCCTACTTGGTCATGGTGTATGATCTTTGTGATGTTCTTCTGGAGTCGATTTGCTAGAATTTTGTTGAGGATTTTGGCATCTATGTTCATGAGGGATATTGGCCTGTAATTCTCTTTCATTGAGTTGTCTTTATCTGGTTTTGGTATTAGGGTGATGTTGGCTTCATAGAAGGAGTTCGGAAGTGTTCCTTCCTCTTGGATTTTTTGGAATAGTCTGAGGAGGATAGGTTTTAGTTCTTCCTTGAATGTTTGGTAAAACTCTCCTGTGAAGCCATCTGGCCCTGGGCTTTTGTTTGCTGGAAGCTTTTTGATGACGGTTTCAATTTCTTCCCACGTCACTGGTCTATTGAGATTTTTAGATTCTTCCTGATTGAGTTTTGGCAGTTTGTATTTTTCTAGGAATATGTCCATTTCCTCCAGGTTGTTTAGTTTGTTGGAATAGAGTTGTTCGTAGTATTTTGTAACAATCTGTTGTATTTCGGTGGGGTCTGTTGTTATTTCACCTCTTTCATTTCTGATTTTGTTTATTTGGGTCCTCTCTCTTTGTTTCTTGGTTAGCCTGGCTAGAGGTCCATCAATCTTGTTTATCCTTTCGAAGAACCAGCTCTTGGTTTTGTTGATCTTATGTATTGTTTCTTTGGTCTCTATGTCATTTATCTGTGCTCTGATTTTTGTTATTTCCTTCCTTCTGCTTACACTGGGCTTTTCTTGTTGCTCTTTTTCTAACTCTTTGAGTTGTAGAGTTAGATCATCTGTTACTATTTTTTCTAGTTTTGTGCAATAGGCTTGTAAGGATATGAACTTCCCTCTCAAAACTGCTTTTGCTGTGTCCCATAGATTTTGGATTGTTGTGTTTTCATTGTCATTTGTTGCCAGGATGTTTTTAATTTCTTCCTTGATTTCTCTGGTAACCCAGTCCTTGTTTAATAGCATGTTGTTTAGTCTCCATGTATTTGATTTCTTTGGATTATTTTTATTGTAATTAATTTCCAGTTTTATGCCACTATGGTCTGAGAAGATGCTTGATATGATTTCTATCTTCTTGAATTTGAAGAGACTTTGCCTATGTCCCAAAATGTGGTCTATCTTTGAGAATGTCCCATGTGCACTTGAGAAGAATGTATATTCTGTGGCTTTGGGGTGGAATGTTCTAAAGATGTCAATTAATTCCATCTGGTCTAGTGAGTCATTTAGGATTGATATTTCTTTGCTGATTTTTTGTTTAGATGATTTGTCGAAGGGTGACAGTGGGATATTAAAATCTCCTACTATGATTGTATTGCTATTAATCTCTCCCTTAATGTCCTCCAGCAGTTTTTTTATGTATTTGGGTGCTCCTGTATTGGGTGCATATATATTTACCAGGGTTATTTCTTCTTGTTGGATTGTACCCTTTAGTATTATGAAGTGGCCTTCATTATCTCTTGTTATGTCCTTCACTCTGAGATCTAATTTGTCAGATATAAGTATTGCTACCCCAGCTTTTCTTTTCTTTCCATTTGCCTGGAAAACTTTTTTCCATCCCTTCACCCTCAGTCTGTGTGCATCTTTTTTTCTGAGGTGGGTTTCTTGTAGGCAACAGATGTAAGGGTCTTGTTTTCTTATCCAATCTGACACCCTATGTCTTTTGATTGGAGCATTTAATCCATTTACATTTAAGGTTATTATTGATAGGTACTCATTTGATGGCATTTTTATTCTATACCCATGTTCCTTCTTCAATTCCTATTTCTTTATTTTTACAGTAGACCCTTTAGCATTTCTTGCATTGCTGGTTTGGTGGAGATAAATTCCTTCAGTCTTTTTTTGTCTGTGAAGCTCCTGATTTCCCCTTCAATTTTGATTGATAGTCTTGCTGGGTACAGTATTCTTGGATTCAAACCCTTCCTTTGCATGACTTTGTATATTTCATCCCATTCCCTTCTGGCCTGATATGTTTCTGTTGAGAAATCAGTTGCTAGTCTGATGGGGGTTCCTTTGTAAGTAACTTTCTGTCTCTCTCTGGCTGCTTTTAAGATTCTTACTTTGTCGTTGTTGTTTGCCACTTTAATTATAATGTGCCTTGGCGTCTGTCTTCTGGGATTCATTTTGCTTGGGACTCTGCGAGCATCTTGGATTTGTGTGGGTTTTTTCTTCTCTATCTCAGGAAAGTTTTCTGTCATTATTTCTTGAAATACTTTTTCCACGTCTACCTCAGTTTTCTTTCCTTCTGGAACCCCTATTATTCGAATATTATTTTGTTTTGTAATGTCCCAAAGCTCCCGTAGGCTCTCCTCCTGCTTTTTAATCTTTTTTTCTAGAAGCTGCTCTAATTGGGTATTTTTTTCCATCTTGTCTTCTAGCTCACTGATGCGGTCTTCCGCTTCATCTAGTCTACTCTTGATGCTTTCTATTGAGTTCTTCATGGTAGCGATGTCATTTTTCATTTCTTCTTGGTTCTTCCTCAATTCCTGATGGTTCTTCCTCATTTCTTCTTGGTTATTGTCAAATTTCTCTTCCATTCTTTTTAGCCAACCAATAATCATTATTCTGAACTCTTGCTCTGGTAGGCTGCTTGCCTCTGGCTCGTTTACTCCCTTTTCTGGTGATGCCTGCTTTTCTTTCATTTGTGGGGTGTTTCTTTGTCTTCCCATGGTATCTCTTTTCAGGATGTCTGGTTATGTGGTGTTCTTTCTCTTGCGTTAATTTATAGGTGCAAAATACAACACTACCAGGTACAACACGAGAGGCACTTAACAGGAATGTATTTACAATATTAATAACCTCTAATAAAGGTAACCCCTAGCGATAGGCAAATTAGGGTATAGGAGAGAAGGAAGGAAGGAAGGTAAAAATAGAATAAGGAAAAATTAAAAAAAAAAAAAAAGTCAAAGAAGAAATAAAGTAATGACAAAATGAAGATAGAATACAGGGAGAAAAAGAAGAGAGAGTAAGAGAGAGAGAGAGAAAAAGAGAGAGAGAGAGAGAGAGAGAGAGAGAGAGAGAGAGAGAGAGAGAAGAAGAAGCAAACTAAAAAAATGGGAAACAAACTATATATATGTGGAGAAAATTGCCATAGATCAACCACTGAGCCCAGCCAATGCCGGTAACAATACTTGGAGATTAATACAAACTACAATACAATATCCACTATTATTAAGTAAGGTTATGATATACAGAAGTCAAAGAAACAAACAAAAACAGAGGATTTAAAAAAAAATACAAAGCAACAATAACAACACTGGAATAAGCATAACAATTTCACTGAAAAGCACAAATATTCACAATAATCAACCTTCACTCAAACAATGAGAAAAGGATAGAAAGTAGAACCGTTTTTTTTGTGTGTTTTTTTTTTTTTTTTAACTAGTTAATATAGTGCAGAGAGTGATATTTATACACTTGTATCAGGGGTTGGAACTTACGTCTATGAGTATAGTGAGAGCTTTAGCAGGGGGTATACAGAAAGAATAGAGGAAAAACTAAAGCCGGAAAGGGATAGGATAAACTGGAGACTAAAAGGTTAAAGTTTAGTAAGAGAGTGATGGGGTAAAGGTCGAATTGAGATAGGGTTGAATGATGCTATAGTAGAGATTAAAATAGAATGAAGGTTACTCCCAATGTAAAATAAAGACGAAGTAAAATGGTACTGGGGAGGAAAAGAAAAAGAAAAAAAAAATTGCAAAATAGCAGTAGTAATAGTGAAGATAGAGATTGAAAAATGTAATAATTGAAAAGGTAAAATCAAGTAAGGAAAAAAGAAAAAAAATCGTTTCTGAAGTAAAAGATGTAAAAAATGAAAATTAAATAAAAAATGTAAAAAATGAAAATAAAATAAAGAATAGTATAATTAGCATAAAATTGTCCAGTAGAGTTCAATCACTTCCTCTGTTATTGTATTTGGTATGCCTGGTTCTTGGATCAGAGAGTCTTGCAGTTCCCAGCTTTCCACTGCACCTCAGTTTTGTAAGGTAATCCTTAATTTTAGGTAGGCTATATCTTAGTTATTTGTGTCCATTTATTTTTGATTAATTAAAAGAAAAAGAAAAAGAAAAAAGAAAAAAAAAAAAAAAGAAAAAAAAAAAAAAAGGCAGTTTGTAGTTCAGCCCTTAGGTGTCAGTGTTACTGGTTTGACCTCCCAGACTTTGGTTGCTCTGGCCTTCTTTCTCTCTGGGAGCGGGCCCTCGCAGCTCTCCTGGACTACAATATAGGCGGGGCCGCGGCCGCACTGGGGGCGGGGCCTCGCGGCGCTCCGGGGCGCGGCGTTCAGGGCCGCACTGGGGGCGGGGCCTCGCGGCGTTCAGGGCCGCACTGGGGGCGGGGCCTCGCGGCGCTCGGGGCCGCTCTGGGGGCGGGGCCTCGCGGGAGCAATGGGGCTATCGCAGCCTGAACTCTCAGCCTAGCCACGCAAACTCTGACCTTTCTGTGGGTGGTTGAAGAGCTTCCTTGAATCCACGCGCTTGCTCCGATCGGGGCGCCACAGGTGCTCGATGGACTCCTCGGCTGTGGGTTTTCCAGGCCTCAGAGAAGCTGCTCCCTTCCTGGTAGGGTGGCGCCGCCTTTGCGCCGAGCCCGGAGCTCCGGGAGAAGTCGGGAGTGCTGGCCGCTTGGTCAGGAAAAATTGTCCAGCGGACACTTCCTTACCTTCCTAGAGTGATCCGCTGCCCCTTAGCTGCTAATCAACATTCCCTGAGCAACTCAGATGTTGCTTCTATCTGTTTTGGGACCGGGGTCAGAACAAGTCCATCTGTTCGGTCGCCATCTTCAAGCTCCGCCCCTATTTTGAGGTTTTGATTTGATGCTGTTTTGTGTGTACCAGGAATCTGCTGCCTCTGTCGTTTTGGCTTTGTGGCATTTGGACCTTGTAAAGGTCATTCATGGTATTGACTGGTATGAGGTAAGATTCTAAGGCTAGTGTCTCAGCCCCTCCTTCCAGCAGATTTGATTTGTGATTACTTGTTTCCTTGAACTTAGTTTTTGTATTTTGAACTTCGTTTCTTTTTAAAATGGGTGACTCAGTATCTGCTGCACCAGTGTCCATTAGGTCGTATTCTAGCTAACTATTCAACTTATAGCTATAAGCCAATTAGAATTGTTTTTGCCTAAGGTCTAGTAGATGGGATAAGATCTCTTATGTGCAAACTTTCATGTTGTTATAAGTATTCTACTCAGAAAGGATATAAATTGATGATTTAAAAAGGTGGAAAAGATCTCACTCCCCTCCCAGAAAGTAAAATTCAGAAAGAAAAAAGATGAGAAAACAAGTCTTTTAAAAAACTCTAAACCCTCCTTTTGGGGGTCCAGCAGCTGCTACAGTTCTAAGAACAATGGGGGAATTAATGCCATAGCCAAACCCCATACAGGCTGTGGGAGTATCAGGGGCAACTGTCCCCCACCCCAAAGTGAAGGAAAGAAGTAGCATTAAAAAAACAAAACAACAAACAAACAAACAAAAAAAAAAAACACTCAAGTGGCTACGCTGGCCTGGTGGCTCAGTTCATTGGCACATTATCCTGTGCACCAAGAAGCTTGCAGGTTTGATTCCCAGCCAGGATCCGATCTCCCAGGAGGCAACCAATTAATATTTCTCTTGCATTGATGTTTCTCTGTCTTTCTCTCACCCTATCCTCTCTCTCTAAAATCAATGAATATATTTTTGGATGAGTATAAAAAGAATTGACTGATATTGCCCAATCCTGATATCTTCCCCTCATTTTCTCGAGCCTTCTTAAAAGTTGACAAGGACACTTAGGTAATTAAACAACTCAGTTTTAAACACACTAAAGGAATGCAATAATCACCAATAATCCAAATTGGTGATTGAAGTTTAATTGATGTATTTTATGTTTTAATATTTATTGTTGAGAGTATTACAAATGTCTCTCCCTTTTCCCCCCACTGTCCCATGCACCCAGGTCCCAACCCACCCTAGTTCTTCACCACCCTATGGTCTGTGTTCTTGGGCAATGCATATACATTCAAATTCTTTGGTTAATCTCTTCCTGCTGACCCTTTGGGTCCCTATCACCCTGCCTTCTGAGATTCCTCAGTCCATTCCATGTTTCCATGAACGGTTCTATTTTATTCATCAGTTTATTGTGTTTATTATATTCCACATATAAATGAGATCATGTAACTTTTTTTCCCCTCTAACTGAATTATTTCATTTAGCTTAATCATCTCCAGGTCCCTCCTCCATGCCGTCCCAAAGGGTAAAAGATCTTTCTTTTTTCACAGCTGCATAATATTCCTCGTATATTTTACCCATTTATCTACTGTTGGGTATTGGGCTGTTTCTAAATCTTAGCTATTATAAATAATGCTGTTATTAACATATGGGGTACATTTATACTTTCTTATTGGTGTTTCAGGCTTCTTAGCGTATATTTCTTCAAGTTGGATCACTGGTTCAAATGGCAGTTTCATTTTTAATTTTTTTAGGAAACTGCACTATTTTCCATAGTGGCTGCATTCCCACCAACAGTGTATTAGGGTTCCTTTTTCTCCACATCCACACCAGCCCTTGTTGTTCATTGATTTATTGATGATAGCCATTCTGGCAGCTATGAGGTAGTACCTCATTATCATTTTAATTTGCATCTCTCTGATGATTAGTGACATTGAGCATTGGCCTTTTATTTGTCCTCTTTGGAGAAATTCTACTTGGATTATCTGCATACATACATATATATATATTTTTATATTTAAAAATATATATTTTTTATTGATTTTTTACAGAGAGAAAGGGAGAGAACAGAGAGCTAGAAACGTCGATGAGAGAGAAACATCGACCAGCCGCCTCTTGCACACCCCCTACCGGGGATGTGCCCGCAACCAATGTACATGCCCTTGACAGGAATCGAACCCGGGACCTTTCAGTCCGCAGACTGATGCTCTACCACTGAGCCAAACCGGCTTCGGCTATATATGATTTTTTATAGAGAGGAAGGGAAAAGGATAGAGAGTTCGAAATATCAATGAAAGAGAAACATCGATCAGCTGCCTCCTGTACACCTGCACACTCCCTACTGGGTATGTGTCTGCAACCTAGGTACATGCCCTTGACCAGAATTAAACCTGGGACCCTTGAGTCTGCAGGCTGACGATCTATCCACTGAGCCAAACTGGTTAGGGCATCTGCCCACTTTTTATTGGATTGTTTGTCTTCCTTTTGTTGAGTTGTATGAGTACTTTGTATATTTTGAATATTAACCCCTTATCAGATATATCATTGGCGAATATGTTCTACCATACAGTGGGCTCCCTTTTCATTTGATGCTGTTTTCTTTTGCTGTGCAGAAATTTTTAGTTTAATGTGGTCTCAATTGTTTATTTTTTTATTGTATTTCTTGTCTGAGTAGATGTATGCAAAAATATTGCTTTATTGCTTATGTTTTCTTTTAGGATTTTTATGGTTTTTAAGTCTTACATGTAAATCTTTAACTCATTTTGAGTTTATTCTTATATTTGGTCTAATAAAGTGGTCTAGTTTTTTTTTTTAATATATGTCCAATTTCCCAACATAATTTATTGAATAGAATGTTTTTACACTATTGTATGTTCTTGCCTCCTTTGTCATATATTAATTGACAACAGAGGCATGTGTTTATTCCTGGGCTCTCTATTCTGTTCCACTAATCCAGTGTTTCCCAAAGTGTGGTACGCGTACCCCCAGGGGTATGGGAAGAGTTTGGTGGGGGTACGCGTTGCACCGGAGTTTGGTGGGGATATGCACTGCACCGTACTTAGCTGCGCCTAATTCTATGTTCTCATGAGTACGAGAGGTACTCAGCGTTACGAAAATTATAGGAGGAGTACACGTATGTCAAGTTTGGGAAACACTAATATGTGTCTGTTTTTATGCCAGTATCATGCTGTTTAAATTACTATGGCCTTGTAATTTCTTATCTAATAAAGAGGGAATATGCTAATTGACCCTCATGCTATCACAAAGATAATGGTGCTGACAGCCACAAGATGGCGCACCCAGTCCCCTCAGCCCCATCTGGGGGTGGGCCCAGCCACTTTGCATGCCTGCCTCTGGAGTCCCCCAGTCTCCTCAGCCCCCTAGTCACCAAGGGCCAGCCCAAGACTTAGGCAAGCTTCAGATGGCTGCTGCCCAGCTGTCCAGGGCTGCCTGAGGCTCAGGTAACCAGGGCCGGCCAAGCCTTACACTGCCAGTAGTGGCAGCAGCAGAGGTGTGATGGGACATTGCCTTCCCCTGATTGTTGGGTCGCATCATGTCCCTGAGGGCTCCTGGACTGTGATGAGGGAGGGCTGAGCTGAGAGACCCCCTTCCACTGAATGAATTTTCATGCACCAGGCCTCTATTAGTTTGATATAAGATAGCATGACCCTTCCTATTTTGTTCTTCTTAAGATTGCTGTGGCCATTTGGGGTCTTTTGTGGTTCCATAGTAATTTTTTAATTTTTTTTGTTATAGTACAATGAAAAATGTAATTGGTATTTTGATAGAAATGGCATTGAACCTATATATTGCTTTGTAGTATGGACATTTTAATGATGGTAATTTGTCCTAACCATTAGCACTGCATAGGATTGCATTTATTTGTATCTTCTTTAATTTTTTCCTTCACTGTTTTATAATATTCTGAGTGCAGGTCTTTGACCTCCTTGGTTTAAATTTATTCGTGTGTGTGTGTGTGTGTGTGTGTGTGTGTGCGTATTTGAAAAAATTGTAAATGGGAGGTTTTTTTGTTTTGTTTTTGCCAAAATAAGTTTCCTTTTCTGACAGTTCATTATTAGTGTATAAAAATGCAACCAAATTTCTGAATATTTATTCAGTATCTTGCTACTTTACTAAATCTATTTATCAGTTTCAATAGTTTTTTGGTGAAATCTTTAGAGTTCTTTATATTCAGTATTATGTCATCATAAAGACAATTTTACCTTTACCTTTCCAATTTGGATGCCTTTTTTTTTTTTTTTCTCTGATAACTGTGTCTAGAACTTCCAGTACTATGTTGGATAAGGATAATAAGAGTAGACATCCTTGTCTTAAAGGAAACACTTTTACTTTTTCCCCATTGATAATGATGTTAACTGTGTTTTTGTCATGTATGGCCTTTATTATGTTAAGAAATGTTTCCACTATTGCTTAAAATTTTTATCATAAATAGATGCTGGGTATTATCAAATAGTTTTTCTGCATCTATTTATATGATCATGTGATTTTTGTTCTTCATTTTGTTTATGTGCTGTTTTACATCAACTAATTTATGGATATTGGACCAGCCTTGCATCCCAGGAATAAATTCCACTTAATCATAGTGTGTAATTTTTCAAATTTATTGCTGGATTCAGTTTGCTAATATTTTGTTGAAAAAATTTTCTTCTATAGTTATCTGTGATATTGGCCTATATTATTTCTATATAGTGTCTTTATGAGGTTTTGAAATCAGGATAATGTTTGCTTTACAAAATTAGCTTGGTAGCCTATCATCTCTTGATATTTTTGGAAGTTTCAAAAGGTGTTAATTCTTCTTTGAATGTTTGCTGTAATTTACCTGTGAAGCCATTTGGTTCAAGAACTTTGTATGTTGGGAGTTTTTATTATTATTATTTTTACTACTACTTTGATTTTATTGGTTGTAATTGTTTGAAATGTTCAGATTTTGTTTCTTCTTGATTCAATCTTGGAAGATTATATATTTATAAAAATTTGTCTATTTCTTCCAGATTGTCCAATTAAAAAGCATATAGTTGTTAATAATTTCTTATAGTCCTTTGTATTTCTGTAGTGTCAGTTGTTAGTCTTCTTATATTTCTGATTTTACTTATGTGGTTCCTTTTGTTTTCATTATAAATCTGGTTAAAGGTTTATAATCCTTGTTTTTCTTTTTAAAGAACCAGCTCTTGGTTTTATTGATAGTTTATATTTTTTAGATTCTTTTATTTGATTCCACTTCAGTCTTTATTATTTTCTTCCTTCCACTCACTTTGGATTTTGTTGTTCATTTTTTAGTTCCTTTAGTTATAAGTTTAGATTATTTGAGATTTTTCTTGTTTCTTGAGGTAGACCTATAGAAGGGATGTCCCCTCCAACTTACTGCTGGTGATGTTAAACCCAATGCCATAGTGCCATTTGTTATACAAGTGCTTTGGGTCCACTATTTGTGGGGCTCACTGGATTTTGCTTTGATGTTGTTAAATCTAGTCCCTTGGGGTGTCTATCTTGGACTTTCTGGGAGCTTCTTTAGTGCAGGTGAATGCAAGTCACTGTTCCTTTCTGACCCTGGGCAACCTGACTGAAGTCCAAGAGGTTGAAGCCCCTAGTCGTGGTTGGGGACTTCTTTAACTAGAGGCTGGGTCTGCCTTGAGTCTCACACCTTGATTTTCTTAGCTGTACTCCCTTCCCCATGGAGCTGGTCCTGCAGGTGTCAGCTGCAGGCACTTGGGGTACTGGTTGCTTTTGCCTTGCTTCGAGTTCTGGAGTAGTGTTTGGGAGTGGGGATGCATATGAGGTCCCAATGGTGTTTGCCTCCCTGTGCAATCTGGGGCAATGTCTGTGACAAGACCCCGATGCTGTTTCTAATTAGATCATGCAGAGACTCAAAGCCTCTAGAACCCACCTCTGCCTGCAGACTGATTGATTCAGTCTTGAGTAGCCTCAAGCAATTGTCCTCAGGTGGGGTGAGAGGTTTTCCAACAGGTAGGGTACTTGCTTCTGCCTGGAGACTAATTGTTAACTGAGCCTCTTAAGGGGCCTCAGAAACTCCTTACTGTAGTGCAACTGGTTTTTCAATAGGTTGGGTCAATTGTTTTCCCTACAGGCAAAAACAGCCTGGATAGCAAAGGTCTGCCTGAGAGAGATGAGCTCTGCAGCATGAGGGAATGACTCAGCACAGAAAACCAGAGTGTCTGCCTTGTCTTCTCACTCTATTAATGGTGTCTTTTATTGATTAAAATTATTTCAAATTTTGTAATTTTTTCCACTCTTCCCTTATGACTTGAATTTTTTTGCCCTAAGTAACTATTATATTTCCTACCCCTAGGTCATATAACTATTGTTTTGTCCTAAAATTTTAAAAAATTTGTTAATTATTTAAAATGTCTTAATCCATCAGGAATATATTTTTTGCATGAGGCTAAAAATATAATTTTATTTCTTCTATCGGGTCTAGTAATAATTAATGTCGTTTTTAAACATTCGTTTTAACTTTAAAATCTTTTTTTTTTCAGATTCTGAACATTTTTTTATTTATTTATTTATTTATTTTTAATAAGTTTTTATTTTTCATATTATTACAAATGTTCCTTCCCCCCCGCCCCCCACCATTGCTCTCCTCCACCAGGTTCCCACCCCACCCTCTGCCCTTTCCCCTCTCCCCATTGTCCTCATCCATAGGTGCACAGTTTATGTTCAGTCTCTTCCCACGCCCCCCTCTCCCCTTTTCCCCAAGAATCGTCAGTTCACTCCCCTTCCATACCTCTGATTCTATTATATTCAACAGTTAATATTGTTCATCAGATTTTTTTAATTTCCTTGGTTTTTAGATTCACTTGTTGATAATTACGTATTTGTTGTTCATAATTTTTATCTTTGTTTACTTTCTCTTCTGAAAGAACCCCCTTCAGCAATTCATATAATTCTGGTTTGGTGGTGATGAACTCCTTTAGCTTTTTTTTATTAGTGAAGCTCTTTATCTGGCCTTCGATTCTGAGTGATAGCTTTGCTGGATAGATTATTTTTGGCTGTAGGTTCTTGCTATTCATCACCTTGAATATTTCTTGCCATTCCCTTCTGGCCTGCATGGTTTCTGTTGAGAAGTCAGCTGACAATCGTATAGGTGCTCCTTTATAAGTTACTACCTTCTTTGCTCTTGCTTCTTTTAATATTCTCTCTTTATCTTTTGCTCTTGGAATTTTAATAATGATGTGTCTCGGTGTGGTCCTCTTTGGATTCCTTTTGTTTGGAGTTCTGTGCACTTCCTGGACTTGTAAGTCAAATTCTTTCACCAGGTGGGGGAAGTTTTCTGTCACTATTTCTTTCAGTATGTTTTCGATATCTTGCTCTCTCTCATCTTCTGGAACCCCCATAATTCTGATGTTGGTTCGCTTGAAGTTGTCCCAGAGGTTTCTTACATTATCTTCAATTTTCTGGATTCTCTTGCCTTCTAGCTTCTGTGGAGGAGTGTCTTCTGGCTCTTTATGTTCCAAATCTTTGACTTGATTCTTGCGATCTTCCCTTCTGTTTTTAGGACTCTGTAGAATATTTTTTATTTCAGACAATGTATTCTTTATTTCTTGTTGTTCCCTTATCATTTCTTGATGGTCTCTTTTCATATCCTCATAGGCCTTATCCATCTTTTCTAGGAAATTCTTGAAAAACCTTATAAGCGTAGATTTGAACTCTATATCCAGACGCTTTTTGTCCTCCATTTCTTTCGTTTGTGATCTATTTTGTTGTCGCATTTCGCAGTTACAGATGGGACGGGATTTCAGGGTGGAGCCTGCAGCTTTGGCTTCCGTCAGCCCCGCCCTATGCGGGTCCTTCAGTGCTCGCTGCCGGCGCCTCTGAGAGAAAGGTGCCCTCGATTTTCGCCTGCTGCCAAACAGTCTATGCTCTCCCACAATGAGCCCGGTATTGGGGTTCAGTTCAGTTGGAAGTGGAGTTGGAGGTGGCGTTCACAGCAGTCTGGAGCCCCAGTCTCCTTCCCGTCAGGGCAATCCCGCGGCACAGCCGACCGTCCCTTCTCTGGGGGCAGTGTGCGCGCCTCCGGGACCTCCTTTCTCCACTACCCCGGGGTTCCGACTTACAGCCCAGCTCCCTATGGCTGAGCCTGAGTCCCTGGGGTCTGGCCCAGAACTGGGGTTCAGAGCAGTCAGGGGCCCAGCACAGTCGGAGTTTTCTCTCCTTCCCGCTTGGGAACGCCCGCCAGGCACTCGGCCTCCCTCCTCTCCGGCTCCGTCCTCTCCGCGCGCGCTGCGTGTCTCCGTACCTTAGGCTTTTACAGCTCCTCCGTGCTTCCTTCTGGTTTTCTCCTTGCTTCTTGTTGTAGGATTTCCAGTCAGTCGACTTTCCTGTAGTTCTGGGTAATGTCCATTTTATATTTTAGTTGTATTTTATTAAAATTGTTGTGTGCGGCTGCGGCTAGTTGCCTACCCGAGCAGCCATCTTGGATTCTCCCTTAACTTTAAAATCTTGCTTGGCGTTGACTTGTATTGACATAACCTTCAAACACGTGGTATCTACAGAACGTGTGAAGTGCAATTAACAAGTTTTGCTTGAAAAAGTTTGTGTTTGGTTTGGTTTTTGTTGCAGAACTAGGGCTAAGAAGATGGCGGATGAAGAGCATATTCGGTACTGCATGCTTTACGAGTTCCAATTAGGAAGAAAAGCAAGTGAGGCTGCAAAAAACATCTGTAGTGCTCTTGGTCAAGATGCAGTTAGCGCCAGAAAATGCCAGCGTTGGTTTGAGAAATTTCGCGAGGGAAATTTTTCGTTAGATGACAAGAGTGGTCGAGGCCGTGTGTCCAATTTTGATCAAGAAGCTCTTCAAGCTCTTTTGGTGCAAAATCCTCAAATTACCCAACAAGAGCTTGCGACAACTTTAAATTGTTCACAAAAAACAATTTCCAATCAATTGCGTGCACTTGGCAAAGTCCAAAAGTTTGGAAAATGGGTTCCTCATGAGTTGATCGACAACAACCATAATCAAAGAGTCACAATTTGCAGTTCCCTCCTCTCTCGTCAAAACCATTTGCCGTTTTTAGAGCAAATTGTTACCGGAGATGAAGAATGGGTGCTGTATGTTAATTTGAAAAGGCGGCCTCAATGGTTGGACAAAAATGAGGCTCCGCAGCCCACGCCAAAACCTGACTTGCATGCGAAAAAAGTGATGTTGTGTGTTTGGTGGAATTTTAAAGGAACTCTTCATTATGAACTTTTACCATCTAACCAAACCATTACAAGTGCAGTGTATAGTGCCCAATTGGAAAGGTTAGCCCAAGCTTTAAGAGAAAAAGAACCCGCGCTGATTAATTGGAAGGGCGTAATTCTTCACCACGATAACGCACGACCGCATACTGCAAGAATCACTGCTGAAAAACTGCACCAGTTGGAATGGGAAGTTCTCCCTCAACCTGCATATTCTCCTGATATTGCCCCTTCCGATTACCATTTGTTTCGTTCTTTGCAAAACTTTCTTCTTGGAAAAAAATTTAATAATGAAGAATGCCTCAAAAATGCATTGACCGAATTTTTTGCATCAAAATCACAAGAATTTTACAACAGAGGGATTAAAATGCTTCCTGAGCGTTGGGCACAAGTAGTAGAAAACAACGGCAACTATATTGTTCATTAAATTTTGTTGTATTGTTTAAATAAATTCGATTTAAAAAAGTATTAGAAAACGACATTAATTATTACTAGACCTAATATATGATCAATGATACCAGCAACTTTGCTTAAAAGTTCAACTCTTCCCCAGTGATCTATACTGTCATTCTGTCAGACCAAGTTGCCATTTATGCATGAGCCTGTTCATAGGTGGTTGAGAGCTTTATTGAAATTGCATTTATCAATGTAATATTCTCTTCAAAGAACCAATATTCTCCACTGCTCTTTTGATTTCATATTATACCTTTATTTTATACTAGAGGCTCAGTCCATGAAATTTGTGCATTCGGGGGTTGCAGGGGGCGGTGTTGACCCTCACCCCAGCCTGTGCTCTCTCAGTTTGGGAGCCCTTGGGGAATGTGTGACTGATGGCTTGGGCTCACTTCCCGTGGGGACCAGACCTAAGCTGTCAGTTGGACATCCAAGCTCCCGGCACTGGTGCTGCGCTTGCCAGCCCCGAACCCAGCTTCTGGCTGAGCAGCACTCCCCTGTTGGGAGTGCACTGACCACCAGGGAGCAGCTCATGCGCTGAGCATCTGTCCCCTGGTGGTCAGTGCATGTCATAGTGATCAGTCATTCCACCGTTGGGCTGAAACCAGTTCTCCGACATCCCCTGAGGAGTCCTGGATTGTGAGAGGGTGCAGGCCAGGCCAGGGAACCAACACCAGTGCACGATTGGGGCCAGCGAGGGACATAGGTTGGCCAGCCAGGGAGGGACTGTAAGAGGGCTCCAGGGCATGTCCAGCCTGCCTCGCTCAGGCCGGATCAGCTGGACCTCAGCAGCAAGTTAACCTACTGTTTGGAACATCTGCCCCCTGGTGGTCAGTGCATCTCACAGGGAGCAGTTGAGCAGTCTTAGAATATCTTAGCATATTACACTTTGACTGGTTGAACAGACACTTAGCATATTAGGCTCTCATTATATAGGACATTGTTGATTTCTGCTTATTTTTATTTTTATATTTAATTTGTTCTTTTTCTAACTTCTTTAGATGGATATTGAGATAATTGATTTTAAGCATTTATCATTATATTCATTTTGGCTGCAAATTTCCTATGAATATTAACTGCATTCCCCAAGTTTAGATACTTATGTTCATAATGACTCAATTAAAAATATTTCTAATTTCCATTTTTACTTTTTCTTTGACACATGGTTAATAGTATACTCTTTAATTTCCAAATACTTTAGGATGTTTCAGTTACCCATATCTTCTGTTATTGAGTTCTACCTTGGTTTCATTGTGTATCTTTTACTCATTGCTGAAATTTGATTTGTGGTTCAGCATATCAATTCTGGTAAATGTTCCAACTTACTTGAAATATATGTGTATCCTGTAGTTGTTGATAATGTTCTATATATGTCATTATGTCAATTTTTTTTCAAATCATCTATAACCTTATCTTTAAATTCTGTTTCTTCCCTCATTAGAGGAAGTTTGTTAAAATATCCAAATACAGTATGATTAGGTTTGTTTTTTTCCCCTCCTTTGTAAAGCTCCATTTTTGGCACAATGATAGTTTTATGAATAATTTAATTTATAATATAGAGAAGAAATGTAGTAGAGTGATTATGAGCACTAGCTTTGTAACCAAATATTCTAAGATTTAGATTCTAGATCTGTAGGGAGTGGTTATAGGGTTAAGCCTCTCGGACTGACCTGCTGGCAAAACTGCAAACAAGTCCCAGCTTAGAAGGCACAGACCTCTTAGCATAATTAACCCTTTGCACTCCGCTGCCCCCTCTCAGGGGACATCAGAATTCTAGCATATCACTCGGATGTCCCCTCTCAGGGGGGACATTGCAGTTTATTAGTGATTACAGGGAATTGAGTTAATTCAACGTACGTTTCCGCCGCAAAGTAGTGTCGAGTAGCTGGTAGCCAATGTCTAGAATGGTTTAGAGTGCAAAGGGTTAAGCTTGACCTTAGGATGCTCCCTAGATGTTCCTGGGTAGCTAATGGGCTGTGGGAGGTGCAGCAAGTGCTGCCAAAGAAGTGAAACTTACAAGAACATTGTAAATTACCTTATTTATCTCTGACTATAAAATAAAGCATCAGTTTGCAGTCTGGATCTGTTCTATGGCCTCAGCCAGGCACAGAAGCTCCACCTAGACCCAGCTTATTCTCTGTCTTTTCTTCATCCTTCACCGGCCCTCCCTCAGGCTCACCAAACCCTTGGCTGTGCTGGCACAGCACATAGATCTACTACCCTTTTAACTTTATAATCCTTGATAAATCATGGAAACTTATAGTTCCAGTTTCCTCAATTGCACAAGGTAATTAAAAATTCTGGGTCCATAATGATTTAATCAGATGATGAATGGAAAGTATTTAAACAATACTAGCAAATTCTGGCCACTATCATTAAAAGACTTCTATTCTTGTTATATATACATTGAGTGGCCATATTATGACCTCTGAACACATAATAATTTGGCCACTCAGTGTGTGTGTGTGTGTGTATTAGAGGCCCAATGCATGAATTCGTGCATGGGTGGGATCCGGCCAGCCTGGCCAGGGGGAGGGGACATGGTTGAACTCCTGGTTGAGGGGACAATTTGCATAGTAGCCTCTGATTATATAGGATATACACTGAGTGGTCAGTTTATTATGTGTCCAGAGATCATAATAATCTGGCCACTCAGTGTATATCCTATATAATCAAAGCCTACTATGCAAATTGTCCCAACTGGAAGCTCAACTGAGAGTTTGACCAGGGGTTAGGGCTGCGATGGCAGCAGGCGGCTGGGGAGAGGGAAGCACTTCCCCCAGCTGGTAGCAATGGTGGCGGCAGCCACTAGGGACGCTACCTGTGCACGAATTTTGTGCACTGAGCCTCTAGTATATATAGCAATCAATGGCTTTCTCTCACAGAATATTCACTTGTGGTTTTCTTATGTCAAGTTTTCTTTTTTATGTACATTAAAGTCAGTAAAATGCATAAAATCTTAAGTCTTTCACACAAACATACATATAGATATATAGATACTTATGACCCAATGCATGAATTATTGCATGGGTGGGGTCCCTTCTGGCCAGTCGAGGCCATCTCACCAATCTTGATCCAGGCCTATTGGGCCAGTCAGCCGGGGGAGGGACATCCCTCGAGAGGTCCCAGATTGGAGAGGGTGCAGGCTGGGCTGAGGGACACCGCCCCCCCCCACCCCCACCCCACCCCATGCACGAATTTCGTGCACTGGGATTCTAGTGTATATGAGGCCTGGTGCATGAATTCATGCATGGGTGGGGTCCAGCCAGCCTGGCCAGGGGGAAGGGACTTGGGCAGTTGACAGGCCTGCCTGCTGGTCAAACTGGTTGAGGGGACAATTTGCATATTAGCCTTTTATTATATAGGATATATACTGAGTGGTCAGATTATTATGCATTCAGCGATCATGATAATCTGGCCACTCAGTATATTTTTCCTCTATTTAAAAGAAGTTTAGTTGAATGTTTTTTACTGGTTTGTGGGTTTTTTATTTTATTTTTATTTGGATAAGTTGTCAGTCACATGTATTGCAAATATATTTTCCCAGTCTGTGGCTTGCCTATTCATTATTTTATTTATTTATTTATTGATTGATTGATTGATTGATTTATTATGGTCTCACATAATTGTCCTTATTACCCCATTCCCATCCCAAACCCCCTAGTTATGCTTCCCCCCCCCCCCCCCCGCCCCCAACTCCCGTTGTCCATGGCCACTGGCTAGGCCCATATGTATGCACACAAGTTCTTTGGTTGATCTCTTCCCCTTACCCCCATCCTCCCTTACTTTCCCTCTGAGGTTTGAGAGTCTGATCGCTGGTTCTCTTTCTCTGGTCTGTTTATGTTGTTCATTATTTTCTCTAGATGTGTGAGATCATGTAATCCAAGAAATACCCTTGTAAGAACCTAAACTGCAACAAGCCATAATGGTTATGCTGAGAGGCAAATGAATCAGTCTGTAGTGAGTTCCTTTCTGGGCCAACAGTTCTTTTGAGTCCCAATTTCAATGCCAGATAGTTCCTTATGTGTCATTATTTTATTTTATTTTAATATATTTTATTGATTTTTACAGAGAGGAAGGGAGAGGGATAGAGAGCTAGAAACATCGATGAGAGAGAAACATCGACCAGCTGCCTTCTGCATATCCTCTACTGGGGATGTGCCCACAACCAAGGTATATGCCCTTGACCGGAATCAAACCTGGGACCTTTCAGTCCGCAGACCAACGCTCTATCCACTGAGCCAAACTGGCTTTGGATATTTTAAAATCAATTAAAAACAAAAACAAAAACAAGACAAAACAAAAACAAAAAAAATCTGCAGGTTCAGTTTCTTTACCTTCTTATTTACAGCATTGGTGTCGTGGAATCTGAAGTTAATAATACTTTCTCTTTCACAGGTGCCCTGCTCTTTGTCAGTTTTCAGAACTCATCTTTGCTTTTGTTTTAAATCTCACTAATAATATGTCCAGGCTTGGAATTTTCCTTATCAATTCTGATACTTATTATTTCTTCTAAGATTTCTATTCTTACTTCCCCTTCCTTTGGGGACGTTAATAAGTATTGCTACTTCTATTTCCATTCTAAACTCAGGTGCTGTGTTTACCAGTTCCAGTGGCCTTAGCCAATGTCAAGTTTCTGGTCCACTGTAGACAGGAAGGGGTTGGGCTGGATGGACCTTTGGCAGGGTTCTGAGATGAAATGGCAGCTCCAGTATTCAAGAATCAATATCTGCATGGGAGCCATGTTCCAGAGATTAACACAAAAAGATAGATGGTGGTAAGGGACCTTGTGTAATGACTGGTGTCTCTTTCTTCAGACAAATACTATAGGAGCCTACCAGGTTAGCAAGAAGTCTCCAAAGTCTCTATGGTATTTAGAATTGATGCCCTGACCAAAGATGCTTTCTCTAACTACCCAGAGCTTGAATTACGCAAAGCTTGCCAAGAAGTGGCTGTATCAAGAGATGGTCAAGGTGAGTGAGAGGCTTGGAATATGGGAAACAATCAAATGCTTATACTGCAGACAGGATAATGAACTCTGTCCTCTATGACGACTTGCCTGGAGGTAAGCAAGAGATCTCTGGTGTGTGGAGAGCCAACCAGCTAGGGGGAATAGACAAGGATCAGGTGCTGAGAGAGGTATTCTGTTCCCAAACTAAATGTTAATTCTCCGCATGCAGAGGTGAGCCAAGAGGTCCTCAGGGAATGTTCAGATGTCCACAGCTGCAAACCACTGCAGGTTCCTCACCGCTAGAGAGCATTTTATTGCTCCTTATGAAAAGCATCTGTCACCCCAAAGGAAAAGCCTTGACTTGGATTCCAGCACATGGTGACTTTACAAAAGAGTTTCTGTCAAAGGAGACAACAGTGTGAAACTTCCTGGGCTGCTGCACAGTTTAAGTAATTTAAATGCTCCATTGTCAGGAACTATCACTATACCTTCGGTTTTTTCTAACACCTACTTAGAAACCTGAGGCTTATCAGCCCTATCCAAGTCTGCCATCACCCTTCCATCCACATGTTTGCTCATTTCCAGGATCCAAGAACATTCATATAGTCATAGAATGACCTCTCAGCCTTAGTGTAGTCTCAGGGTTCAAAAGAAAAAAAGTCGAGAAGAAATCCTACTTGGCCTGGCTCATGGCCAATGGATTCCAAGTGTCAGGTATTCATAGCAGAACTGAAAATCACCACCACTGCCAGCTGCTGCCCACTGGCACCACTGCAGAACTGACTGAAGTCCACAGGGAGGAGCAGGGCTCAGATAGGAACTTACTCCTGACTTATTGTTCCAGATTTAGGAGTGGAGGAAAAACACATTATTTGCTGATTTGCTAGAGCTTATTCCAGATCAGAGAGGAGGGACCAGTACCCTGGGGACTGTTTTATATACAAAGCCACTGCCTTTCCTCAGCTGCACGCTTCTTTAGCACTGAACCCAGCCATAACAGACAAGACCTTTGCAGAACCAAGCCTCCTGATGCTACTGGCAGGAGCTCTGGGCTACTTTCTCTCTTCAGCAGTATTCATTTTGTTTTAGATACCCATGATTTAGGAAATCAAGATTCAGAATGGGTCTGCTGTAACAGATTGAATGCAGGGCTGGAACTCAGAGGAGTCCTAGATTCTAGTTCCAACTGTGTGACTTTGGGCAAATCCCTTTATTGCATTGGGCCTGGTGTATTAGAAAAATTTAAAGGCTTGCTGAGCTTCAACACTCTGGTACCCAAGACTGGCTTCGGGAGGCATAGGCAAGAGAATCTGGGCTTCACTGGGACCTACCAACTCCCTTCCAGCTCAAGATACTGCCATCTCCCTCTGTGGGGGAGTATGGAGTCTTGCTTCCTTAATCTTCTGTGTCGTCTTCTTTCTTTCCATCCCTCTGTTATGAAGACCTCCAGGTCATTCATAGGTTGGCAGAGAACCTAAAATTGTTGGTTTACACAGCCAGAACCTTTGTCTGGAGAGAAATAGGTTTTCTGATAAAAAACAAACAAAACAAAAAAATTGCCAGAGAACCCTTTACCAGAAATCAGGATGGAGTTCCTACCTACTTTGACTTCCAAGGGCAGCTAGAGACAGTTCCATGAATAGGAGGAAGTGCTGACAAGCTCCTGAAACCTTTTACTCTTAGAAGATCAGCTACCAAAGCCCTGGCAGAATGTTCAGGCCAACCCTATTATGCCAGGTCAGGTCTCAGCATTCCCAATCTACTCCTTGCCTTTTCTTTCATCATGCAGACTGCGACTTATACTTGGAGGAAAAGGAGTGAGCCTTCTCCTCCCATCTCGAGTCTTGAATGCAGGGCTGGAACTCAGAGGAGTCCTAGATTCTAGTTCCAACTGTGTGACTTTGGGCAAATCCCTTTATTGCACTGGGCCTGGTGTATTAGAAAAATTTAAAGGCTTGCTGAGCTTCAATACTCTGGTACCCAAGAATGGCTTCGGGAGGCATAGGCAAGAGAATCTGGGGCACTCAGCACCTGCTGTGGATTTGGTCTTCATGTACACAGACTCACAGTAGCCAGTGGCCATAGGAATTGTGATGTCTCTCTCACAGCGGAGGAAACTGAGGCTCAGAGATGTTGAATAATTTGCTCTTGGGACAGAGCTAGTTTGGCTTTGGGCTGGAATTAATACCTAAGATTGTGTGACTTCTGAGCCACGCTTCTTGACCCCCGCCAAGCTGCCCAGTGGTTCTTGGAAGTTTAGAGGTCAGTCACCAGGGAGGGGGAGCCCTATGACCCAGAGATCTGGGGGGAACCCCAAGCCACCCTAGACCAAAGCTTGAAACCTGCCAGTGTGCTGGGACCCAGTACATACAGCAAGTAACAGCAGAAGGAAGCCTGGAGAAATGCAAAGGCCTGTTAGTGCCACCTAAAGATAACTTTGTCCCCATTTCAAAACTAGAGGGCAATCCTTGCAAAGAAAGCAGAAGAAAAGCCCAGGTGGGAACAAGCATATGTTGTCATGAACCAAGAAATGCTGTTTTCCAGCTATCACCTGAGAGGACCAAAGATAGGACTCATAACCCCCGTAGCCCTGCAGTGGGAACCTGCTCCTCAGCTTTCAAGGCCTTCTCACAGGTTGAGGACAAAAGAGACAACAGAGCCATCACTAAAGGGTAGTTCTTAAGTTCATGCTATCATCCATTAAAGGTTGGATCTGAGAAAAAACATGATTAGAAGAGTAAATACAAACTTTTTTTGTTAAAAAAGAATATAAAGGCACAAGTATATTTTCCTTCTAGTCTGAATGAACGACACATACACAGCTTTCAAGCTATTTCTTGGGAAAGGTGTAATCTAGTAGAAATGGCCGTCCATGCCCAAAACAGATCCCCACAGACTCATGCCACAGAGGCAGCAGCAAGAGCCCCCGTTTCCATTCTGAATTCTCCTAAACTAATAGCGGATGCTCTAATTCCAGGTCTCAGCAACTCCATTCTCTCTCTATTCATCTCCATTTAGAACCTGGGATGATCATGTTAGGCAGCAGTCTCACAGATCAAGCCTAGAAGAGGCTTCCCCAAGGTAAGAGAAAGACCTTCAGGTGAAGACTGGGAAGAAAGTTCAACTTAAAATAACCCCAAGCCCAACACCTTCTGGAAAAGGCGAATTGTCCAGCAATAGGCTGTGGCCTGAGGGCTGGCGGCAACAGTGACCACTGTCTCTCTGCTTCAGGATGTCCGGTCCAAAGGGTGGGCACAGATGTATGCTCGCCTCTCTAGGACCTGCTGGGACACTTTCTTGATCTGTTCATCTAGATTTTCTGGAGAATCTGGAAAGGAAAGGAGACAGGGGTTGATCTTTCTGCATTGTGACAATAGGAATATTGCTAGAACAGTTTTCCTAACTGCTTGTGGGTATCCCCACTACCCCTCAAAGCCCCCAGGAAGTGATTCCGGGCTGTACATATAGGCTTTACTCTGAATAACAAAGGGCTCATCTTGTTAATCCCTAAAAACTCTAAATCCTATGGGTGAAGGCACTTGGTCAATGCGATGCAAGCCTATTATTGCAGGAGAAACCATCTCCTCATCTCCATAGCACACTAACAGTCAGGTCAGCACTGTGGAGGGTGCCTGAACAGCACCCTGAGCCAGAACCTACACAGAATTATGTGCCCCTCTCAACAATCTCTTAGCAACAGGGCTGGGCTCCATTGGGACACGTGATGTGAAGCCTTGAGGCCAGCAGGACTGTAATGGTCAGAGGAGAATTTAAGCTATACATTCAAAGTCATGGCCATAGGAGCATTCCAGACTGAGCAGATGGTCTAGGACAGCATCCCAGGACATCTGTGAGGGGGCAGCTTCCTCTCCACCGCAGGGTTGGAATGAAAAGGCAGGAGAACTGTCTTCTTCCTTCGTGAACCTTCACTGTGCAGATGTCGCAGGGCCCGCACAAGGGCTCTGGCAGAGCTTTATCTGCAGATCCATGCTCCTGCCTTGCTGCCGGCGCAGGTCTCACTCAGCCCTCACTCACGACAGAAGTCTGTGAGGAGCCAATAGGCCCTGAGAGCCTGACAGGGTCCAGAAGTTCACCATCAACAGTTGCCTAGAAGCAGACCCTTTCCTTCCCCCCCCAAACAACCCTACTCACACTTGTCCAGCTGAGATAAGGTGAAGAGATTCTGGCAATAAGCTTCTGTGCAGAAGATGTTGGCCAACAGAACCTGCCAGAACCGAGGTCAGAGAGAACCTTGAGATCTCTGGGCCATAGGGCTCCCCCTCCCTGGTGACTGACCTCTAAACTTCCAAGAACCACTGGGCAGCTTGGCGGGGGTCAAGAAGCGTGGCTCAGAAGTCACACAATCTTAGGTATTAATTCCAGCCCAAAGCCAAACTAGCTCTGTCCCAAGAGCAAATTACTCAACATCTCTGAGCCTCAGTTTCCTCCGCTGTGAGAGAGACATCACAATTCCTATGGCCACTGGCTACTGTGAGTCTGTGTACATGAAGACCAAATCCACAGCAGGCGCTGAGTGCCCCACCAGCAGGGTGAGGACAGCCAAGGTGAGGGAACTGGGTTTAGGACTCCCTACTCACCCACATTTTCTCTCAGGTGGGAAAATAAAAGGGAGTGGCTCTGTGTTCTGAGCAGACATGGACCCTCCCTCCCATTGGAGCTTCAGTACTCACCACAGGCCACAGCCACAACTCAGCAAACCCACCAGCCTCCAGGCCAACTGCTGCACAGACCCTGCACTTTACTCTCACTCTCTGGGACTGCAACTGGGATGCCAAGCCTCTTGACTTGCCCAGCCCCTCCCACTTAAGACTGCTAAATTGGATCATGCCACTCAATCTTCCCATCTCCCAACAACCTGGCCTCAGTTAAATGCACAGGACAAAACTCCTGTGTGTGGACTGGTAGAGCAGCACAGGACAGAGCAGGCTCACCTCATGGTCATGGTTCCGGAGTCCTGCTCGCATAGAGCGGCTGGCCCGAGACAGCACAGCTGTCATGCCATACAGGTTGATGAGGATGTTGGCCACCCGCTTCAAGACCATCTGCTCCTCCACAATGGTCTGGGAACACAGAGCGGGCGGGGGAGGGGAAAAGAGGCGCCCCGTTACCTGTGACCCCATCCCCCGCATTGCTCCCTGGGCACTTTTCACACCTCTGAGCCTCATTTTATGCCTGGAGATTGTGAGAAGTTGGCTCATGGTAGCTGCCTGTTTTCCTTTCCCTATGTCTAGATTTGGGCAAGGGTAAAGGTAAGATCAAGTCTCAGGAGACCAGAGCCAGGCTTAATTAATACATCTTCAGCCGCAGAGCCTCTCAGATCAGGTCATGAGATTCAGGCCCTGCGGAGGCTTCCCCCACAAATGCAGGAGCCTCTCTTCATCTGGAGGGGGCTCCCCAGCAGGGCACCCACCCATCACCCCTGCCTCCCCATTCCACCGCTCCATGGTGAGTAGATTTCTTCCTGGGCTTGGTTCAAAAGGTGGACACTTGGTAAAACATTATCTCATAGATGCTGGCCCCATTTTCCTGACCCCACAGGTGGAGGGCCTGCCACTCCTGGGCCTGGAGGGGCCTGACTACCTTGCCAAAGCGGAGCAGCAACGTCTCCACAGTGCGGCCAAAGTAATACACGTTCTCCTCGAGCTTGTTGGCGCTGTCCTGGAGGCCAGAGGAAAGGACTCAGCTCAGCACCGCCTCCCCATGGTGCCATCCTGTCCCACATGGCAGGGGCTCCAGGGCCAGGCCTGGCTGACATGCAGGCTATTCTCCATTGTGACAGGGTGGAGACGGGACATCAGCTGTCCCTCAGACTGACTGGTCCTCCCCACTCCCCTGGTCACATCCCTTCTGGGAGAAAGATACCGGACAGGCCATACCTTCTTGGCTCACTCACCGCAACACTGGGGTGCACGACTCCAAGGTCCCCCGTCAGTCCCAGGTCCACGGTTCGGCCAAAGGAGTCCCGAAGCCTCCGGCCAACGGTCTCCAGGACAGTGGTCACATTGCCCCGCTTAAGCTCGCTGCAGAAAGCCCATGCCCCATGACCTGAGGCCCTGCTGTCCTCCCCACAGCAACAAAACCCCACCAATAGGTACCCCAGAGCTCTAGGGCTCCCATTCCTTCTCCCTGACTATGCAAAGTCATAAAGTGCCAATCCAGGCCCAATATGACCTTCCCCTAGTCTGGGCATGCTGGGCACCTGGCTGCAGGCTGAGCCTGGCCAGCCTGTCCGAGAGCAGCTAGTCTCCTCCAAGGTGGAGCCATTCTCGCGCTCCCTCCACAAGGAGCTGAGCCACAGCCAACTTCCAGGTCATTCTTTTCCAGTAAGTATTCTGCAATATGTATTGAGCAACCTATTCTTGGGCTCCAGCAGTGGTTTCTAATTGCCCTGGCCTCAGGATGGGGATTGAAAGGAGCAAGAGGGGGTGAGAACAAGGGAGGGAGAAAAGAAACAAACTGTTCTTGTGTTGGCCTTGGAGGGGCACCTCTTGTGTTTAAGCAGCACCTCTCCTTCCCAGATCCTGAAAACGAAAATCCCTGCGGCCTGGGAAACAGGAACTGCCCAGGGAGTGAGCCCATGGGCAGGGCAGTGAGGGCTTCCCTGAGCAGCTGGCTCCTCCTGCCACCCTCAAATAATGGCCGAGCTCTGGAGTCTGGCTTTCAAGGCCCAACACTCACTGACCAAGGCTCCTGCCCACCTTCCCTCTCGCCAGCCAGCCAGTGAATGGGCTCAGCTCTTCAAGGCCATACTGCTCATCCCCTCTTGTTTTCCCAGGTGGGACCCGAGGAGCAGAGTGGGAATGGCACCTACTTGATCCTTGCTGTCAGGATGCGTCCGGCGTGCTGCAGGCCTGTCAGGGCAATGTACATCCGGAGAATTTCATTGGTTCCCTGTGGTCAGCAGTACAGAGGTCAAAAGCTGCCCCATGGAAGTTAGCCCCAGCATCCTGCATGTGCGACTAGGTGGACTGTGCTACTGCCTGCTCGCTCACACCGTGGAAGCTATTCAAGCAGGGCTATAACCTTTTATAGTTTCCACTGCCCTGAGTAAAGAACCAAGGTCCTGTATAACCTGGCTGCTTGTCTCCTTTCCATTCCCTCCTCACCTGCTCCATCACCTGCCCCAGCTCATCAAGCAGGACTGGCCAATACTCCCACAAAGGTTTGCTTATTCTACCTCCATTCGCTTAGAAGGGGCAGGTAAGCTCCTGTCTGGGCCTACTCAGGATGCTCTACTTCCCTGTGGTTGGTCCATAGAGTCCTCCCCTATGCCTGGTCAAAGTCCTTTCTGCCTTCAAGTGTAATTGCTTCATAAGACTTCAGTCCCTCAGGAGAGATGCACCTCTGTCCCTCACTCCCTGGTATCCTGGTTTCCTCCTGGGTCAGTCAGTCAGTCTACTACACAATCAAGACCACTGGCACCCGAAAGAAGGGATGTGTCTGAGGTGTCTCTCTGTCCCCCACCCCTCGATTTCTTCCCCACCCAGGACCCTCCCAGCACCTTTAGGCTTGTGAATTCATGGGGGACAGCAATTAGAGAGCAAGAACTGCAAGGCTGGGAAAGCCCTCAGAGATGACCCTCCTAAGCTCCCTCAATATACTGAGAAGAAAACCCAGACCCATACAGAGCTTCCTATGAGAAGATCTCTGCTTGTCCCACCACAGCTGGCAAAAGCGACTTGGCAAAGACCTGCGGCGGTTTGCCAGGAGGTGGTAGGCTCAACAGAAGGGCCTTGGAAGCGAGACCCTGGGTGAAATGCTTGGCCTCTCAGTCTGCAGAACAGGATCTAGACAGAGTTGTGAGGAGGGTTAAATGAGAACGCAGAAGCCAGCCTGGGCCCAGAACCAGGAGGATCAGGGGGTCCATGGCAGAATGAGGTGGGTCTGGTATCAGGGCACGCACCTCAAAGATGAGCAGGATGCGGGTGTCACGTAGCATGCGCTCGTATGGGTAGTCCCTCATGTAGCCTGAGCCCCCGAGGATCTGCAGCGCCTCACTCACGCACTGCCAGGCAGCCTCTGAGCTGAACACCTGCCACAGACCCGGGAGAAGGTCAGTGCCAATTCCCTTCCAAAAGGAGGGCCTTAGAACAGGGGCAGAGTGGATGGGGATGGAATGGGAGGCTCAACAGAGAAATGGGCTTTGAGATGAGACCGAACGAGGCAGGAGCTCTGATTGTCACAGTCTCATTGGATGAACTCTGGCAAGTCCTTTATCTTCCTTGACCACACAATAGCTAAGGAGCTTTCCTCAGCTCCCTGCAGGCTGTGCTGGGATTACCTTCACCATGGCAGCCTCGATGGAACAGTCAGGAAACCCTGGTTGGTCCAGCATCCCTGCAGTGAGGTAGGCCATACTTTCCATTACATAAGCCTTCTGCGCCATCAAGGCAAACTTTTCCTGGAGTGTTAAAAAAAAACAAGAAGCATTTTACATGTGCTGAGAATCAAATCTGCCAACCAGCAGAGAAGGTAATTAAGTCCAAAGCCTCACACTAAACAAGAGAACTGAGCCTGAGCATTCACATAAGGGTGTCACATTCCTGGCCAGGTGTAAGTCCTTTTCCCTGGCTCCTCCAACAACCACCGACCACCACCGTAGTAACTGGAACCTCCTCCTCAGCCTCCCTTTGCTACAGACTCAGGTCATTTACCTCACCTGTCAAATACCCTGTCCCTCAAGGCCCTTCAGAGCACAGCCTTAACTTACCTCTCCAGCCACTTTTGCACATACTCTACGCCCCAGCAAGCAAAGCAGAGCTTCTTGCTTTCCCAAACACACCAGATACTCTCCCACCTCTAGCATTATGGTCTTGGCCTAGCATCCCTCCTTTGGATTCTGCTTTGAAATCCTACTTGCCTTTCAGGGTCTTTTTATATACCAGCTCCTCCGTAAAGTCCCTCCCACAGTAGTGGTCTCTAAAAGTGGATAAAATCGCCCTAGCTTGTTTGGTTCAGTGAACAGAGCGTTGATTTGCAGACTGAAGGGTCCTGGTTTGATTCTGGTCAAAGGCACATGCCGGGTTGCTGACTCAAACCCCAGTAGGGAGCATGCAGGAGGCAGCCGATCAGTGATTTTTTTCTCTCATCATTGATGCTTCTATCTCTCCCTCTCTCTTCCTCTCTCAAATTAAAAATATATATATATATATTTTTTAAAAGTGTCACATTAAATAAAGTCTGTCCTCTCCCCCAGTCACTTACAGAAATCACTAGTACAGACACTGAAAGACACACTTAATGCTTTCACAGTGAAATCCATACAGGGGCACTTGTACAATCTTTAGTACCTGAATTAATCCAAATTCACTGAGGCTCCTGTTGAACTGCTTCCTCGTGCAGGCATATTCTGCAGTCATTTCTGAAGAAGAACAGAGTGTTTAAAAGAACAATTTTCTGGGTGTCCTACGATAATTTACTAAGGCTGTCATTATCACCTTCCACCCCTCAGGCGGAAACTATGTGGAACAGTCTGCTGAGACCAAGCCCCCTGAAAGACCGAGCCCCTGCTTTCTAGCGAAGCCAGGCTGGAGGAGGGCTATCCTCGCAGTGGTGCCCCCAGCACACAGGACAGACGTGAAGCACAATTTGAAGTTAGACATAGGTCTGAGTCTGGCACTTTTTCTTACCAGCTGGTATCCCAAAACAAGTGACTTCACCTCCCCCAATAATACCACCGACCTCACAGAGTTGTGAAGACTGCATGGTGCAGGTGGAAGGCGCGTAGCACCAAGTCGTGTCCCCATAAATGCCCTAGGCAGAAGCAGGGGCTGGCTCACACCAGTCACAGCTGTTCATCCCCACAGCAGGAAGGCCTATGGCTTCACAGTGCACAAATGTGAACGCAAGCTGCATCATGGTCCCAGCTGCAAAGGCATCCAACTGAATAGGGCAGCATCCCACCCAGTCAGCAGTCCCTGCCCTACAGTCGGTATTCTCCAAACATTCCCACCGCTATGATCCAATCACAACTGCTTCTCAAGGTGGGCTCAGATGGTAAACAGGTACCCACACTCACACATTTCCGGGACTTAGGATATCATCATTCTACATCCTTTGGGAAGAAGCTGGCCATGAGCACCCCCAAAAGCTTTTACTGAAGAATTTCCAGATGGGAAAGAAATCCAGAGTAGCTCAGCAGAGTGAGACAAGCCCTGAGCTTGGAGTCTAACAGGATCAGCTTTTAGGCCCAGGTACATGGCCTTGGGCAAAACCCTTACCCTCTCTGAGCATCAGTTTCCTCATCTATAAAGAAAGGTAAGAACCCAAAGCAAAGCCTTCCCATCCCACCTTGCCCTGAACTCTGAGGAACTTCATACGCACTCAGTGTATGCAGCCCTTAGGTATCTCCCACCATCCGTAGACAGTGTTCCCTGCATTTCCCACAAAACTAATATAGTAATTATGTTCCATGCCCAACAAAAACTCTACAGGGCTATTTTAAGTTTACTGGCAAAGGAAAATCCTGAATTCAGGCATCGTAACAGAAAAAAACAAAGGGAAGATTGACAGGCTGAGAGATCTGGGTTCCAAACCTGATCCCACTCCACACCCACTGTGGAAATAGTCACCTACAAAATGGGGAGAATCAGGGCTAATGTTTACAGGTGTCTGGTTCACACTTGGATGCTCACTAAATAGCTCTGCTCCTAGTGGTCAGAGCAGTTACCCCGTTTCATCTCTGACAAAATGTCCACTCCCCTCCTCCCATCCTTTCTGAGCAGGTAAAATAGAGGAGTGCTGAAACATGGACACTCACTCTTTGGAGACAGACCAAATACCAAATACCAAATACATTCCTTGACCTAAACCACAGCCCAGGTCCTAAACTTGAGTGAGACTGTATGCCCAGTGTTCTGGCTCAGCACCAGTCTGCTGTGAGCACATGGCAGTTTCCAGGCTGAGGGGCAAGGCTGTACCACAAAGGGTTCCTGTCCCTTAGTTACCTACCAATTAATTTCTTGAGCATCCCAGCCACAGCGCTGCCCATGCTGAACCGCCCACTGTTGAGGATGTTCATGGCCACCTGCAGAGAAAGCATGGGCTCACTGTGGACTCCACTCCCTCAGAGTCCTGCTTGCCCATATTGTGCTGGGAACAGCCCAAGAGCCTGGAGGACTGAAGGTGACAGACCACAACAGTGCTTGTCTATCTTTGCCAGAAGGTTTGAAAACAAAAGATAAGTCCCTGGCTGGCACCGGTTTGGCTCAGTGGTAGAGCGTCGGTCTGTGGACTGAAAGATCCCGGGTTCGATTCCGGTCAAGGGCATGTACCTTGGTTGCGGGCACATCCCCAGTAGGGGGTGTGCAAGAGGCAGCCGGTCGATGATTCTCTCTCATCGACGTTTCTAACTCTCTATCCTTCTCTCTTCCTCTCTGTGAAAAATCAATAAAAATATATTAAAAAAAAAAAAAAAAAGGATAAGTCCCTGAAGAACTCTGTGCCAGCACTTGGGCTGAGTTAATCATCTTGCCAGTGATCACTGCGCAGGGAGAGAGCACTGTCCCAACATTTCCAAACAAGGTCACACCATCACTGCGATGGTTCTCACAAACAACATGAGTCACCTCCTCAAAAAGGAACTGAATAACCTCATTCCAAAAGAACACATGAATCCTTAGTCCCCGGGGAAAGGAGAGTAACTAAGACTTACTGGGTACATGCAAGCTACTTACACCTTACCAACATTACTTCAGCATCAGGGTTCTCACTGTACAGACGAAGCCCCTGAGGTTCAGAGAGGTGAGGTGCTTCTCCCAAGCCACACAGCAAACATCTGTCTGCATGTAGGCCTATGCTCTCTCTACTGAACCAGCCCCTTATATTGCATGACATGCTCCTCCTCCATCAAATCCCTACAATGACATATTTCTTAAGGAGCTTTGTCAGTTTCTCTCCTCTTTACCAATTTTAACTTCCTACCTAATGCAGATGATGGGTGGCTTGTGATGAGGGACAGGCATACATATATACAAAGATATATGCCAATGTGGTTTTGAGTAGAAAAGAAGTGAAAACACTATTAAATTCCCAGTCCTGAGAACCTGGTAACATTCAACTTGGCCTCTCTACATGAAGCAATACTATTCAGTATTAAACACTTACAACAATACACATTTACTGGCATAAAAAGATTATGTGGAACCCCAAGTAGAAAAATTCATTTGATGTGAACCCTAAGAAGGAATTTTTGCGCTGAAATGGATTCCCCATGGTTAACTAAGGGCCCAAGTTTTATAAGTAAGAGCCTAGCAGGCATTTGCTGACAGGGGCTCGTCCTGTACTTTATACCTCGAAGAACCTCAGACCAAACCCCTGCAGGGAAACCCTGGTTTGTTCTTTTACCAAGGGGCTGAAATCTGCCCTGTCCAATCAGAACTGCACATTTTGGACACCTCATTTATATAAAACAGACCTAATTGAGAGCCTGGGTGACAACTTTTGCTGTAAAAGAGGGCCTCCCCTTTGTCTCAGTGAAACACAATTTAGGCTGCTCCTTGAATCTGTGTTTCCTGGGTTGCAGCTCCTTTTGCTCAAATAAATGCTTTTAATTCTTTTTGATAGTCTAAAATTAAATTTGGTTTACATTGGGATTATTAATAAATGAAAAAATGCAGACTATAGTTCGCTTCACACCAGATTTAAGGAATGAATGGTCTTCATAAAAATCTAGAAAGATAATCACAAAAATGTGAAAAATGAATGCCAATTCTCTTGGGGACAGGTTTCAGAATTCATTTTTTTCTCTTTATCTATATTCTCTAATTTGCATATCTTCTGGGTGACAAACAAACCTATCACTGCACACAGACTGCTGCTCCCATGTTTATCTTTCCACCTCCACCACCCTTTGTTTCACATCACCGAGTAGCATTTATCTGATTCTCAAGACATGGGAAGGAAGGTATTATTTTGTTCTCTACTTCACAGCCAAGGGAGCAGGGGATCTCACCAGGGTAAAGATAGTTACCTAGGTGATTCAGTAAATTAGATCAGGGCAACCACAACAATAAAAAAGAACATTTAAAAGCAGGTAATGGCCGAAACCGGTTTGGCACAGTGGAGAGAGCATCAGCTTGCGGACTGAAAGGTCCCAGGTTCGATTCCGGTCAAGGGCATGTACCTGGGTTGCAGGTACATCCCCAGTAGGAGGTGTGCAAGAGGCAGCTGATCGATGATTCTCTCTAATCATTGATGTTTCTAACTCTCTATCCTTCTCTCTTCCTCTCTGTAAAAAATCAATAAAATATATTAAAAAAAAAAAAAAAAAAAGCAGGCAATGGATTTAAAAAGACGTTTTCCCAAAAATTGCAAATAAACACATGAAAAGATGCAGTAGTAGTCATTAGGGAAATGCAAATCAACCCACAATAGGATATGACATCACACACTAAGATGGCTATAATTTTAAAAATAGACAATAATCAGTATTGATGAGGATGTGCAGAAATTAGATCCCTCATACATTTATGACAGGAATGTAAAGTGGTGCAGCCACTGTGGAAAATCGCCGGGTAGTTCCTCAAAAAGTTAAATGTACAGTCACCATATGACCCAGAAATTTTATTTTTAGGTAAATACCCAAAAGAACTGAAAACATATTGTTCACACCAAAACTTGTACATGAATGTTCATAGCAGCATTATTGATAATGCCCAAAAGGTGGAAACAATAAGAAGGTCCATCAGCTGATGAATGAATAAACAAAATGTGGTCTATCCACACAATGGAATATTACCCAGCCTCTGAAAGGAATAACAAACGCTACCACTTGGATAAACTTTGAAAACGTAATACTACATGAAAGAAGCCAAACACAAAAGGCCACATATTTATAACATTTATATATATGTTCAAAATAGGCCAATCCATAAAAACAGAAGTTAATGTAGTGATTGCCAAGGGATGAGGGAAACTGGAAATGGGAGGGATGGCATTTTTTTCTGGGGTGATGGAGACGTTCTGGAATTAAATCACGGTGATGGTTGCACAACATAGTGAATATACTAAAAACAACCAACGTGTACAATAGGAAACCGTGAATTTTATGTTATATGAATTATCTGTCAATAAAAATATAATAAAATTGACTCAAAAACAAAACATCTTGGGGCTTCAGGACCCCGGGCTAGTCACTGGATAACTTGTGCTTCTCCACTGCCACTGGCCTGCTTTATCATGTGTGCTGGAGGGAATCCCGTCCCTACTCAAGGCAAACAAAGCCTCACAGGTTAATGAAGAGACTTGGTTCTAACCACACACTTCCTCTTCTGGGAGGCAATTTCCCCCCTTCCCACTTTGCCGATTTCCCAAAGGAGAACCACACATGGTCACCTGGCCAGCACAGGGTGGTCTGCTACAAGCAGGGATGATACAGAAAGCTAAGGCCAGCAAACAACATCATGAAATCGCACAGCAGTCACAGGAACTGCTGCCAACAACTCACCTTAAACCCACCTCCAACTTCTCCTAGGACATTTTCAATGGGCACCTTGGTGTTTTCAAAATGGACTTCACAGGCTGAAACACACAAAATTAAAGACTTTAGATGGAAACTACTCTGCACTTGCTCACAGGCATGAAATTCATCCATTCATCCATTCATTCTACCTCTACTGACAGGACAGGACTGAAAGACCGGTTTCTGTCCACGTGCAGCTCACATTTTAGTCAGGGAGATAAACTATAAACAATACATTACAACATTGTGTTAAGTGAGACAGATTAAATACAGCACTGTAACAGAAATGAAGTTGGAGGGGCATGGGTATACTATTTTTACCAAGGGTTTATGTTAGACTTTTCTAAGATGAAATTTGAAGAATGAGAAAGAGCCAGAAACAGAACAAAAAAGCTAGGTCCCCATTGCAAATGGGAGTATCGGTCCCATTTCACTCTGCTTAATGCAGCCAAATCCTGCATTGTGGCTCTGTGGAAGGAACAGATTTGCCTTTCTCTACCCACAATGCCAGGTTTGGTCATGTGACTTGCTGCGGCCAGGCACATGGAGCTAACAACATGAGCAGAGAGGCCTTCAATGTGCTGATCCAGTCTGGCTTGACTGCTAGGGCTCTTACGATCTGCTGTGAGAACTCACTCCAGAGAACAAATGGCACACCTGAACCCAGCCCACAGCACCTGGTAACCGTGGGAGAGAAACAAACGCCCAGTCCAGGGGCGGTTTCTCAGGCGAGTTATGCAGTGATGGATGACTAGAAGACCTTACAGTGAACATGCACCTGGCGTGTTGGGAAGTGGAGGTCAATGTGATGAGAACAATTAGGTAACCATGGCAGGGGTGAGGGGAGAAGGAGGGGAAAGAAGAGAGGCAGTCTTCTCCCTGTGTTCTCTGGAATAGTGTGCTTTTGAATGTTATATTATAAAGAAATGGCTCCTGGCAACTGATGCCAGAGAAAAGCCAAGCAGCAGCCAAACCAGTGTGGGCAACCAAGTTTGCTAACCTATTCTATGATTATAACTGTGTTCAAATAGCCTAGTTGTAAAATACAATGAAATACTCATCTCTCTGGCCACTGGGTCTCATGTATGGCTTAAGCACATGGGCTGTGAGGCCAAGGCCCTTCTCCTAACAGCTCTTATTCCTTCACAGGCTGTTGGATGTGAGGACCCTTTTTCCCTCTCTGACATCATCTTGTGCCCCTTAACCCATCCCCACCCCCACCCCACTGCATAATCCCAGTGGGCACTACCTACCCAGACTGCAGTATGGACAGTGCCCCACAGCTGTGTATAGTGGCAATCCTGCTCTTTCTTTCCTCCCTGGTCCCTCTGGCCACTTTTCCCCACTAGCACACTGAGCTCTTTCTTATCTCAGGGTCTCTGAGCCTGCTGCTTCCTCTGCTGCATCACTCAATAGGCAGCACCAGTCATGGTGGGTAATATCAGTAACACTAATAACTAACATTTTCATGTGCACTCAGCATTTTACGTACATCATAATGCTTCCTTCTCATGTCACCTCCACAAAGTAGGTTCTATTATCATCCTCCCCCCTTTTCAAAAAATATTATTGATTTCAAAGAGGAAGGGAGAGAGCAATAGAAACATCGATGAGAGAGAATCATTTATTGGCTGCCTCCTGCATGCCCCTATTGGCGATTGAGCCCGCAACCTGGACATGTGCCCTTGACCAGAAAGGAACCCAGGACCCTTCAGTCTGCAGGTGGATGCTCTATTCATGGAGCCAACCAGCTAGGACATCCCTGTTTTTAGATGAGGAAACAGCAGAAAAGCAAACTAGCTTGTTTGAGATCACACAGCTTCTATGTTAGAGCTTGGGCCCTCTGACATTCCCTCTCCCCAGAGGCCAAGCAGATGTCATGGCAAATACCATCATTCAGAACTCAGGGTCCCCAAGAACAAGGTGGCAAACAGAAGTGGGTCTGGAGGTGCCAGGGTGGTATGTAGTCTCCGCAGAGCAGACTCTCCATGATCTGAAGTAGGAGTCTCATGATGTATGAGGACACCACAGCATCTCTGGGCAGCCTGAGGGCCACTCACAAGACCCAGCCTCAAGTAAATCGAGTGCTGACCAGGGGCAACAAACAGGTCTGGGCAGGTAGAAAGGGAAGTGAGAGAAGGAGGAAATATGGGGTTTCTTCTAATGAAATATTAACCTAGGATACCCATTGCCCTTCTTTGTATCCACTGTGCCTCACACAAGGCTGTGACTGTTTCACTAGTGTTATCATCACTGATACTCACTGTGGCATTCTTTTTTAATATAAATATAGTTGGTATACAGTATTATTTAGACATTATTATGATTTGACATTTTTAAAATTACAATGTAATCACCACACTAATTCTTATAATCATTTGTGCAAAATTATGACATTATTGACTAAATTTCCTTTCCCCATTTCACTCTGCCTCACTTATTTCACTTAGCATAATACCTTCTAGATCAATCCATGTTGTTGCAAATGGCAATATTTCATTCTTTCTTTTTATTGCTGTGTAATTTTCCATATATATACATACACACACATACACACACACACACACACCACATCTTTACCTATTCATCTATCAATGGACACTTAGGTTGCTTCCGTACTTTGGCTATTGTAAGTAATGCTGCAACACATATTGTAGTGCATATATAGTCATTTTTTTCAGAACAAGAACAAGAACAAATATTCCTAAAATTTATGTGAAACAACACAAAACCCCCAAAAATCAAAGCAATCTTGAGTAAGAAGAACGAAGTTGCTGGTATCACGCTCCCTGATCTCAAACTACACTGCAAAACTATAATAATCAAAATAGCATGGTTCTGGCAAAAAAACAAAACAAAACAATCACATAGATCAGTAGAATAGAAATAAACGCTCACTTATATAGTCTGTGACAAGAGATAAAACATATACAATGGAGCAACAACTAATATAACCAATATAATATTGTATACCAACTATATTTATATTAAAAAGAATGCCACAGTGACTGTGCACCTTTCTATGCGTTGAGCATCAGTAATGCTAAGGCTAGTAAACAAGTGGTAATGGAAAAACTGGACATTCTCTCACACCATATACAACAATAAACTCAAACCCTACCTGGTATTGCTCAGTGAATAGAATGTTGGCCTGCCCACCAAAAGACTGTGGGTTTGATTCCTGGTTAAGAGCATGACCTGGTTTGCAGTTTCAATCCCTGGTCTTGGTCAGGAGGCAATCAATTGATGTGTCTCCCTCACATCCATGTTTCTTTCACTCTCTCTCTCTCTTTCCCCCTCCCTCCATCCCTTCTATTCTCTCTAAAAATCAATGGGAAAAATATACTCAGGTGAGGATTAAACAAAACAAACTCAAAATGGTTAAAGACTAAATCTCCAATAATAAAGCATAGGAAACAAACCATTTGACATCTGAGTAATATCTTTTTGGATACAACCTCTCAAGCAAAGGAAACAAAAGCAAAAGCAAACAAATGGGACTATATCAAACTAATAAGCAAAGGAGACCTTCAACAAAACAAAAAGACAATCTACTGAAAGGAGAAATATAATTGCAAATGATAAGGGGTTGATATCCAAAATATTTAAGAAACTCATAAAAGCCAATCACAAAAAATAAAACCTGGGATAGAAAAATGGGCAAAGAAAATAAAAAGTTATTTTGCCAATGAAAACATACAGAAAAAAGATGCTCAACATCACTAATCACCAAAGAGATGACAAATCGAAACCACAATGTGAAATCACCTCACACCAGTCAGAATGTCTATTATAAAAAGTCAACAAATAACATGTGTTGGTGAGGATGTGGAGAACAGGAAACCCTTGAATTCTGTTGATGTGGTGTAGCCCCTATGGAAAACAATATGGCGATTCCTCAAAAACTAAAAATAGGTATACCATATTATACTTCTGGATATTTGTTGGAAGAAAACAAGAGCACTAAATTGAACAGATATATGCACCCCTATGTTCACAGCAGCATTATTTTTCAATAGTTATCATCGCATTCTTAATTTGATGTTTCTAAAATACTTAAGTACAGCCGAAACCGGTTTGGCTCAGTGGATAGTTTTGGCCTGCGGACTGAAAGGTCCCAGGTTCGATTCTGGTCAAGGGCATGTACCTTGGTTGTGGGCACATCCCCGGTAGGGGGTGTACAGGAGGCAGCTGGTCGATGTTTCTCTCATTGATGTTTATAGCTTCTATTCCCTCTCCTATATTTTACAAATATATTTTTTATTGATTTTTTACAGAGAGGAAGGGAGAGAGATAGAGAGCTAGAAACGTCGATGAGAGAGAAACATCGACCAGCTGCCTCTTGCACACCCCCTACCGGGGATGTGCCTGCAACCAATGTACATGCCCTTGACCGGAATCGAACCTGGGATCTTTCAGTCCGCAGACCGACGATCTACCACTGAGACAAACCGGTTTCGGCAATAAAATATATTTTAAAAAAATACTTAAGTGCAATCAAAACTATTTAAATCTTATTTTATCTCAACACTTGGATGGAGACACACACACACAAACACACAACTTACTGTTTGAGCCACGGATGCCTAACTTATCCTCAGGCTTCCCATTAGTGACTCCACCAAAATCTCTCTCTACTATAAATGCTGTCATTTTGTCTTTTACTGAGCCATCAGAATCAACAACATTGGTCTTAGCAAACACGGTAAAAATATTGGCAAGTCCTCCATTGGTGATCCAGACCTGAAGGAAGAAAAGCAAAAGAAATTTGGAGAAAAACAAACTATCATGAGCCACCTCTAACCTCATCTTTGCCACAAGACACACCAGCTGCCCACTGAACTTCAGGCTACAGGACACCTGTCCCAACTCCTCAGGCTAGACTATAAAGCCTTGGGGAATCCAGTCTTTCCAGAGCAAGGATTTTGCCAAGAGACACAAGTGGCCATGAGTGTGAAAGTGTGTGTGTTGGGAGGGTGTAGAAGAATGATACAAAGCCAATGGTACGAAGGTAGTCCAAGCTCTAGCACTAAACAAATGGGTTTCCTCAAGGAAGAGGAATAGGGACAGAAAGGAGCAAGGAAATGGGGTGGAAGAAATAGGAGAGGAAGGGAGAGGTAAATATAGAGACTTCTCAACACAATGTATAGAACCTATTTGGATCTTAATCAAACAAATGGTTTGAAAAATAAAAAGGTAATCACAGAAATAGTCATAGAAATTTTAATGATAACTACATAGTAAGAAATTATAAACTTTTAAAACTGTGATAATGGTATTATAATTTTTTTAAAAAATTCCTGCCTTTTAGCTGAAATAGTATGGATGCAATCCAGAGATGGCAATGCTGACAGAGAAACAGGACTGGCTAAGAAGAAATAATTGCTGAAGATGGTGAGGGTACAGAGAAGTTCACTGAACTGAACTGAAAAAACAAACCACCGCCGAAATTGGTTTGGCTTAGTGGATAGAGAGTCGGCCTGAGGACTGAAAGGTCTTGGGTTCGATTCTGGTCAAGGGCATGTACCTTGGTTGCGGGCATATCCCCAGTAGGGGGTGTGCAGGAGGCAGCTGATCGATGTTTCTCTCTCATTGATATTTCTAACTCTCTGTCCCTCTGTCTTCCTCTCTGTAAAAAAATCAATAAAATATATTTAAAATAAAACAAAACAAAAAACAACAAACAAACAACAACTAAACTCCTATGAGGGCACAACAACTATACTCATCTAAACTCCTATGAGGATGAGTGCTGGGCACTCAGGTGGAGAGAAGCAAGATGAAGTTCAGTCCAAGTAGACTTGCCATCACAAATCCTGGGTCCTATGCCAGCCTTGTTAGATCCTAGCTGTATGACCTTGGGCTTACCAAAAAAAAAAAAAAAGAAAAAGAAAGAAAAAAACCCAGTAGATCAGGGAAGTAGTTGGTACTATGGAAGCATGTAGACTGTGGAGTCAGAACTCCTTGGCTCCAATCCTGGCTCTGCCACTAAGCATAGGATGTCTGATGAAGCTCTTTGAGCCCCAATATCTTCTTCCAAAAATAGAAAGTAGCATCCACCTAAGAGGTGATGGTCAAAAGATTATGTGTAGGCCCTTTGCAGTCCCTGTGCATGGAAAATAGTGAGTGGTAGTGAAGGTTATGACTGAGACCCCAGTGAAGCCATAGAGCTGTACCTTGGAGCCGTTCAAGATATAGTGTCTCTTATCTTCACTTAGAGAGGCTCTAGTCCGGATGGAGGCAGCATCGCTCCCACTGTAGGGACAGAAACAGGCTGTTGAGGAAAGTAATGCTGGAAATCAGTAAGAATGATTTGGAAGGCCCCAAAATAAAGGTTTTACTTTAATACAGGAGTTGGCAAATTTTTAAAATACAGGGCCAGATTATAAATACATTAAGCTTTTCAGGCTATAGGATACCTGTCCCAACTCCTCAATTCTGCAACTGTGGCATAAAGGTAGCCAAAGACAATTTGTAAATGAGCAGACATGTTCCAGTAACACTTTGCTTACAAGGACATGTACCTGGGTGGCAGGTTCGATACGCGGCCCTAGTCAGGAGGCAACCAATAGATGTGTCTGCTTCACATCAATGTTTCACTATCTCTCTTATCCTCTCTCCTCCTCCCTCATTCCTTCCCACTCTAAAATTCAATGGAAAAAATATCCTTGGATAAGGATTTACAAGAAAAACAGGTGGCTAACTCCTATTTTTTCACTCCAGATAAGAAAGTAGCAGTGAAAAATAGTGGGCTTAGGTTTAAACATGAAAATGTGTGCTCAAAAATACTCATCTAAACTCCTATGAGGATGAGTGCTGGGCACTCAGGTGGAGAGAAGCAAGATGAAGTTCAGTCCAAGTAGACTTGCCATCACAAATCCTGGGTCCTATGCCAGCCTTGTTAGATCCTAGCTGTATGACCTTGGGCTTATCATAAACCTCACTGAACCTCAGTTCCTAATCTGCAAAACAGGGACATTACCACCCACCTTCCATACTCTGACAGTTGCTATGAAGCCTTGAAAGCAGGTGTTGCAAACCACAAAATAATTATTTAACAAGTGCTGTTAGATACGTTAGCTCACTTATAACTCTCACTGGGAGAGAAAAATAAAGGCAAGAAAATTGGCAAGAAACGTTACTGAGTTGACTCTTGGAAAAATACGGAGAAAGAAGAATAAAAGTCACCATCTATTCAGCAAAAACCACAGTCCCCCTCCCAGTGCCCCCTGGAAGATGCTGTTCCAGGGCAGCTCATGCCAAGCGGACCTGGCTGGCTCCGTCAGGCAGAAGGCAGCAATGTGTTCTCCTGATGCCAGTTTGGGCAGATATTTGGCCTTCTGCTCTTCACTGCCGGCCAAGATGATCCCCTAAACAAGACACACAGGCTGATTTCAGCTTTGGAGAGAGAAGGTTGTAGAACAGGTAATCCTTACTTCATGCAAAAGGAAACCCCAAGTCAGGTAAAAAGTGGAAAACCAGACTGCAAAGGACCTTCCCTAAAGTGCACACTCCAGAGGGGCTTGGGTCTGAGGCCCAGCAGAGCTTTGGGGTCAGATTCAGGGAATTTCATTATAGCCCTTGTGTCCTGGCTGGGTGATCTTCGGTAAGGGATATCCCCTCTCTAGCTCCCATCTCCTCACCCACACCTAGGGGATAATTCTACCCACTGGAGGGATGATTTGGATAAAAAAATGTGAAGAGGTGGGAATGCTAGAGCCATACCTGGCATAAAGTCAATGTCAGAACTGTCCCACCCCCTTTTTGGTGCTGAGTGTGCAAGTCCACTCTTCCCACTGAGAGACTGCATATAGCACACACGACCTCAGAGTGAGGGAGCCAAACAGGCTGTGCACTCAGCTCACTGTGGTGTCTAGATTGAGCAAAACAACCAAAGTAATTGGATTGCTGATAAGAGTGGTGTGACCTTGGACCTGCCATAAAATGTTCTGAGCCCAGTGGGGTGAGGAAGACCAACAGCAGGGAGGACCTGCTCAGACCACAAGTGAGTGCTCAAGAACTCAGTGGGGGAGGTTCACATCCAGTCTGAGGTGAAGACAGGCTCCGCGAGGTAGCAGCATCACAACTGGACTGCCAAAGGGCAGGTCACAGGCAATGGGGATAGGAGGAAGATTCAAAGGAAAGGAACAGTGCAAAGAGCCACTGCTTGTGCAGGGCTGAGCACTATCCAGCAGGGCTGAGAGTGGGTGTGCACAAATGAGACACTGCAGGGCGAGGATGCAGGTGCAGGCTAGGCCCTCCTCCCAGACATTGAGACAGCAAGCACGATTCACTTCCTGAAGGTCTTCTGGAGTCACAGAAAGCATCCCCAGATACTTGACCTTGAGGCCGATGGCCTGGTGTGCTGCCAGGGTCACAGCGATTGATGCATCCAGGCTGACAATCTCCCCTAGCCTTGCATACATGGTGTTGGAGAGGCCCAGGCCGCCTAGAGGAGAAACAGACCAGTTTTACTTATGGTCCAGCCCTAAAACCCTCCCATTAAAGGCAAATGGCTTTATTGGTCCTTTCTGATTATAAAAGAACTAGAGGCCGGGTGCATGAAAATTCATGCATTTGAAGGGGGGGTCCCTCAGCCCTGCCTGGCCCCTCTCATAGTCCAGGAGCCCCCCTAGGGGTAGGAGGCAACCCAGCAATCAGGGGAATGTGACACCCCATCACACCTCTGTTGCTGCCACTGCCAGCAGTGCTAGCCTCAGCCGGCCCTGGTTACCTGAGCCTCAGGTGGCTACTAGGTGGTTGGGCAGCCACCATCCAAGGCTCGCCTGCGCCTTGGGCCAGCCCTGGGTGGCTGGGGGGCTGAGGGAGCATCCAGCCACACCGTGCGCCTGCCGCCGCCTGGCTGGGCTGAGGGGACTGGGTGCCACCATTTTGTGATGGCATAAAAGTCAATTTGCATATTCCCTCTTTATTAGATAGGATGGCATATCACCATTTAAAAAAAAAAAAATCACAATACAGAAAGGTGCAAAGAAAACAAAAGTCACCTATAAACATCACTCAACATTTTTGTGTATATCCTGTCAGACTTTTTCTAGGCATATGAGCATATATAGATTTATTTTTAACATAGAAGAATAATTTATAATACAAAAATATAAAAATACTAGAGGACCGGTGCATGAAAATTTATGCACTGGAGGGGGTTCCCTCAGCCCAGCCTGCCCCCCCCCCCCACAGTCTGGGAGCCCTCAGGGGTGGGAGGTGACCCGGTGATCAGGGGATGGCGATACCCCCATCATACCTCTGCTGCTGCCACTGCCGGCAGCACAAGTCTCAGCCAGCCCTGGTTGCTTGAGCCTAAGGCAGCCCTGGGCACCTGCACAGCCTCCATCTGAGGCTTGCCTGCACCTCAAGCCAGCCCTAGGCGGCTGGGAGGCTGAAGGGACTGGGGGATTCTAGAGGCAGGTATGTGGAACAGTTGGACCTGCCTGGGGGTGGGCCTGGCCATGCTGTGCACCTGCCGCTTCGGCAGGGCTGAGGGGGCTGGATGCCGCCATCTTGTGGCTGTGGGTGCTGCCATATTTGATGGTGTGACAGTCAGTTAGCATATTCCCTCCTTATTGGCTGTGGACACTGTCATCTTTGTGACGGAGTGATGGTCAATCAGCATATTCCCTCTTTATTAGTTAGGATCCTTCCATTACATCATTTAATATGTTGTGAATATTTCCTGTCAGATATAGATCTTTGTGAATGAAAGAGCTTTCCAGCACCTCATTCCAGGGTCCTGTGCACTCCAGGACAGAGATTATTCTGTGTGGTAACATTAACATTTTAGGATGGATCATTCTTTGTTGCAGGGACTGTCCTGTGCACTGTAGGATGTTTAAAGCATTCTTGGCCTCCACCCACTAGATGCCAGAAGTCCCCTCTCTACAATTTAAAAACCAAAAATTCTCTAGACATTATCCAATGTCTCCTGAAGGACAAAATCACCTAGTTGGGAATCATTATTCTGCAGTAAAAAGACAAAGATTAAAAAACAAAAACAAAAACTTCACTGAACTTACATATTTGGCATTTCATCTTCAACTTCCACAGGTGGCTGGGTTACCACATGTGCATCTTACAAATGATAAACTGAGGCCTAAGGTCATGTGCCCAAAATATAGGAGGGCTGGGGCACTGTCACTGGAGCCACCATTCACACACAAAGGGAGGACTGAGTTCCTGCAGAGATGTGGACTGGCCCTGTCTGGTGTGTAGTCCATGGGTTCAATGGAGGCATCCGAAAGGCCAAAGCTCTGCAGTACCACTTCCCCCCTTTCCACTTGTTTCAATCAAAACACTTTTACTTATTTCATACCAGAGGCCCAGTCCCTCAACCCAGTCTGCACCCTCTACTATCTGGGACCCCTTGGGGGATGTCCAAACCAGCAGTCAGACATCCCTCTCACAATCCGGGACCACTGCCTCCTAACCACTCATCTGCCTGTCTGCCTGATTGCCCTTAACTGCTTCTGCCTGTCTGCCGGATTGCCCCTAATGGATTTTTGCCTGCAGGCCTGATCGCCCCCTAACTGTTCCCCTGCCGAACTGATCACCCCCTACTGCCCTCCCCTGCCAGCCCGATCGCCCCCAACTGCCTTCCCCTGCCAACCCAATCACCCCTAACTGCCCTCCCCTGCAGGCCTGGTTGCCCCCCACTGCCCTCCCCTGCTGGTCTGATCGCACCCCACTGCCCTCCCCTGCTGGTCTGATCGCCCCCAACCACCCTTCCCTGCAGGCCTGATCACCCGCAACTTCCCTCCTCTGCCACGACCGACTCCTCTACGTGAGATGGTGGATATACTGGGATTGGCCTCTTCCGTGCCACACAGAGCTGAGGGACCCCAGGCCTCACTGTGCAGAGCAGCCATCGGGCCCCACCTCCACTGTGCATACAGCTATCTTGTGATGGCCATCTTGTGGTGGCCTTTTTGTGATGACATTGCACAAGGGCATGATGCCACCTAGGCTTTTATTATATAGGAATAGAGGCACAGAAGTGGGGTGGGGAGGTGTCCCTCAGCCCAGCCTGCACTCTCTCCAATCTGAGACCCCTCGAGGGATGTCCGACTGCCCATTTAGGCCTGATCCCACTGGGCCTAAATCCCTCTCACAATCCAGGACTGCTGGCTCCCAACTGCTCACCTGCCTGCCTTCCTGATTGCCCCTAACCACTTCTGCCTGCCAGCCTGATCACCCCCTACCACTTCCATACCAGCCTGTTTGCCCCCAACTTCCCTCCTCTGCCGGCCTGGACACCCCTAACTGCCCTCCCCTGCAGGGTTGATTGCCTCCAACTGCCCTCCCTTGAAGGCCTGGTCCCTCCCAACTCCCCTTCCCTGCAGGGTTGATCGCCTCCAACTGCCCTTCCCTGCTGGCCATCTTGTGTCCACATGGGGGCAGGATCTTTGACCACATGGGGGCACCCATCTTGTGTGTTGGAGTGATGGTCAATCTGCACATTACTCTTTTATTAGTTAGGATAGAGGCCTGGGGCACGGGTGGGGGCTAGCTGGTTTGCCCTGAAGGGTGTCCTGGATCAGGGTGGGGATTCCCTTGGGGCGTGGGATGGCCTGAGCGATGGTCCCTGTGGTGGTTTGCAGGCTGGTCATGCCCCCTGGCCACCCAAGTGGAGGCCCTGGTATCTGGAATTTGTTTACCTTCTACAATTGAAACTTTGTAGCCTGGAGTGGAGGCCTAGGCCAGCAAGGACAGGTGAAAAGCTTGGCTTCCTTCATTGCCAGGGAAACCTAAGCCTCTCTCTTGCTCCCTGTGGCTGTAGCCATCTTGGTTGGGTTTATTTGCATACTTGCTCTGATGGGCTTGTGGGTGTAGCGGAGTGATGGTTAATTTGCATATCACTCTTTTATTAGGTAGGATACTGAGGGAATCAGTTTTGTTAGTTAAAGAAATAAATTCCAATGCTCCCCTCCACCCCAGGAAAGTTATCACTAAAATAATGGGACTAGCAAGGGGGATTGAGGGGGTATCTCCTTTACTTACCATATTCTTCTGGGACTTGCATCCCAAAAAGCCCCAGGCTCTTCAGTTTCTCCAATGTTTCTGTTGGGATTTTTCCCTCTTGGTCAATTTTTCGAGAGTCCACTGCCAAGAAGAAATATCTTGATTAAACAAAATATGTTTATAAAAATAAACAGGACAATTTTTTGTATAGTATACAATCCCAGTTTCAAAAACTTTAAAACTGGAAATTATTTAGTCACGGTCATTTAGCATGCTTTCAATTTTACCTAATTATATCAGAACTGTATTTTAGAAAATTACCAATACCAGGTTATACTGTTTCTTAATCTGGGTGCTATTCACATGGCAATGGTTGCACAACATTGTAAGCATACTTAATACCACTGAATTGTATACTTAACAAGGATTAAAATGTAAGTTTTATGTTATGCATATTTTACCACATTATGAAAAAAGAATAGCAAGGCATTTAAGGTTTATGATGAATGCAGAAATAAAATGTATGAAACAGCACTTAGGCCAGGAAAACAAAAATGTTGTAATGCTCTTACATGAGACATGAAGTGAAATGCTGGTAATATTGGTAAGACATGTACTATAAACATTAACCTGTTAACCGAGCGGGACCAGGTAATATTGGTAAGACATGTACTCTAAAGCAACCACTGAAAAACAAAAGGTATTACTAATAAAACAACAAGAGATAAGGTGGAATAAAAAACACACTATTAATACAAAAGAAGACAGAAAAAAAGAAAAAGAATAAGAGGAACAAAGAAGAGATGGGACAAAAAAAAAAAATAGCTAGATGATAGAGTTAAACCTAACTATATCAATAATAATCTATATTAATAAAAAGGTAGTATGCTAATCAAACCGGACATCCTTCTGGATATCCTTTCAGACAAAGTCACAGTGGCAGGGATCAAGTTAGAGGTGGTTAGGGGCGACTAGGCCGGCAGGGGAGAGCAGTTAGGGGTGATCAGTCCAGCAGGGGAGGATGGTTAGGGGTGATCAAACCAGCAGGGGAAAGGAGTTAGGGGAGATCAGGCAGGCAGGCAGATAAAGGGTTAGGAGCCAGGGGTTCTGGATTGGAGTGGGTGCAGGCCGGCCTGAAGGGAAACACACCCCCCCCCCCCCCTATGATGAGTTTTGTGCACCAGGCTTCCAGTATTAAAATAATCATATATCAAAGATCAATGAAAAGGCACAGATTGGCCGAAACCGGTTTGGCTCAGTGGATAGAGCGTTGGTCTGCGGACTGAGGGGTCCCAGGTTTGATTCCGGTCAAGGGCATGTACATTGGTTGCGGGCACATCCCCAGTAAGGGGTGTGCAGGAGGCAGCTGGTTGATGTTTCTCTCTCATTGATATTTCTAGCTCTCTATCCCTCTCCCTTCCTCTCTGTAAAAAATCAATAAAATATATTAAAAAAAAAAAAGATTACAAAAAATATATACCGTCCCTCTCAGGGCGCAATATATATTTCAAGGACGTATTCATATGTCCTACCCGTTCCCGATAGTGTTTATGTTTGACGTATTTATAGGTCCCGCTCGGTTAACAGGTTAATGTCTTTTTCTGTTCTAGGATCCAATCCAGGATCCCACACTGTATTTAGTTGTTATGTCTCTTTAGAATCTTTCGGTCTGTGATGGTTCTTCTTCAGTCTTGTGTTTTATGACTTTGACATTTAAAGCACTATTCCTTTGTACAAATTTGGGTTTGCCTGTTTTCCAATGATTAGATCAATGTTATGTGTCTTGGGAAAGAAGACCACAGAGGTGATGTGCCCTTTTCAGTGTATTATATCAGAGGGTACAAGATATCACTAAGTCTTATAATTGGTGACACTAACTTGATCACCTGTTTAAGGTGGTGCTTGCCAAAATTCTCTACATATAAAGTTACTTTCCCATCCAGTCAGCGTGGCTCAGTAGCTGAGCACTGACCTATGAACCAGGAATCACGGTTCAGTTCCCGTTAAAGGGCATATGCTAGGATTGTGGATTTAATCTGCAGTGTGGGGTGTGCAGGAGGGAGCCAATCAATGATTCTCTCTCATCACTGACTGTCCCACTCCTTTGTTCTCTAAAATCATAAAAATATATATTAAAAATATAAAGTTATTCTCCCTTTGTAATTAATAAATATCACAGGGAGACCAGCCATTTTGATTCAGTGGTTGAGCATCAATGTATGAACTAGTAGGTCACAGTTCAATTCCTAGTCAGGGCACATACCTAGGTTGTGGGCTTCGTCCCCAGTGGGGGGCATTTAGGAGTCAGCCAATCAATAATTCTTTCTCATCATTGATGTTTCTATTTCTCTCTCTCTCTCCCTTTCCCTTACCCTCTGAAATAAATAAAAATATATTTAATAAATGTCACAGGAGAACTACTTTGCAATTATATAAACAAACTGTCTCTCAAACTTTCACCCATTCATGTTTTACTAAAGTGAGTGCTTCATGGTAATTTTTTGTTGTTGTTGTTGTTAATCCTCACCTAAGCATATTTTTCCATTGATTTATAGAGAGAGTAGAAGGGAAGGGAGAGACAAAAAAAGAGAAACATCAATGTGAGAGAGACACCACTGACTGGTTGCCTCCTGCACAGACCTGAACTGAGGTATGTGCCCTTAACCATAATCAAACCCAGGACCCTCTAGCCACTGTGCCAAACTGGCTAGGGCATTATGGTAATTTTGTATTCCAAAATTCCAGCTATTTTAATTAAGTAAGGAAGAAACCCACTTTGCATATAAAAACACATATCAGTCAAGAGGATGAAAAAAGACATATCATGCTAATACTAATCCAAAGACAGCTGTAGTTGCCATATTAACATCAGACAAAGCAGGTTTTTAAGCAAAGACTATTACCAGGGATAAGGCAGGTCATAATTATAAAGTGATCAACTCATCATCCTATATAATAAAGAGCTAATATGCAAATGATTGTCACGCCTTCATATAATGGCTCAAATATTCAACATGGGGGAGAAAGGAATGGGGACCAGCCAGGCACAAATGAGCTTATAAGAGAGGAATAGGGATTTGCCAGGCACAAATGAGCTTGAGAGAGAGAGAAATGGGGAGCAGCTAGGCTGCGGCGCAGGAGAGGGACAAGTTGCCTGCTCCGCGGTCTTGGGTGTGGAGCAGGTGACTTGTCCCAGGAGAGGACAAGCTGCACGCCCCGCTGTCCCAGGCAACAGTGACTAGGGCTGTGGCCCAGGAAGGGGACAATTCACACGCCCCATGGTTCCTGCAGACCTGGGCGCCAGCGGCTGCTCCTGCAGCCCAGGAGAGGTACAAGTTGCCCACCCTGGAGTCCCAGATGCCAGCACCTGCGCCTACAGCCCGAGCGAGGGACAAGCTGCCTGCCCCGCTGTCCCGGGTGAAGACGCCTGCCCACGGTCCCCTGAAGTTGTGGCCGGCCCAGGTCCTGGGTGCCTGCAGCAGGCCAGAGGAGGGAATCCTGGGTCCTGGGTGTGGGGTGAGGCAGAGGCAGTTAGTGGCAATCAGGCCAGCAGGAGAGCGGTTAAGAGCAATCAGGCAGGCAGGCAGGCAAGGGTTAAAAGCCAGCAGTCCCAGATTCCGAGAGGCAGTCAGACATCACCTGAAGGGTCCCGGATTAGAGAGAGTGCAGGCCGGGCTGAGGGATAACCCCTCCCATGCATGAATTTCATGTACTGGGCTTCTAGTAAGGATATAACAATCCTGAATCTGTACATACCTAAAAACAGAGCTTAAACATACATGAAGAAAAAACTGATAAAAAAAAAAAAAAGACAACTGTAGTTGGAAGTTTCAACATCCTTCTCTCAATAACTAATAGAAAAAATAGATGAAAATGTGTAATGATGTACTAGATATGAATAAAACTATTAACCAGCCGAGACCGGTTTGGCTCAATGGATAGATCGTCGGCTTGGGGACTGAAGGGTCCCGGGTTTGATTCCGGTCAAGGGCATGTACTTTGGTTGCGGGCATATCCCCAGTATGGGGTGTGCAAGATGCAGCTGATCGATGACTCTCTCTCATCGATGTTTCTAACTCTATCTCTCTCCCTTCCTCTATGTGAAAAATCAATAAAATATATATATATATATTTTAAAAAAACAACAAAAACAAAAAAAAAAAACCTATTAACCGATTTGTTTTAATTAATATTTATAGAATACTAGAGGCCTGGTGCATGAAATTCGTGCATGGGGGGACGGGGTATCCCTCAGCCCAGCCTGAACCCTCTCCAATCTGGGACCCTTAGAGGAATGTCTGACTGTCAGACATCCCTCTCACAATCCAGGACTGCTGGCTCCCAATTGCTCACCTGCCTGCCTTCCTAATTGCCCCTAACTGCTTCTGCCTACCAGCCTGATCACCCCTAACCACTCCCCTGCTAGCCTGATTGATGCCTAACTGCTCCTCTGCCAGCCTGATTGCCCCCAACTGCCCTCCCCTACAGGCCTGGTCAACCCTAACTGCCCTCCCCTGCAGGCCTGGATTTCCTCCCATCCCCCAACTGCCCTTCCTTACAGGCTTGATTGCCCCCAACTTCACACTTCTGCTGGCCTGGTCATTCCTAACTACCCTCCCATGAAGGCTTGATCACCCCCAACTGCCCTCCCTTGCAGACCTGGTCCCTCCCTATTGCCTTCCCCTGCTGGCCTAATCACCCACAACTGCCCTCCCTTGCAGGTCTGGTCCCACCCAACTGCCCTCTCCTGCTGGCCATCTTGTGGCAGCCATCTTGTGTCCACATGGGGGCAGCCATATTTGACCACGTGGGGACAGCCATCTTGTGTGTTGGAGTGATGGCCAATTTGCATATTACTTTTATTAGACAGGAGGATAGAGACTTGGTGCATGGGTGGGGGCCAGCTGGTTTGCTCTGAAGGGTGTCCTGAATCAGGATGGGGGTTCCCTTGGGACATGGGGCGGCCTGGTTGAGGAGCAAATGGTGGTTTGCAGGCTGGCCATGTCCCCCTGGCGACCCAAGTGGAGGCCCTAATATCTGAGATTTATTTATCTTCTACAATTGAAACTTTGTAGCCTTCAGCACAGGCCTGGGCTGGCCAGGAGCTTGGCTTCCTCCATCACCGGGAAACCCAAGCCTCTGCTCACTCTGTGGCCACAGCCATTTTTGTTGGGATTTATTTATCTTCTATAACTGAAACTTTGAGGCTGTGAGCAGAGGCCAAGACAGGCCAGGGCTGTGGAAGCCTGGCTTCCTCCCTTGTTGGGGGCAACTCAAGCCTCCTGCTCTCTCCAGCTCTGGCTGCCACCATTTTTGTTGGGATTTATTTATCTTCTATAATTGAAACTTCGTAGCCTTGAGTGGAGTCCACAGCCGGCTAGGGTGTGCTGGAAGCTTGGCTTCCTCCATTGCTGGGGAAACCTAACCTTCCTGCTGTCTCTGTGGCCACAGCCATCTTGGTTGGGTTAATTTGCATATACACTCCTGATTGGTTGGTGGGCGTGGCCTGTGGATATAGTAGAGGTATATTCAATTTGCATATTACTCTTTTATTAAATAGGTTAGCCAAACAACAGAATATTCATTGTTTTCAGGAACACCTGGGAGAACATTTAAAAAAAAAATAGGCCATATTGTGAGGCATAAAACAACTCAAAAATTTTAAGAGGTTTCAAATTATATAAAGTATGTTTCCTGACCACAATGGAATACTTCTTAGAAATAAAAATGGGGATATTACTACAGATCCTACAGACTTTAAAAGGATAACAATGTAAGGGAAGTTATAAACACCAATGAAACAAACTTTGTTAGATGGATAAATTCTTTAAAAGACACAAACTATCAAAGTTCACAGAGGAAATCAATAACCTGAATAGTCCTGTATCTATCAAAGAAATTAAATTAGTTAAAACTTTCCCTCTAAGAAAATTCCAGGCTCAAATGGCTTCACTGTTGCATTCTGCCTAACAGTCAAGAAAAATATACCAACTTTACATGAAGTCTTTAAAGAAACTTAAAGAGAAAGAAACACTTCCCAACTCATTCTATGAGGCCAGCATTAGCCTGAAAAATAATATCACCGAAAATTAAACTGAGGGACAAATATCCCTCAGAAAAACAAATACAAAAATTCTTAAAATGTCAGCAAACCGAATCCAACAAACAAAAAAGGATAATGTATCAAAACTAAGGGGGAATAATCTTAGGAATGTAAGAGTAGTTCAACAGTCAAAAGCAATCAATATAATTTGTCATGTCAACAAAATAAAGAAGAAAAAACACAAGTATCCCAAGAGATGCAGAAAAAGCAATGGGCAAAATTTGATATAATTTATTATGAAAACTCTCAGCAAACTAGGTATAAAAGGAAACTACCTTAATCTAATAAACAGCACATACAAAAAAAAAAAGTACAGCTAACATCATATTTAAAGGTAAAAGACTGAATGTCTAAAATCAGGAATAAGGCAAGAAAGTCTGCTTTTACCACTCCCATTCAACATCATACTAGAGGTTTTAGGCACTGCAATAAGACAGAGAAAGCAAAGGGAAACTGGATTAGAAAGCAGGAAATAAAACTGTTGCTATCACCAATAATACAATTGTCTATGTAAAAAATCTGGGATATACCAAAAGAGCTCCTACAACTATTAATGAGTTTAATAAAGTTGCAGGATACAAGATCAATACACAAAAACAAACTGTATTCACTGAAGAGGGTATATAAAGAGAGGAACAAACACATTATTAGCTATTAGAGAAATGAAAATTTAAATCACATCTATCAGAATGGCTAAAATAAAATAAAAATTTTAAGTACAATGACAACACCAATTTTTGGCAACAGGCACAGAAACTAGTTAACTTACATACACACTGTTGGTGGAAATATAAAGTAGTACAGTCATCTACACTAATAAAAGAGTATGATGCACCAAAACTGGTTTAGCTCAGTGGATTGAGTGTTGGCCTGTGAACTGAAGGGTCCCAGGTTTGATTCTGGTCAAGGGCATGTACCTTGGTTGAGGGCACATCCCTGGTGGGGGGTGTGCAGGAGGCAGCTGATTGATGATTCTCTCTCATTGATATTTCTAACTCTCTGTCCCTCTCTCTTCCTCTCTGTAAAAAATCAATTAAAAAAAAAAAAAAAAGAGTATGATGCAAATTGACTGTACCTTTGTGATACCCACCAGCCAATCAAGAGTGAGTATGCAAATTAACGCAACCAAGATGGTAGGTTACTTTGCATACACAGGTGCCGAGCAGCCGGGGGAGAAGTAGGATGCTTTGTTGTTGTCATGGCGACAACACAGGCATTCTGCATTTGCCCCAGCCGCCCCGGGCCTCTGGGCAGCTTGGGAAGGTGGAAAGGTGGCTCCGGCCGGAGCGAAGGTGGTGCCAGCAGTCAGGGGAAGGAAGACCCATTCTTGCATGAATCTTCATGCATTGGGCCTCTAGTTTTGAAAATAATTTGTTTCTTAAAGAAACTAAATACAGATAACCTTAGGACCCAGCGATTGCACTATTGGGCATTTATTCCAGATAAATAAAAACACGTCCACACAAAAAATTGCACACAAATATAAACAGCATATGTTTTTTGTTATGTTGTTTTGATTTTTTAAATCCTCACCCAATGATATTTTTTCCACTGATTTTCAGAGTTGGAAGGGAAGAGAGAGAAGCATCAACATGTGAGAGACACATCAACTAGTTGCCTCCCACATGCATCCTGCAGAGTCCAGGGATTGAAGCCATAACCGAGGTACATGACCTTGACTAGGAATTCAACCTGCAACCCTTCAGTGCATGGACCAATGCTCTAACCACTGAGCAAAACTGGCCAGGGCTACTAAGTAGTTTTATTCATGAGACCTCAAAGTGAAAACAACCTAGACATACTTCAACAGTAAGCAAAATGGTAATCCACAGGTAATCCACAGAGTATTATTGAGCAATGAAAAGGAATAAACCATTGGGGCAATTTGTAGGAGAATTATGTTGAGGATTCTAGGATTGGAGCTCAGTGGGCAGCCACCATGAGGAAGAGTTACTTCCTCATGCTGCAGAGCACATCTTTCTGCTATATACCTTTGCTAACCCAGGTTGTTTTGACCTGGGGAATAGGCAGTTGCCACACCCTGTTGGAAGAGCTCTGGACCCACTCTGTGGTATACATAGGCTAATAACAATCAGATAATCAAGGCTGATAACAATCAGAATTCAGACAGTGGTGGACTCTGGAAGCTTTGGGTCTTTGCCTGATCTCCTTCTGAACCTGGACTAGAAAAAGCAGACCCTAGTGAAAATTTTGGCTATCCAAAGGCATCCAGCCCCAGCAGAGGGAGCTACAAGTTGTGAATTACTGATAGCCCCAAACAGTATACTCAGGGCCAATCAGAAACAGCATCTGACATTATCCTATACTAAAGATTGGGAATTATAGCAGATCTACCTAATACTGTGTTTCCCCGAAAATAAGACATCCTCCGAAAATAAGACCTACTTACAGGTTTCCTTCTGAGTGAAATATAAGGCATCCCCCTAAAAATAAGGCCCCCCCCCTAGGCTAAGCATGAGAGATTTGGTCCACTGATTCTGAAAGAAATGGAGTCATAAGAAATTCACCAGGAAATTCAGGAATTGGATTGTTATGATGATGTTCCAGAAGATGATGACATGATTGTCATTGAATAAATGAGTAAATTCTTGATACTGTAGGATTCACAGTTTGTCTGGTTTGTGTTGACAACTACCGTACTACTGTACCGTATACAGGTAATAAATTTCCTTTATTTTCATTTAACAATAAATGTAAACCGTATTCTTCTTCATGGAAAAATAAGACATCCCCTGAAAATAAGACCTAGCACATCTTTGGGAGCAAAAATTAATATAAGATACTGTCTTATTTTCGGGGAAACAGGGTAGGTCTTATTTTCGGAGGATGTCTTATTTTCGGGGAAACACGAAAATAAGACAGTATCTCTCTCTCTCCCTCTCCTCTCTGAAATCAATAAAAATTCATTAAAAAATACACATCAGATTAGAAAAAGTTGAGGATAAGATCAGTGAATTAGAAGACAGGTTAGAAAAAAATCACTCAGTAAGAAAACAAAAAACAATTTAAAAAACAGGAGGATAGTTTAAGGGAGGTGTGAGACAACATGAAATGTATAACCTTTATAATGTATATGATAAAGGGTAATATGCAAATTGACCATCACTCCAATACACAAATGGCCTCCCCCATATGGACACAAGATGGCCTCCACAAGATGGCCAGCAGGGGAGGGCAGTTGGGAGGGACCAGGCCTGCAAGGGAGGGCAGTTGTGGGCGATCAGGCTAGCAGGGAAGGGCAGTTGGGAGGGACCAGACCTGCAAGAGAGGGCAGTTGGGGGCAACCAGGCCAGCAGGGGAAGGGATGACAGTTAGGGATGACCAGGCTGGCAGGGAAAGGAAGTTAGGGGCAATCAAGCCAGCAGGGGAGCAGGTAGGCATTGATTAGGAGGGCAGGGGAGTGGTTAGGGGGTGATCTGGCTGGCAGGCAAGCAAGCAGTTGGGAGCCAGGAGTCCTGGATTGTGAGAGAGATGTATGACTGCCCATTTAGGCCTGATCCCAGTGAGATTGGGCCGAAAAGGCAGTCAGACATCCTTTGAGGGGTCCCAGATTGGAGAGGGTACAGGCTGGACTGAGACACATTCCCCCACCCCTATGCACAAATTTTGTGCACTAGGCCTCTAGTATTCACATAATAGGTCTCCAAGAAGGGGAATCAAGTGAGCAAGGGATAGAGAATAAGTCTGAAGAAATAATGGCAATAAACTTCCCTAACCTGGTAAAGGTAAAAGTCACCCAAGTTCAGGAGGTACAGAGAGTCTCAAGCAAGAAGAACCCAAACAGGTGCACACCTAGACACATCATAATTTAAAATGACAAAAATTAAAGACAAAGAATCTTAAAGGCAGAAAGAGAAAAGCAATGTGTTGCCTACAAAGGAGCTCCCATAAAGCTGTCATCTGATTTCTCATCAGAAACTCTTCAGGCCAGAAGGGAATATCATGAAATACTCAAGGTAATGAAAAGCAAGGATCTGAAACCAAGATTACTATATCCAGCAAGGCTATCATTTAAAATAGATGGTCAAATAAAGAGCTTCCCAGACAAACAAAGGCTAAAGGAGTTTATCACAACCAAGCCATCATTGCAAGAAATGCTATAGGGAATTCTGTAATGAGAAGAAAAAATAGAGAAACATAGGCATACAGAATTAAAAGGGCATAAATAAGTATCCTATATAATAAAAGGCTAATATGCAAATAGATTGAATTGCAAAACAACCGAAACAACTGAACAGATGGTCACTATGATGTGTGTTGACCACCAGGGGGCATGTGCAGAACATAGCAGGCATTGGCTTTGGCAGGATGGTGGAGCAGGTGAGCAGGGATGCCAGACCAAGGTAGGGCACTGGACACTGTCACTGGGGCAAGCCTCTGGTAGTTACTAAAAATTCTTTGCTCCGGCACCCTGCATTCCTGCCTGGCACGTGCACCTACTGCCAGAACAGCCACTTGCACCCACTGCCAGTGCCCAGCGCCAGTCCTGATCACTTGGTGCCATCAGCAGGTGCAAGCAGCGGCTGCTGGCCCTGATCATCCCTAAAGGTTTCTCCACCTCCCCCTGCTTGTGAGGGGCGATCAGGGCAGCAGCCATCGCTCACACCTGCTGACAGCGTCGGCTCTGCTTCCACCTGCTGTTGGCGCCAGCCTCAATCACTCAGTGCTGTCAGCAGGTGCAAGTGGGGCCAGCACTGTCAGTGTGTGGGAGAGGTGGCAGTGGGAACGGGGCTGCTGGCAGACAGGGAACCACGGCAGGAGGGGCCAGGCGGGGTGCATGGAGGATGGACCGAGACCCGCTCCTGTGCCTACCGCAGCCTTGCGGCCCACAGTTCCTTTCAAGGTGCACAAATTTGTACACTGGGCCCCTAGTCTATCAATAATAACCTTAAATGTAAATGGATTAAATGCTTCAATCAAAAGGCATAGGGTAGCTGAATGGATACAAAACCATGAAGCACTTATGCCCAATATTTGATGGACAATTATATGCTATCTACTACCCCCCCACACACACACAATTAAACACCGCATCTTCTATTCTGTGCCTAAACAACAGGCACTAAAGTTGTTTCCATGTCTTAGTTGTTATGCAATAAACACAGAGTGCACATACCTCTTTAATATCCTGCTTTCATTTCCTTTGGGTATAAATGCAAGAGTGAAATTGCTGGATCTTATGATATTTCTTTTTTTTAAATATATTTTTATTGATTTCAGAGAGAAAGGCAGAGGAGGAGAGAAAGAAAGATAGAAACATCAATGATGAGAATCATTGATCAGCTGCATCCTGCATGCCCTCCACTGAGTCCACAACCCAGGCATATGCCCTGAGAATCGAGCTATGACCTCCTGGTTCATAGGTTGATACTAAACCATTGAGCCATGCTGGCTGGGCAGTATTTCTATTTAAAAATTTTTCAGGAACCTCCATAATGTTTTCTACAGTGACTGCACCATGTATGTTCCCAACAATTGTGTACAAGGCTTCCTTTTTCTCCATATCCTCTCCAACACTTGTTATCTTCTGTCTTCTTGATGATACACACCATTCTAACTGAAGTGTTTTTTGTTTTTGTGGGGTTTTATTTTTTTGCATTTTCCTGATTTATGATGAGTTCTTTATACATTTTGGATATTCACCTCTTACTGATATATTTTCACCCATTCTATAACTTGCCATATCATTTTGCTAACTGTTTCCTTTGCTGTGCAGAAGCATTTATACAGAAGCATTTAAGTTTGGTATAGCTCCATGTGCTGGGTTTTGTTTTGTTAAAGGTTTTGGTTGTGTTTTGTTGTTTTTAATTGTTGTGAGCTATGCTAAGGATCAACATGAGGTATACATTTAAATTTTTCTCAGATCTTTTCTAAGACTGTATCTTTCCCTGGGAATGTGAGCTGATTTCCTAATATCCCTCCATATATGTGATTGCTTTTGAATGTCCTAGTCTTCAATCTAGCTCCCAAAAGAGGTGGGTGGGGGGAAATGAAGGGGATACCTGAGATTGAACCCAAAATCTAGTTATGTGCCTGGGCCAGGAATCGAACCTGTAACCTTTTTGTGCATGGGACAATGCTCCGACCAACCTAACCACTCATCCAGGGCATGAGGACCATTCTCTTAAATATATTAGAAGTTATTTCAGCTGTTGGGTATGGGCTTGCAACAATGGGGTGGGTGCAAAGACAATGACCTCTGCCTCTCTGTCTACACCTCTGTAATCAGAAGTAGCAATCAGAGCACAGATGATCAATATTTGATGGACAGTCCTTTTTGGTTACTCTGGCTCCCACAAGCTATGTAGAAGCTGTTGCAGGAATAAGTTCATAGCTGCCTGCCTCATGGCTGGTGCAGGGGCTGAGTAGCTGCTACTATGCTCAGAGCTAAAAATCTATCCAAGTTAACTGCAAGTTACTTTCCACACCTTCCCCTTTCAAGCCTTCAATAAAATCCAGAGCTACAAAAACCTGTCCGTTACATCACACAGATTCTACTGGTACAACTGTTGTCTAAGTGAAAAGACAGATTTCAAGTGCACCCTATTCAATTATCTTCCCAGAATCCTCTGGTCAGTTGATTCCCCGCCCCTCCTTTTTTTTTTTTATTTTTTTATTTTTTTTTTTAACTACAGAGAGCTTCTAGGAAAGCATTGTCCTCAGAGTGATCAAGGTTTGCTTTATTTATTTACTTATTTATTAGTTAGAAGCCCAGTGCACAAATTCGTGTATGGGTGGGGTCCAGCTGGCCCAGCCCCAATCAGGGCAGATTGGGACTGGGCCAGTCGGGAGGAGGTTGACTGGCTGACCTACCAGGGTCAGAACCCGATCAGTGCCCCCGATCAGGGCCAGGCTGGCTGGGGGAGGGGGCTGTAGGCAATTGGCCAGCAGGCCCTGTCCCCAATTGGGGTTGGGCAGCTGACTGGAGGTAGGGCCAGCCATGGAGAGAGACTGTAGGTGGTGGGCCGGCTGGCCCCGCCCCCAAATGGGGTATGTCAGGGGGTGCCGATTGGGGGCCAGTGGCCTGGGGGGGGGGCATGGGTGGTTGACTGGCCAGCTCTGCCCGATCAGGAGTGGGGCCAGCTAGGGGAGGGGCTGTGGGCTGTTCAGTATGGTGGGGGCCCATCAGAGGTGTGACCTGCTGGGGGAAGGGCTACAGATTGGCCAGCCAGCCCCACCCCCTATTGAGGTGGGTGGTGACCAGGGGCATGGCTGACCAGGGAGAGGGGCTGCAAGAGGTTGGCCAGCCAGCCCCACCCCCATTGAGGTGGGTGGTGATCAGGGGCGGGGCTGGCCAGGGGAGGGGTTGCAGCTGATCAGGGTGGTGAGGGCCCATCAGGAGTGTGGCCAGCCAGGGGGCAGGGCTGCAGGAGGTTGGTCAGTCAACCCCGCCCCCTTGGGATGCAATCAGGTGGGCTGGCTGGGGGTGGGAGGGAAGGAGGTGGCATTTGGCTGGCAGGCCCCGCTCTTGATCGGGATGGGAAGAGTCTGATCAGGGGCTGACCAGCATGGGGGGAGGGGCCGCTAGCCCCACACCCTGATTTGGCCCGTTTGCTGGCCACAGTGGGCATCAGAGCAACTGGTTGTTAGGTCGTTATGCCTGTTATGGTAACTGCCTTTATATATATATATATATATATATATATATATATATATATATATATATATATAGACTAGTGGTCTGGTGCATGGATTCATGCACATTGAAATGAATAAATTAGAAGAAATATTTTAATATCAGCCATTTGCCCTTTCTCAGAAGTATCAACCAAATTCACAATCAACAACAGATGGAAACACACGCATGTGATTGGTGCCAGTGAGAGCTTTATATTTATCACCCATGTTTAAGTCAACTTAGCCTTTTACAGAAATAGAAAAAAAATGTTTAGACCAGCTTTCTGATGCAGCTAAACTTTTTCCAGCCTAGTGAAGCACCCCAACTTCTTTTTAAGGTAACTGTCAGCAACACAGCAGGAAATATAATCACAAAGCATATTATTAATGTACATCATGCAGCGAGAACAAAGGGTAAAATGTTTAACTGCAGCAGTGTTTAACAATACTCTGTGCAGTGAGAAAACCTGAAGTCATTTTCAAGGTCCACCATTTCTTATTTCATTTCAGTCAAGTTCCTAAACTTTCTAAATCTCCACTTTCCAGCCAATGAAAAGAAAATAGGATTTTCCTGAGTTTCCCATCTACCAACTCCAGAATTTCTGTGAGGATCAAATGAGATGAGGCACGGGAAAATGCTTCACAGACGTTTGCATCCGGCTATAAAGCAAGTCATGTTCCTGAGCTGAAGAAACTCCAAGAAGGCTAGTCACTAGGGAGAGGAAGCTGGGCCTTGCTAAGTGATGTTATTACCTGGTGCCCACAGCGACTGTTGCTGGGCTGGGTGCCACATTTTGCACCATGGGGTCTCAGCAACGTCAGCTGTGATTTGATGGGCTGTGGCTCTGGAGACAGGGCCTGCATCCCACTTGGGGAAATCAGAGTGCTGGTTTGTGGGCGCCAGGTCCACTGTGCAAATAGCCAGTGCCTGTCACAGCAGCTCCTGCATTGAGTCTGCCCCATGGTGGTCAGTGCGCATCAGTGACTGGTCAGTGACACTAAACATATTAGCTTTTTATATATAATCACTCTTCATTACTAAAAGTATTACATAGTTCCCTTTTCCCAATGACCACCTCCAACACGCCCCCGCCGTTGGCCTTCAGTACTCCATTTCCTGTGTCCATGGTTATGCATATACACATACAAGGTCTTTGGTTTATCACATCCCTCCAACACTCCCCCTGCTACCTTCCCTCTGAGATTCCGCACTCTGTCCCATGTTTCCAAGTCTCTAGATCCACTCCATTTATCAGTTTGTTACTTAGATTCTACATATGAGTATGATCATGTGATACTTGTCTTTCTCTAACTGACTTAATTCACTTAGCATGATACTCTTCAGGTCTCTCATTCTGTCTCAAAGGGTAGGTGAGTCTTCTTTTTTACTGCTTGCATAGTATTCTATGGTATAAATGTACCAGTTTTTTTATCCATTCATCTACTGATGGGCACTTGGGCTGTTTCCAGATCTTAGCGATTGTAAATTGTGTTGCTAAGAACACAGGGGTGCATACATTCTTTCTGATTGGTAGTTCAGGTTTCTTAGGATATATTCCTAGAAATGGGATCATTGGGTCAAATGGCAGTTCCATTGTTATTTTTTGAGGAAACTCCATACTGTTTTCCATAATCACTGCATCAGCCTGCATTTTCCTCAGCAGTGCCCAAGAGTTCCCTTTTCTCCACATCCTCACCAGCATCTGTTTTTTGTTGGTTTGATAGTAGCTGTTCTGACAGGTGTGAAGTGATACCTCATTGTTATTTTTAATTTGCATCTCTCTGATGATCAGTGTCTTTGAGCATTTTTTCATATGTCTCTTAGTCATCTGTATTTCCTCTTTGGAGGTGTCTACTTAGGTCCTTTGCCCATTTTTTAATTGGTTTGTCTTCCTTTTAATTTCTATGCGATCCTTATACATTTTGGATATTAACCGCTTATCAGGTGTGCTATTGCCAAATAAATTCTCCCATACAGTGGGTTCCCTTCTCATTTTGTTGATGGATTCTTTTGCTGTGCAGAGCTTTTTATTTTCATACTAGAGGCCCGGTGTACAAAATCCATGCATGGGAGGGTGTGTGTCCCACAAGCCAGCCTGATCTGTCCCTCTCCAATCTGGGACATCCCTCACACAATCCAGAACTTTGGTTCCCAACTGATCACCTGTCTGCCTGTCTGATTGCCCCTATCTGCTTCTGCCTGCCAGCCTGATCACCCCCTAACCACTCCCCTGCCAGCCTGATCACCCCCTAATCACTCCCCTGCCAGCCTGATTGACGCCTAACTGCTCCCTTGCAAGTCTGATTGCCCCTAACTGCCCTCCCCTGCAGGCATGGTCTCCCCAACTGCCCTCTTCTGCAGGCCTGCCCATCCCCCCAACTGCCCTTCCTTGCAGGCCTTGTCCCTCCCAACTTCCCTCCTCTGCAGGCCTGGTCACCCACAACTCGCCGCCCCTGCCCCTCCCCCCCTCCCCCCGCCGCAGGCCTGATCGCCAACTGCTCTCCCCTGCTGGCCTGATCACTCACAACTGCCCTCCCTTGCTGACCTGATTGCCCCCAACTGCCCTCCCTGCAGGCCTGGTCCCCCCAACTGTCCTCCCCTGCTGGCCTGCTTGCCCACAACTGTTCTCCCCTGCTGGCCATCTTGTGGCAGCCATTTTGTGTCAACATGGGGGCGACCATCTTGTGTGTTGGCATGATGATCATATTACCTCTTTATTATATAAGTCCCCGTGCATGAAATCCATGCACTCAGGTGGGGTCCCTCAGGCTGGCCTGAGCCCTCTTGCAGTCTGAGACCTTTCGGGGGATGTCTGCCAGTTTAGACCCGATTAATGGGCTAACAAACCCAACACCCATTGATTTTTCTATGTCTATTGATAACATCATGTGACTTTTGTCTTTCAATCTTTTTATGCGATGTCACGTTTGTTAATTTAGGACTCTTGTATTAGCCTTGCATCCCTGGAATAAATCCCATTTGGGGATGGTATATGATCTAATATATTGCTGGATCTGACTTGCTAATATTTTGTTGAGGATTTTAGCATCTATGTTCATCAGGGACAATGGCCGGTATTTCTCTTTCTTTGTGGTTTCTTTACCTGGTTTTGGAATTGAGGTAATGCTGGCTTCATAGGAAGTGTTCCTTCCTTTTCAATTTTTTGGAATACTTTGAAGAGTATAGGTGTTAGCTCTTCTTTGAATGTTTGGTAAAACTCCCCTGTAAACCCTCTGGACCTGGGCTTTTGTTTGCCAGGAGTTTTTTACTACTGCTTCTATTTCATCAGTTGTTATGGTCATATTCAAGTTTTCTGATTTCCTGATTCAATCTGGGGAGATTGTATTTTTCTAGGAATTTGTCCATTTCATCCGCATTGTCCACCTTCTTAAAATAAACTTGTTCATAGTATTTTCTTACAATCCTTTATATTTCTTTGGTGTCAATGGTTACTTCACCACTTTTTTTTTTATGATTTTATTTATGTGGGTCCTATTCTCTTTGTTTCTTGATGAGTCTGGCTAATGGTTCATCAATTTTGTTTATGTTTTCAAAGAACCAGCTCTTAGTTTCACTGATTTTTTTTTTTTTTTAGTCTTTATGTTATTTATTTTTGCTCTAATCTCTATTATTTTCTTCCTTTACTCTGAGCTTTCCTTGTTGTTCTATTTCTAGTTCTTTAAGTTGTAGGTTTAAAAAGCTTATTGTTGATTTTTCTCGTTTTTTGATGTATGGATATAGTTCTTTGAAATTCCCTCAGGACTGCTTTTGCTGTGTCCCAGAGACTTGGGGTTGTTGTGTGTTCATTTTAATTTCCAGAAAGTGTTTTATTTATTTCTTAATCTCAATGGTAACCCTTTCATTGTTTAATATGCTAATTGGCCTCATGTGTGCGAATGTTTTTGGCATTTTTATAGCAGTTGATTTCTAATTTCATTCAACTGTGATTTGAAAAAAATGCTGATATAATTTCAACCTTTTTGAACTTGTGGAGACTTGTTTTGTGTTCTAACATCTGGTCTATCTTTGTAAACAATCCGTGTGCACTTGAGAAGAATGTACATTCTGCTGCATTAGGGTTAAATATTCTATTAATGTCAATTAAATCCATCTGATCCAGTGTGTCCTTTAGAGTCACGGTTTCCTTCTTATGCTTTTGTCAGGAAGATCTATCCAGTGAAGTCAGGAGGGTGTTAAAGTCCCGTACCATGACTGTATTGTTGTCAAATCTCTGTACTCTAGAAGTTGTTTTATATATGTAAGTGTTCCTATATTGGGTACATATATGTTTACCAAAGTTATATCCTCTTGTTGGATTGATCCCTTTAGTATTATATAAAGCCCTTTGTTGTCTCTTGTAATGATCTGCATTTAAAAAAAATATTTTTTATTGATTTTTAAAAAAATATATTTTATTGATTTTTTACAGAGAGGAAGAGAGAGGGTTGGAGTTAGAAACATCAATGAGACAGAATCATCTATCTGTTGCCTCTTGCACATCCCCTACTGGGAATGTGCCTGCAACCAAGGTACATGCCCTTGACCAGAATCGAACCTGGGACCTTTCAGTCCGCAGGCAGACACTCTATCCACTGAGCCAAACCAGCTTCAGCTTTATTGATTTATTACAGAGAGGAAGGAAGAGGGATAGAGAGCTAGAAACATCAATGAGAGAGAAACATTGATCACCTGCCTCCTGCACACTCTCTACTGGGTATGTGCCCAAGATATATGCTCTTGACTGGAATCGAATCTGGGACCCTTGAGTCCGCAGGCCAACATTCTATCCACTGAGCAAAACCAGTTAGGGCATGATCTGCATTTTAAGGTCTATTTTTGTCAGATATGAGTATTAATACTCCAACTTTTTCTTCTTTTCCATTTGTATAGAACCTTTTTCCCCCCATACCTTCACTCTCATCCTATGTGTATATTTAATTCTGAGATGATCTCTTGTGTACTTATTTATGGCCATTTTAATTCTGTATATCTAGGTTCCTCTCTCTCTTCTTCTCATTTCAGCAGTCCCTTTAGCAAGTCTTATAAGGCAGGCTTGTTCGTAATGCACTCTTTAGGTTTTTTGTTTGTTTGTTTGTTCCTGTTTTTGTCTGGAAAGCTCTTTATTTGACTATTTTGAATGACAGCCTTGCTGGATATACCTTGTTTCCCCAAAAACAAGACAGTGTCTTATATTAATTTTTGCTCCCAAAGATGCGCTAGGTCTTATTTTCAGGGGATGTCTTATTTTTCCATGAAGAAGAATACGGTACACATTTATTATTAAATGAAAATAAAGGAAATTTATTACCTGTATACGGTAAGGTGGTACGGTAGTTGTCAACACAAACCAGACAAACTGTGAATCCTACAGTATCAAGAATTTACTCATTTATTCAATGACAATCATGTCATCATCTTCTGGAACATCATCATAACAATCCAATTCCTGAATTTCCTTGTGAAATTCTTGTGACTCCATTTCTTTCAGAATCAGTGGACCAAATCTCTCATGTTTAGCAATAGCACTGTCTTTAAATGAGTACTTCTTGTCAAAGTAGCCTGCTCGCAGTGCATTTGCAATGCAACTGTCAGTGATTTTCTCCCATGAATTCTTCACCCAAGTCACAACTTCTTGCAGTTTAGGTTTCACAAAGTTTCCAAGCTGATTTCTCTCCATTCTATTTTCAATGTAGTCATTAATTTCCATGCGCAAATTGTCTTTGAATGGCTTTTTTACTGCAATATCAAGAGTCTGGAGATAGGCTATAATTCCTGTGGGAATCATTATCTGATCTATTTTTCTTTCGTGAAGAAATGTCTTCATGTCTTTAGCGTGGTGAGTGCTGGCTGCATCCCAGACTAGCAGACCTCTTTGGCTCCCTCACATAACAAGCGGCAGCATTAAATCGACCCACTTCCTTATAACTGCTTGTGTGGCCCAGGCTTTTTCAGTTTCAAGAATAATAAAAGCGCCCAAAACACGTTCAATCTTTTCCTTCTTGCCCTTAGAAATGATTAAAGATGGGATTTTAGTGCCATCCAGATGAATTGCCAAAATACAGGAAACACATGCACTTTTGTAAGCAGTAGAGGGAATGTACACTAAGGAGGCACCCCGCTGTTCAATTGTTGTTTGAGATGATTGGCCCATAAACACTGCAGTTTCATCCATAGCAATCATGTTGGAAAGATTGTATTTAGAGAAGTCAGCATCATCAATAAAGGACTTGAATGCAAGTGCTCGCTTAATAACTTGACTATCTTCCAACCTAAACAATGTTGTACCAGTAGATCTCCTTAAAGACAGTTCACTTCGTTGAAGGAAATTATCCAGCCAGTGTTGTGATGCTTTGAAGACTTTGGGGGCTATGTCAAACTGTGGTGCCATTGCAAGGACAAATTCTTGAATCTGAGCCCTATTCACAACCAAAGCCTTTGCTCTCCTGTCAACAACCCATTCACAGATCAGATCTTCCAGCTCGAAAAATAATGGTTGCCGACCTGATCCACACTTGCGCTTTTTAGCATTTCCCTTGTCCACTTGTTCAATGAGGTTACCATACTCTGTTCGCCATTTTCGGACCAATTGGATACTCAACATCTTCTCTTTGCAGAAAGCAGTAAGATTTTGGCCCCAAGAGTCTTCCACGATTCCTTTCTTGTACTCCACGGAGTAGCTTTTTCTTTTTGCACTCATTTCTAGGGGTAAAAAAAAGGAATTGGGGTATCAAGTTGGGGGGGAGGGGGATCACTTAAAATGACACAGGGGGGATCAAAGGGGGGAATCAAAATGGCACAGGAGAATCAGATCCTCCTGTGTCATTTTGATTGCCCCCTCTGATCCTCCTGTGTCATTTTAAGTGATCCCCACCCCTGTGCCACTGAACACCTTCACCAGACATTCCCCCTACCCCTTTATCAGACATTTACCCCCTGGGGCCTGCCTGGGGACTGTCACTGGGCTTGCTGGGGACTGGATCTGGGCTGGAGCAGGGTCTGCCACTGACTGAGAACCTTCAGTCATCATGAGGGCTGCCTCGAGCATCAGGTAGTGTCACCAGAGACAGACCAGCACTCACCACCTTCACCGTGTCCCATCTGCTCTAATCCTCCTGTTCTTCTACAGGTATCTGCGAAAGTCTCCTTCTCTCTCCCACCCTGCACTCACCGCTCACTCCGACCTCCCCTCCGCCTCCACACAGCAGTGACGTCAGGACTCCAAGTAACGTCACTGGTTGCTAGACGCCAGTCGGGGTGGCCCTAGCGACCAGTTCACGGTAAATTAATTTTCATTCTGAGACAGAGCCTGGGGGGGGGGGGGGCTTATTTTAGGGGGGATGCCTTATATTTCACTCAGAAGGAAACCTGTAAGTAGGTCTTATTTTCGGAGGATGTTTTATTTTGGGGGAAACACAGTAGTAATCTTGCTTTCAGATCCTTGCTTTCCATTACTCCATGTCATTCCTTTCTGGGCTTCTAAAGAAATCAGATGTCAGCCTTATGGGAAGTCCTTTGTAGATAACAGTTTGCTTTTCTCCTGCTGCCTTTAAGATTCTTTTTCTTTAACTTTAGGCAATTTAATTATGATGTGTCTGGACGTAGGTCTGTTTGGGTTCTTCTTGCTTGGGACTCTCTGAACCTCCTGAACTTGTGTGACTTTTTCCTTCACCAGATTAGGAAAGCTTTCTGCCATTATTTCTTCAAACACATTCTGTATCATTTTCTCCTTTGCTGCCTTTTCTAGCAGCATATATGAATATTGTTGTTTCACGTGTCCCACACCCCTTAATCTGTCCCCGTTTTTTAATTGTTTTTTCTTTTTGGATTCTGATGGAACGACTTTTTCCAACCCTGTCTTCTAATTCACTGATCTGATCCTCGGCTTTCCCTAATCTACTATGTATTCCTTCAAATCTGTTCTTTTTTTTTTTTTTTTTTTAAATATATTTTATTGATTCTTTACAGAGAGGAAGGGAGAGATCAGAGAGCTAGAAACGTCAATGAGAGAGAAACATCAACCAGCTGCCTCCTGCACACCCCCCATCAGGGATGTGCCCGCAGCCAATGTAAATGCCTTTGACCGGAATCGAACCTGGGACCCCTCAGTCTGCAGACCGACACTCTACCACTGAGCCAAACCAGTTTCGGCTCAAATATGTTCTTTATTTGTGCTATGTCATTCTTTACTTCTGTTTTCAGTTACTATATCTTTTCTCATACTGCTGAGCATCTTTACCACCATTATTCTGAATTCTGTTTCAGGTACTTTCTTATCTCCACTTCATTTATGTCTTCTTTTGGATAACTCTTGTTTTGTCATTTGGGGGTTGTTTGTCCTCATTTTGGCTGCCAATTTGGGTTAGTGACTATGTATTAGTAGATCTGCTACGCCTCTCAACCTCTAGTTCAGGATAACATCAAACACTGTTTCTGAGTTATTAGTTCTGGCAAAAACTCAAAGCCTCTAGAGTCCACCTTTGCCTAGAAACCAATAGAATCACCACTTGAATTGCCCTCAGGCAATCATCCACAGGTATGGCAAGTTTTCTTCAACAGGATGGGTCAGTTGCCTCTGCCTAGAGTCTAACTGTAAGTTTTAGTCTCTTAAATGGCCTCAGGAACTCCACACCATGGGGCAAGGTGTTTTCCAATAGGGTGGGCCCATTGTCTTCCCCCAGGCAAGGCCTCCTGTAGAGCAAATGTTTGTGTGGGATGTCCTCCACTGGGTGAGGGAATGACTCAGCACAGGAAACTGTGGGTGTCTGCCTTCTGAGCTCTAACCCAAGTCCCTAGTCCTGGCTTCTGCTCACACAGCTCCAGTCCACTCTGCCCTCCCTCTGCTAGAACATAAGGTGGGTGGCTGCATAGGAAATTTTGTGCATTGGCCCTTTAAAAGGATGCCTGAATTTTTAGCTGTCACTTCCTGGTAGACAGCAATCCCGCTGCTTTTCACCCAGATGTTATGTGGTACCCTTCTCAGTTCTGGTGCTCTCTGCTGGGGGGCCCAGCTTGGGGATTTGATACCGGAGTTCTCAGTGGCAACCCCTGACAGCTGAGATATCTCTCTGGAACTTCAGCTGCTGACTGTGAGCACCCAGCCAGCCCTTTCGTGCCTCTGCCCTTTCTATCAGTCTCTATGCGGTCTCCACTTTTGGTCCTCAGGTATTAGGCTTCTCTCCAGCAAGTCTTCTATTGATTATTCAGAAAGTTTTTCTGTATTTTAGTTGTCATTCCTGTTTGTTCCTGGGAGAATGTCTATGCAGCATCTATTTACTCTGCCATCATTTTTTGAAAATGTACTTTTATTGATTTCAGAGAGGAAGGGGGAGTGAGAGAGAGAGAAACATCAACAAGAGAGAATCATTGATTGGCTGCCTCCTGCACACCCACTACTAAGGATTGAGCCCACAACCCAGGCATGTGCCCTTGGCTGGAATCAAACCTGGGACCCTTCAGTCTGCAGGGCAATGCTCTATTCACTGAGTCAAACCAGCTAGGGCATCCGTCATCATTTTTAATCTCGCTGGTTAGTTGATTTTTTATAAAAGTACCAAGTCAATTAAATAGGAAAAGGACAATCTTCTGAATAAATGTTCCTGAAACAACTGGCTAGTCATATGCAGAAAAATCAACCTTAAACTACCTCACAGGATACACAAAATTAACTGGGAATGGACCATAAATCTAAAAGTATAAAAAAAAAAAAAATTAAACCTTCAAAAAGAAAATACAGGCAAAAAATCATCAGGATGCAAAACTAAGATGTAATTTAAAATGGTGGCAGAATAGGCAGATGTGTCCTTCACCTCTTCCCAGAGTCAAAGTGGTAAAGCAACTAAATCAGAGAATATCCACCTTGAATTAACAAATTAGACACAACTAAGGAAACAATTTACAATAAGGAAGACAGAGGAAGCCTGGAGAATGGTGAATGGAGATAAAAGCTGGAGAAGGCCAACACTCCAGTGGAAGAGGAAGCTACTTTGCACCAAAGCCGAGTCTCTTGGTGAAAGGAGTATTCAATTGTGGAAAGGAAAAGCCACAGGGCTGTGCATGGCCAGGGAATCTGAACCTAAGACCACAGCCACGAAAGACTGAGGCAGCCTGAGCAGTGCGGTGTCAGGAGAGAAACCTGCATTTTTGTGGTTATTTTATTTTGTTTTGTCTTTGTTTTTATTCACTAAAACCAGAACATAGAACTTTTCAATTGTAAACAATCACTCAAGGCTTCAGCACAGGATGAGAGGTGCAAACTTGAGGTGGGGGAAGCAAGGCAAGGAGGCTTGGCCAGGACTCAGGATTTGGGGCATTCTTAAAGCTTCCAAACCTAAGTGGCCATTTTCCCCCTGAAAAGCTAGCCCCTCTCAGTAATCTCAAGACAGGTAATACAGCCTGCCACACCCTGCCTGCATTTAGAGCCCTACAGAGGAAACAAAGGCAGAGGCCAAGTTTATGGGTCTGAATAGCCCAAAGAGCTCTGAGTGACTGGATTGGAAGAGGTCCACCCTGGTATTCTAGGAACCAGACTGATAAAAACTCCAGGTTGCCAGCCAACCCCATTGGTCTCCTTACAAGGATCTCTGAATAAACAAGACCAGAGAAATATTTTGGGACACTCACAGAGGAGTACCTCTGGGTCAGGGAATAAACATCCATCTGATTCCCAGAAAGCCAAACAGCACCACCTCCTCATAAAGCCCTGTCAGTGGTTAATATTGGCAGCAGGCAGATAGGCAAAGCTGTTTATAGCCAAAGCCTGTAATGACAGACACAAACAGAGGAGCAGTGCATCAATTGGAACTTCCAACAGGATGCTAAAAGCCAAAAGGCAGTGTCTGACAGTGGTAAGCACCTAACTACCTAACAGGAAGCCCAGAATTGGCAGACAAGAATGAGGTCCTTCCATGGGACATTAAAACTCACCTGAACTGAATGACACTTCACTTTTTTAGTTTCATTTTATTTATATATTTATTTATTCATGGTGTTGTTGTGTGTGTTTTTTTTAATTATTTTACTTTTTTTCAACTTGTCTTCCTGGCCTCTCCTTTTTCATCCTATTTTTCTTGTCCTTCCTCCATTTTAGCTTTTCGCTTTCCTTTCTTTTCATCCGTTTTTTTACCAGTAAAATTTATCTTTTTTATCTATTTTATGGATGTGTTATTATTATAGTCTCTGTTGATTTATTCATATATCTAACTTCCTCTTCCCAGCTTTTACTCCATTTCTCCTTCACTTTTCTTTCTTTTTCTTTGCTACTAAATTCTTTTTTTCCTCTCCTCTCTTGCTCTTTTCTCCTCCTAATTTATAAATTCATTTCACTTCCTAAATTCAAGCCTATCTGTTCTCTCCTCTATTGTCCTTTTAAAAAATAATTTAGCCGAAACCGGTTTGGCTCAGTGGATATATAATAGCATTGACCTGTGGACTGAAAGGTCCCAGGTTCGATTCCAGTCAAGGGCATGTACCTTGGTTGCGGGCACATACCCAGTAGGGGGTGTGCAGGAGGCAGCTGATGGATGTTTCTCTCTCATCGATGTTTCTAACTCTTTATTACTCTCTCTTCCTCTCTGTAAAAAATCAATAAAATATTTTTTTTAAATAATAATTTAAAAAAAAATTTTTTTTTTCTTGTCCACTCATTCTCTTCCTCTCCTCTTTTCTAAACTGTGGCCTTCCCTTATTCATCCAATTCCTTAACTTTATTTTCTCAATTTAAGCTCTGCCTCTTACAGATTTTGTCCCCTTCTGGGTGTCTTTTGTCTGTGCTTTTTGGTTTGTTTGTTGTGTTGTGTTTTCTCCCTATATTCTTTTTTTTTTTTTTTTGGTTTTGTTCTGTTCATTTTTGTTGTGTGTTTTTTGTTTTCCACTTCTACATATAATTTTTGTTCTCTTTCCAAATTCTCTCTCTGGCGGTCACTTTTATCGGGATTAAAGGTGGTTTGTGCACATTTGGATTCAGTTACATCTGTGTTGTTTCTTGTCGTATTGTGTTTTGTGCTGTCCAGTCACCACCTCCACAATGGCTGGCACAAAGTAGTAGAAAGCAAGCTACATAATCAGACACCCTGAGAGGAGACTCTACCCACGGAAGGGACAATAACAATCAAGACCCAACTACATTGCAAGAAACCAAATATCTCAAGTAAGGGGCCTCCCTAGAACACCCAGCCCAGAAGACCTGAGAATCTGCATCAATGGGCCCCACAAAATATCTACTACAAATGACCAATTCAAAAAATCCAGATGGCATACCTGTTTGATTTAATACATACACACAATTACAAAGTAACAGCAAAAATGTGGAGACATAGCTGGAACCGGTTTGGCTCGGCCTGAGGACCAAAAGGTCCTAGGTTCGATTCCGGTCAAGGGCATGTACCTTGGTTGCGGGCACATCCCTAGTAGGTGTGTGCAAGAGGCAGCTGATCGATGATTCTCTCTCATCGATGTTTCTAACTCTCTATCCCTCTCTCTTCTTCTCTGTAAAAAAATCAATAATATATATATATATTTTAAATGAGGAGACATAGAAACAACACACATATGAAAGTAAAGGAGGAATTATCAGAAAAAGAAATAAATGAAATTGAGGCAAGAAATATGTCCAAGAAAAAAATTCAGAGTAATAGCATAAGGATGCTCAAACAGCTGGATGGGAAATTCACCAACATGTGTGAGAATCAAGCAAAGGAATAACAATCTGAAACAACTCAGTAGATCAGATGTAATAAACTGACATACATCTTCAAAACATTTCACCCCCAAATTATGGAATATACATTCTTCTCAAGCGCACATGGGACATTTTCACAAATAGATCACATATTGGGGAAGGAGGGTATGTATGGGCGGGGGGGGGGAGGTGGGTGGAAGGGGGCAATGTTAAAATATGTACACAGATAATAATTTAATAATTAAAAAAAAAAAACACCAAATAGATCACATATTAAGACACAGTCTGTCTCTACAAATTCAAGAAGATTGAAATTATGTCAAGCATCTTCTCAGATTATAATGGCATAGTATTATAAATAAACCACAATAAAAACAATAAAAAAAAAATCCAAACACTTGGAGGATAAAGAGCATACTATTAAGCCATAAATGGGTTACTGAAGAGATCAAAGAGGAAATAAAAAACATTCTGTAAACAACAAAAAATGAAAACACAACAATCCAAAAATCTATGGGACACAGTAAAAGCAGTCCTGAGAGGGAAGTTCATAGTACCTCAAAAAACAAGAAAAACTGATAATAAATTATCTAACCGTATAACGTAAAAAACTAGAAAGGGAGTAATAAGAAAAGCCCAAAGTAAGTAGAAGGAAGGAAATAATAAAGATCAGAGTGGAAATAAATGACCAACAAATCCCCAAAAGATCAATAAAACCAAGAGCTGGTTCTTTGAAAGGATAAACAAGACTGATGGCCAGGCTCACCAAGAAACAAAGCAAAAGGATGCAAATAAACAAAATTAGAAATGAAAGCGGTGAAGAAACAAACAACCCCACAGAAATACAAAAAATTGCAAAAAAATAAATAAAAAATACTATTGTACAAACAACACTATTTCAACAAACTGGACAACCTAGACAAAATGAACATATTTTTAGAAAAATACAATCTTCAAAAACTCAATAAGGAAGAATCAGTAAAACTGAATAGACCAGTGGTCAGTAAACCGCAGCTCAAGAGCCACATGCAGCTCTTTGGCCCCTTAAGTATGGCTCTTCCACAAAATACCACGGACTGGGTGAATCTACTTTGAAGAAATGGCCTTAGAAGAAGTTTAAATTTAAAAAATTTGGCTCTCAAATTTCAATCGTTGTACTATTGATGTTTGGCTCTGTTGACTAATGAGTTTGCCAACCACTGGAATAGACCAATGAAATTGAAAGAGTAATCAAAAAACTTCCAACAAACAAAAGCCCTGGTTCACAGGGGATTTCTCCCCCTGCCCCATAGGTCCCCTCCACTGGTTCCCACCCCACCCCAGGTACTCGCACCCTATTGTCTGTGTCCATAGGTACTCCATATATGCATATAAGATCTTTGTCTAATCTCTTCCTGCATTCCCTACACCCCCTTCCCTCTGCGAACTGTCAGTCTGTTCCATTTCCATGCCCATGATTCTATTCCATTCACCAGTTCATTCATCAGATTTTTTATTCATTTGATTTTTAGATTCAATCGATAGATATGTATTTGTTGTCATTTTCTTCATATTTTTTTTTATCTTTACCTTTTTCTTCTTCCTCTTTTAAAGAATACCCTTCAGCATCTCATATAATACTGGTTTGGTGGTGATGAACTCCTTTAGCTTTTTCTTGTCTGTGAAACTCTTTATCTGACCTTCAATTCTAAATGACAGCTTTGCTGGGTAATCTTGAATATTTCACTTTGAATATTTCTTGCCACTCCCCTCTGGCCTGCATAGTTTCTGTTGAGAAATCAACTGACAGTGATATAGGCACTCCCTTGTAGGTAACTAACTGTTTTTCTCTTGTTGCTTTTAAGATTCTCTTTGTCTTTTGCCCTTGGCATTTTAATTATGATGTGTCTTGGTGTGGTCTTCTTTAGATTCCTTGTTTGGTTTTCTGTGCTTCCTAGACTTGTAAGTCTATTTCTTTCACCAGGTGGGGGAAGTTTTGTGTCATTATTTCTTCAAATAGGTTTTCAGTATCTTGCTCTCTCTCTTCTTCTGGCATCCCCATTATTTGGATGTTGGTTCTCTTGAAGTTGTCCCAAGGCTCCTTACACCATCTTCATATTTTTGGATTCTTTTTTCTTTTTGCTCTTCTGGTTGAGTGTTTTTTTGCTTGCTCGTATTTCAAATCATTAATTTGATTCTCAGGATCCTCTAGTCCAGTGTTTCCCAAACTTCTCATGATGAGAATCACCTGGTGGAGTTGTTAAAATACAGATTCCTGAATCCCAACTAAGAAGTGGTAAACTTTTTTTTTTTTTTTTTTAGAAGTGGTAAACTTAACTAGTGCTCTAAGACAGAACATTAAGTTAAGTATACAATTTTACCTATAAGTTCCCAAAAACTCTAGTTTAGCACTTCTTAGTTGAGATTCAGGAATCTGTATTTTAACAACTCCACCAGGTGATTCTCATCATGAGAGAAGTTTGGGAAATACTGCTCTAGTCTATTGTTGAAACCCTGTATGTTATTCTTATTTTCAGTCAGTTATATGCTTAATTTCTGACTGGTCTTTAACCCATTTTTTTTGGCATTCTCACTAAGATCCTTGAAGGTCTTACAAAATTCCTTTGAGGTTTCTAGAAGATTCTTGAGTAAGCTTTTAACTGTGGTTTTGAACTGTATATCCAGTACTTTGCTTAATTCCTTTTCTTTCATTTGTGACATGTTTCTTTGTCTCTGTGTTTTGGCTGCTTCCCTCTGTTTGTTTCTATGTGTTGGGTAGCTGCTAAGTCTCCTTGAGTTGATAGAGTGGCCTTGTGTAGCAGCTGTCCTACAGGGCCCAGTGGCTCAGCCTCCCAAATCACCTGAGTTGGACACTCTTGGTGCACCTGTTTGTGGGCTATGTGCACAGTTTTGTTGTAGTTGATCCTTGATTGCTGTTGGTGTCACTGGAGGAATTGACCTCCAGGCCATTTGGCTGTAGGGACCAGCTGCAACTATAGGGAGAGAGCTGCTCTTACAGGAGACATCTTTATGGATCAGGACTTGCTTCAGTGGGGCTTTGGTGCTCACTGAGTCTGCCCCTTGAGTGTGTCTCTTATGGATGTGAAGAGTTGTAATCTGGTATGGTCTCACACTGACCACTGGGCACACTGGCTCTTGGGTCTCCAGGAAGGTACAGAGTCAGCCACTGCCTGAAGCCACCCAGCAGGAGCAACAGAGAGATATGCAGATTCCTCCTTTTTGTATCGAGTTTGGAAGTGCCCAGATGAGGTCCAACTGTGAAGCAAGGCAGACTGGTGCTGGTGCTGGGTCTTGGGCCTTCTATTGATAGCTTTGGGACTCCCTGTCCCAGCTGCAGCTTATTTGGCAGATTTTTAGCCTAAGAAAGGGCAGGCCATTCATATGCAAAAGCTGCTGCACACAGCTTGGTTGGAGTTATAAATTCGGTGGGGCAGGGTCTCAGGGAATCACCAGAGCAGAACAAAGAGAAATGGTTCCCAGTTAGCTTTCCACTGGGGAGGTCCCAGCACAGAAAAATGACCTCTGGAAGCACCTCCATCTGGAAGAAAACTGCCCCCATGTTCCTGTCCAGATGCCAGACAGTCCAGTTTCTCTGATATGTTTCTGGGTCCCCCAGAGCCTCTCCTGGCATTGGAGGTCAGAGCAAGTGGGAGCTTGTAAGTTCAGTTCTCAGTGCTGGCCTTTTAAGAGGAGCAGCTGGATCTCCAGCAGCCTGTGTGTTACTCAGCCCCAATCATCACTGGTTTTTGCAACCTGTAGTTTTTGCTGCCTGTTGGGACTTCTTTTTCCAGTTGTAGAACCTTGGTCTGGGGGTCTGGTGTCGAGATGGGACCCCTTGCTCCTCCAGGTGGCCTCCAAAGAGGCGATCTACCTCCCTATTAAAAAAGTGGCATACCTGGCTGCTGGACCAGCCCGTTATGCACCTCCACACCTCCTACCAGTCTCAGTGTGCTTTTTTCTTTACTTCTTCTAGCTGTAGTACTTCCATTCAGCCAGCTTTCTGGGGGTTCTGGATGATAGTTGTTCTGTATTTTAGTTGTACTTTTGATGTGGTTGTGGGAAGCAGCGAGTACAGGCATTTACCTATGCTGCCATATTGGTTCTCCCTCAAGCACCCTTTTTGATAAAAAACTCTCAGCAACATGGGAATAGAGATCATACTTCAAAATAAAACTCTTATATAACAAATCTATAGCCAACACCATACTCAATGGTCTAAATACTAAAACCATTTCTCCTAAGAACAGGAACAAGACAGGGTAAAATATTCAAAAGATTAAAAAAAATATATATATATACCACTCTTCACTATTTTTTGTTTGGGAATATTATTTTTCATTAAAAATATTGTTGATGTAATATGTAGGGGGTTGGTTATTTTTTTAAAAAAAGTAATAATTATGTTAAATTTCTGTTTTAATTTCTAATAGGGCACATATTGCCAAATAAAAGCCACATAAATAAGAACTTCTGGGGGTCCTCAGTTTGAGGAGCACTGCTGTCAATCTAGCATCACTGATCCTCAGGGAGCTCCTCAAGGTTGGCTGACCATACCCTAAGGAAGGATCTTGCCATCTACACTGGTACCCTCAACTTGCAGTCTGCAGCCTACTGCTGGTCCACAAACTATTCCTGATTCATAATAAGATAAGTACTGAAATCAAGAGCAAACTTTTAGAAACATTTGCAACAATTTTACATTGCTACTCAACCAATCACATATGGGCTTATATTTTATAACTCCTTGGTTGTTGTTTGTTTTCATTTTATTTTTCTAGTTGTTTATTTTTATGGTATTTTACAAAAGTGTCAGTCTGCAACACTTTGGAAATATTTAAAAGTGTTCCTTCATTGAAATATAACTAAACAGCCATTGGGATAATCCTTAAAATAAAATACTGTCAATAGACACTATTTTCCTATAATTAATGATACTTCAGAGAACTTCCCCTCCGGAAATAACAAATATAAATGTCAAAGTATCACCCTAAAATGGAAATTGGTAATGGTAAAGAAAATCATACATACCCTCTTCAGTGAAGAATTTTTCTATGGGTCCCACAAAGTGATTGATTTCATTAAGTTCATCTTGGCTAACTTCTGGATATGGGAAAACCTCTTTCTAAAAATAAAAATTAGTAAAAATTAATTTTAGCAACTTTCCATAGTGCTAATATCAGTCAAAAAGGAAGGAAACAGTCCTGACTGGTTTGGCTCAATGGACAGAGCATCAGACCGTGGACTAAAAGGTCCCAGGTTCGATTTCGGTCAAGGGCATGTACCTTGGTTGCAAGCTCGATCCCTAGTACGGGGTGTGCAGGAGGCAGCTGATGGATGTTTCTCTCTCATCGATGTTTCTAACTCTCTATCCCTCTCCCTTCTGTAAAAAGTCAATAATGGAAATAAGATGCAATCAGACATAAAAAGAACTACTGTATATATTAAACTTTCTTTTACATAAGCCTAAATCTAGAACTGAGACACATAACAATATAACATTAAACAAGAGGAAACAAGGGGAAAAAAAATCATAGAATACTACCAAAATGAAATAATAAACAGAACATAAGGGAAAGTTAATAATGGAGACACAGAGTTACAGGAAAACAAGAAATAAAATTATTATATATCAACTAGAGGCCTGGTGCACAAATTTGTGCATGGGTGGGGTCCCTAGACCTAACTGACAGTCGTGCCCTGCGCAGAAGAAACAGATGCTGGATGTCGACATAGGCACCTCGCACCACACAGTTCCCCGCCTCCTCCCTCCCTCCTTCCCTCACTCCCACACCGCCACCTTGGCAGGCGGGCAGTTGCCAATTGAGGCCTGCTGGCAGGATGGAGAGACCATGGGAGGTTGGCTGTGGGAGTGCATTGACCACCAGGGGGAAGCTCCTGCGTTGAGCTTCTCTCCCCCCCCGCCCCCCCCCCCCCCCACTCCCGTGGTCAGTGCACATCAAAGTGACTGGTCGACTGGTCATTTCGTCTTAACGGTTGCTTAAGCTTTTATATATATAGGTAGGCACAATGAATGTAAATAGCCTGAACTCCAATAAAAAGACACAGAGTAGTAGGTTGAATCAAAAAGGAAACCCAATACACATTCTTCAAAAGACCTATTTCAGCTGAAAAGACAAATATAGGGGTGAAATCTGATACCCCAAGCAAACATAGGGGTGAAATCTGATACCCCAGAAAAAAGCAGGTATAGCCATGACAAAATGGGTTTCAAGATAAAAAAGAGACAAAAATGGAAATTTTATAGAGATAAAGGGGACAATAAATCAAGAAGACATAACACATTAATATATATGCACCCAATCTGGGAGCACCAAAATATATAGAGCAACTACTAACAGAACTACAGGGAGAAACTGATAAAAACCTAATGATAGTTTTTACCAGTGGGGAGACCTCCCATGGTCTCTCCATCCTGCCAGCAGGCCCCGATGACGTCACAACATAGCGCCTCGCTCCACAAGCCATAGCGCATGCGCGATACCCAATGACCACTTCCTTGTGCCTGCCACCAGATGGTGCGCATGCGCTATTTATGATACATCGGGCGCCTTCCGCAGGCCAGTGCGCATGTGTGGCTGGGGTAGCAAGCCCGGTGCCACCATCTCAGTGGTCTCAGGGACTTAAATACTCCACTAATCACTATAAACAGATCATCAAAAAAAGAAAATCAAGAAGGAAATATCAGCCTTCAGTGATACATTGGACCAAATGGACATAATATTTACAGAGACTTTTATCCCAGAACACATTATATATTCATCTTCTAGTGCACATGGATCATTCTCAAGGATAGAGCATATGTTGGGATTCGAAACTAGCCTCAACAATTTAAGAAGACTGAAATCATAGTAAGCGTATTCTCCTACCACATGCTTTGAAATTGGAAATCAACTGAATAAAACAAACATGAAGATATTAACAATAACTATGAAACAACAACTGGGTCAAAGAAGAGATAAAAAGATTCAGAGACAGCTCAGCCAGTGTGGCTCAAAGGATGAATATGACCCATGCACCTTGGGTCACTGGTTCCATTACAGGTCAGGGCACATGACTAGTTTGCAGGCTTGGACGGTCCAGTGTGGGGCATGCAGGAGACAGTTGATCCATGTTTCTCTCTCATCACTGATGTTTCTATCTCTCTCTACCTTCCTCTCTCTGAATCAATTAAAAATTAGCTGGAACACTTGTCAAATGCAGATTCTCAGGCCTCGAACCATGGAAAGACCCTTTGTTTTTCCAGAAAAAATTATAAGACTTAGAGGACCTCGGGAATCTGGAATCTTAGCAAGCCCCGTCCCTCTGGTGTATTTGTCAAGCTGGTGTAAGGACTAGGACAATGCTTTATCCCACCCAGTCTTTCCTCATAAGGGCAAAAAGCGGGAGGCAGAGACGAAGGCTTCGTCCGCCGGGCTCTACGTTACCTTCTCGATCCTGCCCAAGAAGAGCTCCTTGGCGAAAGCGTGGGTGCGCGAACTGGAGCGCAGCGGTCGCGTGCTAACAGCGAAGGCCCGCAGAGCCCAGCAGGTGCGCGCGCGGAGCCCGAAGACCATCATGCTGTCCAGAGTGCACACCTTAGCAGGCTTGTCCTGGACTCCAGCCCCGGCGCCCCGATGACGTCACAACATAGCGCCTCGCTCCACAAGCCATAGCGCATGCGCGATACCCAATGACCACTTCCTTGTGCCTGCCACCAGATGGTGCGCATGCGCTATTTATGATACATCGGGCGCCTTCCGCAGGCCAGTGCGCATGTGTGGCTGGGGTAGCAAGCCCGGTGCCACCATCTCAGTGGTCTCTGTTCCCAACGATGGGGAGCCTGAAGGACTTTGTTTTAAAGTACAAATGGTTGCCGAAACCGGTTTGGCTCAGTGGATAGAGCGTCAGCCTGTGGACTGAAGGGTCCTGGATTCAATTCCGGTCAAGGGCATGTACCTTGGTTGCAGCACATTCCCCAGTAGGGAGTGTGCAAGAGGCAGCTGATCGATGTTCTAACTTTATCCCTCTCTCTTCCTCTCTGTAAAAAATCTATTAAAAAAAAAATAATAAAGTTGGTTGCCCGGCTGGTGTTGTTCATTGGTAGAGCCTTCTCCCATGCACATGTGGTGGGTTCTATTCGGGTCAAGGACCTGTCCCTGGGTTGCAGGTTCAATCCCCAGCCCAGGTTGGGGCACCAATCAATTCCAGATCTCTCTGTCTCTGTCTCTCTGTTGCCCACCACCTATCCCCCTCCTTCCCTTCCACTCTAAAAATCAATGGAAAAATATATTTGAGTCCAGTTGGTATGTTTCAGTGGTTGAGTGTGGATCGATGTCCAGTCAGGACACATACCTGTGTAGTGGGCTCCATCCCCAGTAGAAGGTGTGCAGGAAGCAGCCAATTAATGATTCTCTCTTATCATTGATGTTCTTATCTCTCCCTCTCCCTTCTTTTCTGAAAGCACTAAAAAATATATTTTTAAAAAGGAAAGAAAAATACCCTTGAGTGAGGATTAACAAAAATAAATAAGTTTGTGTTATTTCTATTTTGTCTGAACATATAACATTGCATAGTATTCTTCCATCCTTATCCCCACCAATGTTTTAGTCCTAGACCTTTATAATTTATGTATCCAGTGCTCATCAGTCCTTTTGTCAAAATTTCTCAAATGTCTTGGTTGAATGGTTTGTCCTGTGATAGAAAGGACTCATAAGAAGTGTATGCACCAAATTCTTGTATATTTAAAACCTGTGCAAAGCTACTTTTCTATATTTTTTTAAACCAGAGAATTTATCTTCTAATTTAATTAATTTCACTTGGATATATGTCTCTCAGTTTTGATAATTGTGGGCTAGTTATTTCCCCCCCAAGAACTTAGAACCTTTAGGATGCAGATTCATCTTTTCTTTTTTTTTTTTTTTTTTAAATATATCTTTTATTGATTTCAGAGAAAGGAGAGGGAGAGATAGAAACATCAATGATGAGAATCATTGATAGCCTGCATCCTGCACACCATTGACTGAGGAGTAAGCCCACAATCCAGGCATGTGCCCTGACCAGGAATCCAAATGTGACCTCCTGGTTCATAGGTTGATGCTCAATCACTGAGCCACACCAGCGGAGCATCAGCTCTTCTTTATTATAATTTTCTTTAATTATAGTCTTAAATCATAGTATTATTACATGTACTTATATGTTCTTTTTTTAAAAATTTTTTTTATTGATTTCAGAGAGGAAGGGAGAGGGAGAGAGACTCAGAAATATCAATGATGATAATCATTGATTGACTGCCTCCTGCACACCACCTACTGGGAATCAAGCCCACAACCTGGGCATGTGCCTTTGACTGGAATCAAATGTGAAACCTTTCAGTCCACAGGTCTACGCTCTATTGAGTCAAACCAGCTAGGGCTATATGTTCTATTTTCATCTGCTACATCTCTACTTTCTCTCTGACCTCTAATACCTCCTTACATTTTATTTTCTTGGATCCTTTTATTTCCATCCTCAATGTCCCTTTCTGTACTTTCAGTTATATCGTTTCTCCATTAGACAGCTGAGATGATTTTGTCTTTTTCTTCACTTTTTTTCTTGAGTTTAGTGAGCTTCCATTGCATATCTTATTTGTCCCCATTTTTTGTTGTTAATCCTCACCTGAGGATTTCTTCTTCAGAGAGAGTTAAGGGAGGATGAGAGAGAGAGAGAGAGAGAGAGAGAGAGAGAGAGAGAGAGAGAGAGAGAGAGAGAGAGAGAGAGAAACAGACATGGAGAGAGCCACATCAACTGGTTGCCTTCTGCATGCACCTCGACCAAGGACAGGGAGGGAACCCACAACACAGGCCCTTGACTGGAAATTGAACCCAAGACACTTCAGTCCACAGAATAATATTCTAACCACTTAGCACACAAGCCAGGTCTTATTTGTCCAATTTTATAATCAAACCTCAGTTCTCAAACATCTCCCACTTCGAACAATTTAGTTCTTTAACCAACTTGTTCACAGGGGGGGGAAAAGTCTGGGTTGTGGAACAAAACTTCGATTTTGTGACCTGACAACCTTTTTATGATGATACCTCAGCATGACAAAAAGCTTCTCTCAGGCCACTTACAAGGAAAGGAGAGAAAGTACATACAAAGGAGAGAATGATTAGCACAATTTTAAAATATAAAGATGCAACCAAGTGCTAATGTTGTTAAGAGTGTGAAAGAAACAATGATTACAGGGAATTAAAGAAGTAAAAAAAACAAAACTGTTGTTGATTTGGATAAACAAAAAGCAGTTAGCTGGGTGACAGCATTTTAGAGGCAGTGATATGAACAAGCAAAAACACTGCATTTCTTTAAGGCTGGTAAGGGATGGTACGATCAATTTAAGAAAAGTTTTTATTTATAGATTAAACAGTACATTAGGCATGTACTATACATAGAAAGGTTAAAGTGGAATCATTTGTAGGTCTGGAACAAATTAAATTTACATTTCTAATGGGGAAATATGATTCCGTTTTCGAACAAATCACTTCTCAAACAGCACTGGTAATGAATTAAATTCAAGAACCATGGTAGACTGTGGTGTTCTTTCATATCTTATTGGTTGTTTAATTACGTGTAATTAATGATATATTATGTTACAATTTCCCCCTGCTTTGGATTTTTATCCTGTTTGCATTTATGTGTGTTCTTATTTGCTAAAAAGTTTTCTCATTTTCCTTCTTAAAGTATTTTTGTATGAAGACTTTGTGTTTATTTGCATTAGATTTTTCGAGACCAACAACAGCAGTGTGTCACAACCTTCGTGGCGGGATTCAGGATCTGAAAGAGAGACCAATGCACAAATGAAAATGCTATACAAGAAATATGAGTTTAGAAGGCATGGGGGTGGAAGCCAGGTGGAAACATCTTTCTTGAAGAGGCACCCCCAAGACTGGGTCCCATCTGCTTTTTATTCAGTTTTAGATGCACATCTTGCCCTCTAGCAATGCATACAGGCATATCAAAGGTAAAGTTTGGTAAACAGTAAAAGGATTATAATATTAGGGAATTGTCTTGAGCCATTGAGGCCACAGTAAGGCAATATTATGCTGAATTTCAGCCCTGCTGAATATCAAAGTCCAGTGGTCTTCCAATGATTTTTTGCATTAATACGCTAACTGCTGATGGCTTTAGCCTCTGGCAGTAGTGATATACGGGGAAGGACCAGGTCTTATGTGGTTTACTTAAATTTTTAGTCCAAAAATGTTCCATTTTGTTTATATAGTTGACAAAAAAGGGCCACATGCTAACCTAACTCAAGGAAGGCCTGTGTGGCAGCCTTGCAAATTCAAGAGACCTAAAATAACAACAAAGGGTGTTTTCAAATTAAATATCTGTGGAATGTCAAGGTAACTTGTAACTTCCCTTTTTCCAGACACCTCAGGGCACAACAAATACTGCCAGGGCACCAAGCACAAACTCCTTTATTGTTATTATTATCTGTTTATAGCTGACTGTTAATTATCCTGTACCCACTTATGTAAAAGAGGTATGTATGTATCATTTTACTTTTTATTCAATCCAGAAGTTTCCCCACTTTGCTTCCTCCTACCTCCCTAATCTGTCACCAATGAATTTAATGTAACCCACTTATGTCTCCTCCTTTGATGGTAATTTATAAAAATAGGTGAAAGCCACCATTCTCCACAGCATTATCTTAATTTGTTGAGATTCTGCTTCCTGAGAATTGTTGACAGTTTGGCTCAAATAAACTCACAAAAATTCTTAGATTAACACAGTGAACTGCAGTTCCTTTAATAAAAGACACTATTCCGCAGAAACCGGTTTTGCTCAGTGGTAGAGCGTCGGTCTGCGGACTGAAAGGTCCCAGGTTCGATTCCAGTCAAGGGCATGTACCTGGGCTGTGGGCACATCCCCAGTAGGGGATGTGCAAGAAGCAGCTGGTCGATGTTTCTCTCTCATCGACATTTCTAGCTCTCTATATCTCTCCCTTCCTCTCTGTAAAAAATCAATAAAATATATATTTTTTAAAATAATAAAAATAAAAGACACTATTCCTTTTATGTCTGTCTTCTGTTTCTGTGATAGCATCTTATTTTGTTTTAATATTTTTACTGATTTCAGGGAGGGAGAGATAGAAACATCAATGATAAGAGAGAATCATTGATTGGCTGCCTCTTGCATGCCCTCTACTGAGTTCCCCCCTGCCCTCCCACAAGCCTCCCAGGAAACCTCGCTTTCTCAGGTGCCTCCCTCTTCTCAGAAGCAGTGCCTTTAGTCACTGGTCCCATGAACTTTCCAAGTCTTCTTCTGATTCACTAGGTCTTACTTCTCTCCTCACATGTCCACTCTGGGTTGGTCTGTCTTTACAGACATGAACTCTAGTTGATGTTATCTTTCTCCTACCACCATTAGGACCATGCCATCTCCCCTTTTCCATGCAGCAGTCCTCCCACCCCCAGATCTGTGTTCTAGTATGAGATCTGATTTCAACTCTGCCAGCCTAAGATGCTTATTTTCCCATTGATCTTTCAATAAAATTTGTGAGATTTTGCTCCATCCTGGTTACACTTTAGTTCTGAGCAATAGGTAATTTAAAAAATTGTGAGAGTGAACCAGTGATTTTTTCTGTCAAAGAAAGGAGCTCGCAGTCATCTTAGGACCTGCCATTTTGATATGACCTTCAGTTTCTTCAGGGGGCCACCATCTTAGGTTCTACAATCTTGGTATGATCTTAAGGCCCTCAGGGGGGCTACCATCTTAGATTCTGCCTTACCTTCCTCTTCCTCTCAATTAGCTGAGAAATAATGCGACTCCGAGCTCTGAAGCCTGGTCAATCAAGTTGAAGTTCAGAGTGAGGGTCAGGGCAGACCCCAAGTCAGAAAATAAAACCCCGAAGGAACTTCCAACTCCATGTGCTTTTGCCCATGATTTCCAGCTGGCAGGAGCACCCTTCTGCGCAGAAGTAAATTTGCCTTGACGATCCAGTTTCGAGTGTTTGTCTCATTCTTGCGACATTGTTGAGAACATTTCTAACAAAAATGTTTTTATTGATTTTTAGAGAGAGGGAGAGGGGGTAGATAGAAACATTGATGGGAAACATCATCAGTCAGCTGCCTCCTGCACTCCCCCTACTAGGGATTGAGCCTGCAACAAGGGCAGGCGCCCTGACCAGGAATTGAATCAGTGACATCTTGGTTCCTGTGTTGATGCTCAACCACTGAGCCACATAGCCAGGCAAGCAATAGGTAATTTTATTTGTCCTTTTTCTGAACAGCTCTTGAAGGATGTGAGAAGAGATTCAATTTAGATGGTATCAATAATACTCTGGTATTTTTATGTTTGAATGCTTTCTTCCCTTTTTACTCCATGAGAGATGAATGAAGTGCATTAGTTCCTACTATTCAGATTTAATTGGAATTTTTTTCTTATAGGACACTGGTCACATTGTGAGGTGGGCTGCAGTGCAGCTAGAATGGAAAGGAAAGGAAAGATTACCTAAAATTGTCTTAAAAGTCATGAAGCTACATATTAGAGATAGGGCCCCTAGCTGTTTTGGCTTAATAGATAGAGCGTCAGCCTAGAATCCAAAAGGTGCCAGGTTCAATTCCAGTTAAAGGTCCTTACCTTAGTTGCAGTCTCCTCTTGGCCCGGGCCCTGGTCTGGGCTTGGGCAGGAGGCAACCAATCAATGTGTTTCTCTCACATCAATGTTTCTTTCTGTCTTTCCCTCTCTCTTCCATTCTCCCTACAAATCAATAGAAAGGTGAGGATTAACATAAATAAATAAATAATAAATTTATAAAAAAAGAAATAGGGGTAAGTAGCCTTCGTAGACCAACCAATAAGTTTTTATGACAAGTCCACTCTGTGATGAAGGTGAGCTAGGTTCCCTTAGAAAGTGATTGCTGAATTGAACACATTGTACAGAGAGGCATCTCCATGGCTTCCCAGAACTGCCAAAATAGAGTCAATGTGTACCCCAGGAACTCAGCACTAAGGTTAGATTCAGTGGTGTTCATCTCCTTAAATCCCACAAATCAGAATCACCAAATACACTCAGTAACTCTATTATTTCCTGTTCTTTGCTCACCAAAAGAACACTATCTGAATGGCCAGTACATTATAGCATGTTCATTTGATGGGCCATTAGGCAAATGTTAGAAACTACTGAGTCTTTCATAACAGCAGAATACACCAAGAAAAAAAATAAAAATTTACACATATAAACTTTTACTACACTGTATGCTATAGAATTCAACAGCATTCCAAAGCTAAGTAGTTTGGAAAACAGACTATCTTTCCGAGATTCACAATACACATCATCTTTTTAAAAGGCTCTGAGAAGTCCTGCAGTAAAGAAACTAGTTTAGCTTGGCTGGTGTGGCCCAGTGGTTGAGTATTGATCCAGAAACCAAGAAATCACTAGTTTCTGGTCAGGGCACGTGCCTGAGGTTCCAGGCTCAGTCCCCTGTAAGGGGCATGCAGGAAGCAGCCCATTTCTCTCCCCCTCTCCCTTCTTCTCTCTCTAATATCAATAAAAACATCATTAAAAACAAAAACAAAAACAAACTAGTTTAGCCGAAACTGGTTTGGCTCAGTGGATACAGCATCGGCCTGCAGACTGAAAGGTCCCGGGTTCAATTCTGGTTGAGGACATGTGCCTTAGTTGTGGGCACATCCCCGGTGGTGGTGTGCAGGAGGCTGCTGGTCGATGTCTCTCTCTCATCGATGTTTCTAGCTTTCTATCTGTCTCCCTCTCTGTGGAAAGTCAATAAAAAATATATATTTTAAAAAACTAGTTTGACTTTAATTCAGTATTTCCTACATGTTTTTGTGAAAATCTTTCTTTTTATGAGGAGCACCAAATAATACTTACACACATTTTGGGACACACACAGAAGATCTGAACTAAGTAACTGAGAAATTTGTGTGAAGAAAAGATGGAATGAAAATAGACCAAATATTTAAATATAACTGTTTTAGGGTTGGTGGGGTTGTGGATGATTTTCCCCCTTGCTTTTTATAAATCTAGTCATTCCAAATGGTCTAAATGTTAAAACACATTTGATGAAAGATAAAACACAATGATTAAAACCCTCCGACCATTACCCAAACTATTCCTTGACCTAAGAAGAAATGTCAGTAGGATCCAATTTCTTCCCAGCACTCTGGTCCACATTGCTTTTCTAGTTCTTGGATCTCATTTTGAACATCCAAATGCCATCATGCATTTCAGCAATGAATTTCCTTTTGGGGCTCTGTGGTCTTCATATACTCATTCAGCAGGCATTTATGAAAGTCCTACTTTATGCCACATGTTGAGGTTACAGCAGTATGTAAGGACAGCCATTGTCCTGACCTTGTGACATTTACTGTAACAAAATTATCACACTCTGAATATATAATTACAGGTAACACATTCCAGAGGGGATAATGGCCAAGCTAAAACTTGAATGATGAAGGAGTTAACTGAACACAGATGCAAGAGGGCACACTTGCACAGGCCCAGTGGCAGGAGAAAACTCAGCTTGTCTGGGAACCTTGTGTGGCTGGAGAGCAAGGCAAAGTGAAGGAGAGCCAGTCCATGCAGAGCCACCCATGCAGGCCTCATGAAGGCCATGTTAAGGATTTTGTTTTTTCAATCATAGGGGCAATAGGAAGCCTTTGACATGGCTTTACACAGGTGGCACCTTGGAGATTCCTCTGGTGCTTCGTGGAAAATGGGTTTGAGGGACCACAATGGTGCAGGAGGCCAGTTAGGGAGCTCTCATCCAGATGAGAGACAGGTGATGGCCTGAAGCAGTGACAGAGGTGAAGAAATGGATTCAAGAACATGTTGAAGAAGGAAGTCAAAAGGGCTTCGTGATAGATGGATTTGGAGTCGAAGAAAGGACAGTTGTCAAGGACAATCCCCAAGTTTTCTTTATGCAACTCAGTGGTGATACCATTTGTCAAAGTAGGGAACACAGCACTTTGTGTGTGTCTGTGTGTGATCATCAATTTGGTCATGGAGAGAAAGAAAGGGAACATGTGTGTTCAAAGTGGAGGTCTGGGCTACAGATTCACATTTGGAAGCTACATTGAAACTGTGGATCTGCATGAAATGGCCTAGAAAAAAGTAAAGAAAGGAAGAGAGCTTGGACTGATCCTCAAACCAACACTTACCAGCTCTACAAAGGAGACAATGAAGACACCCTAAAGAGGAAGACCAGAGTGTGGGAACAGAGGTGATAAGAAAATACAGTTGCAGGAACAAACTTGAATGATCTCAAAAGCTGCTGTGAGGTCAAGTAAAATGAGGGCTAAAAATGTGTTGTGAGTGGGGGAAGGAAACAGTGAGCAGGAACCATGTTTGTAGAAGTTTGACAGCATCATGTGTCCCACTGAGACTCCTCAATGCCAAGGGTAGCAAAGCACTGAGCAAACTACTTTCCATAAAATTTTGATGATGATTTACACACACTAAGATTAACCAGTGGTTTTGCTGTTACCTTGCTTCCCCAAGCCAACCATCACTTTCAGATGCATTTTGACAAGACCAGTCCTGTGCTGGTCACTGGACACAGAGAAGTGGGTCAAGTGCACTCTGTGCTCCCAAGGAGCGCACACACTGGTGGAGCAGACAAGCACAAGTTGGTGTGCAGTTCAAAATATCATAAACCCAAATGCTGAAGTAGAGCTATCAATAAGTGTTTTAGGGGACTTTAGTAACCAGCTTTACTCTGTTGAAGAACCCTTGAATGGCCTGGAAAATGAATGATTTTCTGAGAATATCTTTGGATCAAAATTCACTTTTTTAAAAAAAAAAATATATATTTTATTGATTTTTCAGAGAGGAAGAGAGAATCATCGATCAGCTGCCTCTTGCACACCCCCTACTGGGGATGTGCCCACAACCAAGTTACATGCCCTCAACCGGAATTGAACCTGGGACCTTTCAGTCCGCAGGCCAACGCTCTATCCACTGAGCCAAACCGATCCCGGCAAAATTCACTTCTTGAGGGGTAAGCTATGGTTAATTTTGGTCACTAAACCTCTTTGTTTTCCACAAATTCGATCTGTCAGTTTTACTTCATTTTATGACATGCAGTGAAACTTTAAGGCAGTATTCTCTGGAACTGGATTTGGTTTCAAGGAAGAAGCAGCAGCACAAGTCAGTCATGTTCTCACAGAACTTTCCCAGTAGAATCAGAATGCACCTTCCGGGATTCTGCACATCACGTTAATTTGGAAAAACAGACAACTTTGACCTAATTAAATAAACTCTCTTTAAGCATTTGGGAACTGGACCATTAGTTTTTCCCTCCGTAAGCCATTTCCGGCCCACCTCAGCTCTTCATATGGGCCACCTTCTCTCTCTAATCTAATAAAAGCACTAAAATTTGAAAGTTGCTAGAAGTTATAATTACCTTTGACATATTTTATTGAAGTTGAAGTTGGGATATGCACCTTTATCTAAAACATTCTCAAATTCAAGTCCAGGAGACCCAGTGCCTGCAGTCACGACAAAGATGGGCACACCTGTCAACTGGACATCTCTCTGGGCCAATAGGGAAATACCTGGACTTTTCAGAGAAAGTGAGAGTCCGAGAATTTTAAAGAATTTATTTGATTTCTCCACATGATCACAGCTATGGTTTTACATCAATAGAGTCTGTTACTACTCACAAACAAATGCATATTAAAACAAAGCACTCCTTTCCTCCCCAAAGTTACAGAGTGGGCATCAGGCTTCTTGTGAGCAAGGCATTCCTTAAAGTCTTTGAACAGTCTTTACTCAAGACCTGATTCTAGTAATTTGAAACAACTTGAAGGTGAATGACAGTTCTCAAGAGGAGACAGATATTGCATGCGGCCTCAGCAAGACCGCAGACAGAACAGCAACACCAACACCAACATACATGCACATGAGGTACAGGCTCTTCCTGCTTATCCCTTTTCACCACCCCCACTTCACACTGATTCACTGTGCAATGTTTCTTTGATTATTGTTATTTAAAATATGTACAAAGTTACTCATTTCAGACAGGAAGGTGATGGTATTTTTACAACAAAACTGTAAGATGCATGCTTAACCTGTAGACACAGCTTCATATGGAATGCTGAGTCAATACCTAGGGCCATGTGTAAGTGTCCACTGTCTTTCTAGGTCATTGTGAAGATGGAGAGGAGGCTCTGCTGCATGCCGCGCAGGGTGGGAAGTCTTGCTCCGTGGAGACTGGAGACATTGTTAACAAGATGTGCACGTCATATTAGGATGGACTTTATTTTTACAGTGTTGTGCAATTCATTAATAAACTTAAAAAAAGTACAAATATATGATTTAACTGTTGTCCCAGAAAAGATTTTTATGATACTACCAGATGTTTTCTCTAAGGTCTCTTGCTCCTGTCAGAAATTATGTAATTGAAATAATTTGCGTGACTTGAGAAGATGTCCCGAGTATATTGACAAACCAGATGGCACAAGCAATGTGGTGGCACTCAGCCTCCTGAGGGGACAAGGCCCCTGTGAACAACAGGTCCCTACAGGTCTCTGGATCCCAGCCCTGTGAAAGCAACATGGGGAACATGTTTATCTTAAGCTTTTGCTGCCCAGATAAGATCTGGGCAGCTGCCTCCAGCCTCTTCGATGGAACAGTGTGCTTCTGGGAACGCCTCCAGAACAGGTTTACAAATAAAACATGGAGAATAATCACACTTCACAGTTCTGAACCCAATACCCTGAATAAAGTTGGAAACAGAGGGAGAAACTGAGTTTGTTCAGGAAGTCCTATTTCACTAGACCTAGCCCTGTGTGTGGCACTTGACAAAGCTTCAGGGCATGTCAGTAACAGTTTGGAGGTGAGTTCTGAATGGCCCTTGGAGCACGGAGGATGGAGAGATAGCCCCTCTCTCTGGCCCCATCAATGAATGTACTGTTGATTCTTTTTGTTTTGTTTTTCCCTGGTTATTGCCCCTTCAGAAAGAGCAACCTTATACTAACAGCCTGTATCTTTTCTGGAACAACATAGAATTTACAGTTGAGCTCTACCATTGGTACAGAGATTTAAAAAAAAAAAAAAAAAGCCAGCATATTTAATATTATCATTTTACCTCAACTATTTGTCAACAGTAACACTGATATATTTTGTGAATATACAATATATAAATGTGGCTTCATACAATCAACACTGATGACACACAGTACAATTTGACTTTCCCTTGTCAGAACAACATCCTTTAAACTGCACAATAGAGAATGCCTTGGGAGCCTGGCTTTGAAAGAAAAAGAATTCAGGAGTCAATGGGCTGGGGGGCCTCCCACCAGCTGGGCCTGGACCAGATCAGGCACACCTGTGCTTTTTACTCCTCTCTGAGCAGATGTCCAAGACAGAAAAGTTGTACCAATGGGAAGGTAAAGGCGGGCAGGGTAAAGTCTCACTTCCTTTTTTAAAAGGCATAACTCTAGATTGCTGTATTTGCTCTCTGTGGAGATTAACAAAGTGCTCAGTTTGCAGATTTGCTGGTATGATGGCCTCAATGACATGGCAAAGGTGGAAAATGGACAGATGCCCAGCCAGCTGGCTAGGGGGGGCTCCCTTTGTCGTCTGCAGTCTGGCCACAGCTCGCCACACCTTCCCCGGAGCACGGAGCTCCACAGCCCACAGTCCTGTCAGCTTCGCCCTTTCTGAAAGGGGTCTCCGCCTGGGCAGGTGCCGTGGGCAGTCCTCGGTCCCATGGCTTAGGAACACAGCACTGGTGGCTGCAGTGTCGCGAAAGGCTGAAACTACAAAGTACGGCCCATGTGACTTAGGCACAGAACCGGACGCGTGCAGCGCCCCGGCCCCAGGGGAGCAGATGGTGTCACAAGACGGAAGCAACAAGAGCACAGCTGGGAGTCATGTGATGCCCTGGCAGCTAACTGGACCATGACAAGGCAACGGGGGCTTCACCAGTGAGGGCTGGGCACTTGTCAGCTAGGATCAGAGGGGCCACGGTGATGACACAGGGGTTATGCTAGCACATGGCTACATGAAGTTACAATGATCACGGCCACCACTCAGAAAATAAAACAGGAACACACACACCGCCCTGGGGAGCTAAATGCTAACATTAGCCTGCAGGTTTGAAAGAGGCTCCTGCTACAGTTGGAAACAGGATGAGGAAGTTATGGCGCTGAGGGAGGCAAGGATGAGAGCTGGTCTTTTTCATGTTGGAGATGATACGTCTGCAGTGTATGATGCCCCTCTCAGAGGACTCTGAATGAGTGTGCATCAAATCATGTGCATATAAAAGAACCATGGGTCATGGAAATTCACAGTTATCACAGCTATTCAAGTGTCATGAATGTGTGTAACCAATACTCTAAGACAGCCAGTTCTTAACCAGCCATCCTGAGTTGCTCTGTAGTTTACTGCATTTTATCTATTTGCTTACCTGAAATAACAGAGCAGTTATAATACTGATTACTTATGATAGTATTCTGTTAATAAAATAAGGATTTATATAAAGCGATACTAGACTTTTTAAATAGTTAGATGCTATGTTACTTGGCACAGTTAGTAATGACTGAATAAGTAATGAATAGTCCTAGAGGGACTTCTCTGCTTTTTATGAAAATATGGAAGTATCTGAGTTTGTTCCTAGCATTTAGGTTTTTGGTCTACTCTCACATTCATCTAAGGTACTGTCTTTCTATCAGGTATGTGGAGCTCCTTGTAAAGTCTATATTGCTAATTTTTGTGGACTGAAATGTTTGCCTTTCACACACAAATACTACCTATACAGTATGTATATATATATTTATCTATTTATATATATTTATATTATATAAAGTTTACTTACGTATTTTCATCAACCATATCAGGTCTACTTAATTTTGCCCATTGTCAATGAAAGAGCAATAATGCAGCAAGTTTTGGGTTTTCTGATTTGTTCTGTCTCTGTTTTTTTTTTGTGTATCTTGTTTCTTCTTTTTCTAGGCTTTTCATATTTGTGTACAATTAGGGAGGAGAGAGCTGAGGACTGCAGCTGGAGAAGAGGGGGGGCAACATCTCCTAGGCTGGAGGTACTGTTTCAAGGCTGTTAGTGCCTGCGGCCCACCCCTTGGGTTGAGGTGGATGGAGCCCAGGACACCAATGCTAAATTAAATCAGGAGCATTGCTCCCTATAACACAAGCCCATGTGCTCAAGGGTTCAGTCCGGGCTGTGGGGAGATGGGAGGATGGAAACAGAAGTGCCCTGGGTCTGGTCTGAGGCTGGCTGCCCCAGCCATGCCTCTTGTGGTGTGCACTTGTTCTGGGGAGTCTGGGACCCTGGCCGAAGCTGTCTACACAATTGTGCTGATGCCACTGGGTTTGGCCTTGTTGCTAGGGGGAGGTGGTGGGGCGGAGGAATGCCCGTGGTGGTGTGCTGCATGGCCCGGATGGCTGGCATGGGCCAAGGGCAGTGGTGGGTGGCTGTGCGTGTGGGTCCCATAGGGCAAGTGCCCCCCATGGGGGCTGTGGTGGTACTGGTGTGCATGCTGGATGTGCTGGGGGGGGTGGTAGTGGTGGTGGTGGTGGTAGGGGGGTGGGTTCTGCTGCACGTGGCAGTACTGGGTATGGTGGCCATGCGTCGGGACCTGTGGAGGGCCCTCTGCAGGCCCCTGGTGATGGCCCACCATGGAGTGTTGCAGATGGGGCAGGCCTAAAGGGTGAAGGGGTGGCTGGGGAGGGGCTGAAGGTGGGTGAGCCTGAGGAGGGGGTTTCCCTCTCTTACTCCCAAATAAGGAGCCCAGGAGGGAGGATGAATTAGGCATAGTCTGGTGTGGGCGAGATGGACACTCGCGTGTTGATGTAGCTCTCCGGCGCATGTGAGGACTGCTAATGATGGACCCCTAAAAAGGAAATTCATAGAAATCAAAATTAAAAGATCTTAAAGCATTTATGTCAGAATGATTTTTTTTTTTTAATGTAAAAAGTTCACCCACTGACTGATAATCTTTAGTTCAACTCACTGCCGCAGAGGGTGGGGCTGGCGGAGGCTGGACTTCTCACACTACTGAGGCAAGTCAGCAGGGGCAGGGATGGCGGGACCCTGAGAAGGGATGTTCCAGGGAGGATGGGGGGTTGGAGGGAGACTGGGGCGGGAGAGGAGGGCCCTCCTTTCTAGTCCTAGCAGCAGCAGCAGCAGCAGCACACGTTTGGGCTCTCTCCTGACAAGCACCCTGAGCTTTCCGATCAGAAGTTTGTTTGGGGTTTCTGTGAACAGTGTGTGCTAAGGGGAGTGGGGCAGGCTAGTGTGCATGAAGAGGAACCCTGTTCCTGCTGAAATCGCAGCCTCAGCTTTCCTGGTTCCTCCCAAGGGTCTGAGGGCATTTGCTCTGCCTGTGTGGAACCCCAGGTTTCTGGGAAAGCGGTGAAGGGAGAGGAGAGGCTCGGGAACCCTTGTCCTGGGCGTGGGGACTGCCTAGGCATTTTACTGCAGCTACCTACTGCAAACCAAAGAAGGAGAAAGAAACAAAAATATCTGCAAGCTGAGGTTAAGATGTGAACAGTAATACAGAGATGGCTGGAGGATGAATGAAATCTCATGAAATCCACAGTTTTGTTGTCTTATGGTTTTCCTCATCCCCCGAGCTAGTTAAGCAATTCCATCGTGCCCTATCTGCAGACACACAGCAACTGAAACTCCAGAAAGAATGCAATGGGGACTTCGGAGCATGGAAGTCAGGCTGATGGGGAAGTTGCCTGGTGCTCAGCAGCTGCTGCTTCTGGCCTAGGAGCAGTGCTGGTGGGCGGGGTGGGGGTGCCCAGGAGCCAGGGATGTTAATGAACCATGCTGGGGCCACAGGGCACAGGGGTGAAGTGGGAACTAAAACACACAATCCAGAACCAGCCTTCCCCACCCCCACTCCAGCCCAAACAAGCGGTGAGATTCTAGCAGAGGGGAAGCTGGCATGCACTGGGCTGAAGCAGGCAGGGGGGAAGGGGTGTCTGTGCCTCTGTGCAGTAATGAAAGCGCAAAAAATAAAAATAAAAAGACAACAGGTATAAACCAAGGATCAGGGAGGCAACACACAACAGCCAGCTGAACGTAGGTGCTTCCTACTTACTTCCACATTGCTCTCTAGCGATCCCGCACTGCTGCGACGCCCTCGCTTCCCTGCCCAGAACATGCAATACCAGAGTTAGACTCAGGCACAGGCCCGGGCACTGTGCTGCCACCACCACCAGCTCAGGGAGGGGCCCACCTGCTGGGTGTGAGGGTAGGAGAAGGGGCTCAGTGGGGAAGCTGGTTGCAGGACAGTAGATAGTTATTTAAAAAAACACAGGATTAGAAAACATAAAAAATAAATTTTCAACCAGCTCCTTCTCCTGGACTGGCCCACTATAGAGAGGGCCTCTGGGGGAGCTGAGCTGGGTTCACAGGTAGGGCCCAAAGTCCCATGCTCAAGTTGGCCTCAGCCAACTGCTGACAGGGAACAGGGTGAAGGAAGCTTCTGCAATGACTAAAAACAAAATGTGGTCCTGCACCAGCCTGATTTTTAGTGAATTTCATATATGTATGCTATGTATTTGCACATACATATACATCTCACCCTCCAGGCTGGGTGGGAGTCATAATTAAAAGAAACTTCCCATCCTTTTTCTCCTGGTGCCTCTGGGGCTGAGTGTTTGGTTTGTGCAGGGTCCTGGCCAGGGACAGGAGGATGAGTCAGGGGCTGCTGGGAGGGGCCTGGAGTCCTGCACCCCTCTATGGACACCCCGCAGGATGTCACGAGCATTCTCTCAGCTCTCACTGCCAATGCCTTTTTATGTTCCCAGAGCATGGCACATGTGGGCACTCAACATATGTTAGCCATATTAGAGGAAGGCTGAGTTTTCCTCTTGGTGCTGGATGCCCAGTGCCCATCCTGGCCTCCACGGTCCCTCCAGAGGACTTCTTCTATGGGTTCCAGCAGAACATCCAGGCCAGCGGAAACAATGCTGCCCAAGCTTAGGGGTCCAGCCTCCATCAGGTCTCTGGGAATGCAGATGGTAGTGGAGATTGAGATGGGCCATGCTGCATTCCAGGTCAGGCCCAGGAGCCTGAAAGATGGTATTGCCATGTACCTCTTTGTGGCCCACACCTCTGTGGAAAGGGTGCTTGTGGGTCCTTTGGGCCTCGGGGCAGCACCTGAGCATGGTGGGCCATGCCCCAAGTAAGACCTCACTCCTAGGCAGTGAGCAGCAGGCTCAGGGAAGATGCCTTTGCCTTGCCTGCTGATACCCCAGCCTGAAGTCCACAGAAGGCCTTGATGGACTTTTGCACATATGAGAAGGTCTCAGAGCCCACTCCAGACAGGGCCACACAGTGAAGGAAGCAAAAGTGTTTTCCACCAGTTCCTGAGGACCAGGGAAAACTCTTAATCCCAGACAGAAATAAGATGAGGTCACATTTCCTCATCTTCCAGCTGGAGTGAGGAGTGACCTTCTCAAGGCCCTCCTCCTGCCCAGCATGGGCCAAGACTCAGGAGAGCCTTAACTTAGATGTCTTTGAGGAATGTTAAGTTTCTCAGAAGCCATCTTTTCCACTTCTCAGACCAGTATGAGATGTGGGTGTCCCTACAGGAGCTCTGCACTTGTCCCAAAGCTCCCACTCACAGACTCTGCCCGCTGCACACCCGTGTCCAGGTGTGTGCACACATGCACACACACTATCTATGAACCAAGGCAAAGCATGCCAGAGCAGTGGCTCACACCCACGCACCCACACTGCCCCTGCTCTGCGCTGTTTCCAGGTCATCTTCCCCCTTTCTCTGGATCCTGCACCAGCTTCAAGTGAGCCCCGTCCCTGCTTGATCAGAAACCATGTCTGGAAGGGGCTCCCAGCATGGCTCTTCAGAGCCTTCCCCTGCCTGGTAGAGTCAGGCCAGAATGCAGGCAGGGCTCTCTACCCAGAGGCTGCCCTGTGGCCCTTGGCAATGCTGGAAGTCACACAGGTACACTTCCTCAGTGACCACATCCACACAGGGGGCCAGGCTGTGTTCTATACTGGCACGTGCTGGCTCTCACAGAGATCCTTGAGAGAAGTGCTAGTCCCCACCTTGCAGCTGAGGAAACTGAAGCCCAGCACTGTAACTTGGCCATGGCCTGATAGCTAATGAGCAGCAGGAAGAGGGGAGAGAAGATCTTATCAGTGTGAGTCTGAAATCAATGTGCTGAGTGTCCTCTGAGGGGCTGTTTGGGTGGCCATCCCGAGGGCAGCCCTGAGTATGGCCCTGTCCCAGGGAAAGCTGCCACAGGTCGTTTGTGTGTGGAGGGCCTGTCTTGGGGCCCCAAGAGCTCCTGAGTCTTCCCAGACAGGATGCAGGAGGTCTCAGCTCTGCGCCTGGAGAGGTGATGGGTGCAGGCAGGTCCCCCATCCCCGGAGCTGGTGTGGAGCAGTTAGGCTGGGAGAGCAGAAGGCCCCCACGGCCTACAGACAGTGCTGACCATGACTTGGCTAACCTGGGGCAGGGCGGAGGCTCAGTCACACTGCATCCTGGTCCTCGCCAGTCCTCGATCATAGGCCAGCAGGGCTCTGGTGCCACTGACACAAACGGCCGAACCGAAGGAAGACCAAGTGAAGGGACATGGACTGAGGCTTTGCAGCTCAGCAGGAGCTGGGACTGGAGCCCAGGCCCTTCCTCTACCATTCAAAAGGCTGGGTCTCCTGGAGGCTTCTGCTGCCAGTCATGGCATCAAAGCTTGACTGCCTCTTGGGTCCTCAAGGTTCATGAAGGGCTGAGGCCACATTGCTAGGAGTTGTCTCCTGGACAGAAGTGTGAGTGCAGGATTGGGCAGCTTCTCTGGGAGTGATGACTTGCCAATCAATGAGCGCTGGCTTTCCTGAGAAAACAGGCTGACCAGGGCCTTGCCCCTTCTTGACAAGGTCATCTTGGTGCAGGCCATGATGAGTGGGAGTGACACGAACTCTAGAGAGCTTTGCACCTCCTAGTCCAGAGCATATAACACCACGTCTCCGACTGCCAAGCCCAGCGTCTTCTGAAAGGCTGCTGACACTGGCCTGTCTCCCTCACTGGAAGTCACAGGTGGCCTGTCCCTAGTCTGGGGCCTTGGCGACTGCCAGGACCCACCTTACCTCATCCTCTAACCTTCATGAGATCAGGGGGCCTTTCTTTCCTGGGATCTTGTTTCATTGTAGCTTCATTCCTGAGAGGACACAATCCTAGAGCCCTTCTCAGCTCAGAATCCCTAAATGATAGCGGCAATAGTAACAACAAATGGAAGTCGGCCAAATCTTGGAACTCCTTCCTTCCCAGGGCCGTGTGCCTGTCGAGGGACTCTGACTCCTAAGCTCCAAGCTTCAGCAGAGCGGGCACATGCTGAGAGCCTCAGTTCCAGCAGAGCCACTGCTACCTGAGAAGGCCTCCAGGGAACAGAGAGGCCGGAGCAAACTCAAACACAGGCCCCAGGCCCCAAATCTGCAGATGCCCACGGTAGTCCAGATATGTGTTGCTGGGAAATCACCAGTGGTTCTCAGCCAAGGGTGATTTTGCATCCCAGAGGACACCTGGCAATTTCTGGAGACATTACCAATTGTCATTACTGGGAGGTGAAGCCAGGGATGCAGCTGAACCTCTTGCACAGAACTGTCCCCACAGCAAGAAATTACCAGACATAAAATGTCAATAGGGCTAGAGTTAAGAAGCCCTGGGTAAATCCTCATGCTGGCAATGGATTTCTGACTTTCACTATGGAGGGGGGAAAAATGACAAGACAAAAGCAAAGGAAAAGTCCAACTCAAAAAATAAAAAATAAAAAAGAAAGAAAACATTTCTGGGAAATAAATAAGCCAAACAAAGGGAGGCAGCTGCTGGCTAGACAGGCACCAGATGGGGTCATGAGCAGGCTCTCTTAGGGGGCCTTGAACTGGCCATTTGGCAATGCCTGAGGCAGGGTGAGGTAGGCAAGCCTCTAGGAAGGGAGGGGCTGCTGGGCCCCTATAGAAGAGGACACTGATCTCATCCTGAGAAGGTCTTTTCCAACAAAGTAGGGGCTCCTGGGACAAGGTTACCTGGGGCGTCAGGGCAGGCAGAGCTCAGGGTCCCAGGAGCCTAGAGTGCTAGGCACAGCCCTGTGCCCTCTGTGCAATGACCTGCCACCCCCACTCCACTGCAAACCCTGAGCCTCCTCCCAGGAGAAGCTGACATGACTAGTGGGGGCTGAGGAGACTGCCAGAATGCACCCCTCACTTCACAGCTTGTCTGACAGCGCAGCAGGAAAAGAAGGCAGGAGCAGCACTCACAGGCAACTAGCTGGCTCTGCACCCACACCTCCCTGTTTCACCTGCCCCCTGCCATGACAGCCATACCATGTGTCGGCTGCCAGGAGAAGCCCCCTGCTCCTGATATCCAGGTACAACTTCTCCCCCATCTGTGCCCCAGGAAAGCTGGGAGGCCTGAGGTGTGCTGCTTGCTTGGGGGTTAGGAGGCAGGCAGCAAATTAAACACACACAAAATCAAAGAACAAAATTCAGTTTCCACCAGGGCTTTCCCCTGACTCCCAGGGACTCCTGTAGCTGCTGCTTCTGGCTGGACAGAGGCCCAGAAGAGAGAACACTGGGAAGAAAGCAAGACCAGGGACAGTGGGAGAGGGGGTTTCAGACACAGCTTAGAAAGTTTTACTCCACTTCATTCATCAGCCTAAAGCCCAGGGCATGGCCAGAGTGCACAGAACACATCCACCAGCGAGTCTGGCTCACTCTTGTAAGAGCCATTTTCAGAAAATAAATAAAATAAATAAAACTCCTAGAAGAAGAAAGGGAGAATGGGGTAACGTCCTTGCTGTTCTGCCTTAAAAATTTAGTCCTGTTTTCTCTTGCCTTCTGGTGTCAACCCCTCTGCCTGGTCACATGCTGTTCTGATTTGGGGATGGTCATGGGAAACCCAGCTGTGTCTGTCCAAGTCCTCCACTGCCAGCCACACTGTAGTACCATCCTGGCACACAATGCATGCCCGACCACCTATGCTCAGCTCTTACCAGCTTCTGAGAGGTCCCTCAGGGAGCTGCTGAGGGCACTGCGCTTGAGGCCCTCGCTGCTGGTGTAGCTGTCGTCCAGGCAGGCTCGGTTCAGTGTCCCAGTGCCAGACTCCTTTTTGAGGCTGGAGCACTGGGACATGCTGGGCCGCACAACACCCTTCTGTTTCTCAAGCTCCGCTGAAATAGAGGAGCAAGGGCCCAGTGAGAGGAGCACAGCCTGGGGAGGGTCAGGATTGGGGTGAGCCAGGGATAGGAACCCCCACCAGGAGGAAACGAAGAGGACCACTACCCTCTGTACCAAGTCCCCATCTACCTGAAATGGGGAAAAAGGAAGTGCGAGCATTGTCTTGGGAAAGAAGTGTGATGGCTACCTTGAACAAAAGGGAGGGAGGCTGAAGAGGCTAAAGTGTCCTATGGTCTGCAGGAAAGACAGTCTCTTTCCAGGCCTGAGGGTTAAGAAGGAGACAGATGCTCAGTCAGGATAAACAAGTGTTAATTGGCCTTTCATGGAAGGGCCAGAGGTAGGCACACCTGAGCCTGTACATCTGGAGCCAGGAGAAGCAGGGGGTATCATCAGCTCCAACAAACCCAGGTGATGGGCGTGGCTGTGACTTTTTCAGTCTGCTGGGCCCCGATGCAGAAGATGAATAGAATAACCATATAGAACTCTGGGTGCTCCTGTCCTAGGAGGTGACCAGGAACCAGGGGCCTCCCCAGTCAAAACAGGCCTGGACTTCTGAAGCATGGCTCTCACCAAGAGGCCCTTGCCACATTCTGTGGCCTGGGCATGTGGTTTGCCAGTCACATAGACATGGGAAGGCCAGAAAAGACCAGGGCAGCTCATTTCTGTGGGCTCAAAGAGTCACTGCCACCATATAGGAGCCAACACCTGTATCCAGCAAATCCTAAAAGCTGTCAGGGCAGCCTGGCCCGGTGGTGCTCAGTGGTTGAGGTCATGGCTCTATTTCCAGTAAAGGCACAGGCCTGGGTTGAAGGCTTGATCCCCAGTAGGGGGCGGGCAGGAGGCAGCCAATTGATTATTCTCATCATTTATGTTTCTATCTCTTTCTCCCTCTCCCTTCATGTTTCTGAAAAAAAGGAAAAAAAAGAAAAAAAGAAAAAAAAAAGAAAGCCAGGGTTGCTGGCTCTTCCTCCTCAAGAGGTCTGTAACTCACACTCTATCCTGTGCTTCTCCATCTCCTGCACCTCCGCGATGGACTCTCTCAGGTCATCGCTGAATTTCTTCCGATCTTGAGGATTGGGAGCATTGAAGTTTATTAACACTTTTATGTCTGCTCCAGGGACTGCAGATGTGAGCCGGATGCCATTGGGGTAGTCTGCAAAGGAAAAAGAGAGGAGAACCAATAGGCCCTTGCATTCTCTGTCATCTCTACTCCTGATCAAGAAAACACCAGTCTGAATTCAGGATGGGCATGAGGGAAATGGTCAGAATGCAGGTCTCAGCAGGCATGTCTGACATGGAGAAAATGCTTCCATAGTGCAGACTGAAGGGACCACCAGACAACCTCCATTTACCAACTCAAGTCCGTGCTCCTTCATATGTGAGTCGGGGAAGATCTGGCTGATCTGAGGGAAGCCAGGCCCTCTTCTCCTCCATTCTGAAGGTCATGGTGCCCAAATTCTCGTTGAGACTGCAGCCAGGTGCTGAGTCCAAGAGAAGGGCAGCCCTCTGTGCTCGGTGGAGTGTCTTACCCATCATCGCAGGCCCGAATGGCCTCTAGACCTTTAGCAACCCTAGATGCACTGTGGATCCCAGCACCCAACACACTCTCTGCTGAGTGCAGTGTCTTTCTGCTCAGACTTGCCTGTACCCCTTCCAAGCACAACGGGTCTCCTGGAAGCACCTCTCCCCTCAGTGGGAATCAAGTTTCAGCCATGGGGAGTTTGCAAGATCTTGACTCAAACATGAATCCCACTTTTGATCTATGTCAAGGTTGAAAACACAAATGCTTAGAAACCATGTGACTCTCCCAAGTGCAGGTTGGTGCTGGGAGGGAGTGTGCAGCCAGGAGCCAGCAGGCAGGAATATGACCTTAGCAGTCCCAATCGCTTCTCATTTTTCAAGAGAAGCCAAAAGTATTAAATGCGAGGATTTAAGTATCAGCTCAACAAATTTTTAAAAGTATACAAACTAAATATAATATAATTGAGCCAGACTGACCCGAGGCTGGCAGCATGCAGCCCCTGGTGTGAAGGCATGGCCTGGGGAAGGGAAGGTCAGCTCTTACTAGCATCTGTGCCCAGGACCATGGGCTGAGCCCTCAGAATTTGAAAATGATTCAGATACAGCCTCTGTCTGGGGATTCAGTCTAGTCTGGCTGCTGGGGACAGTGTGAGGTAGCACCAGCCCCATGGTGCTGCCTGATGAAAACCCAGGCAAGGCAGGCCTTTGGACTTGGGTAGAGCAGATGGGGCTGAAAGTGGGGAGATGGCAGGGTTGGCATGCTGGGCCTCTCCTGATATGAGAGAAAGGAGAGGACATAGCAAGTGTTAGTCCCATTTAGGACAAAGAAGAGGCAAAGAGCCCCAAATCCAGGCCTGAACTTTCCACTTGTGGATGGAAGCTGATCACATGGCACCACAGCCACTTGTTTGAGAGGATGGGGGCGGCCCTGCTGCGGAGACCCTTCAGCCCTCCCCTTGGGAACTCCAGCAGGATTGCCCCCAACTCATCCTAGAAAGACTGGGTCAGCCTGCCACTCGGGACTTCCAACAGGAGAGAGGAAAAGGAGAACAGGGACATGTGAAGGAGCAAAGTCAAAAGATAAGGTCAGTGGGGATGTCCTGGTTAGGAGCCAACTACCTTCCAAAACTCCCAGATCCACGATCCACTCACACCCAGAGAGGGTCTCCAGTGGCACTTGACTTCCACTTGCACCTAACCCTATGGCGTAACACCACCCATGTCACAGATAAAGGACACGCAGCCCAGAGAGATTAAGCAGCCAGGCCACACAGCCAGTTTGAACCTTGGAGGTCCATTCCATGGCTAAGCCCTGCACCTATAGTCCTGTATTACCTTCACCTATTTGTTTGGCCACATTTGCATATAATTTATGCCACTTACTTCTTGCTTTCTTATCAACATTTATTTAAATAAATTTACTCTGGCCAAAACTGGTTTTGCTCAGTAAATAGAGCGTCGGCCTGTGGACTGAAAGGTCCCAGGTTTGATTCCGGTCAAGGGCATGTACCTTGGTTATGGGCACATCCCCAGTCGGGGGTGTGGAAGAGGCAGCTGGTAGATGTTTCTCTCTCATTGATGTTTCTAACTCTATCCCTCTCTCTTCCTTTGTAAAAAAATCAATAAAAGATATTAAAAATAAATAAATAAATAAATAAATTTACTCTTATCACCTGTAAGAAGTAACAATAAAAGTAAACCACTGAACACCATATATATTGTTATTAAATTCTTCCCAATTACTGCTGCCTTTCAGAGCATTGAAGTTACCCTGGGCTCTGTCCTTGATGGCACAGGAGAAAGGAGAGAGTAAGGTGGGATACAGGTCTTGAGCAGTGCTCCAGCACATGCACCGCAGGCCCGGGAAGCTGCTCAGACTTACACTGGCTCTCGAAGAGCAGGACCTGCATGCCATACAGGGAGAAAGACTGCCGGAAGTTGTATGTCACTGAGTTCTTCTTCTTCTGGAAGATCTTGGTGACCTGGGGGCAACCAGAGACAGAAACTGAGCCATACCATCTGCCCTGCCCTGGAGCAGCTCCAAGAGCTCAGGACTGAAAATGGATCTGCTGGAGACCACATGTTTCTGTAAGAATGACTCTGTGGTTCAGAAGTCAGGAGGCCTTGCAGGAGGAAGGACCTGACACAGGGAAGAACACACGCCCACTCACTCCTTGATGTAGACAGCTTTCTGTTTCTGCCAGACCCTAGTGCCACCCCAACTGGCTATAAAGCCCCTCAACCCAGCAGAGAGCTGGCAGTCACATTGCCACATGTGGCACTAAAGATGCAAAGGTCTCATGTCCAGGATCCTGTCTGATCACTGTGCCTTCGGAGATTAATTTCAGAAAGGAAACAGATTCAGAGGTGTAAAGTGGCTTGCTCAAGGTCAGGATGCTTAATAAATAACTGAACCCACACATCTGACTCCCACCTCAGGAGTCACAGAAGTGTAACTGATCCTTAAGCAGGTGGGGACCAGCAAGAAATTCTGTAGCATGCAAGGGGACAAAGATCCAAGAACAAGTTTCCCCTGTTCTTTGAAGAGGCATCTTCATCCCCACTGGCTCACATCCGTGCTGCCTTTTTTTTAGGGGTGGGGGTGGGGGAGAAGCACTCCTCAATATCTCTGTGGGGAACCCCCATCTGCTACCCTCAATCCATTAGTCATGGGGACTGTGATCCAGGCTTAGACAGCACCACAACTGCCTGGTCCCATGACTAGGTGTGGCTCAGGCCCTGGAAACAAGACCATTGCTGGGATTTTTAAGAAGAGAATCCTACCGGTGGCTGAGGAGACACAATTAAGCCTGGAGCTCCCAAGGCCGACTTTCCCTCAGAGGATGAAACCTGCCCAAGAAGGCAGCCCATAAAGAGGAAGAGCCTACACAGCTGAGCAATGGAGATCATCATGTTTGAGCCTCTGGAATAGCCAAGGCTGAGGCTCCGAATCCTCTTCTGGACTTTTACATAAGCCAACAATGCCCCATTTTCAATGGTAGCAGTCTGTGTTAGATTCTGCTCCTGGCAACCCACCCCATCACCTCTACCCCACACCTGTGTGGGCATTTCCCCACATGCATGCACATAGCCAGGTCTCCTTGCATAACAGCTATCAGCTATGAATCCATGAGGAACCACGTACCACCAGGAGGTCGTTAAACAGGAAGATTTCTCGTTGATGCAGTCCGAGTTTCTGGGGCTTATTTGGGTCTGGAACCTCGAAGAGTCGGCAGTAGCAGACCAGCCGCCGGTGAGGCAGAGAGAGAACCTGTAGGGGGTTCGGGGGAGGGAAGTGTGTCCTCAGCAGCCTGCCCAGCCTCTGGAGCACAGAGTCTAGCCTGAATGTGAGGAGCCCAGCCTTAGGCCTGTGTTCTAAACACCTTTTCTTACAGACCATGCAGAATGAACCATGTTTCTGGCTTGCAGCTGTTTTCCCGCCTGCCCTGCAGAGCCAGGGTAAAGGTGCCGCTTCTGGCGAGACCTCTGCTCGATTCTTTCAGGCAGGTACCAGACTCTTTAGAGAATCATGCTCACATGTGAGCCCCCAGCTAGAGAGGAATGTTTGTTTTCTGAGTCCCCAAAGTGCCCATTAGTCTCCTGCAAATATTTTTCTAGAGAGAATCTACCCTAGATGAGGAAACGGAGGCACAGAGAAACTGAACAACTTGCTTCAGCCACGTGAGGAGCTGCAGAGTCTGGAACTGTCCCATTCTCCAGACCCCCTCCTAAATGATTTCCACATCTCTGAAGCCTGAAAGACCTTATTCAAACTTGAGCCAGCAGCCACTGCTCTGTGGGGTCTGGTCTGACCCTTTGCTCTGTACACCTGCTTCTGAACACACCTGTCACAGATTCAAAGAGCCTCCGACCTTGCCGCAGTCCAAGCTGCTTTCAAGGCCTGGTATGGCAAACCATCATGTAGGCCCACTTGTTGCTCTGGGAGTGCCCCTAAGCCCCACAGGAGACAGATGAGCCAGTAAGGAGACAGTACATGTCCAGTTAAGACCCCCAGAGGGTAAGCATAGTAGTAGCCAAAAAGCATTAACTCTGCAGAAGGTGCCAACTCTGCAAGGGTGCTCTGGTAGAAGGATGCCCAAGTTCACTACATTAGGAAGACAAGATAAGGGGAGGGAAATGCATGGCCCAGCCTAGCACATTCAGGGCATAATATTGTTTGGTGCAAAAGTACAAAGTAAAGAGGATAATGGCTTTTGAGGCTCAAGAGGTAGACAAGGGCAGGTCACAGAAGCCCATTTTGGAGGGCAGAGCTTGGCCTGGGTGGGGAAAGAGAAGGCCCTCCAATAAACATCAGCGTCTCAGTGTCTGGGGCCCAGCCTGAGTCTCTGAGCTCAACTGGGCCCAGAGGAGAGGGAAGGAGACTATCTACGTTCAGCCTGACAGCACAGCCCTCCCCATGAGACTGTAATCTCTGGGCCTGCAGAGATTGGAGTCTGGGTTAATTATGAAAATAAAATTTCTTACTGCTGCAGAATTAACTCAAGCAACCAGAACTGTGGATCTGGGAGCAGGAGGATGTGGGCACATGGGCCACCTCAAGGTGGGATATTACCCAGAACATGAAAGCAGAGGGATACTCACACAGCCAAGCCCATGATGCAGGGATCCAATCTAAATGGGGAAATAGCAAACAAAGGAAAAAAGATCAATGTTTCAAAAGATGCACCTGGGTGCCTGACAGGCAATACTCTCCCAAGGCATCTTTCTTTAGCTCTATCCAGCCTCACCCAAGGGGGTAGACAGGGAAGGCCCTCTCATTCTCAGGCTGAGGGCATGCATTCCCAAGTCACCAAGGAACTGTGAAACCTGCCCATTGGTTTGTTAAAGTCCTCAGCTTCTCCAACTTTAACCCAGAGCAGATGGTTGTTATTAGAAGTCTCTTGAAGAAACCCAAATCCTGAAAGAATTCACCAGCCCTGCCTGAAGGGGGATCAGAGCCACTGGCAGAAGCCAAGGCCAGCAGGGTGCTGGATGGGAAGGGGGTGTGAGCACCTCATGCCCCCGCACACTCCCCTGGGACATAGGGCTACCACATACCGGCTTCTTCCCCACGATAAGCTTCTCCACCTTCTGCACCTGGGACACGTGGTCTTCATTGGTTTTCAGCTCCCGCTTGCGAATCCGTTCATAGATACCTATCAGTGTTTCTCGGGGAATGTCCTCACCATCGTCCACACCTAGGCAGGAGATAGTGGCCAGGCATTAGTCAGGCTGGGGTCTGGGTGGTCCCTTCAGCCTCAAGCCCCAGGCTTATTCCAATTTACCAGTTTCTAACCCAAATCAGAACAGTTATCCCTTTCACCAGTCCCAGCAGAACCACAGACTTTCCAGACCCACGGCTACTGAACATCCTCAGTCAACCACAAATTCCTCAGAATCCTTCACCAAGGAAAAGGCCAGCACAGCCACTTGGACGAGCACAGGAGGGCTGATGGAGGGCTTTATAAATATTACCTTGCTGATCCTGACCACAGCCCCGTAGGGTGGGCATGCCATCCCCATTCCATAGATAAGAATGCTAAGGCCTGGAGAATAGTGGGTTTGAGGTGAGGAGAGGGTTTGTAAGTTCAGGTTCCAACAATGGGCCCATCCTCACTTCACCCCTTGTGAGTCTTGTGACTCAATCTTTCTGAGCTGAGCATCTGTGAAAAAGGCCCCCAAGATCATGGGTGGCTTTTCAGAGCTTTGGTGAGAAGTGTGAGCAGCTCTTGGCATAGCCCTTAGAGTGAGATCTTGGTGCATTTGCCAGCTGTTGTCCTATATCTCATGGGCGGAAACCAGGGGCATGACTAAAACTTGGATTGCTTTGACAACAAGTGCATACCTTCTGCTACACCACTATGAAAATTGCTGTGAGAAAAGAAACTCAGCCCTACTCACAGGAGGAACACAAACCCACATCCATCCTCAGACCACAAACTAGCTCAACTAAAGGATTGGTAAAACTGTTGAGGTTATGGGGAGGGGCTTACCAAGACCTTTGACCTAGCAGAGGGCCTCACCCAGTGAGTGCTCCAAGCAGGGGAATGACCAGCTGAGTGCTCTCAAGTGAGCTTCCCTGCCCTCAGGGGTCAGTCAAGCTTGGGAAGGGCGGAAGTGCTCCTCCCTGTGTCCTGGTGGCCTCTGCTCTCTCTAGCCTTCGTGTTATGGCGCACCAGGGAGGACCTAAAGATCTGAAGGAGAATTATCTGATCCAGGAGAGGGATTGACAGAGCAGCCTTTACCACAAAAATAAAGGAGATGAGTAGAAAGTTTAAACAACTCAACAAGCTCACAGTTGAACTTGGACTTGATTTAGACCAACTTTTGTTTAAAAAATATAATACCTCTTCCTGCCTGCTTGAAGATTGGCCGCCACCATGAACGACACAGTAACTATCTGGACCAGGAAGTTCATTGCCAACAGACTACTCCAGCATTAACAAATGATCATTGATGTCCTTCACCCTGGGAAGGCATCAGTACCCAAGACAGAGATTCAGGGAGAACTAGCCAAATTATATAAGACCACACCAAATGTCATCTTTGTATTTGGAACCAGAACCCATTTTGGTGGTGGCCAGACGGCTGTGTTGTGATTTATGACTACTTGAAATTCACAAAGAAAAATGAACCCGAACTTAGACTTGCAAGACATGATCTGTATGAGAAGAAGACCTCAAGAAAACAGAAGGAACACAAGAGCAGGATGAAGAGAGCTAGGGGCTGCAGAGGCCAGCATGGGTGCTGCAGAGAGTGAGCTGGAGATGGGTCCGCAGAAGAAGTCAAGATTCTTAGGGACTTGATCTGTAGTGACTGTGTAGATTTCCATGAGAGGATTAATAAATTAAGAACTTTTAGGTGAAAAAAATTAAAATATGCCATTTAAAGGGGACCTCAGCCTGCTGCAGCTGGTATTTCCCAAGGTGAGGACCCAGCTCCTGCTCCCTTCCTTCCAGGAATTCTAGGTACACAAGGCCCTTGCCATCAGCCAACATGGAGTCAGCTGGAAGATAGCCGTTCCCTTTTTTATTCCTTCCCTATCAGATGCCAAGAAGGCCTCCCTTCCTGCTGCCTACCTGACATGGGCCCACCTGCCAGGAAGAGAGGGCAGCCTCAGCCTGAGGGCCTAGCCAGAAACAGCTCCTGCTGGAATCAACAGTGGTACTTTCTTTTCATTGTATTCATTTTAAAAAAAATATATTTTATTGTTTTTTTACAGAGAGGAAGGTAAAGGGATAGATAGCTAGAAACATCAATGAGAGAGAATCATCGACCAGCTGCCTCCTGTACACCCCCTATCGGGGATGTGCCTGCAACCAATGTACATGCCCTTGACCGGAATCGAACCTGGGACCTTTCAGTCCACAGACCGATGCTCTATCCACTGAGCCAAACCGGTTTCGGCTGTGTTCATTTTCTTAATGATTGCCTATGTATGATAAATGCTACTGGTTTCCCACTTATAGTGGTGATATAAGGTTCCTTTAAAAACACATGTAAATAAATAGACAAAAACAAGAAGGCAAGATAGTTTCAAGAGGAACATGAAGTGTACAGGATGAGTGGCTGGGCAGATGCTGTGAGGGATGCAGCAGTGATGATGGGTCAAGATGTGCTGGCCCATCTGTCCAGCTCCTCCTCAGGGCTCCCAGCACATAGGCTCCATTATGTGCTCCTACACATACTTCCAACCAGGCCTTGGTCGACCTGTGCCTGGCCCGGCCTTATTGTGCTGTGATAATCTGGTTTCTCTGGTCTCTGTCCCCTTGTGACCAATTCACCTCCACCTGGGCCTATCAAATCCCTGTTCATCCTTTAATAACAGGCTAAAAACATCACTTTCTCCAAGAGTTAGGTTTCCTGCATCCCAAGACCAAGGCAGCACTTGCTCTTTATGATAATTTATACTTTGTGCATGCATTGTGGAGATCAACACTGCTTGAAAGCCCATCTTAGCAAGAACTGGGTGTGCTACAGCCAGGCCTCCTAACTCTCCCCTGCACCCAGAAGGGGGTAATGTCAAATTTGCCTCTCAGACCCACACTTGGTGGGGCTCATGCTCAGAGGTGTCTGTGGAGGTGTGTATCTGAGCCTGGGGCCAAGGACAGCTCACCTCGGAGGTTCTTGACGAAGTCCTCTAGCTTCATCTTGCGCTCAGGCTTGACGTTGGGGCTGTACATGTCTGTGTTGAGCAGGATGATGGCGAAGGCCAGGATGAAGATGGTGTCTGGGTTCCGGAACTGCCGAACCACCCCAGGGTTGCAGATGCAATACCGCTGGCTGGGGGCCGGGGAAAGGGAGGCGGGTCAGGGCTCCTTCAGTTGGGGCAGGGAGTGGATCTACCTGTCACTCATGAGTAGCTGCCATTGTTCCACCTGGCACTGAACAGCTGAGGCTCAGCTCCTGCACCTGGTAAACAGGGACAATACCTGCCTGGCAGAGCTGCTATGACTACCCACTCACCTCTCTCACCTGCACTGTAGCTGGCAATGGCTCTTGGGGGAAGACAACGTTCCCCAGGCTCCCTAGGAGCTGGTACAACCATGTGACTAAGTTCTGGCCAATGGGATATGGGCACTTTCAAGACCGTGCCCTCCACTCTCTTGCCCTGCCTGGAACCGGGGTGTGATGGTGAGTATTGGACTTGTGATGAAAAGAACCTGGCCACTGCACCAGCTAAGAGGGAGATACAATTCCATCTTGTTTCAGTTGTCACTTCTGGGCAGCTTCTTAAGACACCTGAACCAACAGCCTCACTGAGGTATCTGTGCACTGTCCTCACTACCTCAAGTGCACCCTCACCCTCACCTCTAAGGGGCCTCTCGCTAGTAACCTCATGGAGGCATGGTGAGAGTGGCAAAAACAGAGAAGAGGAGCCAGGCGGGGCATTGCTACTGAAAGCGGTAGCCATCAGTGCTCAGTCAATGTGAGCTTCAATTCTGTCTTCCTTGTGACACCCCCAAGAAACCCTTCTGGAAGGAAGTGGCTGAACTTCTAGGCCCTAGGACTGCCCTCCTCCTGTGTCCTCCACTGGTGCTGAGCCCAGAGTGCTGGAGCAGCAGTTGACTAGTGTCTGTCACACCCAGCACGGACACAGAGATACCTACACAGTGTACACACAGACCCAGGATGGAAGACTGTGCCGTGACCTTGAATGCAGGCTCTCTGTCATGCCAGGTGCTGGGCTGTGTCCCACACATCCTCAGTGGGTTAAGCCTTCCACTCTGTCTAGGGTAGGTACTCGTTATCCCCACTCTATAGGCAACGGCTCAAGGCACAGAGAGGTTAATAAGCACAAGATCACACAGCTGGTAAGTGGTGGAGTGGGTATTAGAACCAGGTCATCTAGCTCTGCAGCTCATGCTCTGAGTCACTGTGAGAGAGCAGCTGCCCCATAAAAGGGCAGATGAAGGAAAACACAGATGGACTCATGAATGGATGAGGTGCATGAGGACTTGGAGGAAGACAAAGACTGTTAAAAAACCCTGGCTCTAGCACTAACCAGCAAAGTTCCTGGTACCCAGGAGGGGCTTCTGGCTCACCTCTTAGGTATTCAACCCTTTGCTAGGAACCTCCTCTCCCTGATGCCTTCCCCCTGCCCCGCCACAGCCCCAACCTGAAGGCCTCGATGAGCCGCTCCACCTTCTGTGCCTCCCCCTGGACCCGGATATGCGCCTGGAACTTTCTGAGGGCTTCATCCAGCTCCATGGCAGAGAAGTCCATCTCATCCACCACGCAGCTGAAACAAGAAAGGCCATGTCAGTGTCCACTGCCCACAGCCTCTGCTGCCTTCCCATTAGGCGAGGGGAGCACATGCTTGCGGAAGTGGAGCAGAGGGGTTGATGAAAGGGCCGTAGAGGCAAGGCTGCCACTTGTCTGGGAGGGCATCTGCTTAGCTTCCTCCAATCAGCAAACAATTCAGATTATGGCCAAAGATCCCTCTGCCCTGAAACTGTTGGAAAATGTTAATGTTTACATCTATGTGTGCAATTTTCTAGACATACAGGGAGCCAGAGTATACAACTATTCTTAATAAGGACCCTTTGTGCAGAAACAAATGTTATATAGACATAATGCAGACGTAATGTAGGAGTCTTCTGGCGTTCTGAGGGAGGTGGGAGCACACGCCCATCCTCACAAGAAGGAAGTGGAGGCTGGGTACTAACTCTCCATGCAGTGATCTCACACAGACCCTGTGCTGTATGCCAAGGGCATTGGAAGAGGTGGCTGGGTTTGGCTGGATGTTTCTGAAACCATCCTCATGTGCCTATCAGAAGGATGAAGGGCAGAGCTTGGGGAGGCCTCTGGTTCTTATCACACCAAGCTTCCGCAATATAGCCTGCTCGGTTCTCTGATCAGGACCCTTACAGAGAATGTGTGGTTCACACTAAGGACCCAAGCAGCATAAACTGGTGTCTAGTTTGTTTATAACAAAGCCATAGCCACCCTTGGGGCTGTGGAGGCCTCAGCCATGGGAGACCTAATTCCACACCCAGAGCCTACCTCCACTGGGGGTGATGGGCTTATGATAAGCTGTTGTGCCCACAATCTTCTCTGAGCACTAAGGGCCTTTTTGTGGTGAAAGTTAGGAATGGGGGAGAGGGGGCACCCAGGATGAGCTGCTGACCAGCTCCTGAGTGGGATGATGTGGAGGGCAGAGCGGGGAGGAACCTCACTACTTTCTGAAATCACTGCTATTTTCTGATCCAAGGAGAACAATGCACGGATTTCCTTCAGACCAGAAGTCAGGACACAGAGGGGAGTGCAGAAATAGCTATAGGGGAGGGGGGTTGCATTGCAAAGATTTTAGGCCCAATTCACTAAGGAGCTAATCTGTGTTCCCCTGAACCTTATCCTCACACCAGTTTAAAAGGAAAGGGGATGGGGTGGGGAGGAGATTAACCATACTAAGAACCCAGCAGGCTTTCCAGAATGAGGCCAGAACAGAAACACTGAGCTGAGCAGGAAGAAAGCAGCCCAGATGGGCACATCTGGCCAAGAAAGGACATAGGCTTCATTCTACTGGGTATTGGACACATACCAGCCATACTCCTGTGTGTGTGTCTGCGTGTGACTGCATGAGTATGTATGTGCATATATGAGGCCGTGTGTGTGGGGGGGGGGGGGAAGGGTTCACTCAGGCCAGGCCCTCTCCCTTTGATCCTGGGTTTCCTCACCTGTGGTACAAAGAGGCCACAGCACCCACCTACCTCCCCCAGAGGAGCATCAGAGGCAGTAGGTATACATGTGGCCAGGCCCTTCCTCATTGCAGAGAGGGCCTAACTTCAGAGGGCCACCCCTTGCTTGTCCTTTTCCCAGATGAGGCAGGGCCTGGACAGATGGAAGCACTGTTACTGATGGTTATAGCTCTTTACTCTGCTTTTATTTCTGTTTCTGGACTATCTGCCCAAGGTCAGCATATCAGCTCATAACCGCTTGGATTAGAAAAATCCTCAAAAACATGCCTGGGGAAAATCCTCCAGGTCTCGGCAAAGGGTGAGCAGAACACATATACTGAGCCGTCCGATTCTGCTGACTTTGGCTTCTCATCTGTGAAAGGGGGTCATCAATCCCTGACATCCACTCCCATGGGTGAGATGAGAACACAGGGCCTGAACATAGTAAACACAAGGGCCAAACGCAGGGGCCTTTCTACTCAGGAGTCTCAAAGAGGAATGGAGAGTTTAGAATACATACTGGGCAGACTTCTCAAAACTTCTAGCAGCTCCCGGGGAACTAGAAACCCATTTTTCTGCAGGGTTCCAAGCAGCTGAGTGCTATGGCTGCCAGCTCCCTAGGCTGGTGAAATGTGGAGTGAGGAGATGGAGGTTGGACTTTTACCCCCTGATCTCACATCCAAGAGAGGCAAGAGAGAGAAGCAGAGGCAGTGATCTGGGTGTGGTGCTGCCTATGTTGGTGGTGCTGGAGTCTCTCTTGGCCAGCTCCCCTCCTCCATCAAAGAGCATCTGTCAAGGCCCTGACTTTGCACACCCCTTCCTCACTGAGTGCTCAGTGGCTCAGCCTGCCTGAAGAGGAGGGGAGGTAACAAGGGTGTGTGAAGGGGGGCACCCAAGGGTAGATGCCCACATGTATGCCTGGCCAAGTATGTGTGAGATGGTATGGGTGTCTAGGAGCTAGAAAGAGGTAAGGGGAGTGTTCGGTGTATGTCCCAGCAGCAGGGCAGGCCTGAGGGCCACGGAGTCTCACAGGAACACATCCATGCAGGCCCAACCCCCAGCCCCAGAACTCACTCCAGCACATCGCGGTTGAATTGCTTCTGCCTGTTGCCCAGGAACTCGCCAATCATCTGCCGGCTCAGGCCCTTGCGTTGCAACAGGAAGTGGGCTACTCCCACTGGTGTGTCTGGCACAAAGCCACGCTCAATGAGGTACTGGATGCCCTTCTCAGGCTTCCTGGGGGTGGGATAAAAGACAGACTCAGCCTTGGCAGATCTGGTCCCTCCAGGATTACTCTTCACCTCTGGGCACTCAAGGCACCCAAGTTGAGACACTGGCTCAGGCACCTGTCCCAACCCCATCCTGCAACATGGGAGAACCTAGAACTTAACAGACACTGTACCAAGAATGGACAAGACTGGGTCAGCCACAGGAGCACAGCCATGGGTGCTAGAGCAGGGACCCTCCCCAGCTGCCCTGTACTACCCCAAACCCTGGCCCCATAACCGGCCCGCCTACCCAGCTTTATGCTCCCCACTGTGTAGAAGCTGGTGCCCCCATGCTGCACCTCAGGCGGACTTGAACCCCTTGCCCAACACATGCTAATCTGCCTTCTACTGTCCTCCTACGGAGATAAACAATCTTTATCACCTGTTGAGCACTTATTCTGTACATCACTGTCTAAGCACTCTACACTCACTAACTCACTTAATTCTTACACTCCTCCTTGGGGTCAACACTCTTGTTACCTGTGCTGTTTAGGGCCCAACAACCTTGTTACCTTGCCTTGCTGTAAGAACTTGCTAACAGACAGTACCTAGAATGATGCCACAGTAAGCACTGTGAGAGGTTTAGGATTAGCCTCAACTTATGAGAGGAAATGGAGGCATGGCACAAGCCCTGCCTGGGCAGTGGACGAGGGCTTCACAGAGGGACTGGGCGTGTCCACCTGCACAGGGAGCTGTGGGGCAGAGAAGCCTCCCAGGGGCTCAGCAGTGAGCCCAGGCAGGTCCCTGCTCCCTTTGGGCCTCCATCCTCCTGTTGGTTGTGTAGTATGACAAGAGCTTGGCTGACCTCACAAGGAGGTACTGGTGGTCCAAGGAGACATAGTGAGGAGAGAGGGCCACAAATGTGATTCTTGGTGGGCAGGTGCCCTCCTCTGACACCAAAACCTGAGGAGTGGTGGAGGACTTAGGGTACATCTGGCACCCATGCCAGCATGAGATAAATCGAACCACATACTAACTGGGGGCTGGCCATACCCCATGCCCCCGTGGTCAGTATTCTGTTGCCTGGGGGCATGGAGATGGCCAGTGTCAACCTGCCTCCTCAATGCTACAGCTCCTGGCTGACAGCAGTGTCTTGCAGATACTGGATTTCCACACACAAGCAAAAGTGAACCTCCTGCTGCAAGGTGACCCTGCTATTTTTATTCTGGATGACCACACACTCTGACCTCACCCTCAGTAGCTTGGTGGGGAGCAGCTGCCAGCCAGATGGCTCCTGGCACTAAAGTGGTGACAGAATGGCCCTGTTCCCTCACCCCTGCCAGCCCAACTACCCACCCAACCACCCACCCCACATAACTCATTCTTCCCCATGACTCTGGGGTCTCTGGCCAAGAAACCCCCATATACCAGGCCTCTCCAACCACTTGGCGAGGCCTGGTATATGATAGTAGGGCCAGGGTGGGAGTTTCCTCACCAACACACTCTGCACTGGCCTCCACAGGACCCTAGTCCATGCCTCCCTCCCTCAATTTCGAGATTATGGGTCATCCCGGGACTGTGTTCCTGCATGGCAATGACTGGAGGACTGTGCTAGGCCTCCCTGAATCACCCACCCATACCTGGCTGCCTGGCCCCTCGATGGCCCCAATACAGTGCTCAGGTCGAAGCCCAGCCAGCTGCTGCTCTCCGGGGATGGGGGCTGCTCTCCCTCTTCTGCCCTCACCCAGCCCTTCCTGTGTTCATGTGAAATGTCATGCAGCATCATGGATTTCCGGGAGACGGCATCTTCTACCCTGGAGAAGCTTAAAGTGCAATGGAAGAGGACACACTGCAGGAAGGAGCAGCTGTGCAAGGGGCCCTGGAAACACAGATCCTTCACAGATCAAGCATCATGTCTCCCCTCTGTGCCAGACACCACTTGGGACAACAGCAGGGAGCAGGGCCAGCCACTACTGCCCAGCACAATGGCAGGCTGCAGCCCACTCTCTGAAGAGCAAAAGAACTGAATGATGGCCAGAGGTTGTGGGGAGGCCTTCTCTGAACAGGTGACACTCGGTGACCAAGGTGATTAAGGAGCTTTCTGGTGGAAGCAATAGCAAATGGAAAGGTCCTGAGGTGGGAGTGGGTTCTGCAGGATTGAGAGTAGGGGCTCTGAAGGGCAGGGAGAGGAGGGCAGTGTAGGGGTGAGGGTAGACCACACAGTGCTGTGTAGACCACATGAGTAATCTGGTTTTCTTCAGAGTGGGATGAGCTTGGCAGTGACAGGACCTGATGTCCATATTTAAGAGACTCCCTCTGGCTGCTCTGTAGGGAGCAAGGCCAGGCCCAAGCTAGGAGCCTCCGTAGGCCTCCAGGCAGTGGTGCACAAGGTAGGGAAACACAGATGAGTTAGGACATAATTTAAGGGTAGAAATGACAATATTTGCTAGTGGATCTATATGTGAACCTGATGGCCCCAGCTTTTAGCCTGAACCACATGTGGGAGGGACTGACTCCACCTGGAAGGTCTCACAGTGACAATGCAGGAGAGGGCTTGGGACTGACTGCACCTTGACCATGTCAGGAGCTCACCAAACAACAGAGAGAAAAGTCTGGTGGCAGAAGGGACAGGTAAGGAGCTGGGTGGGGTGGGGAGGCCAAGCCAAGCTGAGGGGTTTCAGGGTCAGGATGAACGTGGCTGGCAAAGGGAGCCTCTGACAGGTCTTGGAGTGACCTCTCTGGCAGCATACAGCCAGTGCTCTGCTATCTGCCGGTGTTGAGTCTACCTGTTGGGACCTTGCTGGCCCTGAGCCACACTGGGCGGTGTAGTAAGGCCCCTCCTGCTTCCAGTGTTCCTCGCACCTGCTGGAACAGCCTGGATCGATTTCTCCAAATCAGCCATTGCTCTACCTCCCAGGAGCATGCCTGCACCTCTCCCCACCTTCTTCCCTCTCAGTCATGCATCTCTTGAACTCTAAGGGACCCTATGAGGCTTGCAACCAGGGTAGCAATAGGCAGTGGTAGTTCATCCTGGCAAAACCCCTGACCCTCTTCCCAAGGCCCCCTTTTCTCTGACTTCTTAGTGTGCCAAAGCAGACTGGCCTAGGCTCATTTACCCAGCCCCTTCCTTGTTAGATGTCCCCAGCTTTAATAAACACCCTCTAAAATTCACCTGGACTCTGTTGTGAATTTTTTCCTGCACGAAGTCAAGAAACTACATGCTACTGACTGGCGCTACTAGATAGACCTGCCAAGGGCCAGGTCCCCTTTCTGGTAACAATGCCACACCAGTAAATTAAAAAAAAAAAAAAAGAAAAAAAAAAAGACTAGTAGAGTGAGAAACAATCTACTGGGTGGTTGAGGAAGACTTTTTTCTAGCCTCTACCTATCCACTCAGTTGGGAGTTCCCACATAAGAACAAAATATCTTCCAGGGACCAGGAAACCCCTAGGTCATCCCACCTCCCCCAGGAGGGCACAGGCCTGGGTCTAAGTTGATCCAGGAGCTGGCTGTATCCTGGAGCAGGCAGGGCAGACTTTTAGGACAGAGCTCAGGATAGGCTCTGACATGACCTTCCCTGCTGTTTAGTCACAACTGGCACAGTGGCAGGGCTGGTCCTTACTTGCAGCAGACCACATGCAGGAAACAGCACTCAAGGCAGATGTCAGGTGCCCAAGACTCTTACTTTTGAGCTGAGTGATGACCAATGACCCCAGACCATTGACGACCCCACAGGAATGCAACATTCCCTATTCCTGCTCTCTGGGACAGACCTCTCTAAATCCCCCGGAGAGCACTTCACTTACACTTGAGATGGCTCAAAAGTGCCCACAAGATTCCCTATTCCAGGAGATGGGGAAGCAGGAAAGTGTGGTAAATGTGTGTTAGTAACCACCAGGCAGGCTGGCCATGTCCTCACCCCTGGAGGGGTCAGAACCAGGCATGTATCTGATAACACCAAATCCCGAAGGTCCCATGAAAGGAAATGATGTGAAATCTGAAGTTCCATAACCAGAGCTTTCCAACATCTCATTCAAGGGAGAGTCTAGCTCCTTCCCCTTCAGGCTGCTACTTTTGGCAGTGCTTTGAATGGCCATCATCAACAAATCCACAAATGACAAGTGCTAGCAAGGATACAGAGAAAAAGGAACCTTAGTACACTGCTGGTGGGACTGCAGATTGGTGTAGCCATTATGGAAAACAGTACGGAGTTCCCTCAAAAACTTAAATATGGAAGTGCCATTTGACCCAGTGATCCCATTTCTAGGAATATATCCTAACTAGTGGACCGGTGCATGAAATTTGTGTATGGGGTTGGGGCGAGGGAGTGCCCAGCCTGCACTCTCTCCAATCAGAGACATCCCTCTCTCAATCTGAGACCGCTGGCTTCTCACCGTTCACCTGCCTGATTACCCCTAACTGCCTCTGCCTGCCTGCCTGATTGCCCTAACTCCCTCTGCCTGCCCGCCTGCCTGATTGCCCCTAACCTCTCTGCCTGCTTGTCTAATCACCCCTAACTGCCCTCCCCTGATGGCCTGATCTCACCCACAACTGCCCTCTCTGCCTTGGCTCCCACCACCATGGCTTTGTCCAGAAGGAAGTTGGACATCTGGAAGATGGCCGGTTGACCGGTCTAATTATTAGTATAAATTATATAGGATAGGATTGCTTAAATGGGGGGAGAGGGAGAGCCTTTTTCAGCAGGAGGAGATGCTCTTGGCAGACAAAAACACATAATCCCTATATCCTATATCTGGATTGATAGCCAGCCATATGCACTATACTGCCAAACTGGTCAGGAAAAAAACTGAACTGCTTTCTTACACTTTATACCAAACAGCTGTTGTCCTTAAAACCCCTTCTCAGCCCCCCCCTTTAGGTTCTGCCCTCCCAGTGCACTCAGATTAGGTTCTGATTGGTCAGTTTCTATGCCAGTCAGTGTCAAAAGCTCTGCCTCCTAGACAGCTATTGGCTCCTTGCACTTCACCCAGATTTGGTTCTGATTGGTGGATTTTTATGTTAGTCAGTGTCAAAAGCTGCGCCTCCTAGACAGCCATTGGCTCCTCACAGTTCACCCAAATTTAGTTCTGATTGGTCTGTTTCTATGCCAGTCAGTGTCTCCAGGCCTGGTTAGAGAGGCAGGGCTAATCAGCAGCCCCCAGGGAAGCCTAGAGAGAAAGAGAGGTGTGGCTGCTGGCTAGGCCAGAGAGAAAGAGAGAGGCAAGGGCTGATCAACAGCTGCCACAGAGACCCTGCTTCTCTCTCCAGGCCTCTCTCTGGGCCTCATCCGCAGCCATGGTAACCTAGCACTGACGGCAGGACTGACTTCTGGTCAGTCAAGCCTTCGGTCATTATGGACTCTGGGTTTTTATATATTAGGATAACCTTGAAACACCAATCAGAAAAAAATGTATGGACCCCTATGTTCACAGCAGCACAATTTACAATAGCTAAGATCTGGAAACAGCTCAAGTGGTCATCAGTAGATGGGTGGATAAGAAAGCTGTGGTACATTTATACAATGGAATACTATGCATCAGAAAAAAGGAGAATCTCTTACCCTTTGAAACAGCATGGAAAGACCTGGAGAGTTATCATACTAAGTGAAATAAGTCAGCTAGAGAAAGACAAGTATCACATGATCGCACTCATGTGGAATCTAGTAACAAAATAAACTGATGAATGGAGTGGATCTGGAGGCTTGGAAGCATGAAGCAAAGTGGGGAATCTCAGAGGGAAGGCAAGGGAGGTAAACAACCAAAGGCCTTGTATACATATATATGTATACATATTTGGTATGCAGTATAACCCATGGTCACAGACGATAGGGTGCTCAAGGCCTGGGGTGGGGAGCAGGGGCAGGCTGAAGGGCATCAATGGGGGAAAAAGGGAGACATATGTAATACTTTAGATTTATTAAAAAATAAAAAATAAATGTAAGAAGTAAAAATAAACCAAAAATAATAGCCTGCTTTAAATGCCAGTCTCTATCCTTTGTTCTTCTCTCACGATTGCCCCTATATCACCTTTCTAGAACCCATGGCCGATGGCAACCCCTCAATATACCCGGCTCACACACCTCCCAAAGAGCTTCATGCTGACTGAGGCTTCTGCCAGCATAAGTTTATCTGAGTCCTCCTTTCCCCGACACATGACTCCAAGTCCAGGCTGCACACAGACTGCATCACGCCCTTGCTCAGATAACCCAGAGAAAAATATCCAAACCCTGGAGCCTGATGCTCACAGCTAGGCACGGCATTACACATTGCATCAAACTTTGCACAAGTTTCCTGAGCATCTGCTGTGCACTGGTCACTGCTCTAGGTGTTGATAGGGCTCCAAACTCTTTAGAGAAGGCCCTTGTTCTTCCCTACTCAGCCTGTTAGTGTCTTCTCTCCCCACAAATCTGTTCACCGGGCTCCCAACTCCCCATCCAACAGCACTGGCTCTCCCAGGCACTGTTACAGAGCCCCCACTGGTGTTCAAGGAGATACTTGGGCATGAGAGGAAGACCCTGGCCAAGGTCCCTTGGGCATTACTGCCCCATCCTCCTCCTCCCTGCAGGGCCAGAAGGCACTCACTTGTTGAAGAGGTTGAGGCCAATGCGATAGTGCCTCTTGCGGATGACATCGTTGCTGAAGGCAGGTGAATCCCAGCTGTTGCGGGTCTCCTTGTGGTAGGTCTGCTTGCTGAGCGTCTGTTCCCGCAGGCTGTCGCGGGATGATGACTCAGAGCTGCAGTTGATGGTGTCATTGGAATTGGAAGTGCTGTTGATGCTGTCGTTGTCCCCATCTGAGTAGTCTGACTCGGACTTGCTTTGCCTGTTGGCTGAGCCATTGATGGCTAGGTGGCCATCAAGGGGCCTGGAAGGCTGGGCTCGCAACTCTGGCTCCTCCCGGGGCAGGCCCTTAGGGGGGGCATAGTGGGGGCTGGGCTTGGGGCTGCCTTGCTGCCCACTGAGACTGCGCTCATAGGCACTCTGCCTCTTGAGTGAGCCACGTTCTGAGCGGTCGCTGAGGTCCACTGAGCTGTCACTGGGAGGCTCAATGGTGAGCAGTGGGAGGTGTTCCACCCGCAGCCGCTGCTCCTGCTGCTCAAGAGATGGTGTGCTCTGGCAGCTTGTGTCTGTGTCCCCCTTATCATCCTTGTGAACCAAGGCCCAGTAGTCCTGGGCGGCACCCCCAGCCCGCAGTTGCAGGTCTAACTCAGCACTGGATGACCGTTGCCCCACCTGGGAGAGGGGCAGAGGTGGTGACAATTCCTCCTCATCAATATACAGGGTGACGTCGCTGTACGAGGCTGTCATCTCATCCAGTTTGTGGTGGTCCACAGTGTGCAGGGCTGCCTGGGGCTCAGTGTCCCGGGTTCGCCCTGAGTCAGGGACTGGCGTTTCCTCAGCATGAAGGCTGCGGCAGTTGAGGGCATCATCGATGGATTCGGCCAGGGATTTCACTTGCCGGGAGAAGGCATCCTCCAGCTCAGTGATGGCATCTGTGAAATCACCGGATGGGGCTGAAGACTTGAGGGATGGTGGCTCACCGAAGTCACTGCCCTCAGATGGCACCAGGGCTCCCAGCTGAGAGCCGTCATCGGTCACTGAGACCTGCTTCCCTTCAAAATAGGAGCTGTGCATCTTTTCAGGCCCCTCAAAGGAGAACTGCATCCTCATGTTGGACAGCACAATGCGGCGGGACATACGGTTCTCCGACATGGAGCTGCGCAGGCGCTCAAAGTTCTTGTTCATCTGGTACTGACGGAAGGCTGTCTGGATGGTGCGGGCTGCATGGCGGGTCACGAGGCGTCCCCCATACTTCCGTTCTAGCATCTCCACCTGGAGGGAGAAGCAGAGGAGAGAGGAAACATTCCCAAGTGCTGGAGTAGCACATTCCTTACCAGAAGTCATTCTCTCCCCAGCCCATAGCAGCCCCATCTAGGAAGGTTTTAGCACATCCCAAAGCTGTTTAAAAGAACCACTGGTGCATGCTGATATGCGAAATCTGGATTCTAAGGTTAAATAAGATGGAGAAACACCATGTTAAAGTTAAAACAAGTATGGTCCCTGTAGGAATTCTCAGAACATTTAAAAAGTGGTGATTTCCCACACTTCTTTAGCCACGGAAGCCTTGGCCCTTGCAAATCTTTTGGTATGCAGTTTAACACAACTTTGGAAATGTTGGAAGAGAGGAAGGCAGCACCTCCAGAGAGAAGGAACCAGAGGTATGTGCAAATTAAAAGACCTGCCAGCCCTGGCCAGTGTTTCTCAGTGGTTAGAGCATCGGCCTGCACACAGGTTCAATTCCTGGTCAAGGGCAGGTTTGATTTCCCACCGCAGTTGGGGTACCAGTGGGGGGCAATTGATTGATGTGCCTTTCTCACACTGATGCTTCTCTCTCCCCGTCCCTCCCTTCTACTCTTCTAAAAATCAGTGGGAAAAAAATATCCTCAGGTGAGGATTAACAAATAAACAACGATCTGCCAAAGATCTTGGCAAGGTTCTGGACACTGAGCATAGACTTAGGCTTCCAGTCTTGCTTCCTTTCTGTGGCACTGACAGTGCCCTTTTGCTGGCCTGGAGGATTCGCTAAATTTTAGGGAGGCCTGAGGGAATTGCCAAGCTTAGGAGGTTTCAAGGTCAGACGCTTGGGTTCTAACCCTGGCCCTCCTCAGAAATGTGCTGATCACTCGATGAAACTGAGGCAAGTGTCTAGCACATGGCAAGCTCAGGGACACTTGGGGCTAAAGACACTGAAGTATATTCCTGGAAGGTGCTGACAAATTAAGAGGTTCCCAAGTCCCTTCACTAAGAGACAAGGAAACGGAGGCCCAGAGAAGAGCAGCTCTCACTCTTTGGAACCACAGGCCCTGACAGTGCTTCTCCTTGAGTTAGGAGATGGGGCAGCACTGCAAGCAGGTGAGAAGGACTGGGACTTCCTGAAGTCCTGAAACTCATGCCAGCCCACTTGTGACCTAGGACAGCTCTGAGGGCCACTCCCGTGCCTCGATCCTGAGTGAGATGTGTACCTGGATCTAGAGCCTGCTCAGCGGGAATGCAAGAGAAGGAACTGGCTTCTCTCAGGGAGCCCGGAAAAGTGGCATCTGCAGTAGGGCCAAGAGAGCTCTCAAATCCTCAAGAACAAATCACAGTGCTCAGGGAGGCAAAGCAGTGCACCCTGCTCACCTAGTTTCCACCTGCCTACTCCATGTGAGCATTATGCCAAAGCTGGTAACACAGAGAGACAGGTCCCTACTCTCAAAAAGCGAAGAGTTGACTAGGATTAAAAATGGCAGCAGAGTAAGTGGATGCTTCATGGACATGCTCCCAAGAACATACTGGAATTAAAACTAAAATACAGAAAAACTTCGTGAACAATCAACGGAAGACTCCGAGGAAAGAATCCTGATACCCGAGGACCAAAGTGGAGACCGCATAGAGGCTGCTAGGAGGGGTGAAGGCGTGAAAGGGCTGGCCAGGTGCCCACAGACAGCAACTGAAGTTCTGGAGAGATATTTCAGCTGTGGGGGGTTGCCACTGAGACCTTTGGGATTGAACCCCTAAGCTGGGCTTCCCAGCAGAGAGCACCAGAACCGAGAAGGATACCCACATAATATCTGGATATAAAAAGCAGCAGGGTTGCTGTCTGCTAGGAAGTGACAGCTGAAAATTCAGGCAATCTCTTAAAGGGCCAAAACATAAAATTCCCTGTGGAACCACCCACCTTGTGCTCTGGTAGAGGTAGGGCAGAGTGGTCTGGGGCTGTGTGAGCAGAAGCCAGGACTCGGGATAGAACTAAGAAAACAGACACCCCAAGTTTCCTGTGCTAAGTCATTCCCTCACCCAGTAGAGGACATCTTTCCCACATAGACAGGTTCCTTGCCTGGGAAGAAGACAATTGACCACCCTACTGGAAATCACTTTACCTAGGGCCACCTAAGGGAGGAAAGTAGCTATGGGATTAGGGTCCAGGCAGAAGTAACTGTCCCACCCTATTGAAAAAAACAAACAAAAACTGTTGTCACACCTGAGGACAATTGCCTGAGGGCAATTCAAGTAGGAATCCTAATAGTCTAGGCCAGTGGAAGGCAAAATCATTAGTCAATAGAGCCAAATATCAACAGTACAATGACTGAAACTTCTTTTGAGAGCCAAATTTTTTTAACTTAAAGTATATAGGTAGGTACATTGTTATTAACTTAATTAGGGTACTCCTAAGCTGGCCTTTGCTAAAAACTCAAGGGGTCAAAGAGCTGCACGTGGCGTGTGAGCTGCAGTTTGCTGACCACTGGTCTAGGCAGAGGTGATCTCTGGAGGCTTTGAGTTTTTGCCTGATCTAATTAGTCAGAAACAGTGTTTGACACTGTCCTACACTAGAGATTGAGAGGTGTAGAGGATTTAACCTAATACATGGTCACAAACCCAAACAGCCAAATGAGGGAATAAAGAAACAACCCCCAAATGAATGAACAAGAGAATTCTCCAGAAGAAGAGATAAATGAAGCAGAGATAAGAAATTTATTTGAAATGGAGTTCAGAGTAAGGATGGTAAAGATGCTCAACAGCATGAAAAAAGATAGAGTAACTATGGCAAAAGGACAGTCTGAAATAAAGAATAACATAACACAGATAAAGAATACATTGGAAGGAATACACAGCAGATTAGGCAAAGCTGATGATTGAATCAGTGAATCAGAAGGCAAGAATTAAAAAAAAAAATCACTCAATCAGAAAACCAAAAAGAAAAAAACAATTAAAAAACAGGACAGGTTAAGGGAACTGTGGGATAATGTGAAACATAACCACATTTGACTAGCAACTGTGCCAGAAGAGGCAGGAAGAGAGAAAGAGGTAGAGAACATGTTGAAGAAATAATAGCAGAAAAATTCCCTAACCTGGTGAAGGAAAAAGTTACACAAGTTAAGGAGGAACAGAGAGTGTCAAGCAAAAAGAACCCAAACAGGTCCATGCTCTGACACACCATAATTAAAATGCCAAAAATTAAAGATAGAAAGAGAATATTAAAGGCAGCAAGAGAAAAGAAAACTGTTACCTACAAAGAAGCTCCCATAAGGCTGACACCTGATTTCTCATCAGAAACTCTACAGGCCAGAAGGGGATGTCATGAAGTACTCAAGGTAATGGAAAGCAAGGATCTGAAACCAAGATTACTATATCCAGCAAGGCTATCATTCAAAATAGACGGTCTAATAAAGAGCTTCTAAGACAAAAGAAAAAAAAAAAAAAAAGCCTAAAGGAGTAAAGGAGTACATCGACACCAATCCAGCATTACAAGAAATGCTAAAGGGACTGCTGTATGAGAAGAAACAGAGAGAGAAACCTAGGCATACAGAATTAAAGTGGCAATAAATAAGTACCTAATCAATAATAACCCTAAATGTAAATGGATTAAATGTTCCAATAAAAGGTGTAGCTGAATGGATACAAAAACATGACCCACCATATAGACAACTATATGCTATCTATAGGACCCACCTCAGAACAAAAGACACACATTCAATGAGAGTGAAGGGATGGGGAAAAAAAAGTTTTTGTGTAAATGGAAAAGAAAAAAATACTCATATCTGACAAAATAGACTTTAAAACAAAGGATATCAAAAGAGACAACAAAGGTCACTACATAATACTAAAGGGATCGATCCAATTAGAGGATATAATCCTGGTAAACATATATGCACCCAATATAGGAGCATCTAAATATATATATATAAAAAAAAACTTCTATAGGACTTTAACAGAGAGATTAACAATAGAATCATAGTAGGGGACTTTAACACCCTGTTGACTTCACTGGATAGATCTTCCAGACAAAAACTTAACAAGAAAACAGTGACTCCAAAGGACACACTGGATCAGAGGGATTTAATTGATACCCCAAAGCAGCAGAATATATATTCTTTTCAAGTGCACATGTATCATTCACAAAGACAGACTACATGTTAGGACACAAAACAAGTCTCTAAAAGTTCAAGATTGAAATCATAGCAAGCATCTTCTCAGATCACAGTGGAATGAAAATTACAATAGAAATCAACTATAGTAAAAACATCCCCAAACACTGAAACACATGGAGGCTAAATAGCATTTTATTAAACAATGAATGGGTTACCAACGAGATCAAGAAAGAAATAAAAAACTTCCTGGAAACAAATGAAAACGAACACACAAGAACCCCAAATCTCTGGGACACAGCAAAAGCAGTCTTGAGAGAGAAGTTTATAGCACTATAGGTCTACCTCAAAAAACAAGATAAATCAGCAATACACTATTTAACCTACAATGTAAGAGAACTAGAAAGAGAATGTGGGGAAGCATGAGATGGGCTGACTAGCAAGAGAACAACAAGAAAAGGCCAGACTAAGTAGAAGGAAGATTGGAGCAGAAATAAATAACATAGAGACAAAAATAAATAAATAAATAAAAAATACCAAAACAATCAATGAAACGAAGAGCTGGCTCTTTGAAAGAATTAACAAAATCGATAAACCATTATCCAGACTCATCAAGAAACAGACACTCCCCACCTCTCTTTTACCATACTCTTGGGTGAGGATTAATAAAAATAAAAAAATAAAAAAATTTCATTGAGGCACAGTAAGCAAACTATAGTTTGATGAGATTGGAGGGCATAGATTGTTACTAGGATATTATTCTGTATGCATTATGTCTTTACATATATTTAACTCTGTATTTAATTCTAGAGTAGAAGAGTGTCCCCGCACAGTGCCCTGCAGCTGCAAGTGCCTGTCATTTGATGGACAGCAGGAGAATTCTGCCTCTTTGGTATCAGGAAATATATACCAAAGACATTCTGAAACCCTGAACCTTTTCCCATAAAAAAGAGATTTATTTGTAAAATGGGGACTCTACCCATAATAAATGGACTACAGGTACTGCCAATTTAGGCCTATTCGTGAATTTGAATCTACGAAGAGAAGATTTTTGTTGACAAGGTTATATGTATATAGATAATCTTTCTTATTAATTGGTAGAAATCCTGTGTTTTCTACAAAGAACTTAATACTCATTAAATAAAACTATAAAAAAAATTTTTTTTAAAGAGCCCCTAACTGGTTTGGCTCAGTGGATAGAGCGTCGGCCTGCAGACTGAAATGTCCCAGGTTCAATTCCAGTCAAGGGCATGTACCTTGGTTGTGGGCACATCTCCAGTAGGGAGTGTGCAGGAGGCAGCTGATCCATGTTTCTAGCTCTCTATCCCTCTCCCTTCCTCTCTGTAAAAAAAAAATCAATAAAATATATTTAAAAAAAAAATTTTTAAAGAAACAAACAGAGAGGATCCAAATAAATAAAATCAGAAATAAAAATGGAGAAGTAACCACTGATATCACAGAAATACAAAGGGCTGTAGGAAAATACTATAAACAACTATATGCCAACAAGCTGGACAATGTGGAAGAAAATTCCCAGAAAAAATACAAACTCCCAAAACTGAATCAGGAGGAATCAGAAAACCTGACTAGGTCAATAACAACTGATAAAATAGAAGCAGTAATAAAAAAAAAACAACTCCTAGCCATTAAAAGCCCTGGTCGAGACAGCTTCACAGGGGAGTTTCGCCAAATATTCAAAGAAGAACTAATCCTTAGTCCTCAAACTATTAAAAAAAAAAAAAAAAAAAAAAAAAAAATCCAAGAGGAAGGAACACTTCCAAGCTCTTTTTATGAGGCCAGCATTATCCAAATCCCAAAACCAGATAAAGACACTATGAGGAAAGAAAATTACAGGCCAATATCCCTGATGGACATAGATGCTAAAATCCTTGACAAAATATTAGAAATCATATCCACTAATACATTAAAGGATCATACACCATGACCAACTGGGTTTATTCCAGGGATGCAAGGGTGGTATAATATATTCAAATCAATAAACATGATATATAACATAAACAAATTGAAAGACAAAAATCACATGATCATATCAATAGATGCAGAAAAAGATTCGACAAAATCCAACACCCATTTTTGATAAAAACTATCAGCAAAGTGAGAATAGAGGAAGCATATCTCAACATGATAAAGGTCATATATGACAAACCTACAGTCAACATCATACTCAATGGGCAAAAACTAAAAGCATTTCCCCTAAGAACAGGAATATCTGCTTTCACCACTAGAAGTACTAGAAGTCTTAGCCACAGTGATCAGAGAAGAAGAAAAGGCATCAAAATTGGAAAGGAGGAAGTAAAACTCTCATTATTTGCAGATGACATGATACTGTACATAGAAAACCCTAAAGACTCCACCAAAAACTATTAGATTTAATAAATGAATTTGGCAATGTAGCAGGATACAAAATCAACACTCAAAAATCTATGGCTTTTTTATACACCAATAATAAATTCTCAGAGAGAGAAACTAAATAAACAATCTCATTAACATTGCACCAAAAAAATTAAAATACTTAGGAATAAACTCAACCAAGGAGGCAAAAGACCTGTTCTTGGAAAACTACAGGATGTTGAAAAAAGAGATAAAAGAAGATATAAAAAAGTGGAAGAATATACTGTATTCATAGATTGATAGAATCAACATCATTAAAATGTCCCTACTACCCAAAACAACCTACATATTCAAAATGCCATTCCTATTAAAATACCAATAGCATATTTCACAGAGGTAGAACAAATACTCCAAAAATTTATATGGGATCAAAAAGTAGCTGTAGCAATTTTGAGAAAGAAAAACAAAGTTGGAGGAATCACAATGCCAGATTTCAAGTTATACTGCAAAGCCACTGTAATCAAAATAGTCTGGTACTGACACAAGAACAGGCATATAGACCAATGGAACAGAAGAACCCAGAAATTGACTTATGCCGTTATGCTCAATTAATATTTGATAATGGAGGCAAGAGCATACAATGAAATTAAGAGAGTCTCTTCAGCCGAAACCAGTTTGGCTCAGTGGATAGAGCGTCGGCCTGCCGACTGAAAGGTCCCAGGTTTGATTCCAGTCAAAGGCATGCATGTACCTTGGTTGCGGGCACATCCCCAGTAGGGGGTGTGCAGAAACGAGACCAACTTACACTACACACAAGATTAAACTCAAAATGGATAAAAGACTTAAATGTAAATGGTGAAACCATAAAAATCCTAGAAAAACCCACAGGCTGCAAAATTTCAGACATCTCTCGTAGCAATTATGTTTACAGATACATCTCCTAGGGCAAAGGAAACTAATGAGAAAATATACAAATGGGCTACAGCTAAATTAAAAGCTTCAGCAGAACAAAAGAAACCATCAACAAAACAAAAAGAGAGCCCAAATATGGGAAAACATATTTGACAATGATACATCTGACAAAGAGTTAATAACCAAAATATATAAGGAACTCATACAGCTTAACAAAAGGAAGACAAACAACCCAATTAAAAAAATGGGCAAAGGACCTAAATAGACACTTATCCAAAGAGGACATACAGATGTCCAAGAGACATATGAAAAAATGCTCAAAGTCACTAATCATCAGAGAGATGCAAATCAAAATGATAATGAGGTACCATCTCACACCTGTCAGAATGGCTACCATCAACAAATCAACAAATGACAAGTGCTGGAGAGGATGTGGAGAAAAGGGAACCATAGTACACTGTTGATGGGAATGCAGACTGGTGCAACCATTATGAAAAACACTATGGAGTTTCCTCAAAAAATTAAATATGGAACTGCCATTTGACACCACTTCTAGGAGTATATCCTAAGAAACCAGAAGCACCAATCAGAAAGAATGTATGCACCTCTATGTTCACAGCAGCACAATTTACAATAGCTAAGATCTGGAAACAGCCCAAGTGCCCACCAGTAGATGAGTGAATAAGAAAACTGTGGTACATTTATACCATGGAGTACTGTGCAGCAGTAAAAAAGGAGAATCTCTTACCCTTTGAAACAGCATGGAGAGACCTGGAGAATATCATGCTAAGTGAAATAAGCCAGTCAGTGAAAGACAAGTATCACATGACAGCACTCATATGTAGAATCTAGTAACAAAATAAACTGATGAACGGAGTGTATCAGAGGTGTGGAAGCATGGAACAAAATGGAGAATCTCAGAGAGAAGATGGGGGAGGGTGGGTGGGTAGGGAGGTAATCAACCAAAAACCTTGTATACATATATACATAACCCATGGTCACAGATGATAGAGTGCTGAAGGCCTGGGGCGGGGAGGAGGAGGGCATGGGCTAGAGGGGTCAATGGGGGGAAAAGTGGTACATATATAATACTTCCAATATTAAAGAATTATTAAATTGTATATTGTCAGTCAACAGTGACTGATATGGCCTGAACGAAAAGTATACTGTCAGTCACCAGTGACTGACAAGGTCCAGACAGAAAGTATATTGACAGTCACCGGTGATTGTCATGGTGCTTAACATGTTAAGTAAAAAAAGAAAAAGAATTAGCCTGGCTGGTATGGCTCAGTTGGTTGCGCATCATCCCATACACCAAAAGGTTGTGGGTTTGTTCCTTTTGGGGGCATGCAGGAGGCAGCCGATGGATGTTAGGCTTTCACATCAATGTTTCTATTTCTCTCTCTCTCTCCTCTCTCTTTAAAAAACAATAAAAATTAAATAAAACAGCCGAAACCGGTTTGGCTCAGTGGTAGAGCGTCTGTCTGCGGACTGAAAGGTCCCAGGTTCGATTCCGGTCAAGGGCATGTACATTGGTTGCGGGCACATCCCTGGTAGGGGGTGTGCAAGAGGCAGCTGGTTGATGTTTTGACGTTTCTAGCTCTCTATCTCTCTCCCTTCCTCTCTGTAAAAAATCAATAACATATATAACAACAAAAAATTTAATTAAATTAAAAATGAATCAAAGAGTCTGTCATGGAGAATAAACAGAGAGGCATAGATGTAACTAAAAATAAAGCCAAATAGATGTTGGTGTCAGGGGAGAGGGTTGCTCAGAGCCTCTGAGGGGGCTGGGGGAAATGGCTCATAGCCTCACACAACCAAGTATGGGTACTGGTCCCCACTTGCCAGTTGGTAGTCTGTTAACCTCTCTGGGAAGTAAGAGCCTGCCCAGCTCCATGAGCCACCCTCCTCAGGGATGCCAGCTCCCTCCCTCCATCACAGGACACACTAGTTCTCTGGGGTCCATAGGAGAGGGAGCAGCAGGCTGAGCAGAGTGGCTATCTTAGCAGAACAGGGGAGGGAGTTGGGTAGGTGGGTAGGGGGTGTGTATGGCTCAAATTGCCTTTTCAAAGCCTGGCCAGACCCAGAGTCAGCCAGAGAAGGTCTGTTTTTCCCCCCCTCACCATGAAGGTGACTTCACTCCCACATTCTGTATGCAGAGTTTATTTTTTGAGTGCAGCTCTGTAAGCTCACCTGGCCAATAAGGGCAAACCCTCTCTTCTCGGCCCTCCCAAGCCTGAGATCCTAGGCCCCTTATGCTAGCATTCAGGGATGGGGGTAGGGACCATGACGCCAGGGCCACCAACTCAGGCCCAGAGCTGATGGCAGGGCCTATTTTCTCCTGCTGACTTTGGATCTCACAAACCAAGCAGCAACCCTGTTTGCCTGAGACAGGCTCCCCAAATCTGGAGTTGCAGGGCAAGGTGTAAAGAGGAACTTCAGGAAGGCAGACATGGGCTCTGTGTTTTGTCATCAAAGCCCCTCTCAGTCCCTCCTACCTGGCCTCCCCCAGAACACACACATTAACCCAGGCCTGCTCTGACTCGTCCCTCAGACTCACTGTGGCCATTCTAAAATTCCTCTCAGCCAGAACCCACCCAATGCCTGGTCTGGACGTTCACTGGGACACAGTGAGGAGATCCAGTCAATGTGTGCTCACCTGACATACACAATGACGCCCAGTCCACAGATACTCACAAGGACACACACTTCTAGAGGAGGCTCAAAGACATAGTGACAAGAAGCCAACCCCAGCTGGGTCTCTCCCATCAAGCCTGCTGCCCATTCCCAAGTGGCCAAGAGACAGGCCCCACCTACCTGCTTGTCCTGCAGGTCCGAGGAGAGCTCATAGCTCTCAGAGAGGGAACGTGAGCGTTTGATGGCCTCCTCCTCGGCCTGCTTGCGCAGGATGGAGGTTGAGTGCTGCAGCTTGGGCCTCCGTGTGCGCTGCCCCAGTGGCCCTGAGTACAGCCCATAGGCGCCCACAGACGTGTGTTCGTAATGGTCCGGGCTCAGGCTGGAGCCAGGTGCTAAGGGGTCCTGATGATAGGCCGAGGGACTGTCCAATGATGTGCAGGTCTCACTGCTGGGGGCCTCGCCCTCCACACTGCAGAAGAGAGAGGAGAGAGGCCTCCAGTGAGCAGGAAACCAGAATCCAGTGCATTTTGGGGCACCAGAAGGCAGGAGTGGGTAATGTCCAAGAGGCAGCCTACCACATGGTAGTGGAACTCCACACCCCTAGTCTTCCTACTTCCCCTAACCCTCCTGCAGTTGACCACTCTGTATAGCCAGAGGGACCCTGCCAAGACTCTCTGCTCCACATCTTTCTGAGGCTCACCTCCCTCAGGATTCATTTTCTCTATAGAACTTACCACCTTCTAACATCTAACACTTTACTGATTTTGCTTACTGTCCATCTCCTACACAAAAAAGTCAATTTGTGAGGACAGATGTTTAGCTCATTGAGACACTGATGATACCAATGCCTAAAGCAGAACCTATAAACAAACAAACAAACAAACAAAACAAAAAACCCACAGAATCAGTGGTTTACTTAACGCAGATGGTAGGAGTGAGGTGCCTAGTAAGATTTACTCACTGACTGAATGGACCCTGTCACTTCCTCTCCCTCACTCCTACCATCTGCGTTAAGTAAACCACTGATTCTGTAGGGTTTTTTGTTTGTTTGTTTGTTTTAAACAACAAAACAGTAATTAACAAAAGTGACTCTTTACTGCATCTACTCAGGGATCATGAAGTACCCCAATACTTCAGAATATGCCTTTATTTGAAGGTAGGGTCAATAAGAGATAATTAAGTTAAAATGAGGTCACTATAGTCCTAATCCAATATGACTGGAATCCTTATGAGAGACTAGGACACAGATACACACACAGGGATGACCATGTAAGGATGTGGGGAGAAAATAGCCCTCTACATGTCGAGGAGAGAGGCCTCAGAGAAAGTAGCCCTGTGACACCTTGATCTCAGCCTCTCAGTCTCAGGAACTGTGAGGAATAAATGTCTGTTGTTAGAGCCTGTGGCACTTGTTCTGGCATAGGGACTTGCCCGATGTTGCACAGATAGTGAGTAGGATTAAAGCCCAAGTTGGTAGGACTCCAAGTTGGTAGGACTCCACCTCACTGCCCTTCATCCCCAGGACACGTACATATCCTCCCCAAACTCCAAGCACCAGGGCTGACGAGGGGAGTGGTTGACTTCATCCTGAACTCATGAACTCAGCTGATGAACACTGGTTACCAATGCAGACTGCTCTTCAGCATAGGGCACAGAGCAAAGGGAGAAATTTATACAAGATATTTATAAGATATTTATAAATATCTTGTATAAGATATTTAAGATATTTCCATTTGCCTGTCCCTGTAGACTATCACTCAAATTTTATAAAACCCTGAGGCTAGTGCAGGATCTCTCTGGGGCCCAGTACTTCAGAGAAGTGATGCAGGCCCTACTTAGGCTACAGTCCTTCCTTAATACTGTTTACCCCCCTTCCATTGCCTCTACTTGTCACAGGGATTGCCAGGGCCACACTGCCAGGTGTAGAATGTGAGACTGTTCACCAACTCCTAGGTGAGACTCAAAGTAGGGGTTAGGGAAGGAAACCCTGGAGCAGAGAGGGCCAGGACAAAGGCAACAGACCCATGCAGTCTATTCCAATTCTGCCCTGAGCCAGGTCTGGGTAGCCAACTCATAATACAAAAAGACTTCCACTCCACCAACTGGCCCTGCTTCCAGGAACATGCAGTGGCTGTCCTGTGACAAAGGACATCCCATTCTGCTCCCCAGAGGCTAAAGTGTGACTAGAGGTCCTTCTCTGGGGAAGAGCCCTGGGCTAGAAGTTAAAAGACTAGGTGCTGCAGAGACCAGTTTGGCTCAATGGATAGAGCGTCGGCTTGGGGACTGAAAGGTCCCGGGTTCGATTCCGGTCAAGGGCATGTACCTTGGTTGCGGGCATATCCCCAGTAGGGGGTGTGCAAGAGGCGGCCGATCGATGACTCTCTCTCATTGATGTTTCTAGCTCTCTATTTCTCTCCCTTCCTCTCTTTTCAAAATCAATAAAATATATTTAAAAAAAAAAAAATAAAAGACTAGGTGCTTTGCCTTGATCTGGCTGTGAACCAGGCTGGTCAGTTCTCATTTCAAGGGCTAAATGCTTTTGAGGAGTCAAAGGAATACCAGCCTTCACAACTCTCCTGACATCAGTCAACTAACAGCAGCTTCCTTTGGGCCTCATGAGTATGTGTTGAGTAGAGAAAGGGATGGGGACACAAAGAACTTAAAATGTTAGTATTGTTTTGTGGACGGTAAAGGGGCTCTGTAATAAATCTAACCAAAGGTAACCTCACAGGGTGATCTGATTATAAATTCCTAACGGGGAAGGTCATGGTGGGTAGTCATGCCCCAGACTTATAAGACTTATCTTTCCTTAGGCAAGCCCTGTCCAAATGCCTTTTTCAGAGCCCTCAGAAGTAATCATTCTCAAGGAAGCACATAATCTTAACTACCGGTATCCTGTACCTTGTTTTCTCTTGACTTCATGTTAGCATCCTTCTACTTCCTCCTTAATTCCAAATGTATAAAAGACTGCAAAACTGTTATTCTCTGAGCATCTGAGATCTTACTTCCCAGCATGTCTTTAATTTGACTCAAATAAACACAAAAAATCTCTACAGGTTTGGACATTTCTTACATCAACATTTATTTGGTATAGTATTGCAGGATTCTGAAGAAGCCCACCCTGGACCACCCTGCAGACACATACCGAGGTACCCAGTGCTAGGTACCAGCAGAGGCCCATTGTGTCCCCCTGGCTCCCTGCTTCACAATGGGTACACTTGGATGAGTTTTATCTTGAAATCTTAGACCTTCCTGTTTTAGGAAACAGATCCTGAATTTATCTGAGCTGTTCTCAGAAAATTCTTGAGGTAGAAAAGGGCTGAGATAATCCAGAGAAATGGGTAAAATGGGTTGTTGCTTTTATGTTTAGGTTAAGGTGACCAGACTTCCTGCTTTTGGTGGGACAATCCCGATTTTTAACAATTTGTCCGGCGTCCCTCAGCATTTTAAAAAAGTCCAAAAAATTTAAAAGATTCTTTCCAAAAATCGGGACTTTTGAAAAATGCTGCGGGACACGGGACAAATTGTTAAAAATTGGGACTGTCCCACCAAAAGCGGGACGTCTGGTCACCTCAGTTTAGGTGTATGGGTTTTTTGTTTTTGTTTTTTAATTTGATTGCTTACTGAGAACCTGAACAAAACCTTTCCTGGATAACATTTAAAAGACATTTGGCTGGAGCTTTTTTTGGCATTTAAATTCAGCTCTGTAGGCATTTACTTTTTTGCCTCTTCTTATCTATTTTTTGAGTTATTTAAGAAAAGTAAAAACATTTATAAAGAAAATGTATTAAAGTTATCTTTTCACCACTCCCTTAAAGGTTAAATGAGAGACTAAACTCTAGTTAGCTCCAAAAGAGAAAGGACACTTCCTTCCCCAACCTGAATCTCAGGTATTCTTAGGTGACAAAGAAGCTTTGTGGAATTGCCTGAGGAAATACTTTCTCCAGGGTGTAAAGCTGTCTTTAGAGAGATTCACCTTATCTGGCTCAACCAAAGAAGGGCACACATAAAGGCTGATTTTCCCTAGAAGTTTGTTTAGACTCTTATAAAGATCTCAAAGAAAAACCAAAATTAACTGGGAAATTGTGCCTCAGAAGCCAACAAGTCCCACAACTGTCAGCCTACCATTAATACTCCTGCAGGATCCTTTGTTACTTCAAGTCATTTTCAGGCACAATTAGAAAAAGCTGGCTGTAAAATTAAGCAGAATGAATGGAAAACTTTTCATTGGTCTCTCAAAGATTCAAAAAGAAGATTTAGATAAATGGATGGAGACACATAGAACTCATGTTGTATTTTAGGTGGCAATCCAATTCTTTGAGGTATTAAAAATGCCTATCCAGAAAGGTCTGCAGAAAGATGCTCTCAGCACTGTGAGACAGTGACTCAGCACAGGAAACAGGTGTCTGCCTTCTGAGCTTTAACTCCAGAGTCCCCAACCCTGGCTTCAGCTCACATAGCTCCAGTCCACCCTACCCTCCCTCTGCTGGAGCACAAGGAGAGAGAGATCTACATAACCAGACATCCTGAAAAGAGACATGGGGTGACAAAGAAACAGCCCACAAATGAAAGAAAAGCAGGCATCACCAGAAAAGGAAGTAAACGAGTTAGAGGCAAGCAACCTACCAGACCAAGAATTCAGAGTAATGATCATAGGATGGCTAAAAAGAATGGAAGAGAAATTTGACAATATGAGTAAGAACCAAGAGGAAATGAAGAAGAACCAAGAGGAAATGAAGATGAACCAAGAAGAAATGAAAAATGACATTGCTACTATGAAGAACTCAATAGAAAGCATCAAGAGCAGACTAGAAAAAGCAGAGGACCGCATCAGTGAGCTAGAAGAAAAGATAAAAAAAAATACCCAATTAGAGCAGCTTCTAGAAAAAAAAAACAAATTAAAAAAATTAAAAAGCAGGAGGAGAGCCTAAGGGAACTTTGGGACAATACAAAACAAAACAATATTAGAATAATAGGGGTTCCAAAAGAAAAGGAAATTGATGAAGACATGGAAAATGTATTTCAAGAAATAATGACAGAAAACATTCCTGAGATAGAGAAAAAAACCCCACACAAATCCAAGATGCTTGCAGAGTCCCAAGCAAAATGAATCCCAAAAGACCGACGCCAAAGCACATTATAATTAAATTGGCAAACACCAACGACAAACTAAGAATCTTAAAAGCAGCCAGAGAGAGACAGAAAAGTTACATATAAAGGAACCCCCATCAGACTAGCAACTGATTTCTCAACAGAAACTCATCAGGCCAGAAAAGAATGGAATGAAATATACAAAGTCATGCAAAGGAGGGGCTGAATCCAAAAATACTGTATCTGGCAAGGCTATCAATCAAAATTGAAGGTGAAATCAGGAGCTTCACAGACAAAAAAATACTAAAGGAAATTATCTCCACCAAACCAGCAATGCAAGAAATGCTAAAGGGTCTGCTGTAAAAATAAAGAAATAGGAAGCGAAGAAGTAATACAGGGTTATAGAATAAAAATGGCATCAAATAAGGACATATCAATAATAACTTTAAATGAAAATGGATTAAATGCTCCAATCAAAAGACATAGGGTAACAGATTGGATAAGAAAAGAAGACCCATATATCTGCTGTCTACAAGAAACCCATTTCAGAAAAAAAGACGCACACACACTGAGGGTGGAGGGATGGAAAAAGGTTTTCCAGGCAAATGGAAATGAAAAAAAAGCTGGGGTAGCAATACTTATATCTGACAAATTAGATCTCAGAGTGAAGACATAACAAGAGATAATGAAGGCCACTTCATAATACTAAAGGGAGCAATCCAACAAGAACAAATAACTCTGGTAAACATATATGCACCCAATACAGCAGCACCCAAATACATTAAAAAAAAAAAAAAAAACTGCTGGAGGACATTAAAGGAGAGATTAATAGCAATATAATCATAGTAGGAGATTTTAATACCCCACTGTCACCTTTGGACAAATCATCTAAACAAAAAATCAGGAAAGAAACATCAATCCGAAATGACTCACTAGACCAGATGGAATTAATTGACATCTTCAGAACATTTCACCCCAAAGCCAAAGAATATACATTCTTCTCAAGTGCACATGGGTCATTTTTAAAGATAGACCACATGTTGAGACATAGGCAAAGTCTCTTCAAATTCAAGAAGATAGAAATCATATCAAGCATCTTCTAGATCATAGTGGCATAAAATTGGAAATCAACTACAATAAAAATAATACAAAGAAATCAAACACATGGAGACTAAATAGCATGCTATTGAACAAGGACTGGGTTACCAGAGAAATCAAGGAAGAAATTAAAAACATCCTGGCAACAAATGACAATGAAAACACAACAATCCAAAATCTATGGGACACAGCAAAAGCAGTTTTGAGAGGGAAGTTCATATCTCTACAAGCCTATTGAAAAAAACAAGAAAAAATGGTAACAAATTATCTAACTCTACAACTCAAAGAGTTAGAAAAAGGGCAACAAGAAAAGCCCAGTGTAAGCAGAAAGAAGGAAATAACAAAAATCAGAGCACAGATAAAGGACATAGAGACCAAAGAAACAATACATAAGATCAACAAAACCAAGAGCTTGTTCTTTGAAAGGATAAACAAGATTGATGAACCTCTAGCCAAACTAACCAAGAAATAAAGAGAGAGGACCCAAATTAACAAAATCAGAAACGAAAGAGGTGAAATAACAACAGACCGCACCGAAATACAAAGGATTGTTACAAAATACTACGAACAACTCTATTCCAACAAACTGGACAAACTGGAGGAAATGGACATATTCCTAGAAAAATACAACCTTCCAAAACTCAATCAGGAAGAATCTAAAAATCTCAATAGACCAGTGGCTTGGGAAGAAATTGAAACAGTCATCAAAAAGCTTCTAGCAAACAAAAGCCTGGGACCAGAGGGCTTCACAGGAGAGTTTTACCAAACATTCAAGGAAGATCTGAAACCTATCCTCCTCAGACTATTCCAAAAAATTCAAGAGAAAGGAACACTTCTATGCTCCTTCTATGAAGCCAGCATCACCCTAATACCAAAACCAGATAAAGACAACACAATGAAAGAGAATTACAGGCCAATATCCCTCATGAACATAGATGCCAAAATCCTCAACAAAATTCTAGCAAATCGGCTCCAGCAGAATATCATAAAGATCATACACCATGACCAAGTAGGATTTATTCCAGGAATGCAAGGATGATACAATATCCCCAAATCATTAAACGTGATACATCACGTAAACAAATTGAAAGATAAAAATCATATAATCATATCAATTGATGCAGAAAAAGCATTTGATAAAATCCAACAACCTTTCCTGGCAAAAACTCTCAACAAGGTGGGAGTACAAGGATCATACCTCAACATAATAAAAGCTATATATGATAAACCCACAGCCAACATCATACTCAATGGGCAAAAACTAAAACCATTCCCTCTAAGAACAGGAACAAGATAGGGTTGCCCACCCTCACCACTCCTGTTTGACATAGTACTGGAAGCACTAGCCATTGCAATTATACAAGAAGAATAAATAAAAGGTATCCAAATTGGAAAAGAAGTAAAATTATCCTTATTTGCAGATGACATGATATTGTACATAAAAAACCCAAAAGACTCCATCAAAAAACTAAATGACTTAATAAATGAATTTGGCAATATAGCAGGATACAAAATTAATGCCAAGAAATCTATGGCATTTCTACCCTGTTTCCCCGAAAATAAGACAGTGTCTTATATTAATTTTTGCTCCCAAAGGTGCACTAGGTCTTATTTTCAGGGGATGTCTTATTTTTCCATGAAGAATACGGTACACATTTATTGTTAAATGAAAATAAAGGAAATTTATTACCTGTATACGGTACAGTAGTACAAACCAGACAAACTATGAATTTTACAGTATCAAGAATTTACTCATTTATTCAATGACAATCATGTCATCATCTTCTGGAACATCATCATAACAATCCAATTCCTGAATTTCCTGGTGAATTTCTTGTGACTCCATTTCTTTCAGAATCAGTGGACCAAATCTCTCATGTTTAGCCTAGGGGGGCTTATTTTCGGGGGAATGCCTTATATTTCACTCAGAAAGAAACCTGTAAGTAGGTCTTATTTTCGGAGAATGTCTTATTTTCGGGGAAACACAGTATATACCAATAATGATCTTACAGAAACAGAAACTAAAAAGGCAATCCCATTTACTATTGCAGCAAAAAAAATTAAGATACTTCGGAACAAACCTAATTAAGGAAGTAAAAGACCTATACGCGGAAAACTACACGACACTGAAAAGAGAGACAGAGGAAGTGTAAACAGATGGAAGAATATACCATGTTCATGGATTGGTAGAATCAACATCATTAAAATGTCTATAATTCCCAAAGCAATTTATAGGTTCAATGCACTCCCCATTAAAATTCCAACAGCATATTTCACTGACCTAGAAAGAACTCTCCAAAAATTCATTTGGAATAATAAAAGTCCTCGAATAGCCACAGCAATCCTGAGAAAGAAGAGTAAAGTAGGAGGGATCTCAGTACCATATTTCAAGCTGTATTACAAAGCCACTGTTCTCAAAACAGCCTGGTACTGGCACAAGAACAGACATATCGATCAATGGAATAGAATAGAGAATCCAGATATCAACCCAAATCACTATGCTCAATTAATATTTGACAAAGGAGGCACGAGCATACAATGCAGTCAAGACAGTCTCTTCAATAAATGGTGTTGGGAAAATTAGACAGATACATGCAAAAGAATGAAACTAGATCACCAACTTACACCATACACAAAAATAAACTCAAAATGGATACAGGATTTAAACATAAAACGGGAAACCATAAAAATACTAGAAGCATCCACAGGCAGCAAAATCTCAGACATATGCCAAAAGAACTTCTTCACTGATACTGCCCCTAGGGCAATGGAAGCCAAAGAGAAAATAAACAAATGGGACTACAACAAAATAAAAAAGCTTTTTTTACAGCAAAAGAAACCATCAACAAAACAACAAGAAAGCCCACGGTGTGGGAGAACATATTTGCAAATGTTATCACTGATAAAGGTTTAATCTCCAACATCTACAGACAGCTTATACAACTAAATAAAAGGAAAATAAATGACCCAATTATAAAATGGGCAATGGATCTAAATAGAATCTTCTCAAAAGAAGACAGAAGGAAGACCAAGAAGCACATGAAAACATGCTCAAAGTCACTAATTATCCGAGAGATGCAAATCAAAACAACAATGTGGTACCATCTCACACCTGTCAGAATGGCCAACATCAACAAATCAACAAACGACAAGTGTTGGCGAGGTTGTGGAAAAAAAGGAACCCTCATGCACTGCTGGTGGGAATGCAGACTGGTGCAACCACTGAGGAGAACAGAATGGAGCTTCCTCAAAAAACTGAAAATGGAACTCCCATTTGACCCAGTAATCCCACTCCTAGGAATATATCCCAAGAAGCTAGAAACACCAATCAGAAAGGATATATGCACCCCTATGTTCATAGCAGCACACTTTACAATAGCCAGAATTTGGAAACAGCCTAGGTGCCCGTCAGCAGATGATTGGATCAAAAAACTATGGTACATCTACACAATGGAATATTATGCTGCCATAAAAAAAGGAAGGAATTCTCATCATTTGCAGCAACCTGGATGGAATTGGAGAACATCATGCTGAGTGAAATAAGCCAATCAATGAAAGAGAAACACCACATGACCTCACTCATTTATGGATAATAAAGAACATTATAAACTGATGAACCAAAAGATAGATATAGAGGCAGTAAAGCAACAAGCAGACTGTCAAATTACAGCGGGGAGGGTAGGGAGGTCTGAGGAAGGTAAGAGATCAACCGAAGGACTTGTATGCATGCATAAAGTACAACCAATGGACACAAAACTCTGGGGAGGGAGGGCATGTATTGGGGGGGGGGGGTAATGGTATATGTACAGAGACAATAATTTAATGAAAAATTTTTCAAAAATAATGCCTATCCAACCTATGAACCAGGTCACAGTTCAATTCTGGGTCAGGGCACATGCCTGAATTATGAGCTCGATCCCCAGTGTGGGGCAAGCAGGAGGCAGCCAATAAATGATTCTCTTTCATCATTGATGTTTCTAGCTCCCTCTTCCTTCTTCTCTGAAACATAAAATATATTATACATATATGTATTATAAATAGATAAATAAATAAATATGCCTATCCTTATTTTAAAAGGCGAAGGTCACTGGAACTTGATTTGTCAAGGACAGATACAAATTTTAAGTGTCTTATCCCAACAAGGACAGATACAAATTTTAAGTGTCTTATCCCAACTGTCAAAACAAAATATGGATCCAACTGTTCTTTTATAAGCTAGTTTTTCTTATGGCTAGAAAGTTCGTCTATGTGTTTCTATTTATCTATGTTGTAAATGTGAGGCAATTTTTTACCTCTGGATGATATTGTTAAAATTAAACATATTGATGTTAATTGATTTTGAAGGCAAGCGTTTGTAATGATTGGGTATTCTAAAATTCTCAGAAATATAAAAGCTAACCCAAAAGCTTTTCAAGTTCATGTGTTCTAAAATTACTCTTTAGTAAATAAACTTTGTTGGGTTAAGTAGAACAGAAATGTCTTTCAGGTTGTTGACATTAAAGACTTGTTCTTTCGTTGTTGTTGTTGTTGTTTTTAATTGATTTTAGAGATAGAGAAACATCAATTTGTTGTTCCACTTACTTATACATTCATTGGTTAATTCTTTTAAAATATATATATATATATTTTTTTTTTTTACAGAGAGGGAGAGGGACAGAGAGCTAGAAACATCGATGAGAGAGAGAGAAACATCAAAAACATCGATCAGCTGCCTCCTGAACACCCCCCACTGGGGATATGCCTTCAAACAAGGCACATGCCCCTGACCAGAATCAAACCTGGGACCCTTCAGTCCGCAGGCCGACGCTCTATCCATTGAGCCAAACTGGTTTCGGCTGTTGTTGTTTTTTTAATGTTAAAATTGCATTAATCTAAATAAGTGAGAGAAAATGAATTACCAGGCCTGATCTGTGTAGCTCAGAGGTTGAGCATTGACCTGTGAACAAAGAGGTCACAGTTCGATTCCTGGTTGGGTTATATAACCCGGCTGCAGGCTCACTCCCCAGTGTGGAACATGAAGAAGGCAGCTGATCAATGATTCTCTCTCATCATTGATATTTCTCTCCCTCTCTCCCTCTACCTTCCTCTCTGAAATCATAAAAATATGTTTTTTAAAAAAGAAAGGCCCTGACATGTTTGCTCAGTGGATAGAGTTGCAGCCTGCAGACTGGGAGGTCCCAGGTTCGGTTCTGGTCAAGGGCATGTACCTTGGTTGCAGGCACATCCCCAGTAGGGAGAGTGCAGGAGGTGGCTGATCAGTGTTTCTCTCTCACTGATGTTTCTGGCTCTCTATCCCTTTCCCTTCCTCTTTGTTAAAAATTAATATTTTTTTTTTTTAAAAAAAGAAAGTGCCAACTAGGTGACCACTTCTCACAGGGAGCTCCCAGGAGACAATGACTGTAAAGATCACTAACTGCCACCTAGAGATTCTGTTTATTGTGAAGAACATCAAATAAAAGACACTTTCCAATCTCATTGGAAGGGGACCCTATCGGGCACCTCACCAGGAAGGGACATCGACCCCTGTGTCTCTGACACTTGCCTCCTCCTATAAGGGACGCCAAAGACTCCTCTAGGTTGAAAAGCCCCTGACTTCAGAGGTGGACAGCTATCCAAAGACATCTACAAGGTCTGTATACCAACCAAGTGATGTTGAACTCAGAATCCATTTCCATTGTTTTTGTCTGCTAATAATAGTCATCATAATAGTATACTTAGTCTTTGGATATTTTCTATATAGTCCAACTCCTTATGATTTCTGAACATGTACAAAACAACTATTAATACCCTTTTCATGGCTTATGTGAATGTTATACTAGATGCAAAATACAAAAACTGAGACAGAGGAAAAACTCGAATCATGCTAGCTCATAGAACAGAAATGACCCAGAGAGTTTTTCACAATAAAACCCAAAAAGGCCTCACTGCCTTCCATTTACCTACCTTCCCCTTTTGGAAAATTTGGCCTCAACTCACATCCTATGGTTACAGTGCTGCCTCTTCCCCAGTGGCCCCCCTTTTCAACAAAACAATGCCGATATTGAGATTACTAAGAGAAAACCTTCCTCACATTGTGAGATCATATGATCCGACCAAAGAGTTGGTCATCAATACAACCTTTGGATTGTTTTATGACCAAAAGGGGGAACTGTGGAAAATAAAAAAGGGGTGAGGAGTCTATGGAAAGAAACCTCACAGGGTGACCTGATCATAAATTCCTAATTGGGCAGATCTTGGTGGGTAGTCACGTCTCAGGCATATAACTTTTCCAGTAAAAGGTTTGTTTTTGCCATAAACAAGCCTCAACCATAGTTTCTGTGCATCTAGGTAAACATACCTTTAAAATAAGTGGTAACACCTTAAGAGACCATATAATCTTCACTATTCTGTAATTCAATTCCCACCTTGCTTTCTCCCACCTCCATGTAATCTTCCTTTGTTCCCTCATTTAACTTCAAATGTATAAAAGAAACTTCAAAATTGTCATTCTCCAGAGCATTTGAAATCTTGCTTTTTGGCATGTCATCAGTTTGGCTAAAATAAACTTTTACAAAAATTCTCTTCAGGTTTGGATATTTCATATGTTCACAGTTCTGATAAAACTTCAAACAGTGCCTCACAAAAAACAGTGTGTGGAAGAGTGAAGGTGTCCCGAAGTCAGATCCACAGGTGGTTAATGCCAACTTACAAAAGAGCAGACAGTCTCCATTGGAAAAGCCCATCTGGCTGTGTGGCCGAAAGCCACATACTCCTCCCACTATCCCGCCTTCAGAGAGCAGCCTGTGAGCACCTCACCAGGATTTCCCCATGCTGGCTTTTTAAAATTCATGCTCACATGGATTTAAAATATTCTGGCCACCGTGAGTTTGCAGAAACAGGAAAGAGGGAGGTTTCTGTGCATCTCCAGAGGCAGATGCCCCATGCGCCATCTCAGGCACTCTGAGCTGTCGGTGGCTGTCAGGGAGTGAGGCAGGTGTGGGCCTTCGCTACTCTGCCTGTTGCTCTGGGAGAAGGAGCAGTGCTTATCTCTCACGTAGGTGATGGATTTGATCCTTTCTCTAGCCCAGTGGTCGGCAAAGTGCGGCTCTCTGGCCCCTATGAGTGTGGTTCTTCCACAAAATATCTGCGACTGAAACGTACAATGCGATTGAAACTTCGTGGCCCGTGTGCAGAAGTCAGTTTTCGGCTTGCAAAAGAAAGTTCAATTATTGTACTGTTGATATTTGGCTCTGTTGACTCATGAGTTTGCCGACCACTGCCCTAGCCCTTGCTGACGAGGCCTTAAAATGAGTGTGAGCAGGCAAAACAAGGTATTCTCCCTAACACCAGGGAGAGGAGTGTCTGTGGGCCCATCTGCGGTTTGGGGCCCAGGAGGTTAAGAAAAGAGAAATGTTTTTTTTTGAGGGTCACTGAACTAAGGGCTGTACCTTGCCTTGTAGTGATCAAAGGCATGGCTGCCCAAATGGCAATCTGGATTCCCAGGCAGGACATCAGCAGTGTACTGCTCTGGAGAGAGAACTGGGTCCAGCAGGAGGGGCACTCTAGGTCTGATAAGAATGGAGTTGGTTGGGGAGTGAAGAACTTTCTGGAGCTATGACAGCCCAGGATTTCTTCTCGGTGCATTACTAGCCCTCCTAAATGCCTTAGGCCAGCAGGTTCCAGAACATGCTAGGGAGAAGGGGCCAAGCCTCCATTCAAAATCAAAAAAAGGGATCTGACAGTCACCCACAGCCTTTTCCCTTCATGATGGCAACTTCCTCTCCTCTATCAGCCCTACCTTTCAAACATACCCAGGCTCTTCCCATTCCTCAGTAGGTGGTGCAGGCCACCAGCAAGTTTTCCTAGATTATCACACAGCCTCCTTACTGGTCTCCCTGCCTCTCTTTCCCCACAGAAGTCAGAGCAATCTTGATAAAACATAAACCAGATCAAGTTCCTCTTATGCTCCCCATCACACTGAGAAGACACTGTCCTTGACATGTCCTTCAAGGCCAGTCCTCAGTTGAGTTCATCTTGGCTCCTCTTCTCCTTGCTCATTCTATTCCAACCTCACTGACTTTCTCTCTTCTCAAAAGAGTGAGGCAGCCGAAATCGGTTTGGCTCAGTGGATAGAACGTCAGTCTGCGGACTGAAGGGTCCCAGATTGGATTCCAGTCAAGGGTATGTAATTTGGTTGCGGGCACATTCCCTGTAGGGGGTGTGCAAGAGGCAGCTGGTCAATGTTTCTCTCTCATCGATGTTTCTAGCTCTCTATCCCTTTCCCTTCCTCTCTGTAAAAAATCAATGAAATATATTAAAAAAAAAAAAAAAAAAAAAAAAAAAAAAAAGAGTGAGGCATACTCTTGCCTCAGGGCCTTTACATGGGCTACTCCCTCTGCTTGGAACACTCTTCCTGCATCTCTGCATGGACCTCAATCTCACTTCTTTTGGGTCCTGATTCAATGCCACCTTCTGAAAGAGGCCCACTCTATTTACCTTTAAAACCACACCTCCCTCCCCTTAGCACTTCTAATCCTTACTCTGCTTTTCCTCTCTCCATGATGATCATCACCTGGGTACACAATGTATAAAGTATTCTATATATATATTTGTTGTCTGTCTCCTACATTGGTACATAAGCTCTATAAGGGAAAGGGTAATTTGTTTGTTTTGCTTACTGATATCCCCCAAATGCTAACACATGAAGTCAGTAAATGCTTGCTGAGGAAGTGAAGGCACTTCCCCATGCGTGCTGTGTATTGGTCCTGAAACATTTTTTTTTTACATCATCCCCACTCAACATACATGTGCTACAAACCTACCTTGTGATCTTTCCCCATCACTGCACAGTGACACAGTGACCTGAGCCAGAGTCCTGGATGCCATCACTTCAGACCTTCCCTACAGCCAACCCCCACCCCTGCCCCATTCAATCTTTTGCCAATCCCTGCAGAATCTATGTGAGTGGTATTTCCTTGAGTTGTGCAATATGGCAGCCCTTCCATGTCCTGAAGATCAAAACCAACCTCAAACTATCCTGATAAGAAATGGTGAGGCCATTCTACTGCAACCACCATGGTGCCACAACCAACACTGTCCTCCGATAAAATGAGTGGACAAAAGTGGGCACATCATGAGTGGAGATGTGAAGCTTTAAGAGCTTGTCTTAAGCCAGAGAACATAACTTCTTATTTGTCCCAATCAGAAACTACTCAATATTAAATGTTAGAAGAGTCTTTTCTTAATCTGGCTAACAGAAAAATAAATTTTTTAAGTGAAAATGTCCAATGTTGACAAGTATGTGCAACAACGGGCACTCTCAGAAGTAGGTAGAACTTTTTCATAGTAACTAGAAATAATTATCAAATTAAATCATGCGGATGCTTGACTGGCAGAACCAATAAAGATATTTTATAGTAGCATCCTAAAATTCAAGGATCTAAGCCCCTGTCCTGATTAGTACTCAACTCTAATCCCAGTTCTTTCCTGGGTGAAGAGAAAGCATCAAATGTCAGCAGAAGTCATCTTCTTCCTTCCCACGGCAAGATCCCTACAGCAGTATGCCCCAGGGACAAAGCTCTTTGCTTCTGAAACCTGAGTTTCACAGGTGGGACTTTGGGGTCTGGGAACTGCCAGGCCCACCTCCACCCTCATCCCCACTCCCACCCCTCTGCTCCCCCTACTGCTTCCTCCCTCTTGAGCCTCCAAGCCCATGGAACCATGCCTTGAACACCACTTCTATGCCACTGTTATTCCCATGTGGAGTTCAGTGTCTCAGCACCCAGGTCACCTCCCTTGGGGAGGCTTTTCTCACAAACAGGACTAAAGACTCTGGAGTCAGTCCTCAGCTCCACACTGGGACTGGACTCATGTTCTTTTAAACTGCTGGACCACATGCAAATCAAAGAATAGGGTGGATACCTGTTCCAAGTCTCTGGCATTCCCTGTCAATTTAGTTACTGGAATACTGTATGACAATTAGGTGGCTGCTGCCTGAAATCTTTTGATGCTCCTGGTTCAGAAATCTCTTTTCTAGAAATCCAGGCTAAGAAAAGATTAATGCAGAAAGAAGTAAATATCAGGAATTTCACTGCAGTATTGTTTCTAATTATAAAAATTTAGAAATAACCTAAATGTCTGTCAGCAAGAAATTGATTCAAATTAATTATATATCCATATAATGGAAACAATGTTAAGATGGGGAAAGATCTGGTTTAATGGGTGTTCTTATGAAAAAGGCTGGGGAATATTTTTAGCTGAACATAAATTTAATATGAACTGATACTAAGATGCAGCTAAGCCAGTCACTAATTAGAAGACAGGAGCTAACATAGCCCTGCTATCCACCTTCAGGGTCAGATCCCGGCAGAAGACTGTGTACAGGTGATGCAATGAACAACCATCCAGAGCCCCAAAGTGGAAATTGCAAATCTGGGCATGTGTTCACCCCTTGCCTGCATGAGGCAGACACTGCTAACTGGTCACAGGCTCCCTCCCACACATATTCCAACACAACACTCCACAAGTCTGACCCCAGCTGGCATGTGAGGTTAACTCTATTTGATGACCCCAAATCACAGTATGTCAGGAGCAAACCTTGGGGTCTGAAAATCACCTTCCACTGAGCTGGGACTGCTTGGCCAAGAGAAAAGCAGCAAGGAAAGATAAGATGCCTGTCAGCAATCCTGAATAAGCTGACAAGTAAAGATGGAACAGATTTCTCCTGTGCACGGAACTATGATCAATGGTGCCCTACCTGAGAAAAAATGCTCTCCCATGGTCAGGGCTGCTTAGGAGGTAGTGAGCTCTGTCACTAGAAATGTTCAGGTCAGACCCAAGTCAGAGATGTGGCAGGACTCCTATCCTGGCTAGAAGCTTCTATAAACTGTCTGAATCTGCACCCCAACCTGTCTCCCCACTGCCCTTTACTTGTATTTCTTGGCCTCTGGAGGGGACCACACCCAGAACTCAGCTTAAATCCTACTTCCTCCATGAGGCCACCCTACCTACTGCAACCCCACTAACACATTCCTCGTCACTGGGTGGACTATCTGGAGAAAAAGAGAAGTCTACCCATCCCACTAGGAGTCCCTGAAAGCCTTGGTCTCCAGCAAAGACAGGGGCCCGGGACCCGTTCCTTCCCCAAATACAAGGCCCACTTGTGCACAATGGACCCAGAGGTGGGACCAGCAAGAAAGGGCTGGAGAGCAGACAAGAGCTGGAGGTAGGGGCGGAGCTTGAAGATGGCGACCGAACAGATGGACTTGTTCTGACCCCGGTCCCAAAACAGATAGAAGCAACATCTGAGTCGCTCAGGGAATGTTGATTAGCAGCTAAGGGGCAGCGGATCACTCTAGGAAGGTAAGGAAGTGTCCGCTGGACAATTTTTCCTGACCAAGCGGCCAGCACTCCCGACTTCTCCCGGAGCTCCGGGCTCAGCGCAAAGGCGGCGCCACCCTACCAGGAAGGGAGCAGCTTCTCTGAGGCCTGGAAAACCCACAGCCGAGGAGTCCATCGAGCACCTGTGGCGCCCCGATCGGAGCAAGCGGGTGGATTCAAGGAAGCTCTTCAACCACCCACAGAAAGGTCAGAGTCTGCGTGGCTAGGCTGAGAGTTCAGGCTGCGATAGCGCCATTGCTCCAGCGAGGCCCCGCCCCCAGAGCGGCCCTGAGCGCGCCACCAGGAGCACCGCGAGGCCCGGCCCCAGTGCGGCCCTGAGCTCCACGGCCCCGGAGCGCCACGAGGCCCCCGGCCCCAGTGCGGCCCAGAGCACCGCGGCCCGGAGCGCCGCGAGGCCCCGCCCCCAGAGCGGCCCTGAGCGCGCCACCAGGAGCGCTGTGAGGCCCCGGCCCCAGAGCGGCCCAGAGCACCGCGGCCCGGAGCGCCGCGAGGCCCCGCCCCCAGAGCGGCCGTGGCCCCGCCTATATTGTAGCCCGGGAGAGCTGCGAGGGCCCGCCCCCAGAGAGAAAGAGGGCCAGAGCAACCAAAGTCTGGGAGGTCAAACCAGTAACACTGACACCTAAGGGCTGAACTACAAACTGCCTTTTTTTTTTTTTTTTCTTTTTTTTTTTCTTTTTTCTTTTTCTTTTTCTTTTAATTAATCAAAAATAAATAAATGGACACAAATAACTAAGATATAGCCTGCCTAAAATTAAGGACTACCTTACAAAACTGAGGTGCAGTGGAAAGCTGGGAACTGCAAGACTCTCTGATCCAAGAACCAGGCATACCAAATACAATAACAGAGGAAGTGATTGAACTCTACTGGACAATTTTATGCTAATTATACTATTCTTTATTTTATTTTCATTTTTTACATTTTTTATTTAATTTTCATTTTTTACATCTTTTACTTCAGAAACGATTTTTTTTCTTTTTTCCTTACTTGATTTTACCTTTTCAATTATTACATTTTTCAATCTCTATCTTCACTATTACTACTGCTATTTTGCAATTTTTTTTTCTTTTTCTTTTCCTCCCCAGTACCATTTTACTTCGTCTTTATTTTACATTGGGAGTAACCTTCATTCTATTTTAATCTCTACTATAGCATCATTCAACCCTATCTCAATTCGACCTTTACCCCATCACTCTCTTACTAAACTTTAACCTTTTAGTCTCCAGTTTATCCTATCCCTTTCCGGCTTTAGTTTTTCCTCTATTCTTTCTGTATACCCCCTGCTAAAGCTCTCACTATACTCATAGATCTAAGTTCCAACCCCTGATACAAGTGTATAAATATCACTCTCTGCACTATATTAACTAGTTAAAAAAAAAAAAAAAAACACACACAAAAAAAAAAAACGGTTCTACTTTCTATCCTTTTCTCATTGTTTGAGTGAAGGTTGATTATTGTGAATATTGGTGCTTTTCAGTGAAATTGTTATGCTTATTCCAGTGTTGTTATTGTTGCTTTGTAATTTTTTTTAAATCCTCTGTTTTTGTTTGTTTCTTTGACTTCTGTATATCATAACCTTACTTAATAATAGTGGATATTGTATTGTAGTTTGTATTAATCTCCAAGTATTGTTACCGGCATTGGCTGGGCTCACTGGTTGATCTATGGCAATTTTCTCCACATATATATAGTTTGTTTCCCATTTTTTTAGTTTGCTTCTTCTCTCTCTCTCTCTCTCTCTCTCTCTCTCTCTCTCTCTCTCTCTTTCTCTCTCTCTTCTTTTTCTCCCTGTTTTCTAACTTCATTTTGTCATTACTTTATTTCTTCTTTGACTTTTTTTTTTTTTTAATTTTTCTTTATTTTATTTTTACCTTCCTTCCTTCCTTCTCTCCTATACCCTAATTTGCCTATCGCTAGGGGTTACCTTTATTAGAGGTTATTAATATTGTAAATACATTCCTGTTAAGTGCCTCTCGTGTTGTACATGGTAGTGTTGTATTTTGCACCTATAAATTAACGCAAGAGAAAGAACACCACATAACCAGACATCCTGAAAAGAGATACCATGGGAAGACAAAGAAACACCCCACAAATGAAAGAAAAGCAGGCATCACCAGAAAAGGAAGTAAACGAGCCAGAGGCAAGCAGCCTACCAGAGCAAGAGTTCAGAATAATGATTATTGGTTGGCTAAAAAGAATGGAAGAGAAATTTGACAATAACCAAGAAGAAATGAGGAAGAACCATCAGGAATTGAGGAAGAACCAAGAAGAAATGAAAAATGACATCGCTACCATGAAGAACTCAATAGAAAGCATCAAGAGTAGACTAGATGAAGCGGAAGACCGCATCAGTGAGCTAGAAGACAAGATGGAAAAAAATACCCAATTAGAGCAGCTTCTAGAAAAAAAGATTAAAAAGCAGGAGGAGAGCCTACGGGAGCTTTGGGACATTACAAAACAAAATAATATTCGAATAATAGGGGTTCCAGAAGGAAAGGAAACTGAGGTAGACGTGGAAAAAGTATTTCAAGAAATAATGACAGAAAACTTTCCTGAGATAGAGAAGAAAAAACCCACACAAATCCAAGATGCTCGCAGAGTCCCAAGCAAAATGAATCCCAGAAGACAGACGCCAAGGCACATTATAATTAAAGTGGCAAACAACAACGACAAAGTAAGAATCTTAAAAGCAGCCAGAGAGAGACAGAAAGTTACTTACAAAGGAACCCCCATCAGACTAGCAACTGATTTCTCAACAGAAACATATCAGGCCAGAAGGGAATGGGATGAAATATACAAAGTCATGCAAAGGAAGGGTTTGAATCCAAGAATACTGTACCCAGCAAGACTATCAATCAAAATTGAAGGGGAAATCAGGAGCTTCACAGACAAAAAAAGACTGAAGGAATTTATCTCCACCAAACCAGCAATGCAAGAAATGCTAAAGGGTCTACTGTAAAAATAAAGAAATAGGAATTGAAGAAGGAACATGGGTATAGAATAAAAATGCCATCAAATGAGTACCTATCAATAATAACCTTAAATGTAAATGGATTAAATGCTCCAATCAAAAGACATAGGGTGTCAGATTGGATAAGAAAACAAGACCCTTACATCTGTTGCCTACAAGAAACCCACCTCAGAAAAAAAGATGCACACAGACTGAGGGTGAAGGGATGGAAAAAAGTTTTCCAGGCAAATGGAAAGGAAAGAAAAGCTGGGGTAGCAATACTTATATCTGACAAATTAGATCTCAGAGTGAAGGACATAACAAGAGATAATGAAGGTCACTTCATAATACTAAAGGGTACAATCCAACAAGAAGAAATAACCCTGGTAAATATATATGCACCCAATACAGGAGCACCCAAATACATAAAAAAAACTGCTGGAGGACATTAAGGGAGAGATTAATAGCAATACAATCATAGTAGGAGATTTTAATACCCCACTGTCACCCTTCGACAAATCATCTAAACAAAAAAGCAGCAAAGAAATATCAATCCTAAACGACTCACTAGACCAGATGGAATTAATTGACATCTTTAGAACATTCCACCCCAAAGCCACAGAATATACATTCTTCTCAAGTGCACATGGGACATTCTCAAAGATAGACCACATTTTGGGACATAGGCAGAGTCTATTCAAATTCAAGAAGATAGAAATCATATCAAGCATCTTCTCAGACCATAGTGGCATAAAACTGGAAATTAATTACAATAAAAATAATCCAAAGAAATCAAACACATGGAGACTAAACAACATGCTATTAAACAAGGACTGGGTTACCAGAGAAATCAAGGAAGAAATTAAAAACATCCTGGCAACAAATGACAATGAAAACACAACAATCCAAAATCTATGGGACACAGCAAAAGCAGTTTTGAGAGGGAAGTTCATATCCTTACAAGCCTATTGCAAAAAACTAGAAAAAATGGTAACAGATGAACTAACTCTACAACTCAAAGAGTTAGAAAAAGAGCAACAAGAAAAGCCCAGTGTAAGCAGAAGGAAGGAAATAACAAAAATCAGAGCACAGATAAATGACATAGAGACCAAAGAAACAATACATAAGATCAACAAAACCAAGAGCTGGTTCTTCGAAAGGATAAACAAGATTGATGGACCTCTAGCCAGGCTAACCAAGAAACAAAGAGAGAGGACCCAAATAAACAAAATCAGAAATGAAAGAGGTGAAATAACAACAGACCCCACCGAAATACAACAGATTGTTACAAAATACTACGAACAACTCTATTCCAACAAACTAAACAACCTGGAGGAAATGGACATATTCCTAGAAAAATACAAACTGCCAAAACTCAATCAGGAAGAATCTAAAAATCTCAATAGACCAGTGACGTGGGAAGAAATTGAAACCGTCATCAAAAAGCTTCCAGCAAACAAAAGCCCAGGGCCAGATGGCTTCACAGGAGAGTTTTACCAAACATTCAAGGAAGAACTAAAACCTATCCTCCTCAGACTATTCCAAAAAATCCAAGAGGAAGGAACACTTCCGAACTCCTTCTATGAAGCCAACATCACCCTAATACCAAAACCAGATAAAGACAACTCAATGAAAGAAAATTACAGGCCAATATCCCTCATGAACATAGATGCCAAAATCCTCAACAAAATTCTAGCAAATCGACTCCAGAAGAACATCACAAAGATCATACACCATGACCAAGTAGGATTTATTCCAGGAATGCAAGGATGGTACAATATCCGCAAATCAATAAACGTGATACATCACATAAACAAATTGAAAGATAAAAATCATATAGTCATATCAATTGACGCAGAAAAAGCATTTGACAAAATCCAACACCCTTTCCTGTTAAAAACTCTTAAAAAAGTGGGAGTACAAGGATCATACCTCAACATAATAAAAGCTATATATGATAAACCCACAGCCAACATTATACTCAATGGGCAAAAACTAAAACCATTCCCTCTAAGAACAGGAACAAGACAGGGATGCCCACTCTCGCCACTCCTGTTTGACATAGTTCTGGAAGTACTAGCCATTGCAATTAGACAAGAGGAGGAAATAAAAGGCATCCAAATTGGAAAAGAAGAAGTAAAGTTATCCTTATTTGCAGATGACATGATATTGTACATAAAAAACCCAAAAGACTCCATTAAAAAACTAATTGACTTAATAAATGAATTTGGCAACGTAGCAGGATATAAAATTAATGCCAAGAAATCCATGGCATTTCTATACACCAACAGTGAAACTACAGAAACAGAGGCTAAAAAAGCAATTCCATTCACCATCGCACCAAAAAAATTAAGATACCTAGGAATAAATTTAACTAAAGAAATAAAGGACCTATTTGCGGAAAACTACACGACACTGAAAAAAGAGATAGAGGAAGATGTAAGGAGATGGAAGAACATACCATGTTCATGGATTGGTAGGATCAACATCATCAAAATGTCCATACTTCCTAAAGCAATCTATAGGTTCAATGCACTCCCCATTAAAATACCAACGACATATTTCACTGACCTAGAAAGAACTCTCCAAAAGTTCATTTGGAACAATAAAAGACCCCGAATAGCCACAGCGATTCTGAGAAAGAAGAGTAAAGTAGGAGGGATCTCAATACCAGACTTCAAACTATACTACAAAGCCACTGTTCTCAAAACAGCCTGGTACTGGCACAAGAACAGACAAATAGATCAATGGAATAGAATTGAGAACCCAGATATCAACCCAAATCACTATGCTCAATTAATATTTGACAAAGGAGGCACGAATATACAATGGAGTCAAGACAGTCTCTTCAATAAATGGTGTTGGGAAAATTGGAAAGACACATGCAAAAGAATGAAACTAGATCACCAACTTACACCATTCACAAGGATAAACTCAAAATGGATACAGGACTTAAACATCAGACGGGAAACCATAAAAATACTAGAAGCATCCACAGGTAGCAAAATCTCAGACGTATGCCAAAATAACTTCTTCACTGATACGGCCCCTAGGGCAATGGAAGCTAAAGAGAAAATAAACAAATGGGACTACTTCAAAATAAAAAGCTTTTTTACAGCAAAAGAAACCATCAATAAAACAACAAGAAAGCCCACGGTGTGGGAGATCATATTTGCAAATATTACCACTGATAAAGGTTTAATCTCCAACATTTACAGACAGCTTATACAACTAAATAAAAGGAAGATGAATGATCCAATTAAAAAATGGGCAATGGACCTAAACAGAATATTTTCAAAAGAAGACAGAAGGAAGGCCAAAAGGCACATGAAAACATGCTCAAAGTCACTAAGTATCCGAGAGGTGCAAATCAAAACAACAATGCGGTACCATCTCACACCTGTCAGAATGGCCAACATCAACAAATCAACAAACGACAAGTGTTGGCGAGGTTGCGGAGAAAAAGGAACTCTCGTGCACTGCTGGTGGGAATGCAGACTGGTGCAACCACTGTGGAGAACAGTGTGGAGTTTCCTCAAAAAACTGAAAATGGAACTCCCATTTGACCCAGTAATCCCACTTCTAGGAATATATCCCAAGAAACTAGAAACACCAATCAGAAAGGATATATGCACCCCTATGTTCATAGCAGCACAATCTACAATAGCCAGAATTTGGAAACAGCCTAGGTGCCCGTCAGCAGATGATTGGATCCAAAAACTATGGTACATCTACACAATGGAATACTATGCTGCCATAAAGAAGAAGGAATTCTCATCATTTGCAGCAACCTGGATGGAATTGGAGAGCATCATGCTGAGTGAAATAAGCCAATCAACGAAAGAGAAACACCACATGACCTCACACATCGGTGGATGATAAAGATCTTTATAAACTGATGAACCAAGAGACAGATATAGAGAAAGTAAAGCAACAGGCAGACTGTCAAATTACAGTGGGGAGGGTAGGGATATCAGGGGGAGATAATAGATCAACCGAAGGACTTGTATAAATGCATATAAGTACAACCAATGGACATAAAACTATGGGGAGGGAGGGGATGTGTGGGAGGGAGGGAGGGGGGCAATAAAAAAAAAAAATCAAGAAAATATGTAAAAAATAAATAAATAAATAAATAAATAAATAAATAAAAAGAAAAAAAAAAAAAATACTTAAGATGTGGATGTATATCAAGCATGTCAAACTCAAAGGCTAACATGGGCCAAATAAACAAGTTTTAAGTTTATGTGGGCCACAAAAAAATGAAAGCTTCAATTTTCATAGAAACATTTTGATAGAGATATGCTGAATACAAAGGGCTGAAATAAATGAATGATTGTTAACATAAAATAAAGGAACATTTTAATTAAAATTACTAACATTTTTTTCTTGAACATTAATTTGACACTGTAACTGCACAAATTAATAAACATAATGCAAATAAACCTATTTTTCTTGTTCTCCGAAAAAAAAAAAAAAAAAAAAAAGAGCTGGAGGTACACATGGCTGTGTCCACTCTTGGCTCCAGCGGCCCAGGGACTCCAAGCTCTAAGTCAAAAAAAAAAAAAAAAAAAAAAAAAAAAAAAAAAAGAGCTGGAGGTACACATGGCTGTGTCCACTCTTGGCTCCAGCGGCCCAGGGACTCCAAGCTCTAAGTCAGTGAATGGTTACCCTAAGCTGCTCTCCTCCTCTCCAGTTTTCCAAACATGCCTTCCTCCACTGAAAGCTGGTCTGTTATTTTTATGTGGGGAAATGTCTGGATTATTATAGAATGGCATCCAGAGTTTCCTACTACCCTAGGACGAGGAAAGCACAGCACAGAGAACACATTTTGAAATGCCCTCCCACCACGCCCTGCCTCCTTTCTGCCATGGTGGGAACTCTGTGGGCACCTTGCTGTGGCTTCTGAGCCAGATGTCTAGGCTGGAATTCTGGTTACACCACTTACCAGCTGTGTGGCCAAAGACAGGAAGACTTCTGTGTCTCCGTTTCCTTTCCTGTTAAATGGGGGCAGAGTACTGACTTCACATGACTATTGGGAAGCTTAACAGAGTTGATACAGATAAAGTCCTTAAAAGGCTGTGTTTTGCTCATAAAAAATGCTTTCTAATTTCTGTCTGGGAATTCTCTGAGGGCCCAACCCACATGTCCCAGCAGTTAGAAAAGGGAGGGGCAGACAGGCCCAGTGTGGGAGCCAGGGTCATCTGCTCCCCACTGCTGCAGGGTTTCTGAGAACACCCATCTCCAGCCATGAGCCATAGTCACTGGTGATGAGGGAGGACAGGAGAGTCCTAGAAAGGGACCCAGACTCTAGCTGGGGAGTAAGTCAGGGTGGGGGGCCCTTGGTCTCTAGGTCACATATGTCTCTAATTATAACCTGTGAAGTCATAAGCGACTTTTCTCAAGAAAAATGTTAGTTAGAGGTGTCTCTTGGCACAGAAGCGGAGACCCACTGTTAGGATGCCAGTGGTTCCTCTCTAACAGCAATGATCGTAACAGCTAATATCTATTGTACATAGCTACCATGTTTCCCCGAAAATAAAACATCCTCCAAAAATAAGATCTACTTACAGGTTTCCTTCTGAGTGAAATATAAGGTATCCCCCCCAAAATAAGGCCCCCTTATAGATCAGATAATGATTCCCGCAGGAATGACGGCTTATCTCCAGACTTTTGATATTGCAGTAAACAAGCCATTCAAAGACAATTTGCGCGTGGAAATTAATGACTACATTGAAAATAGAATGGAGAGAAATCAGCGTGTAAACTTTGTGAAACCTAAACTGCAAGAAGTTGTGACTTGGGTGAAGAATTCATGGGAGAAAATCACTGACAGTTGCATTGCAAATGCACTGCGAGCAGGTTACCTTGACAAGAAGTACTCATTTAAAGACAGTGCTATTGCTAAACATGAGAGATTTGGTCCACTGATTCTGAAAGAAATGGAGTCACAAGAAATTCACCAGGAAATTCAGGAATTGGATTGTTATGATGATGTTCCAGAAGATGATGACATGATTGTCATTGAATAAATGAGTAAATTCTTGATACTGTAGGATTCATAGTTTGTCTGGTTTGTGTTGACAACTACCGTACTACCGTACCGTATACAGGTAATAAATTTCCTTTATTTTCATTTAATAATAAATAAATGTGTACCGTATTCTTCTTCATGGAAAAATAAGACATCCCCTGAAAATAAGACCTAGTGCACCTTTGGGAGCAAAAATTAATATAAGACACTGTCTTATTTTCGGGGAAACAGGGTAGCAGTGCTGTAAGCTTCACATGTGATTCACTTAATCCTCTCAGCCATGGAGAGGGCCAGCCCATCCCAAGGTCACATAGCTAGTGAGAGAAATGAGAACACAGGCAGTGTGTGCTTATAGACTTGATCACACAGTTTGGGGTTATGTGGTAGCAACTCTCTTCCCTAAACCTGCCAAGTACAGATTCTGTGTTGGGTATTTAAAAATTACATGGCCAGTAACCCAAACACTATCCTAGGAGCAAGGAGGCAGCCAGGTCACTATTCCTTCTGAAGATGAATCTGAGTGACTGGGCTGAGGTCACCCATGTAGGGAAGAGTGGAGATGGGCCTGGACACCAAGCAGGCATATCTACCACCTGGCTGCTCAGAGGAAGAACAAGCAGTTGACACGTTGGGCAGAGTTGGAGCTGAGAGCCTGGGGGTTTTGGGGTATAGCATGGTCATGAGATAAATAAGCCAACTAAAGTCCTATCATGTGGGGAAGTACACTCTTCAGAATGGGCCGGGCTGGAGGAAGTGGCAATCTAAAAGCCTATCCGTGGTTAAATGTCCACAGTAGGAGCCTCATTCCAGATTCCTGGCAGTCTTCACAGGCCAGAGAGCAAAAGCCCCTGAAATGCACATGGTCCTCATGTCTGCAGGCCTGTGGTTTTCCCCATGCTCTTGCTCTAAGGGTTTCTGAAGTCCAGAAAGGGAGTCTAGCAACTCGAGCCTTCCAGCTGCTGAGGCCAATAATCTGAGAGTCACTCTTGGCAGGACCTACTAATTCCCTTGTGGGGCTTTCTGCCGCTCTTCGCTGCCTAGGCTATTTTAACCCAGGTTTATCACGCAGTATGAGAAAGGGGATGATCTTGTTCTGCTCCAGTTCCTGGGGGAGGGACTCAGACAGACCAGGGCAAGGTCTAGGGAGGAGGTAAGTATGGGGAAAAACTGGAGGTCTTGTCCTCTGTACAAGAGCAGAGATAGCTCAACTGGAAAAGAGCAGCCTCAGGACCAGTTGCCACCCCAGGTCTTTGTGGGGCCATCCTGGGCAAAGGAAGCAGGCAGGCAGTGGGACCAGAAGCAAGGTGAAGGCAGCCTGGGGGCTTCAGAGAAGTTTTTAGCAGTTCGGCTACGGGAGAAGGGCTGCCTTGTGTAGGAGTTTCAGCAGGGTCTGGAGACCTCCGTTATCTCCCAGAATCTCCAGGATGCTTTGAGCCTTACAGTTTGGCCCACAGCTGGTAAGTGGTTCTTGAAGAAGTCACATGCCCATGTGGCAACTGAAGGGATTTATGGGCCCCCAGGAACACCTGAAGCTCAGTCCCTCTTAGGGATGAGGAGCTGAGGACCTCCCCAGACTGGGCGTAGTGATGCTGGAAGCCCCCCAAGTAGACAGAGCTGGGATAAATGTGAACTAGAAGGAAGGATCCTCAGGAAAGGTAATGAGTAGGAGGGAACTGTAGGGCTAGGGCAGGTGGACAGAGAGGTAGTGAGGATAAGTCCACAGGCGGCACATACTTAGGCACACATGTGGAACCCTCCACTGAAAGCCTCCAGACACAGCCAAGACCTGGGCAGTGGGATGCCACTCTTGGGAAAACTGAAAATATTTAAGGCAGGAGTCTATGTGAGGCACAGACTCAATGTGACATCCACCTAAACATCCAAAGTGACTTTTGGCTAGTTAACCAGGAGCATCATATCGAAAAGAAGAAGGTGACAAGCTTTCTAGACAATCAAGAACATACCCCTATAGGGCTTGGTAGGAGTCAGGAGGGTTTCTGCTTTTACCCAATTCCCAAATTTGCTTTACTAGGGACATACAGTAATCACGAAGGAATCAAACCAAAGTTCAACTGCCCAGGCACTTCCCCTTTGATGACTGGTAGGCATCTGAAATAAGCTCAAAAGTGGGCTCCTGCACTCCCTGGCCTACACCATCTCTGCTGGCAGCAACTTGAGACTTCCAGCTGCTCAGGCCAATAATCTGAGAGTCTCTTTTGGCATGTCTCTTTTTCTTACACCCTATTTCCTATCTGTCAACAAATTGGGCTGCTCCACCTTCAAAATAGAGCCAGCATCTGACCACTTTGCCTGTCCAACCTCCCCCACAGCCTGGTCTGAATCACTTTCACCTTTCCTGCTTTACTGTCACGGTCTCTCTAGTGGGGCTCTTTTGGTCTCTCTCACCATCCCTTTCACCCTAAATTCAGCAGCTGGGACCCTGTGAAAATACAACTTTGACCAGGTTCCACCTCCTTGGGACTTAGAGCCCAGATTTCACAGTGATCCAGAAGACTTCGCAGGATGCCATCCACCTCTGCCCTCTGACACATTTCTACCTCAACACCTCTGCACGTGCTGTTCCCTCTGCCTGGTATCTCCTCTCAAAGATAGCCCGTGGCTCATTCCCTCACCTCTCTCAGATCCCTGCTCAAAGGTCACCTGAGTCTCAGTGTGGCTTTCGGTGACCTAAAACTATACCCTCTCCCCCAGCCCTCCTCTATCTTTCCCTGCTCCATTTCTCTCTATAGCACCTACATCACCACATCACTATATGTGGGAATATGATTGTGTGGCTTCCTCACTAGCATGTGTGTCCTGTAAGAACTGGGATTCCAGACCAGAACAGGGTCTGCCACACAGAAGGTACACACACTAATCCTATCAAGCCAGGATTTTTTTAAACAGCCCAGACCCTGGGGAGGGGGAAAAGGGGAAGGGCCTGCTCTGTCTGCTATGTGGGAATAGCAATCCTGGGCCAGAGTGGCGGCAACCAACTTACAACAGCCACAACCAGACCATCAAGTGACGCTTCAGGTCTTGATTGGGATGGCAGGATAGGAAATCACAGACACACAAAGCACACCCAAAGTTAACACAATGAAAAAAATCCTCACAAATATAACTTAAAATTATCTAGCAACAGGTTTTGAAAAGGAATGTTAGCAGTTTTTCTATCCCCTATTCCCAACTGTGGGGCTTGAAAGTCACAAAGGCCAGGCACTAACATCCCTCCCTCAGAGCAGTGGTAACCAGACACAGAGAACTTGTAGAACCAGAGGACCTCAGAGGGCCTAGGGCCATGGCACACACACACTGGCTGATCCCTAGCCTTTCCTGGGGAGCCTTCACAGCCCAACCCCACTCAAGCTCAAGGAAGTCCCAAGAATTAAAAGAGTCAATCAGCAATGGGGCCCTAGAAATGGTACTCACTCAAGCCCCAAATGATTATGACATGTGGTCGGTCTGAAATCCCATAAATGCCAAGCCCCTCCATCGCACAAATGAGGCCCAGGAAAAGGAGAGACCTATCGAATCTCTGCCAGGCACCCAGTGGCAGATGGGGCAGAGCCCAGCCCTCTTCCCTCCCACTGCTCCACACCCGTGGCCAAGGGCCTGCGTCCAGCCAGCATGGCTGTTTGGTTTACACGAAGCAGTGATTGCCTTCATTTTCTTTCTTAAATTAGAACTAGGTACCAAGAATATTCACTCAAACTTCAGATTTCTGACTTTTCTTAGAAAACAAAAATCAGAAAAGAATGTATTTCCATGTGCTGAACTGATTGGCATCCAGCCACCTGCAGTTTCCTGGGCCCTAGCTCAGTGGTCGCAAACTGCAGCTCGCAAGCCAGATGCAACTCTTTGGCCTCTTGAGTTTTTAGCAAAGGCCAGTTTAGGAGTACCCTAATGAAATTAATAACTACCTATATAGTTTAAGTTTAAAAAATTTGGCTCTCAAAAGAAATTTCAATCATTGTACTGTTGACATTTGGTTCTGTTGACTAATGAGTTTGCCAACCACTGCCCTAGCTGGTTGCTTAATTGATGATGCGTTCCAAATGTTGGACTGGCCCAGGCTACTACACCAGTCCAGAGAGCAGAGCTACAGCCACAGCTTTGCCACTGTGTGCCTTTTGTAACTTGCCTCGGTTGGACCTCAGTTTCCCACCAATAAAATGGTCCTCAATTCACCTGCCCTACAAAGTTGTGGTGAGGGATGGGTAAACACCAGGCTATGCACACAGAAAGTGCTCAGGAAATCGCTTTGTGCTCACACTCCAAGCACCAGCCAGAGAGCTCAGGCTCCTCTTGAGCCCCACAGGACAAATGGGTCCCTGAGCTTAAGTCCAGGGCAGGTAGGGGGAGAGTCAATCTGACCCAGCTTCCTTAATTAGGCTTAAACATAGCTAACAAGAAACCTTTTTCCCTGGCTGGGTAGCTCAGTTAGTTAGAGTATCATCCTGATACACCAAGGTTGATCCCTGGCCAGGGCACATACAAGAATCAACCAATGAGTGCATAAATAAGTGGAACAACAAATCTTAAACACACACACACACACACAAAATAATGAAACAAACGACAACAACAAAACAACTTGCTACAGTGTTTGGTTTTTTAAAAAAGGAAGGTAATTTAGAAACCTAACTGGTTTTAATGTCTTGAAATATTTCTCTGGACCTGAAAAAACTTATTCGTTAAACCATGAGCAGGGACAGCCAGGTGCAAAGAGACCAAATGTAGACACAAAACCAATCACCCACTCCAAGGTCTGTCCTCTCCCAGAACCCTCCCTTCAAACCCTCTCTTCCCTGGCCTGTCACTTCATTCTGTACACATTTACTGAATGCACACTGTGTGACAGGCCTGTGTCAGGCACTGGGGATATGGCAGTGTCACACAGACATGACCCCATACTCACAGGGACATTGGGGAACAGAGCTACCTGATGACGGCTGTGTTAGGAACAGTAAGTGGGGAAGCATCAGGCCCTGTGGATGGCAAGCAGAGCCCCAATGCCAGAGGAAGGAGTGCTTCCTGGAAGGTACTCACCATTAGCCAGAACCCAACGAGAAGAAGCTATGGGGCAGGTGAGGGGTGCTTCCAGCTGAGGACTCCCCCTCTGTGAAGGCAGAGCAAAGAGAGGTGGGAGTTCATGGTGTATACAGGGATAGAAAAGTTTAGTGTGATGGGAACATGTATGGGGCTAGAGGTAGCACCAGAATTTTCAGGACCTTGTAAGGCTTGTTAAGGATCAGGGCAAGGTCGAGGAAGGGTCTAGGATTTAACTGGGGTGGGATAGGACAGCAATGGGATTCAAGAAAGGCAACTCTAACTGCAGAGTGCAGAATATCAACACAGGAAGGATGGAGGGAGCCATAGCAGTGATCGATGGCATCAGGGAAGTGGGCCTGGACAGTGCTCTAGACAGGGAATGCGGAGCATGATTAGACAGGAGTTATTCCAGGAGGGCTGCGGTGAATGAAGCCTTTCCTCAGAGAGGGCTTGTTCTCATTAGCAGAGAGCCAGAGGGAAGAACAAAGTTTCTGTCCTATGCACGCAGCACACACAATCAGGCCCTTGCTCTATCCAGTCAACGTTTGCCAAGGTCAGCTTTCAGACCCCAGGGAGGTGGCTGCTCCAGCCTCCTCTGCCCAGGCCTCACTCCCAAACATAAAGGACATTTGTGTCTATGCCTGCCTGGGAGCCAGGCTAGACCTTCCACCACCGAGTCACTCAAATTAAAATAGCCCCGTGGACAGAGTGGGCTTTGGAGATTAGAATTCAGAGTCCTAGAGACAAGGAGGGGTCAGAAGTTGGCCCCAAGAACCTGCCATCATATCTCCCCTGTCCGTTTATGATTTTGGGGGTTCCCATCAGAGAGGCCCAAGGGTCTTGACTATGGGTAAACACAGCATCCTGTGCAAGGTTAAGGGAGACGCCTCGTGGCATGTGGGTACCAGTGCAGGGTGTTCCACGGCACCAGAGAGCGGCACAGGTGGAGAAAGAGGTCTCCAGGCAGAAGGAAGGAAGAGGCATGCTCTGGATGTGCAGGCGCCATCTCCCCGCACCTCCATGGTCTCTATCAGAAGGAGCTCTTGGGTTTCTTCATAACATGTCTCATTATCTGACCATCTCTTCTCATTCATTCTGATTTATAAGTCTGTCTCTTACCATTAAAGAGTCAGCTCTGGAAGGGCAGAGAGATGGCTGCCAATGTAACCTGTTCCTTGCTCACAGTTTGGCATAGCAAGAGATCAGTTAGTATTTGTTGAATGAATGAACAAATGAATGAGTGATACTACCAGTAACTAAGAAAATACCACCACTCATTTGTTCATTCATTCTACAACCACAGAGAGGGAAACAATGCTGCCCAAAGAATAAGCAGGCTCTGAAGCTGCAGAGCTGTGCCGATGCATCCTCCCCGATGGCGCCTCATGCTTTAGCTTCTCCCTGGCAGAAACCCTGAGGACCACAACCCTCCCTATGGGTGATGCCACCCTCATCTTAGCTTCCCCTGGCATTTCACTGCGCCATCTCATTTACTCCCCACAAGCCAATGGCAAGGGCTCACTCCTCTCCTATTTAGAAGAAAGAGAACTAAATGGGAGAGAGACTTAATCAGATCACGAAGTGATCCCTGGAGCACAGGTGTGATGGGACCTGTGTCCATACTCACTCCTTTGGCCTATAGCTGGACCTTGGGAATTCTAAACAGTTGTAGAAGCTGGCAAGATTCTCCAAGGTACAGACACACATTCTGCACCCAGAACACTATTGCTCAGGCCTCCAGTCACAGAGAAACAGAAGACACATGCAGCCCCACACTCAGGGATGCTCTGGCTCGGCTTCCTGGCCTACCCTCTTCCAGGCCCACCTCCCAAAACAAGGGAAGCCAGCTGGGCTGGGCCAGCACTGATGAAGCCTCAGAGAGGAACCAGAAACAGAGATGCACCCCACAGGCTGGTAAACATGCACTTTTACTTGGGTTCAAAGCCAGCTGCAATGAGGCCCTGGGAGGGACAGAGGGGCCTATGCAAACAACCTACAATCCAGCCCAACCAGGGCCTCTGCTTGAGGAAGTGCTGCTCATAGTGGTATCTCTACTGGAGGCCTCCAACCTGCCTAATGATCATCTTGGGGACAAAAGTCAGGGGACAGGCCTAACCCAAGAGGAAAATCAAGCCTCTAATGCATGTCCTGCAGCCTTTCCAGGGAAGCTGTGAAAAGTCCCTTTATTCTTCCTGAGCCATTTGAGCCAGGACTGAGGCAGAGGTCAGGCCCATCCCTCCAGGACCATGGGCCTCAAGCCTGGGACAGCTGGCTGAAAGGCCTGGAGACACTGAAGAATGAGGCCTAGGGCCCACCTTGGCACTCTTTATATATGGACACTTGAGACAGCCCAGAGCTACCCAGGAGATAGAGCCTCTGTGCAAGGAGCTCAACAGGTCTCAATACTGAGCTCCAGCTTGGCTGGCCTTGCTCGAACAGCATTTGGAAAAACAAAACAAAACACAAAAAAACCAAGATGAATCACCAAGATTTTACCATCTAGAAATTTTATATGGAAATCTAGGCTTCTGTCTTCTCCTGGGGGGTGGGGAGGCAGTAGAGTTCTGGCCACACTGAGTCCATATCCCTGCTAGCTAACAATCAGAGGGAGAGGTAGCAGCAATACCCATCAGACCCACATGTTTTCCCATCACCATAGTCCTGGTCACACCAGGCCTGCTCCTCTACCTCAATCACCTTTGTGCCTAGTGAGGGCATTCTGCATTTGCTTATGATACTTGCAAAAAAGAAAAAAGAAAAATTAAGACCCAACTCAAAGAGAAGTCATATCTATAGCACTGGGATCAGTTTATTTCCAAGGAACCTGATTTAGAACACCAAATCCCAAGGGACAAGGCTCAGTAATTCCCACAGCTCTGCACAGCTGGTGGGAATGACAAGGACTTCAGCTTTGCTGCATTCTCTGAGTATTTGATTTTCACAAGACTATCAAAGTGATGCCATCATGATCCTCAATCATATGGTTGGCAGAGCCACCAAGCTCAATGCACCAGATGTCCTCACTCCTCAGTTTCACAGGGTCAAGATACTCCAAAACTAGACTTTCAGGTGATGTCCAGGGGTTTGAACCTGAGCTCTACCCACCTTCGGCAGACCCTGAGCTCTACCCACCTTCGGCAGACCCTTTGCCCATTTATGTTCAGAATGGTGGGGAAATTCTGCCTGGAGATTAGACCAGGTCAGGTCCAGCTTCCCCACTTCTGGGTTGAGTGACCTGGGACAGGCCTCCATCTGGCAGTGGGTATCATTCTTACTCCACTTACACAATAGGAATGTGGGACCAAGCAAGGACACGCTTTGGCAACTGTAAATCCCTGTGCAAACATGTGGGGCTACTTCTGTGCTGCACCATTGATTAGGGAAGGGCTCTACTGAGAGGCTTTACCTGGACTATCAAGGCCAAAAAGAGGGGCATCAGGAGAAGCATTCTTCAAATTAAGCATTCCCTGCTCAGGAAAACAGAAACATCTCCTATATGTCCATACAGAGCTTTATACTTTCAAAAGCCCCTTTCCTTTCATTCTACCTATAGTTTACCTGGTCTTGTGCAACAATGTTTACAACACTGCCTCCCTCGCCATGGTCTCCTCTGCGGCTGGCATCACCTCTGCCCTTTCTGTATTTTTATCAGCCATTTTCTATAGCCTGCCCTCTGCCAGACCCTCACCCCTAGCTGAGCCAAGGCAGTGCTTGTTGGTTTTGACTGCATAAAGATGACCAGAGCTTCCAACCCCTGGGCTCACTCAGAAAGATTTTCAACATGTGTGCACAGAGCCAAAAACCTTCTCAGCTGAGCCAAATTAAATACAGAGGCCTCTAGTTATTTCCATATGCACAACACAGACTTAAATAAAGCAGTTCTCTGTGGAAGGCTCCAGAAGATAGGGCTGGGATGGGCCCCAGGGACACCCTTGGGATGCTAGAAATAAGGCACAGACCAGAAGGCTGGCTCTAGGAAAGAGTATGGGCCGTGAGGAGGAGAAAAATGCCCCTCTTACAGGCCTCTGCCTCAGACCTACCCTGTTGGCCAGAGCCAGGCGTGTGGCCCTCTCAGAGCCCAGGACAATCTTGACCCCAGCTCTGCAGTCTCATCCAGGACTACCACCACCACCAAGCTGCCCTAAGAGGTCCCTTCTGCACTTGCCCACCCTTGGCTGCCAGAAAGCACCTAAAATGCAAATCCTCCAAATCCTTCCTGGCTTAAAGTTTTTGTCATGGTCCAAACTCCTCAGTGTGGCACCGACACCCGCCCCGCCCCCCCCCCCAACTTGCTGAATGTCTCCCTGACCCCATCTCACTCTGAAGTTCCGTCTGTGTGGTGCTGTCTGCAGCTATGTGCTGTGGTGCCAGTTCACTGATGCTGTTTCCCTCCTAGGATACCTGTGCCCACAGCACCCACAAGACTCCTGGGTCCAACGGGTAGGCTGATACTAGGAGGAGTGTTCTACATGTCTATGTCCTCAGTGCCAGGGCAGGGGTCAGCAAGCATGTTAAGAATGAGTGGATGAATGACCTGAGAATGGTGGAGAGAAGAACATAGATACCAGAGCTGTGCCAGGCATTGCTCTGAGCACTTCACAGGGGATTAATTCATATCATCGTATGACAACTGTTTAAAATATATTTTTGTTTTTTAAAGACATTTTAGGTTCTCTGCAAAAATGAACAGAAAGTACAGTTTCCACATAGCCCTGTCCCATGTGCACAGCCTCCCCCACTACCAACCTCCTGACAGTTGATGAACTTATGGACGTGTCACAATCACTGAGTCTACAGTTTACAGGAGGGCTCATTCTGTCATATAAATCAACCCTTCGAGGTAGGTGCTGTATCACTTTCCCATTTTGAAGACTGAGAAACTGAGGCACAGAGAAGCACACAGAGGGTAAGTAGGACAGAGGCTGACTGAGGCACTGGTCCACCAGCAGATGGAACAAGCTACTTCACACCCCCCACCTTCGTCATACTCCTCCCTCTGTGGGGAAAGCCCACCTGCTTTATTTTTACTCCTCCAGCCCTTTTAGGACCTGGGCCTGTAGCCACAGGTTCCACTGCATGTCAACATCTGACTGGCCCCCCATGGTACCTAAGGCAAATGTGCGAATAGGTCTCAGGGAAGAATGAAAGGTCAAGGTAAGGAAAACCACTCCCCCTTAATTACCTGCAACTGCAACACTGACATAGAGGCCTTCCCTGGTGACTATCTGGTAGCTGGCAGAAAGGAACTGTGTGACCTGGGCAAGTGACTTGGCCTCTCTATGCCTCAGTTTCCAATCATAAAATGAGGGTACTGTTTACCCCCAGCCAAATAACACACACACACAAATCCTCAGCCTAGGGTGTGTCACCAGGAAGCGTTTGGGGTCATGCTGTCAATATCACAACACAAGATTGTTAGTGCTTCCTCACATCGCAGGGGCATCACGAGGAGCCAGTGGGGGCTGTCAGGCAGTGAGCATGCAACAGTGGGAAGAGGCCTTCAGGAACATCCTTAGTCAAAAATAGGAATCAGACCATATGTGAGTAAGGGGTGAACTGACCAGGGGTGGTCAATGGTACAGAGCAGGACTCAGGCCCACTGTTGGTTTATTACCTAAACTTGGTTGATTTTGAGAGCCTTCTATGTGAGAATCACTGTGTTAGACACTAGAGATATTAATAATAATACTAGGGGCCCAGTGCAAGAATTCACACACCTTGATAGGAACTGTGATCCAAGAGGCTATGGTGGGCACAGGGCGGGTCTAGGCCCATCCTTTGCACCCCAGCCTGGTCCCTCCCACCATGGCCCCCAATCCCCTGTCTGCCGGCAGCCCTGCTCCCACTCCTTGGCTCCTACATGCTGATGGTGTCACCCTGCTTGCACCCACTGTGGAGCGATTGGGGCTGGCGCCAGCTGCGGGTGCAAGAGGCAACTGCTGGCCCTGATTGCCCCTCAGCAGCAGGGGGAGGTGGAGAAGGCCTGAGGAGCGATTGGGGCCGGTAGCCGCACCAGCAGTAGGTGTGAGAGGTGGGCGGGACCACAGCCCATGGGAGCAAAGGATTTTCAGTAACCAATGCCTTGGTCTGGCACCCCCACTCACCTGCTCCACCACCCCACAGCGCCTGACGCCCAGCATGTTCTGCGCGCCCCCTGATGATCAGCACATCACAGTGATTGGTTGTTCAGTTGTTCCACTGTCCGTTCTATTTGCATATTAGGGTTTTATTTATATAGATGTTCATAAGAATTATAGCAACTAAAATTTCTTGAGCACCCAATGTAGCACTATGCGATGGCCAAGTACTGAGCAATGACAGGATGCATTGGGTAAAGGTGAAAAAGGGGCTAGGTGACTACAGCTTTCTGGGCAGAACCTGAGGAGGTGAATGAAGACATGGAGGGAAGCAAATTAGGGAAGCAAGAGGTAATAAGGAGCCAGGTTAGAAGTGACTGTGTGCCGAGGAGAAGAGGGCCTGGCAGGGGTCTGGGGAAGCCCAATGCTGACACCAGCACAACGTGGAGAGCAGCTGGCCAAGTAGCATTAGAAGGAGCCAAGGTGTGGTGGGAGGAGACCCAAGAGGGCTGATTTCTTAAGCCACAGAGAAAAGCTGTTGAAGGCAGCATGTCAGGATACCCAGAGGCCAAGCAAGGTGAGGGGCCATATCATTGTATGACAACTGTTTAAAATATATTTTTGTAGGTGTGGAGGAGGCAGGTGCCACTTTCTGACTCTACCACCTGCCAAGGGGCAACCTAGGGCAGCAGGCAGGAACCTGGGGACACTCAGCAGAGAGCCCCCATCTTGTCTGGAGACCTAAGGCACGAAGGCAAGTGCCTTGGGCATCCCCCCAAGAAAGCCCTGTCTGATGGGCTGGCTTCCCTCGTTCACTTATAGACATAGGGCCTCCCATACAGTTTTCTCCAAATGGGGCAGGCATCACTTGGTCTTCTAGGCTGGGAAACTGGCCCAGGTGGCCAATACAGCCAAGGGATGTTGAGGGAGGCTCTACTCCAGAGGCCCCACAGCATGACACCTGCAGGACCAGAAACAGCAGTGCAGCAGGTCCCTGATGCAAACTCAACAAGATTTCTGGTATTTGCTTCAAAATAATCAGGGGCAATAAAATAAATTGCTCATGGGGGTCATTATGCCATTCTTTCTACTTCTATGTATGTTTAAAATTATCTGAAAGAAAAATTTCAAAATTGTGCTAAGAATTTACTACCCACATCAAAGCCTATTATCTTTCTGAGCCTTTGTGCCATTTTTACTAAGCAGGAAAACAAAACAAAACAAAAAACCCTGAACATTTAAATTATGACTTTGTGAAAGGTCAAGGGCCCCAGAGGGAACAGAGAATTCATGTTTGCTTGCCTGCACCTTCCCTCCACTAGCAGCAGAGAAAAGAGCTACTTCCCAAACACTTCCTCTCCAACTCACGCCTGGGACTAACTGCACTTCAGGCCCCTTTCCAGAGCTTGCATAGGGAGATAACTGCAGTAAGAATAATAACTGTGGTAGAATACCAGTTAGTAAGAACAATAGAATGTCTCACATTTACTGAGCAAATACTATAAACTTGCACTCCTATAGCCCCTTCTCTCCCATTGTCTCCAGTTCAGAGTCATCCCAATACCAACAAGGAAATCTGCAGGACTGTTCTTACACCAGCTAACCTTCTAGGGCTAACAAACATGTTTGTTTGTTTGTTTTTTAAAATATATTTTATTGATTTTTTTACAGAGAGGAAGGGAGAGAGATAGAGAGTTAGAAACATCCATGAGAGAGAATCATGGATCAGCTGCCTCTTGCACGCCCCCCACCAGGGATGTGCCCGCAACCAAGGTACATGCCCTTGACCGGAATCGAACCCGGGACCCTTCAGTCCGCAGGCTGACACTCTGCCCACTGAGCCAAACCGGTTTCGGCTAACAAACATGTTTTTGAGATTCAAGGCTACTATTCTGAACTTCCAAGGGCAAAGTGAGATGTCCATTTACGAGTGCCCAGCCCTAGGGATAAACCGCAGGTTCCTGACTCCCCATTACCCCACTGCTTTCTGAGTCTGCCTCATCCTCCGTTCAGGAAAGTCCAAGTGCTACAACAACATCGGGGGGGGGGGGGGGGGGGGGGGGGGGGGAGAAGCTCCACATTAACCAGAAGACCAAATTTATGTTCTCCATGGAGGGATCATAATACCAGATATCAAACTATACTACAAAACCATTGTAATCAAAACAGCTTGGTATTGGCAAACAGATTAATGGAACAGAACAGAGACCCCAGAAATCAACACACACCATTATGTCCAATTAATATTTCACAAGAGCATACAATGGAGTAAAGACAGTCTCTTCAATAAATGGTGCTGGTAAAACTGAACAGGTACATGAAAAACAAACAAACAAAAAAACTAAACAATAAATTAAAGATGGATAAAAGACTTAAATGTAAATTGTGAAACCATAAAATCCTCAAAGAAAATATAAACATCTCAGGTAGCAGAATTTTCACTGATACATCTCCTAGGGCAAGAGAAACAAAGGAAAAAAAATAAATAAATAAACATACGGTACTACATCAAAATAAAAAGTTTCTGCACAGCCAAACAAGTTACCATCAAAATGAAAAGGGAACCCACTGTATGGGAGAACATATCTGATAAGGGGTTAATATCCAAAATATATAAAGAATTCATACAACTCAAAACAAGGCGAACAATCCAATTTTTAAACATGAGCAAAAAACCTGAATAGATACTTCTCCAAACTAGATCACCAAAGAGGACATACAGATGTCCAAGAGACATATGAAGAAATGCTCACCATCACTAATTATAAAAAAATGCAAATTAGCCAAGACCGGTTTGGCTCAGTGGATGGACCGTCGGCCTGCGGACTGAAGGGTCCCAGGTTCGATTCTGGTCAAGGGCATGTACATTGGTTGTGGGCACATCCCCGGTGGGGGGTGTGCGGGGGCAGCTGGTCGATGTTTCTCTCTCATCGATGTTTCTAGCTCTCTAACCTTCTCCCTTCCTCTCTGTAAAAACTCAATAAAAATATATTTTTAAAAAAAACGCAAATTAAAACAACAATTAGGTACCACCTTACACCTGCCAGAATAGTCATCATCAATCCTAATAAAATAAAAGAATAGTATGCAAATTGGCCATATCTCTGCTACACCAGCAAGCCACGCCCACCAGCCAATCAGGGGTGGGTATGCAAATTAACCCAACCAAGATGGCCGTGGCCACAGAGACAGCAGAAGGCTTGGCTTTCCCCCCGCAATGGAGGAAGCCAAGCTTTCCGCACACCCTGGCGGGCCCAGCCCTCCACTCAAGGCACAAAGTTTCAAATATAGAAGATAAATAAATCCCAGATACCTGGGCCTCCACCTGGGTCCCTGGGGGGAAGCCATGGCTGGCCTACAAACCCCTATAGGCCCCTCACCCAGGCCACCCCATGTCCCAAGAGAACCCCAACCCTGATCCAAGATACCCTTCAGGGCAAACCAGCCAGCCTCCACCCATGCACCAGGCCTCTATCTTATCTAATCCTATCTAATAAAAGAATAATATGCAAATTGACCATCACTCAAACATACAAGATGGCTGCCCTCATGTGGTCAAAGATAACTGCCCCCATGTGGATGAAAGATGGCCACCACAAGATGGCCAGCAGAGGAGGGCAGTTGGGAGGGACCAGGCCTGCAAGGGAGGGCAGTTGGGGGCAATCAAGCCTGCAGGGGAGGGCAGTTAGGGGTGACCAGGCCGGCAGAGAAGGAAAGTTGGGGGTGACCAGGCCTGCAGGGGAGGGTACTTAGGGGCAAACAGGCTGGCAGAGGAGCAGTTAGGCATCAATCAGGCTGGCAGGCAGGAGAGCAGTTGGGAGCCAGCAGTCCTGGATTGTGAGAGGGATGTCCAACTGCCCATTTAGGCCCAATCCTACCTGGATTGGGCCTAAACGGGCAGTCGGACATTCCTTGAGGGGTCCCTGATTGGAGATGGTGCAGGCTGGGCTGAGGGACACACACACACACACACACACACACCCGTGCATGAATTTTGTGCACCGGGCCTCTAATAAATAAATAAATAAATAAATAAATAAATAAATAAATAAATAAATAAAAACAGTGCTGGTGAGGATGTGGAAAAAGGGGAACCCTAGTACACTGCTAGTGAGAATGCAGACCGGTATAGCCATTATGGAAAACAGTATGAAGGTTACTCAAAAAATAAAAATGGCCCTGACTGGTTTAGCTCAGTGGATAGAGCATCAGCCTACAGACTGAAGGGTCCTAGGTTCAATTCTGGTCAAGGGCATATGCCTAGGTTGCCAGCTTGATCCCCATTGTGGGACATGCAGAAGGCACCCGACCAATGATTCTATCTCATCAATGATTTTTCTATCTCTCTATCCCTCTCCCTTCCTCTCTAAAATAAATTAAAAAAAAATATATATATATATATATATTATATATATATATATATATATATATATATACACACACATATATATATATTTTTTTTAATGGAAATTCTGTTTGACCCAGTAACTCCACATCTAGGAATATACGCTAAAAACCCCAAAAGAACATCTGCAGCCCAAAGAATATATGCAGCCCTATGTTCATAGCATAACTATTTACAATAGCTAAGATTTGGAAACAGCCCAAGTGCCCATTAGTAGATATGTGGATAAAAAAGCTGTGGTACACCATACCAATGTGGCTCAATGGTTGAGCTTGGACCCAAAAACCAGGAGGTCCTTGTTAGATTCCCAGTCAGGGCACATTCCGGATTGCAGGCTTAATCTCCAGTGGGGAGGAGTGTGAAAGAGGTAGCCAACCTATGGTTCTCATCATTGGCGATTCTCTCTCCCTCTCCCTCTCCCTTCCTCTCTAAAATCAATAAAATAAAAAACAAAACAACAACAATGTGTTACATTTACACAATGGAGAACTATGCAGCTATAATAAAGAATCTCTTACTCTTTGAGACTGCATGGAGGGACCTGGAGAGTATTATGCTAAGCGAAATAAGCTAGTCAGAAAAAGACAAGTATCACATGATCTCACTTATTTGTAGAATCTAATGAACAAAATAAATTGGCCAACAAAATAAATCCAGAGGCATGGAACAGACTGACAGATCTCAGAAGGGAGGTGAGTATGGGAAGAAATAAACCAAAGAACCTATAAACTTACTAGAGGCCTGGTGCATGGATTCGTGCACAAGTGGGGTCCTTCAGCCTGGCGTGTCCCTTCTTGCAATTCGGGACCCTCGGGGATGTCTGACTGCTGGTTTAGGCCTGATCTCTACAGGTGGCCAGGGAAGAGCCTGAGCTGGGTGCCATGCCACTCATGCTCATCCCGCCACTGCTCGGTAGCGCTGCCGCAGAGTCATGAGAGACTCCCATGCCACAGCTGTGATGACCAACTGTGAGCCTGGCTTCTGGCTAAGTGGCACTCCCTCTGTGGGAACACACTGACCACCAAGAGGGAGCTTCTGCATTGAGCATTTGCCCCCTGGTAATCAGTGCGCATCATAGCAATTGATCCACCAGTCATTCCAGCCATTCAGTCGTAATGGTCACTTAGGCTTTTAAATATATATATAGACTAGAGGCCTGGTGCATGAAAATTCATGCACTGGAGGGGGATCCCTCAGCCCAGTCTGCCCCCTCTCAGAGTCCGGGAGACCTCAGGGGTGGGAGTTGACCTGGCGATCAGGGGAAGGCGACGCCTCCATCACACCTCTGCTGCTGCCACTGCTGGCAGCACAAGTCTTGGCTGGCCCTGGTTACCTGCGCCTTGGGTGGCCCTGGGCAGCTGCTGTCTGAGGCTTCCCTGCACCCCGGGCCAGCCCTGGGCAGCTGGGGGGCTGAGGGGACTGGGGGACTCTGGAGGCAGGCGCGGGGAGAGGCCAGACCTGCCTGGGGGCGGGCCTACCCAGGCCGCACAGCTGCCGTCCAGGTGGGGCTGAGGGGACTGGGCACCGCCATCTTGTGGCTGTGGGTGTCGCCATCTTTAAGAAATGCCCTTGACTCTCTCTTAACCCTGGCCGTGTCTATAGTTAAAAAGAAATTCCCACTCCCATCTAGCAACGTATCTGCAGTCAATTAGCATATTCCCTCTTTATTAGCTAGGATGGCCTCATACTTTGTTCAGAGCTTGGTATATAGTAGGTGTTGAATAAATAAATGGAGGAATAAATGAATATACTAAATTTTTAAGAAATCTATGTCCTGTAAAGTTTGAATATTTTATTTTCTTTTTCTCCTCACTTCAGTTTTCTTATCTCTAAAATTGGAACAATACCAGCTACTTCACAGGATTCTTGGGAGGTTGAAATAAAATAAGTATATTAACACTCTTAATTGTCCACTCTTAGTGGGCTGTTTAAATCTGGGTTAACGCAATGTTTCCCAAACTTTTGACATATGTGTACCCCTTCTATAATTTTTGTAACACTGAGTACCCCTCACACTCATGAGAACGCATATCCCCACCAAACTCTTCCCGTACCCCTGGGGGTATGCGTACCACACTTTGGGAAACACTGATTAGGCTGTGTGTGTGCTTATAGCCCACACACAGCCTATGAGCTTTAGTCCCTTCTCACCAAGTCTGCAATCTGTCTCACCCCCAGTTGCTTCCATCACTGCTTCACACCATAAACATCCCTGGCCCTTCAACTGCTTTCCTCACTACCATTCTCTCAGCCTTACTCTTTCTTAACCCTGGCCTTGACCATAGTTAAAGATACCCACTCCCATCTAGCAACGTATCTGCCCTAAACAAGTAACATTCTCTGTGCTATTTGCGCACTCTGTGTGTATTAACCCAATCTTCACAACAACTTCACAAGCTGCTATACCAGCACCTCATGCTACAAATGGAGGAACTGTCTAAGGAACACGCCCAAGATCATAGAGTGTGTGCGGATCATATAGCATGTGAGGATCAGAGCTGAGGTTAGGGTGGTAGGCAGCCTGGCTACAGAATCTGCCCCCTTATCGTCCTCCCTCACCAAATGATGACAAGGGTCATGAAGCTCATCTACCTTCACAGATGTGAAAGCTGAGTCCCAAAAAGAGGATATTAGGAGATGACTGATGCTAGCACTTCTGGAGAGTTAACTGCAGCCAGTCCTGCCCACGGCTCTCCAGGAGGTTTCTTGTCTCTGGAGAGAAAGACCCTTCAAGCTTAGTAATAATCAGGACAAATACCGTAAGAACAACTACAATAATTATAATTAACATTTATTGAGTGCTTGCTATAATATACTAGAGCAACATTTTAAATGTTTCACGTGCACTAACACATTTAATCCTTACACCATCTAACCTCCTGGTCAGAAACAGAGAAACAAACACCATTTGGAAAGAAGCATTCACACTGGCAGATTCCAATCCAGCCCAGAACCCAAATGAGCAGGCCACTCACTAACCAGCTAGTGACTTTCCAGATTATTAATGCTCCTCCCCTCCCATGGGGAGTGAATAAGAAAACAAAACAACCAGGAAAGTGCAACATTGGGTACCCTTGGGTCACACACATCTCCCCAGAGAACAAAGCAACCAACCCTCCAAGCTCAGGAGGGCATGTGTGATCCATGGGCTCATTCACTTCCTCACTAGGGTGGTGCCTGTCATGGGCCTAGGGCCTGGAGGGCATCCACCCAGCTGGGGTCAGCTATGCAACTACAAGAGTGGCCAGTCCAATGTAAGCATGCCATGTTTCCTACCACGATCACGGTAACTTTCTCTCAGCAGCAGCTCATGCAGTGGGAGCACCCGATTTGGTAAGGCCACAACAATGAATTCTCCAAGAGCCTTAAGGGCCTTTAAACTCCTTGTGACTTGCTTTGAGGACAAAAAGTCACGCTCAACAGCCTTTGAGTATCCTTCCCCACCACACAAGCACACACAGACACAAGGGACCGGGCCACCTCTGCAGAACTCACGCCCATGGCAGGATCCAAGCCCATCAGACCTTGCCACTGTGCTTGGTGGGCAGATATTCCATCATAATTCAAAGGAAATTTACAAAAGAAGAAGAAAGAAAATCCAAAGGGTTAGTGGCAGTGGAAGAACAGAACACCGACTTGAATGATCAAGCTATCTGACTATAAAGGCCTAGGGCTGGCCAGCTGGGCGAGGGCTTTTAGACACCCATTTTCTCAGGTACTTCTGTGAAGCAGTATTAATATTCCTTTCCACAGAGAGGAAGACTGAGGCTAAGAGGGGTGTGGTAGCTTGTACTTGAGTTTGAGCTGGGATTTGAAACTAAGTCTCTGCCTCTCGGAGCTGCCTTTGACTCAGATTCTCCTAGAAAACCATGACCCCATGTTCCACAGAGTCCAGCCAGTTAACACACACAGGCACACTAAGCTCCCACAATCCAGGGAACCCTGTCCAATCCCTTCCAGAAACACCTATTTGAGCAGTCCTCTCACTGTTTGTGCAGATGTCAGTCCTGTCCTTGTTTTTGAACTGAAAGTTGTGTAAATATTAGTACAACTAGTTCAGAGTCAGACTTCTTTGAGCAAAAGCATGAAAATCCTGGCAGGGCTGGCAAGGGCCTGTTAGAGGCCCAACATCAGAACATCTGGATTTCACTCCAGGCTCCCCTTGTAATATTCTGCCCGTTACTGGATTCCCTACCCAATGTGCCTATTTAGAAAGGGAGGGTAGGGAGAGACCAGGACTCTTTAAGGCTCAAACAGCAGAGCATCAGGTGCTGCACACAAGAGCTATCAGAAAAGCTTGCAGGGTGTGCCCTATACCATGAGAGGTTGTCTTGAAATGTTACAGACTGGGGTTCTCCTGAGGTCTCTGCAGAGGAGAGATGCTGCATCTTTTCGGGGTTAAGAGATGGGGAGATGGCCAGCTGAAAGGACTCTGGGTAGGGGCAAGCTGACCAGTGCAAGGAGCTCCTGACAGCCTCTGCAGGCCAGAAGTTGGGCTGATTCTCTCTGGCCCTCCCCAGGCTTCCTTCAAAACCATCCCAGGCACTGAGGAGCAAATGTGACCTAACTGTGGCGAGGCTGAAGGGTGAACTAATATGTCCCCAGCACCTAGAACAACAACTATACACAGCAGGCACTCAGTAAACCACAGAGCCTTGGTGCTGACAAGTTCAAACAGTCGAACTCAGTGTTCTCTCTTGCAATATGGGGATGCCAGGACCACAAGGAAGAGAATGCAACACCAGGTGGGACAGCTGCTTAAGGCAGTGGCACCTGTGGGATATGACCATCAGGACCCTCATTGTCAGACTGATCCCCTGATTCCAGACAGCTGGTGCTGCAGCTGCAGTTTGTTTGGCCTCCACCCCAGATGTAAGGAGCAATGGTCCTTGGGAACTATACCCGCACCACCTCACATGAAGCCTCAGGCCCATAGTCTCAGGCCCCTGGGGTGAGGAAGAGACAGAGGGGAACATATGCATGTTCTCAATGCAACTGCCAGCTGGTTGCAAGTATACAACACAAGCCAAATTAGCTTGTCAACGACCCCCCCTCTGGCCTCCCCCCAGGCCGTGCTCCTAGGAGGGACCTGCAGACAGCTCAGGGGGCAGCTGTGCTGGCGAGGGGAGCAAGGAAATCGATAATCCTCGCACATACACACTCTCTATAGTCATAAATATGGGTCCTTGGATGTTCAGACAGCCACCCACAGACTGTGAAGCAGAAAAGGATTGGTCTCCGGGACATTGCCCACCGCCCCCCATTCCTGATCATAACAAGCATATATAAACAAACACTACCAATCCCACCAGCAGCCCCTCACAGCCACAACAGTAGCCACACAGAACTCAACCTCCCTCAGTTCCAGATGTTCCAGTGCACTCCCAGATGGCCTGGAGCACACAAGAACCACCTGTGCATACCCTCAGCCTTGCACACACTCCCTGACAAAGTGGACACATAACCCCAAACACCGGCTTAGGGTCTCACAAAAACAGGCCTGCAGGAGGACTGCCTGTGGCCCATCTGCAGCCAGACACAAGAGCAGACACCACTGGCCACAGTTCCTCTCACAAGCTCTCTACCACCTGCTCTCCCGCCTCCACCAGATATCAACTCCCATCAGTCTCTCCCACGTGTGCATCCAGTCACTCATGAGCATGAACACACACACCTCCCGTCCTGGCAGCATCTGTTTCTCACAGGCACAAGCTCGGGTCCTGTGTCCGGCTCACCGCACTAACACAGACACGCTCCACCCCGTCTCACAGGCGTCCGTCCGGACGGCCTGGCGAACTCTCGCACACCCATCCCCAAAGCCTCCGCGGCACCCGCGCACCCCCGGCGTCTCCAGCAGACCCTCCACCAGAGCTCAGCGCCCGGCTCCGCAGCCACCCCGGCGGCCGCCGCGGGGCCTGGCCCCTCGCTGCGCCCCGCCCGCGGGCGCCCTCCTCAGCCTCCCCGCCGCCCTCGCCCCCAGCCCGCCCGGGCCCTTACCCGCTATCGAGCTCCAGCTCCAGCAGAGACTGGGTCCGCTCCGAGTGGCAGTGCAGGCACCACATGGCGGCGGCGGCGGCGGGAGCTGGCGGCCCGGCGCCCGGGGCCCAGGCCGGGCCGAGAACCGCCCACTGTGCCGGGGGCGGCCGGCTCCCAGGGCCTAGGCCGGACAAGCAGGGGGCCTGGTCACCGCCACGCGATCGCCTGGGCGACCACCGGTGCCTGCCCGTTCCCACCACCCCCGGCTGCAAGCCAGTACCCAGGCCACCCAGCCCGGCCCTCCCCTCCGCCCCGGCCGCCGCCCCGCCCGCCGGCGCCGCGCCGGCCGCCCCGGAATGTGGCCCGGAGGGGGCGGGCCGGGGCGGGGCGGGGGAGGGAGCGCGGGGCCGGGCCGGGGCCTGAAGGGACTGGGCGCACAAAGGGCGGGACTCCGGAGCCGGAGCCGGGGGGCTGACAGTCGCTGGGGCAGGATTCTCAGGCCCCGCCTCCCCCGTTCCAGCGAGCTAGGTCCTTTCGGGGCGGGGCGGGCTGTATACTTCAACAGAGACACCCCAAAGTGCAAGCACAGCGGATACAAAAGCCCAGACCAGCTAACGTAGCCCGCTCTGTGACGGCGCTCATGTCTGCCAATCCTGTCTTGGCCTCTGTTTTTAAAACTAGGCCTTTACTGTCCCAGATGGTGTAATTCTGCGGCTCTGATGCCCTGTTCCCCGAGAAAGGAGTAGGTCCCATCCTGAGGCTGTGTACTTTTTGGGTACTTTTTGATGAGGATCTAATGGAAGCAGTTTCTCCCTAACCCCCTGCCCTTCCTTCACTCAGAGATAATGTTCAGACCCCCACAGCAGGCTTAATACACTAATTAGTATTTTAGAGCTCTTTACTGATATTTGGTCCTCAAGACAATACTGTAATGGTGGACATTACAGGTGGAGTTATACATAGGTCCCATTTTCAGAAGAGGAAACAGGCTCAGCTTAAATGAGTTAACCAAGGAACTTTTCCACAACTTGTCCTTTCACAGGATTGCTCAGCTTATCCTACTATAGGCAACCATGGCTTGCTGTTCTCAATTTGCATATTTACTTGTTTATTATCTATTCTTGGGCTTCATGAAGGCATGTATAGTGCCCAGCATCCACACTTTTGGAATACCCAAATATGGTTGGGAGATATCAAGCAGATATAGATACAATCAAAACCCACTTGTCTTGGGCTATCCCACCCACAAGTCCATCACCTGGAGGGCCCAGGCAGCTGGCAGTTCTGTGGAATTCAGGAAGTGTAGACCCACTAAAGTAAGGACATCATCTTAAGTCCTTTTAAATTTGTTTTTATTGATTTTTAAAATTTTTTTTAGAGATAGGAAGGGCTAGGAAAGAGAGAAATAGAGATCAGCTGCCTCCTGCACACTCCCTACCAGGGAAGTAGCCCGAACCCAGGAAAGTGCCCCGTCTGGGAATAGAAACTGATCTCTCCGTGCATGGGCTGACCCTCAACCAAGTGAGCCACACTGTTAAAAGACCATAATCCTGTCCTGCATCCCTGTTGGTCTAGGTGGGAAGAGTGGGGGCAGAGGGAGGGGGACTCCACCCCAGCTTGAACTGCCCTCTAAAAATAGAGTGCAGTAAACAGCTAAGAGAATTCCCCAACCCAGCTGCTAGAGCACTCCAGACAGGCTCCAACAGCCTCAAGACCCAATTCTTTAAGAATTCCAGACACTTCTTCAAGGCCAGGGCCTCGCCACTCACCAGACATTGTTTCAGCTGGGATTTAGAAGAAGGGTTAAATTTCACTGTTAGCCTTTGGAACACCACTGGGTGGAGTGTCTGAAAACTAGATGCCTCCTAATTCTCTTGTCTTGTTTTATCTTCCTGCTAAATGTGCCTCTTGCTTCTGCTCAGTTAACTACCTCACATATTAATAATTTAGCAAACTACGAGGCGAGCAAGAAAAGTTCCAGCCTGGAGAGACAGAGAAAGTTCATTTTTCTGCTGAAATGACTAAACTGGGAAGAATTCGAACATGTATCATTTGGGCAAATTGCTTAGCCTTCTGAGTCTCAGTTTCCTCAACTGTAAAATGTGGCTCATCAGCCACCTTTATCCATCTTTACAACTTGCCATTTAATTTATCAAGCAATTATTAGTGCTTATTCTGTGCATGTCTTCTGAGACCTCGATGAGGAGATACTGCTGTGACAAGTGTTCCCCAGTATGATGTCATGATAGTCTGGAGGAAGGAGCCTATAACTCTTCCCCATGAGAAGCTCCAAAGATAAAGGTACATTTGAACTTGACCTTGAGGGATGAGTAGGAGCCAATGTAGAAGGGTTGTAGGATACAAGAAAATCATAAAAATGTTACTTCCGCCGAAACCGGTTTGGCTTAGTGCACATATGTCAAACACAAGGCCCGCGGGCCAAATCCAGCCCGCCAGGCCTTGCAATGTGGCCCGCACCGCGCTGTCATCACTGCACTCCGCTGTCAGTTTATGACATTGTCAGTTTATGACTGTTCAGTAAACCATTCGGCCCGTGATTTAGGCTGGATTTTGGATTTTGGCCCCTTCTCTGATTGAGTTCGACACCCCTAGCTTAGTGGATAGAGTGTCGGCCTGCAGACTGAGGGGTCCCGGGTTCGATTCCAGTCAGGGGCATGTACCTTGGTTTCAGGCACATCCCCAGTGAGGGGTGTGCAAGAGGCAGCTGATTGATGATTCTCTCTCATCGATGTTTCTAACTCTCTATCCCTCTCTCTTCCTCTCTGTAAAAAATCAATAAAATATATTTTTAAAAAATATTACTTCCACTGTATTTTCCTGGGTTTCAGTCCTGAGCTGCTTGTCTTGGACCATTTCACATGCTATAACCAAAATTTGTTCCCTCGCCCTGGCTTCTAAAAGCCTCCCTCTTTCTTTCTTTTTTAAAATATGTTTTTATTGATTTCAGAGAGGAATGGAGAGAGTGAGAGAGATGTAAACATCAATGATGAGAAAGAATCATTGATTGGGTGCCTCTTGCACACCCCCAAGTGGGGATTGAGCCTGCAACTGGGCATGTTCCCTTGATCGGAATTAAATCCAGGACCCTTCAGTCCACAGGCACACACTCTATCCACTGAGCCAGACCAGCTAGGGCAAGCCTTCATTTTCCATAGCCTTCCTGTTCTTGGACCAGACAACTGGCACGCCCCACCCCCCACCAAAAAAAAAAAAGTAAAATTTGCAGTCTCTCTCCTAGAGCTGTCAGGATGAAGGCTCACCTCTCTTCATGCTGGCTTCAAGGCCTGTGTGGTCTGCTTCTGGTTCATCTTTCCAGCTCTGTCCTTTATCATATCCCCACTATGCACACCACACCTCCAGGAATACTGAACTTCTTTGAGACCCCTAAATTCACCACTGTGCCTGGCTCATGGTTAGGACATGGGTTTCAGCTTTTGATGTCACTTCTCCCAGAAAACCACCTCTGTCTGGCCCCTAGACCAACTTACAAACTCCTCTAGTAAAGTACACTCTCATGTTACTCTGCAGCTGCTCTTTCTTCACACCCTTGAGCTGTACTACCATTGCCAGGTTTGGGCCTGTGTCCTCTGTAGCATCCCTTATGCCTACTATGAGATCAGGGACACAGAAGTGCCCAGCAGCTGAATAAGTCAAAGGTTAGTAAACTAAAGCTAGAGAGCCAAATTTAGTCAACTGCCTGCTTTTTAAAAATGTCTTTTACCCATTCATTTACATATTATTTGTGGATATTTTTGTGCTATAACAGAGTTGAACAGTTGCAACAGAGATGTATGGCTTGCAAAGCTTAAATTATTTATAGCTCTCCACAGAAAAGTTTTGTCAACCCTGAGATAAATGAAGCTCCCCTGAAGAAGTTTCACACTGGTTCCAGCTACCCCAGTGAATGCCTTGCCATTCAGCCAGACCACCAGTGTCCTGGCTCAGGCCTCATGGACAAAACCTGGAAGAGAAGAATCCAGACATCCTGGGGGAAGATGATGATTAAAACAACAGTGTTGCTGAAACCGGTTTGGCTCAGTGGATAGAGTGTTGGCCTGCGGACTGAAAGATCCGGGTTTGATTCCAGTCAAGGGCATGTGCCTTGGTTGAGGGCATATCCCCAGAAGAGGGTGTGCAAGAGGCAGCTGATCGATGATTCTCTCTCATCGATGTTTCTAACTCTCTATCCCTCTCTGTAAAAAATCAATACAATATATATTTTTAAAAACCCAAAAAATTAACATTAAAAGAAAAGAAAATTATAAAATAACAGTGTCACGAAAGAGAACCATGATAGCAGTGTAGGTAAACAGTGGGTACTCACCGCCTCCCACAACCACAGATTACAACTAAAATACAGAATAACCATAATTTAGAACCACCTGAAAGCTGGCTGAATTAGAGAAGTAAAAAAGAAAGCACATTGAGACTGGTAGGAGAGGCAAAGGCATGGAATGTGCTGGTCTGATACCCACGAGTGCTGTTTTTTAAGAAATCATCCCCGCAGAGGATGCCTGCAAGGGGTCCTAGCCCCACACCAGACTCCAACCCATCATCTCAGAGCTGGGAAGAGAAGACCCCATAACTTTGGATTGTGAAAACCAGCACGGATTGAAGCTGCCAGACACCCAAGTGTCCCTCTTAAAGGGCCAATGCACAAACTTACTTGGACCCATACAAGCTCCAGAACCAGGAGGCACTGGGAGACTCAGAAACATACGGAGAGGAACTGGGTTGTCTGGCATCAGGGTAAGAACTCTGGGGCAGCTTTCTCCCAGACAGGAGTGTTCACAGGGATCACTGGTCCTATGCTGGGACCTCCCCTGTCACAGGGATGACTGGCAGCCTTATCTGAATCTCCATCAGACTGGCGCACACTGTTTACACTGCCCTGGTGATTCTCTTAGAACCTGACCCATCCAATTTGCTGCCCCACTCAAGCTGTTTGCAGCAGCTTTTCCATATGAAAGGCCTATCCTGACTCAGACTTCAGACTTTGCTAATATCTCTCAAACAAGCTGCAGCTCATGACAGCAAGCCCAAAACCTATCAATAAAAGGTCCAAGACCCAGCACTAGCACCAGCCTGCATTGCTTCACAGTTGGGCATCATCTAGGCAATTCCAAACCCAATACAAATAGAAAGCATCTATAGATTTCTCTGTAGCTCCTGCTGGGTAGCCCTAGGCAGTGGCTGACTTTGCACCTCCATGGAGACTCTAGAGCCATGGCACCCAGTTGACAGCTTCAGAACATAGCAGACTATAACTCTACACATCCACAAGCAACACACTCAAGGGGCAGACTCAGTGAGCATCAAAACCCCACTGAAACAAGTCCTGCTCCATAGGATGTCTCCTGCATAGCAGCTCTCCCACTATAATCACAGTGGTCCTCACAGCTAATTGGCCTGGAGGTCAATTTCTCCCAGAGCACCAACAGGCTCAACTACAACAAGACTGTGCACACAGCCAACACAAGGGTGCACCTAGACTACCCAACTCAGGTGACTGGGAAGGCTGAGCCACTAGGCCCTACAGGATACCTACTACATAAGGCCACTCTACCAATTCCAGGAAACATAGCAGCTTTACCTAATACATAGAAATAAACACAGGGAAGCAGACAAAATGCAGAGACAAAGAAACATGTTACAAATGAAAGAAATGGAAGAAAGCAAACTACTAGATACAGAGTTCAAAACAATGATTATAAGGTTACTCAAGGATCTTCATGAGAGCTTTAAGGGACTTAGTGAGACTTTCAAGGATCTTAGTGAAAATGTCAAAGACATAAAAAAAGGTCCAGTCAGAAATTCAGCATACACTAACTGAAATAAAGAATAATTTACAGGGTTTCAACAGTAATTTGAAATATGAGGAAGCAAAAAACACCCAATCAGAAGAGCAAAAACAAAAAAATCTATATTTACAAAGAGCCAGGGTCATAACATCCAAAACGACTGAAGTCTCAACCAAACGCCAGGCTGTGTGCACAGCAGGCAAGCAGGCTGAACTGCTGACAGAGAGAGAGAGAGAGAGAGAGAGAGAGAGAGAGAGAGAGAGAGAGAGAGAGAGAAACAGCAGCCAAGCCTCTCTCTTTCTCCCAGAAGTCAGCAGTTTAGCCTGCTCGACAGCAGGCTGGGGTGGCTGCTGATCAGCCCCACTCTATGATCAGGCACGGAGATAGTCCCAGAGATGCTGACTGGCATAGAAACCGACCAATCAGAACTTAATCTGGGTGAACTGCAAAGGCAGAACATAAGGTGGGGGCTAAGGAGGGGTTTTAAGGGCAACAGCTGTTTGGAGTAAGGTGTAAGAAAGTTTTTCATGACTGGTTTGGCAGTATAATGCATATGGCTGGCTATCAGTCCAAATATAGGGATTATGTGTTTTTGCGTGCCAAGACATCTCCTCCTGCTGAAAAAGGCTCCCTCCCCCCATTTAAGCAATCCTATCCTATATAATCTATCTATACTAATAAAAAGGTAATATGATAATTAGGCGGGGTCAACCAGCCATCTTCCAGAAGCCTGACTTCCTTCCGAACAAAGCCATGGTGGGGGCCAAGGCAGAGAGGGCAGTTGGGGGAAACCAGGCCATCAGGGGAAGGCAGTTGAGGGTGACCAGACCAGCAGGGGAGGGCAGTTGGGGGCAAGATCAGGCTGGCAGGGAAAGGCAGTTAGGGGTGATCAGGCAGGCAGGCAGAGAGGTTAGGGGTGGTCAGGCAGGCAGGGGGGCAAGGTAGGGGTGATCAGGCTGGTTGAGGGCCAAGGTAGGGGCGATCAGGCAAGCAGGCAGGCAGAGGGGTTGGGGCAATCAGGCAGCCAGGCAGGCAAGTGGTTAGAAGCTAGTCATCCCAGATTGTGAGAGGGTTGTCCATGTAGGCTCGATCCCACAGGGTTTGCAGTCAGACATGCCCTGAGGAATCCCAGATTGGAGAGGATACAGGCCAGGCTTAGGAACCCCCTCTGCGCACAAATTTCATGCACCAGGCCTCTAGTAAGAAAATATCAGGATAGTGTAAGAAGCCTTTGAGAAAACTTCAAGCATACCAACATTCACATTATAGGAGTGCCAGAAGGAGCAGAGAGAGCACGAAATGTATTGAAAACCTATTTGAAGAAATAATGACCAAAAAAAAGTCCCCTACCTGGTGAAAGAAATGGACTGACAAGCCCAGGAAGTGCAGAGTCCCAAACGAGAGGAACCTAAAGAGGCCCACACCAAGACACATCATAATTAAAATGCCAAGAGTTAAAGACAAAGACAGAATCTTAAAAGAGAATAGCAGTTAATTGCCTATAAGGGAGTGCCATATAGCTATCAGCCTATTTCTCAACAGAAACTTTGCGGGGAGGAAGGGAGTGGCAAGAAATATTCAAAGTGATGAAAAGCAAGGACCTACAACCAAGATTACTCTACCCAGCAGAGCTATCATTTGGAAGTGAAGGTCAGATAAAGAGCTTCACAGATGGCCTGCTGGCATGGCTCAGTGGTTGAATGTCAACTTATGAACCAGGAAGTCATGGTTCAATTCCTGGTCAGGCCATATGCCCTTGTATCAGGCTCAAACCCCAGTTTAGGTCATGCAGGAGGCAGCCAATGAATGATTCTCTCTCATTATTTACCTTCCCTTCCCTTTCCTTCCCTTCTCTTCCCTTCCCTTCCCTTCCCTTCCCTTCCCTTCCCTTCTTTTTTTTTTTCTTTTTTCTTTTTTTCTTTTTTTTTTTTTCTTTAGAGAGAGTGGAAGAGAGAGCATAAGACAGAGAGAAACATTGATGTGAAAGAAACATCAATTGGTTGCCTCCCCCATGAGCCCCAACCAGGGCCAGGGAGGAACCTGCAATCAAGGTACATGCCCTTGACTAGAATCAAACCTGGACCCTTGGATCCGCAGGCTGACACTCTACCCACTGAGCCAAACTAACTGGCTAGGGCTCATCATTGATGTTTCTATCTCTCTCTCCCTCTCTCTTTCTTTCTGAAATCAATGAAAACATATATATTTTAAAAAGAACTTTATAGACAAAGGCTCTGGCAGGTTAGGCTCAGTGGATAGAGTATAGGCCTGCAGACTGAGGGGTCCCAGGTTTGATTCTGACTAGGGGCACTGCCTGGATTGCAGGCTTGGTCCCTAGGGGTGGGTCGGGGGGATGTAGGAGGCAGTCGGTCACTGATTCTCTGTCATCATTGATGTTTCTATCTTCTATCTTTCTCTCATTCTCCTTTCCTCTCTGAAATCAACAAAGAAATATATATATATATATGTATATATATATATATATATATATATATATATATATATATATATATATTAAAAAGCTAAAGGAGTTCATCATCAGCAAAGCGGTATTACATGAAATGTTAAAAGATGTTCAAAGAGGAAGAAGAAGAGAAGGAGGAGGAGGAGGAGGAGGAGGAAGGAGAAGAAGAATAAAATGGCAATAAATATATATATCTATAAATTATTGAATATAAAAATAACCTAATAAGGTAGCTAATGAACAAAATAAACTAGTGAATAAAATAGAATCAGAGGTATAGAAACATGGAACAGAGAGAAGGGGGAAGAGGAGTTGGAAGAGATTAACCAAAGATCTTATATGCATATATGCATTACCTATGGATACGGACAATAGGGTGGTAAAGACCTGAGGTAGGGTGGGAACCAGTTGGAGGGGGACAATGGGGAGAAAAAAGAGGGATATATGTAATACTCTCAACAATAAAGATTTTAATAATAATAACAAGTAGTAGTAGTAGTTACCCTGTTTCCCCGAAAATAAGACAGTGTCTTATATTAATTTTTTCTCCCAAAGTTGAGCTAGGTCTTATTTTCAGGGGATGTCTTATCTTTCCATGCGCTAGGTCTTATTTTTGGAGGATGTCTTATTTTTGGGGAAACACGGTAGTAGCTACATCAGGATGAAATAAAAATAAAATAAAACAACAGGATCAGGCCAGGTGACCTTCAGACAAGATGGACACAAGATAGTACAATTCACTATAAGAACAAATCCTAGCCCTAGCTGGTTTAGCTCAGTGAATAGAGAGAGTATTGGCCTGTGGACCAGAGTTCCAGGTTCGATTCCGGTTAAGGGCACATGCCCGGGTTGCGGGCTCAATCCCCAGTAGGGGGCATGCAGGAGGCGATCAATGATTCTCTCTCATCATTGATGTTTCTGTCTCTCTCTCCCTCTCCCTTCCTTTCTGAAATCAATAAAATATATTAAAAATAAAGTTTCTTTAAAAAACACACACAAATCCTACAATCTACCCATGTGCACAAAGAGTTAGGTCCAAGGATTTAGTTGTTTGTAACAGCAGGACACAGAGGAGGAAACACACAATGTCCCTCAATGGGGACTGATTAAGTAAACTGTGGTACTTAAATGGAGTACTACGTTTAAATGATGGTGGCAGCATCATACACACTTATAGGAAAAGATCTGAGATATAACATTGACATTGAAAGTTCAGAAAAATGTGAAATGTATTTACAATAAGATATATAGAATACCAGTGCATATATAGTGCAATGTAAGTGTAGACTGTTTTAAAGGGGACCCAAGAAACAGGTACAAGGCTTGCCTCTGGGAAGAGAAGCTAGAGGTTCCAGAAATTCCTGGAGACAGACCCCTGCCCTCTAAATTGGAGGTCTAGGTGGGACAGAGTGGAAAGGAGGAAGGAAGACTTTTCACTTTATGCCCTTGCATAGTGTTCAAATTTTAAAATAAGTGTTTATTATCATAAGAAAAAAGACCAGTGAAATAAATCTACCTACTAAGAGAGTAACGTGCTAATTGACTGTATCTTTGAGACACCCACCAGCCAATCACGAGTGAGTATGAAATTTAACCCAACAAAGATGGTGGCCTTCTGTATCACCCCAGCCGTTCTGGGCCTCTGGGCAGCATGGGAAGACAGAAAGGCGGTTACAGGCTGGAGCAGAAAGGCTGCTCTGGCCAGAGCGAAGGTGGTGCTGGCAGCCAGGGGAAGGAAGGCCCATTCTTGCACGAATCTTTATTCGTGCATTGGGCCACCAGTAAATAAATAAAAGAGATAGTAATCCAAGGGATTAGAAGTCTTTTGACATCTTATGGCATTTTCTAGGAGACTCTGAAGCCTGCTGGAGCCAGTTCACAAATACCTGAATTCCAGTGTATACCTAAGCTGCCTATGGCCACTACAATTTCCTTGTCTTTTGAGCAGGTTGTGTCTTACTGGCAGCTGTAAAAATCAATTACATTTGCATTATAATCCATTCCAGCTTCCCTCTCTGTGTCTATGGGTCATTAATATGTTATTCTTCACAGCAATGAAACAAACATCCCTATATCATAGCCAGAATGTTGGGTCTAGGAGAAAGGTCTGTGATACCCCTCCTGCGCAACCCCTTATTTGTCAGACAGGGAAAGGGAGATGCAGAGAGATGAAAGGATAAATGCTAACAATGACTGGCCCAGGTGACCTGCCTCCCAGGTTACAGTGGCCCCGCTGGGATGGCACCACAGGAACGTGGACAGTTTAGCATACAACCTGGGTATGGGTTCCACACAGAACAGAACTTATTTGTATGAATGTTGGATGCTATAAAAAACACTGGGGACAGCTGTGCAGAACATGAAACTCTCTAGTGTGACATCTCAGGAAAGCTAGTCAATCCTCAGAAGAGAAATTATCCAGATAAATAAAGCTGACCTCATTAAGTGCCAAGTTACTTTTTCAATTTCAATCATTTTTAATAGAAGCCACTTGCAAATCATGGACTTCTCTGATCGTACTAAACAAAGTAAACTTAAATGACATTGGCATAACTTACTTTGGAGGTTGAGGGTTGTTTATCTGAAGTGGGTAATATGGCCTTCTACTTGCACAAGCATTACCTGGGTTGTCATCCAGAGCCTCACTCTCTTTCTAGCCTCATCCCCAGATACCATCCCTAGAATATAGCTCCTCCCAAAATGCATCAGGCACTTTCCCATCTCAGTGCCTTTGCATATGCTGTTTCTAATTCCTGGGTTGCTTTCTTTATCTGCTCAGCAACCTCCTACTTAACCTTCAAAGACTAGCTCAAATATCACCTTCTCTGATGCCTCCCCTAGTGTCTCCACCACACTCTCCTTCCCCCCCTCCCCCCTGCTCCCCTCCCTCCCGCCACCCCCCAGCCAGAGTGAGAACCCTTTACCCAGACTGTGGGCACCTCAAGGGCAGGGACAATGACTCTCCATCTACTCTCTACCCACTCATCCAAGTGGGGCTCTGACTCTGCCACTGCTTCATGTAACTGGCCTGGTTGCAGACATCTGTCACACAGCACCTGGGGGATTGAGTCCCCACCACAAAAAACTCAATAGCACTTGGGTTGGCCAAGGCCTGGACCATGACAGTGAGGTGAAAGTGGCCTTAATGTTAGCATATCCTAGAGCTCTAGAGTCAGAAGGAGTCACCATTACACCCTCTCATTATTCAAATGAGGAACCTTGTTGGGAGCCAGCAGAGTTGAGGCAAGCAACTCAGTCTTAAGGAAATAGAATTAAGTTCCTTCTAGCAGAAGTTAGGCGGTGCCCTGAGGGCTTGGCCAGAAGATAAGATAACCTGCAGCTTAGCATCTCCTGTCTTCCTGCCTCTTCCCCTTCCTGATCCTCCCCCCTAGATAGCCCAGCCTTGGAATGTTGCACCTTGGAATGTCACACCGCCCCTGGCAGTTAGCCAATCCTGTGTTGCCAGGTACCAAAGACCCCCCTGCATAGGCAACCCTGCCCCCCTTTGTTTCTGCTGTATAAATACAACCATTTCAGAGAATAAAAATCGGAGCTTGATCAGAACCTTGTCTTGCTCCCATTCTTTCGCGTTCCTTGTTTGCCTCATTCTCTTAGGTGGTTCCTGCGGGCCCCCGTTGTTGTCCCGCAGGTCGGGACAGAACCTGAGGCTTAGAGAATGGGGAGCCCTTCCCCAAGTCATGCTGAGGCACAGCCAAGAACTGGTCATCAGACTTCCTTTCCATAGCTCCTTCACAACAAAGGAAGCCGCAGAGCCAGGGAACCAGCATGGTTTGAGATGCAAGGAGACTATTTTCCTCTGGTATTTAAATGAACAATGAAAATTAGGTGCAGTTGTTATTATTCCAACAATTGACAAATGGATTAATATAGCTTGTGAGGGCATGGGAAAGACCCTCAGAGAAAGGCTGCCATAACAATATCACAGTTAGGACACAGGGTCCAATGCTAGGAGAAACAAAACCCCACGCTGGATAGGGATAGGGGGGCTCTATGGGAGCTCTGGAAAACCTGCTATGTTCATGTGACTGACCACGTGAACATAAGAGCCAGGAATGATACCTCCTCAAGAAGCCCTTCGAGCCTAGATCCCCAGAGCTCTCCATGTTCCAGGAACCCATTGCCCATGGCAACCCCTGCCACATAGAGGGTTTTGGTTTGTTATAAGAGTGAAGGAAGAGGGTGATGGTGGCCACATGTCAGAATGTGTTCATGGAATTCCTCCCCAGTCTGGCCCACACTGTAGATACAGCCCATCCCCCCTGTTGGGCCCAGCTGAGTAAGCTGGACTACTTGGGAACAGGGCCAACGGAGAACAGAACTGTTGCTTCTGCTTGAGCTATGAGTCTATTAAAATAAATGGGAAATGCTCATTTGCAGTTCTTATAGGATTCAAGGGGCTTGAAAACATCAGAAAGAAATGTAGAAGCAAAAAACTGAGCAGCTGCCCTCACCCTGATCCCCACCCTCCCCAAATCACACTGTCATCAACTTCCTATCAGGGTGCCCTGCCACCCCCAAGATAAAATCAAATGTGCTTCCTCTTGAGCGTCTCATACTCAACCCTTTCCCTGGCTGGTGGCACAAGAAAGTCGCTGCCAGGTCCTCAGGAAGAAAAGGGTAAGATCCACAATGCTTACTCTGAGTGGGGTCAGCTCCCCCTCAGGGACAGCTCCAAGAAAATGGCTCTCGGCTGTTCCAGAGCTGCTCCTCTGTGCCCATTCTCTCTGAATGGCATGGAGCCCAGGCTGCCCCAGTTCTCTGCCCCAAACAGAAGAGGAAGGCTGGTGCCCAGCAGTCCTGGACAGACATCCTTCTCCATCCCCCAGTCACCTACAGGCAAGCTACTCAGCTTCCCAGGGCCTCCATGCCTTTACCCACAAAGTGGGGACAGACCTTCCTTGTAGGAGTGGTGTGAAGCTTGGCAATAACACTTCTAACTGTCTAGCCAGGGCTGGACACCTAGGAGCCTTCAGAGCCTGGCAGTCCCTTCTCCTATTCCACAGTGGTCCTGTGCCTCACACCAGAGTTGATGCACAACAAAGTGCCTCTGCAACCAGACGCTGTGTCCTGGAGTGGGGCCTGGCCAAGAGAGCATTGCAGCCCAGCTCCCTTCACCTGGTGTGTGAACTTCCATCGTGGCAAAATGCACGAATCTTTCTGAGCCTCCTTTCTCACCTCCCTGCCTCTTCCTTAACTCCAGGAGTTGATACCTGTCTCAGAGTCATGATCTCTCACACAGAGCACATACCTACTCTGAATCAGGCACTTTACAGAACTGATTGAATTTAATCCTTAAAAACCCTCCCTTTTATAGATAAACTGAGGCTCAGAGTTTAGTAACTTAGCTAAGAACATCAGGTAGTGCCTGGATGATAGGGATTTGAGCGCAGGCCCATTGGCCCCAACCATGAATGTGTTATATTTGTAACATGGCTCTGCCTCTTCTTCCCCTGCACAAGGTACTTCTTGAATGCAGATTCTGTGATGAATGCTTCGCATGTGCCACTTCATGTGAGGCTCCCGGTGACCTTCTAAGGTCAGTGCTACCCCTATTACCCTCATCCTATTATCCTGAAAAAGAAAAAGGGTCCTTCAGCATTTACTTTGACCCCCACTGTTCACACTCAGTCAACTCCTAGGACTTGGGTCACAAATCCTGATCCCCTTTCTAGCATGGAGTACAGCTGGGGGGAAGCAGGCAGGGAATAGCAGCAACCACTGGGGATGGACTGGAGGCTTCTGCCAGCTCTGCTGAGGCTGCCTTAGAGGACCAGGTGGGGTCAAATCAGGGAGGCAGCCCTTGCCTTGGCTCCTTCTCTTCCCCAGCTGCCGGTGCCAGCTTCTCCATTCCTTCCTCAACAAACCAGTCCCAAGGCTGAGCCCACTCTCAGAGTGTTCCTTGCTATGAAACCCTTTGGGAGCTTGGGACCAGGGATGAACTGAGTTCATTGGTTCCAAACCTCAACTCCCAGGCCTAAAGTCTCCACACTCCAGAGCTCTAAGATAACCCACACTTGCTGTCACTTCCTTCAAGGGACCTCCCTAGACCTCCCTAGGTGAGGCACACCCCTATTGGAAGCCACCCATTGTCCTCTGATTGAGACATTGGTAGCTGAAGCAACTTCCACCTGTCAATCTTATGTAAATCCTTGCTGATTGGCTATTACTGGCTATGGGTGGATCCCAAACCTTAATAAAAGGGATTGCAAGGCCAGAGTGAGGGGTAGTCCTTCCCCTAAAAGGTGGGCTGCCACCTGGCCCCCAATATTGCCAAAATAATATTTTTCTAGTCTCTTTCATTTGTGTGTGATCTCCTCCAGAAACCGAACCCTGAACCTGAACCCTGAACCATGTGGGATGTGAAAGGGGTTCCCCACAACTGGCACCTGAACGTGGGAAGTCTGGAGGAGATGCCTAGAGCAAAGGAGGAAAAATACAATGAGAAAAGGTGTGGAAAATTCACCAAAAAAAGATGAGGAAAATTCACCACACCCAAAGCCCACAGCCAGTTACAGAAACTGAATCTGCAACATGGGAACGTCTTTTTCAGCCAGGCTAATGGGAAAGAATTAGTTTGTAAAATAATTTGGTTTCTTGTTCAAATTTCAATTTTAGTTTGTATTTGGAACTTAAAATCTGTAATAAGAAATGAAATTCCACTGCTGAAGCTGCCTCTGGTGCGGAGAAATTCAAAGGTGGCAGAAGAGGGCAGGGCTATCCGCTCTCCTGCAATGAGATTACTCAATGCTTTGTTTTAAAATTATAGAAGAACTTGCAGGGAAATGCAAATCTTGGCCAAATTGGGTGTTAGTTATTACTTTGGAAAGCGAAAAAGAAAAAAAAAATTTGAGATCTGTCTTTATCTATTAAGCATGAAAAGAAAATTGGCCATATATGTTACTGAAACTTCCCCTGAAGTAAGCAGGATGTGGGGGAAGGGAGAGACACAGGGCGAGCCAATATGGACGCCCACTCTCCCAGTATGCTAATTTAAAGTTTCCTGTCTGGCCATGAAAAAGTTTTCTAGCCTTAAAATTTTAGAAATGTGTCTGGAATTTCTGTGCTCGTGGGGAGAGAAGCCTGGCTTAAAAACAAAATGCTCACAACTGTCCACTTTTTGGACATATTAGATAGGATTTTAAGCTGGAGTCTTTCTGCAAAAGCTGCAGAAAAAGAAAAACCCAGAACTGGTTTTTTTTTTCCTAAGAAAAAATGGCGAAAAAGTCTTCTCAAAAGAAATTCAAGGTAGTTTCAGCAATAGGATTTGAATTTCCATAATAAAGAGTAGTTTTTTAAATGCTAATAAACTTTGTTAAAAAGTTAACTTTTAAGACCTTCAAGAAAATAAGTAAATTTGTCTGTTATAGAGTTTACCCAAAGTAAATGCTTTAAAATAATTATAATTGACTCTAGAATCTCAAAGAAATTGTTGAAATATAGATAAATAATGTATTAATTATAAAAAATCTAAATAGCCCAGGTGAGGGCTGGCTACAACCTTTGTTAAGGTAGACACCCTTCCCCTAGCAGACAGGTAATACAGTTTCCTGCCAGGAGCCATCTTTGAAGAGTGTGTTAATTTGCATTTGAATGGCTACAGGTTTGCTTCGCCCAGCAGAACAAGCAGACAAGTAGACCAGTTTCCCACCAGGAACTATTTTTGAAAAATGTGGTAATTTACATTCGAATAGACCAAACCTGGTTTTCCAGAGCCATTGGCAAATAAAAATTAAAGTTTAAATTTGACTAATAAAAAACCTAGAGGGCAGAATTGAATCTACTAATTGATTAAGAATATAAAAGTGGCTGGGACTGGTTTGGCTCAGTGGATAGAGCGTAGGTCTGGGGACTGAAAGGACCCAGGTTCGATTCTGTCAAGGGCATGTACATTGGTTGCAGGCACATCCCAGGTAGGGGGTGTGCACAAGACAGCTGGTCGATGTTTCTAGCTCTCTATCTCTCTCCATTCCTCTTTGTGAAAAATCAATAAAATATATTTTAGAAAAAGAATATAAAATTCTTTATTAATCTAGGTACTGCTAAATGTTTGACTTGCCAGCTTTGAAAGTTAAAGTGCAAATTAAATTGGAAGAAATTATATAGTTGTGGTAATTAAATGCCTAAAATATAAAAATTGTTGAAAAAATGTTGTGTTTTCTCAGAAAATAATTAGGAATACAAAATAAGTTGCTTATTGGTCTAATTAGAACAGAGGATTAATTCTGTGATCCCAATCAAAATTTTTCTATGCAAAAACTAGTTTAAAATCTAATTGAGAAGAAACCAAGATGGCAGCATAGGGTAGAAATCTAAATGCAGCCTACCACAACAATTTTAAATTTACAACTGGAAAACAGAGGAAACATTGCCCTGGAACACCAGACGGCTGGCTGAGTGGAAGCTGTATCATCAGGAAGGGAAGAGAAGGGATGCTGAGTCTCAGGAACTGTGGAGGTGCGGAGATCTGTGCGAGCAGAAAGGCTGCCGCCGAGTTCGCTGCTGGCTTACTCCCGGCATGCGGAGAGGGTGGGCAGCTAATATGTGGCTGGCTTTCTTGTTTGGGAGGAAAATAGAACTGTCCTATTGCACTGATAGACAGCCCCAGTCAGGGAGAGGCCGGACTGTCAGGCAATGGGCAAAGCTCTCTCGGAGGTACGTGTAGTCAGCAGCCATTACTGCGGGACTCAGGAACCAGACCTTCTTAGGGAGGGGCTGATAGGAAACCAAACCTTGTCTGCACCACCCCAAGACTCCGTTCCATCCAAGCAGAACACAGAAGCCCTCCCAGTGGCTGGCTTTCTCATTCAGGAGAAAAAAAACTCCCAACTGCACTGAGAGACAACTCTGAGCCATGAAAAAACTGGCTGTCAGGGAGCAGGCAAAACTCTAGCCTTTCCCCAAGTGGTGCGAGTACCTGCAGCCAGTCTTGCAGGACTCACCGCAAATAGGACAGGGAACCAAAGCTTGTCTGCACCACCCCAAGACTCCGCCCCATCCAAGCTGAGCACAGAAGCCCTCCTAGCTGAGACACTGCTGATCCTTACAGCCAATTGGCTTGGAGATCAATGCTTCCCAGTGATACCAACAACAAGCAAGGCTTAACAACAAGATTGCACAAAACTGTCCACCTCAGGTAACTGGGAAGGGTGTGCTGCTGGGCTCTGCTAGGACACCTGGCACACAAAACTATTCAATCAAATCAGGGAAGCAGCTAAAATGCAGAGAAGAGGCAGGACACAAAGGAAGGAAATGGAGGAAAGTAAAAGAATGGACATTGAGTTCAAAACCACAGTTATAAGGTTTTTTAAAAATTTCCTAGAAAAGGCTGATAAAATAAATGAGACCTTTGAGGATATGAAAATGGATCAACTAAAAATAAATAATACATTGTCTGAAATAAAAAATATTATACAGAGTCCTAAAAACAGACTAGAGGATGGCAAGAATCAAGTCAAAGATTTGGAACACAAAGAGCCAGAGGACACTCCTCCACAGAAGCAAGAAGACAAGAGAATCCAGAAGGTTGAAAATAGTGTAAGAAACCTCTGGGACAACTTCAAGCGAACCAACATCAGAATTATGGGGGTCCCAGAAAAAGAGAGAGAGAGCAAGATACCGAAAACATATTGGAAGAAATAGTGACAGAAAACTTCCCCCACCTGGTGAAAGAAATAGACTTACAAGTCCAGGAAGCACACAGAACCCCAAACAAAAGGAATCCAAAGAGGACCACACCAAGACACATCATAATTAAAATTCCAAGAGCAAAAGACAAAGAGAGAATATTAAAAGCAGCAAGAGAAAAGCAGGTAGTTACCTATAAAGGAGCACTCATACGATTGTCAACTGATTTCTCAACAGAAACCATGCAGGCCAGACAGGAATGGCAAGAAATATTCAAGGTGATGAATAGCAAGAACCTATAGCCAAAATTACTCTACCCAGCAAAGCTATTACTCAGAATCGAAGGCCAGATAAAGAGCTTCACAAAAAAAAAAAAAAGGTAAAGGAGTTCATCACTGCCAAAACAGAATTATATGAATTGCTGAGGGGGGTTCTTTAGGAAGAGGAAAAAGATAAAGATAAAAATTATGAACAACAAATACATAACTATCAACAAGTGAATCTAAAAACCAAGGGAATTAAAAAATCTGATGAACAATATTAACTGTTGAATATAATAGAATCAGAGGTATGGAAGGGGGGTGGACTGACGATTCTCGGGGAAAAGGGGAGTGGGGGGTGTGGGAAGAGACTGAACATAAACTGTGCACCTATGGATGAGGACAATGGGGGGTGGGGAAAGGGCAGAGGATGGGGTGGGAACCTGGTGGAAGGGAGAAATGGAGAGGAAAAAAAAGGGGAACATCTGTAATAATCTGAACAATTAAGATTTATTAAAAAATAAAAATAAAATCTAATTGATATCTTAAGATAATTGTAAAAAATATTATAATCTTTAATATATATAATTTGATAGTTTTTTCTGTGTTAAGATTTCAAGGCTGTAACTGAGAGATAATTCTTGGAAAGCTCCAAGGGCACCCGAAGTAATACAAAAAATTTATTCTGTCTTCTTAAAGGAAATATTTTAAATTTAACTGATCTAATATACTTGAAATTAAATGGAAAGCTTTATCAAATGAAGGTTTTGGCCTATAAGAAGGGCAAAATGAAGTAAATATTTCTTAAAATCCAACAGCAGGATTTAAAATGACAAAAAGCCCACAGCTGCCTGCATTCTTAATTAAGCTAGAAGTGGGGGCAACATTTGTGGCTTGTGAATCAGACATAAACACTTACTAAATTTGCTTTGCTTTTTATTTTTATTTTTTATTTATTTTTTAAAAATATATATTTTATTGATTTTTTACAGAGAGGAAGGGAGAGAGATAGAGAGCTAGAAACATTGATGAGAGAGAAACATCGACCAGCTGTCTCTTGCACACCCCCTACCGGGGATGTGCCAGCAACCAATGTACAATACATGCCCCTGACCGGAATTGAACCTGGGACCCCTCAGTCTGCAGGCCAACGCTCTACCACTGAGCCAAACAGGTTTCGGCTTGCTTTGCTTTTTAAATGAAGATACCTACTTTAATTATTTTAAAAAATTAGCTTTTTAAATTATAATCAAGGTTTTCAGCTAAATGAAAATCCAATATTTTTATAAACAATTCTAATAAAGACCAGAAACAGCTAATGAGATTTCTGTTCATCTGCAATGTGATTTTGACTGTCTGACTTTTGAAGGGACATATTGGACAGCCGCCATGATGGCCACATGGCTTGCCAGTCCCCTGGGGGCCACCATATTGAAGCCATAGAAGCCAACCCCTCCCTTTGAATAAGTCAGTGTTTTTGTAAGCAATTTGATTAAGTATTCTAAGAAAGCTACTAAGACCTCCCATGGATGCAAATAAGCCTAAGGGGATACCCTTTAAAAATAAAATTCTAGCTTAATAAAAAGGATAAACTTGAAAATTTTGAAATCTCTTTCACCGGTATTTACAGGATAAACTGAAGATTGTTATTAAAATATTAAATCTAATCTGTACTAATGGTCACCATAATCTTAAGAGAAATTGTTTCATGTGACAAAAAATTTTAAATAAAACTCTCTGTATCCTGAAGTTTATTTTAGAAGAAAATAAAGAGAGGTTTCCTTCAAATGTCTTAAGGATTGTAATTGAAAAAAACCAATGCATTAGGTCTCAGAAGGTGGAGATAAGAAAAGATTGTCATAAAACTTCAAATGACTTTCAGAAATTATTTGGGGACATTAACTGGTTAAAACCTTATCTGAAGATCTCTACAGGAGAAATGACAAATTTATTTAATTTACTTAGAGGTGACTAATCTTTCCTCTCCCCGAACATTAACAGATGAAGCTAGGAATGAGTTGCTAAGAATTGAGCAGGCAATTTCCTCAGCTCATGTAGCATGGGTACAGCCCAAATTACCTTTATTGGTAATAGTCCCTCTGGAGTCATCTTTCAAAATAAAAACTCTACTGCTATTATTGAATGGGTCCACCTAGGGATTCAATCCTCTAAAACAGCGGTTACATATGTAGAACTATTGGCCCAGTTAATATTTCAAGTTAGAAAACATAAACAGCTTAGAGGGTAAGAGCCCCAGTGTATCTACCTCCCCCTCACTAGGAAGCAATTAGAAATGTTATTTCAGACTGATATAAGTTGGTAAATGGGGTTAAGTGGATATTCAGGGGAACTTAGCTGTCACCTATTAAAAGATAAATTACTACAAGTTTTATATAATACCTCCATCATTATACCAAAAAATACTAGGTAGGAACCTATTCCTGGAACTTTGACTGTTTTTTTCTGTGCCTATCATACAATAAATTCAGTCCGAGTCATACTGACCAGTCATACTTCTGTACAAAGAATTGAACTAGAAGCTATTAAGGCTGCATTGCAGGATTCCAAGAGCCTTACTATTGTCTCTGATTCCTTTTACACTGCAAACTTAGTGAATAGAATTGAACCTGCCCAGTTGAAATGGCTTAGTGACCAAAGTTTATTTTTACTACTTAAACAAGTTCAGCAGATCGTACAACAGTGACAATATCCTTTTCACATCACTCACATCAGGGCTCATAATGTCTTACCTGGTCCTTTAACAAAAGAAAATGCACATGCTAATCAACTGGTTGCTTTATTAAAAGAAGCCTTAGAATCTCATCAGCTTTTCCATCAGCCTGCCAAAATGCTATCTAAACAATTCTCAATCACTGGACAACAGGCAAAACAGATTATTAAGAAATGTCTCACTTGCATGTTACATCTACCTCAAGGGCCTAACACAGGAGTCAGCCCTAAAGGTTTGCTAAGAGACCTTACTTGGCAAATGGATGTAATGCATTATACTTCCTTTGGATGCCTTGGGGCATTACATGTCTCTGTAGACACCTTTTCAAAAGTAATATGGGTTACTGAATCTACAGGACAAATGGCAAAACAGGTTATTAATCATTACCTAGCTGATTTTGCCATCATGGGAGTTCCAAAAATTATTAAAACTGATAATGGGTCTGCTTATACAAGCTGTCAATTCCAGGAATTTTGTAAAAGGTGGAAAATTCAGCACATTACAAAAATACCAAGAACAGGACATTATTGAATGACAACATCAGCAGCTAAAATCCCAACTTGAAAAACAAAAAGGGGGGATGATGGAAAAATAACCTGCAGGTAGGCTGCACCAAGCCTTAATTACTTTAAAATTTTTCACTTGTGATGCTGATGGAAGACACCTATGGAGCTACATTGGTGTCAGAAGAAAAAAAGAAAGAAAAAAGAAAATGGTCTAGTTAAATGGAAAGATCCTGAATCTGGTCTATGGAAAGAACCTGATCCATTATTAACCTTTGGCAGAGGGTATGCTTGTATATTTCCAGAGAATTTTTCCAAATCCATGTGGATTCCTGCTAGAAGTATTAAACTGCAACAGGGATCCAAGAGAGAAACTAGCTAGACCAGTGTTTCCCAAACTTCTCTCATGATGAGAATCACCTGGTGGAGTTGTTAAACTACAGATTCCTGAATCCCAACTAAGAGGTGCTAAACTAGAATGTTTGGGAGCATATAGGTAAAATTGTATACTTAACTTAGTGCTCTGTACAATTTTACCTATATTATCCCCAAAATTCTAGTTTAGCACCTCTTAGTTGGGATTCAGGAATCTGTAGTTTAACAACTCCACCAGGTGATTCTCATCATGAGAGAAGTTTGGGAAACACTGAGCTAGACTAATGAGGACCTTGCTCCTGGAGCCACACCATGCAGCTGCAGACAATCAACTACCTCAGCCATGGAGAGCAGCAACTCCAAGCAATACACTGAGGATGAGAAGCAGGAAGAGCATGAGCCAGACAACAAAACAGCCCAGAGGCCATCTGGGGCATGGTAAAGAAGATGGTACAGAAAGCTGAGTGAATTTGTGAGGTAATCAGAACCCCAAGAACACCTGAGAACATTTTCTTGGCCATGTTAGCAATAATCACTGTACAGTAATATTACCTGGGGTAAATGGGGAAGTATTTTGAACTTATTTTCCTGACCCTTCACAGGTAAGACACCTATGTGGGCTGATCCCCGCCTAATGTAGTCACCAATAATACCAAACACCTTGGTCATTCAGGAGGAACATAGGTGGGGCAAGGAAGTATAATTACACAGGGGTCGCCACCCAGCTTCCCTTTTATATGACACAAAATCAAAACACTGTCTCTTTGTGTGTAAAATTAAAGAGAGGTTTCTGGCTTGTGTGGACACCAAAGGAGGGGACTATCACTACTTGCTCCTGGGAGAGTTGCAGAAAATGTAACTAAGACCTTGTCTATACAAAAAGAAATTGGCAGCCAGTTTGAAATTGAATTGCCATGGTCTAAAGAATATCCTTACATTCTACAATGTCATTATAATTTTTGATATTTTACAACAGCATATTATACAATTATCCCAAACAAACTTACAAACTAATACTTTGAATGTTTGGCAGCAATTTAAAAAGGACATGAAAGGATTTAATCCCTTCCACTGTGTAGAGGACACTCTGGGAAGGCACCTGAGCATTCTATATTGGCCCCTCTTTCCCTTTTGGCCAAGAGGGACCTTCTTCTCACAATATAATTGCTCACAGCTGTTGCCTGGAAGCCTTGTGATGGCTGGTACCATGGATCTGTCTCTTGCCCATTGGTGTGAGCTGGGCCCTCCCTAGAGAGGAAACCCGGGTTCTCCACAATATGTGATCAGTGCAGGGGCCCTGCCAGCAGGAGAGAGGATCCCAAGGTAGGTGCTGGGTGTGGAAGCCACAGGGGCATAGGGTACCAAGGAGACAGAACTGAACCTCACATCACCCTGCTTTGCCCTGGAGGATGGCTGGTTAGCCAGAGACTGGTAAGATTCCTCAGGGAAAGAACAACATTAGACAGGCACAGTCGCAGAGGGGCCATCAGGAGAGAACTTGGGTGTCAACAGAGGTGGGGCACAGACCCTCAACCCCCCAACCTTGCAGGGGCATGTACACTCACCCCATTCTGAGGGAGGTCTCCTGACGCCATGGCTGTTTCGCTTTCCATGCTTGGCTCAGATAGGGACCCAGGTAACAGACACTTGGCCGACAGCAGCTGTTCTATATCTAAATCCAGCCTAGCACCAGAAATGCTCAGGGCCTACTCAAAAATGCAAATAATATTTTCCACTAATATTTACAGGGTAAACTAAGATTGTTGTTAGAGTATTAAATTTTACAGTAAAATAGTAGTCAAGTTTTCAGATTAATTTAAATTGGCTATTTGAAATAAGTGAATATTCAAGAAAATTTAATTGTACTGGACAAAAAGCTGTTCCTAAAGTATTAACTAAAATTTCTATTGATAGTTCATCTCATGGTAAAATTGCTTAACATGCAATGAACCTAAAGTAGTCATATTTTGTGCAAAAAATTAAAATTTAAAGTTATCAAGGCTGCATTATAAAATTTCAAAAAGCCGCGGAAACCGGTTTGGCTCAGTGGTAGAGCGTCGGTCTGCGGACTGAAAGGTCCCTGGTTCGATTCCCGTCAAGGGCATGTACCTTGGTTGCGGGCACATCCCCGGTAGGGGGTGTGCAAGAGGCAACTGGTCGATGTTTCTCTCTCATTGACGTTTCTAGCTCTCTATCTCTCTCCCTTCCTCTCTGTAAAAAATCAATAAAATATATTTTAAAAATAAATAAATAAATAAAATTTCAAAAAGCCTCCATTAATAAAAAAAAAGGGGGGGGGGGGATAGTGGAGTAATATCATGTAAGGAAAAACATCCTGTAAATAGTTACATCTAGAAAAATTTTAATTTAGAAAATTAATTTTCATTTGTAATGCTAATAGCAAGACACCCATGAAAAACACAGATGGTGTCAAAATAAGCCAAAGGAAAATCATTTGGGCAAAAATAAAAAGGATCCCAAGTCAAATTTATAAAAAAGATTCCTTTATTAACTTTTGATAGAGAATATGTTTGTATATTTTCAGAAAACAACTCTAAGATCATGTGGATTCCTGCAACAGAGAGGAATTGACATGACTGCTCCAGCCATGAAGAAAAGAGGAGAAACAATCCAGAGATGGAAGAAGCTGACAACACCTTGCCATATTAGCAGACAGCAGCTGTGTGTCGCTGCAGGTTGCCCAGGACCAAACCAGAGAGGTTGGACCTGCATTGCCACCATTTGTCCACCATCCAGAAGTGAAATATAATTGCTGACATGCACAAATAAGGAACTGTTTGACATTGAAACTGGGACTCAAAACTGTTAGACATTGAAAATCAAAAAACATCAAAAAACTGTTGGCCTAGAAAGAAACTCACTACAGACTGATTCATTTGCCTCTGAGCATAACCATTATTGCTTGTCTCATTTTTTGTTCTTATATGTTTATTTCTAGTTTGCAGATGCAAGATTTTTCTAAAGAAAAGAAATGGGGGAGATGTGGGAAGCTGCCCATTGTCCTCTAATTGAGACATTGGTAGCTGAAGCAACTTTCACCTGTCAATCTTATGTAAATCCTTGCTGATTGGCTATTACTGGCTATGGGTGGATCCCAAATCTTAATAAAAGGAATTGCAAGGCCAGAGCAAGGGTGATCCTCTCCCTAGAGGTAGGATGCCGCCTGGCCCCCAATATTGCCAAATTAATATTTTCCTAGTCTCTTTCATTTGTGTGTGGCCTCCTCCAGAACCCGAACCCTGAACCTGAACCCTGAACCATGCGGGATGTGAAAGGGGTTCCCACACACCCCCATTTGCTTGATCTCATTTTACTCCCTTTAAAGCCCATCTCACACCTATATTTTTATCTTGCTTAATTACTTGGTAACTTATTTACTGTCTGTCTCTTCTATCAGAATGAAGCTCTTTGAAAGAGGGGACTTTGTTCACTACTATAGCCCAGTATCTAGTGGTGCAGTAGGAGGTCAATAAATGTCAGACAAATGAATGAATCCTGTTTAACCAGATTCATTCTGGCTCAGGGACAAATACAGGGGTGGTGTAAGACTTGTGAGCCAGGACGGGAACAGAAGACCCCATTCCTGATCCCCATTCTCACCCTTGTCTTATTCAATCTGAGCCAACACCCTTCTTCATACGCCATATATTCTGAAAGGGCCAGGTGAAAATGTTTTTCAAAAACACTGATTCTTGCCGAAACCGGTTTGGCTCAGTGGATAGAACATCGGCCTGCGGACTGAAAGGTCCCAGGTTCGATTCCTGTCAAGGGCATCTACCTTGGTTGTGGGCACATCCTCAGTAGGGGGTGTGCAAGAGGCAGCTGATCGATGATTCTCTCTCATCGATGTTTCTAACTCTCTATCCCTCTCTCTTCCTCTCTGTAAAAAAATCAATAAAATACATTAAAAAAAAACAAAACAAAAACAAACAAACAAACAAAAACATTGATTCTTATTTCCAGTACTTACAGGAACCTGTCAGCTAAAGATTTTATTTAAAAAATAACACTGACACCTTTTGGCAAAGCAAATAAACATCCTTCATATATTTGATTTCTTCCCTAGTAGCTTTGCTTAAACTGGAGCCAGTCTGCATTAAAGGGAGTGGGGAAACTGAGGAAACCTAGAAAAAACAGAGAGAAAGCTGCGAGGGCTTGCCCTGGTACAGAGACCCTATCTGGCTGTGGCGATTCAGTCTGGCAGGACTTGATCCACATTCTAAGGGGCTGTTAGAGAGGTGGCTTGCTGAGTCTTAAGTAGTGCCTTCATATTGTAGAACAGCTGCCATGGGATGCCAAGCCAAGGCCCCAGTGGGCCTCTATTTTAATGAATAGTTGTGTTCATTTATAATAAGTGCTGGGGATGCCTGTTTTGTGAATGGATGCCACTATATGCTCCTAAAGCAAAAGTTTCTCTTAAATGGCTTAAATATTTTCTGTGCAATCTTCTTTATGTGATTGATTTAAACAACACTCTCCCAGTGGGAGGATGGCTTCAACCAGCCTGACCTGACTCCCCTGATTTGGAACTAATGAAGGCGGGGTACATGTGACATCTTATTCATTATTTAAATAAATCTATATCTAGAACATGTGCATCTCTAAATGTGTTCAACAGCTCCCTCCCTCCCCATTTATTACCACCCACTATGTGTCAGATCTTGACTAGGTATCTCAGAGGATGCAGAGAGAAATCAGATGTGGGACCCATGCTCTGGAAGCTCCATGGGTCAGGGGACCAGACAACTCACAGTTGATGGTGCCAGCCCTGTTGCCACACAAGTTCACATAATCCTACAGCAGCTCTATGAGGTGGGTTTGCATCTCACTTTATCATGGAGGCCCTGAAGCCCAGAGAGGGCATGTAATTTGCACAGACACACAACTCATTAATGTTGGAGCTGAGATTAGAACCCAGGTCCATGACTCTCAGCCTATGATCTTTCCACTCAATCAGTGTTTCTTAAAGTGTGGTTTCAGGAGTAGCAGCAGCCACAGTCCCAGCTGGGAGTCATTAGAAATGCAAATTTTGATGCCTGCTATGCTTTGAGAATCTCTGCAATCCTGGGAGCAACCTGGGTCAGATGCAGGAATTATTGAGGGGTGGTGAAGTAGTTGTCAGGGAAGGGAAGAGTTGATAGCTGTCTTGGTATTTATGGCATGAATGAGAATTCTCTGGGTGGCCTAGGAGAAGGGCACTGCCAATACAGGGAATGGCATGGGCAAAGGCTTCGATAGCTTGGAAAAATACAATTATAGTTCTGCAAATATGTGGAACCTGAAGTGTGAGGCCAGAGGATGAAGTAGTGTGTATGTAGTGGGTGACAGCTGGAAGAGTGGCCTGGACTTATCCCCAGGCTAGTTTTCCTGAGGATTACATAGCACTGTATACCAATTCCTTAATAGGAAAATTTATAACTGCCACATCAATGAAATGCCAGCCTCACTGAGCATAATTTGAATTTTACCCAAAATATATCCATGAAAACACTGTTATGAAATACTGCTTGGATTCTGTTCTCAGCAGAAGGTCTGTGCTTGAGGACCTGTCAATTTAAAACAGAGATTACAAGTATGGAGAATTGATGTTACAGAGGCAGCATAAAACAGAATAGGGATGCTTTCTAGGGAAAGAGATATAAGATGCATTGCTAAGTGAAAAAAGATGAAGAATGCTGTATTTGGGTAAAAATAAAGATGGGGAAGAGTACACACACAATAATAATACTGTATTGCGTAAAATATCTCTGGGGGAACTGGGACAGGACTAGGAGGGTGGCTCACTGTTCGCTGTATAGATTATCGAACCATGTGATTATATTACTGTCTATAAAATAATGAAATATAATCAAGCCTTTTTTGAGTGATAAAGAGGCCTAAAGACATGTGAGGCCAGAACTTCATAATCTGAGTTTCACTGTCTGGAGGCTGCAGAGGGGAGATCTGGACCCAAGCACTCCCTTGCAAAGACTGGTTTCACCCAGCTGTCCCTGGTCAAGCTTAGTGGAAATTTAGATAGGCTTAAAAAGACAGCTCAGGGCACAGCTGATGAAGTGGTTCTTGGAGAGAATGAAAGACAGGATGGTGGCAACTGCAGGCTGGGGCCATCAAACCAGCAGTCTGGTTGCTGGCTCAGGGAGTAGGTGAAGAACAGGGGAAAGCTTGGCAGTCCCCAAGCCCACCTCTCAATGGGCTGGTCCCTGCTATTCTGTCCCATCTGCCATTGCTGGGGAAGGCTGGTGCCACCTGTGGCCCCACTGGAGAACTGCAGTCTAGCCTTTCCAGGCCCAAGACAGCAGACTAGGTGGTGCTCCAGCCTGGGGCACTAAGTTTCTTCATTTAAACTTCCTTTTTCCTGTCTACACAACCTAAGACACACTCCTCCTCAACCCTCATTGTTGTATAGAGGGAGGGCAGCTGGGTCAGGAATCAGAGTCCGGACTCAAAACCATTTCACAGACATTTCAATAACAACATGCCACGGCCCTGCTTCAAACCCCGGCTCCTCACTGCTTAAGAAACAAGCACCTGCCCTAGCTGGTTTGGCTCAGTGGATAGAGCATTGGCCTGGAGACTGAAGGGTCCCAGGTTTGATTCAGGTCAAGGGCACATGCCCAGGTTGTGGGATCGATCCCCAGTGGGGGGCATGCGGGAAACAGCCGATCAACGATTCTCTGTCATCATTGATGTTTCGATCTCTCTCTCCCTCTCTTTTCCTCTCTGAAATCAATAAAAAATGTATTTAAAAATATAAAAGAAAGAAAGAAACAAGCACCAATCTCCTTGCCATTCCCACAAGCCCCTGTGGATTTGGCCTCTGTTCTTCCCACTCTGCTGTAGCCTCATATTCAGCAAATTGGCTCCTGCCCCTGAGCTTTCAAATTTACTGTTTCCTCTGCCTGGTACATCCATCTCTCTCTTTTCACCTACTTAACCCTGACTTTTATCTTCACACCTCAGCTCCTCCAGGAAAGCCTTGCCTCACCTTCTCAGCACACTGAGAAGCCTCCCAGAACATGGTCAACATTGCTCACGAGAGCTTTTCCCTCTTTCCCGGATAGCTCCATGAGGATAAGGTTCATGTCTGGTGTACTCACCATTTATTTCCGTCCCCAGTGCAGTGCCTGGCCCACACTAGGAGTTCAAGAAATAGTTGTGGGTGAAATTAATGATGTTGCAGTTCATGGGAGTCTCTGCCCTTAAATTAACATGCCTTCATAAATACAGTGCTCACTTCCCAAGGGGCCAGGCACTAAGGTAAGGGCCCTTCATACTTGAGCTCTGGGGGGGGGGGGGGGGGGGGGGGTATTAACAGATGATCAGGTGCAGAGGTATTCTGACAAGGAGTAGACATTCAGGAAGAGCTAGAGATGAGATGTGGACCTAGATATAATTTGAGCCAAGCCATTCCTAGGCCCTAAGGCCAGGCATACAGCCTAATTCCTTCTGAGGATTCACCTGGCTGGGTCTACTTAAGTTGCGCACACAGGTGAAGGAGAGGGGTGGAGTTCTCTTTTCCCAGAGATTACCAGCAGGAGCCTGGAGGGAGATTCTGGAAAACTGGGTACAGGAAGACCACATAAGTGGAAAGAAGACCCCCATGCCCACGCACCTCTCCTTTGCCAGTGAGCACTCAAAGATGGTTCTACTGCCAGTATTCAGAACCTCTGCTTGTGAATCTGTAAAGGGCGCCCTCTTCTGGTGAACACACCTTTCAAGCCCACAGATTGGCAAGAGTACATTCTTCCTTGCTCACTGCTCTTAGCATGCAACCTGAACAACTGTTTGATTGAAGCACCTGGGGCTCTGCCCCACTGGGCACTGGTGACTGTGATCCTGGGTCCCAGCCATTCTCCCAAAATCAAGGGGGCAGGGAACCCTTCTGGTGAGGCCTCAGAGTCATGCATACAAGATATGTGGCCACATATAACCATCTGCCACTTTCTTTTCTCAGACCCCGGAAGAGATTTTTGGGGCACAGATAAGACACCAGCAGGTCAAGGAGTCACAGGCCTACCAAGAAAATGTCAACATAACTTAACACTGACAAGTTGCCTCATGGTAACCATCAAAGCTTAACAGGAAGGCGACAAAAACCCCAGCTCACGTCATGGGTTTTAGCCCAGGTGGGATGGGTGATGTGTGGCTTGCTTGGGTCCTCAAGAAGACAGACCCTCAGTCCTCTCACTGAGGCCACCACATGTCCTGGGATTCTGCACTGAGTCAGGAGCTAGGAAGAGTCCAGAGCTGGCTGGAGGTCACCCAATGGCCAGCTGGCAGACAATCTGGGCCTGAGCTGGGTCCCCAGGCTCCACCCTCAATTCAGAACCAGATCTGCTGGAGTGGGGAGGAGGAGCTGGTCTCCAATTTAGGCTTTTACTGGGCACAGAGGGACCATTCTTTACTGCTCAACAGTCCTCCTATTTGCCCCATGCCAGGCTGCAGCCTCCAAGTTCTGCTCATGAGAAAAATCTGGTGCCAGTGTCCACAAATATGTGTGCCTTCTGGAAGGAAGCATCAGCTCAGGCTCTGTCCCAGAGAATGGATTTAAAGGTCCAGAGGAAGTCACAGGATGGGGGCAGAGCAAGCTAATGGCCCGATGCATGAACTTTGTGCATGGGGTAGGAGGGTCCCTCAGCCCAGTCTGCACTCTCTCAAAATCCTGGACATCCCTCACTGCTTGCCTGCCTGCCTGATTGCCCCTAACCACTCAGATGCCTGATCAACCCAAACTGCTTCTGCCTGCCTGATCGCCTTAACCCAGTGGTCAGCAAACTGCGGCTTGCAAGCTACATGTGGCTCTTTGGCCCCTTGAGTTTTTTAGCAAAGGCCAGCTTAGGAGTACCCTAATTGAGTTAATAATAATATGCCTACCTATATAGTTTAAGTTTAAAAAATTTGGCTCTCAAAAGAAATTTCAATCATTGTACTGTTGATATTTGGCTCTGTTGACTATTGAGTTTGCCGACCACTACCCTAACCACCTCTGCCTGCCTGATCACCCCTAAGTACTCTTCCTGCCTGATTTCCCCTAAGCCAGTGTTTCCCAAACTTCTCTCATGATGAGAATCACCTGGTGGAGTTGTTAAAACACAGATTCCTGAATCCCAACTAAGAAGTGCTAAACTAGAATTTTTGGGAACATATAGGTAAAATTGTATACTTAACTAGTGCTCTAAGACAGATTTTATATACAGAGCACTAAGTTAGGTATGCAATTTTACCTATATGTTCTCAAAAATTCTAGTTTAGCACTTCTTAGTTGGGATTCAGGAATCTGTGTTTTAACAACTCCACCAGGTGATTCTCATCATGAGAGAAGTTTGGGAAACACTGCCCTAAGCACTCTGCCTGCCTGATTGCCCCTAACTGCCTTTGACTGCCTGATTGCCCTAACCACCTCTGCCTGCCTAATCATCCCTAAGCACTCTGCCTCCCTAATTGCCCTTAACTGCTCACCTGCCTGCCTGATCTCCCCTAACCACTCACTGGGGGGCTGCCAGTCAGGGTGAGGAGCTGAGGTCATTCTGGTCTCTGGTCATTCCTCTGTTTCGGTCGCTGGACTTTTATTATATAGAATACACCGGGGGTGGGGGGGTGGGAGGGTGGGGAGCCTTCATCTGGAAGGTTGTCCAGAAGGACATCTGGCCTAATTAGCATATTACACACATACACACACACACACACACCACTTTTATCCTACCCAATAAAAGAGTAATATGCAAATTAACCAACATTCCACTGCACCCACCAACCAATCAGAGTGAGTATGCAAATTAACCCCAACCAAGATGGCTGCTGCCACAGAGAGTAGGAGGGAGGCTTGGGTTTCTCTGACAATGGAGGAAGCTAAGCTTTCCACATACCCTGGCTAGCCCAGGCCTCCACTCAAGGATACAAAGTTTCGATTACAGAAGATAAATCCCAAGAAAAATGGTGGCAGCCACAGAGCTGGAGAGAGCAGGCTAGGGTTGCCCCTGGTGATGGAGGAAGCCAAGCTTTCCACCTGCCCTGGCTGGCCTAGGCCTCCACTCCAGGCTACAAAGTTTCAATTATAGAAGGTAAATAAACCCCAAGATAAATGGCTGCTGCCACAGAGCGAGCAGAAGGCTTGGCTCTGCTCCAGGATACAAAGTTTCAATTGTAGAAGTTAAATAAATTCCAGATACCAGGGCCTCTGCTTGGGTTGGGGTTGAGGGGGGGCGTGGGAATGGTTAGGGGGTGATCAGTCTGGCAGGAAGAAGCGGTTAGGGGCAATCAGTTAGGCAGGCAGGTGAGCAGTTGAGAGCCAGCAGTCCTGGATTGTGAGAGGGACATTCCTCGAGGGGTCCCAGATTGGAGAGGGTGCAGGCTGGGCTGAAGGACACCCCCCCCACACACTCCATGCAAGAATTTCGTGCACCAGGCCTCTAGTGTGTGTGTATACACACACACACACACACACACACACACACACACACGTGTATATATATATATATATATATATATATATATATCCTATCTAATAAAAGAGTAATCTACAAATTGATCATACCTCTGCTACACCCACCAGCCAATCTGGAGAAAGTATGCAAATTAACACAGCTAAGATGGCTGTGGCCACAGAGACAGCAGGAGGCTTGGCTTTCCCTGGCAATGGAGGAAGCCAAGCTTTTTGCACACCCTGGCAGGCCCAGCCCTCCACTCAAGGCTACAAAGTTTCAATTATAGAAGATAAATAACTCCCAACAAAAATGATGGCAGCCACAGAGCTGGAGAGAACAGGAGGCTTGAGTTTCCCTGGGTGATGGAGGAAGCCAAGTTCCCATAGCTCTGGCTTGCCTTGGCCTCTACTTAAGGCTACAAAGTTTCAATTATAGAAGATAAATAAATTCCAGATCCCAGGGCCTCCACTTGGGCCATCGGGGAGCGTGGCTGGCCTGCAAACCACCACAAGCCCCTCACCCAGGCTGCCCCACGTCCCAAGGAAACCCCCACCCTGATCCGGGACACCCTTCAGGGCAAACCAGCTGGCCTCCACCCATGCACCAGGCCTCTAGCCTATCTAATCCTCCTATGTAATAGAAGAAGAAGAATATGCAAATTGACCATCACTCCAATGCACAAGGTGGCTGCTCCCATGTGGACACAAGATGGCCACCACAAGATGTCCAGCAGGGGAGGGAAGGTGGGAGGAACTGGGCCTGCAAGGGAGGGCAGTTAGGGGGCCTAGGCCTGCAGGGGAGGACAGTTAGGGGTGACCAGGCCTGCAAGGGAGGGCAGTTAGGGGCAAACTGGCTGGCAGGGAACAGTTAGGCATCAATAAGGCTGGCAGGGGAGTGGTTAGGGGGTGATCAGGCTGGCAAGCAGAAGCAGTTAGGGGCAAACAAAAGGCAGGTAGGCAAGCAGTTGGGAGCCAGCAGTCCTCGATTGTGAGAGGGTAGGATCTGGCTTAAATGGGCAATGGGACACCCTTGAGGGGTCCCAGATTGGAGAGGGTGTAGGTTGGGCTGAGGGACCTCTAGTATGAATTTCATGCACTGGACCTCTAGTATGTGTGTGTGTGTGTGTGTGTGTGTGTGTGTGTGTATAAATGTATACATAACTTTGAATAATTATAAAGGCAGTGTTTATTAAAATACAGTTCATTTTCATATTGAGCTATCAACTGTTAAAGTGTGTATACATTTTTTTGTGTACACCCTGTATATCCTCTGAATATTTCTGACAGCTAGTTATCCAAAAAATGCTTTTCATGTTTGCTCTCAGGAGGAATGGGACAGATGTATCCTCTAATAACATCTTTACCATGCGCCTGTATTTCCTAAGCAAATATTAAACTCATAGACATAAACACATAGAGAGCCCAGGAAGAAAGAAAACAAGAGCTTGAAATTTCAGAGGAGGAAGGGCACTCGAGTATTGGCCTACTCTATTAAAAAAACACCAAAAAAGCTAAGGTTTCCTGGGAGCTAGCCATGTTTGAAGCCTCTTTGGGCAGGTTACATTTCAGCCTGAGTGAAGAGGTGGGTACAATGATTGTCACCTCCCACTGCACAAATGAGGAGACAAAGCACAAGTCATAAGCACTAGTTTCAGTAGAGCTGGGCCCAGAAGCACTGGTTCTTGCTCCTGCAACTTCCTGGGCCAGAGTTCCCAGAAAGCCCCAGGCAATAGCAACTGTACTCTGAAAGCAATTGGGTAGGAGTGTGTCATTGCCTGAAACTTCCTGGGTCATATAGGCAAGCCATTGAGATCTTAGGGATCCATCCTACCCTCCTGGGCCAGACCCAGCTGGACTAGAGCCCCACTCTGGGCCTCAGTTTTCTCATCTATTAAATGGTGAATCTTCCTTACCTTGAAAGGCAGGAGTAAAGATTACCCCATACCATTCCCTCCCTCCTCTTCCCTGCCCTGATGACTCCAGTTTTGCTGGGTCAGGCACTGCCCTAGGGAAAGGCACCAGGGTCTGGAAGGCAGATTGGAGGGTGGCAGCGACCCTTCCCTATCCAGTGGGCAGGCCCTGGACACTGAAATGAATAAAAAGCCCCATGGAAGACTGGTGAGCTAAGTGCCAGTGCATGTGTATGATGGGGGTTGCATGGGGGCCAAGGACCTGGCAGGTGTACACTGTGGCCTTGTCACAGGGCCATCTCTTGTCTCTTGGCTGCTCCAAACATATCCAGATGGAAAAAAGAACTTTTTATTTTCCAGACAGAGTTGGTTAGGGAAGACTCCGCTGGAACCATTTTGGCCCTCCCTTACCTTGGTCCAGTGCCCTGGGTGGGGGCCTCTGCCTTGCTGGCCTTTGGGGGCCTCCTCTGTGGCTCGTGTAGATAAGCTCCTTCTGCATCCTCCCTACCCCACCTCCTGTGCAGTGTCAGTTCAGGTCATAAACCTTGCGCTCCTGCTTAATCCACCAGAACTCAAGACAGCACCAGCCAGATATGTGACAGATCACAGCCCCATAGACCTGTTTGGCAAGAGCAGCAGCTGGTCCAGTGGGGGAGGGCTGTCTGCCCTGCCTTCAGGTGTTAGCACTGATTACCAGCTCCTGCTAGGCCAGAGCCTTCAGTCCTGTGTTCCTGCCTGCCCCCAAAAAGTATGGCTACATGGAATGATGGGGGTGGTGTGGGGAGTGGGAAGATAAGGGACAAGGATACACTTCTCAGCAAACAGTGCTGGGCTGCCTGGATAACGTGTGTGTGTGTGTGTGTGTGTGTGTGTGAGAGAGAGAGAGAGAGAGAGAGAGAAATGGGTCCCTTACCTCACACCATAAATGAGATTAAAGACCTTATGAAAAAGATAAATACAGGAGATTCTTCATGATAACAAAGCAGAAAAAAATCTTAAAACACACAAAACATTAAAAATAAAGCAAAAGACAGATTTGACTACTTAATTTGAACTCTGAAATAATGACATTCATCTCATGACACATGTAACTGACTAAGGATTAAAATTTGGAACACCTAAAGAATCCTCCAAGTCAACAAGAAAAAAAACACAAAAGACAACAGCCCAAGGTGGGCAAACATTTAAAGAGTCATTTCACCAAAAAGGAAATTCCAGTGGTTGTAAATGCACAAAAATACCCAACCTCGAAAAAAGGAAGGAAGGATAGAATCCAAGATGGCTGCTCGGGTAGACACCTAACCGCAGCAGCACACAACAATTTCAATGGAATACAACTAAAATGTAGAGTGGACATCGCCCAGAGCTACAGGTAGTTGACTGACTAAAAATTCTACAACAAGAAGGAAAGAGAAAACCAGAAGGAAAATCAGAGGAGCTGAAAAAAAGCCTAAGGTACGGAGACATGCTGTGTGCTCGCACGCGCGCTCGCACACACACGCGCAGAGAGGTCGCAGCCGGAGAGGAGAAGAGGGCTGGGTGCTGCCTGGCGTTCCCTAGCAGGAAGGAAATAAAACCCCCAGCCTGGGCTGAACCCCCGAACCGGCAGCGCTGAGCCTCAAGTTATGGGCCAGACCCTGGGGACCCTGGCAGGGGGTGACGGGGCTGTGAGGCGGAATCCCAGGTGAGCAGCGAAAAGCAGGGCCCCCGGAGTCACGCGCACATTGCGCACAGAGGACTGAATGTTGACTCTGATGCTGGATTACCCTAGCCAGAAGGAACAGGGCCTCCTGCAGCGCTGAGCCTCAGTCCGGACTGCTCTGAACCCCAGTTCTGGGCCAATCCCTGGGGACCCAGGCTCTAGTAGAGGGAGATGGGGCTGTGAGGTGGAGTCCTGGGAGAGCGGCGAAAGGCCGAGCCCCCAGAGTCACGCACATTGCTTGCAAGGGAAGGAATGTTGACTCTGATGCGGGATTGCCCTGGAGGGAAGGAAAGGGGAGCCCCGGCTGTGTTGGGCCCCAGTTTCCACTGCTCTGAACCCCAGTCTGGACCAGACCCTGGGGACCCAGGCTCGAGCAGGGGGAGACGGGGCTGTGAGGCGGAATCCCAGGGGAGTGGCGAAAAGCGGAGCCCCCAGAGTTGCGCGCACTGCGCGCAGAGGACAGTCTGTTGACTCTGATCCTAGACTCCCCCAGCGGGAAAGAGAAAAAAAAAAACTCCAGACTGGAGGAATGCAACAGGGAGCAGGAGCCCCTGCTGGACACCGGCCAGCCAGGCGCCGGCAGGGAGCCGGGCGACGGGGCCCCCGGGGGGGCGGGGTGCCCCTGAGCCTTCGACCTCTGAGCGCGGGCAATGGAGCCAAGGCTTTGGGCTGCTTTCTGGGCGGCGCCAACCCCGGCAACAGGCTGGAGCAACGCGGGAGCCCGCGGAGAACAAAGGGGTGCCACAGGCCAACCTGCTGAGCTCCCAGGACAAGGAGGAAGAAACCAAAGAAGTTCTCAATGTGAAGAAATCAAGTGAGAGCAAAAGATAGTAAAATTACTTAAGAAAGAATACAAAGAAGATCTTGAAAAATCAAAGGCTAAGTCAGAGCTCAACTCACCAGCCAACATTGCAACATATATGCGTTTAAAAAAAAAAAAAAAAAAAAAAAAAGGACAGAATGTTGGAACAGCGGCGGCCAGGCCTAGAGTGCCCAGGCACAAGGCAGTGGCAACAGGGCCCGGAGCAGCAGCAGCCAGAACCAGAGCAACAACAGCCAGCACTGGAGCAGCCAGACCTGGGGCAGTGGCAGCCAGGCCTGAGGCGGAGGCAGCCAAGCCCAGGGTGGCCAGTCCAGGAACACCCAGACCCGGAGTGGCCGGGCCCGGAGAAGCCGGGCCCAGAGCAGCCGGGTTGGGAGCAGCCAGGCCCAGAACAGCAGTAGCCAAGCCCGGAGCATCCAGGCTGGGAGCGGCCAGACTCGGAGCGGCCGGGCCCAGGGCAGCTGGGCCCAGAGCAGCTGGGTCGGGTGCAGCCAGGCCCGGAGCAGCAGCTGCCAGGCTGGGAGCGGCCAGGCCCGGAGCAGCCGGGTCTGGTGCGGCCAGGCCTGGAGCAGCGGCTGCCAGGCTGGGAGTGGCCAGGCCCGGAGCAGCGGCTGCCAGGCTGGGAGCGGCCAGGCTCGGAGCAGCCAGGTCGGGTGCGGCCAGGCCCGGAGCAGCAGCAGCCAAGTCCAGAGCAACTAGGTCAGGAGCGGCAGTGACCAGACCCGGAGCAGCTGGTTGTGGAACGAACCAGAGCAACAGAGGCCAGGCCCGGAGCAGCCAGGCCCGGAACAGCTCGCTCCTCGCCTGCCCCTGCCCCACGGCTGCCTCTCAGACATGGCTGGAAACTTTTGCGGGAACTTGAGGGTCTGCTGAATCAAGTGATGAAGGCTTAGATCTGGATGTGTTGAGTTAGTATAGCGCTGGGGTGTTGATCTGTGAGTGCCTTGGGTGGGGCCTGGATGAGGCTGGTTGACCTATTTGGAAATGTCTTTTGTGTGAAGTGTATCATTGGGCACGTGGAGGTATTATTGATATGAGAAAATGCTAAGTAACTGATTTACTATCTGAAAAGGGATTTACTATCAGGGAAAGGGAGGGAGGAAGAGACTGAACATAAACTGCACCTATGGATGAGGACAATGGGGGATGGGGAGGGGGCGAAGGGTGGGGTGGGAACTGGTGGAGGGGGGAAGAAATGAGGAACCTTTGTAATAATATGAACAATAAAGATTGATTTAAAAAAAAAATACCCAACCTCATCAGTAATGAGGGGAATGCAAATTATAATGGCAGTGAAAATCATTCACTCCACCAGGTGAGCATATATGACAAAGGCTGACAATAGGGAGCTCCAGTGAGCAGAGGAGAGGTGGGAGGGAATGACTCACAGTGCACCACTACGTATGTTTTACCACCCAGTTCAGGGTATACACCTAGAGAAGTTCATGCCATGTGTGCTTGGACTCAGATTCAAGGACAGTCCATCACAGTAGACTGGATAAATAAACTGTGCCATAGTGGCACAGTGAAATACTATACAGCACTGACAAGGACAAACTATAGCTATTCATAACTATATGAGTCATACACCACCACTTTGAGCAAAAGTAGCCTGACCCAAACAAATATCTACAGCCTATGTCTATTTATAGAGAGCTCAAAAAAAGAAAAATAGATAAAATATGTCTGGATGGTGTTGCTCAGTGGTTAAGCATTGACCAACAAATGAGGAGGTCATGGTTCGATTCCCAGTCAGGCACATGCCCAGGTTGGGGCTCAATTCTTTTTCTTTCTTTAAAAATATATTTTATTGATTTTTTACAGAGAGGAAGGGAGAGAGATAGAGAGCTAGAAATGTCGATGAGAGAGAAACATCGACCAGCTGCCTCTTACACACCCCCTACCGGGGATGTGCCCACAACCAAGGTACATGCCCTTGACCGGAATTGAACCTGGGACCTTTCAATCCGCAGACGGACGCTCTACCACTGAGCCAAATCGGTTTTGGCAAGGGGCTCAATTCTTAATAGGGAGCATGCAGATGGCAGCTGATGGATCAACAATTCTCTCTCATCATTGATGTTTCTATCCCTCGCTTCCTCTACCTCTCTCTGAAATAAATAAAAACATATATTTTTAAAAAATAATAAGATAAAATTATAAAAAAGTTGTTCAGATACGTGGTAAGACAGTGAGAACAGTGATATGTAACTTTTCCATCTTTGTGTGTGACAGGTTACATATCACATTTAGCTATGTGTATGGGTGGTATGTGTGGAAGGGGAAAGATAAGCAGAGACAAACTATGACTGTAGCACCACCAGGTGGTGAAGCCTCGACATGATAGCCACCCAGGGCTGAGTTGAGTGGGCTCCTCCCACTCTGATTTCACAGATGAGAAAAGAGGATCAGAGACAGAACTCGAATTTAGATCGCACAGAGCCCAAACCAAGGTTCTCTCCTTTTCCATGTGGAATAATTCTTTCATTGCATATTACTTTTAACACCAACTAGAGCAACCTTGTTTTAAGCACTTAACACTCTCTGAGGTTCTTTTATTTGTTCTCTTATTTATTGTGGGTCCTGCTGCTAGAATAAAAGCTCCTGAAGAGAAGGGTTTTTGTCTGTTTTGCTCCTGTGGTATTGTAGTTGACACTCCATAAATATTTGTTGAATGAGTAAATGAATGAAGCTGACATTTCCATTTAGACTTTGAAATCCTTGAAATACTTAGTGGCTTCTATCCCCAGGAAATAAAAACTGACTATGAGATCCCCAGGAAATAAAAACTGACTATGACATTCACACACTTTCATAGATTTCTCTTTATAATTGGCACTATCATCAACCTCATTTTAAAAGGGAGAAAAATGAGGCTCAGGGAAGTCTGGTGGCTTGTCCAAGGTCATAAAGCTAGGAGGCTGAAAGCTAGGATTGAACCTTGTCCCAAAGACAGGCTGGCTCTCAGCCAATGCACCCACCTGGGACACTTCCTGTCTCCACATACACCTCTGCCCTTTTGGGTGCTGCTTGCAATCTCCAAAGTATGTTATGGTCTCTTCCAAACCTTTTCAGCTCTGTGACAGAAAGAGGTTTACTGAGTAATATGAAGTTCAGCTCTCAGACCTCCAAGCTTCCCAAGTTGGTGTGTGTGACAGTCACCACAGCAGATTCACATGGATTTGCCAGTGGACACTAATCTTCCCTCTTCTTTGCTCCATACCAAATCCTCAAGACCCTTGGCTATGTCCAATGCTTGGTCCTAGTGCAGCATCTATATGAGCTGAATAATGAAATGTTCCCACAATACTCTCAATTTGCTTTATTAAAAATGCTGACACTTAGCATTTTAAAGACACTATATTATCATCCTATAAATCAGACAGAGAAAGACAAATACCATGAGTTCGCCTATATGTGGACTCTAAATAGAGAAAAGACTAATGTTGACAGAACGAAGGGTGGTTGGGGGGATGGGTGAAAAAGTGAAGGGATTAAAAAGTACAAATTGGGCCCTTGCTGGTTTGGCTCAATGAATATAGCATCAGCCCATGGACTGAAAGGTCCTGGGTTCAATTCCAGTCAAAAGCACGTACCTTGGTTGAAGGCTGATCCCTGACCCTGGTCAGGGCTCATGTGGGAGGAAACCAATTGATGTGTCTCTCTCACTTCGATATTTCTCTCTGTCTCCCCTGCTTCCTTCCACTCTCTCTAAAAATAAATGGAAAAATATCCTTCGGTAAGAATTTAAAAAAAAAGTACAAAACGGTAGTCACAGAATAATCAGTGGGATGTAAAATACAACTTAGGGAAGTATATGATTGTCTAACCACTATGCTGTACACCTGAAATTAGTACAGAATATTAAATGTGAACTGTAATAGAAAAATTAAAAAGAACCTATATTACAATCCTGATAGCTTTCACCAAGTTATCAGATAATATTTATTTATTTATTTATTTTATAACTTTTTAAAAAATATATATTTTATTGATTTTCCCAGAGAGGAAGGAAGAGGGATAGAGAGCTAGAAACGTCGATGAGAGAGAAACATCGACCAGCTGCCTCCTGCACATCCCCCACTGGGGATGTGCCCGCAACCAATATATATGCTCTTGACTGGAATTGAACCAGGGACCTTTCAGTCTGCAGACTGACGCTCTATCCACTGAGCCAAACCGGTTTCGGCTCTCAGATAATATTTAGAAATTCATTTAGCTCTGGGAGTCTTGGAGCTTAAATGACCCTGCAGGGCATTTAAGCTAACATACATAAATCTGTTCTCTGGCCTCAGTTTGGATATCTCCAGTAAGAGGGAGCTTCTTTTTGGTTTGGATTCAGCTAAGCTGAGCACAACAAAACTCAGTAGCCCTTGGTAGTACGGACCAGGAGGCACCTCAGCCACCTTTCTACCCTCAGGGAGTTCCTGTTATGCAGAAGAGACTTGTCCCAATAGGATGGGACACAGTGCAGGCTGGGATTGCCTCTTAAAGAGGCAGTATGTGCTCCCACGCTCCTGTACAGGATTACAGTTCCACTGCAGGCATCCATCGATTTATGTGGGTTAGTCTGGCCTCTATGCTCACGTGAGTCAGAGCACTCCTCCCAGAGGAATCCCTCCTTCCCCTCAAGATGTCTGGGTACACAAATACAAACTCAAAACTGCCAGGGGCCTAGGGCATCCAAGTAGTTCTGAAAAGACTATCAACAGTGGTGAGTAGGAGGATGCACTGCTGCCTTGTGGGTTGATGTAATTGTTTTAATATTATGCTTCTAGAACCTTCATACACATTAATAGGTGGGTTTGTGGTTTTGTAGATGAAGTGGGATAATGTATGTGAGAGCCATTCATGCAGGGTCTGGCAAAGAGAAGCCCATGCTTTAAAAGGTTTGTTGGATTTGAACTGCAAACATGCTAGATCAGAAGAGGCACCGAGAACTTGGCTGCTTGCGTCCTGCTTTTACAGCTCAGCATTTGCTGTGGTAGCTCCACTGAGTATCCAGGGGAGGAAGGGGATCTTGAAGGCTGGGGTCTTACGAGGGTCTAAAGTCAGTCCCACCTGTGTTCCTGCACACTGCTCTTCTGTTCAGTGATGGTGGTACCCCAAGAGAATGATGTAGGGATGAGAGTGATAAGAATGAACAGAGGTTTCCAGGTGGTGGGGTGTGCAGGAGCCAACACAGGGCAAAGCTGGGTCCAGTGGGAAGGTGGTGGGCATTAGAAGATGCTGCTCCCAGAAGCAGGTGTGAGCCACCCTTCATGGTGGCAGTGAACACCATGGCTAAGCAATGGTAATGTATGGGACCCCAGTACACACAGACCTTATGAACAGAATAGGCCTTCACTCAACCTCTTTCATGTAAGAAATACAGCACCTCCTTATAAGAGCAAACAACCACATCCCTACCCCCTAATTATAAGGACCACTGAGTAGTGATGAGACATCTGGTCAACCTTCCATATTCATAGCCTCCAGACTGGTGAGTTTTCAACTCCAACTTGCATACCCCAGTGACAGGAAGATTACCACGGAACAAAGGATGGCTGTCCTCTTCTTGGCTAGGGATACTCTTAAGCTAAGATGCTTAGCTTACTCTCGCCTCAATAATTAGGACACTGATGTAGAGGAAAGCTGAGGATACAATGGGTCCCAGTTCTGGCATGGTCTTGGCACTCCCATCTGCACAATGGGGAAAGGGCATAACTAAAACTAAGGGGTTGTAGGGCCAGCAAGAATAAGGCGAACAGGGCAGGGTAGGTTGGTCAGAGCAGTGGCTGGCAACCATGACTCTCCTCTCCCTCCCCGTTAAGCAGCCTTGAGAGAGGGTGGTGACTCTGGTCATAGATCCAAATTACTTACCTTGTCCCTCCATGACAGGGACCTCATGGGGAACAATAAGTCCTCTGAGTGTTCCCAGGCAGTAACACCCCAGGGATGGCTGGATTGCTGAAGAGCTAACAACAATATGATGCTGTGTGACCTTGGACTTGTCCCTGCCTCTCTCGGCCTCGGTGCTGGTGCTCAATGGCTGGGCTGTGGGCATTCTGGCACTCTAAGCAACTCTTAGCTCATCTTTTCCTGCTTCCTGGGGGTGGGTGTCTGGGGTTGTTCCTCTTCTCTCCTTTTGAAGGGTGGCTCTGGCCACACATGGGTTCAGAGGCTTGGCCATCTTCCAGCTCAAGTGAAAAACCAAGCATAAAAATGGGGACAAGGTAGGGTGACCTGAGGGGCATTCCTGTGTCACCTCAATTCAGAGTTGCTCTGAGGGGGTTGTACAGGCCAATACGTGCACTCTCTGGTGGGGAATGACCACAGAGTGGAGTAGTGGCTCATCAAAGTGCACAAACAGACTCCTGCTTCTAGTGCAAAACAAGTGTCCCCCCACCAACTATGGAGCATGCCCAGAGCAAAATGCACAGCTGACCATGCAGAGCGGACTGCTTTCCCGGTGAGCCTCATCCTGTAGACAGTCCTGGGAGAGGGGACACTGTTCTATGAGCTCTGTTTGCTTCAGGAACAGAATACTGTGATAATTGAGAGCTTGGCAATTAAAAGTGGCAACTGAAGCATAGGACGGGGGCCTTTCACATGACTGGTTTGGGGGAGATAGCCTTGACACCTCTGCCAACTATCCTTGCCCCATCCTAGCCCAAGAACAGCCAGTTCTGGGCAGGCTAAGGATTCCCACACTCTAAGCCCCTGGCCCAGGAGGATCCCCATTCAGGCTGGCAGGTAAGACAGTCCTGACAGCTGAAATAGCCTCATCCCATCTCAGATCCTTGTGCTTCCTGCCCCACTTGGTACAGGGTCAGGAGATTGCCAAGGCGGTTTCTGCCCCCAGCACTATTTCCTAATCAGACCTAGAGGGCCCCCCAAGACTAAGAATCAGCCTATGGCCCACTTGATAGCAGGAATAGGGGCTACCCAAGGTCACACAGTGGGTCAGGCGGAGGTCGGTTTCTCACCTGGACCCTCCAGCCAGACGAAGCTCCTGTCTCCCTCCCTGCAGCGTCTATCAGGCTCCCAGGGAATTCCTGAGCCTCAAAGATCTGTCCGCAGGCCGGGCCGCGGGCCGCGGCAGGATTTCTCAGCTTCTCAGCGGGGAGGCGGATGCGGGGAGGAGGGGAACACCCGGGAGGGAGTGCCAAGTAGGAGGGCGGCTTCGCCCGGCGACCCCCCGGCCTGGGCTCCCGTCTCCCCTCCCCGGGTGGCAACCATCTGCGTAGATGCGGAGATGGAGCCCGTGACCGCCCCTTCCCCAAGATCGCGCTTTTAGCGTCTGCAAGGTTTCACGCAGCCGTGGAGACTGAACCGCCGCCCCTCCACCGCAGAGCGACACCCGCAGAGCCCAGCTTAGAAAGGCCGGCAAGGGCGCCACCAGGTCTGCATGCCCGGCCCCGCACCTAACCGAGCCCGCCGCAGCCCCGGGCCGGCTCCGCACAGCCGCCGGCTCCCTCCCTCCCCTCCCGGCGGCCGAGACCCGCTCGCGCGACCCTGCAGCGGCCTCGCCAGCGGAGCAGCCGCCCAGACCCTCCACGGAGGGGACCCGGGCCGCAGCCCCGCCGCCCCAGCCCGGCCCCGCGCCCGCCCGCCTCCTACCTGGCGGGCCGTCCGCCTCCGCTGAGGCCGCGCAGTCCCCGGGCGGGCGCGGCCGCGGCGCGTCGGGCTGGCGGGGGAGGGGGCCGGGGCGCTCGGGAGCCGGAGCTTGCGCCCGGCCCTCCCGCCTCTCCACCACCTGCGGGCCGTAACCTCAGCTGTGGCCTCTCCGTGCCCTGCCTCAGTTTACTCCCTTCGAAAGGTGTGAGGGGTGGGGTGGGACAAGCCAGGATCATTGGAGGTGACAACGTGGCCCCAGTATTTCCTTCAGACTTTTCCAATCCCCTAAATAAACACCTAGTAAACGCAGCCTCCAGCCAAGTCCCCTGGACCCTCCTACCGAGTCCTGCAGTCCCGGCTGGCGATGCTCACCCCCTTGTCCCAAGCCGCCCCCCCCCCCCCCCTCCAGTCACAGATGAGAAGACTGAGGCTAAGGGGCGGGTAGCTCTTGGCCCAGAGTCAAACAGCGTTTGGGACTGCGCGCATCCAACCTGGCACCGCGTTCCTCTGAGTCCTCTCCAGAATACGCGTTCATTACAGTTTTGGGAGGAGAAACCGAGCTTGCCCGCAGCACCTCTCATCCCTCAGCAAACATCGACTCATGCTGGGGGTGGGCCTCTGGCCTGGCAACTATCCTAGAGAATACGGTAGCTCTGTCTTTGAGACCCAAACTGTGGGGAAGAAGTGGCGGAGCTATGAGTTAAGAGAGACTGGTCCTGGAAGGGTAGGAAGGGGAGAGTTTTCCGAGACGAGTGGACCTAAGGCAAAAGCTAGGATGGGAATGCGCATTGCCGGGTGTGTAGGGGAGGGGTGAGGGGTCTGAGAGCCTTGAATACCAGAGTGAAACGGAGCCGCCCACCAGGTTGGACCTAGAGCTTCAGCAGCTTGGGCTGTGTTTCAGATGAGCCCCCTGGTGGCCAGAAGGAGCAAAACGCGATCAGAGGAAGGGCTGCAGTGGTCCTGCTGAGAGGAAATTGGGCAAGTGTAATGAGTCAAAAGACTGGAGTTTCTGGGCCTGGCACAGATGGGCTGTGTGACCTTGGGCAAGGCACTTCTCCCTTTGAGAGGGAGGGAGCTTGACTTTTCAGCTCTATATCTCATGATCCTGTAGATCGGGGCCAGATGGGAGTGGACAACGGATCCAGTAAGAAACCTTATGAGGCTTATTTAATTTACTTGAGGTAGAAACTGTTATCCTAATTTTACAGACAAGGTGACTGCAGCACGTAGAGCGTAAGTCACCTGTTCACGTTCACACAGCTGGGACTGAAGACAGGCCCATGAGGCACCAGAGTCTAAGTAGAGTGTCTCCTGTCTCAAAGCATTTATCAAGCACCTAAAGTATTCCTGGAACATACACAGCTCTGAAAGATGCAAATGGATGTCCAGCTCCTGGCAGGTCTTCCTAATCTCCTGGCAAGATTGAGCCCATGGCACTTCATTGGTGCTCACAGCAAATCTTACCGTAGTCACCTGATGGGCTTCTGGGGCAAGGTGAGCCCCCTCCAAACGCTGTTTTATTCCTCTGCATTGTTAGAGCTTTTGTTTTTGAAAACTATAAATTTTATAATTCCAGAAATATTTTTTTAAAGAGCACTTAGAGGAAGAAAAGATGCTTCTAGTTTGCTAAAAAAACATGTTCTACTAGAGAAGCTACCTTCTTTTGCTAACAGTGCCAGAAATGAGTCACTCAGCTGGTGGCAGGAAGGAGAGGAAAGTGAGAACTGCAAGTGTTTTAGAATCTCTTCAGCCTGAGCAAGTCCCCTTGTTCCTCAGCCTTGTAGCATCCATCTACGAAACAGAACAGGTGGGAAAACCCTGCCTTGCCTCCAGTCGCAGGCTGTTGTGAAGATCAACTGGAAAGTGTAAAATGGTCATGTAAAATGCACTGTGTAAATACTTTTATTCCCAGAGGACATGAAGGGAAATATTGATTTTTTTAACTATATAAAAGTTAAAACTTCTAAGTGGAATAAAAAATAACACAAAAATTTTAAAAAGACAAATGTTAAAAAATATCTGCAGCACATGAGAAGTTAATTGAGGAAAATAAGCTGGAAGTTAATTTCTTTGGTATATAAGGAGCTCTTTAGAAATCAATAGGAGAGAGGATCCAAGATGGCTGCACCCAGGTAAACACCTAGCCGCAGCCTCACACAACAATTTCAATAAAATACAACTAAAATATAAAATGGACATTACCCAGAACTACAGGAAAGTCGACTGACTGGAAATTCTACAATGAGAAGCAAAGAGAAAACCAGAAGGAAGCGCGGAGGAGCTGTAAAAGCCCAAGGTACGGAGACACGCAGCGTCGGAGAGGACGGAGCCGGAGAGGAGGGAGGCTGAGTGCCTGGCTGGCGTTCCCTAGCGGGAAGGAGATAAAACTCCGACTGTGTTGGGCCCCAGTTCTGACTGCTCTGAACCCCAGTTCTAGGCCAGACCCCGGGGACCCAGGCTCATCCATAGGGAGCTGGGCCGTAAGGCGGAACCCCGGAGAAGCGGCGAAAGGAGGTCCCGGCGGCGTGCACATTGCGCGCAGAGAAGGGACGGTCAGCTGTGCCACGGGATTGTCCTGGCCAGAAGAAGACTGGGGCTCCAGACTGCTCTGAACGCCACCTCCAACTCCACTTCCAACTGAACTGAACCCCAATACCGGGCTCATTGGGGGAGAGCATAGACTGTTTGGCAGCAGGCGAAAATCGAGGGCATCTTTCTCTCAGAGGTGCTTTGCAGCGAGTACTGAAGGACCCTGAGACGCAGGAGCTGCATAGGGCGGGGCTGACGGAAGCCAAGGCTGTAGGCTCCACCCTGAAATCCCGTCCCATCTGTAACTGTGAAATGCGACAACGAAATAGATCACAAACGAAAGAAATGGAGGACAAAAAGCGACTGGATATAGAGTTCAAATCTACGCTTATAAGGTTTTTCAAGAATTTCCTAGAAAAGATGGATAAGACCTATGAGGATATGAAAAGAGATCAACTAGAATTAATAAGGAGTCAACAAAAAATGATAAGGGATCAACAAGAAATGATAAGGGATCAACAAGAAATAAAGAATACATTGTCTGAAATAAAAAATATTATACAGAGTCCTAAAAACAGAATGGAAGATCGCAAGAATCAAGTCAAAGATTTGGAATATAAAGAACCAGAAGACACTCCTCCACAGAAGCTAGAAGGCAAGAGAATCCAGAAAATTGAAGATAATGTAAGAAACCTCTGGGACAACTTCAAGCGAACCAACATCAGAATTCTGGGGGTCCCAGAAGATGAGAGAGAGCAAGATATCGAAAACATACTGAAAGAAATAGTGACAGAAAACTTCCCCTACCTGGTGAAAGAATTAGACTTACAAGTCCAAGAAGCGCACAGAACTCCAAACAAAAGGAATCCAAAGAGGACCACACCAAGACACATCATAATTAAAATTCCTAGAGCAAAAGACAAAGAGAGAATATTAAAAGCAGCAAGAGCAAAGAAGGTAGTTACCTATACGATTGTCAGCTGATTTCTCAGCAGAAACCATGCAGGCCAGACGGGAATGGCAAGAAATATTCAAGGTGATGAATAGTAAGAACCTACAGCCAAAGATAATTTATCCAGCAAAGCTATCACTCAGAATCGAAGGTCAGATAAAGAGCTTCACCAATGAAAAAAAGCTAAAGGAGTTCATCAACACCAAACCAGAATTATATGAATTGCTGAAGGGGGTTCTTTCAGAAGAGAAAGTAAATAAAGATAAAAATTATGAACAACAAATACGTAACTATCAACAAGTGAATCTAAAAACCAAGGAAATTAAAAAAATCTGATGAACAATATTAACTGTTGAATATAATAGAATCAGAGGTATGGAAGGGGAATGAACTGACGATGCTTGGGGAAAAGGGGAAAGGGGGATGTGGGAAGAGACTGAACATAAACTGTGCACCTATGGATGAGGACAATGGGGGGTGGGGAAAGGGCAGAGGGTGGGGTGGGAACCTGGTGTAGGAGAGCAATGGTAGGGGGGGAAAAAAGGAACATTTGTAATAATATGAACAATAAAAACTTATAAAAAAATAAATAAAAAATAAAAATAAAAAAATAAAAATCAATAGGAAAAATATGATTAACCAATTAGAAAAAAAGATAAAAATATATGAACAAGCAGTTCATAGAAAGACATTCAATCTCACTTGTAATGAAATGCAAAGTAAAGAAATAAAAATCAAAGTACAACATGCTTGCCATTAAAAAAAATCTTCCAAGGTGGCAAAAATGAACAAGTTTCATAATACTTTTGCTGTTGAAGGTGAGAAGAAATAAGTGCACTCAAAAACAGTATCAGGTGAGTTGCAAGATGGTACAACCTTTTCTTAAGGGTGATCTGGAAAAACCATACAGCATGTTAATACATATAAAAACCAAGCACAGTCAACACAGCATTCTGTGTGAGAGTAAAGCGGACAAAGAAAATGCATCTGGTGTCCAACAATAGGAGAGGAGAGACTTCAGGAAGACATACCCATATGCTGGAACTTTGTCTAGGGACAGAAAGGTGCCTGAAATGCATTTGTAGTAGAAAATGCAAGGGACAGAAGACTTTGTATGTTATGATCCTTTTTGTGTACATTTTAAAATGTTTTACATATATGGGACTTCCTCATTCCAGCCACCCAGAGTATATACACATACCAAAACAAACTGCTACCTTTGGAGAAGATGTGGGATGCATATGTGAGGAGCTTTCACTTTTCATTTTATATTTTTCTGAGGATTAGTTAATTTTTAAAAAGACAACAGGTTATTACTCACTTATAGGTATAGGCTTGTAGGTCAATTAAATGTGCTTCTGTATATGCATTTAAAAAAATAAGTAACGTATATGCACCCTTATGTTTGTAGCAACAGAACTTAAAATAGCTAAGATTTGGAAATAGTTTAAGTACCCATCAGCAGATGAGTGGATAAAAGAACTGTGGTACATTTACACAATGGAATTCTATGTAGCAATAAAAAAGGAATAACTTTTGCCATTTGCAACAGCATGGATGGACCTGGGGAGTATTATGCTAAGTGAAATAAGCCAGTCAGAGTAAGATAATCTTCACATGATCACACTAATATGTGGAAACTAATCAATCAAATAAACTGATGAAAAAAAATAAACTCAGGGCATGAATAGACTATTGAACCACAGAGGGAAGGCAGGGAAAGGTAGGTTGGAAGAGATCAACCAATGAACTTATATGCATATATGCATAACCCGTGGACACAGACAATTGGATGGTGAGGGGCTGGGGAACAAGAGCGGCTGGGAGAGGTGAATGGGGGAAAAAGAAGGATCTATATAATACTTTCCACAATAAAGATTAAAAAAATAAAATCGGTTTAGCAAGAAAAATTAAGTAACTGTTATTAACTTGTATTAAAAAATTAAGTAATTGCCCAGCCAGTGTGGCTCAGTGACCTTTGAACCAACAGGTCAAGATTTGATTCTGGTCAGGACGCATGCCCAGGTTGTGTGCTCAATCCCCAATAGGGGGTGTGCAGGAGGTAGCTAATCAATGATTCTCTCTCATCATTGATGTTTCTATCTTTCTCTTTCCCTCTCCCTTCCTCTCTGAAATCAATAAAAATATGTACAATATTTTAAAAAAATAACTATTTTTAAAGTGAATACAAATTGTTGAAACATTTTTACTTAAAGCACCAGGTTATATTATGATCATCCACTTAAAAAAAAAAGTGCTTTCTGCTCATGGACTGGTAAGGAACAATCTCCAAGACATTTTGGTAACTAGAAAGAGGAAGGCACAGGGTGTTTGGTATGTTATGTTTTATGTTTATAAAAAGAGAGTATAGACAGTGCCATCAAGAGATCACAGGATAGAGATAAAAAATGGTGGTAGAGTAAGTGAATGCTGCACAGACATGCTCCCAGGTCCATACTGGAATTACAACTAAAAACTGAAAAACGTCCTGAATAATCAACAAAATACTTGTTGGAGAGAACCCTGATAACTGAGGACCAAAAGTGGAGACTGCATAGAAACCGGTAGGAGGGCGGAAGTGTGAAAGGGCTAGGATCCCACAGACAGCAACTGAAGTTCTGGAGAGATATCTGAACTGTGCAGGGTTGCCACTGAGAACTCTGGGGTTTAATCCCCAAGATGGCCCCCAAGAAGAGAAAACCATAACATTTGGGTGTGAAAAGCAGTGGGTTGCTGTCTGCTAGTGAGAGATGGCTGGAGATTCAGACATTCTTCTAAAGGGCCAGCACACCAAACTCCCTGTGGAGCCAACATTGTATTCCTATAGAGGGAGGGCAGAGTGAACTGGAGCTGTGTGAGCAGAAGTCAGGATCAGGGGCTCTGGAGTTAAAGCTCAAAAGGCAGATACCCTGGTTCCCTGTGCTATGTCATTCCTTCAAGTTGCGGAAGTTATTTATATATATATAATATTTATTTATTTACCGAGAGGAAGGGAGAAAGATTGAGAATTAGAACATCGATGAGAGGGAAACATTGATCAGCTCCTCCTGCACACTCCTAACTGGGGATATGCCCGCAACCAAGTTACATGCTCTTGATTGGAATCAAACCTAGGACCCTTCAGTCTGCAGGCTGACACTCTATCCACTGAGCCAAACCAATTAGGTTATCTTTCTCACTCAGACATTTGCTATATTGGAGGCCTTGCCTGAGGGGAAGACAGTTGACCCACCCTATTGGAAAACACAATGCCCTGGGAGGTGTAGTTGCTGAGGCCCAATAAGAGACTGAGAATAACAATTAGCCTCCAGGCAGAAGAAATTGCCCACCCTGTTAGAAAAAAAACCTCTTATCACAACTCTGGATGATTGCCTGAAGGTAATTCCAGACAGAATCCAATCAGTTGGTAGGCGGAGGCAGGTCTTTGGAGGCTTTGAGTCTTTGCCTGATCTAATTAGTCAGAAACAGCATTTGACATTATTCTGCACTATAGAGCGAGAGGTATAGCAGATCTACCTAATACATGGTCACAAACCCAAACAGGAAGCCAAAGTGAGGGGACAAAGGAACAACCACCAAATGAAAAAACAAGAGAATTCTCCAAAGAAGAGATAAATGAAGTAGAGATAAGAAGTTTATCTGACATAGAGTTCAGAATAATGATAGTAAAGATGCTCAACAGCATGAAAAAATATACAGTGGTGCCTCGCATAACGAACGCCTCGCACAACGAACTTTGGACAGGTTTTTCATGAAACCATCGGCCAAAAAGCAGAAAATGGATGAAGATGTGCAAGATTCGGTAGACTCTACTTAGTCTGTCTTAAAATTAAAAAAATGTGTGTTTTTTTTTTAAAAAAAAATTATGTTTTTAGATGTATCTAAATAAAAATATGTCATCTTAGCATATTTTTTTTTTATGTCATCTTAGCATATTTTATGCTACAGAACGAATTATTTTTTTTAACATGTATTGTTATGGGAAAACGCATTTCACATAACGAACTTTTCGCATAACAAGCTTGCTCCTGGAACGAATTAAGTTCGTTGTGTGAGGCACCACTGTATAGTAATTATAAAAACAGAAATAAAGATTGATATAGAACAAATAAAGAACACATTGGAAAGAATACACAGCTGATTAGGGGAAGCTGAGGATTGAATCAGTGAATTAGATTACAGGGTTTAAAATTCACTCAATTATAGAACCAAAAAGACAAAAACAAATAAAAAATAGGAGGATAGCTTTAGGAAGCTGTGGGACAATGTGAAACGTAACAATATTTGACTAGCAGCTATGCCAGAAGAGGCAGCAAGGGAGAAAGAGACAGAGAACGTATTTGAAGAAATAATGGCAGAAAACTTCTCTAACCTGGTGAAGGAAAAAGTCACACAAGTTTAGGAGGCACAGAGAGTCCTAAGCAAGAATAACCCAAACAGGCCCATGCTCAGATACATAATATTTAAAATGCCAAAAATTAAAGACAAAAAGATAATCTTATAGGCAATAAGAGAAAAGCTAACAGTTACCTTCCAAGGAGCTCCCATAAGGCTGACACCAGATTTCCAATATGAAACTCTACAGGCCAGAAGGGAATGGCATGAAGCACTCAAGAAATGAAACCAAGATTACTATATTTAGCAAGGTTATCATTCAAAATAGACGGTCAAATAAAGAGCTTCCCAGAGAAAAAAGGCTAACGTAGTACATTACCACCAATCCCACATTACAAGAAATGCAAAAGGGACTGCTATAATGAGATGAAGAAATAAAGAGAGAAACCTAGGTGTACAGAATTAAAACTGCAATAAATAATTACCTATTAATAATAACCTTAAATGTAAATGGATTAAATGCTCCAATTAAAAAGCATAAGGTAGCTGAATGGATACAAAAATGACCCAACTATATACTGTCAATAGGACCCACCTCAGAACAAATGACATACACATGATGAGAGTGAAGGGATGTAAAAAAAAGTTTTCATGCAAATGGGAAAAAAAAAAAAAAGCTGGAGTAGCAATACTCATATCCAACAAAATAGACTTTAAAATGAAGGCCATCACAAAAGACAACACTATATAATACTAAAGGGATTGATTAAACAAGAGGATAATACCCTGGTAAACATATATGCATTCAATATAGGAGCACCTAAATATATATATAAAACTCATAGAGGACTTTAACAGAGAGATTGATAACAATAGAGTCATTGTAGAGGACTTTAACACCCCGCTGACTTCACTGGATAGATCTTCTAGACAAAAACTTAACAAGGAAACAGTGACCCTAAAGGACGCACTGGATCAGAGGGATTTAATTGACACATATAACATTTCACCCCAATGTAGCAGAATATAAATTCTTCTCAAGTACACATTGATCATTCACAAAGGTAAACCACATATTAGGACATAAAACAAGTCTCTACACGTTCAAAAAGATTGAATTCATAGCAAGCATCTTCTCAGATCACAGTGGAATGAAATTAGAAATCAACTACAATAAAAATACCCAAAAACATTCAAACACATTGAGACTAAGTAGTATGTTATTAAACAATGAATGGATTACCAATGAGATTAATAAAGAAATAAAAAACTTCCTGGAAACAAATGAAAATGAACACACAACAACCCAAAATCTCTGGGAAACAGCAAAGGAGTTCTGAGAGGGAAGTTCATAGCACTATAGGCATAGTACCTCAAAAACAAACAAACAAACAAGAAAAATCAACAATAAACTATGTAAACCTACAACTTAAAAAATTAGAAAGAGAACAACAATAAAATCCTAGAGTAAGTAGAAGGAAGGAAATAATAAAGATTAGAGCAGAAATAAATGGTATAAAGACAAAAAACAATACAAAAATATCAATGAAACCAAGAGCAGTTCTTTGAAAGGATAAACAATTTAATAAATCATTATCCAGACTCATCAAAAAACAAATAGAGAGGACCCAAATAAATAAAATCAGAAATGAAAGTGGAAAGTAACCACTGATACCACAGAAATACAAAGGATTGCAAGAAAATACTATGAACAACTATATGCCAACAAGCTGGACAATGTGGATGAAATGGGAAAATTCCTAGAAAAATACAAACTCCCCAAACTGAAATCAGAAAGAATCAGAAAACCTGACTAGGTCAATAACAACTGATGAAATAGAAGCAGTAATAAAAAAAAAAACCTCATAGCCATTAAAAGCTCTGGTCCAGACAGCTTCACAGGGGAGTTTTACCAAACATTCAAAGAAGAACTAACCCCTACTAATCAAACTATTCAAAAAAAATCCAAGAGGAAGGAACACTTCTAAGCTCTATTTATGAGGCTAGCATTTTCCTAATTCCAAAACAGATAAAGACACTATGAAGAAAGATAATTATAGGCCAATATCTCTGATGAACATAGATGCTAAAATCCTCAACAAAATATTAGCCAATTGCATCCAGTAATATATTAAAAAGATCATACACCATGACCAAGTGGGATTTATTCTAGCGATGCAAGGCTGGCACAATAATTGGAAATCAATAAACGCAATACATCACATAAACAAATTGAAAGACAAAAATTACATGATAATATCAGTGGATGCAGAAAAATTCCAACACCCATTTTTGATAAAAATTTTCAGCTAAGTGGAAATAGAAGGAGCATATCTCAACCTGATAAAGGCCATATATGACAAACCTACAGTCAATATCATATTCAATGGGCAAAAACTATTGTAAAACCATTTCCCTTAAGAACAGGAACAAAACAGGACATCCGCTTTCACCACTCTTATTCAACATAGTACAGGAAGTCCTAGCCACAGTGATCAGACAAGAAGAAGAAAGAAAAGGCATCCAAACTGGAAAGGAGGAAGTAGAATTCTCATTATCCAAAGATGACATGATATTGTACATAGAAAACACTAAAGACTGCCAAAAACTATTAGGTTTAAAAAAATGATTTTTTCAATGTAGCAGGATATAAAATCAACACCCCAAAATTGATGGCTTTTTTATACACCAGCAATGAATTCTCAGAAAGAGAAGCTAAACAAACAATCCAATTTACTATTGTAACAACAACAACAAAATTAAAATGCTTAGGAACAAACTTAACAAAAGAGGCAAAATACCTGTACTCAGAAAACTACAGGAAGATAGTATAAACAAGTGGAAGAATACACTGAGTTCATGGATTGGTAGAATCAACATCATTAAAATGTCTACACTATCCAAGGCAATCTACAGATTCAGTGCAATCCCTATTAAAATACCAACAGTATATTTCACAGAGGTAGAACAAATATTCCAAAAAATTTATATGGATTAAAAAAAGACCACGAATAGCTGCAGCAATCTTGGAAGAGAAAAACAATATTGGAGGAATCACAATACCAGATCTCAAGTTATACTACAAAGCCACCATAATCAAAACAGCCTGATACTGGCACAGGAACAGGTATATAGATCAATAGAACAAAACAGAGACCTCAGAAATCAAACCAAGCCATTATGCTCAATTAATATTTTACAAAGGAGGCAAGAGCATGCAATGGAGTTAAGAGAGTCTCTTCAGTAAATGGTGTTGGGCTCTGCCTGCATGGCTCAGTGGTTGAATGTTGACCTATAAATCAGGAGTCATGGTTCTATTCCTGGTTTGGGCATATGCCTGGGTTGCAGGCTCAATCCCCAGGCTAAAGTGTGCAGAAAGCAACAGATAAATAATTCTCTCTCATCATTGATGTTTCCCTGCTTCTTTTAAATCAATAAAAATATTTTTTAAAAAGATAAATAAATGGTGTTGGGAAAATTGGACAGGTACATTCTAAAAATCCGAAACTATACACAAGAATAAACTAAAAAAGATAAAATGGATAAAAAGAATAAACTCAAAAAAAATAAAAGTCTTAAATGTAAAATGTGAAAGTCCTGGAAGAAACCATAGGCAGCAAAATCTCAAACATCTTTCTAAGCAATATGTTTGCGGATACATCTTCTAGGGCAGTGGTCTGCAAACTCATCAGTCAACAGAGCCAAATATCAACAGTACAATGATTGAAATTTCTTTTGAGAGCCAAAAATTTTAAACATAAACTATTTAAGTAGGTACATTGTTATTAGCTTAATTAGGGTACTCCTAAGGTGGCCTTTACTAAAAACTCAAGGGGCAAAAGAGCCACATGTGGCTGGTGAGCTGCAGTTTGCTGACCACAGTCTAGGGCAAAGGAAACTAAGAAGAAAACAAACAAATGGGACTACAACAAAATAAAAAGCTTCTATACAGCAAAAGAAACAATCAACAAAATGAAAAGGAAGCCCACTGTATGGGAGAACATATTTAGCAACGATGCTTCAGATAAAGGGTTAATATCCAAAATATATAAGGAACTCATATAGCTTAACAAAAGGAAGATAAACAATTCAATTAAAAAATGTGCAAAGGACTCAAGTAAACACTTCTCCAAAGTCGACATACAGATGGCCAAAATACGTACAAAAAAAAAAAAAAAAAAAAAAAAAAAGCTCAAAGTCATTGATCATCAGACAGATGCAAGTTAAAATGACAATGAGATATCACCTCATACTTGTCATAATGGCTATCATCACCAGATCAACAAATGACAAGTGCTGGGGAGGATGTGGAGAAAAGGAAACCCTAATACACTGCTGGGAGTAACGCAGAGTGGTACAGCCATTATGGAAAACAGTATGGAGTTTCCTCAAAAAATTAACAATGGAACTGCCATTTGACCCAGTGATCCCACTTCTATGAATATATCCTAAGAAACCTGAAATACCAATCAGAAAGAATGTATACATTCCTATATTCATAGCAGCATAATTTACAATAGCTAAGATCTGGAAACAGCTCAAGTGCCCATCAGTAGATGAGTGAATAAAAAAGCTGTGGTACATTTATATCATGGAATTCTATGCAGGAGTAAGAAAGAAGGATCTCTTACTCTTTGAGACAGCATGGATGGACCTGGAAAGTATTATGTTAAGCAAAATAAAAGTCAAAGACAAGTATCACATGATCTCACTCAAATGTGAAATCTAATGAACAAAAAACACACACTGTTGAACAACATAAACAGAATAGATCCAGAGACATAGAAGCATGGAATATACTGTGGAATCTCATAGGGAAGGCAGGGGTGGGTGGGTGAGTGGATGGAAAGAGACCAACCAAAGAACTTGTATGCATGTATGCATAACCCATGGGCATAAACAGCAGGGCAGTGAAGGCCTGGGGTGGAGGCTGGCTATAAGGGGTCAGTGGGAGAAAACAAGAGGCATTTGTAATACTTTCAACAATAAAGATTAAAAAACAAAGAAACACCTACTTCATACTCAATGGGAAAAAAAATAAAAGCATTTCCTTTAAGATCAGGAACAAGATTTTCACTCTCACTACTTTTATTCAATATAGTATTGGAAGTCCTAGCCATAGCAATCAGCCAAGAAGAAATAAAATGTATCAAATTGGAAAGAAAGAGATAAAACTGTCCTTATTTACAAGTGACATAATACTGTATATAGAAAACCCTGAGTTCCATAAAAAAAAACTATTAGAACTCATAAATGAATTCAGGAAATAGCAAGATACAAAATAAATATTCAGAAATTGGTTGCATTTTTATATATCAATCATGAAATATCACAAAGAAAAACTGAGAAAACAATCTTATTTGCAATTACATAAAAATACCACCTAGGAATAAATTTAACCAAGGAGGTAAAAGATCTATACTCAGAATATAAGACATTGAAGAAAAAGTCTTCAATGAGGAAAATACAGATAACTGGAAGCATATACTGTGCTCATGGACAGGAAAAATTAACACTATTAAAATGTCTATAAAACCCAACAAAAACTATAGATTCAAAGTCATTCTTATCAAAATACCAATGGAGTATTTCACAAAACTAGAACAAATAATCCAAAAAATTTGTTTGGAAACACAAAAGATACTGAATAGTGACAGCAATCTTGAAAAAGAAGAACAAAGTGGGAGGTATCACACTACCTGATATCAAACAATACTTCAAGGCCATAATGATAAGAACAGTCTGGTACTGGCATATCAATGGAACTGAGTAGAGAACCCAGAGATAAACCCACACCTAGATAGCCAATTAATCTATGACAAAGGAAGCAAGAACATACAATGGGGTAAAAATTTAGTAAGTGGTATTGGAAAAGATGGACAAATACATTTAAAAAAATGAAACTAGATCAAACCTTACATCATATATAAGAATAAACTCAAAATGAATTAAAGACATAAATGAAAGACCTGAAACCATAAAATTCCTAGAAGAAAGCATAGGCAGTAACTCTTTAACATAGCTCTTAGCAATTTTTTTTTCCTCACATATCTCCTTGGTCAAGGGAAACAAAATTTAAAAAAATTTAAGAAACAGGACTACATTAAACCAAAAAGTTTTTGCACAGCAAAGGAAAAACTAACATCATCAACAAAATGATAACAGACTGAATGGAATAAGATATTCACTAATGATACATTCAATATGGGGTTAATATTAAAAATTTATAAAGAATTCAGACAACTCAATACCAATAACACAAATAATCCAATTAAAAAATGGGCAGGGGACATGAATAGACACTTCTCCAAAAAGGATTTATGTATGGCCAATACACATATGAAATGATGCTTAACATCACTAATCATCAGGAAAATTCAAATTGAAAGCATAATGAGATATCACCTCACACTTGTCAGAATAGATATCATCTTCTATATAAAGAACTAATATGCAAATGGTCATTGTGCCTTTGTGCCCTCGCACCAGGGCCAAGTGACCTGAGGCCATGCCCCCCCCACACGTGGTGGGGCTTGACAGGGGACCTGAGGCTATGCCCCCCACCCCAGCTCTGGGGCTGGGGGGCCTGAGGCTGAACCCCCTGCCCTGCAGGGCTTGACGGGGAGGTGGGGGATGGCTGGGGCTGGGTCTCATGTGATTTTGAGGCACTCAGGTGGGCAGGGACTTGACTCTGGGTCCTGCAGAGATAAACCCACACCTAGATAGCCAATTAATCTATGACAAAGGAAGCAAGAACATACAATGGGGTAAAAATTTAGTAAGTGGTATTGGAAAAGATGGACAAATACATTTAAAAAAATGACTCTGACAGGAGGAAGATTTTCATATACATTTACTAATTTTCTTTCATTGTTGACACTTCTATTATAGAGAAAGGGCAAATAGCAATGTTAAAAATTTCCTCTAATTAATTCCCTTTTATTGTGCATGAATTTTGTGCACCAGGCCACTAGTCAATAAATAAATGGAGAAGAGGAAACCCTTGTATACTGTTGGTGGGACTGCAGGTTGGTGCAACCACTCTGGATAACAGTGTGAAGGTTCCTCAAAAAATTAAAAATGGATCTGCCATTTGATCCAGTGATTCCACTTCTGAGTATATATCCAAAGAAAACCAAAAGACTAATTCAAAATAATATATGCATCCTTACATATATTCACTGCATTATTTACAATAGCCAAGATATGGAAGCAACTCATGACCATCAAAAGATGAGTGTATAAAAGCCAGAGTGTACGTATAGCCCTGGCCAGTTAGAGCACTGATCCACACATCAAAGGGTTGTGAGTTTGATTCCTGATCAAGAACATATACCTGAGTTGTAGTTTTGATTCCTGACTCAATCGGGGTACATGCAGAAGGCAACCAGTCAATATGTGTCCCGCTCACATCAATGTTTCTCTCCCTCCCTCCCTCTCTCCCTCCCTCCTTCCTTTCCGCTCTTTCTAAAAATCAATAGAAAAAACATGCTCAGGTGAGGATTAACAACAAAAAGAAAGAAAGAAACAAAAACCCAGTGGTATATATATACAATGGAATATTACTCAGCCATAAAAAAAGAATGGAATGTTATTATTTGCAATAGCATGGATAGACCTAGAGGGTATTATGCTAAGTGAAATAAGCATGACAGAGAAAGACATACTATATGACTTCACTTATACGTGGAATCTAAAGAACAAAATAAATGAACAAATATAATAGACTTACAGACACAGAGAACAAACTGATAGAGGATATGGGGAGCAGGGTGAAAAAGGGTGATGGGATTATGAAGTACTAATTAGTAGTTACAGACTAGGCATGGGGATGTAAGGCAAAGCATAGGAAATATAGTTAACATTGTAATAACTATCTATGATGCCATGTGGGCACTTAATTTATCAGAGGAAACATTTTGTAACCTATATGAATGCCTATAGTACAGCTGAAACTATAATAAAAAATAAAATTAAACTAAAAATAAATAAATAATATTGGGGTAATATACCAGTAATCAGGAAACTATATACAGTATTTAAAATTAGTGAATCAGCCAAAACCGGTTTGGCTCAGTGGTAGAGTGTTGGTCTGCGGACTGAAGGGTCCCAGGTTCGATTCCGGTCAAGGGCATGTACATTGGTTGCGGGCACATCCCTGGTAGGGGTGTGCAAGAGGCAGCTGGTCGATGTTTCTCTCTCAAAGATGTTTCTAGCTCTCTATCTCTCTCCCTTCCTCTCTGTAAAAAAAATCAATAAAATATATTAAAAAAAATAAAATTAGTGAATCATATATATGGCTAATATGCTAAGTGTTTGACCATCCGATTGGTTGCTATGATGTTCACTGGCCACCAGGGGGCAGATGCTCAATGACCACCAGGGGGCAGATGCTCAATGCAGGAGCTGCAGTGGAGTGTACGGAGAAACGGCACTGTGGACCTGATGTCCAGAAAGCAACACTTGGCTTCCCCAAAGTTGTACACAGGCCCTGCCACCACCCCAGAGCAACAGCCCACCAAATCACAGCTGACGCTGCCAAGAACCCATGGTGCAAAAAGCGGCCCACAGCCCAGCCCAGAAATGGTCACTGTGGGCGTTGAATAATGATGTCATGTAGCAATGCTGGCTTCCTCTCTCTAGAGATGACTAGATGTCTCTTTGCAGTTTCTTTCTTTCTTTCTTTTTCTTTCTTTCTTTCTTTCTTTCTTTCTTTCTTTCTTTCTTTCTTTCTTTCTTTCTTTCTTTCTTTCTTTCTTTCTTCTTTTTCCCCCCAAATTTAATAAATCTTTATTGCTCAGATTATTACAATTGTTTCTCCTTTTCCCCCCATAGCTGCCTTCCACCTGGTTCCCACCCCACCCTCTGTCCTTACCTCCCCGCTCATTGTCCTCATCCATAGGTGTACAATTTTAATCCAAGTCTCTTCCTGCACCCCCCACACCCCTTTCCCCATGATAATTATCAATCCACTCCCTTTATTTGCCCCTGATTCTATTATTTTCACCAGTTTATTATGTTTCTCAGATTTTTAATTCACTTGATTTTTAGATTCACTTGTTGATATATATATGTATTTGTTGATCATAATTTTTATCTTTTTTCTTCTTCTTCCTCTTCTTAAAGCATACCTTTCAGCATTTCATATAATACTGGTTTGGTGGTGATGAACTCCTTTAGCTTTTTCTTATCTGTGAAGCACTTTATCTGCCTTTCAATTCTGAATGATAACTTTGCTGGGTAGAGTAATCTTGGTTGTAGGTTCTCGCTATTCATCACTTTGAATATTTCTTGCCACTCCAGTCTGGCCTGCATAGTTTCTGTTGAGAAATCAGCTGATAGTCATATGGGTGCTCCCATATAGGTAACTGTTTTTCTCTTGCTGCTTGTAAGATTCTCTCTTTGTCTTTTGCTTTTGGCATTTTAATTATGATGTGTCTTGGTGTGGTGCTCTTTAAATTCCTTTTGTTTGGGGTTCTGTGCACTTCCTGTACTTGTAAGTCTATTTCTTTCACCAGGTAGGGGGAGTTTTCTGACATTATTTCTTCAAATAGGTTTTCAGTATCTTGCACTCTCTCTTCTTCTGGCACCTCCATAATTCTGATGTTGGTACGCTTGAAGTTGTCCCAGAGGTTTCTTACACTATCTTCAACTTTTTGGATTCGCTTCTCCTCTTGCTTCTCCAGAGGAGTGTCCTTTGCCTCTTTATATTCCAAATCTTTGACTTGATTCTTGTGTTCCTCTAGTCTGCTGTTGGGTCTCTGTATAATATTTTTTATTTCAGTCAGTGTATGTTTAATTTCTAGTTGGTCCTTTTTCATATTCTCAAGGGTCTCATTAAATTTATCAACCTTTTCTAGGAAACTCTTGAAAAACCTTATAACTGTGATTTTGAACTCTATATCCAGTCTTTTTTCTTTTTAAAAAAATATATTTTATTGATTTTGTACAGAGAGGAAGGGAGAGAGATAGAGAGTTAGAAACATCGATGAGAGAGAGTCATTGATTAGCTGCCTCTTGCACACCCCCCACTGGGGATATGCCCGCAACCAAGGTACATGCCCCTGACCAGAATCGAACCCGGGACCCTTCAGTCCCCAAGCCGACGCTCTATCCATTGAGCCAAACCGGTCTCGGCTATATATCCAGTCTTTTGTTCTCCCCCATTTCTTTCTTTGAGATCTATTTCCTTGTCTCAGCATTTTCTCTGCTTCCCTTAGTTGGTAGGATGGCTTTGTGTGTTTGGTGTCCTATATGGCCTGATGGGTCAGCCTCCCCAGTTACCTGAGGTAGACACTCTTGGTGCTCCCCTTTGTGGACTGCCTTGTTGCAGTTAAGTCTTGATTGTTGTTGGTATCACTGGGAGGAATTGACCTCCAGGCCAATTGGATGTGAGTATCAGCTGTGTCTACTCCGGGATATCTTCTGTACTGGAGATAGTCTTGTAGGGGTGTCGAACTCAATCAGAGAAGGGGCCAAAATCTAAAATCCAGCCTAAATCGCGGGCCGAATGGTTTACTGAACAGTCATAAACTGACAATGTCATAAACTGACAGCGGAGTGCAGTGATGACAGCGCGGTGCGGGCCATATTGCAAGGCCTGGCGGGCTGGATTTGGCCCGCGGGCCTTGTGTTTGACACAGGTGTCTTACAGGATTAGATTTGCAAAATTGCAAAAGCCTCTGTGCTCAGCTTGGATGGGGCAGAGTCTCAGGGCTGAGCCGGCAGTCTTGGCTTCCCATCAGTCCTGCCCTTGTGCGCGTGCCTCAGACCTCTGCCTTCCATGGCTCCCCTGAATTTCCGCCTGACAGTACAGATCCCCCCTGCAAGAGTGTGGGTGCCCCAGGGGCTCACCCAGAATTTGTAGTAGTCTCTGTAGGGTCTCTGTAGTCTAGGGCCTCCTACCGCTATGGAGAGGTCACGGCAACCTCCGCGGTCAGACCTTTCTGTGCGCACTCACTCACGTGCGACTGTAGATCTTGCCCACTGCAGCTCATGGCTCCCCCGAGTCTCCCAGTCTCTGAATCTCTGGGTGCCGTTCTCTACAGTCCAGACTCCACCGTATGAGCCTGGGTCCACGGGGTTTCAGCCGGGGTTGGAGTAGAGTGCAGTCAGAACTGGGGTTCAGTGCAGTCAGGGGCTTCCTTTCCCCTCCCACCAGCTAGGCATTCAGTTGCCCTTCCTCAGCACTTTGTGGCTCCCCTGATTGTATGCTTCTCTCCTTTCTAGTTGTAGATTTTTCCACTCAGCCAGCTTTCCTGTGGTTTTGGATGATGTCCGTTCTGTCTTTTAGTTGTTGTTTTGAAATTGTTGTGCGAGGAGGCAGCTTAGGTGCTTACCTAGGCTGCCATCTTGGTTTCTAGATGCTCCTTGTAGTTTCTTCAGCCTAGGAACATGACTTACTTTATGGCCAGGTGGAAACATTTCACATTTTAACCAAATGTTTGTGAAGTGTTTTCCCATGCCTCATCTCATTTGATCTGCACGTAAGTCCTGGAGTAGGTAGATAGGAGATTCAGTGGAATCCTATTTTCTTTTCATTAGCCAGAAATGGAGATTTAGAAAGCTTAGAAACTTGACCCGACTGAAAAGTAAGAAATGGTGGACCTTGAAAATGACTTCAAGTTTTCTTATTGTGCAGAATATAGTCAAACACTGCTGCAGTTAAATATTTTACCCTTTGTTCTCCCTGTGTGATCTACAGTAATAATCTGCTTTGTGTTGATATTTACTGCTGTGTTGCTGACAATCACCTGAGAGAGAAGTTGGGGTGCTTCACTGGGCTGGAAAAAGTTTAGCTAAATCAGAAAGCAGGTCTAATTAAGCAAGTTTATTCTATATCTATGAAAAGCTAAGTTGACTTGTGCATGCAGGATACTTATAAAGCTCTCACTGTGCCAATCACATGCATGTATTTCCATCTGTTATTGTTGATTGTGAATTTGGTTGGCACTTCTATTATAGAGAAAGAGCGAATAGCAATATTAAAATATTTCTTCCAATTAATTTCCTTTTAATGTGCACAAATTCATGCACCAGGCCACTAGTACCTTAATAAAGGTTTAATAAGACACATGATGAGTAAATGCAATGCAAGATCTTAGATTGGGGTAAAAATGTGACATAAAGACCATTATTGGGATAACTGGTAAAATTTGACTGTTAATTGTATATAAATTCTAGTATAGTGTCAATGTTAAGCTCCCTGAATTTGGCTATTGGATCATGGTTATATAACAGAATATCCTTACTCACTAGTAAAAGCCATCACCGTTGTGTTTGCAGCCACCTCTCAAATAGCTCCAGGAGAAGAAGAGAGAGTAAAATTTGGCGAAACTTTACTGTTGATGAATTTTGTGTGAAGGGTACATGGTAGATTTGTTCTGTATTCTTCTTTTTTTTTTTTTTAATAGTGATTTTTTAAAATATATTTTATTGATTTTGTACAGAAAGGAAGGGAGAGAGATAGAGAGTCAGAAACATCGATGAGAGAGAGTCATCAATCAGCTGCCTCTTGCACACCCGCAACCAAGGTACATGCCCTTGCCCGGAATCGAACCTGGGACCTTTCAGTCCCCAAGCCGACGCTCTATCCATTGAGCCAAACCGGTCCCGGCTGTTCTGTATTATTCTTGCAAGTCTTATTAAAGAGTGAAATTATTATAAAATAACTCTTAATGAATCCACATATAAAAAACCCATGGACCCCAAGAGGAGAGAAAGCACTGATTTAATAGTGAACAAACTCCAAAGGTGGTACCCCTTCTCATCACATGTGTGTGGGACTCACAGAAGCCAGAGGTCAGGGTTGGGACACAGGCCTTTTGTGCCCATTCATTCATTCATTCAAGTAAATATTGACTTGAATTTCTATTATGTGCAAGGTCTCAACCATGAGCCAGAAGCACAAGAGTGGAAGGAAGGGCAACCCCTAAACTATGCCTGGTCTCCAGCTCCCACCAGACACAGTGTACTGGAGGGCAAGAATTGGTGTCTGAGTCATCTCTCTTACCCTAGATTATAAAAAAGTCAAGTTTTGTTCCCGCACAGCAAAGAGGGTCACAGCTTTCAACTCTGAGGCTGACATCTAGAGGGAACAGGCAAATACTGTGGACACCTCAGCAGCTGAGCTCAGAACATAAACAGCAAGAGAGAGTGTTAGGGAGGGGAGCTGTGGGCTGTGCATGGGAGGGGGCATCTCACTCCGTCCCACCTCAGAAACCAGTGTGAAACTATCTAGAGGGCTGGCACAAGGAGAGCCTCTGAGGTAGCCTTCCCTTACACACACACTCCATCCTACTCCTGACCCCCCATGCTCAGAGATTTCTGCAACTGGAGGTTTTAGAGATTCCCAAATTTGGAGCCTTGAATTATTATTATTATTTTTTTAATCAATCTTTATTGTTCATATTATTACAAAGGTTCCTCATTTCTTCCCCCCTTCCACCAGGTTCCCACCCCATCCTCCGCCCCCTCCCCACCCCCCCATTGTCCTCATCCATAGGTGCACAGTTTATGTTCAGTCTCTTCCTCCCTCCCTTCCCCCCCCCCCCCGCCCCCCCACAGTCAGTCCACTCCCCTCCCATATCGCAGACTCTACTACAATGAACCGCTATTATTGTTCATCAGGTTTTTCAATCTCCTTTTTTTGTTGTTGTTGTTTTTTTTTTAATTAATAAACTTTTATACTTCTAAGAATAAATTTTAAAATCTAATAATTTTAAACCTTGTTTTTTTTCTGCCCTGGGAATTGAGAGCAAACTTGTTTACATGTAAACTTGCCCTTAGGCTATCAAAAGGTGTAGCCATTCAAGTGTAAATGGACACATTGTTTAAACATAGCTGCTGGTTGGAATTGGATTACCTGTTCTGGGTGGGAAGGGCTTGTCATTCCCTTTCTCCATTAAAATTAAGGTGTTAGCTTTAAAACCTCTTTTTGGCAAGAGACCTTAAACTTTCAGAACTTAAAATTTTTCAGATAGTAAATCAGTTACTTAGCATTTTCTCAAATCAATAATACCTCCACATGCCCAGGGATACACTTCACACAAAAGACATTTCCAAACAGATCAACCAACCTCATCCAGGCCCCACACAAGGCACTCACAGATCAACACCCCAGCGCTATACTAATTCAACACATCCAGATATAAGCCTTCCTCATTTGATTCAGCAAACCCTCAAGTTCCCCCAAAAGTTTCTAGCCATGTCTGAGAGGCAGCCTTGGGGCGGAGGCAGGTGAGGAGTGAGCTGTTCCGAGCCTGGCTGCTCCAGGCCTGGCCTCTGTTGCTCTGGTCCGTTCCACAACCAGCTGCTCCGGGTCTGGCCACTGCCGCTCCCGACCTGGCTTCTCCGGGCACGTGGAGCCTTGAATTATTTTAGGGATCTTGCATTCCATGTGCACATACAACATGACTGAAAGACTAAACAATTACTATATTTCACACATTAAAATCTTTCAAACAAAAATAAATGCTGCAATGACTAAAATTCATAGCTTTCAAGTTCATCTGAAACAGGTTTTTTGTGGCTTATCTATTTTGGTTATCGATACTAATACTCGTGTGTGTGTGTGTGGGGGGGGTGTGCTGAGGAAGTTTCTCATAATTTTTGGTGATGACAAGGCACCCTTCCATTACTGGGGAACAGATTTGAACTGAAGGGTTCCAGAAGGTGAGACCCTAGGGCCCCACCTCAGCACATACCCCTGGTCCTGTCTATACCAAGGCAGGGTGGCTCAGAGCCAGGCCCTTGGGAGGGGTGCCCAGCCCCACTGGCCCTGTTTACACCCTGGCACCACTGTTACCAGCCCACCTGCCCACAGCAAGGGTAGTGACTGAGATGAGGCCGAGTCACTCCTATGTCCCAAGCAGCCTGCTCAGTGCCCAGGGAACCTTGAAGTTGGGTGGCTGCACCAAGGGGGTTGGGCTGGGCTCAGGCCAGGGGACCCTTGACTCTCCACTTCTTAGCTGTGAGGCCTCTGAGCACTAAGAATGTAGTTAGTGCAAATGGGGGACTGAGTTTTTAAATTAAATATTGTTATTTAATTTTAACTAGTTAAAATCTAACTAGCCCTGTGGACCGTGGCTTCTATCTTGGGCAGTGCTGCTCCGGAGGCTCAGAGATGGGAGCGACACTGAGGGGAGCTGCTGGTTTAGATCCCCTTCTATTTTGTTAATATAAATTTTTATTGATTTCAGAGAGGAAATCAAGACAGATTGCTTGTGACCACCAAGGCTGGACATGTTCCCTCCCCATCACTGCTCAGACGTGGGCCTCAGCTGGCCCTGCCTCCAGCCAATATCTAATGAATGAGATGGAACATCTCTCTATACGGACCCTCACTCTCATGACTGGTGGGAGCAGGGTCCACCCTACTCTGGGAATGGGCGCTGGAAGCCCCTGGCCCCTCTCTTCTCTGAGCCTGAATTCCTGGGTAGCTGTTTACCCTGCTCCTCCCTCTACAACAGCAGTTCTCAACCTGTGGGTCACAACCCCTTTGGGGGTTGAATGACCCTTTCACAGGGGTCGCCTAAGACCATTGGAAAACACAGATATTTACATTACGATCCATAACAGTAGCAAAATTACAGTTATGAAGTAGCAACGAAAATAATTTTATGGTTGGGGGTCACCACAACATGAGGAACTGTATTAAAGTGTCATAGCATTAAGAAGGTTGAGAACCTCTGCTCTACAACCAGGCCATCTCCACCTTTTCCACACTTCTCTTAATTTGCTGGCCTTCAGCAGAAGTAGCCTTCACCAAGTCATTCCCCACTCTATTCACCATTTCATCTTCCTCATGCATGTCTATATGCATCTTGCTCTATTGTTTGCTTATTTCCTGTCTGTCTCCCATTCCCTAATGTCAGGTCTGATAAGGAAGGATCTTGGTTTGATTTCTTCACTACTCTAAGAAGTGCCTGGCACATAGTAGGTACTCACTAGATATTAGCTGAATGGTTAAATAGAATAACTTGATGTACTCCCAGGGAGGGAATGGGTTGTCCAACTGTCTAGTGGAAACATGACATGCCAGACAATCCCATCACATGGGCTGGGCATTCCATTAATTCTCTCAGTGACCCAGAGGTGATGCTCAGTAAACCGTTTCCCAGATAATGTAACTGAGGCCCAGAGAAGTGAAATGACCCGCCCAAGACCACACAGTTCGCACAAAAGGTCTAGATTTGGGGCCCAGCTTTCCTAACCTTTATAGCCCAGTCATGCCTTCTGAGAGTTCACCATGCAGAGGAAAGAATCGTAACAGCCAGCATTCACTGACACCTACAAGGTGCCAGGGACTTTCCAAGGTTTATTCATTTGTCCACTCTGTGAGTGAGAATTATAGGTTCATTCTGCAGATGTAAAACCAAAACCCAAGTTATCCCTGTGACTTGTCTAGCTTTACAACAAAGGACTGGACTCACCTGAGATGACAGCAAGGTTAAGGGTGCTACACACTCACTGCTTCAGTTTCCCTTTTTTGCAATGCTGACATTATACCATTTTACATGGTGTGATGTCATCAGGGAGGTGGGATTCTTGCTTGGAAAGTTTTAGGGCTGAAAAGGAAGTGAGGAGCAGCTGTTTCCCCATCCAGCCCACTCCCAACCTGGTCCTAAGTCAAGTAGGTGGTCACCTCCCTTTGAGCACTTTCCCCAGAAATTCCCGAGGAAATGCCCCTGTGCCTGAGCAAAAGTCCAGCCTATTGGCCCAGGAGCCTCACACTCAGTTGTGTGTGTGTGTGTGTGTGTGTGTGTGTGTGTGTGTGTGTGTATTAGAGGCCCAGTGCATGAATTCATGCATGCTCCAACCAGCTTGGCCAGGGGGAGGGTACATGGGCGGTTGGCCGGCCTGCCTGCTGGTCAAACTCCTGATCAAGGGGACAATTTGCATATTAGCCTTTTATTATATAGGATATACACTGAATGGCCAGATTATTTTGTGTTCAGAGATCATAATAATCTGGCCACTCAGTGTATATTTGTGTGTGCATGGGGGTGTATGTGTACATACATATTACTACATGTATGTCTGTATATATATATATATATATATATATATATATATATATATATATATTGCTGATTAGATAAAAAATATATTGATTTACATAAGAAGATGACAACAACGAAAGCTAAGCTGACAGGGTGTTAAGAACAAGAGGCTGTAGTGTACCACAGCTGCATCCCTTAGGCTCCTCCTCTCTCCAGGAGGGGTACCAGTCTCCACCCTGCAGTCAGTCATCTATTCAAGCTCCAGAGGCATCCTTTTCAAACTCAGATCTGCTTACTGAAAGGCCGTGGGGAAGATGGTTAAGAGCCTGGGCTTTGGGGTCAACAGATTTGGACATTGAGACCATTTGCTAATGGTATGACCTTGGATAAGTGACTGCACCTCCTTAAGTCTCAGTTTTCTTATCTGCAAAATTGGGATCATGAGACAGGAAAGGAGAGCACAATCTGGAAAGACAATTTAAGCCCCCGAATCAAAGTATATCTGAAGCCTTGTCTATTTTAGAAATAGAAGGCAATAAATTCAGTCTTTGGCTTAGACCAGTCTGGGTTTTCTTATTTTTTTTATTTTTACCAAAAAAAGTACTGGTTAATACAACTCCCCTGCTCAAAGCCCCCTATGGCTCCTCTGTGTCCATAGATGGACTCTAGCACTTGATTCTGGAATTCAACTGCCTTCCTTTTTGGCCTCAACTCTGGCTGGCTCATGCCACCCAAAATCTGATAGCTGTTCCTTAAATACACCATGACACAACGTACAGGTTCTACCCAAAGTTTCCTCTACACTTGGTCAGTTTCTACTCACACTCCAGACCCGGCTCAAATGTTGCCTTCCCTGGAGACCCCCCTAAACATTCCTCCACTACTATGAAGTACCAATGACATCTACCTCATACCTCCCACAACTCTCTAATTATATCCCTGGGATAACTTTCACTAGTTTTTTCTTTTCCTCTTCAACAATCAATGTCTCACTGTATCATTGAAGATGTAAACATCTTGGATTGACGGGATTTGACCATTCAAAATTTGGTTTTAACTCACCAAGTTCATTTCCTGAACCCCAGATCGGGCTGGTGCACACAAGGCTAAAAGACCTAGCACCTGCCATTGGGAGTTTATAGTCTGAACTGAACGATTTCCCTGTTGGAAGCTGCCCATTGCCTTCACTAGCAGAGAGATGTGGACAAGGAACCCGGAAGGCTGGTCAACCTTGAGGGTCTGGCAAGGTTCAGAGCCATATACCCACTGTTTAGTCGAGACAAAGGTAGTTGAAGCGACTTCCACCTTTTAGTCCAGTGATTCCCAAAGTGGTCTATATCGACCCCCAGGGGTCTATGACAACCTGCAAGGGGTCTACGTCAGCGAAAAAAAAATTTGGGGGTCCATGAAATGAAAATGGGGGTCCACGATAGTGGATCTCAACATACACTGATAGTACCTATTTACTTACATCATATTATCTTATAATATAAAAACATATACATTATTTATAAAAGTACCTATGAAGTAAAAAATTTATTATATATGTTTATAAAATTGTGTAAGTTGTAGGATAAAAACCTGCACATAATGATATACCAGTATCATCTTGTTACAAGCATACGCGCAGTAAACATTCTTGCCAATTTTTGTCTCAAAGCTTCGCGAACTTGCACCGACTTGTTCAATTCGTCACTCTATAAATATGAATGTGAGAAAAATACGTTCATTCGTTTCCTGAATCTTGAACAGGAAAGTGCTGAGAAAATACAGGTATTTAGAAAAATATAAACTGGTAGTTTATCATACAAATTATAGTGAATCAGTGTTATTTTGTTTGAGAATGCGGGAGAAAAGTAGGTACATTATTTTTTATTAAATTTTAACACTAAACTTCACTACAGTTAGAAATTTACAAAAAAATCAATATCAGGTAAGTAGGGGGTCTACCCAAAACAGAAAAACATGGCAAGGCGTCTACGGCACAAACAAGTTTGGGAACCTCTGTTTTAGTCTTATGTAAATCCTTGCTGATGAGATATATCGAGTTATTATTGGAATTGCCTGCCTAAGGGGTATGGGTGTACCCCAGACCTGAATAAAAAGGATGGCAAGGCCAGAGCAAAGGTTAGTCCTCCCTTGGGCTTCCTTCTGGACCACAATTCCCAAATTAATATATTCTTGTTTAGTCTCTTTCATTTGTGTCCTCCAGATCTCGAACCCTAAACCTGAACCCTGAACCATGAGGGTCGTGGGAGGGACATTCGCAACTGGCAGCCCAACGTGGGGCACTCGAATTTCCCATTTGGCTCAAGTCCAGGATTGCAAAGATGACAATTTAAAAAATGTTATAATCAAACAAAAAACATTAATTTTACTTAGGGATAATAATCACTGACATTTATCAAATAATTGCTTCATCAATGCATATGGACATGCTCATGCATATGTTATTTAATCGTCACCCTGTGAAATATTATCCTCACTTTACAGATGAAGAAAGTGAGTCTCAGGGAGGTATCCCCAAGGGGTTAAGCACCAAATGAGGAGCTGGGATCTGACTTCCATCATCCTGCTTTCACCCTTTGCTGTTTTTGAACACACTGTTTGGGGGCAGTTTGGAAGTGGTTTAAAAATATACCAAATTAAAGCTCAGAACCAAGCTGGTTGCCTCTGGTGGCTCACAAGCAGGTGGTATGCACACTCTTTTCGCAGGGACTCTTTGGCTTTCCAGTGCACTCTCAGCCTGAGGCTATGATGTGCCCATGTTTCGAGGCACCAGGTTTCAGATTTACTGTTTGTCTCCAGCTGCCAGTGTGATCAGACTGGTTAGTCTGCTGGGAAGGTATTTCAACACACAGCTGTTTTGAATATAGTTACTTCTTCATAGCTCTCTGCCACAACCTGCATTCCAACAGCCTTTTTAAAAAACATTTAAAAAAAAATTGCCGGGACCGGTTTGGCTCAGCGGATAGAGCGTCAGCCTGGGGACTGAAAGGTCTCAGGTTCCATTCCAGGCAAGGGTATGTACCTTGGTTGCGGGCACATCCCCAGTAGGGGGTGTGCAAGAGGCAGCTGATCGATGATTCTTTCTCATCGATGTTTCTAACTCTCTATTCCTCTCTCTTCCTCTCTGTGAAAAATCAATCAAATATATATATTTTAAAAAATTATTTAACAGAGGAGGGGAGAAGGAGAGATAGAAACATCAATGATGAGACAGAATCATTGGTCGGCTGCCTCTTGCACGCCCCACATCGGGGATTGAGCCTGCAACCCGGGCATGTGCCTTGACCAGGAATTGAACCAGTGACCTCTTGGTTCATAGGTCAATGCTCAACCACTGAGTCATGCCGGCCAGGCCCAGGAGCCTCCTGATGGCAGATGAGAAGCCACTGAATCTGGTCAATTGATGAGTCCAGGTTCTAAGTTTATGGGGAAGCATGCTTGGTTAACTTATTTAGGAAATACCTTCTGTTCCAGCAATACCTGTTTCATTCTCTGCAAAGTGGAGATGAAGAACCTCCAGAGACTGTTGTAGGGCTGGAGTGAGGCATCATAGGGAAAATGACAGGCATACAGTAGGTGCTCACTATGTGCTTTCTTTCATGTCCTCCCAGCCTTGAAGCTGGGGCCAGCTTTCACTCTCATGCCACCTTGGCTCACCTGAGTCATCAGGGGCTCTACAGAAAGGTGAGCTTTTGCCGACCAAGCTCAGGGAGCAGCCTGAAGCTGTCATCCTGCAGCTGAACTTCCCCCCAGCCCACCTGAGTTTTGGGGTCCAGTGGGGTAGACAGACCCTTCTTCAGCACTGGAGTCCAGACCACTACTGATGAAAAAACTGAGGCCCAGTGATAGGGAAGTCATCAGTTCACTCACTCCTGCTCCTGCCCCCAAGACAGAAACCACATGATGCACTGAGAGGCACAGAATCACTCTGGGTTTGAACCCCAGCTCCCCAATTTACACCCACTGTGGGACACTGCACTGGCATCCTAACATCACAGGGCCTAGGTTTCCACATAACCAACAGTGGTAGTCATTCTCCTTTCTAGGTTGTTGTGAGGGTTAAATGGAGAAGCAGGACTCAGTGGGAAAACCCCCTGAGGACAGGTGGCCCCAGGTCTCCATCTCATCAAAGGGGGCTTCCTAAGGGATGGTGCCAAAGAGCCTCAGTGTATCCCAAGCTTCCCTCCAATCTGGGACATCCACCAAGTCCCTCCCAGCCTTGGGGATCTGCATGCCCTCAAGGTTCTGCTCTGGATCATTTCAGAAAGAGCTGAAGTTGTTAGTGGGTCATGGGGCTCCAGGGTACACTGCACAGATGGGGAAATGGCCCTGGGGAGCACGGAGGGAGAGACCTGTCCAAGGCACTGTCCTCTCAGCACAAAGTCAGCCCCAGTGGACTGACGGATGGCAGGAACCACAGGTCCTGGAGCCTGGGAAAACCTCTGTTCCCTCTGCCTGAACCCCGTGTGCTCAAAGCTTATGCTCCAGGGTGTGAGGGGCAGTAGTTGAGGAAGGAAACAGCACCAACCACACTGCAGGAGTTCTGGGCAACTGAGTGACCTCAGAAGGACTTAGTTTACTCAGCTGCAGAGTCTGTCTTCCTTAGAGTGGTGGTGAGGTCCCAGGCAAAGAACCAACCAGGACCTGGGGCTGGTCTAATGCCCAGGGCTATGAAAGAACCTCCTTGCAGCTAAGGCTTCATTACAAGCAACTGTGGGGAAATTACGGGTTCCTGAGCCGGAGTGTCATCATGCGGTGAGAAGAGGTCACAGAAAACAGTTCCAAGCAGTAGAATAAATCCTGACAGGAGCCTGAAGACCCTAACCACAGAAGGCTGCCCTGACAGTCAGGCAGCCAAGACCCCCTCCCTGCCCTGGGCCAGGCAGCAGGTACTCACAGTGTCTCAGGGGATGGGGTGGAGGTCTTCCTGGAGCCCCAGCACCCTGCCTGCCTCCAATGGCCCCTGGGGACAAGCTGTGGGCCCTTCCCACTGCCGGACCTGACATCTGACTTCCTCCCTGCTCAATCAGCCAGCATCCAGGAAACCACACCCTGGGGGAGGGTATCAGGCACCCTGGGGCCCCCACCTGCCCTTCTGCTGGGTCCCAGACACTGCCCAGGGGGCTCTTTCAAGATCTGGCCAGTGCAAATGGCCCTTTCTGCTTCTCTGTCACCAGGCAGGCCCAGAGGCTCTGGTCAATAAATAATACAGCTCCCTCCCTGGCCAGTCTCTCGTGGCCTATCGTGTTTCGGGGCCACTCTAGTTTCTTGAGGCTGCTTTGTTCAGAGCACCAGGCCACACTGGGTCACCAGCCACATTGGCGCTAACACTCTCACTGAGGCCAGCCCGAGCTCACAGGACAAAGGCAGGTCTAGAGAAAGACTGCCCTACTTATTCTGAAAGCAGCTTGGACCCAGATGGACCCAGGGGGCAGTCAGCCTGGTCTTTCAAGGCCAGACTGGGCTTGGAGGCCTCCATAAACTCAGCTCCCCACCCTGGTGGTAGCACCTGCAGAGCCTTTCATCCCTGCCCTTCTGCCTGGCCCATCCCCCATTTCCAGAGGCCTTACCCAGGCGGCTCCTCCTGGGAGCCTCCCCCTATTTGCATTCCCACGGCCAGTTTAGGTACCATCTCCTCTCTGGAAGAGACTGCTGCCTCCTGACTAGTCTCTCCACTGCCCATCCCCAGTCCCTGCCCCTCCCTCTCTATAGCCATATTTCCTCACAGCAATCTGAGTGATTGTTTTAAATCAGGAAGCACATCATATGATTATGCTGCTTAAAACCCTACCCTGTCTCTCCCCTCGCCCCAGTACATTCTCAAGAACCTGAAAAGTGTACATCCCTTCCCAACCCCTACTCAGCCTTCCCAGTGTTCTTTAGGCACCCTCTGCCTCAGGGCCTTGGCGTCTACAGCTCGCTTTGCTTGGAACACCTTTCTCCAAGTCTTTGCAAGATCACTCCTTCCTGCTACTCATCTCAAGGCCACCTCAGACGAGCTTTTTTATTTTTATTTTTAAAAAAGGCTGTTTTATCAAGATATAATTTACACTCCATAAAATTCAACCCATTTAACATGTACAACTCATTGATTGCAGTATATTCACAGTTGTGCATCACAATTTAGAACATTTTCATCATCCCCAAAAGAAACCCCATACCAATTAAGCAGTCATTCTCATTTCCCCAAGCTCAGCCCTCGGTAGCTGCTCATCTGTCTCCATGGACTTGACTGTTGTGGACACTCATTCTGTAGTCTTTTGTGTCTGGCTTAGTTCACTCAGCACAATGTTTTTAAGGTTCATCCATGTCATATCACGTCAACACTGCATTCATTTTACGACTCCATAACATTCCATTGTATGAATAGCCACATTCAGTTTATTCACTCATCAGTTCAACTGAGAGGACAGTTGATCACTCCAGGCCACATGGCCCGTTCTGTTGTTCTATTACCCCTCCCAGTTTTAGCCTCTGGCTTCTAATCCCTTTCCGGACATCTTCGTCTATTTATTTTGTTCATTGTTTCTCTTTTGCCTGAATGTCAGCCCCATGAGGCCCAGGCCATTTACCTTACACTGGGCTGTCCCTCAGGGCCCAGCCCAGGCCTGGAACACGGTAGGTGCTAAGCCTTTTCTACCACTCACTGCAGTTGCCTGTGCCCTTGAAACTTCCCTGCCAGCTCCAAGCTTTCTGAGGACAAGTGCCTTACCCTCTAAGAAGGGCCTCACCAATAACCATGACAGGAAACTAATAATGCAAGGCACTGGAGCCCTAGGTTCCTTGTCTGGTGGGGTGGTACTCCTCACAGGCAGATATTAGGATGTATATTGAGCACCTGACACAGTGCCAGGCACAGAGTTAGGTCCTCAACCCTGTACAAAGACTCCTTATGGGGGCAGGCATTGGAGCAGCTTGGAGGGGGGTGGAGAGGGAAGGCAAGCCTGCTGTGCTGACACAGCCATGAATCCCATAGATGCAAAGGTAGAGCAGCCACAAGAAGGATCCATGTGTGATTTGGGCAGTGCCCAGAGCAAGGGGGTACAGGTCAAATGTTGCTGGGTGCTATACTCAGCTCTGAGCCCTGCCAGAGAGGGACAGGGATAGTCTAGCAGGAAAAGGACATGAAGAGGGGACTGAAGACATCCTTAGCCTCATGGAGTCTTGGCCACTGCAAGTTGTGCCAGGACAGGGGAGCAGATGGGTAGGAGGCCTGGAGCACAGGCCCCATTGTGGTTGTGTGGGGAGGCATCATGGGAAGAGAAGTGCCAGCTCCAAGTAGGAAGGAATTTCTGTGCATCAGAGCTGCCCAGGCTAGGGCGCTGGAAGCCCCTGTCCTAGGAGGTGCATGTGCAAGGCCTCCACTGGGGGCAGCAAGAGGTTAATTGTTGGGGAAGCTCCCTGGAAGCTCCAAGATCCTGGCTGCTAGCTGCTCCCCAGGTCTCTTCCCCAGACACACTACAGAGTGGGAAGGACTAGGGGACAGGGCCTGCTCAGCCAAGGCCCCACCCTATCCCTACCCAGCATCACAGGCAGCTCAAATGCCCCACTGGCCCTCAAGGCACAAAAATAATCCTTTGTTCCTGAAATTAGGCCAGATTCAAAAGGGATTTTCCTGTCTGACCCCAGAGGCTAAGGGTTGATGGTACTGCAGGCTAAAGTCTGGTCTGGAGGTGTGTATGTAAAGGCAGGGCCACAATGCAGCACCTGCCCCATCCTGGCATCAACTCATTTAATCTCAGAATAACCCTGAAAGGCTTTTATGCAGTAGAAAGGGGCTGAGACAAGTTTCAAACTCAGCTAGGCCTGACTGCCAAGTTCCCGCTCTCCCCACTTCATTGCTCTGCCTCCCTTCACGCTGAGACTCAGAGGGAGAAGGGGATAGGAATCCCAGGGATGCTGTCTACTGGGTGCTGAGTCAACAGAACCCATTTGGAATCTTCTCCAAAAGCCCACTCAGTGAGCGCTGTTCTCACTTTACAGCAAGGAAACAGGCCCAGAGAAGTTAAACAACTTGCCCAGTGCTGCATAGCTTACAACCGGCCATTGCTGCCTTTGGACCTGGTGTGTCCAACTGCTAAGTTGTTCGTCTTGGAGATGGGCCAGAGCCAGAGGAGCCTTTCCCAGGGACCCTGCCCTGCCTTCTAGGCTGCCGTCACCAAACCCCTGGGCAGTGGGACAGGGTTGTCTGGCGGCAGCATGCTCCCCACTCACACCTCACACTTTCCAGATGTGTTTAGGACCCAGCCAGGGGTGATAGGCTCATGTGTATGTGGGAGGGGGGGAGGGGGAAAATCTGAAGGCGTAAGTGGAAAACTGTCTGATCACACTCTCCAATTTGTCCCTGTGGCTGCCACCAGCCCTGCCTGGGCCACAGACCTGTGACAGGCCTCCCACAACAGCTGAAGGGGTGAGGATCCCCACAAGGGCCAGCTCTCTCTGTCTGACTCAGGGAGTGGTTTTAGTCCTCTTGGGGGTCCCCAACAAGATGGGGTAGGGATCTGAAAAGCAGAGTGTGTTTCCTGGAGCCCCTCAAGGCTCATCCTTCCCAACTAACCTTGTAGATGCCCTGTACGTATAGGTGCTAAGTGAGGGTTTGGGACAAACCCAGTGCCAATTATGGTCCCCACACCCACCCAACTGATGGTGAGCAGCCACCCTGCCAGTACTCACAGCAGCCCTTTGGTGCAGGCCTGCCCGTCACCACTGTCTGGCTACCAGTGGCCACAACACTCAGTCAGCATTTGCCATGAGCCACACAAGGCTCTGCCCCACAGCCCTGTTGAGTAGCTCTGCAATGATGCCCACTCTGGTGATGAGGAAACTGAGACATGGAGAGGCCAGTCTGTGGGCTCCATGAGCCAGTCTGTGCTACTCCTTGTCAGAGGGGTGAGACCCTGGTGCCAGGCCCATGCATCTTGTAAACAGCCCCAGAGCACCAATCCCAGAAACCATGGAAAGAATGAAACACAGGAAAATCCAGCATAGTTATAAGGAAAGACACATGGCACCCTCACCCCTGCCCAAGGACTCCTCCCCTGTCTTTCCAAGGGTCTAAGGAGGAACAGGTTGCCTCTGACTCAATCCAGTGTGAGCTTTCCTGTCTTCATTCCAACAGTTAACTGGCACCCCCATCCAGAGAACCCCTCAGCCCTCACTGTCTGTCTTGTTCCCCTAAAGTATGCTCAGGTCTGAGGCTTATCCCTGCAGTGTCTCTGGTCCTCACCTACCCATCCAGTTAGAGGTCAGGGTCCCAGACACTCTCACCCAGAGGCAGAGACAACAATAGCCATTGTAACAATGGCTTCTTGTTAGAGTTAGAGGGAATCCGCAGCTGGTTTCTCCTTTTCTTTGGCTGCCTGGAAGCTCAGCGATTTTCACCTCAGGATGCTACATTTATCTATTCTGCTCTGTTTTACCCCTTAGGCCATGATACCCTATTCTAAATTGTAATCTTTCTGGTCCTGATGTCTTATTATTTAATTTATTATAGGTATTTTCTATAAACTGTCACAAATATTTTGGGAAGGAAAGAGAAGGATGGAAGGATGGAAAGATGGGAGGAAGGAAGGAAAAAAGGCTTATATCATTAATATGGACCAAGTAATGAGAGTAGAAAGAAAGAGGGAGAATCTTCTAATCCCTTACCCTTTGTAAACCTCCCATTTAAGTAAAAAATATGCTCTTAGGTGGCATCCAGGGAGATGCTTTCCAAATAGGTGGCTGTGTCTTTAAGCCCCTCCCAAATGTAAATCCTGGCATCACCCCAAGCTCCTTTACAGATGAGACTGAGATCCCAGTGTTGCCTGAGCTCACACTGGATCCAGCTTCCTGATGCCTGGTCTGGGTCCTCTCAGCTGGCTGGTCTGGGTCCACCCATCTCCACTCCAAGTGCAAGAACTGCCTCCCTCCCCCCGCAACCCCATCATACCTCCCATCTGTTGGTGGGAAGCATACCACCAACAGCAGTGGTAAGCACTTACCCCAAGCCTGAGGTGTGCCAGGCCCTGTTCTTTGTATATTACCTCATTTAATCCTCACTAATCCTATAAGGAACTGCAGGTGGGAAACTTTGGCCAAAGAGGTGAATACACATCAATGCTGATAATGCCTATGCCAGGTTTAAACTTGGGCAGCCAGGTGCCCGGGTCTGCCACTGACGGTCATATAAAACAGTTCTACACTGTGCTCTGAAGGAAAGAGTAGGAGCCTCATTTTGAGGGTGGGTAAGGCTCAGAGAGGGTAAAAAACAGGGCCAAAGTCACACAGCTGTGCTCAATGCTCCTGTTATGTAACAAATGCCAATTCACATACACACTGGAGAGTTTGCCAACCACACTGTATTTGCCACTGGCATCCTCCAGTGGGCACTCAGGGTCCCAGCCAAGTGCCTGCACATTCCCTGCCCATCCTTCCATTCTCCTCCGTCATCATTGGAGACTCTGAATTTCTCCAGAGAGTGCAGGGCCTTTCCTGCCCTCCATCCTTGATCCCCCTGTATTGGGGCTGACCTGGACCTCCTAAAGTCAGGCAAACTAGCCAGCCTGGTGCCCCCCTCCCCCCGTCCCTCTGTCACCCCTGACGGGGTGGCCGGCAGAACTGTGTCCACCCATGCCCCTGGTACCTGAGGGTCCTCACGGAGATGCAGTACTTCCACATCAGGCTCCACACGGTGCTGCCACCACCCTTCATACCTGGCTAGGTGGGGGGGGTGAGGGCCCAGGGGCCCATAGCCACTGCCCTCCAAACCTGGTCTTCTCCCAACCAGAGGCTGGCTGGAAGGAGTCACCTACTTCATGGAGGGAAGAAGAAGGAAAAGACCCAAAGGCCAGGGGAGAGGGTGAGGCACTGCTCCCAGCCTGCAGCTCCTAGCCACTGGCCTTGCTGTCCCTGGGCCAGCCGCTGTGTGCTGACCCCGTCCACTGCTTCAGACCCTCCTGGCCAGGAGGCCCTTGCACACTGAACTGTGGCTTCTGTGTAACCCAATGCCTGCCTCCTGCCAGGAGACGGCAGTGGCTAGGGGCCAGGGCAACAGTGAGTCACTGGCGCGGTGGTGGGGTAGAGGGGGCACGGGAGGGGGGGGCGGGGGGAGATACAGGCAAGGGGTGTCCGCCTGTGAGGGAAAGCACAAAGTTGGGTTGCCGGTGCCTGTCCTGTGTCCTGAGGCTGGTCTGGGAGGGGAGAGGCTAAGTGTGAAAGGGAGGAAGGTGGGCGGGAGGCGAGGGCGGGCCCACATCCTCCCCCATTTCCCCAGAGGCCTAAACCCAACACCCATCTGCCGCCCACAGCCCAGCCCACTAGGAGCGCTCGCCAGGACAGAAAGAGGCTGTCTGCCTGCTCAGCTCCTACAGGAAGCTTGAGTGGACAGAAAAAATAAAGACAAAATCGGGGCTGCTTCCTGGGAGAGTGGCCAGCCCCTGAGGGTCTCTCTCCACGGTGAGATGCCTCTTCTAGCCCTGGCCAGGTTACCTCCCACTGTGTGAGGTGCTGGTGAGGGAGGTGGACTCCTCTTTAGTTTCACCACCTTGGGCTTGCAGAGCCCTGGACAAAGGTCCAGACCACTCATCCAATTATCCCAACAGCCTCATGAAGTGGATTCTATTACTATTTTATCTCCCATGTGTATATGTGAGGCATAGATAAACAAGGGAAGTCACAAGCCTAGTGATGGAGATGGGATTTGAACCATGGCAGTCTGGTTGCAAGCCAGTTCCTCTGTGTAGAGATGGGGAATAAATGTGGGCTGAGGGCCTCTGTGCAGGTCTGGGGTCTAGACCTGAGCTGACTTTTGACATTTCCAGATTGGGGCTCCAGATGGAGTTTCCACCCTCAAACCCACCAGTTGCTCCAACCCAGCCCAGGGCAGGCAGCTGGGCTGCCCAGCAGAGCTCCCAGAGAGAATGACTCACAGATCAAGATCTATGCTCATAGAAACTACCCTAGGAGGTCCCCAGAGGGCAGGTGGGCCCAGATCCAGGCACTCTGCAGGGCCCTGGATGTCAGGTACAGCTGCCAATGCCATCATGTCCCATTTCACCCATGAGGAAACCAAGACTCACAGAGGGGCATCCCCTGTTCACAGAGGGGTCTCCAGGTCAAAGCCTTGTTCTGTCCCCAGGCACCCTGCCATGGCCTATGCAGGATGGGAACTCCACATCTCAGATTCCAGCCCAATTCCCACAGCAAGGGACAGCAATTACATGCTCATCTGTCCCCAAACCAGGAATTAGCATTTTATCTGAAAGCAAGATGGGTTTCTACAAAGACTATGGCTTCCCTGGGGACCTGGGAACCCCACGTTCTCTCTCCTCATCAAAAACCACCACAGTGGGCCTCCCACTGCCACAGGCACTTCTCCACCTCACCCCACCCCACCCCACACGGTGGCTGGACCTTCACACCTATCAAGGCTGCCTGTCCATCAAAAGTCTCCCCTTACTCAAGGGAACTCTCCTGTCACTTTCATATTGGCTGCACTTCCTGTGCCAAAGAGTAAGATATCCATTCACATTTATCTGGTCTGTCCTACAGACATTTGTTGTGGGTGGAATCAGCCCACTCACTCTTACATTCACATATCCATCCTCCTCCTGCCTCTCCAATGGACCATTCATGAACGCATTCATTCACATATACATGCAAGTTTACCTCTCTCCCTCTCTGCCTCCCTCCCTCCCCCTTCTTTCCATCATCCATCTATTTATCCCTCATCAATTTTTCCATCCATCTAACTATTTACCCATCTATCCATCCCCTCACTCACTCCCCTCTGGCCTGGGCTGGTCCCTTGTCGATTCAGGGTCAAGAAAGAAGTTATAACAACCTTTCTCTCCCCAAGACATCTTCCTGAGCTCTCCTCCAGCATTCCTGTAAGTCCTTTGCCTCTCTCTTTGGACCCTGGGCTTTCATACATTGGCCTGTCACATCCCTCGCAAATTTGAAGCTTCTCTCTCTTTTTACCCAAGCCCCTGTGTTGCCCACTAGGTTCTGACTTCCCATGTCTCCTGGGCCCTATAGCCCCAGGGATACCCACCACTGTGCTTGCTCTGTGCCCAACTCAGTCATGCTTGGCACCTGATAGAGAGAGGCAAGTGGCTCTTTGGCCCTGGAGGTGATCTCAGAGGATCAGAGGACCAGAGGACCAAGGTGCTTGTGGGGGCTCCTTCCAAGTTCCTCTCCTGGAACATGCCCCTGTCACCAAACCTCTCCAGGGCCTGGAACCTCACTTTTTTGTTCCTCTTCTTGGCTACATCCATCTGTTTGTCTCCTTTCTAACAGCATCACATTAGGACTTCCCTCTTTCCACTTTACAGATGGGGAAACCAAGGCACAGAAATGATGCGGTTTTTCCCAGCTCTCATAGGGCATTGCTTACTTCTCAGAAAACTGCTTTCTTGGTTTGGATGGATAAGGGGACTGTCTGAGTAGTTAGGAAAGCCTTGGGGTGGGTCTGAGCATACAGAGGAGCTCAGCAAGTCTACCCAACAGGAGCCGATCTGTGAGCCATCATTCATGCTCTGATTCACAGGGTAGCCTTTGAAGATCCACTGTTAGAAGACCTGGCAACCCCCACTCTATAGCCATCATTCTGGTGCAGCCTCAAAACTGACAGCACATGTGTTCCCCCCAGCCCCCAGCTTAACCTGCTCTGTCCCAGGGTGCTGATGGCAACAAAGGTTGTTAATACATAGCAGAGTGCCTGGTGGGGATTGCCTGGGGTGTGCTCCCCCCCACTGTTTTTAATATATCTATACCTATATCTATATCTATATCTATATAAAAATATTGATTTCAAAGAGGAAGGGAGAGGGAGAGAGAGAGATAGAAACATCAATGGTGAGAGAGAATCATTGAATGGCTGCCTCCTGCACACCTCACACTGGGGATCGAGCCTGCAACCCAGGCATGGGAAACAAACTGTGATCTCCTGGTTTATAAGTTGGTGCTCAACTACACCCAATGTTTTCACAACTGCTCTCATCATGTCCTCTCTCAGCTTTGCAACAGTCCTAGGGGGCTTTGTTTTCCCCATGTTATGGATGAGGAGATGGGCTGTAGTGCTCTCAGGTCTCCTGGATGTCAACTGTCACACTCCATCTGTCCACACCACTGACAGTGGATTATCCTCCTTATTCATCCTGGATTGTCTTATCCCTACACAAGTCATCTCATCTAGCTGAGCCTCAGTTGATCCCTACCCTTCTGCTGTGCTGAGGAGTAAGTGGTGGCAGGCCTGCAGCACAATGTGACCCTGGATGTAGGACTTCATTTCTCAGGATCATCTTCTGCAGGACATTAGCTCTCATTTCAAAAGCACCTGGCACTGCTGGGTGTTTAGTGACTGGTTGTCCCTTCTCCTGTAGGGAGGACCCATAGCAGGAGGGCCACAGTGGGTCAGCAGAAGGAGGCCAATCTGCATGGAAACATTCACCCCTCAGCTGCTCCCTCCCTCCACATAGCCACAGCCAGGCTCTACAGAGAGCTGGCCAGCACTCCACTCAGCCTGGTGACTCACACAGCCCACTGGGGATGAAGTCACTGCCGCTTAGGCAAGAAAAAGATACATTTGTTCCCTGGGAAACAGCAACACTGTGGTGAACTTGACCAGCTTGTGATTACCTGAGGAAGGTAACAACTCCAGGGTGGGTGGCTATGGGTGAGGACTCCATTTAGGAGAATGTGTCCCTCTGGGGCTGAGGGTCTATGAGCTTTGGACCAGCCTCCAGGCCTGAGTTTATCCCCTTGACTTGCCTGTGAAGAGTGTCTGCGGTCCTTAGGGCTTTGAAATCACCAAACTCTGCTTTATGTCTGCCTGTCTGATCCACAAAAATGGGTGCATTCTACTCTATTTCGGGCCTGTGAGCTGGAGGGGATGGTGGATTTTCGAGGCCGTCGGCCCCACCCACTTACTAAGTCTCTGTGTGCCCTCTCCAGTAGTCTCTCTACCTCTGGCCCATGTTCCACTGCCCACCGTAGAGTCATCCTAACACCCACCACCCTTCCTCTCCACGGCAGACCTTCACCTACAAAAGAAAGGCCAAGCCTTGGCCCGGCATCCCAGGCCATTTGCCGCATGACATCTGCATTGAGCTTCTGGACACCTACAAGCTGCCCTCTGTAGCCACACACTGAGCACTCCTGAGCCTCCTTGCCTACTTGCCTGGAACCAGGGATTCTGCAATTCTGGACCAGATTCTCTCCACATGCCCTGCAGACTGATCCTCCACTCTGTTCCGGGCCCATGGACAGCATAACCAAGCTCCAGTGCCCTTAGTCTCCTGTTTAGAGAAGCTTAGGCTAATAGCAGGAGGCAGAGGAGCGAGTGGGCAGTCAATGTTCACTGCCCCAGTCCTCCTCTCCCCGGTGCCTCTGAGCCACAGAGCCTGATGGGCAGCCCTTTGCACATAGCTCTCTCTGCTTCTGGGTTTATATAACTGTTCCCTCTCCAGCCCAGGTGCTACACTTCCTCTGCAAGCTCCCTTAATCACCACCTACCCATCTCCATGATGAAGCCCCTTAGGTCTTGGCACACATTATTCAAATGAGCCTCCACAGTAACCCTAGGTAGTTGTGGTTTTAATTATCTTCTTTTACAAATTAACAAGTCAAGGTTCAGACACTTTGCCCAGGGTGATTTCTAAACCAGGCTCTGCCTATCTGATTCCAAACCCTGAGCTCTTCCTCCTGCTTCAGACTAAGAACAAAATGGATCACAGTCATTTACATTTGCAGACATCCAGAGGTGCCAGAGTAAGGCCAGGAAAAATGTGGACACTAGAAACACACACCAAGTGGCCTGAACATGAAAACCCTTAATCTTCTTGCTTCTGAAGTAGCATTTGCCTTGTGAGAAGTGGGTGCTTGGATGTCCCTATCTTCCAGATGGGAAAGTGAAGGTGCACGGCTAAGAGCTTTGGGTCTTCTGGGACCACTGGGGGGCTCCTGGGCTCCTAGCCTCCTGGGCAGATGAGTTCTGCCACCTTGTCTCAGGCTAGGAGGCCACTAACACTTGTCTCAGGCCACTAGGAGGCTCAGGGAGCAGACAGGGCTGGCTACTGACTCACACTGGATGTTTGGAAAGAAGCCAGTGAAATCATCTTTAGGAGCCTAGGTCCATGTCCCGACTGGCTATGCAGAGCCACACTTTGCTCACTATGCAGAGAGGAGGCCTTCGGGACTAGGGGGAGCTGATGTTTGCTTGGCTTTGGGTGGTAGCACTGGAGATGGGGACAAGAGATTGTATTCTGTTTTTTAATTTAATTATTGTGGTGACATTGGTTTCAGGTATACAGTGCTATAATAAATCATCAGTATACTGTATTGTGTGTGTGTTCACCACCCCAAGTCAAGTCTCCTTCCATCACATTTAACTCCCTTTATCCTTTCCTACCGCTCTCCAGCCCCTTTCCCTTTGGTAATCACTATACTGTTATCTCTGAATGGTTTGTTCTTTTCTTAATTCCTTCACTTTTTCACCCAACCTCCCAACCCCTCCCTTCAGATTGTATTCTAGAAACATTCTCGAAGCATAGCTAGTGGGAGTTGCTGATAAATAAATGAGCAGGGCGGAGGAAGGGAGGAGGAGAAGACAGTGCCTGGGTCTATGGGCTGAACAACTGGAAGAACGGAGGCTCCATTGATGGTGATGGGAACAGTGAGTGTGGAGCAAGTGTGGAGGGGTGGTCAGGTGGGACAGAGTGGTGGAGACTAGGCCTGGTCTAAAGGGATAGTCCTTGCTATAGGAGTGCAATCTCTGATTTTTCAGAAGTCAGAAATCCCACATTTTGTTGTTGTTGCATAAAAGCCCTTGATATTTGCAGTAACTTTAAATTGTGGGCTAACTTTAAATTGTCATGTGGGCTAATCCCATCAGGCCAAATAAAGCACATCTGTGAGTGTCTGGCTCACTTTTACTCTGCATTTTCCCTCACCCTATAAGATTCATTGAATTCCCACTTTCTTCAGAAAGCTGCGCATGCTGGATCCAGCTCAGGAGCTTCCTGTCATGCCCACAGCCCCTATAGGACTGAACAACAGCAAAAACAGACTGGGAGTGATCTGGGAATGAATGTGGGTGTGCTCATCAGTTTCTCATGTCCCCAGCAAAGGATTTGGCCCAGAGGAGTTAATGACTGACTATCTGCTTCACAGGGGAGTTTTAACAAACATTCAAGGAAGAACTGAAACCTATCCTCAGACTATTCCAAAAAATTCAAGAGGAAAAAACACTTCCAAGCTACTTCTATGAAGCCAGCATCACCCTAATATCAAAACCAGATAAAGATAACACAATGAAAGAGAATTACAGACCAATATCCCACATGAACATAGATGCCAAAATCCTCAACAAAATTCTAACAAATTGGATCCAGCAGTATATCAGAAAGATCATAACCATGACCAAGTAGGATTTATCCCAGGAATGCAAGGATGGTACAATATCCGCAAATCATTAAATGTGATACATCACATAAACAAATTGAGAGATAAAAACCACATAATCATATCAATTGATGCAGAAAAAGCATTTGACAAAATACAACATTCTTTCTTGATAAAAACTCTCAACAAGGTGGGAGTACAAGGATCATACCTCAACATAATAAAAGCTATATATGATAAACCCACAGCCAACATCATACTCAATGGGCAAAAACTAAAACCATTCCCTCTAAGAACAGGAACAAGACAGGGATGCCCACTATCACCACTCCTGTTTGACATAGTACTGGAAGTATTAGCCATTGCAATTAGATAAGAAGAAATAAAAGGCATCCAAATTGGAAAAGTAGTAAAGCTGTTCTTATTTGCAGATGACATATTGTACATAAAAACTTGAAAGACTCCATCAAAAAAATAATAGACTTAATAAATGAATTCAGCAATGTAGCAGGATACAAAATTAACACCATATTTCTATACACCAATATTGAACTTACAGAAAGAGAGACTAAAAAAGCAATCCCATTTACCATTGTACTGAAAAATTAAGATACTTAAGATGTAAAAGACCTATATGCACAAAACTACGCAACACTGAAAAAAGAGATAAAGGAAGATATAAACAGATGAAAGAACATACCATGTTCATGGATTGGTAGAATCAACATCATAAAAATGTCCATACTACCCAAAGCAATCTATAGATTCAATGCAATCCCCATTAAAATACCAACAGAATATTTCACAGACCTAGAAAGCACTCTCCAAAAATTCACCTGGAATAAAAAAAGACCCTGAATAGCTGCAGCAATCCTGAGAAAGAAGAATAAAGTAGGAGGGATCTCAATACCAGATTTCAAGCTGTACTACAAAGCCACTGTTCTCAAAGCAGTCTGATACTGGCACAAGAACAGACATATAGACTAATGGAATAGAATAGAGAATCCAGATATCGACCCAAACCACTATGCTCGATTAATATTTAACAAAGGAGGCATGAGCATACAATTAAGTCAAGACAGTCTCTTCAATAAATGGTGTTGGGAAAATTAGATACATGCAAAAAAATGAAACTAGATCACCAACTTACACCATACACAAAAATAAATGCAGACAGGAAACCATAAAAATACTAGAGGCATCCACAGGCAGCAAAATCTCAGACATATGCCAAAAGAACTTCTTCACTGATACTGCCCCTAGGGCAATGGAAGCTAAAGAGAAAATAAACAAATGGGACTACATCAAAATAAAAAGCTTGTTTACAGCAAAAGAAACTATCAACAAAACAATAAGAAAGCCCACTGTATGGGAGAACATATTTGCAAATGTTATCACTGATAAAGGTTTAATCTCCAACATCTACAGGGAACTTATACAACTTAATAAAAGGAAGATAAATTATCCAATAAAAAAAAAATGGGCAACGGACCTAAATAGAATCTTTTCAAAAGAAGACAGAAGGAAGGCCAAGAGACACATGAAAACATGCTCAAAGTCACTAATTATCCGAGAGATGCAAATCAAAACAACAATGCGGTACCATCTCACACCTGTCAGAATGGCCAACATCAACAAATCAACAAACGACAAGTGCTGCCGAGAATGGGGAGAAAAAGGAACCCTCGTGCACTACTGTGGGGATGCAGACTGGTGCAGCCACTGTGAAGAACAGTATGGAGTTTCCTCAAAAAACTAAAATTGGAACTCCCATTTGACCCAGTGATCCCACTTCTAGGAATATATCCCAAGAAAGTAGAAACACCAATCAGAAAGAATTATATGCACCTCTGTGTTCATAGCAGCACAATTCACCATAGCTAAGATTTGGGAACAGTCTAAATGAGCATCAGCAGATGAGTGGATTAGAAAACTGTGGTACATCTACACAATGGAATACTACACTGCTATAAAAAAGAAAGAGTTCCTACCATTTACAGCAGTATGGATGGACCTGGAGCGCATTATGTTAAGTGAAATAAGCTAGGCAATAAAAGAAAAATATCACATGATCTCACTCATTTATGGAAAATAAAGAACAATATAATTTGATTAATAAAAAGTTAAATATAGAGGCAATAAAGCATTGAACAGACTGTCAAATTACAGCGGGAAGGCTGGGAGTGTTGGGGAAGGAGGGAAAGAGATCAACCAAAGGACCTTATATGTCCATATAAGCACACCAATGGACACAAGACACTGGGTGGTGGGATGAGGGCATGTGACATGTGGTAGGGGAGGTTGAGGGAAGGTCAATGGGGGAAAAAAGGAGATATATGTACTAATATATGTAATATTTTAAACAATAAAAAAGATATTTTAAGAAGTGCTAACACATACAAAATAATTCTAGAGTGCTGAAAAGAGACATGGAATGGAGGTGAAGGGAAAGAACTTCACAAGAAGACACCAAAACACTAAAACACTTTTGCTCGTTTACAGTTTTTCTAAGGTCTAGGGAGGCTTCTGAGGAAAGTCAACTGCATTTTCCCACTGACGGTACTCACTTAGTCCTATTTTGGGGAAATACTCACTTTTATTCTAAAAACCTTAAAACTGTGCACGGAGCGCCTCCAGCAGAGGGAAATGAAACCTGGCTTGGGGCTATTTCAAGCTGCTCTCCCAGATCCCTGCTCCTCCAAAAGGGATTTGAGGGCAGCTGTTCAAGCTCCAAGTTACCCCAACCTCCACAATCTTCTGATTCAAAAAGCTACAAAATGCACACTCCAAAGATCAAGAAGAGAAATGTGAAGTTTAAAAGCAACACAATAAAATCCACCTAGCAATAATCACTAACATTTCTACAAGAGATTGGTGGAAGAGGGCATTTCAACAATGCTGACTGTCAAAAATTCATTAGAAAGTCAGGTTTTGGTTTGGGATTTTGGTTTTGTTTAACAATTTACTTTGTTGGGTGGGGAAAAGGAAGAGGGTGGGGTGGGAACCTGGTGGAGAGGAGCAATGGAGGGGAAAAAAAAAGAGGAACATTTGTAATATGAACAATAAAGATTTATTTAAAAAAAACCAATTTACTTTGTTTCTCATCTGAATGGAGCTCTTATTAAAATCTGAAGCTATATTTTCTAATTCACACACATACACATTCACACAAAAAAAATTGGCCCAAGTCTAAACAAATTTCCTGATCTAACTCCTAGTTAAGAGCAACTTTGGGAGACAGAAGCACAGGTTAAATGACACAACTGGAAGAGATGGTCAGCCCCAAACTGAATGTGGGACATGCTAAAGGCAAATGGCCTGGTTTCTTCAACAAATAAATGACAAGGATGAAAAAGGAGGGGGACTCCAGGTAAAAAGAGACTTAAGACACACATGCAGTGTGTGGGTATCATTAGGATCTTGGTTTAAACAAATAGACTGCAAAAAGACAATTTTGGAGACCAGTGGGAAAGCTGAACATGAAAAATAGTGGAGCGGGTGGAGGAAAAATGAAATCTGACAGGGGTGACTCATAGTGGGACCCCGAGGAGCCATTCTCTCTGCTTCCAACTACACTTCAAATTTACAATAAAAAGGTAAAACAATGCAAAAATACCAAACTAACTGGCTTTCACCCCTGAATACATTTGTTTTAAAAGGAAACTTTATATCACTCTCCCAAGTTGAAAATGAGTATCACTTGCTGGAAGTAGAAGGTTACCATGAAAACAAGACAATGCTACTCAATTTCAAGCAGATACTGTTTCCTCCCAAAGGCCCTGGGTTTAAAACCTGCCCTATCTATGCTCCCAGGAAGCTCTGGGAGGGAAGTGAGTTTTTCTTCTCATTTTGGGCCCACCTGTATGGGAGCACTGCAGGTAAAGTCCACAAAACATGTCTTCACCTTTTGCTTTTCCTCTGTCAGAGAGGAAGCAGTGACAAGCCTGAGGGCAGATCCATCCCGCTGGTGGACCCTGCAGCAGAGAGGCCCCAGGGGCACTCCGAGCATCTACTACAGCTTGGGGCTTCCCACATCACACAATCCAAAAGCTTCAGAGCTGGGGTACAGAGGAAGAAACTGAGGCCCAGAGTGGAGCAGGCATTGCCCAAGGTCATATAGCAGGTCTGTGAAGGGAAACCTGGAAGGACAGGCTCAAAGTTTTCTGACCACTGAAACTTTCCTTTGTTCACAGATATTTATTGAGCACCTACTGTGTGCCAGGCATGGGGAATGGGAGGTTAGAGGTGAACTGACAAAGTCTCACAGAACCAACATTTGGTGGCTAGGGATGGAAGGGACAAATGATAAGCAAACGGATGAGATAATTTTGATGTTGGTGAGGGTGATAACGGAAGCTGGGTGACATGAACGATGACAACTAGAGGAGGGTGGCACTGTGCTAGATCAGGTGATTAGGGAGGATCTCTCTGAGAAGGTGACATTTGAGCTGAAAACTGAAGGCCTGAGAGGGAGGCATAGGGGCGATGTAGGGGCAGAGGGCTCCAGGAGAAGCAAGAGCCTGAGCACATGCAACCAGCCCGCAGCAACTACTGCCTCTTTTTTAACTTAATATTTTGAAGTAAGTCCAGTCTTATAGAAAAGTTGCAGGAAGAATACAAAGAACTTTTGTATATTCTCTCTCTCTCTCTCTCTCTCTCTCTCTCTCTCTCTCTCTCTCTCTCTCTCTCTCTTCCTCCCCCCTCTCACATTTTAAAAAGAAATTGTTTGAAAGTTGCCCACTTCAAAGCCCCTGCCACTTCAGAGTATCTTTCCTAAAAAACAAGGACATTCTCTGACATAAATATAGTATGATTTTCAAAATCAGGATATTAACAACTAATTCTCAGGTCATATTCAGAGTTACCTGATGATATCCTCTATGGAGAAACAATCCTTGATTCTTAAGCCTCCCTTACAAATAGGAGAAATGCATCCTCAGGAAAGCCTTCCAGAGAGAAGCCCTCACCTGGCCTTTGGAAGTCCACATGCGGTGTGTGGACAGGCCTGATGCAAATGGAAAATGTGTACCCTACACATACTTACCAAAATGGCTTCCTGTATTTTGAACGAAGTGAAATAATATTTACTTTATTATCTACTTTAAAATAATATCTACTGCCCTACATTGCTCAATTCATCTGCACATCATTGTCAGACCTCATAACTACCCCTCCGCCCCCCCACCCCCCTGCCACACACACATACACACACACACTTGGAAGGGCCAGGAAACTCCTGTGCAATGACAAGAGTTGTAAATCAGGCAACAGCCCATCCTTATGTTCAAGTCTGACATTTGGTTTCCTTAATTGCTGAGTTTTTTGGTGCCACTTAAATTCTGCACCCAGGGGGCATGCCTCACTCTAATCCCAGTCCTAACCACCACACATCAACCACATCGGCTCTGCTGAGCGTACAGGATGTGTGCACATACACTGTACTTAACAGCCTCACCATGAGCCTGAGAATGGATCCCTGTACCATTTCACAGGGGGAAAACAGAGGGCCTTGGTAGTTTGGCTGCCATAATAAAGTACCACTGGCTGGGCAGCTTAAACAACAGGAAACCTTTCTCACAGTCTGTGTGTGTATTTATTTATTTTAAGAACTGGCTCCCATGATTGTAGAAGCGGACAGTTCCAGGATCTTCACACGACTGGTTGGAGATCTTGAACTCCAGAACTTCTAGGAGAGCTGCTGGTGCAGCTCCAGTCCCAATCCCAGGGGGCTCGAGGCCCAACAGAGCCAACACTTCCGCTTGAATCCAGATGCAGGAAATACTCATGTTCCAGCTCGAGGGCAGTCAGGCAGGTGATCATGTTCCCTCTTACTTAGCACTTTAGTTCTACTCAGACCTTCACTTTTGAATGAGACCTACCCACATTGGGGACAGCCATTTGTTTCACTGTCTACACATTTAAATTAATCTCATCCAGAAGCACAGTCACTCTCCACCCCGGGCCCAGCCAAGTATACGTCTGCATCCTAATCTTTTCCTCTTATAAGGACACCTGCCATATTGGAATAAGGCTAACCAGTGACCTCATTTCACTTTATTGCCTCTTTAAAGACCCATCTCCAAATACAGTCACATTCTGAAGTACTGGGGATGAGAACATCAAAAAGTGAATTCTGGGGGACACACCTCACCCCATAGCACGAGAAGGGACTCCGCTCATAAGCACTCAGGCCCAGCTCTTTTCCTCCTCTGAGTTTGCTGGGCATTCAGAGTTCCTTAGGTTGGCATGGCCCTCTCCAGGCAGGCTGACCCATCCACCCATTGCCAAGATATAGCTGAGGTACAGACATCACTCAGATGGATTACTCACCCACACCAGGTTTACAGTCACTGAAGGCAGGAAGTGTTTCTTGAGGACAGGACAGCCCAGTAAGGTCTTGTCCCAGAAAGAATAGTCCCCAGAATAAAATCTTCATGATACTAACACCCATTTCCTCCTTATCACTTACCCCTTGGCCACCAGAGGGATCTTGCTAAGACACAGGGGGTGATAAGAGAGAAGACCTACAAGGAGACTGAAGCCTGGGGCCTAGCTCTCTAGATGCAGCTGGCAAGAACATACTAATGCAGGCAAGTAGGGAGCCTTGCCCCACTCAAGCACACTAATTCTTCTCACTATTCGTGGGCTGGATTTGGCTCTGGCTACTTCATTCCTAGACCTTCACTAAGAATTCTGCTGAAGACAATCTTCAAGATCCCTAACAATTTGGTCAAACGGGTCCTTTTGGCATGTATCTCACCCATGACGCACTCTGGTCTGGCAGAAGTGCCTGAACAAGGAGAGCATGCTTACAGGGGACACGACCTTCCTAAGAGCCACTCACATTGCTGCGAGAATGGCCTCTCCCACCGATAGTGCAGTGCTGGTGGGTAGAAATGCCGAGGCCTGTGTTTTGGGTGGGAGCCAAGAGGTTGCTGGGTCCCCTTCCTACAAACCCTTCCTCTGTCCTCCCAGTATAGTCAGGGGGCAGGACAGGACCCAAGCTCGAGCAATCAAATCTCCTCTGAGACATTACACCTAAGTGGAGGCACATGGCTGAGAGCTCCCTGGGTGCTTTATCATTCTCTCTCTCTGCAGAGCTGGGAGCCTGAGCCTGGTAGCACTAGGTGCTGCTCAGGACCCTGGTCCACTTTTCCAGCACCTGCTGATCCTCTGAAATCCCAGGAGGGGTGCAGTAAGCTTCCTTTTGCTCTAGTTGAGGTGATCTGTTACCCTCAGGTGATCTGTTACCCTCAGACTACTGGGTGCAGTACTAACCACTCTACTATCCTCACACTGTTTTCACACCTTTCTGCCAAGAGCACTGCCTTCTCTATGTTGATAGGAAGATCTTAATTCGTCAAGGCCCATCTCAGCTTGACAAGAATCCTTTCTAGCTTTCCCAATTGAAACGATCTCTCCCTCTCTCGAATAATAAACATTCTTTCTTTTTTAAAAAAAATATATTTTTATTGATTTCAGAGAGGAAGGGAGGGGGGAGAGAGATAGAAACATCAATGATGAGAAAGAATCATTGATTGGATATCTCCTACAAGGCCCTTGAGCCCGCAACCTAGGCATATGCCCTTGATCGGAATCAAACCTGGGACCCTCCAGTCCACAGACTGATGCTCTATCCACTGAGCAAAACTGTCCAGGGCAATAACCATACTTCCTTTGAACTTACTTCATTAATAAAAAGAAAACCACCATTTATCGAGTGCTAACTGTGTCCATGGTGCCCTTGTACCCATTAAGTGCTTTGCCTGTGTCCATTTCAGCTCAGAAAATAAGTGTCGGAGTGGATAAGTGATCTGGGTGGACTATTCCCTGAGATGGCCACTAAGCATCCCCCCTTTCCCAAGGTTCTATGAGCCCTTTCCACTCCTGATAGAAGCTGGAGTCTAGGTCATCTCCCCTTTGACCTGGGAAGGACTTTGTGATGCCCAAGGAAGTGATGCTGTGTGACTCCTGAGGTCTGGCCATGAGAGAGCTGGCATGCCTTCTACTTCTCGCTCTCTGCTTACTCTGGGCCCGAGCGGTTGACACTGTGAGGAAGTCCAGGCTATGTGGGGACCATGTAGGTGTTTCACAGACAGGCAGACGCACTGCAAGGGATGAGTGGGAGGATGAAGCGTGGAGCAGCCCGGATGATACTGAGTAGTACAAGGCTCATTCAAATTGGAGAACGATGGGATAAACACTGTCATTGTTTTAAACTGCTGAGTTTGAGAGCAATTTGTTACACAGGTACAGCAAGTGGAGTAGTTAAGTGGAGCCAGAAAGTTAAATAGCATGGACAACAAGCAAGGCAGGGCAGATCACTTGGATAGGACTAACCATACTTCATCTCTGTGACTTTAGGCAGGTAACTTACTCACTATGGCCTCTGTTTCCTTGTCTAAATATGGGGGAAATAATGGTACCTATTTCATAAAACTGTTCTGAGGAATAACAAAGACACCACGTGTAAAGCATTTAGCACATAAGAACATTCAACGAAAGTGAGTAACAATTATTATCAAAGGAAGTACCCTGATTGGATTCCCAGGCAGCCTGACTTCAGAGCTGTCACTGTCCCCTGCACTGTCACAGAGCCTCTGTGCCCACTATTGAGCCACACTGCACTTCCCAGCTGAGAGCTGAGGCTGGGGCATTGGTGTGGACAAAGGGTACCCTTGCAGCCTCCAATCAGCCCTGGAACCTCTGCCTGCCCAGCTTCCTCAGCTGTGTGCTCAGAGCTGCCAGTCCACTGAGCTAATTTACTGTGGCTGTGGTTTGGGAAGCTCTTCTCAAACTGCGTTTCTCACACTGCTTCGTAGATCCACCTGGCCATGGTTATTTCTAACAGAAGTCATCTGTGAAAGTTGCCCACCAGGAAACAAGTTGACAGCTGGTATAATCTGAGCTAGTCTTACATCTGAAACTGGACAGGGGCACACACTGCATGCCTAGAGGTGAGGATTCAGTCAGCTTGTGGGGCAAGAGAGCACACGGGGTCCCTATCATCCTTGAAAATCCCTTCTGTGGACAACCTGGAACTACAAGACCTTCCAGTTCAGATGCCTGATGCTGAGGAGAGTTATGGTGGAGACTCATACCACTTACTAGTACTTTGTTCTCCTCTCTTCACCTTTCTCTCTTTCTCTCCTTTATACATTTAAAAATGTCTTTTGGATATATATATACATGTTGATTTCAGAGAGGAAGGGACAGGGATAGAGAGATAGAAAGATCAACGATGAGAATCATTGATTGGCTGCCTCCTGCACACCCCCTATTGGGAATCAAGCCTGCAATCCAGGCATGTGCCCATGACCAGAATTGAACCTGGGACCCTTCAGTCCGCAGGCTGATGCTCTAGCCCAGTGGTCGGCAAACTCATTAGTCAACAGAGCTAAATATCAACAATATAACGATTGAAATTTCTTTTGAGAGCCAAATTTTTTAAACTTAAACTTCTTCTAATGCCACTTCTTCAAAATAGACTCACCCAGGCCGTGGTATTTTGTGGAAGAGTCACACTCAAAGGGCCAAAGAGCCCCATGTGGCTCTCGAGCCACAGTTTGCCAACCACGGCTCTAGCCAAATTAGCTAGGGCTTTTCTGGCTTTTAATACCAAGTATAGATAAGCATGTAGAGACACAGGACTCTCCCCACGGCTGGTGAGGACACACACCGCTAAAAATACTTTAAAAAACAGTTTAGAAAAGCCCACTAATGTTGAAGTATTTGCATAAAGTCTTGGTAAAAACCCTCCAGAAACTCCAGACGTGCACAGGAGATGTACAAGAATGCTCACTGTAGCCCTGCCTGTAATATAAAAGATGGGAAGCCACCTGGACTCGTATAAGCAGCAGAACAGATTTATAAATTAGGCACCACATTCCCCCTTTATCGGTGGTTTTGCTTTCCACGTTCCAAAAATATTAAATGGAAAATTCCAGAAAAAACAATTTATAAGTCTTCACTTGAGCACTGATGCAAGAGGCAGCTGAATCGATGTTTTTCTTTCATTGGTGTTTCTAATACTCTATCCCTCTCCCTTTCTTTCTGTAAAAAATCAATATGTATTATTGATTATTATTAAAAATAAATAATATATTAAAAAATAAATTAGGGCACAATAGTACAATGGAATACTATTTACCAATGATAATGAATGAATAAGAACTATACTCAGCAACATGAATTAATCTCACTGATAAAATATTAAGTGGAAAAGGCAAGTTGCATCTTGAAGAGGTATTTACACACCCATTTTCTAGCAGAACCATTCACCATAGCTAAAAAGCAGGAGCCGAGTTCACTGATGGATGACTGGGTAAACAGAATATGGTCTATACACACGATGAAATATTCTTCAGCCTTAAAAAGGAAGGAAATCCTGACACCTGCTACACCATGAGTGAACCTGGAGGACATTGTGCTGAATAAAATAAGTCTGTCACAAAACAACAAATATTTATTTGAAGTCTCTAGAGGAGCCAAGTGCACAGAGACAGAAACTAGAATGGTGGTTGCAGGGGCTGGGAGGATAAGGAATGGGGCTTAGTGTTACGTGGGGACAGGGTTTCAATTTGGGAAGATGAAGAGTTCTGGAGATGGTTGCACAACAATTTGAATGTACTGAATGCTATTGAACTGTACACTTAAAATGATGAAGATGGCCAATTTTATGCTATGTGTCTTTTACCATAATTGAAAATTTATAAAAAGCAAGTTACAGATTATAATATGTACTAATATTTAAAGTTAAAAACCATGAGCAATCTTTTGTAATAGCCAAATCATAAAAATGTGCATGGGAAGTATAACACCAAATGGGGGTGGGGGAGTGGAGGAGAAATGGGATTTGAATGAGATCCTCAGAGGCCATTCACCACATCGGCAACAGTCTATCTCTGAAGCCGGGCAATGGGTACACTATACTCTCCAGTTTCTTTGCCACGTGAACTATTTCATTAACGAGAGGACCCTGAAATCTGTGGGGCCCTGGGAATTTGGGAGAGGTTTCTGTGCCCTCTCACAATGGCCTCTGGGCCAAGGCTAAAGGGTCTGTGGGTCACACCTGGGTGGGGTGTAGAGGGGCCTGGGAACACTTCTTTTTTTCTAACTGGAAGAAACAGCTTCGCCCCTTTCCCCCAGCCCTCGTCCTGGCAGAGCTCAAGGATTAGCTTACATTAATTTAAGATCACTAATCAAGAATAATTACCAGCTTTAAGGGAGCTTGGCACACCCTGTGTTTAGAGTGGTGGTTAATTATGCATTGTTATGCATTGTCTGAAAAATAACTTTTTCAAACTGAAGTTTCAGGTTATTGTTTTTTTTTTGTTTGTTTTTTTGTTAATCCTCACCCTAGGATATTTTTTACATTGATTTTTAGAGAGAGTGGAAGGGAGGGATGGAAAGAGAAAGTAAAAAAACATCAATGAGAGGAGACATCAATTGGTTGCCTCCAACCATGCCAACCAGGGCTAGGGATCAAACCTGCAACCCAGGCACGTGCCCTTGACTGGGAACTGAACCCCTGACCCTTCGGTGCACAGGCCAACACTTTAACCACTGGGACACACTGGTCAGGGTTCAGATTGCTGTTTTAAATAGCTTAATGTGGCATTAGGAAAAAAAGGCCAAATCCTTCCTGGGATTAGATCTGCTTGCACAAGGATAGCCACCAATTCTGACGCCTCTACAAAATATGGATATTAAATATGGATATTGGCAATGACCCTGCTAATTCCCATGGAGCCACAGGGGAGCCTTGGGATGCGTGGAAAGTGACATTCTGAGCTCCCTGCCAGGATGAGGTCTGACCATAAAGCCAGAGTTTTCACCCACCTGACTGACATGTCACATGATTTATGAACATTAGCTGATGAACAGCTAGTCTGACTGTCACCAAACTCCAGAATCTCATTTGCATAGTTGAAGCTCCTCAGCTGGCGGCTTGGGGCCTCTGTAGCCAGACTCCCTGGTGTGATCCTAATGGTTCCCACTGACAGGCCATGCTATTCTGAGCAATTTACCCCTCCCTGCTGTGCCTCAGGTTCTTCACATGGAAAATAGGATAATCACATTCCACACTTCTTGAGGTTGGTGCAGAGTCAGCCCAGACAGTGCCTCACACACAGCAGGTGCTCGTGAGCCTCAGCATTATCCTTGCCCACCCCGCCCCTGTTCCTTTCCAGCCTCACCCCTGACATGTACCCTATGCTTCAGCCTCATCTTAGACCATTTATAAACTTGCTTGGCTTCATTCCCTTCTCCACACATTTGTTCATGCCATGCTCTTTGCCTGTCTGGAAAAACCCGACTCCTACATCTAGCCCCAGATTAGATGGCACCTCCTGCAGGAAGCCTTCCATGATTTCCCGCTATCTCCCTTACTGTTGGTATCTTTGTGCCACCTCTATATATCCCCCATCATTAACTTCCATGACTTATTAGTGGCTCTCTTTTCCTTTGTAGGCTGGAGCTCCTTGAGAGAAGAACCTCCCACAGTAGAGCCAACGGGAGAGTCCTACTGATTTCTACCTAGAGGCTGAACCAGGACTCTTACATGGGACCATGTCATTCCCAGAGGTGACTCTCTCCAAGACCCTTATTTCCTGGGGTTCTTACTGCACAGCACAAAGTTCCATCCCTGGCCTTGGACTCCATTCTCTATGCCCCTCCTAACTCCATGGCCAGCCACTCACTACCACATGAAGGGACTTGCCCTTTGAAAGCCTCTGGGTTCTCTTCTCCCCCATGCTTTCCCCTCTGCCTGGAACACACATCCTCCCCTTCTGGGCCTAGCCTACTACTCCAGAAACTTCATCTAGACTCCCTCCTCTGTCAAGGCTCTGACCATGACTCCTACCGTGTGCAGCTGAGCCCCTGTGGATGGGGGGAGGGGGGTTCATTTGTCCCTCCTGCCCCAGGAACCAGAAGCTATGGAATGCTCAAGAGAGATTCCATCTTGGACCAAGAAAGAACCGAGTCCATTCTGTGACACAGAATTGGCTGCCTGCCCTTGGGTCTCTATCACCTGCTAAAGGTGGAGATCAGTAATCAGCTAGAAGGCCTCATTCTCAGTAGATTCTTAATAACATCTAGAACGTTTCAGGTGAACTGGGGTCATAATAGCAAACAATAAAAGGCTGGTCACTTTGAAGTGTTGGTGCTAATCAGAGCTGCAGGATGGCCTCTCTCCCTGGTGTCCACCCAAGAGTGGGGACTTACTTTCTGAGGCTGCTGTGAGACCCTCGGTGCCTGCCCCCTTCAGAAAAAGCCTGCTGGGAGAAAAGAGAAAGGCTCCCCACACTTTCCCACATCTGCTCAAATGCTAACAGCTGTGAATAATAAAAAAGAATTTCCTCAGAATAGATGGTATTCTAACTCCCACCTCCAAAGTCTTTTACTACATACCCTCGAAAGCAGCCAGGGTAACAGCTCCATGATGTCCGGGTGCCAGCATTACGGCCAAGGTGTACACGTGGAGAGAACACACATGTGGGAGATTTTGTCACGTTTCTTAATGTTCAGGGGGCTTCTTAACATCTGGGCCTCATCATTTCAGGGAACAGTCCCCAAAAGCTACTGCCCGTCATGAGGCCCAGACAGGGAAAGTGACCTGTCCAATGTCACACAGAAAGAGGAGGGATTAAACTCTGGTTTCCTGACCTTCAGACCAGAGATCCTCCATTCTGCCTCCCCAAGTAAGTCTTGAATCCCTGCTTGGGGTGCTGTCAAACTCGTTAGTCACAGGAGCTGCCCATGAGGCCAGAGGGGTATGCTTAGTGGGATGGCGCCAGGCCAGGGGCCTCTGGATCCACAGGGATGTTCTCCTGTGGAGTCAGACCTTCTTGGGAGCAAATCCACTCAGGCTGATCACAGCAACAAAGAACAATGAAACTCAGCCTGCCACAGAGCAGCGTGCACAAAAGCCTACTTCTCTGCAGAAATCCTACAATTCAGGGTGGGAGCGAGAGGAGGGTACAATTAAGCAGAGTTGCAAAGCGACCTACAGCAAATGCTGCCACCATTCTTGGCCAGTTTCAGTGACCCTGTGCCCAGATGAGGAGGCCCCACGGTGAACTCACAGTAAACTTTCCCTTGCAATCCCATTGCCCTAGCGGCACACGTCCTCCCTGCTTACCTTCTGTAGACTCCATGCAGTGGTTGCAAGCACAGAAACTGCCAATAATCCAGGCAAAAGGCTTTGAACTTGAGCATCTTCACCTTTCCGTCTCCAACCACTGGACCACAGTGGCGCCTCCACTGAGACTGAGAAATTGGAGGGAGTTGGGGGACTAGCGGCTCTGGTCTGCCCTGGTCCCCACCAGGGAGACTCCACTCACATGGCCCAGCCCTGCCCCTCGGCTTCTGCAGCACAAGCCTCCAATACAAAGAGCAGTGTGCACAAAAGCCTGGCACCTCCTTCCTGAGCTTGCCCATGCGATCTCAGATTGCTGCTCTCTCTGGAGGCTGATGCTCCTTGGGGCTCTCCTAGGCAAACCGGGGCAACCCTGGCTGAGGCAAGTTGTGGAGGCCCTCAGCCCAACCTGCTTGGGGGCCTGGATGCTGAGGCTCCTGACAGAGCTCTGCAAGCCCCTTCTTCCGACCAGGCCCTGCAGCTCCTGATGGCCCTGGAGTCGCTGAGGCCAGAAAGACACAGTGTGGGAGGGGGGCACGGGGATGGAAGCGGTGAAATGGCAGAAAACATAGCCTTGTTTGCTAATTATGTATGATGGAATCCTGGCTCAGCCTGCATGAGAGAAACTCACTACATAGCCACATGGTACAGGCAGAACAGCTCTGCTCTGAAAGGCAGTGGAGAAAGATTGACAGGGCTGCACTGGATGGTTGCCTGGGTGACAGAGACACACTGATAAAATCTAAAATAGAACCTCGATGAAAGCTGCTCATTGGCTACTGGGAGGCAACTCCTGCATCTAGGAAGGGAGGGAGGGGAGCTGCAGGGCTCAGGGGCCCAGCAGCCCAGGCATTGTTAGGCAGGGACAAAGTAACCAGCACAATGGTGGCTCTGTGGGCCTAGGATCTGGCAGTCACAGCTGAGGAAGCAGGGCCACTGGGCCCAGCCCCTGTCTTCTCATTCATCCTGGCAGATTCTCAGGTTCTACTCTGGCTGTCCTCTGGTCATTCCCTACACATCAGCTGCAGGAACCTTAAAACATCGCTCTTATGCTCCATACCCTCACATGGCCCTCTGCTGCTCTCAGAACAAAAAACAGACCTGACCCATCAACTATGACCTGGCTCCTGCTAGCCATCTGACCTCTCAGGGGCCCCCGAAGCGCAGATCCCTGGCCCTCTTCATGTCACCTAATTCACCACACCCTTTGGGCCTTCCTTGTAGTCCTGCCCCAGGGGCCCTCTCAGGTGGCTCATATTCATCCATCACACCTCCATGCCTTCCCCTTCTCTCTGAGGGAAGAGAGTAAAATCACCCCATCTGATTTCCCCCAGAAATGATCCTCTGAAATGGTCCTCTTCATTTACTTGTTTACTGTGTCTCCCCCACCCCTCCAATTACAGCACAAACATCTCCAGGACACAGCTCTACATCTCTTTGCATAGCCGTCTCTCAGCTCAGCACAATGCCTGGCCCTGCCAGGTGCCCAGTCAGCATTTGCTGAAGAGATAAGGACCTTGGAGAGCAGAACAGAAATGTCATAGAGCACTCACTTCTCTTTTCAATGGAAAACCAAGGCCCAATGTCCCAAAGGGAGTCTCACAGCTAGAGATCTTTGCAGCAAGAGCTGATGGATCCACCCTGGGATGTGGCCTGGACCCAACTGAGGCCTAAGCCTGCCAGCTCACAGCTCTGCCCATGGGACCCTCTGCCACAGTCAAACCCTTCCCCAGTATAATTCCTCAGCCTTCTCTCATACTCCTCTCCACCACCACCCTGGCTATCTCACTGTTCCTGCAATATGCCAATTTCACTCCCACCCCAGGCCTTTGCACTTGCTGTGCCTTCTGCATGGAATGCTGTGCCCCCAATCACCACATGTGGTATTCACTGGCCAACTCAGAGGCCTTCCTTATCTATAGCATCCTCTTCACAGACCCTCAATACTCCCACTACACCACTCCATTTTATTTCCTTCAGAACCCCTATGAAAGAAGCTGAGCTGAGCCACTTGTTTCTATGTTCACTGCCTGCTTGCCATCAGTGTCCCGACTCCAGAGACAGGGCCTTGTGGTGTCTAGGTCACTGATGGCCCAGCAGAGGAGACTAGTTTGCTATGCCTGGCAACATCCCCAGCAGCCAAAGCCTTGGACCTGGGCATGCCTTCCACTAGCCAGGAGCCTGGCCACCCGGCACTGCCTGCTCTGCCACTCTGGGAGCAGCTTCTACAATACAGGGCACCCCTGGAGGCAGTGTCATTGGAGTACTCCTCTCCTGCTGCCTTCTCCCACAGGACACAACCTCTCCCACTGTAGCTGCCAACACAGTCTCTCCTTCCCAACTCCTCAGAGGTCAGGGTGCTTGGTTTGTGTGGCCTGTACTTGGCACTGTGGTTTTGCCATCTGAGCCAATGCTAGGTGCTAGCCATGGGTCATCTGAGCTTCAGCCTGCTTTCCTACTTCCCCTCACTAGAGTCTTGGTGGAGACTCCTCCTTCTACTCTGACACTGAATTGCTATTTGCTACTTCTTGTCCAGCTAGAGCATGGCTGGTTCCAAACCCCAGGTTTAGCAGATAGATCACACAGGACCACACCCTGCCCCAGGTGCCTTCTCCTTTTCCAGCTCCAGCTGAAGAGGCCACCTTCCGGCTCCTCTCCCCAGGAGCCCAAGTGCCCACACCTGTGGGCTCAGTAACTCTGCCTGCATGTCAATAAGGCCTTGCCAAAGACCAAGAAGAAAAGAGGATGTGAGGGATGTGTCAGGGTGCCTACCAGTCACTTCTCTGCTATGTTTTCTGTTCTGTGCCCACTCTGGATGCGTGAGTTTTCTAGGAGGGAGAGGGGGAAGGGCTTCCCCCCTCGTGCCAGGACCCATGCTAGGCATGATGAGCAATTCTGGTCTTCAGAAAGCTCCACATCTGGGTAAGGGGACTTATCTCTGAAGTCCCCCTATGGGCACTCAGATGTACATGTGCCATTTGAGGCAATACCAGTATGATGTGAGGATACAGCAACATGGCCAAGCCCAAGGCTGCCTTACACAAGCTTGGAATCTAGCTCCCAGCTCCAGCCCTGCTCTGATGCCATCACAATAACATGGCAGCATCTTCGGCCTGCCTCAGGCCTTGTTTGTTTGTCCTCCACCCCGCCCCCCCCTTCAATTCTCCCTCATCTAGCTCTTGCATGAATCTCATGAGGCACATGTGATCCTGCCCACACCTTCCCATGCCCTTTACAAATGTTGAAAGTGTAGAGCTCAGGGAACCCTATACATGGAACACCATTCCATTCACTGCATTTGTATCCTGCAGCAAACTCCAATTCACCCTAGAGAACCCTGTTCAAGTATCAACTCCTTCGTGCAGCCCTCTTTGCCTACCTCGTATGCCAAGGCACACTTTTGTTCCTTTCTTCTTCTTCCTTTCCTCTCTTCCCTCTTCCCCCTGTCCTTCTTCTTCTCTCCCCCTTCTCCCTATGAGCAGTGAGTGTTTTTGAGCAGTTCCTATGTACCAGGCATTGGTGTTAACACCTCACAGGCATCAACTCATTTGTGTTCATACAGCTCTCAGGGAGGCATTGTAACAACCTATCACATAGTGGCACTTGGGTTTAAGGCACTTGAGAGCACTCAGTATTGTCACCAAAGTATACATGTGAAGATGGAGCCTTCACATGGACTGAGGGGGGCCTAGAGTGATGTGGTCTAGCCTTTAACCCCCAGTGACCCATGTCTGGGCTCTCTATCCCATCCCACCACTGGGAACCCCTTGGTAGCCTCAATCCCTCAGCAGATCCCATCTTGGTGTCTCTGACTCCTTAGAAGCCCAATGAGGACTGGCTCTGAATGAGACCTGCCCTCTCTTTGTCTGCTCCCTGCTGAGTCCATGCAGCCTTGTCAGCACAGACAGAGGCCCTGTGTTCCCCACACCTTCCTTCCATGCTCACCCATCTGTGACAGCAGAGGGCCAGGGCCAAGTAGGAAAAGCCCAGAGTGACTGTCAGAGAGGCCAACTGCCAGACATGCTCAAACTTGGAACCAACCGCTAAGTTTAAACCCCAGTTCCAAACTGGGACATGGCAGAACCTCCCTCCCTAAGCCCCAGTCTCCTCATCTGGAACATGGGGTGACAATAACAGCTCCACTTCACATGGATATTGTGAAGAATGGTGAGATATTACCCCCACAAAAAATCAGAAAATTCTAGTGCATGCATATTTGAGATTCTCATAGAGCTATTATCATCCTATATAATAAAGAGCTAATATGCAATATGCCAGGGCCAGGGGACCCGAGACTGTGTCCCCTACCTTGGGGCTGGGGCTGGGGGATCTGAAGCCATGACCCCTGTCCCAACACCAAGGCTTGGGGACCTTAGGTTGCGCCCTCCCTCACCCCCCTTGCAGGGCTTAACGGGGGTGGGGCCGGCCAGGTGAGGGGCTTGCGTGATTTTGAGGTGTGTGTGGGTGAGCAGGGACTTGACCCTGGGTCCTGTGGTGCACCCCAGACTCTGACAGGAGAGAAATTTTCATATACATTTTGCTAATTTTCTTGAATCTCTGACACTTCTATTATAGAGAAAGGGCAAAAAGCAATATTAAAATATTTCCTCTAATTAATCCCCTTTTAATGTGCATGAATTTTGTGCACCAGGCCACTAGTTACATATAATAGTATATATTGAGATATTAGTGCTTAAAAATTAAGACATGAGTTGTAGAGCCAAGAGAGCCTGGGTTCAGATCCTAGCTTTGCCACACACTAGCTGTATAACTTTAGACAAATTAATGAAAACTCTCTGTGCTGCATCTGTTTTTTGGAAAGATGCCAAGCAGAGTTGGCATTTGATAACTGCCAGATGTGACTAATATAGAATTCAAAAGATTAATACATTATTTAATATAGCTTATATTATATTACATATAATAAAATATGGATTACATAGGGGGAGGGGCCCAAGCAGGTTGACTTCTGGAACAGAAGAGGCTCGGAAGTCAGGCTCCACTGAATGATGGTCAACGAACAATCCCATGGAGGCCACCTGGGGTGAGATATGTGCAGGGACAGAAAGGCTGCCATACACCGAAGCCCAGAGATATAACCCAGCGAGCTCATCTGGGCCTCCATGACATCAGGAGGTGCCCCCAGCCTCATCTGTCATCCTCTTGGACGTACCCTGACCCATTTGTTTCCTTCAATGACATCCTGAAATGAGCAGATTGGAGGGGCTGCGGGAGAGAGGTAGAAACATCACTGATGAGAATCATTGATGGCTGCCTCCTGCAACCCCACTCTGGGGATGGAGCCCACAACCCGGGTATGTGCCCTTGATCAGAATCGAACTGTGACCTCCTGGGTCATAGGTCAATGCTCAGCCTAAAAAGCAATTTCTTAGCAGTGGAGTTGTCACCACCCTAGACCCAAAAGGCTAAGAGAAGGCTGTGATCACCTGACTAAGAGGGATCAGAGGGGAGTAGAGAGGTCCCTTTCAAAAGAGCAAGGCCCTCAGTGGAAGGGTCGGGTCAGTCCAGGCCAACTTCACAGGGTGAATAAGTCCTCTCCTCATTCTCCCTGCCTCTGAGCTCAGGGCGGGCTTCCCCATTGGCCAAAGCTAGTCAACAGGAAGTCCTTTGAGGTGAGTGCAGATGGGCCAGCTTCTGGGGCACAGGGCAGGAGGAGGGGGCTGGAGTATGAATCGGAAGGGGATGTTGTGAACATCTGTTTACATAGGGGTCGTGTGTGACACTGTGGGCTCCTCCAGGGCCAGGCACTCGGTTCCTTTGCATTTTGTTGCCACACACCTCCCCTTGCTGCATAGTTCAGGATCCCAGCCTGTTCGCTGGTACTCTGTTTCTCAGAGTGGTGGTGGGGAATGGCCTTCACATGAATGGGACTGGAACTCCTCCAAGCAAAGGTCTGGAGGGTTGGAATATGAAAAAAAGACAGAAATCAGAAAAACTCCAAAGATGCAGGCTTTCTCTTCAGAAAGTGAGAATAATGAGCCTACTGCCTTCTCCCTCTTATTACAGCCTTTCTAGTGGGAATGAAACCACCCAGACTGGCACAAGCAGCACATAAAGTTTACCAGTGGTTCCTGTGCATCATCTCATCAGAGCCCCTCAACAACCCTAGAAGGTACACTTCCCAACTTTACAGACCAGACTCAGAGGGGTCGGGTGACTTGTCTGAGGTCACCAAGCAGCTATTGGTGAGACCACAGGTAGGACTTCGAGTTTATTTCTACTGTCACTTGCACTCTGCTGCTCATTATTAGAGAGCTCTCAGCCCTTTTCTTTCTAGGCACACTTGCTGGGGAAAAAATTCTTTTTATGGGGGGATGGGTGGGAAGAAATTCTGACCCATGCTACAACCTAATGAACCCTGCAGACATTCTACTAACTGAAATAAGCAGGCCCCCAAAATACTGATGATTTCACTTATCTGAGGTCCCTATAGTAGTCACATTCATACAGACAGAAAGTAGAATGGTGGGTGCCAGGGGCTGGGTGGGGAAGGGAGAATGATACACTATTTAACAGGAACAGGGTTTCTGTTTTCCAAGATGAGAAAATTCTAGAGATGGATGATGGTGAGGGTTGCACAACAATGTCTATGTATAATAATACTTGCAATACAATGTCAATGTCAATGTCAATGTAATAAATGGAAAATTTTATGCTAAAAGTATATATTATATTAATGTATGATACCAAAACTATACAAATAAAATGCTACTGTGTTACATTAACACATCATTCTATATTAATAGATATTTGTCTTATTCACATATATAAAATCCTCATACTACCTAATAAAAAAGTAATATGCAAATTATCCATCACTCCATTACACCCACCAGCCACACCCACCAGCCAATCAGAGTGAGTATGTAAATTAACCACAACCAAGATGGCTGCTGCCACAGAGAGCAGGAGGGAAGCTTGAGTTTCCCTGGCAATGAAGGAAGCCAAGCTTTCCACACACCCTGGCCAGTCGAGGCCTCCACTCAAGGGTACAGAGTTTCAATTATAGAAGGTAAATAAATTCCAACAGAAATGGCAGCAGCCATGGAGCTGGAAGAGCAGGAGGCTAGGGTTGCCCTGGGCAATGGAGGAAGCCAAGTTTCTGCAGCCCTGGCTGGCCCAGGCCTCTGCTTAAGGCTAGAAAGTTTCAATTATAGAAGATACATAAATCCCAACAGAAATGGCTGCTGCCACAGAGCAAGCAGGAAGCTTGGCTCTGCTCCAGGCTAACAAGTTTCAATTATAGAAGATAAATAAACCCCAGATACCAAGGCCTTTGTTTGGGTCGCCAGGGAGTGTGGCCAACCTGCAACCACCACAGGCCCCTTTCCCAGGCCACCCCACGCCCCAAGGGAACCCTCACCCTTATCCGGGACACCCACAGGGCAAACCAGCTGACCCCCACCTGTGCACCAGGCCTCTATCCTATCTAATAAAAGAGCAATATACAGACTGACCATCACTACAATACACAAGATGGCTGCCCCAATGTGGACACAAGATGGCCAACACAAGATAGCCAGCAGGGAGGGCAGTTGGGAGGGACCAGGCCTGCAAGGGAGGGCAATTGGGGGTGATCAAGCCTGCAGGGGAGGGTATTTAGGGGTGACCAGATAGGCAGAAGAGGGAAGTTGGGGGTGACCAGGCCTGTAGGGAAGGGCAATTGAGGGGGGGGGGGACCAGGCCTGCAGAGAAGGGCAGTTAAGAGTGACGAGGCTGACAGGGGAGCAGTTATCAATTAGGCTGGCAGGGGAGTGATAAGGGTGTGATCAGGTGGCAGGCAGAAGCAGTTATGGGCAATCAGGAAGACAGGCAGGCGAGCAGTTGAGAGCCAGCAGTCCTGTATTGTGAGAGGGATGTCCGACTGCCCATTTAGGCCCAATCCTGGTGTGATCAGGCCTAAACGGGCAGTTGGACATCCCCCAAGGGGTCCCAGATTGGAGAGGATGCAGCCTGGGCTGAGGGACACACCCCCTCCCCGTGCACGAATTTCATGCACTAGGCCTCTAGTTGTATATAAGGGGAAACTGGGCTCTGAGAGGGAATTTCCTCAGTGCTGTCCAATCTTACTTAAGGCTGGCCAGACCCAAGTTCCACTTTCTGTGAAGTCCAACCCCCTTCCTCTGTCCGCTGTTACAGCTGCTACCCTCTCCCCCTCCCCCCCCTCCCCCTCCCCAGGGACCTCAGGATCTTTGAAGGACCCTAGACCAGACTCATTGACAGAGTTAGTGGCCAGCAAGGCAGGGCTCCAGTTCCTCATCCAGCCTTCAGCTCAAGTTCAGGGAACAAACAGCCATTCTAGCCACCCTGGACAAGACCTTTCTCTGAATGCCCTATGAGACCCCTTCCCCAGGCTTTATCAGGCTTCTGAGGAGGCCACTTGCTTTTCCTTCAGTATAAATTGGCTGCCCCAGTCCTACTCCCTGATACAGCTTCTAATCAGCACTCAACCATATATACAAAGTGTAAAAACAGGAAAAAGTGCTCATTGACGTAGGAAGTTAAGAGGGGTGGGGTTTGCCATCCAGGACTAGTGGGGGAGGGGGGGCGCTAACCATCTCCTGTTACACCAGTGTGTTTAGTTTGTGACAATTCAACAAGCCGAACACTAATTCAATAAAAATTTGCATTATTATAAAAAACAAAAACAAAAACCCAAACCTCCCTTCTCAGCCCCAGCCTGCAGTCCCAGTGCTGAGCAGTAGGCAGAATCCAGGCATTAGGCTCAGTGGGCTGGTGGGAATTCCCTTCCTCCCATTGTAGCCTTGTGGTGTCTTGAAAGCCTCTTCCCCCTACTTGGAAACAGTTAATCCTCTGGAGCTCTCTGCCTCAGTTTCCCTCTGTTGGATGTGAATGAGAGAGTGGCCAGTGCTTTTCTCTCTGGCTCAGTAGATAATGGAGCACTTTTAAAAAATACTGATGCCTAGGCCCCAACCCAGACTGGGTGTGCTCCTGCATCTTGATTTGTTGTTTTTTTATCTTTAACTCCTTACTTTGAAGTAACCATACTCAAAAGAAGTTGAAAAATAAAATGTCCCATGCACCCTTCTACACCCTCCCGCTATGATAACATCTTTTGCAACTATGGTCCACTATCCAGTCCAGGAAACGGACATTGGTGCAACCCAACAAGGTTATTTAGATTTCACCGGTTACACAAGCACATGAATGTGTGTGTGAGCATGCGTGTCTCTATGTAATTTTATCCCATATGTAGCTCTATGTAAACAACCCCTCCCCCCACCCTGTGATCAAGTTACAGATCGGTTCCATCATCAGGCCTTCTGTAGCCACACCCACCACTCCTCCCAATCCTTCATCTCTGACACCCACCAATGTTTTCCCCATTTTCATAATTTTGTCATTTCAAGAATGTTACAGAAATGGAATTGTATGGCATGTAACTTTTTAAGACTAGCTTTTTTCATGCATCACAATTCACTGGAAGTTCTTCTAAGCTATTGCATGTATCATTAGTTCCTTCCTTTTTATGGCTGAACAATATTCCAATATGTTCATCCACTATCCTGTTGAAGGACATTGGGGCAGTTTCCATTTGGTGGCTACTATAAACAGAACTGCCACATTTTCATGTGGGGTTTTATGTGGACATGTCTCCCTTTCTCCAGAATAAATGCCCAAGAGTGTAAAAGCAGTGTCATAGGGTGAGTGTAAGTCCTTCCAGAGCGGCGGCACTAGTTTACACTCCCAGCAGCAATGTATGAGCACCCCAGGCCACTGTGTGCCAGCCAGTACTTCCTGTTGTGGTTACTTAGCCATTCTGGAAGATGTGTAGTGACATCTTATTGTGGTTTGCATGTCACTGGCAGCGAGGGAAGCTGCTCCTGTGTTTGCCTGCCATCTGCACGTCAGCTACTTGTCCCTGTCGAGGGCACCTAGTTTTTAAAAGCTCCCTAGATGGGTCTACTGGGAAACCGTTACCCCACTAGAGCCCTCTAAGCTTAGAACATTCCGTTAGTTTTTAAAAGAACACATTCACTTCTGTAAGAATTCTGTGCACCTTGGCTTTCTGGAGGGTCCTACGGCAGGGACCAGACTGCCACAGGCATCTTGGACTCAGGGGGCCTAGTTTATTCCTGACAAGGAATGGGAAGAAAAACAATGGGGAGAAGGGAGGCCTGGGTGGCCACGTGGCATGCGTGGAACCTCTCTTCGCAGTTCCTGCCCTGCAGAGAAGCTCAAAGGCCACAGCAGCCTCTATGAATAGACGTGTGTACAGAAACCTGTGGATGGCTGAAGATTGTCGGGTGGGGCACTGAGTGAGGACTCAAGAGGGAACTTGAGGAGAGGCGGCTCTGGGCTGGCGCAGGCCCCACAGTAGGATTATTTGTGGAGTTGACCTCAATTTCCAAAGGGGCAGGAAGGCTGCACACCTCCTTGTTCCACTGTTCCTCTCCCTCTTATTAAATACCAGCTGTAGAAAATAACAGCAGCACACAACAAGGAAAATAAAATTATGCACCATCCCAACTCCCTAGGGGTTAACCAGTGTTAATATCTGAAAGTATTTTCTGGCCAAGTCTTTCTATAAATGTGTGTCTGTGACCAGGGGCATGGATGTTTTTGGTTATATGAAAATATACTCTGCCCTGTAAAACATATCACCACCCACTTAACACTGCTCTTCAGTGTGTTTTTAGGTCCTCAAACATTCACTCATATCATGTCACTCCTTTAAAAGCTGCTAGAAACCCTGCCGTGCTTCCTGCATCTTGGAGGGTGTTGGTCTGGTCTTCCTCATAAACAAGGGCATGGGAGTTTCCCTGCAATGCAGTCCCTGTATAAAGCCCCCTTCATTCCTTTAGGACTCATTCCTGGAATGTCTGAGCCACAGGAGGGAATGTTTTTACAGCTCTGGGTACTCACAGTGCTGATCCCAGAGGTTGGCCCATAACAGCAGGTGTTTTGTCGTTCTTCAGGCTCCAGAAATTTCTCCGTTTGGGGAGGGATGAGGGCCCACACCTATCAGCTGTGAGGTGTACCTCAGGTGAAGCGGGAGTGGCAGCTGGGTCTTTGCTCCTGACCACTAAGTCAGGCAGCCAGACAAAGCACCTACTACAGCGAGGCTCAACCTCGCCATTGCCTGCGAGTCAGTGAATGGAGTCCTCTACTCTTTCCCTTTGGGGCTCCAGATGAGCAGATGTTCCCCAGACTGGTCTACTGGGAAAGAGTTAACCCCATAGAGCACTCTAAGCTTAGAATGTTATGTCAGTCCTACTGGACTGGAGCTCAGAGAACACCCCTCTCCAACTCTAAGCTGCCCTGTTATCTTGTCCCCATGCCACACAGAGGGTCACACAGACCATCTGGGTTCCTAGTACTGGTTTGCTTCAGCTTCCACATTATCATCTGTGAAATGGGCTGACCTTCTTGCTTTAGAGGCTACAGTGAGGCTTCTGGGAGGTGACAGCCTGGAGGCGCCTCATAAACCAGACATGTGAAGGTGTTGCTGTTGGCTCACACCTGGCTGCCCCACTTAGGCTCCTGGTGCCCCTTGAGCAGGTCACTGAGGGCTCCTGCCTACCACCCTCAACTTTTCTGTCCTGACTCTGGGCCCCAAGCACAGCGAGGTGACTGTCAAGGGCTGGCCGCCATGCCCCTCTATCCTGCCAGGCTGCTGTGCCCAAGAACTCAGCCTGAGTTTGGAAAACTCCCTTCTGTGAGGGAGTATCTCTGCATGCCCCAACCCCTGAACAGAGGTGTTGAGAGAGATCCCAGAGCAGCAGGCAGGAGCTCTGGGGTGAGATCTGGGGGAGCTCTTGTTCCGCTCTGGGGCTCACTGCACATTGAAGGTTTGTCTAGAGAAGTGGTTCTTAACTCTGTAGGTAAAGGTGTCTCAGGCCACTTTGGGACAACCATTCATTCATCTCATCTGCTTAACTGTGTAGCCCCCTTGGTGCCAGGCTCTCTAAGAGCTTAGTACTGCTTATGTTACACTCACCACCCTTTTGATGTGAGACGTTCTTATTCCCAATTTACAGATGAGGGAACTGAGGTTCCCAGACATGATCAGAGGAATTATTCAGAGCACAGCGTGCTCCTGTGTGGAGGGAAGGGGCAGATGAGAACATCAGATGAGCAAACAAATTGAGTCAGAAAGTAGAAGCAGGTGTATGATACATTGTGGGGTGGGGGACAGATCAGAGGGGCAGGGGCTGCCTTCAGACAGTGGCCAAGGAAAGCCCTCAGACCTGACTGAGGTCTGAGCAACAAGCAGAAGGGCGAGGTTCTATGAGAGGAACCAGCAAAGCCAAACCTGAAGTGGGAGTGGCCAAGCATGTTCCAACTGAGAGCCCTGCTATGGCACAGGGTGGGGGTCAGTGTCAGGTACAGGAGGCCAGGCCAGGCATCTGCTGCAGGAACAAAGGCCTGGCTTGGAGAGAGGCCCACCGAGATTCCCAGCAGCACTGCTCCAGCATCCTGGCTACTACACCCGAAGGTCCCCCCCAGGGATTCTCTGCATAAGGCAGAAGCATTGGTTGAGGAGGCCAAGAGTCTGGGCAGCCAGCCAGGACATGTCCAGCCTCTGCTGTCACACTCTGTCACTCTCAGGCCCGGTCCACTAATGAGCAGAGAGCAGAAAAATGCCTTAGTCCCACAAATCTCCTTACTACCAGAACCAATAGGTACCACTCTATAACCAGGGGAGATGCAACTCCCAGCAAACCAGGTAGAGTCCACCCAGCCTTCCTGGGAAGGGGTGTCCTTCTTGGATTTTCAACTTTAGCCTACAAGGTGTAAGGTTCTTCAGGTGCCCACATGATCTCATTTAAGCCTCAGGTTGTGCTAGGGTGCTAGAGTTTCTTATCCCCACGTTGCAGGTGAGAAAACAAGGCTCAGAGAGGCTGAAACCTGCCCAAGGTCTCTTGGCTGATAAGCAACCCACCTATATTCTGACCTGGGTCAGCATGGCACTGTACCCTGCTCTCTGCTCCAGAGCTCTCCATCATCCACAGTCTTCCCAGGCAGATGATCTCCAGCCAGAACACTCTGTCGTAAGATGGAGGATTTGCTAAGGTGCACATTCTCTGCAGTTGTCAAACCTGCATTTTCTGAATGTGTCCAACCACTTCAGGGTGGGGATGAGGTCCCTTTAGATATTCAGAAAATAACCAAAACTCAGCAACTTGCACATTTAAATAATGCATTCTTGTGGTTTAGAAATAAAAATAAAGAAACCATTAAGTGAAAATCTCCTTCTTGGGGGAAATAAGATGATGGCATAGGTAAACACAGTATTCACTAACTCCCACAACCACCCAAAAATTACAACTAAAATACAGAACAACCATCATTCATAATCACTTGAAACCTACATGGATGGGAATCCTACAATTAGGGTAAGCACATTGAGACTCGTAGGAGGGGCAAAGGCATGGAATGAGCTGGTCCAACCCCCATGTGGGTTATTTTTTATTTTTTTATTATTATTATATATATATATATATATATATATATATATATTGTACAGAGAGGAAGGGAGAGAGAGAGAGAGAGTTAGAAACATCGATGAGAGAGAGTCATCGATCAGCTTCCTCTTGCACACCCCCTGCTGGGGATATGCCCATAACCAAGATACATGCCCTTGACCGGAATTGAACCCCGGGACCCTTCAGTCCCCAAGCCGATGCTCTATCCATTGAGCCAAACTGGTTTCAGCCCCATGTGGGTTATTTTTTAAAATGGGGATGAGGAGGCTTCCTGTGAGGAGCAAGGGGTCCTAGCCCCACACCAGACCTCCAGCCCAAGGTTCCAGAGCTGGGAAGAGAAGTTCCTGTAACTCCCAGCTATAAACACCAGTGGCAATTGTACCTGAGTGACACAGAGGCTGCAGGAGACCCAGTAGTTCCTCTTAAAGGTATAGCACATGAACTTACATGGACTTGCTCTATCTGAGCTCCAGCATTGGGGCAGTGACTTGGGGAGTGGGGGGTGGGATCCAGGAACATATATGGAGGAACTAGATTGCCTGGCATTGGAGCAAGAATTTGGGGGTGGCTTTCTCACAGACAGGGGTGCTTGCAAGGGTTATTGTTCCTACACTAAGACCCCCCACATCACAGAGATGACTGGCAGCCATATCTGAGTTTCCATCAGCCTGGCTCACACTCTTCCCTTTGCCCTGGTGAGTCTCTGAGACCCCACCCAATCCAATTTGTAGTCCCACCCAAGCTGTTTGCAGTGGTTTTTCCACATGAATGGCCTGTCCTGACTCAGGCTTTAGACTTTCCTAAAAATCTCTCAAACAAGCAGCAGTGGTAGTCAGCAAGGCCTAGCACTAACAGCAACCTGCCTTGCTTCACATGTTGGGCACTTCCAAACCTCACATAAGTAGCAGCCTTCTGAAGATCACTCTGTAGCTCCTGCCAGGTGGCCCCAGGCAGTGGCTGACTTTGTACTTCCCAGGAGGCCCCAGAGCCAGTGCACCCAGTGGACAGCTTCAGACTATAATAGACTACACATCCACAAATAATACACTCAAGGGGCAGACTCTGAGCATCAAAGCCCCACTGAAGCAAGTCATAATCCATAGGGATGTCTCCTGAATAGCAGTTCTACTGTAGTTGCAGCTGGTCCCCACAGCCAATTAGCCTGGGGGTCACCTCCTCCTTGTGACACCAACAGCAATCAAGACTCAACTACAATAAGACTGTGCACACAGCCAACACAAGGGCACACCTAGAGTGTATAACATAGCAAGTTCACAACCCCTCTCTGTAACTGGGGAGGCTGAGTCATTGGGCCCTAAAGGACACTTATACACAAGGCCACTCTACCAATTCCAGGGGACTTAGCAGCTCTTCCTAGTACGTAGAAACAAATCCAGGGAAGGAACCAAAATGTGAAGACAAAGAAATATGTCACAAATAAAAAAACAGAAGAAGTTGCCAGAAAAGAAGCTAAATGAAATGGAAGCAAACAGATTACTACTAGATAGAGTTTAAAACAATAGTTATAATGCTGCTCAACGATCTTAATGAGATCTTCAAGGAACTTAGTGAGACTTTTAAGGATCTTAGTGAGAATGTCAAATACATGAAGAAGGAGCAGTCAGAAATTAAGCATGCACTAAATGAAATAAAAAATAGTTTACAGAAATTCAACAATAGAATAGAGGCTGTTGAGAATCAAATCAGCGATTTGGAATATGAGAAAGCAAACAAACACAAATGAAAAAACCCCATTAAAAATACTCTATCAGAAGAGCAAAAAGAATAAAAAATATAAAGATATTTTAAGGAGCCTCTGGGAGAACTTCAAATGTATCAACATTAACATTTTGGGAATGCCAGAAGGAGAAGAGGGAAATATATTGACAACCTATTTGAAGAAATAATGACATAAAACTTCCCTTACCTGTTGAAAGAAATAAACATACAAGCCCAGGAAGCACAGAGAGTCCTAAACAAGAGGAACCCAAAGAGGCCCATATCAACATACATTGTAATTAAAATGTCAAGGGTTAAAGACAAAGAGAGAGTTTTAAAAGCAGCAAAAGAAAAACAGTTACATACCAGAGAATTCCCATATGACTGCCAGCTGGCTTTTCAACAGAAACTGCAGGCCAGAAAGGAGTGGCAAGAAATATTCAAGTGATGAATAACAAGACCTACAACCAAGATTATTCTACTTAGCAAAGCTATCATTTAGAATTGAAGGTCAGATAAAGAGCTTCACAGACAAGAAAAAGCTAAAGAAATTCATCACCACCAAACCAGTATTACATTAAATGTTGAAGAAGAGAAAGAAGAAGTTAAAAAGATAAATAATATGGACAATAAAATGACAATAAATACATATCTATCAACAACTGAATCTAAAAATAAAATTAAACAAATAAGGAATATAATAAACAAAATAAACTGATGAATAAAATAGAACTAGAAGCATGGAAACATGGAACAGACTGATGAATCTCAGATGAAAGGGGTATGGTGAAAGAGGTAAGAGATAACTAAAGAACATATATGCATTACTTATGGGCACAGACAATAGGGTGGTGAAGGCCTTGGGTGGGTCAGGAATCATGTAGAAGGGGGCAATGTGGGGTAAAAAGTGTACACATGGAATACACTCAACAATAAAGATTTGAAAAAAAAATCAGGAAAAAAGAAGAAGAAAATATCCCTCTCAATTGTCCCATGTCCACTGAGGTACCTCCACTTCCTACAGAGTCCTGCCATTAGTTTCTGAGACATCCTTACAAAATTTCTTCATGCAAATATAAGCAGACACATGCATTCCTACCTATAGGTATAAATGGGTATACATGATCTGGTTTTCATTCTCCTTACATAAAGGCCTCAGCCTAGACACATTGTCCTGCTTTTCCTTTATGTTACACTAGATACATGATGCACAAAATTTGTGAATGGGGGGGGGGGGGGGGAGAGTGTCCCTCAATCCGGCCTGCACCCTCTCACAATCTGGGGCTGCTGGCTTCTAACCGCTCACCTGTCTGCCTGCCTCATTGCCCCTAAGTGCTCTCCTGCTGGCCTGATCACCCCCAACTGTCCTCCCCTGCCACAATCTGCCTCCTCCGTATGAGGTGGCAGAGATTCTGGGACTGGCCTTTTCCATGATGCAGAGCCCCAGAACCCCCAGGCCTCACCACATGGAGCAGCCATCTTGTGGCAGCTATCTTGTGGCGGCTATCTTCTGACAACATCATGCAAGGGTGTCGTGTGAGGGCGTGATGCTACCTAGGCTTTTATCATATAGGATTGTGGAGCTTGCACCTCAGTCTCAGGCACAGATGCCCCACACTCCCCCTGCCACTGTAGGTTGAAAACTAAACCAGGTGATGGGTGCAGGCTCTTAGGTTCACAACCCCTCCCTGTGTAAGGAGAAGACAGGGCAAGATTGGGGGGACCTGGAAAAGCAGGAAGGGCATGGTGAATACCTCCTGAATGCAGTGGAGGTCCAGAGCCATGGATGTTGGTGGGGGCTGCCTCCCCTTCCATAGCCAACGTGGGCCCACTGAACCCACAAACATACTCTCAGACCCTGTTGACCTCATTTAGACAGACAATATATACACAAGACACATTGTTACCATCGCATGAGCATGCACACATACAAAAACATGCATGTACATGTGTTCACATACATAAAAACATGAACACTCATACACTCCCCAATACATATCCATGCCACACCAAACTGTGCACACATACAAGCAGGAATACCCTTCCAGCAAGTGGCAGGGACATCCCCCTGGCCTCAGTCCTGGTCTCAGGCTGCCAAGCACAGGCTCACACTGTGAGCAATAGTTGGGCTGGGATGTACTCCATTACCTCTACCTCCATGCCCTGCATTCAACAATCACATTAAAGTGAATCTTCCCCCAGGCTTCCTTCACCTGAGGGCCAGAAACCAGGAGGACATTGATGATGAACAACTCAGGTTTGGTTTATTTTGTGACATACAATATTATATTAATTTCACGTGTGTCACATAGCAAGTAGATATTTATATACTTTTTTTTGTTATTCCTCATCTGAGGATATTTTTTCCATTGATTTTGATAAAGAGTGGAAGGGAGGGGGTAGGTGAAAAGAGGGAGAGAGAGAGAGAGAAACACCGATATGAGAGCGACATATTTGATTGGTTGCCTCCTGCATGTACCCCAACCAGAACCAAAACTGCAACCCAGGTACATGTTCTTGACATGGAATCAAACCTGTGACCCTCCAGTGTGCAGGCCAACACTCTAACCACTGAGTCATATAGACCAGGGCGATATTTATATACTTTATTACATCATCATCCCAATATGTCTACTATCTATCTGATGCCATACATAGTTATTACAATATTATTGACTATATTCCCCATGCTGTACTTTACATCCCTGTGATTATTTTTATAATTGAGAATTTGTTCTTCTTAATCCCTTCACCTTTTTCACTCATACACCCCCACATCTGCAACCATAGGTTTATTCTTTATTCTTTATATCTAAGTTTGTTTCTATATCTTTTGTTAATTTATTGTTACTATTTTTTAGATTCCACATGCAAGTGAAATCATATGGTGTTTATCTCTCTCTATGTGATCTTTTTCACTCAGCATAATACCCTCCAGGTCCATCTATGTTGTTGCAAATGACAAGATTTCATTCTTTTTTATGGTCGATACACCACTTCTTTATCCACTTGTCTAAAAATGAACACTTATTTTAGCCATTGTGAATAATGCTGCGATGAACATAAGATGTGTACAGATATTGATGTGAAGAAGACTCATTCCATGTTTGTGACCTATTTTTGTTCAAGTTTTTCATATTGTGAAGTCTGACTAACCTAATTGTTCTCAGGCAGTATGCTAAAGCCTTATAGTTAACTAGAGGCCGGGTGCACGAAATTCACACATGGTGGTGAGTGTGTGTGTCCCTTAGCCCAGCCTGCACCCTCTCCAATATGGGACATCCCTCTTACAAACTCAGGACTGCTGGCTTCTAACCACTCACCTGTCTGCCTGTCTAGTTGACCCTAACCACTTCTGCCTGCCAGCCCAGTCACCTACTAACTGTTCCCCTGCTGGCCTGGTTGATGCCTAATTGCTCCTCTGCTGGCCGATTGCCTCCACCTGTCCTCCCATGATGGCCTGATCACCCCCCAACTGCCCTCCCCTGCCAGCCTAGTTGCCCCTAGCTGCCCTCCCCTGCTGGCCATTGTGTGGAGGCCATATTGTGACCACATGGGGGTGGCCATTTTGTGTAAGGTTGTGGCAGTCAATTTGCATATTACATCTTTATTATATAGAATGATTATCTATGTTCTATAAACTCATGCAATGTAATTGTAAAGATTGTTGTCAGTAATGGCTAGAATGGCATGACAACCAACATAAACACTAAATTGGTGTAATCCATCATAAGACCATTTTGGTTGACAACAATCCTGTACTTGGCATGTAGTGTATTCTTTGTCCCTTTGTTTTGCCCATCATTAGTACCTTAACTATAAAATATTTACTGTAACTTCTCTCTGGTAGCAGAGAATAACTGTGCAGATGGCTAGACTGTCATCTCGTCCAATTCTATTCCTGTGAGTAACTTACATTAAATTCTACTGTATTACTTGGAGTTCCCAGCCTCCTTCACTTTCAAGATACCTTCTCGATATGGTGGTCATCATACCTCTACTTCACCATCAGACAAGCGTGCATATATCTTTTCTAATTAGCGGTTGTTGTTGTTGCTGTTTTCATAAATATTCAGAAGTGGAATTGATGGGTCATAAGCAGTTCAATTTTTAATTTTTGAGGAACCCTCCCCCCTATTATCTGTAGTGGCTGCACCAGTCTATATTCCCACCAATAGTGCACGAGGGTTACCTTTTCTCCACATCCTCCCCAGCACTTACTATTTGTAGATTTATTGATGATAACCATTCTGGCAAGTGTGAGGTGGTATCTCAATATGGTTTTAATTTGCATTTCCCTGATGATTAGTGATGTTTTTCACTTTTTCATTTGTCTACTGGTCATCTGTATGTCCTCTTTGGAGAAGTGTCTAACCAACTCTTTTGTCCATTTTTTAAATTTTTAAATTATTTAATTATTTAATTATTTATTTTAAATATATTTTATTGATTTTGTACAGAGAGGAAGAGAGAGAGATAGAAAGCCAGAAACATCGATGAGAGAGAGTTGTCGATCAGCTGCCTCTTGCACACCCCCTACTGGGGATATGTCCTCAACCAAGGTACATGCCCTTGACCGGAATCGAACCCGGGTCCCTTCAGTCCCCAAGCCGACGCTCTATCCATTGAGCCAAACTGGTCTCGGCAATTTGTCCATTTTTTTTAAAACCAGATTGTTTGTTTCTTTAGTACTGAATAACTGTATTTCTTTATATATTTTTAATATTAGCCTCTTATCTGGTGTGTCATTGGCAAATATCTTCTTCCAATTGGTAAGTTGTATTTTTGTTTTGTTGATGGTTTCTTCTCTGTGCAAAACTCTTTAGTTTGATGTAGGGCCACATGTTTAAATTTGCTTTTGTTTCATTTGCCCGAGGAAACATATCCAAAAAAAAAAATATTGCTAAGAGAGATTTTAAAGAGTTTACTGCCTATGTTTTCTTAAAAAATTTTTTTAAAAAAAATTGATTTCAGGTAGGAAGGGAGAGAGATATAGAAACATCAATGATGAAAGAGAATCACTGACCAGCCTCTTCCTGCTTGCCCCACACTGAGGATGGAGCCTACAACCCAGGCATGTGCCCTGACCAGGAATTGAACCATGATCTGGTTCATAGGGTTAACACTCAACCTCTGAGCCATGCCATGTGGGCTGCAAATAATGATAGATTTTCTTCTTCCTTTCCAACTCAAATGTAATTTATTTCTTTTTCTTGTCTGATTGCTATGGCCAATATTTCCAGTATTATGTTGAATAAATGTGGTGAACATGACACCCATGTCTTGTTCCTGATCTTTTTAAAAACAAACAAACATAAGGGAGAGGAAGAGATAGATAGAAACATTGATGATGAGAGAGAATCATTGATTGGCTGCTGCCTCCTGCATGATCTTATTGGAGATCGAGCCCACAACCCCTGCATGTGTCCCGACTAGGAATTGAACTGTGACCTACTGGTTCATAGGTCAAATTTCAACCACTGAGCCACACCGGCTGGGCTTGTTCCTGATCTTAAAGAAAAAGTTTTTCCCCTGGGAAAGCACCTGAGTATTCTATATTGGCCCCTCTTGCCCTTTTGGCCAAGAGGAACCCTCTTGTCACAATCCACTTGCCCACAGCTGTTGCTGATCTTTCTGTTCATGTCGAGGTTGAAGCCTCGTGCTGACTGGTACCATGGATCTGTCTCTCCCCAGTGGGGTGAGCTGGGCCCTCCCTGGAGAAGAAACCTAGGTTCCCCAAGATATGAGATCAGTGCTGGGGCTCCACCAGCAGGCGAGGGGATCCCAAGGCAGGTGCTGGGTGTGGAGGCCACGGGGGCATAGGCTACCAAGGAGACAGAACCTCACGTCACATCACTCTGCTTGGCCCCGGAGGATGGCTGGTTAGCCAGAGACGGGTAAGATTCCTCAGGGAAGGAGCAACCTAAGACAGGCACAGTTGCAGAGGGGGCATCAGGAGAGAACGTGGGGGTCAAAAGAGGTGGGGCAAAGACCCCCCCCCAACTTTGCAGAGGCCTAAACCTTCACCCCTTCTGAGGGAAGTCTCCTGCCCCCATGGCTGCTTAACTTCCCATGCCCAGCTCAAATCGGGGCCTGGGTAATAGATAGAGACTTGGCCAACAGCAGCTGCCCTCTCACTGCAACAAGACTCATTTGAGTTGTCTTGTACCCATGGTGTGGGGAAGTGGGGTTTTGATATCTAAACCTAGCCTACCACCAGGATTGCTCACTCAGATCCTACTTAAGAAGGTAAATAATCCTTTCCACTAATGTTTACAGGGTAAAATAAGATTGTTGTTAGAGTATTCAATTTGACAGTAAAATAGTAGTCAAGTTTTCAGGCTAATTTAAATTGGCTAATTGAAATAAGCAAATATTCTAGAAAAGTTAATTGTACTGGACAAAAAGCAGTTCCGACCTAAAGTGTTAACTAAAATTTTTTTGGTAGTTCATCTCATGATAAAATCATGTAACATGTAATGAGCCTAAAGCAGTCATAATATAGTGCAAAAAAATTAAAATTTAAAAGCTATCAAGACTATATTATAAAATTTTCAAAAGCCTCCTAATATTTAAATTAAAAAAGGGGGGATAGAAGAAGGATATCATGTAAGAAAAAATATCTGTAAGTAAATTACATCTAGAAAATTTTTACTTTAGAAAATTAATTGTAATGCTTACAAGACACCCATGAAAAATACACATGGTGTCAAAACAAGCCAGAGGAAAATCATTTGGGCAAAAAATGAAAAAGAATACCAAGTCAAATTTATAGAAAATATTCCTTTATTAACTTTTGATAGAGAATATGTTTGTATATTTTCAGAAAAAAACTCTGAGACCATGTGGATTCCAGCAACAGAGAGGAATTGACAGGACTACTCCAGCCATGAAGACAGAAGAGAGGCAGTCCAGAGATGGAAGACACTGACACCACCTTGCTATACTAGCAGTCAGCAACTGTGTGTCACTGCAGGTTGCCCAGGATCAAACCAGAGAGGGTCAGACCTGCATTACCACCATTTGTCCACCATCCAGAACTGAAATATCATTGCTGACATGTACACATAAGGAACTGTTTGACATTGAAATTGGGTCTCAAAAAGAACTGTTGGTCCAGAAAGAAGCTCACTACAGACTGATTAATTTGCCTTTCAGCATAACCATTATTGCTTCTCTCATTTTTTATTCTTATAATTATATTTCTAGTAGCATGTGATCTCACTCATCTAGGGGAAATGAACAACATAGACTGATAAACAAGAACAAACCCAGAGACAAGGAGGCATTGATCAGACTGTCGGACTTCAGAGGGAGGGTAAGTGAGGTTGGGGATAAAGGGAAGAGATCAACTAAAGGACTTGTGTGCATCCATATGAGCCTAATCAGTGGTCAAGGACAACAAGGGGGTGGTGGCATGCATGAGGAGGAGTTTGGGATGGGATTGGGGGGATGAAGACAAATATGTGATACCTTAATCAAAAAAGAAATTAAAAAAAGAAAAAGCTGCCGAAGCCGGTTTGGCTCAGTGGTAGAGCGTCAGTCTGCGGACTGAAGGGTCCCAGGTTCAATTCCGGTCAAGGGCATGTACATTGGTTGCGGGCACATCCCCAGTGGGGGGAGCGCAAGAGGCAGCTGGTCGATGTTTCTCTCTCGTCGATGTTTCTGGCTATCTCTCTCCCTTCCTCTCTGTAAAAAATCAATAAAATATATTTTAAAAAGAAGAAAAAAAAGAAAAAAAAGAAAAAGCTTTAAGCTTTTCACCACTGAGTATGATGTTAGCTACTGGTTGTCACCAATGGCCTTTATTATGTTGAAGTATGTTTCCTCTATCCCCACCTCTCTGAGAGATTTTTTTTTAAAAAGTCATAAATAAATGTTGAATTTTATCAAATGCTTTTCTGCATATGTTGGTCTGATTTTTATCTTCCATTTTGTTTATAAGATGTATCAAGTTAATTGATTTGCAGATATTGAACCAACCTCAAATTCCAGGAATAAATCCCACTTTATCATGCTGTATGATCTTTTTAAGGTATTGCTGAATTTAGTTTGCTGATACTTTGCTGAGGATTTTTGCGTCTATGCTCCTCAGCAGTGTAGTGCTCATCAGGTAGTGTCTTTTTCTGACTTTGGCCCCAGGGTAATGCTGGCCTCATATTATAGATTAGAAAGCCTTCCACTCTCTTCTCTCTCTCTCTTTTTTATTTTTATTATTTTTTTGATTTTTTAAATTAAATTATTATCTTTGTACATACATGTATACCATTGCCCTCCCCTCCCATACATGCCCTCCCTCCCCAGATCTCTCTTTTTAAATATAATAGTTTGAGATGGGTGTTAATTCTTCTTTGAATTTGGCAAAATTCACTTGTGAAACTATCTGGTCCAGGACTTTTGTTGTTGGGAGGTTTTGTTTTTTATTACTGATTCGATTTCATTAGTAGTTATCAGTCTGTTCAGATTTTCTGGTTCTTCCTGATTATGTTTTGGAGGATTATATGTTTCTAGAAATTTATCCATTTCCCACTGACTGTCCAGTTTGTTAGCATGTAATTGTAGTATTTTCTTATAATCCTTTGTATTTCTGAGGTGTTGGTTGCCACTCCTCCACTTTCATTTAAAAAAATATATATATTTTATTGATTTTTCACAGAGAGGAATGGAGAGAGATACAGAGATAGAAACATCGATGAGAGAGTCATCTATCAGCTGCCTCTTGCACGCCCCCTACTGGGGATGTGCCTGCAACCCAGGTACATGCCCTTGACCGGAATCGAACCTGGGACCTTTCAGTCCGCAGGCCGACGCTCTATTCACTGAGCCAAACTGGTTTCGGCCACTTTCATTTTTTTTGGACCTGCTCTCTTTTTCTTCTTGATGCATCTGACTACAGGTGTTTTGATTTTATTGATTTTTTTCCCCCAAAGAGCCAGCTCTTGATTTCATTAATCTTTTCTATTATTTCAGTCTCTATTTTATTTCTTCTCTGATCTTTATTATTTCTTTCTTCTACTCTGTTCTTCTTTTTTTTTAATATAATTTCTTTAGGTGTAAAGGTAGAGTGCTTACATTTTTTTTGAGGTATTGCTATGAATTTCCTTCTTATTATTACTATGGCTGTGTCCCATAGATATTTTGTTGTTGTCATGTTCTTATTTTCATTTGTCTCAGGTATCTTTTGATTTCTTCCTTGATTTTAATAGCATGTTATTTAGCTTCTAGGTGTTTGTGAGTTTCCTTCTTGTAATTGATTTCTAATTTCATTCCTTTGTGACCAGAGAATATGTTTCTTAAATTTACTGAGATTTGTTTTGTGGCCTAATATGGTTTATCTATAAAGTGTTCCATGTGCACTTGAAAAAAAAAGTATATTCTACTGCTTTTGTGTGAAATGTCCTAAAAATATTAAGTCCATCTAGTCTAATCCATCCATTGATGGCCATTGTTTCCTTGTTGGTTTTCTGTCTGGATGATCTATCCATTGACATTAATAAAATATTAAAACCCTCTAGTATTGCCTTACTGTTAATCTTTTCATTTATGTTCATCAATATTTTTAGAAGTGTTTTTATTGATTTTTAGAGAGAGAGAGGAAGGGAGAAGGATAAAGATATAGAAACATTGATAAGAGAGAAACTTGACTAGCTGCCTCCTGCACACCCCTTTCTGGGGATCAAGCCCATAACCTGGGCATGTGCCCTGACCAGAAATCGAACCAGTGATCTCTTGGTCCCTGAGTCTATGCTCAA